>NC_064576.1:38336306-43145056 GCF_937001465.1 Orcinus orca | reverse complement strand
TTTAAAGCTTGTCTTTCCTTTTTTATTTTCATTTTGGATGATCTGTACATTGGGGAAAGTGGGATGTTAAAGTCCCCTAGTCTGAATGTGTTACTGTCGATTTCCCCTTTTATGGCTGTTAGAATTTGCATTGTGTCTTGGGGTGCTCTTATGTTGGGTGCATATATATTTACAATTGGTATATCTTCTTCTTGGATTGATCCCTTGATCCTTATGTAGTGCCATTCTTTGTCTCTTCTAATAGTCTTTATTTTAAAGTCTATTTTGTCTGATATAAAATTTGCTACTCCTGCTTTACTTGATTTCCATTTGCATGGAATATCTTTTTCCATCCCCTTACTTTCAGTCTGTATGTGTCTCTAGGTCTGAAGTGGGTCTCTTGTAGACAGCATATATATAGGTCTTGTTTTTGTATCCATTCAGCCAATCTGTGACTTTTGGTGGGAGCCTTTAGTCCATGAACATTTAAGGTAATTATCGATATTTATGTTCCTATTCACATTTTCTTAATTGTTTTGGGTTCATTATTGTAGGTCTTTTCTTTCTCTTGTGTTTCTTGCCTACAGAGGTTCCTTTAACATTTGTGTAAAGCTGATTTGGTGATGCTGAACTCTCTCAGCTTTTGCTTGTCTGTTAAGATTTTAGTTCTCCATCAAATCTGAATGAGATCCTTGCTGGGTAGAGTAATCATGTTCACAGGTTTTTCTCCTTCATCACTTTTAATATGTCCTGCTACTCCTTTCTGGCTTGCAGAGTTTCTGCTGAAAGATGAGCTGTTATCTTTATGGGGATTCCCTTGTGTGTTATTTGTTGTTTTTCCCTTGCTGCTTTTGATATGCTTTCTTTGTATTTAATTTTTGACAGTTTGATTAATATGTGTCTTGGCGTATTTCTCCTTGATTTATCCTGTATGAGACTCTCTTCACCTCCTGAAATTAATTAACTATTTCCTTTCCCATATTAAGGAAGTTTTCAACTATAATCTCTTCAAATATTTTCTCAGTCCCTTTCTTTTTCTGTTATTCTTTTGAAACCCTTATAATTCGAATGTTGGTGTGTTACATGTTGTCCCAGAGGTCTCTGAGACTGTCCTCAGTTCTTTACATTATTTTTTCTTTATTCTGCTCTGCAGTACTTATTTCCACTCTTTTATCTTCCAGGTCATTTATGCATTCTTCTGCCTTAGTTATTCTGCTATTGATCCCATCTAGAGTATTTTTAATTGCATTTATTGTGTTGTTCATCATCGCTTGTTTCATTTTTAGTTCTTCTAGGTCCTCGTTAAATGTTTCTTGCATTTTCTCTATTCTATTTCCAAGATTTTGGATCATCTTCCCAATCACTATTCTGAATTAGTTTTCAGGTAGACTGCCTATTTCCTCTTCATTTGTTAGGTCTGGTGGGTTTTTTTCTTGCTCTTTCATCTGCTCTGTGTCTTTCTGTCTTCTCATTTTGCTTATCTTAGTGTGTTTGGGGTCTCCTTTTTGCAGGCTGCAGGTTTGTATTTCCCGTTGTTTTTGGTGTCTGTCCCCAGTGATTAAAGGTGGTTCAGTGGGTTGTGTAGGCTTCCTAGTGGAGGGGACAAGTGCCTGTGTTCTGGTGGATGAGGCTGAATCTTGTCTTTTTGGTGGGCAGTTCCACGTCTGGTGGTGTGTTTTGGGGTGTCTGTGGACTTATTATGATTTAGGCAGCCTCTCAGCTAATGTGTGGGGTTGTGTTCCTGTCTTGCTTGTTGTTTGTCATAGGGTGTCCAGCACTGTAGCTTGATGGTCGTTGAGTGAAGCTTGGTGCTGGTGTTGAGATGGAGATCTCTGGGAGATTTTCGCCATTTGATATTATGTAGAGCTGGGAGGCCTCTTGTGGACCAGTGACCTGAAGTTGGCTCTACCACCTCAGAGGCACAGCAGTGACTTCTGGCTTCAGCACCAAGAGTCTTTCATCCACACAGCTCAGAATAAAAGGGAGAAAAAGTAGAAAGAAAGAAAGAAAGAAAGAAAGAAAGAAAGAAAGAAAGAAAGAAAGAAAGAAAAAAGAAAGAAAGAACAAAAGAAAGAAAGCAAGCAAGAAAGAGAGAGAGAAAGAAAGAAAAAAAGTAGGGAGGAAGGGAGGGAGGGAAGGAGGGATGGAGGGAAGAAGGAATGAAAGATGGAAAGAGGGAAGGAAGGAAAGAAAGTAAGAAGGTAAAACAAAATAAGATAAAATAAAATAAATTTATTAAAATAAAAAATAATTATTAAGAAAAAAAAATTTTTAAACAGAAAAAAAAAAAGATGGATAGAACCATAGGACAAATGGTGCAAGCAAAGCTATACAGACAAAATCTCACACAGAAGCATACACATACACACTCACAAAAAGAGGAAAAGCGGAAAAAATCATAAATCTTTCTCTCAAAGTCCACCTCCTCAATTTGGGATGATTTTTTGTCTGTTCATGTATTCCACATATGCAGGGTACATCAAGTTGATTGTGTAGCTTTAATCCACTGCTTCTTAGGCTGCTGGGAGGGATTTCACTTTCTCTTCTTTGTTCTCACAGCTCACAGGGGCTCAGGTTTGGATTTGGCCCTACCTCTGGATGTAGGTCGCTGGAGGGCATCTGTTCTTCGCACAGACATGATGGGGTTAAAGGAGCAGCTGCTTCAGGTACTCTGGTTCACTCAGGCTGGGGGAAGGGAGCGGTACGGAGTGCAGGGCGAACCTTCAGCAGCAGAGTTTGGCGTGACGTTGCACCAGCCTGAGGCATTCCGTGCCTTCTCCCAGGGAAGTTTTCCCTGGATCCCGGGACCCTGGCTGTGGCGGGCTGCACAGGCTCCCCGGAAAGGGGGTGTGGATAGTGACCTGTGCTCACACACAGGCTTTTTGGCGGCAGCAGCAGCAGCCTTAGTGTCTCATTAATTTTTCTGTTTGGATGATCTTTCCAATTGTGTACATGGCATGTTAAAGTCCTCCAGTATTATTGAGTTACTGTCATTTTCCCCTTTTATGGCTGTTAGCATTTTCCTTATATATTGAGGTGCTTCTACGTTGGGTGCATGTATATTTGCAACTGTTATATCTTCTTCTTGGATTGATCCCTTGATCATTATGTAGTGTCCTTCCTTGTCTCTTGTAATAGGCTTTATTTTAAAGTGTATTTTGTCTGATATGAATATTGTTACTCCAGGTTTTTTTGATTTCCCTTTGCATTGAATATCTTTTTCTATAACCTCATTTTCAGTCTGTATGTGTCCCTAGGTCTCATGTGGGTCTCCTCTTGCAGACAACATATATACAGGTCTTGTGTTTGTATCCATTCAGCCTGTCTGTGTCTTTTGGTTGGAACATTTAATCCATTCACATTTAAGGCAATTATAGATATGTATGCTCCTATTGACATTTTCTTAATTGTTTTGAGTTTGTTTTTGTAGGTCCTTTTCTTCTCTTGTGTTTCCCACCTAGAGAAGTTCCTTTAGCATTTGTTGTAAAGCTGGTTCAGTGGTGCTCCATTCTTTTAGCTTTTGCTTGTCTGTAAAGCTTTTAATTTCTCTGTCGAATCTATATGAGAGCCTTGCTGTGTAGGGTATTCCTGGTTGTAGGTTTTTCCCTTTCATCACTTGAAATATATCCTGCCACTTCCTTCTGGCCTGCAGAGTTTCTGCTGAAAAATCCGCTCATAAACTTATGGGGATCCCCTTGTATGTTATTTGTTGCTTTTCCCTTGCTGCTTTTAATATTTTTTTCTTTGCATTTAGTTTTTGATAGTTTGATTAATATGTGTTTTGGGATGTTTCTCCTGGGATTTATCTTGTATGGGACTCTCTGTGCTTCCAGAAATTTGGAGACTATTTCTTTTCCCATTTAGGGAAGTTTTTGACTATAATCTCTTCAAATATTTCCTCCAACCCTTTCTCTTTCTCTTCTTCTTCTGGGACCCCTATAATTTGAATGTCAGTGCATTCAATGTTGTCCCAGAGGGCTTTGAGACTGTCTTTAATTCTTTTCATTCTTCTTCCTTTATTCTGTTCCATGAGAGTGATTTCCACCATTCTATCTTACAGCTCACTTATCCATTCTTCTACCTCAGTTATTCTGCTATTGGTTCCTTCTAGTGTATTTTTCATTTCAGTTATTTTATTGTTCATTGCTGTTTGTTCTTTAGTTATTCAAGTGCCTTGTTAAACATTTCTTGTATCTTCTTGATCCATGCCTCCATTCTATTTCAGGATCTGGATCATCTTTATTATCATTCCTCTGAGTTATTTTCAGGTAGGTTGCCTATTTCCTCTTCATTTATTTGGTCTTGTAGGTTTTTACCTTACACTTCTGTTTGCATCATATTTCTCTGTAGTCTCATTTTGTTGAATTTACTGTGTTTGTGGTCTCCTCTCTGTAGGCTGCAGGGTCATAGTTCCTCTTGCTTCTGATGTCTGCCCCCTGGTGGGTGAGTTTGGCCCAGGTGCTTGTGTAGGCTTCCTGGTGGGAGGGACTTGTGCTTTGCACTCTGGTGGGTGAAACTGGGTCTTGTCCCTCTGATGGACAGGGCCATGTCAGGGGGTGTGTTTTGAGGTGTCTGTGAGCCTAGTATGACTTTAGATAACCTGTCTGCTGATGGAAGAGACTGTGTTCCTGTCTTGCTGGTTGTTTGGCCTGAGGAGTCCAGTGCTGGAGATTGCAAGATGTTGGGTGGAGCTAGGTCTTGGTCCCAAGATGGAGACCTCTTGGAGAGCTCATGCTGATTAATATTCCCTAGGGCCAGAGGATTCTCTGGCAGTCAAGTGGTCAGGACTCGGCCCTCCCACCATGGGGACTCAGGTTCAACCCCTGGCTGGGAAACCAAGTCCCCACAAGCCCAAGGCCATAAAAAAGACAAACAGAAACCAAGACAAACAATAAAAACAAAACCAATCAAAAAACAAAACAAACAAAAAACAAAGAAAACAACCATCCAAACAAACAAAAAAAACCCCAAACCAAAATAAACAATAAAACAAAACTAACAAAAACAAAAAACACCAAATGAAAACAAAAACAACAGAAAAACAAAGCAAAGGAAAAAAGACTATAAAACAAGAAGAGAAAAATAAAAAACAAACGAAAATAAAAAATACATTACAAATGTAAAAGATAGTAAAAAATAAAACTACAACAAAACAAAACAAACAAACAATAAAATTCCCTGGGACCTCCACTCTCAGTGTCCTTGCCCCCACAGTGAACCACAGCCAAACCCTACCTCCCCAGGAGGCCCTCTAAGACCCCTAGTTAGGTCTCTGGACCTGTTGTGGACACTGTGGGGGCAGCTTACTCTGAACTGACCCAACTCCTGTGTGTATGTTCCCCCAAAGTCCACAGCTGCTAGACCCGTCTCATTTTGGGGAGTACTCATCAATTCAGACGTTCTGCAGTTGCTGGGTTTACTAAGCTGGTCACAGGGCTTTAATCCACAGCTTGTGCAACTGCACAGAAATATTTCAGTTCCTCTTCCATAACCACCCAGCCCCTGCGGCTCAGCTTTAGTTTTGGACCCACCCCTGCATGTGGGACCCCCCTCAGGCCTCTGCGCCCCACCCAGGCCAGAAGGGGCAAAGGCAGCAACTGACTGGAGCACACTTGCTCCATTAGGTGAGAGGGGCAAGAGGTGGCAACTGACCTGGGCATGTGTGCTCGCTCAGGCGGGAGAGGAATAAGGTGGAAACAAATGGTGCACACATGCTTGCTCCAATGGGATCCCTTCTAGTGTCCATGGAGTCAGGGGGCAGCAGGAGGTGGCAATAGACTGGGGCTCATGTGCACTCTCTCTGGTGGGAATCCCCCCCAGTGCTCACAGATTCAGGGGTTGGTGTGTGGGGACAGAGGTTGTGATGGCAGCCCCACCACTTGCACACTACTCAACAATGGCTCCTCACTTCCAAGGCAGTCCACTCTTCCTCCAGGAGCATTCCTGGGTTCAGAGCTCCTCACTTCTGTCCCCTCAGGCTGTCTCCAAACAGCTGAGCTCCTCACTTTTATCCCTTCAGGCCATCTCCACACAGCCAACAGCAGTCCTCTCCCCAGGTCTGCTCTCCTAACCCCATGCTTCAGCACCCAACCCCTGCCAGCATTGATGGACACTTGTCTCAGGCCGGGGTGCACAGGGCTGTGGCACAGGCCATCTGTTCAAGTCTCTCTCTATCCTGCCTGCCACAGACCCACAACTGCACTTTCTTCTGCTAGGCCCCAAAGACCCCCCTCTATTTCAGTGTATTTTGCCACCCTTCAGGGGGGCTCCCCAGGTGTGGTAATCCCTCCTCTCCCTCAGCTCCCCTCCAGGGATGTGGGTCCCATCCCATTTCCTCTTTTCTTTTTCTTCCCTTTCTCTCCTTTGTCCTACCTGTCTACACAGGATTCTTTTCTTGTCCTTTTAGGTTTCTGAGGTCTTCTGCTACTGTTCAGCAGGTGCTCTGTGTGAATTGTTCCACTTGTAGATGCATTCTTGATGTACTTGTGGGGAGAAGTGAACCCTAGTTCCTCATCTTTCTCCATTTTGATCTCACTACTCCTTATCTTTTTGATGATGACCATTTTAACTGGTGTGAGGTCATATCTTATTGTGGTTTTAATTTTCATTTCCCTGATGACTCCTGATGTCCAGCATCTTTTCAGGTACCTGTTGGCCATTGGATAGCTTCCTTAAAAAAGGTCTATTCATTACTTCTGTCCATGTTTTAATTGGATTATTTTGTGTTATTGAGTTGTTTGAATTCTTAATACATTTTTGATATTACCCCCTTATCTGATATATGGTCACAAATATTTTCTCCCATTTTAGAGGTTGCATTTTCATTTTGTTGTTTGTTTCTTTCACTGTGCAGAAGCTTTTTAGTTTGATGCAGTCCTACTTGTTGATTTTTGCTTTTGTTGCTTGTGCTTTTGGGTCATATCCAAAAGAATCATTGCCAAGACAAATGTCAAGGTGCTTCTCTCCTATGTTTTCTTCTAGGAGTTTTAAGGTACCAGGTCTTATGTTTAAGTTTTTTTCTTCATTTCAAGTTAACTTTTGTGAGTGGTATTAGATAGGGGTTTGATTTTATTTTTCTCTGTGTGGTTATCCAGCTTTCCAAAACCATTTATTGAAGGAAATATCTGTTCTCCATTAACTATTCTTGGCTCCCTTGTCAAACATTAGTTAACCATATATGTGTGGGTTATTTTGGGACTCTCTATCCTGTTCCATTGGCTTATTTGTGTTTTTTTATGCCAGTACCACACTGTTTTAATTACTATAGCTATGTAGTATAGTTTGAAATCAGGAAGAGTGGTGCCTCAAATTCGTTTCTCTTTCTCAACATTGCTTTGACTATTCAGGGTCCTATACAACAAACCAACAGTATATATCATATACTCAACAGTGAAAGGTTGAAAGCTTTTCTTCTAACATCAGGAACAAGACAAGGAAAAATGTGTCCACTCTCACTACACTTATTCAGCATAGTACTGGAAGTATCATTTAGAGGAATTAAGCAAGATAAATAAATAAAAGACATCCAAATTGGAAGGGAAGGAGTAAAATTGTCATTTTTTCAGTTGTTATAATCTTATATATAAAAATTCGTAAAGACTCAACCATACAACTGTTGAAACTAATCAAAGATTTCAGTAAAGATTCAGGATATAAAATCAACATACAGATTCAGTTGCATTTCTAAATGCCAACAACAAAATATCTGAAAAAGAAATAAAGAAAACTATCCCACTGACAATAGCATCAAAAATAATACAATATATAGTAATAAATTTAACCAAGGAAGTGAAAAGTCCATACAAAAAAAACCCTAAAAGTTTTGATGAAAGAAATTAAAGAAGACAAGCAAATGGAAAGATACCCTGTGTTCATGGACTGCAAGAATTAATGTTGTTAAAATGTCCATATTACCCAAAACCATCTATACATTCAATGCAATCCTTTTCTAAATTCCAATGGCATTTTTTCACATTAAAAAAATATCCTAAACTTTTTATGCATGCACAAAAGACTCCAAATAGGCAACATTCTCCTAATTTTTAACAAATATTAACAAATGAAATGAAATATAGGAAAAAATTGTCAAATCATGAAATTTAAAATAAGTTAAGTAAAAATGTTCCTGATTGTTAGAGATATAATAATCATGTAGGTAACAAGGGTATAGAGGGATAATTTGGTTTTCAATATAGGCAAAAACTAAGGCCACCAAAATTTTGTAATAATCCCTAGTATTGCTGAAGTTAAGTAAGATATATATTTTCAGCAATCCCCAAATATCTACTCCATATATGTTGAATTTTCATTTGGAGAAGAAGATGAAATGATGTGTGAATTCCCAGTTTCAGTGGAGAATGAAAAGTTGTAAACACAAAACTAAAGGTTACAATGTAGATAAAATATTAAGAACAACTGGTACATAATACAGATTTTATTTTAGGCACATTCTTCATTCAACTTTTTAATAATACATTTTATACCATAAGGGGCAATTAGTGAGAAAATATTTAGATATGCATAAATTTTATTCTGCCTGAGTAATTTTCCTAATGACTTTGTTCCTCTACCTCTTTTGGTAATAGAAGTAAAATAAATATAAGAAAATAAGAAATCTGAACTGGTTACATAGAAGTGGGACTAATAAATATGTTAGTATTTGACAATGGTGAATATAGTGTATATTATTTTTATTTCATGGAAAAATATTTTAAGTGTTAAGATAAAGATATGTGGCTGATAAAATAGAATATGAGGATTTAAGAGTACTATAAAAGTATTAATAAACACTAATTAATTTGTGCTTTTCCTAATAAACTTCTGAGGCTTATACATAAATCTTACAGGTGTTAGACAACATGATAAATTCTGAAATTCTGCCAGATATCAATGATAATACCTACTTGACAGTGATAAGTATAAAATGTTAGCAGAGAAAATCACTTCAAGTAGATTATTCCTGACAAGCTTCAGCTGGCTGTAACTAAGAGTGAATATAAGAGTTGCTTTGAAGTCCCCTAGGGTATGCTCTGGGAGAAAATGTGGGTAGCTGGTGGAAATTTTTCCTCTAATTTCTATGAAATCTGTGTTCTGTGCTAAAAAGAAAATTGAGGACAACATAATACATTACTACATTCCATTATTTTGAAATAACATAGAGACTGTTAGTGTCTTATACTTTTCTTGACACTAGTAGCTCCACAAAATAAGTTCTTCTATGCATCCCTCAATGTGAAAGTTTGCTAAATTTTCAAATATTTACTATTCTCATCTTCAAGGTACTAGAAAAATATAATCATTGTACTAATATTATACTTTTCGGTCTGTAATTACATTGAAAAAAATATAGTCAAGTATTTGAGAAAACCTCAACTAATACAATTCTGTTTGTCAAATATATCTCAATAAAACTGGAAGAAAATAATTTTGAGGAAGGCTTGTCCAGCACATTAAATGAAAATATATATATTTTTTTTTTCTGAAAGGATTGTTTTCCATACTCCTTCTTTCTCCTGCAGAAAGTAGCTGTTTTAAACTCAGTTTTATACTAAGATATGTTTTAGGAAGTTAATAGTTGGAATTATATTGTTGTCCAAATTGTTGGCAAAGAGAACAAGTAAAATGTTAAAAATAAAATAGTATATTATCATTCTTCAATTCCAATATACTTTAAAATGTCATAAAGAGAAAAAAATGTAACTTGTCTAGACTCAATTATTATTTTCATTGTCCAAATCATAAGGAACAAAAGTGTCACTCAATAGTTTTTCCAATAATATCTAAAGTCTTTAAGCAATTGCTTTTTTTCTTATATATCTTAATAGAGCCCTTAAATACTATTTGTTTAGAACAATTCTCCACCACCCAGTATAGAAGGTCTCAGTTTTATTTTTTCTTACTTTTACATTCTTGTGGATAGATTTTGCAATTTTATAGATATTAAAACAACAGACAACACAGTGAGGACCATAAAAACTTTGCAAGTTTCACTCTTTGGCAGTAATTCTCATTTTTTCCATCAGAGCAAAACAATATAAACCCAGAGAAAAATCTTAATAGAATATATGGCAACTTCTAGCCCTGAAGGCTGTTTTTATCTTTTCTATAAACTGAACCTGCAATTACTATATTCTTCTGAGTGGTAAAGCCTCGTGTGTGTGTGTGTGTGTGTGTGTGTGTGTGTGTGTGTGTGTGTGTGTGTGTGTATGAAAGAGTGAGAGAGATTCATAGACCTCCAAGATCATCAGTAAAGTTTTGGCTTTCTTTTATAA
Source organism: Orcinus orca (assembly GCF_937001465.1). NCBI lineage: Eukaryota > Metazoa > Chordata > Mammalia > Artiodactyla > Delphinidae > Orcinus > Orcinus orca. The sequence goes on along the minus strand of NC_064576.1, from coordinate 43,134,806 downwards.
AATATTTCTTATATAAAATAACTACAAAATAATCCCTTGATTAAGATACTTAATGTACAATAAAGAGACTATGGGATCAAGATTAGTGTGTAGTTGAATATTGCATTTATAGTTCAAGAGTAGAAGTAACTCTACTCTCTTAGATTTATTTAGTACATGAAATAGTCAAAACTTACTGAGAAAATAAAAACCTCAGGTTTATAAAGTGAAATCTGAATGCAATAAAAAATATTACTCAGGGCTTACATTGGATAAAATATTTTAGCATTTAGAAATCACTATTAAAAAAGTAAACCCGTGGAATACTCTTTCAAGGATTTTGTTTAGACTCCCTCTTCAGCTTTCCTATTTATAGTTTTTGCCCACCTCATCTAGTAAAGTGATGTCTAGCTGGTCTTAAGAATTATCCTATGGTATTCTTTGTGGCTCTGTGTTTGGAGCAGTGGGTCCTCTAAAGGAGAGGAACTTTGTAGACCTTTGTTTTTTGAGCACTCTCTTCTACTTCCTGTAGATCCACAGAAAAGCAGTTGTAACTGGGCTTTATGCTTTGTTTCTTTTCATACTCAAAACCGAGCATCCATTGTTCAAAAAATATGAACAAGATACTTTCTATTTATCATTATCAAATATTCCTGTGCTCATTATAGCTTTTCAGGTTTTATTAATTACCATTTCAAATACATTACTAGTATTAATATTATTTTATACGTCCATACGTACAGCTTCTCTGATTGACCATTTATAGGTCTCCACAATCTACCAGCAATGGAATTAAATTCTTCGTATGTTAGTTTAGAAAAATCATTGATAACTCATAATAATTAATTTAATTTTTTAATAATACATGTATTACATACAATGTGCTTGCTATAAAACATAATAAAATAAATACTCCTAATCCAACCACCTAATCTAACAACTAGGACCTTGCCAATAACTTTACTGTGCAATCTTCCCCATCTCTTCTCTTTTCTTCTCCCCAGAGGTCACCACTATTGGAAATTTTGGCTCTGTTGTGCTTTTCTGAAACTTTATATTAAAGGTTTGTGTGTATTATTCTACAATTTACTTTTTCACACAATATTATATTTCTACAAGTAACCCATGTAGTTCCCTCAAGTTCTCGTACACATCTTGTAAAATTGAATACATATATATATATATATACCTATAGACATTACCTATGTCTCAGTAATTTTACTCTTAGATATATGCCAAAAAAACAAACTTGTTCATTTTCACTAGTAGACATGTACAGAATTCTTTATTGCAGCATTGGACACAACAGCAAAAGGCAAACCAACAAACTAGAAGTAAGTCAAATGCCTATAAAATTGAGAAAATTTGGATTTAGATAAACTGTGGTATCTTCACACCTAACATATAATGCAGCAGTACTTTATTTTTGAAATACAGAAATAATTAGTCTTAAAAATGTCTTTTTAGCTAGAATAATTTTCTATCTGATAAATACAGAGCTGTATTCAGGGAATTCTGAAGGTATCATTTAGAAATTTACAATCTTTGATTGGAACTACCATTGTTTTTTAAACCTGCTTTGTTAAAATCAGCCTTTCTCTAGTCTCTTCTCTCCCTTTCCTTTGTTAACATGGTTAGAGATCTGAATGAGCCTACTTTGATCCAGAGCTTCTTTTCCCTAGGTACTTCTATTTGCAGACAAAAATCTTTCACAGTGTCCATATGGCACTATCAATTATTGATATAATATAGATCCTACAGCTGCTCTGCTTTTATAAGTGCTCTAAACCAACAACAATGAAAATGATATAAATAAATAAATACCTACCAGGAATTTTGCTTGTTGAAGAATATGCTGAAGAAAGGAAGTCTAAAATTTTTTTTTGGCAGTTGAATTACTTCTCCTTGAGTCAGAGCTTGTTCCCTATGAGGTGTGTGAATGAACTGTGGAACAGGCCAGAGTTTTGCAGTAAAAGAATATTGTCTATGATAGCAGAAAATAGTCTCTTATGATTATAAAATAGATCCACAATAAGAATGAAATACACATGCATTAAGATGAGGTTTTTAAGATGATCATCTTGAAAATGAAAAGATTAAATGTTATGAGCAGTGGTTTCTTTCTATTGAAATAAATTTAAGACTGTTGAACAGAATGCTTATAATATAATACTTCTACTGCCATCTTGGAAATCTGGCAACAGAGACTTGGCTAAATGGATGGAGGGGAAAGAATAGAAGGACACAGGCATATGTGACGCCTTGGAGAATTAGACTTTCTTTGTTTTTTCTCCTTTTATTGATGCTAAATTTCTCAATATAACCCATCAATTCAGAGGACAATAGTTCATTTTGCTTACTGAATAAATAGTTACTGTGTTTAGTACTGCAGCGGACACTAAAATTATAGTGGTGAAGAAAAGAGAAGGTACCATCCCTCATGAAGTATATATGCTGCTATTTTCTATACTTTCCCATCCTTTGAATGACTAAAGACAAATATTAGTAAATGGTTAAAGATGTTGGTCTTAGAGATTACAGAGTTGAAAATTAAATTATAATTTCAGTTTGACTATCTTGGCTATACTTATTGTAAAACATAACAAAGAAACTGGTCGAAGTCTAAATATGAATCAAAAGAGTGGTGGAATTGCAAAGAGTAAACTTCCAGTAAAAAGGAAAATTTACCTATTTATTGATCAATCTACCTCTCTACACACATGCATACACACATGCATACACACACACATGGCACATACATATAGATATATATACACATATATACTTACATTTATGTATACATCTATACGTATTGTATTACTGAAAGTTTCAACCTGATTCCTCAGAGCTTTATCAAGTCATTTAAGTAATTCTCTTTGCTTAAATTCAGTTTTTCAGGGAAATAAGTGTGAGAATGCAGAACAAATAAATAGAAGTGACTGGAGAATACATTTCCTATTACTTGAATTTAGATTCATTGAATAAACCCCTCTAGAGTGTAATTTGACTTGGCAAGGCAAGAAATCAGAACAACAAAAAAAGAAAAAAAAATTTGTATTAAGAAGACAGTTGGTAACACCAATAAAATGTGACTTATTTTTTGTTCATTTTTTGGATGTACTTATATGCTATATCAGAAAATATGAGAAGTAAAAGTAGTTGTGACTGTCTTTTGTTGAATATTCCACAATAAAGAAGAAAAACTGCATTATAATATTGACATGGGAATAAATCCCCATGAAAACACCATAACTATGGAATGGAATACATATTGTGAATGAAGTAGATTCAGTATACTATGGTGAACTCACTAGTGGCACATAGAATCAATGACACATAATATCTTCAGAAAACATGACTATGATACAACATGGTAAGTCTGAGGCAAAATGTAAAGCCATTGTACATTATTATATCTTTCAGGCAGAATTGATTAAGTAGATTTAATTTTAACTTGATTTTCTGATTACATTTTAATTTTTTCTGTTTACATTAATAATTTACATTTGGAAAGGATGATCAACAAGGAGATATCATTGCCATGCCACACTAAAAACATACTGAATCACTCTAAACTTATATATTCTCACCAAATATAAATTATAAAATATTAATTTTTATTCTTAAAATTTCATAATATTCACAGGAGATTTTGTGATTTTCCACATCAGTGCTTACTATAGACAACTCTAATAATTTATTCAACTAAATAGCTAGCTGAACTTTTTCTTAATTTGAAAATTAAGAAAATTTCTTAATTTTTCTTAATTTCTTAATTTGAAAGTTCCTTAATCTTCTTTTTTCTTCTTTTTCTTAATTTGAAAGTTCCTTAATCTTCTTCACAGTAGAAATATGACCTGAATCAAAGGATATGAATAGACAATCCTGTAAAAAATAAAATGCTTAGAGATAGTAATAGATGAAAAATAAAAAGTTCTACCACCTTTAGAAGTTCAATAAATTAAATTATAACTACAGGGGTAATAAGAGATGACATACCCCCAAAATTAGCTAAATTAAAAACAAAAATATATAATAATCAATATTTGTAATGCTCTTGTATATTAAAAGATGGTAGAGATACAAATTGGTAAAATATTTTTAGGAATCATTTTGGGAATATATATCAATCTTAAAATTGTTTATACCTTTGACTATGGCATTTTATTTATTAGAATATATCAGGTATAATCTGAAAACTAAATAAATATTTATCCATTTTGATAAAATTCAGAAAAAAATAATTTCATTATTATTAAAAAATACTTAACACAATGCCACATAAAGTAGAGATATTTAAATTCAATAAATATTTTTTGCATCCTTTCTTTTTTTCCAAGCTCCATGTGGCAAAGATGGACAAACACAGTATTTATTTTCAATGAACTTAAGGGGGTGTGTGTATCTCCTCATTTACTCCTAACTCTTTGCTCATGAATTTTTCTCCTTTATTATTTTTTCTTCAGCCTGTAGTTTAAATTTAGTATTCCTTAATGCTCAGTGGGTATTCTCTTTATATAGATTCTTTTTGGCATATATAATTTGTTGGTTTGAAATCTCCTCAGGAGTTTCCCAGGTATAATCCGAAAAAAGCCCCTTATGCAGAGGGCAGGGAGAAATGGAAGAAAGAGGCAAACCACTACAAATTGGTAGGTGGCAGGTTTAATAAGCAAGGGAACTTACAAGATTTGTCTTGGGTGGCCACAAGATGATGGGTTGTTTTCCACACTCACCACCTTAATCTTAAAAATTTATCTAGAGGATTTAACTGGATTCAGTCACACATAACATCCAGATAGTCTCAATACCACATATCTATCTCAAGGCTGTATCCTTGAGACAACTTCTGGTGATGAGAAAGGCAAGTGTGGAATGCACATTCCAAAGATAAGGGAGGGGATGTGGAGTCTCCAACTGCCTGGGTTCAGCTTTCAGTTCAACTAGTGGTCACATCTGCAGGGTGACCTACCTCAACTTCACTGAATAGCCTCCTGATATGATAATAACTTCAACATTATGTTTCTATCTCAGACCTCTTGCCTGAGTTCTGAACTTACATTTCCATTCCAAATCAGCTATCTAAATGTCTTCCAGGAAACACAAGGTTAACACCCCTAAATCAATTTTTATCATTTCTCTGAAAACTCTTTCCCCCCTTGATATCTCTTTGTTTGGTAAATTGCTCCACATCTTTACAGTAGCAAAGAGGGACCACATCCTCCTGCAACATCCTATCCAGTCATCTTGAATTTCTGTATAATATTACTCTTCATTAACACCATAATCCAATTCTGTGTCCAAGAGGACCCATTTTTTAAAAAGTGACATATCTTCATGGGTTAGACTAGTAACTAGTATAGCATTGTATTAGATCAATAAATGTTTGCTGAAGTGAGAGTGGCATGGACATATATACACTACCAAATGTAAAATAGATAGCTAGTGGGAAGCAGCCGCATAGCACAGGAAGATCAGCTCGGTGCTTTGTGACCACCTAGAGGGGTGGGATAGGGAGGGTGGGAGGGAGATTCAAGAAGTAGGGGATATGTGAATATATGTATACATATAGCTAATTCACTTTCTTATACAGCAGAAACTACCACAACATTGTAAAGCAATTATACTCCAATAAAGATGTTTAAAAATAAATAAATAATAAAATAAATAAATAAAACTAGAGTTCCCAGTCATAAGTCTTAGGTCTAATGGCTTGTTGATGAGTAATAGTAACAATAATTTTAATTAACTTAAATACAAAATTTTTCTATTTTCAAAAATAATGTTTGCTGAAGATTTGTTGAATGAATGAATGAAATACTTTGGAAATATCTTCAGAGATATTTCTATTTAGGTTAGGTTAATTAGTGTTTTGGGATGATTTAAGTTCTACCAGAAGAATGTTATGACTAAAAATTGACATACAAAGTGCAATGGATTCCTACTTATATAGTTATTGATGAAAATTGATTTTGTTTCCACAGCTATACCTTCTTTTTAAAACAAAAATATCTTTCTTTCTCAAAATGGAATGACACATCATAAAGGCTTCTTTATATTCTGGTTATTACAATGTCCATCACTTACTTAAACTGTTGACAAAATAACGTGGAAATACAAGCCATTCTGAGTATACTACATTTTGGAAAAATTAAGTCTATTGCTAATAAAGTTAATATGGATGCCTGTGTTTTTCACTGAAACTCTAGTTCACAAAGATTGTCTTAGATCTTATATATTATAAGATTATATTATAAAGAAAAAAGGAATTATAAAGAAAAAAGGAAAAAAAAATAAAGTAATTTTGAAGTATATATGAAAATTCCAATACAGGAAATTCATTCATTTACTCATTTTTTACTTCAATTAATATTTATTGAGAACTAATCATATGCCAAATATTTTTCTTGTCACTAGGATACATTAGTGAACAATAGCGATAAAGTTTTCTGCATACAAAAGGCTTACATTTTAGTGATAGGCAACAAATACACCATAAATAATACATTATTTTCTTATAGTAACTAAATTATATTTTACATTACAAATAAGATGAAATAAAAGAGAAAGTGAAACAGAATTGACAGAATCTTGAAAGTGGGGAGATTGTAATTTAAGATATGAGATTAAGTTAGACATTATTAGGAAGGTAAAATATGAAAAACACTTTTTTTCTTTTGTATAGATGAAGAACTTTCTTGATGATATAGATCAATGGTGCCAAAACTCTAAAGTGGGAGAGGAAAAGGAGTGTTAGAAAAACATCAAAAGGGAAGGAAACATATGTGTTATAACAGAGTAAGTGATGGGAAGAAAATAAATATGAAGTCATAATGATAATGGAGAGGCAGGTACTTTTAGAATATAAAAAGATGCTGGCACTTCTTTGAGTAAATCTGGGAGATAATTCAGGTTTTATCTGAATTATGGGTGGATGATTGACATGATCTGGCCAAAATTTCAAAAGTCTCTTTGGTTATTTTCAATATATATGTAACAAAAATAAAAATAAGATAAAAATAACTCTCTATTTAAAAGACCTAGCATGGTTTCTGGTTCCTTGACTAGATCTTGTCTGATCATGGTGAATTAGGTAAAGAAAGGCTTCTGAGAACTGGAGGGATAGAGTTTTCATCAATAGAGGTAGGAAAGTCCATGAGTAGAGTAGGATGAAAATTAACTGGGCATAATAATTTATCTATATGTAAAAGTTGAAATATTTTAGTGGACAGTTTGAAAAAAATAATTGATCAGTGGGAAGAGAGTTCACAATTAGATAGATTAATTGAGAGCTAATGACATAGAGAATTCGAGTAGAAATTGCTAATCATCTAACAAAATTTTTTCTTCTTCCATTATAATATTTGCTTGGACAAGGCTATTTAACTACCTATTGTCAAACCTTCTCATCACTAGTGAGTTAAGTTCTGATCAACATTGGACTCTGAGCAGAAATAATGTATGCTAATTAGGGATCTAGGACTTAAGACATAAGACATGCTTCCTCGAAGCAATTTTTCTTTTCCCCAGTGACTGGAACCCAGGTATGGGTTTGAACCATAGAGACAACAAAAGCATTATAGGGGACTCTGAAGTAATTACCTGGATGACATTTTTGTCCCTGAGGAACAAAGATGAATCATTGACTCCAAAACTGTAATGTGAGGAGATATTAAATTTTATCTTGTGTAAACCACTGTATCTCAGGGTTTCTTTGACATAGCAACTCTGTTTGACCCTAAAATATATAGACATTAAAGCCACAAAAGTGTGACAAAATTATTTCTATTTTTTTAAAGTTCTGGGTTAAGCGTATTTCAAAGAGCTGTAAAAACATGCAGATGTGAACACAGGGAAACTGTCAGTTATTTTCTGGAAACTGAAAAATAACTTTCATCAGGGTCTTGGAAGTAAACAATAATTATCTTTCCTTTTATTAACACTTCCTTTAAATTTTTGGCCAATTTTGTCTAGAGTTTTCCTCTACTAAAATTAGCAAACATTGCATTAGCAAACATTGCGACTTCATCTGCTTTTGAACACTAAAGTAAATTTAGTTGAATGAGCAAAAAGCTTTTAGTGATTATGATCTTAGAACATAGAATAATATAAAATGCACTTGCAGATTTCAACTTTAATTCTCTCCTTTTCATTTCTTTTAAAAAAATTTTCTCATTATCTGCCATTGAAATATAGGCATTGAAGTCCATAAGTACTTTCTCATGTAAGTTAATTTCTCTATTTTTATTCTCTTTTAAATTTTACATCATTATAATAGTATTGGGGGAAAAAAATCATTGACTAGATTTATCTACATGTTGACTTTTCTCTTCCCCAATCATATTAAATTAAAACAAACCAAAAAAAAGACTTTTAATTATTTTAGGAATTTTGTTGACAAATATAATCACAACATTCATTGATGCCCATAACTACATTTAGTACATCAAAATTATGGTGGTCTTAATAATGGTCTGAACTCTATGTTCTCTGAAAATACATTGTGAATCCTTGATTTGATGTTAAACATCCCCTATAAATCAGAAGATATGGATAGCAGTCACTGAATTGCAAACATGAGAAGGCTACCCATCATCTCCAAGACATATATTTCAAAAAGGAAGTACTAAGTCAAGGGTTTTCAATCACATCAAGAAGGTAAATTCTGTTTTCAGCCACAAAGAGGTAACACAGGATAGGTTTACCCTCTTGAGTCAAGCAGATAAAGAACTAGAAAATATATGAAGCAGCAGTATTCGGATACTAGATAGACAAAAGACAACAGAAGACAATGATTCCTAAGGAAAGAGAGGTTCCATTCTTCAGCACAGGGAGGGGAAATACAAAAAGAGCTAGGCTCATAGTCAGTTGAGTTGAAGGAACAGTGGTTAGAACCTGGGGAGACCATAGCAGCTAGAACCAACAGGGAAGAGTTCGAGAGAGGAGAGAGTTCCAGAGAGAGATAGCGAGTTCCAGATATATGCAGAGAGATATGATTGAGTCTTACATATCTTGGATGTATTTTTTTAATACTTCAGATCCTTGAGTTCTCTTCCCTAGCAATAAAGACTAATTGGGTATCCTTTACGAACAATACATTCTTCCATATCTTCATCAAAAAGAAGGAAAAATATCAGATGAGAATTCTAGGAAAGTAAATTGTTGGGTATATTTATAGACAAATATGCCTTAGGCTTCAAATTATATCTATGTATAGCCAACTGAACTATCAATAAACTGACCTTGAAAATAAGTGTAACTTTTTAAGTATAAAATTACTATGTCATAATCAAGATGGTGTAGTGTTGAAGTTGCTAGAACTGTTGTGGAGCTTTGAAAAAGAAAAGCCAGTTGTTGCTAAAGAGCTTTGTTAAATGAATATGTGATTCAATAAGTGAAATTCCAAAACCTTATGCTAATTTACCTTTGAATAAATATATCCAGTGGCAAAACTTGCACATCAATAGAAATTCATTGTATATTGAACTATATACTATGAAATCAAAATACAGTCATCACAGAGTTATTCATTGAATGAGTTTATAACTTTGAAAATGAAATTTTTAAAGTTACTATTGAAAACAATTAAATTACAGTCAGTCATGGCTAAGAAGAAGATATAAGCTAAGAAATTTAACTACCTTCCTTTTCTTTGATATATTTGTTTTAATGGAAAATTCTCTTCTAATGGCAACTTTTAACACTTAATTTATATTTATTAACATCAATCTGAGCTCTAGGTAAAAAGAAATTGCCATGTACTGTATACATCTCCTAAATATGATAAATGTATTTATGCCAAGTTTTTAGATAAGAAATAAAGTATATATTCAGTTAACACAAATCCAATCGTCCTAATTGCAGTTCTATAATTATTGAATCACATTTCCCACAATGCTGGAGTAACTTTCTGGTATGGAATTCAGAAATGAGAAAACTCATTCATCTTTCCTAATCAACGTGGACCATATAGTGTTCTATCACTACATTGGTCTTGCACAGCCAGAGTGCACCAAGCTGTATCTACTGAGTCAAAACTCAAGTTGAACTCAGAAGAAAAATAACCATAAACAATGATACTTCCCAATTAAAATGTATGGTCTCTCCCTTGGGCAATTGCCATAGGCTCCAAACTCTGCCCCCCACTTTCTCATATGCTTTCTTCAATGCACTGTGAACAAGACAGAGGGTTCCTAAAACATAAACTGTGTCATGTTATCTACTTGCTTACACTTATAATCCTTACCTATAAGGCCCTGTATCTTCTAGATCCTGTAGGTCACTCTAACCTGATCTCTAGTACAATGGCTACTTTCATGGTTATTCCAAGCTCCCTGCAATATGAGTCTTTGCACAGCATTATCTTTCTGCCTGAAACTCTTTCTTTCCTGCCGTTTCATCCTTCTATTCCATCAGGTCTATGAAGAAATGTAATTTCTAAAAGGTCCTCCCTGAACTATTCCTCTAAGATTGGTTGGCTTTGAATATCTCTAGTCTATTTGAATATCTACCATCTGAATCACTGGAATTTCTTCCTTTTTTGGTGGCACTTGTCATACGGTTAATTATTTAATTGTTGGCTAATTGTATTTCTCTCTTCCCTTCCTTCCTGTCAACTCCATAATGACAAAGGCTGTACTTGTTTGTCTTTATCTATCCAACACTCAGTAGAATGTTGATGCAAAGTAGGTAAACAGTAAATGTTTTAGCAAATAAATCATTTATATCAAATATCTGGATGATTATATTTTTTTACATCTTCTACTTACTGTAAACTTGATATTTTATTGGTAGAAAAAAATGTCACCTTGTTTCTCTAATAGCTTTGGTGAATATGAAAGCAGTCTCCCTCATGCCCTATCTCTCGTGTGACTAAGAGCATTCACTATCAATTTGGCTTTTAAGACTTATGAGCACATTTGGAGTTGATATAATAACCACATTTATGTCATTAATATAATTCCTCCTAATAGCCCTTGGTAAGAAGACCTAGAATGTCACTGTGGAGGGATAGATAAATTTGTGCAAACCCAAGGGACTTCCTGAGAGCAAAGGAATAGAAATTATTCCTCTCTTTAAGTATTAATGTCATTAGGACATGCATGATGAAAAAAGGTTTATGTATTCCAATTGAGACATTGGAACTGTATAATGGAGATGACCATGAGGGAGCAGGGACTCTGAGCAGGTAATCCAGCTCAGCACCAGGGTCAAAGGGAAATTAGAGAAGGCTGGCTCTGGCACAATATGTGGCTGTTCTGGAACACTCTGATGAGACCATTGCCCTGGCATAGAGGGAACGTTTGGTCAATATGGTTGTTCAAAAAGTGTAAACTAAACAGCCACCATCTGTTTGGAGGAGACTGTCTGTATATAACCTAGGAGGTATGGTAGTGTCTTCTATTGAAAAACCACTGAGGTCTGTGAGAAAATCAAAAGAATATTGAGCAAGGATCTCTTTAATTGTAGAGGATTAGTTTTCTAGAAGGCACATAACAAAAGCAACTGCAGCCAAAAGTCTGGCCTACTAAAGGATTACCCAGAGTGCACCAACTGAGCTCAGAAGTTCTGGGAAGTTTGGTGACAAAAAATCTACATGAGGATGGTCCATGTAGTTTGAATGTTAATAAAAAACATGGATTTATTTTAATATCTCTAGGAGACACTTAGTGTCTCATCTATATCCCACTGATCCTTACCATTTCCACACACATAGGCTCTAATTCCAACTACCAGTCTTTGTGTCTTCTTGACTGAGTACTCTGACCATCAGAGCCTGCTCTGCTCAAGTGCTTAGCTGGTCAGAAGTGTTGCAAAATTAAAGAAACCCTCTGAAAATAGCACTCAACCAATAGGAATTGGTAGCTAATTACTCCAACTCCTGTCCCATTTAAGAGGAATAACTGAGGAATGCATTCTATACTGGTACTCAGATTTCCTCGGTGGAATTAAGTTCCAGTGGCTCAGAGCTTGATAACATATCCTTTCTTGGCTTCCTTCCTTTCCCTGATTATATTATTTCCTAGGGCTACTGTAACAAACAAAGGAACTGAATGACTTAAAACAATAGAAATTTATTCTCTCACAGTTATAGATGCTAAAAATCTGAAGTCAAGGAGTAGGCAGAGCTGTGTATTCTCTGAAGGCTCTAGAGAAGAATCCTTCTTTGATTCTTCCTTGCTTCTGATGGTTGCCAGAAATCCTTGGTGTCCTTTGTCTTACAGTTCCATTGCTCAAATCTCTGTTTCCATTATCACATGGGCTTCTCCCCTGTGTTCCTTTTGTATCAATATCTCTATATCCAATTCTCCTTTCCTTTCTCTTTTAAAGTTATCAGTTATTGAATTGAGGGCTCACTTTAATCCAGTATGACTTCATCTTGATTAAATATGCAAAGGTCCAATTTCCAAAGATGGAAATTCCTGGTGGACATGAATTTTGGAATACCCTAATTGTGTTAATGGTGGCAAGGCTTATATGACACACATGACCTCCAGGGATATGGCTAACTATGTCCTTAAGACCTTGTCCTTAAAACTATGGTCTTAAGGTAGCTGAGCAGCCATTGGGTGTATTTCTCGACTCATAATAAAGAAATTTAAAGAGTGGGGAAACAGAAGACTGATGATAATTCTCACAACACAAATAACAATTCTTAATCTAGTTCCCAGACCTGAGCCATTCCTCAGAACAAAGACCCTTTGATTGAAGGAGAGTCACGGGCTCCTTGAGAAATAAAGATTTAATGCTATAGTGTGTGCATAGTAATAATTACTCTAATATATCTCAAAGAAAGCTATGGCCATTCACCAGAGTAACTGTACACTGAAGAAAGAGGAATACATAAATATCTCAAGGATTGCTGAATATACTTTGGGCTGCCATTGATAATAGGGACCCCTAGTTAGAGTGGAAGTTTGAAATTCCAGATGATAAGTGAAGTACTACTCCAAGTCCATCTCACAGTGTGTAAAATGAGTCATAGTACCATATTCTACATCACTAGTAAAACAGCTAATCTTAAGGAACTTTGGAATACACACTTAAAGGCATAGTTAATGACTCAGATATGATATCCTTGTCATCTGGGCAATGTTCTTTGAAATGAAAACTGTACTAGGGATCAAAAACCAGTACATGCTGATTTATCCTATTATGTAGAATAAATGGGTTTGGGTATCCAAGGGTTGGAAGTACAAGGAACATTTTACAATCATTCTTGGAAATTCTGCTTCTTCTTTCAGTAAATGTATACTCTGCTTGACTTTATGTCCTGATCCCTGATAGACACTTTTCTCCAAGGGGACACAGTAAGCTAAAGCTGTAGCTAAGGCCTTGTCACTTTGAGATTCTTATGCCAGAAAACCAGAGTACTAAGTGTCACTATACTAGCAGAAGGAATTGATCATTCTGCTATATAAAATATAGAGAAAACAATGTCTAGAACTCATTTGGGATTTGTGTTCTCATGCCTCATGACAACTGCAAATTAAATTATATCAGTTATGGCCTGACTTGGGCAGAGGTTCCAATCCTATGATGGAAGTAACTGAGACCAGCAAAACTGCTTGTTGTGGATAAGAGGAGTCTAGGAATGGTGTGATGGATATTGCTGCCTTTGGACCAAGTTAAGCAGTGGGTATTGTGGACATCCCAGTAACCCTCTTATAAGTGTTCTGTTTTGTTTTGTTTTAAGAAATTTGACCAGTAAAAACTTTGAAGAATTGTAGGAAGAGAGAGTAAACTTACCTTGGTATACAAATAGATATGGGTGATGCATTTCTCATTTTTTTTATTTGTGCATTTCCTAAGGTATGAAATTACTGTTAATGTGATGTAAAGAGGGAAAACTCACTATAACTTTGCCATTATCTACTAGAGTTTGGCAACATATGGAGATACAGAAACTTGTGCTAAATCTTTGAATATTTCTGAAAGCAGAAGGCATGCTAGAGAAGCTTGCAAACACACAATGAGTAGAGACTACAGAATGGTGTATTCTAGGGGAAAAAAAAGGATCAGAGAAATATGCTCCCAAGTTCCCACAGTTGTCAGAGTCTTCAAAAAAGTGGAGTTCTCTAAGAATACCAGCAGCAATGGAGGCTTGATGAGGTCAAAATTGACCTGCATCTCTTCAGAATACCATTTCAGAGGTAGTGATGAGTGACAAAGACAGCCAGAAAAAATCAAACCTATACCCAGGCCATTCAGCCACTGATATGGCCTAGTTTTTCAGAAGACCTTTGTCATGCCCTTTTCTCCTTGCCAGCTCACAACAGAGGAGGTGGACCCAGAAGAGGGAGAGAGAAGAAAGAAATACCCCAAAAGACATAGCTCCAAAGCACTCATCTCCATTGTAAAGAGATGAAAGAGTGAAAGAACAGATCCTGCCTCCTCTCTACTCCAAATTACTGAGACTGAAACAATCATTCAGATGTTTCTTGTAGAAAGCTGATATATGACAAATTGAATTTTAATTGGAGGTTTAAACACAGGACTATCTGGAGATGAATGATAGAAAGCTCATAGAAGGTGTCATATAATCTTATAATTAAGGAATTTACTAATCATTATAAAAGAGAGATTACATATTATCCAGTTGAGGCTAAATGAAAAAATGAAGAAACAAAAAAGTAAATCACGTTCAAACTTACTCATATTTATACCCACTGAATTTGCATTGTTCAATCAGCCAGTCACATATCTGAAAACTGAAAGAAAGTAAAACAGATCACAGAAGACACTATATCCATATTTTTAGAAGTAAAAATAGCAAGACATATTTACCCAACCCGTACAACCTGCATCACTGGTTAAAGGTTGTCATTGTTAGGATTCTCTCAAGACAATACAGTTGGCCCTCCCTATCCCAGGTTACACATTTGTGGATTCAGCCAAACATGGGTGAGAATATATTTTAAAAAGAACAATTTCCAGAAAGTTTCAAAGTGCAAAACTTGAATTTGTCATTATTTGCATAGCATTTACACTAAATTTACAACTATTTGCATAGCATATACATTGTATTAGGTATTATAAGAAACCTAGAGATGGTTTAAAATATATGAGACAATGTGTGTAGGCTATATGAATATACTACACCATTTTATATAAAGACTTGAGCCTCCTCATATTTGGGTATCCCCAGGAGTCCTGGAACCAATCACCCACAGATACTGAGGGAAAACTGTAGTTTAAATGCAAGTAAGTTATTGAGGGTTAATCCTGTAACACTTGTAGAGGAGTTGAGCCATGAGACATAAAAGGGAAAGAAACATATTCTTCTACCTTATCCTCCAACCGTTACTTAACACCCAGAGAATTATGGTCAGTTATTTACAACTCTGAGAGCACATTTTCCCTAGCCTTTTTTTTTTCTCCAAATACAGAGTAGAGAGGTGCTAGAGTTATGGTAGGGGTAGCAGAGTCAGACTACCTCTTAACAAGCTGTTCTGGTTTTGTATTATTGGTAACAGTACATCCCCCCAAATTATTGGTTTACAACAAGAAGAGTCATTTCTTTTGCTCACGCATCTGAAATTTGATCAGGGTTATGTGGGGAATTCTGTCTCTGTTCTATGTCTCATCAGCTAGAGTGCCTGGGCTGGGGCTGGAAGATCCACTTCCAAAGAGGCTCAATCAACACAGCTAGAAGGTTGGTGCTGGTCACTAGCTAGGTGTTTCACTGAAGCATTGGCATGAGTTCCCTGGCACAAGCCTTTCCATGTACCTGCCTGGTTTCCTCACATCATGGCAGCTTAGGCTGGCACAACATCACTTCCTTCATATTCCACTGGTCAAAATATTAACATAGTTCTGGGATATTCCAGAAGAAGGGACATAGAACTTCCTTTTTTTGTAGAAGGAGTGAGAGAGACTCTTGATACTGCAATAAGCCCTGGGGTAAATGCCCAGTTTTTTGTGCTCTTTTTAAAATGAAGGGTGGGAGCCTAATCTCCCTTAGTCCTCAGTGGTGTGACATATCAGAAGCCCTAACCAACACTTGGTTTTCAACCATTTAAATGTATTTGCCCTAGTTTAAAGAAGACAGATCCATTTCATGAGCAGTGTTGAGAATACTTTCAATTTTATTTGTATGTTTTACCCTTTACGAATCCTTTTTGTCTACATTAGATTCATTGTTTTAAGAAATCAATAATCCTCAGAATCCTATTATGTATAGGAAAAATAAAAGAAATGGAAATATCTTTAAGCTAAGTTCTCAATATACCACTTTAACAAATCAAAATAGTGCTTCCCTATGCAGCTATCAGCTAAATCAGGCCTATCACTTTGAATTTCTCCATGCCTTGTTCTTTTTCCCTTGCTTGCCCTGTCTTATTGTGTTTTCAAATCATGACTGATCTGTTCCCCCTTGCTGACAGTTTCCTTTGTCACTAGTAAAGCTTGAATCTGACATTGAACATAGATATGACCAGGGGGACACTCAGTTGGCAAAAAAATCACCCTAAATAGGAATGTTCTTGTCTGTGTGCTTAAATATCTGTTTCATGAGATGGTTTTTCCTCGACAAACCTGTTTTCTTCCAAGGGAGAGAAATGGCCTTGTGGAGGCAAGTCTCTGTGCATGAATAAAAACAGAATTAGGTATAGGGGAAATCATTCGTGTGCTGAAATGAATTCTTCAACATGGCTTTATTTTGAGCTATATTACCAATATTCTTCACAAATACAAAATTGAACAACCAAATTTCATATCATTTTGATGAAATAAATAAACTCTGCGGGGACTACCACTGGTGCTGAGGGTCTCCAAGATGGGAAAGCTTGTGCTTATTTTGAAGAGTTATCAGATAAGAACAAAACACAATATAAGCTCCAAACAGGCAAGCTGATATCATGCTGGCCTCAGGCAAACCAAATGTTCACTGTTGATTTACTGTTGAATTGTGAAAGCAAAGGCTATAAAAGCAAAAACAATCTTTGTTTTTCTTTTTTTTTTTCTCCATCGTGCTTTCTTGATACTCTAAAGTAAATATGATTTGCTATGGATGATGTGAAGGAGAGTTGTTTATACTTATGGTTCTGGAAACTTTCAACCATTTTAACATTGTGAACACAAGTGTTAAAAAAATCAAACAATTTCTGTGACAAAGGTTAGAAATATTATTACAAAGACAGGGGAATTGAGTGTCAGTGACCTCTTTACACTTTAGTATCATTGTAAAAGCTGCAAAGTTGAGGTAAAAAAATAACCCCACAAAATGTTAGTGCTGGTGCCCTGGCATTTCTTTAGAAGGGCATAGCTTTATGAAACATTAGCTATAATGACCAGAGAAGTCAATAATGTTCAAACGCTACTTCCTATGTAAACAAGAGTCTTTGTTGTTGAAAAAATCTTGCTGAGCATGAAGCATCTTTTCTCATTTGAGTGAAATATACCAATCAATTAACATAAATTACGACAAATGAAAACTTTAAAGTAGCATGTTTTCCCCTCAACATGAAGAATAAAGGTGTTTACTTTCCCAACTTTATTTTTAAAAATGAAGAGAAAAATCATAATACTTTTATAGGAATTTTACTAACCTGATATTGCAATAGGGAAGAACAAATTTGACTCCGTTTTACATCTGTTTCTTTTACTTTAATCTTTGTATTCTATTGCTTTTGCTTCAAGTTAAGAATGTTGCCTATAGCCTGAGATATACAGGATAACCCATTCTCATGGCTCTGATATTTAAAGGTATTATAATACTTTTCCATTCATATAGAAATAAGTAGCTGCAGAACAGAGAATAACATGTGTCTTGTTGGAAGTATACAGGAACATCGTGACCTGGCCTACTAGGACAGCTGCAAGAGCAAAGGATTCCTGCACCAAGAAGTTTGCAACAACCAACCAATGCCGCTCCCCTTTCAATATAAAAGAAGGTTAATTCTGACTGGGGTCAGAATTCTCTAGGACATTAGTCCTCCATCTTCTCGGACTCCTGGCTTTCCGAATAAAGTCGTTATTCCTTGTCCCAACAGCTCCTCTCCCAATTTATTGGCCTGTCATGCAAGCAAGCTGAATGAGGTTGGACTCAGTAACAATATGATTTATCCTATCAACAATATCATGAGTCAGATGAGGGACTGGAAACACAGAAAGATTTACCTAAATGAGCAGAAGAAAAAGAAAAGGCCAAATATAGATTCAGATTCAAAATCTGATGCATTCTTTACATATTATAGCTCCTACTGTTTCTAAAACTATCAGAATCATTTACTTGATGTTCTCCTCATGAGGAGAAAGTTTTAGAATATATTCTTCTGATTAAGTAAAAAGAAGAAATTCTAAATAATTTTTACATTATGTTAAACATGTGATACCTACATATTCAAGTAAATAATATATAAGAAAAACAGATTCTTTGTTGTATCAGATTTAATAGCAATAGCCATGGAAATTTCTGGAATTTTAATATGTCCAGTGTTACACATTGTAATAGTTTCCAGGGCTGCTATAATAGCTACCACAAATTTGGTGTCTAAAAACAACAGCAATGTACTGTTTCACAGTTCTAGAGGATAGAAATCTGAAATCAAGAGATTGGCAGTGTTGCTTCTTTCTAAGGGCTCTGATGGAGAATCTGTCCCCTGACTTCTTTCTAGCATCTGGTGACAGCTGGCAATCCTTGCCATTCCCTGGCTTACAGATGCATCACTCTAGTGTCTGCCTCAATATTCACATGGTGTTTTCCCCGTGTGTCTCTTCTCCAACACTTATGAGGATACTGGTTGTATTGGATTAAAGGTTCACTCAATCCCTGTATAACCTCATTTTAGTTACATCTGCAGAGATCTTATCTCCAAATAAAGTCACATACACAAGTATCAGGGATTAGGACTTCCTGATATCATTAGGGTGGAGAGAACACAATTCAACCCATAATATGTAGAAATCATGCAGCAGAGATCAGCTAAAAACGATCAAGCAGAAAACTATAAAGCCTGAAAGAGCTCGATAGTTGTGGGAATATAGATATCTATGTGCATATGTATATGCATGTGTTTGTGTATGTGCTTATGCATTCAAATTTTCAGGTCATGTCACAGTTCATGCACTGCTTTTAGATTAATCGATCCTCCATATCTAAGCCTTCTCAATCCACAGTTTTAACTGACTGTGAATTGAAAATATGTTTTTTAAAATTGCAGAAAGTTCCAAAAAATAAAACTTGAGTTTGCCACAAGCTGGCAAATATTTACATTGTACTTATAACAATTTACATAGCATTTACATTATAAAGGTATTGTATGTAATGTATAGATGATTTAAAATATACAGAAGGATGTACATAAGTTTCATTTAAATACTACACCATTTTATATGACAGACTTGAGCATCTTCAGATTTTGGTATCTGAGGGGGATCCTGGAACCAGTCCCCTGCAGATACTGAAGGATGACCATGGTTCCTATTTTTGGTAGGGGTATTGTGGAGGAGCAGAATTTGCTACCCCCAAATATGTTTCTTTGGCATATTAATAATCTTAAACTGGTTATTTTCTAAAAAACAACAGACATGGGAAAAACTGAAAACCAAGTAGGAATTATTCTTTTGTAAGAGACATTTGCAGTTATAAGGGAAATCTCCATTTGTAAGTGTGTCTCTCTGGATGTAC
This sequence comes from Orcinus orca, assembly GCF_937001465.1. Taxonomy (NCBI): domain Eukaryota; kingdom Metazoa; phylum Chordata; class Mammalia; order Artiodactyla; family Delphinidae; genus Orcinus; species Orcinus orca. The sequence goes on along the minus strand of NC_064576.1, from coordinate 43,115,200 downwards.
TGGGAAGAGGAGAGTGATAAAATCTCTAGAAACTCTTATCAGTGGAGAAGGCAATGACTTAAATCTGTATAACAACCTTACCCTGGTTTACTGTGTTTTCCTGGTAATTCCCATATCTGATTCTCCCAACATCCCCTTTTGTCTTCAGCTGAAATGATATTTAAGGTAAATTACTCAATTTTCCTGGGTCTCTCCCAGGTATACATATTATAAAATTTGTGTTTGTTTTTCTCCTGTTAATCTGTCTTGTGCCAATTTAATTCTCAGACCAGCCAGAAGAACCTAGAAGGGTAAAAGAAAGTTTCTTTCTCCCTGAGAATATAAAGCTGTAGAAAGCTAGGAATTTGAACAGACTGTTTCAATGATCTGGTATTCATTTCCTTCCTCTTCTCTGTCTACAAATAATTTACCAACTTTAAGATTTCCTAGCTGGAGATTTATCTTCAAGAAATCTTTCTAGACCTTGCCTTTGGGACTTTACTTTCCAAGAAGTTTCTAAGAATGCTCCAATATTTTAATTAAAAAAATTTTTGTTTTGGGAACTTGTAAATTTGTTACCTTTTTCGTACAAGTAGGAGTTTATCAATAATTTCTCGAGGAATTTTTATCATGAATAGTCATTATACTCATGGTCCTATATTTTAATTTTCTAGTATTTAGATAATTTTTGTAAATATTTTCCTAATAGCTAAAATTAAACCTTTGTAATTATGAGGGTATAGTTAATATAGAGTATAGAATGTACAATATAAATCTGAAAGCAGCTCCATAGAACACTAAAGACCCTTATTTTACAGTTTTTTTGGCACAGAGAGTTAAGAAGCAATTCATCTGGAAAGCTGGAATAAGATTCTTTAAGTCAATAGTAATTCAATTTTTTTAAAAGTGAAACACGTCCCTCATATTTTACAAAGATCCTTTGCCTAATATGCACAAATCAGCAGTCTATTTGGAGCATAACATATAGGTTAAACTGTTTAGAATTCAAGTCTTCCTATTTTGTGTAGGTGTTTTTATTTGTGTATCCCTGTTCACTTTCTATGGGTCTGATATACACTTGCCTATAGAGTTTAAAAGCAATTTTGAAACCTGATAGAGTTATTTTATTTTAATTATATAGTTTTTTCTGTAACGATATTCTCATAATCCACTAATGCTCATACGTCTTAAAAATGTGTTGTTTGCTTTCCGTTTAGAAAATAAATTAGAGTAGTAAAAAGTACCCATGGTATATTTCTCTCTTATTTTGGTGTGCTGCCCCTGGCTTTCATGTGACACAGATTCCAAAGAAAGCATAGAGGTAGACAACACTTATTAATTTTTATTTTCCCCTTCTTTCTTAGAAGGTAGTAAGCTAAATGCTATACTAAATTTGGAGAAAATAATATTATGTCTGTGACCCATATTCTTCCTCTAATCTCCTGAAGTAGGTTTAGTGCCCAATGAACTAGTGAACACAACCATGTGAAAGCAGCCATGGAGCACACATCATGAACATGTTATCAAATCAGATCCCACTGCTTGCGGCTTACAAAATCAATACTCACAACTGTTGGTAGAAAGAAACAGTGCCTTTAATCTGGATGCTGGCAATCTGGGGAGATAGTGGACTCAGCATCCCCAAGAACCACCTCCGAAGATTCTGCCTGGACATGAAAACTTTTAAAGGGAAACAGGGAAGTAATCTCAATTAATCATTGAGATAGGGGTTCAGAATCATTCCCATCCCCCACTGTGTGCAGGCTTGTGGACTCCTCATGATCTTGTTCACACAGCTTAATTGCAAGATTACTTGAGGGGAAGCTAAGAAATAGATCTGCTCATCAATTAATTACTTATTGTTCATCTATTCTTCTTCAATCTATGGGAAAAACCAACATGCTAGGCAAAGTATTGTGTGATCAAAAGATTTGAAAGGTGTCCCAAGGCTGGAGATGAGTAGAACATGTGGGTACCTGGTTTAAGGTCAGTGACAAGACCAAAGGGTGCCATCTACAAAGGGTTCTTTCCTACAAAGAGCTTTTTCCTGCCAAAAGCTGCTTACAAACATTGCAATGAAGGGTGGAAACAGGAGTCATCCAGTTCTTCTCCAAACCCAGATTCTGGCTTGTGAAGTCAAGGGTTTGGAAGATGTAATTAACTTTTGGGTGCATGAAATTCATAAAGAGTGACATATGGAGGGAAGTTTACAACCAAATTCTAAAGTATAGTCCATAGTTAAGAGCTCTGTGTGATGTTACTGGGTGATACGAAGGGGAAAAATGTATTTCAGGAACAAATAATTTTGGGAAATTGTGAGTTAAACAGAATAAAATAGGTTTACCTAGTTCAGAATATCTTAGATCCCTGAACATGATAATGTGCATTGTAAACCACTAAAATTTGGGATATACTGTGTAATTAATTGGTTCTGTCCCTAATTCCTATGTGAGGGTGTGGGGCTTTTCCCTACACCTACCTGGATATAGCATCAGATTCAAAGGTAAAGGGCTCAATCTCAAAAGACTGCCCTCCACTTCAGATGCCAATCACAAGCCTAGGTCACCTGTACTTCTAACACACTAGCTACAGATTGGAGGTTCCAACAACCCCCTCCAACTCAGGATGCCAATCACAAGTCCAGGTTGTTAGCTGTACTTCTGATAACTGGCTGTAAATCAGAGGTGCCCATTGAAAAGGAGGTAACTCAGCAGCAGCCAGATGGAAGAGATGAATAGTCAAGGTGTGTGGAAAACTTTCATGCTCCCTGAGAATGCCACTCTCCCCAAATCCCTACATGTTCATGAACCTAAAAGCTCTGGGAACCCCCTCTTTTTGAGATTTTATGGAGGCTTCATTACTACATAAGCATGATTGATTAAATTATTAGCCGAACAATGGGCTTGTGTGCTTGAGGCACACAAAGTCAAATTCTGAGAGTGAGTGTTAGGAACAAAGTAAGGGTTTATTACAGGGCGCCAAGCAAGCTAGTGGAAAACAAGCCTCAGATCCACTCCAACTTGGTCTGTGGGTTGGGGGTATTTTTAAAGAGGAAGAACAAAGAAGCTGAAATTAATCACTGCCTTGTGACTTTTTTTTTTTTTTAGGTAAGAAGTAGATTTATTTTGAGAGATACAGAATCCATAGGCTGAATGTCCATCTCAGAAAGTGAGAGCTGCTTGTAACATTTCTTAAGTGTAGTTTCTGGAGTCAGGATGTCTACTTTACAAGTCTCTGGTCTGATGGTCCATGACCTCGGGGTCTGTTAACTCACCTTGCCCTGGAGAAATAACCCAAGTCTGTACATTAATGATATTATCAACAACAGCAATGTTAGCACATTAATGATGTTTTTGACTACAGCAATTTTAGTCATCTGGCTCTGGTTGATTACTGTGTTCAGTTAACACAGAGGACAAGAAATGGAATAAAGTTTTGGATAGAGTAGTTGATTATAAACTCAGGAGGGGAAATTGGTTTTATGGGGGCTTGGTTTCACTAGTAGCCTATCTTCTCTGTTAGCCCCAATTTTGCCAGATGGGGTGAAGGCACATCTTGCCTTATCAGGACCTTAGAAATTATGACATAAAAGTTAAAAACACAGTTCCTTGATTAAGAATCATCACACCGCTTCCAGCCCTGGTAGTTGCAGCCCTGATCCTATGACCACCTTATCAATTAGGGGGAAAAAATGCTGAGGTGATGTGTGAAAGAAAGAACACCACCATCCTTCCCCACCACTCTTCCCCACATCTGCCAGAAAAACAGAGAAATCTATCCAGTGGGGACATCACTTCACCCCACTCATGCTTATTTTGAATGTGAGCACATATTTGTGAAGGCATGTAAGCCAGCCCTTCATGTTCTAATCTCCCCCTTTTAGACAACCAATGTTTTCATTGTCCATTCTAATTTTCTGTTAAAACTATTACTCTGAGAAGGATATCTCTCTTTCCATTGTTGGACACTAGGGGCTGTAAAGTGTGTTCCTTCATCTGAAGAAATGACTGTGAGCCATTCAAATTGGTGCAATATCTTCACTTCCAGTTCTTCCATAACACTGTGAGTATTTGTATCTACCATTGGGTAAGCAAAGCCCAGTCCAGAGTCGGTGTCTATTCTTGTCAAAACCAACTGATGAACTTATTTACAAAACAGAAATAGACTCACAGACATAGAGCACAAATTTATGGTTACCAAAAGGGAAGGGGGGAGGGATAAATTAAGAGATTGGGATTATCAGATATACACTACTATATATAAAATAGATAAACAACAAGGTTCTACTATATAGCACAGGGAAATATATTCAATTACCTTGTAATAACTTGTAAGGAAAAGAATCTGTAAAATAACATACGTGTATGAGTGTGTGTGTGTGTGTGTGTGTGTGTGTGTGTGTACTGAATCACTTACTGTACACCTGAAACTAACATAACACTGTAAATCAACTATACTTCAATTTTTTTAAAAATGAGAAAAAAGACCCATTGGCAGCTCCCAAGCATTAGTCTCACTTGCCAGCTGTGATCAAGGCTTTCCCATCAGGGAAACTGCCATATAGCCATTTACAGTCTTTGTCTCTCTTGTTAGACAGAAGAGTCATTGGCATTTTGTGCATCAGAGAGTACAAGGGGGCTATGTTTAGATTCATCCCACCTCTGAATCACTACAGTACCACCATATCCACTCATTTCATGGACACCATAAATGAGCACACAGAGATATCTGCTTGTAAATTCTAATCACCTTCTGAACCTGAAAGTGTTTCTTCTGATGAGTATCAACCTGTTCTACTTTAATGCAATCCTCAGATTCCCATAGTCATTTCCACAGGGCTGTGCCCCATATGGACATCTGTTTAGTAGGCCACGTTTCCATTGCCCTCCTGCCTGAATATTTGACCAGGCCAATGGCCACCATCCATAAGTCAGTAAAAACTGAAACATAGGAGATTTTTACTGCTGTTCATTTCTTCCATAACTGCTAAGAAAGTAACATGTGATTCAGCTCACTGAGCTGATTTGTTTTTACCTTCTTCAGTCAGAGCAGTGGCCTTCCAAATAGGATATTGTCCATTCATCTTGGAACTGCCATACAAAAACCAAGCAGCTTCTTTTGGTCAGTAAAGAGCTGTTTATAAGGCACTGCTCATGTGACAATAGAAGCTGTTCCTCACACAGTTCCAGAGTCAGTCTTAGGGGAAAAAATCTCTCTGCTTGTAAGTACCTCTTCATGGCAGTCTCCAGGCAACATGACCCTGTATAAACCTTTTGCATTTTATTATGAAACTCTTCTGGGCACTGCCATCCCCATTAGAGTGTTTCTCTGGCATCATCCTAGACATTATAACTGTTTCATATTTTAAGATCATTTTATGTCCTGCAGTCATAGGGGTAGCTTCAATTAAGAATGTACAACAGCAAGGTAGGAAATGCCCCTCAAATGGAAATTTTCTAGTCCAAAGTCCTAGTAGTCGTTGCTGGGAAGTAATCACAGGTTTTTGCCATAAGCTGCAGTCTATGCTCCACATAGGTCTATCACACAAAGAATTTGTTCCTTCCCCCACTCCAGTTTCTATTTTATACTGTGTGGGTTCAGGGAACCTTGCTGGTTTCAGTTTAGAATGTCCAATTAACATTGCCTAAAGGACAGATTTACACGCCTTCTGTTTACAGTATAGTCAGCCCTCCTTATCTTTGGTTTTCATATCTGCAGATTCAACCAACTTCAGATCAAAAATATTAAAGAAAAAAAGTTCCAGGAAGTTACAAAAAACAAAACTTGAATTTGTCACACTGGCAACTATTACACAGCATTTACATTGCACTAGGTATCATAAATAATCTAGAGATGATTTAAAGTGTATGGGAGGATAGAGACCAGCCTCACCTACCAGCAGGCAGACACCAGAAGCAAGAAAACTATAATCCCACAACCTGCAGAACTGAGTCTGCAGGCACAGGTTGGGACCTTCCCTGGGGCCAGCTAGCTGGTCCCTGGACCTTGGGTGATAAAAGGGGAGTGCACTGCTGGGACACATAGGACATCCCCTACAGAGGACCACTTATCCAAGGTAGAGAAACATAAGTAACCTTCCACATACATAAAAATACAAATAGGTATTTAGACAAAATGAGATGGCAGAGGAATATGTTCCAGATGAAGGAGCATAATAAAACCCCATAAGAACAACTAAGTGAAGTGGAGATAGGTCAGATAGATCCTGCTCCTGATTTCAAGGAGTTTATATGCTAGATGGATACAGAAGACACTAAGTGACATGTTTACATAATTATATATTTGATTATAATTTTAGTAAGGGCCAAGGGTAGAAATACAGGAAGATAAAATGATATGGCACAAGTGTCCCAGGCTTGACTCCAAGGACCAACTGAGAAGAGCTTTCTTAATCAATGGTAGAGGATCAAATTGCCCCTCCCTCCAATTATCTTCTAAAACGTTAGAGATCAGTCATGATTCCAGGAAGGATTTGAAACCCAATGACTGTAATTGAATTCCTGTCATTTTGGCAGAATGAGGCATAAAAGTAGATATCATTTTGGCTTATTAGAAAATAAAGTTACATTTCTTACATACAAGAGGTTTTGGACTCTGATTTACACCTACTATACTTGCATACACTAAGGTGTTGAAAATGATTATGTCAGATACATTTATTTCCTTTGTAGAAATATGTGTGCTTTTACAGGGAATTAGCCATCTGAAAACAACTGAAGAAACTGCTTGAAAACTCTGGCTTTTGTTTCTGCAAAACACAGGTCACACTCTTTTGTAGAGTCATTAAAAATACTTTTCATAATTTTCCCACAAACCTGTCTTTCCCTACTTTCCTAGGACTATTGAACATTCCTCTTGACAACCTTGGTGTTTTCAACTTGCCAAGTTTCTTTTCCATATGAAACCTATTTTCATAGTTTCATTTTTCCATTCATGTGTTTTAGCCAACTTGAATTGCTTTGTTTGCTTTCTCTTACTTGTATGTTCATTATATATTCCAAGGCTAAATATGATCTTTGTGAGGCTTTTCCCATCCAACCCATCTCAAATAAATGCTATCAATTTCCTACTTTACTGTTACAATGTAGCACATTTTCCTATCACTAATTTAGTATTCTGAAGTATTTGGAGACAAAAAGCATACACTTTAGTTGTCTTCATTAACAACATTGATTATACGATTGTTCAAATTTCTACTTGACTTTTCTTTTACCTATATATAACTATTATGAAACTAATTTAACTTGAAACAGTATAATGCTTCATACAACTAAAGTGTGGTCTCAAAGATATAATTATTTCAATTATATTTGCAATTTTAGAAAACCATTTACTTTGAGAAGTTATAAGCAGCAATTTGTAGTGGTTATGAGACGAGACTCTGACCAGACTATCTCACCTTGACTTTTGGTTCTGCTACTTACTACCTGTATGACCATGAGCAAATGATTTCAACATTTTGTACCTTCAGTTCCTGTTCTGTTAAATGGGGACATTCATAGTACCTGACAGAGTCTTGTAATGAGATATAAATGGATGTAATGAGGTTAGAACAATGTCTGGCACATGGTAATCTCTTAGCACATTTTACCTATTAATACTGTAAATCATGATTATAGTGGTAGGAAGAGAAGACAGGGGTCAGTGTTGGTGATAGTATGTGCCAGACAATATGCTTGTTATTTCTTCCATCAAGGAGTTGTAGTCTACTTAGGGGACAAAAACACAAGCAGATCAATGCACACCAATGTGTTTGGTGCCACAATAGAGGAAGGCACATGGGAGATTGGAAACATTCTCAGAGACACACTAGAGAAGAGGAACCATTTTGGATGAGTTATGGAGTTCTACTAGAAGTTAGCAACAAAGAAATGGAGAAGCAGTGTCCCAGGTACATACAGGCACACATGAATGCAGGGGGGGCCTGGGACACCAGGGCACATTGAACCTCTGTCTGTAATATATCAGTGGTAGTCTATACTGTGGTCAACAGAGGAAAATACATTTTAGATTGTGAAAGGGTTTATGTTCCATGGGAAGATGTTTGGATTTTACATAGAATACACTGGAAAAAAATTAACCATTAGAATTTTATTATTGGGTAATTAATCTAAAGCTATTACTTGACTGAGTATGGACAATGGGTTAGGAGGCAATGAGGTAGGAGTAGGTAAGACAACTAGAAAGTTACTGCACTAATTCAGCAATAACCAGCAAAGCCCTGGATAGAACTAGGAGCAGTATATAGAGTACAGAGTTATCCTTTGAATAATATCAAGAGGGCTGAGAAGAGTAGAGAATCTAGAGGTGGAAATTGGAGATTATGAGGTTTGGGAATGTCTGCATAAATAACATGCTGAGGGGAAGTTTAACTTGAGAAAAGATAAGAGAAAATATATAGCTGGCTACATGATTCTAAAAGTTAAATATTTTCTGGCTTAAAGTAGTTTTGGTTAGTCAAACAGTGTCCTGAATTTGGAGACCACACTAAATGAGTAAACTTAGAGCTAAATAATTATTTGTTACTGAAACTATGAGGATACTGAGGATACAACTTATAATATATTATAACTTACATAACATATTTTGGGAAACAAAATAGAAAGTAAACAAATGAGTAAACTCATTATGCCCCTGGAATCATGCTGATTATTTTACAACACAAAAAGTAATCCTATGGAATGCATATTAATATCCCACTTAAATATGAAGAATATGACATTAAAGCCATTTAAATCATTTGTTTAAAGTCTTATAACTAAGAAATATCACAGCCAGGATTCAAATTCTAATCAAACTCCACATATTTTATTCCTAACAAACACATTTCACTCCTGATAAAGTAAAACAACATTAAAAAACATGCAGCAACTACAGTTTGTACAGGAAACTCACATTTCTTCTCCTATATGAGAAGAAGAGAGGCTACTTTAGTATTAACACATTAATAAATATTGTACTCCTAATAATGTGCTGACGCTTGATAGAGGTCCGACTTTAAAATATGGAAAGTATTGTCTTTGCATGTAAGAAACATATACACTTTTGGACTTTGACCTCAAAGAACATTTAGAAAATGCAACTAAAATTAGAAGGCAGAAAATAGAGCTAAAATGGCAACACAATAATTAATCAAGAGTACAATTTTGTGGCTGATGTCCAAGATGGCAGAGTAGGAAGACCCTGAGCTCACCTCCTCCCATGAACACACAAAAATTAAAAATATTTTCAAAGGAACTATCTATGAGAACTACCTGGAGGCTAGCAGAAAAGATTTTCCACAAAAGAATACATAAAAAAGGAACCACAACACAAAACATAAGAGGGGCGGAGATGCAGTATAGCTAGGACCCACACACCAGAGTTAGCAACTTGCAATTGGGAGGAATATCACAACTGTAAAGGTCCTCCTCAAAGAGTGAGAGCTCCAAGCCCCACATTAGAGTCCCCAGCCTGGAAATCCTGCACTGAGAAGATGAACCACCAGAATATCTGCTTTCAAAACCAGCTGGAATTGTGTTTGGGAGAGCCACAGGATTATGGAAATCAAGACTCTGGTCTCAAAGGGTGCACCCAAAATCTATCACACCCCAAGTCCCAGCACAGAGGCTGTAATTTGAAAGAAGCCTGGTTCAGACCCACTTGATATTTAAGAGAACCTCCTAAAGAGACAGGAGGCAACTGAGATTTTCCCTGAGGATGGAGATGCTAGTGCTATGCATTTTGGTGAGCTAGTTCTACCGCAATAACACTGACATTGGCAAGCACCATTTTGGAATGCCCCCTCTGTGCTATTAGCACTGGGGACATGGTCCACAAACCAGCAAACTGGCATCAACCCCAACCCTCCCTCCACCCACCAAGACACACAGACAGCTACATGGGGATCTGTATCCACTGTGCACTGGGCCAGCACAAGACCCATGCCGCAAACTGCTGGGCCTCACATCCAACTGCGTGGGAAGAGTTCAAGGTAATGATCATAAAGATACTATCTGAACTCAGGAGAAGAATGAATGAATGCAATGAAAATTACAACGAAGAGTTAGAAAATATAAAGGAGATTCAAACAGAGCTGAAGCATACAATAACTAAAATGAATAATACACTAGAAGGAATCAACAGTAGATTAGATGATACAGAGAAACAGATCAGCAATCTGGAAGAGAGAGTAGTGGAAATCATCTAAGCTGAACAGAAAAGAGAAAAAAAATATTTAATGGTAGTTTAAGAGACTTCTGGAACAATATCAAGCATAATAACATTTACATTATAGGGACCCCAGAAGGAAAAGAGAGAGAGAAAGGGCAGAGAAGTTATTTGAAAAATAATAGCTGAAAAATTCCCTAATCTGAGAAAGGAAACACACATTCAGGTCCAGGAAGCACAGTGAGTCTCAAACAAGATGAACCTAAAGAGGCCCACAGTAAGGCACATTATAATTAAAATGTCAAAAATTAAAGAAACATAAAGAAACTTAAAGCAGTAATAAAAGCAACTAGTTACACAGAAGGGAACCCCATGAAGCCATCAGCTGACTTTTCAACAGAAACTTTGCAGGCAAGAGAGGTGACACAATGTATTCAAAGTGATGAAAGGAAAAAAGCCTACAACCAAGAGTACTCTCCCTTGTAAGGCTATCATTCACGTTTGAAGGAGAGATAAAAAATTACAGACAGTAAAACTAAGAGTTCATTACTAATCTGGTATTACAAAAAATGTTAAAGGGACTTCTTTAAGCAGAAAAGAAAAGGCCACAACTAGAAATATGAAATTTAAGAAAAGAAAAATATCATGGGTAAAGGCAAACATACAGTAAATATAGTAATCAACCTCTTATTAAGCTAGTAGAAAGCTTAAAATACAAAAGTAGTAAAATCATCTATTTCCATAATAAGCAGTTCAGGGATACACAAAATCAAAAGATGTAAAATATGACATCAAAACCATAAATATTTGGAGTAGGGAAGTAAAAATGTAGGGTCATTAGAATGAATTCAAACTTAGAACATCAACATAAAAAATCATATATACGTGTACATGTTGTTATTTGTGAACTTCACGGTAAACACAAACCAAAAATCTATAAAAGAAACACAAACACAAAAAGTGAGGGGAATCCAAATGTAACACTAAAGATAGTTATCAGATCACAAGGGAAGAGAGCAAAAGAAAATAAAAGGAAGAAAAAACAACTACAAAACAACAGAAAACAATGAATAAAATGGCAATAATCATATACCTATCAATAATTACATGTAAATGGACTAAATCCTCCAATCAAAAGACATAGAGTGGCTGAACAGACAATAAAACAAGACCGTAGTATATACTGCTTACAAGAGACTCACTTCAGATCTAAAGACACTTACAGACTGAAAGTGAGGGGATGGGAAGTGAGGGGATGGAAAAATGTATTCCATTAAAATAGCAACAAAAAGAAAGCTGAAGTAGCTTATAAAAGACTAAATAGACATTAAAACAAAGACTGTGACAAGAGACTTAGAAGGACATTACATAAAGATAAAGGGATCAATCCAAGAAGATATAACAATTATAAATACATATGCTCACAACATAGGAGCATATAAATACATAAAGCAAATATTGTCAAACATGAAGAGAGAAATTGGCAGTAATGCAATAATAGTAGAACTTTTAACACCCAATTTACATCAATGGACAAATCATCCAGACTGAAAATCAGTAAGGAAACACTTGCTTTAAATGACATATTAATCACCTAGATCTAATAAATATATACAGTACATTCCTTCCAAAAACAGCACAATGCACATTATTTTCACATGGACATGGACAATTCTTCAGAATAGATTACACTCTAGGCCACCCTAGGCCACAAAACAAGTATCAGTAAATTTAAGAAGGTTGAAATCATGCCAAGCATTTTACCCAACCACAATGCTATGAGACTAGAAATCAACTACAAGAAAGCAACTGCAAAAAATACAAACATGGGGGCTTCCCTGGTGGCGCAGTGGTTGAGAGTCTGCCTGCTGATGCACGGGACATGGGTTCGTGCCCCAGTCTGGGAAGATTTCACATGCCGTGGAGTGACTGGGCCCACGAGCCATGGCCCCTGAGCCTGTGCATCCAGAGCCTGTGCTCCGCAACTAGAGGCCACAACAGTGAGAGGCCCGCGAACCACAAAAAAAACACATAAAAACAAACAAACATGTGGAGGCCAAACAATATGCTACTGAACAACAAATGGGTCACCGAATAAATCAAAGAGGAAATTAAAAAATACCTGGTGACAACAGAAAACAAAAATACAATAATCCAAATCTATGGGATGCAGTAAAAGCAGTTCTAAGAGCAAAGTTTATAGCAATACAAGCCTACCTTATGAAATAAGAATAATCTAAAACAATCGAATTTTACACCTAAATGAACTAGAGAAAGAAGGACAAACAAAACAAAAATTAGTAGAAGAAAATAAATCATAAAGATCAGAGCAGAAATGCATGAAATAGATACTAAAAAAATTAGGAAAAATCAATGAAATAAGAGCTACTTCTTTAAAAGGATAAATAAGACTGATAAACTTTTAGCAAGACTCACCAAGAAAAAAAGAGAAGGCACAAATAAATAAAATCAGAAATGAAAGAAGACAAGTTACAGCCCACACCACAGAACGACTAAGGATCATAAAAGATTACTACAAACAATTATACACCAATAAAATAGACAACCTAAGAAATTCCTAGAAGTATGCAATCTCTCACAACTGAATCTGGAAAAAATATAACATATGTGTAGGTCAATTACCAGTAATAAAATCGAATTGATAATAAAATAACTCCAAAAAAATTCAGGATCAGACAGTTTCACAGATGAATTCTACCAAACACTTAAAGAAGAATTAACTACTCCAAAAAATTGCAGAGGGTAGAATGTTTCCAAATTCATTCTATGAGGCCAGCATCACCCTGATACCAAAACAGAAAATATCACAAAAAAAAGCAAATTCCAGGTCAATATCACTAATGAACATAGTTGAAAAAATCTTCAACAAAATATTAGTAAACTGAATTCAACAACACATTAAAAGGATTATACAGCATGATCAAGTAGGATTTATCTCAGGGATGCAAGGATAGATCAATATTCAAAAATCAGTCAATGTGATAAACTACATAACAAATTTAGAATAAGAATCATATGATCATCTCAATAGATGTAGAAAAAGCTTTTGACAAAATTCAACATTCATTTATGGTATAAACTCTTAACAAAGTAAGTATAGAGGGAATACAAATCAACATAATAAACGCCATGTATGATAAACCTACAGCCAACATCATACTCAATGGTGAAAAGCTGAAAGCATTTCCTCTAAGATCAGGAACAAAACAAGGATGTCCAACTTCACTACTTTTATTCAACATAAGTATTAGAAGCCCTCATCACAGCAATAAGACAAGATATGGAAATAAAAAGAATCCAAATTGAAAAGGAAGAAGTAAAACTGTCACTGCTTTCAGATACAATAATACTATAAGTAGAAAATCTTAAAGATGCCACCAAAAACTATTTGGGCTAATAAATGAATTCAGTAAAGTTGCTGGATACAAAATTAACACACAGAAATCTGTCATATTTCTATACAATAACAACAAACTTTCAGCAAAGAAATGAAGAAAAATATCCCATTTACAACTGCATCAAAAAAGAATAAAATCCTTCAGAAAAAATGTAACTAAGGAGATAAAAAGCCTGTACTCAGAAAATTATAAGGCACTGATAAAAGAAATTGAAGACAATACAAACAAATGGAAAGATATACCATACTCATGGATTAGAAGAATTAATTGTTAAAATGACCATACTAACCTAAACAATCTCCAGATTTAATACAATCCCTATCAAAATAACAATGGCACTTTTCACAGAAATAGAACAGATAATTTAAAATGTGTATGGAAACACAAAAGACCCTGAATAGCCAAAACAATGTTGAGAAAAAAGAACAAACCTGGGAGTATCACACTTTCTGATTTCAAACTACACTACATAACCACTGTAATCCAAACAGTATGGTTCTGGCACAAAAACAGACACATAGATCAGTAGAAGAATAGAGAGCACAGAAATGAATGCACACTTCTATGGTCAAATATCTATGACAAAGTGGCAAGAATATAAAATGAGGAGAAAAAAGCCTCTTAAATAAATGGTGTAAGGAAAAATGGACAGCTACATGCAAAAGAATCAAATGCTTACTTTCTCACACCATATACAAAAAAAATAAAACTAAAAAAGATGTAAATATAAAACCTGCAATCATAAACTTCCTAGAAGAAAACCTAGGCAACAGAGTCTTTAACATAGACCTTAGCAACATTTTTTGGATCTGTCTCCTCAGGCAAGGGAACCAAATGCAAAAATAAACAAATGGGACCACATTAAACTAAAAAGCTTTTGAACAGTGAAGGAAACTATCAACAAAAAGAAAAGGCAGCCTACTGAAAGGGAGAAGATATTTGCAAATGATATATTTCATAAGGGTTTATTATCCATAACATACAAAAATCTCACACAAAAAAAGCAAACAATCCAGTTACAAAGTGGGCAAGGAACCTGAATTGACATTTTTCCAAAGAAGGCATAAAGATGGTCAGCAGACACATGAAAAATTGCTCAACATCACTTATCATCAAGGAAATGCAATTCAAAACCACAAAGGTATATGCTCTCACATCTGTCATAATGGCTATCATCAAAAAGAAAACAAATAACAAGTGCTGGTGAGGATGTGGAGAAAAGCAAACCTATTGGTGGGATTGTAAACTGGTACAGCCAATATGGAAAACAGTATGCAGATTCATCAAAAATTAAAAATAGAGCTACCATACCATCCAGGAATTCCACTTCTATATATTTTTCCAAAGGGGAAAAAAAATAATTCAAAAAGATATTTGTACTCCTATGCTCATTGTACCATTACTCACAATATCTAAGATATAGAAGCAACCTAAGTGCCCATCAATAGATGAATGGATAAAGAAATTTTGGTATTTATACATACAATGGTATATTACTTAGTCATAAGAAGAATGAAATCTTTCCATTTGTGACATGGATGGACCTAGAGTATTATGCTAAGTGAAATAAGTCAGAAAGAGAAAGACAAATATAGTATAACCTCACTTATATGTGGAATCTAAAAAACAAAAACAAAATTTATACATACAATGGTACATTACTTAGTCATAAGCAGCATGAAATCTTTCCATTTGCGACAACATGGATGGACCTAGAGGGTATTATGCTAAGTGAAATAAGTCAGAAAGAGAAAGACAAATACAGTATAACCTCACTTATATGTGGAATCTAAAAAACAAAACAAACAAAGAAAACAGACTCATAGATAAGAACAAACTAGTGTTTGCAAGAACCGGGGGTGGGGGGAGTTGGGGGCAAAATAGGTGAAGGGTATTAAAAGGTATTAATCTCCAGTTACAAAAAAAATAGCCATGTGGATGTAATATGCAGTACAAGGAATATCTTCAACAATATTATAATAATTTTGTATGAGGACAGATGGTTATGAGACTTATTGTGGTGATCATTTCTTAATTTATGCAAATGGAAACTCACTATGTAATACCCCTGAAACTAACATAATACTGTATCTCAAACGTATTTTAATTTACAAAGGCACAATTTTGCCATAGTCTGAACTTATTTTCACCTGTATAAGGATAAATAGAATGTATCTAAGGTTTCATCTTTGGAAGATTTAGAGTATTATGAAGATATCAAAGAGATCTTAATGGCTTTCCCACCTGATATTCATTAGTTAAAAAACTTTGTGCTTTTCTTTTCATATCAGAGAAAAGGAAATAAAGTCAAACATTTCCTGTACCCACCCCTTAAACATGGAATGAAAGAGGGACTGGTCCCAGTCTCCCATTAAATCCACCCTTCACCCAACTCTCCCTTCCCTCAAAGCTGCAAGGTTAGAAAAAAATTATGTTGTTTCTCCCCTGGCAGTAGTCCCAGACCCCTTTGCAGCCAAGAAGGAAGGGGAGGGGCAGATGAGGGAGAAGGAGTTCTCTCCCACACAGAAGCCCCGCTCCCAGGCAGAGAAGCTACCCTGGCAGGCTGCTGGAGGGGTGGAGGTAGGTTTTGTGGCAGGGATTAGAGAAGAACCCTGAAATATTTTCTTTAAACCTGATATATGTATGTATTTATAGTTATAAAGGAAGGGAGGAGTTTGGGGTAACATTAGTCCCTGAAAAGCAGGAAATGAAAGTCATATAACACCCCTGTCTTGGTCACATTTTCCTAACTCTTAGCTCCTAAAACCTTTGGTGGGAAAAGGGGAAACAGGAAGTGGGGAATGGAGGAAGGAAGGGAATGTTTGAGGATCTAAACCCACAGCTCACTCTGAAAGAAGGTGAGACAGCAGCGGCGGGGCTACTGGGTACCCCCATGAAAACAGCACTCAGAAAGACATATGAGAAACAGCCACTCATACCCTGTCTCTCCACCACTCCCCACATTATCACCCAGCCAGGCAGGGGCTCTTCCTAACCCATCTTCTCCAGCATACTTCAAGGCTTCTCATCCTCCTCCTGCAGCTGGTCATCCACCTGCAGTCTTCATCACACTCTTCTTGGAGCTGTCCTGGACATCACCCTTCATCAAAAATGCATCTGAGATGAAGCAGGCCTTCTCAAAGTTGAAGATGATGTCCAGCTTGAAGTATTTGTCCAGGAGCTCCACATATTGGTCAGTCAGTTCCAGAGTTGAAACCGTGTACAAACCCCTGTGTCCTTGTCTTTTGAAATAAAAGGCTGAACCAAGAGTTAATGATGGAGAAATGTGAAGATTGTGGAACAAACAATAGCTGTTGGGCTGGGGAACTGGTAACAATTTAGACTATAAATCTGCCACATAGCAGTTCCCTGAAATATATAGATAAAGGCTTGACACACATTCCTAAGTAGTTTGTACAGGAAGCAGACCCCCACCAGATGAAACCTGCTGACTGCAAGAACATAGAACCTAGACTGGTGAACCAGAAGGTTGATGATGCTGACTCCCCATTACCTCATTACCAAGCAATCAGAAGAATGGACACAAGCTGATCACACCCTGCTCCTTGAACCATTACTATAAGGCTCCTCACTACCCCCTCCAGGACAGGACACACAGTCTTGAGGGCAATAGCCTGCTGTGGCCCCCTTTGCCTGGTAAAGCAATAAAGCTATTCTTTTCTGCTTCACCCAAAACTCTGTCTCTGAGATTCAATTCGGTGCCGGTGTAGGGAGGGCAGGTCTCAGCAACAGTGTGACGGGCTCATTGTCTTGACCCTTGATGGCACAGTAGAAATAGAGGCTGTCATGTTTCTTATAGACGACTTTGACATTTCTTCACTCTAGGAAGTTGCATATCCTGAGCTTGCAAGCTAGAATAACCACACACGCTCCTGAACCATCTTCTTTTGCTTCATGTCTGACATGGCCAGATACCATTTTTTGCAGCCACAGCTTTCCCAGCAGGCTGAACATCAGCTTAAATTACATCATTTCACAGCTTCCAGGTCTGCACGTCCCTCTTAACACCATAGATGCCAGCTCCACTCCCTTACTTAACCTTTACTTATCTTGTTTTCTCCCTCTCACTTGAAGCCTAGCCTGCTCTGGAACCTTCTAAACAGTCTAACTCAAAGTAATAAAAGGTCAGAAGCGTATCTCCTTATTATGAGTGCCTTAGGGGCCAACAGTCTTTTGACAAGGCTAACTGCTCTCCTGATGCCTTTAACTGGAACCCATACGTCAGACTTGCTTGGGGCTTTCACATTCAGGGATCAGCTCCTACTGCCACAGCTGACATTTCTGTTTTGTCCATGAGCTGAACTTTGATGAAGTTGGGAAATAATTTTTATTTTATAGTAAAGTATATATAAGGAAATTTCAGAGCAGCCAGTCTTATGATATAGATGTCTTATGAATAAGCAAATACATCTTTTATCCAGTTTTCCAAAACATTTTTAGAGCTGACTTAAAATAATAGTAATTTAACTTGAATTGCTTTTGAAAGCAATACAAAGTCATTCTTTTCTCATGATTGCTTGATTCTAGATTTCAAATTTGTCTTTGTGTATAATTATAATCTCTTGAGTTTCCTTCACAAATGAAATAGCAGATGGATTCTGTAAAGCTTGTGTTATATACAGATGAATAATTTACACTATCAAGTATCTATTTCTCCAGCTAATCAAGGTTTTAAATAGTGAACAAAACTTTGTGTTATTGCAATAGCTGTGAATAAAACCTTGTGTTATTGCTACAAGAATGGAAACCATGTAATAATGTTCAGCATGTGACTTTTGGTACTAGAATGCTTGGGTTTTATCATGCTAAGTGAAGTAAGCCAGACAGAGAAAGACAAATATCATATGATATCAGTTTTATGTGAAATCTAAAATAAAAAAGATACAAATGAACTTATATACAAAACAGAAATAGACCCACAGACATAGAAAACAAACTTATGGTTACCAAAAGGGAAAGAGAGGGGAAGGGATAAATTAGGAGTTTGGGATTAACATATATCAATACTATATATAAAATGGATAATCAACAAGTACCTACTGTTTAGAACAGAGGACTATACTTAATATTTTTTAATAACCTATGAGGGAAAAGAATCTGGAAAAAGTAGCTATACATGTATGTATAAGTGAATCACTTTACTGTACACCTGAAAACTAACACAACATTGTAAATAAACTATACTTCAATTTAAAAAAAGGCAAAAAATAAACTGGAAAACAAAACAACAAAAAACAAAAGTAAAAATACTTGCTCCACAATTTACTAGGTGTGAGGCTATGAGAAAGCATTTCATTTAATTTTACCTCAGTTTCTTCATCAAAATGTACTTTATATTGCATCTGAAGCAGTTAGCATATTACTTGGCATGTAGTGTGTATTCATTAAACATTATTATTTACTTATTCCATTCCCACAGAGAGGTTTGGAGAGGGGTTAGGCTAAATAATTTGTGAGTTGCCTAGCTTTATTTTTCCTGTTACCAAAAATAAAATGATAGGTCCAGTGGGGTACTGAGTTGACTTCTATTGGGAAAACCGATTGTGAAATTTTCAGGAGTATGGGGAGTTTGTTGGTGTTATGTTGGTAGCTTAAAATTGGCTATGATAGGAGTACTTAACCAATCATTCCCAAAAGGCAGTTGCTAAACATTTACCAGGATGATATTGAAGTTAGCTTTGTTATCCAAATCAGTAGTTTTCTCCTGCTCTGATCTAAAAGATCTTTAGACTGGTTATAGAAAATATTACATTCATTTAACAAAAAAGAAGAATTTGGAAATTTGGCAGTTTTCTTCAGTTTATAGAAACAATTTTCTATACTGTTAAATGTTTGTTTATAACAGGACTCAGACATTTACTCCAAGTTATTCATCCAAGAGAAATGAAGGCATCTGTACACAAAAAGAATTGTTCAAGAATTCCCTAGCAACATTATTCATTATGGCCAAAAACAGAGTTCTTTTAAAAGGAGACTATATTTAAAAATTGTTTTATACTCATACAAATGAATACTACACAATAATAAAAAGAAATGAATCACTGATTCTTAAAACAAAGTGAAAGAATCTAACAGAATTAGAGTTGATTGAAAGAAGCCAGACAAAAAAATGTGTAGCATATGACTTTATTTATATAAAGATTAAGACAAGACAAAAGTAATCTATAATGAGAGAAATTAAAACTGTTGTTGCTTTTGGTGGGTTGGAGTGGTGGTGGTAGTGATTGAGCAGAAGGAGAATGATAGAAATTTCTGGGATGATAGAAACATTCTATATCTTAAAATGGTTGTTGGCTGCATGGATACACACATTTATCATATGTTATCAAATGTACACTAAAGATCTGTACATTTGTACATTTTATTCTATATAAATTTTATCTCAATAAAGAAAAATAAAGCAATATATTTCAATAGAAACACTGATTAACAATAGAAATGGGTGATGACCAAATTTGACAATTATAAAATAAAGTTTGGAGGAATATATAACACATATATAGAAAAAAGAAAGAACAAGATAACAATTAAGTGTACAATTTATCTAATCCTTCTTTCAGTCACTGGAAGTTTTTAAATTGTGTGATCTTGGGTAACTTACTTAACCTTATAAATATTCTGGTTTCTAATCTTCTAAAATTGGTTTAAATATAATATTTACCTCATAAGGTAGTTTGCTGGTAAATGAAATAATTCATCAAAAGAATTTAAGGTGCTTGTTTTTTAGTAAATGCTTAATAAATTATTTTATAGGTGTTTTTATTATTAAGATATCATTATAAAACTCAAAGAAAATATGTCTTGAATTTCCAGCTCCATCTCATGAAAATGCCAGAAAAAATGGAGCAGTAAAATGAAGTAATAGATTAAATTTCCCTTGAGATGAATATTTGTAATCTTCTGATTAAAACAATCCAGGAAGTGTCAAATAAGAAAGAGGAAGCAAGCCTAATCAATCTTGCTGCAGTTTTAATTTTCAATTAAAAAGAGAAAGTATTATGCAAAAAAAAAAAAAAAAGGGGAGAGTGATATGGTAGCTTTCGAATGGGTGAGAGCCAGATTGTCATCTTCCTTCTAACCAGCAATAATGTATATTCTAGAAAACAATGGATCAGTGCCTTCTAATGCACATGGAAAATAATTTTAAAGCTTGACTTCAATGTAGGAATAGAATAAAAATTTACAGTCATGCAAGTATCCAGAAATTTACTTCTGACATATTTTCCTTTTCTAGGAAAAAAAAATTTACCATTTTATACTGAGCATTAGTAGTAAACAATGAAGATGAGATGGGGGTTAATTTATTTCACTGTATATTTCTCTATACTTCTAAAAGAAAACTTTTTTACTATGGTTACATATTACTTTTATAATTACAAATAGATATTTAGAATGGTTAAATGTAGGTATCATATATTATTAAATATCATCTCTTTTCATCTGCTTTCTTAAATTAAGTATGTAGTCTAATTTATCCCTTGTGCCTTGAGGAACATGAATTATGATGGATGCTGCCACTATATTTTACATTCATATTTTTATAGAGGTAAAGTTAACATATTGATAAATTACATTGTTCTTAGATGGTCAGTTTTATATGTACTGACTGTTGTATACAACCCTGTAGCTATCACATTCAATAAGATATAGAAAATTTCTATCACCCTCCAAAACTCTTTAATGTTTCCTATAACCTACTCCTCCATACCTCACTCCCTGCAGCCCCTGATCTGACTTCTATCACTAAAGACGACTTTTGTCTGTTACTTGAATTTCAAATATCTTACACGTTTGACTCTTGAACAAAGGGAGGGAGTTAGGGAAGCCAAAACACCAGGAGGTCGAAAATCTGCGTCTAACTTTACAGTCGGCCCTCCATATCCACCACCCCCTGTTCTGCATCTGTGAATTCAACCAACTGTGGATACTGTAGTACAGAAATACATATTTATTGGAAAAATTCCGTGTATAAGTGGACCCATGCAGTTAAAACCCCTGTTGTTCAAAGTTCAACTATATATAATATTTATTCCTTTGTGTCTGATTTCTTAGGCTGTATTTTTAATAAAATACTTGTCCATGTTGTTTTGAATACCTGTAGTTTATTCTTTTTTATGGCTAAGTAGTAATCCATAATTTGAGTATATCACAAGTTTTTATCCAATTTGTCCATTTCTCTGTTAATGAGCATTAGGGTTGTTTCAAGTTTTTGTCTATTATGAATAAGAATGGTCTAAAAATGCTTGTGTGAGTATTTTTGAGAACATATACTTTCATTGCTTTTTGGGTAAATGTGTAAGAGTGGAATTTCTGGCTCATAAGATATATATACATCTCTGACTCGTAAGATACATATTTATGTACATATGTATATATGTATATATATGTATTTTATAAGCCATATATAGATAGAAAACTGTATGTTTATGTAACAGCATATGTTATTTTGTTATACTGTTAAGAAATGCCAAACAATTCTTCAAAATGTTTGTACCACTTATCACTCCCACCAGCAGTGTGTGAGTTCCAGTTGCTCCACAACTTCACCAACCCTTTGTTAGACTTTTTAACTCTATGCATTCTAGTGGGTGGAAAATGGTAGTTCATTGTGATTTCAATTAACACTATCATGATGATCAAAGGTGTTGAGCACTTTTTCATGAATTTATCAGTCATTTGTATGTCTTGCTTGGTGGTGTTTCAGTTCAAGTTTTTGCCCATATTTATTGCATATTTTTGCTGTTGATTTGTAAGAGTCTTTTATATAGTATGGATATATATTCAGAATATGAGACATTTGTCAAACATATGTAAGGCAAATTGTATCTATTTTTCTTTTCTGTGGCTTATATCCTCCTTTTCTTAGCAGTATTTTGTAATTAACTGAAATTTTAGTTTGAGTGAAGTTCAATTCTTATTTTTTTCTTGTATCAGTCCTTTTTGTGACTTGTCTAATAAATCTTCATCTACCTAGCAAAGATGTATTTCTTAAACTTCTGGATTTCAGGTGGAAATATTTTACCATCCTAATTACTTTTCACTTCTCAATGATTGTCCACATCCACCTTTTCATTCAAAGAATGGGATACAGCAAATTGAAATAATCAATGACAGCACCTTTCTACTAGAATTTGCTAAATAAGTGTGGTTTCTCCAAAAGAGTATTAAAATTCCAAAGCACCTTCACAATGTTTTAGTAGGTTACGTTTTTGTGGAGGACATTATATTTGAAATATTTCCCTCAGAAAAGGAGAGAAGAAATATTACATTTTAAGGCAAATTTTTTACAAAGCATTTTATGTGGATATAAAACCCCAAATACACATTTGGTTGGCTGGGAAACTCTTTCAACTTCACAGGCTAATGATGCAATTAAAAGTTACAAAAAATTTAATCTGTAAAGTATTTTAAGGCTATGATTATACAAATGCAAACTCATGTCTATTTTGCAGAATACATAGAGTAGCTACAGATAGATTTAAATTCATACTAAAATAGGAAAGCACAAACCTTCTTGGCAATGCTGTTTTTTTTTTCCCTAAGAACCAAAGAGATTTGGTTCTGTATAGTCAAAAGCAATTTTATAAGGCAACATCCTACAATTTCAAAGTGCCGCTTAATTGTGTAACACAAGTAAAACAACATTTGAATTCCTAATTGGAAGTGGCATTGCTTTTTAGCAC
Organism: Orcinus orca; assembly: GCF_937001465.1. Classification (NCBI taxonomy): domain Eukaryota; kingdom Metazoa; phylum Chordata; class Mammalia; order Artiodactyla; family Delphinidae; genus Orcinus; species Orcinus orca. Next base: position 43,091,928 of record NC_064576.1, on the reverse strand, counting down.
ATCTTAATACTTTCATCTGCTGGCCAGATGATGTGAAAAGATTTTTAAAAAGTAATCGGTGCCCCCAAACCAAAGAAAATCTTTGTCCAAATGCTTATCTTTCCTGAAATTCAAAACTCTGAAAGCAAAATATCATTCTTTTACTCTTTTATAATATGTATTTTTAATATATATAAACCCACACACTGTATATAAGCTTACTATATTTTAGGGTATATATGAATAAACAGAACACTGATGGATGATCATGCTTTATTGTTCTGTCTCTGATTTCTGAAAAACAACCAAGGAATTTGTCATCTCAAGGTCAGGATTATTAAACTACTATTTTTTTCCCAAAATGAACTAAAATCTGTAATGACTGATGTGCCTGAAGTTGTCTCATAAGGCTCCCAAGTGGGATGTGTGATCCTTGGTTTCTGTTTTTAGTTGATCCTGAAATTCAGAATCTTAATTTTTTTCTTCTTACTTTATCTGTAATAACTGCTTTTTACAGTTACTTATTAAAAATTTCTAAGTGTAGGTATTTAGAAATCTAAGCAGATTCAAGATCTTATATGTGTTCAGTAAACCATTTCAGGCTTTCCAAAGCTTGGATTATTAATAGTGATAGTCCTTGATCAAGGACTTCTATGTGATTTCCAATAAGAGTAGAGAAAGCAAAGGCAGTTGCTGAAATGACATTTTTGTTTGTGAGCTGGTTGAAATCATTAAGTTTTTTAATCTCTTATATTGTACCCAGAATGTTCATATTCTGAGACATGGCCCAGAGATACCACATAACCTTGTATAATTTACTCTTGGCTCTGGAAGTATCAGTTTTTATATCTTTTACCCTTTGAGTATGAAATGCTCAAATTTTAAAAGTATTTTCAGAAGCACCATATTTAACCAATTTTGCACATCCCAGAGCAAGAAAGAATGTCAGCAACCACCTTAATTTTGAGGAAGGTATATCATGTAGCCTAGTGTGTAAATTACTTTGTTAGAATGTTGTCATAGTTACACTAGAAATAAGAATTTGTACCAGAAACATAGACCAATTATTAACTTTATATTATCAAATAATACAATAGTAAAGATGATATGGCAAGATTTAATTTTATTTGCCAGGTTCAAAAAATATATTCCACATATCTTGATTTTAGTTACTTATTTTGCCACATCTCATTCTTTTTCATCTCCTAGAGCATAACGGGGAAATAGGAGGCACTATATAAAGTGAATACACATGCAAGGAAAAAGCAAAGAGTGCCTAGGGAAATTAGGGAAGACTTCTGAGAGCCCTGGGTTGTGACCAGGACAATAGGCTTTTTCCAGGTGGACAATGCACTTATAATTATTCTTTATACTCTCCCCATCCAGCTGTTTTGTTTGTGAGTTTTGTTTAACGTGTTGATTCTTATACTTGTAATATTTTTTCCTCCCTGTATATTGCACATTGGGGAAAATTGTTACTGCAACAATTCCACACTGGTTACTTCAGATGCCCAAAGGGTGTAAGGGTGAAGAATTTGTGGAGGCTTTTCTTCCATGACACAGGAAAGTTTATTCCTATAAACTTTCTCAAATCTCATTTGTCAAAACATCTCTTTCTCTCTTATAATTGTTAAATCTCTAGTGAGCATTTATTATACATGAAACAGTGTAAGGAAATAATCATCTTTCATGTTCTTTTTTGTAAGCAAGTTGTTCTAATTAATCTTATGTCTAAAAAATAGCTTCTTATATTCTTTCTACAACTACAAACATATAGAAAAAATTCCTGGAAATATCAACTCAAGAATTTTCATGAGGCATATTAGTAAGTATCATCATCCCATCACTATTATTTTGCACTTACTCAGCTTCTAGTGTAATCTGATTTAATTCTTCTTCAGACTTAGTTATCATCCCTTTTTTCAATGGTTAAGTTATGTATTAAGATTTGTGAAATTCTAATGAACTGGACAGAAAGAGAACTGTTATATATTTCACATTAAGACTACAAAAATAATAACATTTCCTGAATCTAATATGGAGAAAAAGTGATATGAAATATTTGTTTTAATGTATTTTAAATATCACCTTTCCATAAGATGTGACTGAATTTCAGCAAATCGTGTTCATGGAAAAAGCAATGTGAGATTTAAAAGATGAAATTAGACTATTAAATTGCAATAATTTATTTGTTATATTTCATGTGCTTTTTTGTAAGAAAGTTGAATCACAGATCATATAAAATTATTTTTAACCAAATGACAAAGAATCTAGAATTTAAAGTAGAAGAATTTTTACTTAATGAATTTACTATTAAGATCGCTGTGCTTCCTAAGGAAGGCATTATATCTAATCATCTGATTTTCATGCTAATTTTGCAGACAAGATGCATGTTTTTGCAAACTGTTTGTAGAACAACAACTAAGAAAAGCTTTAAACTGAAAAAATTTCCATTTTGAAACTTATGGTAAGTATTTAATATAATAATTACTTGATTGCATGGAATGCAATTCACCTTCTGAAATATATGACTTGGTTTGAGCATCCAATGACTAAGGGTTTAGTTAAGAGTACAGATGAACTTATTTTTTAATGTATTAGTTGACTCTCCATTTCTGTTCGTTTAGCTTTCCCCTGACAATGTTGAACTTTATCTGAGCCAAATGTTCCTGGAAAATAGCAACAGTTAAGAAACACCCTTCCACAGCCCCTACCTATCTTGTGTTCTAGGAAATGGCTTACTGCAAAAAAATACCCCAATGTGACTTAGATAAGGTTCATGGGTGACTCTCCTGTTTACTTATGACAAGGCTAGACACAGACCTTTCAAATGCCTATTCTTTGGCATTTGTAGCTAAATGAGTAGCTACACTCTTCACTGACCAATATGGACAAAATGCCTGGTAAACTGAATTGACTGAAATTTTGTCAGTTTTCCCCAAGCCTCTGAACTTTGATCTCTCCTCTGTGATTCCCTCCTGAGAATCAGCTGACTTAGAAAACACTTTGCTGATCAACTGTCTGAACACAACACTTGCTTGTCTCATGCCCCCACAACACTTGCTTGTCTCATGCCCTCACAATGGGTTCTTTCTAGTTTTGTTTACTCATCCCTATAAGTAAACTTCATTTCTGCCTGATCTTTAACAGGCTTATAGATCTCAAAATTTCAGAGTGTTTCTATTGTCATAGTCTCCCTTCCCCTTTTAGTCGGGACTAAATAGTCTTTTTTTCCTTACCTAAGCCTGGATTTGATTTTAATTGATAATCCCCTTCTTAAATTGTGATCGTGTTTTGACTTAACATTAAGAAAAATGGTTACAGACAATAATTCATGCAAATCCATCTGCATAAATTAGAAATAGAATTAGAATCACTCTCAAATTTTGAAAGTTTAACCTATGTATTTTTAGGAAGAAGGATAATCAGAATAATATAATCTTCATTTTAATTCTGACCTAGGTTTCAAAACACTCAATTATATCAATTTGCTATTATAATTATATGAAAAAGTGATCAGTATCATAAAATTGCAATAGAAAAGGAAGCAAACTCTTTATTTTGCATGTTAGGGTAGAGTTCTGGTTTAAATGTGTGTATTGGGAAAGCTAACCTGCCTTTGAGGGGAAAGCTTTAACTGTAATCAGAGGCCCTTCTGTGTATAGGGTGTGACAAGTCAGGAAAGAAGACAGGAAGCCATCAAGTATACAGTTTATTATATTATATCCCAAGTACCTAGCCCAAAACATGGCACATAGTGTATACTAATGCAATATTTACAGAATAAATTTGTAATATCTCTTTGATACAAGCATACTTTATTTATTATTTTATTTCACTCAAAAAACATGATGTCAGTTCTTAGGATAAGATCAACAAAAGGGAAAACATGCATATTTATTTACTGAAGAAAGGAAAAGGGATGTTAGGGAAATGGGAAAATCACAGGTATGTCTATATCATTAATTTTCAAGTCCAATAAACAACTCTAAATTTTATGTTTGGTCATCTTGAGATGAAGTCTTACATGACATTATGTATTTTTCTGGTCATTTTTATTTTGAATTTACAAACTGAAGTTATTGCATAATTTAATGAATGAATAAGCTGATGTTATGATGGTATTTTGTGAATTAGTAAATGATTAAAAAGTTCAATCCAATGTGAGTAACAATTTCAAAATTAGAGTCAAAACCAATTTGTTAAGAACCACAATCTGGACCCTTAAAAAAATTCCCCCAAAATGTAGGATGACAAGTTTATTGTCATCTGTAGCACTGGCCACTGCTGGTGTCCTCCCCATCTCAAAGTGTACCCTTTATTTGCACTTCCAAATTATAAAAGTAGGCAACTTTTATGATATTGTTTATTTATGGAAATTTATTATGAATGTTATGCACATACTTATCCTACAAAAGACCTGTCCCTCTAACCCTCTTCTTATTCCCTCCCACACTGTACTATGTTGATAGCATTGCCTCAAAATTTATTTCCATTGGGAACCTCAGAATGTTAGGAAATAACGTCTTTGCATAAGTAATCAAGTTCCATGAGATCATACTGAATTAGAGTGAGCCTTAAATTTAATGTGACTGGTGTCTTTATAAGAACAGAGACATTTGGATATAGAAACACAGACATGCATCAGGAAAAGCAAGGGTTGCCAGCAACCACCAGAAGCTAGAACAGACAAGGAAGGATTATTTTCTTGAGATTTAGGAGGGAACATGACACCTTGATCTGGAATTCTAGTCTCCAGAACTGCTAGGGAATAAATATCTGTTATTTTAAGCCACCCAGTTTGTCGTACTTTGCAATGGCAGCCATTGGAAACTAACATAACCCATACAGAAAAGAACCCTTATGTAGGGTGTTCAGGAAAGGGATTTTGTAAAGATGAGTAAAACAAGAGAATTCTAGGAACTCTCATCACTCACAGAGTGTCATATGCTTCTAAGGGCTGACAGTGAGTGTTTTTTGACTGTGAAGGATGGCCTTCTGTTGACTGATTCCTTCTGTTAAAAGGGAATAGAACTACTGTACCACCCAGCAATTCCACTCTTGGGTATATATCTGAAGGTAACAAAAACAGTAATTTGAAAAGATACATACATCCCAATGTTCATAACTGCACTATTTACAGTAGCCAAGATATGGAAAAAACCTAAGTGGGAAAGAGGGGGAAGATGGCGGAAGAGTAAGATGTGGAGATCACCTTCCTCCCCACAGATACATCAAAAATACATCTACACGTGGAACAACTACAGAACACCTACTGAATGCTGGCAGAAGACCTCAGACCTCACAAAAGGTAAGAAACTCCCCACGTACCTGGGTAGGGCAAAAGAGAAAAGAATAAACAGAGACAAAAGAATAGGGATGGGACCTGCATCAGTGGGAGGGAGCTGTGAAGGAGGAAAGGTTTCCACAAACTAGGAAGCCCCTTTATGGGTGGAGACTGCGGGTGGTGGAGGGGGAAAGCTTCAGAGCCAAGGAGGAGAGCGCAGCCACAGGGGTGCAGAGGGCAAAGCAGAGAGACTCCCGCTCAGAGGATAGGTGCCGACCGGCACTCACCAGCCCAAGAGGCTTGTCTGCTCACCCGCTGGGGCGGGCGGAGCTGGGAGCTGAGGCTGCGGCTTCCATCAGATCACAGGGAGAGGACTGGGGTTGGCGGCGTGAGCACAGCCTGAAGGGGTTAGTGCGCCACGGTGAGCCGGGAGGGAATTCGGGGAAAAATCTGGACCTGCTGAAGAGGCAAGAGACTTTTTCTTCCCTCTTTGTTTCCTGGTGCGTGAGGTGAGGGGATTAAGAGCGCTGCGTGAAGGAGCTCCAGAGACAGGCGCGAGCACTGGCTAACAACGAGGACCCCAGAGATGGGCATGAGATGTTAAGGCTGTGGCTGCCACCACAAAGAAGCCTGTGTGAGATCACAGGTCACTCTCCACACTTCCACTTCCAGGATCCTGTGCAGCCTGCCACTGCCAGGGTCCCGTGACCCAGGGACAACATCCCCGGAAGAACGCATGGTGCACCTCAGGTGCAACATCCCGCTGGCCTCTGTTGCCGCAGGCTCGCCCCGCATCTGCACCCCTCCCTCCTGCCGGCCTCAGTGAGCCAGAGTCCCCGAGTTAGCTGCTCCTTTAACCCCATCCTGTCTGAGCGAAGAACAGACACCCTCAGGCAACCTACACACAGAGGCGGGACCAATTCCAAAGCTGAGTCCAGGAGCTGTGCAAACAAAGAAGAGAAAGGGAAATCTCTCCCAGCAGCCTCAGGAGCAGCGGATTAAATCTCCACAATCAACTTGATGTACACTGCATCTGTGGAATAACTGAATAGAAAACGAATCATCCCAAATTGAGGAGGAGGACTCTGAGAGCAAGATTTATTATTTTTTCCCCTTTCCTCTTTTTGTGAGTGTGTATGTGTATGCTTCTCTGTGGGATATTGTCAGTATAGCTTTGCTTTCACCAGTTGTCCTAGGGTTCTATCTGTCCATATTTTTGTGTGGGTGTTTGTTTTTTTCTACTTTAAAAAAATATTTTCTTAATATTTATTTTTATTTTAATAACTTTATTTTATCTTAATTTATTTTATTTTCTCCTCTTTCTTTCTTTCTTTCTTTCTTTCTTTCTTTCTTTCTTTCTTTTCTCCCTTTTATTCTGACACATGTGGATGAAAGGCTCTTGGTGCTTCAGCCAGGAGTCACTGCTGTGCCTCTGATGTGGGAGAACCAACTTCAGGACACTGGTCCACAAGAGACTTCACAGCTCCATGTAATATCAAACAGCGAAAATCTCCCAGAGATCTCCATCTCAACACCAACACACAGCTTCACTCAACGACCAGCAAGCAACAGTGCTGGACACCCTATACCAAACAAGTAGCAAGACAGGAACACAACCCCACCCATTAGCAGAGAGGCTGCCTAAAATCATAAAAAGTCCACAGACACCCCAAAACACACCACCAGACAAGGACCTGACCACCAGAAAGACAAGATCCAGCTTCAACCACCAGAACACAGGCACTAGTCCCCTCCACCAGGAAGCCTACACAACCCACTGAACCAACCTTAGCCACTGGGGACAGACACCAAAAACAACAGGAACTATGAACCTGCAGCCTGCAAAAAGGAGACCACAAACACACTAAGATAAGCAAAATGAGAAGACAGAAAAACACACAGCAGATGAGGAAGCAAGATAAAAACCCACCAGACCAAACAAATGAAGAGGAAATAGGCAGTCTACCTAAAAAATAATTCAGAATAATGATAGTAAAGATGATCCAAAATCTTGGAAATAGAATAGAGAAAATGCAAGAAACATTTAACAAGGACATAGAAGAACTAAAGATTAAACAAGCAATGATGAACAACACAATAAATAAAATGAAAAATACTCTAGAAGGGTTCAATAGCAGAATAAAAGAGGCAGAAAAATGGATAAGTGACCTGGAAGATAAAGTAGTGGAAATAACTACTGCAGAGCAGAATAAAGAAAAAAGAATGAAAAGAACTGAGGGTAGTCTCAGAGACCTCTGGGACAACATTAAATGCATGAACATTCAAATTATGGGGGATCCAGAAGAAAAAGAAAAAGAAAGGGACTGAGAAAATATTTGAAGAGATTATAGTTGAAAACTTCCCTAATATGGGAAAGGAAATAGTTAATCAAGTCCAGGAAGCACAGAGTCCCATACAGGATAAATCCAAGGAGAAAGAGGCCGAGACACTTATTAATCAAACTGTCAAATATTAAATACAAAGAAAACATATTAAAAAAACATATTAAAAGCAGGGAAAAACAACAAATAACACACAAGGGAATCCCCAAAAGGTCAACAGCTGATCTTTCAGCAGAAACTCTGCAAGCCAGAAGGGACTGGCAGGACATATTTAAAGTGATGAAGGAGAAAAACCTACATCCAAGATTACTCTACCCAGCAAGGACCTCATTCAGATTTGATGGAGAAATTAAAACATTTACAGGGAAGCAAAGCTGAGAGAGTTCAGCACCAAGAAACCAGCTTTACAACAAATGCTAAAGGAACTTCTCTAGGCAAGAAACACAAGAGAAGGAAAAGACCTACAATAACAAGCCCAAAACAATTAAGAAAATGGGAATAGGAACGTACATATCGATAATTACCTTAATGTAAATGGATTAAATGCTCCCTCCAAAAGACACAGACTGGCTGAATGGTTACAAAAACAAGACCCATATATATGCTGTGTACCAGAGACCCACTTCAGACCTAGGGACACATACAGAGTGAAAGTAAGGGGATGGAAAAAGATATTCCATGCAAATGGAAACCAAAAGAAAGCTGGAGTAGTAATTCTCCTATCAGACAAAATAGACTTTAAAATAAAGACTCTTAGAAGAGGCAAAGAAGGACAGTACATAATGATCAAGGGATCAATCCAAGAAAAAGATATAACAATTGTAAATATTTATGCACCCAACATAGGAGCACCTCATTACTAAGGCAAATACTAACAGCCTAAAATGTTAAACTAACAGCCTAACTAAAGGGGAAATCGACAGTAACACATTCATAGTAAGGTACTTAAACACCCCACTTTCACCTATGGACAGATCATCCAAAATGAATATAAGTAAGGAAACACCAGCTTTAAGTGATACATTAAAAAAGATGGACTTGATATTTATAGGACATTCCACCCAAAAACAACAGAATACACATTTTTCTCTAGTGCTCATGGAACATTCTCCAGGATAGATCATACCTTGGGGCACAAATCAAGCCTTGGTAAATTTAAGGAAATTGAAATTGTATCAAGTACCATTTCCAGCCACAACACTCTGAGACTAGATATCAGTTACAGGAAAAGATCTGTAAAAAATACAAACATATGGAGGCTAAACAATACACTACTTAATAACGAAGTGATCACTGAAGAGATCAAAGAGGAAATCAAAAAATACCTAGAAATAAATGACAATGGAGAAACGATGACCCAAAACCTATGGGATGCAGCAAAAGCAGTTTTAAGAGGGAAGGTTATAGCAATACAAGCCTACCTTAAGAAACAGGAAACGTCTTGAATAAACAACCTAACATTGCACCTAAAGCAATTAGAGAAAGAAGAACAAAAAAACCCAAAGTAGGCAAAAGGAAAGAAATCATAAATATCAGATCAGAAATAAATGAAAGAGAAATGAAGGAAAACATAGCAAAGATCCATAAAACTAAAAGCTTGTTCTTTGAGAAGATAAACAAAATTGATAAACCATTACCCAGACTCATCAAGAAAAATAGGGAGAAGGCACAAACCAATAGAATTAGAAATGTAAAAGGAGAAGTAACAACTGACACTGCAGAAATAAAGATCATGAGAGATTACTACAAGCAACTCTATGCCAATAAAATGGACAATGTGGAAGAAATGGACAAATTCTTAGAAATGCACAACCTGTCAAGACTGAACCAGGAAGAAATAGAAAATATGAACAGACCAATCACAAGCACTGAAGTTTAAACTGTGATTAAAATCTTCCAGCAAACAAATGCCCAGGACCAGATGGCTTCACAGGAGAATTCTATCAAACATTTAGAGAAGAACTAACACGTATCCTTCTCAAACTCTTCCAAAACATAGCAGAGGGAAGAACACTCCCAAACTCATTCCACGAGGCCACCATCACCCTGCTACCAAAACCAGGCAAGGATGTCACAAAGAAAGAAAACTACAGGCCAATATCACTGATGAACATAAATGCAAAAATCCTCAACAAAATACTAGCAAACAGAATCCAACAGCACATTAAAAGGATCATACCCCATGATCAAGTGGGGTTTATTCCAGGAATGCAAGGATTCTTCAATATATGCAAATCAGTCATGGTGATACACCATATTAACAAATTGAAGGAGAAAAACCATATGATCATCTAAATAGATGCAGAGAAAGCTTTCGACAAAATTCAACACCCATTTATGATAAAAACCCTCCAGAAAGTAGGCATACAGGGAAATTTCCCAAACATAATAAAGGCCATATATGACAAACCCACAGCCAACATCGTCTTCAATGGTGAAAAACTGAAAGCATTTCCACTGAGATCAGGAAAAAGACAAGGTTGCCCACTCTCACCACTCTTCTTATTCAACATAGTTTTGGAAGTTCTAGCAACAGCAATCAGAGAAGAAAAGGAAATAAAAGGAATCCAAATCAGAAAAGAAGAAGTAAAGCGGTCACTGTTTGCAAATGACATGATACTATACATAGAGAATCCTAAAGATGCTACCAGAAAACTACTAGAGCTAATCAATGAATTAGGTAAAGTAGCAGGATACAAAATTAATGCACAGTAATCTCTTGCATTCCTATACAATAATGATGAAAAACCTGAAAGTGAATTCAAAAATTCACTGCTATTTACCATTGCAACAAAAAGAATAAAATATCTAGGAATGAACCTACCTAAGGAGACAAAAGACCTGTATGCAGAAAATTATAAGGCACTGATGAAAGAAATTAAAGATGATAGAAATAGATGGAGAGATATACCATGTTCTTGGATTGGAAGAATCAACACTGTGGAAATGACTCTACTACCCAAAGCAATCTACACATTCAATGCAAACCCTATCAAACTACCACTGGCAGTTTTCACAGAACTAGAAGAAAAAAATTCACAATTTGTATGGAAACACAAAAGACCCCGAATATCCAAAGCAATCTTGAGAACAAAAAACTGAGCTCGAGGAATCAGGCTCCCTGACTTCAGACTAAACTGCAGAGCTACAGTAATCAAGACAGTATGGTACTGACACAAAAACAGAAAGATAGATCAATGGAACAGGATAGAAAGCCCAGAGATAAACCCACGCACATATGGTCACCTTATCTTTGATAAAGGAGGCCTGAATATACAGTGGAGAAAAGACAGCCTCTTCAATAAGTGGTGCTGGGAAAACTGGACAGGTACATGTAAAGTGTGAAATTAGAGCACTTCCTAACCCCATACAAAAAAACAAGCTCAAAATGGATTAAAGACCTAAATGTAAGGCCAGAAACTATGAAACTCTTAGAGGAAAACATAGGCAGAACACTCTATGACATAAATCACAGCAAGATCCTTTTTGATCCACATCCTAGAGTAATGGAAATTAAAACAGAAATAAACAAATGGGACCTAATGAAACTTCAAAGCTTTTGCACAGCAAAGGAAACCATAAACAAGACCAAAAGACAACCCTCAGAATGGGAGAAAATATTTGCAAATGAAGTAACTGATAAAGGATTAATCTCCAAAATTTACAAGCAGCTCATGCAGCTCAATAACAAAAAACCAAACAACCCAATCCAAAAATGAGCAGAAGACCTAAATAGACATTTCTCCAAAGAAGATACACAGATTACCAACAAATACGTGAAAGAATGCTCAACATCATTAATCATTAGAGAAATTCAAATCAAAACTACAATGATATATCATCTCACACCTGTCAGAATGGTCATCATCAAAAAATCTAGAAACAATAGGGCTTCCCTGGTGGCGCAGTGGTTGAGAGTCCGCCTGCCGATGCAGGGGACACGGGTTCATGCCCCAGTCTGGGAAGATACCACGTGCCGCGGAGGGGCTGGGCCCGTGAGCCATGGCCGCTGAGCCTGCGCGTCCGGAGCCTCTGCTCTGCAACGGGAGAGGCCACAACAGTGAGAGGCCCGCGTACCGCAAAAAAAAAAAAAAAAAAACAATCTAGAAACAATAAATGCTGGAGAGGGTGTGGAGAAAAGGGAACACTCTTGCACTGCTGGTGGGAATGTGAATTGGTTCAGCCACTATGGAGAACAGTTTGGAGGTTCCTTAAAAAACTACAAATAGAACTACCCTATGACCCAACAATCCCACCACTGGGTATATACGCTGCAAAAACTATAATTCAAAAAGAGTCATGTACCAAAATGTTCATTGCAGTTCTATTTACAATAGTCCGGAGATGGAAACAACCTAAATGCCCATCATCAGATGAATGGATAAAGGAGATGTGGCACATATGTACAATGGAATATTACTCAGACATATAAAGAAATGAAATTGAGTTATTTGTAGTGAGGTGGATGGACCTAGAGTCTGTCATACAGATTGAAGTAAGTCAGAAAGAGAAAGACAAATACCGTATGCTAACACATATATATGGAATCTAAGAAAAAAAATGTCATGAAGAACCTAGGGGTAAGATGAGAATAAAGAGAGAGACCTACTAGAGAATGGACTTGGGGATATGGGGAGGGGGAGTGGTGAGCTGTGATGGGGTGAGAGAGTGGCATGGACATGTATACACTACCAAACGTAAAATAGATAGCTAGTGGGAATCAACCGCATAGCACAGGGAGATAAGCTTGGTGCTTTGTGACCACCGAGAGGGGTGGGATAGGGAGGGTGAGAGGGAGGGAGATACAAGAGGGAGGAGATATGGGAACATATGTATATGTATAACTGATTCACTTTTTTATAAAGCAGAAACTAATGCTCAATTGTAAAGCAATTATACTCCAATAAAGGTGTAAAAAAAAAACACCTTTGTCCATCAACAGTTGTATGGATAAAGAAGATGTGATATATATATATATATATATATATATATACCCACACACATATACATAGAATGGAATACTACTCAGTCATAAAAAAGAACAAAATTTTGCTATTTGTAGCACCATAGATGCACTTTGAGAGCATTATGCTAGATGGAATAAGTCAGACAGAGAAAGACAAATACTTCATGATATCAATTATATGGTGGATACTAAAAAATACAATAAACTAGTGAATATAACAAAAAAGAAGTAGACTCACAGATTAAGAAAACAAACTAATGAGTACCAGTTGGGGGCGTGGCAATAGAGGAGTGCGTGGAGTGAGAGGTACAAACTATTGGGTGTAAGACAGGTTCAAGGATGCCTTGTACAACACAGGGAATACAACTAATATTTTGCAATAACTGTAAATGGAAAGTAACCTTTCAAAATTGTATAAAAATGAAAAAAAAAAATAAAATGAAAAAAGGGAACAGGCTTTCCTGTAAATTCTGATTTATATAAGGTAAAAATAGTTGCTGTAACATATCCAATGATATGTTATAATGACTTAAATATTATGAAAACCATATTTCTTACTGTCTTTGTGCAAAGCAGTTGGTCCTAACTGGAAGTCAATTATCCTCCAAACCCAGGGTCCTTCTCTTGTTTTGCTCCATCTTCATCAACACATAGCTTCAAAATCACCACAGAAGAGGAAAGAATGATAGTGTGGGAAGTTTTTAGCAGGTCAGATCTGAAAGTGATATACATCTTTAGTAACTATATTCCATAGCCGGATCTCAGATTGCATTGCTACACCTGGGGATCCAGTAAGGGCCCTGGAGACTTTTAGTCCATATCTTATAACCAGGAAGTAAAGAAAGTAGGTTTGGTGAAGGGTTAGCTATCTCTGCCACAGGGTCAAATCATTTCAGTAAACAATCGCTGAGTAATTATGATTGGCCAGGAAACTGTGTGGTCAGTCTATAACTGAGGAGCTCTTAGGGAATTGTCTGTAATTCATAATAATTTAAGAAAAGTTTAAATGAATCATTACATTAAATATTAAACATAAGATTGATATTATATTACATTTTCTATTAGTGTTTTATTTTAAAATTATAATTTATTTCATTGGCATATCTTGATATTTAGTTATTCCATTTTTATTTATTTCTAAATGTTTTTTCTATTCTCTACATATAAACTTTCTGAAATTTTTAAAATAAAAATCACCCTAGTACAGATACAGGAGAGAGATTAAACAATATTTAAATGTATACTCATGACTCATAATCACACCAGTCATATTAAACTGTGATAAAAATTGGAAAGCAGAAGTAAAGGGAATAGGGGATTTTGAATCTCTGAGAGAGCTAAATGAAAGAACCTCAATGTCAGCTGTGACATTGAAAGCATTGTTTTTAAAAGTTACTCTAGATACTATTAAAGAAAGCATCCTTCTGCAGTATCTGGTGATTTTAGCATAGGATTGAATAGTCTTGAACATCAGAAGTATCTTTTTTTCTTTTTTGGTTGGGGGGGAATGCTTTTTGTCCTAATGATGGGATGGAATGATGGACATAGTATTTGTGGACTGAATCATCTCTTGGTTTATGAAAGTTAAAGGTATTGATAATGTTCTCAGTAATTCATACTCTTCCATTTTAACTTATAGGGCTTTGGAGAGGTGTGCTTCCCTCTTCAGCTGAGCCAGGACCAACACGTGCTGAGAAGGGAGCACCAGCAATATTTGGACATAAAATTTGGAGAAAGATCTGCACTCATCTGTGTCCCAATACAGAGTGACACTATTATCATTTCAATCTCTTATACTTAAATTGAATTTAATATAGAGACTATAGAGTTTATTTTCAGCGTTTTGATCAATGGACTTATTTTTGGCTGTCCTGGTACAAAAATGCCTAGAACAAAATATATATGTGTGTGTGTGCGTGTGTGTGTGTGTGTGCGTGTGTGTGTGTGTGTGTGTGTGCCCTTCTCTCTCTGGAAATTGTCTTTCCACCCTTTTTTGTTCAAAAGTTATATTTTATAAGAAAGTGAAAAGCTGAAGCCTTTATTGTTGCATATTATTATCATACTTACAATAGAAAGTAAAACATCTTTTAATAAAGCTACAGTTGAAGGCTGAGTTAAATTTGTGATTAAAAATGAAACCACCCTGAAGTAAATGATAGTTATACACACAAAAAGTTAAAAAAAAAAAGTATGTCTAAGAAATAGGTAGTAAGGTGGTTTAAAAAAATGTTTTCACCATCCTATTTTAGGCTAATTATTAGCTGTCAAAGTCTGTCGTAACTGATGCTGAAATTTGGTATCATGATGTGAACATACAAGTGGCAGAGTCTAAAACTGAAATTGCCCAAGTAGAAGTAGTTTGAGAGACAATGGGAATCACAATAATCCTAAGTAGGGAAGTTCCATTCTTGTTATTTGTTATCAAACAGATGGAAAAAATGTTCTTTGTTGTACTTTACAATATAAATTTACATGATTGTACATTTTGAAATCTGAGAGAGAAAATTCAGGTTGTTAGAGTGGGTTGTTAGCTTTTTCCCTTTTTATAATTTCAGTAATATCCTGTAATAAAGATACAGACTGGGCTTGAAACTGACTCATCAGAAAGAAAAGGCATACTTATTGTCTCTGACCAGTCTCTAAGGATGGCTGAGAGTGTAATAACCTGGAGGCTTGTTGGGATGAAAAATCTAAACTATTTAACAAAAAGCTTGTTATTGTTGGAAAAGTTAAGGAATCCAGATCTAAAATTGGCAATAAGATTGAGATATGAGAGAAGTCTGATTCCCACAGGCCCTTTCCATGAATCTCCTGTTATAAAATACCAGGCAGACATAGGAGATACTTATTTTTATGGTATAAGTGCAGATAGCATGGACAAGTGCTGACTAACTACACCTTCCCATTCCTTGTCTCAAACTGTCCAAAGCAGCTGCCTCAGTGGAAGCCATTAAACTGAGGGCTAGGGAAGTGAGAATATAACTGAGAATTGTTGCTATGAAATAGATACTCCAAGGTCCAGCTCTAGAATCAAGGAATGTGGCTCAACATGCTATCTGGTTTCCAGGTAGTTACCTTCTAGTGTCTGGGATTAAGAGATTATGATTGGTTTCCCATTTAGCAATTCCAACACCACTTTCACATTTGCTATCCTCTCACACAATGAAGACACATGTAAACAAACCTGCAGGAAGTAAGATGATAAAGAGAGTCAGCACCCAGAATATACATCCTTTCCAATTCCCATCTCAGATGTGGGCATGGATACCACTGAATAAGGGACTCCTCTCAGAAGCCAGAACCAAGAGGCATGGGTAGTGAGGTAGAAGTAATGGGCGAAGGAGCTCCTTCCAGAAAAACAAAACAAAGCAAACAACAAAAAAAACAAAACAAAACTAGGAATCATCCCACTATCAGGGTGAAAAGTTCACACTCTTCTTTGGAATAGGATAAGAACTATGAAGCAATAACCACATTACTTTTTTTCCAATTACTTCCTCTCTCCAATTATTTTTTACTGTTGTATTGTTTTACCTTCCTTTTTATGTTGTATTAATTGAAGGTAATTAACATTTATCCAAAGGTCTCCAGGTCACACGGAGACTAAGTCGACCTGACCACTCCTTACCTGGAGAGGGAGATGGATGCAGTGACAAGAGGAGGGAATTAATGATTTTTGTATTGTCAGGAATATTTTTGGAAACATATGTATGGGAAGGATGATATATATGGATGTCAGTTCTAAAATATTTTCATAAATATTAAATCATAACTCTCTTGTAAATATAAACAAATATTTCAAAAAATGTATTTCACACATCAATTAATTAGGGAAACAGTAAGTCATTAATATAGGTCCAAAGAATATTTCAGATATTTATAGGCAATTAAATATAGGAATATTAGCACAAGATTGCTGAGTTTATTATAAAACTGGCCAATGTCCTACAGTCATAAACCATAATCTTTGCTTTTGCCATGAGACAAGTTATATACATCTCTATTGGACAAAATTTGCAACTTAGCATGGCTCTTTTACTAAATCTGGGACCTAAGATCAATAGTAAATAGTGAGTTGAGAAAGTACATTTCCAGTTTTTAATATTGTACAATTTATTTGCCATTTATACCTCAATAAATGGAGTGGGAATGAAACAAAAGTATACATTCTCCTAAGACTTAGGTAGGGATCCCTGTATGATGTTGAAAAAACAGGCCACCTTTTTTTTTGTCTTTATTTCCAGGTTTTAGCTAATTTTATAATCATTAGGTAGATCCAGGATTTTTTATTTTTAGCTAAATTACAGTATTCTATCTTTGTTTTAAAAATGATATCCTTATTTTCCTTATGGGAATCAACCCTTATCCACTTTCTATCCATGTGGCTTCAGGGACTGAATCAACCACCAGGACCAGGGTGGATGTAAAACTAAGAGAAAAAAAGCTTTACTTTCCTTCAGCCAAGTGACTTATTCAGGGTTATGGAAAGAGCTGGATTCAATAGTCCATCAACAAGTGGTATAGTTATTATTATTCGTCCTGGAATTTTGAGTTTTGAGAATTTCTGCAAGCATATTGTTACCAAGACAGATGACCCTATCTAATAATAGAGTTAACTCAAGGAAGTGGATCTGAGAATTGTTGGACTAAAACTTCTGGTGAGATTATTGGAGCCTCGTGGAAAACGACACCTGAATTCAGAAATATCTAGACTTTGCAGTTATGTGAAATAAAATATTTCCTTAATTTTCAATAAAAGTAGACTGACTTTTCTTTTAATTAGTATTAAAACTTTCTTAGAATGGATACACACAAATTCTACTTTCTGATCTTTGTGTTTTAGGGAATATCTTAGTTTTGTCTTGACTGAATTGAGAATTTAGAAACATCCTCTGATCAAAATTGTTCTTTCTAAATTTCAAAGACATTTATACTTGGCCTGAAATTCCAGGGAGATGTCTAATTCAAACTTAATTTTTACTTCAGTGTAGAAGACCTGTTTTTAAAAATCTAGATGCCATTTCCCTCTATTTTTCTCTCTCAAAATTCTGAAATAAGGTTCTCAATAATGAGTTGTTTACATTCATCCTGCTTGGCTTTCTGTATGCCATTTGAAATTAAAAACTTGTATCTTCCTTCAGTTTGGAGAAATTCTTGATTAAAAAAATATTTTTTTTCTGGTTTTGGTCTCACTTTCAAGTCATATATTTTAATTTCTGGTTTGATTCTCTCTTGATTTTTCTTTCTTTTTGTCCATGCAATATATTCTGGGAAATGTCTCCAAATTCACAGCTGAAATCATTGTATCAACTACTTCATTCTTTTTTAGGATGATGGTTAAGTATTTTTGTGTTCCCTTAAACTGCATTTTCTTTTCCAACCATATGCCCCTGATGGACCACTCACCTTGTTTCTACCAGTACAAGATTTAGCCCATACAACAACCTCTGTATAAAATGCTCTTTCTCCTGTTTTTACATAGTTAATTCCCACTTATCCAGCATATTTCAAATACTATACCGCATACTCAAGGGATTCTTTCTTAATTTTAAGGATGTTTTTCTGTTATTAAATCTGTTACCTTATCTTCATTGCACATATAACTCTTTCTAAATGTGTTCATGTGATTATTTAATGAATTTTCTTCAACTAACTTTGTACTTTAGAAGAAAAATGACATGTCTGATAACAGACCATTGTGATACCAGTGTGGACTGTTATAAATATATGTGGAATGAATGAATTAATGAATGGGGAAAAAAGTTCCTCTTTTTTTCCAGCCTCTTGTCCAGTTCTTCTTCTCTTTTTCTTAAAATAAGTACTCCTTAGGGATCTCTATCATTATTATGGTAGTGATTAAATTCATAAGCCCCCAGCCCCCAATCACCATTAATGGAATGTTTGTATTTTTATTTCTTAATTCTCAGGTCTTTGCTTAGTAGCTATTGCAATAATTTTATCTGGATCTTCTTTGTATCCCAAACTGTTATCACGGTATTATCCTTGTTAGCATTTTAAATTTCTCTCTCTTTCCACTGAGCATGGTATGTCTGACTCCATCTTTCCATGACTGCTGCAAGGAATTCTTCATTGAGCATTCTTAAAGTAGCTTTAGCATCGTACAATCAAATTTCAATCTGAGAACAATCTCTTGATCATCTGTTAAGATACTTAGAGTAACACACCTCCTCATTTGTAGAATGTGCACCTACCATTCACATTTCTGAATTCTGACTGCATCTTGCAATTATCATGTGCTTTTGTTGATTCCATGTATCTTTTGATGTAGTGTATATCTCACTTAAGCCTCTCAGCAGTGAGGAATCTGAAATACGAGAATTTAAGCAAACTTCTCAAAATCCCTCAGTTAAAAAGTGGCTGAGCTAGCTTACTCATGCAAGTGTCTTTAGATTGTAAATCTATTTTAAAATCAAAATTTGTCTGTGTAACTCACTTCCCTGATTAAATTCTTCAGTTGCTTCCTATCACCTAAAGATTAAGTCTAAATTCTTTAGCATGATACATAAGTCCTTCCATGATTTGGCCCCTTCTTATAGCTCCTTTTTCATTTCTTGCTATTTTACATCACAAACTTCTTACAAAGTGCTTCACACAATATATCATTTCACAGTTCTATTCTTTTATTCATACAGGTTCTTTTGACAGAAATGCTGGCTCCATATTTTCTTTAACCTTTATGTTCTCTTTCTTCAGGTCTCGGCTCATTTCTGCTCTTGATACTTTCTAAGAATACCAGGTGGTTTAACTGTTCCTCTTCTGTGCTCTACAGCGCTCTGAATATTTGCCATCTTAAGTATACAGTATTACACAGAAATCAGAGATATTTTGTTTCTATCTCCTCCACCAGGATGTAAACTACCGGAGGAGAGCAGCTTTATTTTTATCATTTCAGCATTACTATTTCACCATGCCTGTAATGTAATCAATGTAAAATTAAATATATATATATTGAACTAAATTCTTTCATAAAACCTGAATCACAGAACAGAAGACTGGATCTATCTAGGGGATTATATTTAACATTAGGATAGTTAATTTATATTTTAATCAGATGTGGAGGGGTCCTACTGGAGAGGGTCCTAGTTTCAATTATTTTGAGAAAACTATTTTAAAGTGACATAATACTTATGATGATAAATTTTACTAAACGCTTAGTTGTTCCAAGCTAAGCTTTGTAATACTTACTTCTTATAACAGCCATGCCACAGAGGCACAATGCATATTTCAATTATCAAGGGAGGAAGTGGAAGAACAAAAATGTTAAGAAAAGTGAAAAATGATGAACCTTTAATAAATGATGACAACGAAGATCAAAGTACTGCAGTCTGATCCCACACACTGTGAACATAAACACAGAGCTTTGGTGTCAGAGTTTACAGAGTTTAGTGTTCTAGCTAGATTAACTTTAATGAAGATTCATAGCAGGAGGACAATGACTTGGAGAAGTCAGATACAAACTCCCAGTATTTTTGTTTTGTTTTGTTTTCTTGTCGTAAAAAGATATTTATTGGGACTCGTGTACAAAAAGGACAAGATCAAGAAGGAACATGGAAGAATTACAAAATTATGAAAGCCACAGTCCAGGAAAACCTGGACCAAGGAAGCACTCTTTAAAAATCTTGAGTATGGTAGTACTTTGTATATCACATAATAAATTTACAGAACTTAATATTTGAGGATGGTAGTAGAAACAATGTTTTGTTTCTTTTTTTAAATGGCACTGTTAATATTTTGAATGTGCGAGATACACAAAGCTATTAACAAAGTTGAAATATATCTAATCGAATCCTGGAACAGGTGGAGTATCTGAGCATCCATATCCCTAAGATCAAGGTAAAGTTCAGATAAGTGCTCTCAGTGATCAAAGAAAAACTGAAATGAACAGTTCCAGAAGTTCTCAACTATACATTCCAAATTATTACATCAGAGAACTGTATGCTTTCAGAGAATATTGAATGAATTGTTATAACAACATAACCACAAGAGGGCATTTTCATAGTCCAATGGAGCTCTTGTTAGAGTATGGACTTTGTTTTGGAAGTCAGTGGTAAGTAAGAATATTAGAAGTGATTGTGAGTCTTATTTATTATTTGGTTGCATAGCAACTGAACCTTAGAATCAATAAATTTCCATTTTCTAAATCTTTGCTGGTTACAAAAGCTCTTACTATTAAGGCTGAAAATGCCTGCTCTCCTGGAAGCTAAGGCATGAGCTCATAGTATTGGCTTGAGAAATCCAATACAGGAAACTAAATGTTTCAATTTGGTGATAGTGGCAGAGGAATCAAGGAGAATGTAGATATTTTTTTTTTCTAATGGTAGTACCCTTGCATTTAGGGGGAGTAATAGATATCATACCAGCTGTGAACTCTTGGCTGAAGTATCAGCTATAGAAGTGACCTTCAGTAATAGTAACTCACTGGTTGGTTCTGTTGTGTGAATGGAGTTATGATTTTTCTTGCATAATCTCCTTTTCATGCCCATAATCTGAATATGTTTTTCTACTTTACTTTGATATTTTGTGTGCTAACATTATTTTAATTAATTCATTTTCTTCAAAATTTGGTCTACACTTATTACCACTGCGAATGAAGAACCTTGACTGATGCATACACTGCACCAACAGATTCCTCAGAAAATTGAGGAATCAAGGAATTATTTTCTAGTTTGCATAAGAATAAAGAAAGTAAAAAGAATTCCAGCCAATATTATAGGCTGGGGCTATGGTAGACCATGGCAAAGTACAATATATAAGTAAAATATAACTGTGACTAGGCATAAAATTAAACTTTTGGAGAACTGAGTTGTTGCTGTAATAAAATCTGAATCCAGGATTTTATGATTGTGCTAAAATAATTGTGAGCCTCTTGCAACTAGTTGTCAGAGATAAATGGGGTTAAAAACAGCAACAGATAGGCGGAGGGGAAGATGGCAGAAGAGTAAGATGCGGATATCACCTTCCTCCCCACAGATACACCAGAAATACATCTACACGTGGAGCAACTCCTACAGAACACCTACTGAATGCTGGCAGAAGACCTCATACCTCCCAAAAGGCAAGAAACTCCCCACGTACCTGGGTAGGGCAAAAGAAAAAACAGAGACAAAAGAATAGGGACGGCACCTGCACCAGTGGGAGGGAGTCATGAAGGAGGAAAGGTTTCCACACTAGGAAGCCCCTTTGCGGGTGGAGACTGCAGGTGGTGGAGGGGGAAGCTTCGGAGCCATGGAGGAGAGCGCAGCCACAGGGGTGCGTAGGGCAAAGCGGAGAGATTCCCGCACAGAGGATCGGTGCCGACCGGCACTCACCAGCCCGAGAGGCTTGTCTGCTCACCCGCTGGGGAGGGCAGGGCTGCGAACTGAGGCTCAGGCTTTGATCCTTTGATCAGAGCGCCGGGGGAGGACTGGGGTTGGCTGCGTGAACACAGCCTGAAGGGGTTAGTGCACCATGGCTAGCCAGGAGGGAGTCCGGGAAAAAGTCTGGAGTTGCCGAAGAGGCAAGAGACTTTTTCTTCCCTCTTTGTTTCCTGGTGCGCGAGCAGAGGGGTTTAAGAGCACTGCTTAAAGGAACTCCAGAGACGGGCGCGAGCCATGGCTAAAAACACGGACCCCAGAGACGGGCAGGAGACGCTAAGGATGTTGCTGCCGCCACCAAGGGGCCTGTGTGTGAGCACAGGTAACTATCCACACCCCTGTTCCGGGGAGCCTGTGCAGCCCGCCACTGCCAGGTTCCCGGGATCCAGGGACAACTTCCCAGGGAGAACGCACGGCGGGTCTCAGGCTGGTGCAAAGTCACACCGGCCTCTGGCGCCGCAGGCCCGCCCTGCACGCCGTGCCCCTCCCTCCCACTGGCCTGAGTGAGCCAGAGCCCCCGAATCAGCGGCTCCTTTAACCCCGTCCTGTCTGAGCAAAAAAGAGACGCCGTCCAGCGATCTACACGTAGAGGCGAGGAAATCCAAAGCTGAGTCCCTGTGAGCTGTGAGAACAAAGAAGAGAAAGGGAAATCTCTCCCAGCAGCCTCAGAAGCAGCGGAATAAAGCTCCACAATCAACTTGATGTACCCTGCATCTGTGGAATACATGAATAGACAACGAATCATCCCAAATTGACGAGGTGGACTTCGGGAGCAAGATCTATGATTTTTTCCCCTTTTCCTCTTTTTGTGAGTGTGTATGTGTATGCTTCTGTGTGAGATTTTGTCTGTATAGTTTTGCTTCCACCATTTGTCCTAGGGTTCTATCTGTCCGCTTTTTAATTTTTTTTCTTAATAATTAATTTTAATTTTAATAAATTTATTATGCTTTACCTTCTTTCTTTCTTTCTTCTTTCCTTTTATTCTTTCTTTCTTTCTTTCTCTTTCTTTCTTTCTTTCTTTCTTTCTTTCTTTCTTTCTTTGCTTCCTTCCTTCCTTCCTTCCTTCCTTCCTTCCTTCCCTCCTTTAGACAACGAATCATCCCAAATTGAGGAGGTGGACTTTGAGAGCAAGATTTATGATTTTGTACCTTTTACCTCTTTTTGTGAGGGTGTACGTGTATGCTTCTGTGTAAGATTTTGTCTGTATAGCTTTGCTTCCACCATTGGTCCTAAGGTTCTATCAGTCCCTTTTGTTTTTTTTCTAAATAATTATTTTTTAATTTAATAACTTTATTATACTTTATTTTGTTTTATTGTATCTTCTTTCTTTCTTTCTTTTTTCCTCCCTTCCCTCCTTCCTTCCTTCCTTCCTCCCTCTCTCCCTCCCTCCCTCCTTTCTTTCCTTCTTTCCTTCTTTCCTTTTCTTCTTTCTTCCTTCCTTCCTTCCCTCCTTTCTTTCTTTCTTCCTTCCTTCCTTTCTTTCTTTCTTTCTTTCTTTCTTCCTTCCTTCCTGCTTCAACTAATTCTTTCTCTCTACTTATCCTCCCTTTTATTCTGAGCCGTGTGGATGAAAGGCTCTTGGTGCTGCAGCCAGGAGTCAGTGCTGTGCCTCTGAGGTGAGAGAGCCAACTTCAGGACACTGGTCCACAAGAGAACTCCCAGCTCCACATAATATCAAATGGTGAAAATCTCCCAGAGATCTCCATCTCAACACCAGTGCCCAGGTTCACTCAACGACCAGCAAGCTACAGTGCTGGACATCCTATGCCAAACAACTAGCAAGACAGGAACACAAACCCATCCATTAGCAGAGAGGCTGCCTAAAATCATAATAAGGCCACAGACACCCCAAAACACACCACCAGACGTGGACCTGCCCACCAGAAAGAAAAGATCCAGCCTCATCCACCAGAACCCAGCCACTAGTCGCCTCCACCAGGAAGCCTACACAACCCACTGAACCAACCTTAGCCACTGGGGACAGACATCAAAAACAACAGGAACTACAACCCTGCAGCCTGCAGAAATGAGACCCCAAATACAGTAAGATAATCAAAATGAGAAGACAGAAAAACACACAGCAGATAAAGAAGCAAGATAAAAATGCACCAGACCTAACAAATGAAGAGGAAATAGGCAGTCTACCTGAAAAATAATTCAGAATAATGATAGTAAAGATGATCCAAAATCTTGGAAATAGAATGGACAAAATGCAAGAGCATTTAACAAGTAACTAGAAGAAATAAAGATGAAACAAACAATGATGAACAACACAATAAATGCAATTAAAAATACTCTAGATGGGATCAATAGCAGAATAACTGAGGCAGAAGACTGGATAAGTGAACTGGAAGATAAAATAGTGGAAATAAATACTGCAGAGCAGAATAAAGAAAAAAGAATGAAAAGAACTGAGGGTAGTCTCAGAGACCTCTGGGACAACATTAAATGCATGAACATTCAAATTATGGGGGATCCAGAAGAAAAAGAAAAAGAAAGGGACTGAGAAAATATTTGAAGAGATTATAGTTGAAAACTTCCTTAATATGGGAAAGGAAATAGTTAATCAAGTCCAGGAAGCACAGAGAGTCCCATACAGGATAAATCCAAAGAGAAATATGCCAAGACACATATTAATCAAACTGTCAAAAATTAAATACAAAGAAAGCATATCAAAAGCAGCAAGGGAAAAACAACAAATAACACACAAGGGAATCCCCATAAGGTTAACAGCTGATATCTCAGCAGAAACTCTGCAAGCCAGAAGGGAGTGGCAGGACATACTGAAAGTGATGGAGAAAAACCTGCAACCAAGATTACTCTACACAGCAAGGATCTCATTCAGATTTGATGGAGAAATTAAAACCTTTACAGACAAGCAAAAGCTGAGAGAGTTCAGCACCAACAAACCAGCTTTACAACAAATGCTAAAGGAACTTCTTTAGGCAAGAAACACAAGAGAAGGAAAAGACCTAAAATAATGAACCCAAAACAATTAAGAAAATGGAAATAGGAACATACATATTGATAATTACCTTAAATGTAAATGGACTAAATGCTCCCACTAAAAGACACAGATTGGCTGAATGGATACAAAAACAAGACTCATATATATGCTGTCTACAAGAGACCCACTTCAGACCTAGAGACACATACAGACTGAAAGTAAGGGGATGGAAAAAGTTATTCCATGCAAATGGAAACCAAAAGAACTGGAGTAGCAATTCTCCTATCAGACAAAATAGACTTTAAAACAAAGACTATTAGAAGAGACAAAGAAGGACACTACATAATGATCAAGGGATCAATCCAAGAAGAAGATGTAACAATTGTAAATATTTATGCACCCAAAATAGGAGCATCTCAATATATAAGGCAAATACTAACAGGCATAAAAGGGGAGATCGACAGTAATACATTCATAGTAGGGGACTTTAACACACCACTTTCACCTATGGACAGATCATCCAAAATGAAAATAAAAAAGGAAAGACAAGCTTTAAATGATACATTAAACAAGATGGACTTAATTGATATTTATAGGACACTCCATTCAAAAACAACAGAATACACACATTTTTCTCAAGTGCTCATGGAACATTCTCCAGGATAGATGATATCTTGGGTCACAAATCAAGCCTTGGTAAATTTAAGAAAATTGAAATTGTATCAAGTATCTTTTCCGAACACAATGCCATGAGACTAGATATCAATTACAGGAAAAGATCTGTAAAAAAATACAAACACATGGAGGCTAAAGAATACACTACTTAATAACGAAGTGATCACTGAAGAAATCAAAGAGGAAATCAAAAAATACCTAGAAACAAATGACAATGGACACAAAATGACCCAAAATCTATGGGATGCAGCAAAAGCAGTTCTAAGAAGGAAGTTTATAGCAATACAAGCCCACCTTAAGAAGCAGGAAACATCTCGAATAAACAACCTAACCTTGCACCTAAAGCAATTAGAGAAAGAAGAACAAAAAAAAGCCCAAAGTTAGCAGAAGGAAATAAATCATAAATATGAGATCAGAAATAAATGAAAAAGAAATGAAGGAAACAATAGCAAAGATCAATAAAACTAAAAGGTTGTTCTTTGAGAAGATAAACAAAATAGATAAACCATTAGCCAGACTCATCAAGAAAAAAAGGGAGAAGACTCAAATCAATAGAATTAGAAATGAAAAAGGAGATTAACAATTGACACTGCAGAAATACAAAAGATCATGAGAGATTACTACAAGCAACTCTATGCCAATAAAATGGACAACGTGGAAGAAATGGACAAATTCTTAGAAATGTACAACCTGCCAAGACTGAACCAGGAAGAAATAGAAAATATGAATAGACCAATCACAAGCACTGAAATTGAAACTGTGATGAAAAATCTTTCAACAAACATAAGCCCAAGACCAGACGGCTTCACAGGTGAATTCTATCAAACAGATAGAATAGCTCTTTACAGAAGAGCTAACGCCTATCCTTCTCAAACCCTTCCAAAATATAGCAGAGGGAGGAACACTCCCAAATTTCTTCTACGAGGCCAGCAACACCTTGATACCACAACCACACAAGGATGTCACAAAGAAAGAAAACTACAGGCCAATATCACTGATGAACATAGATGCAAAAATCCTCAACAAAATACTAGCAAACAGAATCCAACAGCACATTAAAAGGATCAAACACCATGATCAAGTGGGGTTTATTCCAGGGTTGCAAGGATTCTTCAATATACGCAAAACTATCAATGTGATAAACCAATTAACAAATTGAAGGAGAAAAACCATATGATCATCTCAATAGATGCAGAGAAAGCTTTTGACAAAATTCAACACCCATTTATGATAAAAACCCTGCAGTAAGTAGTCATAGAGGGAACTTACCTCAATGTAATAAAGGCCATATATGACAAGCCCACAGCCAACCTCATCCTCAATGGTGAAAAATTGAAAGCATTTCCACTAAGATCAGGAACAAGACAAGGTTGCCCACTCTCACCACTCTTACTCAACATAGTTTTGGAAGTTTTAGCCACAGTAATCAGAGAAGAAAAGGAAATAAAAGGAATCCAAATCGGAAAAGAAGAAGTAAAGCTGTCACTGTTTGCAGATGACAAGATACTATACATAGAGAATCCTAAAGATGCTACCAGAAAACTACTAGAGCTAATCAATGAATGTGGTAAAGTAGCAGGATACAAAATTAATGCACAGAAATCTCTGGCATTCCTATACACTAATGATGAAAAATCTAAAAGTGAAATCAAGAAAACACTCCCATTTACCATTGCAACAAAAAGAATAAAATGTCTAGGAATAAACCTACCTAAGGAGATAAAAAACTTATATGCAGAAAATTATGACAGAAATTAAAGATGATACAAATAGATGGAGAGATATACCATGTTCTTGGATTGGAAGAATCAACACTGTGAAAATGACTCTACTACCCAAAGCAATCTATAGATTCAATGCAATCCCTATCAAACTACCACTGGCATTTTTCACAGAACTATAACAAAAAATTTCACAACTTGTATGGAAACACAAAAGACCCTGAATAGCCAAAGCAATCTTGAGAACGAAAAACAGAGCTGGAAGTATCAGGCTCCCTAACTTCAGACTATACTACAAAGCTACAGTAGTCAAGACAGTATGGTACTGGCACAAAAACAGAAAGATAGATCAATGGAAGAGGATAGAAAGCCCAGAGATAAACCCACGCACATATGGTCACCTTATCTTTGATAAAGGAGGCAGAAATGTACAGTGGAGAAAGGACAGCCTCTTCACTAAGTGGTGCTGGGAAAACTGGACAGGTACATGTAAAAGTATGAGATTAGTTCACTCCCTAACACCATACAGAAAAATAAGCTCAAAATGGAATAACGAGCTAAATGTAAGGCCAGAAACTATGAAACTCTTAGAGGAAAACATAGGCAGAACACTCTATGACATAAATCACAGCAAGATCCTTTTTGACCCACCTTCTAGAGAAATGGAAATAAAAACAAAAATAAACAAATGGGACCTAATGAAACTTCAAAGCTTTTGCACAGCAAAGGAAACCATAAACAAGACCAAAAGACAACCCTCAGAATGGGAGAAAATATTTGCAAATGAAGCAACTGACAAAGGATTAATTTCCAAAATTTACAAGCAGCTCATGCAGCTCAATAACAAAAAAACAAACAACCCAATCCAAAAATGGGCAGAAGACCAACATAGACATTTCTCCAAAGAAGATATACAGACTGCCAACAAACACATGAACGAATGCTTAACATCATTAATCATTAGAGAAATGAAAATCAAAACTACAATGATATATCATCTTATACCAGTCAGAATGTCCATCATCAAAAAATCTAAAAACAATAAATGCTGGAGAGGGTGTGGAGAAAAGGGAACACTCTTGCACTGCTGGTGGGAATGTGAATTGGTTCAACCACTATGGAGAACAGTAGGGAGGTTCCTTAAAAAACTACAAATAGAACTACCATATGACCCAACAATCCCACTACTGGGCATATACCCTGAGAAAACCAAAATTCAAAAATAGTCATGTACCAAAATGTTCATTGCAGCTCTATTTACAATAGCCTGGAGATGGAAACAAACTAAGTGTCCATCATCAGATGAATGGATAAAGAAGATGTGGCACATATATACAATGGAATATTACTCAGCCATAAAACGAAACGAAATTGAGTTATTTGTAGTGAGGTGGATGGACCTAGAGTCTGTCATACAGAGTGAAGTAAGTCAGAAAGAGAAAGACAAATACCGTATGCTAACACATATATATGGAATTTAACAACAAAAAAATTAGTCATGGAGAACCTAGGGGTAAGACAGGAATAAAGACCCAGACCTACTGGAGAACGGACTTGACGATATGGGGAGGGGGAAGGGTGAGCTGTGACAGGGCGAGAGAGAGGCATGGACATATATACAGTAACAAACGTAAGGTAGATAGCTAGTGGGACGCAGTCGCATCGCACAGGGATATCGGTTCGGTGCTTTGTGACCGCCTGGAGGGGTGGGATAGGGAGGGTGGGAGGGAGGGAGATGCAAGAGGGAAGAGATATGAGAACATATGTATATGTATAACTGATTCACTTTGTTATTAAGCAGAAACTAACACACCATTGTAAAGCAATTATACCCCAATAAAGATGTTAAAAAAGAAATTCCATATAAATAATTCAAACAATATTTTAAAAATCTCTGTTAAATTAACTTTCCATCATCTACAATAAAAACTCTTTCTTTCAAAAAAAACAAAAAACAACACAGTAACACAAACAAACTCTCAAATTGTGATTCCAGGGGTTGCTATATCCCTGGGTCAATCAGGGGAAAAAAAGAGAAATCACTTTGGTTATTTTCCTGGAGAACACTTATTATAAAGAATCAATAAATAAGTATTACAGAGTGAAAAGGAAATCTTGAATAGACCTCGAACTCATAAGTTCAGGAAGGAGCCATCCTCACAAGGGCTAGAAGAACAAAGGGAAGATACTGGAGTTATTAACATATAGAATTTTGCAAGAGGAACCCTGACAAAGGGGGAATTCTAACACCTGAACAGGAGCTGGTGCTTTGTTAGTGCTGGTGCCTCGGGAGGCCAGAAGGAAGGCCCCTTGAAGCTGAAACTCAAACTATTGAAAAGTCTGGCTGGGACAATTGTCTTTGAGGGGGCAAAATGAAGCTAATTTTGGGAGAGTGGAAAACAACTAGAAACTAGAACAAAATGCAGCCGGCAGGTGTAAAACTATGAGGAAGAGGCTGATGGGAAGGAACAATTTCTTCAACTACTGCCTTCTCTTTTCTAATCTCTCACTAGCGCCCACTATTGGTGAAACCTACATGGACTCGGTTTGCAATAAAGCAAAACAAGGCAAAAAAAAAAAAAAGTTTTGAGCTTCCAGTACCACAAAGTACCACAAAATAGAGCATAAAATGGTGGATGTGGAACTGTGTGAGACCATAGTTGGGTAGACACATAGCACATATGATGTTTTAAAATGTTAATTGAATTTGCCAGTTCTTATTATGTGAAATTAATTGATCATCAAAGAATGGAGATCTAATAAATAAAATGCAGAAAATGTTTGGATTTAGAGAACTTCTCCCTTTTATTTTTGGCCTTTTTGGATTTGGAAGGTGTAATGTAACTTAAGTATGCCTCCACAGTTTTTTTGCCTGGTGATTCAAAAGTCTATCAACACTGTGTATTTCCAAAGACAAGAAACAAGCTCCACCTGACCCAAATGCAAAGCAAGCAACTCTTAAGAGGTGTTGGAAATATGTGTGGCAAAATGGACTTCTTTATGGAAGATGTAAGAAACCACATTCTTAAAATCATAGAGAAGTATCTTAGGAGCTCCAGAAGAGAATGACCAAATACAAAGGACAATAATTGATTAGGCAAAACTTTCCTGGGATTATCTGATCATCTAAGCATTCATTATAGTGCGTTGCTAGAAGCATTACATTGCAGATTGGAAGTGTGATTTTGGAAACAAGGTAGGAACAAGCTCTGAAGCTTGGAGCAATCAGATCACATTCCAGAATGCCCCATTATCCCTGCGCATCTCTTAACACATGCCTATAAAGAAAGAAGGTCATTGTGGCTAAAAGGAAATAAAGCAAGAGAGGGGTGGGAAATCTGTTAAACTGAGTCCACGATATCCAGCATTTGTTCTGGCCAAGGATCACTATGCAATGAATTCTTTGGATTCAGTGAGTTTACAAAATAGATCAACTGTAACTGCTTTCAGAGAAATATCAAAACAATAGACAAAGAGCTATAATTGTTCAACTACTTAGCCAATCTCTGGGACCTCAAATTTGCATTAACAAAAAGAGCAGTGACCAAAGCAAAACATCTTTTTAATTCTTTGCTTCACTGCCATGCAGGACAGTGGACCAGGGAGGTCCTCCTGAAAGCAGAGCTGTGGCAGGATAATTGGCTAATCAAATAAATTATATCAAATGAGGATTTTTAAAACATACTTATTTGGGGGAATATTCAACCACTTGTATATACAATCATTTCCCCTTTCTCTCCATTAAAAATTGTTCCTTTGTGTTGTAATAGTTTTAATGGGCTTGATAAATTTATCCGCTGGATATATGCCTTGGTTTCTTTTTGTATCATCATTTTTAGTCAATTGAACAAGAAAGCTGTTTTTAATTTGGGGCAACTTGGCTTAGACCCTTTTAACTAACCAGCTTTCCCATGGACAAGTGACAGGATTGCTATGAGGATTAAATGTATAGCATTTATTATCAGTGTCTGATCAATAGTAAGCAGTAAGTTCATTACAGTTATAACAGAAATAAAGTATATTTATACTCCAGCTCCTCAATTTAGTCCTATTTTTAACACATGGGTTACCATCTACCATAGCATCATTCTCTGATATCTACAATTTTTTGCTTGTTTTTTCTGCTTCTATGACTTTTCTGAGTAGATGGCTCACTTAAGCTATCAGTAGGCAAAGGAATCAAACTTCAGTTTACCTTGTACACTAGACTGCTGACTCCTCAATATCTGAGCAATGTCCCAATATCATATCTCATTCTTATCATGCCCACCATTATGCTCATCACACAAGCATCTTTTCTAATATCCTGACATTTCTTTCCATAGACTTCACAATTTATTATGATGAGTACAAGGCAGCCTCAGCATGAAGGAACAAATCACGCAGCAGGGAATCTATAGAGTTAGAGTTTGGTCATCAAAAGACGGAACAATAGGATTTCAGCAAACAAGCAGTAAAAATGGGTATTGGGAGAGATAAGAAAGGAGGAGAAAGAAGGAGAAACATTTAGCTGATAATATAAATAGGACTACTTTACGTAAGCATGAAATAAGCCTCCTGTTAAGGAAATATTGCCATCTAGTGTGAACTAATTTCATGTGCAGCCCTATTGCCACTAGAGTGTACTAGAGTGTTGCTAGTACACTTTATTGAAAATAGGCCACATCTGCAGAATTATCATTAAATTCTGTAAGCTTTAAAAAAAATACTGATGTAATACTATATTATTTTAGTTAAATTGAGTATTTTCACATAATATCAAGAATAAAATAGCATAAAATGAAATACCTTAATAATTTAAAGAAATAATAAATAAAAGCATAATCCACAGGCTCAGTTTGTTATTCTTGAGATTTCACCCTTGAGATTTTCCTATTTTCTCCCTTTAATGATTTAGGTATAAATCCTGTTCTGTTTCTTTAATGTTTCATTCATGAAAGTATTTTCACCTGCAATGAAAAAGAAGAGTATGTGTTTTATATTTTATTTTTCAAATATTCTGCCAAATAAAATTTTAAAAAATATTTAAAAGGAACTATTTTTGCAATCTATTCTGTAAAGAAACAAAAACAATGTTTTTTCTCCTAAAAGTGAAGAATAATGCTAAAATTCTTTATGTGACTGACAGAGCAGTTGGTATAAATCAATAATTCTCTCTTTTTTTAAGATATTTCTTAGAAGTAGAAAGATACATAGTATAAATAAAATAACATTCCATTTTCTTTCCTTGTATAATACTTGCAACTAGTTCACATTTCTCAGTTACAAACTTACATGAATTTAAGATATACAACTTTTTTTTTTTTTTTGCTGCACACGGGCCTCTCACTGTTGTGGCCTCTCCCGTCGTGGAGCACAGGCTCTGGACGCACAGGCCCAGCGGCCATGGCTCATGGGCCCAGCCGCTCCGCGGCA
The DNA here is from genome assembly GCF_937001465.1 of Orcinus orca. NCBI lineage: Eukaryota > Metazoa > Chordata > Mammalia > Artiodactyla > Delphinidae > Orcinus > Orcinus orca. Next base: position 43,059,222 of record NC_064576.1, on the reverse strand, counting down.
TGCGGGATCCTCCCAGACCGGGGCACGAACCCGTGTCCTCTGCACCAGCAGTCGGACTCTCAACCACTGTGTCACCAGGGAAGCCCAAAAACATATTTTAAAAGAAAAATAATGTGACATCATTGCACCTTGCAGCATGATTTTTCCTTTTGGATTTAATTCATTTTGGAAGCCTGTTTTTAAATAATTCTTTCAGAGAAGATTTTTTAAATTTTTGATTGGATTATCAATATTTAATTATTAATCTTGAAGAATATTTAGCAGGTAATAGAATCATTTATTTGATATCATTTGATATTGAAGATGTTAGTCCATTTTTATCTGGTCTCTGTTTCTACAAAAATATTCACTTTGAGTCAACATGTTGATCCATTTTTGGAAATGGATATTTCTTTCTAGTAGGTTCTAAGTTTTTCTCTTCATCTTTGGTATTGTGCAGTTTCACTACTGTATGTCTAGAAACTGACCTCTTTTTTGTTTATCTAGATCAGAACCTTGTGTGATATTTCATTCTCTGTGATCTGAATATCAATATTGACTTGATGGCTGAACATTACATGATGGTTGGCTTACTCTTCCTAGAATCCCGCACCCTCATCCCATGCATGTGGAAGGATGATAAAAATCTTTGAAAGCTTGTACGTGAAATTTAGGATTCAATAGTCATTGTAATTGTGAGAGATTTGTAAGACAGAGGTAAACTAGAGATCATCTACCTGTTCATTTTGATTTCTTCTACTAATGAGCAAGATGAGGAAAATGTTAGTTAACACTACAATATTATTCAAGTATTCCTTCCCAGCTTTCTGATGTCAAGAGCCAGTTTCATTTGGCCAATTCTGGTAACTGTGGAGACTTTGTTCCTGGTGAATTTAAGGTTCTTGCTTCACTGTGAAAGAATTTGGAAACAAAGTGATAGTAAGAAGTGGATTTATTTAGAGAGAAACACACTCCACAGACAGAGTGTGGGCCATCTCAGAAGGCAAGAGAGAGAGCCTCAAAATATGGCATGGTTAGTTTTTATGGGCTGGATAATTTCATAGTCTAATAAGTGAGAGGATTATTCCAATTATTTTGTGGAAGGGGTGGAGATTTCCAGGGATTGGGCCACCATCCTCTTTTTGGCCATTTATGGTTAGCCTTAGAACTGTCATGGGGCTGGTGGGTGTGTCATTTAGCATGCTAATATATTACAGTGATCATATAATAGGGCTCAAGGTCTCCGCCATCTTGGATCTATTTAGTTCTAACCAGTTTTGTCATGTCCTACGTCATTCTTTTAAAAGTTGTGCCCTGCCCCCTTCCCTCCTATTTCATCTTGATTTTGACTTTCTTATCTCTTTTTTCCACCACATAGTGTCCTTCATGACACAAAAGTAGGTGTTACCAGGACTTCTTCTTGTCACCCTATGTGAATTGAGGCTTGGGAAACGTACACAAATGCTGATACTCTGCTACTGCTATTACAGTAATACAGTCCTTTGTCTCTGACCCAGGATTCTTGTGTCTTCTGTTCTTACTCAGAAAACTGGAATGCTAATTTGTTATCTTGCAAGTACAGTAAAATCTCAGATCTTTCAGCTTTCTTTGCATAAGGATGTATCTTGATCTCAATATTGCCAGTATTGATCTCAGAGACAGTAGTCTTGCTCCTTGCTTTAAATCCTGGTATATTTTTAAAATATATAATATACACTTACTTTCATTCTGATTTAATATATTTTACCAACTCTAGAAATGTCTTATCAAAATATTAATTGAATATTGCATTTGCTCCATCTTATTTATTATTATTTTGAAAATTCTTTTTATGCATGTACTGACACATTTATCTTATCTTCAAGGTCTCTTGAATTCTCTTAATTATCATCCATCTTTTCAATTTCTCATGTTGCATTTTGTAATATACTCAGTTTTGTCTCCTAGCTGTCAATTCCCTTTCCTTCTGTATATATCTTTAAAGTAAACTGCCTAAGGGGATTTAGATTTGAAAGTCTATATTTTTCTTTAATAGAAATAAAATTTTGGTTCTTTTTCACATCTGCTTGTACTTTTTCATATTATCTCATTCTTTTATATCTCTAATCTTATAAGCTTTTAATCATTTTAAATAAATCTATTTTTAAAATATTTTCTTTCTGAAAAAAAGAGTACTACAGTACTATTAGCTCTGTATTACTGCAGTATTACAGTACTATTAGCTCAAGGTCTTAGAGTCTTTTATCATTTTTGTTTTAGCTGCATATTCTAAATTATCAGTGACTGTTTCCTCACATATTTTTAAATTTTGAATTACTCGTATTTTAGAAGGTCTGTGTGATTTTGCAACCTGGTTTGAGAAAGCCTCTTTCTGAATTACTTATGTGGATCCACCTTTCATTAATCTATGATATTATAATTTCATTCTATAGTGGAAAACAGAGTGTTGGTTTTGTTTTTGATTTTTTTGTTTTGTTTTGTGTTAGAACTGAGTGTCTTGCCAGAATGTTGAAATGATATAATACTTCTATTGAAAACAATGTGTCTTATTACTAGAAACTACAGCTGAACAAATGTATCCTAGATAGATTATAATAAAGGCTGCTTCTCTTCGTAGGCTTTAAATGTCTAACCTCTCCATGAGTGATGGATATCAAAAATAGAATGGGAGGTAAGAAGTGAATAACTCAGGCTAGGACATTTTTACTTTTTTAAGTGAGAAAAACATATGTTAGCTGTGGTACACAAGCTGTACTTTAAAAACAAGCTTTTAAAATACTTTACATCATTCACTTGGTAATGGGGTATTTTTATTATTTTTTAATAAAGCTTTTCTAAAATTTCCTCTTCTTTTCAACTCTTTCAGGAGGAAAAAAGTGAGGGGTTTTATAGATGCTTGATTCTCTGTGAACTGCTGCTAGAATGGTGTTAGCATAGAGTAAGAGATCCTCAATGAGATTTACAAATTGTTGGTAAGGTCATGTACCAGAAGCCCTTCTCTAATAGGAGATTCATCTTCCAGGATGAGTTTGGAGTTTCAGGTATTTTTTTCAATTCAAGAATGTGAAAGCTCTTTAATTCCTGGTTTATAGTCACACCCACACTCAGACCTTTTAAGTGCCTAAAATATGCAGAAGTGTATTAAGTGATGTTTAAATGCTTTAAGAGAAATTGTCAGAGCAGATGATTTGCCCCCCAAGAATTGTACATACATCAACAAGAGTCAGAACTCACAAGCTTTGTTTATTGTCATCAATGATTATTAATTAACAGCTTGGGTTAGTAGAACATACCATGGGAGGCAATAAGGGCTAAATGCAGAAATAGTAACAAAATAGTATTTAGAATAATCTGGGAATTTCTAAATGACTAATAGATATATCTCATATTTTCAAAATTTTGATATTTTTCAGAGGATGTATCACAAAATATTAAAAGTATAAAAAATTAAAAATATAAGAATTTTCCTATTTTACCGATTGTATTCCCTGTTTACCTACCAAATGAATTTATGCTCATGCTTAAATTTATTTTTCTAATATTGTTGGACATGTCTTAGAACTTAATAGAGAAAATAGACCCTGTTTCCTTGGTATCCATGATTATACTGTCCTCAAAGCTCTCTTTTTTATTGTATATTAGAGCTTGTGAGACACAAGTGAGACAATTATAATAGCTCAAGCAAATAAGGATTTCTTTATCTCATGCAAAAATAAATCTATAGTGCCACTCTAAGACAGAAATTCTGCCTCAATAATGACAGGGAATGGTCATTTTTTTTTAAACATCTTTATTGGAGTATAATTGCTTTACAGTGGTGTGTTAGTTTCTGCTTTATAACAAAGTGATTCAGCTATACATGTACATACATCCCCATATCTCTTTCTTCCTGTGTCTTCCTCCCACCCTCCCTATCCCACCTCTCTAGGTGGTCACAAAGCTCCGAGCTGATCTCCCTGTGTTATGTGACGGCTTCCCAACTAGGTATCTATCTTACATTTGATAGTGTATATAAGTCTGTGCCACTCTCTCACTTTGTCCCAGCTTAAACTTTCCCCATGCCGTGTCCTCAAGTCCATTCTCTATGTCTGTGTCTTTATTCCTGTACTGCCCCTAGGTTCTTCAGAACCATTTTTTTTCCTTAGATTCAATATATATGTGTTAGCATACAATATTTGCTTTTCTCTCTCTGACTTATTTCACTCTGTATGACAGACTCTAGGTCCATCCACTTCACTACAAATAACTCAATTTCATTTCTTTTTATGGTTGAGTAATATTACATTATATATATGTGCCACATCTTCTTTATCCATTCATCTGCTGATGGACACTTAGGTTGCTTCCATGTCCTGGCTATTGTAAATAGGGCTGCAATGAACATTGTGGTACATGTCTCTTTTTGAATTATGGTTTTCTCAGGGTATATGCCCAGTAGTGGGACTGCTGGGTCCTATGGTAGTTCTATTTTTAGTTTTTTCAGGAACCACCATACTGTTCTCCATAGTGGCTGTATCAATTTACATTCTCACCAACAGTGCAAGAGGGTTCTCTTTTCTCCACACCCTCTGTAGCATTTATTGTTTGTAGATTTCTTGATGATGGCCATTCTGACCAGTGTGAGGTGATACTTCATTATAGTTTTGATTTGCATTTCTCTAATAATTAGTGATGTTGAGTATCCTTTCATGTGTTGTTGGCAATCTGTATATCTCCTTTGCAGAAATGTCTATTTAGGTATTCTGCTCATTTTTGGGTTGGGTTGTTTGTTTTTTTGATATTGAGCAGCATGAGCTGCTTGTATATTTTGGAGATTAATCCTTTGTCAGATATTTCATTGGTAAATATTTTCTCCCATTCTGAGGGTTGACTTTTCACCTTGTTTATGGTTTCCTTTGCTGTGCTAAAGCTTTTAAGTTTCTTTAGCCCCATTTGTTTATTTTTGTTTTTATTTCCATTACTCTAGGAGGTGGGTCAAAAAGGATCTTGCCGTAATTTATGTCAAAGAGTGTTCTTCCTATGTTTTCCTCTAAAGGTTTTATAGTGTCCAGTCTTACATTTAGGTCTTTAACCTATTTTGAGTTTATTTTTGTGTATGGTGTTAGGAAGTGTTCTAATTTCATTCTTTTACATGTAGCTGTCCAGTTTCCCAGCACCAATTATTGAAGAGCCTATCTTTTCCCCATTGTATATTCAGGCCTCCTTTATCAAAGACAAGGTGACCATATATGTGTCAGTTTATCTCTAGGCTTTCTATACTGTTCCATGGATCTATATTTCTGTTTTAGTTCCAGCCTCTTGATTACTGTAGCTTTGTAGTATAGTCTGAAGTCAGGGAGCCTGATTCCTCCAGCTCCATTTTTCTTTCTCAAGATTGCTTTGTCTCTTTGGCTCTTCTGTGTTTCCATACAAATTGTGACTTTTTTTTGTTCTAGTTCTGTGAAAAATGTCATTGGTAGTTTGATGGGGATTGCATTGAATTGGTAGATTGCTTTGGGTAGTATAGTCATTTTCACAATTTTGATTCTCCCAATCCAAGACACGGTATATCTTTCTATCTGTTTGTATCATCTTTAATTTTTTCATCAGTGTCTTATAGTTTTCTGCATGTAGGTCTTTTATCTCCCTAGGTAGGTTTATTCCTAGGCAACTTATTCTTTTTGTTGCAATGGGAAATAGGAGTGTTTCCTTAATTTCTCTTTCAGATTTTTCATCATTAGTGTTTAGGAATGTGAGAGATTTTTGTGCATTAATTTTGTATCCTGCTACTTTACCAAATTCATTGATTAGCTCTAGTAGTTTTCTGGTAGCATCTTAGGATTTTCTATGTATAGTATCATGTTATCTGCGAACAGTGACAGTTTTAGTTCTTCTTTCCTGATGTGGATTCCTCTTATTTCCTCTTATTTCTTTTTCTTCTCTGATTCCTGTGGCTAAAACTTCCAAAAGTATGTTGAATAATAGTGGGGAGAGTGGGCAACCCAGTCTTGCTCCTGATCTTAGAGGAAATGGTTTCAGTTTTTCACCACTGAGAATGGTGTTGGCTGTGGGTTTGTCATATATGACCGTTATTATGTTGAGGTAATTTCCCTCTATGCCTACATTCTGGATAGTTTTTATCATAAATGGGTGTTGAATTTTGTTGAAAGCTTTTTCTGCATCTATTGAGAATATTCCATGGTTTCTCTCATTTAATTTGTTAATTTGGTGTATCACATTGACTGATTTGTGTATATTGAAGAATCCTTGCATTCTTGACATAAACCCCACTTGATCATGTTGTATGATCCTTTTAATGTGCCGTTGGAGTCTGTTTGCTAGTATTTGGTTGAGGATTTTTGCATCTATGTTTATCAGTGATATTAGCCTGCAGTTTTCTTTTTTGTGACATCTTTGTCTGGTGTTGGTATCAGGGTGATGGTGGCCTCATAGAATGAGTTTGGGAGTGTTCCTCCCTCTACTATATTTTGAAAGAGTTTGAGAAGGATAGGTGTTAGCTCTTCTCTAAATGTTTGATAGAATTTACCTGTGAAGCCATCTTGTCCTGGGCTTTTGTTTGTTGGAAGATTTTTAATCACAGTTTCAATTTCAGTGCTTGTGACTGGTCTATTTATATTTTCTATTTCTTCCTGGTTCAGTCTTGGAATGTTGTGCTTTTCTAAGAATTTGTCCATTTCTTCCAGTTTGTCCATTTTATTGGCATATAGTTGTTTGTAGTAATCTCTCATGATCCTTTGTATTTCTGAAGTGTCAGTTGTTACTTCTCCTTTTTCATTTCTAATTCTGTTGATCTGAGTATTCTTCTTTTCCTTGAGGAGTCTGGCTAATGGTTTAGCAATTTTGTTTATCTCTCAAAGAACCAACTTTTATTTTATTGATCTTAGCTATTGTTTCCTTCATTTCTTTTTCATTTATTTCTGATCTGATCTTTATCATTTCTTTCCTTCTGCTAACTTAGAGGTTTTCTTATTCTTCTTTCTTTAATCACTTTAGGTTGTTTATTTGAGATTTTTCTTGTTTTTTGAGGTAGGATTGTATTGCTAATAACTTCCCTTTAGAACTGCTTTTGCTGCACCCCATAGGTTTTGGGTTGTCGTGTTTTCATGGACATTTGTTTCTCGGTATTTTTCATTTCCTCTTTAATTTTTTCAGTGATCTCTTGGTTGTCTAGTAGCATATTGTTTAGCCTCCATGTGTTTGTATTTTTACAGATTTTTTCCTGTAATTAATATCTAGTCTCATAGCATTGTGGTCAGAAAACATACTTCATGTGATTTCAATTTTCTTAAATTTACCAAGCCTTGATTTGTGACCCAAGATATGACTTAATCTGGAGAATGTTCCATGAGCACTTGAGAGGAAAGTGTATTCTTTTTTGTTTGGATGGAATGTCCTATAAATATCAATTAAGTCCATCTTTTTCAATGTATCATTTAAAGCTTGTGTTACGTTATTTATTTTCATTTTGGTTGATCTGTCCTTTGGAGAAATTGGGATGTTAAAGTCATCTAATATTATTGTGTTACTGTTCATTTCCCCTTTAGCGTTTAGCGTTCACCTTATGTATTGAGTTACTCCTATGTTGGGTACATAAAATTTTACCATTTTTGTATCTTCTTGGATTGATCCCTTGATCATTATGTAGTGTCCTTCTTTGTCTCCTGTAATAGTTTTTTTCTGATATGAGAATTGCTACTGTAGCTTTATTTTGATTTCCATTTACATGGAATTTATTTTTCCATCTCCTCACTTTCAGTGTGTATGTGTCCCTAGGTCTGAAGTGGGTCTTGTAGACAGCATATATACAGGTTTAGTTTTTGTATCCATTTAGCCAGTCTATGTCTTTTGGTTGGAGCATTTAATCCATTTACATTTAAGGTAATTATTAATATGTATGTTCTCATTACCATTTTCTTAATTGTTTTGAGTTTGTTTTGGTAGGTCTTTTCCTTCTGTTGTGTTTCCTTCCTAGTGAAGTTCCTATAGCAATTGTTGTAAAGGTGGTTTGATGGTGCTGAATTCTCTTAACTTTTGCTTGTCTGTTAACATTTTTGTTTCTCCATAGACTCTGAATGAGATCCTTGGTGGAATAATTTTTGTTGTAGGTTTTGCCCTTTTATCACTATAAATCACTATAAATATGTCCTGCCATTCCCTTCTGGTTTACAGAGTTTCTGTTGAAAGTTCAGCTGTTAACCTCATGGAGAGTCCCTTGTATGCTGTTTGTTGCTTTCTCCTTGCTGCTTTTAATATTTCTTCTTTGTATTTAATTTTTAATAGTTTGATTAATGTGTGTGTTGTCCTGTTTCTCCTTGGATTTATCCTGTATTGGACTCTCTGTGTTTCCTGGACTTGATTGACTATTTCCTTACCCATATTAGGGAAGTTTTCAAGTATAATCTCATCAAATATTTTCTCAACCATCTCTTTTCCTCTTCTTCTTCTGGGACCCCTATAATTCAAATGTTGGTGTGTTTAATTTTGTCCTTGAGGTCTCTGAGGCTATCCCCAATTCTTTTCATTCTTTTTTTCTCTATTCTGCTCTATGGTAGTTATTTCCACTATTTTATCTTCCAGGTTACTTATCTGTTTTTCTGTCTCAGTTATTCTGCTATTGATTCCTTCTAGAGAAATTTTAATTTCACTTATTGTGTTGTTCATCATTGTTTGTTTGCTCTTTAGTTCTTCTAGGTCCTTACTAAACATTTCTTGTGATTTCTTCACTCTATTTCAAAAATTTTGGATCACTTTTACTATCATTACTCTGAATTCTTTTTCAAGTAGACTGCCTATTTCCTCTTCATTTGTTTGATCTGGTGGGTTTTTTTACCTTGCTCCTTCATCTGCTGCATATTTCTTTGTCTTCTCATTTTGTTTAACTTACTGTGTTTGAGGTCTCCTTTTCTCAGGCTGCAGGTTCCTAGTTCTGACTCTTTTTGGTGTCTGCCCCAAGTGGGTAAGGTTGATTCTGTGGCTTGTGGAGGCTTCCTGGTGGAGGAGATTGGTGCTTGTTTTCTGGTGGGTGGGGCTGGGTCTTTTATCTCTGGTGGGCAGGGTCATGTCTGTTGGTTTGTTTTGGGGTGTCTGTGAACTTATTATTATTTTAGGCAGCCTCTCTGCTAATGGATTGGTTTGTGTTCCTGTCTTGCTAGTTGTTTGGCCTGAGTTGTCGAGCACTGGAGCTTGCTTGCCATTGGGTGGAGCTGGGTCTTAGTGTTGAGATGGAGATCTCTGGGCGAGCTCTCACAGATGGATATTATATAAGGCTGGAGGTCTCTCATGATTCAGTGTCCTGAACTCAGCTCTCCCCCTTCAGAGACTCAGGCCTGACACCACACCAGAGCAACAAGACCCTGTCAACCACATGGCTCAGAAGAAAAGGGAGAAAAAAGGAAAGAAAAAAAAAAGAATATTTTTTTAAATTATTAAAGTAAAAATGTAATAATAATTTAAAAAAGAAGAGAACAACCAAACCAATAAACAAATCCACCAATGATAACAAGTGCTAAAAAGTATATTAATATAAACATAAAAATCAGGAACAAGTCAGTCACAAACAGCAAACCCCAAGTCTACTGTTGCTCTCAAAGTCCACCTCCTCAATTTTGGTATGATTCATTGTCTATACAGTTATTCCTCAAATGAAGGGTACATCAAGTTGATTGTGGGGATTTAATCTGCTGCTACTGGTGCTGCACTGAGAAATTTCCCTTTCTTTTCTTTGTTCACACAGCTCCTGCATTTCAGCTTTGGTTTTGGCCCTACCTCTGCATGTAGGTTGCCCTTGGGCTTCTCTTCTCACCCAGACAGGACAGGGTTAGAGCAGCAGCTGATTGGGGGCCCTGGCTCACTCAGACTCGGGGGAGGGAGGGGTATGGCAGTTATAGTTGGAATGCAGTGTGAACCTGCTGTGGCAGAGGCCGGTGTGACATTGCAATAGCCTGAGGTGCACCGTGTATTCTGGGGAAGTTGTTCCTGGATCATGGGACCCTGGCTTCTGGGGCGGGATGGTGTGGATAGTGACCTGTGCTTGCACACAGGATTCTTGGTGGCTGTAACAGCAGCATTAGAGTTTCATGCCCGGCTCTAGTGTCTGAGCTATTAGCCATGGCTCTCGCCAGGCTCTGGAGCTTGTTTAGGCAGTGATTTGCCTTCTGTGGGCAGTCGGGAAAGGAATCCCCTCTCCTTGTGCACCCTGAAACAATGGTCTCTTGCCTCTTAGGAAGGCCCAGACTTTTTCCCAGACTCCTTCCTGGATAGCTGTGTTGCACTAACCCCCTTCAGGCTGTGTTCACGTAGCCAACTCCAGTCCTATTCCTGGGATCTGATCTCTGAAGTCCAAGCCTCAGCTCCCAGCCCCCACCTGCCACAGCAGGTGTGCAGACTAGCCTCTCAGCCTGGTCAGAACCTATCCTCTGTGCAGGAATCTCTCTGCTTTGCCTTCTGCACCCCTGCACTCTCCTCCATGGCTCCGAATCTTCCCTCCCTCTTACCCTCCCTGTCTCCACCAGTGAAGAGGCTTCCTTAGTGTGTGGAAACTTTTCCTCCTTCACAGCTCCCTCTCAGAGGTGCAGGTCCCATCCCTTTTCATTTGTCTCTGTTTTTTTTCTTTTCTTCTTTTGCCCTACCCATGTACGTGGCGATTTTCTTGTCTTTTGGGGAGCCTGAGACCTTCTGCCAGCATTCAGTAAGTGTTATGTAGGAGTTGTTCCACATGTAGATGTATTTTTGATGCATTTGGGGAGGAAGGTGATGTCCATGTCTTACTCCTCTGTCATCTTGAAGGTCCTCTCCCCCTCAGTTTTCTGCCATAAGCAATAATCACATCAGTGTATGCAATGGTTAATTTTATATGTTAACTGGACTAACCCATTGTACCTAGTTTTTGGTCACACATCAATCCAGATGTTGCTACAAAGGTATATTTATATACAATTAACAGTTAAATCAGTACATTTTGAATAAAGCATATCACCCAACCTGATGTAAGCCTCATCTAATCAAATGGCAGCCTTAAGAAAAAAGATTGAGGGCTCCAAAAAGAGGGAACTCTACTGCCATACTGCCTTTGGACTTGAGATTGCAACACCAACTCTTCCCTGGGTCTCCAGCCTGCCAGCCTGCCCTGCAGATTTCAGACTTAGTCCTCACAATTGTGAGAACCAATTCCTTAAAATTGGCACTCAGCTCTCTCTGTCTTTGTCTCTCTCTCTGTCTTCATGTGCATATACACACACATCCTATTCATTCTGTTTCTCTGGAGAACCTTGACAAATACAGTATATGTCTTACTTCTTTCCTATGCTTCTCATTTGTCATCTGATCTAATAAAAATATTATATTTCTAATTATTTATCTTATACATATACAGATATATATATATAATACAGAAACACACATATATATATATATATATTTGTGTATCTATATGCCATAACCATCACTCCAATTTAAAAATTTTTTATCACCTCTGAAACTTTCTTTGTGCCATATTTCAGTCAAAAGTTTCCATACCATCTCTCTTCTGATTTCTATTACCTTGACCAGGTTCTTCTTGCTTTTGAACTTAATATGGATGGAATCATGCAATATGTTCTCTTTTGTGCCTATGGTCTTTCACGTATAAAAATATTGTTGAGATTCATACAATTTATTGCTTTTATTAATAGATAATTATTTATTTTTATTGCTGAGTAGTTTTCCAATGTATAAAAACATCACAATGTGCTTATCTGTTCTCTGTGAACATTTTGGTTGCTTTCAGTTTCTGTCTGCTATGAAAGTAGCTGTTATGAACACTTTTATACACATCTTTTTATAGACATACTTTTTTATTCTTCTTTAGAAGATTTCTAGCTGGGAAATCATAGTATCATAGGATACTTTTTTAAAGTTCCAATTTTTAAATTATTTTTTAAAAACCTGCAAGTTTTCCAAAGTAGTAATACCATTTTACACCCCCACTTGCATGTATGGGAATTCCAGTTGCTCAACATAATCACTAAACTTACAATGGTAAATAGTTTGGTCCATCAAAAAAGACTTGTATTTCCATTTATTTTGAGCTTCTCTAATTTCTTTCCAGAGTATTTTCTATTTTTAAGTGTAAATATCTTGCACTACTTTTAAAAATTTATTCTTAGCCATTTTATAATTTCTTATGTCATTGGAATAGAATTCAAAAATTTTTATATTTGTGTTACTCATTGAAAGTTTTTGGAAATACAATTAATGTGTATGTATTATTAATCTTGTATATTTCAATTTTGCTGAACTTGTTTATTACTTCTAATACTTTTGTAATGGATTGCTTAGGGTTTATATATGTAAGATCATGTCATGTGTAAATAGATATGTTTACTTCCTTTTCTTAAATCTGATTGCCTATTATTTATCTTTCTTGCCTAAATTCCTGGTTAGAACCTAAAGTACATTGTTGATTAGAAGTGGCCAGAACTGACAGTTGTTTCTTGTCTTGTTCTTGATCTGAAGGAGAACAAATTCTGTCTTTATCTATTACATATAGTGGATGCTTGTTATGGGTTTTTCAGAGATTCCTTTTATTAGGTTAAGGAAATTCCTCCTATTTCTAAATTGTTGAATGTTTCTATCATGAAAGCATATTAGATCTTGTCAGAGTCTCTATCTGAGATGAAACCTTTGGTGAGATGATCATGCAGTTTTTGATCTTTGTTCTTTTAATATGGTATATTATTACATTGGTTAATATTAGGATTTTGTTGCATTTGTTTTTCCTGTGGGGTCATATCAACATTTTATTTAGTTTGTAACATCCATTACAAACTAAGTTAAACTTATAGAATGTTTTTTAATTTGGAAATTAATTTGAAAGAAAGAACGTAACAGTTGGAACAGAAATAAACAAGTCTCAAAGGAAACAATCATAAATAACACTAATTAATTCAGGAAATATAAATATCTCTAGTATGATTAATTTGTGTTTATGATTCACAGTAACTGAATACCTATCTCATCAAATGCCAGAACTAAGAAGACTCTTGCTTCTTCCTACTACAGTGGATTCTTAATTATTTTCTCCTAACCTAATTATAGAAAGATAGAAAACCTGCTGCAGGTTACTAAATTTTATTCAATTTTTTTTATCTTTTCAAAGAACAAACTTTGGTTTCATTGATTTTATCCATTGTTTTTCTATTCCCTAATTCATTCATTTTAGCCATATTATTATTTATTTCTTGTTTTCTGCTTGCTTTGGGTTTAGTTTGCTGTTGCTTCTCCAGTTTCTTAAGGTAGAAGTTTAAGTTATTGATTTGAGGTGTTTGATTTATTTTAATATATGTATTTATATGTATAAATTGCCACTTGAGCACTGCTTTAGCTGCAAACCATAAGTTTCACTAAATTTTCTTTTACTTTTTATTCATCTCAAAGTATTTTCTCTCTCTCTCATGAATACTTTGTTGACTCATTAGTTATTTTATATTTTTTAATATCTACATATTAGTGAATTTCCCAAGTTTTATTCTTTTAATTTATACTTTAATTCCTTTATGGTGAAAGAATATGTTTTGTATTATTTTAGCCCTTTTAGATTTATTGAGGCTTGCTTTTTAGTGAAGTCTGTGGTCTATCAAGTGACTTGAGAAGAATTTTTATTTTGTAATTGTTGGGTAGTGTTCTATAGATATTAGGTCCAGTTGATTTATAGTATTGTTCAAATCATCTACTCTCATGTTTACTTCTGTCTAGTTGTTCTATCTTCCATTGCAAGTGAGTTATGGAAGCCTCAACTATCATTTTTATATGCCTATTTCCCCCTTCAATCCTTTCAGTTTTTATGTGTTTTGGAGCTCTATTTTTACATACATCTATGCTTACATTTTCTTAATGTATTGACCCTATTATCATTAAAAAGATCTTTTTTTTTTTTTTTTTTTGGTCTCTAGTAACAATTTTTTGTCTTTAAGGCTATTTTGTCTGATATCATCAGTATAGCCACTCCACTGTTTGGTTTATATTTTGCATAGCATATTTTTCCTATCCTTTCACTCTTAACTTATTTGTATCTTTGAATGTAAATTGTATCTCTTATAGACAGCATTTAGTTTTGATCTTTTTTATAAAATCTGTTTTATAAGTTTCAGACATTGGATCAAGTGTTTTACTTCATTTATATTCAACGTAATTTCTAGTAAGGTATGATTAACATTTGAAATTTAGATGAAATTTATATATTTTTTATATATCTTATGTAATTTTTGTGCCAAATTCAGGCTTGGTGAGGAGAACTATTCATTATCTAGAATTCCTTGGCTTTGAGCTATAGGCAGTAACTGGTGGATGGTTGGAGTTGTTTACATACTTTAATTTTGACCAAGAGAATAAAGAAAACAATTATAAGAATTATAAGAAAATGCAATATGGTATAAGTGGTCCTCAGTAATTTTGTAGAGCCACTGAAGATTAAACACACATGAAACAAAATAAAATTTAAATCAAATTATAGCATTAAGATGTTGATTTTCAAATTGACCTGCATGCTTATAGTATCTTTTGTTTTACAAAGTAGAAAGAATTTCAATTTTGGTTTATTTCTATATATGGGATAATAATCAGTGGAGACAAATCATTTTTTAAAAGAATAGGTTTTTTTCACATTCTTATGATGAATTATAAAGTAAGAAAGAAAGGTGCAACTCAAATTCAGCTCTCTTGTGGTTGAGCATTTTTTAATCAACATAGCCATAATGTGTCTAATTTTCTCCTTTTGGTATGATTCTTTTCTGTATTCAATAACAATTGCAGTTGATAATGGTTATGATAATAGAGGTTACATTTGTTGAATTTGTACTCTGATCCAGATGCTGAGCTAGTAGTGTCACATTCTCATATGTTTGTATGCCTACTTTTCTTAATCTCTCTCTATATCTGTTTCTTTCTCTTTCTCTCTCTCTCTGTCTCTTTGTCTCCCTAAACTCAGCCTCTTCATTCAACCATAAGAGCTGCTGGTTTATAAATGTTACTCAATCATTAATAATAGGATTTATTTGTGGGAAAAACAAGTCAGCAGTCATAAACTTATGTGTGCTGCATTGAGATTCATTCAGTATAAGCAAACTAGACTGTGGTTCTGCCACAATGGCTATAATAGTCAGTGTTTTTCCTGTCACTGTATATATTAGGGTATATATATATATACTAATATATAGAGAAGGGTTGGTTACTTTAAGAAATTGGATCATGATATTGTGAAGGCTGGCAAGTCCAAAATTTGCAGGGTGGACTGGCAGGCTGGACACAAGGGTAGAGCTGATGTGGTATTGATAGCTAAAATCCAAAGGCACTAAAGCTGAAGACACAGGGAAGAACAGGTGTTGAATTCAAATCCAAAGGCCATCTGCTGGCAGAATTTCATCTTGCTTGGGAGAAGTCAGTCTTTTGTTCTACTGAGACCTTCAACTGATTGCATGAGGCCTACTCACATTACAGAGAACAATCTGTTTTACTCAAAGTCCACCAATTTAAATGTATTCACATCCAAAAATCCTTCATAGAAACATCCAGAATAATGTTTGACTACTTACTTGAAAACCATGACCCAGCACCCCCTGTCAACATGTCACCCAAATGCTTCTCCTTAAACCATATTTAATCTCCAAATAAAGAAAATAACAAAGTCATACTTCCACCTAACACAATGTAACTATCCTGAATGCAACAGAAAACATACTCTTTGCCAAGAAGAGGATGAAAACTCCTTGACTGATGTTTATTATTCTTTATATTTCATAACTAACATACCATAATGTAAAGTTAAGAATAATTAAATACTATGATATAAAGTCAATATATCTTATGTTACATGATAGGGGAATAAGAGAAGGGAGAAAACAAAAATATTTACATCTACATGTATATATAAATATATATAAAATACATATCACATATATACCATACAAATACATAAGCATGTGTATAAATGTATATATATGTGTATATATACATCACACAAATTTGTAATGAAATAAAGAAGGAATTCTCATGATGATTATAGTCTTCATTTCTGTAACTGGTCCCATGATCATAGCTGGTATTTATAAGTATGTTCTTCCACTACCCATCCTGTATTCCCTTTGCCTTCAGCAAGCACCTCAGCTGGTCATGGTCTTTTACCTGGTACAATGATCCAAACCTTCTCCATTCTTTAATATTCTGGTCCAGTAGTAGACCTGTCTGGACTGGATTACTGTAGTTTTCCATTCATTTTAATCACAGGTCATAGTAATACTGAGAGATGCCCTAAGAGATCTCCTATATTCCAGGAGAATATAGGAGATCTCTTAGGGCATCTCTGTTGTGGAGTAGAGTCCAGTTTCCACTTAGTACTCAGGATGATTCACCCCAGCCAACACCATAACTTTCATTTTGCCTATTGATTCAGAGGCATAGAGTCCAAAGTGGCTTAGTGGCAGTCTCAACCTCTAGTTCAATAGAATCATTGTTGTGTTTCTTGGTGGAAGCATTTCTTCCTTTGGAACTATGACCTCTAGACCAACGGAGTACAAGGTCACAGGGACAGGAAGCAAACAGTTTGCTAATGGGTGACTAGGGGTAATAGTAAAGAGTGCAATTCCCATTTCTCCCCTTTCATTTCTATATCTGTGAATCTTGGCTATCTGAGAAAGAGCACCATACACTAGATACTGACTCAAAGCATATACAACCTCTTGGAGGACATGGCCCCAGTTCTTCAATGTATTGACACCTAACTGACACTATAACTGAGTCTTAAAAAGGTCATTCCACTGATATAATATTAATCTCATCCAAAAGCATCCTCACAGAAACATTCAGAATAATATTTGAACATATTATCTGTGTTCTGTGGCCCAGACATATTGGCACATAAAATTAACCATCACAATGGATATAATTCTTTCAGACCTTAAACTGGATTAAAAGTAATCTTCTGTCAGTTAAGGGATTGTGACGTGAAGAGGAGAAAGGGTGCTATTCATATCATGTACTGAAAGTTGTATTTTAGATATCCTTCACCCCTTACTTTATTTAGAAATTTATTCTAATAGGCCCAAATCCTCATGTCTTGAAGCTGTTTTCTTCCCCATCTAACATATTTAAAATCACATAATTTCCACTATCTCTCAACCTTCCTTGACACCAAGTTTTGAACGGATTATGAGTTCTATCTCGTGAAAACTTCCTTTCTCTTCTAGGAACAGAGTACCACACATCTGCAACAAGCTAGCTTCCAAGAAAATTTGCATTCTTCATGGTGTTAATCTCATACTCAACATGTCCCTGAGGCACTTTAGTCCTGTGTGGAATTGGCTGCCATCGGAGCTTGTTGCTCTGAAATTTCTTCAACTTATTAAATGTGCTTAAATAAAAACTTTTCTCAAATCCCACATTTGTTTCAATTAGAGAATCACTTACCACTGATTTCTACACTGAAGCAATTATTCATATTTAGAGACAAAATGCTCACAAGTTTTAGGGAGGGCCAATAACTGTTTAATATTCTTTCAGATGTTCTTTTCCCCAGCTTTGGAATTTTTCTGTCCTTATATAACTTTACTATTTCAATGGTAGCACATGTGTTCCCTTCTAATCATTCTTTTCCTGCTCTAAAAGGATGTGATTAAAAGTTCCTAATTCTACACGATCAGGCATTACATCATTGAATAATTATTGAGCATATGGTATGTTCAGGCATCCATCACATGATTGGGGTTCAGACTGGGGTTCATCAGTGACCAAAATAGATAAGGCTTTTTACTTTCATGGACTTCATTGAGTTCTCCTTCTCCATTCAAATTATTTTAGCTGAATATTTTAACATTTTAGTTTTATTTTTAATTGATCACTTTTCTTCTATATATGGCTCTTTTCAGAACAATGGAAATGTGAAGTCATTTTCATAAAAACAAATATAGACAGTTTATCAGCAATAGAATTTCACTTCAGAAAGAAAGGAAATATCACAGTAGAAAGCTGTGAAATACAAGAAAGAATGGTAGGCATAAACATTACTAAAAAAATGTAATATAAGAATTATCCATATAAAATTTTTAAAAATGAGTATCATAATAATAATGTATAATTAACAATAATGCATAATTTGAAGGAATAGAAAATTTCAGACCAAAACCCTGGACAATATTAGCATGTAAATCATCTCGAGGTTGATTGGTATTAAAGTTCTCTAAGGTATTTTCATTTGTAAGGAGAAGAGTAAATTTAATTAACATTAGACTCAAGTCAAAATAGTAGAATTTCAAGGGTAACCATTGAAAGAAGAAAAAAAAAACTAGAAAAAGAAAATAGAAAATTTGGGAGCTATGAGAAAACAAGGTGTTCAGCAATAAAGGGAAAAAGATAAAAAGAAGTATAATACATGAGATAAATAGAAAGAATAAATTTAGGTAATGAGAAAAATTAAATCTCAGAAATAAAAACAAATATGAATTAATTAAACCCATTAGTCCAAATAAAGACTTTTTCAGATTGGAATAAAAATCCAGCTATAGGGGAGAAGATGAAGATGGTGGAATAAAAGGATGTGGAGCTCACCTCCCCCCGTGAACACATCAAAAATATCTTTACATGTGGGGCAGTTCTCACTGAAAACAAACTAGAGACTTGCAGAAAAACTCTTATACAACCAAGGCTGTAAGAAAAAGCCACAGGGAATTTGGTAGGAAGAGAAGTGATCAGGTATGAACCTGTGCCCCTAGAAGGGGACACAGAAGATGAAGGGCATTACATGGGCAGAGATCCTCCTTGGTGAATCAGTGGTTTGAGCCACATATTGGGCACCCTAGCCCTGGGGTTGGACACCAGGAAGAGGAATACCCTTAGCTGGTTTGAAAACCAGTGGACTAACAGAACTGTAAGATACTTAAACTTCACTTATGAAGAGTGTGCATACATTTTCTTACTTTCTAAACAAAGTTGGAGGAAGCAGGTTGAAACTGCAGGTGACGCTGGCTGGTTTCCCTGCAACTGCCAATGTGTGAGCCCCAGCCTGAGCCGGGCATCTTTTTCAGCCTCACTTACTCTGCAATGCACCTCCACACTAGGGTATGGTGAAGGGTGAGGTGAGTGCTCAATTGTGAGGATTCAAGCAGCCCAGACCAGACTTGGAATGGCATCTGAAGAGTGAGGGGGGAGCCATTACTGCATTTATGGAGGCAGCCCATCAGGAACAGTCTGGAGCTCTGACTTGGACCAGGACCACCACATCTCAAGCCCTGACCCACAGTGAGCACCTGCTCCAGCCTCTCTTGTTCCAGCATTGCACCCTTCTGGGGCGAGGGTGCCCATGCTGGAAGAGGGGAAAACATACACTTTGGAGCAAAGCCAGCTCAGACAAAAACCCTAAGGGCTTCTGCTTCAGCAACTTGGAAACTGCCCCTGCCCCCAATTAGATGTGTTGATCACTGAGCAGAGGGGAAGCCCTGGCTCTGTGTCTAGCCCCTCAATCTTCAGACCCATGTACTAATAAGGTGATAGCTGCCAGCACAACATGTAGGAAGATGTGACTCATGATCAGATCAGATCCAGCTCTCCTACCAGAAACACTGTGCTCATGTTGACTGTATACAGACATTCCTACATAAAGAAACTATTTCAAGATCAGAATAGGTAACTGTTTAACCTAATTTCATAGATATGGAGAAAGTTAAGCAAAATGAGAAGACAGAGGAATTTGTTTCAGTTGAAGGAACAAGAGAACACCCCCCAAAAAAAACAACTAATAAAACAGAGATAAATAATTTACCAGATAGAGAGTTCCAAGCGTTAGTTAAAAAAAAAAAAAAAGTTAACTGAATTAGAGAAAAGAATAGATGAACACAGTGACAATATTAACAAGAAACTAGAAAATATTTGAAAAAGTAGTTAGAACTAGAGAATAAAATACCTGGAGTGAAAACATACTTAGAAGGAATTAACAGCAGACTAGGTGATACAGAAGAACACATAAGTAATCTGGAAGACAGAATAATGAAAATCATCCATCAGAAGAACAAAAAGAAAAACAAATAAAATGAAAAGAGTTTAAGGGACCTCTGTGATAAAATCAAGCAACATATGCATTATTGAGGTCCAAGAAGGAGAAGAGAGGAAGGGGTTGAAAATGTACGTGATGAAATTATGACTGAAAATTTTCCAAAGCTGCAGAAGGAAACAGATATCTAGGTAGAAGAAGCACAGAGGGTCCCAAGCAAGATGAACCTAAACAAATCCATAACAAAATATATTGTAATTAAAATGGCAAATGTTAAAGATAAAGAGATAATTCTAAAGGCAGCAAGAGAAAAACAGAGTCAATAAAAGGGAACACCCAAAAGGCTACTGGCTGAGTTTTCTGGAGAAATCTTGCCAGCCAGAGGGAGTGGCATGATATATTTAAAGGGGTGAAAGGGAAAAATCTGCAGCCTAGGATGCTCTACCAAACAAGGTTATTATTTAGAAATGAAGGAGAGACAAATAACTTCTCAAAGATATTACAAAAAAATTACAGACAGTATCTCGGACATAGATGCAAAAATCCCCAGTAAAATATTAGCAAAACATCAGAGTGTCCTATGAGGAGCTTCAGCTCATGTCCTGAGCTGAGGTGTCGGCTCAGCCGTTTCACAAGGACCTCTGGTCTGAAGGGCTGGGAGCAGGGTCTCTGTATGGGGCCCATTATAAGCAAGTGAAACAGACTAAACACAAAGGAAAAAAAAGGTGGATGGGCTAGGCCTGAAGTGAGATTGCCAGATTTATGTCCTCCCCAGATGAAATGTGGATCCTTTAACAACAGGAGGTGTGAAGAGAGAGGACCTTCAAGATGACAGAGGAGTAAGACATGATGATTACCTTTCTCCCCACAAATACATAAAAAATACCTCTACATGCCGAACAACTCTTACAGAACACCTACTGTATGCCGGCAGAAGACCTCAGACTTCCCAAAAGCTGCGTGGCTGACATGGTCATGGTACTACAGCCGGCTGTCAGGTCTAAGCCTCTGAGGTGGGAGAGACGAGTTCATTACATTGGACCAGCAGAGACCTCTCAACCCCATGTAAAATCATCGGTAAGTGCACTCCTTGAGATCTCCATCTCAACGCTAAGACCCAGCTTCACTCAATGAACAGAAAGCTCCAGTGCTGGACACCCAATACCAAACAACTAGCAAGACAGGAAGACAACCCCACCAATTAGGAGAGAGGCTGCCTAAAATCATAATAAGTTCACAGACACCCCAAAACAAACCACCAGATGCAGTCCTACCCACAAAAAAGACAAGACCCACCCTTATCCAGCAGAACACAGGCACCAGTTACCTCCACCAGGAAGTCTACACAGGCCATAGAACCAACGTTATCCACTGGGGGCAGACGCCAAAAACAGTGGGGACTATGAAACTGCAACCTGAGAAAAGGAAACCCCAAACACAGTAAGTTAAACAAAATGAGAAGACAGAGAAATATGCAGCAGATGAAGGAGCAAAGTAAAAAAAAAAAAAAAAAACACCAGACCAAACAAACAAAAATGAAATAGGCAGTCTACCTGAAAAAGAATTCAGAGTAATGATAGTAAAGATGATCTAAAATCTTGGAAATAGAATCAAGAAAATACAGAAAACTTTTAACAAGGACATAGAAGAACAAAAGCACAAACAAACAATGATGAACAACATAATAAATGATATTTAAAATTCTCTAGAAGGAAACAACAGCAGAATAACTGAGGCAGAAGAACAGATAAGTGACCTGAAAGATAAAATAGTGGAAATACTTACCTCAGAGCAAAATAGAGAAAAAAGAATGAAAAGAATTGAGGACAGTCTCAGAGACATCTGGGACAACATTAAATGCACCAACATTCAAATTATAGGGATAACAGAAGAAGAAGAGAAAAAGAAAGGGATGAGAAAATATTTGAAGAGATTATAGGTGAAAACTTCCCTAACATGGGTAAAGAAACAGTCAACCAAGTCCAGGAAGCTCAGAGAGTCAAAATACAGGATAAATCCAAGGAGAAAGAGGCCAAGACACATATTAATCAAACTGTCAAAAATTAAATACAAAGAAAAAATATTAAAAGCAGCAAGGGAAAAGCAACAACAACATACAACTGAATCCTCATAAGGTTAACAACTGATCTTTCAGCAGAAATTCTGCAAGCCAGAAGGGAGTGGCAGGACATATTTAAAGTGATGAAAGGAAAAAAACCTACAACCAAGATTACTCTACCCAGTAAGGATCTCATTCGGATTCAACAGAGAAATTAAAAACTTTACAGACAAGAAAAAGTTAAGAGAATTCAGCACCACTAAACCAGCTTTACAACAAATTCTAAAGGAAATTATCTAGGCAAGAAACATAAGAGAAGGAAAAGACCTACAAAAACAAAACCAAAACAAAACAAAACAAAAAACACAATTAAGAAAATGGTAATAAGAACATATATATCAATACTTACCTTAAATGTAAATGGATACATACCAATAATTACCTTAAATGTAAATGGATTAAATGCTAAAACCAAAAGACATAGACAGGCTGAACGGATAGAAAAACAAGATCCGTATATGTGCTGTCTACAGGAGACCAACTTCAGACCTAGGGATACATACAGACTGAAAGTGAGGGGATGGAAAAAGATATGCCATGTCTAGAGCCTGTGCTCCGCAACAAGGGAGGCCACTGCAGTGAGAAGCCTGCGCACTGCAACAAAGAGTAGCCCCCGCTTGCCACAGCTAGAGAAAGCCCACGTGCAGGAACAAAGACCCAACACAGCCAAAAATAAATAAATTCATTAAAAAAAAAAGAAAAGAAAAAGATATGCCATGCAAGTGGAAATCAAAGAAAGCTGGAGAAGCCATTCTCATATCAGACAAATTGGACTTTAAAAAAAGTCTAGGGGCTTCCCTGGTGGCACAGTGGTTGAGAGTTCGCCTGCCGATGCAGGGGACGTGGATTCGTGCCCTGGTCCGGGAAGCTCTCACATGCCGCGGAGTGGCTGGGCCCATGAGTCATGGCCGCTGAGCCTGCACGTCCAGAGCCTGTGCTCCACAATGGGAGAGGCCACAGCAGTGAGAGGCCCACGTACCGCACAAAAATAAAAAAAATAAAGTCTATTACAAGAGACAAAGAAGAACACTACACAATGATCAGGGATCAATTCCAAGAAGAAGATATAACAACTGTAACTATCTATGTGCCCAGTATAGGAGCACCTCAATACATAAGACAAATGCTAACAGCCATAAAAGGGGAAATCGACAGTAACACAATCATAGTAGGGGATTTCAACAACACACTTTCACCTAAAGACAGATCATCCAAAATGAAAATAAGTAAGGAAAAACAAGCTTTAAATGACATATTAAAAAAGATGGACTTAATTGATATTTATAGAACATTCTATCCAAACACAACAGAAGACACTTTCTTCTCAAGGGCTCATGGAACATTCTCCAGGATAGCTCATAACTTGAGTCACAAATCAAGCCTTGGTAAATATACGAAAATCGAGTTCATATTAACCATCATTTCTGACCACAACACTATGAGACTAGATATCAATTACAGGAAAAAAAGTATAAAAAATACAAACACATGGAGGTTAAACAATATGTTACTAAATAACCAAGAGATCACTGAAGAAATCAAAGAGGAAATCAAAAAATACCAAGAAACAAATGACAATGAAAACACAAATGCCCAAAACCTGTGGGATGCAGCAAAAGCAGTTATAACAGGGAAGTTTATAATAATAAAATCCTACCTCAGGAAACAATAAAAATCTCAAATAAACCTCATAAACTTACACCTAAAACATTTAGAGAAAGAACAAAAAAATCCCAAAGTTAGAAGAAGGAAATTAATCTTAAAATCATATCAGAAACAAATGAAACAGAAATGAAGGAAACAATAGCAAAGAACATTAAAACTGACAGCTGGTTCTTTGAGAAGATAAACAAAATTGATAAGCCATTAGCTATACTCATCAAAAAACAAAATGGGAGAAGACTCAAATCAACAGAATGAGAAATGAAAAAGAAGTAACACTGCAGAAATACAAAGGATCATGAGAGATTACTAAAAACAACTATATGCCAATAAAATGGACAACCTGGAAGAAATGGACAAATTCTTAGAAAAACACAACCTTCTGAGACTGAACTAGGAAGAAATAGAAAATATAAACAGACCAGTCACAACACTGAAATTGAAACTATGACTAAAAATCTTGCAACAAAGAAAAGCCAAGGACAAGATGGATTCACAGGTGAATTCTATCAAACATTTAGAGAAAAGTTAACACCTATCCTTCTCAAACTCTTCCAAAATATAGTAGAGGGAGGAACACTCCCAAACTCATTCTACAAGGCCACCATCACCCTGATACCAACATCAGACAAAGATGTCACAAAGAAAGAATATTACAGGTCAATATCACTGATGAACATAGATGCAAAAATCCTCAACCAAATACTAGCAAAAAGAATCCAACAGCAAATTAAAAGGATCATACAGCATGATCAAGTAGGGTTTATCCCAGGAAAGCAAGGATTCTTCAGTATACCTAAATGAATCATTGTGATACACCATATTAACAAATTGAAGTATAAAAACCATGTGACAATCTCAATATATGCAGAAAAAGCTTTTGAGAAAATTCAACACCCATTTATGATAAAAAACTTTCCATAAAGTAGGCATAGAGGGACATACCTCAATATAATAAAGGCCATATATGACCAACCCACAGCCTGCATCATTCTCAGTGGTGAAAAACTGAAACCATTTCCACTAGAGTCAGGAAGAAGACAAGGTTGCCCATTCTCACCACTGTTATTCAACATAGTTTGGAAGTTTTAGCCACAGCAATCAGAGAAGGAAAAGAAATAAAAGCAATCCAAACTGGAGAAAAAGAAGTAAAATTGTCATTGTTTGCAGGTGACATGACACTATACATAGAGCATGCTAAAGATGCTACCAGAAAACTACTAGAGCTAATCAATGAATTTGGTAAAGTAGCGGGGTACAAAATTAAGGTACAGAAATCTTTCTCATTCCTATACACTAATGATGAAAAATCTGAAAGAGAAATTAAGGAAACACTCCCATTTACCATTGCAAAAAAAAGAATAAAATACCTAGGAATAAACCTAGCTAAGGAGACAAAAGACCTGTATGCAGAAAACTATAAGACACTGATGAAAGAAATTAAAGTTGATACAAACAGTAGGAGAGATACACCATGTTCTTGGATTGGAAGAATCAACACTGTGAAAATGACTATACTACTGAAGATTCAGTAGCATCCCTATCAAACATTTTTCACAGAACTAGAAGAAAAAAATTCACAATTTGTATGGAAACACAAAAAAGACCCCAAATAGCTAAAGCAATCTTGAGAAAGAAAAATGGAGTAGGAGGAGTCAGACTTCCTGACTTCAGACTATACTACAAAACTGCAGAAATCAAGACAGTATGGTACTGGCACAAAAACAGAACTATAGATCAGTGGAACAGGATAGAAAACCCAGAGATAAACCCACGCACATATGGTCATCTTATGTTTGATAAAGGAGGCAAGAATATACAATGGAAAAAAGACAGCCTCTTCAATAATTGGTGCTGGGTAAACTGGGCAGCTACATGTAAAAGAATGATATTAGAACACTCCTTAACACCATACACAGAAATAAACTCAAAATGGATTAAATACTTAGATGTAAGGCCAGACGCTATAAAACTCTTAGAGGAAAACATAGGCAGTACACTCTATGACATAAATCACAGCAAGATCCTTTTTGAACCACCTCTTAAAGAAAGGGAAACAAAAACAAAAATAAACAAATGGGACATAATGAAACTTAAAAGCTTTTGCACAGCAAAGGAAACCATAAACAAGATGAAAAGGCAATCCTCAGAATGGGAGAAAACATTTGCAAATGAAGCAACTGACAAAGGATTAACCTCTAAAATTTACAAACAGATCATGCAGCTCAATATCCAAAAACCAACAATCCAATCCAAAAATGGGCAGAAGACCTAAATAGACATTTCTCCAAAGAAGATATACAGATTGCCAACAAATACATGAAAGGATGCTCAACATCATTAATCATTATAGAAATGCAAATCAAAACTACAATGAGGTATCACTTCACAGCAGTCAGAATGTCCATTACCAAAAAATTTACAAACAATAAATGCTGGAGAGGATGTGGAGGAAAGGGAACCCTCTTGCACTGTTGGTGGGAATTTACAATTTACATATAAGGTGATATAACCACTGTGGAGAACAGTATGGAGGTTCCTTAAGAAACTAAAATTATAAATACCACATGACCCAGCAATCCCACTACTGGGAATGTACCCTGAGTAAACCATAATTCAAAAAAAGTCATCTACCACAATGTTCTTTGCATCTCTATTTACAGTAGCCAGTACATGGAAGCAACCTAAGTGTCCATCAACAGATGAATGGATAAAGAAGATGTGGCACATATATACAATGGAATATTACTCAGCTATAAAAAGAAAGAAAATTGAGTTATTAGTAGTGAAGTGGGTGGAGCTAGAATCTGTCACACAGAGTGAAGTAAGTCAGAAGAGAAAAACATATACCATATGCTAACACACACACACGCACACGCACACGCACACACACACACACACACACACATATATATATATATATATATATATATATAGAATCTAAAAAACAAAAATGGTTCTGAAGAACCTAGGGGCAGGACAGAAATAAAGACACAGATGTAGAGAATGGGCTTAAGGACACGGGGAGTGGGAAAGTTAAGCTGGGATGAAGTGAGAGAGTGGCATGGACATATATACCATACCAATGTAAAATAGATAGCTAGTGGGAAGCAGCTGCATAGCACAGGGTGATCAGCTCAGTGCTTTCTGGCCACCTGGAGGGTTGGGTTATGGAGTGTGGGAGAGAGACACAAGAGGGAGGGGATATGGTGATATAAGTATACATATAGCTGAATCACTTTGTTATACAGCAGAAACTAACACAACAATGTAAAGCAATTATACTCCAATAAAGGTATAAAAAGAAGAATGAGCAAAAACTCCAACAATATATAAAAAAGAATCATACACCAGGAACAAGTGGGATTTATTCCAGAGATTCAAGTATCATTCTATATTCTCAAACCTAAATAATGTGATAAACCACATTAACAAAAGGAAGGATAAAAATCACATGATCATCTCAATAGGTGCAGAAAAAGCATCTGACAAAATTCAACATCCATTTATGACAATAATGCTCATAAAAGTGAGTATCATGTGAAATATCTCAACATAATAATGTGCCATATATGATGAAACCACTAACCCAGTTGACATCATACTCAACAAAGAAAAGCTGAAACCTTTTCTCCTAAAATTAGGAAGAAGACAAGGATGCTCATGCTTTCCAATTCTATTTAGCATAGTATTGGAAGCCCTAGCCAAAGCAATCAGACAAGAAAAAGAAATAAAATGCATCACATTGTAAGGGAAGAAGTAAAGCTGTAACTATTTGCAGATGACATGATAATTTATATAGAAAACCCTAAATCTCCAGCAAAAATCTATTAGAACTAATAAATGAATTCAGTAAAGTTACCAGATATAAGAATAATATACAGAAACCTATTGCTTTTCTATTAATTAATAATCAACTACCAGAAAGAGAAAAGAAGAAAAATATCCTGTATAAATCACCTAAGAATAAACTTAACCAAGGAGGTGAACAACCTATTCTCTGAAAACTATAAAATATTGATGAAGGAAATTGAAGATGATACAAAGAAATGAAAGATATGCCATGTTCATGGATTGGAATTAATATTGTTAAAATGTCCATACTACCCAAAACAATCTACAGATTTAATTCAATCCCTATCAAAATACCCAGGACATTTTTCACAGAACTAGAACAAATAATCCTAAAACTTACATGGAAGCAAAAAGACCCCAATTAGCCAAAGAACTTTTGAGAAAAAAAGAGAGAACAAAGCTGGAGGTATCCTGTTGCTTAACTTCAGACTCTCCAACAAAGCTACAGTAATCAAAATAACATGGTAGTGGAACAAAAACAGACCCATAGATGAGTGGAACAGGATATAGAGCCCAGAAATAAAACAACACACTTATGGTCAATTAATCTATGACAGAGGAGATAAGAATATGCAATGGAGAAAAGACAATGTCTTCAATACATGGTGCAGGGATAACTGAACAGCTACATTTATTTATTTTTAATTACATTTTTTTTAAAAAATTTACACAATTTTTAAAGTTTACACTCTATTTACAGTTATTACAAAATATTCATTATATTCCCTGTATTATACAATACATCATTGTAGCCTATCTTACACCCGTTTGTACCTCCCACTCCCCTGATGGTAATGACTAGTTTGTTTTCTATATCTATGCGTCTGCTTCTTTTTTGTTATATTCACTAGTTTGTTGTATTTTTAGATTCCATACATACATGATATTATACAGTATTTGTCTTTCTCCGTTTGATTTATTTCACTTAACATAGTGACATCCATGTCAGTCCATGTTGTTGAAAATGGCAACATTTTTTCATGACAGAGTAGTATTCCATTATACATATATACCACATATTCTCTATCTATTCATCTGTTGATGGACACTTAGGTTACTTCCATACCTTGGCAATTGTAAATAATGCTGCTATGAACATTGAGGTGCATATATCTTTTCAAATTAGTGGAATTTTTTTTCAGATATATACTCAGGAGTGGAATTGCTGGCTCATATGGTAGTTCTATTTTTAGGATTTTGGGAAACCTCCATACTCTTTTCCACAGTGGTTGCACCAACTTTCACTCCCACCAACAGTGTATGGGGGTTCTGTTTTCTCCACATCCTTGCCAACATGTGTTGTTTGTGTTCTTTTTGATGACTGTCTGACAGGTGTGAGGTGATATGTCATTGTGGTTTTGATTTACATTTCCCTGATGTTTAGTGACGTTGCATATCTTTTCATGTGTCTGTCAGCCATCTGCATTTCCTGTTTGGAAAAATGTCTATTCAGTTCTTCTTCCCCATTTTTAATTGGGTTGTTTGTTTTTTTGATGCTGAGTTATATGAGCTGTTTATATATGTCTCTAACACCATACAGAGAAAGAAACTCAAAATGGATTAAAAACCTAAATGTAAGACCAGATACAATAAAACTCATAGAGAAAAACCTAGGCAGAATACTCTTTGACATAAATCATAGCAATATATAATTTTTTTGGATCCATCTCCTAAAGTAAAGGAAACAAAAGCAAAAATAAACAAATGGAACCTAATTAAAATTAAAAGCTTTTGCACAGCAAATAAACCATTGATAAAACAAAAAGACAACCTACTGAATGGGAAGTAAACCTCCATATGAAAATAAGCAAAATTTTGTTAAAATAGTATAAATATTTCAGACACTATGAAACCCAGTCCTGAATTTAAAGTATTAATAAAAGAGATTCTCAATTTACTTAGTAAGTAATAAAATACAGATTAAAACTGCAGTAATGTTAGATTTTACATATAATGAGAGTAGCAAATTTAAGAAGTTTGAAAATATAAATTAGTGAGATTATGGAACAAGAAACCCTCTTAGATGTTTCTGGAGCGCAATTTGTTACAAACACTTTGAAAAATAATTTGGCATCTTATAAATTTCAACACACTCACCTTTCAATCAAACAATTTAAATTCTTAGGTATAACACCTACATAAAGTCCCATACATAGACATGAGATATATTCAAGGATGGTTGCTAGCAAAATTATTCATAATAATAAAAAATCTGGAAATGTTATCCATCAATAAAAGAGTACATGAATAAATTGTGATATATTCATAAATTGGGACACTGTAAAAATTGAAAATAAATTAGTTGGACTTGAAATGATGACATGGATTAATTTTAGAAACAAAATTTAATAGAAAACGAGTCACAGAATGGTACTTTCAGTGTGATGCTATTACTTATGACTCTAAAACAAGGAAAATGCTTGATGTATTAATCAGATATGCATACATATGTACATGGCTACTCACTCTATGAAATATTGAAATAAAAAAAGGAAATAACTCATGTAAAATTTAAGCAGAGAGATGAGACTAAGGCAGTGCACATATGTAAATTTTTTATTTGGAAATGTTTTGCACTTAAGTATGCACTGGCTTTAAAGGTGTTCATTTTATCATCATGTGTAATAACTTACATGTATGATACATGTGTTCTTTTTGTGGTCCATGTATTTCATAATGAACTTCTCCATAGAAAATCATTTAAAATACAATGAAAAGAAATAGAATTTGAAGGAAGTGGTCTAGTGTTGCTTACCTATGTCTGGCACTAATAAGTTAAAGGTCAAATCATGACATAAGAATATATGACAAAGGAGGCAAGGATATACAATGGAGAAAAGATAGTCTCTTCAATAAATGGTGCTGGGAAAACTGGACAGCTACATGTAAAAGAATGAAATTAGAACACTCCCTAACACTATACACAAAAATAAACTCAAAATGGATTAAAGACCTAAATGTAAGACCGGGCACTATAAAACTCTTAGAGGAAAACATAGGAAGAACACTGGCATAAATCACAGAAAGAACTTTTTTGACTCACCTCCTAGCGTAGTGGCAATAAAAACAAAAATAAACAAATAGGACCTAATGAAACTTAAAAGCTTTTGCACAGCAAAGGAAACTATAAACAAAATGAAAAGACAACCCTCAGAATGAGAGAAAACATTTGCAAATGAATCAATGGACAAAGGATTAATCTCCAAAATATATAAACAGCTCATGCAGCTTAATATTAAAGAAAAAAAAAACACAACCCAATCAAAAAATGGGCAGAAGACCTAAATAGACATTTCTCCAAAGAAGACATACAGATTGCCAACAAACTCATGAAAGGATGCTCAACATCACTATTAGAGAAATGCAAATCAAAATTACAATGAAGTATCACCTCACACTGGTTAGAATGAACATCATCAGAAAATCTACAAACAACAAATGCTGGAGAGGGTGTGGAGAAAAGGGAACCCTCTTGCACAGTTGGTGGGAATATAAATTGATACAGCCACTATGGAGAACAGTATGGACGTTCCTTAAAAAAACTAAAAATAGAATTAACATATGACCCAGAAATCCCAGCACTGGGCATATACCCAGAGAAAACCATAATTCAAAGAAACACATGCACCCCAATGTTAATTGAAGCACTATTTACAATAG
This sequence comes from Orcinus orca, assembly GCF_937001465.1. Lineage (NCBI taxonomy): Eukaryota > Metazoa > Chordata > Mammalia > Artiodactyla > Delphinidae > Orcinus > Orcinus orca. Next base: position 43,027,936 of record NC_064576.1, on the reverse strand, counting down.
CCAGGTCATGGAAGCAACCTAAATGCCCATTGATAGACAAAAGGATAAAGAAGATGTGGTACATATATAAAATGGAATATTACTCAGCCATAGAAAGGAACAAAACTGGGTCATTTGTAGAGACATGGATAGACCTAGAGACTGTCATACAAAGTGAAGCAATTCATAAAGAGAAAAACAAATATCATAAATTAATGTATATATGTGGAATCTAGAAAAATTGTACAGATGAACTGGTTTGCCAGGCAGAAACAAAGACACAAATGTAGAGAACAAACATATGGACACCAAGGGGGGAAAGTGGGGGTGGTGTGTGGGATGAATTGGGAGATTGGGATTGACATATATACACTAATATGTATAAAATAGATAACTAATAAGAACCTGTTCTATAAAAAATTTAAATTAAATTTAAAAAAAAGAATAAATTGTTGCCTGTACCAAATTTAGCACCTTTGTGATTTTAACCCAAGATTGCAGTTCTGACTGAGAAAGAAAATGAAATAAGTTAAAATTATTCAACCTACCAACAACTAAAATTCTCATACATCCTAACTCTCTCACTTTTGCGGTGAGCCTTGTCTTACATTAGAGACTCTTTCTAATCATGAAAATGCCACCTTGTCCATCCCCCATACCTGCACAGCCAACTGTGGCCAAGTGCTAAGGTTCACTGGACACAGTGATCTGCACAGTCTATTCACCCAACCTGTGCAGCTTGCATTTCTCAAACATGTGCTTGTTACAAACATTCACCTGCCTGCACACACCTGCTGAGATAGCTGCATCAGGAAGGTAGTTCTCACCAGGGGGTACATTGGTCCCCAAAATGTCACTACTTTTGCCAATTTCTCAAGGTTTCCTTGCCCAGGCCATGTATGTTAGAGTGTTAGGTAATAATTTTGCATATACTCCTGTAATCCAAATTTTGAAACAATTAGGAAGTATGGAATGAGGTAGAGATCAAAATATACATAATATGCTATGTTGTGTTGTGTTGTGTTATGTTATTATAGGAGACTGCACTTGTGTCTGAGAGCAAAATGGCCTTTATATTACTTTCTTCATCACTACCCTAGATCTTTGGACCCATTGAATGAGATGAGCAATTTTCCAACCAGTTCTACAAAGGATTGCACTCTTCCTTGGATTGGATGGTTAAAGATGTGGAGCAAAAATCTTATATTTTATAGGTGATAGTGTAAATTGTCAGAACCATTTTGAAAAAAATTACCATTATTTTATAAACTTAAGCATGTACACTCCCTATATTATGTGAAGATGTTCATAGCAAAATTATACACAAGCACACACAAACTCTTATGTAATTATGGGCAGATGTGTGGGAGAAGGTTGACAATGATACTCCCTAAATTGTTATTTTTAACATATATTGGTTTATTGTATATTACTGAATAAAAATATAAAAGTTATAAATATAGAACAATGCTTATTTTGTTCTGTGAAACATGGTACATGTTGTTCTTATGCTCATCAACTAATTTTATGTGCACAGAAGATTTGCCCAATCCAGATTGAGATCAGCTTGATTTACTCTCAGTGTGAGCTGTGACTCAATCTCTAAATATTATTTAAGGACTTAAAGGTGCCTCACATGTTTGAGGGCTACAAAGACAATTAAAGATATAAACATGGTTTTAAAGAAGCTTACTGAGAAATAGAGGGAGGAGGACATGAAGAAAAATGTGATAAAGTTTTATACAGGCTATGGTATAAATCTGTATAGTATATACTAGAGGTAGAAAAAGTGATAGGAACAATTTCTATTTCAGAATATTGTGCCAGGAATGGCTTTTAAAATAAGTGCAATAGGGCTTCCCTGGTGGCGCAGTGGTTGAGAGTCCACCTGCCGAGGCAGGGGACATGGGTTCGTGCCCCGGTCTGGGAAGATCCCACATGCCGCAGAGCGGCTGGGTCCGTGAGCCATGGCTGCTGAGCCTGCGCGTCTGGAGCCTGTGCTCCGCAACGGGAGAGGCCACAACAGTGAGAGGCCCGCGTACCACTAAAAAAAATAAATAAAAATAAAAAATAAAATAAACAAATGCAATATAACTTGAATAGAGTCACAAAGAAAATGATTTTCCTGAGCAGACTGATGTGGAAAAGAGATTTTCTTGGAAGGAGATTGTAGGAATCAAAGACTCTAGAAAATTTAAATAATCAAAAACCTGAAGGCCATATTTCTGAAAGACAAAAATGTTTTACCTCACAGATATTTTTAGAGAATGAACAACTGGAAATATTGCCAAGAAATTCACATTTCTTTAATATCAGAAGGAAAAACAGCATAAGATAGAAAAGTGGCTTTATTTGTACTTCAAATTTAAAATGTTACATAGTAACAGAAAATGAAAATTTATCTATTCACTTTTTCTTAGGAATGCACAAACTGTAGTGAATTTCATTATGGCTGAGAGAAAAATCTCGTAATTTTGTACCCTTTTAAATCAGATACTCTGTATTTTCAAAACAATTTCAAATTTCATGCATTCTAGCTACAAGTGTTGCCCACTTATTGGGAAAATGTTTTCTTGGTATTAGTCTATAATATCACCATTGCAGGGGGAATTTGGCATTCTATAATGAAACTCTAAATGTTTAGCATATCTAGCCAGCCCCAAAAGTTGACATGCCATTTTCTTGGGAATAAACGAAATATATAAAATATGATCATTTCATTATTATCTATACACTAACAATATCAGGATAAAACAACAAGCCATTTATACTTTCAAGGTAGGTGGGGGAAAACATATGATTTCAAATACAAACATGTATATTTAAATAATACTCAACTTGAAATATTTCATATGTAATGGAATATTCCAAAACTTCAACTGAAAATTAAACAGAATACAAAGAACAATAATATAATCTTTGAGCAGAAAGGGAAAAGGTCTCACAAAACCCATATCCTTTTTATACAGCAGTGTTTCCTTTTCATCTAGCAGCTTCTGAAATATTTATAGAGCTGACTGGATAAGTTTGATTTTCTAGCTCCCATTTGCATCACAGGGTGAACCTCTGGATAAAAGTTAACAATTGCAAAGAAGGGCTGGTTCTGTGAAATACGTCAGTAGTGATAAGTGAACAGTCTGAAAAGACACATTTACTTTGAAAATCTAACAAAGTTATAGTAAAGAAAACCACAAATGTTGCATCAATTCTAACAATCCTAAAGCACAGAGTAGTTGAATTGTGTTAAATATTTCCTGTTTACTAAAGCAACACATTAAGAGAGCACTCTGATTCATTAGTTTTTCAAATTGCAACCACAATATCTCTTCAAAGATGAAGACTGATTATGCTACTTAACTGCTTCAGAACTTTCAGTAACTTCCCATTGCTCCTAGACGTTAATCTCTCACTTTCAGATACTTTTCTTCTTATTGATGTAATATTTTGCCTCTAATTTCATGTAGTAGATCACAGCCATCTCAATTCTTTAAGAATATCTCCTCTGAACCCTTCTAGACTAGGTAATTTCTCTCTATCATACAATCGCAAAGTATTTTCTGCTTTTGAAATAATTTATTGATTATAGATACTTGTTTAATGACCACCTTCCTAGTGAGACTGTAAACTCACTGAGGACAGACACAATGATTGTTTTAATTGAATTGCTATTTAATGAATGAACTGGCACCTGAGTGATGAGATAAATAATTTCTATATCTTTGATTTAAAATATCATAAAACTAGAAAAACTTGACATGTCTTTAGAAACATACAGAGAAAAACAAATTAGTACTATAAAGACCAAGATGAAACTTTTACTAAAGAAAACAAAGGAAAACAACTTTGAAGTATTGACGATTAAATTGCTGCTAAACTCTCAGAACAATTTTCATTAACTATCAGGCTAATGGAGCTCTTTCAAAACAGAATAAATGAATTAATCATGCTTAGAAGCAGTATGGTGATCTTCCACACCTAAAAATTTACTCAAGATATTGCATATCTTTCCCAGTGTTTTGGGAAATGTAATATTTTAGAAGTGTAAGACCAGGCTAGACAGGAAACAAGTCTTCTCAACTTCTTTATGAAGAGTGTGTTTCAAGACACCTGTATTAATTTCTTATTATTACTGGAACATTTTAGGAACCAATTTAGTATCTTAAAACAACATCAAACTTTTATCTTATAGTTCTATACCTCAGAAGTCTATAATGGGTAGGCAGGGCTGTGTTCCTTCTAGAAGCTCATCAGAATAGTCCATTTTTTTGCTTTTCCTAGTTTACAGACTGTGCCGGCATTCCCTGGCTTGTGTTCACACATGACTTAGAACTCTGCTTTCATGGTAATATTTTCTTCTTTGATTAACTCTCCTGTCTTCCTCTTTTCTTTATAAGGACCTGGATTACACTGGGTCCACTTATATAATCCAGGATAATCCCTCCATTTTATGACACTTAATTATTAATCACATCAGCAAAATCCCTTTTTCCATGTTAAAGCAACATATTTCTTTGTTTCTTTTCTTTTTTTTTGGTAGGCGGGCCTCTCACTGCTGTGGCCTCTCCTGTTGAGGAGCACAGGCTCTGGACGCGCAGGCTCAGCAGCCATGGCTCACGGGCCCAGCCGCTCCGCGGCATGTGGGATCTTCCCGGACTGGGGCATGAACCGGTGTCCCCTGCATCGGCAGGTGGACTCTCAACCACTGCGCCATCAGGGAAGCCCAACATATTTCTTTAACATGGAAAATGGTTCTCTGGATTAAGACATGAATATCTTTAGGGCGTCATTGTTTAGCCCACTGCAACACCAGAATAGTGTGTCTCTCAAACAATAAGCATCTTTCTCCATCTATTTGAAGAATAGAGGAGGAAATTTTTTTCCTCTACTCCTTTCAGGTCTCCATAACAAAAGACAGATTAACATGAGAAAAGCAAACAAACTGAAGTTTTACATGACATAGGAGCCCTCATAAGGAAATAAAAATGCAAAGAAGTGGCAAAACCTAGAGTAGCTAGTAAAATGAGAAGAATAAAGGAAGGTAAGTACTATTTTAACAAGTTCTGCTTGTACAGAATTCTCCTGGCCTCAAATCATCCTTGATTAAAATGTTACTTTCTTTCTGGTATAAGGAGGACAGCTTTCTTATGGAATTTCTTCTCCTCTCCTTAGGAAGAAAGGGGAGATGAGAATGTTCTTGCATCTGCTATTTTTCGAGTGCCTTAAGTTCAAAGTATCCCTTATGTTGAAGTGGCAAACATTGATCTCAGAAAGCAGTTGTGCAGGAAATAGAATACAGTACGCAAGGCATTCTGCATCCTCATAAACACAGATTTATAATCAATGAAGTCTAGGCAAGACTGCAGACAGGACATAGCTGGGTACCAGTGATTGTAGTCACTTAAGTACCACATCATTTCATAGTATCAGAGTGCAAAATCGTAATTACAAGTTTCCCTTTTTGGATTAACAGAGCTGCACTACTAATTCCAAGGTCATAATACTGTTCTTTAATACTTATGACTTTCTCTTAGCACTATATACATAAGTGTATGTGTGTATGTGTGTGTGTATCTATATATACAAGTATGCATGCATTGATACATAATCGTATATATGCACATATATATGGGCAATATTTTTGTGCACTCCTTATAGGATAAAATAAGGTAATATTTTTATGCAAAAAATGAAATGAACAGCAAATTTTAAGGAGAAAATTGATTATAGATAAGGACAAATGTTAAAATAGTCTAAAAAATGGAGTAAAAAGAATGAAAATGCAATAAAAGAGTGAACATTCTTATTTGAATTGTAAAGAACAGATTTGACAATGTGGAATATTGTATCAGAGACTTAAAGAACAATGTAAACCGTTCTTCTGCAGTTTCAGGAAAACATGACAAAAAGATTAAGATTATGATGGAGATTATGATAAATCTAGAAAAAAGAAGATATAGATTAAACTAATGAATAATTCTTATACCAGAGCATGTGTGTACGTGTAGACATGTGAGTGGGTAGTGCAGGTGAGGGAACACAGAAAACTGATAGAAAAGAAATATCTAAAAATATAAATAGAGAATTTTCTTGATGCAAAATATGTGAAAATGCCTATATAAATAAGCACTTTTTAAAAGAAATAAACAGTTGTTTCACATACTGCTTAATGTATATAAATAAATATATATTACTGTGTATTATAAAATACTATTATAAACATTTTAAAATTACTGATTAAACAGTTACTGTGTGGTTGCTTTTGTACTGTGCACTCTATGTTGTTCATTCCATTCTGACATTGATACTGATATGTATATATCTATATATAATCATATTTTTTAAAGATAACTGAAAATCAAAACATAGAATGAAATTAAATGTATGCCTCCATCAATTTGAAGACCTTACTCTTCAAGTGAGGAGGTCCATCACCAAGATAGCCTAACAGAAAATGTAGGTTACCTACAAAATTGCCAATCAAGTTTAATTTTACTGAGAGATTAAGAAACATAACTATAGGAAATACTGAGAAGACATAAGAGAGACTAGAAGGTTTATTTCACTTAGACCTAATTAGGTTATGTTTCATTGGAAGAGTCTACAGTCCAGAGGCAAAGTTTGATCACACTCTGCTCTTAGCTATTCTTTTTCTCCTAATCTGTAGCAGAAAATTTGCTTTTAATCTCTCTATAATATGTGTGGATTTTTTTGGCCTTATAACAACTTAAAAATTTAACCAACCAATGAAACAACAAAACAAATGATCCCTCTCCAACTTCAGTCACATAAGACTTCATTTCTGGCTCTTTCTAATAAAAACCTAAACTATTTATGACATTGAAATGCTACAAAAATAATTTCTAAAAAGGACCTAAGTCGTTCCCTCCAAAAGTAGGTTCACTTAGAGTTGTACAATTAATATTTGTCTCACCCAGGAGATTTTCTAAATAATATTGAATAATTTAAATTATGTTCCCCCCCTCACTGGAAAGAATGACATCTGCTGTTGGTGCAAATCTCCTTCATGAAAGGTCCTTTTTTGTTGTCTGATTACTTCTGTAAAATCAGTAAGTATAGAAGGTTGAACAAATGAGTAAATATATTGTAGGTAATGGGATCCAGGTTTTTCATTATTGGAGAAACAATTTACAAATAAGAAATGAGGGGACTGGCATGGGTGAGTGGACAGATAGCATGGAAAGAGCTCTGTGGTGTGGATTGAAGTCTGTAGGTATCAGTGTGAACTCATGTTTTAATATACTGTTGCAGTTTTAATACACATTAGATACAGAAATAAATATAGATGTGTATACATGAGGTTAGTATATATACATATAAATTTCTCAGATCTACCCACTGAAAGGGCCTAAGTGCAGTGTCACCCCAGTAGCAATGAGCACATCTAGCATCCAGATAGTGATTTCTAATATCATTGTCCAAAAAAGTGAACGAGAACTCCTTGGAGAAGTGGATGATTCCTGGCAGAGGTAGGGAATATGCGAGAGAAGCCCAGAGCATCTTGTGATGACAAAAAAGTGCCAAAATATTTTGAAAGTTGGTTCATATTGAAAGGGCACAGGAGACAGATTAAAAGTGCTCCCAAAAGCCAAAGCAGGAAAAATTTGAGCAACCAAGTAAATAATAATAGTATTAAATTATAATTAACTAATAAAATAAATATGATTCCATACTGATATCAATAAATAACTCAGTAGAAAAGTAAATGTGGGAGAAGGGATGCCTCTTTCTTACAAGGTAATTCTGATTAATAAATATGAAAAGAATGAATGAATAAAAAGTCACCATTAGCACCATTAGAACACTTACCATAGGCAAGTTCCACTAATAGATTCTAAAATGAGTGGGCAAATATAAGGAACAACAGGATATTTGCAGTCTCAAAATATCTCCCCTCAAACAAATCTTTATTAATTTTAAATGAATAAACAATAATTTTACAGTAGAGAAAAGTTGCCACATAAAACCTTTGGTAAATATAGGCATGGTTGAATAATAACTGCACATTAAGATAAATTCAATCTTACCTTAACTTTTTTAAAAAGGATTTTCTCTGCTTAATTGAGATCTGGATGACATTTTTATCCTGTTTTTTTAGGTAATAAATTTTCTGCATGAATATGGAAACATCTGCTCAATCAGCAAAAATAGAATATATATACACACATAAAAATCATGATATTCAATAGACATATGTTTCTGCAAAATGTGTATCATAAACAATGGAAAAAGAGACTACGAAATGAATAGTGAATGACAAAATAACAATTATGGAGTTATTATAAAATTAAGAAGGAAAACATAATAATCCCAAAGCATATCTTGGATAGTGATATATATGTGCATGTTTGTGGGTGTTTAGATTAGAAAATTTAGTATATTTTTCTCCCCTGAGAAGATATATCTTGTGACAAGAGATACAGAAAATGAATGGAGTAGGGTTGAATAGATTGAAGTTTTCCAGACTTATGTTGAGAGAAGTTAGAGTTTATAACACATGTAAAAATGTCTGCTTTAGCAAAAAGAAAGCATGTTCTTCCTGGCATGGAGGATAAAGAAGAGATTAATAGATAAAGATAGGGTGTGAGTGGAAAGAAAGTGGTAGTGAAAAACCACAGAGGAAATATCTAGGTTATATCATATGTGCATTGCACATTTCACACTACAGTGCTGTCGTCAGGAGATTGAAGACTATGGAAAATATTAATAAAATATTTCCATTAAATATGGTAAATACTTAGGTTTGAAAAAACTGAAGTTCTGATGGTAAAGCTTTAGTTATTGGCTCTCTGTGCCATTTCCTCAATCTGAATACATCATCTGTAAATACCATCAATCTCAAGGCAGAAATGTCTATTTTGTGTACAAATATTTGCTGAGTTTCTGGCACAGTTCTTGATACAAAGTGGGAACTCAGTTTGCATGAAAAACTGACTAAATCACAAAAGGTAAATTAAGGTGTTACTGCAGGTTGAGAAGTAAAAGTTTTGATTAGAATGTACCCTAAAATCTTACTGCTTTTGGAATGGAGTCTGAAGACGCACCGTGACTACCCAAATTCAGAAAGGATCATTCGATTTTTCTTTCCTATAATGATGACAAGCTATCACCTCATACAATTACCTACTCTCACTTCACCATGATTATGGCCTTTATTTCCTTGATCCCTTCACATTATTTCATCTTGTTAATTTCTTTGTTCACGATATTATATTCTGTTGCATGTTATTAATACATAAAATCATTAAGTTATAATTTATAATCTTAAAATTGTATTTATCCCCTCTTTGTTTTGATAACTCCTGTTTTCACTAGACAGGACTACATAATGTTTTTTCATTATTTCAATTTTAAGCTTATAAAACAGCAATATGAATAAAAATGGAAAATGACAAAAGCAGTATGCCTCTAGAAAATCAGCACTACAGTAATTTTCCTGAAAATAATTCCAAGACATAACTTCAGGTCGATATATTTATATTTACTCCTATGAAACTTAGTTTTGTTTATTTATGTATGTTTATGGCAGGCCAATTATCTTAAAAATATTTATTGAACAATAAATATTTTCTTCACTGATTTGATACCACTTTTTATCATATACTAAGCCAGGCTTTTCATTTTGGGTGAATTTATGGATTCTACATATTTCCGTTCAGGGACTTTTTCTTTTCCTCTATATTTCCTCAATATTAGCTAAAAATAATTGTAGCCTTATAAGAAATTCTTATAACTGTAGGGTCAAACCTTTATTAAATTAGAATTTTACATAATTTTAGTGAAATTGTGAACAAGCCTCATAATATCTAATTGGTATCTTAATTGATATGTCACTAATGACACAGAATAATCCTGGGAGAACACTTTTTATCACTGAATTTTTTTCTTAGAATTATTTTTTAGTGCCATTTAATATTTTCTAATAAAATTTTCAGTTATTTATGAGATAGGTACATACTCTTCTCTTTTTTCTCTTGCATAGCTTTTATTTCTATTTATAATGAAATATTGTCTTCCTTGCAACTTGTTTTTCCGCAGTATATGGGAAAACTAATACACTATTGTCCCATAATTTTGTAGTTGGTCATCTTAGAGATAATCTTATTGACTGGATTTTCAAATTATTCTCTAATTTTCCAGGTATATAATTTTATTAACTGAAAATTTTACATTCATTTATATAAAGAATTTTAACTGAATAATTGAAGAAGCAGTTGAATAATAATTTCAACTGAGTAATAACATGTTTTTTAAGTAAATACTTTCACAAAGTACCAGAAAAACATTTCACATGTGACAAAATAAAGTATTATATTCGGCCAGAGTGAAAGCTTCAAATATAGCCTTCAATCATCTATGAATAGAGTGTAGATGATTAAAGAATTTTAATATTTCAAAGAAAAGGCATATACTTTGTATTTCTTATGAGTACCTTTTAATAAAAGATTTCTCAACATTTTTTACTAGCACTTGTTTCAAAGTAAAACATTTGTACCCATACACTGACATCTGGTGGATATTCAGTTTATGATCTGGTGGCTATTCAGTGTAGTACTTCTAATGTAACATGAGGGGAAGTAAATAAAATGTACCATAAGAACAAAGTTCTAGCTAAATTTATAAAGAGAGTAAAAATTTATTTTGATTTTATATTTATGAGAATATAAGAAAAATGTAAAAGGTTTTGTTAGATTCTTAGTATACTTATTCTTATTGTGTTTTCAGGGTGTAGCATGTATAGAAAATTATTTATAACTCATCATATCCTAGTGTCTAATATCTTGTTTTGCATGCTGCAGATGCTTTGCACTTATGTTATTTACATAAACGTTATCCTGTATCTCGAGACAGTTAAAATTGTTACTGGGTTAAAACACCTTCAGGTAGAAGAACGGTCTGAAAAAAATGGAGATGCTACACATTTAGCAACATTTTATTAAATTAGGGAAATCTCGAGAGGTGGGAATAAAATGCACAATGGAGTGTTATTAAAGTACAATATTCCAGAAACAAGGGTATTTTTTGTTTGGTTTTTTTTGCGGTACGCGGGCCTCTCACTGTTGTGGCCTCTCCCATTGCGGAGCACAGGCTCCGGACGTGCAGGCTCAATGACCATGGCTCACGGGCCCAGCCGCTCCACGGCATGTGGGATCTTCCTGGACCGGGGCACAAACTGGTGTCCCCTGCATCGGCAGGCGGACTCTCAACCACTGCTCCACCAGGGAAGCCCAAGGGTATTTTTTAAATGTTGAAAAAGTAGACTATATAAAGCAAAGCACTTCATCTGTGGATGGCTAGACCTGTTTCATGAAGATCCCAAGTAGGTCTAAAAGCCCAACTAGTAGCTGCTGAAACTAATAGCTTAAAACTGTTGTGCAACTAAATTCTGGCCCTGTGGCATAGCAAGTGTTAATTAGGACCAAGACTGGTATCATAAACTCAGGGTTTAATTGTATCTTTTAATTATAATAATCCAGATCCTTAAATGCTAAATTACCCCTCCCATCCTATGAAAGAATAATCCTGAGGTTTTAGGCACCTACAACCTTAAAATTTCACATTCCTTATAGACAATATATTCTACTGTATATATGAGCCACATCTTCTTTATCCATTCATCGGTTGATGGACATTTAGGTTGCTTCCAAGTCCTGGTTATTGTAAATAATACTGCAATGAACATTTTTATACATGACTCTCTTTGAATTATGGCTTTCTCAGGATATATGACCAGTAGTGGGATTGCTGGGTCATATGGTAGTTCTATTTTAGATTTTTAAGGAACTTCCATACTGTTCTCCAGAGTGGTTGTATCAATTTACATTCCCACCAACAGTGCAAGAGTGTTCCCTTTTCTCTACACCCTCTCCAACATTTATTGTTTCTAGATTTTTTGAGGATGTGAAGTTGTGAAGTGATACCTCATTGTGGATTTGATTTTCATTTCTCTAATGATTAGTGATGCTGAGCATCTTTCCATGTGTTTGTTGGCAATCTGTATATCTTCTTTGGAGAAACGTCAATTTAGATCTTCCATCCATTTTAGATTCTGTTGTTTGTTTTTTTTTGATATTGAGCTACATGAGCTGCTTGTATATAAAGGAGATTAATCCTTTTTTAGTTGCTTCATTTGCAAATATTTTCTCCCATGCTGAGGGTTGTCTTTTCGTGTTGTTTATGGTTTCCTTTACTGTGCAAAAGATTTTAAGTTTCATTAGGTCCTATTTGTTTATTTGTGTTTTTATTTCCATTTCTCTATGAGGTATGTCAAAAAGGATCTTTCTGTGATTTATGTCAGAGTGTTCTTCCTATGTATTCCTCTAAGAGTTTTATAGTGTCTGGCCTTACATTTAGGTCTTTAATCCATTTTGAGTTTATTTTTGTGTATGGTGTTAGGAAGTGTTCTAATATCATTCTTTTACATGTAGCTGTACAATTCTCCCAGCACCACTTATTGAAAAGGCTGTTGCTTCTCCATTGTATATTCTTGCCTCCTTTGTCATAGGTTAGGTGACCATAGGTGTGTGGGGTTTTCTCTGGGCTTTCTATCTTGTTCTATTGATCTATATTTCTTCTTTTGTGTCAGTACTATACTGTCTTGATTACTGTAGCTTTGTAGTATAGTCTGAAATCGGAGGGCCTGACACCACGAGCTCCAAATTTTTTCCTCAAAATTGCTTTTGCTATTCAGAGTCTTTTGTGTTTCTATATAAATTGTAAAGTTTCTTGTTCTATTTCTGTGAAAAATGCCATTGGTAATATGATAGGGATTGCATTGAATCTGTAGATTGCTTTGGATAGTATAGTCATTTTCACAATGTTGATTCTTCCAATCCAGGAACATGGTATATCTCTCCATCTTTTTGTATTGTCTTTGATTTCTTATGGTTTTCTGCATACAAGTCATTTGCCTCCTTAGGTACGTTTATTCCTAGGTATTTTATTCTTTTTATTGCAGTGGTAATTGTGAATGTTTCCTTAATTACTCTTTCTGATTTTTTGTTGTTAGCATATAGGAATGTGAGAGATTTCTGTGCATAAATTTTGTATTCTGCTACTTTACCAAATTCATTGATTAGCTCTAGTAGTTTTCTGGTTGTACCTTTAGGATTTTCCATGTTCAGTATCATGTCATCAGCAGAGTGATAGTTTTACTTCTTCTTTTCCAATTTGGATTCCTTTTATTTCTTTTTTTTCTCTGATTGTCATGGCTAAAACTTCCAAAACTATGTTGAAGTATAGTGGTGAGAGCAAGCACCCTTGTCTTGTTCCTCATCTTAGAGGAAATGCTTTCAGTTTTTCACCATTGAGAATGATATTGGCTGCAGGTGCGTCATATATGGCTTTATTTATGTTGAGGTAGCTTCCCTCTATGACCACTTTCTGAAGAGTTTTTATCATAAATGGGTGTTGAATTTTATCAAAAGCTTTTTCTGCATCTATTGAGATTATCATATGGTTTTTATCCTTCAATTTGTTAATATGGTGTATCACATTGATTGATTTGTGTATATTGAAGAATCCTTGCGTTCCTGGGATAAACCACACTTGATCATGCTGCATGATCCTTTTAATATGCTGTTGGATTCTGTTTGCTAGTATTTTGTTGAGGATTTTTGCATCTATGTTCATCAGTGATATTGGCCTGTAGTTTTCTTTTTTTGTGATATCTTTGTCTGGTTTTTGTATCACAGTGATGGTGGACTCATAGAATGAGTTTGGGAGGGTTCCTCCCTCTGCTCTATTTTGGAAGAGTTTGAAAAAGATAGGTGTTAGCTCTTCTCTAAATGTTTGATAGAATTCTCCTGTGAATCCATCTGGTCCTTGGCTTTTGTTTGTTGGAAGATTTTTAATCACAGTTTCAAGGTCAGTTCTTGTGATTGGTCTGTTTATATTTTCTATTTCTTCCTAGTTCCAAGAATTTGTCCATTTCTTCCAGGTTGTCCATTTTATTGGCATATAGTTGCTTGTAGTAGTCTCTTATGAACCTTTGTATTTCTGTGATGTCAGTTTTTACTTCTCCTTTTTCATTTCTAATTCTGTTGATTTGAGTCTTTTTTTTTTTTTTTCCTGGTGAGTCTCGTTAATGGTTTACCAATTTTGTTTATCTTCTCAAGAATCAGCTTTCAGTTATATTGTTTTTTGCTATTGTTTCCTTCTTTTCTTTTCCATTTATTTCTGATCTGATCTTCGTGATTTCTTTCTTTCTGCTAACTGAGGGGGTGTTTTGTTTTTCTTTCTCTAATTGCTTCATGTGTAATATTAGGTTGTTTGAGGTTTTTCTTGTTTCTCCATGTAAGATTGTATTGCTGTAAACTTCTCTCTTAGTACTGCTTTTGCTGCATCCTATAGGCTTTGGGTCATCGTGTTTTCATTGTAATTTGTTTCTAGTTATGTTTTTATTTCCTCTTTGATTTCTTCAGTGATCTCTTGCTTGTTTAGTAGTGTATTGTTTAACCTCCATGTGTTGGGTTTTTTTACACTTTATTTTCCTGTAATTGATATCTAGTCTCATAGTATTTTGTTTGGAAAAGATGTTTGATACGATTTCAATTTTCCTAAATTTATCAAGGCTTGATTTGTAACTGAAGATGTGATCTATCCTAGAGAATGTTCCATGTGCACTTGAGAAGAAAATGAATTCTGTTGTTTTTGGATGGAATATCCTATAAATATCAATAGATTCCACCTGGTCTAATGTGTCATTTAAAGCTTGTGTTTCCTTATTTATTTTCTGTTTGGATGATCTGTCCATTGGTGTATGTGGGGTGTTAAAGTCCCCTACTATTATTGTGTTACTGTTGATTTCCCCTTTTATGGCTGTTACCATTTGCCTTATGTACGGAGGTGCTCCTATGTTGGGTGCATAAATATTTATAATTGCTATATTTTCTTCTTGGATTGATCCCTTGATCATTATGTAGTGTCCTTCCTTCTCTCTTATTATAGTCTTTATTTGAAAGTCTGTTATTTCTGATATGAGTATTGCTACTCCAGCTTTCTTTTGATTTCCATTTGCATGGAATTTCTTTTTCCATCTCCTTACTTTCAGTCTGTATGTGTCTCTAGGTCTGAAATGGTCTCTTGTAGACAGCATATATACAGGTCTTGTTTTTGTATCCATTCATCCAATCTATGTCTTTTGGTTGGAGCATTGAATCCAGATACCTTTAGGGTAATTGCTGATATGTATGTTGCTATTAGCATTTTCTTAATTGTTTTGGGTTTGTTTTTGTAGACCTTTTCCTTCTCTTGTGTTTCCTGCCTAGCAAAGTTCCTTTAGCATTTGTTGTAAAGCTGGTTTGGTGGTATTGAATTCTGTTAACTTTTCCTTGTCTGTAAAGCTTTTGATTTCTCTGTCGAATCTGAATGAGATCCTTGCTGGATAGAATAATCTTCGTTGTGGGTTCTTTCCTTTCATCACTTTGAATATATCTTGCCACTCCCTTCTGGCCTGTAGAGTTTCTGCTGAAAGATCAGCTGTTAACTTTATGTGGATTCCCTTGTATGTCATTTATTGCTTTTCCCTTGCTGCTTTTAATTTTTTTCTTTGTGTTAGTTTGATTAATATGTGACTCAGCGTGTTTCTCCTTTGGTTTATCCTGTATGGGACTCTCTGCATTTCCCGGACTTGTTTGACTATCTCCTTTTCCATGTTGGAGAAATTTTCCACTATAATTTCTTCAAATGTTTTCTCAGACCCTTTCTGTTTTTCTCCTTCTGGGATGCCTATAATTCAAATGGTGTTCTTAATGTTGTCCCAGAGGTCTCTGAGACTGTCTTTCATTCCTTTCTCTTTATTCTGCTCTGCAGCAGTTTTTTCCACCATTCTATCTTCCAACTCACTTGTACGTTCTTCTGCCCTAGTTATTCTGCTATTGATTCCTTCTAGAGTATTTTTAATTTCAGTTATTGTGTTGTTCATTACTCTTTGTTTGCTTTTAGTTCTTCTATGTCCTTGTTAAACATTTCTTGTATTTTCTCTCTTCTGTATCTGAGATTTTGGATCATCTGTCCTATCATTTCTCTAAATTCTTTTTCAGGTAATTTGCCTACTTCCTTTTCTTTTATTTGGTCTTGTGGGGTTTTATCTTGCTCCTTTGCCTGCAAGTTAGTTCTCTGTCTTCTCATTTTGTCTAATTTACAGTAGTTGAGGTTTCCTTTCGCTAAGCTGCAGAGACGTAGTTCCTCTTGCTTCTGTTCTCTTCCCCTGGTGGTGAGGTTGTTTCAGTGGCTTGCTTAGGCTTCCTGATGGGAGAGACTAGTGCCTGCGTTCTTTTGGGTGGAGCTAATTCTTTTCCCTCTGATGAGCTGGGCTATGTCAGATGGTGTGTTTTGGGGTGTCTGTGAGCTTTGTATGACTAGGTATTCTGTGTCCTGACAGGCAGGTTTTTGTTCTTGTCTTTTTTATTTTTTGGTATCTCAAATCTGATTCTGAGTATTAAATTTATTAAATTGACTATGTCTAGATTTATTAGTATGAAAATATAGACAAATTCAAGAAAACTTTATGTAAACCTACCTATACATTATGCTTCAATTTCATCTTATTTAAGAAGATGGGTAGAGCCAATATAGTAATTTGTATATTCTTAATATTTATTTTCCAATTATCAGTTCAAATTAAATCCCTGACATTTTACAAGTCGTTTAAATCATATTTTCTTATCCTTCTTTCCATTATGTCTTCTTTGCTGTTTTTTACTTCTTTTCTTTGCCTCTCCCTCTTTATATCTATCTCTGTCCATCTCAGATTTTACACCGTCTCTTCCCCTTCCATTTTTCTGTATTGCTGTATATGGCAGGGAATAAGATAAAGAAAGATGATATCTGACATATTAGCCATAGCTGCAATTTTAAAATCATTTATTTAGCACTGAAAATCACCATCAAGTTTATGTAGTTCTTCTTTCTTTTTTATACTTTTATGAAGGATTATATGCAAAAATATAAATAGTTGTGCCTAGGTCATTTGGAAATGTGTTCATAGAACTAGATTTATGATCTATTTGTCCAGCAGTCAGTCCCATTTTCCACCTTTATTTCTTAGTTTGTCCAGCATAGTAAAGCCATAATCTAACCATTTTTTTTTTGTGCCTCAGAAAATCATTTTCATCATTCACAATTCAATGTGAGGCTTGTTATGATGGATATCTATTTTAACGGTGGTGAATTTGAAATCTTCTGCTTATTGGCTTCTTTGATTTTAAATTTCACTCTCTTTAAATCAACTTATTTCTAACTGTGCATATGATTAAGTACTTGAATGAGATTTTATCTTTTTAAACTTTTTTTTTTTGCACATTTTCCCCCCCAATATTTCCCTTCTCTGTTTTGCAAATCTGAAAATAGATTTAGAGGATTAGGGAAGTTGTAAAGTAGATGGAGTCAAGAAACCATAACTAAACTTATAATTTTCTTAGCTTCCTTGTTAGGGAGGACTACTGAACAAACTTGCTTTGTCAATGAATCCAGTGGTCCTCTCTTTTCTCCTCATTTATTCTACCAACTTTGTACTAAGAGTTTACTATTTACCAGGTTATATGTTAAGACCTGGCAGAACAAAAGTAAAGACAACAACCCTTACACTTAAGAAGCTCACAGTCAAATTTGGAATATCTCCCTGGAAATTTTCTAATCCCTCAGCTTTCCTGATAGAGAAAAACCTTCATTATTCTTTCCATTTTTGAAAGTTTCCTAGTGTCTCTCTTTTTCTGCCTGTCTCTCTCTCTATCTAAATGATCTCTCTTTATTCATCTTAAAATTTGATTTCTGGGATGCTGCTTTTCTTTTACTATATGTTACCTTTGGATAATTTCACTGACTCTCAGTGTTTCAACTACTCACTATATGTCTCTTTTTCCCCAAATTTATTTGTCCTCCTAAACCTTTCTTAGTTGTCTCAGATTAATTAATCAAACTTTTTGCTAGCTCTACAAAGCTAGATCACACACAGGAGCTTCAAAAAGTCAAAATTGAATAAAGATTCTTCCTCTCAGGGCCTATTACTTCTGTGTTTTCTTCTTCTGCTGGCAGCACTGTGCTGGATCTATTAACACAGCCAAGACCTAGAAGTTATTCCTCACTTTTTTCCCCCTTTATCTCCTCCTGTGACTAACCATCAATTTTGGTGATTTTATTCTCCATGTATTTTTTCAACCAACCATCTCCTCTCTGTTCAAATTTTACCTTATCAAAAATGTCTTTACCAAATTGATCACATTCTACTTCTTTCCATCTGCTTTATTTTATTCATAGCTCAATGCAGACTGAAATATATATTAGTTT
This sequence comes from Orcinus orca, assembly GCF_937001465.1. Lineage (NCBI taxonomy): Eukaryota > Metazoa > Chordata > Mammalia > Artiodactyla > Delphinidae > Orcinus > Orcinus orca. The sequence goes on along the minus strand of NC_064576.1, from coordinate 43,009,651 downwards.
ATTTTATTTATTTGTGTGTCACCCTGAGTTTACCAGACTATAATTTTCATAAAAACTGGGATTTTAAGTATTTTGTCTACTGTTAAGTTCATAGCACCCAGAGTACTTTGGATTTATTATGATAAATAAATATGAGATTCATCTTTGTTTAGTTTCTCTGCTAGGTCTTTTTTTAAAAAAAATATTTCTTAAAACGTTTTAAAGAAACTGTCTTAACCTAATAAATTCACCTTGACGTTGGGATTTAAAATTTTGGTGTATAAATTTAGTGAAGAGTTTTTTGAAAGATCTGGTCTGATATGGTTATCCCTAAAAATATTTGTATTACTTTGTCTATGTTCTAAACTTGTAAATAAGATTTGCTTCTACTTAAAGAATAACAAGATTATGTGGAACTTTGAGTATAAGACTGTAGCTATTAATAAAATTAAGAGTTACTGAAGGTTTTGTGTGTGGAATAGGAATAATCCATGTGGATGTTAGACTTATAATATGACCAGAGAGGCTGTATGTGTATACAAATAGATGACAGGAGAGATTTAATATTTACTAAATATTCAGTACATAATTGGGACTTACATACTTTATTAGTATTTTTTTAAAATAATACCTATTATGTAGGTCTTTTTATACTCATCTAACTTTAAGTATCAAACCAAGACTCAGAGATATTTGAAAATTTAATTAAGACCCAATGGCTCATAAATAGCAAAGTTAGGTAAAAAAATGGAACATATATTACAAAATCACTGAATACAATGTCTGTCATATAGAACATTTGGATTAATCCCATTATATCCCATTTTTGTTATTATTATTCATACTACAGCCATTAAGTTACCTTCATAAAAACTAGGATTTTATGTAATACCTCCAATTCCTTCTTCAGAGATTATTTTCAATATTCCTTTAGATAGCATATGTAAAATAATTGTTAAAAATGAGTATCAATAGAGATTTAAGGAAAGGTTGAATCCCTAAACAATAGATTTACAGAAGAAAATAAACAATTATAAAGTAATAGATAAAAATTAGTCTTTTATTAGCATTTATCTGTTATTTGATATTACTTGTATGGATATCAGAAGTAGATTATATCCAGACTAATATCAATGTCCATAGCATTAACCAATGAAAAAAAAAAAAAAAAAAACCACAAAAAACTACCAACATTTATTCTAAGTCTTTCCCTAAATTCTTTAATTTATGGAGATGTTGATTTTTATGTCCATCCTAGTACATGTGGAAATAATCTAAATTAAAACTTAAAAAATAAATAAATAAATTTATTTTTTTTTTAAATGGAGATTCTGATTCCATAGATCTGGAGCAGGGACTGAAATCTCTGTTATTCTGAAAAGTTCCCAGGTGATGCTGATGCTCTGGGGCAGACTACACTTGGTCAGCAGGGTCCTAGGGTTGGTTCTCGAATGGGTGCTCAGCACAATCCCTGGAGGGTTGGATTAAAAAAAAAAGTTTTTTTGAATATGATGCATGTTTGGAAAAATAAAATATAATTATTGATTGTAAAACATGTGTCATTTGCCATAGGGAAAAATATGTACAACATCATTTAAGGAGAGATAGATATAATGTTTTCTTTTTTGAGGAGTGATACTTTCAAGTAATCCATACAGTTTGGAGCTTCCAGGTTTAATAACTATATTAATGAGCTTCATATTTCAGTAGTATTTAGAATAGTTGACTGTTATTTAAAGATTAATATCACCATCAATGCAATCATTCACAGATATAGTTTACCAAAGACAATATTTTGCTTGTAAGTAATCTTTTGGTATTCAAGATGTTTGGTGTTTAGTTCAGTTAAATTGTCTATCAACACTATTAAAGTGGCCATATGAAGAAAATGTATTTTAGACCCTCAAGATTAATTCCTTCTCAGCAGCCTAACATTGAAAATTAGACATTTCTATTGTCCTGCAAGCACAGACTTTTGGACTCTTACTACATAATTCAAAGTTGATAGAGTTAGAAAAAAAACTCAGTGAGTAAATTTTAAGGATCTTATTGGTTTTATTCAGTGATTCATGATTCAGGCAGCATCCAATCTACCAGATAGAAAGGAGCTCTAAGGAGCTGTACAAAGTGAAAGACTTTTATAGGCAGAGGGAGTGGGAAGAAGGTAGCTATACTAGGCAAATAGGAGGTTGTTATTGCAAAGTTACTTTCTTTTAGAGGATGGCAAGGGACTATGAGGCAGATTTTCTAACTAGTATTGATTAGGTGATTACTGATTAACTGGTTTAGGATTCCTTTCCTGAGAGAGCTGAAGCTGTAATTAAAGTAAGTCTCAGTTTGATGATGTGGGGCTTAACATAAGTGACTCCCTTTTTGGCCTGTTTTCCCATTTTTAACAATAGGCAAGGACTGCTTCAATATTGATAATGTCTCATTGGTGTAGAACTATCTGAATTCTCTTGGTCCCTTAAGGTTAGATAAAAGTCAAAGTGTAGTTGTTATTGCTTAAAGTTGTAAATGGAGACATTAGGTGAAGTGCAAACAATGGTCATAGTGAATGAATGCAATAGAGAGGCCAAAATGAATGCCTAAGACTTCTATTGCTTTGCCAAAGAGCAAATACTCAAATATGATGATTTTTTTTACTAAAAATGCAATAATAACAAAATGAAATGAAATAAACAAAAATACAACTAACCTCAAATAATCCTCTACTAATTATATAATCAAAAAGGATAGAGACCAAAATTCTAAGTGAGGCCATCAAGAAATTCATTATCTATGCCTATCTGATTATTTAAACCTATTGTCATTTTTCATTTAGCAAGCATCCATAGATCTCTGTACTATGTACCAAGTACTTTTTTAAATGTAAGAAATACAACAATGCATGCAATAAACAACTAGTCACCATATGCATCCTTTAGTTCAGTCCCACCAAAGAACTTTCTCCAATGAATATATCAAGGTTTTAGCAGTCAATATTGCATATATTCTAGAGTGTTCTGAAATCCTCATCTCTTTCTTCTCTTCCTGACACACTTCTCCTTGAGCTTCAAAATTCAGAGCATATGTTATCAATCCTCAAGAACCTTCTTTTGAGTCTCCTATGTAGTAGTTGTTATTAGAGTCTTCTGTTTACAACGGTATTTTAAAACACTAAATATTATGTAATTTGTAATTATTTGCTTATCTCACTTGATCTTTTTTTTTCTTCTTTTTTTTTTTTAACATCTTTATTGGGGTATAATTGCTTTACAATGGTGTGTTAGTTTCTGCCTTATAACAAAGTGAATCAGTTATACATATACATATGTTCCCATATCTCTTCCCTCTTGCGGCTCCCTCCCTCCCACCCTCCCTATCCCACCCCTCCAGGCTGTCACAAAGCACCGAGCCAATATCCCTGTGCCATGCGGCTGCTTCCCACTAGCTATCTACCTTACTACGTTTGTTAGTGTGTATATGCCCATGACTCTCTCTCGCCCCGTCACAGCTCACCCTTCCCCCTCCCCATAACCTCAAGTCCGTTCTCTAGGAGGTCTGCGTCTTTATTCCTGCCTTACCCCTAAGTTCTTCATGACATTTTTTTTTCCTTAAATTCCATATATATGTGTTAGCATACGGTATTTGTCTTTTTCTTTCTGACTTACTTCACTGTGTATGACAGACTCTAGGTCTATCCACCTCATTACAAATAGCTCAATTTCGTTTCTTTTTATGGCTGAATAATATTCCATTGTATATATGTGCCACATCTTCTTTATCCATTCATCCTATGATGGGCACTTAGGTTGTTTCCATCTCCGGGCTATTGTAAATAGAGCTGCAATGAGCATTTTGGTACATGACTCTTTTTGAATTTCGGTTTTCTCAGGGTATATGCCCAGTAGTGGGATTGCTGGGTCATATGGTAGTTCTATTTGTAGTTTTTTAAGGAACCTCCATACTGTTCTCCATAGTGGCTGAACCAATTCACATTCCCACCAGCAGTGCAAGAGGGTTCCCTTTTCTCCACACCCTCTCCAGCATTTATTGTTTCTAGATTTTTTGATGATGGACATTCTGACTGGTGTGAGATGATATCTCATTGTAGTTTTGATTTGCATTTCTCTAATGATTAATGATGTTGAGCATTCTTTCATGTGTTTGTTGGCAGTCTGTATATCTTCTTTGGAGAAATGTCTATTTAGGTCTTCTGCCCATTTTTGGATTGGGTTGTTTGTTTTTTTGTTATTGAGCTGCATGAGCTGCTTGTAAATTTTGGAGATTAATCCTTTGTCGGTTGCTTCATTTGCAAATATTTTCTCCCATTCTGAGTGTTGTCTTTTGGTCTTGTTTATGGTCTCCTTTGCTGTGCAAAAGCTTTGAAGTTTCATTAGGTCCCATGTGTTTATTTTTGTTTTTATTTCCATTACTCTAGGAGGTGGGTCAGAAAGAATCTTGCTGTGATTTATGTCATAGAGTGTTCTGCCTATGTTTTCCTCTAAGAGTTTGATAGTTTCTGGCCTTATATGTAGGTCTTTAATCCATTTTGAGCTTATTTTTGTGTATGGTGTTAGGGAGTGATCTAATCTCATACTTTTACATGTAGCTGTCCAGTTTTCCCAGCACCACTTATTGAAGAGGCTGTCCTTTCTCCATTGTACATTCCTGCCACCTTTATCAAAGATAAGGTGTCCATATGTGCATGGGTTTATCTCTGGGCTTTCTATCCTGTTCCATTGATCTATCTTTCTGTTTTTGTGCCAGTACCATACCGTCTTGATAACTGTAGCTTTGTAGTATAGTCTGAAGTCAGGGAGCCTGATTCCTCCAGTTCCATTTTTTGTTCTCAAGATTGCTTTGGCTATTCGGGGTCTTTTGTGTTTCCATACAAATTGCGAAATTTTTTGTTCTAGTTCTGTGAAAAATGCCAGTGGTAGTTTGATAGGGATTGCATTGAATCTATAGATTGCTTTGGGTAGTAGAGTCATTTTCACAATGTTGATTCTTCCAATCCAAGAACATGGTATATGTCTCCATTTATTTGTATCATCTTTAATTTCTTTCATCAGTGTCTTATAATTTTCTGCATACAGGTCTTTTGTCTCCTTAGGTAGGTTTATTCCTAGATATTTTATTCTTTTTGTTGCAATGGTAAATGGGAGTGTTTTCTTGATTTCACTTTCAGATTTTTCATCATTAGTATATAGGAATGCCAGAGATTTCTGTGCATTAATTTTGTATCCTGCCACTTTACCAAATTCATTGATTAGCTCTAGTAGTTTTCTGGTAGCATCTTTAGGGTTCTCTATGTATAGGATCATGTCATCTGCAAAAAGTGACAGCTTTACTTCTTCTTTTCCGATTTGGATTCCTTTTATTTCCTTTTCTTCTCTGATTGCTGTGGCTAAAACTTCCAAAACTATGTTGAATAAGAGTGGTGAGAGTGGGCAACCTTGTCTTGTTCCTGATCTTAGTGGAAATGCTTTCAGTTTTTCACCATTGAGGATGATGTTTGCTGTGGGCTTGTCGTATATGGCCTTTATTATGTTGAGGAAAGTTCCCTCTATGCCTACTTTCTGCAGGGTTTTTATCATAAATGGGTGTTGAATTTTGTCAAAAGCTTTCTCTGCATCTATTGAAATGATCATATGGTTTTTCTCCTTCAATTTGTTAATATGGTTTATCACATTGATAGATTTGCATATATTGAAGAATCCTTGCATTCCTGGAATAAACCCCACTTGATCATGGTGTATGATCCTTTTAATGTGCTGTTGGATTCTGTTTGCTAGTATTTTGTTGAGGATTTTTGCATCTATGTTCATCAGTGATATTGGTCTGTAGTTTTCTTTCTTTGTGACATCCTTCCCTGGTTTTGGTATCAAGGTGATGGTGGCCTCGTAGAAGGAGTTTGGGAGTGTTCCTCCCTCTGCTATATTTTGGAAGAATTTGAGAAGGATAGGTGTTAGCTCTTCTCTAAATGTTTGATAGAATTCGCCTGTGAAGCCATCTGGTCCTGGGCTTTTCTTTGTTGGAAGATTTTTAATCACAGTTTCAATTTCAGTGCTTGTGATTGGTCTGTTCATATTTTCTATTTCTTCCTGATTCAGTCTTGGCAGGTTGTGCATTTCTAAGAATTTGTCCATTTCTTCCAGATTGTCCATTTTATTGGCATAGAGTTGCTTGTAGTAATCTCTCATGATCTCTTTTATTTCTGCAGTGTCAGTTGTTACCTCTCCTTTTTCATTTCTAATTCTATTGATTTGAGTCTTCTCTCTTTTTTTCTTGATGAGTCTGGCTAGTGATTTATCTATTTTGTTTATCTTCTCAAAGAACCAGCTTTTAGTTTTATTGATCTTTGCTATTGTTTCCTTCATTTCTTTTTCATTTATTTCTGATCTGATTTTTATGATTTCTTTCCTTCTGCTAGCTTTGGGGTTTTTTTGTTCTTCTTTCTCTAATTGCTTGAGGTGCAAGGTTAGGTTGTTTGTTCGAGATGTTTCCTGCTTCTTAAGGTGGGCTTATATTGCTATAAACTTCCCCCTTAGAACTGCTTTTGCTGCATCCCACAGGTTTTGGGTCATTGTGTCTCCATTGTCATTTGTTTCTAGGTATTTTTTGATTTCCTCTTTGATTTCTTCAGTGATCACTTCGTTATTAAGTAGTGTATTGTTTAGCCTCCATGTGTTTGTATTTTTTACAGATCTTTTCCTGTAATTGATATCTAGTCTCATGGCGTTGTGGTCAGAAAAGATACTTGATACAATTTCAATTTTCTTAAATTTACCAAGGCTTGATTTGTGACCCAAGATATGATCTATCCTGGAGAATGTTCCATGAGCACTTGAGAAAAATGTGTATTCTGTTGTTTTTGGATGGAGTGTCCTATAAATATCAATTAAGTCCATCTTGTTTAATGTATCATTTAAAGCTTGTGTTTCCTTATTTATTTTCATTTTGGATGATCTGTCCATGGGTGAAAGTGGGGTGTTTAAGTATCCTACTATGAATGTGTTACTGTCGATTTCCCCTTTTATGGCTGTTAGTATTTGCCTTATGTATTGAGATGCTCCTATGTTGGGTGCATAAATATTTACAATTTTTATATCTTCTTCTTGGATGAATCCCTTAATCATTATGTAGTGTCCTTCTTTGTTTCTTTTAATAGTCCTTATTTTAAAGTCTATTTTGTCTGATATGAGAATTGCTACTCCAGCTTTCTTTTGGTTTCCATTTGCATGGAATATCTTTTTCCATCCCCTGACTTTCAGTCTGTATGTGTCTCTAGGTCTGAAGTGGGTCTCTTGTAGACAGCATATATAAGGGTCTTGTTTTTGTATCCATTCAGCTAATCTGTGTCTTTTGGTGGGAGCATTTAGTCCATTTACATTTAAGGTAATTATCGATATGTATGTTCCTATTCCCATTTTCTAAATTGTTTTGGGTTCGTTATTATAGGTCTTTTCCTTCTCTTGTGTTTCTTGCCTAGAGAAGATCCTTTAGCATTTGTTGTAAAGCTGGTTTGGTGGTGCTGAACTCTCTCAGCTTTTGCTTGTCTGTAAAGGTTTTAATTTCTCCATCAAATCTGAATGAGATCCTTGCTGGGTAGAGTAGTCTTGGCTGCAGGTTTTTCTCCTTCATCACTTTCAGTATGTCCTGCCACTCCCTTCTGGCTTGTAGGGTTTCTGCTGAGAGATCAGCTGTTAACCTTATGGGGATTCCCTTATGTGTTATTTGTTGTTTTTCCCTTGCTGCTTTTAATATGCTTTCTTTGTATTTAATTTTTGACAGTTTGATTAATATGTGTCTTGGCGTATTTCTCCTTGTATTTATCCTGTATGGGACTCTCTGTGCTTCCTGGACTTGATTAACTACTTCTTTTCCCATATTAGGGAAGTTTTCAACTATAATCTCTTCAAATATCTTCTCAGTCCCTTTCTTTTTCTCTTCTTCTTCTGGAACCCCTATAATTCGAATGTTGGTGTGTTTAATGTTGTCCCAGAGGTCTCTGAGACTGTCCTCAGTTCTTTTCATTCTTTTTTCTTTATTCTGCTCTGCAGTAGTTATTTCCACTATTTTATCTTCCAGGTCACTTATCCGTTCTTCTGCCTCAGTTATTCTGCTATTGATCCCATCTAGAGTATTTTTAATTTCATTTATTGTGTTGTTCATCGTTGCTTGTTTCATCTTTAGTTCTTCTAGGTCCTTGTTAACTGATTCTTGCATTTTGTCCATTCTATTGTCCATTCTATCTCCAAGATTTCGGATCAACCTTACTATCATTATTCTGAATTCTTTTTCAGGTAGACTGCCTATTTCCTCTTCATTTGTTAGGTCTGGTGCATTTTTATCTTGCTCCTTTATCTGCTGTGTGTTTTTCTGTTTTCTCATTTTGCTTATCTTACTGTGTTTGGGGTCTCCTTTTTGCAGGTTGCAGGTTCGTAGTTCCTCCTGTTTTTGATGTCTGTCTCCAGTGGCTAAGGTTGGTTCAGTGGGTTGTGTAGGCTTCCTGGTGGAGGGGACTAGTGCCTGTGTTGTGGTGGATGAGGCTGGATCTCGTCTCTTTAGTGGGCAGGTTCACATCTGGTGGTGTGTTTTGGGGTGTCTGTGGCCTTATTATGATTTTAGGCAGCCTCTCTGCTAATGGGTGGGGTTGTGTTCCTGTTTTGCTAGTTGTTTGGCACAGGTTGTCCAGCACTGTGTCTTGCTGGTCGTTGAGTGAAGCTGGGTGCTGGTGTTAAGATGGAGGTCTCTGGGAGATTTTCGCCGTTTGATATTATGTGGAGCTGGGAGGTCTCTTGTAGACCTGTGTCCTGAAGTTGGCTCTCCTACCTCAGAGGCAGAGCCCTGACTCCTGGCTGGAGCACCAAGAGCCTTTCATCCACACGGCGCAGAATAAAAGGGAGAAAAAGTAGAGGGAATTAGTAGAAGTATGAGGAAAGAAAGAAGGAAAGGAGGGAAGGAAGGAGGGAAGGAAGGAAGGAAGGAAGAAAGAAAGAAAGAAGCAAAGAAGGAAAGAAGGCAAGAAGGAACGAAAGGAGGGAGGGAGGGAGGGAAGAAGGAAGGAAGGAGGGAAAGAAGGAAAAACAGAAAGAAAGAAGATACAGTAAAAATAAAATAAAGTATAATAATGTTATTGAATTAAAAAATTCTTATTTAGAAAAAAAAAAAGGGACGGATAGAACCTTAGGACAAATGTTGGAAGCAAAGCTATACAGACAAAATCTTACACAGAAGCGTACACATACACCCTCACTAAAAGAGGTAAAGGGGGAAAAATCATAAATCTTGCTGTCAGAGACCACCTCCTCAATTTGGGATGATTCGTTGTCTAAAGGAGGGAAGGAAGGAAGGAAAGAAAGAAAGAAAGAAAGAAAGGACGAAGGTAAAGTATAATAACGTTCTTAAAATTAAAATTGATTATTAAGAAAAAAATTTTAAGAAAAAACCATGGACGGATAGAACCCTAGGACAAATGGTGGAAGCAAGACTATACAGACAAGATCTCACACAGAAGCATACACATACACATTCACAAAAAGAGGAATAGGGAAAAAAATCATAGATCTTGCTCCCAAAATCCACCTCCTTAATTTGGGATGATTGGCTGTCTATTCATGTATTCCACAGATGCAGGGCCCATCAAGTTGTTTGTGGAGCTTTAATCCGCTGCTTCTGAGGCTGCTGGGAGAGATTTCCCTTTCTCTTCTTCTCACAGCTCACAGGGGCTCAGCTTTGGATTTGGCCCTGCCTCTGCGTGTAGGTCGCTGGAGGGCGTCTGTTTTTTGCTCAGACAGGACGGGGTTAAAGGAGCCGCTGATTCGGGGGTTCTGGCGTACTGAGGCCGGCGGGGAGGGAGGGGCACGGAATGCGGGGCGGGCCTGCGGCGGCAAAGTCCGGCGTGACCCTGCACTAGCCCGAGGCCCGCCGTGCGCTCTCCCGGGGAAGTCGTCCCCGGAATCCGGGAACCCGGCAGTGGCGGGCTGCACAGGCTCTGCGGAAGAGGGGCGTGGAGAGCGACCTGCGCTCGCACACAGGCCCCTTGGTGGCAGCAGCAGCAGCCCCAACGTCTCCTGCCCGCGTCTGGGGTCCGCGCCTCCAGCCGCGGCTTGCGCCCGTCTCTGGAGTCCGCGCCCTCAGCCGCGGCTCGCGCCCGTCTCTGGGGTCCGCGCCTTCAGCCGCGGCTCGCGCCCGCCTCTGGGGTCCGCGCTTTCAGCCGCGGCTCGCGCCCGCCTCTGGGGTTCGCGCTTTTAGCCGCGGCTCGCGCCCGTCTCTGGAGTTCCTTTAAGCAGCGTTCTTAAACCCCTCTCCTCACGCACCAGGAAACAAAGAGGGAAGAAAAAGTCTCTTGCCTCTTCGGCAGGTGCAGACTTTTCCCCGGACTCCCTCCCAGCTAGCCGTGGTGCACTAACCCCTTCAGGCTATGTTCAAGCCGCCAACCCCAGTCCTCTCCCTGCGCTCCGTCCGAAACCCGAGCCTCAGAGCCTCAGCTCGCAGCCCCGCCCGCCCCGGCGGGTGAGCAGACAAGCCTCTCGGGCTGGTGAGTGCCGGTCGGCACCGATCCTCTGTGCGGGAATCTCCCCGCTTTGCCCTCCGCACCCGTTGCTGTGCACTCCTCCGCGGCTTCGAAGCTCCCCCCTCCGCCTCCCGCAGTCTCCGCCCGCGAAGGGGCTTCTAGTGTGTGGAAACTTTTCCTCCTTCACAGCTCCCTCCCACTGGTGCAGGTGCCGTCCCTATCCTTTTGTCTCTGTTTATTCTTTTTTTTCTTTTGCCCTACCCAGGTACGTGGGGAGTTTCTTGCCTTTTGGGAGGTCTGAGGTCTTCTGCCAGCCTTCAGTAGGTGTTCTGTAGGAGTTGTTCCACGTGTAGATGTATTTCTGGTGTATCTGTGGGGAGGAAGGTGATCTCCGCGTCTTACTCTTCCGCCATCTTCCTGCTCCCGAGTCCTCACTTGATCTTAAAATTAAGGGTCATTGACATCTTTGAACATCTGATGAAAGCTATCAAAGTTCTCTCCTGAAAACGAACATGTGTACAAAATCAAGTGGGGTATAATCTCAAGGGATTCCAAATTTGTTGAAACACTAATGTAACCCAAGTTTAGCGCCATTCCATGTATTTCTTGAGAGCACTAAGAGTGTTCCACTTGTTTTGAATTACCATTGCATAGTGAATATTTCTTGAAGAAATGGAGGAAATTATCAAGTAATGGCTTCTAGGACTTTTAGTATACTAATTTGATATGTTATATAGGAAAAATATCTCCCACCAAATTTTTCATGCATTTTTTTTCTGAAATTTTATAAAATTAAATAGAATGATTAAAGTGGACTAATAAATATGTGATAGTGACACAGGCACATACCTTAAGAATATTTTTGATACATTATTGTTATGTAAATTGTATGGTAAACATTTATTGCCCTTTGTTTATGACTATTCCTCAAATCCTCTTTATTATTTTCAAACTAGTTTGCAAATTTGAGAGGAAAAGTTAAGTTCTGAAAGGGCATTTAATAGCGCTTACCTCTATTTTAAGGTACATAGGTGAGTCTGCGTTTGGAAACTTGCAGTCCTGCTGTCTGAGCTCAATCTCCTTTGTGAATGACAGCATTTGCAATTTAAGTCCATCTGGAACACCTCAAGCATTCAATTCATTTATTAACTTATTACTAAGCTTGGCATATGAATCCTCAGACTATCAGTGAGGCAGAAAACTTAAATGAAATTAGATAAACAGACGTTCATAGAACAGTATGTGTATTAGAGATACTGAAAAGAGCTTCCTGTTTTTCATTTTTAGGAGTGTCTGTCCATTTATCTCTTTGATGCCAGATTAGTATAAATTAGCTTTACCCAATCTTTGCAGCAGATTTTAACCACTGTTGATAAAAAGAAATGAAATAGCTATTGTGGCCAGAAGAGGGAGATCTTGTAATAATATTTGTAAGAAAACTTTATAAGAACTTTGAGATATGCACTTAAATCTGTAAAAAAAAAAAAAAAAAAAAAGATTAAATTTACATATGTTTAACTTTCAGAAAGTTAATGCTTTCTATAATTAGATCATTTTATTTTGCAAAATACTTGTTGGAAAAATGAGGCATGTACTTTATCCTAATTTTCATATATAAAGTATTATTTATATTAGTAATTTTTATTAATGATAAAAACTTGAAATATCCAAAATGACATTGAGTATTATTAATAAATGCTATTGGTCTTATCTGTAAGGATTTGTTTTTATTTTTAAAAAGTAATTTATTTGAATTTAAATCTTTTATATCATTAATTCTCTATACAGAACATATCTAAAACGGACACAATGGCATATAAAGAAGAGCAATTTTAACATTGATTATTAATCACTGAGAACCTGTTACATGATAGATAACCCAAATATATACACCTATTTGGGCACCTATTGGGCTAGTATGCACATTGTTTTTCTGTCTTGGTCTCTCTCTGTCTCTCTTTCACACACACACACACACACACATGCACATATATGCACACATATGTGTTTGTGTACAAATATATACATATATATTTGTATTACGATGTGGAACCATTTATTTTTGTCCCACTTGATAGTTTTAAAATATATTAAAACAATCACAGATGGGGCACTAATTGTACCACCTAGAGGGCTGCAATTGATAAATCTCTGACATGATATGAGGAGAAGTTTGTCACTAATCATTATTAATCTTTTCCCCAAATCAATTCATAAAATCTAGGAATTGGCCTTTCTTTTGTTTTGAGTACCACCAGTAACACTTGTAAATTTCTATAGGTACTACTAAAATGTATGTCTGTTTTGTACAGGTTCTGATGAAAAATAATATTGATATTACCACCAAATATATGTTCAGTGGTTGCCCTACATATATTTAACAAAGCTGAATGATGAGTATATTTAACAAAGCTGAATGATGCATTTCTTTACTTGGACAATTAGATCCAGCTCTTACTGACTTTTTATTTCAAACCCAGCATGCTGCATTCCTCTTAATCTCAAATTAGTATCCAGAATTCCAGATTAAGATCAGCAATACTTGTGCCCATGACCAAACATTTACACGTTTTACATTTCTTTATATTACAGAAAGCTGTGGATACTTATTTGCTTGAGATACTGGACTCCTTTGAGTTCCTAGTGCAGAAACGCATTTTCAAAATCTATAAATAAAATACTGATTAAAGTCTATGTAGTTTTTGGAATCTCTGTGGCCTTGCTCCCTACCTACCAAATCTTGGTCTTCTCCACAGAGAAGAAATGCATTGAAATCTTCCCCACAGACCTCCTACAATGTTACAATAAACTTTCTTTCATATTGTTCAATTTAGTCTTCACTGAATCATCCTAAAATACACAACTATACCTCATTAAAACATTTTGCAGAATTCCTAAAAAATGATTTATATATTTTTCTATCATTCTATACATTGAATGTAAAGGTTTCTCCTTATTTTCAATGCCATACATTTAGTTTTCAAGGTAAAGCCGTAAACATTTATTTCTGTAGAAAAATTCCACCAAAATACATAACAGAAATATAAAATGTAAGATTGGATACTTTTGCTATCAAATGTGGGTGACCTAACTAAAATTTATTCCTCTCTCTAGAAGAAGGAGAGGGAAGTTGCAAGAGCATGCATTAAAATGCCACTGATACAATGTTACCATATGCAAACAAGACTATACATTGAGTAAGTATAGACAGGTATGTAATAAAAATATAGAAGCATAAATGAGATTGATGAGCCAAACAATCAGCATATGAGTCATCTCATGAAGAAGTAGAGAATTTCACCTCTATTTGTAGCATTTAATTTTTTAAGCTAAGAGGTGGATACGGATGTATTCAGAGTGTTTTATAACTAGTTTGTATCTTAAATGTTACATAATAATTGTAATTAGGATTTGTAGCTATATTTTTAAGCCATTATCTCTTCTGTTTCTTGTAGTTGCCCTACATTTGCATGCAAAATTTACTTTTATATTTTCAAGATCCATTTAAATGGGTCCCCAGCAGAAAGTAATGGACACTAGTCTGAGTATTGGGAATTATATCTCCTTGTCCAGGTTGTTTTGGAAAATAAGAAAAAATGAAAGAGGGCTTGGGGTCTTTATCATATCGTTGTGGAGGAAAGATGCAAAGTTACTTTTTAAAAAATAAACTTTCTTTGTAGGCTCTTCAAAGATGTTTATTAAAAAATTACTTATTCTTACTGAGCAATCTATGTCAATGCCTCTGTTTAACATTGCTAGAATAAAATGAACCACTCCTTTGTCCTTAAAAGCAGAATTAATTGTGATCCATTTGTTTCAAAATATATATTATCATGGAGATTCCACAGGATTTATTGGAAACCCTGATGACCATTGATTTTTTTTTTCTACTTAAGAAATATTCTTTACAGTCTATGTCTGCTAGTCATATTAATTGATTCCAAAGGCCAACACAGTTTCTCCTGGTTAAGAGACATGTCAATTCCAGAGTCTGGTGACTTGTAAAATTCTGCGTGTGCTGGAGTGTGTGTGTAACTTGGTTTTATAATTTGTCGAAATAAATTCTGCTTTCCAAATGGCCCTCACTCCTTCCCTCTTGGCTAGTTTTGGCAGGCATTGTAATTTTTTCCTCAGGTAACTACAAATCTTGGAGATGACTATGAAGTTCAGCTAGATTCAATTTGGGGTAGAGTCAAGACGGCAGCTTGGGAGGACATAGAGTTCGCACCTCCCCACAACTAGGGCACCTGTCGGATTCTGGTGAGGACCTCAACGTCCAAAGAGATGAGAGGAACCCCCGAGAGACACAGTAGGATGTGGAGGGGAGTGAGGGGGGAGGAGAAGTGGAGGCCAGACAAGACCGGCACCCATGAGTGGTAGCTAAGAGAGGGGAGTTTTTCCCTCACCTGGAGGGGCCCTCCAGGATCAGAGGATCAGGGGAGGTGTAGAGGGCTTCTCCTCTCACACTCAGGCCTGGGAAGCCGGCAGAGCTCCTGCGTCTGGTCCTCAGTCCTCCGGGGCCCCCTTCAGCTGCAGGGGTCCTAGGGATGTAGGAGGGAGGGAGGAGGGGTAAGAGGAGGGAAGGAGATAGGGGGTGCTCTCTGGGACTGGAGAATCAGGGGAAGTACGGCAGGCATTTGCCCCACCCACTCGGCCCCAGGAAGCCTCTTGGGCTTCCTCTGGGTCTGGTCCCCTGCCTTCTGGGGCCCACTTCAGCCATGTAGGTCCTCAGGGCATAGGAGAGAGGGGTGGGGAGAAGAAGAGAGGCCAAAGGGGAGGGACTCTCCAGAATTGGAGAATGGGGTAACACACTAGAGTTTCCCCCACCACCTCAGGCCCAGGGAGCCTGCTGAGATATCAGACCTTCTCCACTTCCAATGCCAGAGGCACTCCTCAGTCCCTCCTGCTGCATTGAGCCTGAGCCCTAACCCACCAGGGCCTTTTCTGCCCTTGTGGGTCCTAAGCATAGGCCCCATCCACCACATAAACCCTGCCTTTACCTAAGCCCCACCCCCCACAACCAAGGCCTTTTCTAGCTTTTTTTTTTTTTTCTTTTCCTCCTCTTTTTCACTGCTGTGGCTCTGTTTTACCTTCCGATTGTTGTTTCATATATATTTTTAATTTTTTCTAAAATATGTGTTAGTTTTCTAATCTTATTTTACTTTTTACTCTTTGTTCTGCTCCTTTTTCCTTTCTTCTTTTTAATTATTTAATTATTTTTTGCCAGCACACACAGCTTGCAGGATCATGGTTCACAAGCCGGGGGTCAGGCCTGAGCTCCTGTGGTGGGAGCACCAAGTCTGAAACACTGGACTAACAGAGAACCTCAGACCCCAGGGAATATTGATTTTAGTGAGGTGCAAAACAATTAAGAAAATTGTAATAGGAACATACATATCGATAATAACGGTGAATGTATTAAATGCTCTGACCAAAGGACACAAGCTTGTTCAATGGATACAAAATGAAGACCCATATATATTCTGTCTACAAGAGATCCACTTCAGATGTAGGGATACATACAGACTGAAAGTGAAGGGATGGAAAAGATATTCCATGCAAATGGAAATCAAAAGAAAGTTGGAGAAACAATACTTGTATCAGATAAAATACATTTTAAAATAAAGACTGTTACAAGAGATAAGGAAGGACACTACATAATGATCAAGGGATCAATTCAAGAAGAAGATATAACAATTATAAGCATTTATGCACCCAACATAGGAGCACCTCAATAAATAAGGCAACTGTTAACAACCATAAAAGTGGAAATCAACAGTAACACAATAATAGTAGAGACTTTAACACTACATTTACACCAATGAACAGATCATCCAAACAGAAACTAAATAAGGAAACACAGCTTTAAATGACACATTAGACCAGATAGACTTAATTGATATTTATAGGGCATTTCATCCAAAAGCAACAGAATGCATTTTCTTCTCAAGTGTACACAGAACATTCTCCAGGATAGATAACATCTTGGGACACAAATCAAGTCTCAGTAAATTTAAGAAAATTGAAATCGTATCAAGCATCTTTTCTGATCACAATGCTATTAGATTAGTAATCAATTACAGGAAAAAATCTGTAAAAAACACGAAAAAATGGAGCCTAAACAGTGTGCTGCTAAATAACCACAAGATCACTGAAGAAATCAAAGAAGAAATTAAAAAATACATAGAAACAAATCACAATGAAAAAATGACGACCCAAAACCTATGGGAGGTAGCAAAAGCAGTTCTAAGAGGGAAGTTTATAGCAATTCAATCTCACCTCAAGTAACAGGAAAAATCTCAAATACACCTAAAGCTTACACCTAAGCAACTAGAGAGAGAAGAACAAAAAAACCCAAAGTCAGTAGAAGGAAAGAAATCATAAATATCAGAGGAGAAATAAATGAAATAGAAATGAAGAAAACAATAGCAAAAATCAATGAAACTAAAAGTTGGTTCTCTGAGAAGCTAAACAAAATTGAGAAACCTTTAGCCAGATTCATCAAGAAAAAAAGGGAGAGGACGCAAATCAATACAATTCAAAATGAAAAAGGAGAAACCACAACTGACACCTCCGAAATACAAAATATTATGAGACTACTTCAAACAACTAAATGCCAATAAAATGGACAATCACAAAGAAATGGACAAATTCTTGGAAAGGTACAATTTTCCAACACTGAACCAGGAAGAAGGAGAAGGAGAAGAAGGAGAAGAAGGAGAAGGAGAAAGGAGAAAATATCAACAAGGCTAATCACAAGTAATGAAATTGAAACTGTAATTAAAAATCTTGCAACATGCAAAAGTCCAGAACCAGATGGATTCACAGGCAAATTCTATCAAACATTTACAGAACAGCTAGCACTTATCCTTCTCAAACTCTTACAAAATTTAGCAGAGGGAGGAACACTCCAAAACTCATTCTATGAGGCCACTATCACCCTGATACAAAAACCATACAGAGATGTCACAAAAAAAGAAAACTACAGGCCAATATCAGTGATGAAGATAGACGAAAAACTCCTCAACAAAATACTAGCAAACAAAATCTAACAGCACATTAAAAGGATCATACACCATGATAAAGAGGGGTTTATGCCAGTAATGCAAGTGTTCTTCAATATACGAAAATCAATCAATGTGATACACCATATTAACAAACTATAGGATAAAAAACATGTAATAATCTCAATAGATACAGAAAAAAACTTTTGACAAAATTCAACACCCATTTATGATAAAAACTCTCCAGAAAATGAGCATAGTGGGGACCTACCTCAACATAATAAAGGTCATAAATGACCACCCCACAGCCAACATCATTCTCAATGGTGAAAAACTGAAAGCATTTCCACTAAGATCAGGAACAATACAAGGATATCCACTCTCAGCACTCTTATTCAACATGGATTTGGAAGTCCTAACCACAGGAATCATAGAAGAAAAAGAAATAAAAGGAATACAAATTGGAAAAAAAGAAGTAAAACTGTTACTGTTTGCAGTGACAAGATAATATACATAGAAAATCCTAAAGATGCCACCAGAAAACTACTAGAACTAATCAATGAATTTGGTAAGGTTGCAGGATACAAAATTAATGCACAGAAATCACTTGCATTCCTATACACTAACAGCAAAAATCAGAAAGATAAATTTAGTAAACATTCCCATTTACCACTGTAACAAAAAGAATAAAATACCTAGGAGTAAACCTACCTAAGGAGGCAAAAGACCTGTATGCACAAAACCATAAGACACTGATGAAAGAAATCAAAGATGACACAAACAGATGTAGAGATACACCATGTTCTAGGATTGGAAGAGTCAACTTTGTGAAAATGACTATACTACCCAAAGCAATCTACAGATTCAATGCAATCC
Source organism: Orcinus orca (assembly GCF_937001465.1). Classification (NCBI taxonomy): domain Eukaryota; kingdom Metazoa; phylum Chordata; class Mammalia; order Artiodactyla; family Delphinidae; genus Orcinus; species Orcinus orca. Next base: position 42,991,288 of record NC_064576.1, on the reverse strand, counting down.
CTATCAAATTACCAATGGCATTTTTCACAGAATTAGAACAAGAAATTTTGCAATTTGTATGGAAACACAAAAGACCCTGAAAGCAATCTTGAGAAAGAAAAATGGAGCTGGAGGAATCAGGCTCCCAGACTTCAGACTACACTACAAAGCTACAGTAATCAAGACAGTATAACACTGGCACAAAAACAGAAATATAGATCAATGGAACAGAATAGGAAGCCCAAGGAGAAACCCACACACCTATGGTCAAAGGAGGCAAGAATATACAATGGAGAAAAGACAGTCTCTTCAATGACTGGTGATGGGAAACTGGGCAACTACATGTAAAAGAGTAAATTAGAACACTCCATAACACCACACACAAATATAAACTCAAAATGGATTAAAGACCTAAATAGGAAGAACATCTTTTACATAAAACACTGCAAGATCTTTTTTGACCCACCTCCTGGAGTAATAAAAATAAAAACAAATATAAATAAGTGGGACCTAATTAAATTTAAAAACCTTTGCACAGCAAAGGTAACCATAAGTAAGACAAAAAGACAGCCCTCAGAATGGGAGAAAATATTTGCAAATGAAGCAACTGACAAAGGATTAATCTCCAAAATATACAAGCAGCTCGTGCAGCTTAGTATCAAAAAAACAAACAACCCAATCCAAAAATGGGCAGAAGACCTAAACAGACATTTCTCCAAAGAAGATATACAGATTGCCAGCAAACACATGAAAGGATGGTCAGCATCACTAATCATTAGAGAAATGCAAATCAAAACTACAATGAGATATCTCCTCACACCAGTCAGAATGGCCATTATCAAAAAAGGTTACAAACAATAAATGCTGGAGGGGGTGTGGAGAAAAGAGAACCCTCTTGCACTGTTGGTGGGAATATAAATTGATACAGCCACTATGGAGAACAGTATGGACGTTCCTTAAAAAACTAAAGATAGAACTACCATACGAGCCAGCAATCCCACTACTGGGCATATACCCTGAGAAAACCATAATTCAAATAGAGTCATGTACCACAGTGTTCATTGCAGCTCTATTTACATTAGCCAGGATATGAAAGCAACCTAAATGTCCAACAAGAGATGAATGGATAAAGAAGATGTGTTACATCTCTATGATAGAATATTAGTCAGCCTTAGAAAGGAGCAAAATTGGGTCATTTGTGGAGATGTGGATGGACCTAGAGTCTGTCATACAGAGTGAAGTAAGTCAGAAAGAGAAAAACAAATATTGTGTATTAACACATATTTGTGGAATCTAGAAAAATGGTACAGATGAACATATTTGCAGGGCAAGAATAGAGACATAGATGTAGGGAAGGAACATGTGGACACTGTGGTGGAAGGGGAGGGTTGGACCAATTGGGAGATTAGGTTTGACATAAATACACTACCATGTGTAAAATAGCTAGCTAGTGGGAACCTACTGTATAGCATAGGGAGCTAATCTCTGTGCCCTGTGATGACCTAGATTGGTGTGATGGGGGGTGGGGGTGGGAGGGAGGTCCAAGAGGGAGGGTATATAGATATACATATAGCTGATTCACTTCACTGTACAGCAGAAACTAACACAACATTGTAAAGGAATTATACTCCAATAAAAAAAACAGTAGTATAGGACATACTTCCTAAGTGGAAAAGTAGGGTGTTTGACAAATTTTCCTCAGAAGAAATCTTCATTGGCAGACTGTGTGTGTGTTAGCCCTGGGATTGACCTATTGGATAATTGGGTAGTGTTTTAGCCCTGGGATTGACCTATTGGATAATTGGGTAGCTTTTGAAGATGATATAGTGTGAGAGATCAAATGTATATCAAATGAGAGAGAAGTATATTTTACTTATAAATTCTCTTCAGTAATTTTTAGAACCAGGAATATCTTAATAATTAATTTTTTACTCTTGTAGTTTATAGCACATTGCTTCAAAAAGCAAACTTAAAATCAGCTTTATAAGTGATTTATTTCCCAAATGCATTTTTTAATGGAATCTACTAGCATTTCCAAAAAGTTTTGTTTTTTGTTTTTTTCTCGACTATATGGCCCTACTAACTCTAGGGTTGTCAAAAAAAAAAGTTAATTAATTTTCAGTGGAAAAAAATATTGTCTGAGTGAAAATACTTATGCTTTAGTCCTTCCTGATTTACTACCTACTAGCCATCAGACTTTGAAGGAGTCCATTTATATCTTTTTACTTCTGGTCCATCATTAGAACTAATTTGGCCATAGTTCTCATCTTTATTTAGTAAATGTTAAAGTATGCAGTCAAGTATATTAAAACAAAAACATTACACAAATATGTACTGGATGGTACAAAACAATGCATGGTTTAAAAACTAATGACTCTTGGGGCTCTAATGTGGGAGATTAAAACTAAATAGATAGGGATGTGAACATCTATCACCACTTACAGTACTGAGAAGAAAAGAGAGAGTGAAAAGGAAAAAAAAATGAGAGACAATGGACTCCTTAATTAACTGAATAAGATTCTTTGTCTTCGTGAAGTTAAAGAAAATGGCACAGTGAATTTGACTCAAGATGTTTGTAACAGTTCCTCATTCTCATTACTACTTTCTATACTTCTTACCTTCTGTTTTCTCATTTTTATATGTTGTTATTTAAGTAATTTTTTTTCTTACTCTTAATTTTTGTCAAAACTCCCTCAATTATATCCTTTCCCTCAGTGTAGAAAGTACAGAAATGGTATCATTTTTAAAACTTGCCCAATTATAATTTAAAATATTTTCTTTATTTGGCATTATAATTTATTTTAGATTTATAAATAATAGTGGTAGCAACTGCAATGAAGCCAACAATTTGGCTGAATGTTATTTAAACTCTACCATCTGCCTTTTGTGTGTTTTTATAAAAAATGATCCTTATTGATACAGTATAATTTTCTACATTCATTATTTTTGGTATATATACTAAATTTAACAGATGTTATTTGTGTATCTATGAAAACTATTTATATATTCTTCTTTTTAATCTGATTTACCATGGAAAGCATTTAAAAGAAGAGCAATATATAACAGAATTGTCAATATGGTTTAATTTTTTTTTCATTTTTTTTCTCTGTAGACAATTTTCTGGTTTTGGATAATACTGTTTAAGCTGAAATTATTTAATTACAACATTGTGCATGATTAATATCATTTAATTGCTGGCTATTGGAAAGGAATAGGATTTAAATCAACATTAAAAATATATAGTCAAGGGCTTCCCTGGTGGCGCAGTGGTTGAGAGTCCACCTGCCGATGCAGGGGACACGGGTTCATGCCCCAGTTCAGGAAGATTCCACATACCACAGAGTGGCTGGGCCCGTGAGCCATGGCTGCTGAGCCTGTGCGTCCAGAGCCTGTGCTCCGCAATGGGAGAGGCCACAACAGTGACAGGCCCGCGTACAGCAAAAAAAAAAAAATAAAAACAAATAAAAATAATAAAAAAATAAAAATATATAGTCAAGGTGAAAGTTTAATGTAAAATTAAGCTGTTATACTAGCTTTGCTTAATGTTGATAGACCAAATATTGATATCTATGTTGAAATCTATAGCTACAGTTATCTATGTATATCTATAGCTATATCAATCTAAACATTTTTTAATATATAGCAGTTGTGTCATAGTACATCAGTTTTGAAGTAAGAAAAAGAAAAACAATTGTAAACATTTACTGAGGACCTGTTATGTGCAATACCATATAAATAGTGAAAAACAACTAGCAGCAGTGCCTGTAAAAGATCCAGATTTCTTGCACCCAACCAAGATTTAATGGACCTTCATTTTTAATGAGTGCTACAGACTGTTATGTAGGTGTTCTATGGACACCATACTTTTAAAACAATAGCTATTATGTTACATATGGACTGTTTACATGCACACAAATTGGCTCATTTAATATTCATTAAAAATACATGTTCAATTTGATTATTAGTATACTACTTTTTACAGATAAGCAAATTGAGAATACATTATTTTAAGAATTTGCCTGCAATTACAGACCTGGAAATGGCTGATCTATGACTCCAAATAAAGTCAATTTGACTTCAAAATAGATAGTTTTAAAACTCTGCAAAAAATACCCACAACAAATATATATATATATATTTACTGCATCAGACAAATGAAACGTTCTATTGAAATAAACAAAAATTAGTTGATAGACTTGAGGTTTCAAAGGCAGTGCGGTATAATAAAGAATGTAATATGTAATAAAGTAATGGACAGCTGGTTATTGGAGCTAGATATACTGTGCATCTTCTTTTGTTTTACAGAAAAAAGTTTTAAATAGAAACAGTAAGCACTTATAAAAAATAAAGATAATTAAGATCACATAAGTATGACAAGCTTAATAGAGTCAAAAAAGGAATAATTTAGAACCCACTGCTTCATCATTGTCTATTTATGCATCCTATGTTAACTCTCTGTATTGAATCCCCCTCATTGACTATTCCAGTGATTTCCATTCTTTCAGTTAATTTCCCAAATGAACCTTCAAAACAGTGATGATTCTAAACCAATGGCCTTTATTTCTGTTTCTCCTTGTTCCATTTTTAAACTATTTCTTTGAATAAATAGTGGTTTTCTTCTCCATCTAAGATATGCCATATGTCTTCTTGATGCTACTGTTTTTTATTACCCCATTTTTGGTGTACGGTTTGCATTTCTAATTCATTCTCTCTCTCTCTCTCTCTCTCTCTCTCTCTCTCTCTCTCTCGATTTAGTTTGGTCTAAAAATATACAATCCCTGTTAGGATTAGAATTACTGCAAATAACACAGGCCTCAAAATACAGATTAAATGAGCTGAAAATTCTAAGAGAAATTTGTAATGAGGCAGTCGTGGCTGTTGAAGCTGCTCCAACATGTCCAGAACTCATGATCCTTCTTTCTTCTTGATCTGATGTGCATAACTTCTTTTCCCAAGGTCACATTATGTTTACAATAAGTCCTCATGTTTGAGACATTTCATCCATATTCTAGGCAGTATGGAAAAAAAAAAGAAGAGAAGGCACTCCCATCTTTTAAAGATGTCCCAGAGGCACAAAAGTCACTCAGTGATGTTATCGAATTCAGATTCGGCTGCTCATTGCTCAAAAGTGTTGGTAGGAAAGGAAAGGTTACATTATTCAGGAGGCCAGCAACCTGGCAAGAAGGTGGACTTGTGTCCAAAAGCCAACTCCCCACTGCCTATCAGGGGCAAGAGCTTTTAAAGGGGAGTTTCATAGGTCTATAGGTGGAAAGAGGGTCTACATGCAGAACAGCCCAGCTACTCCGAGAGTCACCTTGAAATTAGTTATGTGGTGGTCTAATCAGCATCACCTTGATTGTTTTAAGTTAATCTTTACTTCCAGGGTCAGTTAATTCCCGTTTCCTTGAGGCCAGTTCTCGGAATTGTGTAAGATGGAGCAGTCTATGTCATGACTACAGTCTGGTTACTATGTAGTTAACTTCTTCTACCTAGTGGGAGTTTCAGAATCTGCAAAACAGCTCAAAGGATATGGCTTAGAACATTATCTATAGCCCTTGAAAAGGAACTAAATGTCTTTGGCTTTGTTTAATGACTAAACTATTATTATTTTGTCCTATTTGACTGCTTTTCTTTGCTTCTGCATTCTTTTGCATTTCTCTGATTAAATTTATTATTCAATTAAAGGTTTTTTTACAGACAAGAAGCAGGTGAGAGACGTGGGAAGTACCCACAGGGTCCTGCTCCATTATAAGAGCATCTCATTGGTAGTAACTGGAGTACATGGCCATACCTAGCTGTAGGGAGTTGTGTGATGCAAGAATTTAGCCAGGTTTCAGAGTGCTAAGTTTAACATCTATGTTCCTTTACTAAAGAGAAATGTGAAAATGGATATTGAAAGGAAAGTTCCAAGTGCCTAACCATACATCCAATTTTTGGTAAGAAAATGTGAAATCCCTTTACTGGCTATGGTCATAATCCCTTTGCTTCATTTCCAAGGTTTCCAATTTTGTAAATATTTCCTTCTCTTACTAATTGTGCACATTCTCCATAAGCTCTTGCAATACTTTGTGAAAAAAGAACTCTCAAAACTCCTTATAAAATGTAAAATTTTATAAATTAACTTTTAAATCATTCATATTTTTTGTTGAATTTTTCACAATTGAAGAGTTAAAAGGAAAAAATATAGTATCATGTTATTATTTGAACTAAATAATTTTGGGTAGTGTATTAGAATTGAAATATTTGTCTAAAAACATGGTAGTAATTTACTAGTGTGAAAGAATGATTTCATGGGACCAAAATTAGCATTGTGACTTAATCAGAAATAGAGAACTACAACTGAATGTGAAGTCAATTTTCTTCTTGTTGCAATGTACCTGTTCTTATGAAATTTTTTATGGCTTTGAGTTTGATTGGATATATTTATGAGGGTTTTAGTGAATTTAAGACTGTTTTAGTTTTGTAAATATTCTAGTTTTAAAACTGGTTTTATTTCTCAGCCCTAAGGATTGAGATAATTATGGGAACTTATTTAATAATTTGAACCATTAATTATTACTTGTACTAGGATAACATTTAATATTTGGTATATAGCTTGAAGTAGAATTAATTTTTTTTCTTTTAACTCTAAATGTCTTATGATGCCAACCAGTCATTGTATAACTTTTCTTAACATCATTAGTAGTTAATATGTTTTATGATTTTTGTATTCCTTCAATTTTTCCAAAATTTTATCATTTGTTATCCTTTATATAATTTGTATTCAGATATCAATTTTAAATAAGTTATACATTTTATTAGCTAAATAAATACTTGAAATTTAATGTACTGTGGTGGTTTCCATAGCATCCAATGTTTCACAGTGATAGGTAGCTGCATATTTTCTACATAACTCAATGCTGATAAACATGACTGTCAACTTTTTTAATCATTATGGGCTCAAAAAAAAATCTGTGAATATATTTTCAATTGTCTTTTGAAACCTAAATTAATCTGACAGTGAAGGAAAAAGAATAATACACTGAAAAAATCCTGAGTATTCTTTAGTTATTAAAAATAAGTTATTTAAAAAAAAATTCCCCAATTAGTAAATGATATCTAATAATAAACAATTGAAGAAATTTTTCTTTGAAATTTAAGGTGTGTTTACACAAGCTAAAAGAAACTTAGCAACTATGTTGTATGGATGAATGTGACATTATATATACATCTAAAATAGAAGTATTTTGGTTGTATTATAATGGTCATAAAATATTATATTAGCTTCAGTTGTAGAATATAGTGATTCAATTTTTAATAAACTATGAAATAATCACCACAATAAGTCTAGTTACCATCTTTCACCATACAGAGTTATTACAATATTATTGACTATATTTCCTATGCTGTACATTACATCACTGTGGCTTATCTATTTTATAGCTGAAAATTTGTACCTCTTAATCCCTTTTACACATTTTGCTCATCTCCCTAACCCCCTTCCCTCTGGCAACCACCAGTTTGTTCTTTGAATCTATGAGTCTGCTTCTGTTTTGTTTTGTTTGCTTTATTTTGTTTTAAACTTCACATACAAGTGAAATCATACAGTATTTGTCTTTCTCTGTCTGATGTATTTCAGGTAGCATAATATCCTCTAGGTTTGTCCATGTTGTCTCAAAATGCAACATATATACCACATGTTCTTTATCCATTTGACTACAGATGGACACTTAGGTTGCTTCCATATCTTGGTTATTGTTAATAGTGATGCAGTGAACATAAGGGTACACATATTTTTTGAATTAGTGTTTTTGTTTTCTTCAGATAGATACCCAAAAATGTAATTGCTGGATTATATGGCAATTCTATTTTTAGCTTTTTGAGGAATCTCCATAATGTTTTCCATAGTGGCTGCATCAATTTACAATCCCACCAACAATGCACGACACTTCCATCTTCTCCACATCCTCACTAACACTTGTCTTTCTCATCAAGCCACGTCAAGTAAGCAAGAAAAAGAAATGAAAGGTATTCAAGTTTGAAAAGAAATCATTTTTTTGTAGAAGGCTTGATACTATATGTAAAACTTCAAAGACTCCTCCAAAAGACTATTGGAACTAAAAATTGAATTCAGTAAATTTGCAGGGTACAAAATTAATATACAGAATTTGGTTGCATTTCTATACACTAATAACAAACTATCAGAAAGAGAAATTAAGAAAACAATTCCATTTACAATTGTAACAAAAGAATAAAATACCTAGGAATAAATTTAACCAAGGAGGTGAAAGACCTATACTCTGAAAACTATGGGACATTAATGAAAGAAATTGAAAACAACATAAATAAATGCAAAGATACACTGTGCTCATGGATTGGAAGAATCAAATTATTAAAATGCCCATACTACCTAAAATAATCTACATATTTGATGCAATTCCTATCAAAATACCAATGTCATTTTTCACATAACTAAAATAAATGATCTTTAAATTTGTACGAAACCAAAAATGAACCCAAATGATCAAAGCAAACTTGAATAAAAAGAACAAAGCTGGAGGTATCAGTATAGATTTCAAACTATACTACAAAGCTATAATAATCAAAACAGTATTGTACTTGAACAGAAACAGACACATAGATCAATGGAGCACAATATAGGGTCCAAAAATTAACTCATGCTTCAAATAATCTATAATGAAAGAGGTCAAATATACAAATGGGGAGAAGAGTGTATAGCTCTTTTCCCAATGGTGTTGGGAAAACTGGACAGCTACATGTAAAAGAATGAACCTTGACCACTTTCTTTCACCATATACAAAACTAAACTCAAAATAAATCAAACACTTAAATGTCAGACCTTAAACCGTTAAACTAGAAGAAAACATAGGCAGTATGCTCTTTGACATTGGTCTTAGCTATATTTTTAAAGACGTCTCCTCAGAAGAGAAAAAAAATAACAAACAAGACTGCCTTAAACTAAGAAGTTTTTGCACATTGAATGAAACGATCAACAACATGAAAAGTCCACTTACTGAATAGGAGAATATATTTGCAAACAATATGTCTCATAAGGGGTTGATAACCAAAATATATAATGAACTCCTATAATTCAACATCAAAAACAAATAAACAAGCAACTGAATTGACAATAGGCAGAAGATCTGAATAGACACTTTTTTCCAAAGAAGACCTACAGATGGACAAAAGACACATGATAAGATGCTTAACATCACTAATTATCAGGGAAATGCAAATCAAACTGCAATGAGATACCACATCACACATGTCAGAATGAATACTATCTAAAAGAAGTTTTCTTATAAAAGGTGGTGAATAAAAGTAATTTTTAAAAGAATTCTACCACCCACTTTGAAACCTATAAAACAAAACAAAATCTGAACAGTACAGAGTACTATTTATATATATATTCTTTTTCTTCCTACATTTCTAACCTCTGTATGAGTTTTTAACTACATGAGCATATTTTTCAACATCACAATTCTGTTTTATTTTTCAAATTTGTCTTTCATTGTTTATAACATATTATTTTCTTGTGCTTTTATTTCTTTTCTTGTGTCCTTAATTTTACACAAATTATTTTTAGGACTTGGATGGTCTAGTGTTACTTTTGGTTTTGTCATGTGATTTTCACACATGGTGGATTGTTTCCCAGTATTTTTTGTGTGTGTGTGTGGTATGTGGGCCTCTCACTGTTGTGGTCTCTCCCATTGTGGAACATAGGCTCTGGACACGCAGGCTCAGCGGCCATGGCTCAGGGGCCCAGCCGCTCCACGGCATGTGGGATCTTCCTGGACTGGGGCATGAACACGTGTCCCCTGCATCGGCAGGTGGACTCTCAACCACTGCGCCACCAGGGAAGCCCTGTTTCCCAGTACTTTTTAATCATTTACTTTATAATCCTTTTCAATGAAACTTTATCCATGACAGCCTGGATGAAAGAGTTTCCTTCCAGTAAACTTTGCATTTAACTTCATAAGATTCCCCACTTCAGATATATTATCAACAAGACCAAAATCTTGTATTATTTATCTCATTGAGTTTTTTTTCATTCCAAAGTCAGTTTAGGTCCATTTGTTATGTTCAAGTCATGTTGATAGAATTTGGTGTTTAGCAGTGACTAAGACTAAATCTGATAGGTCACATATAATCTTTTAATGCTTCTTGCTTTTCTTACTAAGTTCTTTTTTTATTACAGTTACATAAAATACTACATATATTTTTAATTCTCTTAAATATGATATGTTTATTTTTTATACCTTCTTAGAAAACTAAGAATAACTTGGAGGGCTCACATCTCAACGGATTCAACATCTTAAAGTATTATACTATTTAATAACAATGTTAATGATTGGTTACTTTCAATAATGTTACTATTAATAAATGTTGGTAATGTTCAAAGATCTACTGTGATGAAGATTATGTCCTTTTGGGAAAATGTTTGTATAATCATACAGAAGATATTTTAAGCACTTTTCCCCTTATTTGAATATTTCTATGAATGGGAAAAAATGATCTTCCAATTCCAAATCTTCCCTTCTAAAGTTGACTTTGTGGTGCAGAGGCTGTAACTTGGCAAACTATATTTCTCCTTTGTCACCTTATTTCCTGGTAGGCTTTTCCAATGTGGTGTTATAGAAAGAAAACTGCAAGGCTGGAGGACAGAAGGAGAGATTCCTTTTTGTTGGAATTGTTATCCTGTTTGTCTTTCCTACTCCTGTCAGTGTCATCAGTCTTGTTTTTTCACCACAAAACCGACGGTTTGTTACATGTAACAGTTTTCCCACTTCTCACAGAATTAGTCTCATTATGTCCCCTCAGAAACATCAGCACCAGATGACTTATATCCCTTTCTCTGAGGTTTGGTTCAACTCCACGGGGCCCTCTTCTTACTCAGAATCATTAGCACAGTCAAGCAACATCACATTCTCAAATATATGAATTTTCCTTCCACAGAACCCTCCTCCCAGGTCTCTACATGTTAATAACTCAGAACCTCTTCCCTCTGTTCCCCATCCCTATGGTTGATAGCTGTTTCTTGCAGTTGCTACTTTTGTTATACTTCATTGGTTCCTTTTTACCTTTTCAGTTCTTCAGTACCTAAAATCCTTTATAGTAAATTCTCTCTGTTAAACTAATGGGTGTAAATTTCTATCATCACTATATCATGAGTTACTTCAATATTGTATGCCTTATAATAAAAATTTGGTGAACAATATTTTAATTTGTAAGGTTTGTGTTTTACATATATAATTCTTATTCATTATTATTTTTATTTTTATAGGAATAACACCCAAACCCAATTAACCTTCCTGCATTACACTTTAGGGCAAAATATGATTGGTAAAGTAAAAAGGAAAGAAAGAAAAAAATATATAATGAAGATTCAGAAGAGATAGATGCCATTTCTTGATGGGAAATTTGATCTGATAGATTTTTAGGGGTGAATAGAATTACTGAGAGCAGAGATTCTGGAATGATGGGAAGGATATTAAAATGAGAAGTAGGATGAACAAAAAGGTACAATATGAGGTATGGGATGTGGGCCCATATGAACCATAAAATGGTGGTAACTATAAAAGCACAGAATCGAAACAGTGAGAAACAATTTCTGGATAATAAAGTTTTAAAGATTATAAAACAATTGGTCATTATATGTATAATTGAAAATAGCAATCTGTAAGGTTGCTGAAATTAAGGTAAGAAAATAAGTTTGAGATTATAGTTTTGAGAATCATAGACAAGATGATGTTGGTCACAAATAAAACTTTGTTTAAAAAAAACATTGTTTTATAGTTTCATAATGTGCAATAGGTGTCATTGGAAGAGGTAATCTAAATCAGTATATGTCTCTGCCCCACTGACTTTAAACTTGGTCATTTAACTTGTTTCAGCTGGTGGGGGTAGACAGATATGTTAAGAGCTGAGGCTAAAGCAGGCTTATTTGGTTTATATTGTTCTCTGTTACCCATGAGATTTGCCACAAGGAAAATATACCTGGATAACAGCTGGACCAAGAAGGATGTGGAGACATGTAGAGCAGACATGAACCTAACTCAAAGGTTGGAGCCAAGGACAGCTGATACGTAGCCAGAAACAGAACTGTTCCAGCTGACTTGCAAACCCTTGAGCAAGAAAAATAAATGCTTACTGTAGGCCACTGAATTCTGGGGTGATTTGTTATGAAGCATTGTTGTAGCAATAGTTGACTAATACATGTAATACATTATGATTTTGTGGGTGAAAACAATCAAGGTGAGTAGTTTAATTAAAGTTCAGTGTACAAACTCCAACTTTCCTTAATTTAGGACAAAGACAGTAAAAGGATTTCCCAGAATTCTATAAATTTCTCTAATAAATTATCACAATAGATTATCATTTATAATTTGTTAAAATACACAAAATCAGACAGCTACAAAATAAATAAAAGATACCAGAATATTTTCAGGTTAGAATAGGATTATAGACTGTTGTATATGCACATATACTTTGTAAATACACTGAAAGGACAATGTCTGTATAAAAAAAAAGTTCCTTTGTGATAATACTCAACTTTTTTTTTTCCCTCAACATTTTAGGTTTATCATCCAACTATATGGTAACAAGTATTTCATCTATTTTTCATAAGAAGTTTTGAAATGGTTCCACATTGGACAGTAAGTTAACATTTTGCCATGATTTAGCCAATTTTATTTCCCATTTCAAGAGAGATTTCTCAATATTGCTCATTTGAAATTATCCAGTGTATTCAATAAAAAAATTAAAATGAAAATATGAATACAAACTGCCTCTTTCTAAGTTACCAGAAAATAAAACACAAAGTTAATTGCCACTAAAATCTAATTTTAAAAATTCAATTCAAAATTTTTAAAAAAAATTCCAATTTTGTTTGTTTATTTTGTTTTGCCTTTTGCTTCATGGGCAACCACAACAGTCTTATTTGGGTGCTTATGAGATTTCTGGATACTTTCTTCTTCAGCTATCTAAGAATAACATCTCAAAATTTGAATTAAACCAGCCTCAATTTCCTCATGTCTCTCACACTCCAAAAATTCTAAAAGGATAACACCATTTCTCTAAAATTAAACTTAATGCAATCTCTGTAATTCATTTCCAAAAAAAAAGTGATGATTCAGTGTTACTCAGAAGTGGGTAGAGATGAAAAACACGAGAAAGAAGAAAATAATAATTTAGGGCTTCAGCCTTCACAAAATGCCAGTCAGTACCAATTGTTCAGAATTTAGTGTCCATTTGGGAAAAATCACCCACCAAAATGTTAGTGTGACATCTTGTTTAAAAAAGTCATACATCCATACTCACTTTCTCTCTCAGTATTTGTGATGGCTCTGTTTTTGCCCAGGTGTAAATTTTTGCAAAGGTGAATATTCTTGCCTCTTGTGCTTCCCTGAAGTTCCTGCATTCCCTTGGTTTCCCCTCATATATTCACAAACCTCTGTACCTACATAGTCCTTTATACTCTGAATTCAAGGCACTGTACAGTTGAAATGAATATGATAATTCTGTAGGGAAACCGAATATATTTAAATCTATTACCAAGATGCCCCAATATGAAACATAAGACTCTAATACTCCTCAAAGTCCCAATGGCCTCTTATGTTCAGGTTTCTCTGTATTTCCTTCTCTAGAAAGACCACACATTGTAATGGATTGGGACCCTGTGGGGCTTTCCTAGGACAGATACCTGCCCCCAACCCCTGCCATGTCCTCTGCCTCCCTCTTGTTTGTAGAAAAACTTTAGCCTCCTAGACCTTCCTGGAGTGAAAATAAAGGAAAAGAGTCAAGCAAGACAAAATAATAATAGTTTAGCCATTAAACAAAGTCAAGGACATTTAGTTCCTCCTCAAGGGCTACAGATAATATTCTGAGCCATGTCCTTTGAGCTGTTTTGTAGTTGCTGAACCCCCACTGAGTGGAAGAATTTAACTGTATGTTGCCCACAAGCATGTGGACCCCAGACTGTTTGGAAAAAGAAGGTTGATAATGTTGACTCCCAAAATCCACCCGGTTACCTCACCACCAACCAATCAGAAGAATGTCTATGAGCTGATCATGCACCCCACAAACCCCGTCCCTCACCCTGTCTTTAAAAACCTTTCCCTAAAAGTCATTAGGGAGCATGGGTCTTTTAAGCACTAGCTGCCTGGACTCCTTGCTTGGACAGTGGACACAAGTTTGGTTCGGTAACAACATCATTTTTATTTTGTCTCCATGTTAATGAGTTTGCTGCATATTCTTAAAGAATACTTCCAGGTGAATGATTCCTGTTGCCTAAGATATTTTCCTCCTTATCATTTCTCTGTTTGAGAATCACTTACCACAATATTCCCAATCAAACTGCTTGGCTTCAGATCTTGAGGAAGCAAAGGTCTAATGAGAATCTCTACAGGTTATGCTGTACTATGCATGACAAAATCTTTTCAGTATGTTATTTTGTAATTTATTTTTAATTTCACAGGACTCGAGTAATTTGAGCTATTTCAAAGACATCAGAAATATTTCTGTCTACATTCTTTCCTAGTGTTATGGGTTGAATTGTATCCTCTCAAAAGTTGTTGAAATCCTAACTCCTAGTACCCGTGAATGTGGCCTTATTAGGAAGTAGAATCTTTGTAAATGAAGTTAAAATGAGATCATTAGGATGAGTTCTAGTCCAATATGACTGGTGTCCTTATAAGAAGGGGAAATTTGGACACAGAGATGAACATCTATAGAAAAAGACAGTATGCAGACACAAGGATTATGCCATCTACACACCAAAGATGGTCTAAGGCTACCAGGAGATAGGAGAAAGGCATGGACTAAACTCTCCCCCACAGCTCTCTGCAGAACCCAACCTTTCTGACTCTTTAATTTCAAACTTTTAGTAGCTGCCAGAACCTCAAGACAATAAATGTGTATTGTTTAAGCCACTGAGTTTGTAGTATTTTTGTTACAGCAGCCACAGGAAACTAAAACACTTCTGAATAAATGTTTTGTGTATTTCATTAACTTTTGTTAGTCTCCTACACTTCTCAAGCAGGAACTGATAAATTTTTTAAGTAGATTACTACTTTTAACTTTAGTTCCATTACTTTTTCTACCTGATCCAGGAAGAACACTATTTGCAGTTGAGGGATCATCTGTCCCTTTGCTTTCCTTTTGCTTTGGGTCCAGATGTTTTATTCATGTATTCTTCCTAATTCTACCTTACACGTATCTTAGAGTGAGAGATAAAATTTTTGAATTCTGAATGTGAAGAAACATCCACTTATCTCAAAAAAAAAAAAATTCCTCACTTCCCCAAATAGGCTAATTCCACTGTGAAGGTCATCAACTACTTGTCCAGAACTCCAAAAAACTAGATTTAATTTCTCATTTCATATTTTGCTTAACTTTAATATCTCATCATGCAAAAAGTTTCACTTGTAGTCTGGCATTCCTTTATGGAACAAGAATGACCTGCTTTCCAACTTAGGATTCTATTTGTATTTTACTTTATTTAGGATTCTTTTTTTTTTTTAATCAAGAAACTCAACAAATGTGTGAATTTCATTCTGATATTTTCAAACTTTCTTTCTGAGATGTGTCCAAACCTTATTTGGTAAACTAGTGCAATTGTTCCTATAAACAAAGAACACTGTTAGAGGATATAACTTTATACATTTCTGCCTCCCACTCTTCTTATGGAAGATTTCCACATTTTTTAATGTTGCCAACGTCTTAACTTTTTCTTCCTATATGAAATCTCATTGAGTTCTGATCCAGAAAGAAAGTAGCTTTAACTTTGCTAGTTCTTTTTTTCATTTTTCCAGCTTTATTGAGACTTTTTTTTTTTTTTTTTTTTTCCGGTGCACGGGCTTCTCACTGTTGTGACCTCTCCCG
Organism: Orcinus orca; assembly: GCF_937001465.1. Lineage (NCBI taxonomy): Eukaryota > Metazoa > Chordata > Mammalia > Artiodactyla > Delphinidae > Orcinus > Orcinus orca. Next base: position 42,975,427 of record NC_064576.1, on the reverse strand, counting down.
TTGCAGAGCACAGGCTCCGGACACGCAGGCTCAGCGGCCATGGCTCATGGGCCCAGCCGCTCTGCGGCATGTGGGATCTTCCCCGACTGGGGCACGAACCCGTGTCCCCTGCATCGGCAGGCAGACTCTCAACCACTGCACCACCAGATAAGCCCCTATTGAGATATTATTGACATAACATACTTTGCTAGTTTTTTATTTCACAAGCAGTCAAGTATGGGGACATTATCTTTCTTCTTTTCTATTTTGTAGATTTATATTTGAGAACGTCACCTTTTTTTCTAAGCAAATCTCTTTTCTTCTTTTGCTAAATAACATGCCTTCCTTTGCTTTTCTTTCATTTTAAATACAGTTTCAACTCTGACTAAAAAAAAAAACTGCTTTTGAAAATCATTTCATTCTTCACTATGTCTCTGTGCAATCTTAAGTCCAACTGACAAAGTATTAAGAGAACACTATTTTAAAATTATCACTTAGCCCTTGGGTCTATAATAATTACACTGATATTTTTTTCTATCACACCTTAGTGGTATAATTTCTCATGGTATCAAATTTCTGTTCCACATTATCTGTTCACTGAACAAATACATCCCACTGTGATGTTGATTTATCCACAAACTGTGGGTTCCTGAAATCCACAACTGTAATCTCGGGGAATGTCAGAGCTAGTCTGAAAACATGGTGTGTGGGAGATGACTACAGGAGCTTCTGTGAATGCCACAGGGATTTAAAGTCTACTCTTAAGGCAATGTCTGCCTTGGCCTTGAATGTTATTCATAGATATAGAGGAAAACAAAGTTGAGCAAAGCCAGGCCCCATGTTTCTGCATATCAGTTTCTTAAATTTTATATATTCCCAAAGTCACATATTTGCACTCTGCTTTCCTAAATTAGTTTTATTGTTTGTTTTCATTTAAAGTTTCATTTTGCATACATAGGTAAGAAAAACAAAAACAGAGTTAGCATAAAATCTATTCAACCGATATCACAGAATCTGCCTATATTTGTCTCTTCTAAGAATAAAAATATTTTTGTCAATAATACAGCAATAGACTGTTTATGATCTCACCTCTGCCACATCAGAGTCTTCAGGCTTTTCTCACAAAATTTTCTCCAAAAATAATGTATTCTTAAATATATTCAGATGATCCCACATCAACCCCCGACATGTAAATTGTTCAGATGGAATATGATGACCTCATCTTTGTAATTTTCTTTCTCCCACGTCAAGAGGAAAACAAACTAAAAATTTTTAAGGGCTTTGCAAATTTTTTCTCTTTTTCCTCTGCATGTGACTACCTCATCCATCTAAGATTTCTCTGGATTCAGTTGGCTGTTGACCAGTAGTAAGAATCTTATTTTCACTCACTGGAATCCCTGCATTTATAACTTCCCAAACTAAAGTTACATTTATACCACTGCAATCAAAGAAAAGGCCAATCTTATGTACATCCCCAATAATAAAGTACACAGTAAGACATTTCTCTTACTTCAGGAGTTCCGGTGTCTTAAGTAACCTAGCTCCTGACCCCCTGAGCCTGCTGTATTTAGCTCAGAACTTGAGAGTAGCTAAGCTTAGTATTAATGTGAGGAAATGATAACAGTGAGCAAACGAGTAGGACATCAAAGAAAAAAATGTGAAAATATAAGGTCACTTATTTGGATCAACAAATTCAGAAATGGGGAAGTTGAAGAACAGGGAAGAATGAGTTTAAGGCACCATAATTCTGTCTGCTGTCTTAGCTTCTCAATGTAGATATAATCTCCTGGGTGAGGAGACAGTAAGGGCAGCAAAAAATATGGATAGTGATGTTTGTTCTTCCTTATGAGGAGAGGGGACAAAAAATGACCATATTACTCACCTAAAAATTTATTCTTGAACACCAAAAAAGTATTACATACATATTAACAAATTGATATTATTGAACATTTCAATGGAATTCAACAGAGACCAAGAAAAAGAAGGCAAATATCAATGTGATCATTATCAAAGGACACAAAAAATTCATTTATTAGAATTACCTTTATTATTATTATTTTTAACATCTTTATTGGAGTATAATTGCTTTACAATGGTGTGATAGTTTCTGCTTTATAAGAAGTGAATCAGTTATACATATACATATGTTCCCATATCTCTTCCCTCTTGTGTCTCCCTCCCTCCCACCCTCCCTATCTCACCCTTCTAGGTGGTCACAAACCACCTAGTTGATCTCCCTGTGCTATGCAGCTGCTTCCCACTAGCTATCAATTCTACATTTGATAGTGTATATATGTCCATGCCACTCTCTCACTTTGTGACATCTTACCCTTCCCCCTCCCCATATCCTCAAGTCCATGCTCTAGTAGGTCTGTGTCTTTATTCCTGTCTTACCCCTAGGTTCTTCATGATACCTTTTTTTTTTCTTAGATTCCATATATATGTGTTAGCATACGGTATTTGTTTTCCTCCTTCTGACTTACTTCACTCTGTATGACAGACTCTAGGTCTATACACCTCACTACAAATAACTCAGTTTCATTTCTTTTTATGGCTGAGTAATATTCCATTGTATATATGTGCCACATCTTCTTTATCCATTCATCTGTTGGTGGACACTTAGGTTGCTGCCATGTCCTGGCTATTGTAAATAGAGATGCAATGAACATTGTGGTACATGACTCTTTTTGAATTATGGTTTTCTCAGGGTATATGCCCAGTAGTGGGATTGCTGGATCATAAGGTAGTTCTATTTGTAGTTTATTAAGGAACCCCCATACTGTTGTCCATAGTGGCTGTATCAATTTACGTTTCCACCAACAGTGCAAGAGTGTTCCCTTTTCTCCACATGCTCTCCAGCATCTATTGTTTCTAGATTTTTTGATGATGGCCATTCTGACAAGTGTGAGATGGTATCGCATTGTAGTTTTGATTTGCATTTCTCTAATGATTAATGATGTTGAACATTCATTCATGTGTTGTTGGCAATCTGTATATCTTCTTTGGAGAAATGTCTATATAGGTCTTCTGCCCATTAGGTTGTTTGATTTTCTGTTATTGAGCTGCATTAGCTGCTTGTAATTTTGGAGATTAATCCTTTGTCAGTTGCTTCATTTGCAAATATTTTCTCCCATTCTGAGGCTTGTCTTTTGGTCTTCTTTATGGTTTCCTTTGCTGTGCAAAAGATATGAAGTTTCATTAGATCCAATTTCTTTATTTTTGTTTTTATTTCCATTTCTCTAGAAGGTGGGTCAAAAAGGATCTTGCTGTGATTTATGTCATAGAGCTTTCTGCCTATGTTTTCCTCTAAGAGTTTAATAGTGTCTGGCCTTACATTAAGGTCTTTAATCCATTTTGAGTTTATTTTTGTGTATTGTGTTAGGGAGTGTTCTAATCTCATACTTTTACATGTACCTGTCCAGTTTGCCCAGCACCACTTAATGAAGAGGCTGTCTTTTCTGCACTATATATTCTTGCCTCCTTTATCAAAGATAAGGTGACCATATGTGCATGTGTTTATCTCTGTGCTTTCTATCCTGTTCCATTGATCTATATTTGTGTTTTTGTATCAGTCCCATACTTTCTTGATTATTGTAGCTTTGTAGTATAGTCTGAAGTCAGGGAGCCTGATTCCTCCAGCTCCGTTGTTCATTCTCAAGATTGCTTTCTCTATTCGGGGTCTTTGGTGTTTCATACAAACTGTGAAATTTTTTGTTCTAGTTCTGTGAAAAATGACAGTGGTAGTTTGATAGGGATTGCATTGAATCTGTAGATTGCTTTGGGTAGTAGTCATTTTCACAATGTTGATACTTACAATCCAAGAACATGGTATATCTCTCCAACTATTTCTATCATCTTTAATTTCTTTCATCAGTGTCTAATAATTTTCTGCATACAGGTTTTTTGTCTCCTTAGGTAGGTTTATTCCTAGATATTTTATTCTATTTGTTGCAATGGTAAATGGGAGTGTTTTCTTAATTTCTCTTTCAGAATTTTCATCATTAGTTTATAAGAATGCCAGAGATTTCTGTGCTTAATTTTGTATCCATCTACTTTACCAAATTCATTGATTAGCTCTAGTAGTTTTCTGGTAGCATCTTTAGGATTCTCTATGTATAGTATCATGTCATCTGCAAAAAGTGACAGCTTTACTTCTTCACTTCTGATTTGGATTCTTTTTATTTCTTTTTCTTTTCTGATTGCTCTGGCTAGAACTTCCAAAACTATGTTGAATAAGAGTGGTGAGAGTGGACAACCTTGCCTTATTTCTGATCTTACTGGAAATGGTTTCAGTTTTTCACCATTGAGGATAATGTTGGCTGTGGGCTTATCATATATGGCCTTGATTATGTTGAGGAAAGTTCCCTCTATGCTTACTTTCTGCAGGGTTTTTATCATAAATGTGTGTTGAATTTTGTTGAAAGCTTACTCTGCATCTATTGAGATGATCATATGGTTTTTGTCCTTCAATTTTTTAATATGATGTATCACGTTGATTGATTTGCATATATTGACGAATCCTTGCATGCCCGGAATAAACCCCACTTGATCATGGGGTATGATCCTTTTAATGTGCTGTTGGATTCTGTTTGCTAGTATTTTGTTGAGGATTTTTGTATCTATGTTCATCAGTGATATTGGCCTGTAGTTTTCTTTCTTTGTGACATCTTTGTCTGGTTTTGGTATCAGGGTTATGGTGGCGTCATAGAATGAGTTTGGGAGTGTTCCTCCCTCTGCTATATTTTGGAAGAGTTTGAGAAGGATAGGTGTTAGCTCTTCTCTAAATATTTGAAAGAATTCGCCTGTGAAGCATCTGGCCCTGGGCTTTTGTTTGTTGGAAGATTTTTAATCAGTTTCAGTTTCAGTGCTTGTGATTGGCCTGTTCATATTTTCTATTTCTTCCAGGTTCAGTTGCGGCATGTTGTGCATTTCTAATAATTTGTCCATTTCTTCCAGGTTGTCCATTTTATTGGCATAGATTTGCTTGTAGTAATCTCTCATGATCTTTTGTATTTCTGCAGTATCAGTTGTTACTTCTCCTTTTTCATTTCTAATTCTATTGATTTAAGTCTTCTCTCTTTTTTCTTGATGAGTCTGTCTAATGGTTTATCAATTTTGTTTATCTTCTCAAAGAACCAGCTTTTAGTTTTATTGATCTTTGCTATCATTTCCTTCATTTCTTTTTCATTTATTTCTGATCTGGTTTTTATGATATATTTCCTTCTGCTAACTTTAGGGGTTTTTTGTTCTTATTTCTCTAATTGCTTTAGGTGCAAGGTTAAGTTGTTTATTTGAGATGTTTCTTAACGCAAGATTGTATTGCTATAAACTTCCTTGTTAGAACTGCTTTTGCTGCATCCAATAGGTTTTGGGTCATCGTGTCTCCATTGTCATTTTTTTCTAGGTATTTTTTGATTTCCTCTTTGATTTCTTCAGTGATCGCTTCGTTATTAAGCAGTGTACTGTTTAGCCTCCATGTGTTTGTATTTTTTACAGATCTTTTCCTGTAATTGATATCTAGTCCATAGCATTGTGGTCGGGAAAGATACTTGATATGATTTCAATTTCCATAATTTTACCGAAGCTAGAATTGTGACCCAGGATATGATCTATCCTGGAAAATGTTCCATGAGCACTTGAGAAAAATGTGTATTCTGTAGTTTTTGGATGGAATGCCCTATAAATATCAATTAAGTCCATCTTGTTTAATGTATCATTTAAAGCTTGTGTTTCCTTGTTTATTTTGATTTTGAATGATCTGTCCATTGGTGAAAGTGGGGTGTTAAAGTCCCTTACTATGATTGTGTTACTGTCAATTTCCCCTTTTATGGCTGTTAGTATTTGCCTTATGTATTGAGGTGCTCCTATGTTGAGTGCATAAATATTTACAATTGTTATATCTCTTCTTGGATTGATCCCTTGATCATTATGTAGTGTCCTTCTTTGTCTCTTGTAATAGTCTTTATTTTAAAGTCTATTTTGTCTGATATGAGAATTGCTACTGCAGCTTTCTTTTGGTTTCCATTTGCATGGAATATCTTTTTCCATCCCCTCACTTTCAGTCTGTATGTGTCCATAGGTCTGAAGTGGGTCTCTTGTAGACAGCACATATACAGGTCTTGTTTTTGTATCCATTCAGCCAGTCTGTGTCTTTTGGTGGGAGCATTTAATCCATTTCCATTTTAGGGAATTATCAATATGTATGCTCCTATTCCCATTTACTTAATTGTTTTTGGTTTTTTTTGTTTTGTTTTGTTTTGTTTTTTTGTCGTTCTTTTCCTTCTCTTGTGTTTCTTGCCCAGAGAACTTCCTTTAGCATTTGTTGTAAAGCTGGTTTGGTGGTGCTGAACTCTGTCAGCTTTTGCTTATCTGTAAAGGTTTTAATTTCTGCATCAAATCTGAATGAGATCCTTGCCAGGTAAAGTAATCGTGGTTGCAGGTTTTTCTCCTTCATCACTTTAAATATGTCCTGCCACTCCCTTCTGGCTTGCAGAGTTTCTGCTGTAAGATCAGCTGTTAACCTATGGGGATTCCCTTCTGTGTTAGTTATTGTTTTTCCCTTGCTGCTTTTAATATGTTTTCTTTGTATTTAATTTTTGACAGTTTGATTAATATGTGTCCTGGCATGTTTCTCCTTGGATTTATCCTGTATGGGACTCTCTGTGCTTCCTGGACTTGATTAACTATTTCCTTTCCCATATTTGGGAAGTTTTCAACTATAATCTCTTCAAATATTTTCTCAGTCCCTTTCTTTATCTCTTCTTCTTCTGTGACCCCTATAATTTGAATGCTGGTGCATTTAATGTTGTCCCAGAGGTCTCTGAGACTGTCCTCAGTTCTTTTCATTCTTTTTTCTTCATTCTGCTCTGCAGTAGTTATTTCAACTATTTTATTTTCCGTTTATCTGCCTCAGTGATTCTGCTATTGATCCCATCTAGAGTATTTCTTTTTTTAATTTTTTTATTTTTTTCAGTATGTGGGCCTCTCACTGTTGTGGCCTCTCCTGTTGTGGAGCACAGGCTCCAGACGTGCAGGCTCAGCGGCCATGGCTCACGGGCCCAGCTGCACGGCATGTGGGATCTTCCCAGACCGGGGCACGAACCTGTGTCCCCTGCATCGGCAGGCAGACTCTCAACCACTGCGCCAGCAGGGAAGCCCCCATCTAGAGTATTTTTAATTTCAATTTTTGTGTTGTTCTTTGTTATTTGTTTCATCTTTAGTTCTTCTAGATCCTTGTTAAATGTTTCTTGCATGTTGTCTATTCTCTTTCCAAGATTTTGGATCATGTTTACTATCATTATTCTGAATTATTTTTCAGGTAGACTGCCTATTTCCTCCTCATTTGTTAGGTCTGGTGGGTTTGTACCTTGCTCCTTCATCTGCTGTGTGTTTTTCTGTCTTTTCATTTTGCTTATCTTACTGTGTTTGGTGTCTCCTTTTCACAGGCTCAAGGTTCATAGTTCCCATTGTTTTTGTTGTCTGTCCCCAGTGGCTAAGCTTGGTTCAGTGGGTTGTGTAGGTTTCCTGGTGGAGGGGACCTGTGCCTGTGTTCTGGTGGGTGAAGCTGGATCTTGTCTTTCTGGTGGGCAGGTCCACGTCTGGTAGTGTGTTTTGGGGTTTCTGTAGCCTTAGGATGATTTTAGGCAGCCTCTCTGCTAATGGTTGGGGCAGTTTTCCTGTCTTGCTAGTTGTTTGGCATTGGGTGTCCAGCACTGTAGCTTGCTGGTCGTTGAGTGAAGCTGGGTGCTGGTGTTAAGATGGAGATCTCTGGGAGATTTTTGCCATTTGATATTACGTGGAGCTGAGAGGTCTTTTGTGGACCAGTGTTCTGAACCTGGCGCTCCCACGTCAGTGGCAAAGCCCTGATGCCCAGCTGCAGCACCAAGAGACTGTCCTCCACATGGCTCAGAATAAAAGGGGGAAAAATAGAAAGAAAGAAAGAAGGAGGATAAAATAAAGTAAGATAAAATAAAATAAAGTTATTAAAATAAAAAATAATTATTAAAAAAATTTTTTTTAAGTAAAAAAGAAAAAAAAAACTGGACGGTCAGAACCCTAGGACAAGTGGTGAAAGCAAAGCTATACAGACAAAATCTCACACAGAAGCATACACATACACACTCACAAAAAGAGGAAAAGGAGAGAAAATAATATATCTTGCTCCCAAAGTCTACCTCCTCAGTTTGGGATGATTCATTGTCTATTCAGGTATTCCACCCATGCAGGGTACATCAAGTTGATTGTGGAGATTTAATCCACTGCTTCCGAGGCTGCTGGGAGAAATTTCCCTTTCTCTTCTTTGTTCACACAGCTCCCAGGGTTCAGCGTTGGATCTGGCCCCACCCCAGTGTGTAGGTCGCCTGAGGGCGTCTGTTCTTCGCTCAGACAGGACGGGGTTAAAGGAGCCGCTGATTCGGGGGCTCTGGCTCACTCAGGCCGTGGGGAGGGAGGCGTACGGATGTGGGGCGAGCCTGCGGCGGCAGGCAATGGCATGAGGTTGTTCCAGCCTGAGGCTCGCCATGCATTCTCCTGGGAAGTTGTCCCTGGATCATGGGACCCTGGCAGTGGCGGGCTGCACAGGCTCCCGGGGTGGGGGGCGCGGCGTGGATTGTGACCAGTGCTTGCACACAGGCTTCTTGGTGGTGGCAGCAGTAGCCTTAGCGTCTCATGCCCATCTCTGGGGTCTGCGCTGATAGTCACGGCTAGCGCCCGTCTCTGGAGCTCCTTTAAACAGCACTCTTAATCCTTTCTCCTTGTGCACCAGGAAACAAAGAGGCAAGAAAAAGTCTCTTGTCTCTTCGGCAGCTCCAGACTTTTTCCCAGACTCCCTCCCAGCTAGCCATGGAGCACTAGCACCTTCAGGCTGTGTTCATGCAGCCAACACCAGTCCTCTCCCTGGGATCCGACCGAAGCCCGAGCCTCAGCTCCCAGCCCCCGCCCACCCTGGCAGGTGAGCAGAGAAGCCTCTCGGGCTGGTGAGTGCTGGTCGGCACCGATCCTCTGTGTGGGAATCTCTCCACTTTTCCCTCTGCATCCCTGTTGCTGCTCTGTCTTCCATGGCTCCGAAGCTTTCCCCCTCCGCCACCCGCAGTCTTTGCCCACAAAGGGGCTTCCTAGTGTTTGGAAACCTTTCCTCCTTCACAGCTCCCTCCCACTGGTGCAGGTCCCCTCCTTATCCTTTTGTCTCTGTTTATTCTTTTTTCTTTTGCCCTACCCAGGTACGTGGGGGAGTTTCTTGCCTTTTGGGAGGTCTGAGGTCTTCTGCCAGCATTCAATGGGTGTTCTTTAGGAGTTGTTCCACGTGTGGATGTATTTCTTATGTATCTGTGGGGAGGAAGGTGATTTCCGTGTCTTACTCTTCCGCCATCTTCTCCAAACCCCCCCAGGTACAATGATTCCGGCCCACCTTCCCCACGACTGTCGCGGCTTCGGCCTCCGGGGCTTCTCCAGAGCCGGCAGCCTCAGTGAGGCCGCCCTCCCCTCGGGCTTCAGGGCAGTTCCGTAATGGCGGTGGTAAGAAACCCCGAGCTGGGATTCCTTTATTATTGATAATAGTGTTATAATGGTGGCTTCTGAAGTACAGTAGAAATATCACTGACATTCACAGTCTAAGATAACTGTAGTTGAATTTAAGTTAAATAACTTTCAACTCTGTTACCTTGCATGAACTGCTGATTCTTTCTGAATCTTAGTTTTTTTCATTGACAATATGGGAATAATAAAATTACCTATCTCATAGGATCATCACGAGGACAGCATAAAAATAGCTTATGTAAAAATTCTATTACAGTGCTTTGTATATTCTGCTGTTCTATGAACATTATTCGCTTTTAGATAATGTTATATGTCTTAAATTCAGAGTAGCAATTGTGGAAAACTTAACTATTATATATAAAAACACACTCTACAGATGTGTCAAGTTCTTTGTTGCTATTAATTTATAATTCCATAGTCTTGCTCTCCTAATATTCCTTAACCTTTTGTTTCAGCAAGACCAAAGAAGGGAGTCAGAGGTAGTGTCTTATTTCTAAGCATTGGTAAGTACATGATTTCCCTAGTATAGTGTCTAGTTAGTGAGAACTAGAAAGAATGATGGATAGGAGATATGCTGGCAAATGCACCTTGTTCTCAGCATGAGAGTCTCTCGATATATCTTTCCTTTAGCCATTAATACACAATGTTTCTGCCATGTACAATTTGACAGCACCTAACCTCAGCTGTAGCCAATATCTCTGGCTTTCTGGATAGGACCTTCTCTGAGGTCTCAACCTGGTCTCAACCTACTAGTTTTTTGTGTATTCAAGAACTGGACTGTGGGGTTGGTAATATGCACTGGGTGAACTGTGACCAATGGGCACTGGATACTGAGAGATAAATGATCCTCTTTCCTCTCAAGCAGGTAATTTCAAGTTACACTTTACATGGATCATTATATGTATGGGGGGGGCGCACACATGTGCTCCTACCAGGATTGAGTGATAGTTGTTGACAGAGTTTACCTGCACCGTAATGCAAACTTGTTCAGTTGTAACTACATCTCTGTTTCACTGTTAACAAATTAGCAACCTGCACAAAAACATTTTCTCAGGCTCTGCTTTCTGAAGAAAATGGCCTAAGCCACCCCAATATCTTTCTTTTTTTCTTTTTTGATGGTTCAAATAGTAAATTTTATATTATGTGTCTTTTACCTTGATTTTTTAAAATTTTATTGTAGTATTTTATTTTATTGCATATTTACAGTTTTGTGTTAGTTTCACGTGTACAGCAAAGTGAACCAGTTATGCGTGTGTGTGTGTGTGTGTGTGTATATATATATATATATATATATACACATTCTTTTTCAGATTCTTTTCCCATATAGATTGTTACAGAATATTAAGTAGAGTTCCTGGTGCTATACAGTAGGTCTTTATTAGTTATCTATTTTATTTATAGTAGTGTGTATATGTTAATCTCAATCTCCTAATTTATCACTTCCTCCACGTTCCCCCTTTAATAAACATAAGTTTGATTTCAAGATCTGTAAGTCTGTTTCTGTTTTGTAAATAAGTTTATTTGTACCATTTTTTTTAGCTTCCACATTAAAGTGATATATGATATTTGTCTTTCTGTCTGACTAACTTCACTTGTATGATAATCTCTAGGTCCATTCATGTTGCTGCAAATGGCATTATTTCATTCTTTTTTATGACACTGGTCAGAATGTCCATCATCAAAAAATCTACAAACAATAGATGCTGGAGAGGGTGTGGAGAAAAGGGAACCCTCCTACACTGCTGGCGGGAATGTAAATTGGTACAACCATTATGGAGAACAGTATGAAGTTTCCTTAAAAAACTAAATATAGAACTACCATATGATCCAGCAATTTTACTCCTGGACATATAGCCAGAGAAAACAATAAGTTGAAAAGAAACATGCACCTCAATGTTCATTGCAGTACTATTTACAACAGCCAAGACATGGAAGCCACCTAAATGCCCATGGACAGAGGAATGGATGATTAAGATACATATATACTCTGATATTTTTCTGAAATTTAGTTATTAAAACCTATAAGGGTAAACTGAGTTTAACAGTGACCATCACTGAGCCAACCCTTGACAACTTCTAATCTACTTTCTGTATGGATTTGCCTATTGTGAACATTTCATATAAATAGTATCATGATATGTGGCATATAATATAATATTGTTGCTTTCACTTAGCATGATGTCTTCAAGGATTATCTATATTGTAGCCTGTTCTACTACTTCATCCCTTTTTATGGCTGAATAACATTTCATTGTATGAATTTGTCACATTTTTTGTTTAACTATTTGTCAACTAATGAACATTTGGATTGTTTCCATTTTGCAATTATTATAAGTAATGTTTCTGTGAAACCTTTGTGTAGATGTTTTTATGTGGACATACATTTTCAATGGTCTTTGATAAATAACCAGTAGCGAAGTATCTGGTAACTAACTCTATGTTCAACATTTTGAAGAACATTGAAACTGTTTTTCAAAGTGACCAAACCATTTTACAATCTTATCATCAATGTATCAATGTTCCAGTTTTTCTACATGTTTACCAATTCTTATTTTCTGCATTTAAAAATTTTACCCAACCTAGTGAGTGTGAATGATAATATCATTGTGGTTTTGATTTCCATTTCTCTAATGACTAATGATATTGAGTATAATTTCATGCATGTATTGCCAATTTGTATTATTTTTTGGACAAATTAAATGTACTATTTTTCTTTTGTTGCTTGTGTGAATATAAAATAATTCATCTTTTTTCAAAATTCTTAGTGTGATTGTAGTGGGGAAAGTTCTTTTTTTTAAAATGGATTTTGCAAAGCATTTGGGTACAGCCTTCAGAACAGCAGGGAAGACCTAGTGAGATTATACAATAATAATAAGATCAATTCTAGCTCTTTATTATTTGAAAATGTTTTCCATATAAGAAGGATGATGGGACAAATGCATTACTGGCTTCTGAGAGCTAATATTCAGGTCCTATAGCTCTGTTCTTTTACAGAGAAGGCAATTAGCTAAAGATATGTGGCTTGCCTAAGATCACCCAGCAAGTTATTGGCATAGTAAGAATGTGAACACATGGACTCTCAGTTCCCCATCTGTTTCCTAGTTCATTTGGCTGCTTTGTTAGGAGTGGGTATGTATGTATATTTATGTAGTGTTTTAGGAACAAGCAAAGGAATGGGGGTTGGTTTGTGCATTGTTTCAGATGGAAACAGGGAAGTGGGAAGAAAAGTAATTTTCTTTCTTAATCTGCTAACAAATTTATTTAAGGTGATTCTAACACTGAGAGAGAAGTAGGTTAAATGATCATCCTATTTCAAAGCATTTGGATATGTAATTCTATATTACTTTAAATATAGTTAACCAAAACCTTGAAATATGTTAAAATATATACACTATGTATTATATGTCATTATAAAAGTACTGGCTCTACTATAATGGGTAGTATAATAGTGTTATATACAGTAGGAAGAGAAAAATTGAGTCTGTATTGGATGGGCAGAAGATTGAAAACAGAGTCTCTTATTCAACATCTATAGAACACATTGTTCTAAACAAAGCTGAAAGCATAATGAAGGGACAGGTGGAAAGTAGAGAAACTAGAACAAGGAATTACTATTAGAGAAAGGAAGAGAGGAAAGGTGAAAAGGATGATGCAGAATAGACCAACAGGAGGAAAAGAAAATAGGAGGTGGGGGGAAGGAAGAAAAGATCAATATATTTGCATGTCTTAATTCCTACAGCTTAGTCAGAAATAGTATTCAATGTTTTGTTTTGTTATTTTCCTTAATTTCTCTTGGGAAGAAAGACATAGAGTAATATGGAATAAGAAGACAAAGTTATGTAAATATTGGTGGCATAGTCCTCAACTGTACCTTTGAGAGAATGATCAGCATAGATATGTATATGAATTGTGTGTATGTCATCCCTACCTCCTCATCTTCTACCACCCACCTCCAGTACTGAAAGCAGGTACACAAATAAAGAAAAGGAATGCTATGGTCATTCCATTCATACAGAATATTCTCCTACCTCTCCAAGTGATGCCTCTCCCTCCAGCATCATGAAGCCCACAAGTGGGAGAATGATAATTGTATTCATCATATTGTACAAATGTATGAGAACGTAATGACCTTAAGATATATATTACTAACGATGCTGCTCTTGTGTTTTTAAGAGAGGTCATTATATTCATTGTCTACCTTCCTTCTTTAGAGTAAAAATACACTTAGTGATGGAGCCATTAAGGTAGAATAAAATACTGATTCATATAAAACAATGGCACCTATACTCAGTGTTAACATGGTCTTCCTAATTTCAATTACCCCAAAGTGAGAAATTTTAAAGGGAAGAAATCTGAATGTTATTCATGATGATTATTCAGAATAGATTGCACTTTTCTATTAATTCACTTTTATTTTAAGTGTTTTAATTATTTTCATTAGAAGTGTTTCATTTTAGAAATGAAAAGTTCAGACCTATGTTAGTCAGAATGAAGTATATTGGGAATTTCATAGTTAATTTTCATTTACTATGGTTGCTTATGACCAGATACAAAATTAGAAATAGTTAAGTAAATAATTACCAGTTTAATATATAAAAATTAGAATTGAAGAGTTTTGATAAACTTACACTACATCCTGATATAGGCTAAAACTACATTCTTTCTATAAAGAAACCTCATAATCATCAGGAAACTTAGGTTAAAAAAAAAAACCTGTTTATAGTTATGTAGCCATCATGTGAGTTCCTTGATTTTTGAATAAAAAACAAAATAGAAAAGTTATCATTACCTCTTAATCTTTTTAATTACTTAATGAATAAATTGTGCTATTAATCAAATATAAGAAAGTTTAAATAAATTGATACTATAACTTGGGGAAATATTTAAAATCTAGACATAAAGCAGGAAAAATTCAACACAGCAATACAACTCAAAAATTAATATTTTGCTATTAGACTCTAAGGGATATTATTTTATGTGAAGAACTATATTCGTTTAAATTTGGGACCCAGACTAATATGTTGGAGGTCTTCAGCCTGACCTATCTGTATTCCCTGGGCCAACCTTGTCATTGAAATGTATCCTCCAGAGAATGCCAAATACCTAAGGTATTACTTAACAATCTCCTTGTTATATTATATAGTTTCTATTTTTGCAATGTATGTGTCAACTTCAAGGATTTTAAGGTGATTCACAAACTTTAAATTAACAAGGTGAGTACGAATTTCAAAAACATGCCAAAGGGTAGAAATGAACATTTACTTTTGTTGAGTTGTAGCATTGAGCACAAAGGAGTGATTTGGCAGCAGTGACAAATGACAGCATCTGACACTCTGAGGGCAAACAGCTTCCAGGGACAGTAAGATTCCAGTTATTTTTTCCTGCTAGATTGGGGGCTATGGTGACTCAGATAAGTGAATTTCAAGCCTCAGGCAGCTAAAACTCAAGGAAACAGAAGATAAGTGGGTTTGGCAATGATGCCAGATGAAAGAGTACAGCTGGACTTATGGTAGCTTATTTTTATCTATCCCACTGTCTGCTGTTCCTCCCAAGAGACCTGCTTTATTTTTCTCTACCATTTTCTATCCAAGAGAGTTAATGGAACATACAACCTCAATAACACAACTAATCTGTGAAATAGACACAAAAAAACTCTCCTAACAGATGTCTAGAATTACAGCACTGTAAGATAGGAATCAAGAATGTAGATTTCAGTACCAACTATATTTTTTTTCCAGGGAAAGTCACTGAACATCATTTTTTAAAGGGAAGAGTTGTAATATTTGATACACAAAATAACTTTTATCTCTACATTTCCATTGTTCTATCTCCTTTAATTTGTCGTAATTTTCTACAGTTCTTGTCGTTACATATGACAAGATTTCACTTGTTTCACCTTTCTTGGTCATCAGCTTTTTTCTTTACATTAGTTCTTTTAGATATAACATAACCCCAAATTATACTCTGTATCTTTGCTTATACTGGAACTATAGATTTCTTTCCATGTAACATGCCAGATATTTTTATTAAAGTATACACTCTAATTTTCTAGTTATCTATATGTAAAATACATTCATATGATATATTTCCAAGGATTATAAATAAATATTTTCCCACAATCACATACAGCCTGGTAATCCACATCAAATATGACAACTAGTAGTTCTAAAATTTATGGAGGGTATTACTGAGCTTATATGAGAAATCCTTATATAAAGTCCCTACATAATAGCTCATGGAACAAAATATTTTACTCAATAAATCCCTCCCTTCCTCTAATCCTGACACTCAAAAGTTCCCTATACTAAAACTGCTGCAGAATTTTATGATGAACTATTTTACTATTAATTCCTACCAAATATGAAAAAATAAGACCATTATCCTTGCCTGTTCTAAGTTTCAAAATTATATCTTTTGCTTATCTTTATAGTACAGTTTATGTTATTTTAATGAACTTTATAAATGTATCAGATGCTTGTATGCTTTTAAATTCAATAGCCAACACAATTCAACTGCATCAGTGAGGCTACTACAACAAAATTTCACATGGTTTTGACATGTTATAGTGTCTTTCAATTTGTATCTAAAATTATCCCAATGTTCAAAACGTACTATCATGCATTGCTTAAACTGAAAAATCCACCTCACTTTACTTTTATTATTCTTGGAAATTAAGTGAATTTTTTATATCTCTATTTTCAATAATATAGCACTTTTCTGGGATCTATCAAAAAGTTTTCTTTCTAAGAAAAACAGGTGATAGTAGAGGATGAGCAGGTTTCAAGTACATTATGATACAAATAATTGCAGAGATTTTTAAATAACTATTCAATAACATTACTTAACCTATGTCTATAAATTTGGAAACATAGTTAACATAGTTGCATTTCTTCACTTGTAAATTTCTAAAAAAGGCAGTACAAGAACTAGAAATCTTGAAAGTAGGAGTAACTATTATATAAATGAAAATGTTAAAAAATATAGTTTTGTAACCCCACAAATTCTAGCCCTATAGGCTTTTACAAGGGAATTCTACTCTAGTTTGGATGAACAGATAATCACTCTTTTACAGAAATTTTCAAAAATAGAAGAAAAGAGGAGAAAATTCTGTAATAAATTTTACTCCAATAAGGTAAATGCAAACCAAAAAAGAGAATTATAGCCTAATTTTATATATTGACACAGATAAAAATATCTAAATGCAACACATCCCTTGATCTAATGGAAAATGAAAACTAGTTGGATTTGATCAAGTGAAATTTATTTCCAAAATGCAAAATTATTTTATTATCAAAATTTTTATCAACCAAAAATGGGCTATCTCATACAAATCAATATTATGCAAATAAGAGTAAATGACCAAATAGCACAGATCCTGGACCTGTTTGAGCATAATTTAATAATTTTATTACTTTATATTTTACTTAATAAGCTACTAAAAGCTTGTGAAAATAGGAGTAGTAGCATTTGCATGTTTCCTCTTTGTCTACTATATTCTACAGTTGAACACATTACCTCTAATTGGGCTGGATATCACACTGCAGGATAAAAACTTCAATTGCTGGGTTATAAGACTTTTAAGATGCATGATTGAGCAGGAGGTGTCAAAGCCCTGGGGTTAACCAAAATTTATTGTTTTAAGCGTTGGACTGCGGTTGTTTTCCTTGATTCTTTCAGAGGACAAAGCTTTTCTTTGGAGGTCAGCATGCTTTGTGAGTAGGCTAATACTTACCTTAAATATAACAAAAAAACTTATAAATTTTAATATTACTATTTTTTTTAAAAAAGTAGACTATATCTTTTAGAGTAGTTTTAGGTTGACAGCAAATGAACAGAAAGTACAGAGGTTTCCCATATATATCCTTATCCCTACATATACATAACCTCCTCCATTATCAACACTCACCACCAGAGTAGTACATTTGTTACAACTAATGAACCTACACTGACACATCATTATCACCCAAAGCATGTAGTTTGCATTTGTGTTCACTCCTGGTGTTGTACATTCTATGGGTTTTAACAAATGTATGATGGCATGTATCCACCATTATAGATCATACAGACAAATTTCACTGGCTTAAAAATCCTCTGCTCTCCTTGTTCATCCTTCCCATCCAAAAACCTTGACAATTACTGATCTTTTTACTGTCTACATGGTTTTGCCCTTTTATAAGATGTCATATAGTTGTAATAATATAGTATGCATCTTTTTCAGATTGGCTTCTTTCACTTAGGAATATGCTTCAGGTTCTTCCATTTCTTTCCATGACTTGATAGCTCATTTCTTTTTAGTGGTAAATAATATTCCATTCTCTGGATGTACTACAGTTTATTTTTCCTTTTAACTGACAAGGGACATCTCAGGTGCTTCCGTGTTTTGGTAATGAAGAACAAAGCTACCATAAACATCCTTGTGTAGAATTTTGTGTGTATGTAAGTTTTTGATTCCTTTGGATAAATCCCAAGGAGCATGATTGCTGGATTGTTTGGTAAGGGTATGTTTAGTTTTGTAAGAAACTGATAAACTTTCCAAGTGACTGTACAGTTTTGCATTTCCACCAGCAATGAATAAGAGTTCTGTGCCTCCACATTCTTGTCAAAGTTTGGATGTTATCAGTGTTCTGAATTTTGGCCATGCTACTAGGTGTAGTCATATCTAGTCATATCATAGTCATATCTCATTGTTGTTTTAATTTGCATTTCCCTGATGACATATGTTGTGGATCATCTTTTCATGTATTAATTTGCTATCTGTATATCATTTTTGGTGAGGTGTCTGTTAAGGTCTTTGGCCTTTTTTAATTGGCTGTTCTCTATTGTTGATTTTTAAGAGTTCTTTGAATTTTTTGGATAACAATTGTGTAGCAGGTATGTTTTTTGCAAATATTTTCTCCCAGTCTGTGGCTTGTCTTTCTCATTCTCTTGACAGTGACTTGAAGAGCAGAATTATTTTTATTTTAATTAAGTCCAGCTTATCTTTATTTTATTCTGGGTTATGCCTTTTGTAATGTATGAAAAAATCATTGCCAAACCCAGGGTCATTTAGGTGTTCTCTCGTGTTATCTTCTAGGCATTTTATAGTTTTGTTTTAAATTTAGGTTTGTGATCCATTTTGAGTTACTTTTTGCTAAAGGTTTAGGGTCTGTATCTGGGTTCTTTTTAATTTTTTTTCTTTCTCTTTTTGCATGTGGATATCCAGTTGTCCCCATACCATTTGTTGAAAAGAATATCTTTGTTCCATTGTATTATCTTTGCTCCTTAATCAAAGATAAGTTGACTGTATATTGGGGAGTGTATTTTTGAGCTCTCTGCTTTACTCTATTGATCTATTTGACTAGTCATTTTGTCAGTGGTACACTGTCTTGATTACTGTAGTTTTAAAGTAAGTTTTGAAGTTATATAGTGTTAATTCTCTGAAATTGTTCTTTTCCTGCAATGTTGTGTTGGCTATTCTGGGTCTTGTGCCTCTCCATATAAACATTTTTTCTTCCAGTTTTATTGAGATAAAACTGACATCAGCACTGTAAAAGTTTAAGGTATATAGCATAATGATTGACTTACATACATAATGAAATGATTACCACAGGAAGTTTAATGAACAGCCATCATCTCGTATAGAAACAAAACAAAATAAAAAGAAGAAAATATTTTTCATTGTGATGAGAACTCTCAGAATTTATTCTCCTAACATTTTTTATATATAACATACAACTGTTAATTATATTTATCATATTGTATATTACATCTTTGCTACTTATTTATCTTATAACTTATAGTTTGTACATTTTGATTACCTTTCCCCTCTCCCCCCACACCTTACCTCTGATAAACACAAATCTGACCTCTTTTTCTATGAGTTTGTTTATTTGTTTGTTTGTTTTTGAAGTATAATTGACCTACAACACTATGTTAGTTCTGGTGAACAACATAGTGATTCAATATTTCTGTACATTACAAACTGAGCACCACAATAAGTATAGTTACCATCTGTCACCATACAAAGTCATTATATAATTATTGCTTATATTCACCACCCTGCATACTTTGTACCCTGACTCATTTATTTTGTAAGTTTATACGTTTTTTTTTTTTTTTTTTTTTGGCGGTACGTGGGCCTTTCACTGCCCTGGCCTCTCCTATTGCGGAGCACAGGCTCCGGACGCACAGGGTCAGCCGCCATGGCTCATGGGCCCAGCCGCTCCGCGGCATGTGGGATCTTCCCGGACTGGGGCACGAACCCGTGTGCCCCGCATCGGCAGGCAGACCCTCAACCACTGCGCCACCAGGGAAGCCCCAGTAAGTTTATAGTTTTTAATATCACACAACTCTTTCCCTCATCCTCTGAGTTGCCTCCCTCTGTCAAGCACCTGTTTTGTTCCCTGTATCTATGACTGTTTCTGTTTTATGTTTGTTCATTTGTATTGATTTTTAGATTCCACATATAAGTGAAATCATATGCTGTTTGTTTTTCTCTGTCTGATATATTTCATTAGCATGATATACTGTATTTCCATTTAAGTTGTCACAAATGGCAAGATTTCATTATTTTTTAAGGCTAATATTCCATTGTATGTCTATACAATATCTTCTTTTTCCATTCATCTATCTGTGGACAGTTAGGTGGCTTTCATGTCTTAGCTATTGTAAATAGTGCTGCTATGAACATTGGGGTGCATATATATTTTCTAATTATGATCTTTTGTATTTCTGCAGTGTCAGTTTTAACTTCTCCTTTTTTATTCCTTTTTTTTTTTCTTGATAAGTCTGGCTCAAAATTTATCAATTATTTTTTATCTTTCCAAAGAACCAGCTCTTAGCTTCACTGATCTTTTATATTGTTTTTTAGTTTATTTTATATATATATATATTTCTCTGGTTTTTATTGTTATGTCTTTCTTTCTACCAACTTTGGATTTCATTTATTCTTTTTCTAGTCCCTTTAGGTGTAAGGTTAAGTTGTTTATTTGATATTTTTAATTTTCCTGAGATAGGCTTGTATTGCTATACAACTGTCTCTTAGAATTTCTTTTGCTATGTCCCACAGATTTCAGATCATTGTGTTTTCATTTTTATTTGTCTCAGGTAGGGACTTAATTTCCTTTCTGATTTCTTTAATGACTCATTGACAGTAGTAGCATATTGTTTAGCCTCCACATGTTTGTGTTCTTTGCAGTTTTTCTTTTTTTTTTTTTCTTGTAGTTGATTTCTAGTCTCTTAGCATTGTGGTGGGAAAAGATGCTTTATCTGATTTCAATCTTCTTACATTTACTGTGACTTGTTTTGTGGCCTAGCATATGAAATACCCTGAAGAATGTATCAGGTGCACTAAAAAGAATGTGTATTCTGCTGCTTTTGGATGGACTCCTCTGTTTCTGTTTAATATGTCTAATATGTCATTTAAGGTTATTGTCTCCTTATTGATTTTGTCTGGATGATCTGTCCCTTCATGTAAGTGGGATGTAAAAGTCCTCTACTATTATTATGCTACTGTCAATTTCTTCCTTTATGTATGTTAATATTAGATTTATGTATTCAGATGCCCCTATGTAGAGTGCATATATATTTACACTTGTTATATCTTCTTGTTGGATTGATCCCTTTATCATTAGGTAATGTCCTTCTTGGTCTCTTGTTACATTATTCTAAAGGCTACTTTATTTGATACAGCTATTGCTATCCCAGCTTTCTTTTTGTTTTAATTTGCATAGAATACTTACTTTCCATCCACTCACGTTCAGTCTGTGTATGTCTTTAGATCTGAAGTGAGTCTCTTATAGGTAGTGTACATACAAGTCTTGTTTTTGTATCCATTAGTCACTTTATGTCTTTTGATTGGAGCATTTAGTCCATTGACATTTAAAGTAATTATTGATATGTATGTATTTATTGCCATTTTGTAATTATTTTTGCATTTCCTTTTTGCTCCTTTCTTATTCTTTTGCTCTCTTCCAGTATGATTTGCTTACAATCTTTAGTGTTATGTTTGGATTTCTTTCTCTTTTTTGTGTGTGTATCCATTACATATTTTTGTTTGTGGTTATGATGTGGTTTATATATATATAACAATATATAATAATATATTCATACATATACATATATATGAAGTTGAACAATATATTTAATTTAATTGGATAATCTCTTAAGTTAAAACACATTCTAACAATGCTACATTTTTACTGCCCCCCCCAACCCCCCAACAAGTTTGATCTTTAGGGCATGATATCTTACATCTTTTTTGTGTGTATATCTCTTAACTACTCATTGCGATTATAAATGGTTTTACTACTTTTGTCTTTTAACCTACCTACTAGCTTTATATGTGTTTGATCTACTATCTTTTCTATAATATTTGCCTTTACCAATGAGATTTTTCCTTTTGTAATGTTCATATTTTCAGTTGTCTTTTTTTCCACTTAGAGAACTACCTTTAACATTTCTTGTGAAACTAGTTTAGAGATGCTGGCTTCCTTAAGCTTTGCTTGGCTGTAAAACTCATCTCTCCATTAAATTTGAATGATAGACTTACAGGTAGAGTATTTTTGGTTGTTGCATTTTCCTTTCTTTACTTAAGTATATCATGCCACTCTCTTCTGGCCTGCAGTTTCTGATGAAAATTCAGCTGATAGTGTTATGGGAGTTACCTTGAACACAGCTAATGCTTTTCTCTTTCTGCTTTTAATATTTTCTCTTCATGTTAAAGTTTTGCCATATTAATTACAATGTGTCTTGGTGTGGTTTCTTTGGGTTGGTCTTGTTTCAGACTCTCTGTGCTTCCTGGATCTGGTTTTCTGTTTCCCATCTCAGATAAGGGAACTTTTCAGGTATTATGTCTTCAAATATGTCCTCTGCCCCTTTTCTCTATCTTCTCCTTGACTGTCCAATATGTTTTATCTGTGCTCTGTGATTGCTGAAACCTTTTAAAGTTATCAGTAAGATTTTGTACTGACAAAATCTATAATTACTGTTTGTCTGATTTGACAGTTTGTGTTACATAAAAATTTTATAAAAAGGACCTCAATAAGAGGCAAAACATGTTCATGAATGGTCAAACTTAATTTTAAATAAGTCAACTCTACTACAATATGGCTATATACTCAAGGAAATTTTGACAGTTTTCTAGGAGAAACTTTTGGGAAATTAAGCCTATACTATAATCTACAGAGCAGGATAAAGTTAAGAATATCTATTATAATTCCAAGATGGAGAGGAAATATGCATGCACATGTATATCATGAGTAGACATTAAAACACTTAACAGAGATATAGTAGGAAAAAGTATAGTTTTTGTACAAGAACTACCAAATAGAACAGAAAGAATCCAGAAACAGATTCATGAACATATGGTTTCCTCAAATTTGATAAGAGATAGTGTATTGGGGGTTGTGAAATTGTACATTTTTTAGTAGATGATCTGTGGAAATTTGGCTCAGTATATGGACTTTAAAAGTTGGATTACAAAGTTGGATTTAAAAAATGGCTCTACATAGATTAAATAACCAAATGCCAAAAGTAAAGTTAAAAATATAAAAAAATGCAATATTTTTATGACCACATAGTTAGAAAAAAAATTAAAAACAAAACCTTACAGTATAATTCATGTACAAAACATTTTTAACTTTGGTTAGGTACAAGTAAAACATCGTTAATTAATAAACCTCACAGCAGGCAAACTTAACCACTATATGACAGACTGGAGATGATATATGCAATGTTAAACACAAGCAAATGATTAATGTCTATATTATAAAGGAACACATTCAACTTATCAAGGAAAGGAAATATTTACAAAAATAAGCTGAGAATATGAATAAAACTAATAATTAACAATTATATAACAATTAATGTGTTCTAGATAATGTGTTAAGCATTATATACATTTTAATTTACTTAACATTCACAGAGTTACAAAGCTGATATGGTTCTCCTCACTAAAGATGAATAGAAGGATGCACAGAGAGTTAAATAATGTGTATAAGTTTATCTTTGTCTAAGTAAGTGATGGAGGCAGGATTTGCTCCAGGCTGTCTTGGTCCAAAATCTGTGCTCCTTATTAGTTTATATTGCCTTTGAAGAAATATCCACATAATTAATATGTGCATGATCAGCCTCACTGGTAAATGTGGAAATAGATATTAAAATTGTGTACCTTCTTGCAAGTAGTAGATTGGCAAAAATGTAAAGGCAGTAGTACACTATGAAATGTTAGAATATGGGAAAATTGGAAATTTTAACCATTGCTGATGTTCCCATGTTTGGAAACTTGTGCAGGCATTCTGCAGATATTTAGTGATATCTGGTAAAATCTTATAAGCAAATATCCCACATCCAGCAGTTAGTCTCACAGCAGAATATATATCCCCCAAAAATCTTTCCCATAAGTCTGTAAGGATACACGAATAAAGACATTCATCACAGTGTTGTAGTTTTTGGTAACATAGAAGTGTAGGCAAATGACAAATCTGTTACTGGAGGGATGGGCTTATAATCGTAAGATATATCCATTATGTATAGATACAAGTATCATATGTATGTATATGATAAATGAATAAAGCAAATATAATGAGTTACATTTATTATCAAAATATTAATATATCTCAAAAACCTAATGTTGAATGGAAAACCTAAGAACACAATACAGTTTATAGGACAAAGGTGCTAAAGAAAATGAAAAATCACATTTCAAGCAAATCTATACAATTTTTAAGACACATTTACACCTAATTCAGCATAATTTAGATGGGTTGAAAATATATGCATTAAATACACTAGGAAGGTGCCATGGATGTGTGTGTGTGTGTGTGTGTGTGTGTGTGTGTGGCATAGAATATGGGAATTAGTCTTATGTGAAAAGTGCATTAAAATAAGAGAGCAGGTAAAAATGCAAGAAATCTTAAGTGGTGAACTTCTGGGTTGCTCAGAGCATTCATATTTATATTTGGTTAATACAAATAAAATATAATATAAAATAAAATCATGTGTGCATTTTATATATAAGTATCCTCCAGTCTATCTTCTGTTGTGAATTGAAAGATTCAATATTTTTAAGTAAGTTTTTATAATCATATAAAAGTCAATAGCAGATATTCCAGCAACAATTTAAAATTTATATGTATATATTTGTGTGTGTATATATATATACACACATATATATATACATTTTTTTTTTGTGGTACACGGGCCTCTCACTGTTGTGGCCCTCCCGTTGTGGAGCACAGGCTCCGGACATGCAGGCTCAGCGGCCATGGCTCACGGGCCCAGCCGCTCGGCGGCATGTGGGATCCTCCCGGACCGGGGCACGAACCCATGTCCCCTGCATCGGCAGGTGGACTCTCAACCACTGTGCCACCAGGGAAGCCCTATATATTTTTTAATATTCACTTTTTAACATAACTTAATATTTTTCAAACTGAGTCTACTAAACCCCTAGTCTTCCTTTAATAAACATAGTCATTAAGCATACATTTATTTTATTGTATATCTAGTATATGTTAATTTGAATAATAAAGAAACAATTCCAAAGAGGAGAAATTTAAAATAAGAAGCTTTTCCAAAAGTAAATATAAAAATATTTTTATTATACTATACCTAAAAGTTTGGCATTTTAATATAAGGCATGATGAAAATGAGATATTAAAATATCTATAGTCTTACTACAGTCAACTTTATAACTTATTTTTCATTTTAATGCCAACTGAATGTAAACAGAATGAGAGCGTTTAATCCCTAACATTGCCTCTTGGGAGTTTTCCTTGATTTTTAGATATGATGTGAAAGCTGGATGACTCATTCAATATGATTCAGTGCCCTTGAGGAAGGTTGAAGAGAATAGCTCAAATAGGGAAGATAAATTCCCTATAGCATCTCAGAATGTAGCATTTTTTAAAGCTAGAAAACATTTTCCACACAATTAGCACAAAATCACTTTGTCATGGATTTGCCTTCAGGTCATTAACTAATATGTTCACTAACAACTTGCACATAGTGGATTGGAAAAAAAAAAAGCTTTCTGAGTCAGAACTGTGACTGATTTGGAATTAAACCATGCTTACTGGAATTCTATAAATATATTTCTATTTTCAGTATTTCTGTTGTGACCCTGCAATGACATTCAAAAAATATATTTTCTACCTCATCTATTTCTTCAATATTCTAAATGCTATTTAAGCAAAATTCATTTAATTATTTCATAAGTGACCCCACTTCTCTTATTGGGAAATAAATGTGTCGTTCACAATAGAAAATGAAATACTATGTATGCTGTCTTTGTAAAGTTTTACATGCATTAATGTTGTATTTGTACTGTATACAGAAGAATCATATTAAATAATAATATTGTGATAAAACTACATATAATACTCTTTATGAAGAAAATTGTCTATACAATTCCTGATGAATTATGAAAAATATTCCCCAAATATTATAAAATTTGAAAACCCCAAAACATTACGTATAATTTTGGATGTTAACATGTAAATTCACACACTCAGGGTAGGGCAAAAAATTCTCTAAAATCAAGTCCTAAAAGGCTTATCAATCCTCCTTGGATTAACATGATCTATTAGAAGAGGTAAGGCAAGGATCAGTTTGGAAAACTTACATATAGGGGAACAAGTCCATGTCTCAAAATAGCAACACAGTTCTTATTAATGTCAAGGGGTAGAGTCTAAGATTTTACATATGCCAAAACTATAATATAATATTGTCACAGCTTATGGGGTTTTTTGAAAAGTAAAAAGAACTCACATTTATTAGGAAGAAGAAAGTGAGGGAGAGATAGGAACATAAAGGATCCATAAGACTCACTCACCAGCAAAGTAAATCACTTCCATAATTCAACCTTGTGGCTGCAGTATATATCTAAAAGTATGCCTCAATAAAATTGCAGTTTAATTGCTTTGAATAGTTAAAAGAATGATAGCTCACAGCTGGCTCAGAAATACTCTTCACAGTATTACTGAAATCTCAGAGAATTTGTGCAGGTATCCTAGAGTAAGTTGGGAGCTTGAACCACCTCTGTTATCTCCTTGATATATTCATACAGACCACTGACTGACACTTCTATGAAACCATCTGAGATGGCAGGAAATAATGGCTACATGTAGCAAGTTCCCATTTCCCAGAAGTGAGCATAAGCAACACACTCCCTGCCAACTGGGACTTTTCTCCTCTGTGATAGGGTTATCAATCATCTTGAGGATGTCAAGAGAGAGGCTACAGAATAAACCCTGAGGACCAGATGGAAAAGGGAAGAAGTCAGTATCTTAGTTCTCTCTACAGAATGGAATGGATGGTTGAGAAAAATCTAACCTGACCAGAGAAGCTGATCTTGACTTAGAGACTCTTGGTGGTATTAGATAAATATTCAGGGGATATATACACCAAGCTCAATAAGGCATAGTTTAGGAAAAGCATAGTCAGGAGATCTTCAGATGTCTTTATTTCCCTTTTGTTTTCTTTCTCTTTTCCATACTGATTTTATTCCTTCTCCAAGGATCATTGTCTTCATAGCAATATTTGGAGTTTTTGGAGGATAACTAATAACCCATTATACTGTATATGTATTACAACAGTTTCTCTGAATCTTTGTATGTTTATCAATTTTACTAATAGTAAAAATTGCAATGGACAGTTTTGCTTTTTTCTCTGGTATTTTTAAAATTCTAACAAATATATAAGCTTTTTTCCATATAGATTCTATATCTTCTTTCTTCTCTATGATGATGTTAAGTTTTGTTATACTATGATATAAAGTATATCTTGAAGTATATCTATATCTTAGGTATGATATTATGGGCTGAAGTGTATCTTCTAAAATTTATTAGTTGAGATCTTAACATCCAGTATTTGGAAGTAGGGCCTTGAATGAGGTAAAATGAAGTCTTATGGGTGGGCCCTAATCCAATATGCCTGGTGTCCTTATAGGAAGGGGATATTAGAACACAGACACACACAGAGGGAAGACTATGTAAAGACACAAAAGTTGGCCTTCCAGAAGCTGAGGAGAGAGGCCACAGAAGAAATTAATCCTGCCAACACCTTGACCTTAGACTTCTAACCTCCAGCACTGTGATGAAATAAATTTTAGTTATTTAAGTCACCCAATGTGATACTCTGTTATGATAATCCTAGCAAACCAATATGTGTGGGTATAGATATAGCTATATAGATATTCCACATAACTATACAAAAATATATTGCGTTTTTATGGTAGTGGCAGTAAGAAGTGGAGGATATAGCTAACTTTACCTCAGATAACTCATTTTGAAGATTATCAAGTGATTAATTCATCTTTTAGTCAATGTATTAAATGACATTTATTATTTATTAAATTCTTGTATACAACTGGATCAGATCTTGGACTCAATTATCAGTGAAGGGGACTTGGAAACACAGTGAATGTGGTTGGCTCTACTATCTGACATCTGTGGGTTTTAACTTAATTCCTAAGTTTCTCCAGTAGTGTACTGCCTACAAGATCAAGACTGGTTCAGGAACTGTGGAACACGTGACTGGATATTTTATAGGAGAAAGTGGCAGAACATGAAGCCATCCACAGGAGGATAGATTATCTCTAATCTGCTAATAACTGACTACCTCCACTAGAAAAAAAAATGAAGCTAGTCCGGAATAATCCACTTTTCTAAAATTATACTGACTTCTTTTATCACATGTTTTCTGCTAAATGAGCATGAAGATCATCTTTCAGATGACATTTGTCAGAATTTTTCATAGGGTGAATAGAGAAAAGCAGAATAATTTAGATGTATTTTTCTATGCTTTTGCTATAAACTACTTGCATTTATTAGTACATATCACCTTGCCTTCAGTTTAAAGTAATTAATATACATTTTTTTGAAATTTCATTATTTACTAATAACATGATTATTTATTCTTTCATATAAATTTAATAATCTATCAATGTTTTAAACTGTATTAGTTACCACTGCAATTATCAGTTAACCACAATATTTTGCTAATGATTTAATAAAATGTATTTATTTAAAATAATTCATTTATGTCTATAAGTAAATTTATTTTATTACTATTATAAATGTACACAACAGAACATAAAATGTCATTGTTTAACTGAAAATACTTTTAATTTTTTTTAAATACCAGAATTTTCAAACAAATAAAAATCATGAAATAACAGAGAAGAAAGAAAAAAATGTGGTTTATCAGATACTTATTCTCTTCATTGCCTCAATCATACTGTGTAACAAGCTCAGCATCAGTGACTAAAATGAATAAGCACTTATTTGGCTTGTAGGACTGTGGGTTAGTAATTAGACTTAGCTCTTCTGGATTGTTTTTCTGGTCTAGGATGGGTTCATATACATGCCTATGGTCAGATGTCTGTTGGTCTTCGATAGATGACTGCTCAACGTGTCTCTTCCCTTAAAGCAAACTAGCCCAGGAATGCTCCGTCGGCAGTAGTAGGAATAGTAGTACAGAAGTAGAAATAGGCAAATGTTTTCTTGAGGTTCTGCTTGAGTCAGTTGATCACATCTCCTTAGCCAAAGCAAGTCAGGTGGTTTACCCCAGATTCAGTGTACAAGAACAATTGGTATAACAGCAGGAGCAGGGACAAAATAAAATTTTTTGCTAACTATCACACTTGGGAAATTTAATTCCTAGTGCTTATAGAAATAATTTGTCTTTTTGTGTCTCATCTGTTATGGCATCATGTGTTGCAGATTCAAATTTTATCTCTAGCTTTATATTCTAATCAGCCTAAATCAGAAATGTTTTGATAAATTTTATCAGAGACATTACATTGTTCACTATGCAGTGATAACAGTGATAGTGTCTATAAACTGAATGGTTCTAGATATCTTGGGGAGGTGAAAAATATATCAACATTGATGTAATGTTACTGCCTCAAAGATATATTCAGGGATTTTAGAGTTTAAAAATTAAAGGTTGGAGCAGAATCAGGAATAATACCAGATATCCTATTTTAATATGGTGGAGCTAAACTATTCTCTCTTTATTTAATTTAAAAAACAATATAAATATCAAAATGATATGAATCATGATTGTTTTGTGTTGTTTTTATTTAGCAAACAACCATAAAATACTTTCTTCTTTGTTGATCCAATTTTGTGTGTTTCTGACTTTTCACTATGAATGTAATTTAGT
Source organism: Orcinus orca (assembly GCF_937001465.1). Taxonomy (NCBI): domain Eukaryota; kingdom Metazoa; phylum Chordata; class Mammalia; order Artiodactyla; family Delphinidae; genus Orcinus; species Orcinus orca. The sequence continues at coordinate 42,945,769 of NC_064576.1, read as the reverse complement.
TTATCACAGCTCCTTTGGTACAAAATCTATAATTTCAGACAGCTCTAATATCTTCTTAGCATCCCTAACTGTGCTGTGATTTCCCTTTGGAGACCCCTAATGAACCATTTTCTTGGGACTGCTGTCTGATCTCTTACAGTCCCTTAACATAAGGTATAGTATCCTGAGCATAAAATAACTTCTTATCCACTCTCAATTTTTTCTTGAATTTGTGTAATTTTTCTGTTACTTTCATGCTTTTCATTCCCCACATAGAAAATCATACACTAATTCTATTTTTAAAGAAAAATGAAATATTAATACATGATTCTTAATTATGTAAGTACTTTCAATATATATTAATAAAAATAAAATAATGATAATAGTGTTTTAGAGGGAAAATGTCTTGCTTCATTGTTTCAATTATACCTTTATTTTTTCTGTTGAAAATGTGAATCATGACCAAAAAATTGCAGATCATTAATATCTTGTGAAATTTCTTTGAAAGATAAATAATGCTATAAATATCTGAAATTTGTTGGACAATATTTTCTAATTTATTTAGAACACAAATATAAATGATTATAAAACTTCTAGATTTCATTGTTTTAACTTTCAGGTACCTTGACTTGTGACAGCTAGGTAAATATTTAACAACTGGTGCTACCAAAAAAACCAAAAAAGCTCTAATTTGGAGTATACATATTTCAAGATACCAATGTGATGCCATGAATGCAGCGTTGGGAAGAGGTGTATGCAATCATCTCTTTGAGCTAATTGTGAGCAGCCTCTGTGAGTGGGCTCCAGCACCCCTGAGTCCTTGAATATCTTGTTTCACTTTCTTCAAATGCTATAGTTTGATTGATATATATATATATATATATACTCTCTTAGTTCTTCTGGCAATCAAAAGACCTACAGGGATTAATAATAAAAATTATTTATGTGGACATGGGCCAGAACTAAGTTAGGTATATTACAGGGACTACAGTGAACTGAAGGGCTTATCATATCAGCTAAATGGCACAGCAATTACCTAGTTCTAGAGGACTATCTCTGGAATATTTCCAGATTCCCTTTCTGTGAGTTAATGTTTATTGAGTGTTTCTCCTTAAAAAGATATATTTTCGTTAATAATTCCTCTATGAGATAATATGTACATAGACTTTAGTGTTCCCTAGTATTCCACTCTACAGTAGCCATAGAGTCATAGTCACGAAGTTTATACATATGCATGCAAACACTTTATATTAGAGTCTGGTTGAATGTGTTACCATAAATCTATATTCCTAGGCAAAAATATATGGCTCAAAATGAGAACACATAATGCTAATGAGACAATAGATGTTAATACAATACACCACTAAATGAAAGAATAGATAAATTGGACTTTATATTCATGTCTCACTGTTGAAAAATCAAAAGGCAAACCATAAATGGGACAAAATATTTGCAATACTCATGACTCTAAAAGTACCTGTGTCTTGAATATATAAATAACTTTTAAAATTCAATAAGAAAACCACCAAGAAAAAATAAACAAAATTGAAAAACTACTTCACAAGGAAAGATATGTTAATAACCAGTATACACATGAAAATATGCTCAACCTCATTAATCATCAAGGAAATACTAATTTGTATTAATTTAAGCCACAGTGAGATATAGCTTCATATACGCTAGAATGACTAAAAGACAAAAGACTCGAGAATGTTAAATGTTAGAGAATGCAGATCAGAATAAATTCCTTCAGAGGAATACACAAGATAAAATTCTAAGCAAATATGGAAGGATTAACCTTTGATAAATCTATTTTCCTTTTAATAGGAAGGGATGAAGTGGAGAAAGGAGACATTAAAATCTGTTACATTGGAAAGCAGGAAAAATGGTAGGATTGCTAGGCAGTGTTGTTTTCATTTACATTTGGGTGATTTTATAGTGCTAATAACCAGTAGAGGCTGAGAGGACAGAGTCTGGAGTCAGACCACGTGAATTCAAATATCTCAAAAATCCTATATGTGATCTTAGAAACAGGAATATTTTCTTGTGTTTCTCTTTCCTCATCTGTAAAATTAGGATACTGAGAGTAAGTAGGTTGTTTACAAAGGTGAAGTGAGTTAATATATGTAAATATTTAGATACTTTATGTATAGAGTGTTACCTCTTTGTTAATAATAGAAATACCTCTATGTTCAGGTGCTCGGGAACACAAGGAAATAAATAAGGAAATAGACAAGGTATAGTTGGGAAAAGACACATAGTTACAGGGAATCTGTGTTGGAAATTTTTCAGGTCAGCACACTGGAGAGTGAGTTTAAACAAATACCGTATGCTAACACATATATATGGAATCTAAAAAACAAACAAAAAAAATGGTACTGATGAACCTAGTGGCAAGGCAGGAATAAAGACGTAGACATAGAGAATGGACTTGAGGACATGCGGGGAGGGAGAGGGAAGCTGGGGCTAAGTGAGAGTAGCATTATACACATTATACACACTACCAAATGTAAAATAGCTAGTGGGAAGCAGCTGCATAGCACAGGGAGATCAGCTCAGTGCTTTGTGACAACCTAGAGGAGTGGGATAGGGAGGGTGGGAGGGAGGCTCAAGAGGGAGGGGATATGGGGATATATGTATATGTATGTATGTGGCTGATTCACTTTGTTGTACAACAGAAACTAACACAGTACTGTGAAGCAATTACACTCCAATAAATTTGTATTTAAAAAAAAAAGTAAAAAGCATTCTCAAGGGTATTGTAATGAATCGGAATCTATGCTGAATAACAACAGAAGTGAGAATGTGAGGGGTAATATTAGTGAAATAATGCCGATGGAGTTATGAGTTGGATTTCTACATGAGTTGGGTAAACAGGCAAATAAGAGGAGTATAGAGTGTATTCAGAAAGTTGGACAGTTCAGATTTCTGAATCAACGTATTTGCAAATCAAAGATTTTAAGGTACAATAATGGGGATGGAAACTGACATGATATGGGGGAAATGGTTTTGGTGGATAAGGAGATCCAAGGGACTGAGTGGTACATTTCTGGACTAATCATCTATGTGCAATTTGAGGTTATACAGAAGAGTAAAAGCAGGAGGAGTACTATGAGCCAGATTCCAAAGGTCTTAATATCTGAACCAGAGCCAATAAGAAGTCTGAATATGAAGTACTACATAGGATTGAAAGTGGTATCTCATATCACGTGTTTCATTGAAACGAAATCTTTTATGGGAGGAAACAAGATAAAAGTTTTGGAAGTACAGTGAGAAATGAGGAAACCTACACTACCTCTATCTTTGCTGGTGCCTAAAAGTCTTCACCTGAGAGCTATACTAAAGAGGGCAGTATCACTGAGGTCTATCTGGGTTAAGAAGACAAAATGAACTTTCAGAAAAGAGGTTAAAGATATAGGATGTTCGATAAAATGTTCAGGAGGGTGGGGAATGATGTAGAATCGGGATATATTAGAGGATATATGGAACATAATGGAATATAAATCAAAGTGAGGAAAGATGGGCCTGGGAGCCTGGGATTTGTGCCCTTAAATAAATAGAGTCTAGCACATGGGTTGAAACTTGATAGTCTCTTAAAGATAAACAGTCTCTCATCTCTAAGAAGATATTTGGAACATCCATGCAACTATTCTGTGCTGCAGCTAATTATTGTTTGCTGGCCTGGATTAAGGGCAATCCTGGTGGGAGCATTAGGCTTTCAGATGACCTTTAGGTGACCACCTTTTCTGGAAACTATGAGGAAAGACCTAGAAATGAACAAAGAAACAAAGTTCACATACACTAAAGTTCCTGTGTTGTGAGCATCAAAATGCCCCCATTTTTTTTCATTCAAAATATTTCCTCTGTTTAACATATAATTTCAATTGATAGCTAACAACATGAAAACTTAAATGTACACTTAAATATATCCAATTTTTGATTAGTCTGTGAAGGTGAAAGATCATAGACATTATGAAGAGTGATATCAACATAAATTGTTTTAACCCATTCCTTAATTATATATTTTCTCACTTGCAGAATGTGCTATAAATAGTAACCAAAATTTCTTTGTAGCAGTGCCAATCTTCAGCTTAGCATATGAATTCAAACAGGAGAGACTGAAATTCTGATCAGTGTGTCTTCAGTTTAACCTGAATTCCTGCTGATTGAACTATGAGGCAATAATGACAGCTTCCTCACAGAGAAGGGTCACTGAAAACTGTACCCTTCATGACCTCATCACCAAAGAGTAAAATAGTTTATTTTTCCTAAACACTACAGTAGGGAGTTTTCGGAGTAAGGACTATTTTCAGTGCACAATAACATATCAGAATTCGTGTATAGACAATAAAGCAGCATACCACAAATCCCTAGAACACCAAGCTGGATATTCTCCTTCCTGCAGGTTTCTTCCACATGTTTTGAGATTAAAAACAATGATAAAGGCTTTGCATTTCCTCCCTGTCCCAATTGACTACAAGTCAGTTGAACACTGTCTACAAACATTGCTTTTTAATATTCTGCAAGGCTGAATTTTTTTATTTAGATGGTGGCTGTATAATTTCCAAAGAACAGTGGTTAGTGATCTGTTTATCAGGCAGATAGATACCCTCTCTTAAGGAATAATCTTTATCTTTCTTCACAGGTTGTGGAATCCTTAAAATCAGGGAACATGTCTCGTTTCACTTTTTATATTTAAATGTATCTGTATTGCTTAGGAGAATGCTAATTAAAGGTGTTTAATAAGTGTATGTTGACTTTTTGCAGATGTGGCAGTATCTAGGGAAAAGGAAAGTCTTTTCTTCCTATACTTTTCTTATATTCCTATTACATAACACTAGACAAGAATCAGAATGAGCTATGATTTCAATAAAATCCATTAAATGTTTATACTGTATTAAATGCTCAAAATCTACGATGATGAAAAATAAGGTACACTGTAGCAGTTTGTAACCTAGTGTTCTGCAAATATCTATGTACTCTAATAAATCCATAAGTCCATGTGACTTAGTTTTTGCAGAATTATTTTTTAAAAAGAGCATTCAATTAGATCACTTATCAACATTAATACATCTGAAAAATCCATTTCTTCCTTCTCCAATTTCCACTGAATAGGGACCATCCCACAGATTCACATTCCAAACTCCACAAGCCCTATTATGAGTTTAGGGAACTTTGTTCTCTCAGTCCCTTTTCTCTCATTACATTTATTAGAGAGCATGGCACCCTCCCAGCAAGCAAAAGGAAGAAAATAACAGAGAAAAAATAGTGGGAAGTCTGTGAACACTCACATATTTTAAAAATTCTTCTTAGTATTTTATTGGCCTCCTCAATTAGATTATTGGAATAAGCATAAAGCAGAATATTCTTCTACAAAACATTTTTTTCACAATACATATGAAGGATGCAAAGTTTTATATTTCACTATATTTTTCATAATTCTAAGAGCAGGTTTTAAGACAAGTTTTCCTTTGTGATGTTGATTTCTTACAATATTCACCCAATGTCTCTGAAACTAAAGGGCAAACCTAGCTGGTCCATTCAGTGTCACGTTTTGAGTAATACATCTTTTCCATTCTAAAATAATATTTACCACCAATAGTGCTGTACAATTTAAGTAAACCTAAAGAAACTTTTTTTCCAACTTTTCAGGACTTTATTTGGTTTCCAGGACCAGATTCTGTACATTTCCAAGCTTCCTACTCCAACACCACTAATAGTATTTCACCTTCAAAAGTTTGATTTTTTTTTTTCTGGAATGTCAATGATACTCCTGGTTTGCTGGTTACATCTTCAAGTCACACTTCTCCTGCTTTACTTTTTAATTGTGCATTTTTCCAGCCAGCGTGTTTGCTGTCTTTCTCCTGAAGAATCTCGTTCCATTCCTCTAGGACCTTCGCCTCTTCCAGAAGGGCCTTTCCCTCCTCTTGAAAAACACTGTTCTCCTCTCTCAGAGCCTTGTTCTCTTCACAAAGGGCCTGCTCCTCCTTCCACAGAGCTTGTTCTTCCGTCTCCAGTGCAAGTCCTTCTTCCATCAGGACCTGTTGCTCCAATCTGATCGCACACTCCTGATGCTGTAAGGCATTGATCTCCTCATGTAGAGAACTTATTTCTTCTTGAAGGGTTTTCGCCTCGTTCTGGGAGGTTTTCTCCTGTTCCCTGAGAGCCTTGATCTGAACTTCCAGGGCTCGATTCTGTTGCCAATAAGACTTACTTTCTGTGTTCAAGGCGTTGACTTTTTTCCCCAGGTGGTTTTTGATTATCTAAAATCACACTTTTAAACGTACACAGCAGCTGGTTTCGCTGTCTCAGGGACTGGTTCTCCCCCCGGATTAACTGATTGCCCATTCGGAAAGCTTTGTTTTCTCCTCGAAGGGCTTTGTTTTCTCCCCAGAGGGACTTGTTTTCTTTTCTGAGAGCCTTGTTCTCAGCCCTGGACACCTTATTGTCTCTCTGAAGGTTTTTTTCCCACCTCCTGAGATCCATGTTTGAGCTTGTTTTGATCTTGGGTACAAGAGGAAAACAAATGCAGTGTCTTCCGTCTTTTAAATTCAGAGACAACCATTGTTTCTTAGTGTTTTATCTGAGAAGAGTATATAAACTCCTGGTGTGCTGGGTTCAACCAAAGGTGAACTAATGATATTTGGAATAAAAAAGGTCCTAGATTTGTTGAGAATGTGTTTGTATAGAATTGGCTGTTGGTTGACTTGCACAAATAGTAAACCCAGCAGGGATCTAAGAAGGTTCAGCGAGGTTCACTGCAGGGGAAAAAAAAGTGAATTTATGAAGAGAAGTCAGCAAATTAACTATTAGGTTGATATAAAAAAACTGAATAAGTTTAAATCCCAACACACAAAAATTACACCATAATAATTCTAGATTACATATTGAATCTAGATGCCAGATAAAAGTTAATGTGTTGAATTGTTATGTGTTAAACTAAGCTAAACTCTGAGCTAAACTATGTATAATCAACTATTAATCTTTCACTAATATATTCATTATTTTAATTAAATCATCTGCTATTGGTGTGGAAAAATACCATCTATTTTTTTAAAAAATGTCTTGCTTTGTGAGAACTAGAAAATATTTTTTAAAGAAGTTATACACTATAATTTTTACCATATTTACCTAGGCATTTAGTAGTAATATTGCAAATTTAAACAATTATTCACATACATTTCTCTCGTCTCTGAATTCCCTGCAAGCCTGATTCCTCTTAGTACTAGAAAACAACTTGTCAAGATTTTATGTCATCAATAGTGATGTCATATGCTGTTGACTCTAATGATATAATGGGTGCTATACATAGTGTTTGGCTGGTTTTTGGTATGTTTTTTAAGAAAAAAATATAATTAAAAAGTAAGGTCATATTAGATACCTGTCTATACTATTAGTGAATATGTATTTAGTCCTTGCTTTCATCTAAATTATTAAAATTAATTTATAAGATTGATTTTTGTTATAAGCAAAATAACTTCTAATTATCATAACCTAGGAATTAACAAGTACTAGTAAACACTGTACAATTAAAGGTGAAAATACTTTAAATGATTTTAAGATCACTGAAACAATAATATACTCAATAATCAGTATTAGGTAAATTTGTAAATTATACTAAGGAAATAGCACTGGACACATTTTAATTCCAGTAATCCTATATAAGGTAAATTTTTAGATTATCCAATATATGTCCACTGTTAGAATATAAAACAAGAGTATTTTTATAATTTTTTAAAATGTAAACTTTTGGTGAAATATTAAAACATTTAAATATTACTATATTAAATAGATGTCACAATGTTTTAACTATTTATACTTATAAATTTATAATTGGCTTAAGGTATAAACTTGAAAATAGAATATATAATAATATGTATAATCCCAAACCACTCACCTTCATAAAGATTTGCCAGTTTATTCACTGTGCCAGCTTTCTTACCAGCTATTTACATTATATCTGTTTAATAAGATTGAAAAAGTATTTTTCTCACACAGTCATAACTCTCTAACTTAATAAAATAGTAAAAAAAAAATTATAATGGCATGGAATGAGAGTTAATGTAAAATTAAGAGGATCTATGTGAAAATTTTCAATTTCTTTGTTTTTAACTTTATGAGAGTGAAACATCCATTTGATCTGCTTCATCTATAATTTAATTGAGAAAGTATTTTATGTAACTATGTACCGGCTTCTTCTTTATACTAGTGTTTCTAGTCTAGCTGTTTTACTACTGCTACCATGGTAGCTGAAGATTCAGAAAGAGTTCCAAAGACATTGGAACATTCTGTGTTAGAATGTTGCAATTCTTGAGACTTAAGGACAAACTGGGAAGCAAGAAGAAAGTCTCTGTTGCCCTTGATCTATTGAATAAAGTGAATTTATAATTTAAAACTTTCCCTCAATCTACAGGCCCAGATGGTTTCATCTATGGATTCTTTTAAATATTTAAGAAAGAAAGAATATTAATATTTCTATGAACTCTTTCAGATGAGAGAAAAAAAAAAAGAGCTTGTTGTTTTGAGACCACATTACTTTACATAAAACCCTGGCAAGGATATTACAAGAAAGAAAAACTATAGTCAGAAGTATCTCATAAACACAGATGCAAAAATCCTAAACAAAAGATTAGTACACCAAGTACAACAATACATAAAATGCATAATGTGTCATCCATTTAACCAAACTGAATTTAATTCATGAACACAAGATTGAGTTAACATTGGGAAATCAATTAATGTAATTCACTACATTAATTTGTTCTGTTAAGAACAAAGGAGAAAACTTTCATCTCCTGCCAAGATGAGAAAAGTAAATTCAGAAGATTCAGAAAAAGCATTTTATAAAACAAAAATCAACACACTTTCATCATTAAAACCAAAACCAAACTAACAATACCATCACCAACAATTTTTTCGCACAGTAAGAGCAGAAAAGAACTTCTTTAATTCAATTATAAGTGTTAAGAAAAACCTGCAGAAACATACCAGATGATAAAATACAAATAGATCACAAGTATATAAAGATGTCTGCTATCATCACTTTCATTCTTCATTTTCCTGGAATTTTTACTATTACAAGATAAGAAAGTATGTAAGGATTAGAAAAAAAATAAGGCTCTCAGGATTTGCAAGTAATATTTCAAACATTTCTGAGAAAATGTTAAATTATTATAATAAAATAGTTAAACTACAGCTAACCTATTAAAATTGAATATGATTTAGTAAGCTTATTGGATATAAGGTCAATCTGAAATCAGCTTTATTTACATATATTCAACTAATGATTGGAAAAGGAATTTTATAATTATATATTATTTACATTGGCAGCAAAAGCATCTAGAAATGAATTTATGCAAGACCTCTATATAGAAAAATATAAACATTATTGAGAGAAATTACTGAGCTACAAATAACAGGAAGAGTAGACCATGTTTATGACTGGAAGTTTCAATATTGGAAAGATGTTAAGCTTCGTCAAATTGATTTATATATTCAATGAATTCTCTCGAAAAATAATCCCAGCAGTTTGTATAAGCTCGTGTGTGTAAAATGAAAAGTTGATTCTCATATTTCTATTTAAACGCCAGGAAAAGCAATGACAATCTTAAAAAGAAGATCAACTTTCTAAAAAGCTAAAGTAAATCAAAAAGCATTGTATGAATTCAAGGATAGACAAGTAAACCAATGGGACAGAATAGGAAGCTCAGAAACAGATGTACAAATTCATGGACTCTTGTTACATGGGACAAAACTGAGAAATCTCACAAACAACAGTCAAGTGAAATAAACAATACATCTCACATGATTTTATTTAAAATGCAAAATCATGTATAATGTATGATAATAAAAGTCAAAGTAAAGAGAATTTCTTAGAGGTAGGGATGTGCTAATGATGGCATGCTAGTAGTGTTCAATTTTTACTTCTAGGTGTGTATTCCTAGAGTTTGCTTATTGTTTGACATTTCATAGCGCTACCCACATGATTTGTTTGCTTTTTATGTATGTATGATTTACTCAAAATATTAATGTAAAAAGCAACAGGAGAAATGTTCACACATACATTGATGTATGTGTGTGTTTGATGTTTTTATAGAAGTCTACCACTTAATAGCAGTGTTATCTTGGGCAAGGTAACTTTTTCTCTCTTCGTTTCGTCAACCGCGTAATGAAGAATACCTGATTATTTTCGTATGTGGATACAATGAATTGAACTACATGTAAGGTACTTGGAAGTTTGTGTCGCCCATGATAAGTGTGAGTCACCACCACCACCATCATCATCATCATTATTATTTTTATTTTGCATTTTACTTATAGTGAAAAGAACTTTCTAACATGTCTTTACATCTGTATCAAATATCACTGGCATTGTTGCTCCTTTCACAAAATTTGCTGTTTCAGAATTTTCTAAAATTCTTGGTCAAATACGTTATTTCTGATCTCTTCAGATAAATCATAAACTTCAAGCCAGTCTTGCCTTTGATTATCATTCAAAAAAATAAATAGAAGAAAGGGAGACAAAGAAAGTGACTCCCTGACTATTTATTTATTAGTAATATTAGAAGATAAAGACTTGATTAAAGGAAAACAGATGACATGTTTAATAACATCATTTTAGAATGGAAAGTTTTCAAGCTTTCTAAACTTTTTTTCTAAATATCTGTTTATTGATTTGTAGATGAATAATCTGCTTTCAGACTTTTAATTTCTTTTAACTTGTTGACTAGTGCCATGCTCTATTTAGTAATGTAAGAATAGTGCCCATATAATTGCAGATTATTGGGTAGAGCTAATATAGTAAAGATTCAAAATCACATCCTCAGGAAACTTCTTGCATCTAGTCAGGAGTCACCTAACACCATTTTGTAGTTAACATGATTTATTTTCTGTGCTTTTTTGTTGAAGGCTTGGCACATATTGATTGCATAAAACATTTTAAAAAAAATAAAACACCACATAAAAATTGTGGTGTTTACAAAGTCAGCATTCTAGAATTAAATATCTTAACATTTAAACTAGTGTAGTCTGGCCCTGGCTCTTGTCACTTTCCAGTTCTATGACCTTAAAAGTCCTTCTAGAGAATGAGCTGTCTCTGCTCTAAATCAGCCTAAATGACTCTTATCTAAAGTAAAATCAGGACTTTTGAGGAGGGAGCAGCCACAGGAATGCCAGGACCACAAATCCAGAGACACTTGGGTGTGAAGGGTGAAGTTATAACTTAAATCTTAAATATTATAGTCCACAAGTTATTTGAGCTCCTGAGATTGGGAAAATAGCACAAGGAAAGTAAAAGACAAGCAGGAATCAAGCATGACTAATGTGGTATTATTGAGATTTTTGACATACCATTCCCAATAGTATCATTATGCTCTGAGTTGTATCCCCCCAAATTCATATGTTGAAATCCTAACCTCCAGTAATTCAGAATGTGAATGTATTTGGAGTTAAAGTCTATAAATAGGTAACTATTATAAATTAAAATGAGGTCATTAGGGTGGTCCCTAATCCAATATAACTGGTGTCCTTGTAAGAAGAGGAAGTTTGGATACAGGCACAGAGGGAAGGCCATCTAAGGGCAAAAGGAAAAGACGGCCATCCCCAAGTATCAGAAGAAATTAATCCTGCTGACACCTTAATCTTAAACTTCTAGCCTCCAGAACAGTGAGAAAATATGTTTTTGTTTAAGTCCCTTAGGGGTACTTTGTTATGGCAGGTCTAGCAAACTAATGAAAAAATCATTCTTCTCTGTTTAAGTTCTGAAAAAATTGACCTTTGAGGGTGTACAGTAAAAGTTTAATGAATACATGGCCACATTCTAATTTCTATAAGTAAAATGGGCATCCACTTGTGCTATCTGCCCTAGTAACATACATACACACACACACACGCACACGCACACACACACAGAAATGTATATATATAATGCTATTGCTCTGCTCTGGTATAGAACTGGTACAATGGGACTTACTGTTTTATTGGATCCTATCGATATTTGACTCATTAACCTAAAATGCTTTGGGCTTTTGGGGTGTAAAGTCAAATTCTATTACAAGTTATAATTATTCAAATATAATATATTATGGCATGTTTCACTTTAAGTCCCTGTCCCAAGGAAGATCTTTTCTGAAAATATTTTTTTTCCTTATAATGAAAATTGTATTTGCTTTCCACTTACTTTTTAATATCTCTTTTTCTTCAGACATCTTTGCTTAACTTTCAAAGAATCATATTAATGCAATTTCTTTCAGTACAACTACAAAGTCTAAGTAACCTACTCCAGCCAGAATTGCATGGCTAATGATCAATATCTAAGCAAAAGCAGCCATTCATCTTCAAAAGTCTGAAATTACACCCTTTTTAGGACAAAATGGGAATTTGTTTTAACCTTGAACCAAATTATTGTCAGGAGAAATTTATTGCATTTTAAAACAATAAGAAACATATTTCAGTACAGGCTCCCATTTCTTTTTTGCATGCCAGTATTTATTTAAGACTATTTTTTTCCTCTGTGCATATTTCTGGCTTTTCCATCCCAAGCTGTTTGCTGTTTTATAGCAAATGAAAATATCTTTGCGGAAATTGCATATAAAACTGTTTATTGAGACTTAAAAAAAAAATTGACCTTTGAAATTAGATCCATAGGAAGAAACTGACCATCAACAGGTTGATTTTCACCATCCTACATTACTGTTTTGCACAACCTTATTTTTATTTCTCTTTCGGTCCCTGGATTCTGACAACCAGTTCTATATTCATTTGGGATCTAGCTAGGAACCCAGAAATTACATTCCCCTGTGAGTAGGTATTTTCAATTATGCACAACAGTGGCTGTTTCTTCTCTTTCCTTTTATTAAACTGTTTAAGAAATCTGCCTATTAAGGAACTTTTTTTTTCTTTCTTTCTTTCTTTCTTTCTTTCTTTCTTTCTTTCCCTTTCTTTCTTTCTTTCTTTCTTTCTTTCTTTCTTTCTTTCTTTCTTTCTTTCTTTTTTTCTTTCTTTCTTTCCTTCTTTCTTCCAAATAGAAAGATCTTTCTATTTGATTCTTCTTTCAAACAGAAAGAAAATTTTCTTTCTTCTTTTGATTGAAGTATAGTTGACTTACAATACTATGTAGTTTCAGGTATACAACAGTGATGCCATATTTTTATATATTAGACACCATACAAAGTTATCACAATATTATTGAATATTTTACCTGTGAGGTACATTACAACCCAGAGGCTTATTTATTTTGTAAGTGGTAGTTTGTACTTCTAAATCCCCTTCACATATTTTCCCCATCCCCCTACTCTCCTCCACTGTGACAACCACTAGTTTTTTCTCTGTATCTAGGAGTCTGTTTCTTTTCTGTTGTATTTGTTTGTTTGCTTTGTTTTCAGATTCCACATATAAGTGAAAACATTTAGTATTTGTCTTTCTTGGTCTGACTTATTTAGCTTAGCAGAATACTCTGTAGGTCCATCCATGTTGTTGAAATGGCAAGATTTTATTCTTTTTATTATGGCTGAGTAGTATTCTGTTGTATATTTATACCATATTTTCTTAACCCATTCATCTATTGATGGGCACTTAGTTTGCTTCCTTGGCTACTGTAAATAATGCTGCTATGAACATGGGGGTGAATATGTCTTTTTGATTTAGTGTTCTTGTTTTCTTTGGATAAAACCCAGAGTAGAATTGCTAGATCATATGGTAGTTCCACTTTTTATTTTTTGAATTTGGTTGGCTAATATTTTTGTTGTGGATTTTTACTTTTATATTCCTCAGGATTATTGGCCTGTGTTTTTCTTTTTTTGTAGTGTTTTTCTCTGGTTTTGATATCAGGGTAATGTTTGCTTCATAGAATGAAACGTCTTCATTTTCTTGGACTAGTTTGAGGATGCTGTGGATTAACTCTTCTTTTAATGTTTGGTAGAATTTCCCTCTAAAACTCTCTGGCCCTCTACTTTGTTGGCAGTTTTTTGATTACTGATTCAATTTCATTACTAGTAACTTGTCTGCTCAGATATTCTATTTCTTCCTAATTCAGCCTTGGCTGATTGTATATTTCTAGGGCATTGTTCATTGCTTCTAGATTGTAGAAGTTGTTGGTATATAACTAGTCATAGCAGTCTCTTATGTTTGCTTGCTATTGGTTATAATATCTCTTCTTTCATTTGGGCCCTCTCTCTCTTGTTTTTTTTTCCTTTTTTTTTTTTTTTCTGTTTTTAGTAAGTCTGGCTAAAGGTTTGTCATTTTGTTTATCTTTCCAAAGAATCAGCTGTTAGTTTCATTGATCTTTTCTATTGTACTTTAGTTTCTATTTTATTTCTGTTCTGATGTTAATCATTTCTTTCTGTTAACTTTGGGCTTTGATTGCTCTTCTATTTCTAATCCCTTACAAGTAAATTTAGGTTGTCTATTTGATATTTTTCTTGTTTCTTGAGGTAAGCCTGTATCACTACAAACTTCCATCTTAGAAATGTTTTCCAATATCCCATAGATTTTGAAACGTTGTGTTTCCATTTTTGTCTCAAAGTTTTTTTGTTTTGTTTTGTTTTGTTTCTCTTTGATTTCTTCATTGACCCATTGGTTGTTTTGTAACATGTTGCTTAGTCTCCATGTGTTTGTGTTTTTTCCAGTTTTCTTTCTGGAATTGATTTCTAGTTTCATACCATTGTGGTTGTAAAAGATGCTTGATATGATTTCAATCTTCTTAAATTTATTGAAACTTGTTTTGTAGTCTAGCATGTGATCAATCTTGCAGAATGTAATAAATACACTTAAAGAAAATGTGTATTCTGCTGTTTTGGGATGAAACTTTCTGATGGTATCTATTAGATATATCTGCTCTAATGTGTCACTAAAGACCAGTTTCCTTATTGATTATCTTTCTGGATGATCTATCCATTATGTAAGTGGATTTTTAAAGTCCCTACTGTTATTGCATTACTGTTTATTTCTTCCTTTACGTCTGTTAATGTTTGCTATATACGTTTAAGTGCTCCTATGTTGGATGCATTAATATTTGTAAAAGTTCCAACCTCTTCTGGGATTGACCTCTTTATCATTAGGTAATGCCCTTCTTTGTTTTTTGTTGTAAAGTTTATTTTGTCTGATATGAGTATTGCTACCCCAGATTTCTTTGCATTTCTATTTGCATGGAATATCTTTTTCTATCATTTCACTTTCAGTCTGTGTGTGTCTTTAGCTCTGAAGTGAATGCCTTGTAGGTGGCTTGTGGATGGGTCTTGTTTTTTGTAAATTCAGCCACTATATGCCTTTTGACTGGAGAATTTATTCCATTGACATTTAAAGTAATTATTGAGAAGTATGTGCTTATTGCCATTTTGTTAATTGTTTTCTGGTTGTTTTTGTAATTCTTCACTATTCCTTTCTTCTTCTTTTAGTCTCTTCTCTTGTGGTTTGATGGTTTTCTTTAGTGTTATATTTGGACTACTTTCTCTTTATTCCCTCTCCCATGTTTTATGTTTTTGATGTGATATTTTACATCTTTTTATTTTTTGTATTCCTTAACTAATTATTGTGGCTCTAGTTGATTTTATGTGTTTTGTTTTTTAACCTTCATACTAGCTTTTTAAATGGTTGGTCCACTGTCTTTACTATATATTTGCCTTTACCAGTGAAATATTTTCTTTTATATTTTTATTTTAGTATTTGTATTTTTATTATGAGTTATGGTATTTTCTTCTTCACTTAAAGCCAACCATTTAACATTTCTTGTAAAGCTGTTTTAGTCATGGTGAACTAATGACTAAAACTCTTTTAGATTTTTCTTGTCTGGGAAACCTGTTACTTCTTCTTTGATTCTGAATAAGAACTTTACTGGGTAGAGTACACTTAGTTGTTGTTGTTGTTGTTGTTTTTAGCACTTTAAATATGTCATGCCACTTCCTTTTGGCCTGCAAAGTTTCTGTTGAAAAATCAGCTGATGACCTTATGAGGATTCCCTTGTGTGTGACTTGTTTTTCTCTTGCTGCCTTTAAAATTCTCTCTTTATCTCTAATTTTTCCATTTTAATTATGGTAAATATTCATGTGGATCTCTTTGAGTAAATTTTGTTTGGAACTTTCTGGGCTTCCTGGACTTGAAAATCTGTTTCCTTCCCCAGGATAGGGAAGTTTTCAGCTATTATTTATTCAAATACATTTTCTGCCCTTTTCTCTTTCTCTTCTCCTTGTGAGAACCCCTATAATGTAAATGTTAATATGTCTGATGTTGTTCCAGAAATCCCTTAAGTGGTCCTCATTTTTTAAAATTATTTTCTCTTTTTGCATTCTGATTGGGTGATTTCCACTATTCTATCTCCAAGATTGCATATGTATCGTTTTGTATTATATAATCTGCTTTAGATTCCTTATAGTGGATTTTTTATTTTAGTTATTGTATTCTTTGCATATCATTTTTTAAAATATTATATTTTCTAACTCTTTGCTGAAGTTCTCACTGTGTTCCACCATTCTTCTACCAAATTCTGTGAGATTCTATGTGACTGTCGCTTTGAAGTTTTATCAGGTAAATAACTTATCACCATTTCATTGGGGATTTTTTTTTGGGGGGTGTATCTTTTTCTTTCATTTGAAACATTTTCCTTTGTCTTATTTTGTTTGACATTCTGTATTTGTTTCTGTTACTTAGGCAAAACACTTACTTCTCCTGGTCTTGAAGGCATGATCTTGTGTTGCAGCATCCCTATGCAGACTGTCTACACCCAGTGGCTTTGGTGGTGACCTTGCTGCAATAGCTGGAACTGGATCTGGGCATGGGCGGGGGAGCTGCTGAGGCAGTCTTGGCAGTCCAGCTAGAGTGCCAGGTGCTTTTTATTCTACTGCCTCTGTCCTGAGACTGAGTGAGTGAGTTTGTGTGTGAACCTTTTATGAGCAGAGTCTTGGTTTCCAGCAGTCCTCGGGCTTTCCTGGTCATAAGTTCCACTGGTTTTCAAAGCAAATTATGGAGTTTCATTTTTCTGGTGCTCGATCCTATGGCTGGAGTGTCCAGTATGAGGTTGGAACCCCTCACTTCTTAGGGGAGACATCCAAGTTTATGACATTCTCTCCCATTTATAGGTCACCACACTAGGGGTGTGAATCCTGACAAAATTGCATCTCTGCCCCACTTACTCATCTCGACATTTTCCCTTTATACCCTTAATTGTAGACAAGCTGTTCTGCTGGTCTTCAGTTTGTCCTCAGAAAGAGTTGTTTCATATGTAGCTGTAGTTTGGGTGTGTCTGTGGGAGGACATGAGCTCAGGACCTTCCTTCTCTGTCATCTTGATCCTGCCTTCTCAGTTTCTTTCTTATATGAAGTTAACCAGCTCAGAATCAACTTGACTCTATACGGTTTTTGCACTACCTGGAATATGCAGGGTATACCTGTTTGTGATTTTCTCCTTGACCTGTAATATAAAAAATATTGGGGGCTGCTAATCTATTTTTACTAATACAAGCTTGGTATTAACAATTCAAAGCTAGAACTTCTCTAGTGTGGTAAAGTACCCACAAAATTCAGCTGACAAATCATATAAAAGCAGCAAATACTCTATAAATCAGTTTCTAAAAGAATTTTAAAGAGGTAAGGTGATATTTTGCCTAAAACTGAACCTGTGCTTCATTTATGCCTACTTAGGAAATGCTGAACTTGTGAAGCAAGCAATGAAAACATGCATGCTGAAGCCACCTGCATCAACTAAAAGAACAGTTGTGGGCTTCCCTGGTGGCGCAGTGGTTGAGAGTCCACCTGCTGATGCAGGGGACACGGGTTCGTGCTTTGGTCTGGGAAAATCCCACATGCCGCGGAGCGGCTGGGCCCGTGAGCCATGGCCACTGAGCTTGCGTGTCCGGAGCCTGTGCTCTGCAATGGGAGAGGCCACAACAGTGAGAGGCCAGTGTACCGCAAAAAAAAAAAAAAAAGAACAGTTGTTAGCTTGCAAGGATCATAAGTAATCTAGCCTTTGCAGAGGGTAGCCTTGAGATCTCCGTGCCTTTTGCTTGTTAACCTCCCAGCAGCCAGACTTTACTTATCAGACCACAGTCATGGGGTTCTGCTGACTATTAAGCCCCATGAGTTCTGACTTGCAGAGTACTGCAGCATCTGAAGTAGTCCCTTTTGAGCTTTTTTCTGAGATCCTAGTGACTTTGCCAAGCCTAGAGAAGTCCAGCACTTCTTCTGAGACCTAGGCATTTTTCTGAAAGGTGTCGTCTTTGCTCAAGTCCTTGCAATCACTACAGAACTGGCTTGAACATCTTGCACAGGTCTCAGGACTAAAAGGCCAAGTGTTCCTCTGTAAAAATATCACCTGGATAGCATCTCTTAGGTTTAAAATACTTTGCTCACAAACTGAAATCCAAGGCCCAGTGCCATACATCCTATACATATGGGTAGCTTTAATTGCTTCCTTAAACGACTTTTTTGTTTTATATTTTAGAATAGATAAAGGGTATATCAAAGTTTAAGGTCTCTGTAAAGTAAGGGCTCAAATCTGCAAATGTCCCAAGGAAGGACAGGTTCTTGGAAAATATGAACTTTTCAGGAAATCGATTAATAATAGGTACTTTCTGTGGGTAATAAGAGTGGTGATCATCTGTACAAATTTGAGGTAGATCACTCACCTGCCCAAGGAGGAATGAGTAAAGTGGTGTAGAGAGGTCATAAAGTACATGAATTGAGAAAATTCCAGTGAATGTGAAAAAGAAATGTTCCTCACAATCCCCAAGAAGTAACAAGTGAATAGCAACCCACCATTGGGGAAAACTGTTGATGGAAGAATATGGTGCAAGAAGAGGAATGAAAGCCTCCAGTTCTGTAACAGTAAGGGGTTAAAGATAAATAATGGAAACCTAAGAAGCTTAGGACAATAGCCAGAAAATCAGGAAACTTGGAAATAAGATTTAAAGTTGCCAGATCAGGCAACAACAGCCTTTTATTTTGTTATATTTGTTTGAAAAGATCAAGGTTGACCTCAACTGTGGAGATCAATTAGGATACATTCCAATTTAAGTATTGCTTTCAACTTTAAATTTCCAGTATTGTCTTAAAAAACAAAATAAAACAAAAATGACAATCAAAATAATAAGTAAAAACAATGACTTAATTTTAACTTACATTCAAAGAACATTTCCAAAATTATAAAAACAAAATGCAATCACAGCAATGGTTTGTTTGAGTTAAGTGACTACCTAATTACTTTACAGAAAATTACTTTCTTCCTTAAAACAGCATGAGGTTGCCAAATTTACTCCTGTTGTAGTGAGGAGCCTCACGCTATTTGGCTTCTGGGCTCCATCAGCATTTGTCTGCATCTGCTTTCATCCTCCTCAAACTCCTCTCAAAAGGAGCCCAGAGAACCTGCAATTCACGTCAGGGCACCTAGCCAGATTAGAAGCTGCCAAATATCAACATCAGGTTTCCTGAGAAAAATTAAGTTACTTAAGCCTTCTCCCTAGCACATCAATGATGTTGGATAAAAGGTTATGCAATTTGAATCTCTATTTCCACCCCGTTAGATAAAAATAATTTGGAAGTGAAAATGTGAGGTTATGATGTGATTTGGACATTTTACGGTGACCTAACCTTTTCAATTGTTATTCTTACTGTGTCTGGCTATCATGTTACCAATATTTTAAAACTGTTTTTCTACAGTTGTCACACTACAACATGGACAGTAGAATGTGAATGACTTCACGTATTACATTTTAAAAGGGTTTTGTGGTTCTATGCCCATCTTCAATAATTCATTTACTGTGTGGGAAAATTGATGATATGCATGTGTTTTCACTCTGATTATTGTCTTTACAATAATTGATTTTGAATAGATTTATGATAAAGAAATTTAAATTTTGAGACTGAAAGCAATAAGAAACCTCAGTTGCCAGTAATTGAATGGGAAATTTGATTAATATTTTCATTGTTTTTTTATCAGTAAATGGTAATAATAATAGTATATCCTCATAGTTTTACTTTGAAGTTTAAACAAATTGATATATGTAAAATTTTAAGAATATGTGGTTAGTCATTAATGAAATTAGCTGCAATTATTATATTAACACATATTTTGAATTCCAAATAAAAAGTAGATATTGTTAATAACAACAGTAAAAATATTTTAAATGTTTATAGTAGTTTGTCGTTTGAAAACCTGTTTTCACATACATCAATTTGTTTGACTCTTCTGGCAACTTCATAAACAATAATAATATAAAAATTCTAAATTTAAGTCCAACTGTCTATTTATTTATTTGTAAAATTTACAAACTAAATACTTTTATGAATTATTCCAAGTCATGTAGGGGCAGAAAATATTTCCCTTCTTCCCTTCTAGGCTCTTTGGCTGGTCTAGTAACTAAATTGACATAAACAGATTAACAGGAGAAAAACAAAACTTAATTACATTTGTATAGGAACCCCATAAAAAAATATGAGATTCAAAGAAGTAACCAGAGCAGGCAAATTTTATACCTTTTAGACAAAGAGCAATAAATTTGTGAAGAATTGACAGGAGAAAGAAATTTGGGCTTGGGGTAGTAAATTAGTGAGAAAGTAACAAGTTTTGCTTATGTGGCCTTTCTGGCCCTAATTTCCATATTTCCAGTGATATTGATGCCTTCTACCCTCCTGAAGGTAGGGAAGATACCTTTCTCATGGGAGATTTATCTCCTGCTTTCAAGAGGACAAAGGAGCGTCAGAGTGTCCCCCTAGCACTGGTTGTTTCATAAGTTACTTTAATTCAAAATAATCAATACACCAAAATGGCATATTTTGGGGTGGCTTATTCTGCTTCCCTTCATATACTTGGTGACTATGAAAAGGCATAACTTCAGGATTTTGGCTACAAATCATGACTATCCTATGCTATGAGTTCTCACTTATCAAATGGATACCAGAGTCTTAGAATAGGGGGAAGTTTTTCAAACTCCCCTCAGGCTACACAGACTAGAGTATGATATTTTTCTGCTTGGCTGCTAGGTATAATTAGTTGATACCTCCAAATATATTTCATCATTGTATATTTGAGTACACACATGATTTTATAATATGTCCTAGAAAAGAGGACTGATGTGGAGTTTGAGATGGAATAAAATCATAAGATAGATACACCAACATGCTATTAATCAAGTGACTTAGTGACTGAATAAAAAAATAATTAATAAATAATAATAATAGGCTTCATTTTATCTGTGAGTGTAAACAATGAATTAATATCAGAAGGATGTTAATGAGGGAGCTGATTTGGTAACTTTGTCATTCAGGATCTCCCTTAGGTCCTTAACTGTGGGTATTAAGTGTGAATGTATGTGTTTTCCTTTTTCTTTACATATACTGATAAGCACAGTGTTCATGACTCATTTACTTTTTAAAGAAATTTTCTGAATATTCAGGGGTAGTGTCTCTATGGGAAAATTTTATTATTTATTCAGCTTTCTCTAAATATAGGTAATTAAGAACAGATCCTAAGTTATTTCTAGCAAGCCAAATCGTCAACATTAATATTTAATTAGTCACATCATTTTATTAGCCACAAATTACAGATCCTATAGGCCACAGGATTAGAATATCTGAGACTACAGAATGGGTCTCCCAAAGTCTCAATCAAAAGAGAAAAGAAACAAGGAATTTTGAGATAAAATATTGCAAACATTTCTCCATATTCTTTCTAAATAATTTCCATCCCACATATTCATATGATGAAAGAGGCAGAAGGACAGGTTGTGCTGTCCTCTCCAGGTCCCCTATCTCCACTCATGTTTCATAATGGGCTACTGCAACAATTGGCTCTGCATTGTTGCTACATTGTTGGCTCTGCTTTTAAAGAGTCAAGTTTCCATATCTCCATCTCAATGAAGCTGTAGCCTAAGAGTGAGATGCACCAAATGACTGGTATTCTAAAGTAATTGTTAGGTTGATTTAAATAACAAAAGAAATTAATTATGTAAATGTCCAGTTATTCTCACCATTCAGCCTTGATGAGCTTCAGCAGAGAACAGGAAAAGTTGTCTATCTTTTCTTTTCTCCTTCAATACCCTATGAGAATAATATTCATTCATGTTAAACAGCTCAATGAAACTGACACATTTCTAAAAATAAATATGCTGGAACATATATTGTATAGAAAGGAGTAGTAAGTCTAACATATTTATAAAAACAGCATAGATATTAAGAGTTGAAGAAACCGAGATATAATTTTAGGAAGAGAAGAATAGTTTATAACACAGTAATAAGAAAGTGCCTTTTTATAGCATCTACCATAGCTGGAAGGAATTTAGAGATAATGGAATCTAACATCTTCACTTTAGATGTAGATGCTGATACAGAGAAAAAGCTAAACTTCATGTCTAAGGCCATATAACTGGTTAGCAATAGAACCTTCACCAGAGCCAAGGTATTTGACAAAGAGACCAGATCACTTTTCAGAATGTCATAGCTGACTTTCTATTGAGTGATAAAATTGTTTTATTTCATCTTATATAGTGAAAATGCTAAAAGTGAAACTGAGCAGGACCCTATGGGGCTCCTGGGCACAAAAACCTTTCTATGTCCCCTTCTCTGAGTTCCAAAGTGCAGGTTCAAATAGTTACTAATCAGGAGAGGGAGGGGATGCAGAGACAAGGGAGGAGATGTCAAGAAACAATAGTACAAACTTGGGGGCAGGGTCCTGGTTCCAGTCAAGGGATACACATAACATTACCTTTGAGCTCTTCTGCAGAACTCAAACCCCCCACCAAATTGAAGATTTGATGAAGCCCTCTTCATTCCAGAACTCACAGTTCGCCTATCATCTCCTGACTCCAGATGATCTTCGGATTTGTTAGGTAGTTAGTCAGACATTAGCAGCAAGGAAGCAACAGTGGTAAAAAGACAAGAGGGGAGTAGTAGAGTTACACCCCAAGTATCTGGGGACCCTCCCCTGATCCCATCCAGAATGGGTGAAACTATGCTCGTGAGGTAGACAACTTATCCTGATAAAGAGGGAGCAGTGTAACACAAGAGAACGTCCCTGAGCTGCGCATGCCCAGACCAGACAGGCATATAACCTATAGTAAACCCAAACCCATAGTAGCATCATTATAATAAAATCTGCATGTGGTTCTCTCCCGCTTCTCTGGGTGGGCTTTTCTTAGTGAATCAAGGGTAAGGGCATGAGCAATAAGGAACTTGTAATATAACTCGGGACTGCCAATCAAGTAATGATCCCGTCTTTCACCCATGATCGCCCACTGCCTTCTTGAAGAACGCTCCTTATAAACACCCCTAAGCCGGTACAGGAGGGCTGCTTTCAGTTTGCAGAAACAGCCCGCTCTCCCTCTGAATGTAACTATGCTTTAATAAACTTTGCTTTGCTCTAAAGCCCAAAGTGGTAGCCTGCAATTCTTTGCTTGCTCTCACAAGGACAAAGATTGTTGGTCCGGGTCTTCCATTGACCTCCTCATTGAAGCTATTTGACACAACACATGCCAACCCGGTAATAGATTGAAGAAATGTGAACCCTACATGCACCCTGATCCTTATCAGCAACCCAGCCCCTGGACTATAAGAATCCTCACAGACCCCCCTGGGTTGGGGCACTCAGTTTTGAGGGCATTAGCCTATTGTCGCCCCCTTTGCCTGGCAAAACAATAAAGCCATTCTCTTCTACTTCACCCAAAACTCTGTCTCTGAGATTTAATTGTGTTGGGGTACAGAGGCCGGACTCGGCTTTAAGAGTTTTTATTTCTTGATTTAAGGAGGCATTTTCTGATCCCTAGTTTTACATGAGCCTGAAAAAGAAAATTCTTCCATCATTTACCTAGGCAATCCATGAATTCATTTCACTATGTGATGTAGTGGCCCTTGGGTCACAAATACTTGCTTGTGTTACAAATACTTGCTTGTGTTTGTAAAAGTCGTGTAAAAACCCTTAGCTATGACTGACACACTCATATTTCTATGAGGGAAGTAGAGAAGAAACAGAGGTAGCAATTTTGAGCAGACTACACTTGAGAAGGACAGTGACATTAGATGAGGGAATAGGAGAATTGAGAAAGCTTATTTTTCCTTTGTGTTATGAGAAACCTATTTCAGGAATTCGGATTTATTTAACAAGTGTATATATCAAACTTAGATCAAGAGCACATAGGAAATTCTTAAATGAATCAGATGTGATCATCTCAGCCTTTAAGTTATGAACAATTAATTGAGGGTATAAGGGAAAACATGAAGCAGATATTTAACTGAGAGCACTTTGCAAAAGCACTTAAAGTCTATATGGCACATAATTAGCAGTGCTGAACAGTTATTCACAGACACAAAATTAGAATGTGATATACACTGTAATAATGCCTGTAGCCTAAAACAAGGAAAAAGAGGCATTCTTAGTAGGGCTTGAATAAATAGGTAGGATTTTAACTAATCTAACTTGACAAGAATGAATACATGAAGGAAGCAGTGTGAGGAGAACTAACAAGTCAGGAAAAAAATAAATAAACAGTAGGCTCTTTCAGTAAGCAATGTAAATATAACTCTGAAAATATTTGTTCTTTTACATTAGTCATAAACACTCATGAAAAGAATGTAGGTATGTCATCCCCAACCTGCAACAAACAATAAGTTGGCCCAGATTCTTCAGTCTGTTTGTTTTGATTTCCTCTGTAAATTTCCTTCATTTCAAAATTGTGCTTTTTTGATAATTTAGACCTACTTGCATAATAATGGTCTTTTATATGTACATGGTTCTGGCTTTCCTTTTTTCTGTTTCCTATCCTTATCATATGTATGTCACTAACATTTGCATTATTTATATCTTTAGAGGCAAAGCATGACCTGTAATTATAAGCAAAGAAAATCAACACCTTCTTACCAAAAGACAGATTGCCTTAAGTAGAACAACAGTTATGAAAAATTGAAAAAAAAAAAATGTGGAAGTCCCAATCTAACAACAGATGCTGCTGTTTCTACCAAACATTGTTCTGTCTCTAAGCCTCATTTCTGAAAAAGTGTGAAGTTAATCAACACAATATATCAATAATTGTATTTACAAAGTTTATATTGATAATCTCTGTGCAATTAAGATTCTTTGAAACCCATCTAAATCATTAATATACTTTAAACAATATCTTGAATTTAAATGTTATATATTTGTTATTTGACAGTAAAATTGTTGACAAAGAGACTTTTTTTCATTCTTAATTAAAGTGATTGGAATATTTTGTACTGATTATATTGTTTTTCTTGAGCAGACTCAAGAGAGTTTTTTGACATTGACGTAGACTTTTCACAAAAAAAATCTTCACAGGCACTACTTAAACTTGCCTCTCCCTTATAAACTTGTACAAATTACCCATTCTAAATAGATATATGCATAGGTATAAGTGAAGCTATAGACAGATATCAATTGATTATGTATAAATATATTGGAAAATATCCTTATGCATACATATATATTTAGATATATACAGGTATATATGTATGTGTATATTGAGGACGGTCAATGCTATGATGTAATGTGATGTTTAAAGACAGTGGGATCACATGGCAGGAGTCAGGAGATTCACTTGAGTGTGGGTCAGATAAGCTTCATAGTGTTGACCTAAAACAAATAGACTACCAGCTATTTCTTCAGGAAAAATAGGTTGCTTCAGATCAGCAAAGAATTGCAATTTGAGGTCTGCAACTATGGTGAGCCATGTGCAAGTCCCCTAAAAAATGGAGAAAAGAACTCTTTTATACAGGGAAAAGGGAAACTGGGAGGGCTATAGTAAACAAAGAGAGCACATTTGTCATTGGCTGAGTCCTGACAGTCTCTCATTGGCTGAGCTTTTGCCAGGCAAAGAAGAGGGAGTCTTTCTTCTCCCTCTTGGGCTCTGCTATCAACATAGGGCATAGGAGTGCCCACTTCTGGCCTCCCAACTCTATTTTAATTGAAGTTTCTGCTTATTAACTTTTCTTTACGTTTCCCTCTTTTTATCAAGATCTTTCTCTGAAAGCATTGTTGTTCAAAAGTCAGGTTTTCTGGTTTCAGTGACTTTTTGTCACTCAATGCCTGGGAGAACCTTTCTGGGTGTAGTGTCTCACATAAGAAGGAAAGTGCACAGATGCGAAACCTATTGAGGTCACTTCTGAGTAACAAGGAGGGGTAGGAGGGAGAACTCTCAGGCATTTTTAATCTAAAGTCCATATGTTACCAAGATCATCGAACATAGACATTGAAGATTATCTGAAACATTATGCCATCATCAAAGGTTTGGCAGACAAACTTCCAACACATCTGGTCAGGAGATCTCGGAACAGCTGTCTCATCAGATGTCATTCGCTTCGATTCAGGGAAACTTTTACTTTTGGATCATCAGATAATGTGCAGGTTCAGTCAGGGTTCTGTGATTTCTTTAGTTGTGTCACATGAATCCAAGAGTCTATTTCTTGAGTTTGGTGGCATAAGACTTGGTTCACAGCACCTGATAGGAGCCTTTCCAGCAGTGTTAAAGAGAGTCTTTCACAAGGTATGTTTTCTAGTGGATGGCATCTCCAGGTTGCAAGGTATGATGCTTAAGGTACTAATCTCCTGAGGTTGCACTGTGAAAAGATTGCTCTACCAAAACGTGGTTACTTTTAATAGAAACAATTAGGCCTGTGCAATATTGGAGTGTCTCTCCTTTGTCAGTTGTGGGTTAAAAGAGGCAGGGGCCAAGTGCATTATGTGTCCTTTGACTATCTCAAAGGCTGAGGGTTTAGGAGTTCCCAAGGGGGTGGATCTGAGATTCAGGACTAAGGGCACTCTTTTTGGCCAAGGTATTTGGAGGGCCTCTACAGATTTTGCCATTGAGTCTTAATAATGTCATTAGTGCATTTGACTAAACCAGAGAATTGAGAGTGGTAAGAACAGTGAAAATGTTGAAAAACTAGCCAAACAGCACAGCAAGTACCTGACAAGTAAAATAATGGGCTCCTTGATCACTATGAAGTTCAAGAGGAGGTCCTCAGCTAGGGATAATCTGTTCCAAAGGATGTTAGCCATGAAAGAGGCAGTAGCCTGATCACAACGGAAGGCTTCAGTCTAGTCTGTGTGAAAACATACAGTACATGACTAAAACATGTGTATATTCATTAGACAGAGGAAGTTATATGAAATCCATTTGCTAGAGCTTGAAAGGTCCATTAAGCACTTTAAAATGTCTGGGAGCTGTACAAACAGGTTTCACTGGGTTGTACTTTGAATAAATGGGCCAAGTGAATTATATACTTTTTTGTAGCCTTATGAATGTTTCCCCAGCATCACTAATTCATGAAAGCTATTGTTTTGTCAATAGATCACTGGTTTAGTGCATGTACAGTGATTAAAAGTGGAAATTTTAGTTTCCTGTAGGACTGAACTGTTATTTGGTCCAAACCAGAGTTTTCTCTTTTTATTAAGCCTGTAATTGTTGAGTTTTCACTCTTGTTTTTCTTTTTCTGAGGCTAGTTATTGTGCTTCTCTAGCCAGTTTTTCTAAGTTATCATTTGGGGAAATATCCCTTTGGACCATGACAGAGGTTTGACTGCTGTTAGTTCCTTTAAGGGTAACACTTCTTGCAGAAATGTCAGCAAGGTAATTTCCCTTAGCTTCCAGAGAGTCAAGTTTAGAATGTCCTGAAATCTTAATAATAGCTAAAGTGGCAGGTATAAGTATTGCATCCAATAATTCCTGAACATAAGGGCCATTTTAAATTTTATTTCCACTCCAAGTAAGGAAGCCATGTTGCTTCCACAACATTTCAAAATCATGACCTACTCTGAAAGGATAACTATTAGCAGTATAAATACTGGAAGTGTTGCCATTTGCTAAAGTGCAAGCCTGAGTGTTGTCCTTTGCTAAAGTGCAAGCCTGAGTAAGGGCACGTAATTCAGTGTGTTGGACCAAAATAGCAATAGGTGCTTCCTCAACAATATCAAAAGGTGCTGCCTCAACAATATCAAAAGGAGTTGCGATAGAGTACCCAGCACTATATTGCTACTGTTATCTTTTAAATAAGAACCATTAGTGAACCATGAGAAGTCAGCATTACCTTAAGAAATTTCCTATAGATAATTACAGGGAGTCACAAGGTGATCCATCAGTGGTAACAGTTGTGAAGGACTTCATCAGTGACAGAGGGGAGAAGGGTAACAGGATTAAAGTTATTACAACACAAAAGAGCTATGTGAGAAGCAGTTAATGAAAGAACTTCATAGGAGGTGAGGTAGCTAAGAAATGTTGAGTGTGATGAAAATTTGGGAAGGCTTCTACTGAATGAGGTGCAAAAATGGTTAAAGAGGATCACACAACGACTTTCTCAGTGGCCTTAACCAAAAGGGCAGTGGCTGTAATGGCTGTTAGGTAAAGTTCCCCATGTTACATGGTGCAGTTGCTGGCTATAATACCCTATTGGTCAATGGTGGTCCCTGTGTTTTGTGGTGAGTACCCCAAGGGTATTCCCTTTTTTCATATGTAAAAAGAGAAAAGGTAACTGATCATTGGGATGCCCAAGGGTACATAGGTTTTTCAAACTCTCCTGTACAGCCTTAAAAGCTATGATGTCCAGTTCTTCCCATAAAATTGGGCTGGGGTTGTTGTTATTGAGTAAAACATACAGAACTTTGACCATAGAGAAAAATTTGGAATCCAATTTTGACAATAACCAACTATTCATAGAATACCTCACAGTTGGTGCTCACTTTTGGGTTTTGGAAAACTTAGGACACTATTAAGCCTATCTGGACCTATGTGTGTCCCTTGTTCTGATATCAGATGCTTTAAATACTGAAACTGCGTTTGGGCAAATTGCAATTTTTTTTTTTTTTTTGGACTACATTATGTCCCTATAAGGCTAAAAATTTTAGCAGGTGGATGCTATGTTCCTGTGAGGTGGCTTGAGAAAAATAACAAAGAAGCACATTTTCTGCATATTACAACAAAGCAGAACCTCAAGGAAATTTTATACCATCCAATTCAGCCTTCAGAATTTATGAGAAACAAGAACTCCACTCAGTAAAACCATGAGGCGTTATTGTCCAAGTGAGTTTTTGTTTTTTTTTTTCCCCAAGAGAAGACATAAAGATATTGGATAGCTTTATCAACTGAAATACAAAAGAATGAACACCATAAATTGCAGTCAAGAATTTACTTTAGGTGGGAATGGAAGTTGGTAACATTTAAGGGTTAAGAACAACATGTTGTTGAGAGATAACAATGTTGTCTATTTTTCTGAGGCCCTGGACAAACCTCCACTCTCAGCCCTTAAGTTTTCTCACCATTAAAATGGGAGTATTATAGGGCCTAGTACAAGGGCTAATGGGTCCTTGAGCCATATAATTGTCTATAGTGAGCTTTATGCCTTGAAGTGTTTCTATACTTATAAGGTATGATTTGTTCTGGGAGGAGGTTTTGAGAGTTCTATTTGAATCTTCATGGGAGGGCTGCTGTGAATTTGGCCAACATCGATTGAAGACTTTGCCTGTAAGGAAGGTTGTAGCTGATTCAATGGGACAAATTATCAGTGTTTCCAGGATTAGCTCTAATACCGTCATACATGGAGTGAATAAAAGATGTCAAAGAGTCATTTAATTCACCTGGTTAATTTGATGACTACTGTCAGATTTTAGAATTATTTCCCCCTTTTGGGAGAAAGAAATTCTGGCATGATACTTCTCTAAGAAGTCTCAGCCAAATAAATGAACAGGGGTGGAAGAACTAAGGAGAAAATCATCTGTATATAATCAAAGGGCCTAAACAAAAATGAAGTTTTAAAGGCAGCAACATTTTGAGGTTCATTAGAGATCCTCACTATGTGAACTGTTTTCATACTCTGAGGCAGGGGCACTGAGAGTTTGGCTCTGATTTCATTTAGGACTGAAAGAGACTCATCTCTAATCTGGAGAAATGTTTCTCCAAGCTGATTAAGAGGGAGGATTGGGAACAGCCCCTGTTCTTCCTCAGAGACCCATCATTGAGAATTGGGAGGATGTTGGAAAAGCTGGTTAGAAGGTTGAAGGCATCGGAAGTGCTTAAATTTGTAACAACCTCTTTTCCAATGTCCTGGCTCTTTGCAAAAGCAGCAGAAACTTGAAGAGATTTGCTTTTGTTTAGGGACCTTCACCTGCTGGAGCAAAGATTAAAAATTTTAGCTTTCTTCCTTTTAGGAGACTCATCTAGAGTGAGAAAGAGCTAGTGTGCCAGATTAACTGAATCTGAAGTAGGCAGTTTCCCGTTCCATCCTGATCTTTTTTACTAGAAGGGAAAGGTCCCAATTCAGCCCATTAATAAACATACAGTTAAAAGCTACCCTGGTGGAATCAACATTGGAAAGAAGAACAGAATTTAAAAAAAAAATCTAAAGGCAATTGTAATATTCATGAACAGGTTCATCATATTTTTGTGTACAACACTGAATTTTGAACCTACCAACGGGCTTTGGAAAAGCTCTAGGAATTGTTCCATGAAGGTGCCTAGTGATTGCCTGAATGTGATCGTATAATAAATTTAGCGGGCTGATCTCCCAGTTGTAATTCTAGAGACCTTTCAGGATTTTTCAAGTTTGCTGATTTTATCCAATGCTGGGCCTGACTTCATTGACAAGCATACGAACTAGCTGATATAAGTTGGAGAAATCAGGTTGATAAATCTGAATGTGTAAATTAAATTCCTCTGCAAATCTATGAGGATCTTTGGTTACTTTGGGAAGATTTTTGACTATGGCTTGCATTTCAGCTTTAGTCCAGGGAATGTAAGAAGTTAAGTGTTTAGCCTCTGGATCCTCAGAAGACTTAATTTTAAAGTGACGGGTTTTGATAAATTCAAAAGCAAAGGCATTGTGGAGGGTTTCAGTGAAAAGGGGAAGTTTGGCAAGAGAATTACTATAAGGAACCTGAGGGCATAGAGGAGGTATAGGTGGCATAAAAGGAAAGGAGGAAGATGGTACCACAGACAGGGCTGGAGCACAAGGCGCTGAGGGAGAGAGATAAGATGGCACCAGAGGTGGAGCCTGAGACAAAGAAACCAGGCAAGAAAAGTACGAGGCTTCAGAAGTCATTTTATCTTTCTTTGATTGTTTGCCTCAGAAAACTTTAAAATCTTAATTTGCAGATAAGATATTTTATGCTCCTGATAATGTTTGCAAGCCTCATAATACCAATTGGAATAGCATTCCATTCAGTTTGGGGAATTTTAGAGCAGTGGTTGTCTAATTTTTTTTAAGAATAGTAAGTTTGAAGATTTCAAAAGTTCCTCATAATAGTGATTGGTATTCTAAATTGCCTTTCGTCAGGTTGATTCATTTAGTTAGAAATGTGCATGAGAAAAGACTATTTTTCTCAAACATAAAATCAGCCAGGGTCCCTTAGGGGCCACCTTCACAATATTTAGATAACTGGGATTGCATTTCTCAGAGGTTTTCTACAGAGTAAGAGACTACATTTCAAACAGCCTAAATAGCTCAAGCAGCTTAAGAAGGTGACCAGCTCAAACAGTTCAAACAGCCTGCAGGACTAGTACTAGCTAGTTCTACATGAACAGTCTGGTCCTAAGGAAGCCAGGTTGAAAGTTGTGCTTAGCACAGTTTCAATGAAAGAGCCCCTGTCCCCAAATGAATGGGCTGAAGGCTAACCAGTTTCTGGAGGAACAGCCCCCATTCCAAAATTATGGGCTGAAGGCTAACCAGTACCGGATGGAACAGTCTGATTTCATAATCAGGCCGTAGGGCCAAACAAGTACTCACACACAGAACAAGGCCTTAATCAAGAAGTACAATACCTTAAAATAGATCTTGTATAAAACCCAGAGAGCTTCAAAATGCAAAGAGTTCAAAAGCTTGGATCATGAGAAAAATTTACCCTCCAGCTCCAGGTACAACTCAGTGAGCAACAATGGGCTCATTACAGGTACCACACCTGTTTGGTCAACAGTCTTAGAGTCATCGGGGGTCTTCTCTGGATCCTGTATGGGCCACCAAAACATTGACCTAAAACAAATAGACTGCCAGTTATTTCTCCAGTACAAAAAAAAAAAAAAAAAAAAAAGGGTTTATTCTGGATCAGCAGAGAGTTGCAATGCAGTGTCTCCCACAGTGGTGAGCCACATGCAAGTGCCCAGCAAAAACGGAGAGGAGAACTCTTATAGAGTAGAAAAGGAAGTTGGGAGAGTTAAAATAAACAAAGAGTCTGTAGCTTTTCATTGGCTGAGTTGTGACAGTCTCTCATTGGCTGAGCTCTTGCCAGCAAGAAGAGGGAGCCATTTTTCCTTCCTGTTGGGCTCTACTATCACCATAGTACGTGAGAGCTCCCTCTTCTAGTTCCTGACTCTATTTTCATTGAGGTATCTGTTTATTAATTTTTTACATAAAAAGTCCATATTTTAAGTGAGTCTAGAAAATTGTGGAACTGGATACGAAAAAGGTTAAATGAGCCATAAGGAAGTTCATGTTGAGAGTAAGCAAAACAAATTCTCCTATATTTGAAGAATTGGAATATATGACTGGAGTATAAAGGACTGGTTTGAAATAAGGGGAAAATGAAGCTGCACAGGGAAAAGGGTGCCTTACTGAAGTATTTGGACACTTTTTTTTTAATGACAAATCATTCATGTTTTAACTGTAGCAAGACAAAGTCAGCTTTTTAATTTAAGTAATATTCCAGCAACAAATGTTTTTGAGGGCATATGATATTCCTGTATTTGGACATATAATGGGAAATAAATCCAAAAGAGTTTTTGCACTTATAGTACTTAAAGCCTAATGGAGAATACAGATATTAAATAAGCAATTTAAATAAATCTTGATCAGAGGAATTACTGGAAAATTACAGATTTCAGTGAAAACTCAAGTACATGAATTCAGTTCTAAATATTGAGTTTGAGGTACTTATGGGCCATATAGAAATAAATGTTCTTACAGTCATTTGGCTCTATGGGGCTGACACTGAGGAGGAAGGTGGGCTTTGGAGAAAAAGACATATCTATTAAAATGGTATATGGATGAACTGGAGTAAATGAGAGTCCAGGATGAGTTCAGACCAAGGCCTTAGAGAATAATTTGGTGCAAAGGACCATAACAAGGGGAAATACAAAAGGTCATTCCCCAAAGTAGGACTGAAAAGCAAGTCTGGAGAAGTAGGAGGAAGACTGCAGAAGAAAACATGAGAGGGTCAAAAAGGATTATGGTCAAGTAAAGTGAGAATTCAGAAACTGTGATATTTTTGTGCTTTTTTAATACAATCTTAATGAAATGGTATTGAAAATAATAATTACATTTGGTTGAAAAGTGAATGAAAGTTAAAGAAGTTGAAGCAAGAATTATACAGAATCATTTTGAGGAGCTTAACATCAGAGAAAAAAATTTACTGGAGGATAATACTGAGTGGAGGAATTTTTGTTTTAAATTATAAATGCTTGAGCATGTACATGAAGTAATCCAACTGTGGTGAGGGAGAATCTTTCATATGTGAACATGGGTGTGTAATTATATAGAAATATGTAGAAATGATTCCATGTAATGCAGTTTGATTATTTGAATATTTTGTTTGAACAACTATAAGATGTCTTACTTTTCCAGAGCCTGATTTTTCTAAGTGCCTTTCAGTCCTACCAGTTGGATGTTTAAATGTATTTGTGACTTATCAATCTTTCATTCATTTTTTAATTTGGATAGTGCAAGTATGGAAAAAGGTAAGCTTCAACTTCAGTAAGGGAAAGTGGATAAGAATAAGTGCCCTGTTCTGATCCAAACGAATTAAGTTATCTGTGTCCTCCCTCATCTGAAGACAAAACAAAGTTTAAGGAATTGCATAGGAATGTAAAACAATATGTTTTATTTCCTGAAGAATCTCCAGAGGTCTTTCACGTATGACGTCATGCACAATAGGGCACAAGAGCTGCCAACAGAAGACTTAGCAGGGACCACGACCCTAACAAATATGGCCACCAAAAGCCATTATCATTTGAAACTGATCCAGAAAACAAGAATAGCTTTTGGAATATGCTTCCACCAAGAACATCTGAGGACTACAAGGAACAGCCATTATGAGTTGAGTATCAGGAGCTGCTATCACATGGGGAATAAAAGTTTAGTGATTCTGCAGGCAGCCACCATCAGGAGTCATTATTAAATGCCACACTGGGGGAAAAGTTTTGCTGATAAGTGTTCCCCTAGGATCAGAAACTTCATGGTTTGAATAAGAGGTTTTATTGCTCAGAAAGCTTTGCACTGCTGACAATAGAGAAAGAATAACTCCTAAAAGAGATGGCCTATGTGGTTTTCTTTTAATTCCTATAGCACTCAAGTTCTTTATTATTATTATTTTAAAATCCTTGTTATTATTTTCTTTTACTCTATTCACACATAATAAAAACTATTCAGTGAAAAGTGAAAAACTCTTTTTCTTAGGAAACTTGATGTTTAAAAAAAATGAGCCAGAGACCTTGAAGACTGAGCTCTTGATGGACCACACTGTCCATGAAAACAAGATTTTCCAAACTCTGAAACATTGATAGAAATGTTTTAATGTTTCCATGCATTATATGCAGTAAAAGTACAACTATCAGAGATTATTTTAGTTCAAATTTATTTTAAAATTATATGGAATATGTGTTCTTTTTAAGCATTAAAATATTTTCTGGGGGAGACTTATGGTTATAAAAAAATACTTTGTAGCAGACTAATCCACTAAGAGCTACTGGAAAGTTTGGATAAAATTAGTTACAAAACAAAAGCTGTTTGAAGGTATCATAGAACAAATAAAACAGCCAAGATTAAACAATCTGAGTTTTGATATTCCCATTTTGAGAATGGGACTAACAGTTTATTCTTTATAGAAGGTGATGATAATGATGGTGATGATTGCTGATATTTATACAGTATATACTGTATGTCAATATTGGAAGGACTGCATTTGCTTGCTTTTGTTCAATAGTGCCATGTTATTGCTACTCTTATTATATCTCTTTCACAAATGGGAAAACATCTAATAAATGTTACAACCTGGATTTGAATATAATTTTCTCTGACTCCAGGGATTTAGTGTTTAATCAGTCTGCCAGGGAGCCTTTCTGCATATCAGAAACAAAATAGGTCAAGCAACCAGCGAAGTGCCTGTGTCACAGAAGATGCTCCATATCCACAATAAGCCTGTTCCATATCATGTCCCTTGTTCCTGCTGTTCCCTGTGCTCATCTCTTTATCTGTAATGCTTTTTACAAATTGGTTTTCAAGATTTGTTTCCTCATTTCATTTAAGTTTCTATGTAAATATTGTAACAGAGAAGTACAAACCTGACTCCCTATTGGATCTATTCCATTAGCTCTAATCTTTGTGTTCTGTTGACTGTTTTTAGTCATGCTGGCTCTGTACCTTTGTGAAAGAATGTTTCCCATAACCTGAAATATACATGATAGACTATTCTCAGGGCTCTGACCTTCAAGAGTCCATTCATATAGAGATAAAAAAGTTGCAGAACAGAGAATAACACTTGTCTGGTTGGAGGTTTATAGGAATATCATGATCAGACCTAGGTGGACAGCTGCAATAACAAAGGATCTTCACACCCCCTCCAGGGTCTGGCTGGAACCAAGAAATTTGCTTCAATTTGCAATTTGAAGCCTGAAATCTAACTTCAGTAAATGGTTCTTTGGGACACTAGTCCACCACCTTCTTGTTCTGCTGGCTTTCAGAATAAAGTTACTATTCCTTTCCCCAACATCTCATCTCTTCATTTATTGGCCTGTCGTGTGTCCAGCTGTATGGAGGCTTGGGACTCGGTAACAATATCAACTCTTCAGAGTTCTTTCCTGATCTCACTAACTAAAATAGCATCTTTATTATTTCTACCCTCTTACTTTGTTGCTTACATTACATTAACCATTATTTAACTTATTATTATTGTATGAAAATATAAAAGTAAACATTAAATATATAATGTGTCTCACTCACACGCTGTAAGCTCTATAGGTTATGGACGTTTCCATACCTAGAAGAGTTCCTGATTCCTGATTTATAGAACATATTTACAATATTTTTTTATGGTATTAAACTAATAGTATTTATTGCCAAAACCTAAAAATGGCAAAATTAAAACCACCAGATCAGTGAAATGGTATTTAGTAAAATTTTATTATGCATATAAGAACAGTTCATGAACTGAAAGCTTTCAAATGCAAAGCTGATATGAAACTCAGGGTCATGATGTTACAGGATGGTTTATAAAGTGAAAATTGTTTAAACTTTTAGACTGATTGGTTATTACAATGGGGGTTTCCAGGTGGGAAGGGATTGATTAAAACTGATTGTCTTATATCATTTTTAGGAATATGACATGTTTCTTTTATAATTATTAGAGGCATTTACAGGAAATAATCTAAGTTGAAATGTTATATTTAGTTTTGCTTATGTGGCTTAAATAGATTTTTCCATTCAGAATTTTCAAGTCTGGTCTCCATTTTGTATTTAATTTTAACACTACTTTCATTATTTAAATTACTATAAGTTGAATAAAAAAAACTATACCCCAATAAAAAAAAATAAAATTCAAGATATTGTTTTAAAAAAGAGGTAATATATATAAAGCATAAAATTAAAAATGGAAACACTATAAAGTATAATGGTTGTATTAGTCAAGGTTCTCAGAATACAGAACCATATATTTGTAATTCACTCTGGGTTAAAATTCCTGAGAACCAGTGGAGCCAATGTCTGAAGGTAGCAGAAGATGCATATCCCAGCTCAAACGGAGAGATAAAATTATCCCTTCTTCTGCCTCTTTGTTTATTCAGGCTTTCAATGAATGTACTGGATGATGCCCAACTGCATTTGTGAGGATGATCTTTACTCACTCTACTGATCCAAATGCTAATCTCTCCTGGAAACATCCGCATAGACACACTCAGAAATAACATTTTACCAGCTATTTGGACATCCTTTAATTCAGTCAAGTGGACACATAAAATTCACCATCACAATAGTAATACAGTAAAGTGTGAAAAATATCATAAGCCAACTTCAAAAATGAATAGAGAAACCATAAATGTTAAAATAGTCTCAGTGTGTTAGGGTTCTGGGTTGTCTTATTGTTTGGTTCTTTATTTATTGGATCCCAAATAGAATAATTAAATGAGTGTCATTCTTGTTACTCATTATATCATTTGCTTAATGACAATACTCCTAATTCATAAATGAGGAAACTGGAGTTTTTGGTAACTAATTATTATGTATGCTTTAAAAGGTTTAACCAAAATTAAATTTGTACTCATGTTATGAGTCTAAAATCTTCTTTACTTTTGAAAAGTACTATTAAAAACATTACCTTCACCTAATAAACAACACATCTAAGTATTTTATGACTAAAGTACATATTAAATTATTTAAAAAAATTTTTTTTAGTTTTCTGCTTATTGTGTCTTATTTTATTAGATATTCAAGACATATTGTGTCAATATAGTATTTTCTCTCTCCTGTGGTTACAAAATGTAGCTTGTTTTTAGAGGGGACAGAAAACTGAGATCAAATCACAAAGGCATTTTACCTGTCACAGACTAGAAGCATACCACAGAGAGCAAAACTGATGGTACTGTGCATCTGTGCATTGAACATTTCATGGCTCAAAGCCACTAGACTCTTTTCTGCATGATCAACTAACTAATTGCTGTACTTGGCCTTTTCTATTCTCTTCAATTAATGCAATGCACAATTGCACATAGCAACAGAGTCACCCATACAGAACAGAATCTGGGCCAGAATTAGGCTCTAAATCCCAGAAGCACCTGTTACAAATATAAAATGTCCAGATGGTCCAGTCTTTGTGGGGAAGTGTCAAGCATTGACTTATCTGTCTTTCTTACTTTTGGTTTAAGGTCAAAAACATGATCTGTTGGAAGCAGGGAGCCAAATAAAAATCATAAAAAATACCTAGTATTAGTGCAGAAACTTCTCAATTTGTTTATCTAAATCTTTATTGCCCAGTGGAGCTCATTGTTATCATTTTCTAAGCATGCAAATGGGATTAGTCCATAATTACATGGCAGGCTTCAGTATAATTAGATAGATTTATTTAAACACAGCTGTAAATCATAAAAATGTGAAATATTTGCTGATTGTAAATTCAGCAGTTTGTATATTCAAACTTTAGTCTTCAATCAACTTCATTGTTCTGATTTTGTCTGGGATTCTAGAAAATGCAAAATATTACCTTAGCTTAGCTCAGCTTTTTATTGTTTTTGTTTATTTCAAGCATACAGCAAAAAATGACGTTATATTATGATGTGTTTCAAGTGAATCTTAATGATATATAGTTTCTGTGTTCTTCCTTTTCCCTCTCATTGACATATTTAACTTGTACTTTTGTCACATGCATAATCCTTAGCAATAAGAATAAAGACTTAAGTGAACCATCTAGATACTTTGCAAATATTACAAAAGATGTTCATGTGATACATCAAAATTTTGCTGCTTCTCATTCTCATATACTACATGATTTATTATTAACTTCTCTTGGAATTAATATTTTTTTTGCATTTTATCTGTAAGTAAAGAGGAAAAGTTATTTTCTGAAAATAACCACTTGTCTATTTGTTAAAAACGGACTAATTTTAAAATACTGCAACCAACAGGAAAAGTGATTTTTATTGGTTTTCCTGCTCATGCCAAAGCTCTAAGGAATTTTGCTAGTAAGATGATTACACTTGCTGCCTCTCGTTTCAGATTAGGGTTGGACATAATACATATAGTACATTCTACAACTTTTATTCCAGGTCAAAATTACCAATTAACATCAGTTTATTTCTTTGCCCCTTTGATTTTTTTTCGTAAAAAGGGATACATTTTAAAGACAGTAAGTTCTAGATCTTTATTTACTTTCTTACTGAGGTTATGACAACTATGACATTTGTCTTCACACAACATTCAGAATCTAAACAGATGCACTTTATCATCATAAGGAAATGTTACATATTCTAATGAAGTGTATTATAATTTTAAGCAGTTGAATTAGAATATCCATGGACACTGAGTTGTTTAGATTAATATGTTATTCACTCAGAAAGCAATCATGTAAAAGCTCAAACGATTAAAAAGTAGTTTACTTAAAACATGTAAAATCTATATATTCTTAAAGAAAAGAAAAATAATTGTACTGAGAACAATATTTTTGAAGATAAATTTATTGAGATGTTCCAATTTCTACTATTTATTTAGTCAAAATCTCTTGTTTGGGAATTGACTATGGGGTAAGCAGTATACTTAAAAATTAACATTTTAAGTTATGCACATTCATAGTGAACTTACATTTTAATATTATAGCAACAATGATAGAGCTTCTATATTGAAAGGTTAGATTACAATTCTCATTAAAGTAAAATCAAGGTTGTGTTTTCATTTTATTCTGAAGAATAATGTGTTCCTTACTTATGAGCTAAATATACCTGCTAACCTCACTCTAAAATAGCAGAGATAGAAATATTCTCTTAGTAATATTGCTTGATACTTGTCATGAATTAAAATGGAGAAATAGAAGTTTGGCCTCACCAACTACTACCAAAAATGGAGGGAAATAGCCAAGCACCCAGTCAATATGCTTTAGCTCCAAATTCCTCCTGGAAATAACTATGAAAGCTACACAAAATATATTAAAGTATGTTTGAAGAAATCAAGGAGATAGAATTTAGGAAGAAATTACAGATGGAAATCTGTAAGAAGCAGGGACTACATAGGTTAAGCATTTAAGATATGTCTATTCATGAAAGCATAGCTGAAAAATGAAAAGTTAAGCATAACTAAATAGTCTTTGTTTGGGAACAAGAGGGTACTGTGAACTTAAATAAATCAACTTTCAGAGGGAATGAAGACTAATTTTGACTCATCCTAAACTCTCAATGGATTAAAGTGACCTGGTATTGCTAGTGCTCATAGCCTAGTGATCTAGAATTCAGTGAAATCCCTTTTGGAGAAAGATAACATCACACAGAGTTGCAAATTATCTGTAACATTTTCAAAACATATAGTGTAGATGTAAAAAATTATTAAACATATCTTAGGAAGTTGTATGATGAAAAACAAGAGAAGTAACAGATAGTATGGAATGATACAGAGAGAAGTCAGGTGATATCAATGTCACTAAAAAATTTTTTTATTTAATTAGGCTTGATATACTTAAGGAATTAGAAGGTAATATTGACAATTTTGGCAGAAAACTAGTAACTATATAAAAACATACAAATAAACTAAAATAAAGTGCCTAATGTATGGATATATCAATGGATTAGACAGTGCTGAATATGTATTATTACACTGGGGTATACAATAAATCCTCTCTATTTGCAGATTCCCAACTTGCAAATTCACCTATTTGGTAAAATGTATTTGTAACTCCAAAGTCAATATTTATGGTGTTTCATGGTCATTCACTGACATAAGTTTATGCAGAACAGTGGAGATTTTGAATCATTCATGCACACATTCCCAACCGAGATCAAATAAGATAGCCCTCTGCTTCCTTGTATCAGTTCTAATATTGCAAACAAGTGTCCTTTTGTGGTCTAGTGACACATTTCTTGCATTATTGTTCTTTCTATTGCTAATTTCACTGTTTAAAATGGTCCCAAAGCAAAGTTCTTAAATGCTGTGTAGTGTTCGTAAGTGCAGAAGGCTGTGATGTGCCACATGGAGAAAATACATGTTAGATAGACTTCTTTTTTTGTTTGTTTGTTTGTTTTGTTTTGTTTTTGCGGTACGCGGGCCTCTTACTGTTGTGGCCTCTCCCGTTGCGGAGCACAGGCTCCGGATGTGCAGGCTCAGCGACCATGGCTCACGGGCCCATCCTCTCCACGGCATGTGGGATCTTCCCAGACCGGGGCATGAACCCATGTCCCCTGCATCGGCAGGCAGACTCTCAACCACTGCGCCACCAGGGAAGCCCAGATAGACTTCTTTCAAGCATGAGCTGTAGAGCTGTTAGCTATGAGTTGGATGTTGTTTAATCAACAATGTGTATTAAATAAGGTGTCTTTAAACAGAAACATGAATAAAACAAGGTTATTTATTAAGTAATTGATAAAAATGTTTTCAGGAATATAACCCTGTATTTCCCAGGGAGCAATGATTCAGTATTCACTAATTCGGTGCCCACAGCTAACTTTATATAAAACATAACTACCTTGAATAAAAATAATTGACTGCCTTAGAGAAGGGAATCCAAAACATGCATAGGGAGACAAAAAGTTATAATACACAGGAAATAATTTAGGAGCCATAGGAAAGGGTCAATAATATATAAAATGTGAGGTCTCCACAAGAGAGAAATAATAAGAATGAACCCAAAAGAAAAGGTGATAACTCAAATTCTATCAGACATGTAACATGTATCAAGCCACAGAGAGAGTACTCTGAAACCAAACAAAATGAAGATAAATATAAAATATCTGGACTATTAGAATACAATTACTAAAATCAAAGGAAGAAGACATATTAAAAGCATTCAGAATTGGGATTTTTAAAAGAAATTAATGTCAAAGAGCAACAATGTTTGTCAGCCACTTTTTCAAGGAAAACAAAACAAAACAACAATGGAGCCAGAAAACAGTGACTCATCATTTTAAGAACTGAAGGAAAATAGGTGATATAGATAATGGAACTACAAATGCCTATATCCAGATAAAAGGAGTCACAACACTGCCAAAATTTGAAGTGATAATTTCCTAAATGAGAGAACAAGTGAGAGAAAAACAAATTTCAAAACAAAAGTCAAGTGACTATAGATATATATTAGCACTAGTTATCTATTCCTATACAACAAATCAATCCAAAATTAGGGGCTTTAAACAATAACCATTGATGATCTCACAATTTCTATGGGTCAGAAGTGTTAGCATAGTTTAGCTGAGTGGTTCTGAAGCAGGATCTAAGCAGTGATTACAGTTAAGTTGTTGTCAGGGGTAAATTCATATGGTGGTTTTACAGAGGCAAGACAATCCACTTACAGTATGGTCACTCACATGGTTTTTGCTGAAGACCTCAATTCTTCACCATGTGAGACTTACCATAGGTGACTTGAATCCTCACAAAATGGCAATTAATACCCCCAAATACCTGAATGAATACCTAAATGAACTGGCTTATTTGTAGAAAAATAATATACAATGTTGGAACCCAAGACATGATAAACGTCTATTGACCAATAAGTATTAAAATAATTGAAGGAATACTCATAGTGTATATCTAACTCTCACTCCCACTTTGTCTCCCCACTGAGACAGATAAAAGTGGAATCACAACATACCAAAACTTACAAGATGCAGCAAAAATGGTATTAATATAGTGGAAATTTCTAAATTAAAAAAGGAGAAAAATCTCAAATCAACAACCTAACATTACACCTCAAAGAACCAGAAAAAGAAAAAACTAAAACCAAATTTCACATCAGGAAGAAAATAATAAAGATTAGAGTAGAAATTAATTAAATAGAGAAACAATAGAAAAAAAATCAAGAAAGCCAAGGTTTGGTTCTTTGAAAAGATCAACAAAATTGGTAAATGTCACATTAACCATATTAAGCCGCTTTAATAGAATGAAGGACAGAAACCACACGATCACTTCATTTGATTCAGAAAAGAATTTAACAAAATTCAACACTTTTTCATGATAAAAATACCGCACAATCTAGGAATAGAAGAAAATTATTTCAACATAACAAAGGCCATACATGGCAAACCCACAGCCAATATCATACTCAATGGTGAAAACCTGAAAGCTTTCCCTCTAAGATAAGGAATAAGGCAAGGATGCTCTATCTCATCCATATTCAACACAGTAATGGAAATTCTAGCTAGAGCAATTAGGCAAGAGAGAGAG
This sequence comes from Orcinus orca, assembly GCF_937001465.1. Lineage (NCBI taxonomy): Eukaryota > Metazoa > Chordata > Mammalia > Artiodactyla > Delphinidae > Orcinus > Orcinus orca. Next base: position 42,902,979 of record NC_064576.1, on the reverse strand, counting down.
ATAAACGGCATTCAAGTAGGAAAGGAAGTAGAAAAATTATCTTTTTGTAGATAACATGATCTTGTATGCACAAAACCTTAACAATTCTACAAAAAAATATTAGAACAAAAAAAGCAATTCAGCAAATTTGCAGGAAACAAAATCAACTCACAAAAATCAGTTATTTTTTCCTATACATTAGCAATGATCAATCCAAAAGGGAAATTAAGAAAACAATCTCATTTACAATAGCATTTAAAAATATATTTAGAAATAAACTTAGCCAAGGAGGTGAAAGACTTGTGCACTGAAAAAATATAAAACATTGCTGAAAGAAATTAAGAAAGACACAAATAAATAGAAAGACGTTTTGTTTTCAAGGACTGAATGAGGGAATATTGTTAAGATGTCCATACCACCTAATTGATCTACAGATTCCATACAAACCTATCAAAATTCCAATGGCATTTTTTTTGCAGAAATAGACACAATTCATCTGATAATTAATATGAAATTACAATAGTCAAAACCATATTGAGAAAGAAAAATATAGCTGGGGACTTCACACTTCCTTATTTCTAACCATATTGCAAATCTAAAGTAATGAAAACAGTGTGGTACTGGCATAAAGGCAGACATAGATAAATAGAATAGAATTAGGAATCCAGAAATAAACTCTCACACAAATGGCCAAATTCTGTTCAACATGACATTTCAGACCTCATCGTGTGCATTTCCCAGGATATATTACAAACTTATTGGATATTTTTGTGAATCTAGTAAGTCTGATGGTCAAATAAGTATCAGCAATACTCTACACTGTATTTACCTTTTAGAGATTCACACTGTATTTATGCAAGGCTCTAAGAAGTCCTACAATAAAGAAACAATTTGATCACTGAAACACCCTTTCCTCAAACACACAGTTTGAATTGTTTCTCTAAAACACACTTGGGACAGGCTTCATTAGCAAAGTAAAAAGGAAACATTGTGTAGAGAAATAGTTAAAGCAGCTTAACTAAAATGTGAAAATGTTAAAGAAGTTGAACTTTAAATAGTGAAGTACAAATGTTGAAATACAAAGTAAAATTAAGAGATTTCAATGGCTAAACAAATATGATATAAATAAATTGATTTAAGATACTGAAACTTTTAAAAAAAGAAACTCCAGAGGACTAAACACTAATTTAGAATAGAAGTATGTACACATTTCAAAGTTAAGATTCTCTATCAAACATAAATTCTTAATTTCTTCTCAGGAACTCCTTCAAAAAAAAAAAACAAAAAACAGTAAGTTGACATGCATTTCTGAAAATCAATTCATTAAAAAAAAAAAAAAAAAGGGAGAACATTCTAAAATAAAATACTCAGTTTCCAGTAGCTCATTTTCCCCACTGTCCACCCAAAGTCAGTCAGCCGTTCCCATGGATATGCATATGATTATTGTATGTGCTTTAAGAGTATTGACTTAAACATGAATATTGTTGATGGCTACACATTCAGCACAAAGATTGCCTTTTAGTTCTCTAAATTCTATTATAAAATTATCAAATCCATCAATTTCTGTAGGACGTGTGACCAAAGTGGTGGATGATGTATGCAGAGGTCAATCCATCAGCTTGGATATTTTTATTTGTGGGAATATGATAGTTATTCAGACACTACAGAGTTCCAAACTCATTTATGTGTTTCTTGATGAGAGGCATTTTTATTTCAGAAATTCCACAGAGTATATTGTAATTAGTGGCCATTTGAATAAATAATTAATTATGAATTTTGGAAAGCTCTTTTGGCATCAGTAGTCACAGCTAAAACTAAAAATCCAGATATCTGGAAAGACAGTGAAAAAATGATGGTGAATACATAATTTAAATTTTTATTATGCGGTAGGCTCAAAGAAGGTCTCATAGGGCTTCCCTGGTGGCGCAGTGATTGAGAGTCCACCTGCCGATGCATGGGACGCGGGTTCGTGCCCCGGTCTGGGAGGATCCCACATGCCGTGGAGCGGCTGGGCCCGTGAGCCATGGCTGCTGAGCCTGCGCGTCCGGAGCCTGTGCTCCACAACGGGAGAGGCCACAACAGTGAGATGCCCGCGTACTGCAAAAAAAAAAAAAAAAAAAAGAAGGTCTCATAGTTAGTGTTTGGATGAGTTCTTAAGAGAACTCATCCAACAAGAAGCCATCCAGAGACCACTTTGCTCAAAATATCATATTCATCTTTCATAATATGTCTATAATGTACTTTCTTAGGACCCACTTCCACCAAAATTATTAGATAAGCACATTTTAACCATCACCCTTATTGACATTCTGGCTGAATGAACTTGCCATTATAACTTTCAAAAGGAAAATTTGGGGCACCCCCAAATTCTGGGGCAAGTGGCACCCACCCGGTATTTAAAGCAGTAAAAGTTAGGAAAATCTAACAACTTCATAAGGCATTGCTAGAAAACATTTAAAGTCATTTTAATATTTCAGTAGTTTTATTGTAAAATTTATGCATAATAAACAAAGAATATTTAGAATAATTAATGACATTAAATATTATTGTAAGACCATGGCTGAAATCATTACTTTGTTTTATTTGTATATTAATATTATATATTTGCTGCTATAGCCAATTCATATTCTGAGAAAAGGATAAGGACACTTTGGTTTAATTTTTCATTTCAGTAAATTCAGAGAAGATACAGTAAATCTCCTTGATAATAAATATCTAATCTACACATATTGTGCAACATAATAGCACAACATATGTAACATTTTCAAGTGTGATTTGCAGATAAATTGGTAACAACATCTTGATATAGTAAGAGTGCTCTCTTTTATGTTTTTCCACAAAATGACACTCAATCCATTACTTCATAGATATGTTTTTCTTCTTCTGTTTTCATTTATGCCATTGAATTTTAAGTTCTTTTCACTGTTTATAATCAGATGATGAAAATGGTATATCTATTTCAGACTATGGTGTGAAACCAATTGTATGGCTGCATGTCAGTGCACTTAGAACAGGTGGCTCCTGTGATTGGTAGTAGGAATAACAATTATGATTATATATAGGTTTTGTGCAAAGAAAACAATGTCTCTGCAATATGAAATGTAAGGTTAAATGTTAATGTTTAAAGTGGTTAGTATTTTTTATGTTTGTAAAAATAATCAAATTTGTTTCTGGTTATATTTATGATCATGAATTACAGTCAAATGATCACATTGCATGAATAATTTGTTTAGTTTCAATTTTAAATAAATTATAAAATCACATATTTAGTGGATATATGTGCCTAGTTCATTCAAAGTATCTACTTGTTTTCAGCTCTATGTTGTTTTTTCTTTAGTATAAAATAATTTAATCATCAGGAAAGAAAAGGACTGTGAACTACATACTATTATAGCTGTATAATTCTAATATGCCTATTGAAACTCTTATAGTTAGTACATTACCAATTCAGTGTATGTGAGTAATCAATTTAATAGTAATAGCATTTATAATCACTGTATATTTTTAAGCTATCTTTAAAATGTTAACATTTCAAAATGACACATATTCACTTAGAAAATTTGGAATACTACCAAACAAAAAATAACATCATTTATAATCTTTCCATAGAGATGATGTTTTGATGTATAGCATAGTTTTAAAAATAATTCATATATCCCATTATCTAGCTTCACAGATCTTACAATATTGTGGAGAAGATAGATTGAAAAAGCGACAAAATAATTGTGATATTTAACAAAATACATGCAAAAAATAAGTCAAGTGCTAAGTTAGAATGGAGAGGGGAACTTGCATTTAAATAGAATGATCAGGGAAGGCTTTTCTATAAAGGAGATGTTCAAACTCATTAATACAGGACAAAGAAAAAATTAACCAAACAAACAGCAGGAAAAGAAGTAGAACATTGCAAGTTGCAAATGTCCTGCTATGTGAAAGATCCTGATATATTTGAGAAAGTAAATCTAAATGTCAAGTAGCAAATAGAAATGAGGTAAGAAAGGTAGGTGACAGAGGTAATACAATGCATTCTAGGATGTGGTAAAGTTAGGATTTTATTCTGGGTGAAACAGAAAACCAGCAAACATTTATTAGTCTCATAAAGTTAAGCTCAAGCTGACTATGGGTAGGACTACAGTGGAAATGGATCTGATTTATTTAGAAGGAAGAATTGACAGGATGTGGTAATGGATTGGAAGCTGGCTAGTAAATAAGAGGGGCAGTGGTTATGGCTTTTCTAAATTTATTGTTTGAGCAAGAGAAGGATGCTAATCTTATTTAGAGTGGTTTGGAGAGGGACAAATTTTGTGAAAGACAAAAATAAAATGTTTTAATTTAATTATATCAAGTTTGAAATATCTCTGAGATACCTAAATGAAGGTGTTAGGTGAAAGGTTGGATATACGTGTTAGAAGAGAGGTGTGACCTGAAGATATAAATTTGTAAATCACAGCATAAATATAGTATTCAAACAAAGTAAAATTGAGAGTTCGCCTAGGGAGAGACTATTGACAAGAAAAGTGGACCAAGTTTGATAACATGAGGAAATCCAACAATTTAGAGGAGGGTGATACCTAGGTAGCAATGCTGATGAAAAAGCTCTCTAGTTATGACAGAAAGAAAAGAAGCAAGGGAACAAAACTGTACAATAAGCCACAGTATTTAAATATATATGTTAAATTTAATTTTTGATTTTGAAAATATTTGAATTAACTTTGTATAGGGAAGCTTAGAAAATTCACACTTAAGGATTGACATTACTCTCACTTCTGTGATTTATCTCACGTTTTCCTTTACTTATATTTTGGTATATTTTCAAGTATTTCTCAGAAATAAGGGATCATTTAAGACCATTATGATTTTGCTTGAGTCCAAGTGAATATTTATGACTCGTATATTTTAACCATTTCTTTAATGCTGAGTATAGTCCTCGAGACTTGATTAGAGAGGATATAAATACATATTTGTTGAATCAATAAATTATCTAATTGTCAGTATGTTCAGATATTCCTAATCTTAAATATTTTCCCCTACATTAAAGACTATTGTCTTTCAAAACATGGATAAAACTGCATAACTTATAGTATTAGTTTTTTTCTTCTACATATAATTTTACCATTTTAGTATTATAGTAACATTTATTTAAAAATAATGGACCCTTTGCTTTAATAAATATTTTGCAAAATTTCCAAAATTGTTTAAAACCTGGAATACTGATATTTATATTCTGCCTGAGTTTTAATGCAGGAAGAGTTAAGGGTGCTAATATTTATGAGGAGATTGATAGTATATACATAGCCACACTCTGGCTCTTTGTATGGCCCACTGTAATTGTGGACAATTCACTAGACATGTTTTCAATGGGAACATGAGCCAAGTTTTGTAACTGAGGATTCCAGAAAGGCATTGATTGAAACCTTTCAGTAGTAAAATACACCAGAAAAGACGACCATGATAATTTTGGGGAAAAACTTTTCACAGTGTCTCCTTCCCTTTTGGAGGCTGATTCAGAAGTGAGCAAAGGACACCTGTGTGTAGAAAAGATCAACATAAATCTAGAAAGGATGAAAGTAACGCCCTCAAATGAAATCTAGCCACAGAGAGAGTGTTGGTAGAATCGATTAAATCTCTTACGAAACAAGCTTGTGTCAGAATCTTAGGATAAAATGACAATAGGAGAAAGCTCACTGTGCCTTCAATGATAAATTAAATAATTATGAAAAGTATAGTTTTATGAAAGATTGGTTTCATATGAAACATTTAATGTTTGCTGTTACCGGTTTCTGCTAATGAAAATTTTTCTTATACTTTCTTATTGAGAGTGCTTGCAAATATGGAATACAAATGGTTAAATATGTTTGGGGTGACCATGTAATTTGTTGTTAAAATTGTGATACTTTGAAAAACAAAACTGGACATTGCCACTAATTATGTTAGGGCAACTAGCATAAACTGTACTCATCCTGGGTAAACAAGGACATCTAACCATTTTAACTGTACAATAAACTTCTCAGGTGTTCTGAGTGGAGAGTAGGATTTTAGATATTCTTCAATACAATAATGTGAATATTTTTCTGTAAGGGATGTGCATGTACGTGTATTTAAAGTGCCTTTTATTTTTGGAAATGGAAAGATTTGGTTGAAACTTTGAGAATTGATCAAGAAGCTATTCTGCTAATTAAGAAAAACTCATCAATAGCTTCCTGGAATAGCTCAATTGTGGACTATAACTGTAAATTGTATGTAAATGGGCACTTTTCTCTAAATGCATATTAAAATTTTGCAAATTATCAAATTGAAAACATTGTCATAATGATTTAATTCTTACAAAATAACAAATCAGTATGGATAAGTACATAACTATTTTATCTCAGTTTTTAAATTAAGCCACTGAATTCCACATCACAGATATTTGGAACTCAGTTACTTCAAAGCACATATTTTTTTTAACCTGCAGACAGCACACAGTTTTGTTTTGGAAGTAAATTAAAAATATAAATGGCTATAAATATCTGCACTATTTATAGGCACCAGTTAGTCATCAGTGTCATGTTAAAATAATTAGCCAGACCAGCCTGAAGGGAAAGTCAGGGCACAAGATAATTATAAGTCTACTTCTTATAGCTTAGCTCCAGAGACCACTTTGCTCAAAATGTAATTTTGATCCAAATCATTTTCTTTTTCATAATTTTTTTAAAAACAATTTTATTGGAGTATAGTTGATTTACAATGTTGTGTTATTTTCAGGTGTACAGCAAAGTGGTTCAGTTATACAACTGAATATATATATATATATATATATATTCATTCTTTTCCATTCTTTACCCTTGGTGTATAAAGAACTGTTATTTCCCTCTGAGGGCTGAGAATTCCCCATGAGGCTGAGAATTCTCCTACTCTGTAGTGCTCCCTGTGCCTTCATTCAGACCTTGTTCCCAGAGATCATCATTAGAGGCCTTCTCTAGAACCAGTAATTCTGCATGCTGAACATTGATATTTAGCCCGTAAAGTGGCAAATGTCCTTCTCCACCAGACACCATTGACCATTTTTCACAAAGCATAGTAATCTTTTCCAACTTTCTTTTGTCAAAGCAAAAATTGAAATGGACCATTTTATACAGGAAAGGAACACTTTATTCATTGCAGTAGGAGAAAGAGACCAGAACTCTGAACTCAATTCTGTTGAAACAAAAAGTGGCAGAGTTTTTAAGTACTGGAGTGAGCTAGTAGAAACTATTAAAGAATGTTAGTGGGAAGATGTTCAATAAGATGTGTTGGATGTATTAAGTTATTCTTGAGTTTACAAATGTTTTTCTCTGTGATTAGGCCACCTGTGCTGGCTAATTGGCACCTATCAATGTTAGGCTCTTACCCTCCCACAGAGACTGAGAGATGGGCATGTTATCTCTTTTGATATGTTACATGTCAAAGAAGTGGTTCCCACATCATTGAAAAAGATATTACTGGCTTTTCAGACTGGCTAGAGGATTTTCACAGGCTTTATATATGTCCCAAAGGGGCAGAGAAAGAAGTTATAATTACAGGATTGTTTGTTTGTTTGTTTTATATAAATGCTTTAAGGAAAGGAAGATCAGGAGCATAGAGTCAGCAAGAAGCCAGTAGAAAATTAAGTCAAGCTCTGGGGAACATTAAGGCTGCCATCTTGGTCATTTTCCTATTATCACACAGTGAATGCCTATCCTGGGAAGTTCAGATCCACTTAAGGACCTTGTCTGTCTTTAGCTTTTCTCTCAATTAGAGCAATTTAGTCCTAGTTTCTCTTGTCAGAGCCATAGGCTATTGTGCCTTATAATTGTTCTCATGCTATATTGATCTCTTAAGACTTTTCTAGTCAGCTCAGCTCTTGCCATGAAAGAAGACAAAACAAAACATTATTTTCATACTCAGCTACCAGCCAAAACTTCTTTTACCCCACCTTCCATGTCAATCCACCTGAATCTTGTACTATTTTTCAAAAATATCGTCATATTTTTCTCACACATGAGCAAGCATTCTATAAAATAAAATATTATAAAATGTAAATATTTAATTTTTAAAGATACATCTTTAAGTTCAGATCAGTACAGTATGATTCAATCTACTGGGTATTTGGAAATATTTTAAGAATTAAAAATATTAATATTTGGTTGACTTTAATCTGATAGTAAGCATTCATTAAGTGGAAAAATGGTATGACATGAAAATATAATTAAGTGTAACAAATATATCATTAGTTAGTTAATTAATTAATTAATTAAACATAAAGTTTTGCCTGGCAGGACATGTAAAACAAAAATAATTACTTGATATAGCTTCAGTTGTTCAATTTGAAGTTGAAGAAAGGATATACTAAGCCATATATTTGGATTACTAACCTAGATTAAAATGAACTCTCAATAACTTATTTAATTATGTAGGTAATTAGGTCTCTTTACTTAATAGATTATCAATATATTAGGTGAGCTGTTTCAGATTAATTATTTCATCTTTAAGAGTATTTCTCTGATATTTTTTAGTACCTGCTATATGGATATAATTATGTTTTTGAAAATAAATGTATGTTGTAACATCAAGCACTTCATTATTTAACTCTGAGTAAAATAATATAGCAGAGGTAACATAGCACTGGAATTCAAAAGATCAGGATATAAATTCAAATTATGCCATTAGAGGCTTAGGATATTGAAAAACCAGATGTTGCTCTTTGTTCTAAAATAGTATAAATGGTCAGTAAATATGAAGGTGCTTTTTTTTCCAGCAGTATAAAAGAAAGGTACGTGTCAAGAACAAAAGCCACAGAATACCTGCTCCTAACTTATACTGAGAATAAGATCAAAACAGGAAGATCCACTGTAACAACCATGGCAGATTTCCTGCCCCACAGAGTTTGACATACTTGGGGTTACAAACATGTAGGTAGGCAATTACAATATAATGTCCTGAACCTTATAATGTGGAAGCAGAGTGCTACACTATCAGGCATACTTCTGGAAATAATTAACATAGAGTTAATAGGTAAGGCTCAAAGATAAATAAAACTAGTAGGTGTTACAGCCAGAGGAGATCTGTGAGAAAATCAAAGGACAGTGAGAATTTGGGACTTTTATAAATTTATTTTGGACTTTATGCTTAAATATTTTAAGCATATAAGTTTGCATTTATAAGAAGTAACTTTTTTTTTTTTTTTTTTAGTGGAAGGGGTTCTTTGGAAAAGGTCAAGACAAGAAACAGAAAATCCAGTTATGAAGCTATGTGATTAAGGGCAGATTGAATCTGTAGTCCATTCATTCTTTTCCAGAATGTTTTTTGAAGATCTACTATGTGAAGTAGTCTGAACTGAAGGAGAGGCAGTGTATATAAAGCAAATTAAACAAAGTTAAGATTAATTTCAGAATTGGAAATTGTTAGACTTGGAGATTGTATTTATCCTTTTTTTTTTTTTTTTTGGTAGAATGCAAGCAGAAAGTGTGATAATGATGTTGGAAAAATCAAAGGGATGAATGGTAGTGAATAATTACCATTTATTTTTCAAAATTTCAACACTCAAGAAGTCTTCTCTTGGTTATTTAGCACCTTATGGATACTTATGTGAAGGAGAACTCATATCCCATATTGAAATAGTGACACCAGAAAAGCATTTATCCAACCCTGCTTTGCTAAAGCATTGGCTGATTCGGTATTAATGGCTAATCAGCCAAGGACCACCGAAACCAACCTGTAGTCCAACAAAATCAGATTTATTGACTCATAACAAGGGAAGTTGATCCACAGGACAGAGGAGTGCACTCAGTGAGAAAAAGCCAGCTTCTTTTATAAGGTTTGGGTTCTTGTTGAAGGATTCTGCAGCGGACCTCAGAGAAGCAGGCATCAGTTCTGGATTGGTCGCTTTTCTCAGGATTGAGATTGATTTAGCTATTAGGTGTTTAGCTATTAGGTGTCCCCAGGAATTGGTAGGAATAGATCTGTGGCATTGTTGGTAAGAAAGAGTTAATCAATCAAACAGGGATCGTTATGGTATTTTACAGGTTTAGTATGACTTTAGTGGGGGAAATGTTTTCTGTTCATTTTGCAGCTGTTTTGACCTATGTCTCCTCTGATACATAGGTGACTTTGGTGACCCTCTGATACAGGGTGACTTTTTTTTTTCTTTTTCTTCTAAGTTAATTTTCACTTTTTTATTGCTGAAGAGTTTTCATTCATTTTCTGCTCTCTGATAATTTGATTAACCCATTCCTGACTTTGATTCAGGAACTGGAGATTGATGTAGCAAGGAGGAGGTCTGTGGAAAATCTATTCTTGTGATAGGCCAGAAGAGCAGTGGTAGCAACATCCAAGTGGGAGATGGGAGCTGGTGGAGGCACAATCTGTACACTCCCTTGTCAGAGCTACTGGCAGCAGTTCTCAGAAGAAATGCCCTAAATTTGGCTAACCAAGCTGCTTTGGCCTACCCTAGACTCTTGTTTCTGCCTATGTCCTAATCTTAATATTTGCCTACAATTCTGTGAATTTCCTAGTGACCTGTGGACAATCAATTTCTATTTTTCTGATACAATGTTCCTGTGCTCAGTCAGCAGCAAATATACTAAAATTGCAATGATACGTTGTTTATAAAAATTAAACCACAAAAAGAGTATCCAACTTTTGGGTAAATCTGGTTTGCAATGTGTCCTGTGTGTTTGAGAATGCAAAACTAATTTAGAATTTTAAACATTACAAAAATATATGATCGTGTGAAGACATTTCTAAAGCCTCTTTCAGGAGCTTTAAAAATTACCTTTACAAATGAGGAGGCCTGAATCTTAAGCTTTAGTAACTTTAGAGTAAATCCAACCCAGATAATTTGGAAGTCAAAAATGGTGATTTAGACAATAGACCTTATTCCTCCTTGCCTGTTGAACCCTTCTTTGGAATTTTTGTTTGCCATGCACTCTTTTGAGATCTCTCTCTTCCATTCCTGGGATATTCTGTAGTTAGATATTTTTGACTGAAAGAAAAATGCACAACGTAAAAGTTATGAGTTAAGCTTTTGGTGGGGGATCTTACTGAGGACTATAGCACATGAGAGAGCCTCTTAGATAGTTCTGAAGAACTTCTCTGAAAAGGTAAGGAAGGAGACAGGATATGTATGAAAACTTGCTGGAAAAAAAAAGAAAACACGTAGTCAAACATTCAAAATTTACTACCCATCACAAAGAACAGACATCTCAAGTTAATGATTTTAGTTCTTTTCTATATATAGGAAGATACAAGAAACTGGGTTCATTGAAATTATTCCTTAGTTAGGCATTCTAACCTTTTAGGGCCAGTATCCAAAGCATAGAATGCTTCCTGTTTTTCTCCATCCTGAATTCTCCTCAAGGTATACTATCGGTGGTAGGTGACTGTGGTTGTTGATGGTTTGATCCTTGTAGAACTGAAATGGTGTGTAGCAATCTTTGTTTACAGTGTCATCCAGCCCAAAGCCTGGTTTCTTTGAACTAATGTCCCTACTAAGTGAGGGTAGGAATTTGTTAGCTATTTCCCCTTGTAAGTATTTTTAAAATATTTGTTATAAAATCAATGAGTAAATAATGAAAATAAATTGTCAGTGAATGAAGATAATGAAGAATAGTGAAAAGCATGTTTACCTTATAGATCACAAGTCAAGCATTGTTTATAAATATATGTGCCTTTATTTCAGATAACATAGCAATATCTATTTTAATTGCATAATCTCTGACTACAATCACCTGAAAGATCGTTGATAGTTTTTAAATAGTTTCAATAACTCTACTTAATGAGAATATGTAATCAATTTACAGTGGCTGTCAAAATACGAAAAAGTAATCATAAGAAACTCGTGTAGGGCTTCTCTGGTGGTGCAGTGGTGGAGAGTCCGACTGCCGATGTAGGGGACACGGGTTTGTGCCCCAGTCCGGGAAGATCTCACATGCCGCGGAGCGGCTAGGCCCGTGAGCCATGGCCGCTGAGCCTGCGCGTCTGGAGCCTGTGCTCTGCAACGGGAGAGGCCACAACAGTGAGAGGCCCGTGTACTGCAAAAAAAAAAAAAAAAAAAAAAAGCAACTCATGTAGTAGATTAATTTCAGTTTCCACAAGAAATATTCAATTTAATGATGGAGATAGTGAACTCTTTTAATTGCAACATATAAAAATTTTGTATATCTAGTGTATTATCATTTGTAATAGTATTAAAGTGTCTTTGCTATGGTTAATATGGTATTAATTAGGTTTCAAAGTTAAGCAAACTGGAATTGTTATTTCATACAAGAATTTAAATAATTTAAGATGTCATTGGGTTCCAGGTTGGGATTTATTTCTGTAATCATGATAAAATTTTAGTGTTTGGCTTAAACTAAGCTACAGCCTGAAGGAGACAAAGAAATAACAGGGATATAGCATTTTCTCCTGCACTGTTATAGTTCTTCACTTTCAACTTTCCCCCATTTTTCTGTGCTCTGTTGCCATATTCACCAAATCTTTATCAGAGGATGGTCCTCTGACTTTGGTTTACTATTTATATAATCATGGTTTTGAGACACCTCACTTTAATAAGCAAAATTATTCTTAGGTTTCATGTCTCAGTTCTCCTTTGAAAGAGTTGAATATTCCACTTTCTTGTACACACTTCTGGTCCTTTAGTCTATCCAGGGTTCAAGGTGGAATACTACTGTTGATCGGTCAGGTATAGTGGTCTAATATTTTTCCCTCAGAACTACAGAGCTTATTTATAGTTTGCTACTCACACAGAGAAAAATATAATACATGAAAAGTTAATGTACAAATAAATACTTAATAGAAAAAAATGGAGTGCTTGTGAATATCCAGGAGAATTCATATCCATAGTTCATGGGTAGACAGACAATCAACAGAAAAACACTTTTTGATTATTCAGTTTATGTGTTTTTTAATGGATCTGCAAAGTGAGCTAGTAGGCAGAGCTTACTTACAAAAATGTTTCAGTTTTGGACATCATAATTTTAATAAAGAGAGAAAGACTAAAACCTCACTCTTAAGAGCTAAGTGAAAATGTGATTTTTTTTCTTTTAATGTGGTTAATTAAACGTCATTTTAATTACCGAGAAAATGTGCAATATAAATGCTGTAAGTTAAATTAAAAGACATATTATTAAATCCAATGGGTTAGATCAAATGGAGGGGGAAGCTGGAGCGAAGTGAGAGTAGCATCGACATATATACACTACCGAATGTAAAATAGTTAGCTAGTGGGAAGCAGCAGTATAGCACAGGGAGATCAGCTTGGTGCTTTGTGACCGCCTGGAGGGGTGGGATAGGGAGGATGGGAGGGAAGCTCAAGAGGGAGGAGATCTGGGGACACATATATGCATATGGTTGATTCACTTTGTTGTACAACAGAAACTAACACAGTATTGTGAAGCAATTATATTCCAATAAAGATCTATTTAAAACAAAACAAAACATTCATATCCCTTCAATATAAATGCTTGTCAATATAAAAGCATGAAAAAACAAAGCTCTATCAAAGTTAACAGAAAAAATATATAAATTGTCTTTAAACATATGAAAACAAAGGAAAACAAACTAACTACTTTTAAAACTATTATTTAGAAAATGTGAATATTGTATTTGTAACTGTGTATCAGTTTCAGCTTAACAGTCCAGGTAAAGTAGAATAAATGGAGTTACATTTCTTTATAAGTATTTACTTTATAAGTATCCTTTAACTATATCTGATAATATTTTATTATATTTAAGTGACAAAGTATAGTCTATCTACTTCATTACTAATATATTCTTTCTGTATAATATTTATCCTGTGAAAATATTTCATAATTTTATGACTTTAAGGAATATTAAAGAAATATTTGTCCAACCACTCTATTATGTTTAATAATAGTAATAGAAACAATAATAAGACTGACTAATGGTTACCCAGACCCTGCTTAAATATCTCCTTTGGAAAGCGACTCATTACCTGAAAGAAGAAATTGGCTCATTGGCCTGAAAAATGGCATTCCATTTTTGAGGAATGCAGACTGTTAGAAATATATATTTGCTATAGGCTCAAAACGTTTTTTCCATTTGACCCACTTATTAGAGGTCCTTTCTATAAATCTAATCCTTCTATTTGATTAAAGATTTGAAACATTCAAAAATTGATGTATATTATCCCTTTGTATGATTAAGTGTCTCTGATATCCTTAAGAATTCCTCGCACAACCCTTTTCAAAAGTCTCCCAAAACAGTATCCTTATTGTTCTTCCCTAAATATTATTTGTTTTGTGGAGATAGTAAATTAGGTCTAAAACCAATGCCATGCTACAAGCAGAGAGTATTGTCTTTTTTAGTACAATAATGAAAATGTTTAATTAAAATACAGAAAGTAAAATATTGCTCTTGTTATTATCTTGACAATTTTAGACCATGGTCAAAACAAGGCAGGTGAATGGAAAGAAAATAACTTCACTGGCTTAGTTTGGACCATTGTTAGCAGACTTTGAAAGAAACTGGGAGAATTGAAAGTTTGGTAAGGTTTGACAGTTTATGCTAGATGACAAAATCTAACCCAATTTACAAATACCAGAGCTTTTTTTCACGGTGGGAGAGGAATCCAATTAAATCTCTACCAGTCAAAATAGAGTTTGTATATTCATAAAATACCTGCATTTTATGAAGACCTGCCAAACAGATAAAACACAATGTATAGGCCCTGTATCCAGAGGGTGTATTATGATTTTCCATTAAAATATTAAAGTTTTTCTCTACAGCTATTCCCCTCCACTTTCAATTGATTAAAGATAATCTCCAGGAAAGACTATTCATGATCAGAAAATAAGGTTGGTCTCATTAGAATTTTCTGGAATATATTCCCAGCATGAAGAGAAATTTAACATACTGGATTTTTTAAGTTTGATGGATATTTTCATAAGAAATTTCAGATTAGACATTTAAAAGCCTCTTGAAGCATTAAAGCCAAGGCAAGAACTCACCTTTGGATTTCACCTGCAAATTCTTCTCTTCTCCAGATCCCTGAAATATCCTAAGCAATCTATGCCTGCCAGGAAGTGACTTCTCTTACTCATCTTTAAGGCTGGGAACTGTATAAACTGGGCACTTAGACAGTTTACTCAAGAAGGTTTTGTAAGCATAGGTTCCATAAATTCAACCTTAGTTCCTTAAAAGTGTCTGGTCATATCTCACTAAATGACTAAATCATTCTCAAATATAACATTCCAGGCAAGGCCTTGAACCTTGGCTGCACAACAATGTTTCCAACCATGTTCTATTAATAAAGAACACAGATTCTTTTTGAACCTATGCAGAAAATGATAATTGTCATAGAATTAAAAATACTAATGATAGTTTCTGAATTCCAGAGCTATCAGGTAGGGGAAAAAATACATAATTTACAAATACTTCTATTTACAAAGGCTTAGTTTACTCAATTGCTATGAGTTTTAATAGTTTAAGAGTAAAGAGAAAGTTTCTTACATTCAGAAAATAGAACATTAAAATATTGACAATATTCCAAATATAAATCACAATCGTTCCACATTAGTTTACTTAGTCCCGTGTAATTAATCTTTGCTCTGCCCCTTCTTGGGTTAGTTGTCTCATGAGTCCAACTGTTTCTCAAATAAAGTTTGGGAAGTCTGACTCAGTCCACTAGTATGGTTTCTAAGTTGTTTAAATAATGCCCTCTAATGCCTGTCTCCATAGTTACCTGATATAGTCATTTCCATGGGAAACTGAGACAGTCCTTTGTTAAAGAAGAAGCAGTTCAGCCTGCAGTTGATTGCAAGGACTTTCAGGGATGCATCGAAGTAAAACAAAAATTGTCAGTACATGACAAAAACTTAAAATGGCTGTGACTAACTTTTTATTGATAATTTTCAAAAATGAAAGATTGATGAGCATTTGTAACAAGACTAGTATAACTGACAAGGAAATTTTGTTCTTTCTGTGACAAATAAAACAAGAAAAAAGTCAATCTTCCCCAAATTATCTATAAATGTACTGATTAACACATTTTCAAAGAAGACTATATATTGAATCTATTTTATAAAAGTGGATGATTATAAACTTTATGGAGAAAATAATCTTCAGATAAAATATAATCTTGAGACCTAATTAACCATATAAAACACATATTTAGAAAGTACCAAAAATATATGAAGAATATCAACTAAAGATATTGGGTTGAAAGCAAGTACTAAACATCTGTACATTAATAAAACTCCATAAATAAGTGATGTGAGTCCCCCAAATGAAAACCACTTATTGAGAAGGACTTAAATTCAAATTACAAATACTATTACAAGTCTCTTCCTTAAGAACAAGTTCCGGTCTGAGAGTGCGTTCGTTAAGTCCAATTTGTTCATAAGTCCAACAAAGTCAGCCTAAGTACCCAACTAAAACAATCAGCTATATAGTACTGTATTGTAATAAGTTTATACTACTTTTTACAAAAATAATACATAAAAAACAAACACAAAAAATAAACATTTTTATCTTACAGTGCAGTACCTTGAAAAGTACAGTAATACAAAACAGCTGACATACAGGGGCTGGCATTGAGTGAACAGGTAAGGGTTACTGACTGGAGAAGGGAGAGGAGGTGGCAGATGGAAGGGCTGAAGCATTGTTAGCAACAGGAGATGGAGGACAAGCTGTAATTTCATTCATGCCTGATGTTGATGACACAGGTTCTGGTTCCTTTCTGGATTCAATTCTATCTACCCTCTTGAAAAAACAATCCAGTTATATCTGGGTAGTAGCTCTTTTATTCTCATCATAGATGACATGGTAGCACTCGATTACACTCTGAACAGCTGCTGCATCCTTTACATACTTTTCTACATTTGTGTTCTCTGCCTTAAAAACTAACGGAACCTCCTCAAATAAAGAAAATCCCCTTGCCACTTCCTGCATTGTGAATCTTTTTGGTTCTTCAGTTACTTCTTTCCTCCTGTCTCTCTTCATCCTTTCTCTGTGCCTCAAATTCTTGGCGTTTCTTAGCAGTTCCAGCTACATAACTGTTTCTGGATATCCTGGGCTTGAAATAAAGATACTGTACTACTGTACAGTATACAGTACTGTAAAATAAAGCACACAAAAGCATAAGCACTTGTAGAGGATACACTCATGTGACAATGTATGCCAGACATGTGAACTAACTTATGTGATTGGACATGTAAACGCATGTTCTCATTTTCGAAAGTTTGCAACTTGAAGGTTCCTGTGCAGGGGACTTACTGTATACTGTTGTATGATTTCAGTCAAAGCAGCTCTAGGACTCTTATAAATAAAACCATACCATAAACTATGAGGTATTGACAATTTGTTAGGAACTTTGACACAGCATCCAATTTCTTAAATATTTACATTAGTAATGTTTTACTATACAGATTTAACTTGGGGAAGACTGTGCATCTATTTTCATTTAAGAACACTAAATGCAACTCATCAATAGCAACATATCAGATAAATCTATTATTTCCAGTACCTCTCTTTTTACCAGATCAAAGAACAATTTTATTTTTATTTTTTTGTAATTTTCCAGGGCACTCTGGGAAATATCAAATATTTTTAAGTTAAAAAGGTAAATTTAAGATTAAATTTTCAGAAGGTAAAATATAAAACTTTTTCAGGTGATTTCAATGCTTGGTTAAGATAGAATCACTAGTAACTAAGGAATAATATTTGGTAACCTATTCATCCAAAATGACAATGAAAGATTTTTTTTTTTGCGGTACGCAGGGCTCTCACTGTTGTGGCCTCTCCCATTGCAGAGCACAGGCTCCAGACGCACAGGCTCAGCGGCCATTGCTCACGGACCCAGCCGCTCTGCGGCATGAGGGATCTTCCCGGACCGGGGCACGAACCTGTGTCCCCTGCATCGGCAGGTGGACTCTCAACCACTGCGCCACCAGGGAAGCCCTGAATGAAAGATTTTTAAAGTAAACAGAAGAAGTAACATGACTGCAAAGAACCTTAGCTCCTCCATAAGTAAGAAATTTTTGTTTTCTTAAATAAACAAAGATATAATAAAATCAACAAAAACAATGGAAGGCTGTTCTGGTAGAGTTGTTCTCTGTTATCCAGTCAGATTAGATGGAAAGTAAATAATAAAGTTTTAGGGCTTTCCTGGTGGTGCAGTGCCAATGCAGGGGACATGGGTGCGAGCCCTGGTCTGGGAAGATCCCACATGCCGTGGAGCAGCTAGTCCTGTGAGTCACAACTACTGAGCTTGCATGTCTGGATCCTGTGCTCCACAACAGGAAAGGCCATGACAGTGAGAGGCCTGCACACCGCTATAAAGAGTGGCTCCCACTCACCGCAAATGGAGAAAGCCCTCACACAGAAACGAAGACGAAATACAGCCAAAAATAAATAAATAAATAAATTCATTAAAAAAAGAAAAGAAAAGAAAATACAGGACCGACACAGCACCTCCTGAGGTGGCGAGAAGGACTCAGGTTCAGGGCTCAGCAGGATATTGAATCCCTAACAGGAGGGCTGACTGGCTCTAAAAGGGGCTGATCCACCAGAATTTGCTGCACTGACAAAAGAATTAAATGCCTGCAGAGAACAACTTCTAGAAAAGGAAGAAGAAATTTCTGGACTTAAAGCTGAAAGAAAAAATACAAGACCCTATGGATGAAAGGCTCTTGGTGCTGCAGCCAGGAGTCAGTGCTGTGCCTCTGAGGTGGGAGAGCCAACTTCAGGACACTGGTTCACAAGAGACCTCCCAACTCCATGTAATATCAAACGGCGAAAATATCCCAGAAATCTCCATCTCAACACCAACACCCAGCTTCACTCAATGACCAGAAAGCTACAGTACTGGACACCCTATGCCAAACAACTAGCAAGACAGGAACACAACCGCACCCATTAGCAGAGAGGCTGCCTAAAATCATAATAAGTCCACAGAAACCCCAAAACACACCACCATATGTGGACCTGCCCACTAGAGAGAAAAGATCCAGCCTCATCCACCATAACACAGGCAATAGTCCCCTCCACCAGGAAGCCTACAAAAAACACTAAACTAACCTTAGCCACTGGGGACAGATACCAAAAACAATGGGAACTACGAAACTGCAGCCTGCAAAAAGGAGACCCCAAACACAGTAAGATAAGCAAAATGAGAAGACAGAAAAACACACAGCAGATGAAAGAGCAAGATAAAAACCCACCAGACCTAACAAATGAAGAGGAAATAGACAGTCTACCTGAAAAAGAATTCAGAATAATGATAGTAAAGGTGACCAAAATCTTGGAAATAGAATAGAGAAAATGCAAGAAACATTTAACAAGGACCTAGAAGAACTAAAGATGAAACAAGCAATGATGAACAACACAATAAATTAAATTAAAAATACTCTAGATGGGATCAATAGCAGAATAACTGAGCAGAAGAATGGATAAGTGACGTGGAAGATAAAATAGTGGAAATAACTACTGCAGAGCAGAACAAAGACAAAAGAATGAAAAGAACTGAAGACAGTCTCAGAGACCTCTGGGACAACATGAAACACAACAACATTTGAATTATAGGGGTTCCAGAAGAAGAAGAGAAAAAGAAAGGGACTGAGAAAATATTTGAAGAGATTATAGTTGAAAACTTCCCTAATATGGGAAAGGAAAAAGTTAATCAAGTCCAGGAAGCACAGAGAGTCCCATACAGGATAAATCCAAGTAGAAATATGCAAAGACACATATTAATCAAATTTTCAAAACTTAAATACAAAGAGAACATATTAAAAGCAGCAAGGGAAAAGCAACAAATAACATACAAGGGAATCCCCATTAGGTTAACAGCTAATCTTTCAGCAGAAACTCTGCAA
This sequence comes from Orcinus orca, assembly GCF_937001465.1. Lineage (NCBI taxonomy): Eukaryota > Metazoa > Chordata > Mammalia > Artiodactyla > Delphinidae > Orcinus > Orcinus orca. The sequence continues at coordinate 42,883,171 of NC_064576.1, read as the reverse complement.
GCCAGAAGGGACAGGCAGGACATATTTAAAGTGATGAAGGAGAAAAACCTGCAACAAAGATTACTCTACCCAGCAAGGATCTCATTCAGTTTTGATGGAGAAATTAAAACCTTTACAGACAAGCAAAAGCTGAGAGAGTTCAGCACCACCAAACCAGCGTTACAACAAATTCTAAAGGAACTTCTCTAGTCAAGAAACACAAGAGAAGGAAAAGACCTACAATAACAACCCCAAAACAATAAAGAAAATAGGAATAAGAACATGCATATCAATAATTACTTTAAAAGTAAATGGATTAAATGCTCCCACCAAAAGACACAGACTGGCTGAATGGATACAAAAACAAGACCCGTATATATGCTGTCTACAAGAGACCCACTTCAGACCTAGGGACACATACAGACTGAAAGTGAGGGGATGGAAAAAGATATTCCATGCAAATGGAAATCAAAAGAAAGCTGGAGTAGCAATTCTCATATCAGACAAAATAGACTTTAAAATAAAGACTATTAGAAGAGACAAAGAAGGACACTACATAATGATCAAGGGATCGATCCAAGAAGAAGATATAACAATTGTAAATATTTATGCACCCAACATAGGAGCACCTCAGTACATAAGGCAAATATTCACAGCCATAAAAGGGGAAATCAACAGTAACACATTCATAGTAGGGGACTTTAACACCCCACTTTGACCAATGGACAGATCATCCAAAATGAATATAAGTAAGGAAACACAAGCTTTAAATGATACATTAAACAAGATGGACTTCATTGATATTTATAGGGCATTCCATCAAAAAACTAAAGAATACACATTTTTCTCAAGTGCTCATGGAACATTCTCCAGGATAGATCATATCTTGGGTCACAAATCAGGCCTTGGTAAATTTAAGAAAATTGAAATTGTATCAAGTATCTTTGCTCACCAGAGCACTGTGAGACTAGATATCAATTGCAGGGAAAGATCTGTAAAAAATACAAACACATGGAGGCTAAACAATACACTACTTAATAACGAAGTGATCACTGAAGAAATCAAAGAGGAAATCAAAACATACCTAGAAACAAATGACAATGGAGACACGATGATCCAAAACCTATGGGATGCAGAAAAAGCAGTTCTAACAGGGAAGTTTATAGCAATAAAATACTACCTTAAGAAACAGGAAACATCTCGAATAAACAACCTAACCTTGCACCTAAAGCAATTAGAGAAAGAAGAACAAAAAATCCCAAAGTTAGCAGATGGAAAGAAATCATAAAGATCAGATCAGAAATAAATGAAAAAGAAATGAAGGAAATGATAACAAAGATCAATAAAACTAAAAGCTGGTTCTTTGAGAAGATAAACAAAATTGATAAACCATTAGCCATACTCATCAAGAAAAAAAGGGAGAAGACTCAAATCAATAGAATTAGAAATGAAAAAGGAGAAGTAACAACTGATACTGCAGAAATACAAAAGATCATGAGAGATTACTACAAGCAACTCTATGCCAATAAAATGGACAACCTGGAAGAAATGGACAACCTGGAAGAAATGGACAAATACTTAGAAATGCACAACCTGCCAGGACTGAACCAAGAAGAAATAGAAAATATGAACAGACCAATCACAAACACTGAAATTGAAACTGTGATTAAAAATCTTCCAACAAACAAAAGCCCAGGACCAGATGGCTTCAGAGGCATATTTTATCAAACATTTAGAGAAGAGCTAACACCTATTCTTCTCAAACTCTTCCAAAATATAGCAGAAAGAGGAACACTCCCAAACTCATTCTAGGAGGCCACTATCACCCTGATACCAAAACCAGACAAAGATGTCACAAAGAAAGAAAACTACAGGCCAATATCACTGATGAACATAGATGCAAACATCCTCAACAAAATACTAGCAAACAGAATCCTACAGCACAGTAAAAGGATCATACACCATGATCAAGTGGGGTTTATTCCAGGGTTGCAAGGATTCTTCAATATACGCAAATCAATCAAGGTGATACAACATATTAACAAATTGAAGGAGAAAAACTATATGATCAACTCAATAGATGCAGAGAAAGCTTTCGATAAAATTCAACACCCATTTATGATAAAAGCCCTGAAGAAAGTAGTCATAGAGTGAACTTTCCTCAACATAATAAAGGCCATATATGACAAACCCACAGCCAACATAGTCCTCAATGGTGAAAAACTGAAACCATTTACACTAAGATCAGGAACAAGACAAGGTTGCCCACTCTCACCACTCTTATTCAACATAGTTTGGAAGTTTTAGCCACAGCAATCAGGCAAGGACAGGAAAGAAAAGGAATCCAAATCGGAAAAGAAGAAGTAAAGCTGTCACTGTTTGCAGATGGCATGATACTATATGTAGAGTATTCTAAAGATGCTACCAGAAAACTACTAGAGCTAATCAATGAATTTGGTAAAGTATCAGGATACAAAATTAATGCACAGAAATCTCTGACATTCCTATACACTAATGATGAAAAATCTGAAAGTGAAATCAAGAAAACACTCCCATTTACCATTGCAACAAAAATAATAAAATATCTAGGAATAAACCTACCTAAGGAGACAAAAGACCTGTATGCAGAAAATTATAAGACACTGATGAAAGAAATTATAGATGATACAAATAGATGGAGAGATATACCATGTTCTTGGATTGGAAGAATCAACACTGTGAAAATGACTCTACTACCCAAAGCAATCTATAGATTCAGTGCAATCCCTATCAAACTACCACTGGCATTTTTCACAGATGTAGAACAAAAAAAAATCACAATTTGTATGGAAACACAAAAGACCCCAAATAGCCAAAGCAATTTGGGAACAAAAAACGGAGCTGGAGAAATCAGGCTCCCTAACTTTAGACTATACTACAAAGCTACAGTAATCAAGACAGTATGGTACTGGCACAAAAACACAAAGATAGATCAATGGAACAGGATAGAAAGCCCAGATATAAACCCACGCACATATGGTCACCTTATCTTTGATAAAGGAGGCAGGAATGTACAGTGGAGAAAGGACAGCCTCTTCAATAAGTGGTGTTGTGAAAACTGGACAGGTACATGGAAAAGTATGAGATTAGATCACTCCCTAACGCCATACACAAAAATAAGCTCAAAATGGATTAAAGACCTAAATGTAAGGCCAGAAACTATCAAACTCTTAGAGGAAAACATAGGTAGAACACTCTATGACATAAATCACAGCAAGATGCTTTTTGACCCACCTCTGAGAGAAATAGAAATAAAAAGAATAATAAACAAATGGGGCCTAATGAAACTTAAAAGCTTATGCACAGGAATGGAAACCATAAACAAGACCAAAAGACAACCCTCAGAATGGGAGAAAATATTTGCAAAATAAGCAACTGACAAAGGATTAATCCCCCAAACATACAGGCATCTCATGCAGCTCAATAACTAAAAAACAAACAACCTAATCCAAAAATGGGCAGAAGACTTAAATAGATATTTCTCCAAAGAAGATATACAGACTGCCAACAAACACATGAAAGAATGCTCAACATCATTAATCATTAGAGAAATGCAAATCAAAAGTACAGTGAGAGATCATTTCACACCAGTCAGAATGGCCATCATCAAAAAATCTAGAAACAATAAATGCTGGAGAGGGTGTGGAGAAAAGGTAACACTCATGCACTGATGGTGGGAATGTGAATTGGTACAGCCACTATGGAGAACAGTATGGAGGTTCCTTAAAAAATTACAAATAGAACTACCATACGACCCAGCAATCCCACTACTGGGCATATACCCTGAGAAAACCATAATTCAAAAAGAGTCATGTACCAAAATGTTCATTGCATCTCTGTTTACAATAGCCAGGAGATGGAAGCAACCTAAGTGTCCATCATTGGATGAATGGATAAAGATGATGTGGCACATATATACAATGGAATATTACTCAGCCATAAAAAGAAACAAAATTGAGTTATTTGTAGTGAGGTGGATGGACCTAGAGTCTGTCATACAGAGTGAAGTAAGTTAGAAAGAGAAAGACAAATACTGTATGCTAACACATATATATGGAATCTAAGAAAAAAAAAGATGTCATGAAGAACCTTGGGGTAATACAGGAGTAAAGACACAGATCTACTAGAGAATGGACTTGAGGATATGGTGAGGGGGAAGGGTAAGCTGTGACAAAGTGAGAGAGTGGCATGGACATATATACACTACCAAACTTAAAATAGGTAGCTAGTGGGAAGCAGCCGCATAGCATAGGGAGATCAGCTCCGTGGTTTGTGACCACCTAGAGGGGTGGTATAGGGAGGGTGGGAGGGAGGGAGATGCAAGAGGGAAGAGATGTGGGAACATATGTATATGTATAACTGATTCACTTTGTTATAAAGCAGAAACTAACACACCATTGTAAAGCATTTATGCTCCAATACAGATGTTAACAACAACAAAAAAAAGAAAATACACAATTTAAAAAAAAAGAAAAGAATAAAGTTTTACAATCTCATTAGAAACAGATGAATAATCCAAAAAATATTTTCATTTTAACAAAGAGAGAACCAAATTTTATTTTTGCATCAATGTAATGTTTGATACCAAATCTCTTTTTGAAAATCTTAAAAACAAATCCATCACTTGTTAGCTAATTTTGACCGAGGCAAATAAAACTCCATTCTAGTGAAAATTCTATTATTTTCTATACATGTAAGTTTTGTGCTGAACTTTCCTCTTTCTCCTCTGGAAGCAGTAGTCATTTTTACTTTGGCACAAACTACTATCTTTATGTCTTAACAAAGAAAATATTCTGTGTACCTTGTGTACAATGTTGGACTGCTGTCACTATAGCTTCTAATAGTGTCTCATTACTGTTTCTAATTACTGGTAAACTTACAAATATCTTAGGAATATTTAATTTATACAAGTGGCAATTTACCTCTAAGCCAAACAGAATAGAGCCATTTTAGGATATAGGCAGTCTAATTTGGTAACAGTATCCAGAGATAGAAAAATATTACACATTCCCCAAAACATAAACATACATAGACTCATATGGAAATTGTAGCTTCAATTCTAAAATTTCCACCCTGGGCGAAGCATACCCATAGAAATATAAAACTCAATGATTTAAAATCAAAGAGCTATCCCTCTCTCATTGAATATAAATTCTTAATTGATTTGAGCTCAAAATAGACAAATAGAAAGAAAAACAAACCAGATTCTCTGTTGCCTTTCACCCAGCAGAGATAAGATCCCCATAAAACATCTATCTATTTAAAGAGATCAGTAAATGATTAGACTACAAAACCAAAATAAGCTGGTACCAGAAATAAAAATGAGCACTTGCCATATCCATTCTATGTATTTGAGTACACACAATATCAAAGTCAGTCAGAACTAGTGTATATCAGTGTTACTATTAGATAATAATGAGGATGCAGGCTCAGGAGCTCATTATTGTGTCATCAAGTGACCTTGTTAACTGGATGCAGTAAATAGGGATCTAAAGATAAGATTCAATCTATCCAAGTCATGGTATCGAATTCTGAAAGACAAATTGCACCAGATGATTAGGAAGATGGATACAAGTTGTTGCAATAGGGAGAAGGTTCACTAATGAGATGCCTTAAAGAAAAGGAAAGTGGCCTAGAATTTGTAAAGGTAGGTGAACAAGAAGATAATTTCAGATTCTTAGGGGAGTCATGAAGAAAAATGAAGAAAATACTAAGAATATGCAAAGACAAAGTTGTCCTTTGTGGATAGCCATTTCTCTAAAACACAAAGGATGGCCACAGGGAGAATTTGGAAAACAAACGTGTGGGAAAACTTCTTAATCTGTCATTGTGTTCTGAGAACACAGAGTTTAGGCAGTGTTCAGTGTTATCACCACAATGGATAACAGTCTGACACATTCTTATGTAGCTAAGAATTTACTGGCTGTATGATGCAAATTACTTCTATATATTAACAGAAAATATTTAAACTACATGTCTACAAAAATACTTGTATGTGAATATTCATTACTGCTTCATTTCAATAACCATCAACATATGAAAGTATACAAATTACAGTTTATTCATGTAAAAGAATACTACTCAGCAATAAAGGGGACCTATAAGATACAATGAGAGGGATTAATCTCAAAATATTACACTGGGAGAATGAAAACAGGAAAAAAGTCATATATACTGTATTATTCCAATTACATGAATTTATAGAGAAAACAAATCTAATCGATAGTGATAGATAGTGATTGCAGATTGGTGATTGTCTGGGGGAAAGTTGAGAAGATGAAATGCTGAAGTGCACAAGGGAAATTTCTGAGGTGATGAAAAGGATGAGGGTGGTGGTTATTCTATATATACATATAAAAACGTATATATATAGCATATATACATATAGAAATTTACAACATCATAAAACTATAGATAAAATATATCTATTTTTAAAAGAAAATTAACCCTGCTAATATTGATTTTTTAAAACATATTTAAGAATCTGTCATACAGAGTGAAGTAAGTCAGAAAGAGAAAAACAAATGCCGTATGCTAACATATATACATGGAATCTAAAAAGAAAAAGAAAAATGGTTCTGAAGAACCTAGGGGCAAGACAGGAATAAAGATGTGGATGTAGAGAATGGATATGAGGACACGGGGAGGGGAAAGGGTAAGCTGGGACAAAGTAAGAGAGTAACATGGACATATATACACTACAAAATGTAAAATAGATATCTAGTGGGAAGCAGCCACATTAGCACAGGGAGATCAGCTCTCTGCTTTGTGACCGCCTAGAGGGGTGGGATAGGGAGGGTGGGAGAGACACACTAGAGGGAGGAGATATGGGGATATATGTATATGTATAGCTGATTCACTTTGTTATAAAGCAGAAACTAACACACCATTGTAATGCAATTATATTCCAATAAAGATGTTTAAAAAAATAACATATTTTATTGTATTTTAAAACACTTGAAATGCCTGGGGAGAAAAAGTTTGTTTTGAAATTAAATACTGACAAAAAATAATTCTCTTGTTCTTCTCCTAAAATAATTGTTTTTCCTTTCATACACTTTTATTTTTCAATAAATAGTGATATATGTTACAGTGGAAGGTTGGGGAGACCATATACAAACTAGTAAATGGTAGGGCTTTAGAGTTAGATTGCCTCATTTAAATCCTATTTCCAACTCTAGCTGGCTGTAAGACCTTGAGCAAATCTCTCAAGTTCTCTGTAAATGGCAATGATAGTAGGAGAATCTGATACTGACCAGTGTTCTTGGCCTTCCCCAATAAATAGAAGTTGACTACAGGCCAGACAAGAAATTCAAGCAAGGCTTTATTGGGGCCCCTGCTGCAGCAGGTGGGGAGGGAGAACAAGTAACAGGTTCCCCTGGTTCTATTGATCCCTGGGGTGGGGGGTGTGATGAGCTTGTTCCACCCCTCTGCTGGCACTGGGTGCAGGGAGCATACTCAGTACCCTGCTTTTGAACCTGACACCCTGTTTTTGTTCCAGGTTGTTCAGAAGTCACAGTTAGGTTTTTTTGTCTTTTTGTATCTTTTGTTCTTAATTTGCCCCAAATGCACATGCATGAAGTTATTTTTGCTTCCATATAGTTTGTTTGTATTTTGTTGCCTCAGAAGAGGTGTGTCCAAGTGCAAGCATTGCAGCACTGCGACAAAGGGTCCCAGGCCCCAGCCTGTCTCAAATCTATCATATATTGTTAAGATTAAATGTTTTATTCCGTGGAAAGCACTTACGTGTGTACCTAGCAAATACTAAGGTATATTTGTGTTAGCTAATTTTCTTTTCCCTTTTCTTCTTTTTATATTATTGGAATTAGTTTAAAAGAAAAAAAATCTGTAGCACTGCATTAAATATGTGGGCTATATAGATAAAAATTAGCACAAAAACTCTCTCCATAAGTAATCCTAGAACAACTATTAGAAAACAAAAATAATGAGGTATAGCTGATAAGCTAATAGATGCAAAAATAATTAATTCAACAGAAATCATTTTGATCCAACAAAATTACACTCTTAGGTATTTACCCAAGAGAAATGAAAACATTTGTCCACAAAAATATTGGAAGTAAGCCAAATGCCCATTAACGGATTTTGTATAAACAATCCCTGGCATATGTATACAATGCATTTCGAACCTGCAATAAAACAGGAACAAACTAATGATATTGAAACAACAAAATGATGAATCTCAAAAATGTGGTGTTAGATGAATATAGGCAGAAACAAAATGTACACATTCGATTATTTCATTTATATGAAGGTCTACAACAGGCAATGTCATTGTATCATAATAGAAATCAGATCATTGTAGACTGGGGTTGGGAGTGAGGAAGGTTTGACTGCATAAGAATATGAAGGAATATTTTTGGTGGATATATTTCATATTTTAATTCAGGTGTTGGTTATATAGGTGCATACATTTGTCAGAACTCACTAAACTAGACATACAATGTTGAAGTTAATTTTTTTTTTTTTTAACATCTTTATTGGGGTATAATTGCTTTACAATGGTGTGTTAGTTTCTGCTTTATAACAAAGTGAATCAGTCATACATAAACATATGTTCCCATATGTCTTCCCTGTTGCGTCTCCCTCCCTCCCACACTCCCTATCCCACCCCTCCAGGCTGTCACAAAGCACCGAGCCAATATCCCTGTGCCATGCGGCTGCTTCCCACTAGCTATCTACCTTACTGCGTTTGTTAGTGTGTATATGCCCATGACTCTCTCTCGCCCTGTCACAGCTCACCCTTCCCCCTCCCCATAACCTCAAGTCCGTTCTCTAAGAGGTCTGCGTCTTTATTCCTGCTTTACCCCTAGGTTCTTCATGACATTTTTTTCTTAAATTCCATATATATGTGTTAGCATACGGTATTTGTCTTTTTCTTTCTGACTTACTTCACTCTGTATGACAGACTCTAGGTCTATCCACCTCATCACAAATAGCTCAATTTCGTTTCTTTTTATGGCTGAGTAATATTCCATTGTATATATGTGCCACATCTTCTTTATCCATTCATCCGATGACGGGCACTTAGGTTGTTTCCATCTCCGGGCTATTGTAAATAGAGCTGCAATGAACATTTTGGTACATGACTCTTTTTGAATTTTGGTTTTCTCAGGGTATATGCCCAGTAGTGGGATTGCTGGGTCATATGGTAGTTCTATTTGTAGTTTTTTAAGGAACCTCCATACTGTTCTCCATAGTGGCTGAACCAATTCACATTCCCACCAGCAGTGCAAGAGTGTTCCCTTTTCTCCACACCCTCTCCAGCATTTATTGTTTCTAGATTTTTTGATGATGGCCATTCTGACTGGTGTGAGATGATATCTCATTGTAGTTTTGATTTGCATTTCTCTAATGATTAATGATGTTGAGCATTCTTTCATGTGTTTGTTGGCAGTCTGTATATCTTCTTTGGAGAAATGTCTATTTAGGTCTTCTGCCCATTTTTGGATTGGGTTGTTTGTTTTCTTGTTATTGAGCTGCATGAGCTGCTTGTAAATTTTGGAGATTAATCCTTTGTCGGTTGCTTCATTTGCAAATATTTTCTCCCATTCTGAGGGTTGTCTTTTGGTCTTGTTTATGGTTTCCTTTGCTGTGCAAAAGCTTTGAAGTTTCATTAGGTCCCATTTGTTTATTTTTGTTTTTATTTCCATTACTCTAGGAGGTGGGTCAGAAAGGATCTTGCTTTGATTTATGTCATAGAGTGTTCTGCCTATGTTTTCCTCTAAGAGTTTGATAGTTTCTGGCCTTACATTTAGGTCTTTAATCCATTTTGAGTTTATTTTTGTGTATGGTGTTAGGGAGTGATCTAATCTCATACTTTTACATGTACCTGTCCAGTTTTCCCAGCACCACTTATTGAAGAGGCTGTCCTTTCTCCATTGTACATTACTGCCACCTTTATCAAAGATAAGGTGTCCATATGTGCATGGGTTTATCTCTGGGCTTTCTATCCTGTTCCATTGATCTATCTTTCTGCTTTTGTGCCAGTACCATACCGTCTTGATGACTGTAGCTTTGTAGTATAGTCTGAAGTCAGGGAGCCTGATTCCTCCAGTTCCTTCTTTCGTTCTCAAGATTGCTTTGGCTATTCGGGGTCTTTTGTGTTTCCATACAAATTGTGAAATTTTTTGTTCTAGTTCTGTGAAAAATGCCAGTGGTAGTTTGATAGGGATTGCATTGAATCTATAGATTGCTTTGGGTAGTAGAGTCATTTTCACAATGTTGATTCTTCCAATCCAAGAACATGGTATATCTCTCCATCTATTTATATCATCTTTAATTTCTTTCATCAGTGTCTTATAATTTTCTGCATACAGGTCTTTTGTCTCCTTAGGTAGGTTTATTCCTAGATATTTTATTCTTTTTGTTGCAATGGTAAATGGGAGTGTTTTCTTGATTTCACTTTCAGATTTTTCATCATTAGTATATAGGAATGCCAGAGATTTCTGTGCATGAATTTTGTATCCTGCCACTTTACCAAATTCATTGATTAGCTCTAGTAGTTTTCTGGTAGCATCTTTAGGGTTCTCTATGTATAGGATCATGTCATCTGCAAACAGTGACAGCTTTACTTCTTCTTTTCCAATTTGGATTCCTTTTATTTCCTTTTCTTCTCTGATTGCTGTGGCTAAAACTTCCAAAACAATGTTGAATAATAGTGGTGAGAGTGGGCAACCTTGTCTTGTTCCTGATCTTAGTGGAAATGCTTTCAGTTTTTCACCATTGAGGATGATGTTTGCTGTGGGCTTGTCATATATGGCCTTTATTATGTTGAGGAAAGTTCCCTCTATGCCTACTTTCTGCAGGGATTTTATCATAAATGGGTGTTGAATTTTGTCAAAAGCTTTCTCTGCATCTATTGAGATGATCATATGGTTTTTCTCCTTCAATTTGTTAATATGGTTTATCACATTGATAGATTTGCGTATATTGAAGAATCCTTGCATTCCTGGAATAAACCCCACTTGATCATGGTGTATGATCCTTTTAATGTGCTGTTGGATTCTGTTTGCTAGTATTTTGTTGAGGATTTTTGCATCTATGTTCATCAGTGATATTGGCCTGTAGTTTTCTTTCTTTGTGACATCCTTGTCTGGTTTTGGTATCAAGGTGATGGTGGCCTCGTAGAAGGAGTTAGGGAGTGTTCCTCCCTCTGCTATATTTTGGAAGAGTTTGAGAAGGATAGGTGTTAGCTCTTCTCTAAATGTTTGATAGAATTCGCCTGTGAAGCCATCTGGTCCTGGGCTTTTCTTTGTTGGAAGATTTTTAATCACAGTTTCAATTTCAGTGCTTGTGATTGGTCTGTTCATATTTTCTATTTCTTCCTGATTCAGTCTTGGCAGGTTGTGCATTTCTAAGAATTTGTCCATTTCTTCCAGATTGTCCATTTTATTGGCATAGAGTTGCTTGTAGTAATCTCTCATGATCTCTTTTATCTCTGCAGTGTCAGTTGTTACCTCTCCTTTTTCATTTCTAATTCTATTGATTTGAGTCTTCTCCCTTTTTTTCTTGATGAGTCTGGCTAGTGGTTTATCTATTTTGTTTATCTTCTCAAAGAACCAGCTTTTAGTTTTATTGATCTTTGCTATTGTTTCCTTCATTTCTTTTTCATTTATTTCTGATCTGATTTTTATGATTTCTTTCCTTCTGCTAGCTTTGGGGTTTTTTTGTTCTTCTTTCTCTAATTGCTTGAGGTGCAAGGTTAGGTTGTTTATTCGAGATGTTTCCTGCTTCTTAAGGTGGGCTTGTATTGCTATAAACTTCCCCCTTAGAACTGCTTTTGCTGCATCCCACAGGTTTTGGGTCGTTGTGTCTCCATTGTCATTTGTTTCTAGGTATTTTTTGATTTCCTCTTTGATTTCTTCAGTGATCTCTTCATTATTAAGTAGTGTATTGTTTAGCCTCCATGTGTTTGTATTTTTTACAGATTTTTTCCTGTAATTGATATCTAGTCTCATGGCGTTGTGGTCAGAAAAGATACTTGATACAATTTCAATTTTCTTAAATTTACCAAGGCTTGATTTGTGACCTAAGATATGATCTATCCTGGAGAATGTTCCATGAGCACTTGAGAAAAATGTGTATTCTGTTGTTTTTGGATGGAGTGTCCTATAAATATCAATTAAGTCCATCTTGTTTAATGTATCATTTAAAGCTTGTGTTTCCTTATTTATTTTCATTTTGGATGATCTGTCCATGGGTGAAAGTGGGGTGTTAAAGTCCCCTACTATGAATGTGTTACTGTCGATTTCCCCTTTTATGGCTGTTAGTATTTGCCTTATGTATAGAGGTGCTCCTATGTTGGGTGCATAAATATTTACAATTGTTATATCTTCTTCTTGGATCGATCCCTTGATCATTATGTAGTGTCCTTCTTTGTCTCTTTTAATAGTCCTTATTTTAAAGTCTATTTTGTCTGATATGAGAATTGCTACTCCAGCTTTCTTTTGGTTTCCATTTGCATGGAATATCTTTTTCCATCCCCTTACTTTCAGTCTGTATGTGTCTCTAGGTCTGAAGTGGGTCTCTTGTAGACAGCATATATAAGGGTCTTGTTTTTGTATCCATTCAGCTAATCTGTGTCTTTTGTTGGGAGCATTTAGTCCATTTACATTTAAGGTAATTATCGATATGTATGTTCCTATTCCCATTTTCTAAATTGTTTTGGGTTCGTTATTATAGGTCTTTTCCTTCTTTTGTGTTTCTTGCCTAGAGAAGATCCTTTAGCATTTGTTGTAAAGCTGGTTTGGTGGTGCTGAACTCTCTCAGCTTTTGCTTGTCTGTAAAGGTTTTAATTTCTCCATCAAATCTGAATGAGATCCTTGCTGGGTAGAGTAGTCTTGGCTGCAGGTTTTTCTCCTTCATCACTTTCAGTATGTCCTGCCACTCCCTTCTGGCTTGTAGGGTTTCTGCTGAGAGATCAGCTGTTAACCTTATGGGGATTCCCTTATGTGTTATTTGTTGTTTTTCCCTTGCTGCTTTTAATATGCTTTCTTTGTATTTAATTTTTGACAGTTTGATTAATATGTGTCTTGGCGTATTTCTCCTTGTATTTATCTTGTATGGGACTCTCTGTGCTTCCTGGACTTGATTAACTATTTCCTTTCCCATATTAGGGAAGTTTTCAACTATAATCTCTTCAAATATTTTCTCAGTCCCTTTCTTTTTCTCTTCTTCTTCTGGAAGCCCTATAATTCGAATGTTGGTGCGTTTAATGTTGTCCCAGAGGTCTCTGAGACTGTCCTCAGTTCTTTTCATTCTTTTTTCTTTATTGTGCTCTGCTGTAGTTATTTCCACTATTTTATCTTCCAGGTCACTTATCCGTTCTTCTGCCTCAGTTACTCTGCTATTGATCCCATCTAGAGTACTTTTAATTTCATTTATTGTGTTGCTCATCGTTGCTTGTTTCATCTTTAGTTCTTCTAGGTCCTTGTTAACTGATTCTTGCATTTTGTCCAATCTATTGTCCATTCTATCTCCAAGATTTCGGATCAACCTTACTATCATTATTCTGAATTCTCTTTCAGGTAGACTGCCTATTTCCTCTTCATTTGTTAGGTCTGGTGCATTTTTATCTTGCTCCTTTATCTGCTGTGTGTTTTTCTGTCTTCTCATTTTGCTTATCTTACTGTGTTTGGGGTCTCCTTTTTGCAGGCTGCAGGTTTGTAGTTCCTCCTGTTTTTGATGTCTGTCTCCAGTGGCTAAGGTTTGTTCAGTGGGTTGTGTAGGCTTCCTGGTGGAGGGGACTAGTGCCTGTGTTGTGGTGGATGAGGCTGGATCTTGTCTCTCTAGTGGGCAGGTTCACGTCTGGTGGTGTGTTTGGGGGTGTCTGTGGCCTTATTATGATTTTAGGCAGCCTCTCTGCTAATGGGTGGTGTTGTGTTCCTGTTTTGCTAGTTGTTTGGCATAGGTTTTCCAGCACTGTGGCTTGCTGGTCGTTGAGTGAAGCTGGGTGCTGGTGTTAAGATGGAGGTCTCTGGGAGATTTTCACCGTTTGATATTATGTGGAGCTGGGAGGTCTCTTGTTGATCAGTGTCCTGAAGTTGGCTGTCCTACCTCAGAGGCAGAGCCCTGCCTCCTGGCTGGAGCACCAAAAGCTTTTCATCCACAGGCTCAGGATAAAAGGGAGAAAAAGTAGAGGGAATTAGTAGAAGTATGAGGAAAGAAAGAAGGAAAGGAGGGTAGGAAGGAAGGAAGAAAGAAAGAAAGAAGCAAAGAAGGAAAGAAGGCAAGAAGGAAAGAAAGGAGGGAGGGAGGGAGGGAGGAAGGAAGGAAGGAGGGAAAGAAGGAAAAAAGAAAGAAAGAAGATACAGTAAAAATAAAATAAAGTATAATAAAGTTATTGAATTAAAAAATTCTTATTTAGAAAAAAAAAAAAAGGGACGGAAAGAACCTTAGGACAAATGTTGGAAGCAAAGCTATACAGACAAAATCTTACACAGAAGCATACACATACACCCTCACTAAAAGAGGTAAATGGGGAAAAATCCTAAATCTTGCTATCAGAGACCACCTCCTCAATTTGGGATGATTCGTTGTCTAAAGGAGGGAAGGAAGGACGGAAAGAAAGAAAGAAAGAACGAAGGTAAAGTATAATAAGGTTATTAAAATTAATTATTAAGAAAAAAAAATTTAAAAAAAACCATGGACGGATAGAACCCTAGGACAAATGGTGGAAGCAAGACTATACAGACAAGATCTCACATAGAAGCATACACATACACATTCACAAAAAGAGGAAAGGGGAAAAAATCATAGATCTTGCTCCTAAAGTCCACTTCCTTAATTTGGGATGATTGGTTGTCTATTCAGGTATTCCACAGATGCAGGGTACATCAAGTTGATTGTGGAGCTTTAATCCGCTGCTTCTGAGGCTGCTGGGAGAGATTTCCCTTTCTCTTCTTTGTTCTCACAGCTCCCAGGGCTAAGCTTTGGATTTGGCCCTGCCACTGCGTGTAGATCGCTGGAGGGCGTCTGTTTTTTGCTCAGACAGGATGGGGTTAAAAGAGCCGCTGATTGGGGGCTCTGGCGCACTCAGGCCGGCGGGGACGGAGGGGCACACAGTGCGGGGCGGGCCTGCGGTGGCAAAGGCCGGCGTGACTTTGCACCAGCCTGAGGCGCGCTGTGCGCTCTCCCGGGGAAGTTGTCCCTGGATCCCGGGAACCCGGCAGTGGCGGGCTGCACAGGCTCCGCGGAAGAGGGGTGTGGAGAGTGACCTGTGCTCGCACACAGGCCCCTCGGTGGCGGCAGCAGCAGCCTTAACGTCTCCCGCCCGCCTCTGGGGTCCGCGCTTTTAGCCGCGGCTTGCGCCCGTCTCTGGATTCCGCGCTTTCAGCCGCGGCTCGCGCCCGTCTCTGGATTCCGCGCTTTCAGCCGCGGCTCGCGCCCGTCTCTGGATTCCGCGCTTTCAGCCGCGGCTCGCGCCCGTCTCTGGATTCCGCGCTTTCAGCCGCGGCTCGCGCCCGTCTCTGGATTCCGCGCTTTCAGCCGCGGCTCGCGCCCGTCTCTGGGGTCCGCGCTTTCAGCCGCGGCTCGCGCCCGTCTCTGGGGTTCGCGCTTTTAGCCGCGGCTCGCGCCCGTCTCTGGAGTTCCTTTAAGCAGCGTTCTTAAACCCCTCTCCTCACGCCCCAGGAAACAAAGAGGGAAGGAAAATTCTCCTGCCTCTTCTGCAGGTGCAGGCTTTTCCCCGGACTCCCTCCCGGCTAGCTGTGGTCGAAGTTAATTTTTTTAATGTGACATATAACTCAATAGAGTTTACTAGATGCACACACAGACATATATACACAAAAACACACACACATGCATGTATGCCTGAGGCAGAGCTTGTAAAGCAATTTAGATTAATGTTTCATTAGTGTATTAGGATATAATAAAGCCAAGACCATAGATGATAATGAATAGACAATAACTGTATTGATTTTGGCCCCTTTGAGACATTTAAGGTAAAACATTGAGGAGAAATCTGTGAACAAGATTCGACAGAAGCAAAAGATCTAATTAAAAAAAACAAGAAAAATTGGTGTCAAAGTGAATAAGAAGGTAAAACTTCATGAAAAGTGGGTGCTGCATATTTTAAATATTACAGAGATGTCCACTTTTATGGTATTAAGCATTTAAATTATTGGTTTCTGTGAAGAAGGTCATGATGGATCAAGAATCCAAAATTGCTTTGGCTTGAAGTGTGAATGAGAAGCTTGAGCAAGAAGATAAAGAGCTAAGACACCTTTTGAAAAACAAAATGTAGTTCTGTAGCTAGAGAGCTATTGGTCAGTCCAGGGTAAGAATGAGATTGTGGACAACTGAGCTTATTGATATGCTGAGTGAAAGGTCTCAATAAAATGAATGAGGCTAAAGCTACAGGAAAAAAATGGGTGAATGGCTGAGCACTTGAGTACCTGGTTAGGGAAAATGTCTAGGTCAAAATAAGAAGAGTTAATACTGGATCAGAGGAAATGTACTTTATTAGATGTGATGTAAGGGAATAAACAAAGTTGTGAAGGCAAATCTTTTCAGGTACCTTTATGTATATCAAATATGTACGAAGAAATTTTCTATCTTCTATTTTCTGTGAATTCACTTTTTCTGTAATCATTTCTTGGTTAATTATTTTTTTTGTTAAAAGCTCAAAGATAAGGGAAACTGTATTTCTTTTCTGTTAATCTCAGGTAAGATTTATTTAGGACCATAAACTCTTTATGTTGTTTATAAATCAGAAAATGTCTAACTTAATAGATTTTAATAACTTGTATTGAATTCCTACATTCTTAAATGGATAGGAAACAAAGTTGCCGTCTCAAGAGACATTAACTTAGTAATGATTATAAAAACAAATAGATACTGTTAATGCCAGACTGGGACTAGTGCCACTATAGTAAAGGGAGATTGCACCAGAGAAGGCATTGGAAGTTTATCCCTAGGTAAGAATTAAAAGAGACTTTGTGGAAATAAATAGTATTGTTAAAGATAGGTAGAATGTGGAAAGGCAGAAGAAATGGGGAGAAAGAGAGAGGGAGAATGAAGGGCAAGGTGCGTGTGTGTGTGTTTGTGTATGTGTGTGTATGACAGAGAGTGAGAGAGCGAGAGAGAGGAAATGTGTTAAAAGATCAACAATAAGGACTCAGAAAACACAGGGATACAAAATTAACAATAGAAGGCCAATAACTGGGGTTTTTTTTAAGACCAAACCTGATGTGAATCTTACCAGTGACATAACTTTGAACAAATTACCCAATTACACTTTTTGAAGTTCAGATTTGCTTTCTAGAGACAAAGTTACAATACCTATTATTCATATAAATACTATGAGATATTGTATATAAAGAACCCACCACAGTCACTGAAACATTCTCTGGAACAGGAGATAATTATGGGAAAGTGATGGTTGTTAGGACTAAAATATTATACTACAGCATAAATGCTGATTTGGGGAAAGAATTGGGTATTTACATGTAGAAGCAGACATGATTGAATATGCTTTGGGGAAAGATTAAGTCAACAGTAAAACCACCAGCAACCCCTTCCTCCAAAATAACCAATTAGTTATTAGAGCAAAGTTATTTTCATTACTGTTAGAATATATTACTTTCTACTTTATTCAATAGTAAGTCTGGCAGACTATCAGTTGCTGTCTCATGCCAAAGAACTCCTTGAAGTTGATATATCATGGTGTGACCAAGGACCATGATGGATTATACCTAAATAGCATGACCCTATTGATTGGTAAAATATACTCACTGCAGGAGAAGCTGCTTGGTCATGGGAATCTATTCAGTTTCTTACTCACTCATAATTGCCCTTAAAGTGTCAGAATATGTTTTCTTTCAATTGGCAAGAATGTTCAACATCTAAGTATATCTAATTGACTTTCAAGGTATTAATTTACATATCTCATCAATGCAAATATTACTCTGTTTATCTGTAACAGGGAAAATTTATATACTACTGAATTTACTTTTCAATTGAGTGTAATTAACTATTGAATTAAAAGTCACATGTATCTGAAAATTTTTGGTAACATCACCACTTTTGTAAGATTATTAAGTATCCCTTCCTGTAAAGTAAATATCTGAACTTGTTCTTTGTAGACATCCTCTCCCAAACCCTTAAGAATTAGTTTTTTAAAAATTTCTCTTTATCCTTATTTTATTTCAATATCTACTTTTTGTGTTAAAAATTAGATCATGATAATAGCCAATAGAGCAAAGCAGAAGTCAAGAGAGTAAACAGAGGAAGCTCCTAAAAAGAAAAAAAACAGCTCTCAAAAAGTTTATACCTTTAAAATTCAAAGTTAAGGAAGCAAAAAATCCAAAGACTTTAGCAGACACCTCTCCAAAGAAGATATACAGGGGCAAATAAGTACATTAAAAAAAAATGTTCCACATCATATATCAGCAGGGAAATGGAAATTAAAATAAAAATGAGATACCATTACACACCTATTAGGCTGGCCAAAATCAGGAACATTTGACAACACCAAATGCTGTTGAGGATATGAAGCAGTGGGAATGCTCATTCATTGCTGGTAGGAATGCAAAATGGTTCAACCACTTTGAAAGATACTTTAGAGATTTGTTACAAACACTCTTACCATACAATCCAGCAATTGTGCTCCTCAGTATCTACTAAAAATAGTTGAAGAACATATGTACACACAAAAACTTGCATATGGATGTTTGTAGCAGCTTTATTCATCATTGCTGAAACTTGGAAGCAAGCAAGATATCCTTCAGTAGGTGAATACATAAACTGTTGTACATCTAGATGGTGGAGTATTATTCCATACTAAAAAGAAATGAGATATTAAGTCATGAAAAGGCATGGAGGAAATTTAAAAGCATATTCATAAGTGAAAGAAGACAATCAGAGAGTCTACATAGTGCATGATTCCAACTATATGGCAGTCTGGAAAAGGCAAAACAATGGAGACCATTAAAGAATCAGTGGTTGCCATGATTTACGGAGGAGAGAGGATGAATACATGGAGCACAGAAGACATTTACAGCAGTGAATGCATTCTGTTTGATACTATAATGGTAGATACATGTCATTATATATTTGTCAAAGCTCATAGAATGTACAACATTAAGAGTAAACCCTAACATAAACTATAAACTTTAGGTGATAGTCATGTGTCAGTGTAAATTCATTAATCATAACAAATGTACCACTCTGGTAGGGGATGTTCATAATGGATATGCATATGTGTGGGCATAAGGGATTATGAGGAATCAATGTGCCTTCCACTCAACTTTGCTGGGAACCTAAAAATGTTCTAAAGATGAAGTCTACTTAAAAAAAGGTTACACTTCAATATTTGAGAAATATATTATGGAGAACATCTCAGAACACTGAGAGTTGGCTTGCTTTTACTTAAGTTTTGAAAGGTATGTGTTTCCCAATGTTACAACAGAATACATATGACAAAAGGAAAGGTTTATTGATCATAGGTCCCTCAGAAACTTATTTTATGAAGGTAAATATATTAATTAAAAAAAAAACTTTTAATAATTTTCCATTTACATTATGACTTGTGCTCAACAGAGGAGGAAAATGATAGTTATTCCATGCAATCCTTTTCCCTAACAAGGATCTATAGGGTATATTTTTCTCTGGGATAATCGCAGGCAGATTCAGGCAGCACGCTGGTCTCTTTCCTTCCTCAAATACGTCAAACAGCTTTTCCTAACAGCTGAGTATAATTGTAGCTTATGGCTTACAAGTCAGTTTAAACACCTATCTGAGTCTTAAGTAAGCTTTCCATTCTCGTGGTAAGAATGGTATTATTAAAACTATTTAATCAGGGCTTCCCTGGTGGTGCAGTGGTTGAGAGTCCACCTGCCGATGTAGGGGACACGGGTTCGTGCCCTGGTCCGGGAAGATTCCACATGCCGTGGAGCGGCTGGGCCCGTGAGCCATGGCTGCTGAGCCTGTGCATCCGGAGCCCGTGCTCCGCAACGGGAGAGGCCACAACAGTGAGAGGCCCGCGTACCGCAAAAACAAACAACAACAAAAAAACTACTTAATCAATTAAAGATTATATTCAAATAGTCCAAAATGTCTGAAAAGCTATTTGATCCTCACAGCATTGAACATAATAATGACTGAATGGCTTGT
This sequence comes from Orcinus orca, assembly GCF_937001465.1. Classification (NCBI taxonomy): domain Eukaryota; kingdom Metazoa; phylum Chordata; class Mammalia; order Artiodactyla; family Delphinidae; genus Orcinus; species Orcinus orca. The sequence goes on along the minus strand of NC_064576.1, from coordinate 42,863,020 downwards.
GAATCCCATAACTACGTGTGAAAATGAGGGGGGAAAAAAACTCTCAATATTTTTTTGCTTTATCACAGGGTTCTCTTTATGTATGTTCATATTCTGATGTTACATATGTTAAGAGTTGCCTTCCTTATTGCTTCATGCTAAACTATTTCTAAAATACTTATAGAATCATTGACTCCATTTGTACTTATAGCTAACATACAATAATATGATTATAAATATAAAGAAAATTAAGTAAAAATTTAGTTAGTATTTATGATTGGATATGTGCATTAGTTCAATCATGCAAACAAATAAGTGACTGCTGCTGATATTATATATGAGGGAAGTACGTGGAATTTAGTCACTATATAACAGTGCCTCAAGGGGATTAACTGTCTACTGTTTTTGAGCTGGAGCAACCAACATGTCTGTTTATTTTGATTGTTAGCCTGTCAAGGTTATTAAAAATGAAGTGGTAGAAATGTTTTTATTAGTACCTTAACATGTTGTGTAGTTTTTATATCATGAATAAATTTAGTTATTGGACTCACCCTAAATGATAGTCTAGGAATTTTAAATCTCATTTTCTGTTGCTATACGTTTCAGTTTGTTATCACCAATGACAAATATTTACTCTAATTAATGACTGAACTTTTAACCTGTCAGAAATAACATTGAATTACTTGTGACTTTTATAGGCTTGCAGACTATCATCTCATAGTCTGTCTTGCCTTGTATATAGGTATGCTACCTTAGAGGAGTAAAAATGATGTACATTTTTTTGTTGTCACATAAGAGAAAGGTTATGTGTCTTACTTTAATATGGCTTAAGAAAATTTTACATACTTCTTTTATTCTAATATCTCTATAAATGTAGAAGATGCATTGATAACAAACTTTATCTTTGTCAGAAAGAGAAATAATATAAAAGGATTCTCCTTTGTTGAAGCAAGGAAGTTAAAGTGCCCAAATATTACATTCAATATCCTGGAAATGTAAAAAAAAAAAAAAAAAAGAAGGAGAAGAAGGAGACTTTAATATAAATGTTAATATTCAATGTAAGGGGACTTCCCTTGTTGTGCAGTGGTTAAGAATCCACCTGCCAATGCAGGGGACACTGGTTTGAGCCCTGGTCTGCTAAGATCCCACCTGCTGCAGAGCAACTAAGCCAGGGCGCCACCACTACTGAGCCTGCACTCTAGAGCCCGTGAGCCACAACCATTGAGGCCACTTGCCACAACTACTGAAGCCTGCATCCCTAGAGTCCATGCTCCAAAACAAGAGAAGTCACGCAATGAGCAGCCCACACAGCAAAACGAAGAGTACCCCCTGCTCGCCGCAACTAGAGAGTGCCTGCACACAGCAACAGAGACCCAATGCAGTCAAAAATAAATAAGTAAATAAGTAAATTTATTTTAAAATATATATTCAATGTAAGAAGAATCTACATTACCTGAAAAAGAATAGAGCTAGATGTACAGTCTAACAAATTCTCTGCCGCTTTACCACACATTTCTCTTGTCATGTAATGGTCACCACTGCTGAAGTTATATTATTTACCACACGTGCTATCCTCATATTGCAGACATCTGAACTTTAGTTTTTCAAAACTCACGTTCCTCTTTTGACCAAGACTCAATGTCAAGTACCTTCCTTTTAACAATAGATCAAGCAGCCTAACTTTCTTTCACATTCTAGACCCTGCCTGCCTCCTCAAACAAAGTTGAAGAGCAGGCTCTTTGTAAGTATTTGTTGATGGACTGATTAATCAGCAGCTTAATAGTAAAAACTTTATTGTACCTCGTCAGTCATTTTTTAGTGTAAATAATAAGATAAAGACTATATAAACATCTCATGAGCACATACATGTATATGTGTGGATAAATAACTATAAACACATTTGCAGATTTTGCATTTAATGTGCATAAGTATATATATAAACATATGTGTTGTTCATAACTTTTAGGTATAGGCTCTATGTTTACCTTATATTGTACAAATATACAGAAAGGACAAAAATATATGTTTCAAAATTTACCTCTGTGATTTCGATCTTGGTATTATTGATGAAGGGACATATTAATTTATTTTAATGTTACATTAATTTAATTATTAATATTAGGTATTTATTAATTGGTTAAATATCTAGTAACTTTTAATTTTTTGATGGGTAAAAGAGCAACATATAAGATATTTAAGAAGAAATGTGATTCATTAAAATAATATAAAGAAATACTTTTATGGTTTTATTTTTACTAGGTACCCAAATTTTTTACATTAAATGCTGTAGTTATTAAAACCTGAATCTAAATTAATTTTTAAATAGTGCTTTTATCTAAAGAAAAAAAAGTTTTTGCTGAGATTTAATAAATCTCCTCCTTTGAAACGAGTGCTAACATAAGCATATCTTTATAAACACAGTTGAAATGGATTCACAGGTATAAAGGAGGCATGCATTAAAAATTACCAGTTCCTGCTCACTCTGAGAAATGAATGGTATTTCTTAGTTATTGAGAATTTGAGACTAGACTCTGTTCTGTTCCGATTAGGATTGCACAATGAAATTTCACATTTGATTTGTCCAAATGCAGTTGACTTCTTTTGCCTTCCCTGTGGTGTTTTCCAACCCTGCCATCTGTGCTGGTATTATTTACATTAAATTAGAACATTTAGGTTTATTCTCTGCTTGTAAACTGGCTCAAACCTCACTTTATTTGTTGTCGCTATCAATAGATTTCTACTGAGATTTGCTTCCTCTAATATCACCTGCAAAAACGTTAGTTGTGTGCTTTCATGTATCACTGAGATTTTTTCCCTTTTCGTGTCCCTCTAACTCTCTTTACAGTTGTTTTGTATTTCATGTTTGTTTTTCCCCATAATGCCCCTTTTGTGTATGGATACTTCTTGTCTGCAAATACTAAAAGCACCCTCATGGTTGCAGTTGTTCCTGTATAACGCTTTCTATCATTACATTTCTATTCACACAAGCAAAAATTGTATGCTCTTGAAAATAGAAGAACAATTCACCTCACACTTTTAGCCTAGGAAAAGAAAAAAAACTTGTAAAGCTTTTAAACCTACTTGTCCAATTCACAGAAAATTAAAATAAGAGACAAAACATAGTAAGCTAGTACAGTAGGAAAATTGATAGCAGCAAGATAAATAAGCTTATAAAAAACTTGATATAAGAAATGACATAGGGAGGTAGACCTTCAAGACGGCAGAAGAGCAAGACGTGGAGATCAACTTCCTCCTGACAAATACATCAGAAATACAACTAAATGTGGAACAGCTTCTACTAGAACACCTACTGAACACTGGCAGAAGACCTCACATTTCCCAAAAGGAAAGACACTCCCCATATATCTGGGTAGGGCAAAAGAAAAAAGAAAAAACAGAGACAAAAGAATAGGGATGGAACCTGCACCTCTGGGAGGGAGCTGTGAAGGAGGAAAAGTTTCCACACACTAGGAAGGCCCTTCACTGGGGGAGAAGTGGGGTGAGGGTGGCGTGGGTGGTGTGGGAAGCTTCGGAGCCAAGGAGGAGAGCGCAGCAACAGGGGTGCAGAGGACAAAGCGGAGAGATTCCCGCACAGAGGATCAGTGCCAACCAGCACTCACCAGCCTGAGAGGCTTGTCTGCTCACCCGCCGAGGCAGGCAGGGGCTGGGAGCTGAGGCTCCAGCTTCAGAGGTCAGATCCCAAGGGGATGACTGGGGCTGGTTGTGTGAACACAGACTGAAGAGGGCTAGTGCACCACAGCTAGCCAGGAGGGAGTCTGAGAAAATGTCTGGACCTGCCTAAGAGACAATAGACCATTTTTTCGGGGTACACGAGGAGAGGGGATTCAGAGCAACGCCTAAACGAGTTCCAGAGATGGGCGGGAGCCATGGCTATGAGCAAAGACAACAGAGATGTGTACGAAACACTAAGGCTCCTGCTGCAGCCACCAAGAAGTCTGTGTGCAAGCACAGGTCACTATCCACACATCTCCTACCTGGACGCTGTGCAACCTGCCACTGCCAGGGTCCTGTGACCCAGGGACAACTTCCCCAGGAGATCACACGGTGCACCTCAGGCAGTTGCAACATCATGCTGGCCTCTGCGGCCACAGACTCACCCCACATTCTGTACCCCTCCCTCCCCACGGCCTGAGTGAGCCAGAGACCCCTAATTAGCTGCTACTTAACCCTGTCATGTCTGAGTGAAGAACAGATGCCCTCAGGCGACCTACACACAGAGTTGAGGCCAACTCCAAAGTGAACCCTAGGAGCTGTGCAAACAAAGAAAAGAAAGGGAAATCACTCCCAGCAGCCTCAGGAGTAGCAGGTTAAATCTCCACAATCAACTTGATGTACCCTGCATCTGTGGAATACTTGAATAGACAATGAATCATATCAAAATTGACGTGGTGGACTTTGGGAACAGCGATATATATATATATATATATATATATATATATATTTCCTTTTCTCCTTCTGTGAGTGTGTATGTGTATGCATCTTTGTGTGATTTTCTCAGTATAACTTTGCTTTTACCATTTGTACTAGGGTTCTGTCTTTTTTTTTTTTTTTTTGTATAGTATTTAGTGCTTGTTGTCATTGGTGGGTTTGTTTTTAGGTTTGGTTGCTCTCTTCTTTCTTTCTTTTTTTAATACTTTTTAAATTTTTTATTTCTATAATTATTTTTTATTTTAATAACTTTATTTTACTTTATTTTTTCCTTCTTTCATTCTTTTTTTCTCCCTTTTCTTTTGAGCTGTGTGGCTGACAGGGTCTTGGCGCTCTGACCGGGTGTCAGGTCTATGCCTCTGAGGTGCGAGAGCTGAGTTCAGGACATTGGTCCACCAGAGATGTCCCAGCTCCATGAAATATCAAATAGCAAAAGCTATCTCAGAGATCTCCAACTCAACACTAAGACACAGCTCCACTCAATGACCAGCAGGCTACACCGCTGGACACCCTATGCCAAACAACTAGAAAGACAGGAACACAACCTGACCAATAGCAGAGAGGGTGTCTAAAATCATAATAATGTCACAGATACCTCAAAACAAACCACCAGATGCAGTCCTGCCCACCAGAAACACAAGATCCAGCCTCATCCACCAGAACACAGGCAGCAGTCCCCTCCACCAAGAAGCCTCCACAAGCCACAGAAGAAACATTACCCACCTGGACCAGACACCAAAAACAACAGACACTATGAACCTGCAGCCTGCCTAAAGGAGACACCAAAAAGTAAATTAAACAAATTGGGAAGACAGAGAAACACACAGCAGAAACACACAGAAGGAGCAGGTAAAAACGCAGCAGACCAAACAAATGAAGAGGAAATAGGCAGTGTACCTGAAAAATAATTCAGAGTAATGATAGTAAAGTGATCCAAAATATTGGAAATAGAATGGAGAAAATACAAGAGACTTTTAACAGGACCTAGAAGAACTAAAGAGCAAACAAACGATGAACAACACAATAAATGAAATTAAAAATTCTACAGAAGGAATCAATAGCAAAATAACTGAGGCAAAAGAATGGATAAATGACCTGGAAGATAAAATAGTGGAAATAATTACTGCAGAGCAGAAAAAAGAAGAAAGAATGAAAAGACTTGAGGACAATCTCAGAGACTTCTGGGACAACATTAAATGCACCAACATTCAAATTATAGGGGTCCCAGAAGAAGAAGAGAAAAAGAAAGAGACTGAGAAAATATTTGAAGAGATTATAGTTGAAAACTTCCCTAATATGGAAAGGAAATAGTTAATCAAGTCCAGCAATCACAGAGAGTCCCACACAGGATAAATCCAAGGAGAAACATGCCAAGACACATATTAAGCAAACTATCAAAAATTAAATCCAAAGAAGAAATACTAAAATCAGCAAGGGAAAAACAACAAATAACATACAAGGGAATTCCCATAAGGTTAACAACTAATCTTTCAGCAGAAACTCTGCAAGCCAGAAGGGACTAGCAGGACATATTGAAAGTGATGAAAGGGAAACACCTACAACTAAGATTACTCTACCACAGCAAGGATCTCATTCAGATTCAACAGAGAAATTAAAACCTTTACAGACAAGCAAAAGCTAAGGGAATTCAGCACCAGCAAACCAGTTTTACAACAAATTATAAAGGAACTTCTCTAAGCAGGAAACACAAGAGAAGGAAAAGATCTACAATAAAAAACCCAAAATAATTAAGAAAATGGTAATAGGAACGTACCTATCAATAATTACCTTAAATGTAAATGGATTAAATGCTCCAACCAAAAGACATGGACTGGCTAAATGGTTACAAAAACAAGACCCATATATATGCTGTCTACAGGAGACCAACTTTAGAACTAGGGACACATAAAGACTGAAAGTGAGGGGATAGAAAAAGATATTCCATGCAAATGGAAATCAAAAGAAAGCTGGACAGTCAATTCTCATATTAGACAAAATAGACTTTAAATAAAGACTATTAGAAGAGACAAAGAAGGACACTATATAATGGTCAATGGATCAATCAAAGAAGAAGATATAACAATTGTAAATATTTATGCACCCAACATACGAGCACCTCAATACAAAAGACAAATGTTAACAGCCATAAAAGGGGAAATCAACAGCAACACAATCATAGTAGAGGTCTTTAACACCCCACTTTCACCAATGGACAGATCATCCAAAATGAAAATAAATAAGGAAACACAAGCTTTAAATGATACATTAACCATGATGGACTTAATTGATATTTATAGGACACTCCATCCAAAAACAACAGAATACACATTTTTCTAAAGTGCTCATGGAATATTCTCCAAGATAGATAATATCTTGGGTCACAAATCAAGCTTGGTAAATTTGAGAAAATTGAAAATATATCAAGTATCTTTTCCAACCACAACGCAATGAGACTAGACATCAATTACAGGAAAAGATCTGTAAAAAATACAAACATATGGAGGCTAAACAATACACTACTTAATAACCAAGAGATCACTGAACAAATCAAAGAGGAAATCAAAAATTACCTAGAGACAAATGACAATGAAAACACGAAAACTCAAAACCTATGGGATGGGCTTCCCTGGTGGCACAGTGGTTGAGAGTCCGCCTGCCGATGCAGTGGACACAGGCTCGTGCCCCGGTCTGGGAAGATCCCTCATGCCCCATGGAGCGACTGGGCCCATAAGCCATAGCCGCTGAGCCTGTGCTCCAAAACGGGAGAGGCCAAAACAGTGAGAGGCCTGCGTACCACAAAAAAAAAAAAAAATCTTATGGGATGCAGCAAAAGCAGTTCTAAGAGGGAAGTATATATCAATACAACCCTACCTCAAGAAACAAGAAACATCCCAAGTAGACAACCTAAACTTACACCTGAAGCAATTAGAGAAAGAAGAAGAACAACAACAAAAAAACAAAGCAGAAAGAAATAAATCATAAAGATCAGATAAGAAATAAATAGAAAAGAAATGAAGGAAATGACAGCAAAGATCGATAAAAGTAAAAGCAGTTCTTTGAGAAGATAAAGAAAATTGATAAACCATTAGCCAGACTCTTCAAGAAAAAAGGGCAACACTCAAATTAATACAATTAGAAATGAAAAAGGAGAAGTAACAACAGACAGCTGCAGAAATACAAAGGATCATGAGAGATTACTACAAGCAACTCTATGCCATAAAATGGACAACCCAGAAGAAATGGACAAATTCTTAGAAAAGCACAACCTTCTGAGGCTGAACCAGGAATAAATAGAAAATATAAACAGACCAATCACAAGCACTGAAATTGAGACTGTGATTAAAAATCTTCCAACAAATAGAAGCCCAGGACCAGTTGGCTTCACAGGCGAAGTTTATCAAACATTTAGAGAAGAGCTAACACCTATCCTTCTCAAACTCTTCCAAAATATAGTGGAGGGAGGGACACTCTCAAACTCATTCTATGAGGCCACCACCACCCTGATACCAAAATCAGACAAAGATGTCACCAAGAAAGAAAAACTACAGGCCAATATCACTGATGAACATAGATGCAAAAATCCTCAACAAAATACTAGCCAACAGACTCCAACAGCACATGAAAAGGGTCACACCCCATGATCAAGTGTCATTTATCCCAGGAATATAAGGATTTTTCAATATATGCAAATCAATCTATGTGATAAACCATATTAACAAACTGAAGGAGAAAAAACATATGATCATCTCAATAGATGCAGAAAAAGCTCTTGACAAAATTCAACACACATTTATGATAAAAACTCTCCAGAAAGTAGTCATAGAGGGAACTTACCTCAACATAATAAAGGTCATAGATGAAAAACCCACAACCAACATTGTTCTCAATATTGAAAAACTGAAAACATTTCCTCTAAGATCAGGAACACGAAAAGGTTGCCCACTCTCATCTCTCTTATTAAACATAATTCTGGAAATTTTAGCCACAGCCATCCAAGAAGTAAAAGAAATAAAAGGAATCCAAATCGTAAAAGAAGTAAAGCTGTCACTGTTTGCAGATGACATGATACTATACATAGAGAATCCTAAAGATGCTAGCAGAAATCTAGTAGAGCTAATCAATGAATTTGATAAAGTAGCAGGATACAAAATTAATGCACAAAAATCTCTTGCATTCCTATACACTAATGATGAAAAATCTGAAAGAGAAATTAAGGAAACACTCCCATTTACCATTCCAACAAAAAGAATAAAATATCTAGGAATAAAGCTACTTCAGGAGACAAAAGACCTGTATGCAGAAAACTATAAGACACTAATGAAAGAAATTAAAGATGATACAAACAGATGGAGAGATATACCATGCTCTTGGATTTGGAAGAATCAATATTGTGAAAATGACTATACTACCCAAAGCAATCTACAGATTCAATGCAATCCCATCAAACTACCAATGATACTTTTCTCAGAAGTAGAACAAGAAATTTCGCAAATTTTATGGAAACACAAAAGGCTCTGAATAGCCAAAGCAATCTTGAGAAGAAAAATGGAGCTGGAGGAATCAGGCTCCCTGACCTCAGACTATACTATAAAGATACAGTAATCAAGACAGTATGGTACTGACACTAAAACAGAAATATAGATCAATGGAAAAGGATAGAAAGCCCAGAGATAAACTCACACATATGTGGTCACCCTATCTTTGATAAAGGAGACAAGAGTATATAGTGGAGAAAACACAGCCTCTTCAGTAGGTGGTGCTGGGAAAACAGGACAACTACATCTAAAAGAATGAAATTAGAACACTCCCTAACACCATACACAAAAATAAACCCCAAATGGATTAAAGACCTAAATGCAAGACCAGACACTATAAAACTCCAAGAGTAAAACATAGGCAGAATACTCCATGACATATATCTCAGCAAGATCCTTTTTATCCCACCTCCTGGAGAAATGGAAATAAAAACACAAATAAACAAATGGTACCTAATGAAACTTAAAAACTTTTGCACAGCAGAGGAAATCATGAACAAGATGAAAAGGCAACCCTCAGAATGGGAGAAAATATCTGCAAATGAAGCAACTGACAAAGGATTAATCTCCAAAATTTACAAGCAGCCCATGCAGCTCAATCTCAAAAACACAAACAACCCAATCTAAGAATGTGCAGAAGACCTAAATAGACATTTCTCCAAAGAACATATACAGATTTCCAACAAACACATGAAAGAATGCTCAGCATCACTAATCATTAGAGAAATGCAAATGAAAACTACAATGAGGTATCACCTCACACTAGTCATAATGGCCATCATCAAAAAAATCTACAAACAAATGCTGGAAAGGGTGTTGAGAAAAGGGAAACCTCTTGCACTGTTGGTGGGAATGTAAATTGATACAGCCACTAGGGAGAACTCTCTGGAGGTTCCTTAGAAAACTAAAAATAAAACTACCATATGAACCAGCAATCCCAATACTGGGCATATACCCTGAAAAAAACATAATTCAGAAAGAGTTATGTACCACAATGTTCAATACAGCACTATTTACAATAGCGAGGACAGGGAAACAACCTAAGTGTCCATTGACAGATTAATGGGTAAAGGTGAGGTGGCATATTTATACAATGGAATATTACTCAGCCATTAAAAGAAATGAAATTGAGTTATTTGTTGTGACGTGGATGGTCCTAGAGTCTGTCATACAGAGTGAAGTAAGTCAGAAAGAGAAAAACAAATCCCGTATACTAACACATATATATGAAATCTAAAAAAAAAAAAAAAAATGTTTAAGAAGGACAGGAATAAAGACAAAGATGTAGAGAATGGATTTGAGGACACAGGGAGGGGAAAGGGTAAGCTGGGACGAAGTGAGAGAGTGGCATGGACTTATATATACTACCAAATGGAAAAAGATAGCTAGTGGGAAGCAGCCACATAGCACAGGGAAATCAGCTCACTGCTTTGTGACCACCTAGAGGGGTGGGTTAGGGAGGGTGGGAGGGAGACGCAAGTGAGAGGAGATATGGGGATTTATGTGTATGTATAGCTGTTCACTTTGTTGTAAAGCAGAAACTAACACACCATTATAAAGCAATTATACTTCAATGAAGTGTTAAAAAGAAAGAAAGAAAGAAAGAAAGAAAGAAAGAAAGAAAGAAAGAAAGAAAGAAAGAAAGAAAGAAAGAAAGAAAGAAATTCATACAATAAAAAAAGAAATAACACAAAAGGTGGAATATTATAGAATAGTTCCAAGTTGTTTCAAAATGTGGCCACTTGGTATTGGGAAAAATAGTCCTATATTACTCAGAAGGTCTAGAGGACACCCTTGAATTAATGCAAAACAGTTGCTGTTTTTAATATATAAATTAAACTGCCATAATTTTTATAAGCTTTCCATTCACAATCAAAGAGGCTAAAATACATCAGGAGTTAAAATTATTTTTAAAGATTTTATGCTCAGTGATGTTTATTTTTGACTCTGATGGAATCTTTTGATCAAAACTGACACATTTTCTAAGGAGTACAAGTATTGTTTACCAGATGCAGTTGGTACAATATTATCATGAACTTGCTCACATTCTCTAGTTTTTCTCTAATTTTCCAATTATTTTTTCCAATAATTTATCTAAATATTATTCTCTAGTCTTCAAAAGCATGGTTATATTTTATTTATCTCTAAACACTTTGAATCTGGTATATGTTACCATATGAAATTTCTAGTTATTTTCTAAAACTAAAACAAAAAAACAAAAAAGATTGATGTATATATATTTTGAGAGTGTTTGAAAAGAGATAGAATTTGAAGTGGGAAAGATCATTAAGTAACTTCCTTTTTACAGTCATTATCTTTAAAGGTTTGAAAACCAAGGGAATAAAATGTGCAAAATAGTTTGTATCATTCACTCATTTGTGGATTAAAATAGTATAATTATAAGGTCATATGGTTATCCCTGTATTAATGTTTTTTGTCTGTGATGCTTCATTTTTTTTATACTATCTGAGAAAAGTTTGCCTCATATTAGTGATTTTAATTGCTACATATATCATTCCATAGGAAGTCAAATAAATATAAATTTATTACGTGCTTGCACTACACCAGCAACTTTTAATGTTCTACATCTAGATTAACACTGTGGGGAGATAGTCATTGAAAACTGAAAATATGAAATCTTATTTCTGGTTTCATGACACTCATTATATTTCCAACATCTGATTTACTGGAGTATATGCATAAACTATCCAGACCAACTGACAAATTAGAGTAAGGAAAACACTATCAGAAATATATAGTATCTAGGAAATTACTTTATATAAATAATGTTTACTGAAATTTTGTCTCATTTAGAAGACAAACAAATTTATTTTTTTATTGTGAAACTTGTATTTCTAGAACATTGAGGACACTAAAACAATTTCTTTACACAGTGGAACATAGGTTACTCCAGCTCACTTTGAGATCTTACGACTTTTATTTCTCTGCTCATAGTACTATTTCAATGTCAAAACATTACAGTAATATGAAAGCAACTACTAAGAACAAAAGTACCATTTCTTATATTTTTCACTTATGGAAAATCTGTCCCAAATAAAAATGGAAAATCAATAGTGGTGTGGTTCTGAATTTTTTGAGGAATTACTGCCTTATTTTATTAAATATACATTGTAAATAATAGGCTTATTTTTTCTATCAGGAAATAGGCAATGTGAAGAAATGGAACTTTATTTAGTAGTGACATGAAATTTCTTTTTTTTTTTTTTTTGGCTTCAAAACATAGGTATACTCTTCTTTAGTCATAAATTCAATCAAAATTTTTGCATGTATTCCTTCAATATGCCAGACACCATGATAATCATTAGAGAACAATAGTCAATCATTGTTTATCTCAAAAGAGATATGGTCACCAAATATTCCTAATCAAGAGTCTTCCCATTGAAACATTTTAAAATTCATAGATGGTTCTGCTTTTGTTATGAAAGTATAGACTAGGGATTATTAGTAAATGGAAATAAAATTATGAATCTAATATTTCATTCAAGCTTCATGAAACAACTAGCAGCACAGTTTGATAACAGCTTGAGTTGGGATGTTATTAATTAAAACAAATAATTAACTTGTGTTTTAGTACTCCACATAAACCATACATAAATTTGTTAATTCCTCTTTCTTACTGTCTTTGAGATATATAGTGAAGGCAAGTAGGACTGCTTATATTCTCTTCTAAATGAAAGCCCTAATGTATGAAGGTGGTAGCCAACTATGATAGTGGTTTGATCACTGAAGTGTCTTGGAAACAGTCTCCTAGCAGCTAAGCTTTTATTCACAACAAAATCTGCCAAGAGAAATGACCTTCCTGCATATTTATAGTTTTCAAAGGAAATTTCAGAGAACTACTTTCGTTTTTATCCTACAAAATAGGACTAGTCAAATCAGATGAATTAAGTCTTGGCTGAATGATTTTGGCAGTAAATAAGTCAAAGTTTAAAAGTTGCTGTTAAGTGATGTTAGCTGATAAAATGCCTCAAAGGTTTTATACAAGAAGGGCAAGCTGCTGTTCAGTCATCCTGCAGTGCAACAAACTGTTAAACATGAAGATGCCTCTAAGGTTTGAGAGAAACAAAATCAATGAAACAATGAAATGATCAGAGTCTCCTTACATGAGGGGTCTTATGACACACCTGAGTTGTACATATAGATATGGATATCTCCTATATTTTATATATATATATATATATGTGTATGTGTGTGTATATATATACACACATACACATATATACATGTATATATAATTAAAGGATTTAGTAAAGTTTACACTAAATGCAACAGTAAATACAAATGGTAGTTTTAATTGCGTTCTTTAAAATATTCACAATGAAGTATCTATTGATGAAAATCCTTGCATTTTCTAATTTCCTAAGATTTTTGATATAAGCATAAAACAAAAACAGCTGGAAATACCAGCAAAAACTGTAAAGAGTTTATTCAGAATCCTAGACATTTTCTGGGATTACATTTTTTTTTTCTTTGTAATAAAGTTGTCTAAATCAATGTAATCAAATTGTTCTTCAGTCATTTAAATCTTGAATTCTGCTTGGTGAAAGACACTCAAGAAACAAACATTTGTTACTGTTCTTCTCTACAGAACTCTTAGATTTCCTCATGGGACAATCCACTTTCACTTCTGTTTGGTATTTCTAGGTAGAGAGAATCTCTGGCTAACATTCTTCAGAATCCTTAACTTTTCAGCTAACTTTTTTTTTTTTTTTTTTTGCTGTACGCGGGCCTCTCACTGTTGTGGCCTCTCCCTTTGCGGAGCACAGGCTCCAGATGCACAGGCTCAGCGGCCATGGCTCACGGGCCCAGTCGCTCCGCGGCATGTGGGATCTTCCCGGACCGGGGCACAAACCCGTGTCCCCTGCATCGGCAGGCGGACTCTCAACCACTGCACCACCAGGGAAGCCCACAGCTAACTTTTTAATGTTTATCCTGCTTGAAATACTTTCAGTTCATTATTTTTTCAGCGAATTCCTTTTGATCTCAGGCTTCAATGCTTTCAAAAATAAAATAATCAAATTCTCATAAGTGTTTGCACTTTGGAAGAGCAGTGCCTAGAGTTAGATCTGTATTGGTACCTATTGTATTCTAATCTTACACTAGAAACTTAATCACTTTGCTCTTTTTCAATTTATCAAGGGTTGTCTAGTAGTTGTGATTTTGGTGTGCTCCTGAGAGGTGAGCTCGAGGTCCTTCTGTTCTGCCATCTTGTCTCCCCATTGCTCTTTTTCAATTTAAAGGATTTATACTTGACCATCTGAAGGACACTATCAGAACTTAAAATTAAATGATCCATGCACTTACAATTGGTATTTGTTTATGCTTTGTAAATGAGAATTTTACCCACTATGTTTATCATAATAACAGCCATGTTTTAACTTATTACTGTTGTAAGGGTCATTGGGGCTAAAACACACAAAAAAGTGTGATATGTAAATCCAATCACAATTTAGCTTAGCTAAAAAAAGAGGTCTGTAAAGACTGCTAGTTACCTTTCTTCACTTATTGTGTGTATCAAATATTTGATTCTAATAGGCACCACTGTCATCCATCCCCAGGTTTGCCTAGACATCTATATAGAGTTGTCATTGGAGAAGTTAACACAAAATATTATGAATAAAAATGGATAAACTTTATAAAAATAAATGGATGCACAAACTATACTAAAAATTATAAGAAGTTCCTCACTGTACCATTTAAATTGACCAAAAATGATATGTACTAGGTTTGTAAGTCTCTACTTTTCCTTACTAAGGAAACAGTGAGAGATCCCAACCAGTTAGAATAAGAGAATATTTATGAAAATTACTCTACATTTTATGTGAGAAAAAAATAGTTTCAAGACTAAATAAGCATGTGGCATTCTTGGTAAAACATACATTGTAAATTATAATACTTTCCACTGTATTTCCCTCAAAATGCAGATGTGAATTGTTGATCCCTAAGGAGTTATGATATGTGGTATATCCCTGAGGCCTGTCGAATCTTAGGGGAAAGGCATCAGCAATTCACTCTGAAATATGAAATTAGATGTGATTATAATAGTATGTATACATATATTTTATTTGTATATGTAGTAAAAGGCCAATATCATATACCAAGGAAAGTATTTCTAGCTCTATTTTGGTTAACAGTGTTTCTCGTTTTGTTTTTTTTTAATTCATGAATGGCTGTTGAATTCTGTCCAGTGATTCTTTTTTACATCTATTGGAATTATTATATTATTTTTAATCTTTATTTCAATAGAAAAATAGATTATTTATAGGAAAATCTCAACAAAATTCAAAATAAATTCCTGGTTTCTTTTCTATTTATCTTCTTGGGGGTTGCTGACCTTCTTGAATCTATGAGCTGATGTTCTCCCCAAAACTTGAGAAATGTTTGACATTTTCTTTAAATATTTTTCTGCCCAAGGCTCCCTCTCCTTTCCTTCAGAGAGTTTGCTATACTGTTTGATACTGTCCACAGGTCATTGCAGCTCTGAATTGGTTATTCTTCAATTTTTTTCACTGTTCTTTGTTTTGAATAATTTCTATTAATCAGTCTTCACACTCATTAACAATTTCTTCCACTATCTCCAGGGATTTTTCATTTAAATTATTGAAATTTTCAGTTCAACTTTGGCAATTTTCTTGTTTTCCCTTCTCTGCTGGATTCTCTGTCTCCTTACTCATTATTTTCTGCTTTAAATAAAATAAGCATTTTATTTTCTGTTTTAAGCATATTTAAAATAGCTTCTTTCACATCTTTGTCTGCTAAATCCAACATAGGTGTCTAACTTTCACTGATGTGCTTTAGGGGTTGGTTCCCAACCCAACACCCAGGTTACTTAACAAGGATAATTCATTTTGGTCCTCAGACGCCTGCCCATTCACAGAATGGTAAAATCACAGAGTTGACTCCTGCAGAAGACGGCCCCTAATGACCACCCCAGGAAAAGTCTGAAGCACCTTCATCTGTACTCAGCCTATAATAGTGTTGCTTTTTCTGGGATCTGCAGGCAAATCTACCCCTATTGTACCGACAAGAAATGATTCTTAAGGCAGTGGTGTCTTTTACGATGCCATCGATTTGTAATAGTCTCCACCTAGAGTCATGAGAACCTATTACTCTAAAGTCCTCTATTTAGCTAGTGATCTTATTTGGATTATGGAGCCAGTAGGGGACGTTACAACTTTGCTTATGTAGTTAAACTTTAACTGTGAATCTTAAATACCTAAGGAAAAGACCACTAATTTGGGAAGTACATAATGTGCTGTAAGTTTCATCTTTGGAATAAAAAATTAGTCATATACATTTTACCACCTCTGGGTTTCTCTATGCATCAGTTTTAACCTGACTACTCAGACATTTGAAAAGGTGTTTGTAAGCCCAAAATGTTAGAAATAGATTCTTCTCAAAGCTACAAATGATCTCTTTTACAAAATACTATCACCAAATAATTCCATTAACAACATGCACAGTCCCTAGTGTTGAACTATATTTTACTTTTAATGAGTGGATCTACAAAATCTTTATAAGCCATTGAAAAATAATGAATTCAAGTACATATTGCTGTTACTATGCTTTCTTACTATAATATTTGTTGCTTAGGGGGAAAAAAAAGATTGTTCATAGTAGCCTCATGATTCTTTGTATTTCTGTGTATCAGATATAATGTCTTCCCCTTCATTTCTGATTTATTAGTTTTAATCGTCTATGTTCCTTAGTTAGCCTAGCTAAAGGTTTACCAATGTTGTTTATAAAAATAATCCAGCTCTTATTTTTGTTGATCTTTTCTATTGTCTTTTAATCTCTATTTATTTCTGCTCTGATTTTTGTTATTTCCTTCTTTCTGCTAACCTTGGGCTTAGTTTATTATTTTATTTCTAGTCCCTTGAGGTGTAAAGTGAGGTTGTTCATTTGAGAGCTTTCTTTTTTTCTTAACGTATGTGTTTATCACTATAAACTTCCCTCTTAGAACTGCTTTTGCAGCATCCAATATGTTTTGTGTGTTGTGTTTCCATTTTTGTTATTTTCAAGTTGTTTTTTTTTTTTAATTTCACTTTTGACTTCTTCTTTGACCCATTGGCTCTTTAGTATTGTATTGTCTAATTTGAACATATTTGTGAATTTTCCAGTTTTCCTCCTGTCATTGATATCTAATTTTATACCATTATAGTCTAAAATGTATTGGATATGATTTCAATCTTCTTAAACTTGTTAAGAGTTGTTTGATGACATAACATATGATCTATGCTGGAGAATGTTCAATGTAATAAATTGAGAATAATTTTATATTTTTATACAGATAGTAATGTATATGTTTTATCTAAGAATGCAAACATTTTATGTAGTGTAGAAAACCATTATAGCAAATTAGACTGATCATATTTACATAGATATAGGCATATAAACACACACATATATTATTATGGCAGTTAAGATGTTATGATGCCTTGGTGGGCAGAAGGTATTTTAGATTAGGAGGTCAGTGAAACCATAACAAAGGAAGTCATATTTGAAATAAAGTTTTAAAAATGTAAGAAAGCAATTAATAAGAAGAGTCTAGGGAAGAGATAGTTATCAGAATATACAGTACAAAGTCATTGAGGATAGAAATAGCTCGTTGTATTATAAGCTATAATGATTGAGGCACAAAAGTGGGGGATGTTTTCAGGTGAGAATGCAAATAATGAGTGTCTAAAATCTATGTATGTACTGCACCATTACTTTTCAAACCCTATATTTGGATGAAAATCAGTAGCATTGCTGGCTTGCAGAGTACATTGTATCAGTAAATTTGTATACATATCACCATATTTAAAACTAAATTTCATCCAAAATATTTCCATAGTTTATCTATTTTATGTTTATGGAATGATATCTAAGTAAATGAAAGTAACTGTTTCCAAAACTCAACGTCTTTTAATTTTAGTATATTTTTAATGATTTAAAAAATAAACACAGCATTGTTCATTTCAAAGTATAAAACAAATTTTTTCTTACTTTCCTTTGTGAATGAAAAATGTTGCTTGCCATATCAGTAAACAAAGGATGTTGTAGCCATCAAGCCACGACAGCCACACCTGACAGTGAGCACTGAGGGAGCTCTGGATGGAGACAAATGGGCTGCCTGCTGCCAAGCCTTCAGCCACTACAGCCCCCCACATAGGTGTACCCAGAGGGAACCCAAGATGAGAAAGCACAGGATACTGACCCTGTGTAGCTAAGGTGCATATCAAAGGAATGATTTCAATGAGCCCAGGCTCTTGCATCTTCCCACATATAGAAAGATGCTAAATTCATTAACTTGTGATGTCTGTTTTTCCTTAATTAATAGTATTTTTTCAATGTTCCGAATACCTGGTCTTTGTTGCAAAACCCCCTATATATTCTGTTTCCTCCCTTGCCTCTTCAGAGCAGTCCTTCAGAGCTTTCTGAGAGGCTGCACCCCAGGCTTAAGTCCTCAGTTTTGTCTGCCAAATAAAACAT
Source organism: Orcinus orca (assembly GCF_937001465.1). Taxonomy (NCBI): domain Eukaryota; kingdom Metazoa; phylum Chordata; class Mammalia; order Artiodactyla; family Delphinidae; genus Orcinus; species Orcinus orca. Next base: position 42,844,562 of record NC_064576.1, on the reverse strand, counting down.
AATTCTCATCTTTTAGGTTGTGCATTTTTTTTTCATTCAACATCTTCATCATTTTTACTTTTGTCAAAAATTAAAAGTGTTCTTTTACTAGAAAAATATTTGTATTTTTGCTTTATATCACTTACAGTAGTTATTCTCAAATTACAGTTGTTTTAAAATTTTAAGAAGTAAATCAATATACCAAAATATTATTCCTGAAAACAACACTATTTAAAACTTGTATTCATTTCCAAGAACAAGCTCTTTATTATTTAATTTAAGAAAAATGAACTTTATTTTCTTTTATAAATGGAAATGCAGCAATAGACAGAAGAGAAATTCTAGGTAATGTTAAGATCAAAGATATAGTCATGGTTGAATAACATGGAAATTAGAAAAGACATGACCCTGAAAGGACAGCATGCTGACTGGTTTATTTATATGAAAGGTACCATTTCTCAGGATGATGGCAGGCCTTGGAATGAATATAATGATGACAACCCCCAGCTGTTAAAATTTTCTATTCATCAAGAATAGTTACCAGGATTGAAAAGGCTCTATAGGAAGTAATATCGGTGGAAAGCTGTATCATTCTGATAAATAGTTGCCACTCAAAATAACTAAAACTATTGGATAAGTAATGAAAACAAAGTTATGTCTTATTAAGTAGAATTTCCCCTGAGACTTACAGTACTTGTGTGTTTAAAACAATTTTATGTCTTAGATTATAAATATAGTTTGAAGACATCTAGAATTGATAGTATATCAAAGTGCTGAGCAGAATACTAGAGTAATATTGAACCATAAATTATTTCCACAAATAATTTTCAAAGGAAAGTGATCTAAATTCAAAGTTGAAAAAAATGAAACAAAATAATCAAATACAGATATGAAAAATCTACCATGATGAAGAAGTAGCACATAGCATGGACATCTGAAACAGACTAGCAAAGATAAGAAATATAAACACTGATTATAAAACATATGTGCTTATTCTACTATAGTTGTAAAAAAAATTGATAGATCAGAAAATGTCTAAAAGAAATAGAACAATATAAAGTTCCAACAGATTTAACAAATAATCAACAATCTACATATTGAAGATGTCCAAAGAATGTCAAGCAGGATGAATAAAAAAATACAGTATAGGATGTAGTTCAGATACACCAAAGGATAAGTGCAAAAATCAATAACAACAAAAGATCTCAAACACAAGGGAAAAGAAAGAGGCAAATAAGATCAAAATAGTGTCAGGTAAATTGAATGATCTCATTGAATCAACCAGGTAAGCAACAAGAATAAGATGAGCACAAGAAAGTAAGCAACATGTTGAAAGAAATTAACTGGCAACTTAAAGTTCTAAATCAGATAAAAGTCTTAAGACATTTAAAGACAAACCACAATAGAAAGTCTTTCTATCAGCAAATATTCAACAAAACTAATTTTAAGGGTTAAGCTTCAGAGGAAAAGAGTTCTGGTATGAGGGTCTGAGACTCAAGAAGGTTTTGGCTTGAAAAAAGTAGCATATACAAGAAGAAGGAGCAAATGACGTTCTAAATTCCTAGAATTTTTTGAAATGTGGATAAAGGTATCAATTTTAGATTATGATATGATATGATATAAAACTTATGATAAATTATATATGTTGTAAAGTCTATTAATCATTTAAAGAGAAGATAGAATGTATAACTTACAAAAGAAAAGGAAATAGCTGAAACTATTTTTAAAATAATGGAATCTAATAAACAAAACAAATGAACAAACATAACTAAACAGAAACATAGTCATACATACAGAGAAAAAACAGTTTGTTGCCAGAGGGGAGAGGGGAATGGGGATGAGTGAAAAGGTGAGGGAGATTAAGAGGTACAAATTTCCAGTAACAAAATAAATGAGTCATGGGGATAAAATGTACAATAGGGAAATATAGCCAATAATGATATAATATCCTTGTATGGTGACAGATGATAACTAGACTTATTGTAGTGATCTTTTGTAATGTATAGAAATAACAAATCACTATGTTGTATGCCAGGAACTAACATTAGTGTTGTAGGCAAATTATTTTCAACAAATAAACAAACAAACAAACAGAAAAAGAAAAGAGATTAGATTTGTGCTTATCAGATGTGGGGGAGTGGGGGTAGTATGAACTGGATGAAAGTAGTCAAAATGTACGAACTTCTGGTTATGAGAGAAATAAGTACTAGGGATGTAATGTACAACATGGTACATATAAGTAACACTGCTTATGTTATATATAGAAGTTGTTAAGACAGTAAATCCTAAATGTTCTCTGCAAAAGGAAAAATTATTTTTTTCTTTTTTAAAAAGTTTGTATCTATGAGATGATGGATGTTTACTAAATTATTGTGGCAATAATTTCATCATGTATGTATGTCAAATCTTTATGCTGCTCACCTTTAACTTATACAGTACTATATGTCAATTATATATCAATAAGACGAAGAAAGAAAAGAAAAAATTAAGAAGAAAAAAGTTAAATATAGAAAAATTTTAAATTTCAAAATAAAAAGGCAGATAAAATACCCATGTAGACATAAACACATACACTATACTATATATTATTTTGCGTTTAAATGCAAACATTACTCACACACAATGTGTCATATATTTTAAAGTGTCCTAGATGAGGAATTTCCAGAACTATTAAAACAGTCATGTCAGACCTTGCAAAACATTGTGTATCTTCTGAAAAAAAAAAAAAAGGAAAAAGAGAAAAATTAATATTATCAGAAAAAAGAAAAAGAATTTTCATCAATAAACAGCAGTTAATTTGAAATAAAATTAGAAAAAAGAGTAATCCCTGTGGGGAATAAAATATATTTCCATTGAAATTCCAAATTCAACAAAAATATGTTATCAAGAACAAAAGTAAAATAAAAATATTTTAACATCATAACTAAAAGAATACATTAGCAGAAGGCAGACATAAGGAAAATAATCTTATCTTGTTCTAAAATATACTTTATACTTTCTCAAATTATCATCCCCAAGGCTTTAATTTATGTTAGTTATAATTATTGATATTTATTGTCATAAAACCAAAAAACAAAATATTTTTAAAATTTGTGAAAATAAATCTATTACATGTTAAGATGGATACTGTATTTTTATAAAAATAATAATGTATGTTGAAGCAAAAACAATTGTTGAGAAGATTTGTATTGTTATACATTTTGGTAAATATGGTTGATGCCTGGCTTCATAGATAATGGCTGGAACCTCATATCTGCTTCTTCATTCAACCTCTTATATGTTGGGTTGGTTGAAGCAGATGAAAAAAAAATGTATTCTCACATAAGTAGTTGAGAAAAGTAAAGGTATTTTAACAGTATTTTCAGATAACTGTGGATATTCTTTTTTGACAAACAACAGAAGTTGACAAGTGATAGTTTCTTACAAGTTTACAAGTTGTTTAAAATGTAGAATCTGAGCTCATTAATGAAATTTTTATAATCAATTTTACTTTAATTCATTGCTGTGTCTTATACACTGGATAGATTTTTTACCCACACAAGATTTTGCCACATCAAAAATTGATCATTAGAAAATACTGGTTCATTGAATTGACATTTCAAATATTGACATATTCATTTTGTAATATAGTATGTTATTTGTATTGAAACATGGAATTTCAAATAAATAAAATTTTTTAAAGATTACTATATTTGACTGTAAAACATTTAATAACAAAGTAAAAATATATTACAAAAACATAAGGTGAAATGTTAATGTAACATGTTAATTAACATGTTAACATGTTAATGTTAACAACTTGACAAGCAAATTGAATTAAGTGATATGTTAAAAGAAATTAACTCGCCACTTTATTATACACAGCAATTCTTCAGGCAATAATAAGAAGAAATATGTGCAAAAGCTATATAAACACAACCAGTTCACAAAAGAAGAATTATATAATCAGACCACAAATCAATGGTGCCGTATTCACCCCAATTAACAATGAAAAAATATACCAAGGAAACACTGTTTAACATCATTCAGAAAAAATAATAGCAAATATTAAAATTGCCATGAAAAAATTCAATTAAATGCAAAATTCAATATACTTACTATGGGATTTTTAACAAAAGTGAGTAAAATTTAATTTAAAAAGGAGGGCAAAATTGTATGAAAACTAATTTCTTACCTAAACTTAAGAATACATAGTGGCAGAAGGCTATTTGTATTTGTTGGAATTGCACCTGCTTCTTATTTCTTCATCATTTTATTTAATCTCACTTTCAAATTTTTCTGTGATAATCAATTGTTATTTTAATCACAAGGCCAAGAATAGTGACTTTCTAGAGAAGGTTAACTTCTAATGGACTGTTTTGGATGAATATGACATTATTAAATATTAAAGTCAAATGGTGAGACCAAAATAAAAGAGTTTTTCTGTAATGTTTGAATTTTACCAGTAATGTGTACAGCAAATATTGTCTTCTGGTATTTCATATGCATTGCTGTACTTCTTCATACCATTCTTCAGTAGCATGACAGCCATTAAATGTGATTAATCATTGATCATCTCTCCATAAAATATGAACAGGTGTAAATCCATGAGTTGGAACTATTAGCAGATCACTCATGCTTTGTAAAAGGAGAAACATTCTTTTCTGTTATTTTAGCTTATGGAATTTACATTTTGGCAGTCCAAAATATCCAAAGTAAAATCAATGCTTTTCTTTGTGTCCTCATAGTCAATATATAAGTAAAGCAAGAATGATATATTTAAATTCCTGTTTTATTTAATATTTGTATCACCTAGACTAGCATATTTTTTGGAAAGAACTTTTATAATAGTACTTTGGAAAATAAAAACCTTCTTAATTAAAGTTATTATAATATTATGAAGAGCATAAATATATTGGGAGAAATTTGATCGTACCATGGCAATAGACTGATATTTATTTATTTATTTATTTTAAAATAATTTTTATTGGAGTACAATTGCTTTACAATGTTGTGTTAATTTCTACTGTACAGCAAAGTGAATCAGCTATATGTATACATATATCCCCTCTTTCCTGGATTTTCTTCCCATTTAGGTCACCACAGAGTATTGAGTAGAGTTCCCTGTGCTATACTGCTATTTACCACTTTATTAATCTACTAATGCCTATCATGTATTCTCACTTAATCTCATTATGTCACATTCCCCTTTCAATACTTAGAAATAATTAAAAGAAACATTCATGATATAATTTCTCCCTATTCAGATGTAGCATTAATGAATTTGAGACCAAATAAAAATGGGTAATATAGATTAAATAGTTTGCAATTTATTGAATTACAACAAATTGGAAAAAATATCTCCATTTATAAATTGTTCTGCTTCTTTTCACCTTCAGAATGGTTCTCTGTATGGAAACAATAACTTCACATTTATTTCCCTGATTTTAATTGGATATTTTCAAAAAGTGACTGAGGCACTTGGGAAAATTTAAAGATGGACTGCATATTACATAATATTTTTGTGTCAATATTGGATTTTTCAAATGCCATTGTAGTTTTGTGGTTATATAGGGGAAATTTCTTTGTCTTAGGAAATGCATGTCTATATATTTAAGGATGAAGTGTCCTAGTCATCTTGATGACTGAAATTTGCTTTTTTATTCAGCAAAAAATATTTCGTTAAAATTGCAAAATTGAAAAGAAAAAAGAAAAATAATGGGTAAAGAGAAGGATGGAAATTTCCAACTGTAAATGTTTTAAGAGATATATAGGTTGCATTTCTTATAAGGCATGTCATATTTTAACTGATTTAGGATATTACCAATTCCACAATAAGTTTTTAACACAGGCATTTATTTAAAACATTATTATAATCTAGTATTTTTATCACCAGTAGATTAATTCTCTAAAAATCAGACATTCTTTAAATGTGATCCATGAATTAGCAGCATCATGATCCACTAGGGCCTTGTCAGAAATGTAAATTCTTAAGAACCAACCTTATACCTGTTGAATATAAAATTCTGGGAGTGGGGCCTAGCATCTGTGATTTGACAGACCATTCATGTGATTCTAATGCACATTAAATTTTGTGTACTACTATTAGTGTATTCATTCAAGTATCCATTCATTCATATATATTTTTTTCATTTAGCAAATATTGATAGATATTTTGCTATTTTTAAAGCAAATGTTAAATAAACAGAGATGGATGAGATGAGGACCCTTAATTTGATGATTTCTCAGAGATAGGAGAATTAACCTAAAATATCCCCAAAATTACATATGCTAGGTGCAAAGAAGTTTCATGTGGACACGGGAGAGGTCCATTTTAGGATAATAGGGTAATATTCTCAAAGCCCATGACTACTGAGTTGACTCATGGAAAATGTGTGACAGCTATGTATGATGGATTTCTCCTGCCATAGTTAGCTCTGTGAGTAGAGGCATATATTAGAAAGGAATTTGGACTTAACAGTATTAGGATCTTAGCCCAACTAAAGAGAATGATAGGGCTTCCCTGGTGGCGCAGTGGTTGAGAGTCCGCCTGCTGATGCAGGGGACACGGGTTTATGCCCCAGTCCAGGAAGATCCCACATGCTGCAGAGTGGCTGGGCCCGTGAGCCATGGCCTCTGCTCCGCAGCGGGAGATGCCACAACAGTGAGAGGCCCGCATACCGCAAAAAAAAAAAAAAAAAAAATAGAGTGACAAAATTTTGAAAGTAGGCATAATGATAAATTTCCGTTGGGCAAAATGAAGGAAAGTAAGATGGTATGGGAAAAGGGAGGGTGGCAGGTAATATAGATTACCAGTTAAATCAATTGATTGAGAGTCTTAGGGAATTAAAAGATTGTTAAAAATGAAGTATCATTGGTGACAAGCAGCCAAAATAGGTAATCATGGCTAACATATGGAACAATTTAATTTGAGATATTGGAGTTACTGAAGGTCTGGGTAATGAAATACCTAGGATATAGCCATGGAGGTAATGGAAGTAGGAAATATATCAATATCAAAAGAGAAGCACAGTTCTAGTGACTGAGGCTCCAGGTTGCTGGTTACATATAACATTGAGAGGAATAAATTTGGGATAGTAACCTTGACTCAGAATTTGTATATAACCTCTAGGCTGAAAACTGTAAAAGGCTGATGAAAAAAATCAAAGAACGTATAAATATACATTATGTTTCTTTCTCTGTCTTACTTATTTCATTAAGCATAATACCCTCCAAGTCCATCCATGTGTTGCAAATAGAAAATTTTTATTATTTTTTATGGCTGAGTAGTATTCCACTGCATATATCTACCACATCTTCATTCATCTGTTGATGGACAATTAGGTTGCTAATATACCTTGGCTATTGTAAATAATGCTACTATGAATATTGGGGTGCATGCATTTATTTGTATTAGTGTTTTTGTTTTCTTTGGGTATACACCCAGGAAGGAATTGCTGGGTCATATGGTAGTTCTATTTTCAGTTTCTTGAGGAAGCTCCATGTTATTTTCCACAGTGGTTCACCAATTTACATTCCCTCCTACAGTGTACAGGGTTCCCTTCTCTTCACATCTTTGCAACATTTGTTATTTGTAGTCTTTTTGATTATAACCGTTCTGACAATTGTGAGGTGATACCTCTTTGTGATTTTGATTTGTACTTCTCTGATGATCAGTGATGTTGAGCAACTTTTCATGTGCCTGTTGGCCCCCTGTATGTCTTCTCTGGAAAAATGTCTGTTCAGATTCTCTGCCCATTTTTTAATCGGGTTGTTTGTTTTTTTGGTACTGAGTTATATATCATAAATTACTTATATGTGGAATCTAAAAAATAAAACAAACTAGTGAATATAACAACAAAGAAGCAAACTCATGGATATAGAAAACAAACTAGTGGTTACCAGTGGAGAGAGGAAAGTGGGGAAGGGCAAGATAGGGATAGAGGAATAAGAGGTACAAACTATTATGTGTAAAATAAATAAACTACAAGGATATATTGTACAGCTAGGGAATATAGCCAATCTTTTATAATAACTATAAATGGAATATAATGTATAAAAATTGTGAATCACTACATTGTACAACTGAAGCATATATTGTAAATCAACTATAACTCACTAAAATTATATATATAAGGTAAGAAACATTACCAGGTTCACACAATTGGTAAGAAAAAAGGAGCCGGGATTAAATTCTCATCTATTAGTTTTGACATCATCTTGTTTATTTATTGGTTCACATACTATTGTCTGTTATACCCACCAGAATACAAGTCTCATGGGGACAAGGGGCCTTGATTTCTGCCATTAAGTACTGAATAAATAAATGAATGCAACAGCTCTCCTGTATGTGGCAGAGCTCAAAGAGTGAAAGAACTATTACCTGGTCTGGGCACCCTAACTGAATTCATTTTAATTCTAAACAATTCCATGTACAAAAATGGCCAGGCATACTGTCCTGGGTTAGGCTCCTCATCAAATGTCTATGTTTGCTCAAACTGGGAATTCAGGGATGTATATTGGGGTAGCAATCTTTGAATCATTTCTGATGACATATACAGGGATGGCAGATTTTGGATCTGAAGATGTCTGGAAAGTTCAGTGGCTTACTATGATATTTTTGCTCATTTCATAAACCCTAGAAAAAATAAATGTTCAAAGATACAACCACAAAAAAGAATATCTAAGCAAAAGGGGAGATGCATATTTTGTTAGATATATACCTATTTCATTTTTGGGGTGCTATTGTAAATGACACTCATATTTTGATTTCAAATTATTCATTGCAAGCATGCAGAAAAAATATTTTTCTACATTAGCTTTGCATTCTGCAACTTTGCTGAACTGACTTATTGCTTTGTAGTTTTCTGTAGATTCTTTGGAATATTCTTTGTAGATGATGTCATACGTGAATGCAGGTAGTTCAACTTTTTCTTTTCTAATAAATATGTATATATTTATTCACATTTTGCCTTCTTTTATTAGATAGGCCCTCCAGTATATTGTTAAATATGAGTGCTGATTTTGGATAATCTTGACATTCAGTTGTTCAATGTTAAGTATAATGTTAGGTCTAGGTTTATCATAGATGACTATTATCAGATTAAGGACATTTCCTTCTATTGCCATTTGTTCAGTTTTAATATTTTTAATTGAGAAATAGATATTGAAGTTTGGCAAATATTGAATCTGTATCCACTGAGATAATCCTATGGTTCCTTTTTAACTCATTGGTCTTCAAATGCTGATTCAACCTTGCATTCATATGATAAACTCCACTTGTTCATGATTGTTTTATTTTTATATTTTTACTGGATTCAGTTTGTTAAAAGTTTACTCATAAATTCTACATCCATTTTTTCCTGAGTGATACTGATCTGCAGTTAATTTTAATATATTTTTCTGGCTTTAGCTGAGGGAACACTGGTTTTTAAAAATGAGTTGCAAATTGTTTCCTTTTCTCTTATTTCTGAAAAGTTTGTATAGACACGGTATTTGTTCAAAAAATGTTTGGTACAATTTGCTAGTAAAGCCATCTGACCCTAAAGTTTTCTTTGTTAAAACTATAAATTTGTATCTTAATAGGTATAGTATAAGTCAAGTTATCTATTTCTTACTGAGTAAACTTTGCTAGTTTATGTCTTTAAGAAACAATGTCATCAAAGTTGTCAAATTCATCCTTTAGTGTCTAGGTTTTGAGGTTATGTTAATACTGCAGTTTGTCATTGGAAATTTATTTATTCTCTTTAATCTTTGTCGGTGTGGCCAGACTACCAATTTTACTGATTTGTTTGATGACTTTCAGCTTTTGGTTCCATTGAGTTTCTCTATTGTCCCTGTTATGTTCATTGTTTTCTGCTTTCAGATTTACTTTTTCCTTCCTCCTATTTGCTCTGGGTTAAATTTGCTCTTCCTTTTCTAGTTTCTTCAAGATGATTTAAGATGATCTCTTCTAATATAAATGCTTTATACCATAAATTTTCTTCTATTAAACATTTAACAGGATTCCACAAATTTTGCTATTTTGCATTCAATTCAATTTTTTTTCTAATTGTAATTTCCTCTTTGACCCATGGGTTATTTAGAGGTGTGGTCTCTAATTTCCAAATATTTGTAGATATTTCATGTATCATCCTATATTGGTATTTTCTTCAATTTCATTATAGTAAGAGAATATACTTTGTGTGATTTCTATTGTTAAAAAATAGGTTGAAGTATTTATTATGACACAATGTGATCTTTCTTGGAGAAAGTTTATGTGTACTTGAAAATATTGTATCTTCTGCCATTGTTTGGGGAGTAATCTACAATTTTCATTTAAGTCCACCTGCTGTTGCTGTTGCACAAGTCTCTCTATCCTGGCTGACCTTCTGTCTGCTTTTTCACAAGTCACTCACACAAGAGTGTTAGAGTCTTACAACTGTGGATTTGTCTATTTCTCCTTTCATTTCTATTAGTTTTTGCACCATATTTTTTGAAGTTCTGTATACAGTGCATGTGCATTTACTGCTGTTGTGTCTTCTTGTTGAACTGATCTATTTTTTTTTATTGTGTCTTTCTTCCTAAGGATGTTCCTTTGTTTAAATATTAAAAAGTCTATTTTGTGTTATATTATTATCACCAGTAAAGCATTATTTTGATCAAATTTTTCATGAAATATACTTTTTATCTTCTTGTTTGTACCTACCATTTTCTTTATTTATAAAGTGGATTCTAATAGACAACACATCATTGAGTCTTTTTTTTTTCTAGTTTTACAATCTGTTTTTAATTGGTATGCTTATGCTATTCATATTTACTCTAATACTTATATGGTTGGATTTAAGTACTCTATTTTATTATCTTCCCATGAATTTCCTTTATTTTTTCCCTTTATTTTACTTTCCCTGGTTTCTTTTTTAATGTTCTATTTGAATCTTTGTGATATTCTATTTTTATAACTTTTGAATTTTTGTCCATATCTATATTTGCGTTTGTATGTGTTTATCATCTTATCACCTTCCTTCCTTCCTTCTTTCCTTCTTTCTTTCCTTCTTTCCTTCCTTCTTTCCTTCTTTCCTTCCTTCCTCCTTCCTTCCCTCCCTTTCTCCCTCCCTCTCTCTCTCTCTTTCTTTCTTTCTTTCTTTCTTTCTTTCTTTCTTTCCTTCCTTCTTTCCTTCCTTCTTTCTTTCTTATTCCTCTAGTGATATCAATATACATATCAGAACTTTTACAATCTAGTTGATGTTAATATTTATAACTTCAAGCAAAATGTGGACACTTTTCAAACATATAGTTCCCTTTACTTAATATAACAATTTTTATAAATTTTACTTTAAATGGTCATATATATTTTAAATAACTTGAGAGTATAAAAACAGTCTTTTGTTTTACTCAGATATTTACTTTTTTTTTTTTTTGCTTTTCCTATTTTTTCATTCTTGTAGTTTCAAGTGACCCTTTGATATTATGTCCCTTTAGAATGTAGAATTGTTTTTAATATTTTCTTATGCATTTATTCTGGAAATACATTTTCTTAGTTTTTCTTCATCAAGAATGTCATTAATTTGCTTTCCTTTCTGGTACATAATTCTGTGTATAGAATTCTGTGTTGATGATTTTTACTTTCAGAACATTAAAGATGTTCCTCTGTCTTCTGGCTTCCATGATTTTGATAAGAAATCCACAAACATTCCAATTTTTGATACCAATAGGCAACATGTCACTTTTTTTAGCTTTTTCCAAAATGTATATTCATATATACACACGTATATCATGCATATACATTATATATATGCATGTGTATACACATTATATGTGCATGTGTGTGTGTGTAAAAATATATATGTCTACTTTGGAATTCACTAATTTTATTGCATCTGAAAATATATAAATGTATGTTTTTCACCAATCTTGTGTAGTTTTCAGCCATTATATTCTAATGTTTTCTACCCCATTTTTTTGTCCATGCCCTCTGTAACTCTAATGACATTAGTGTTATCCTTTTGATATTATCCCAGCAGGCCCTTAGTCTAGGTTTCTGATTCTTTTTTTCTCCATTCTTTTGGTTAGATCATTTCTAATGATCTGTCATCCAGTTTACTAACTTTTTCCTCTCAAAATTTCCATCCTGCTCTTGAGTCCATCTACTAATTTTTTGGATGATACTGTACTGCCATTTCTTTAATTGCCTCTGGGTTATTTTTGTAATTTATATCTTCCATTAATTTCTGTTTTATCTTAAAACATAATTTAGTGAATGCTTTAAAGTCTTTGATAATTCTGACCTCTGAGTTCTCATGACTGGGATCTCTTGTCTCTTTTGAGAATTGCTCATGTTTTCCTGATTCCCAAAGGTATACTGTATAAACATTGATTCTTGTTAAAATCTTTTAGAGATTGTTGCTCTTGTTTTGTTTTGTTTTGCTTTGTCTTGTAGGTTTTGACCACATGTCCTATCTCATCTCATCACCCACTCTGGATGGTGGTTCAAATGTCAGTATTACTCTTTAAGACTTTGTTATGTTACTTTTAATTTGTTTCATGAATGTGTCACACAGATATTAGTCTGGAAGTTATTTTATATTATATTTCCATCCTCAAAGCTTTTGCTATCCAGTTTTGAATTGGTATGTGAATGTGCAGCTCAGAAGTGAGACAGGAATTTGTACAGTTTCAGAGACAGAATTTTGAAATTTCCTTCTCCATTTCTCTCCTATCCAGAGTGCTTCCTGTTTTCTCCTGCTGACAGGGACCCCTTTTCCAGGTTACTCTAGCCAGAAAATAAATAAGGTTTCTCTTCATGTCTTAACAACTACTACATGGCTGCCTGCACTTTTGTAACTGGGGTTCACTTTCAATGAAAACAAGAAAAAAGCAAGGGAAAAGAGAGTAATTTTCCCCTCTCCCCCACCAAGTCTTCAAGTTTTAACTCTCCTTCGCAATCCACTCTTTCTGAGTATTTTCAGAATCCTCAGGTAGTTACTTTTTGCATTTTGCCCAGTGATTTTTAGATGTTTTCAGCTAGAAAACCAGGTTAGACTGGGATTGACTGGGATTTTAGAGGGACAAAAAATTTACTTTTTTAAAGCTATATTTTATATTAAAAAATAAGATTTCATTTTTTGGTAATCTTTATAAATTATACTTGAAATCTTGCTTTTTGATGGGGTTAATTTCAACATATAGGCTATGCTTAATATCCATTCAATTTTCCTTAAAATCATATACATCATTAATATCCTCAGAGTCTAACTTGCACTTTTTTTTTCTTTTGAAATCCCAGTGGTGTTTTTTTTTTTTTTTTTTTGAAGAATTTTATTATTTTAAAGCTTCCTAAACTCTCAGGAACATTTATCATCATGGATTATCCTGCTGTTCTTAAAACATTTTCTCACGTGTCTCAAAAATTTCCTTATGATTCTACCCTTGTTTCTATAAATTACCACCTCTCACCCAAAACTAGATATATTCCTCTATAATCAGAAAAAATAGATGAGGTTTTCTGTGCCATCTTGTAGAATGTGTGGTTTAAAGCTTGTCACATGTTGAATATGGAAAGAGTGCATCATTATTTTATCTCTTTTCTGTGTTAAACAGGCATGCTAGCCTTAATGCTTCTCTGTATTCTATCAGTTTGGATATTTTAATACTTTGCTCGTTATCAAATTGTTGGTCAATGTTTTCTTTGAGGAGTAGCAATGAGTACTAAGTACAACATATTTAAAACACTGGACAATAGACTTACTTCCCCTTTTGTTATTCAATATATTTTAATGGAAGATATATTTTAAAAGTCAAATCGGTGCCACATATTGATCTTGTAGCCAGTTAAGACTTCTTGGTCCTAATTTATTTTTCTTAACTTGTAAAGCTCCCCTCCCCCATTCTGTACTGATTAGATTAATTTTTATTCAAAGCTTAGATGAAAGATAACTTTCTCAGGGAAGTCTTCCATTGCAATCCTACTCAGGACTAATCACTAAGAAACACTCACAGTTGCCTTGGCTTCTCCTTTTTAACCCTTCTCATATGTACTACCTATTTATGCAATTATTTAATCCAAATTCCCTATTGTAATATCTGCCCCCTGCATGAAACAGCTCTGAATGTATCATTAATTTTTTATCCTTAGTGATTAAAGAGCTCATTGTGGAAAAAAAAGTTTATTGTGAAAAGCAAGCTCATAAAAGGTTGAAAGAAGCTGCTGTCCTCTTGATGTATATATATATATATATATATATATGATGGGAAAAGATAGGGCAATAGGATGGGAAAAGATAGGGCAATAGCACAGGACAGAAAGTGAGTCATTTTGTGTTTAGTCTGCAGTTTTAATATTAAATTTCCATCACTTGGCATTTTAAAAACATTGCTGTCCCAAATGGACTCCTAATTGTCAAAACTGATAGATTATTTTGAGCCCTTATCTTCTTTGTCTTTTACAGTGCTGCCAACCATCTCTTTTCTAAAGATTTTTCCAAATGCTGCAATCTCCTGTTTTTCACCCTACCCCTTTGATAGCTCCGTCTCTGTGGTTTTCCTTCTTCCTGTCAGCTATGTTTAGACATTCATGGAGATTCACTGACTCTGTTAATAAATACTTATTACATTTGCTTATTTCTAGTTATTCATTCATTCATTCATTCAAGTAGTATTTCTTAGGTGTCTCTTAATGACGAACACTTACCCATGAACTGAATCCAGCCGTAAACAAGGCAAGTAAAATCCTTGCTCTTCTGACTCTTGCTAGATATACAATAATGAATAAGTCATGGAAGTTTCCTGCTGTTATAGGGCTTAAATTTTAGTTAGCTAGGAGGAGGATAGGTGAGGTAGGGAGAGAAGATATATTAATAATAAAACAAATAACAATATTTTTGTAAGAAATATTGTTTTGTTAAGAAAATAAGACAGTTTATGTGCTATTTTCAAAACTGTTGTTAGGAAAGTCTCTCTTAATAGATATAATATAGGCTGAGACTTAATTGATGAACATGCTGGTCATGAAGAATCAAGGCAAATGAATCTATCAGGTTGATGGAAATAGCAAATAGAGAGGCACTTAGGAGGGAATGGAGTTGGACTTGCTTGAGTACCCAAAATACTACTCATGATGGAAATTAGTGAGAGAGGAAATATTAATGGGAGAATCACCATCTAACTTTGTTTCTCTTTTCTCCTTCATAGATCACAGCTAATACTTTGGGTAATTGCAAGTTATATCTTATCTCTGGACTATGATAAACAGATACTTTTTGATTTATTCTGTTATCATTTCATTATAATACAGAGAGTGGAATGTCATCTTAGGCAACTTTGTTTGTTGCCTGCAAACTTTCTTCTCATTGATGGCTCTAATGTTATTATTTTCCATATGTGTGTATAACCCACATGATGCTTTGAGATTCAGTGCTATGTGGAAATATAAGGTTACTTTCCATTTGAGCTTCTGGACAATATTAGTTAGCTCAACAGTCTTTCCCCTCCAACTATCACCATATTTTTCCCTGCTTGTGGCATAGGCCTGTATTTCTTAGATTTCATTTTGCTTAATTTTACATATTTCTAAGATCCTGTTAAAACAAACTTGCCATTTCATTCACTTTTTTTCTCTCTATTACATAGAGATACTGTAACAAAAAAACTGTACATTTAAAAAATGCTAGTTAACCCATAAGCCAATTCTAAATGGCTTATGGGTTAACCTTCTTAGCTCTTCACAAACTAACTAACAATTTGAATCTCTGGTGATATAACAGCAATGCCTCCAATCCAAGTACAAGTAGAAAATGAGGTTTGGATTTGAATAGATTGGATTAGAAATAGAGATTTGACAGTTGTCTTAAGGGAGATAATGACACCAAAAAAAGTGGAAAATATTGCTAAAAAGAAGAGAGTTAAGTGCAGTATAAGGACCAAGAATACATTTCTCTCCCCAGCTTTAACCTTTGAAAGCTTTGTCCTTGATAAATCCTTGCATAGAATGAATGCCTGTCATTTCTCCCACTGTCATGGTTGTCAGTGTAAATAATCAGTTGACTCGCCCACTCTACCTGTCATCCCAGCTTCCTGGATGGATTCTTAGACTTGGAAAATAAAACAAATCATATCCTGAATTAAAATTGCAGTGACTGTGGCAACCTGCTATATCAGCTGTTCTTCTTGACCCTCATCACTGTCAGAACACATTGAGATACACAGCATAGTAAGAGAGGAGAGATGTCAACTTCAACTGCATTTCTCAGATTTTATTTCACACTGCTTCCTCTAACTTCATTTAACCTTTACCTTAATCATTGCCTCCATAATCTTCTATCAGAAATTAAAGCTAAATATATTTTTAATTAAATTTAACATTTTTTAAAAATCAGTACAAATCCCTCATGAATTTTCAGATTCCATGATTGCCCTACAATTGCATTGAGCAACTATATTAAAAAGTGATCCCTATTTCTCACCTATCTTTTATTTTTAATCAGCTGCACAGCTGTAAAATATCTAACTGTATTGCATTCATATCCATCCATCCCCTCTATTCTCACAGTATCATCTTGCTATTGACCAGCTAACTTATTGCCTCTATCCCTCATCTCCATCTTCATTCATCATACCATGAAACTGATTACCTTGAAACAATTCCAAGCATGTTTCTTTGACCTACAATATGCATACTGGATCACCACCACCAGTTATATTAGTCAATATTTCTATCCTCAGGAACAATGATTTTCTACAATATAGTCTCATCATACTCTCATCTTTTATTACTTACACATGGAACTCCAAACAATCATACCATTTATGTATTGTTTAATACACTTTTTACTTATGCATCATATTCCGGACTCATTTTCTAAAACACATTTTCTCTTATATATTTGCCTGTAGGAATTGTCTTAATACTTAAGAGCTTATCTAAACAACCTCTTTCCCAAGAACTTGGCTTATTCTTCATGAAGATATTTTCCTCTTTTACTTTGATGTGTTGAAGTCATGATATATTTTACTTCTCTTAAATTTTTATAATTAAGATACTATATTCTAGTATAATTTATGCTTGTCTGTGGATTTTTCTTATCATTCTAGTAGATTTTTTAATTCCCCAACTTTAAAATAAGTTTTTTTTCTTTCAACTGCAGCAGCTAGCATATTTGCATACACCATGATTTTAGTACGTATATGCTAATCTGAGTTAAATATGTGAATCAAGGTCTCTAATGGTATATGTTTTCATAAAAATTTGTGGACTATATTGTCCAATAGGAATATTTTTTATTGCCATGTATATTCCTAAACTAATTTTGAGTTTTAATCTCTCTGCTATTTTTATTTTTACAGTGCATGTGGTTAAGCAAACTCAATTCAAGTATAAGTACATGCTTGTAACTCAATGCTTTATGTATCCATTTCTTTGTTACATTTTATGTTTTATCTTTATTAGTTTCTTGTCATATTTTTAGGCAATAAAACTTCTATAGCCACTGTGAAATGACATATATGTCCTTATCAATGATTTTGAAGTATTTCTAGTTTACAAAATACCCTTTACAGAAATGTAACAGCTTAATATTTGATTGTTTTTAATGCTTCAAATAATTTCTCATTGTTTTACTATTTTTAATGACTAAAATAAAGGAACAATGATTCTTTAAACAATAAATTCATTAATAGTAAAGTCTTATTTGGTAGTTTATTAAGGACATAATCTGTAAAGTTTTGTTCAAGTTAGATTATCATGACTTAACATTTTCTTATTACACAATTACTTGCTATAATCACTGTTTAAACTATACGATATATTTTTAGGCTACCAAAAATAACTTATTTACAAAATTTAATTGCTTTATTTTTAAAAGAATAATAATTTAATCATGGCAAAGTATAATTTTGCATCAATAAATGGGATGGTTCTGTATAGCTAAAACATCTGCAGAGTTTTTTGAATAATATAGTTGCAAACAATTATAAGGTACAATTGAATTCTATTAAAAAAACAAAAACAAAAAAAAATTACAACCTAGAAGTCCCCAAAGAAGTAGAAGAGCAAGGACCTCAATATATTAAAATCCATGGTGAAGATTTCCCTTCCCATGAAAGTAACAATTAGAGCAATTTGTATACCTTTGAATTAATTGAAGGTGTGACTGACGTTACAGATATAAGTATTCTCTGTGTAGTATAATCTATTATCCCTCAGTTATTATAGCTACTTTAGAAGAAGTTTTGGAAGGGACAATTAATTATATCAGAAACCATTCTGTAGACTGCATATTAAATACAAAAGAGATAAAATTTTCAGTTCGTATTATTATTTTATTATTTTCTAAACTAGTAAAACATACAAAATAAAATAACCATAAAATATTAGAGCTTCATTAAATATATTTAAGGCTAAAGAAAATATGGTGTCTATTTTATGCTTCTATTTCTCCTATATTGCAAAAACAATGATATTCATAGCTAGTGTAATTTTAGCTTTATAATACGCTGTTGGATTAGAAAACTAGATATCTTTATGTTCCATTTTATGGAGGAAAACTGCATTTGTAAGTAAAATTGAAAACAGTCCTCACATTTCTAGCATCCTTTCACTTTAGTATTTTCTTCTAGATATAGAGAAAAATGACAAGACATATTTTACAATAAAGAATATATATCATTGACAAAATAAACATCTTGATAAAATTTCTGAATGCTTCCTTTGTGCCAAACCATTTTATACTTAATCTTTACTTCATCTATCCTTAATCTTTAAAACATTCTAATAAGTTAGAGTCTATAGTTAGCTATAGTTTATAGATAAAAGAAGAAACGGAAAGGTAGATTACAGTGTAAAATTTTACAATCACTAAGTTGCAGAATTAAGGTTCAAATCTGCCCATCTACCACCAAATATATTATCACATCATCACAGGGTCTGTGGTAGATGAAATGGGATTACTTTTTCTTGGACAAACAGAAAAAAATTCTCTGGTGAGGAGGAGCTATCTATGAAATTAAAAAAAAAAAAACCAACCATGGTACAAGCTTTCTAAGCAGAGGGAATAATACATGCAAAATAGTTAAGGCAAAAATGAGCAAGATATTTTCTAGAAGCAACAACAAAAATGGTGTCTGTGGCTGGAACAGAGAGCAAGTGGTATGAAGTTAAATAGGCCTTGGTCAGTGCTTTGTATTTTATCCCAAGCTCAATACCTCACCCTTAGAGGAAGGATACACATTTCTCTTTAAAACACTTGCTTGCTCTGTTTCAGTTACAACATATGAACATGAGGCTATATAGTAACATTTTCATATGGTTTCTATCAATATCTCTACTTAAAATTAAGTAAACCCAGAATAAATTAAAAATATAGACATTGAAAAAATATTAATTTGAATGCTTTCAATTAACAAAATTTCTTATATTAAATAAAAACTTTTCAAAGGCAAAAATTATGAAAAGTAAAGTAAAACATCATACTGAACAATGAGAAATATATTTACAATTCATGTCATAGACAACACTGGAACAAAAGTATTTGTACTGAGTGTATGGTTTGAAAATTGTATATTACATATGAGATATTTTAGATTATGTGCTTACTTGTGCTAAAAGTTTTTTATTTCAGTATGAAAGCTTTTATATTAATGTTATTTTCCATATAAATGGAGATCTTTGAATAATTTACAAAATATAGGAAAGAACTCTCATCAACTAGGTTGTCTTTATATTATAATTGAATTGTTTATAATTTACTATTTATATTTAAATAGTTATGTTTAAAAGAAGAAATGTATAAAATGTGCCTTTAAATGGAAATAAAATTGCAAAACAAAGTATACTATTAGAAGGAAATTCTCTTTTAGGTTATTTTATTAAAAAAATAAATTGGAATTTATTATTAAATAAGTTAGGATTGTCTTTTAAACTAAGATTTTTGTGACAACAAATGCACATAAAATATTTCATTCAGTTGCATTCCTTTTAACTATACAGCTAAGATAAAAAGGCAAGTGTGTATCTCTTGCTATATTATGTAAATATATCTTGTATACTTAATATATGCTACATGTATGCTTACTATATCCAGATATATTTTACCACAAGTATTATTTATTATAGAGCACAATTTATCAAAAAAAAGAAAAAATCTAGGCCTTTTCTGTTTGTTTGCTACACCTACTGTATTCATTTATAAGAGGGTGTATATGAGTGTGTGATAATGTGAATTACTATCTGGGTATTTTTGAACTAGTGTGAGAACTATTTTTATATTAAGTAAATGTGAATACATTTTATGTAAGCCATAAAATTAAGCAAAATAGAAATGTACTTATTTAAAAATGAAAATCTATCAAAATAGTGGATTATAAAAGCTCAACACTGGCTCTCAGTGGAGCAATTGTTCTAATAAAAATTATCTGATTTTTTTTTATATGGGAAGTTAGTAACATTTATCCTTAAAACTTGAAAAATATTATTTTGAGTTCAAAAACATTCTGAAAAAAACATATTTTCCTAAATATTATGAAATGGGTATTATTTTCATTTTATTTGTATGTGAATGGTGTTTGATACCATTTGGGAATAATTAAGAAAGCAAAGTAACTAAGTAATGAATTAAAGATTAAGATTTGTATTCTGATCCATGGCCTTCTTTAGAACAAAAATAATTCTTGTTTTTACTTAAAAATAAGTAAGATCCTAAGATCCTTAGGAAAGTGTCCAAGTAGAGAAGTACAGTTTTCTAAAAAGCAGATTTCTGTCTTGAATATGCACAATTATTAAATCCACAATGTTATACTTAGCTAGAAGTACTGTGTTTTTGTTTTTGTTTTTTAATTAACTTAAAAAAAAAACAAAACCTAACGACTGGCTCAGTAAGACTGATAGAGAAAATAGTACTAGATATTTTTTGTGTCTTCTTCATTTTACTGACATCTGGTTCCTACCTGATGCAAAAGTGATACAGAAAAAAGAAATATGTCTATATACTAAAGGTTTACTGATGATAAAATGACTGAGAAATACCAGCTATTGAAAGACTTTTTCTTTTCCTTTTCTTAAAATTAAACTCATTTTCCAATTGCTCATCTGTACTTATTTTGTTTCCTGAATTTCCTTAGCTACTTAAAAACAAAACAAACAAATTTAAAAAAACTTGTTTTCTTTCCTCTTGGACATTATTTTTATACTCTGAATTGAATCACATATAACATTAGAAGTGCCTTGAAAATACATTCTCCACTGAGCAACATACTTCCAGTAGGGTCCTAGAAAGAGATACATCCTTTTGATTTTTTGTTGCAACTTCGTTAATTCATTCCATGCTCACTTCCATAATTTCTCCTAAAATTTAGTAACTGCATCAAAATATTTTTTAACTTTTTATTTTATATTGGAGTATAGTTGATTAACAATGTTGTGTTAGTTTCAGGGGTACAATAATGTGATTAAGTTATATATATACATGTATCTATTCTTTTTCAAATTCTTTTCCCATTTAGGTTGTTACATAATATTGAACAGAGTGCCCTGTGCTATACAGTAACTCCTTGTTGGTTATCCATATAAAATATAGCAGTGTGTACATGTCAATCCAAGCTCCCTAACTGTCTCTCTCCCCCACCCTTCCCCCATGGTAACCATAAGTTCATTCTCTAAGTCTGTGAGTCTTTTACCATTTTGTAAATAAGTTCATTTGTATCATTTTTTTTTAAGATTCCACATATAAGCAATATCATACAATATTTGTCTTTGTCTGAGTTACTTCACTCAGTATGACAATCTCTAGGTCCATCCATGTTGCTGCAAATGGAATTATTTCATTCTTTTTAATGGCTGAGTCATATTCCATTTTATGTATGTACCACATCTTCTTATTCATTCATCTGTCAATGGTCATTTAGGTTGCGTCCATATCCTGTCTATTGTAAAAAGTGCTGCAATGGAGCCTGGGGTGCATGTATCTTTTCAGACCACATTTTTCTCTGGATATATACCCAGGAGTGGGATTGTAGGATCATATGGTAGCTCTAGTTTTAGTTTTAAGGAACCTACATACTGTTCTCCACAGTGGCTGTACCAATTTACATTCCCACCAACAGTGTAGGAGGGTTCCCTTCTCTCCACACCCTCTAAAAGCATTTATTGTTTCTATATTTTTTGATGATGGCCATTCTGACTGGTGTGATGTGATATCTCATTGTAATTTTGATTTGTATTTCTCAAATAACTAGTGATGTTGAACATCTTTTCATGTGTCTCTTGGCCATCTGTATGTTTCCTTTGGAGAAATGTCTATTTAGGTCTTCTGCCCATTTTTTGATTGGGATGTTTGTTTTTATGATATTAAGCCACATGAGCTGCTTGTAAATTTTGGAGACTAATCAGTTGTTGTTTGCATCATTTGTGAATATTTCTTCCCATTCTATGGGTAGTCTTTTTGTTTTGTTTATGGTTTCCTTTGCTGTGTAAAAGCTTTTAAGTTTAGTTAGGTCCCATCTTTTAATTTTTGTTTTTATTTCCATTACTATGGAAGACAGATCGAAAAAGATATTGCTGCAATTTATGCCAGAGAGTGTTCTGCCTATCTTTTCCTCTAAGAGTTATAGTATCTGGTATTACATTTAGGTCTTTAATCCATTTTTAGTTTATTTTTGTGCAAGGTGTTAAAGAATGTTCTATTTTCATTTTTTTACATGTAGCTGTCCAGTTTCCCAGCACTATTTATGGAAGATACTGTCTCTTCTCCATTGTATTGCCTTGCTTCCTTTATCCATAGGTGCATGGGTTTATTTCTGGGCTTTCTATCCTGTTCTATTGGTCTATATTTCTGTTTTAGTGCCACTACCATGCTGTCTTGATTACTGTAGCTTTGTAGTATAGTCCTAATTTGGGGAGCCTGATTCATTCAGTTCTGTTTTCTCTCTCAAGATTGCTTTGGCTATTTGGGGTTTTGTTTCTCCATACAAATTTTAAGATCTTTTGTTCTAGTTCTGTGAAAAATGCCATTGGTAATTTGATAGGGATTACATTGAATCTGTAGATTGCCTTGGGCAGTACAATCATTTTGACAATATTGATTCTTCCAATCCAAGAACATTGTATATCTTTCCATCTGTTTGTGTCACGTTCAGTTTCTTTCATCAGTGTTGTACAGTTTTTGGAGTACAGGTCTTTTGTCTCCTTGTTCCCAGGTATTTTATTCTTTTCGATTTGATGGTAAATGAGGTTGTTTCTTTAACTTCTTTCTGATCTTTCATTGTTAGTGTAGAGATATGCAACAGATTTCTGTGTGTTAATTTTGTAACCTGCAACTTTACCAAATTCATTGATGAGCTCTAGTAGTTTTCTGGTAGCATCTTTAGGATTTTCTATGTATAGTATCATGTCATCTGCAAACAGTGACAGTTTTACTTCTTTTCCTATTTGGATTCCTTTTATTTCTTTCTCTTATCTGATTGCCATGACTAGGACTTCCTTATCTTAGAAGAAATGTTTTCAATTTTTCACCACTGAGAATGATGTTTGCTGTGGGTTTGTCATATATGACCTTTATTATGTTGAGGTAAGTTCCCTCTATGCCCACATTCTGGAGAGTTTTCATATAAATGAAGGTTGGATTTTGTCAAAAGCTTTTTCTGCATCTATTGAGATAATCATATGGTTTTCATTCTTCAGTTTGTTAATGTGGTGTAATGTGGTGTATGTGGTATATCACGTATCACATATAGGCCTTTTATGGCAGAGTAGGTGACTTTTAGCAAAGATGAAATAATAGAATGGGTAAAACACTGGTAGATATAATAAACTATCTTTTTATATAAATTTCTTAAATCTTACAACATGGTTGAAAAACACTTTCTGATGTGCTCATTATATGCAGAGAATAGAAGACAATCACATTTAAAACATGAGAACAGTAAAAGGATATAAGTGGATGTAAGGTTTCAGTACTTCACTGAAAATGATAAAATGCTAATACTAGTATCCTGTGATAAGTTACATATGTGTGCTGTAGAGAGCTGTTTAAGAACCCTTGCAATAAAGAGGTTTCTAAGAATACTACGTGTTAGCTTCATTGAGATGTGTGTTATATCAGTGAATGAACCAAAATGATTAATTTTTGTCTACCCTATTTCATGCAATATGTCATTAGAACTCCTAAAAGATATGATACAATAAACTATGGATGACATATATGTACTCTCACAGAGAGATCCCTTCTTACCAGATGGTCATGGCAAAACTAAATACAAAAAAGTGAACCACAAATTATTAGGTTTATTTCACATTATCCATCATAAACCCTACCATGTTTTCAATCTGTGTTTTCAACCACATTTTTCCATCCAAGTCTACTATCCCTGAATCTACAAATACATATTATAATCCTGGTGTACAAGTACTCAATTTGGTAATAGGCAAAACCACACATCTGTCATAGCCACTTTCTCTATGATCTCAGTAAACAATGCCACAGTTGCTCACCACCTGACACAGCTATCCCATTTAACCTCCCACCACTGTTCAGTGCCCAGTATGGTCACTATGCTGTTACTTGCATCTATCCACAATCATTTCTTGACAAAAAAATCACATTTAACCTCACTAACTGGATGCAGCTCCTGCCATAATAAATGGGGTTCAAAACCAGACTGATCTTCCAGAGCATTATCATTTCTCAACTGCCCTTTGCCATTTCAACAATTCCTTAGGGACTCTTTGCCATTGAAGTTTTTGATGAGCATATCCTCTACTCCATACTCAGAAGAATTTCATTGCACTTTGTGAAAAAAAGAAAAACTTGACTAATAAAGAATTATTCAATGTTTCTTTTTCCTGGATCAAAAACAGAGGAGGACGGGGGAGAGACAAGTGAAAATGAATATTTTCTACTTCATAAATGATTTATAGGAAAAAGACTGTGACCTGTTTAAAATGTGTGTTAAAAGTTCTCACTTTGCAATTTAGTACTGCAAGTTTCGTATTTTCCCCTCCCTTCCTTCAGATGACAAGTGTTGACAATACTCTTGACAATATTCAAGAGTAAAACAAAGCCTGTGATTTTTGTACTTTCAAGAACTAAAGTGTGGTAGTTCTCAGCCCCTGGCTTGAGAGACTTTTCCTCCTTCTAACATGGTTCTTTTTTTTTCTTTGGCCATGCCACATGGCATGCGGGATCCTAGCTACCTGATCAGGGACCAGGGATCGAACCTGTGCCCCCTGCAGTGGAAGCCTGGCGCCTTAACCACTGGTTTGCCAGGGAAGTCCCTAACATGGTTCTTATTAAAGAAAAAAAATCTTGCTTTAAATTCTGAGTCTCTGGTATTTTTTACACCTCAGTAAAGACCAACAAACAATTTTTTAAGGATGATTAAACCCACATGATAAATAAAAATTACATTTATGTTAATAAAAGTTGAGCACACAAAGTAAAGAAAATATTAGTGTAATTCGAGTATTAACTTCTTATAAGTATTAACTCACAAATTTCAAAACATAAGGTATTTTCTTTCCCATTTTCCTGGTAATTTTTTTGTGGGTGTTCTCGTGTGTGAATGCATGGCAAATCTCATGCTTACCTTTATAATTGATAAACCTATAGGAAGCTTTTCAATACTTATCTCAATTGACCTATGTCTTCTGCATGATCACATTCCCTTAAATTTTTCTCCTCTGCTTATGGTTCACCTTAATATCTTCTGTCTTCAGATTCACATTGCCACTTCTAAATTGTACTTCATACTTCACTATCCTCTGTTCTTATCTTTTTTTCTCTTTATTCTTTCTTTTTTTTTATTTTTAATTCTCCATGATATTTTTGTTTCTTTTCTTGCTTCTCTGACCGGTTTTCTCAGGCTGTATTGCTATCTTTCCCCTCTTCACTACCCTATTCTTGATCATACTCAATTTTCTGGCATGCATGCTATCCCCTTTTGGATATACACCATATATCCCCATTTTTGCTCAGGATTTATCTCCCTATAAAAAAAAATCTAGTAAAACTACTTCATAACTTAAATGTCCATAACTCCCCAGACTACTAGAACATACATGTTTCTTGAAACAGCAGGTCCCTCCCTTCTGGTGTGGTCTTTTTTTAAGTCATTCTCCTATATTTCATTACACGGAACAAATTGCATTTTTATAGAGACAAACACAGTATCATACATTACTTGAAGCTTCTGTTCTAAAGTCCATATAAATAGCAAACATTGTATATAGACAAAAGTATATCTCAAAATTCCTTAAAATATCATGATGTTATGCCTACTAAAAGGTCTAAAGGTTGTTTTTTTTATCCAGTGTAGAAACAGATTATTATAGGATTAATTGAAGATTTGCATTTAGAGATTGTTTTGTGTGAAAAGAAAGGTCTTGTATATATATAAATTTATGTAATCAAACACGATTCCACAGGAAGTTTGTTGAGCAAGGCTGTACATGTTAGACACTTAAGTGGGCAGAAATAAGACTGTTTCCTTCTATTTCTAAAATTCAAGCTTTACAGCATAATACCTTTATAATATTGGTCACATTTTGTAACCTATCTGAGTTTCAGTTTCTTCACTGTTGAAAAGAGGATGATAATAGAGTTCACCTCACAAGGCATTGTGAGGAGTAAATGAATTATCAAAGGTAGAGTGTGTACAGTAAATTCTGGCATATAATAAATGCTCAATATGATTAAGAAAATCTAAAAATAACAAACAAACAGAAACAACCTCTGGAATTCCTGTTTCCAGCGACCTGGAAAGCTCTTAATTTTTTAATACGAGGTAATATGTATATATTTTTTATTAAAAACAAAAGTTTTTCAGAGTAAAATGTCAGCCTAGTTCAAGATTTAATCTCATTCAGTTTAACAATTATTATTATAGGACTGTTCCTATGTGTTTGTATAGATATGTAGAAATAGCAATGATTTTCTCCCTGTTTCCTCCCCCCTGTGGTATATCTAGGCACAAACAAATGCTTACAAATATTATCATATCAGAGGAAGGCTTTCCTGTCTGTATTCCCTTTCTTGGTCTTTATTAGCCTCTGCTGGAATGTCTCATTCATCTGATTCTTTGGGTGTTGTACTCTGTCTTCTCATTATCCCTACTGATGCAATCCATCCAAGCTTCCGTGACAAAGGCAATACATAGTGATTGCTTCTGAGGACATAAGCAACTCTTTGACTAACTTCTTTTCCACCTCAACTCCCTAACTCTGCAGATCCTCTGAGGTTCATTCAGGTCCTTTCCCAGTTTTGGGTTTCCATCCTTTATTGTCTTCCATTAGACTTCTTACCCCAAGATGCAGTGATTCTGTGATTTTGGTAATTTGAAAGGATGCTTCTGGATCCCTTCAAAGATAATCTGGGCTTTCTATTGTTTCAGTCCCCCCACACTCTGACTGGACCTATGGCTCCCTCATAAGACACCTGATAACATACAAGTGCTAGACACTTTTCCTCAGATCCTTTCAAAAGCCTTGCCTTAGACTAGAGAGAACTTTTAATTACTTATGGGGTAGTGGGACAATGACCTTCAGGAATATACACCATTCTGTCTAACATTGTAATTAAAATTTTGGAACTCTAATCCTCTAGCTCTGGCTCAATAACCCAAGTCTTTGAGAATTTAAAACAAGCCATTTCCTCTCCAAGTATCCACTACAAATAAAATTCTTCTAACACAGACTGTGATTGCCGTGAATAAAAAGATTTATCTGACATTTCTTTTTATGTATTTCTTGTAGATTAATTAATGCTACTGGCTCCACATCTGAAGGGTTATAAAATTTTTAAGAAAAAATTTAGTCAAGGAAAAAAAATCTTCAGTTTATCTTACACTCACACTATGAAAAGGAAATAACATCACTGACCACCTAAGAGAGTCTAAGATTTAAGTTTTAAATTTTCTGCATTGTTTTTTCTCTCTCTCTCTCCCTCTTTCCCTCCCTCTCTCTATCTGTCTCTGTGTCTTTCTCTCTGTCTCTCTTTACATGTCTGTTTGTCTCTAATAGTCTTCTACTCCCCATGAGTTAACAAGGTGTGGTGCAACTGGACCACATACTATTTTATAATTCTTCACTTTGTTGCATTTTTTCTTCAGTCTGTAATGTTCTCCCACGTCCATTCACCTGGAACATTTTCATTTATCTTTCCAGATGCAATAGCCACCAAAGCACGATTTCTGATAGAGACCACATCGTAAATTATACCACACTAAGAATGCTGTCTATTGTTTCTGGAGCGAATGGCTGTTCCCAGCAATTCTTTCACTCAGGTAAGTATTTATGAATATAATGTTAAACTGAGCTACCATCCTCTTCTATGTGGCTGAGTTAGTTGTAATGTGCTTCACATTCCCTTTACCATAGCAACCAAAGTCACCAAATATCCTCTGACCATCCACACATTGCCTTGAATATCTTCTACCAAACCCAACTCCGACTCCTCTCTAAGCCAAAATTTCCCAGTTTCTCTGTAAGTCTTGATCTGGAATCAGGTATTTTCATAATATTCAAACTCATTTCTAAGCATTTTTCTCTCCTCCTTGATCACAATTTATCTTGCATTTATTTAAATAAGAACATTTTTTAAAACTTTCTATCATTACTTTTTGTATGTCTTCATTTCTTTTTATTTTACACAACCCTCCCCCATAAATTCAAGCCCAAAGTTTGGGATAGATTTTCTCATTTTTCCTCCACTTACATCTCCAAAATATTTCTCCATATTTTTCTGGAAAGGTAATAAACAAAACAAAATAACACAAAAAGAAGAGGAAGAAAGAAAAAACTCTATGCTTTTGAAGCTCATGTTGTAAGACATTATCAATTTCTCCTACATCCATATTGAGATACCTTGTTTACTACCTGTCTTTTAGATTTTCTTTCCATTGTTACTCCCGTCACCATTCTGTACAAAGGCTGTATCCATGTGACTAATCCTTATTCAAACAATATTTATAGTGAAGCTCTAATGAGCTACATTAGAGCTGAGACTCCAACAAGACATATCAACTGAGACTCCAACAAGACATATCAAATGTCAAAGTGTTTCTGAGACAAATGAATATGGCAGACTTTACCAAAGAAATTATTGGAACTATGGCTTATGATTTTTTGCACACTTCACACTTTGAAGGTGTTTAAAAAGAGTCAGAGTGTAGAGTAAGACAGGATTCTGTGAAGAGGATAACTGGAGAAATCTTTAGTAAGGAACACCACCTCTTCCTCCTTCAAAGAAAACAGTTCTATCACTCTACTCAAATACTTAAGACACGTCCCTATAACTTGTGTCCTGACCATCTCTTGGATAAACTAAACAATAAGAGATGGACTGTACAAGTTTTTCACAGAATTGATCTCTACCTCCTTCCTAAAATGTTTATCTTTCAGTTTCTATTAATTTCACTCATCTGTTAATATGCCTTCTTTAGTATTTCTTCATAACATTTATTTTTAATCCTAACCTTTCCATTATGCATCCCTTCAGGTTATGAAAACAGAAGTCTTCACTACTCTCATCTACTTCTTTTCCTAGATTATATCATCATTTACCATATCTGTAAATAATATACATATCCAGACAACTTTCAAACTTAACTCTTCAATGTAGTCCTCTCCTGTAAAATCCCCATTTATATATTCTACTGCCCAGTCGACAGCTCTGATTTTATACTTCAGAGTATCAAATTTTTAAATTAATATATATAAACACAATTGTTAATTCTTACTAGCCAACCCCAAAACTGTTTCCCTTCAGTTCTAGTAAAACCATCTAATATTTTAAACCAGACAGAGCAACCCATAATAACTCTTACTCTTTTATTTCAATCCATCATCAAGTTCAGCCAGTTCTACTCTTAGAATATTGTACTTGTTTACATCTCTCCCTCTCCACTGCCACCACCTCAGTCCAAGTTATCAATACTTATCTATGAACTACACTACATTAGTATCTTAATCCATATTTCTATTTCCACTTTTACCCACTTTCAAATTATTCTACACATAGTAGCCAGAATAATCTTAAAAAATTCTAAGTTCTATCATATCTCCCATCTGCTCAAATCTCTAAAATAATAATAAAATTCATTCTCTTTACTATGGCCTACAAAGGCCCACTTTACTTGTCTGGTTATCCATCATGATGTCATAAGCTATCTCCTTTAATCACTTTATTTCAGACACACTGGTCTTTTGGTGGCTCTTGCATTATGCCGAGCTCTTCTATAACTCAGTAACTTTGTACCTATGCTTTCCTTATGCATGGATTGTCTTTCATTATTATTAAAAATGGCTGGATCCTTCCCTTATTTTTGATCTTAGATAAAATATCACCCCCAATGTAAGGCATTATCTTAGAATCCTATTACAACATATAATTAGTTTGTTTGTAATCTATTTCTTATTTATTATCCTCTTCACACTTCTTCTTTATCTACATATTTAATTATATTCCTTATAACAGCATTGCAATAATTTAAATACCTACTCATCTGACTAAAACATTATTTCTAAATGTGGAAATGAAATATCATTATCTCCTTTATAAAGTCCAAGCACCCAGAAAGATGCATGGTACTTAGTGGGTAAAGAATTTGTTGATCAAATCTTGGGAGATTGTTGCAAATAAAACGTCCTATGGAAAGTGCTGTTTAGAGTTTATTGTGTGTATGTAGGTGTGTGTGTGCTTGCATGCATGTGTGCAGCATAGTACAACAGAGTTGGAGGGAGAAGTGTGTTTCTGGGGGAACTCAGAAGGTCAAAATAATAGAGGAGTTTTAGAAAATTAGATATAAAGTCAATTTGTAATCATAAGCAACACAACAATGACAAGGTCACAACTAGCTAGTATGGTTTGATAAGAACCTGGTTTAGTAGTTTAGTAAAGATAAGAATAATGACACTTGAATGTTGTCTGGCTATTGGAATTCTATCTCTTTCCCTGCATCAGTGAATTGGCTGGTAATAAAATGCTTCTCCAGGATTACTGACTCTGTGGCCTTCATCTTCTAAATTTGGATTCTTTGTTCCTTTTCTTGAAATTCCTTATATAAGTTAAGATCAACTTATTTGGCTTAATAAATTGGACCTCTGTTATTGTCTTGACTCTATATTTTCCAATAATTATTAACATTTCCTATAGTTAATTTTTTTCTCACCTTGACATTGCAGGATTTCAGTGACCACACTTATTCCTACATCCTTGCCATTATTACAAGAATGTTTCCTTCCTTCCTCCCTTCCTTTCTTCCTTCCTTCTTTTCTTCAGTAAATTTAATATCTACCATATTAGGAAATGTTACAAGATATAGCAATAAACACAATGGACAAAGTCCATGCATTCAAAATGCTAGATATAGAGGGAGAGTAACAGACTATAAAAGTAAAAAGTAATGAGATCTGTCAATTTGTAATACATTCTAAAAGGAAAACAGAGTGACATGAATGGAAGCTTTTTAGATTGAATATTCAGAGGAGGGAATTACATTTAATCTGTTAACGTAACTTGAAAAAACTGCCAGCTATGCGAGGGTCTGGAAGAAGGTTATACCAGATAGAGGGAGCTGGTGCTATGATGGCTTCTAGACATAAATGAACTTGTCATTTCAAGGGCCAGAAAAAACACTGAATTGGAGCTTAGTAACTGAGGATAAGGTCAGTGAGTATCTAACATTCTTAAATTGGCAGGGAACGTAACATGAAGTGTGTTGTGGGCTAAGGCAAGAAGTCTGAAGCTTATTCCGAGTGTGAAAATCATTGCATAGTTCTGTTCATATGAAGGACATAATGAGATTCATTACTTTAAAGGAAACCTCTGCCTGATATAGGGAGACAACAAAATTGTGTCATATGGTGAGATCTGTGTGACAATCAGTAACGTCTGACAGCATAAAGGGGCAGAGTAGCAGTAGAAAGTGGAAAGGATGAATCACTTCTTAATTATAGAATTGATAAAATAGATATCTAGTTATAACTAAACATAAAATCATTTCCCTGGTACTGCCAATGGGTTTTTTACTTTTTGTCTTTTGAGTCATTGGCATGACCATGACCTATTACTCACATCTCACACAAACATCATTAAAATTGTGACTTTTTCTATCAGGTCATTCTGCATCAATTGCAAAAAAGCATACAAACTTTTCTGAAATTATTCAAATTAAAGAGGAAGTAAGTTCTATAAATGAAATCCATTTTCACTTTTTGCTCACTCTTATACAAATGTGTAATTCAGATATTTAAATTACTCTCTTTAAATGTCTCTGCAATATACCCATTGTCTTTTATACAACAAATGGTGTTTCCTTTTATATTTTGGGCAGATGTTCTCCACTCTCTTTATTTCTGTTATGCTGTTATGTGAAATATAGGTCTCATTTTGTTGCTTGTTGGTAGATATACATGAAAGCTTGACTTGGCAAGACCTCTCCAACTTAAGCAGGAGTCATTGACCTCTACAAAATAATTTTAATGAAATACCTTCCTTATATTGACAATTGATTGTAATTATTCCTGTTAAAAACTTAATGATTACTCTCTTTTATACCAGTGGTCAGTAAATTATGATCCTGTGAGCTGCTTTTATAAGTAAAGTCCTCATGAAACCCAGCCACACTCATTTGCTTACATATTGTCTATGATTGCTTTAGTGCTGCAACAACAAAGTGGAGCAGTTGTAACAGGGATATTATGGCTGCATGACAGAGACTATATATATTTTACGGTCTGTATATTTCATGGTCATACATATTTTATGATTTTTAATCTACATTATAATTATGCCTTATGTGTGTCTAGAATATTGGAATTTGCAAAGAATTTTAATAGCATGCATCATTTTTTCACCACAATTCTGTGAGTTAGGTATTATTATCTTTTTTCATATGAGCAGCTGAGAAGTTAACATGTCCAATATGCATACTTTAAAATTGTCAGAGCAAAAAAATTATATATAGATCTATGTATAAAATCTCTTTAAATAAACAAAGAAACTGGGTGATTTGTTGCTGGACCATGCCATATCTAAATGGCCCAAATAAGTCTCTTCATAATATTTTAAAACTTTGATATAATATTAAAATCCAACATTACTTTATTCCTGAGTATAAAGTTGTTAGTTCAGAAACAATTACATTAATCAAACATATTCTTGACTAGAGTTAAAGAAATAAAATTAATTTTAAATTGCCTGTTGTTTAAAGAAATAATGCTGATTAAGATGATGGTTTTTAATCTCCAATCAAGTTTCTTCAATTCTCAAATTCATAGTTTTAATTCATCAGTAAAATTTTTATATATTGAAGAAAGTTGTTTATTTGTATATATGAAGATAAATGGATTTGTGATTAGGCCAATCATAAGTTGAAAGTTTTGTTTTCTATATAGTTTGTACCAGTTTCAACTTTGATGAAAATGAATTGCAATGTGAAATAGTGATAAAAAATATATATACTTTAATTCTACTTTTCCTAACACAACATAAAACCTAGATGATTCAATAACAAATATTCTTAAAGGTTTGGGAAATTAAAATCAATGTTTAATGTTTTTCATTATGCTATTGGAATCCTTACTGAGAGTGACAATTTTCTTTTCCTTTTATCTATCACAGACTTCATACATAGACCTTAAAAAATAGAATTTTAGTAATTGAATGATTAAAGGAATAAAAGTAAATTGCCCTAAAATAGAAAAAGGTAACAATTGAGAAAGGAATAAGAATGCGTTACAGGGGACCTTGAAGATGGCGGAAGAGTAAACGCGGAGATCGCCTTCCTCCCCACAGATACACCAGAAATACATCTACACGTGGAACAACTCCTACAGAACACCTACTGAAGGCTGGCAGAAGACCTCAGACCTCCCAAAAGGCAAGAAACTCCCCACGTACCTGGGTAGGGCAAAAGAAAAAAAAGAATAAACAGAGACAAAATGATAGGGACGGCACCTGCACCTGTGGGAGGGAGCTGTGAAGGAGGAAAAGTTTCCACACACTAGAAGCCCCTTCGCGGGCGGAGACTGCGGGAGGCGGAGGGGGGAGCTTCGAAGCCGCGGAGGAGTGCACAGCAACGGGTGCGGAGGGCAAAGCGGGGAGATTGCCGCACAGAGGATCGGTGCCGACCGGCACTCACCAGCCCGAGAGGCTTGTCTGCTCACCCGCCGGGGCGGGCGGGGCTGCGAGCTGAGGCTCTGAGGCTCGGGTTTCGGACGGAGCGCAGGGAGAGGACTGGGGTTGGCGGCTTGAACATAGCCTGAAGGGGTTAGTGCACCACGGCTAGCTGGGAGGGAGTCCGGGGAAAAGTCTGCACCTGCCGAAGAGGCAAGAGACTTTTTCTTCCCTCTTTGTTTCCTGGTGCGTGAAGAGAGGGGTTTAAGAACGCTGCTTAAAGGAGCTCCAGAGACGGGCGCGAGCCGCGGCTGAAAGCGCGGACCCCAGAGACGGGCGGGAGACGATAAGGCTGCTGCTACCGCCACCGAGGGGCCTGTGTGCGAGCACAGGTCACTCTCCACACCCCTCTTCCGCGGAGCCTGTGCAGCCCGCCACTGCCAGGTTCCCGGGATCCAGGGACAACTTCCCTGGGAGAATGCACAGCAGGCCTCAGGCTGGTGCAAAGTCACGCCGGCCTTTGCCGCCGCAGGCCCGCCCCGCACTCCGTGCCCCTCCCTCCCCGCCAGCCTGAGTGCGCCAGAGCCCCCGAATCAGCGGCTCTTTTAACTCCGCCCTGTCTGAGCAAAAAACAGACGCCCTCCAGCAACCTACACGCAGTGGCAGGGCCAAATCCAAAGCTGAGCCCCTGGGAGCTGTGAGAACAAAGAAGAGAAAGGGAAATCTCTCCCAGCAGCCTCAGAAGCAGCGGATTAAAGCTTCACAATCAACTTGATATACCCTGCATCTGTGGAATACCTGAATAGACAACCAATCATCCCAAATTAAGGAAGTGGACTTTAGGAGCAAGATCTATGATTTTTTTCCCTTTTCCTCTTTTTGTGAATGTATATGTGTATGCTTCTGTGTGAGATCTTGTCTGTATAGTCTTGCTTCCACCATTTGTCCTAGGGTTCTATCCGTCCATGGTTTTTTCTTAAAAATTTTTTTCTTAATAATCAATTTTAATTTTAATAACGTTATTATACTTTACCTTCTTTCTTTCTTTCTTTCTTTCTTTCTTTCTTTCTTTCTTTCTTTCTTTCTTTCTTTCTTTCTTTCTTTCTTTCTTTCTTTCCTTCCATCCTTCCCTCCTTTAGACAACGAATCATCCCAAATTGAGGAGGTGGTCTCTGACAGCAAGATTTATGATTTTTCCCCCTTTACCTCTTTTAGTGAGGGTGTATGTGTATGCTTCTAAGATTTTGTCTGTATAGCTTTGCTTCCAACATTTGTCCTAAGGTTCTATCTGTCCCTTTTTTTTTTTTTCCTAAATAAGAATTTTTTAATTCAATAATTTTATTATACCTTATTTTATTTTTACTGTATCTTCTTTCTTTCTGTCTTTTTTCCTTCTTTCCCTCCTTCCTTCCTTCCTCCCTCCCTCCCTCCTTTCTTTCCTTCTTTCCTTCTTTGCTTCTTTCTTTCTTTCTTCCTTCCTTCCTTCCCTCCTTTCCTTCTTTCTTTCCTCATACTTCTACTAATTCCCTCTACTTTTTCTCCCTTTTATTCTGAGCCGTGTGGATGAAAAGCTCTTGGTGCTCCAGCCAGGAGTCAGGGCTCTGCCTCTGAGGTAGGAGAGCCAACTTCAGGACACTGGTCAACAAGAGACCTCCCAGCTCCACATAATATAAAATGGCGAAAATCTCCCAGAGACCTCCATCTTAACACCAGCACCCAGCTTCACTCAACGACCAGCAAGCCACAGTGCTGGACAACCTATGCCAAACAACTAGCAAGACAGGAACACAACCCCACCCATTAGCAGAGAGGCTGCCTAAAATAATAATAAGGCCACAGACACCCCAAACACACCACCAGATGTGAACCTGCCCACTAGAGAGACAAGATCCAGCCTCATCCACCACAACACAGGCACTAGTCCCCTCCACCAGGAAACCTACACAACCCACTGAACCAACCTTAGCCACTGGGGACAGACATCAAAAACAGCAGGAACTACGAACCTGCAGCCTGCAAAAAGGAGACCCCAAACACAGTAAGATAAGCAAAATGAGAAGACAGAAAAACACACAGCAGATAAAGGAGCAAGATAAAAATGCACCAGACCTAACAAATGAAGAGGAAATAGGCAGCTTACCTGAAAAAGAATTCAGAATAATGATAGTAAGGATGATCCGAAATCTTGGAGATAGAATGGACAATAGAATGGACAAAATGCAAGAATCAGTTAACAAGGACCTAGAAGAACTAAAGATGAAACAAGCAATGATGAACAACACAATAAATGAAATTAAAAATACTCTAGATGGGATCAATAGCAGAATAACTGAGGCAGAAGAACGGATAAGTGACCTGGAAGATAAAATAGTGGAAATAACTACTGCAGAGCAGAATAAAGAAAAAAGAATGAAAAGAACTGAGGACAGTCTCAGAGACTCTGGGACAACATTAAATGCACCAACATTCGAATTATAGGGCTTCCAGAAGAAGAAGAGAAAAAGAAAGGGACTGAGAAGATATTTGAAGAGATTATAGTTGAAAACTTCCCTAATATGGGAAAAGAAGTAGTTAATCAAGTCCAGGAAGCACAGAGAGTCCCATACAGGATAAATACAAGGAGAAATACGCCAAGACACATATTAATCAAACTGTCAAAAATTAAATACAAAGAAAGCATATTAAAAGCAGCAAGGGAAAAACAACAAATAACACAGAAGGAATCCCCATAAGGTTAACAGCTGATATCTCAGCAGAAACCCTACAAGCCAGAAGGGAGTGGCAGGACATATTTAAAGTGATGAAGGAGAAAAACCTGCAGCCAAGACTACTCTACTCAGCAAGGATCTCATTCAGATTTGATGGAGAAATTAAAATCTTTACAGACAAGCAAAAGCTGAGAGAGTTCAGCACCACCAAACCAGCTTTACAACAAATGCTAAAGGATCTTCTCTAGGCAAGAAACACAAGAGAAGGAAAAGACCTATAATAACGAACCCAAAACAATTTAGAAAATGGGAATAGGAACATACATATCGATAATTACCTTAAATATAAATGGACTAAATGCTCCCACCAAAAGACACAGATTAGCTGAATGGATATAAAAACAAGACCCATATATATGTTGTCTACAAGAGACCCACTTCAGACCTAGAGACACATACAGACTGAAAGTAAGGGGATGGAAAAAGATATTCCATGCAAATGGAAACCAAAAGAAAGCTGGAGTAGCAATTCTCATATCAGACAAAATAGATTTTAAAATAAGCACTATTAAAAGAGACAAAGAAGGACACTACATAATGATCAAGGGATCGATCCAAGAAGAAGATATAACAATTGTAAATATTTATGCACCCAACATAGGAGCACCTCAATACATAAGGCAAATACTAACAGCCATAAAAGGGGAAATCGACAGTAACACATTCATAGTAGGGGACTTACACACTCCACTTTCACCCATGGACAGATCATCCAAAATGAAAATAAATAAGGAAACACAAGCTTTAAATGATACATTAAACAAGATGGACTTAATTGATATTTATAGGACACTCCATCCCAAAACAACAGAATACACATTTTTCTCAAGTGCTCATGGAACATTCTCCAGGATAGGTCATATCTTGGGTCACAAATCAAGCCTTGGTAAATTTAAGAAAATTGAAATTGTATCAAGTATCTTTTCTGACCACAATGCCATGAGACTAGATATCAATTACAGGAAAAGATCTGTAAAAAATACAAACACATGGAGGCTAAACAATACACTACTTAATAATGAAGTGATCACTGAAGAAATCAAAGAGGAAATCAAAAAATACCTAGAAACAAATGACAATGGAGACACAACGACCCAAAACCTGTGGGATGCAGCAAAAGCAGTTCTAAGGGGGAAGTTTATAGCAATACAAGCCCACCTTAAGAAGCAGGAAACATCTCGAATAAACAACCTAACCTTGCACCTCAAGCAATTAGAGAAAGAAGAACAAAAAAAACCCAAAGCTAGCAGAAGGAAAGAAATCATAAAAATCAGATCAGAAATAAATGAAAAAGAAATGAAGGAAACAATAGCAAAGATCAATAAAACTAAAAGCTGGTTCTTTGAGAAGATAAACAAAATAGATAAACCACTAGCCAGACTCATCAAGAAAAAAAGGGAGAAGACTCAAATCAATAGAATTAGAAATGAAAAAGGAGAGGTAACAACTGACACTGCAGAGATAAAAGAGATCATGAGAGATTACTACAAGCAACTCTATGCCAATAAAATGGACAATCTGGAAGAAATGGACAAATTCTTAGAAATGCACAACCTGCCAAGACTGAATCAGGAAGAAATAGAAAATATGAACAGACCAATCACAAGCACTGAAATTGAAACTGTGATTAAAAATCTTCCAACAAAGAAAAGCCCAGGACCAGATGGCTTCACAGGCGAATTCTATCAAACATTTAGAGAAGAGCTAACACCTATCCTTCTCAAACTCTTCCAAAATATAGCAGAGGGAGGAACACTCCCTAACTCCTTCTACGAGGCCACCATCACCTTGATACCAAAACCAGACAAGGATGTCACAAAGAAAGAAAACTACAGGCCAATATCACTGATGAACATAGATGCAAAAATCCTCAACAAAATACTAGCAAACAGAATCCAACAGCACATTAAAAGGATCATACACCATGATCAAGTGGGGTTTATTCCAGGAATGCAAGGATTCTTCAATATACGCAAATCTATCAATGTGATAAACCATATTAACAAATTGAAGGAGAAAAACCATATGATCATCTCAATAGATGCAGAGAAAGCTTTTGACAAAATTCAACACCCATTTATGATAAAATCCCTGCAGAAAGTAGGCATAGAGGGAACTTTCCTCAACATAATAAAGGCCATATATGACAAGCCCACAGCAAACATCATCCTCAATGGTGAAAAACTGAAAGCATTTCCACTAAGATCAGGAACAAGACAAGGTTGCCCACTCTCACCACTATTATTCAACATTGTTTTGGAAGTTTTAGCCACAGCAATCAGAGAAGAAAAGGAAATAAAAGGAATCCAAATTGGAAAGGAAGAAGTAAAGCTGTCACTGTTTGCAGATGACATGATCCTATACATAGAGAACCCTAAAGATGCTACCAGAAAACTACTAGAGCTAATCAATGAATTTGGTAAAGTGGCAGGATACAAAATTCATGCACAGAAATCTCTGGCATTCCTATATACTAATGATGAAAAATCTGAAAGTGAAATCAAGAAAACACTCCCATTTACCATTGCAACAAAAAGAATAAAATATCTAGGAATAAACCTACCTAAGGAGACAAAAGACCTGTATGCAGAAAATTATGACACTGATGAAAGAAATTAAAGATGATACAAATAGATGGAGAGATATACCATGTTCTTGGATTGGAAGAATCAACATTGTGAAAATGACTCTACTACCCAAAGCAATCTATAGATTCAATGCAATCCCTATCAAAATACCACTGGCATTTTTCACAGAACTAGAACAAAAAATTTCGCAATTTGTATGGAAACACAAAAGACCCTGAATAGCCAAAGCAATCTTGAGAACGAAAAAAGGAACTGGAGGAATCAGGCTCCGTGACTTCAGACTATACTACAAAGCTACAGTTATCAAGACGGTATGGTACTGGCACAAAAACAGAAAGATAGATCAATGGAACAGGATAGAAAGCCCAGAGATAAACCCATGCACATATGGACACCTTATCTTTGATAAAGGTCGCAGGAATGTACAGTGGAGAAAGGACAGCCTCTTCAATAAGTGGTGCTGGAAAAACTGGACAGGTACATGTAAAAGTATGAGATTAGATCACTCCTTAACACCATACACAAAAATAAGCTCAAAATGGATTAAAGACCTAAATATAAGGCCAGAAACTATGAAACTCTTAGAGGAAAACATAGGCAGAACACTCTATGACATAAACCACAGCAAGATCCTTTCTGACCCACCTCCTAGAGTAATGGAAATAAAAAGAAAAATAAACAAATGGGACCTAATGAAACTTCAAAGCTTTTGCACAGCAAAGGAAACCATAAACAAGACCAAAAGACAACCCTCAGAATGGGAGAAAATATTTGCAAATGAAGCAACTGACAAAGGATTAATCTCCAAAATTTACAAGCAGCTCATGCAGCTCAATAACAAGAAAACAAACAACCCAATCCAAAAATGGGCAGAAGACCTAAATAGACATTTCTCCAAAGAAGATATACAGACTGCCAACAAACACATGAAAGAATGCTCAACATCATTAATCATTAGAGAAATGTAAATCAAAACTACAATGAGATATCATCTCACACCAGTCAGAATGGCCATCATCAAAAAATCTAGAAACAATAAATGCTGGAGAGGGTGTGGAGAAAAGGGAACACTCTTGCACTGCTGGTGGGAATGTGAATTGGTTCAGCCACTATGGAGAACAGTATGGAGGTTCCTTAAAAAGCTACAAATAGAACTACCATATGACCCAGCAATCCCACTACTGGGCATATACCCTGAGAAAACCGAAATTCAAAAAGAGTCATGTACCAAAGTGTTCATTGCAGCTCTATTTACAATAGCCCGGAGATGGAAACAACCTAAGTGCCCATCATCGGATGAATGGATAAAGAAGATGTGGCACATATATACAATGGAATATTACTCAGCCATAAAAAGAAACGAAATTGAGCTATTTGTAATGAGGTGGATAGACCTAGAGTCTGTCATACAGAGTGAAGTAAGTCAGAAAGAAAAAGACAAATACCGTATGCTAACACATATATATGGAATTTAAGAAAAAAAAAATGTCATGAAGTACCTAGGGGTAAGGCAGGAATAAAGACGCAGATCTCCTAGAGAACGGACTTGAGGTTATGGGGAGGGGGAAGGGTGAGCTGTGACAGGGCGAGAGAGAGTCATGGACATATACACACTAACAAACGTAGTAAGGTAGATAGCTAGTTGGAAGCAGCCGCATGGCACAGGGATATTGGCTTGGTGCTTTGTGACAGCCTGGAGGGGTGGGATAGGGAGGGTGGGAGGGAGGGAGACGCAAGAGGGAAGAGATATGGGAACATATGTATATGTATAACTGATTCACTTTGTTATAAAGCAGAAACTAATACACCATTGTAAAGCAATTATACCCCAATAAAGATGTTAAAAAAAAAAAAGAATGAGTTACAAATGACAATAGCTAACTTATATTCTAAAAACTATTTATAATTTACAATCCTATTAGCATAACATGCAATTCATTCCTGAATACTTCATGTTTTACCTCAAAATCAAATTATGTATAATCAACACTTTTCTAATCAGCATAGAAGGTAAAAAAATTCTCACTTTAAGGAAAGCACATATAAGAATTTAGTAGGCATAGATTCTAAGATCCTTTTTTTTTTCATTCTGTGACATAATGGCACATTTTAATCTTTACTTTGGCTATTGTGGGTTAGATGAAAAGATTCAGGTGTTGCAGTTTGTTAGTCATTGGAAAGCATTGTGGAAGATGAGCTAGATAATTTTTCTCATTTCTACTTGAAAAATATGTAGATTAGTGTTCAAAAGGCAACAAACAAATTTGGGAGAACTGAAATGATCGAATTTATACTAATAATTCTAGCTATGTTACAGGAAGATAATGTCTGTGTAATTGAGAATCATAAATACATATTGAAAATTATGGTATAGAATACTTTAACTAGATTGTCTCATTTAGTTTTATTTTTTGTTATTTATTGGTTGGTTTGTCAAATACATATGTGTATATTTCACAGTGAATATGGTTACTATCCAAAAATATGTAAAATTTGGCACTAATATTTTTAGCTTTGTCTTTTATTTGCTGCACCTATATAAAAGGCATTTAATACTAACAGTTTAAAAACTAATGAGGTGGATGGACCTAGAGACTGTCATACAGAGTGAAGTAAGTCAGAAAGAGAAAAACAAATATTGTGTATTGACGCATATATGTGGAATCTAGAAAAATGGTACAGATGAACTGGTTTGCAAGGCAGAACAAGACAGATATAGAGAACAAACATATGGACACCAAGGGAGGAAAGTGGGGGTGGGGTAGTGGGATGAATTGGGAGATTGGGACTGACATATATACACTAATATGTATAAAATAGATAACTAATGAGAACCTGCTGTATTAAAAAATGCTAATGGGAGTAAAATACTAATCATACAGATATCATATGTGACAGTAACTGTGGTTTCAAGTCATGCTGTACACAATTATTAGAGTGTAGTTGTTTCTGATAACTATTAGAGAATAACTGATGTCAACTTGGAATTATATGGCAAATTATCCCACGTAAAAGATAACTTCTTTTTGTAGTCCAGTCTGGTGTTCAAAATGTCCGTGTTAGTAATTTTTTTCATATCCATGACTAATTTATTCTGCAACTGGAAGTTTGTACCTCTTAATCTCCCTCACCTATTTCTTTCCTCCTCCTCACTCCCTCCCCTTTGGCAACCACCTGTTTGTTCTTTGTATTATAAATTTGTTACTGTTTGTTATGTCTGTTTATTTGTTTTGCTTTTTTAGATTCCACATATAAGTGAAATCAGACAGTATTTGTCTTTCTCTGTCTGACTTATTTCATGTAGTGTAATACCCTCTAGGTCCATCCATGTAGTCATGAATGGCAAGATTTCATTCTTTCTTATGGCTAATATTCCATTGTGTGTCACAATTCACATCTTCTTTACCCATTCATCTATTGATGGGCACTTGGGTTGCTTCCATATCTTGGCTATTGTAAATAATGTTGTAATGAACATAGGGGTGCATGTATATTTTTCTAATTAATGTTTTCATTTTTCTTCAGATAAATACCTAGGAGTGGAATTGCTGGATCATACTGAGGAAACTTCACACTGTTTTCCATAGTGGCTGCACAAATTTACCTTCCTACCAACAGAGCCTGAGGGTTACCTTTTCTCCACTTCCTCACCAACACTTGCAATTTGTTGTCTTTTTTGATAATAGCCGTTCTCACATGTATGAGGGTATATATTATTGTAGTTTTGATTTGCATTTCCATGATGATTAGTGATGTTGAGCATCTTTTTATGTATCTGTTGGCCACCTGTAT
Organism: Orcinus orca; assembly: GCF_937001465.1. Classification (NCBI taxonomy): domain Eukaryota; kingdom Metazoa; phylum Chordata; class Mammalia; order Artiodactyla; family Delphinidae; genus Orcinus; species Orcinus orca. Next base: position 42,801,377 of record NC_064576.1, on the reverse strand, counting down.
GTCTTCTTTGGGAAACTATTCAGATTCTCTGCCCATTTTTAATTGGGTTGTTGAGTTGTATTAGTTCTTTGTACACTTTGGATGTTAACCTCTTATCAGATATATCATTTGCAAATGTCTTCTCCCCTTCAGTAGGTGGTCTTTTTGTTTTGTTGATAGTTTTCTTCACTGTGCAAAAACTTTTTAGTTTAATGTAGTCTCATTTGTTTATTTTTGCTTTTGTTTCCCTTGCCTAAGAAACATATTCAAGAAAATATTACTAAGGCCAATGTCAAAGAGTTTACTGCCTAAGTTTTCTTCTAAGTTTTATGGTTTCATCAGGTCTTACATTTAACTCTTTGAAGACAATACAAACAAATGGAAAGATACACTGTGCTCATGGATTAGAAGAATTAGTATCATTAAAATGACAATACTACCTAAGGCAATCTACAAGATTCAGTGCAATCCCTATAAAAACACAAATGGAATTTTTCACAGAACTAGAACAAATAATTCTAAAATTTATGTGGAAAAACAACAGACCCCAGATAGCCAAAACACTCTTGAAAAAGAACAAATTTGGAGGTTTCATGCTCCCTGATTACAAACTGTACTACAAAACTACAGTAATCAAAACAGCATGGTGTGTCTTCCCTGGTGGCGCAGTGGTTGAAAGTCCACCTGCCGATGCAGGGGACATGGGTTCGTGCCCCGGTCCGGGAAGATCCCACATGCCACGGAGCAACTAGGCCCGTGAGCCATGGCCACTGAGCCTGTGCGTCCGGAGCCTGTGCTCCCCAATGGGAGAGGCCAAAACAGTGAGAGGCCCATGTACCACAAAAAAAAACAAAAAACAAAAAAAACAGCATGGTACTGGCTCATGAACAGACACATAGATCAATGGAACAGAATAGAGAGCTCAGAAATGAGTCCACACTTATATGGTTAATTAATCTACAACAAAGGAGACAAGAATATACAACGTGGAAAAGACAGCCTTTCAAAAAATGGTATTGGGAAAACTGTATAGCTACATACAAAAGAATCAAACTGGACTAGTCTCTCACACCAGGCACAAAAATAAATAAAAATTAGAACACTAAATTCAAAATGGTTTAAGGAGTCTACGTTAGTAATTTTTATTTAAAAATTTTAACAGTTACTAAGGAATGAGGATCTGGCAGAGTTATACATTATATTAATACAAATATTTAATACAATTAATGAGTAACCATCTCTGTGCTAATTGTCATTTCCCTAAAATCTTGAAAATATGCTATTTACCATTTATGCCCAGAGTGTGAGTAAATATGGCTATTTGGATTGCAATAAAAATAAAACAAAAAATAAATTAGAATGTCTGCTTTCATGTGTAATGTAGTTACTATTATTCCTGCCACAAAAACTAGGATAAAAAAACAAACAAAAAAAATTCATGTTTCTAAAGACTTTGGAAAGATGTGACACAAAAATGACCAGAGTAATTAAAATTGCATAGAGGTAAGACTCCTTCTATGGCAGATTGTTGTAGCAATGACCTCTAGTTTGGTCACTCTTACCTTTATCCAAAAGTCACTTTACATTTTAGAGATCCCAGTAAGATGGATTCATGAGTTTTCGGCAGAAATACTGGAAGCCATAAAAAAATGAAATGTCACGTTAAAGTGCTATTACTAAATAACTGACAACTTAGTAATCTACACTTAGAAATTCTTTAAAACATAAGTTGAAATGAACATATTTTCAGAAGAATAGAAGTTGATTAATTTTTACATGTGCACTAAAACAATCATAAAGAAAATCATTCAAATACAAGGAAAATATTTGCAGATGGAGATACAGAAGTTCTAGGTGAAATGAGACATAGGTTAAAAAAAATGATGTATATGATTTAAATGAATGTCGACTTAATACTACCACTACACTGTTCTTAATGATGATAATGTCTTTTGAAGTTTAAAATTTATATAGAGTTAAAAATATGACAAATATTGCATGATCTCACTTACAAGTGGAATCCTAAAGAAAAAAGTTGAACTGATAGTAACAGAGTAGGATGGTGGTTACAATAGGCTGAGGAGGGGGCAAATGGGAGGTATGAATCAAAGGATACAAACATAGAGTTTTAAGATGAAGGAGTTCTGGACACCTAATCTACAGTGTGGTAACAATAATTGATAATATATTACATACTTGAAATTTGCTGAGAGTAGATCTTAAGTGCTGTCACCACACACACACAAAAGATAACTATGTGAGGTGATGAATATGTTAATTAGCTTGAGTGTGATTGAGTAATCATTTCACAATGTGTAAGTATATCACAGTATCATTTTCCATGAATGTATATTGTATATAATTTTATGTGTCAGTAGTACTCAATATAGTACTACTTGAATGTATATAATTTTATGTGTATAATTTTATGTGTCAGTAGTACTCAATAAAGCTGGAAAAGAAAAACAAAAATAATCATTTCAATTTTACACAAACCAGCATCATTTTAGTGGTTGGACATATTGCTTTAACACTTTAAAGCATTAGCTTTCAAATCACAATCAGGACAAGAACACAGCGTCAATATTACTTAACATTGTTGTAGATATAACACAATTAGAAAGAAAGAAATTGGAGATATAAAAATTACAAATATTATTATTATTTCTGATGTTATGATTTTTTACTTATATACATTTATAAGCAATAAAATGAATCACTAAGATTTCTAGATACAAACAAATTAAATATTTACATCTCAAAGGGCAGAGAAAGAATTTAGTTGTAAGTTCTAAAGTAAATGCCCTAAGCAAACGGACTTCAGAGGCTTAGAGTCAAAAACTTGTCTAAAGTTTAGTCAACATGAGGTCACTAGTTTAGGCCAGGGACAATGTTTTTTTTCAGTGTTAAGTGGTCTAGAGAAATGTGGATGGCTAAAGCAATTAGAATTTATGTTGGTCACTTAGGAATTACTTCAAACCATACTAACTGACAGTTCCAGACCACTTTGCAACTGCTGTTGTCAGAAAACCTCTATAATCACAAAGCCCCTGCTGATTCCAAAACAATTCAGTGACTATCACGATCCACAGGGACAGTATGAATGCTTGCACCCAGGTTCTTAAAATCCTAAAAATCGTGTTCAGTTACTGGACCCAGTGATAGAGTCACTGAAAGAAAAAAGCCTCTATGACTGGGTTTGTCAGAAAAAATGTTAGAAATAACAAAATCAATACTAATGCCACCTCCACTTCAGTAAACATTGCAAATCTTAAATAAATGTCCCTGATTCTCTAAACCAAAAAATCACAAGAAAACATAGAAAATATATTAATAGATTTAACTTTCCTGACTCTATAATACATAGGCATGCTAAGGAATGTTGAACAGAATTTAAATAAAAATCCAATACATTCATTTGCTAAGACTAGAATGGTTATTCCCCAAATATGATAAATGGGCATAAATATCACTTACAGCACACTAGTTTCATAAATCTATTTATAGGACATTTGCTGACAGAGAAAGGAGTTAGCTAAATGGGGAATACAAGTTATATTATGCTCAAGTACATATCATATTTTAGACCTGATATGCAAACATCAGAATTAATAGGAACTATGGCAGATCAGAAACACTAAAGTGATTCAGTTGCATTGAGCTTACTTTTAATGCAATACATATGCAGAATACAGATTAGAAAACACATTTTGCCTGTAAACTACTCATTTGCAAACTTTTGCTAAGAGACAGAAGTACTGCCCTGAAATATGACATTCTAACACTTAGCCCTTAATCTACCACTCTTGGGTTGTATCATTTAGCCCCACTATGACAGTTACTTTATCTGTAAAATTAGCAGGATTGAGCAGGAAATCTAATATACTGAATGTGAGAAGGTGAGTCAAAGGTGTTTTATTTCATTATACACCCTAAAAAGCAATAATGAAGAGACTGTAGCCCTGAAAGGAAAGATTTGTATGTAATAAAAGAAAAGAATATAATGCTTAGTTATTTTTAGTCATTTTGCACTTCTTAAGGCTAATTTAGTTTGACATTGAAGGAAATTAGTGTCAAATTCTAAATCAGGCTTTAAAAGTTTAAATCCAACCTGACATTTGGACAGAATGCTAGCATTAGCTGAAGGGTATACCTTGTGTAGTCATTTTCATTTTGAATATTTATTTATAATATATCACATTCAAAAAACCCTTGGGGGAAAAAGGATATTTGGTACATTATTGTTATATACAGGTGCCAACTGCAGTTTGGGGAAAACAACTTTTACAAATGAAATTGCCTAAATTCCCTCCCTTTATTGTTTTAATACATGTTGTTATGTGTGTCCTATTGACCACAGATTCAAATGTTATATAAAATGATTTGACTAAGCCATCTAATAAATAATTAGGGTTTGCTAAATTAAAAAACAAAAAAATGAATTTATTATTTATTTATTTATTTATTTTTTTGCTGTGTCGGTCTTCGTTTCTGTGCAAGGGCTTTCTCTAGTTGTGGCCAGCGGGGGCCACTCTTCATCGCCGTGTGCGGGCCTCTCACTGTCTTGTCCTCTCTTATTGCGGAGCACAGGCTCCAGACACGCAGGTTCAGTAGTTGTGGCTCACGGGCCTAGCTGCTCCGCGGCATGTGGGATCCTCCCAGACCAGGGCTTGAACCCGTGTCCCCTGAATTAGCAGGCAGATTCTCAACCGCTGCACCACCAGGGAAGCCCTATTATTTAACTATTTTAGTTTAGATTTCCAAGTGTTTATGTAATGACTTAGAATAATATTAAATATTGCTCTCCATTGTATTCATTCCAAATTTTCTACAAACGTTTTCTGTGTGCCATGGAAATTTGGTGAATTGATTGCTGAATAATTTACTTTGCCCCCTATATGCTACCTTGTTTTTACTACAAACTTAACACCTGTAGAATGGAGACTTACTTTAAAAAACGACTTTAAATCTCATTGTCAACGTCTGGTGTGTTTTTCGTAGATGGGAAAGTTTATGGACCTAGAACTCTCATTGGATTTGTGTCAAAGCTGTATTCTGTGCTTTTCCTTCAGTGTTTACCATATTTTGAGAAAATTGTTTGTGTACTCCTTTGTTAAATATTATCTCTGGTACAATGGTAGTTCCTGGAGAATACAGCATATGCTATTAATACTTTTTAGTATAGAACCTACTTATGATTAAAAGAATACCTCAGACATTGTCTTTTTTCAGTAAATATTTGTAGAAGGAATGCACAAATGAGTGAATAAATGATTAATTGAATAGATGAATGAATGAATGATTGAATCAGATTCCCTTTGTATTTGGAACTCAATTTACAAATGTTGCTCCAAGTCTGGTAGATAACTTTCCAGGCACACAGATTCTGACATAACAATGTGTAGGAATTCATTTGGGGGACTTTGGGAGTTTTGCTTTTGACTTTGAATTGTAAAAACCGTGAAGTTTCGGTGAGCTCATTCAATAAAGCACAGCTTGCCAGTGTGATTTATTTAGATCATTCATTGGATCCTTAATTCCCAATGCTTTAGTTGGTATATATTGACTATTACAAATCTTCTCCCAACAATTGATCATGGTTATATATTTCAATGCTGCTGAATGTAGGTTCCAACCTAATGCTATAGTTGACTACATCAATGAATAAAGAGAAATGGGGTCTTTAAGTGTAGGAGTAATCTTTCTGCATTGGAGGAGAGGAAAATAATTGATGGAAGTGTGGCAAACAGTGGCTAAGCAGAGAGAGTAAACAGTCAGCTCTGGAAATACCCTGACTCTAGGAATCACGTTTGTTCAGACTAAAGGAAAACAACAATGAGAAGTACAAGTGCCTCACAGGGTATGTTTACAACAGACAGAGTTTGGGACTTTCCAAAAAAAACATCAGAAATTTGAGGAAGAATGCAATCATCCTAAAGACTCTTTCATCTCTTAGAAAAGTCCATTTTTTTCTTAAAGGAAGAAATGTTTAAATACAGCAAGTAGTACTGGTCCTTAATATCTTAGAGAGCGAATATGTGAATATGTCAAAATGTTACATTGGACAGATGTAAAAAGCACAATAGGAAAGAAAATGCAATATGACAGGGATTCCAGTCAAGTTATCCTACTGCAAGGAAAGAGAGGTGAACCTCTGAACACAAAAGAAGAGGTAAATGCTATTCACAGCTTGAAAAAGTAAAAGTCTGTGAACTAAAGAGATTTGAGAAAGGACAAACATTGGAGAAGTGAGGCTAAAGAAACATCAAAAAACCCCATCAATTTTAGCTCAACAATCTCTTTGAGGACATATTCTAATTCCAAGAAATAAAGAAACATGTGGGACCCATTCCTGGAATGCAGAAGAGTGATGGAGTCTCTCTCCTAATCCTGAGAATTCTCATTCAGTTCACCATTGAAGTACCAGAAGCACAGGAGTCACAAAATAAATAAAAAGGAAGAAAGGTCCAGACAATTTCTCATGAATAAAAGTCTTTCAGAAAATACAGTCTAAAGGGGAACCAAATCTTCCACAGGCAATGGGAAGACAGTACCCCAATTAATCACTTGATGGAAGAGTTCTATCAATTGAAATTTTTACTCACAAATTTTGGATTCTAAGTTGTGCCACAAAGAAGCAACTTTTTAGTAATTAGGAATCCCAAAATGCTTTTATTATTTTTGTCTGTGTATATTTCTCTATTCCCTTGCCCTGAACAATTCAATTTCTCCTGTGATCTGTGACTGACAAATGTAAGCAATCACTTTTCAGATGGAGATACAAATCTAAGAATTACTGTGGAGTTTTGAAAAAGCACAAACTATCTAGTCCAAGTATTAACCATCAACCAGGCATATGTGTCTTGGTCTGCTAGAGATGCTGTAACAAAATATGATGAACTGGGTGGCTTGTTAACAACAAAAAATTAGTTTGCATGGTTTTGAAGGCTGGAAGTCTGATATCAAGGTGCCAGCATGGTTGCATTATTGTGAGGGCACTCTTCCGTGTTGCAGGCTACAGTATTCTTGTTTCTCGCGAGAGCTCTCTCGGGTCCTTTTAATAAAGGCACTAATCCCATTTATGAAGATTCCACCCTCATGACCCGATTACCTCCCAAAGGCCTTACTTACTAATACCATCACATTGGGGGTTAGGATCTTAACATATGAGTTTTGGGGGAACACATACATTCAATTCATCACATTCCTCCCATATGGAATAAACTATGTTGGGATAAGGTGTGTGCATGTGTGTATTTAAATAGCTACAGAAGTAATTTCTATGTAAACTTCTGACTTTTTACCTTCAAACTGTATTTTCATATATATTGTTTTTACACTTTTCAACTTTGCATCAGAAATACTATTTTCTAAGAAAATTTGTGTCTGGATCATAAAAGGATATAGCTGTTTGCATTTGTCTCTAGAGAATTGATTGTACTTTCTAAATATCCTGGAAGTTGAACTAGTGTTAAAATACCCTCGTGTGTCTTACTTACCAGCTGGAATATCAGAAAGGTGGGGACAAATGACTAACTGAAGTTAGACTAACCAAATTTGCAGATGCTAAATGAAGAAATGAACCTGATTATAGTAGTGGATGAGTCAAGCAACTACAGCTGGGAGAAAGAATCTAAGTTCTCCTTAGGCACATGACTGTGGCATTATAGGTAGGACTAAGCTGAATAAAGAAATGACAGTGAAAAATATATTTTTGGAAATAAATGTGTTTAAAAGGGAGAAGACATTTTATTTAGGAGACATCAATTCCTCTGTAGGAATATAAGATATACTTAAAAGTGAGTGTTGGTATTTACTATTGAACATTATTTAATTGCTGACAAGACATCATAGTAGAAGCTTTCAAAATTTACTTCCATATAATAGATATGGAAGATGAACTTACATTTTATATTCTTTTTAATAGTTATGACAATTGGGCTATTGTGTGTGTGTGTGTGTGTGTGTGTGTGTGTGTGTGTATTTTGCGCTTACCAAGAATGAGTTGCATTAGTCCTGTAGTTATTTATGCTAATTTTGGCATGTGTTAATTTATTTATGGGATTTAATCAAATAATATGCAATATGATGACTCATGAATGCAGGGAAAATAGATTTATTTTATTCTAGATGCACTAAGTTGAATACTTTAGAGAAACTCCCTAAAGGCAAACAATTAAAAAGAAATCACTGTCAAATTGGTTTTGACAAAGAACTTAAAAGATTCAAGGGTGGAGTGAGAGTAAAATATATACATGGATTTTCATATTCAGACTGATATTTCTATTATTTTTAATATCTCTCCCTTTTTAAAATGAATAGGGAACTGAAAAGATACATATTATGAGAGGTGTATAAGACAATTTTTTAATTAGACCATTACCATCGATGAATTTTCTTTTGTCTAAGTGAAAATATTCAAAATAATGTGTATTATCTTGATTTCTTCTAAGTCAACAAATTTGCTCAATTAATTCATCAAATTACACCAATCAAATCAGAAATGATGGATTCTATTCTCTCCTGAATTTGCTGACTTAAAGGTCTCAATGTTAATTTAAGGCTGTCTGATCACCTATGCTGGACAATATAGCTAGCTATGATTCCATATGAAAAATAGCACACAGAATACATTATTGATGAGATAAATAAGTGTTATCCTCAAGATAATTAATTTCACATTCTAAATAACTGGTTTTCTGGAGGCAATGTTAAAGAGGCATTCAGATCAATATGATGTACTGCTTCTCTCATTGGTTCCAAATGATCAATAGAAACCATTGCAAAGAGCAGCAAAGTGGCCTCACCACAGTGCTTGCAGAATTCTCTGATTCTGTGTTAATCTCTCACTCAAGATAGAAAGTAATGCTCCTAATTCACAACAGGTTTGGCAACACCTTAAGAAACCGGAGGAAGGGCTGAATTGACAGCCTCTAGGATATGATATCTATGTATGGCCTCCTACTCTTTCTCCAAAGAGAAGTGTGGCTCTGACAGCTCATGTTCTAAGACACTGATAACATGCATTTTATAATAAAGTTTAAATTTCAGTATGCATTAGGATGTCTCCTTCCTTTCTCTCCTTTGAATTCATGGAGTGGATGTGTACTAAAAAACACTTGCATATTGGAGGGTTTGGTAAATTAAAATTTCTATATTCTAACCACAGTAGCACTGAGATCACTTAAGAATTATCCCTTGTTATAGTTCAGGCTTACTTCTTCGTCTCCTCAAAGGCAGTCAGTTTGGGCTGAAATATTTTATCATTTTATCTGAAAAACTTTCTAATATATGATGACTAAGAAGAATTTGAAAAGATCATCATTAAAAATTTTTGATCAGGAAATATGTATAGCCCTTTAATTATAGAATTTGGTGTAAAGTTATACTTATGGAAGCAAGCCTGTTTCTTATCAAAAGTTTTGATAAAATTTTTGCATCAACAGTTAATAACTTCCTTAATGTTTTGCTTTAATTTTTAAAATTTCATAATATGAAGTATCAAAATATAATTGCTTAAAAAAATCAAGCTTCACATAAATGCCTTCAAATCCTTTCCAGAGTACCTCCCTTTTCTATATCACACTATAATATTTTGTGTATAATGTTGTTAAATTGATTAGGGGGCCCTGCCCTTAGGGGAATGTATATCCAAGTTCCTCATCCTATGGAGAGGTTCTGATATAAAAGAAGAACTCATAAAGATTCCAAAATGGAGGGTTGGAGCTTTTCTTTGGAGTAGTAGAAGCTATTCATTCCCTCTTACTCTCTATTATTATTGTTTTCTAGCTTTTCAGTCATTTTCTCCCCTTGCTGTTGGTATGGTTAATAGGGGCACGTAAATGTCCCTCAGCTAGGAAATATACCAACTCATATATTTGTAAAGCCAAATGAGCCCCAGAACGTTTATAACATGTATTTACCACTCAAGTCATTTTTTTTTTCTTCATTTGAAAAAAACAGTGATATTGTTACTGCAATTAGTGCTCCATTAAAAGCCATTAAAAATGCACAAAAACAGGTGACACATTTCATATCTTGTATCAAGGCATTAAAAATTCAGACTCAAATTTGGTTTATTTAATTTCTACATGGTAAAAGTATGTAGAGATTTTTAAGGAAAATCCTTACTTTTGGTCATTTTGTTATTGTTGTTATTTTATTTTGTTTCATTTTGTTTTGCTTTGCCTAGAATACTCCCAGAGTATCCAACAAGGAGCCAAGTGGTGATTTGATACTCATGGAGCTGCCTGGAAATTTGGAGTCAGGGAGCTGACATCACTTTCTTAGGAGACCAGGTATAAATTTGTGAATACCCATGTTATTGGTTAGTCCAAGGTATAAATTTGTGAATACCCATGTTATTGGTGAGCCATATGCTCACCAGATAACAGGCCAATAAACAGACAAGTCGTTGGGGCAAGGAATAACAACTTTATTTGGAAAGGAGTAGACATAGAAGATGATGGACTAGTGTCCCAAAGAACCATATTACCTGAGTTAGAAATCCAGCTTCTTTTATACTCAAAGAGGAGGGGGTGTGGCTGGTTGTTGCAAACTTCTTGGTGTCAGGCCACAATGTTCCTGTAAAACTCTAACAAGACAAATGTTATTCTCTCTCTGCAACTTTTTATCTCTTTATGAATGGAAAAGTGTTATACCTTTAAACGTTAGAGCTTTGAGAATGGGCTATCCTACATATTTCAGGCTACAGGCAACATTCTTAACTTGTAACAATAGCAATAGTATACAAAGGTCAAAGTAAAAGAAACAGATCCAATATGGAGTCAGATTTGTTCCTCCCTATTACAATTTCAATTGTGGTTTTAGCTCTGACCTTAGGCCTTTTAAGAGAAATTTTCTTTTTTTCTCCAGTGACAATAAGCACAGCATGAAGAGATCATTAATTAGCAGTCTTGCCCTAGTATTATTCTACTAACTTTAAAAATGGCATTATGTTCTGGAGATTTGATTAGTTTTAAAGAATAGCATAATCTTTACAAATTGCCTCATGGTTTTATTTTTCCTGATATTTTCCTAGTTATTCAAGACTCCCAATAAAGATATCTAAAACTACATTTCCTTGTCTCACCACCAGCCACAGCATTTTGGATACTACAGTGAATTTAAATTTCCCAATGTTTCATTCACATGTGCTGATGATCAGTCACTTGGACTACTGGTCAGCATCTGTCATTGCCTCCTCTTCTGCTACTGACAGGCATTATTTTATGGAACCACTGAGTCGTGGTTGCTATGGAGACTTCCTCCACTATTCCAAAGACAAATAGTATGCCATGTATTTCAACCAATAAAAAACCATCACACTTAACTGATACAAATATATTTCTTCCAATTGTGGAGCAAATTTACCAAGCTTCCCAGTTTTGGGTTTTCAGTTGTTTGTCAAAACTTCTGTGATTATTTTCATTTATATAAATAGGTATTCTTCCAAGATAGCATCTTGTTCTTGTAATCCTGGCAGGAATCTGAAAGATGTAGCATATGAGTGATGCCTAATATATGTAAGGCTGCAATTACAGGTGCCCTTTTTCTCCCATTGTTGACATCCTTGCATCAAGTATATGTTCAACCTTCTCTTTCATTAGGAAGAAATACTTATCAAGAGATTTGTAAGTCCCTCACACACTCAGGTCTTTAGTGGATTCACTACAAGAATTGTCTGGGTGAGTCTGGATATATTTGATTTACAAGATATACCAATTTGAATCTCTGTCTCTGGAAATCTTACTGCACTCTCAATTCTGTTATAAGAGTGCTACTTTTGTGTGCTAATTTATTATTTAATCATTTAGGTTAATTATTATTTAAACAGTAAGTTTATTTTGAAATATATGTAGTTGTAAAAGAAATTTCAGTTAAAATAAAATTTTATTGAAAACTGCAGAAAGTAACCTTGTAAGAGATTTAAAGGAATTCATTGTCCTTTTGGTGGTGTGTTTAACTCCTATTCATTTTCCAGTTGGTTATGTGTACATATAAAGGGAGGTTACCACACATTTTTGAAGTTATTTGTTATTAGGTTCAATAATTTCTAAGCTTCTATATAGAAAGTAAAGTACTATTCTCTACAAAGCTGCAAATCTCTTATGTATGAATTGTACTCATTTTATATTTGGGTCAGATGCTGATGTCATTGGGAGCTACATGACAGAAATTAGTGCAGGAGCCTCAAAATATGCCCTTATTGATATATTAATAGGATGGGAGAGCTGTCTTCAACAATGCTCTGATTCTTTGAATTATATGTAGAGCTCTAAGTCATAAACATTTAAAATCCTCTTCTATTATAATGAACTGTTTCATTATTCACTTTCATTTTGTTTCAGTACACTTCATATTCCCATTAGTTGAATATACTTGAGAAGTTATCACCTGGGGATTCAAGAATGAATGAGTAATCTTTGAAGGGTAAGAAATCTGGGCAAGGATACCATCACATGTTTAAAATAATGTATTGTCACAATTTTACACATACAATGGAGAGGTGTCATAATTCTTGAACTCCCAATCCTCCTCCAAAGAAGAGAGAATTAGAAGTTCTTTAAGAGAACTTTAGAAAATAGGTTACAAAAATTAGCATTCATGTTAGAGTGGCTAAGAACATTTACATTATATTATCAAATATTGTCTACCACAAAAATTGTTTATCTCTTCTGACGTATTTAAGATTTTTATGCATACTTGATATATTTATATGCAGGATTGGTCTTATCCATGTGCAAAATATAAAGTGTCAAAAAGGATATAATTTTTATGGACCCAGGAAAATCTCTACCGAAAAAAGCACACACCAAAAAAAACATAGGCAAAAGAAGGAAACAAAGAAATGTGGGCAAAAGGAAGATAAGGCAACACTACCATTGGCCAGGGTCCCTCTGAAAGCCTTGACATTTCTTTAATAGAAAAAGACATCAACAACTTGTATGATGTAACTAAAATTAACAATTACAATTTATCACTCTTCTAAGTGAGTTAGTACACTGTTGGAAATGACTGAGGATTAAATGGAGAGCAAGTTCTGATTATAGTATGAGAAGTCTTGGGAGAGGAAGGACACCATAATTCAGCTTCCTGTTGGGTCAGAGAGTCTGGTGCCCAAAGAGAAATGAAATATACTCTATAGTTGTAAACCAAAGATATGTTTGCTCAATTTATATAATGTCTGAACATTCTTGATCATATAATATTAATATGTTTATTTTGAGTTTTATTATTAGTTTTACTACTTTTGTAGGAAACCAAGGTGTATATAAATTCAGAATATCAGACCAGTGAAATCTGTTTAAAAAATGTATTTGCCATTATATTTTATACAAGATATTGGGCATTTGTGTTTATTGCTGACATTTGTTATAGTTAGAAAATGAATAAATGAATGAACTTTCAAATGTATCAATATATTTTTATTGTATTGTTTTAGTTTGGCCTTGTTACTACCACTAATATACAAATTGTTACATCTGGAGTAAGTTTTGAAATCTATATTATCTAGAAATCTGTTTATACACAAAATTAATTCCAGTCATATTAAAAGAATAGAGATATTAAAAACAATATTTAAATATAAATAATAAAATGCAGGGAAAACTAAGAAGAAATATCATGAATCATAAATACTTTTTGGAACCTATGGACGTTAGAAAAACTATTACTAAGTGTACTAAATCCAGAAGGTGGCACTCTTGTACTGTATTATGCAAATTTCTTGGTATTTCTCTTTCTCTGCATACACCCACACATTTAAATGTATGTATTTGTATTTACAAGTATAAACACTTATAAACACATAAAACTGTATGCATTTATATAGTGAGTACTTGTTCACATGGCAACATTATAATATGATTTTTATATTTGTCAATTTAATATTTTGCAAACTATATGAAGTTAAAAATATATTTCAGTAATTAATTTGGAACATTTTCTTAGTTATCAAGTAATAGTTTTATTATATAGTTAGCATATGAATGCACTATTGTATAATTATTTTTTATACTAATTATACAATACAGTATTAAAGCAAATAATTTTGTTATATAAAATTCATATTCAAAATTAAAAGAAAATCACATTCATATACAGCAATTGTTCCACATTTTCAGTTTGCAATGGAGTACAAACATAACAGGTAAGTTACAGAGTAAATTGCCATGATTTAAATTCATTGTTTAATTTACTTAACTGTAAAGTTAAACATATGTAATAAAATTCAATTCTAGATCAAGGAAAAAGCAATGTGGGGTTGGCAACTACACAAGATTTTAATAACCAGATAACTGAATCCTACTTAACTCACTAAGAAATGATACTTCCAGCAAATATATAACATTACATACAAATAAAGCCTGAGGGAGAAAAACATAAAATAGCTACAGACAAATGTGTGATGTGAAAAATAAAGATTGAAGGAAAAAACACAAACAAAAATTCAAAAGGAAGTGTAAGAATGTAAATGAAATATGAAAAGTCATCCTAAAGATGTGAAAACATTTTATTTGTGACAAAGCAAAATCTATTTTTTTCTAAGTTGTACAGCCTAGTTCATTCATTTATCAATTTTCTCTTGTCATTTCTCTTTATTTATATGGAGACAACATGATACAATGGACAGAGCATGGGGCTTTAACACAAAACCTGGCTTGATGCAAGCTCTCTCCTGCTTCCAACTAGTGAGGTGACCTTGAGCAAGTGACTTATCCTGTCTGAGAAACCTGCAGCCCTGCAGAGAAACAAGGGCATTGTTACTTAGTGTTCAAAGCTGTTGTGACTGATTCATACTTAACAAAAGTTACCTTCTTTTGTTTTCAAGTTTTGTTATTGAGGGATGGTTTACAGTGCTAGGTAGGAAATTCAGAAACAAGTTCACATTATTGCTTTTTTGATGCCTTTTCACACCTGATTACAGCAAAGGAATCTTTCCTAAGTGCCTTATGTTTCATTTTTCTGAAGAAAACATGTAAATTCATGTGCTTAGTGTAAAATTCCATTTTCGAAATACTTGATTTTTATGAAAAGTAGAAGCATTTTTCTTTCTATGCAAAAATGATTAAATCATGTTATTTTTCTTCTTGCTAGGTTGCTAAAGAAATCTGACATAATTTGCATTTGTATTCCCATGAAAAGTATTTCAAATTGGGTTGACAATATGTTTTATGGCTTGATTACCTTCCTAGAGGTTTTGTGGTTGCATTTGTGGTTTATTTTTTGTAAGATAAAAATGTATGCTCAAACTGCTATAAATGAGTGTAAGTGATACCTTTCAAAAGCTGAATTAGATGTAAATCCCCCCAAACTACAAAGTGGTAGGTATCATTGCTCTAGATAGGTTTCCAGTATAGTTGATTAGCCTAATAAATAGCAACATTAAATTGCTCAGAACAAAAACCCGATGAAAGAAAGAATGGTAATGGTGAAAAGAACTGTAAGTCAGAGGGACTGACAATATGAGACAACGCTAAACTTCCAGTTCCTAAAGCTTCCCTGCGAAGGGAAGAAAAAAATTTAAACATAATATCTTGTTCAGTTAATGTAACATAGACGTTTTAAAGTATTTTCAAATAAATTAAGTTGTATTACTTTGAAGTTTAATAGTAACTCTAAATTTAGCAATTATTTCAAGCAGAATTGCATTAGAATTATATACATCTGAGTAGGCAATTTTTTTGCTATTGTATTTATATATATATATATATATAAACATGTTATTATAAAGCAATTCAAAATCAAGATTTGGAAAAATACTTGATGGTATAGAAGAATATTTATTTTTGCTAATATTTCAACCACCATTTCACAACTATATATTAAGCATCCTCACAGACTGGGCCCCCTACTGAGCTCTGGGTTTGGTGTCTTGCATGTAGGTGACACTCAGGATGTGAAGGACAAAATAGTCCCCCTTAGGATGGCCTTCCTTTCTGCATTCAGGATAAAGAGGCATATAATTCCATCCATAGAATCAACATATTGGGGGAGTGAATTTAGATGATATTAATACTTTTATTAGTAAATATTCCAATGTCTCAACAATAAGCATATATTATTTGATAAATAGAGGAAAATAGATAAACATAAGTACACACACATACACACTACACACACATACACACAGAGAAAAGAGCGTGGCTGTTTTACCTGCAGTTATAGCTTCATCAGCGGTCAGATAAAAAGTGAGGAAAGGAAATAATCCTCCTACATCAACTATAGGCTATATCATCAAAACCCATAAAAAGGTCAAAGAAGTAGACGACCCCAAATACAAAATGTTTCTAATGATATTAGTCTGATGTTAGCAAAAAAATTAAATCCAGTGTCCCTGGTACTCATGCAGTCTTATTGCTTTTGATTTGACTCCTTCCGCTTCTTGATAACTTTCTCTCCTCTCTGAATCAGCACTGATAAATTCTTTAATGTATTCACTTCCTTCTCCATTAAAATCCCTGCTATATCAGGATTTAAAAAAATAGTTTGATTTCTATTTTGAATAAATATATAGTCAATGTCACTCTTTCCAATAAATAATGTCATATATGCAACATTTGGCAAAAGATTTTAGTATAAGAACAATGGCACACAAATGAGCACAAAGCAGTACTTATTTTACTTTATGTTGTTATGTTATATTCTTTAAAATTAATTTACAAATGTTATTATACCTATTTAGTGTGATGGCTACTTGTTAGGTTTATTCCTTTTTTTCCCTTAGATGTCTTAATTTTTTTTTTCTATTTTAGATTGTGTCTACCATATTACTTACAAAATAAGTCACAAGTAACTTAGAAATATTTTCACCCAATTTCTAATGTGATTTTCATACTTAAGTTTTAAAACAATTACTTAGAAGCAATTTTTGATGTGCTCTAAGTGTTAGAATGTCATACCCAGGCCCATCTGAATCAGAGATTAAAACAAAATCAGTGAATCATACATCCAGGACTTTAGATCTGTATTTGGAAATTGCTTGGTATTTTTAACCATTTTATTGAGGTATGATTTACTTCTTACAAACTTTATATATTTAAAGTATTCAACTCACTGGGTTTGGATATAAGTACACACTCATGAAACCATCACTACCATCAAGGCCATAGACATATCCATTACCTCCCAAAGTTTCCTCCCACTCTCTTTATTATTTGTGGTAAGAACACATAGGATCTAGCCTATTAGAAAATTTTAAATGTACAATACAATATTCTTAGCTATAGGCACTATGCTGTATATTAGATCTTCAGAACTTAATTATCTTGCATAAGTAAAATTTTATACCCTTTGACCATCACCTACTCCTTACTTCATTCCCCCAGCCCCTGGAAATCACCATTCTACCCTGTGCTTTTACTCTTTTGACTATTTTAGATTCCACATGTTAGTGACATTATGTAATATTTGTCTTTCCGTGTTTGGCTTATTTCATTGAGCATAATGTCCTCTAGGTCCAGCCATGTTATCACAAATGGCAGGATTTCCTTTATTTTGTAAGACTGAATAATAATTCTATTGTATGTATATACCACATATTCTTTTTTAAAGATTACGGTGATTTTATTTTATTCTTTGTAGTACTTCTTTGTTTTTTCTAAATTTTCCATAGTGAGCATGTATTACTTTTTTTTTTTTTTTTTTTTTGCGGTTCGCGGGCGTCTCACTGTTGCGGTCTCTCCCGTTGCGGAGCACAGGCTCCGGATGCAGCAGGCTCAGCGGCCATGGCTCACAGGCCCAGCCGCTCCGCGGCATGTGGGATCTTCCCGGACTGGGGCACGAATCCGTGTCCCCTGCATCGGCAGGTGGACCCTCAACCACTGCGCCACCAGGGAAGCCCCATGTATTACTGTTTTATTGAAGTATAGTTGGTTTACTATCTTGTGTTAGTTTCAGGTGTACAGCAAAGTAATTCAGTTACACATAAATATTTTTTTCCAATTCTCTTCCACTATAGGTTAGTACAAGATACTGAATATTGTTCCCTGTGCTCTACAGTAAGTACTTGTTGTTTATCTATTTTATAAATAATGGTGTGTATCTGTTAATTGCAAACTCCTAATGTATCCCCTCCAGCTTTCCCCTATAGTAACCATAAATTTGTTTTCTATGTTTGTCAGTATGTTTCTGTTTTGTAAATAAGTTCATTTGCATTACTTTTTAGATTCCATGTATAAGTGATATCATATATTTGTCTTTGACTTACTTCACTCAGTATGATAATCTCTAGGTCCATTCATGTTGTTGCAAATGGCAATATTTCATTCTTTTCTATGGCCGAGAAATAGTCCATTTTATATATACTACATCTTCTTTATCCATTCATCTATTCATGGACACTTAGGTTGCCTCCGTGTCTTGGCCATTACAAATAGTGCTGCTATGAGCATTAGGGTGCATGTATCTTTTCGAATTACAGTTTTTGTCTTTTCCAGATGTAGAGCATGTATCACTTTAATGATTAAAGAAAATAATTATTTAAAGTACATTCTATAGCATGGCACTCAAGGTCTTGGAAAGAATTCCGTTCCAGCTACTCTGTTATATCCCTCACTGTTTCCTAAACACATCAAGCATGTCCACACTTCCCTGCTTTTTTTCCTAAAGTTTCTACTGCTTGGAAGCCCTCACAAGAACTTGTAATGTATCACAATTTCTTTCTTTTTTTTTTTTATCACAATTTCTTTATCCACTCATCCCTCAGAGGATATTAAGGCTGTTTCCATATCTTGGCTATTCTAAACAGTAATGTAAGGAAATTGCATAGTATTTCCATTCAGACATGGTTTCAGTTGCCTTTCTGATCTAAATGATGGTTAATAATAGTAAACTGTTGAAATACTACACATGTAATGTTCTAAAAACCACATCTCACTTAGAAAGGAAATGGTTCACAATAATTCCTCAATCAGATGTTGCTACCAATTGTACTGGCACATTACATAATCAATAAATGCTTCTTACCATTACTATTATCAATTATTATTATTGTTATTATTATTATTACTCACATATTGAGTATCGACTCTGGATGAGGATCTGCTGGTACTGGTGGGTGAACGTTCATGATCCTAAGGGAAATTAGTAGCTCATATTGACCAAGCACTTTGTATGTGCAAAGTGCTTTTACTAATTATAACAATAAATCCTCAGAGCTTCTCTATGAAATAGGTGCTATTTGTATTTCCATTTCAGAGAATGTAAAGTTTAGACCCAGTAATCTGTCCAAGGTCAAGAGAATACCTGGCTGAGCCAAGGTTAAACTACTTGACCTTTACCATAAAGCTAAATTCTTAATTGTCACATACTCCAGGCAATGGAGAATGATAGGAAACTGAGTCACTGAGCTGAAGGACATTATAGATTATCTGGTTCTATTAATTTCACATACAGAGAAAATAGAGCACAATGAATTTGTGCCTTCTCTGTAGTCACAAATTCAAAGGCAAAATCTAGTCTCTTTATTCAGAGTTTTATATTTGGTATGACTTCTAAAATAGCCTTGTGCCAATTTGGAAATGGGATCCCATCCCTTCTCTTCCTGTCAGTACTTATCCACAACTTATCTACTTAGTGTATCATGAAAGACTTTTTTTTTTTTTTTGGAAAAAACACTTAACCACAATTCAAGAATTTTTTCCCCAGAATCTCTAAGTCTGATATTTGTGGGGCCTCGAACACATTTCTCTCTGTGACAATGAGTTCTTCATTTGTGTAAGATAAAAGAGTTGAATATGATGAACTACATATTTAATAATGAACTACATTATTTAAAAACCTCTTAAAAACCATGGCATATACTGCTATTTTTCATTCTCCTAATTGTACTCTTGGGTATTGTTGAGCCGTCAGTTACCATTGAAAATAATATTTTACACCTGTATAACTGAAGGAGTCTTTCAAATTAACACATTTTTTCCTTATAAGCAATCTGCAAATGTAGTTATTTTTTAAATTCCCTGTACAGTGAGAAAGCAGAAATTCAAGAGGTTAATTTCAACACTACCCATCTACCAAGTAGTAAAATGGAAATTCAACCACAGTTCTTTGGATTCAACTTTCATTAGTCTGCTAAGTTCACCGGTCTTTAGAAAAAAGCACAGTTTTACAACCTATGATGTGACTAAATGAAAAGTCAGAGGCATGAAACATGAACAAAATTGAAAAGAGAAGAATCTGCAATAAGTCTGGGAAGGAAATTAAAAGTAAAATAACTACTGATGGAAGGACTTGAAATTGCTTGGAAAACAGGGAAGTTAGCATTTCCTCATTGATCTTGGGATATTTGGACACAAATTAAAAGGACAAATGACGGACTCCAGAATTTGGAAAGTTATCGGTGAAATGTAGTCATTAGAGTGTTTTAGCATTATTCTCTTCAAGGTTATTAATTCACCTTTTAACATAACTTTAATGCTTTCTCTTCATTTGTCAGTTATTAGCTTTTGCCCTACGTTGGATTTTAATTACATTCACTTTCTTTGTCATTAGATGTGATGTGCTGGGTCATTCTGCCACTTCAAAAATCAGTTGATGAGACAGCTGATGTACTTCAATAAAATTCAGTGATTATTTTGAGTGAAATTACCCTTGTGTTGTTACTTCAGTACAAAATGTTTTGTAGTTTCTCTCGTCATGCCTTAATATTTAGGATATAAAATTCAATATGTGTATGCAAAAGCGAGAATGTATAGAGTATATTTTCACAGTCATAATGTCACTCTGCTAAGACAGTTTATTAATATGAGTATTACTGAAGAAAAAAATATATATCTTTGCATTGTTACTAAAAGCTATTGAGCAACCCTCTTAACTCTAGAGAGTTAGTGATAGAAAATGTAAAACAAAGACAATCTGTACTCTCATAAATTTTAGTGAAGGTTTTGAATATTTATTTAGTTATGAGTTAGGTCATTTCATATGTATATACACATTTCATATGTATATATAAAAATAGCACTTAAGGATTTATCCTTTATGACTCTAATGCATTTTTTGCATAGAAGGCTGAATGGATGGATGTTTTCAGTATAGCACTAACATACATGCAAGTGTTGTAAAATGTAGGATAATGTAACGTAAGAGTTGAAGTGTATTCTCCCATGTCACTCACCACATATAGGAAAAAAATGGCACAGTGGTCCTAGAAGACAGTAGTGAGGGTCTTGAACCAGAATATCTGAATTCAGTTTCAAACTCTTGTACAATGTTTGAATCAGAGTGAATTGGTTGAATTCTTTCTCTGTGTCTTAGTTTCCTAATCTGCAAAATAGGGATTTTTTTGCAGATTAGGGGATATTTTATGGACCAAATACATACATTAATTTTCACACGTAGGTAAATTGCTTATAACAATTGCTGGCAAAAGGTAATCTCTCCCTGTATGTTATCTTTGTTGTGATTATTATTACATAGCAACCCTTTTATTTTTTCACCTATTTTTCCTGATTGGATTGCACACATAAATAATGAGCCAAGCTTGGCTCTGTTTCTTGAAACACTTATCCTGATTTTATCTCTTCCTCCTACCTCTACTCTACCTGGGGATGCTCTTGGAATGCATGTGGAGCAACCCTTTTGAGATCAATGACAGTTTCTGTCTCTCATAATCTGTAAGATGCACCAAAGGACCACTAAGATCCAACAATATACCTTTTATAGCTCTTTAAATAGCAAAGTCTTGAGAGGAGCATGGTATGTGAACATTTTAATTCAGTTTCTGCTGGTATGTATTCACAGACACCAAAGTAGACACAAAGAAATGGTTTTAAATTTACAACCTCCATTTTCTTTTTGGGTGGTTCTTTCTCAGGATTAGTAAGGTCTGTTGGTTCTCTTAGAATTGGGGATGGATTCTCAGCAGGAGTCAGTCCTCTGTCTTGTACCTGGATATTGATACTTGGAATGTCATTGATGAGCATTTTAAGAGTTTTTAATCCCTTTTTGGCTCTGGGTCAGCTCTTCAAATGACCATGAATTTATACTGAGCCAGAAGTGCTGAAGAAAGCTTCATTACTCTGGATAAAGTGCAACACCATCATTCATTTTTTAATTTAGGCTGTGCTTCAAGTGTTGGAGGTTGTAATCAATTACATTAACACATGATGCAATTTGACTCATTTGAGCAATTTCAATCAGGGTTTCATCCTCATCATAGTGCTGAGACTGCTGTATTGAAAGTAAATAATGACCTTTTGATTGCAACAACGGGTGTTGTCTTTTATGATTTTGTTGGACCTTTTGGCAGCATTTGATGCAGTTAATCATGACATTTTATTGACTGGTTTATATATTTTAGTAGGATTTTCTTAAATAAAAGTAAAACCAATTCAAAGTGCTATCTCAGTGATCTATTTAAATGTCTGTTTAGTAAGGTCATTTGATCTCTACTGTAGGATCCTACAAGACTGAAAGTGACTTTTTTCTGCTTTTCTATTTCTATTTTGTACAAATTCACTTTTTTATAGACAAATTTCTGGAAGTTTTGTGACATTATAGGATGACTTGGACAGTTTTTAACATCTCAGTTTGAAAAATTAGAGAAGTGTATTTGTTCCCTACATACGTAGTGACGTTGACCAATTGTTATACTCCATTACTGGTATAATCATTTATAAAACTCTAGCTTCTAATTCTGCTATCTATGGCAGACATAAAATTACACAGCATATACACACACTTACCTAGGTCCAAACAAAATGTTAATAGGCTAAGAAATGTAAAACAAAGTAGCTTTCTCTAAATCAAGCCATTTTCAGAGTACTCCAAAGGTGAAAGTGACCCAACTAACAGTAAGGTAGTTCTTGGCGTTAACTAAGACTTTACCTGAAGAGCCTAATTGTATTGATGTTAGAGTTGCAAATATGCAGAAGGCAACTGGAAACTGCTTGATATCATTGTTTAGCTAAAAGGCACAGCTAAAATACTGTTCTCTTTGTAATTCCCATGATAAGAAGCTGGAAATTTAAATGAATGTTGGAAGCTCAAAAATTGTCAAATATAGAAATATGGTTCTGGAAAAAAAAAACAATGGTCAGCACTAGGCTTACAGATGATTTTCTCACTTTACTGGAGAAATGTCTGCAGGAAAAAAACAAAAACAAAAAAAAACAAGGAACATAACCTGGTCAAATCTCCTGGTAAACAGTCTGTGAGAAACATTTTGCAAATGTATTAAAGTATTTACTAGTAGAAGAGCCCTTATCTATGGAGGGGTCTTAGAAGGATGCACCTATTTGAATTGCTTAATAAAAACACACTTAGAATGGATGGATTTATGAACATGGCTCCCTGGTAAAAGTCCTGTATGCTATACAAATATCAGAGTATAAAATGGAGATTTCTCTTGACTGAAACAGCTATTTTCCTTTTCTGGTGTAATTTATGTAGCTTCAAACATTATTTAGAGATTTCATATGTTACTCTGGACCAGAATATACTCTTATGTAGCAAAAAAAGATGTAACAGCTGCAGTGGCAATCCTAGACTTCTCTCTGCTTATACACCGTGATTATTTCTATCCTTGAAATTTTTCTGAAAGCTCAATCTCTGATTGTGTGTCTTATTTGACAATGCAGCTCTTTGTGTTATTGCAGAATTGTTTAAGCAATTATGTTTTAACTTATTTTGTATACCTTTTCTAAAACTAAATGGTGTGTATTCCATAAGAACATGAAATTAGGTATTGAATGTGATTCATGGGGAATTATTTTAAATTGGATTTTAAATGAGTTTGGAATTTTAGGCTAACAGGGATCCTTACGTTAGTTGGTTCTTTTAATTAGAGTAGCAGTAATATAAACTACTATAGATACTAACATATTACATACTACACCAAGCATTAGTTTATCTTTTGATAAGTAATTCTGGATATTTACCAGGAATAATAATTTTTAGTACATATTTTCCCTTATATTTATTCTAAACAAATCTCTTTCTGACAGTAATTTGTTTTCATTTATTATTTACAATATCCTTTTCCCCAAACATCAAACATTTTACTCCTTGGTTTTCTGCCACTTCAATTCCCTAAACCTGAATATTGTTTAAGTCAACCTTCTGCCTTTCCCAATCTTAATTCTGAATAGAATTAAACAAATTACATGACCATGATCTCTAAACTCTTAAGGATTCTCAATTTTATACAGCAGCCCTTCTATACTCTCTCCGTTCTTAATATTCTCCATGATACTCAAAACTCTCACTTCATAGACTCCTTCTCATACAACACAGTTTTGCCTCCTAATTCACAAATTAACAAATTTAATGAGATGCATACTTTGCTGGTATTTTAAGCTTTTGATCTAAAAACCTGTCTGAATTGTAATACCACCTTCCTCTTAACCTTCCATTTGAGATGATTTTTTGTTTGTTTTCCTGGAGGACGGTAACTTCCCCATTTTTTATGTCAACTTACATCTTGCTGCCTATTTGGGCCTTATTCCATTAGTTGTTCTTTCTTCAGTTTTATTGTCATTTATTATTTTTTTAATCCCTCTTATTCTTCTTTCTGCCTTGTTCATGCCACTCCATTTTAACTGAAATTTAAAAAAAAAGAAATGGACATAAGTAAAGAATCTAATCATAAAAACTGCCATACTATCATAATCTATCTTGTATAGTTAATGAAGTATTTCCCTTCTCTAAAGAGTACAAGCTCTTAAAAGAGTAGTCTACAGTTTTTTTATCTCCAATTTCATATTTATTCTTTTGGCATTTTGCCTACCTTTCCACTTACAGGGTTCTCCCCAAGGTTACCAAAGACATCTTAGTTTCCAATTTCAATAGTTGTTGTTGTTGCTTTTTACTCTCTGATTCCTGTGGAGTAAATGAAAATTGTTGATCAGTCATCTTTCATCTTGCAAATGGGATGAAACAATTGGTCTTTCCTCTAACTTCTCTAATGCTTATTGCCAGTGTTCTTTTTGGCTCTTCATCTCAGGCTGGCTCCTTAAAATTTAGTGCTTCCTGGATTCCTTCACTGACCTGCTCTCATTCTATTCATTTATCTTTACATAAATTATTTTATGTAAATTTGATTTATTTAAAATAAATTTATATTTATTTATTTCAAGCATTCTCATGGCTTTTGCCAGTGCCTAAATGTCCATAATCCTTAAATCCCTCTTTCCTGCTACTGCTTTCTCCTGAAATACAGACCAAAATTTCTAAATATATGTTGACTGTCTGTACTTTGATTAATTTAACTTGTCCAAACCTTTGCTCCTCAGTATTTGTTGCCCTCAAAACATACACTAGAAGGTATCATTCACTCAGTTATACAAGAAGAGACCCAGAAATAACCTGGAGCAGAGATTCTCACTGTGGTGTGCCTGATATTGTTCATCTCTGCCCATGTTGTCAGGTGATTTCCTTTGCTAAGTTATTTATCCCAATGTGCTATAAAATAGAATTACTTTTTGTGCTTCATGATGTAAGAAAAGCATAGACTTCTTACATATTCTAATTTCTGATAACTTAAGAAATCATTAAATTTGGTCAAATCAGCATCTGAAAGGCCTCTCAAAACTGCTTCTTATTTCCTATCACCCTACCCCCATTCTTTTGTTAAGAACCTTTTCTTTTTTTTTTACATCTTTATTGGAGTATAATTGCTTTACAATGGTGTGTTAGTTTCTGCTTTATAACAAAGTGATCAGCTATACATATACATATATCCCCATATCTCCTCCCTCTTGTGTCTCCCTCCCACCCTACCTATCCCACCCCTCTAGGTGGTCACAAAGCACCGAGCTATGCACCCTCTGCTATGCAGCTGCTTCCCACTAGCTATCTATTTTACATTTGGTAGTATATGTAATGCCACTCTCTCACTTCATCCCAGCTTACCCTACCCCATCCCTGTGTCCTCAAGTCCATTCTCTATGTCTGTGTCTTTATTCCTGTCATGTCCCTAGGTTCTTGATAACTTTTTTTTTTTTTTTTAGATTCCATATATATGTGTTAGCATACGCTATTTGCTTTTCTCTTTCTGACTTACTTCACTCTGTATGACAGACTCTAGGTCCATCCACCTCACTACAAAAAACTCAATTACATTTATTTTATGGCTGAGTAATATTCCATTGTATATATGTGCCACATCCTCTTTATCCATTCATCTATCGATGGACACTTAGGTTGTTTCCATGTCCTGGCTATTATAAATATAGCAGCAATAAACATTGTGCTGCATGACTTTTTTGAATTATGGTTTTCTCAGGTATATGCCCAGGAGTGGGATTGCTGAGTTTTATTTTTAGTTTTTTAAGGAACCTCCATACTACTCTGCATAGTGGCTGTATTAATTTACATTCCCACCAACAGCACAAGAGGGTTCCCTTTTCTCCATGCCC
Organism: Orcinus orca; assembly: GCF_937001465.1. Lineage (NCBI taxonomy): Eukaryota > Metazoa > Chordata > Mammalia > Artiodactyla > Delphinidae > Orcinus > Orcinus orca. The sequence continues at coordinate 42,775,038 of NC_064576.1, read as the reverse complement.
TCTCCAGTATTTATTGTTTGTAGTTTTTTGATGATGGTCATTCTGACTGGTATGAGGTGATACCTCACTGTAGTTTTGATTTGCATTTCTCTAATGATTAGTGATGTTCAGCACTCTTTCATGAGATTTTTGGCAATCTGTATATCTTCTTTGAAGAAATATCTATTTAGGTTCTGCCCATTTTTGCATTGGGTTGTTTGTTTTTTATATATGGATCTGCATGAGCTGCTTGTAAATTTTAGAGATTAATCCTTTGTCAGTTGCTTCATTTGCAAATATTTTCTCCCATTCTGACTGTTGTCTTTTCATCCTGTTTATGGTTTCCTTTGCTATGTAAAAGGTTTGGGTTTTAAGTTTTATTAGGTCCCATTTGTTTATTTTTGTTTTTATTTCCACTTCTCTAAGAGGCAGGTCAAAAAGGATCTTGCTGTGATTTAAGTCATAGAGTGTTCTACCTATGTTTTCCTCTAAGAGTTTTATAGTGTCTGGCTTTACATTTATGTATTTAATGCATTTTGAGTTCATTTTTATGTATGGTGTTAGAGAGTGTTCTAATTCCATTCTTTTACATGTAGCTGTCCAGTTCTCCCAGCACAACTTATTGAAGAGGATGTCTTTTCTCCACTGTATATTCTTGCTTCCTTTATCAAAAATAAGGTGACCATGTGTTCATGGGTTTAACTCTGGGCTTTCTATCCTGTTCCATTGATCTATATTTCTGTTTTTGTGCAAGTACCATACTGTCTTGATTACTGTAGCTTTGTAGTATAGTTTGAAGTCAGGGAGTCTGATTCCTCCAGCTCCATTTTTCGTTCTCAAGATTGCTTTGGATATTCAGGGTCTTTTGTGTTTCCACACAAATTGTGAAATTCTTTGCTCTAGTCCTGGGAAAAATGCCATTTGTCGTTTGATAGGGATTGCATTGAATCTGTAGATTGCTTTGGATAGTATAGTCATTTTCACAATGTTGATTCTTCCAGTCCAAGAACATGGTATATCTCTCCATCTATTTGTATCATGTTTAATTATTTTCATCAGTGTCTTATAGTTTTCTGCATACAGGTTTTTTGACTCCTTAGGTAGGTTTATTCCTAGGTATTTTATTCTTTTGGTTGCAGTGGTAAATGCGAGTGTTTCTTTAATTTATCTTTTGGATTTTTCATCATTAGTGTATAGGAATGCAAGAGATTTTTGTGCATTAATGTTGTATCCTGCTACTTTACCAAATCCATTGATTAGCTCTAATAGTTTTCTGGTAAAGTCTTTAGGATTCTCTATGTATAGTATCATGTCATCTGCAAACATGGACAGTTTTACTTCTTCTTTTCTGATTTGGATTCCTTTTATTTTTTATTTTTTCTTCTCTGATTGATGTGGCTAAAACTTCCAAAACTACGTTGAATAAAAGTGATGAGAGAGGGCTTTGTCTTGTTCCTGGTTTAGTGGAAATGGTTTAAGTTTTTCAACATTGAGGACGATGTTGGTTGTGTGTTTGTCATGTACAGCCTTTATTATGTTGAGTTCAGTTCCCTATATGCCTAGTTTCTGGAGGGTTTTTACCATAAATGGGTGCTGAATTTTGTCATAACCGTTTTCTGCATCTATTCAGATGATCCTATCATTTCTCTCCTTCAATTTGTTATTATGGTGTATCACATTGATTGGTTTGCAAATATTGAAGAATTCTTGCATTCCTGGGATCACTTGATCAAGGTGCATGATCCTTTTAATAAGCTGTTGGATTCTGTTTGCTAGTATTTTGTTGAGGATTTTTGCATCTATGTTCAACAGTGATATTGGCCTTTAGTTTTCTATATTTGTGACATCTTTGCCTGGTTTTGGTATCAGGGTGATGATGGCCTCACAGAATGAGTTTGGGAGTGTTACTCCCTCTGTTATTTTTTGCAAGAGTTTGAGAAGGATAGGTGTTAGCTCTTCTCTAAATGTTTGATAGAATTTGCCTGTGAAGCCACTGGTCCTGCGCTTTTGCTTGTTGGAAGATTTTTAACCACAGTTTCAATTTCAGTGCTTATGATTGGTCTGTTCATATTTTCTACTTCTTCCTGGTTCAGTCTGGCAGGTTGTGCATTTCTAATAATTTGTCCATTTCTTCCAGGTTGTCCATTTTATTGTCACAGAGTTGTTTGTAGTAATCTCTCATGATCCTTTGTATTTCTGCAGTGTCAGTTGTTACTTCTCCTTTTTCATTTCTAATTCTATTGATTTGAATCTTCTCCCTTTTTTTCTTGATGAGTCTGTCTAATGGTTTATCAATTTTGTTTATCTTCTCAAAGAACCAGCTTTTGGTGTTATGGATCTTTGCTATTGTTTCCTTCATTTCTTTTTCATTTATTTCTGATCTGATCTTTATGATTTCTTTCCATCTGTTAACTTTGGGTTTTTTTTCTTTTCTTTCCCTATTTGCTTTAGGTACAAGGTTAGGTTGTTTATTTAAGATGTTTTCTGTTTCTTAAGGTATGATTGTGTTGCTATAAACTTCCCTCTTAGAACTGCTTTTGCTGCATCCCATAGGTTTTGGGTTATCGTGTGTCCATTTTCATTTGTTTCTAGGTATATTTTGATTTCCTTTTTGATTTTTTCAGTGATCACTTCGTTATTAAGTAGTGTATTGTTTAGCCTCCATGTGTTTGTATTTTTTACAGATATTTTCCTGTAATTGATATCTAGTCTCATAGCGTTGTGGTTGAAAAAGATACTTGATACAATTTCAATTTTCTTAAATTTACCAAGGCTTGATTTGTGACCCAAGATATGATCTATCCTGGAGAATGTTCCATGAGCACTTGAGAAGAAAGTGTAATCTGCTGTTTTTGGATGGAATGTCCTATAAATATCAATTAAGTCCATCTTGTTTAATGTATCAGTTAAAGCTTGTGTTTCCTTATTTATTGATATTTTGATCTGTCCATTGGTGAAAGTGGGGTGTTAAAATCTGCTACTATGAATGTGTTACTGTCGATTTCCCCTTTTATTAGTATTTAGGCTGTTAGTATTTGCCTTATATATTGAGGTGCTCCTTGTTGGGTGCATAAATATTTACAATTGTTATATCTTCTTCTTGGATCAATCCCTTGATCATTATATATTGTCCTTCTTTGTCTCTGGTAACAGTGTTTATTTTAAAGTCTATTATTTCTGATATGAGAATTGCTACTCCAGCTTTTTTTGATTTCCATTAGGATGGAACATCTTTTTCCATCCCCTCACTTTCAGTCTGTATGTGTCCCTAGGTCTGAAGTGGGTCTCTTGTAGACAGTATATATACAGGTCTTTTTTTGTATCCATTCAGCCAGTCTGTGTCTTTTGGTGGGAACATTTAATCCATTTGCATTTAAGGTAATTATCAATATGTATGTTTCTATTCCCATTATCTTAATTGTTTTGGGTTTGTTATTGTAGGTATTTTCCTTCTCTTGTGTTTCTTGCCTAGAGATGTTCCTTTAGCATTTGTTGTAAAGCTGGTTTGGTGGTGCTGAACTCTCTCAGCTTTTGCTTGTCTGTAAAGGTTTTAATTTCTCCATCAAATCTGAATGAAATCCTTGCTGGGTAGAGTAATCTTGGTTGTAGGTTTTTCTCCTTCATCACTTTAAATATGTCCTGCCAGTCCCTTCTGGCTTGCAGAGTTTCTGCTGAAAGATCAGCTATTAACCTTATGGGGATTCCCTTGTTTGTTACTTGTTGTTTTTCCCTTACTGCTTTTAATGTGTTTTCTCTGTACTTAATTTTTGATAGTTTGATTAATATGTGTCTTGGCATGTCTCTCCTTGGATTTACCCTGTATGGGACTTTCGGTGCTTCCTGGACTAGATTAACTATTTCCTTTCCCATATAAGGGAAGTTTTCAACTATAATCTCTTCAAATATTTTCTCAGTCCCTTTCTTTTTCTCTTCTTCTGGGACCCCTATAATTTGAATGTTGGTGTGTTTAATGTTGTTCCAGAGGTCTCTCAGACTGTCCTCATTTCTTTTCATTCTTTTTTCTTTATTCTGCTCTGCAGTAGTTATTTCCACTATTTTATCTTCCAGGTCACTTATGCGTTTTTGTGCTTCAGTTATTCTGCTATTGATCCCTTCTAGAGTATTTTTAATTTCATTTATTGTGTTGTTAATCATTGTTTGTTTCCTTTTTAGTTCTTCTTGGTCTTTGTTAAATGTTTCTTGCCTTTTCTCTTTTCCATTTCCAAGATATTGTATCATCTTTCCTATCATTATTCTGAATTCTTTTTCAGGTAGACTGCCTATTTCCTCTTCATTTTTTAGGTCTGGTGGGTTTTTACCTTGCTCCTTCATCTGCTGTGTGTTTTTCTGTCTTCTCATTTTGCTTATCTTACTGTGTTTGGTGTCTCCTTTGTGCAGGCTGCAGGTTCGTAGTTCCCGCTCTTTTTGGTGTCTGTTCCCAGTGGCTAAAGTTGGTTCAGTGGGTTGAGTAGGCTTCTGAGTGGAGGGGACTAGTGCCTGTGTTCTGGTGGATGAGGCTGGATCTTGTATTTTTGGTGGGCAGGTTTACATCTCTTGGTGTGTTTTGGGGTGTCTGTGGACTTATGATTTTAGGCAGCCTCTCTGTTAATGGGTGGGGTTGTGTTCCTTTCTTGGTAGTTGTTTGGCATAAGGTGTCCATCACTGTAGCTTCCTGGTCATTGAGTGCAGCTGGGTCTTGGCATTGAGATGGAGATCTCTGGGATATTTTTGCCTTTTGATATTACATAGAGCTGGAAAGTCTCTTGTGGACAAGTGTCCTGAAGTTGGCTCTCCCACCTCAGAGGCACAGCACTGACTCCTGGCTGGAGCACCAAGCACCTTTCATCCACATAGCTCAGAATAAAAGGGAGAAAAAGTAGAAAGAAAGAAAGAAAGAAAAGAAAGAAAGAAAGAAAGAAAGAAAGAAAGAGGATAAAATTAAATAAAGTATGATAAAATAAAATAATTTAAATAAAAAATAATTATTAAGAAAAAAAAATTTTTTAAAGTTAAAAAAAAGAAAAAATGGATGGACAGAACCCTAGGACAAATGGTGAAAGCAAAGCTATACAGACAAAATCTCACACAGAAGCATACACATACACACTCATTAAAAGAGGAAAAGGAAAAAAAAATTATATATCTTGCTCTCAAAGTCCACCTCCTCAATATGGGATGATTCGTTGTCTCTTCAGGTATTCCACAGATGCAGGGTACATCAAGTTGGAGGTTTAATCCACTGTTCCTGAGGCTGCTGGGAGAAATTTCCCTTTCTCTTCTTTGTTCGCACAGCTGCAGGGGTTCAGCTTTGGATTTGGCCCTGCCTCTGCATGTAGGTCGCCTGAGGGCGTCTGTTCCTTGCTCAGACAGGACGGGGTTAAAGGAGCTGCTGGTTCGGGGGCTCTGGCTCACTCAGGCCGGGGCTAGGGAGGAGGGCGGATGCGGGGCAAGCCTGCAGTGGGAGAGGCCAGCATGATGTTGCACCAGCCTGAGGCGTGCCGTGCCTTCTCCCGGGGAAGTTGTCTGTGGATCTCGGGACCTTGGCGGTGGCGGGCTGCACATGCTCCTGGGAGGGGTGGTGTGGACAGTGACCTGTGCTCGCACAGAGGCTTCTTGGTGGTGGCAGCAGCAGCCTTAGCATCTCATGCCCATCTCTGGTGTTTGCACTGTTAGACGTGGCTGCGCCTGTCTCTGGACCTCCTTTAAGCAGTGCTCTTAATCCCCTCTCCTCATGCACCAGGAAACAAAGAGGGAAGAAATAGTCTCTTGCCTCCTCGGCAGTTCCAGACTTTTTCCCGGACTCCCTCCTGGCTAGCCGTGGTGCAGTAACCCCTTCAGGCTATGTTCATGCCGCCAGTCCTCTCCCTGGGATCAAATCGATGCCCGAGCCTCAGCTCCCAGCCCCTGCCCACCCCGGCGGGTGAGCTGACAAGCCTCTTTGGTGAGCGAAGGTTGGCACCGATCCTCTGTGCAGGAATCTCTCTTTGCCCTCCGCACCCCTGTTGCTGCGCTCTCCTCCATGGCTCCAAAGCTTCCCTGCTTTGCCACCTGCAGTCTCCGCCCACCCATAACTTTTTAAAAATTTCTGATCTGATTTTTATGATTTTTTTCCTTCTGCTAACTTTGGGGGGTTTTTGTTCTTCTTTCTCTAATTGCTTTAGGTGTAAGATTAGGTTTTTTATTTAAGATGTTTCTTCTTTCTTGAGGTAGGATTGTATTGCTATAAACTTCCATATTAGAATGGCTTTTGCTGCATCCCATAGGTTTTGGGTCATCTTGTTTTCATTGTCCTTTGTTTCTAGGTATTTTTTGATTTCCCCTTTGATTTCTTCAGTGATCTCTTGGTTATTTAGTAGTGTATTATTTAGCCTCCATGTGTTTGTACTTTTTACAGATTTATTCCTGTAATTGATATCTAGTCTCATAGCATTGTGGTCAGAAAAAGGTACTTGATACCATTTGAATTTTCTTAAATTTACCAAGGCTTGATTTGTGAAACAAGGTATGATCTCTCCTGGAGAATGTTCCATGAGCACTTGAGAAGAATGTGTATTCTGTTGTTTTTGGATGGAATGTCCTATAAATATCAATTAACTCCATCTTGTTTAATGTATCATTTAAAGGTTGTGTTTCCTTATTTATTTTCATTTTGGAAGATCTGTCCATCTGTGAAAGTGGGGTGTTTAAGTATCCTACTATGATTGTGTTACTGTCGATTTCCCCTTTTATGGCTGTTAGCATTTGCTTTATGTATTGAGGTGTTCCTATGTTGGGTGCATATATATTTACAATTGTTATATCTTCTTCTAGGATTGATCCCTTAATCATTATGCAGTGTCCTTCTTTGTCTTTTGTAATAGTCTTTATTTTTAAGTCTATTTGGTCTGATATGAGAATTGCTACTCCAGCTTCTTTTGATTTCCAGTTGCATGGAATATCTTCTTCCATCACCTAACTTTCAGTCTGTGTCCCTAGGAATGAAGTGTGTCTCTTGTAGACAGTGTAGATACAGTTCTTTTTATTTGTATCCTTTCAGCCAGTCTATGTCTTTTGATTGGCACATTTAATCCATTTACACTTAAGGTAATTATCAATATGTATGTTCCTATTACCATTTTCTTAATTGTTTTGGGTTTGTTATTGTAGGTCTTTTCCTTCTCTTATGCTTCCTGCCTAGAGAAGTTCCTTTAGCATTTGTTGTAAAGCTGATTTGTTGGTGCTGAATTCTCTTAGCTTTTGCTTGTCTATAAAGTTTTTAATTTCTCCATCGAATCTGAATGAGATCCTTGCTGGATAGAGTAATCTTAGTTGTAGATTTTTCCCTTTCCTCACTTTAAATATGTCCTGCCACTCTCTTCTGTCTTGCACAGTTTCTGCTCAAAGATCAGCTGTTAACCTAATAGGGATTCCTTTGTATATTATTTGTTGTTTTTCCCTTCCTGCTTTTAATATCTTTTCTGTATATTTAATTTTTGATAGTTTGATTAATATGTGTCTTGGCATGTTTCTCCTTGGATTTATCCTGTACCGGACTCTCTGCACATCCTGGACTTAATTGAATATTTCCTACCCATATTAGGGAAGTTTACAACTATAATTTCTTCAAATATTTTCTCAGTCCTTTTTTTTTTTTCTCTTCTTCTTCTGGGCCCCTTTTAATTTGAATGTTGGCATGTTTAATGTTGTCCCAGAAGTCTCTGAGACTGTCTTCAATTATTTTCATTCTTTTTTCTTTATTCTGCTCAGCAGTAGTTATTTCCACTATTTTATCTTTTATCTTCCATATCACTTATCTGTTCTTCTGCCTCAGTTATACTGTTATTGATTTCTCCTAGTGAATTTTTAATTTCATTTATTTTGTTGTTAATCATTGTTTGTTTGCTCTTTAGTTCTTCTAGGTCCTGGTTAAACGTTTCTTGTACTTTCTTCATTGTATTTCCAAGATTTTGAATCATCTTTACTATCATTACTCTGAATTATTTCTCAGGTAGACTGCCTATTTCCTCTTCATTTGTTAGGTCTGGTGGATTTTTACCTTGCCCTTTCACCTGGGTGTGTTTCTCTGTTTCTCATTTTGCTTAACTTACTGTGTTTGGGGTCTTCTTTTCACAGGCTGCAAGTTTGTAATTCCTGTTGTTTTTGGTGTCTGCCCCCAGTGGGTATGGTTTGTTCAGTGGGTTGTGTAGGGTACCTGGTGGAGGGGACTGGTGCTTGCGTTCTGGTGAATGCAGCTGTTTTTTGTCTTTCTGGTGGGCAGGCCTGCACCTGGTGGTATGTTTCAGGGTGTATGTGACCTTATTATGATTTTAGGCAGCCTCTCAGCTATGGGCGGGGTTGTGTTCCTATCTTGCTAGTTGTTTGGCATAGGGTGTCCAGCACTGTAGCATGCTGTCATTGAGTGGAGCTGGGTCCTAGCATTGAGACGGAGATCTCTGTGAGAGCTTTTGCCATTTGATATTACATGCAGCAAGGAGATCTCTGGTGGACCAATGTCCTGAACTCGGCTCTCACACTTCAGAGTCATAAGTCTGACAGCTGGCCAGAGCACCAAGACACTGTCATCCACATGGCTCAGAAGGAAAGAGGGAAAGAAAGAAAGAAAGAGGAAAAAGTTAAAATAAAATAAACTTATTAAAATAAAAATAATTATTAAAAAGTAAAAAAGAAAGAAAAAAAGAGCAGCCAAACCAAAAAACAAATCCACCAATGATAACAAACACTAAAAACTATATAGCAAACAACAACAACAAACAAACAGAACGGAAAGACAGATCCCTAGGACAAATGGTAAAAGCAAAGCTATACAGACAAAACCACACAAAAAAGCATACACATACACACAAATGGAGAAAAAGGAAAAAATATATATATATTACTGCTCCCAAAGTCCACTACCTCAATTTTGGGATGATTTGTTGTCTATTCAGGATTTCCACAGATTCAGGATACATCAGGTTGATTGTGGAGATTTAATCCACTGCTTCTGAGGCTGAGGCTCCTTTCTTTTCTTTGTTTGCACAGCTCCTGGTGTTCAGCTTTGGATTTGGTCCCGCCTCTGTGTGTAGGTCACCTGAGGGCATCTGTTCTTCGCTCAGACAGGACAGAGTTAAAGTAGCAGCTGATTAGGGGGCTCTGTCTCACTCAGCTGGGGAGGGAAATGGAGGTGTATGGAATACAGGGCAAGCCTGCAGTGGCAAAGGCCAGCGTGATGTTGCAACATCCTGAGCCACGCTGTGTGATCTCCTGGGGAATTGTCCCTGGATCTCGGGACCCTGGCAGTGGCGGGCTGCACATTCTCCCAGGAGGGGATGTGTGGACAGTGACCTGTGCTTGCACACAGGCTTTTTGGTGGCTGCAGCAGTAGCTTTAGCATTTTGTGCCTGTCTCTCTTGTCCGTGCTCTTATCCGTGGCTCACACCTGTATCTGGAGCTTGTTTAGGCAGTGCTCTGTATTCTCTCTCCTCGCGCACCCTGAAACAATGGTCTCTTGTCTCTTAGGCAGGTCCAGACTTTTTCTCAGACTCCTTCCCCACTAGCTGTGGCACGCTAGCCCCCTTCAGGCTGTGTGCACACAGCCAACCCCAGTCCTCTCCCTGTGATCTGATCTCTGAAGCCCAAGCCTCAGCTCCCAGCCCCCACCCGTCCCTGCTGGCTGGTGAGCAGACAAGCCTCTCTGGCTGGTGAGTGCCACTGAGATAGCTAAACACCAGTGATGGGTCTAGGTTCATAATGTTATAATATTAATGTTCATATTGGTGGTAGTGAGTCAGAAAGACCATAAATCTGAAAAGACTTTTGGCATAGATCATATTCTGGGAGGACATTAAAGCTAAGGAGATAACAGCACGTTTTGCATAATTGATTATCTCACCACAAAAAGAGCAAGTAGTGTCTGTGGCTCCTTTATACTGATGGACTAGCATCACGTGAAGGTATTAGATAAGCCAAGTTAAAGAATCCTGGGAGGTGGCAAAAAACCCTACTGAAGCTATACTCTTAAGCGCATTATTACTACCTTTTCAACACTGTAATTATGTTTTCTTCTTCTTCTGTGACCATTTTTTTTTTCTATCTTCTTCACTGGAGTTCTTTCCTCAACTTGATTCCAAAGTGAAGAACACCTTTTTTTTTCCTACCTTTACTAAGTCTCCTGTATTTATGTTGCTGCAAAATTATATAAATCTACACTGTTTTCAAATGAACACTGTTATACCATTTTTGTTGTTTAGAATTGAACACTGAAATGATTTGTTTTTATTTCACCATATTCAATAATTTTAAAAAAAATAAAAAGCACTTTACAGAAATATCTGTAATTCTTTCAAGAAGATATTGTTTTTAGTACTTTCATAAAAATAGCTAGTTTGTGTAGAATATATTTATAGTAAGATCAAAATTAAAGTATTTTATTTAAATATGCCCAGTTAGTTTTACTGTATTTTATGTCACAAAATGTAACATTTTGTGCCTTGTTTCAGAAGCAGAGAACTTAAAATATGTGTTTGCTAAAAGGGAGTCAATGCCATATGACCAATGCATTAACTGATCTTCAAATTATATCTTCAAATAAATAGGGCATAAACAAATATGTAGTGATAATAAAATGTCCTTAATGAATTATATTCTACAGAAAGTGTGTCCATTTTAATTGTTGTGTTTCATGCATGACAAATTCAGAAGTACTAAAGAAATTCATTTTAATACTTAAATACTTTTTAAAAACAAAAGCAATAAGCACACACACAGTCAGAGTAGTACTGCTAAAATTATTTGGAAGACTTAGTTTTAAGGTTAATTCATGACATAGGAATTCCAAATTTCTTTTGAAAAATTATGCTAATGATGGGATCCCAAAGTGCAATTTAGCCACAGACTCTTTCTCACTCAACACAGGTCAATAAAATTTCATGTTAATCTTACCTAAGGAAAATTATGTATTATTTATACCTCAGAAATATGTTAAATAATGTTTTAAAGTAAGCTATTTTCTACATATTAGAAAATAAGTATGCATCTTTATTATTCACATCTGTGGGTTTTTCTGCTATTACAAAATTCCCTAGAAGATGTCAATGCAAGACTGTAAGAAATTACATTCCAAATGGAAAAACTAAGCTAAATCATGAAAGTCTGTTAGGACATAGAGGGTACACTTGTAATCTCAATAGCAAATGATGATTCCAGTGAATGTATGCAGAGAAACTTTGTGAAGTCAAGATAAAATTTTAAAAGTTAATTTTTAAAAGTTAGTCACACATTAAAAGATAGATTGGCAAAAATTGTAACTGAAAAATACACTGTACATAAAGATTGTTAAAATAAATCCTAAATAATTATCTTTCTAAGTATACCAGTGACTTTAAAATGGTTAAAATAAGAGAATTGCTAGGAATATTATTTGAAAAATAGATGATTGAAGATAAATTCTATTTCTGAAAGTAAATAAAACAATTTTAATTTTCTTCTGAGTGTGTGTATATGTATATTTATTTATTTGTTTATTTATTTTTCAAGAAACTGAAGCTTTTTTTTACAACAGAGAGAGACCTGGTGGTCCGATCTGGCAACTTATACAGCCCTGTACTGCCCTCATAGGGCCATTTCTATATGCTCTGGTCTAAGGGGGGCTTTATATCTGTTCAATACTTGTTCTCTCTGCTCTTCAAAAATCGTTTCTAGACCACATTAGCTTATTTATCAAATCATGAATTAATTATAGCAGAAGGAATGCAACTGAAGAATATTTTTTTCTATAAAGAAAACCATACTCTAAACTTAATAGCCAATGACAAAGTTCGAACTAGAAGATAGCCTGAAATATAAGCAGGAGAAAGAAATATTAGAAAAAATATATATTTGTCTTAGCTATGCAATTTAGAAAAAGTTCCAAATAGGCTTGTAAATATGTGAATAAAACAAGAATATGTATATATGTATATATATACATATATATGTATATATATATACACATATATGTATATATATATGTATATTTATATCTGGAAGGCAGCCAGTTGTAATAAATTTTCTCAAATAGAACTACAGTATATATCATGTTTGAGAAATGGGGGCATGCAATGTGCTATTTACTGTCTTTTGTAAATGGTTTAATTTACATATTGTATGTGTATGTATGTATAACAGACTTTTTAATAAAACAAAATTTTTACTCAATAATTCATATTTAAAATCACATGTAAAATTGCTGGTTAAGTGTGAGATTGAGTTTACATTTCTGAGTCACAGATATCATAGGACTGTCAAGATGTATTCACATAGTGTTAAGCATGTGATGAACATTCGAAAATCCTTCTCATAGCAGTTTGTAGTAAATGTGATTAAGTATTGCTGAAACAAAAATCATCAACATAGGAGGACATTTGGTCAGTGCAGAATGTGTACATTTTTTTATTATTGATTAATACTGTTAGCAAAGTTATAAAATCACAAAGCATGAAGAATCACATTTGAAAATATAGTTGAGTTTATGTCAGTAAAATTCATCTGAAAACACACATTTTCCAATCTTCCATTTATTTCATTGTTAAAGAGAATCTTAGTTAATGGTTTAAATCTCTGAGTCTACTATGTTTGCTCTGTCCTCAGAAATTCAGAGCTACCTATCACATACGGAACAACACCCACATTTACTGAATGTAGTAACAAATTATTCTGTCCTCATCTATTAGATTCATTTGAAGACTTTATTATTACATGCTCCTCACCTATTTAAAATAAAAAATCTGAGAGCATAATTTATTGATTTCAATGACATATTTAAAATATATAAATTTTTTATTTTATTCACTAATTTTAACATTTTTATACTTGAATTTGAGAACAATTACTTTATTTGATAGAAATTTGGTGTTCCTTACAATGTCTGTTGATTTGAAGTAAGGCTGAACACGTAGAAGCTGAATTTTAGAGTCAAGTATTCTTTCACCTATGTCCATTTCCTAAATTGTGAGATAATATGATCTTCCAAACTCTCATTTTGAGAAACACCTTTTTGGTATTAGATATATGAAATGAAAAACACACTGAATTAAGGTTTTTGGACATTGGTCTGCAAGGGCATATAATGTATGATCAATAGACACATTCCAATAAAACCTGGTTTAATTGAGCATAATTCTCAGTGAACAATATGTTCATAAAAAGCAATAAATATGTTCATAAATAATAACATAACTACATATTCTCAAAGCGGTTCACAGTATTCCTTCATATTATTTCAAACACACTACAATTTGTTACCATCACATCCTTATCTTTAGAAATCCATCCAAATAAATAATTTAAAAAGAATCAAAATTGGGAAGTATCAAATTTAATGAAAAAATACAAAACTAATTAAATAGTGATGCCTCTATAATAGTTTATTTATGGGACATTGTTGTGATGGTCATTTCCCCCTTTTTCCTTTTCCTTCATCTTATTCTTGGGCACATTTTCGTATCAATTATACATTTATTAATTTATTAATATACCTGCTCCCATAAAGTAATTTCAGACAATTTATATTAAAGAGGATATAATATAACCAAATATATTTTTTAAAAGGACAGTTGATACTTACTGAGCTTTTATTTTTCTTCAGGTGATATATACATATTATTTTATTTAATTACCAAAACAGTATTAAAAAAGAAGTATTTGCATTCTTCCATTTTAGAGAAAAGGAAAGGAGTCATACTTGGTAAGAAACTTGCTCAATCATGAAGTTTCAAAGGCCATTCACATTCAAATTCATAATTCTATAATGTGAATCCCATGCTCTTATCACTGCATCATAGTTCATCCAAAAGAATAAAGGTAAAAATCAAATAATAAAGAGTTAAGGAGAGGAGCCCATTAATTATAAAGTGCAACATTTAGGTCTCAGCATCTGAGAATCTTAAACTAGTATCTACCAGAATTGGTTACATAACTATAGCTTTAGATTATTTTGTAGGTCTAATTATTATACATCTTCTTTTTGAATATTTACATTCTCAGCTAAGCTTTTAATAGGAGCAGCTTTTACACAATTAAGTTGAAATCTTTGGCAAAAATCTACACAAGAAGTATTTTGTTGATATTGGCTAAAAAAGATTTATGTCTTCTGAATAACAAGTACATGCACAATGTAAGTGTGGTTTTATTGAAAGGGGGGTGCACTTGAACTATATTTCTGGTCTTAAAGGAGAGTGCCAGAGATCCATATGCTTAGGAATAGCAACAATGTGAATCTGACCTTTTCATTTTAAGCAGAGGACAAATAAGCTTCAGCATCCAAATAAGTAATAGGTTAACATAGTGTGCCATGAGACCTTATCCTGGAGTACCCCAAGGGTTGTATGGTGATGATGCTTTAGTATGTTTCCTTCTCTATTTGATGTTAAAGAGATAAGAAATAGAGCTTCAAAGAGCTACATGAAAGTGATGTAAGATGTTCAATCCCAAGGTTATGAAAAATGATCTTATAAGGAAAATCAAAGGTGCTCTATTTGTAACAGAGACTATTTCAGAACCTCTAAAATGTTTCTTTAGAATCAGAAGAAGATATATGTGTAATGAAATATATATGGAATATCAGTTACAGGTAAAATCTAATTACATAAAACATCATTGCAATGAAGATTTGTAAAAGATTTAAAACTTTATAGATATATAGTGTTTCACAGTTTTCAAAGGAAATTTCCTACACAGCAGTCATTTCAAAATAAAATCACTTGTAAGTACTTTAAAAACAATAAAATCAGTCAAAGATGGGGAAAATGTTGAGTACTTTTTTGGTTGGTTGATATTTATGTTTTTAATACCTCCTTACTGATACTATGTTTGAGATTCAGAAAGTATAACTTGCTTAAAATCATAGGGATATAAGTTGTCACTCATTGAATCCTGAGTCTCCAGTTCAACCTCTCCAAAGTCTACTGTTGTTAATCATAAAAAGAACAAACATTTGTAAATTTAAATCCTGTTTTTTTAATATATATTCACTGATTTAATGTTAGTAATAGACTACTTTGACAGATATTATTATTATCCCTACTTTACAAAAAAGGAAACCAAAAACACAAAGAAGTTGAACACCATACTCAGAACTATTTAACAGAATCATTTTTGAAATCCAGATCTTTTAACTTGAGATCATATATATTACTTCTACTTTGCCAGATTTCTGGACTCTATTCAATAGCCAAATTGCTCTGTTAATTCCAGCACAATAAATCAAGTTGTTGGTTCCTTTAAATTTCTTGTATTAAAATTGATATGAACAGCACCATGGGAATTAAGAATTTTAAAATTACACAAAACTCTTTGAGTAATTAAATATATTTTTTAAATGATAGGAAACAAAACAACTTTCTCCACTCATTCATAAGATTAACTGCTCAGCCCTTCCTTCATTGTTCTCACCTCCACACATTTCACAGACAAGTGTGATCTGCTCTTCCCTCTACTAATCCAATAAAAGTGTTCTTGTTTAGGTCACTAACAATCTCTTAATTGCCCAATACAATGATATACTCTCACTTTTTACCTATATGACTTCTCTAGAGCATTCTCAATGTTGTTCACAATCTACTTTTTTAAACTCTCTTTTTTTCTTTGTTTTTGACTCAGCCTCTCCTTTCTTCTAATTTTAGAATAGGTCTTTTTCAAACTTGTTATATGGTTACTCTTACTCTGCATCTCTAATCAATCAGCTTTTTGAGCTGTCATGTCAAACCTTCACTCACTCAATGGATGTTTCTCCTGGATGTTGTGCAAGAAACTCAGATCTGTACAGAATCCAACTCAAAATCTGCCTGTAAAGATCTACTTCTGATACTGCAACTCAATTAAAAATAATACTGACCTCATAGAAACACCTTTTACATCTCTCTGTACTGAGTCATCTTTCACTCCTTCTACTCATTCACTCTACTCTATCCAAATAATAGTCTATGCCTGGAATGTTCTTTCCCAGAAAGCTGAATGACTTCCTCCCTCAAATTCAGGTCCCACTAAGGTCTTCCATGTAAAATTCTTACTACATTTTTGCCCCATTTCCTTTCTTGCCTAATTTCCTTCATAGTTCTTATCAATTTTCATACTATATTTATTTTGCATATTTGCTGAATGCTATCTCCCCAAAGAAATTAAGCAACATATGATCAAGGATTTTTCAGTTTTTTCTGTTGCTCTAGACATCGAATATAGCACTTTGATTGGTACAAGAAACTCAGTGTTGAATAAATTAGTGAAATATTATATGATTCTTTTTCACATATTTTCCACATAAAGAACTATATATTATTTATTATATAATTTGCCAACAATACCCTATTCCAGGCTTATGGTAAGCATGGTTTATTCTCAGGCAATGACTTTGTCTAAGTTCTGTGATTGACTCTTCTCTATTTTTTCTTATACTCAGCATCAGTTACACCAGTACCATGTTTCTAAAATATATACCTGGTCCTTTTAATTTCACATAATAAAAGCATTTACCAGAGGGTAAAGTTTAAATCTGTTATCATTTTACATCAAGTTCTTCACAGTCTTAGTCTAATACACACCTCCATCTCTTCACACTCTCCTGAATTCTTTCCAGTGTAACCATACAAAACGAATTATTGACTTGATCATACTCTCCTTTTTCATATGTCTCTGTCATTGCTCAGAGTTTTTTCCATACAACAAAGTTAACTACTACTCTTATCCAACAATCAAATTTCCTTTCTAGCCCTCAAAGGCCATCTCTTTTATGAAATCTTCTCTGACCCCTTCAGGCATAATTATCATATATTCTTCTCTGCTTAAAATGCACTTCATGCTGTCATTATTAGAATCATCATAATGTGCTTGTGTAATTTCCTGGCTGTGCTATAATATTAATGGGGGATATTCAGTTGCTTATAGCAAGAGCAGGAAAGTTGGAATTTTAGAGATCTAAAATTACATACATTACTGAGGTAGGGCACACCAGGAAAGACTAAAACAAGGTAAAGTATAGGAAACATGTGTCTGACAGGCTAGTATGCTGTATAAATGCAATAGTTATGCAACTGAGGTCTGGACAAACATCACAGTTAATGGACAAAATAAAGTGATAAAATTTCCCAATAAGTTCAGGAGATACCAGGAAAGTGATACTTGCAAAGTTTAATTAATGTATTAACTGAACAATTTAAAAAATATAGAGCATGTACTTTTTGCTAGGACCTCTGTTAAATTCTGGAGTGACAAAGAATAGAAAGAAACACAGCCTTTCTACAAAGACTAGAACTGGACTGCTAGGTTCTAGTCTGACAAGTAGCGAGAGTGATATCACAAAGAACAACAGAATACGAGTCCTTAGATGTTTAATTATCTTCTAATTCACCTCTGGATTACTTCTAAGAACAACACACTGTGGGGAGCTATCAAGGACTCCTGTAATGAAGAAAAGGATGGAAATGTCAGGAAGATGTCCAAACCTGTCTCATTCCCCTCTAGGCTGTGACTCACTCTGTTTTACAAACAATGTCTTACGTATCTTTGTGTTCTCATGATTTAGAACAAGTGTTCGTACATATTAAGTGCACAATAAATACTTACTTGGTGAAATGATTAAACAGAATTAGACCCACAATTACTGTGTTTTGTTGAATTTTACTACAGGGACACAATGGTGGGCTATCAATCACTATAATAAATGATGTAAACAGAAAGTATCCTAAAGTATTTATAAATTGGAAAACTCAGAAAATAAAATACCTAAACCTAAAAAAATACCTAATATTCAGTTTTCTTGGCCTTCTGGGATGAATCCTAAAACTTAATTTTGACTCTATAATTTCATAATGAGAAAAATCCCAGCCAAGGAAGAAAAAAATAGGATGTGCAAATATATATCTGAGAATAATATATGTAAGGTAATTAATTAATTATACTTTAATCACAAGATTTATTTTGAAATCTATGTTTTAATTTCACATAATAAAAGCATTTACCAGAGGGTAAAGTTTAAATCTGTTATCATTTTACATTGTTTTTCTTAGCCTTGGTCTAATACACACCTCCATCTCTCCCTTTTTTCAGGGAAAAAAGGTGATAGTATTTACACAATTAAAAGGTCATATAGGGCTTCCCTGGTGGCGCAGTGGTTGAGAGTCCGCCTGCCGATGCAGGGGACACGGGTTCGTGCCCTGGTCCGAGAAGATCCCACATGCCTCAGAGCAGCTAGGCCCGTGAGCCATGGACGCTGAGCCTGTGCGTCCGGAGCCTGTACTCAGCAATGGGAAAGGCCATAACAGTGAGAGGTCCGCGTACTGCAAAAAAAAAAAAAAAAAAAAAAGGTGGTATACACTTAATAATAGGAGTGGGTGGTATTAAGTTTATCAATTGTATTTAAATATAGTCACTTACACAGCTAAATTTGCCCTTTTCTTTCCTATTATATAGGAGTAGATTTTCTCTGTACTTGTGTGTCCCTACATTCTCTCTTTCCATCTGATTTCTCTTTCTATGACTTACAGATTGTGTATTATATATTATATTCTAGGTTATACACTCTACTCCTGTGAGTAACTTTAAGCTTTAATCATATGGTGAGACATATCTTGCTTTGGCTGCTTAGTGTCAATACTTAAAAATTTTATGCCGTAACAGTCATGTAAGTCACATTATATTCTAATTTTAAGAAAAACACTAGTATATCTGGATTGCTTACATGATAAAACATGGCAATGGGATTGCAGGAGATGGAGGAGGTGAAATAAGTGAGATGAAGGAGAGAGGAAGGAGGGGGAGAAAGGAGTTAATGGAAATGAGAGGGGGTGGGAAGAAGGGACTAGGCAAAGGAAGAGGAGGGAGAAAGCTAGGTAAAGAAAGAGTGGTGAAAATAAAGACCCTTTCCACTACTGGTTCGTGGAAGTTTTAGATCAGCATGGAGAGGGTGGAGAATACATATTTGTGGAGATTTTAGAATGTACTGGAAAATCTATGGAAGGTACCAGAGTTATTGGCAGGATGGCAGGAGGGGAGTGGCAAAAGTCTCATAAAGTTTTTTTTAAGGCAGTGGAGACAAAGAGTAAATAAAGCCTATTATATATATATATATGTATTATACTTCTCCAGCCTAGTTTAGCACATTTCACAAACATTACATGTAACCAAAGAGGACTTTATAATATGAATAAGAAATAGAAATTTGATCAGAAGAAATGCATGCTGTATGTCATGATTTTGAAAGAACAGCTGTCACAGGACAATGTGTGGTAATACATTTTTTTTTTCCACAGAGGATTAGAAGTATGTTTAGTTAATACGTTCTGGGCAGTTCTCTCTTTAAAAATAGCATGCATGTATTAATTTTTAAAAAGCAGTGCAATATTAAGCCCCTAAAATTATAAACAGGAATAATGCCATGGTCTATAAGCAGGAAATGCATTTTTATAAATTTGTACTCACCAGGCCAAAGATGAGAATATAATTGGCAGGAATAAGACGGACAGAAGCAACAAAAATACACAAATAAACGTGTTTTTCCTTCTTTAATCAAATATTATTGAATCTATAACCTTGTTGCTAATTTGAGATTCAAGTGACCAAAAGTTTTGTTTTTTTTTTTGTTTTTTTTTTTGCGGTACACAGGCCTCTCACTGCTGTGGCCTCTCCCATTGCGGAGCACAGGCTCCGGACGCTCAGGCTCAGCGGCCATGGCTCACGGGCCCAACCACTCCGAGGCATGTAGGATCTTCCCGGACCAGGGCACGAACCCGTGTCCCCTGCATCGGCAGGCGGACTCTCAACCACTGCGCCACCAGGGAAACCCGACCAAAACATTTTAAAGATGAATTCGCCATGGCCCCAGAAGAAAGAAGAGTGTAAGAAGAGTCATGTGCCAATTGGAGATATGGGTACGGATACCTTAATCAGATTCCAGAATCAAGGCTAACCCTTAAGCTATGGTAAGTTTCCTTACCTCTCTGGTCCTTAATATTTATACATAAGATATAACATGCAAATTAAAACTTCAGAAATATAAAATTGTACAGACTCATTATAAAAACTTGGGAACGTTTAAACAAGAAAAATCACTCATAACTCTATAACCAGCTGATACTCATTTCAAAAATGGTGGTGCAATATAAATAAGTGATAGAAAAAATAAATAAATGGTGGAGAATACACAAACCTCCTATACTTAAGAATTCCAAAGTAATTTATGTAAAAATTCTGTTGTCAAGGAAAAGGAGCATAACTACCCCCACCAAAGTGTGAGCCTTGCAGAATGTCTTCCTTCCAAAGTGCACAGTATGGAAAGGGAAAAAAAAGAGAATGACTTTACAGTAGAGAAACCTGACAACTACTCCCTCAGCCAGGTGATCAAGGTCAACACCAACAGAGATGTCATGATAACAGTACGTATGCTTGACATGGGATGAGAATTGGCACTTTACCTCTGTGGTCTACCTCTCAAAAAAACCCACATAAACTCAACTTAATCATAACACAAGCATCAGACAAATTCCAATTAAGGCATAGTCTACAAAAACCCTGAGTAATACTCCTCAAAACTGTTAAGGTTATGAAAAACAAGTAAAGTCTAAGAAACAGTCACAGATTAGAGAAGGCAGAAGAGCCGTGATAACTAAATGCCATTTGTTATCTCAGACGGAATCCCGCAGCAGGTAATTTTTTTTTAAAGTAAAAAGCAAGGAAATCTGAATGAAATATGGACTTTATGTAATAACAAGGAGTTGATATTGTTGACAAATATATCATACTAGCGTAAGAAGTTAATTATTAGGAAAACTGGGTATGGAGAATATAGGAACTATCTGTACTATCTTCACAACTTTTCTGTAAAGCTAAATCTATTTTAAAATTTAAAAATTTATTTTAAAATTTCTTACAGTTCTATTTCACTCGTCTAACATTTTTCAATTTTTACTTAACATCATATTCGCATAATGTTCAAATATCATTAAATCATAACATTTTTCAGATCTGCTTTTATGTTCATGTTATGGATGCATCATATGTTATCTATTACTGATTTATATTGTTGGTCATTCTGATTGCTTCTATAATTTTCCTTTTTTTAAATAAATAATCCTTTGGTGAACATGGTATACATGAATTGTTCTGACTTCTGGTTTTTCTTTGTGTGTTTGGGTTTTGATTTTAATTTCTGTCATTTTTTAAATCAATAGGTCTGAATTAGGTTTTTGATTTATATGTTATAGTTGGTTTTTAAAATTTTACATTTTTAGGATACTGAATTACAATTTTTAAGACTGATACAGCTGAAGCTTAAGATAGCTTAAAGTAAAAATAGCCCCATTTAGATTTTTTTTACCTCAACCCACATTCACATAAATTAATCATTCTTTAACACGAGAAACGTGATAAAGAGAAGAGTCAGTTTATTGACAGGGCAGTAAAATCAGCTACTTACCCTTCTTTTCTCCCACCCTTCTCCCACCCTTCAGGACTGGATCCTCTCTCTCAGTCTAGAATTTTCCACCATATGGTTGTTACTAGGCACAGGTTGGTGACACTGACTCCTCTGGAATGTTCACACATGGGAAATGGGTTGAGTCTCAGGATATCATCACCTATTTATGATATTTGTTTCATTCTTTGAGCAGGACCTAGACTTCCCTAATGCTCCATCAGAAGCAGACTATGGCTTATTTATTCATTATCCTTGAGAGTGAGACAATTTGTCTTATTTTCTACTAAAACTCCCTTTATAAAAATGTAGGGGAAATATTTACATATGCTTCATACTCGTTTTTTGTTTGTTTGTTTGTTTTTTCTATTTGCATGCACAGCAGTGAGGATTAGGATCTGAGATGAAAAGGAAAACATATTTCTGTCAAACGGAGAAGAAGGATGTTTAGTTATATTCCAGGTTAAAAAATTATATCTATACTAGTTGTAAAATTTATGGGCAAGCTATTCTGACCAGCAAAATCATTTTGATGTCCCTCTATGTTACACATTAACCATCTAAACTGCAACATATTTACCACAAATTTAAATTATTTTACTATATAAGAAAATCATGACAAAAAGTTTTTATAGGATATATCCATTCAAAGATTGAAATCTGTTCTTATTTCCTCCTCTCTCCAGTTAGATAATAATTAGCAGACCATTAAGAAAAAAATTATATTGTTCTAAAATAATATTTTTGATCTAGTAAGTCAGGGATCTTGATGCAGCTAACAATAACATCCTTAAAGAATAATCTTATAAATGAATATTATTAGAAAAACTAATCTAAATTATTTGTCAGATATTTATTGCATGCTAAATATTTTAATAGAATAACAAATGTATGTGTCCGAACTCCAACAATAAAGCCAACTTAAAATTTTCTAAAAGAAAATATCCTTTTTTTTTTTTTTGGCTGGATTTTTTTTTTTAAAATTGTTCTTTTCTTTTAACATTTCTGAATGTTTCTTTAAAAAAAAAGGAAGAAATAAAGAATGGTCTGCAGAATGTTGGTCATTTTTATTGTACCACTTGTCAGAGAACAGAATAAAATCACTTCAAACTATTCACTTCCATCAGAGAAAATGAAATGCCTCCAATAAACGGCATCTTCAGAATGTTGTCAGGTTTGAGAGCAAACAATAGGCAAAGTGAAATCAAAAAGCAGTGCAGAGTGAACACAGTAATTTATTCAAGTAATTAGAAAGAAAATTATGTTCAACTGAGTACCATAATCGTTTTGAGGTCAATAACTAAAATTTATAATTAAACACATTATTTAGTACATGAATAATCATGCCTTCACTTTTCTGTCTTTGGGCATCAGAGAAATGTTAAGTGAAGTTAAAGCAAATTATGAAACAAAAAAAATTTTAACCTTGGATGTCAAACTTACTTAAAATTCCTTAAAATTAGTGGGAGTTTGAAATTCAGATTTTATAATCTAACAGTATCTATTCACCAAGTACGTTGCATTGACATATTTAAACTATTTGCTGAAGGCAATTTGTCTTACATACACTTATTCTTTTCGCTAATTTGGTATCCCTCTTATGTTTTCTATTTCTTATGCTATTTCTACAATAAAATGATATAAATCCTGGCTTTGCCTGTGCTCTATCAGTCTGAACTCTATACATTTTTTTTTAAAAAAACTGAAAAATATGGGAAATAGAGTTAGTAGATTATATTCCATTCACTATATTTAAAGTAGGCACCACTAACCTATTGACGTTATAGCAAACTGTCTTACCAATATAAACAAATTAATATAGATAATTTATTACAGAATCATAGTAAACTTGTAGCCTAGTGTTTTTCACACCCTTAGCTTCCATATGAAAGGGTCATCTTTAACCTACACCCTTTTATGCTTAGCTAATTCTAAAGCTCCTTTTGTGGATTTAAAGGATATCAGTCTTAGAAGACCAAATGGAATTGAGGTTACCTCTGATACATGGATACAAGGTATCTGAAAATTTCTCTAAATCTCTAATTCTATAGGATTGGTAACAGATCTCTCCTCTTATACTAAAAGGAAGATACTAAGGAAATTCAAATTGTGACTTATAAAAAGCAGTACTCTTTATAAGTTGGATGTATAACTTAAAAAATTATCTCACTTCTTCATTCTTTCAATAGGTATCTATTAAGTGGCAATAAGTATAGCATTGATAAGTTTTGTCCTGCTTTCATAGAGTATAAAGTCTCATGCAAAAGACTGATAAGAAAACTAGCAATGAGTCTGAATTAAACATTGCTGTGATCCCAGCTTCTGAACAAGGCTTGGCACTTTATAGGCATTCAATACATGTTGAATTAATTCAATATATATTTTTCACTTACCTGTTCATCTATTATATTATCTTCCTCTTCAGTCATGAAGTTGATTCAAATAACAATATGCAATCGCTTTTTTCAAGGCACTTAGAGCTCATCAATATCCAGTGATCAGCAAAACAATATGATAAACACCAGGATGGAAGGTTTGCAGAGATTTAATGTGGTATCATTTTTATCATATTTTTTTTGAGCAATAGCTTTGTGACATGGAGGTAGGTTATATGCTGAAAACAACTTGATACATGAATTTGAAGCCTACCATTCAGTGACATAGCTTTAGGCATCTCTTACATAGAATAGTTGCAGTCCCAAGATGGGAAGAGATTTCTCTGAAGAGCATTCAAGTGTGGGAAATACTTATAGCTCAGGCAGAACACAGAAGAAAATATGAGAAGAATCTACAAACACAGAAGTGCCAGCAGAGTATTTTGTTTGAGGCAACAGAAATTCACAAAAGCAAGAGATTGAGCCACCGTCTCAAAAGCTGTAATAATATACTCACTGTGATGAGCAAAACATAAAGTGAAGTCACTGGTGAACTCTTTCCTAAAGTAGTTTCAGTGTAAAGTGGGTGCGTATATTAAATCAGACTGGGGGAAAGGAAAAAAACAGTGAGAAAATAAATATGAGCTTGGGAAAATGTTCAACAAGCACATTTGAATGGAAATAGAGGAGAGTGTAACTAAATGGTATCTTGGGTCAAAAGTTATTTTTTAAGGTGCTTATGTGTGGATAAGAGCCAGAAGAGGAGGGAAAGATTAATGTGATTCCATGGGCAGCAGATAATCAATGAAGTCCCTGAGGAGAGTGAGAGTGTGAGATGCAGAACAGGTGCGATGTGTTAATCTTAGCAGAGGAGAGGGACATGTTTTCCATAGGAATTAGCTAAAAGTGTGAGTGCTTTACTTCCTGAATGACTTTATTTTTGTTTGCTTGTCTTTGGTATAGTGGGCAAGGATAACTGTTGGGATTGAGGGGAAAAAGCCAGATGTATTAGAAGGCTATAGGAATGGAATAAAGCTTAGAAACAAGTGAAGGTCAAACTGCCATATAGTGAGAGACACCTGCATATGAAATGGTGAAAAAAAAATACTTTTATTAGAATAAATATGCATATATTTTATTCATGATCTATAAAGTACTCTTATTTCAATATTGTGAATTGTTATCTCTTACTGTGCCTGTCCTGTGTTTTGGCTCCCAGTGTTCTCCAACTTCCTTAGCACCTAGGGAATTCCCTGGGAATCTGGGTGTGGGCTGGGGATTGGTTGCAGGAGGAGGAATCTCATTGCTGTGCCTCAGGAGCACAGGCTCCCCTTGTCAAATCCTGGCAGCAGCCAGCATGTGATTTCAGGCAGAAAGAAGCTGCAGCAGGAGAAGTTGGCATTCCTTCTTATCCAGTGCTTGTAGCAGCCTCCTAGGTGCTGATAAATTTCTTCCATTTTGTCCTTGGCTCCCATCTAACAATGTTGCAACTGATTCTCTCACTAAATTCCTCTCTATGTGAAAGCTCTAGAGTGTTTTTCCATTCCAGAATGACCCTGATTGATACAATTGCCAAGAAATAAATTAGAATTTTAGAAAACTTATTGTCTGAATGCAGTGTAAACCAAAGGCAATTTGTATATACGTATATTCAAATTCCAAATTCTAAGTCAGTTTAACTGAACCAAATGTAAATATGGAGCAGACACCTCACCTTATGAACTAAGCCATCAGATTGCATCAGAATTGCAGAATGGCATTATAAAAAGATTTTTATAATGTTTAATGAGTCAGGCAAAATAATATACTATCCATATTTAATAAAAGATCAACTGCATTTTTGAATGTAGTATTTTCTCTTAAATTGTGATTGCTGGTTAATCTGTTTATCATCTTGTATTAGCATTTTTATAATGATCTTACCTCTTTCCTAAAATTTAATATTTCTAAGTTTAGCTCACTTCAAATTTTATTTTCTTGAGATTCAGATTAATGAGCATATTTTTCCTTCCTTTTTTAAAAAAAATTAACACATCATTTCACATATTTACCTTTTTTGTATGTGAGAGAACTTTTGAGTTCTCCTCTCTAAGCAAATTTCAATTATATAATATAATGTTAGCAATTATAGTCTCCATGTGATACATTAGATCATAGAACTTACTCATCTAATAATTGAAAGTTTGTACCCTTTTACCAAACTCTCCTTGTTTCCACTACCCTCCAGCCCCAGGGAATCACTTTTGTATTCTCTGTTGCTAAGAGTTTGATTTTTTTGTCGATTCCACATATGTGACACACGCAGTATTTGTCTTCCTTTCACTTACCATAATGCCTTCAAGGTCCATTCATGTTGTCACAAATGACAGGATTTCCTTCTTCTCAAAGACTGAATAATATTCCACTGTATATGTATATATATAAACATACATATATTTGTATATGTATCACATTTTCTTTATCCATTTATCAGATAATAGACACTTTGTTGCTATACCTTGGCTATTATGAATAATGCTGCTATGTGAGTAATACATGTGAGTAATGAGTACAGATATCACTTAGAGATAACTAACAAGTGTCCTGTGAATATATACCCAGAAGTGGAATTGAGATAATTATCAAATGTCCTGTGAATATATACCCAGAAGTGGAATTGCTGGATCATATGGTAGTAATTATTTGAGGAAACTCCATACTGTTTTCCATAGTGATTGTACCAGTTTACATTCCCACCAAGAGTGTACAAAGGTTCCCTTCTCTCCAAAAGCTTGCCAACACTTGTTATCTCATCATTTTGATCATAGCCATCCTAACAGATATGAAGTGATAACTCATTGTGGTTTTAACATATATTTCCTTGATGATTTGTGATTTTAAGTACCATTTCATGTAACTGTTGTCCATTTGGATGTTTTCTTTAGAAAAGTGCCTGTTCAGATCCTTTGCCAGTTTTTAAATTAGGTTATTTATGTTTTGTTTTTGAGTTATATGAGTTCCTTATATACTTTGGATATTAATCCCTTATAGGATATGTAAGTTACAAATATTTTCTCCCATTTTATAGGTTGCCTTTTCGTTTTGTTGATAGTTTCCCTTGTTGTGCAGAAGCTTTTTAATTTGATGTAGTCCCACTTGTTTTTTTTTTGTTGTTGTTGTTGGTTTGTTTTTGTTGTCATTGCTTTGAGTGTCAAATCAAAAATATTATTGCCAAGACCAATGTTAGGAGCTTACTGCCCATGTTTTTTCTTCTAGAAGTTTTACAGTTTCAGGTCTTAAATTTAAGTCTTTATTCCATTTTGAGTTAATTTTTGTTTATAGTGTAAGATAAAAGTTCAGTTACATTTTTTTAGCATGTGGGTATCCAGTTTTCCAACACTATTTCTTGAAGAGATTGTCTTTTCCTCATTATATATGCTTGGCTCCTCTGCTGTAAATTAATTGACCATATATGTGGGTTTATTTCTGGACTCTCTATTCTGTGCCATTGATTTTCTGTCTGTTTTTATACCAATACCATACATTCTGATTACTATAGCTTTGTAGTATGATTTTAAATAAGGAAGTGTAATGCTACCATCTTTGTTCTTCTTTTCAAGATTGCTTTGACTATTCAGAGGGCCTTTGTGGGTCCATACAGTTTTGAATTTTTTTTCTTTAAAGACATTACTATGCCTACTAATAGATTAGCCATGAAATATGTTTGACTATTTAAAACATTGTTTCTGAGAATATGATCACAGGTATAATTTTCCATATAGGCCTGGTAAATTCCTGTAGAGAAAACTCTATTCTGTTGTTTCAAACTGCACTCTTCACTCAGCTATCTTGTAAAAACATGACTATTAGCTATCTATTGCTAGATTATAAACTACCCCAAACAAATATTTATTATATCACATAGTTTCTAAAGTTCAGGAATCTAGGATTGGCTTGCCTAGGTGGTCCTGGCTCAGGGTCTCTCATGAAGTATCTGTTAAGTTGTGGGTACAGGCTCTTGCTCTGAATTTGTTCAGGCTGGAGATTCCTCTTCCAACCTCACTCACTTGGCTATTGATGAGAGGTTTCAATTCCATGCCTGTCTATGAGCCTCTCCATACAGCTTCTTATGACATGACTTCAATTTTTCTGAGAGATGCAAGACAGAGAGAGTGTGTGTTGAAGAAGCCATTCTTTTTTACAGTTACAGATATTCCAAAGTAAAAAGGCATAGTTTTTTTTTTTTTTTTAAATAACTGTTGAAGAAAAAGCAGAGCTGAAGAGTAGTTAAAGAGGTACAAGCAGATTTTATTCAGGACTACTACAATGGGGAAAAAGAGACTTCAGTATAGACTGGGTTCAATTTAATACACAGCATGGGCAAGTAGGAATTTATAACCAAGAGACAGAATAGGGTCATTGAATGAAAAATTGCTGAAAATACATCAGGGGTACAGGGGTTCTGGTCAAACCGACCTAACAGGATTATGGGTGAAGACAGGCCAGGGTGATCAGACATCACCTGGGAGATGGTGGAAGATGAAGATCAGATATCCAAGATGATCAGGTATGGAGGGTAGTGTTCTTGATAAACTGACATAGCAGGGTTCTTGTTAAAACTGAATTTTACAAGGAAGTACACAGATTGGCCTAAGAGAAGTTTCAGGAGCCTCACTAAAGTTTGGTCAAGCAAAAAACCTTTGTCATACCTAATCTTGAACTCACATTCCATCACTTCTGCCATATGTTATTGGTCCACACAGACCAACCCTCGTACAATGTGGGAAACGGTTGCAAAAGATGGTAAATACCAGGACGTGGGGATCATTGTGAGGCATCTTAGAGGCTGCTTAGCACATGCTCCTTACTTATCAACAGCCCAATGAGCATACAGTGATTTGGGGGAATGAGAATTGGTTAAATATGTACTTTTGGAAACAAATTTTAAAATTCAATGTAAGTTGCCTACCACCATAACATCACCTTTGTTTATGAAAAGCAGAGTATGTATGCATTAAAAATTCTTCTAAACGGTGATAAATACTTTTAAAAGTAGAAAGGAATATTTCAAATTTTGTAAGAAGAAAGATCATAAAATGAAGGACTTCTGGATTATGACAGATTTTAGACAAAAATCACTAGTAGCATGTATTTAAGTTCAAAATTTTCTTTTGATAGTTGTAACATTGTATATTTAGAAGTTCACTCAATTTAATAAAATCCAAAATATATTTTCAAATAAATGACATCTAGTATATAATATTATAAACATTTTTATTCAATGTATAAAACCAATGAACACAAAAGATGAATCATCTTTATATGGGGGGTATTTTTCTGTTTGTTTTGGGTTTCTTAGAAACGGGATTCAAATAAAAGTTGAACTGAGATGTCATTTTTAATTAATCTTCCTGTAAGAAACACAGGTTTTCTTTATTTCTCCAATGGCTATGTAAAGCATTCATATTTATTTTTCTACATTCTTTTTTCCTATACTGAAAACTAAAAATTTAACTCATTTTCTTTCAACCTTTCTTTCTTTAAATAAATGTCTTTCAGGCTCTAAGTTTATGTCAAATCCTACTTAACCATCAAAACACAAGTTTTTTTTTGTTGTTGTTGTTCAGTGAATTCTGCTGAGAATACATCTTTTCACAGAGGAGATGGTTAAGATAAATTTATGGGTTTTTTTATGGTTTATTTCAAAGTTAATTTCAGTAATATCTGATTTGAAGGAGAGGGAGGGAAGAGCATTTGCATGTGTAGTGAAAAGTGTGAAGGGGCATAAACAAACAGAACCCATGAGGGAAACTGGAGCTTCTCTTATTCTCTGACCCTTTATGGACCTGCAAAATAACAGTGTGTCGGGAAAGCCAGTATGTTTTTTTCCTAGCCCAGGAGTTGGAGAAGGGGACTATGGACCAACAGCTACCCCGCAGTTGGAAAATGTTTGCCCAGGATTCAGAAACCTGAAGTTTGAGTTGCTGAGACCCGGTGAGACAGTAGTAGATCAGTGACAGCATAAATGCTCTGTAATAGCAGCTGGTGCTTTGTGCTCAGTTTCTAAGCATAAAAAGGATATGGCTACTGCTTCTTAGTTGCTTGACTGCTGCCCTGCAAATTGTGTGCAAAATATTTCCTGTGGCTGAAACTAACTTAGAACTATATGCCCTTTTGGGAAATTTAGTTGTACTTTAGCTAAATTGATATACTACAATCCACTAAGGTTTATCTACCATCAATTTGGCATCAATATACACCATTTAACCATGCTTAAATTAAAATTAAGGCAATAGCATGATGCAATCTTTCTTGCACAATTGAAAACATACCAATCAGAGTATACCCTCAAAAAATAATACACCACTTCTTTATCTTTATAGAAGTTTATTATTGCTGATTCACATTCCCCTTTTAATAACCTCAAAGTATTTACTGAAATACACAATTCAGTACTGTTAAGATACATTGTTATATGGCATGGGATTGAGAGATGGGATAAAAATTTGCAAAATATATTTACAAATAAACTCATATCAAAATAAGGAATAAATTACTAATTACCATTTTGAGTCCTTGAGTCTGGAACTAGTGTGGCCATAGCTGGTATTTATGACTACTTTCTTTTACTACCCATTTCATATTTTCTTTGGCAAAAAGAAAAAAATATATGCTTTTCAGATGCTCATGCTTCTTTGCCTGGTAGAGTGACTCAGACTTTGAATCTACGGATATTTCAAGTGCAAGTAACTTAAAGACTACACTTTGAGAGTACCTGATTGATGAATTTCTTCCATGGTACACAGTAAGTCAGGCTTGTAAACCCAGGGAGTGCACTGTCTTCTGAGAGAGCCCAGAGAAGTATCAAAACAATAAAAAAACAAGAATATGCCATATTTTTTTCAACTCAAATGTCATTTTCACATAAATAACTAAACTATTGCCTAATTCAGATAAAGTATATTGTTCATTTGTTTATCCCATGACATGTAGAAACTATAGCACAACCTTGGCATTTCTTTTTATATTCCTACCGATTTGGGAGATAAATCCCCATGCAAATTGTCATCTACACTTAGAGTATAAGTAAGGGCAAGGGAAGATCTGTTATCCCACATTGCCAAGTAGATGTTACTTGATATCTTAAAGTTTCACTTCTAATTACCAGTCTCCTTTCAAGAGTCAAATTTGTGCCTCACAAAATTATAAACTCAATGTCATGATTGTTTTCAAATAGTTGAAACTGAATTTTGCATAAAGTACTCACTAAGTAAACAAATTGTCAAAAAATTGTCAAAAAATGTCAAAAAGAAATGCACGAGTTTGCAAATAAGAAAATAATTTACTTGAGACCTTAAGCATTGCAATTCCATAGACACAGATTCTGGTAAAGTCAAAAGAGTGTTGCAGGGAAAAGAAAGAGTCAGGGACTTATAAAGACAAAAAGTCAAGAGGTTGTTAACAAGTTGCCTGGCAAGAATTTTGGTTGACTCTGACGCAGTCAGAAAATATTTGTCCTTAAGGAATCAGGAGCTATTTTAGGGTAGGGGTCTGATAAGTAGATAAGGTGTCATGAGTTTCTGGCAGGTGTTCTGGATGACTTCATCAGATCAAAAGGTTGGATTCCATCCAGGCCAAGAGAGGTGTACGCTACACTTCCTCAATGGCCTCTCAGCTCCATCTTAGTTAACAATACTGAATCCATTCTGATTTTCCTTTCACAAAATCTATGTCTTAAGTGCTAAAGAAGTTAAAGGAGGAAGGAAGTCACAGGGGCTGAGGGATTCAGGATAGGCATTTTTCTCCAACAAACAGATGAAACAACTCTATTATTTCTGACAAGTGCTGCTAGTATTAAGAAGACTGCTCTCTATCAAAAATTTGCCTTTGTGGGCTTCCCTGGTGGTGCAGTGGTTGAGAGTCCACCTGCAGATGCAGGGAACACGGGCTCGTGCCCCGGTCCGGGAAGATCCCACATGCCGCGGAGCGGCTGGGCCCCTGAGCCATGGCCGCTGAGCCTGCGCGTCCAGAGCCTATGTTCCGCAACGGGAGAGGCCACAGCAGTGAGAGGCCCGCGTACAGCAAAAAAAAAAAAAAAAAAAAAAAATTGTCTTTGTTGGTAATCTGCATTTCTCTTCTGGTACTAAGATTTTCTCTTTATCCTTGAAGTTTCATAGTTATTATGGGATGTTTGGCATAAACATATTTTTTAATTTATTGTTCTTGGTATTCGGCCTGTGGTTTTTTGTCCTGAGGAGTCTCTGGGAAATCTAAGTAATGACTTATTTAACTCTACCATCGTTTCTTATAGTTCCTTTCAAAATTATTAACATATGTTTAGATCTGTCAATATAGTTTAAAAATCTGTAAACAAAAGCACATTTTTTTCTGTCCGCTTTTGCCCTGGGGAATAGTCTGTTGAAGTGTAATATTTTGTGTGCCTTTTAACTTGTAAGAACCAAACACTGACCATCATCATCAGCCTCAAAATCCAAAGTAGCACAGCCTGGTCACCTTCCTCTAAGGTGACTCCCTCACCTTTCTTTTTAAGTTTCTAGTCAAAAGAGATAATTACCTTGTTTTTCCGATATTCTACAACTTTTCTTTCTACTGTTATGTTTTCTTTATTATTGTTGCATTTGGGGAACAGAGAGAATTCACCAGAGAGTGATCTTATTCTGCCATCTGAGCCAGAAGCCATTAAATCATCTTCAAATCCTGCATTTATTCGTTTCTTCCCTTTAAAATAGATGTTTCTTATTTTTTGCATTCCTCATTTTTCCTTTTCTTTTCCATTTTTCTTTCCTTTAAAAGTCTCTCATTAAAATATAAACCTTCACTGACATATTTTAAGCTTACATTTTTGCATATTTCCCATTCTGATGCATTTCCTATATATTTATATAATATAACCCTATACATGTTATTGTGATTAGTATGTGATTAGTATGTATTATGTTTGATGATATCTCTGAGGATGCATAGTTCTATTTGCTTAGAGTAGAAATGAGAGTTGAGAGTGTTTGAGAAAAAATATACAAGTTTTAAATGTTTAAGGTAATAAACATGCTGTATGAAATGTAGCACAAAGAACAGTGCAAATCATAAATATTAAAAAGAGCACAGCATCCCATGTCAAATCCTAACCATATCCTCTCTGAGAAGTCAAACCCAGAGTAAAAAAATTTAAAAATCAAAGAAAATGCTGTTTGAACAATTTACTAGCTAATGACAGAATTGTATAAACATAAATTTGAAAAGAGTCAAAAATAGAGTGAAGAAGTGGAGCAAACAGAGAAACCTGTGGAAAATTAATTCCCAGAACTAGAATGTTCAAACACGATAATAGTATTAGGCAAGCAAAGAGAAATGTGTGTCATCCTGGACAAGAAAAGAAATATGCAAATGTAATCTTCACTCAGGAGTCTGCATATTAACAAGCTCAGCCTAGCAACTAATCAGTCTCTAATATCCCAATGCCTTGTCTCCTGCTATGGTAGTAATGACCTACATCAAGATGTTTTACTGAGATATACATACGTAAATAGAAACATTTTGGGCAATTGTTTTAGGACACAAAGGTTTTTTTAAAAGACATAAAAGCACTAAATAATGTCTAAGAAGGGGTCTGGTTTCTAATCTTTTTTGTTTTCCCTTGAGAAATTAACAATATCTCTTTCTAACCTTCTGCCTTTCTTTCTCCCACATAAATAAGAGAAAAAACAAGACTGTAATGTCTTCTCTAGGAGATTTATCTGTCCGCAGGGAGAAGTGTAAAAGTTAATAAACAAAAACCTCAGCTAAAATAGTTTGAAGGCCAGAGGGGGGAAATCTCTTGCCCTACAATGAAAGCAGATCCCAACTGGAAGAAGGAAGATCTCCTCTCTTTGCCTGAGCTCAGCCAATGAGAGACTGTCACAACTCAGCCAATGAAAAGCCACTATACTTCAAACTCTCAATTCCTCCAAGGGACTCTTTGTTTACTATAGCCCTCCCAACTTCCTTTCCCTTCTTCTTCTCTTAGCGTGCAAGGACTTGTGGCACTCTGTGGTAGCAGACCTCAAATTGCAATTATTTGCTGATCTCGGGTAAAGCCATTTTTTGCTGGAGAAATAACCAGCATTCTACTTGTTTAAGGTCAACAGAAGTAAAAGCAAAAAAACAAGAATATGTTAGTCACAAATCATGCCAACCCAGATGGAAGATAAAAATTACCACCTTTTCTATATAAACTAGTAAAAAATGTACTCTAAATTTCCATGGAAAATATAAATGATGTGAAGACTAAATTACTTAAGTTGACAAGGTTGTATTAAGTACGTAAATTTGTGCCAAATATTTGGGATAAATGAGTGTGCAAAACAAACACAGATGACTGTCTTTGGGGAGTTTACATTTTGGTAGAAGACAATTTAACAATAAGCAAAATGACTATATGTTAAATACATGGTATATTAGAAGATGGTAAGGGCTATGAAAAAATAAACAAGTAGAAAAGGGAAGTCCTATTGGCAATGCTTTACTGAGAAGATGGCATTTGACCAACTATTTGAAAAGATGAGGGAGTTGGATACAAGGATGCCTGAGTGGTAAGGGTTCCAGGCAGACAAAAACTGTTTTAAAGACCTGAATTCAATCTTAAGTGTTCTTGCCACAAAAAAAGAGATAGTAATTATAAGATGTGATGAAGGTGTTAGTTAATCTTAAAATGGCAATTTTTTGCAATTTATAGTTGTATCAAACCAAACCAATATGTATGTTTTAAACTTATACAGCATTGTATTTCAATTATACCTTAGTAAAACTGGGAAAATTACATTTAACAATATGGTGAAAGAAAAATGTGAGTGGGAAATGAAATCTGAAATACAATGGGGTTGATATCATTTGGGTAGTGTTTCTCCATCTCTACAATATTGGATTGGATAACTCCTTGTTGCAGGGAGTCTGTCCTGTGCATTGTAAGATATTTAGCATGTTCCTGGATTCTCCCCACTAGTGCCAGCAGAACCCCCTACCAATGGAATGATAATCAAGTTTGTCTCCAGATGTTGCTAAATGTCACTTGGGGGTAAAATAACCCGCACTTGAGAATCCACCGAGACAGAGCCCTGTGGACCATTGTAAAAATGCCATAAAGACTCTTTATTTTATTCATAGTAAAATGTAGAATTACTGGAGGATTTTGAGCTCAAGGCTAATGTCTTAAAAGATCATCCTGGCTACTGCCTTGAAAATAGGTTATAGGGCAGCAAGAGAAATGTGGGAATACCAGTTAGGAGGCTAGTGCAATGGTCCAGGCAAGGGATGAGGGCCCACCAAGTTCTCAGCAGTGGAGTGGTGAGCATGGGAGGAGCCAACATGATTTCCTAATAGTTGGATGTGGGTTATAGAGAAATTGAGAAGTCAAGACTGACACAAATGTTTTGACCTGAGCAATTGGAAGGGTAGAAATAACATTAACTATGATAGGCAAATAATAAAATTAAAAAGTACTATTGGGGCATTTTAATATTTCAACTATTTTTTTTTCATAAACTTGAGTCAGCACTACATAAATCTAAGGCTAGGATTTTTAGATATTACAAATATGCTGTCATTTGGAACCACAATAAATATCCCTCATTACTCTTTTTTTCACTTGAAACCCACATCTCCATTGTTCTGCATAATGAAAATAATATATGTCAGTATCCTGAACAAAATGAAAGTACCTCCCTTTACATAATTTTCTTCGTATTAATTTCTTTATTTCAACCCTTCATAATAAATAGTTTTCACTAATAAAAATAACATTTCTTTTAAAACTAAAAGTAAACGTTGAGTAAATTGGACATATGTAGTAAATCAGCCAAGCAAACCTCTTAGTGAAACCAGAAAAACTTCTATAAAAACCACTATAAATACCCTTTAACCAAGCTTTGCCATTTTTGAGGCTTAGAGAAAAATACTCCTTGTGAAGTCCACATTACATACTTCCTCTTTCTAGTAAAAAATTCTCTCTCAAATACTACCTTTCTATTCTTGTCTGCTTTTCACTGTACAGATGAACATATTTGCAAGGCAGGAATAGAGACGCAGACATAGAGAATGGACATGTAGACACAGAGGGGGAAGGGGAGGGTGGGATGAATTGGGAAAATAGGATTGACATATATACACTACCATGTGTAAAATAGCTAGTGGGAAACTGTTGTATAGCACAGGGACCTCAGCTCGGTGCTCTGTGATGACCTAGATGGGTGGGATGGGGAGGTGGGAGGGAGATCCAAGAGAGAGGGTATATATGTATACATATAGCTGATTCACTTGGTTGTACAGCAGAAACTAACACAATATTGTAAAGTAATTATACTCCAATAAAAAAAAAAGAGCATTATGCTTAGAATCTTGTTTTCTCACTTATTATTTACTAACTCAGCATTTTGTGAAAGATTATTAGGTTATATGTAAAAGAGAAAAGGAGCCTGTTAGATAAATTTTGAAACACTATATTTAAAGGCAGATTTCATAAGACTTCTGTATCTTGGAGCTTCTTAAAGCTTTGTATGTGTTGATGCATATCAGGAATCACCTGGTAAGTTATGTATAGTATAACTTTTCTCAAATCAGTTTGAATACTGATGTATATTTTTTCTTTTTAATGTATGTACAACATTTTATGGGTTTTTCTAAAGAATATACTTTGAAAAAACTACTTTAATACACTAACAAATGTACTGTAAATTCCAACTTAGGAAATTGAAATCTTCATGTTTTCATACTATTGATATTTGTCCTTTTGAGAAAAATAATTGTTTTGCTTCTCAAAATCCTTACTCTTTGCTCCTGGGTACTGTACTTCCACTCTTCCTCATTTAACCATAATTTTTTAAGTCAATCTTCTTCATACCTAATCCTTAAATATAGGAATTTTTGTAAAATTAAATTTCCAGCACCTTTTAAAAATTCTCTACATAATATATTTTTTTATTCTCACCAGTACACTTATTTTCTCTATATGCCTGGTTTCTATGTCTACAGTTTTATTCTGACTTCTTGATCTTTTGACTTTAATAAATTTTGGCCTATTTGTCTGATACCACCATCTCTATAAGCAAATTGCAACATCCCAAATTGTGTTTTTTTCTAATCCTTTTCCAAATCTTACCTTCTACTGTCTCTATTATCAATCATCAAAATACTTTGTCTCTCAAACAAAAAATAACGATATAGTTTTATTTTCTCTTTGTTCACACATAATATTCAACTGGACTCCACATTTTGCTGGGTTTTAGTGTTCCTTGAAATGTTTATTTTTAGTGCAATCATACTGCTGTCCTGCTTCCCGTAAACATCCTTTACATGACTGTTAACAGGCTTTCAACTAGATTTTCTGCTTCAGGCTTTTGCTGAATAAATCCTTCTAGTGATGTCATGTCATGTGCATTACCCAATGTTATGTGCTGAATTCTGCACATGCTTTTCTCTAAATCTCTAAATCTCTACTTGTTGAAAGTGATCCAGTAATTTTATAATCACCACTTCCTTTCATGAATTCTTTTTTTAACTTTCCATTCAAAATAAATCACTTTCTTCTTGAGCCATCCAAAATTCTTTGTATTTCTACTGAGAAGAAATTTCTACTGCTGTGCTCATCATTCTACCCCTTGTAGGAAAACTAGCTTTTCACATTTCTGTCTGTCCTTTTAGACTGTAAGCAATATGCTGTTATGTAAAATACTTGGATTTTGGGATAATACATACACTCTCTTTGTGACTTTGGGAATATAAAAACTTTTTGAGCCTTTGTTTCTTCATTTTTAAAAGGATAATTTTTCCCTTAATTTAAATGACATAACATAGAACAGAATTTATAGCAGAGTGCTACAGTCCACTATATTTAAATTTCATGAACATTCCCAGTCTCCTTTACACATACTCCTCAGAACCTTTACAGAGCAGCCACATACTAGGTCCTTAATAAGTATTGTTGAACAAAAGAATGCAGCTACATTTTACTTCCATGAAAATGGAGATCAATATTTATTCCATATGACTGATGTTCTTTTCAGCACAGTGTCCTATGAAGAAGACTTTAATTGTTAAGTCAGAAATAAAATTTTTGACAACAAAAGTATCACATTCGGTTGACTTTTCTAATCACTTCTTTCAATATAACTTTCCTTTTTTATATAAAATCATTTTTAAGAAGTCTCTTCATAACTCTAAGGCCAGATAAAAATCATTAGCATTTATTGACCTTTTGCAGTAGTAATTTAATCTTTGGGAGAACAAAGTTGATTAATCACAGCTTGACATATTGAAATTTGGCATAATTCTTTCCCAAAAGTGCTTATAGGGCAGCAAGTTATAGGGCATTCAGTGTAATAACTAAGGCATATATTACAAATAAAATGTGCTCAGAAAATCTTCCAGAAATTTAAGGTTACACATTTTGGTAAAGTCTTTCAATCTGGAATAGTCCTGCAAGTGTACAAGGAATTCAGCACATGCCTTAATCTTATACCTTCATCCAGACAATCCAGGAAAATTATGGTTAATAATTTAAAAGAAAGAAGACAGGGGAATATATAATAATGATGAAAGTTCAAAAGACATTATCTTTAAGTGAGATATTTTTAAAATATGGCCAACACTGAGAATATTCTCATTGAACAAACATTCAGTATCATCTCCTAAAAGACAGACTATAGAACACTAAAAACTGTACATTTCTGATTCCATTAGATAATCCTGTAAGTTTCCATCAATAAGATGAACTCATGGTAAACTTAAATTTGGAACTGAGACAGATGGGGAGAAAGAGACAGTATTGGAGGTTGCAGATTTTGCCAGAAGTGGTAAATTTCTTGGAGCTTTCCAAATCGCAGAAAAGTTTCTTATTTTAGAAGAAAGGCCACAGGTCTGGAACTGGTATTTGTAGCAGGAATCTTCTAATTTGGTAGGATGATTCTTAATTCTCCACTTTCTGAATGTGACAGGGAGGAGTTTCTAAAGAAAGCCATTTCAGTACAGTGGCTTTAGAAGTCAGAAGTTCAGTCTGGACTAAGTTTCTTCAAAAAGTCAAATGATTCATTGAATTATTTAAAACTATGTGATAAATCTCCCTTTCTTTTCTTTTTTTTTTTTTTTCGGTACGCGGGCCTCTCCCGTTGTGGAGCATAAGCTTCGGACGCGCAGGCTCAGCGGCCATGGCTCACGGGCCCAGCCACTCCACAGCATGCGGTATCCTCCCGGACCGGGGCACGAACCCGTGTCCCCTGCATCGGCAGGCGGACTTTCAACCACTGTGCCACCAGGGAAGCCCCAAATCTCCCTTTCTTATGCAAGCTGAAGTGGATTTTGTTCTCAGCTGTATTCTGACCAATACAAAATTGTGTCAGGGATTTCTTTAACAACACTCAGACTGTGGAAATCTGGGTTTCATAATTTAAACAGCTAGGTTGGAAGAGATTCAAGCATGTGTTCACTGTGGATATAGGATAATGGCTATTCCTATTATACAGTGACAAAACAATTAAGTCATTATCTTTAGCAGTGAAAATGAAATTCCTATTGAAGGCCAGGGATTTGGCAGATATGGCAGCTGCTGTGATAAAACCGTATGGTGAAAATAAAGCTTATCTCACAGGTTGTTAAATTATTTTCCTTTCCCAGTTTCTCCTAGTCACTCATCTGAAAGCTAGCTGGTAAACAGTGGGACCCTTTAATGTGCAATAGTACATTTGCTTAGAATCAAATAACACTAAATATCACAATCCTCTCAAAGCCTTTGGGCCTGTCTTGTCAGTGTAAGATGCCTCTCTGCCTTTGTTTTTGAAGGTTGTCCCTGAATATCTCATAATAAACTTATTTAAGGTCAAAACATCCCAGAATCTCCAAGGGATATTAGTTTTCCTTATCTCCCAATTCCATCATTTCTTATTGCCTCCAGACTTCAAACTGCAACTTGGTGAGCAAGAAAATATTTGATGAGAAAAATTTAACATAGTAAATAATGCAAGATTTTAAATGCATGGTAATTTGAGAGAAATTAACAGATTATGAATTATATATACTAGTTTATGTATCTGAGAATGGTTTCATCTCTTTACTTGGTTAGTAGATTAAAGCAAGAATCAAATGCATTCTATGATTGCTGATATTGTGATGCTTGCAATTCCTTATCATGATAAAATAAAAGGAAACTCCAAAATTTAAGAAGATATAAATGTTACAAAAATTAATGATGTGTGACTTATGTTACTATTCCATAATTATTTACCCAGTGGGCTAAGGAACTGTTTAATTCTCAAAAGATGTTGAGGAACATATCATATACATATATGATCAGTATCATTTTAAATACTGCAATAGTTGTTCTCTAAGACAGGAATAAATATGGGAGATGTTTGAAATTAGTTAATTGATTTCCATGGAGATGATGGAATCCTCAAATGTCAGAGGTGAAGCAACCTGACCTAACATCTATAGGAAAAGCAGACACGCTTACCATAATAGGTAAGATTAAAACTGGGATCGCTGTCATGTTACCAAGCAGGAGCCTATGAGGCCTTCCCCCCACTCCATATCCTCCACCTGCCTCTTGTCTATAGAAAAACTTTAGCCTCCTAGGCCTTCCCCAAGTTCCAAAGAGTATATTTAATCAGATAAGTGAGAAAATGTAGAAAGAAAGAAAAACAGTCAAGCAAGACAAAATAATAATGGTTTAGCTATTAAACAAAGTCAAGGACTTTTGTTCCTCCTTAAGGGTTATAGATAATATTCTGAGCCATATCCTTCGAGCTGTTTTGCAGATGCTAAACCCCCACCAGGTGGGAAAAGTTAACTGTTTGCTACCCACAAGCACGTAGACCTCAGACCAGTTGGAACCATAAGGTTGATGATGTTGACTCCCTATTACCCCACACCAACCAATTAGAAGAATGTCCATGAGCTGATCACACAACCCACAGGCCTCACTCTGTCTTTAAAAACCTTTCCCTGAAAGCCTTTGGGGAGTTTGGACCTTTTAAGCACCAGCTGCCTGGTCTCCTTGCTTGGCGCCCTGCAATATATGCTGCACTTTCCTTCACCACAACATGGTATTAGTAGATTGACTTTAGTGCACAGGACTGAGAGGACCCAAGTTTGGTTCAGTAACAGTCTCACTGGAATATTGGTGGTGACCAATTCTCTAACTGCTAATGACCATTCTCTAATGACCATTCTCTAATTGCTATTCCAAGGACAGAAATAAATGACCAGCCATCTAAAACCATACTTTTTTGCATAATAAAAATATGAATCTAAGTCTAATTAAATGTAGAACAGACATGCATCATTGCAATGGAGAGTTATAAATTTTCATCCAATTCCCAGACCCAGTTAAGTTCAGAAAGGCAGTGTCACTTGCTTGAAGGAAAGACAAGCAGGCAGGGATTTAAACTTAAATGAAAGATCTTATGTTAATATCTTAATTATGAACTGTAAGTCTTTCTCTTAGCCTTCTATCCAAAAAAAGTCTTGGCTGTATACCTGTGTAAATGTTCATTCAGGAGATAAACATTCCCAGTTATTTTACTGATTACTAGAGACTGTTTCTGAACTACTAGTAAATGTTTGTGGTCCAGAAGTGATCTGGTCAAAATGGATTTTGGAACTGAATCAACCTCACCATGGGTTTTCTATATTCATCAACCCAGCCAATAAGTACTTTCCCAGATCCTGAATATATAAAAATAGATATACTCAGCAGTTAGCAGAAATATGGCCTTGGCTCCTTGACCTTAAAAGTAAGAGTAATTATTATAGAATGGGAGAAGTGTAACCTCTAGAGCCAAACTTCCTCAGCAAAATAGCAAAGCAATAGCAATACTACTTTACTGAGTGAAGTGTATAAATAAGTGTTACTATTAAACTCTTAAAAGGTATAGATAACATATTCATATTTAACTCATCTGATTGGTCTGTACAGGAGACAGATGTGTCTTGCAAAACCATAGTGGGGAAAATTAATGCATCCCCTGGAAAGAAACCATCCATCTGCCAAAGGCTTTTTCTCATTCTCTAAGAGAAAACACCAGATGCAATTTGATTCAATCTTTCAGGAAACAGCAGTATACACTCATTTTCCTACCATCTCTATTACATCGACTCTCCCGTCAAAGGTTCTAATTAACTCACAGGGACCCTGATCATTTCACTACCCCATACCGTAGCATATTGGTTTATGACATTTATAACACTGAGATCTGGTAGGAAGAAAGAAGCAGGAGCCCTGAATGACTTGATGATATACATGCCTCCTGGAGGCTTAGAGATAAGCCTCATGAAAATTCAGGAGTCTCCCTCCTGAGTGAAGTTTCCAGGAGTCACGCCATGTATGGAGGAGTGATGTCAGGCTAGTCCTTCCAAAGTGAAATACAGGTTGTGGCTCCATTCATCCACTCCTACTAAAAGAGAAACACAATATTGTTTTGGATTTTTTTTTCTTTTTTACTTTGGAAACAAGATATACCATAGATAGTGTACTGTTCTGACCCATTTTACTGAGTAAATTGAAGGACTATCGGCTTTTATAATAACCCAAAGCAAGAAATTGCACCCCGCCTTGTCAAAGATTCACTTCAACAGTCACAGTCACTAGTCGTCAGGACATTATGAACAAAATTAGAAGGGAAGCTGTAAACATCACAAGTATTTTTGAGACTGCAAGGCAAACACACACGCAAAACACTTAAAATACAACTTACATACTCTGTGTTTGTTTTGGAAAATAAAATTTATTGCTGCAAATTTAGAAATGTATATATAGAGAAAATAAAATAGAGAAGTGATACCTAAAGTTTACCAGTGTAAACTTCATAGATTTGAAGTGATAAATATTGGTAACAATTGAGAAATAAAAAGATTAAATAGGGCTTCCCTGGTGGCGTAGTGGTTGAGAGTCCGCCTGCCTATGCAGGGGACACGGGTTCATGTCCCGGTCCAGGAAGATCCCACATGCCGCAGAGCTGCTGGGCCCATGAGCCATGGCTGTTGAGTCTGCTGCATCCGGAGTCTGTGCTCCGCAATGGGAGAGGCCACAACAGTGAGAGGCCCGCGTATTGCAACAAAAATAAATAAATAAAATAAAATAAAATAAAAAGATTAAATAAAGAGAGGAATATAGTAGCTCAAAAATACTGTAGAGACTACCCACAAAACTTTAAAATCCTTGTTTAGAGATTGGTACACAATACTTACTTCTACATGTGGATTGACTTGGAATGCTTATTGGTACTTGTATATATCAACAACTTTTTTAAAGTTTTACTCTCCTCTCACTTTACCTTTGTGCTTAACTCAGCCCAGCTACATGTGCAAAATGCACTCATCACCACCGGGAAGGACAAGGTCTTTCTTTGGTTTCTCTATTGTCCTTGAGAGACAATTCAGAGGTGGATTTTCATATTATATGCAGATAGTGATGAACCATAAATTATGTCACGTACGAGTCAATCATTATTATTTTCATATGAAGACAGGGAAATTTACTAATACAAGCTTTGGGCAGAGGTGATAACTTTTTTTTTTTTTTTTTTAACTCAGGCAGAGAGTAAGCACCTAGCTATCCGGATTCTGAGTCACCACAATACTGACTTTTGAAATGGGCTCTCTCTGCCAGATTGCTCAACTTCTCTTTCAGAAAAGACTTTCTCTTAGATCATTCTTTCATCTTTGGGTTTCACTATATTCCATATATTCTAGTCACA
The DNA here is from genome assembly GCF_937001465.1 of Orcinus orca. NCBI lineage: Eukaryota > Metazoa > Chordata > Mammalia > Artiodactyla > Delphinidae > Orcinus > Orcinus orca. The sequence goes on along the minus strand of NC_064576.1, from coordinate 42,731,548 downwards.
CTTATTCTTATCCTGCCATACAAATCTTTTTCACTTTATTTATTCACAATAATCTTTGATGGCAAGTGTAGCCCCAAAAGAGTGGATTGCTCAGTTTCACTGAAGTTATATCATTAAGGAAAGATAATTCTGCCTTACAGAAAGGTAGGGACATTTCATGCTTCCTAGGAAAATGGTCCAGGCAGCAATTCCTGGATACCAAGTTAGGGAGATATTTCCTTCTATGCAGGGAATTCAGTTCTTTCTATGTAAAACACCCAAAGTATTACTTCTAATCTACTAAGGTAAAGAAAACAATTATTTTTTCTTCACAAAACAATTTAAACATTCACATTCTTCTACAAAGTTAGATATTTTGGTGTTGTTTTAGAAAATCTGGACAGAATTTTCCTAATCTTAAGGAAAACATTTCTTTAGAAATTAAAGTGATATAGATTTTTCTGACATAATCTGGTAGTAATTTGAGAAGCAGTTTTTGAAGACTGAAATGTCTGTTTTTATAAATAAGATGTTACTTACATGAACTGAAATCTTTTTTTTTTTTTTTTTTTGGATTGAGGGCATAAATCAGTGGTATTAGAATTGTGCTGGATCTTGTATCAGATAAATGGCAAGTGAGGGAGGACAAGAGAATTTCTCCAGATAGTTCTTGTGACAACCACAAAGTGCTTTTGTCCAGAGATGAAGGCCAAGTGGTTACAGTTATCTATGAGTGCAGTGGAAAACAATTTGAAAAAACAATGGTACATAACATGCTGCATATTGTTGAAATAGACTGTTTCTTAAAAAAATCACAAATAATATTTGTTAAAGCTACTCAAATTCGTGGGAAATAAAGGAACATGTTAATGATGTAAAACATTTTGTAAAATAGAGACATGTGAATTATATATTTTATAAAACAGAAACACAATATTGAAATACATTGCCTTTCTCTTTTTGATATAAAACAAAACTAAACCAAAACCAAAAACATGAAGGAATCATGATGCTTTAATTCAAACATCTCAGGTTATCAAATATATCTATGTGTATGCATATGTGTCTTCAGCCTTATATGTATGCACATGTACATGTATGTGTTTATACACAGACACATACCTATATACAGATGCACACACACGTACAAGTGCTTGATCATTTTGTTTCAATATACTGACTAATGTGGCTGCTTAGACATTAGAATTTTGCTAACTCAATTGATTACACATTTTTCTTGGCATGGTTTCTAGGTACTGATATTTTGAGGCAGGTTTTTCTTCCATCATGAGAGGATTCATTATATCTTGGTTTTAAATAGTTAATGTTTAAAAATAAATAAAATAGTTAATGTTAACATGTATAATTTTATTTCAGACAATGTATTAATCAAATCCTTTAGGAGTGAGGTGCTAATTAGTCTTTAACTTTGAGCAAAGCATGTAGGAAATGCCCATGAAGGTATGATTAACAGGTCTTTGAGACATATAACTTATGGTACTAATATGCAGATTGTTTGCTGATACCACTCTTTTCTTTTTTTTTTAATAAATTTATTTTATTTTTATTTATTTTTGGCTGTGTAGAGTCTTTGTTGCTGTGCGTGGGCTTTCTCTAGTTGCAGCGAGCGGGGGCTAATTTTCTTTTCAGCTTGCAGGCTTCTTTTTGAGGTGGCTTCTCTTGTTGCGGAGCACGGGCTCTAAGTGCGGGCTTCAGTAGTTGTGGCTCGTGGGCTCAATAGTTGTGGTGCACGGGCTTTGTTGCTCCGCAGCACGTGGGACCTTTCTGGACCAGGGCTTGAAACCGTCTCCCCTGCATTGGCAGGCGGATTCTTAACCACTGTGCCACCAGGGAAGCCCCACTCTTCTTTTTCATGACTGTGATATCCATTTACAATTATTTAACTGTGGTCTTTTTAAAATTTTGCTCCTTATATTTTTCTGAAGTGATGCCTCCTTCATGACATTTGTCTTTGACCATTGATAATAAGTATTTCTTTCATTATTTATTTTTGTGTATTTAATGAGGTATATATAGAATTTCTTAATATATGCATCATTATCACTTCTAAATCACTTCTATATAATTGTAATCAATGTGCTTAATTTATTATTAATGAAGTTCCATAGGGTGTGATAAAACCGTCTAAAATATAGTCTGCTTTATATATGAAAACATGTTCATTAAAATTTGGAAGTAAATATTGTGTTTCCATTTTTACAAATGGAGAAAAAATATACTTCCATTTTTTTCTCTCCCTACATTTTCTTATAGACTTAGGGGATGGTGGCAAGGATTAAAAATCTTCCCATGATATGTTAATACCCCTAAGAGGGCATCAACTGTGGAAGAGAACTAAAGAACCAGACAAAATAAATTGTTCAGTTCATGGTGGCCAACTCCTGTTATTGGATATCTGAGTTAGCATAGAAAGCATAAGAATGAAGTAATTTTGGGGTCAGGAACAGCACCTATTCATGTATATGTACAGGCATAACATCATGAATTCCCATTTACCAAGCTTGGTAAAACTATCACCTCTTTTGATCTTCAGCCTGAAAGCAGCAAGAAAAAACAGTGAGCCCCCAACATTTGAGGAGAGCATTTGGAGACTTGATAGAGAATTGACTATCTTGGATCTTTTCTACCCTAGACATGGGTAGAAGTTCATTTTTGATAAAGATGGATGTATATTCCAAAATATAAGTTGCTTCCCTGCATTCAGAGAAAAGAAGCATCACTCTCTAAAGACTTACAGAATGTTTGATTCACCTACACAGAATTTTATGTAATATGTCAGGCCAGTGGATACATTTTATACAAGGAAGTTGCAGGAATGAGCCCAAGACCAAGAATACATAGTTCAGAATCCAAGAACTGGAAGCAGAAGTATTCTCACTTACCATCATCCTAGGGAGTGCTCTTGGGATCGATATCAGTGAAAGCAACAGTAAGGAAGCATGATTTAACAGAAGGAAAAATTAAGTTGTGTTACATTTAACAGTAGCTTTGGATGGTCCAATGGAAAGATCCTTTTAGAGTTTCCCCATTTGGGGTGGAGAGAACAATTGGATACCAAGAGAAAGACTTGATCCTGAGTTAGGCAATTCAGTGACTCATTTGGGAAATGTATGCTTCATAGTACTGCACCTCTTGGTTTTATAAATTTGAAGGTTCTTTATTCCAGAGAAGAAACACTTCTATCATGAGACATCTAGCAAGAGTCTCGTTTAATCAGAGGTACTGCTGTTTCCTAGGCCTTTTCAAAGACTTTGTGTCAATGGTCCAGTAGGCAGAAAGGGAACTTGTCATCTTGTCCAGGAAAAATGAATCTGATTATCAAGAGTAGGTAGAGGGGTAGGTTGGAATGCATTTCACATCCAGGCAGGCCATTTTGATGCTTTTTGGCAATTCTTGACTAATTTTGATGTTTAATGGATAAATCCAGTAGCACTGACCTAAGATCATGTGATTCATATTTCAGCTTTCTCAGAGAGGAGGGTAGGTCATGCCATCAGGTATACCACCAAGACCATCAGAAGTTCTGGCTTAGTATAAAGGGAATCTAAAATAAATAGTGAAGGTGTTGTCAAACCCAGGTCCATGTGCCCAACACACAGTAAGGCCAAAAAATCTAAAATAAGAAATGGGGGATGTGGAAAGGATTTTGTACTGGGAGGGGCCCTGAGGGTCTTGCTTGGTTTCAATCATCCCTTTTCTTTGATAGTCCTCAATCTTGAGGAAAACAGGCATTGGACAAGAAAGGGAATAATGTTTGGGGTAGAGAAGTTAATCATAAAGTTGGCAGAGGAATTTGGTTTTAGAGGAATTTGGTTTCATAGGGGAATTTTGACTATCAATTGTTGCCCCAAGATCAGCTGCAATGTCAGGGTCTCTAGTTTAGCATCTAACCTGTCTCTTTTACATTTTACTCAAAAAATGGGCCATCAGAATGCTGAAGGAACTGTCCTAGGAACCTAAGTGAAGAATAGATCTGAATAGTATAAGACGTGGAAAGTGGAGGATGCTATGACGTCCTTATTACTCCTGCTACTGAGAGTAAAGCCAGAACATTGCTCTCAGCTATCAAGTCTCTTTTGGACTTTTTCCTTAATGAAAACTACATCATACATCTTTTCTTGAGCAGCTTGAATTCAATTAATCAGCACAGGTTGTAAAGACCCAGTCCCCTCACCCAAATTGGAATAAGTCTGAAGGAGACTCCCCATTGGGCCAGCCACATTAGTATTGACTATGCACTACAGCTCTGCCCAGTCCTACTTCTTTATTTTCTCTTTCACAGATGTATACATCTAATAAATCTCTGGGGGGCTAATTTCCATCTCATTGTCTGCTTCCTTAGCAACCCAACTTAAAGCACTTGTAAGAAATTCATTATGTGCCCAACAAAATTCTAAATATTTTACATATGTAAATTGATTTAATAGAAATACATATATAAGCATGCTATTTAATAGATATCATCTAGATAAGAATATAGACATGTATAAACCAGATGATCAGGTCATTAACATGAGTACAATTTTTTGAAACTATCAGAAAGGAAACTATCCTATAAAATATGACTGTAGGCAATCTTTTTCCAAAGTTACTATGGATATTCATTATCATACACTTTAGTCATGTGATATAATGAAAATTCTTTTTGATTCTTTTGCCAGGAATTCAGTTTGATTAAAAAAAAAACAGAGTACAAAGTAATATATTCTAAAGACTTACTAGCCCTTTCCATTATTTGCTCTTAATTATAGTTGCTAATGCTTACTCCTCAATTTCCATCAAGGGAAATATTGTTTTAAATAAATGAATACTTTTTAATGAAGTGTTAATTTATACTAATATGAAAGTGAAAATAAGCTATGACAGAAACTCATTAAGGATTCTTCTAGGGGGATAAAGAAACTGTAGAAGCTAACAGTTTTATTTTAAAATCAAATCCACTCAATTTAGAAGGAGTTTAGAAAAATTACTTTGTTTCAGTAGCAAGTTTCCCAGAATAGAGTGTCCCAATTTACAATTTTCTTTTGTTATGCCAGCAAGTAGAGAAAACTGCCATGGTTAATAAAATGCATGAGCCTTAGATAAAAATCACTACTTTGCTATTTAACCTTTTCTTCCCTCTTCAAGGTGATGTAGAATGGTTAGTTTTACTTAGGAAATTGTAGGCAAAAATAGCTTTTGCGCATGGAAAATATATCTGACTACTATGATTTTTATTCCTTTGGCTTTAAAAGAATTTATGTTTTATTCTATATATTTTTTCTTCCAAAATAAATGAACCATTCTTTTAAAAATTTCTCCCTAAAAAAGAAGTAATAGTGTAAATCTAGGTAGATGATTTAACAGTGACTTAAGTGAACAACATAATTTGTTAGTCAGAAAGCAACATCAGGAAGTTCTCTTATCAATTTGCTTGAATTTTTACTATATAAAAGTATTTTGAAAGAATCTTTACAGTATGAAGAACCAAAAAGAAAAAAAGCATGTGAAGCCTGCTATTATATAGTTGAAACACATGCAATTATATATAAGAATGTATGAACATTTCCTATTGATCACTGACCTACAAATGAATAGAATTTTACTTGACTTTAAGTAAATGTTACCCCCCAGGAAGGAAATTTCTTTGACAAGAGACAGTAATAATCCTGTCGTCAAAAATCAACTTAAAAGTGGAAACCCAGAAGAAGCTGTAGGGAACAGTGGAGTTTATTGTTCCATTGTTTACTCAACAGACTCTTAGTCCAATATTTTACACAGTAAGCAATTTGAAAATAACAAATATTTACACCTTTAAAATGATTATTTTCTACATTGTATTATTTACTTATATCTTATTTACTCCTCAGTGAATGGAATTAAAAACTACACTTTTTACACTATTGAAACTTAACAAGCATTTCTGCTTAATCGAATAAAATAATTCCTTAATTTGAAAAAGCTATTATACATATTAGCATACCCATAAATTTATTTAAACACAGTTTGTAAAACCTTATTATCTTTTTACAAATGTATAGAATATTTACATTCTACAAGCATATACAAATAACAAATGTCGAGCATTTACAGGCAAAAATGACCTCAGATACTAGTTTCATAAATTGATAAACATTCAGGGGTTTTAGGTATTGCTCCAAGTAAATAATGATAATATTCAATAAAATTACAACTAGAAAAGCAATCAATTTGTTATCAGATATTCTTTAGCTCAGATACATACAATGTACCCTTAGGAGAACTAAGAAATTAAATTGGATATTATTATAAATAAGTACTTGATCAATTTTAAGATCATATTTCTGGGTCTGAAGATTACATATATTCAACACTTTCTAAATTATGCTTGGTGCTAAGAGATATTAGGTCAGAGACTGAAAGCATCAAGTAATACTACAATCCATACCAAAAAGTTTAAAACAACAACAAACTTTTAGTATTGTTCCTTAAATGATTATATGATTACTTATGGAAATTTTGGGTATGTAAAAGTGATCAAAACAAAATATTATAAAATAAATATTATGTGAAAAAGTATTTATTACATATTTGTTTCATCATAGGATGTAGAAAGCACTAGACCATTATTCTAAAAACTAAGAAGCTGGAGAAAAAATGGAATAAAATACAATTTCTTGCTTCAAACATACATGAGAAAATGCAAGTCATCTATTACTGAATAATATAAAATAAAAATGTGAGATCTTAGGCATGTATCTTACTAACAGTAAATGACCAGTATGTATTTGATTAATTTTAATGGTAATAATACAAGTATTCTAAGACTTCAGGATACTGCTTGTTTTTAAATGAGCTATTTTGGCTATGTAGAACATAAGGCCTGAGTGTTTACTATTTGATAGCAGTTGTTTATTGTCTCGATTATAATTTGTTTATTGTCTCATAGAGCAGTGTATTCAATGTTTATATTTATTGTCTCATAGAGCAACACGTTGAATGGATAGATAGTACACTAAGGATGGCCGACCAAGAAATGGACACTGAAAGGAGACAGTATCAACAGATAACATATGCTGACACAAACCAGCATGAAATGGAATGCCAGATCTGAGGAATATAATTGGAAAGATTTGCTAAGGCTAATTGTAGAGGACTCTGGATATTAGAAGAGATATATTTGTAATAGCAGCTGTTTTAGTAAGTAGTTACTATGTGTTTTAACATTTATTTCTACAAAAACTGTATAGAGTAAGCCTTAGAATTTCCCTTATATTATAAACAATAAGATTAAGGTTAAATTAAAAGAATTAACTTGATCCAGGTCACACAGCTACCAAGTGCTGTAAATAAAATTTATGCCCAAGAAATCTGATAACAAACCTTCTATTCTTAATCATAGAGTACATGCCAATTGCAATGAATTAACTTATCTTGAATCTTTGTTTTGTTATTAATTTTAGACAGAATACCTCCAAATATTCTACAGGTAAATTATCTTGGGAATTGGTTTTAAATACATATTATCTACAATTTACAAAAATCCATCTATTTTTAGTTCATAATATCTATAATTTACAACAATCCATCTGTTGTTATAGTTCACAATAAATTTGAAATTTTAAAACTACTTAGAATCTTTAATAAAATATTTACATTTTTCTATTAGTGATTAATGGTCTAATTATAATTTCCCTATTAGACAAGTTACATTAATTATATCATAAAAGGATATATACATATATATTATAATTTGTTTCATTAAAGTAATATTTATTATATGATATTTATTATTTAAAGAATAAAATAACTCACCAATTATATTTTACAGTACTGTTTTCTATATAGAAGTTAGTCAAATTAAGTGTATTTAATTACTTATATTCCCATTTTTCACTAATTTCTGTATTACAGATGTATATTAGTTGTAAAAATGCTCATTTATTGTATATATCCTAGAGTGAAAGCAGAAAGTTCATTTTCAGCATAACTCAGTCTTAAAAGTCAGGAATCCATTCCCTTCCCAGACATAATTCTGCAACCAATTTGGTATGTGTCATTCTAGAAATATTTGTGTGCATCTATAAGTATTCATGCATGCATTTATATATATACAAGAAGAGTTTTTTTTATGTAAATGGGGGCATATTAGATAGACTTTCAATTTTAATTTCTTTCAACGAATTTACTGTAATTAGATATACAGAAATTTTGTAAAGAATATTTCCGTATTATACATTAAAATGTTATTTAACTATTTATTACTGATAATTTAGCTTTCAACCATATCCATAAAATATTTGCACATGTGACATTAAAAATATAAACATTTTTGACAAATGTGTATACAATTTAACTTCTAGTAGCTATTGTAATCAAAATTTCCCTCAAGGTAAATGAATTACACTGTCATCAATCACCATGGCACACCTGTGTGTCATCAAATATTAAAATTGTACAAATATGATCTCTCATTATTTAAAAAATAAACAACAAATAAAAAAAGGCAAGTAATGGTTTTAGAAAATATTATAACATATACAACTGACTACAGAATAATATCAATAATATATAAAGATCTTGAATCAGCTAAGAACACTCAAATAACCCAGTTGTAAAAGAGGTTGATTATATGAAAATGCAATTCTGAAAAGAATAAATACAAACACCAATTAATACATGAAAAGGCACTCATATTGCAAGAAACTGGAGAACTGTAAATGTGTAAAAGTTGTATGTGTGTGTGTATGTCTTAACTTGTTTAGTGTGCTTTTCCCGTTTACCAAATAAAGGGTTTGTTGTCTCTGTCATGGTGTGTTCTCCCATCGTTTAATGACTTGTTAACCATTTTTAACAAAAACGGCATAAAATACTGATTAAAACATGCAAGAAATAGTCTAGAAATTCTGCAAAAATTCGAGGGGGGATATAAAAGTGGGCTGTTACACATAAATTTTAGGGTATCTTGGGGCTTCCCTGGTGGCACAGTGGTTGAGAGTCCGCCTGCCAGTGTAGGGGGCACGAGTTCGTGCCCCTGTCTGGGAAGATCCCACATGTTGCGGAGCGGCTGGGCCCGTGAGCCATGGCTGCTGAGCCTGCGCGTCCGGAGCCTGTGCTCCGCAACGGGAGAGGCCACAGCAGTGAGAGGCCCGCATACCACAAAAAAAAAAAAAAAAAAAAATTTAGAATATCTTGAGTGTCCTTCCAATAAATGAGTGAGGAGATAGGAAATTGGCATGTGCACTTGTATCTTCAGAAATTTGTCCAGCAATTATATAAACAAAATCAAGAATAAATTGTGACTATAATCTTATCAATCAGAAAATTAAAGAGATTAAAAAGCAAGAATAATTGAAATAAACTTTTAGAAAAGTTATGAAAATTCTTAATTAATCTTATAGGTATTTTCACAGTTACATTCTTGTTGGTAATAAAAATGTTTCTTCTATTGCATGATCTACTTGGTAAGTGGGTGTATATAGAAAATAAACTGATTTTTCTATATTAACTTTGAAAAATTCAATATGCTATCTAATAGTTTACCAACTGATTTTCATAATACAAGATAATAAGGATTATTAATCTTCCTTGCAGATTTAACCTTTAACCTCTCTTTTCACGTTAGTTTGTAATATTGTTGAGTCACTGCAAAAACAGGTTTAAAATAGTTATATTCATCTGGTATCGCACTTTTAAGCTTGTTTCTGATTTTTAATTTGACATGTACCTAAAATATATACCTATAATTTAAATACATATCCATTTATCTATTTTATCAAATGATGTTCTGCTGTCTATGAAGATTATATTTTCCTATTGATATTGATATTTTGAAATCTATAGATTTTCTATGATTGAACCATGAAATAAAGCCCTATTTGCTCTGCTGCTTAGTTCTTTGAAAGTTCTCCTGTCTTCTACTTTATAATACTTTATTTAAGATATTTGCTTCAGTATTCACAAATGAGATTGTTCTGTACTTTTAGGTTTTGGTATCAATATCATACTGACTCCGTTCAAGGAATTTCAAAGCTCCTGTTTTTTTGCTGGGCTCTGGAATAGTTTAAATAACATTGGATATTATCTATTCCTTGAAGTTTTCAAAGAATTGGCTTTGGAGCTTGATGCATTTTGGGAAAAGTCATTCTCTGACAACATTTTCAACTGCCTACAGAGTAATTGGTCTGTCTCGATTGTTCATCTCTTTACTGCTTAGCAATACTAGTAATTAGAAAAAATAAAACAATTCAGTAAATTGGGCTTATTCTATAATACCTTACTATTTATTTAGAAAAGAGTAATAAAAAATCCTACTCACAAACATAAAAATGGATAACATCTAAGGATAAACTTAAGAAAGTGTAGTATGTAAGAAAAAAACTTATAAAAAATTAATAAGAAAGAAATATGTACTTAAATGGGAAGGTATACAGTTTATTTTCTGGATGGAGATACTCAAAGATGTTAATTATTCCAAAAATAACCCAATTCAACCTTAAAGGAATTTACAAGATTACTTTAAAGTATATTAGAAAGAGAATATGTGCAGGAATAACCAATGCTGTGTTAGAAAAGAGCAATGAGAAGAACTTGCCCTATACAATATCAAAATGAAACCGAGTTCCCCTAAAACAGAGTTCCTCTGCCGAGTTTATGATTAACCTCTCTGTCCAAAGTATTATTCCCTTTCTTGTCCAACATGTGTTCCTCTCAAGATTGATGAATATCAAAAAAAAGGGAGGATTGAAACTGCATACAAGTTCCTGTGTCTCTGTCCTTTGCAGTCTCCTAGGCCTCCCCTGAGTCTCCAAAGAGACTCTCTGGCCTTAGAGTTAAAGATTAGGAAATATGAAGATATAGAAACAAAATGTAAAGATGTAGAAAAAAGAATAGCTGTTGGGCAGGGAAACTGGTAACAATTTAGACTATATACCAGCTAAACAGCAGAATCACCAAACTCCCAGTTCCCTGAAAGATATAGATAAAGGTCTGACACACATTCCTAAGTTTTTTTCATAGGAAGTAGACACCCACCAGATGAAAACAGATGACCGCTAGCACATAGACCCCAGGCCGGTTGAAAGGATTTTCAAACTTCACCTTGATGCCTACCAATATGAGAATTGTGTAGGAGCTGCTCAGGCACCCTGCAGCCCCTTCCATCACGCTGCCTTTAAAAGCTCTTTGCCTGCACCAAGATGTTAAGATAGTTTTTAAGAAATAGTCCACCATCTTCTAGGTTAGCTGGCTTTCTCAAATAAAGTTACCACCTTGTCACTTGACTTATTGGCCTGTCATGCAGTGAGTAGCCAAAACTGAGTTTGTTAATAAAAATATACTCTATGGCAATATTAACTAAAATAATGTTAGATTAAAAGAGGAATCAAGGCTTCCCTGGTGGTGCAGTGGTTGGGAGTCCGCCTGCCGATGCAGGGGACACGGGTTCTTGCCCCTGTCCGGGAAGATCCCACATCCCACGGAGCGGCTGGGCCTGTGAGCCATGGCCACTGAGCCTGCGCATCCGGAGCCTGTGCTCCGCAGCAGGAGAGGCCACAACAGTGAGAGGCCTGCATACTGCAAAAAAAAAAAAAAAAAAAGAGGAATCATCTCATAGCACAGTGACACAGAATGTTATTTAGAAACAGGCATATTTTATGCTTAAGATAAAATTTTTAACCAGTGGATACTGGACATTCTGCTCATTAAAGAATATTTATTTAAAATATGAATATATTAGAAAAATAGATGTATAACATATCTTTCAGAGATAAATAACAATATTATATTAAAAGGGGGTTAAATAACTACAGGAATATACTATTTATTTTTATAATAAATTAATTAATACCTACTGTAGAATAGGCACCAGCCAACAAAGCTTTGACACTTACTAGTCAGATGGAAAGAACAGAGAATTAGGCACAGCCATAGCCACTAGAGAAGGTACATAATAGGGAAGAACAAATCTGACTCTATATTGGGTCTATTTCTTTTAACTTTTACACTCTATTGCTTTTGCTACAAGATAATCACCAAAGGGATGTTGCCTATAACTTAAAGTATACATAATGGCTCATCTCCTGGAACCCTTCCTCTCATGATTGAGCACTAAGCTAAAATACCTTTGTTTAGCTCACAGGAAACATCCTGACCAGCCACCTGTTAATGGCAGCAGGAAAGAAGAATTTACCACATTCCCTCTGAGTCTGGCGAGAACCAGGGAATATTTGCAACAACTTATCTTCTTTTACACTTTATTTTCTCACTTCCTCCTCTTTGTTCTATAAAAGAAACTAGCATCCAAACCTGGGCAAAATGGTTCTTTGGGACACTAGTCTACCATCTTCTCCATCTGATGGTTTTCTGAATAAAGTCACTATTCCTTTCCCTGGCAACTCGTCTCTCAATTTATTGGCCTATCATGGGGCAAGCAGTACAAGCTTGAACTTGATAGCAGATATACAGTCAGTTAGTAACAATTCTGGTTCCTGTGTTGTTCGCTGGCTTAAATACTAGCTCTGAATTTTATCACACATAAACTTGTGTTGTATCATGTTATATTTTCTGGATTGTGTTCAATTTTGTATCAGACTTATTTCTGCATAATAATGAATTGATATTTTTTAAATTAAGTTCTGCATTCTGGAAAAATTTAAGTAAAAACATTCTATCACATGGTTTAATAAAATTCCACATTTCTTAAATCTTGGTGGGTGTATTATTTAGCTCATTTCCCTGTAAATATCTATTTTATTAGTTTTTCAATAAGTAGTTATGGACTTCTTCAGGTTAGGGTGTTGAAATTTGCAGATTTGCATTTGCATCCTAATGCTGCAAAAATATTAATTAAGCTGCAAAATAACAGCTTCTTAGAAATACAAATAAAGTAACATTCAGAAGAATAAACCTTTCTTAGGAGAAAATAGATCATGTATGCTTACATTGCTGACTTACAGTGGGAAGAGTCAAAAACTCAATAGTGACAGAGGACATTTGCTGGAGTAAGAGCAAGATTTCTCAACTTTTAAAAGAGCAGTATCGGGCTTCCCTGGTGGCGCAGTTGTTGAGAGTCCGCCTGCCGATGCAGTGGACATGGGTTCGTGCCCCGGTCCGGGAAGATCCCACATGCCGCGGAGCGGCTGGACCCATGAGCCATGGCCGCTGAGCCTGCGCGTCTGGAGCCTGTGCTCCGCAACAGGAGAGGCCACAACAGTGAGAGGTCCGCGTACCGAAAAAAAGAATAGTATCAGCTAGTGTGAGAGATTAGAATCCCAACAAGTCTCTGACCTGGTGTGAACCCAAAATTCTTTGACAATTCTTTTCCATATGGACTTCACCAAGTACATAGAGCTGAAGAATTGAGAAGTGTAGGAGTGTGGACAGACAGTGAAGGTTATCTGAATAATGGAAAAGTGTTGATGAGGGATATTTTATACATTATCAAGAAAACAAGCAGGATGAACTTTAAAATTGTTTTATTCTCCATCCTTAACATTAGCAGTTATAATATTTTCATACTGTAGTTACAATTTCCATTAATTTTTGATATTATCTAAATCAATGTTTTAATATTATACATAATTAGTTATCAGCATCTTGTTAGGTAACAAAAGTAGCATCTTTATATATAATGGTTAAAAAATATTAAATTATTATTAGCTTAAAGTACAAATTACTATATAATGTTAAATTGCAAATTTAAAAAATATAATCTGGAAAATATATAATCTGGAATATATCCTAATGAAAAGTATAATTATAAATTACAGATACTAGAATTATTATTTCTTACATCAAAAGTTATTTATAAAATATTTAAAGTTTGTGAAAATCATATTAATATACTCATATTAACTTTATTGCTTTTTATGTACTTGTTCTGTAATAAGAGATTATATTTTTTAACTGTATTTTAAGATTTGTTGAGTAAAAAGTATACATGTGTCATGAAAGATAGTAACAATTTACACTATTGTTTTATGGACTGAATTTAGTTAAGACAATTACAATTAGTTTGCTTGGATTATAAATGTAAAAAAAATGTATACTACTGTGCTGGTGACTGAAATTATTAGATTTTATCCATCTACACATTATTTCATATTAATACACTTTTTCAGTGATTTTTGACGAGACATGTCTTCCATATTGACAAAGTTTTTTGTGAATTATCTTCAGACTACACCAAAATGCTGGTGAAAGTGAGGGATAAGAACTGCAAATTTCTTTCTTAACAGCTTGATTATTCTGTTTTATTACTTTATTCATTATTATTTATTTTTATACATATTCTTATAAGATTATTTATATATTTAAATTTTTATATATTTAAATTTTATATATTTAAAATTAGAATCCAATTATTATACTTAGTAAATATTTTAACTAAGTTTTGACATATTAATTTTAAGACAAGTTTATGATAATACATAGATATCATGAACTATTTGGGGGAACGCATTTTAAAAATGTAAATTTTATTTACACAACAATATATTATTTACTCTTATAATCCATGGAAATCATGACTCTGCTTTTTATCTCTGTATTTTGTTACATCAAATTATTGTACAAATAGGGTCATATAGTATGCAATGTTTCAAGACTTTATTTTTTCACTCTTCATAATTCCCTTATATCCATCTAAGTTGTTGCATAAAATACTATAATTTAGAAAGTGTGTATTGACACAAGGATAGATAAATTGATAAATGGAATAGAAATATACGGTTTCAAATACAAACCTGCACCAGTATAATCACTTGATACTTGACAATGGAATCAATGAAATTCAATGAAAAGGAAAATATTCTTAATCAATCTTGGTAGGGCAACTGAATATCTACCTGGCTAAATATTAACCTTACCTTCGACTTCACACCATACATAAATTTAATTTGAAATGACTTATCAATATAAATATAAGGTTTAAAACTGTAAAACTTTTAGAGTAAAGTCAAAGAAAAAGTTTCATGATTCAGGTTTGGGTGGAGATTTCTTGGGCAGATTTCAAAACTCATAAAAGTTAGACATTATAAAATTTAAAAAGTATAGTTGACCCTTCATATCCATGTGTTCCACATCTGTGAATTCAACCAATTGTGGATCAAAAATACTAGAAAATAAATTTTTTAGAAAGTGTCAAAAGGCAGAATTTGAATTTGCCAAGCATCACCAACTATTTACATAGCATTTACATTGTATTAGGTATCAAAAGTAATCTAGAGATGATTCAAAGTATACAGGAGGATGTGTTTAGGTTACATGCAAATACTATGCCATTTTATATCAGGCTCTTGAACATCTATTATGGAACCAAACTTGAGTCCTCTCACCAGCATGCAGAGAAGTCAGTCTACTGACACTGGGTTGTGATAAATTAAAGTGCAGTGTGTATTGCAGACACCAAGCAAGGAGTATTGGCAGCTAATGCTCAAAAACTCCAGACTCCCTGATGGATTTCAGAGAAGTGTTTTTAAAAGCAAGGTGAGGGAGAGCATTGCAGGGTGTGTAATCATCTCCTTCACAATTCTCTGGTTGATAGTGAGGAAACAGGTTACTGTTATCAATCCTCAGGCTCCAATGAGCCTGGGGGCTGTGTTCATGGTCATAATGCAGTTAACTTCTTCCGTATGGTGGTGGTTTTAATATCTGTAAAACAACTCAAGAACGTGCATCAGACTCTGTTATCTACATCTTTCAGAGAGGAACTAAAGATTCTGCTATAGGGCTAACTGATTGTTCAAATTATTAGCAGTTCTCCTGGCTCAACTGACATTTTTTTGTTGCTACATGTTCACATTCTTTCAATCTTTAATTCTTGAGCCAGCCTTTTGTGACTTAGGGAAGGCCTGAGAGACTAAAGATTTTCTATGAACAAGAGGCAGGTGGAGGGCGTGGGGTGGGGATGGGAGTTACCTCCCAGGAAAGCCCAATAGAATCCTTCTTGGTAACACATCTGTGGATTTTGTTATCTTTGTGGGAGTCTTGAAACAAATCCCCCACAGATACTGAGGGGCAACTGTACTGTTCATGAAAGATATCATTAAGAAAACTAAAAGGCAAATCAAATAGTGGAAGAAAATAAAAAATATATTTATCTGTCAAAAGCCTCATAATTTAGAATATTTAAGGAATTCCTATGAATTGACAAGAAAAATTCAGATAATCTAGTTTAAAAATGGTGAAAGCCTTCAATATGCATTTCCCTAAAGTAGCTCAACATTATTAATTAACAGCAATATTAGAGTATAAATTTAAGTCACATTGCATTAATATTGCACCCTGTCAGAATAAGTAGAATATGAAAGACTGATAAAACCAAAACTGAATGAGTAAATATGGAGTAACTGAATTGCTCATACATTTTTAGTGTGAGCATAAGTTACAAAGAATGCAATACAATTTTTTTGTCAGTCTCCAATAAATTTGAGCATATACCTAATCTGAGCCAGCAGTTCCACTCCTAAGATATACATGCAAGAAATGAGAGCATATGCTTACACAGACACACAAAGTCTTCAAGATTATTCATAGCAGTTTTATTTATAATACCTCCAAACTGGAAACAGCCCAAATGTTCATCATTGGGAGAACAGATAAACAAATTGTAAATTAATTCTATTGAATGCTATGCAGAAATAACATGATGCATGCAACTACATGGATTTAAGTTAATGACAATAACTTGAGCCAAAGAAACCATACACAGGAGATTAATGCTTATATTACATGCTTACATTTATATGAAGTTGTAGAAGAAGCAAAACAAATTTATTTTAATATAATTCAGAGGAGTGGTTATGAAGGCGTGTGGGAGAATTGAATGTCAAGGAACACAACGGAACTCCCTGAGTGGATGGAAATATTTCTCTGTTTTGATCTGGGTGGAGGTTACCCAGGTATTGACATACATTTAATATTCACCAAGCTGCACACACTTAAGAATATGCATTTTACCTTGTGTAAACTGCACTTAACATACAAAAAAGAAAAAAAAAACAGCCTCTTGTCTGAGAGGTCTAATAGAGTTGAGAGGTGGAAAAGAAAAGAAGGAAAACAGCAATAATATCACACTTCAAGACACATGGATTTGGTATTATCTACCTTGAGCTACTAAAATAAAGAGGATGTGTGCTTCTAGAACAGAAAATGTGACTGATTTTATAAGAGAAATTTAAGGCTGCTTAAGCTTATTCTATCACCCCCATTTCTTCCCAACATACCCTCAACAAATAGCTTTCTGCTCCCAAAGAAGTATAATAACTGTGGAGGAATTAACATAAACTTTGTTATACTGTGCTGTGCTCTATTATGTAAAGATGTTATCAATGAACGAAGTGTCACAAGAAAAGGATATGCAAGAATATCAGAAAAAATACACCCAGGAAACTGGAAAACTACCAAGAAATTATTCTATAGAGACTTAAAGAAATTAATGGCATGATGGTTTGTTTTAAAAAAAATCATGAAAATGGAGGCACCAAGCAAATAGAAGCAAGGGAAAAAATATATATTAATGCAGTTTTATGGAGTTATAGCCATTTTGAAGTCTCCATAAGAAGCAAACATACAGCTGAAAGCCTTGCTAGTGAAATTGAAGTCAAACTTGAAGGAAATACAAAAGTAAATGAAAATAAAATGAAATAAACTATCAAACAATGCAGATATGAAATAAATGCAAAGGAGGATCACCACATGCATAACACTAGTTCATTCTTCCATTCAACATGTTTTGTGTAGTACTTCTGTAATTTGCCTCTTGTATGTGTTTATCCAGGGCCCCTGAAAAGTACCAAGACAAGATTGAGTGCAAGGATTTTATTAGAGGGCATGCCCACTGAAGGGAAAGTGAGAAAGGAGGCAAGAAGGAGGGAAGAGCAGTCAGACTGCAGTGTAAGTCTGATCCCAGAAAGGAAGAAGAGCACATTTGGATGGATGTGTAGTCTAAGAAAGGTTTGGCAAGGAAGTCAGAGTCTTCCAGTAAAAGTCAGCTGAGAGAGGAGTCCTGTGTCTCCCAGAAGCAGACCTGCTTTAATCATGCCTCCCCACCTCCGTAATTAGCTGGAAGCAGAAAGTGGGAAGCATAGTCTTTGCATAAACAATGGACAGATTGTGCAGAGCTTCTGCTGGGGACATTGGTCATGGTACTTCCTGTAAGTGGAATACTGAAAGGTGAATTCTCACAGCTGTCATCCTGGGGTTCATCTATAAAGGATACATGTTTATTATGGGGCACTAATTCACCAACCCCCTTCTTTCCTTTAGAGAACTTGACCACTAATCATACCAAGTTTATCTTCTCATTGTTTCAACCATTCCTATGATAGCTGAATCATTCACCAAATGTGATTAGTTTAAGAAAAAGCACATGATGCAAGCCAATTAATGTGCTCCTTATGTTTAATGATACATCTTAAAACTATTTTCATGTTAGTGCTTACATATGTAAGCATCAATTTTAATAGTTGTGTAGTATTCTATTGGATACATTTTCCAAAATGCATTTAATTTTTAATTAATAAGCATTGTTTGCTTCTAGCTATTTACTACTAACACACTCAATCAAACACATACACACACACACAGACTGCTGTGAATTTAAGGGAATAATCTAAGAATTGCTGAATACAAGTGGCCATGCAACTTTATTTTTAATATCTCCAAATTTAAAACAAGGATAGTGAAGAGATATTTTCTCATGTATAACAAGTCTAATTTATTTAAATAAACCAGTAATACTTTAAATTACCTTTGATATTTAGCTAATAATTACCAAAAGGTAATTATATTTTTATACCCTAAAATAATTTATTGAGTTTGAATATATATACATTTCAGCTTTTGTTCTCATAAAGTTGACACGTAATTGACACCAGGCATTTAACACATACACATTAAAACACTTTTTTGAACTGATCATGCTTAATATGTCCATAGAATATTTGTCATAGAAAAGTTGCACAAAATCAATTAAACCAGTAAAAATCTTGTTAAAATACATACATGTCATTTATTATATTTAAGTAGTAGATTGATTTATCAGCATATATAAGTTAAGAGGAATACAGAAACATCTCAGCTTACTATGAGAATGGAGTTAAGTTTGTATTTGCACTTTCAAGTTTGACATGGTGAAATAGATTTGGATACATTTTCCACTGGGTGTTGAGTCCTATTTAGCTTCAGTCCTCACAAAGCTTTTACAAATTATTTGATAAGTTTTTTAAGACTCACAAAAAATACATCTGTTTTTTCTAACTCTAGGTTATAATAAACTCAGATATAAATCTATCATTTAGAGTATAAATTATAAATTAGTTTCTCCATGTCTACTTAAAGGGCATTTTAAGTGTGTTTAACAAAACATGGATAAGAATATTTTGATCTACATTTCATAAATGTTCCTAATTTTCAAAAATATCAAAACCAAGACTAAGGACAAATTAAAAGGATACCTCATATCAAAATGTCATTAAAATGTTGTCATATATAGCAGATTGTATTTCAAAACATTCATGAACTGGTACATAAATTATGTAAAATTAGAATCCATAACTGTAAGGTGTACACTTATTTATTATTTTCAAGATTTGTTTAAAATTTATAGGCACAAAAATGCAGTATAAAAGAACTATGTATATGCTGAATTTTTTTGAGAATCTAAAACTAGAAAAAATAACATTTTAGAATTTAAATTTAAATAATATTCTGTGTGATGTATTAAGTACTGCTCTTTATTAAGATAAAGATATCAATCAAATTCAAGGGAAATATTTTCTGATGAAGATTTCTTTAAATGCTATGGGATGCATGATAAAAGACTCAAGATTATTTGAAATCCATTTTAAATTACTTGATTACTGCATTTTGGGTGGTTTTGGCTCACTGTATTCAAGATTCAGTAATGGTTTTTGAAGGCAAAAGTAAAGCTAGGAAACGTTTTATTCTATGACAAAAGAAAAAGCATAGGGAGACAATACTGAAAGCATTTTTTATATTTTGAAAGGATCTTTCCTTGTTTATGTATGTATTTATTTTTTAATGGATATCCTTGTTAGGTACTCGGAATCTGAAAATTCTTCTAATCATTGGCCCCTATGTCATTGAGCATTTTCCTCACTGTCCTCTTCCTGGTTTATTTCTATATCAGTTCATTTTAAATTTGATTTTCCACTTCCATTTATTTTCTTCACATGGACAATTATTGTAATGTGTTCATAGGACACTTGCTGCTGTGTTCTTTTAAAATATATTTTTTGATTTATATGAAAATGTGTTTATGTTTTTTCCATGGCTTCTAACCAATAATATGGAATTACATGATATTCTCAAAGAGGAAGAAATTTTCTCTACCCTTCTAGGTTCTTCTGGCTAGTCTAAGAATTAAATTGGAATGAGACAAATTAACAGGAGAAAATGTTTAATTACATGTATTACATGGAAGAGACCCAGGAAAACTAAATAACTTGAAAAAATGGCCAAAATACTTACCTTAAATACTATTTTCAGCTAAAAACAAAAGAGTTGGGGTAGTGGTTTAGGACTTCAAGGGGAAGAAGGCAATTCACATGGAAATGGAAAAGCAAATGTTTGATAAGCAAATGTTAGCTGGGCCATGCAGAGACAATGGGACACAGAGTGAGCTCTGATCTCTAGGCCTCTACCACACCTAGTCCATATTCATTGCAAATATCGCTGGTGCTAGCTTTATTCTTGGAATATGTCCTCTATCTAAAATCTTTTAGGTAGTTAAAGGGAAGATGAAAGTTTTTTCCTGAGTTTTTGGGCCTTGATAGTTTTCAGCTTGAAAAAATCTTCATGCCAAAGACACATTTTGGGGTGACAAATTTGCTTCCTTACATTATATACCTATATATGTTCTTCCCACTGATGGTTACTCAGTTTTGTTGGTATCATATTTAGCTGGGGTTTAATAGACATATTTATGTGGATGATAATTATTGCTGGAGGCAGACATGTTATTGTCATGTGAGGAGGTCCTAGTTATTTCTAAGTATCATTCAGATCTCTCTGGTCATTCTCCTCTAGAAATCTTCCCACTGTCCGGTCTCATCTGGCGTCATGACACGAATGAGTGGGAGGTATTGAATGATGACTGTGACCTATGTCACTCAGCCCCGCATGATCTGAAAACTACAGAGCCAGAAAATTGTACACAGATTCTCTTTTTCTCCAGTCACTAGATATATAAAATCCTAGGAGGAATATATGGTTTTTACTGATTCCTATTCAAAATGAAAGTTCTCCTTTGTCAGAAACATATTTGGTAGTACAGTACATATTCACCAAATTTTCTTTTATAATATGAATCATGGTAAATAGACTATATCTTTATTTGGAGAGGGCAAGGAATATAAACAAATAGTATGTCTGTATGTGAAATCACATGTATATGCATCTCAATGTATCAAATACAATTTAGCATAGCTGGCACAATTTGTTCTGACAAAGTTACCAGTTCCAAATTAAGTGCCATGTGAGATTGCTACTGACACAGAAAAACTGCCTGAAGATAAAAATGTTTGGTGATGAAATATCTATCCATATTCATTAATAAATAAATGCAGGCTATGAAAGAGTAGTTTGATTATATAAATATGTGGAAATATGTAGGCAAATGCAGTATAGGGAGATTTTAAAACACATTTGATATATATGTATTTTTTAAAGAATATTTGTGAATTTTTAAATAAATTAATGGTCATGCTAAAATACAAATATGATGGTAAATGTCTTAGGGAAGTAAAAATGTAAACTGAAAAAAAGTGTGGTATTTTTCAGCACTCTAAAATTTGTGATTATTTTGATTTCTGTGCTCATTCAAAATAATTTCTTTCTCATATGTATTTTTTTTCTTAAAAAGAAATGCATAAGTTGCATATGCCTCAAGCCTCATAAAATCTGGATCTCCACCTCAAAATATATTTCTTTAAAAATTGCACTGTTGAATTACTCCAGTATGTCATTTAGAAATTTATCATTTTG
Source organism: Orcinus orca (assembly GCF_937001465.1). Lineage (NCBI taxonomy): Eukaryota > Metazoa > Chordata > Mammalia > Artiodactyla > Delphinidae > Orcinus > Orcinus orca. The sequence continues at coordinate 42,709,582 of NC_064576.1, read as the reverse complement.
CTCTTATATACTAAATAGGCAACTAATAGGTTGTTCTTCCATTTGGGATAGGCTTAACTGAATAAATAGAGATTAATCTAGCCTTTAAAAACAAAAAGAGCTACTTGTTTTGTTGTATATATTCAGTAACAACTAAAATAAGACAGGAATAATATATTGCTCAAAAGTTTGTTACTATTCCCTGGTTAAACAATTTCAGCTTATTGTTATTAAAAGGCTATTTCCTACCATTTAATTTTAATAGTTATTATCAATTTCTGTATTTCTTCTTATTCTGATTTTGTATGTTTCTTAGAATTTAACCATTTAATCTATATTTTCAAAAATATTAGTGAAAGTGGTTCAAAACATTTTAACACTTATATAGTTTAACATTTTATCATATAAAATTATGTCCACGGGCCTCTCACTGTTGTGGCCTCTCCCGTTGCGGAGCACAGGCTCTGGATGCGCAGGCTCAGCGGCCATGGCTCACGGGCCCAGCTGCTCCACGGCATGTGGGATTTTCCTGGACCGGGGCACGAACCCATGTCCCCTGCATCAGCAGGCGGACTCTCAACCACTGCGCCACCAGGGAAGCCCAAAGTTATGTCTTTTTATTTCTGTACTTTTACATAGGTAATATCCATATAATACATAAAATGTATAATATGATAATATCATTAGTGTTGTCAGAGTGCTGTTTTATTTCCAAATAACTCAAATTTATTATTTGTTTTTATTTTTCTCAAGATTATTGATTTTGTCTTTTATATTTAATATTACCATTTTTCCTGTGGATTACTCTATTGCTTTATTCCTTTTTCAGTTAAATTCTGAACATTTAAAAAAAAACTTTTTTCTTAATAAAAAAAGTAAAGCTAATCAGTATTTTTTTGCCTTAGCTGGGTTACACCAGTCTTGCTTTGTAGGCTAGTATTAATCAGTTCTAAGCTTTTCTTAATTTACTTTATAACTCTGTAAAAGGAAAATGAAAATGGAGTTGGTATTGCTAACATAGCTCTCCATAATATACCTGGGAGGCCATTGAGGAAGTGTGACTTTGTTACCAAGGTTGTCCCAGAATCTTACCCCTTTCTTGAATGGAAAGCAATTACTCTTATCTAAGTTTCAGGAGGAAGCTTAAAAGAGAAAAAACAAGAACTGGTTAGAATCACCTAGGCCCAAGATGATGGAAGATTTAAAATCCAGTAGACCTTCAGCCTCATTATACACTCATTGTAATACATTAGCATGCTAAATGACATACCCACCAGCACCATGATAGCTAAAAATTGCGATGACTTATGGGTCCAAATGACACCCCTATTCTGGGATAAGTCATGAATATTCTTCCCACTCTTTCCAATTCCCTCACTTTTATCTTCCTCCTATATATTGGGTGTCTCCATCCCAATTGGGCTGAGAAGCTGATTTGCAAACTAGTTTCCTGCTTCTCCATTCTTGGCTATTGAATAAAGCTTGTGCTGTTCCAGTCTTAGCATTGGTTTTGTTATTGACTGCATGAATCTGATCAGAAAATGAACCTCCCTGGCTAGGACCGCAGTCAACCAATTCTGTAAAACTTATGCATGTTTCAGCTCAGATAGAATCTGAACTTTGACCACTTCTTGTCCTAATGTAAGCATCCAGAACAACTGCCTAATAGTCTAGAAACTCAAGATACTTACCAAACCCTTACCCTAAAATAATTTGTGATGGCCTATCCCTTAAGGACAAATATTTCCTTTCTGTGGCAGGATTCATCATAATTCTTGAGCAACATTGTGCCTTTTGTCTTTATTAGTCACTGACTCTCTTCCATGGAACACTTTCAGTTTTACAGAATCTGGGTCTCCCAAATTTCAATACATAAGACCCCCCGCCCACCACAATAAAGTTCTTTGTTCTTTGCAGCCTCGTTAGTGATTATTGTTCAACAATTTTACCATTTCCTCTTTTTTTTGCCCCAATATTACTTAAAACCGTATACTAATTTTCAAAATATGGAACATTTTCAGGTATACCTTTGTTATTAATCTATTATTACAATTTATTATTCTGAGATAACATAGTTTAAGCAAATGATAGATTATTTGAAATTTTTTAGGTCACTTTCATACCCTAATATATCCTCAATATGTTCTGTTTGTATAAAAATACTCTTTATGCTGTAAGGGCAAAAGCAAATTAAAAATAGAAGCTTAATTCTCCCTGTAGAAAATAAGGAAAGAAATTCCTCTTCCCTCCTTTTTTGTTAGAGCTCTTATTTAGAAAATGTATAATTCTAAGTACTTTCTCCTCTCTTTGAAATGTATATAAATCCTTTTGAAAACTAGATAGGCCTTTTGTCAGCTTTAAGACTCAGGAATGCCTTCCTCAGGAACTCATGAACCATCTTATTGAAATGTAAACGTCAAGGAATATAGCACCCAGATCTTTCCCTGTCTGTTAGTGGGTAGGAGCCTTTCTTGGGAACATAATTCCAAGTTGCAAAAACTACTTCCTGTCATAAACAAATGAGAAGTTTATTTCTTCTCTGGATAAAGCCAATTAACAAATACAAGTGGTCACCCAAGTTACCAGGTGAATTTTGGATGAACTATGTGTGAGAAATGGTGCTGTCAAGTTCTGTTACTTGAGAACTAGTTATTATTTATCTGGAAACATGTGTGTGATGGGTTGTATGTGACTGGTTATATGAAAGGGTGAGATTTCTTTCTGTCTTTGCAAACTCTGAGAGAATTTCCTGTGATATGCATCATATTCTGGTTTAATGGTTATTTAATAATGAGTGTTTTCTTTCTCTCCTACCTATGTGAAGAGGATTTCTGGTTTGGGAAGAGAATTTGCTTTTAGTTATATTTCTCCAAACTGCTTTAGAAGAAAATATTCTCTCCTGGACATTTATTTTTAATTTATGATGTTATCTATCTAGCTTTAAAATTTAAAATTTATGTTGTTTAGGTTTTTAATATCAAAGCTTATTTTTCATCAGTGGGTCTATTAGTTTCTGAGTTGGATGAATCAAAATATTCTGCTACAAATACTAATGTATGTATTGTAGGGAAGAAAACATTTTCTTTTACCTTCTAGGTTCTTTTGTCTGGTCTATTAATTAAATTGACATAAGACAGATTAACAGGAGAAATAAAAAAACAAATTTAATTACACACATACAGGAGTCCCATAAGAATATGAGACCCAAGGGCAATTCGGGCATTTGAAGCTTATGTGTCACCCTGAGCTGAGGAATGGGATAGGGGCTGGGGCTTCAAAGAGTAGAAGGGTAATTCAGAGGAAAATAAGAAGAGCAGATGTTTCATAATTAGATGTCTGCCTGGTCATGCAGATAGGTCATTCAGATGAAAGTTATATTTGGTAATAATTCTCTCTCTTAGGCCTCTTATCTAAATTATTTTAGGTAATTGAGGGGGAGGTAAATAGCTCTTCCTGAGTCTTCTGGACCTCCATTATGTTCAGCTCAAAATAATCCACATATTGAAGTGACACATCTTGGGGATACTCATTCTGAACCCCTTCATTATTTAAATTTGTCAGTTGCTGCATTTATGTTTCAATGCTATTTTTTAATATACTTATGTATAATGGTTATATATTCTTTCTCTGTTCTTTGTTTTATCATATATGACTATTTTCTATCTTTTTCTTCCTTAAATTATATATTCATATATATATATAATTATATATACATATATGTTAATATTTATTCCTAAGAAATTTTTTAGTTCACAAATATCTCATATTTTCAATCAATTTATTTTGACTATTAAGGTTTATCCCTGATTTGTTCATTGTTTTAAACTTATTGTTTACAAAGAACATATTCCGTGTGTTGTATAATGCCATTTGAGGTTATGACTTGTGAACTCAATGCATTTATATTAATTTAATATCTATTTTATTAGGAGTTATAGTTTTAATTTTATTATTTTTATTTTAATTCTACTAAACTATCTTTTTTCTTTGATATTTCTATTTCTCACCTTTCTTGCTTTCTGCCATATTATCTTCCGCATGTTTAAAATATATGCATAAAATATTTGTTATAAAATACAATTCTTAAATTAAGACGCATGTCATAATTTCCAACTGATCTTCATGTCACCAAACTCAGGTTTGACTGCTCACCTCTCTAAAGCCAACACTAGAGAGGCAAGTGTTGGTATAAAAGAAACATTGCTTTATTCAGGGTGCCAGCAAACTGGGAGAAGGTGGACTTGTGTCCCAAACCAAATCAGAAGATTCTGCTTGCCCATGACAGTTTTCAAAGGGAAGAAGGGGAAAGAATCTCAGTGAGTAGTCAAGGCAAGAAGTCAAGCTCTATAGCATTTTCCACTGTGTGCAGGCTGGCTGACTCCTCAGGATCTTTCTTCACATGTTTTCTCATCCACATGGTCTGCCTGCAGTATTGCTGAGGGGACTGCTGGGGGTGCAGAGCTGATCATTGTTTACTAACTTCTTCATTCCTACTTCTTTTAATCTAGGAAAAGAATCAAAAGTTTAGACAGGGCATTCTGTACATTCAGTAGAACATAGGTCAGGAGTTATGTGAAATGTTACCTAGTGATCTCAGTATTATAATTAAGGTTTAAGAGGAACAGAAATAGACAAACAGGAAAGGGGTGAAAGAGCTGCTTACATTCATATTTCATTTATAATTATATATATCTTTTCCAGAAGAAAGAATATTCTATCAAACTCCTATCTCTTGTCCTCTTCTTTACTTTCTAACAAGCTTATGTTAACATAGATTATACTTTATATGGTTTTATATGATGTAGTATTTTTAGAGATATATGTTCTCATTTTTTTAGTTTCAATGTGGAACTTTGTATAGCACAATAATGTTAATATAGCCTTGAAAATATTTATATAAGTGAAAGAAAATATGGCAGGAGATGTAATTCTAATTTCTAATTATTTTCTTTTAAAGACAAATTATTATACCTTTTTAAAAATAACTTTCAATTTAAAAAGCTGAATCTAATCAGACCTTTTCCTTTTTTGCATGACCATTTCTTTTTCCCTGGAAAATCCAGAAGTTTATATTTTTATCATAATGCATGGTTTAAATTTCCATTTTAATATTCCTGGAGCAGGTTTTTATTTATCTTTCATTTGGAACTTTATACATATGGAAATTATGGAACATTATACATATGTACATGTTGCTATTTTCTTAAATATATTTAACATCTTCATTTTTAGTATATCTGCTCCAACAGTTTCAATTTGCAGAGCATATACTGTTGATTATTTGCAAGTTTTTTATTTTAACGTATTTTATTATTTGCATATTCTAGTGGAGGTATTAACTGTCCTTTTTTTTTTAACATCTTTATTGGAGTATAATTGCTTTACAACAGTGTGTTAGTTTCTGCTTTTTAACAAAGTGAATCAGTGATACATATACATGTCTCCATATCTCTTCTTTCTTGCATCTCCCTCCCTCCCACACTCCCTACCCCACCCCTCCAGATGGTCACAAAGCATGGAGCTCACCTCTCTGTGCTATGCAGCTGCTTCCCACTAGCTAGCTATTTTACGTTTGGTAGTGTATATATATTCATGCCACTCTCTCGCTTTGTCCCAGCTTACCCTTCACCCTCCCCGTATCCTCAAGTCCATTCTCTAGTAAGTCTGTGTCTTTATTCCCATCTTGCCCCTAGGTTCTTCATGAACATTCTTTATCCTTTTTTTTTTTTAGATTACATATATATGTGTTAGCATACGGTATTTGTTTTTCTCTTTCTGACTTACTTCACTATGTATGACAGACTCTAGGTCCATCCACCTCACTACAAATAACCCAATTTCTTTTCTTTTTAAGGCTGAGTAATATTCAATTGTATGCATGTGCCACATCTTCTTTATCCATTCATCCTTTGGTGGACACTTATGTTGATTCCACTTCCTGCTTATTGTACATAGAGCTGCAATGAATATTTTGATACATGACTATTTTTGACTTATGGTTTTCTCAGGGTATATGTCCAGTAGTAGGATTGCTGGGTTGTATGGTACTTCTATTTTTAGTTTTTAAGGAACCTCCATACAGTTCTCCATAGTGGCTGTATCAATCTACATTCCCACCAACACTGCAAGTGTTCCCTTTTCTCCACACCCTCTCCAGCATTTACTGTTTGTAGATTTTTTGGTGATGGCCATTCTGACTGGTGTGAGATGATATCTCATTGTATTTTTGATTTGCAATTCTCTAATGATTAATCATGTTAAGCATTCTTTCATATGTTTGTTGGAAATCTGTATATCTTCTTTGGAGAAATGTCTACTTAGGTCTCCTGCCCATTTTTGGATTGGGTTGTTTGTTTTTTTGATATTGAGCTGCATAAGCTGCTTATAAATTTTGGAGATGAGCCCTTTGTCAGTTGTTTCATTTGCAAATATTTTCTCCCATTCTCAGTGCTGTCTTTTCATCTTGTTTATGGTTTCCTTTGTTGTGCAAAAGCTTTTAAGTTTCATTAGGTACCATTTGTTTATTTTTGTTTTTATTTCCATTTCTCTAGGAGGTGGGTCACAAAGGATCTTGCTGTGATTTATGTCATAGAGTGTTCTGCCTATGTTTTCCTTTAAGAGTTTGAAAGTGTCTGGCCTTACATTTAGATCTTTAATCCATTTTGAGTTTATTTTTGTATATGGTGTTAGGGAGTGTTCTAATTTCATTCTTTTACATGTAGCTGTCCATTTTCCCATCAGTGCTTATTGCAGAGGCTGTATTTTCTCCACTGAATATTCTTGTCTCCTTTATCAAGGATAAGGTGACCATATGTGTGTGGGTTTATCTCTGGGCTTTCTATCCTATTCCATTGATCTATATTTCTGTTTTTGTGTCAATACTATACTGTCTTGATTACTGTAGCTTTGTAGTATAGTTTGAAGTCAGGGGTCCGATTCCTCCAGCGCCGTTTTTCTTTCTCATGATTGTTTAGATTATTCGGGGTCTTTGGTGTTTCCATACAAATTGTGAAATTACTTGTTCTAGTTCTGTGAAAAATGCCAGTGGTAGTTTGATAGAGATTGCACTGAATCTGTATAATGTTTTGGGTAGTATAGTCATTTTAACAATATTGATTCTTCCAATCCAAGAACATGGTATATCTCTCCATCTATTTGTATCATCTTTAATTTTTTCATCAGTGTCATAATTTTCTGCATACAGGTCTTTTGTCACCTTCGGTAGGTTTATTCCTAGATATTTTATTCTTTTCATTGCAATGGTAAATGGGAGAGTTTTCTTAATTTCACTTTCAGATTTTTCATCATTAGTGTATAGGAATGCCAGATATTTCTGTGCATTAATTTTGTATGCTGCTACTTTCCCAAATTCTTTGATTAGCTCTAGTAGTTTTCTGGTAGCATCTTTAGGATACTCTATGTATAATATCATGTCATCTGCAAACAGTGACAGCTTTACTTCTTCTTTTCCGATTTGGATTCCTTTTATTTCCTTTTCTTCTCTGATTGCTGTGGCTAAAACTTCCAAAACTATGTTGAATAAGAGTGGTAAGAGTGAGCAACCTTGTCCTGTTCCTGATCTTAGTGGAAATGGTTTCAGTTTTTCACCATTGAGGACAATGTTGGCTGTAGGTTTGTCACATATGGCCTTTATTATGTTGAGGAAAGTTCCCTCTATGCCTACTTTCTGCAGGGGTTTTATCATAAATGGGTGTTGAATTTTGTCAAAAGCTTTCTCTGCATCTATTGAGATGATCATAAGGTTTTTATCCTTCAATTTGTTAATATGGTGTATCACGTTGATTGTTTTGCATATATTGAAGAATCCTTGCATTCCTGGAATAAACCCCACTTGATCATGGTGTATGATCCTTTTAATGTGCTATTGGATTCTCTTTGGTAGTCTTTTGTTGAGGATTTTTGCATCTATGTTCATCAGTGATATTGGCCTGTAGTTTTCTTTCTTTGTGACACCTTTGTCTGGTTTTGGTATCAGGGTGATGGTGGCCTTATAGAAAGAATTTGGGAGTGTGCCTCCCTCTGCTATAGTTTGGAAGATTTGGAGAAGGATAGCTCTTCTCTAAATATTTGATAGAATTCACCTGTGAAGCCACCTGGTCCTGGGCTTCTGTTTCTTGGAAAATTTTTAATAACAGTTTCAATTTCTTTGCTTGGGACTCGTCTGTTCATATTTTCTATTTCTTCCTGTTTCAGTCTCAGAATGTTGTGCATCTCTAAGAATTTGTCCATTTCTTCCAGGTTGTCCATTTGATTGGCGTAGAGTTGCTTGTAGTAATCTCTCATGACCCTTTGTATTTCTGCAGTGTCAGTTGTTACTTCTCGTTTTTCATTTCTAATTCTATTAATTTGAGTCTTCTCCTTTTTTTCTTGATGAATCTGGCTAATGGCTTGTCAATTTTGTTTATCTTCTCCAAGAACCAGCTTTTAGTTTTACTGATCTTTGCTATCGTTTCCTTCATTTCTTTTTCATTTCTTTCTGATCTGATCTTTATGATTTCTTTCCTTCTGCTAACTTTGTGGTTTTTCTGTTCGTCTTTCTCTAATTGCTTTAGGTGTAAGGTTAGGTTGTTTATTTGAGATGTTTCTTCTTTCTTGATGTAGGATTGTACTGCTATAAACTTCCATATTAGAACTGCTTTTGCTGCATCCCATAGGTTTTGGGTCATCGTGTTTTCATTGTCATTTGTTTGTAGGTATTTTTTTATTTTTTCTTTGATTTCTTCAGTGATATCTTGGTTATTAACTAGTGTATTGTTTAGCTTCCATGTGTTTGTATTTTTTACAGATTTTTTCCTGTAATTGATTTCTAGTCTCCAAACATTCGGTTGGAAAAGATACTTAATACAATTTCAATTTTCTTAAATTTACTAATGCTTGATTTATGACCCAAGGTATGATCTATCCTGGAGAATGTTCCATGAGCACTTGAGAAGAATGTGTATTCTTTTTTTTTTTGCATGGAATGTCCTATAAATATCAATGAAGTTCATCATGTTTAATGTATAATTTAAAGATTGTGTTTCCTTATTTATTTTCATTTCAGATGATGTATCCATTGTTGAAAGTGAGGTGTTAAAGTCCCCTACTTTGATTGTGTTACTGTTGATTTCCCCTTTTATGGCTATTAGCATTTGCCTTATATATTGAGGTGTTCCTATTTTGGGTGCATACAGGTATACAATTGTTATATCTTCTTCTTGGATTGATCCCTTGATCATTATGTAGTTTCCTTCTTTATCTCTTGTAGAAGTCTTTGTTTTAAAGTCTATTTTGTCTGCTATGCAAATTGCTACTCCAGCTTTCTTTTGATTTCCATTTGCATGGAATACACTTTTCCATCCCCTCCCTTTCAGTCTATATGTGTCCCTAGGTCCCAAGTGGGTCTTCTATAGTAAACATATATACAGGTCTTGTTTTCGTATCCATTCAGCCAGTCTGTGTCTTTTGGTTGGAGCACTTAATCCATTTACATTTAAGGTAATTATCGAGATGTATGTTCTTCTTACCATTTTCTTAATTGTTTTGTGTTTGTTATTGTAGGTGTTTTCCTTCTCTTGTGTTTCCAGCCTAGAGAAGTTCCTTTAGCATTTGGTGTAAAGCTGGTTTGGTGGTGCTGTATTCTCTTAGATTTTGCTTGTCTGTTAAGGTTTTAATGTCTCCGTGAGTTCTGAATAAGATCCTTGCTGGGTAGAGTAATCTTGGTTGTAGGTTTTTCTCCCTCATCACTTTAAATATGTCTTGCAACTCCCTTCTGGCTTGCAGAGTTTCTGCTGAAAGATCAGCTGTTCACCTTATGGGGATTCCCTTGTGTGTTATTTGTTGTTTTTCCCTTGCTGCTTTTAATATTTTTTCTTTGTATTTAATTTTCATAGTTTGTTTAATATGTGTCTTGGCATGTTTCTCCTTGGATTTATCCTGTATGGTACTCTGTGCTACCTGGATTTGATTAACTATTTCCTTTCCCATATTAGGGAAGTTTTCAACTATAATCTCTTCAAATATTTTCACAGTCACTTTCTTTTTCTCTTCTTCTTCTGGGATCCCTATAATTCAAATGTTGGTGTGTTTAATGTTGTCCAAGAGGTCTCTGAGACTGTCCTCAATTATTTTAATTCTTTTTGCTTTATTATTCTCTGCAGTAGTTATTTCCACTATTTTATCTTCCAGGTCACTTATCCGTTCTTCTGTCTCAGTTATTCTCTTATTGATCCCTTCTAGAGAATTTTTAATTTCATTTATTGTGTTGTTCATCTCTGTTCTTTGCTCTTTAGTTCTTCTAGGTCCTTGTTAAAAGTTTCTTCTATTTTCTCCATTCTATTTGCAAGATTTTGGATCATCTTCACTATCATTATTCTGAATTCTTTTTCAGGTAGACTGCCTATTTCCTCTCTATTTGTTAGGTCTGGTGTGTTTTTGCCTTGCTCCTTCATCTGCTGTGTGTTTCTCTGTCTTCTCATTTTGCTTAACTTACTGTGTTTGGCGTCTCCTTTTTTCAGGCTGCAGGTTCATAGTTCCCCTTATTTTTGGTGTCTGTCCCCAATGTCTAAACTTGGTTCATTGGGTTGGGTAGGCCTCCTGGTGGAGGGGAGGAGTGCCTGTGTTCTGGTGGATGAGGCTTGATTTTATCTTTCTGGTGGACAGGTCCACCTCTGGTGGTGTTTTTTGGGGCATCTGTGGCCTTATTATGAATTTAGGCAGCCTCTCTGCTAATGGATGGGCTTGTGTTCCTGTCTTGCTAGTTGTTTGGCATAGGGTTTCCAGCACTGTAGCTTGCTGGTCATTGAGTGGAGCTGGGTCTTGGCATTGAGATTGAGATCTCTGGGTGATTTTCATCATTTGATATTTCATGGAGCTGAGTGGTCTCTTGTGGACCTGTGTCCTGAACTTGGCTCTCCCGCCTCAGAGGCACAGCCCTGATGCCTGGCTGGAGAACCAAGAGCCTGTCATCCACATGGCTCAGAATAAAAGGGAGAAAAAAAGAAAGAATAAGATAAAATAAAATAAAATTTTACAGTTATTAGAATAAAAAATAATTATTAAGAAAAAAAATTTAAGTAATAAAAAAAAGAAAGAAAGAGAGAGCAACCAAACCAAAAAACAAATCCTCCAATGATAACAAGCACTAAAAACTATACTAAAAAAAATAAACAAAACATGGCCAGACCGAACCCTAGGACAAATGGTAAAAGCAAAACTGTACAGACAAAATCATACACAGAACCATACACATACACAGTCACAAAAAGAGGAAAAGTGAAAAAAAAATATATGTCATTGTTCCCAAAATCCACCTCCTCAATTTGGGTTGATTCATTGTCTCTTCAGTTATTCCACACATGCAGGATACATCAAGTTGATTGTGGAGCTTTAATCCACTGCTCCTGAGGCTGCTGGGAGAGATTTCCCTTTCTCTTGTTTGTTCTCACAACTCCCAGGATTTAGTTTTGTATTTGGACCCGCCTCTGTGTGTAAGTCACCTGAGGGCATCTATTCTTTGCTTAGACAGGACGGGGTTAAATGGGCAGCTGATTTGGGGGTTCTGGCTCACTCAGCCCTGGGGGAGGGAGGGGTACAGAGTGCAGGGTGAGCCTGCAGCAGCAGAGGCCATTGTGATGTTGCATCAGCATGAGACACATTGTGTGTTCTCCCAGGGAAGTTTTACCTGGATCACGGGACCCTGGCAGTGGTGGGTTGCACAGGCTCCTGGGAGGGGAGGTGCGGATAGTGACCAGTGCTTGCACACAGGCTTCTTGGTGGTTGCAGCAGCAGCCTTAGCATCCTATGCCCTTCTCTGGGATCCACTCTGATACCCATGGCTCCCACCCATCTCTGGAGTTCCTTTAAGTGGTGCTCTTAATCCTCTCTCCTCGCGCACTAGGAAACAATGAGGCAAGAAAAAGTCTCTTGTCTCTTAGCCAGCTCCAGACTTTTTCCTGGACACTCTCCTGGATAGCTGTGGTGTACTAGCCCCTTCAGGCTGTGTTCATGCAGCCAACCCCAGTCCTCTCCCTGGGATCCAACTGAAGCCCGAGCTTCCGTTCCCAGTCCCTGTCTGCAGAAAAAGGAAGTAGAGAAGCCTCTCAGGCTGGTGAGTGCTGGTCAGCACCAATCCTCTGTGTGGGAATGTCTCCGCTTTGCCCTCTGCACCCCTGTGGCTGTGCTCTCCTCCGTGGCTCTGAATCTTTCCTCCTCAGCCACCTGCAATCTCCACCTGTGAAGGGCCTTCCTAGTGTGTGGAAACCTTTCCCCCTTCACAGCTCCCTCCCACTGGTGCAGGTCCCATCCCTATTCTTTTGTCTCTGTTTTTTCTTTTTTTTTGCCCTACCCAGATACGTGGGAAGTTTCTTGCCTTTTGGGAGGTCTGAGGTCTTCTGCCAGGGTTCAGTAGGTATTCTGTAGGAGTTGTTCCACATAAAGATGTATTTTTGATGTATTTGTGGGGAGGAAGGTGATCTCCACATCTTACTGTTCCACTATCTTGAAGCTCCTCCTTAACTGTTCTTTTGATGAAGGATATTGGAGAAAGGATAAAGGCAGTCCCTAGTCTGATTAATGTAAAGTGATTTTCAAAAAAGCAGAGAGATGATGCCTAGCAGAGAGCTCAGGTACCACAAAACCAAAGAATCTTGTTTCTGCTGCATTGAAGCTAACAATTTAGCCCAAGGTTTAATTTTTATTTCTTTCAGAAAAACTCCATTTGAAAAAAAATGTTATTCCTGGTATTCATCCATCTGCACAGGATATGTTGAGAGCTAGATATCAAAGGAGTGAAACCTGAAGATAAACTCCTTGACTGGCATTTATTTTATTGGTCCTCAGTGCTAGGCTGATCTTCTATGACTCTAATGTCATTATGAAGTCTGGCATGTTGTGTGCCAACATGTGGGCAAGGAAAGAGATGGAGTGTTTTACACCAGAAATCCTTTCATTGTTTTCTCTGGAAGCCATCTGCTTAAAACATTCAAGCCCACTCACCAGCACCCAGGTTTATTACATTACAGAGATCAGAATAGGATTCAAATTCCCCTTGCAATTTCTAACATGTTGTTGTGGTTTTATTGTCATTGTTGTTGCTGAAGTTGTTAGTTACACACAAATTCACCTCAATTTTAACTCAAACCCATGTTGTTTATTTTTTTGAGTTTTTTTAAAAAATATATTATTTTACATTCATATTTTAAACTGCCCCAAACTTGTCTATGAAACTTTTTTTTTTCTATTTTAATATGTGGGCCTAGAAATGAAAGTCAGAAGGAAAATGACTTAATTCTGGAGATAATAAGTCAAATAACAATAGAACAACCTAATTTCCAATTTTAGCTTTCCACCATCCTCTGACAATTGCTTAATAATTTAAGATACGTATAACTTTATTTTTCATTTGTAATTGGACTCATGTGTTGTATTTTATGAAATTGAGCCTCAGTGGTACATAATTTAAAACTCACGGAATTTACACTTGTAAATTAAATGGAAAGTAAATTAACTTCAACCTGAATTTCTAACTGTATTTTGTAGCTCCTAGTGTAAAAAACTATAGCTCTCAAAACTGTAAAGTAATCAAGTCAAATTTAAATTGGTCATGCTGAGAAGAAAAGAGAAAACTTATCATAGTGCTTAAATAATTACACTCACAATGGTACATGAGAAGTAAATATAATGAATATATTTATGAAATATAACAGATATACTTATGTAATATAAATAAATATATTGTATGATATGAAAAACTTTTTTTAATAGTTAAAATTTAAATAATGCTTAAAACTATGAGATAAGAAAGTTATTCTTATGTGAGTGTCATGTATACAAAAAGGAATATTTGTTACAGAACATGTTGGATATTTAGTAAACTAAGGACTTAATTCAGGTTTAGAATCTACAATTCTATTTCACAGGGAGAATATTTGAGGATACACATAACAAAAAATAAATAAATGCACTAAGCATGATAATCAAATCATTTTGTCTTGTTAGGTTAACTGGAAATATAATTACAGTTAGATGTTATGGTAGGAAGAATAATGCCACTCCCTCACCAAAATGCCTGCACATTCATCCCTGGAACCTATGAAGTTGTTATCTTATGTGGGGAAATAAGACATTTCAGATGAGGAGATAGTCTGGATTTTCTGTGAGCCAAACTAATTATAAATCCTTACAAGCAGAGGACCATTCCCAACTGTGGTCAGTGGAAGAGTGATTATGAAAGACTGGTCACAGATGCAATGCTGCTGGTTGTGAAGGTGGAGGAAGGAGGCGACAAACCAAGGAATAGGGGGCAGATCTAGAAGTTGGAAATAGTAAGGAAATGACTTTTCATCCAGATTCTCCAGAAAAGAATGTAGTCCAGCCTTCACTTTGACTTTAACTCAATGAGACCTTTGTTGTACTTCTATCCTACAGAGCTGTAAGACAGTACATTTGTTTTGATTTGAACCAGTAAGTTTGTAGTCATTTGTTAAAGCAGAAGTAGAAAACATACAAAATTGTGCATTTTCTAATTTTTTGATTACTAAGAAGACCTGATATAAAAGATAGGCAAGCAAAGGAGCAAAAATCTCTTTAATCCAGAATTTCTAAAATTTGATTTCATAAAGAACTAGTTTTCTTAAGATTCATTTAAAAATATGTCCATATCAAATAGTTTACTAAATTGAGTATACAAATTCCACTGTTTTGGAGATTCAAAATACATTTTAGCATTATATAGAAACATTTTACCTGTTGTTATAGATTTTATTATATGAAAATATCTGGGGACTTCCCTGGTGGCACAGTGGTTAAGAATCTGCCTGCCAATGCGGGGACAAAGGTTCAAGCCCTGGTTCAGGAAGATCTCACATGCCGCAGAGCAACTAATCCCATGCACCACAACTACAGAGCCTACACTCTGGAGCTCGTGAGCCACAACTACTGAGCCCTTGTGCCACAACTACTGAAGTCTATGCACCTAGAGCCTGTGCTCTGCACCAAGAGAAGCCACGACAATGAGAAGTCCGTGCACAGCGATGAAGGGTAACCCCTGCTCGACACAACTAGAGAAAGCCCATGTGCAGCAACAAAGACCCAACTCAGCTACAAAATAAATAAATTAATTAAAAAATATATATCTGGCGTTGCTGTATTGAACATACTTGCTTGATCATTGCAAAACTGCAAAGATAAATTACAAACAAAAAAACCCAAACAAATAATTCATTAATCTTATCATTTGCAGAGTATTAATATCTGTACATATAAAGAATAGTCAGAAGAAAAACATAACATAATTGAAAAATCTTTAAAATTTATAAAACTACTAGTTCTCAGGTGAATCAATGCAAATGACTATGAATAGGGAAAAAAATGGTCACTATCACTCAAGAGAATGCATGTTCACAATTGCACTAAGATACAATTTCACATGTATCAAAAACCTAAAAGTTTGGTAATGTACCCTCTGGATATGCTGACTTTCAAAACATTAAGATGTCTTCACAGGAATATTTAGCAACATCCAGTGAAATTATATGTATATTTCCCTTTGATCTAGCAATCTTAGTTTTGGAACCCTATTAAAAAAAACTACAATTTATTGAGTTACATATGCCTAAAGTTATTCTTGGTAGTACTACTGAACTAAACAATGACTAAAAACAGCTCACAAAACCCTTAGAAAAAAATGCATTGAACAACAAATGGGATAGCCACAAAGTAGAGTGATGTGCAAGTGTAAAAAAAGGATGAGAAAATATCTAAATACCAATAAGGAGTGATCCCTAACTATATACAAAAATACAGGATGTTAAATGCTATTTACAGTTTGTTAGTTTTATGAGAATAGGGAGATGAATAAATATACATTGGTGCTTATATGTATCAATATATATACACTGTCAATACAATTCAAAAATAAATAAAAGGTAATTCACTATATAAGGAGGAAATGAACATAGTAGAAGAGTTGGACCTTTAAATGACTTCTGTAAATGAACTTATATATCTTTGATTTTTGAATTATTTCAATATTTTTGCATAATCAAAAGGAACAGGGTAAAATTAATACACACACATACACAGCAACCCCTAAATAATAAAACCAATTAACCTAGTTTATATCAAATTGATGGCAAAATCACACAGGGAAAATAATTACTTAATGTGTTTAAAAACAGTATTTTGAATGTACACCTTTAGTAATTTATATTTCTAAGCAAAGGACTACAAAAAACCTTCAATTGGTTTCAATAATCTTATTATCAATAGTACATACAGTGAATATTATACGTTATTTTGAAACTATAGAGGTTTATTGTAGAATAAATTCAACATATATTTATATTTATGTCAATAGGGATTACATTGTTCAGTATTAGATGAAAGAGATACATGTAATAACAACAAAATATAAATGCAATAGAGTAAACTTACAGCTGAAAGGGGAACATAGATATTTATATTCTCTAATGAGACTTATGTGTGTGTGTATTCATATACAGACATACATATATATGCACATTTTTTTCTAGGAAAGGCCTAAAAGCAATAACAATTCAATAGCAATAAACACCTGAAGCATCAAAATTGTGATATTTAAAATCTATTTCCTACTAAAATGAAAAAGACAGTTATAAAAATAGATTATTCTAAGTCAGGGGCAAAACCAACAAACAAAATATACAAGGAAATCTCAGGCATCTTATTTTGCCCAAGAGTAGGGACATTATTGAACCTTCCTGGGAATATATCAAAAGGACATAAGAACTATCTTGAAAGATCTGTCTCTGCCCAAAGGTGAGAGTATTTAATCATCAAGAAGAATAACTGGAATTTTAATTTTTCTTATACACACACAAACATATACAATATCTAGCTAACTAGCTGTCATCTATCTAACTACTTATTTCTCTATTACTACTTAATTGCACAGCATTGGAAGCTGTTATGGAACCAACACATTACTATTGTACATTGAAAAATAAAAGTAAAGAATAAATAATTTGAATCATATTGCAAACTGCATTTCAAGATAACTAAAGAATCCCCAATCCTCCACCTTCCCCACCTTTTGGGCCACTACTGGGCTAGGAGCTCCTTTGTCCCTCTCTAGAACTCTCTTCAAGAAGGGTCCTTTGTCTTTCTCTGCCCCCAGCACTTTTCCCACAGTGCTTTGAAGACTGGTCTGGTGAGAAGAGGTCTAGGTGGGAGGTGGTTAGCAGGTTCTTCCAAGTACCTTTATCCCTCACTGCCAAACGTACACAGATTCCCAATAAATGATTGTGAGAAGAAAGAGGCGAAGCCTCCACAGTTTTTATGCCTGCAATATAAGCTCCATCTCCTGCAGAAGTGGGCAGGGGTAAGGGTTAGCCTTGCCTGGCCTTTAGGAACTTTGGTGGGGAAAAGAGTTTTGAAGAGAGGAGAGGGACTTTAGAGAAGGAGGACAATGCACCCTGAGAGCGTGGAAGGGAGGAGGAAGGGTGGCTGCATGTTTCCTATCTCACCCAAAGTGGAGGGTGGAGCAGTAACAAAGGAGGTGGTCCACTGCTGTTCCACCTCAGAATAAAGACACAGTTCACTGTCTCAGTTACCTCCTGCATATAAGCATATTGTGTTGGGAATCTACCCACCCCTCAAGGACCAAGGACCTTTCTTACAAAGAGTAATATTTGGGTGATACTCCCTTAAGCCAAGGAGGAGCTCCCCAATCTGTCCAAGAACCCAGAAAGGGTGGCAGAGAACACAATGGGTCAGACATGGGGGGAGCACCCAGTTTGGGGGCTCAGGTTTTGGAAGGACATTTACCCTCACCCCTGAAGACCTGGATATGGACTGAACTTGAGTGGGTCAGGTAGGGGGCCTAGTCAGGGGACTACCTTGTCTTTGGGACCAGAGCAAACTAATGTCAGGCAGGCTAGGGAGACATGGGCACATCCTTCTCCCCAGGAGGGGCTGTGAAGAATGGCAGTTTGCATGGTGGACCACCCACTTCCCCTTCGCTCCCCTTCACTTTCTTGTTGCCCCATTCCCAGTCACTTAACATCCACTCCTGGTCAGTCCCAGTTCCCTCTTCTGTATCAGGTTTATTGGTTGTACATATAAATTATACTTTAAGAAAAGAATCAAATGATGAAAGTTATTTATATAAAATTCTATCTGTATTAGTCTCCTAGGGCTACTGTAACAAATTATCACAAACTAGGTGACTTAAAACACCAGAACTTTATTTTCTCATAGCTCTAGAGGATAGAAGTCTAAAATCAAGGTGTCAGTAAGGTCATCCTCTCTCTGCAGGCTGTAGAGGAGGATCCTTCCTTTCCTCTTCCTAGCTTCTAGTGGTTGCTGGCAAATCTTGGGATTCCTTTTTTGCAGATGCGTAATAACCCTAATCTTCTCTTTCATCATGACATGTCTTTCTTTTCCTTGTGTCTATCTCTGTGTCTCTGTTTTCTCTTCTTATAAGAACAATACTTATAGGGCCCACTCTAATCCAATGCAACCTCATCTTAATTTCATTACATTTGCAAAGAACTATTTCCGAAAAGGTATCATGAAGATACATGTGTGCCATATGAATGCTCATTAAAGGGTGGCCTCAGCAAAGGGAGATTTTAATAATCAAGTTAGTAGAATGACTCATTCTGAGAGGTCAGCTTCTTTCTTCAGTCATTCCTGTCATTGACCAGAGAAATCATGAATAAAATGGCCCTGGTGGCAAGGATGGAGGTCATGCATAGGGTCAGCAACATGGACTTCCACTTACCAAGGCTGACCTGGCTATAGCCACTGCTGAGTGCTTAGTCTACCAGCAGCCAAAACCAACATTGATTCCCTAATATGGAAACATACCTTGGGATGATCAGTCAGCTACCTGGTGGTGGGATGATTCCATTGCACCACTTTCATAATGAAAGGATGAGTGCTTTGTTCTTACTTCAATAAATGCTTACTCTGGATATAGATTTACCTTCCTTTCAGCCAAATCTGCTGTCTCTGGTTTTACATAATTCCTTATCAAACATCATGGTATTCCACACAGCATTGCTTCTGATTGAGAAACTAACCTGGAATTAACTGGCCTTATCATATTCCCCACATACTGAAACTGTTGGCTTGAGAGAATGGTGAAATGGTCTTTTGAAGACTCAGTTACAGTTGCCACTAGATGGCAATACCTTGTAGTGCTGGACAATGTTCTCTAGGAGGTTGTTTGTGCTATAAATCAGCTTCTAATGTAAGGTGTTATTTCTCCCAACACGAGGATTTACCAGTACAGGAATCAACGAGGGAAATTGTAGCAACATTATTCATTGTTACCGCTAGTCATCTATCAGCAAAATTTTGCATCCTGTCCCTGGAACCTATTCTCTGCTGATCTAAAGGTCTTTCTTCCAAAGGGAAGAAGGCTTCCACCAGAAAATACAACAAAGATTCTGTTGAACTGAATTAAGACTGCCATCTGCTTACTTTGGGCTAGTGGTCCTTCCAAATTTACAGGAAAACAAGGGAATTAGTGTACTGGCTGGGGTGAATGATCTTGATTACCAAGGAAAATTAAGCTACCACTACACAATAGAGGTAAAGGAGATTAAGTCTGGAATATAGGAGGTGCCTTAAGGTGTCTTTTTATACTACCATGACCTGTAATTAATGTCATTGGAAAACTATAACCTGATTTAGCAGGATGACTAACAGCTCAGACCTTTCAGGAATCAAGGTTTGAATGACCCCACCAGACAAAGAACCATAACATCTGAGGTTTACAGAGGGTGATGGGAATATGGAGTGAGTAGTGGAGGAAGGTAGTTATAAACACCAGCTACAACCATGTGACCAGTTTCAGAAATAAATAACTCAATCATTGTAAGTATTTTACTCCTTTTTTTTTTGAATGAATTTGCATGTACATGTATATATGAATGTATGTATGGATTAGAGCAAATATTTTTTTGTTTTCTTCCTTCTCTTATCCCTTTTTCATCTAATATAAGATGTATTCATCAGAGTTAACTTTATGTTACAATATTAAGTCACAAGTTATCAAGGAGAAGAGTGAACAGTAACCAAGGATTTTGCATCTGAGCCCAAGCAGGACCCTGTGGGGCCCTCCAGGTACAAAAACCTTTCTTATTTGTAGGAAGAATGTCTCCTAGACCTTCCTTGAGTTCCAAAGAGCAGATTCAGTTACTAATTTGGGAAGTGAGGGAATGCGGAAAAAAAGGAGGATCAGTCAAGAAACAATAGTGCAGTGATAATTCAGATTCCTAATTTCTCCTCAAGGGATGTACATAACAATCTGACATATATCTCTGGGTTCTTCTATAGGAACTAAGGCCCCCACCCAGGTGGAAGATGGTAACTTCAGGCTGAGCACTAGATTCCTAGATTATCACCTTGTTACCTCACCACCAACCAATCAGAAGAAAGGCACACACCCTGCCGGCATCAGCCCAAAGTTTGCCTTTAAAAACCTTTCCCTGAAAACCTTCAGGGAGTTCAAGTCTTTTGAGCATGAGCTGCCTGTACTCCTTGCTTGGCACCTGTAAAATCCACTGTACTTTCCTTCACCACAACCTGGTGTCAATAAATTGGCTTTGCCAGGAGAAGAGACTCAAGTTATGTTTGATAACATTCTTTCCTAGGTAAAGGATTTGTGTGCTGTTAGTTTTAAACAGGATTGTTGTATCATTTTATGCACAAGTATGACTGTCATAGTTTTCATTTGGGGATTAAGTACAGTTTTAAGAAATGTGTATAAATGCCAGGTTGAAAAAGCAAATGTAAACCGTGATACTTTGTTTCAGTTGTCAATGTAACTAAACTGTAGCTCCCAGTAATTCAATTAAACTCTAAGTGTTACTGTGAAGGTATATTGTAATTATGGTTAATATCTACAATCAGTGAACTTTAAGTGAATAATATTATCCTTGATATTGTGGATGACCCTCAGTCCAATCTGTTGAAAGGCCTTAAGAACAAAACTGAGGAAATGTCTCTTTCTCTCTCCAACTGGTTCTCCTTCTCTCATAGAACCCTGATTGATACAGAAAGTGTAAGAAATAGAACAATAAGTTTAAAAATACTATGAAGAATCAGTCGGACAAATCCAGAATATGCAATATTCTATAGAACAAACAATCTAATGTCTCTAAACAATTGTTTTATTAATCACTTTTATAGTTTCTTTTTTTTTAATTTCAGTAATTTCTACTTTAAAAAAATTTTCTTTTCTTCTTGAGTCCTTGGTCTTATTTGAATTTTTTTCAACTTTGGAATTTCAATGTTTAACTCATTAAATCTCTTTATTTTTTAAATATAAATATCTAGCATATAAATTTTCCTCTAAGAATACACAAGATTTTGTGTCTATATGGTATTCTCATTTTCTTTCAATTTTAATATTACATGCTCTTAAATATTACTTAACTTATATTATTTTCTGTAATTTGATGTACAAATATATATGTGTCTTTTTAAAAATTTATTTATTTTGTTTATTTTTATTTTTGGCTGCGTTGGGTCTTCGTTGCTGCACACGGGCTTTCTCTAGTTCCCATGAATGGGGGCTACTCCTACCTGTGGTTCATGGGCTTCTCATTGTGGTGGCTTCTCTTGCTGTGGACATGGGCTCTAGGCACATGGGCTTCGGTAGTTGTGGCATGTGGGCTCAGTAGTTGTGGTTCATGGGCTTAGTTGCTCTGTGGCATGTGGACCAGGATGTGAACCTGTGTCCCTTGCATTGGCAGGCAGATTCTTAACCACTGAACCACCAGGGAAACCCTATATGTGTTTTTTGTTTTTTGGATTTTCTTTTGCTCCAGGTCATGGATTTTTATAACTATTTTCATATTACTTCATTTTCATCAGAGAAAGTGAATTTTTTCCACGTTTGGTGTGCATTCAAGTTTTTCTATATACACTTGAGCTGATGTTTTTCTAAGCACAAAATATTTATTTTAAAATATTATATATTGGAATTCTGAATATGTGTTTCATAATTTTTCCTTGAGTTGCTAAAAAAGGTACCTTTATTTTAATGAGTAAAAGCAGTGGCTTTAGAATTCAACTATTCCATATAATATATTTATTTGCTGTTTTATTCTATTCAAACTAATAAATCTCTCTGTTAAATAGTTATATCATCTTTAAAATGAGAATATATTTCCCTATCCAAAGGATCATTCAGAGGATTCAATTAAATAAGGAATGGCAAGTGATATTGTAGTCATACATAGTAAGAATTCAAAATATGTTAGTTATCATTATTATTAATTTTTGTTTATTAAAAAGTCTTGATAAATATTTTCAAATCCAATTGTGAAATTATTAAGCTAATTTTGCCTGGTGCATAATATTTCATGGTTTTTATCTATTTGTTGGAGTACCACTTAATCATTATATTTGCCAATATTATTGCAACACCAACTTGATTTTTGTTGTTTTCTTTTCCATTTAAGTTTTTTTTTCTATTCCTTGATTTTTAAACTCCATTATAATAATATTTCAGAAATATATTTTGAAAAGTGTATAAAGTTAATTTTTTTACCCATTTTTGTGAGTTTAATCCACTTTTTGTTTTGAATTGTATTTACTGAATATTTACATTTATTTTTTCTATATTATTTAATATTTTCTCTTTAGAATGCATTCCAAATACTTTAATACGTTTCTTCTTCTCTGTTTTGTGTCTTTTCTTCACTCTTTTTATCTCTCTGTTAATTTGTGAATTAATTATAATGTATTAGTATTCCTGAACTATTTATATTTCTTGCTATACATATCTCACATAATGTTTTCTTACCATAGTCTACATTTATTTGTTGCTTCTGAATTTAACTAGAAATTTAGAATATTTTAACTTTCCTTTGGACCTTCCTCTCTTCTTGTTCACAAACTTGAGACCTAGTCTTTTAGTTAAATCTTATTTTCTACCCATTCAAGTTTTCATATTAATCACAATTTTATCTACATAAATTTGCCGATTACTATGTTCATCTTCACATCTTGTATCCTATTTCTTTTTGCTAGTTTAATTTTGTCATTTATTAAATTTTCCTTATTATCGTAGTTTTTCAGTAAGCGTCTTCAATACAGTCAGCTAGGAAAATATTCCAGATTTACACATACTTCTTTTTATGCTTTGACACTGTCATCTATTGTTACTGATTGGAAATCTCTTTTCAATCTATTTCCTATTATTTCATAGGAAAATCTGCTTTATATCATTTCCCTATGGATAGATATGTTTTCATTGTATCCTTTCTAATATGCAGCATTTTAAATACCCCTTTTGGCCATGTTTGCTATTTCTTATCAATCTGAATGTCTCTTCAATTCTATAATATTCTTCACTTTTTTTTTTTTTTTGTGGTACGTGGGCCTCTCACTGTTGTGGCCTCACCCATTGTGGAGCATAGGCTCCGGATGCGCAGGCTCAGCAACCATGGCTCACGGGCCCAGCCACTCCACGGCATGTGGGATCTTCCTGGACCGGGGCACAAACCCGTGTCCCCTGCATCGGCAGGTGGACTCCCAACCACTGCGCCACCAGGGAAGCCCCAACAATTACCTTTTAAAATTATTTTTCTCATCTTTCTCATTTCTTTCCTTCACAGTATCTTCTTTTGCCTTAACTGATGTTTTTATTTTCTATGTCTAATATCTAATTGAGAGTATTCTTCCAAGATTATTTTACTTACTACTGGTTTATGGCTGTCTCTCTAAGAGCCTTTGCCATTGATTATTTCTGGTAGCTTGTAGGTCCTGAAGCAGTTGCCTTTGCTAGCTTATGAGTGCAATATTTGTCCTTCCCTCATTGATGAGAAAACATTAATGAGGCTGTAGGTACAAGCCAAGATAATAGCTTGTTCATTGTTACGGCTTTAAATTTCTTTTGCAATTCAGTTGCTAGGAGGCTTACCTCTTTATTTTCATCTTTGATATGGAATATATATATATATATTCCATATATATATGTAGATTCATTAGTAAATTCTGCCTTGTTCAACACTGAATTTATTCTAAAGCCATTCGTAATTTGTACATTATTTTATAAGGTAAAAATCATTAGCATTTCAGGTCAAAACAAGTATTACCTTAATTGTTTTAATATGACTGTTGTGGCAAATTTTGGAGAACAAAGTTAAGATAGCTATATAGCTTGCAGGGAAATTTTGTAATCAAAAAGCTGGTTATAGGTCTAAGGAAAAAAATGCTAAGAAGTCAAATATACGTGTCTTTTATTTAAATCTAAGCTGATTGGGGTATTATAGAGTCTGAATTCAATATTTTCAGATTAGAATATTTTTCAATGACAAAAAAGAAATATCAAATGTCTTATTCTCCTAATCAACAAGTACTTGATTTATTTAATAATATACCAGACAGAAAATCTAACGAACTGGTTTGAGTGTACCTGGAATGAATCATCAATGTATCATCAAAATAAATATCTACAGGAACATTTATAGCCATCTAACTACTCATGACCTTCCTTATTTTGTTGTATTAACTCCCTAAATAATATTTCACTGAAAAAATATTAATAAGACAACAACATAGAGTGTTGCTAAATACCCCTGTGTTAGGGCCATTCTGGAAAGCAGGAGAGAAGTGAGAGGAGTAAGGTTAAAGTAATAATGAAGAAGTTATTTGATCTGTTACCCAATTTTTAGAATTATCTGTGGAAATGTTGGAAACTTTATAGGTGTGCTTACCATTAAATTTATTCACATTTCTCACTTTTTTAGAGGATCCAAAAGTAACTTTTTAAAAGAATGACTGCAGTTATGGACACATCATGTAAGCAATAAAGAATATTTTTTTCTAGTAATCACAGCTGCTAGAGAGAAAGGTGGCAGGCAGAAGCAGCAGGACAGGCAGCAGGAAAGCCATCTGCTTCACAGACAGCAATATGTAATTCTTTGGGATTGTTGATTAAACAAGTCAATTCAACTTTTTTTTTTTTTTTGAGAAAAATCTTCTGAGATCATAAATTCAGTTAGTAGGTCATTTGTTATCAATAAAAGGAGATCTTCATTTTAGTTTTACATTTCTTCCTATGTTAAGCTGCTCCTGGTTGATGGTCCTATCTAACATTATTGGATTTACAGACAATGCTACCTTATTTTCATATGAACTATGTAATCAATTATGGACAGTCCATGTCATAATTTCACTCATCTCACCTAGAAAATTATGTTAGATATAATTTGTTAGATGATATTAAAACATATAAAATAACCATATGAATACCTGGAGTTAATTATCAATAATGTGCATTACTTACATTAGTTTTCTTTCTGATTACATCATCACTTCATCAAGAAGAGAAGTGGAAAAATAATTAAGTCCACAATGATCAACTTGGGTAGAAAATAGATTAGAGCCCTAACTAAAACCTTTGTGAAGATTTTCCTGTAAGTTTCTTTCTTATAACCAATAAAAATGACAATTTGGCCCCTTACCAACAACCCTTTAAAAATGATTTTAACTTGATCACTGATAAAAATTGAGTAAAGAATGGTATGGGCAGTCAAGGAAGATGGCAGAAGAGTAAGACATGGAGATCACCTTCCTCCCCACAGATATATCAGAAATACATCTACACGTGGAACAACTCCTACGGAACACCTACTGAATGCTGGCAGAAGACCTCAGACCTTCCAAAAGGCAAAAAACTCCCCACATACCTGGGTAGGGCAAAAGAAAAAAGAATAAACAGAGACAAAAGAATAGGGACAGGACCTGCACCAGTGGGAGGGAGCCCTGAAGGAGGAAAGGTTTCCACACACTAGGAAGCACCTTCATGGGCGGAGACTGTGGGTGGCGGAGGGGGAAAGCTTCAGAGCTGCGGAGGAGAGCACAGCGACAGGGGTGCGGAGGGCAAAACAGAGAGATTCCCGCACAGAGGATCGGTGCCAACCTGGACTTACCAGGCCGAGAAGCTTGTCTGCTCACCTGCTGGGGTGGGTGGGGCTGGGAGCTGAGGCTCAGGCTTCCGTCTGCGCCATGGCTAGCTGGGAGTGAGTCCGTGGAAAAGTCTGGACCTGCCGAAGAGGCAAGAGACTTTTTCTTCCCTGTTTCCTGGTGCATGAGGAGAGGGGATTAAGAGCGCTGCTTAAAGGAGTTCCAGAGATGGGCGTGAGCCACAGCTAACAGCGCAGACCCCAGAGACAGGCATGAGATGCTAAGGCTGCTGCTGCTGCCATCAAGAAGCCTGTGTGCGAGCACAGGTCACTACCCACACCTCCCTTCCGGGGAGCCTGTGCAGCCCACCACTGCCAGGGTCCGGGATCCAGGGACAACTTCCCCAGAGAACGTATGGCATACCTCAGGCAGGTGCAACATCACACCAGCCTCTGCCACTGCAGGCTCGTACCGGAGAGTGCCCCTCCCTCCCCCCAGACTGAGTGAGCCAGAACCGTTGAATCAGCGGTTCCTTTAACCCCATCCAGTCTGAGCAAAGAACAGATATCCTCTGGTGACTTACAAGCAGAGGTGGGACCAAATCCAAAGCTGAACCCTGGGAGCTGTGCGAACAAAGAAGAGAAAGGGAAATCTCTCCCAGCAGCCTCAGGAGCAGAAGATTAAATCTCCACAATCAACTTGATGTACCCTGCATCTGTGGAATACCTGAATAGACAACGAATTATCCCAAATTGAGGAGGTGGACTTTGAGAGGAATATTTATTATTTTTTTCCCCTTTTCCTCTTTTTGTGAGTGTATATGTGTGAGATTTTGTCTGTATAGCTTTGATTTCACCATTTCTCCTAGGATTCTATCTGTCTTTTTTTTTTTTTTTAACTTTTTAAAAACATTTTTTTCTTATATAATTATTTTTTATTTCAATAACTTTATTTTATTTTATTTTATCTTCTTTCTTTCTTTCTTTCTTTAATTTTTCTCCCTTTTGTTCTGAGCCGTGTGGATGAAAGGCTCTTGGTGCTGCAGCCAGGAGTCAGTGCTGTGCCTCTGAGGTGGGAGAGCCAAATTCAGGACACTGCTCCACAAGAGTCTGCCCAGTTCCATGTAATATCAAATGGGGAAAATCTCCCAGAGATCTCCATCTCAATACCAACACCCAGCTACACTCAATGACCAGCAAGCTACAGTGCTAGACACCCTATGCCAAACAACTTGCAAGACAGGAACATAACCCCACCCATTAGCTGAGAGGCTGCCAAAAATCACAATAAGTCTACAGACACCAGCAAACACACCACCAAACGTGGACCTGTCCACCAGAAAGACAAGATCCAGCCTCATCCACCAGAACACAGGAACTAGTCCCCTCCACCAGGAAGCCTACTCAACCCACTGAACCAAATTTAGCCACTGGGGACTGGCACCAAAAAGAGCGGGAACTACGAACCTGAAGCCTGCAAAAAGGAGACCCCAAACACAGTAAGATAAGCCAAATAAGAAGACAGAAAAACCCACAACAGTTGAAGGAGCAAGATAAAAACCCATGAGACCTAACAAATGAAGAGGAAATAGGCAGTCTACCTGAAAAACAATTCAGAATAATGATAGTAAAGATAACCCAAAATCTTGCAAATAGAATAGAGAAAATGCAAGAAACATTTAACAAGGACCTAGAAGAACTAAAGATGAAACAAGTTATTATGAACAACACAATAAATAAAATTAAAAATACTCTAGAAGGGATCAATAGCTGAATAACTGAGGCAGAAGAATGCATAAGTGACCTGGAAGATAAAATAGTGGAAATAACTACTGCAGAGCAGAATGAAGAAAAAAAAAAAAATGAAAAGAACTGAGGACAGTCTCAGAGACCTCTGGGACAACATAAAACACACCAACATTTGAATTATAGGGGTTCCAGAAGAAGAAGAGAAAAAGAAAGGGACTGAGAAAATATTTGAAGAGATTATAGTTGAAAACTTCCCTAATATGGGAAAGGAAAGAGTTAATCAAGTCCAGGAAACACATAGAGTCCCATACAGAATAAATCCAAGGAGAAACATTCCAAGACACATATTAATCAAACTGTCAAAAATTAAATACAAAGAAAACATATTAAAAGCAGCAAGGGAAAAACAACAAATAACAAACAAGGGAATCCCCATAAGGTTAACAGCTGATCTTTCAGCAGAAACTTTGCAAGCTAGAAGGCACTGGCAGGATATATTTAAAGTTATGAAGGAGAAACACCTACAGCCAAGAATATGCTGCTGAGGAAGGATCTCTCTCAGATTTGGTGGAGAAATTAAAACCTTTACTGACAAGCAAAAGCTGAGAGAGATCGGCACCACCAAACCAGCTTTACAACAAATGCTAAAGGATCTTCTTTAGGCAAGAAACAAAAGAGAAGGAAAAAACCTACAATAACAAACCCAAAACAATTAGGAAAATGGGAATAGGAACATGCATATTGATAATTACCTTAAATGTAAATGGACTAAATGCTCCCACTGAAAGACACAGACTGGCTGAAAGGAAACAAAAACAAGACACATATAAATGCTGTCTACAAGAGACCCACTTCAGACCTAGAGACACATACAGACTGAAAGTGAGGGGATGGAAAAATATATTCTATGCAAATGGAAACCAAAAGAAAGTTGTAGTAGCAATTCTCATATCAGACAAAATAGATGTTAAAATAAAGACTATTAGAAGACACAAAGAAGGACACTACATAATGATTAAGGGATTCATCCAAGAAGAAGATATAAAAATTGTAAATATTTATGCACCCAACATAGGAGCACTTCAATACATAAGGCAAATACTAACAGCCATAAAAGGGGAAATCAACAGTAACACATTCATAGTAGCAGACTTTAACACCCCACTTTGACCAATGGACAGAGCATCCAAAATGAAAATAAATAAGGAAAGACAAGCTTTATATGATACATTAAACAATATGGACTTAATTTATATATATAGGACATTCCATCAAAAAACAACAGAATACACATTTTTCTCAAGTGCTCATGGACCATTCTCCAAGATAGGGTCACAAATCAAGTCTTGGTAAATTTAAGAAAATTGAAATTGTAACAAGTATCTTTTCTGACCACAACGCCATGAGATTAGATGTCAATTAAAGGAAAATATCTGTAAAAAATACAAACACATGGAGGCTAAAGAATACACTACTTAATAACGAAGTGATCACTGAAGAAATCAAAGAGAAAATCAAAACATACCTAGAAACAAATGACAAAGGAGACACGATGACCCAAAACCTATCGGATGCAGCAAAAGCAGTTCTAATAGAGAAGTTTATAGCCAAACAATCCTACCTTAAGAAAAAGGAAACATCTCAAATAAACAACATAATCTTGCACGAGAAAGAAGAAGAGAAAAGCCCAAAGTTAGCAGAAGGAAAGAAATCATAAAGATCAGATCAGAAATAAATGAAAAAGAAATGAAGAAAACAATAGCAAAGATCCATAAAACTAATAGCTGGTTCTTTGAGAAGATAAACAAAATTGATAAACCATTAGCCAGACTCATCAAGGAAAAAAGGAAGAAGATTCAAATCAATAGAATTCGAAATGAAAAAGGAGAAGTAACAACTGACATTGCAGAAATACAAAAGATCATGAGAGATTACTACAAGCAACTTTATGCCAATAAAATGGACAACCAGGAAGAAATGGACAAACTGTTAGAAATGCACAACCTGTCAAGACTGAACCAGGAAGAAATAGAAAATATGAACAGACCAATCACAAGCACTGAAATTGAACCTGTGATTAAAAATCTTCCAACAAATGAAAGCTCAGGACCAGATGGCTTCACAGGTGAATTCTATCAAACATTTAGAGAAGAGCTAACACCTATCCTTCTCAAATTCTTCCAAAATATAGCAGAGGGATGAACACTCCCAAAGTCATTCTATAAGGCCACCATCACCCTGATACCAAAACCAGACAAAGGTGTCACAAAGAAAGAAAACTACAGGCCAATATCACTGATGAACATAGATGCAAAAATCCTCAACCAAAGACCACCAAAGAGAATCCAATAGCACATTAAAAGGATCATACACCATGATCAAGTGGGGTTTATTCCAGGAATGCAAGGATTCTTCAATATATGCAAAACAATCAATGTGATACACCATATTAACAAATTGAAGGATAAAAACCTTATGATCATCTCAATAGATGCAGAGAAAGCTTTTGACAAAATTCAACACCTATTTATGATAAAACCCCTGCAGAAAGTAGGCATAGAGGGAACTTTCCTCAACATAATAAAGGCCATATGTGACAAACCTACAGCCAACATTGTCCTCAATGGTGAAAAACTGAAACCATTTCCACTAAGATCAGGAACAGGACGAGGTTGCTCACTCTTACCACTCTTATTCAACATAGTTTTGGAAGTTTTAGCCACAGCAATCAGAGAAGAAAAGGAAATAAAAGGAATCCAAATCGGAAAAGAAGAAGTAAAGCTGTCACTGTTTGCAGATGACATGATATTATACATAGAGTATCCTAAAGATGCTACCAGAAAACTACTAGAGCTAATCAAAGAATTTGGGAAAGTAGCAGCATACAAAATTAATGCACAGAAATATCTGGCATTCCTATACATTAATGATGAAAAATCTGAAAGTGAAATCAAAGAAACACTCCCATTTACCACTGCAACAAAAAGAATAAAGTATCTAGGAATAAACCTACCTAAGGAGACAAAAGACCTGTATGCAGAAATTTATAAGACACTGACGAAATAAATTAAAGATGATACAAATAGGTGGAGAGATATACTGTGTTCTTGGATTGGAAGAATCAACATTGTGAAAATGACTCTACTACCCAAAGTAATCTACAGATTCAATGCAATCCCTATGAAACTACCACTGGCATTTTCCACAGAACTAGAACAAAAAATTTCACAATTTGTATGGAAACATAAAAGACACTGAATAGCCAAAGCAAGCTTGAGAACAGAAAATGGAGCTGGAAGAATCAGGCTCCCTGACTTCAGACTGTACTACAAAGCTACAGTAATCAAGACAGTATGGTACTTGCACAAAAACAGAAATATAGATCAATGGAACAGGGTAGAAAGCCCCGAGATAAACCCACGCACATATGGTAAACTTATCTTTGATAAAGGAGGCAGGAATGTACAGTAGAGAAAGGACAGCTCTTCAATAAGTGGTGCTGGGAAAACTGGACAGGTATATGTAAAATTATGGGACTAGAACACTCCCTAACACCATATACAAAAATAAGTTCAAAATGGATTAAAGACCTAAATGTAAGGCCAGAAACTATCAAACTCTTAGAGGAAAACATAGGCAGAACACTCTATGACATAAATCACAGCAAGATCCTTTGTGACCCACCTCCTAGAGAAATGGAAATAAAAACAAAAATAAACAAATGGGACCCAATGAAACTTCAAAGCTTTTGCACAGCAAAGGAAACCATAAACAAGACCAAAAGACAACCCTCAGAATGGGAGAAAATATTTGCAAATGGAGCAACTGACAAAGGATTAGTCTCCTAAATTTCAAGCATCTCATGCAGCTCAATAAGAAAAAAACAAAGAACCCAATCCAAAAATGGGCAGAAGACCTACATAGACATTTCTCCAAAGAAGATATACAGATTGCAAGCAAACACATGAAAGAATGCTCAACATCATTAAGCATTAGAGAAATGCAAATCAAAATTACTATGAGATATCATCTCACTCCAGTCAGAATGGCCATCATCAAAATATCTAGAAACAATAAATGCTGGAGAGGGTGTGGAGAAAAGGGAACATTCTTGCACAGCTGGTGGGAATGTAAATTGATACACAGCCACTATGGGGAACAGTGTGGAGGTTCCTTAAAAAACTACAAATAGAACTACCATATGACCCAGTAATCCCACTACTGGGCATATACCCTGAGAAAACCATAATTCAAAAATAGTCATTTACCAAAATGTTCATTGCAGCTCTATTTACAATAGCCAAGAGATGGAAACAACCTAAGTGTCCATCATTGGATGAATGGATTAAGAAGATGTGACACATATATACAATGGAACATTACTCAGCCATAAAAAGAAACGAAATTGAGTTATTTGTAGTGAGGTGGATGGACCTAGAGTCTGTCATACAGAGTGAAGTAAGTCAGAAAGAGAAAGACAAATACCGTATGCTAACACATATATATGGAATCTAAGGAAAGAAAAAAAATATGTCATGAAGAACCTAGGGGTAAAACAGGAATAAAGAGACAGACGTCCTAGAGAATGGACTTGAGGATATGGGGAGGGTGAAGTGTAAGCTGTGAGAAAGTGAGAGAGTGGCATAGACATATATACACTACCAAACGTAAAATAGATAGCTAGTGGGAAGCAGCCCCATAGCACAGGGAGATCAACTCTGTGCTTTGTGACCACCTAGAAGTGTGTGATAGAGAAGGTGGGAGAGAGGGAGATGCAAGAGGGAAGAGATATGGAAACACGTATATGTATAACTGATTTACTGTGTTATAAATCAGAAACTGGCACAACATTGTAAAGCAATTATACTCCAATAAAGATGTAAAAAAAAAGAAAAGAAAAACTAAATGCATAATGACATCTGGGAATAAGAGAGGAAATGGAGTCAGGATATGAAGAAATGAGAATTAAAAACCTTTTCTCAGGTGGAAAAAAAATAATCGTATGAGAATTTGCAACTTATTTTCAAAATTGAGTCTAGCCCAAGGATTCATTTTCTTCTCCCAAATATATTTTATAAGAGTAACAAGCAAGTAACTTTACTGGAATTTGATTAATTCTTCTTCCACTCACTTCAGTTCTCTTTATTTTGCCTAAAGCAGAGGTAATTAATTAATATAAAAATATGAGATCAGAAGCAATTAAATTGGTATAAATTTTCCTTAATTAAGTCTCTCAACTTGGCAGTTTATCATTTTGGCACTTTTTTTTTTTTTTCAGATAGAGGTGCAGAAATTGTCAGATATCTTAGGGAAAATGGTATATTTAACAGATTTGTATATATACTGTAGAAATCTACCTTTGTTAATACAGAATAACTTCATTTCCTTTAAAAATTGTTACTAAGTTAACTAATTACAAAGGAATACAAGCAAAAATAGAAACTTATTTTCCGAAAAGAAAACAAATGTGAATTCAGTTTTGCCTGGAGTGTTGAAGCCCCCAATGTTTGTAATTATTTGCATCCTCATCCAAACAGATGGCACGCTTAATTTCTCCAAATGCTATCACCTTTTTGCCTTTCCCAGTTCTCTGTCGAAGCAAACAGTAATTCTTGATAGAAAAAAAAAATAGCATAATGAAAATTACATAGTAAATGATAAACTTATCATGTTTCTGTCAAAGCCATTCAGTAGCAAATTAAATCATAAAATATTAATTTAGCTATTTCACCAAATTAACAAATTTAGCTATAAACAATATAAGCTATTTTTATAACATATAACTATAACATATAACTATTTTTATAACAATATAAAAATAGTAGGATAATTGAACTTTGCCCAAATATTTGATCTTTTTTTTTTTTTTTTTTTTTTTTTTTTTTGCCTCTCATTTCATTTTGGAAAATACTGGTTAGAAATATTTTATTATGATAGCAGTTCTTAAACTGAGTTGAGTCTTGGATCTCATTGAGAATTGGATGCAAGCAGGTATAGAGAGAATCAACAAGGTTTGTTTTATTAATTGCTACACCAAAAGCACTGCTAATAATGCCAAACTCAAGGAAGTATTCAATAAATACTTGTTGGAAAAAAATGAAAAGTGAGTGAATACTATTTCTCTAAAAATATCAAAGAAAGTTACTAATCATGTGGATTAAATCATTCCATTCATGAGTAGCTCTTCTCTTAAAAATATGATTTATTTAATAAATGAATCTGTCCTTTCTATCTTATTAATATGTATATACAAGCATAGCCTCCTCTTAACTGAGTCAGATAAATTTTTAAAACCAGCATTAAAAATATAATTTCAACATTCCAGTTTACTGTATTTATTGTAATGGCATAATGATCCCATTAAAAATCATTGTCCATTGACAGATAGGAAACAATTATTACAATGAAACTAAAATATTTGAATGTTGTAAATGAAAAAATAAAATTAAATATGCAACCTCTGTCTGAATAAGAATTGTTTTATGCTCTCTTAGAACTTTGCATCTATTTTTTTTCATTAATTATATGGAGCTAGAATAACCATTTTTACTTGCTTTTACAACAATGAGGACAGGGCATGTCTTTGCCTCTCACTTTTTTCATGTAATACAATTGTGGGAATTAGTAATACCTCAAGAACAGT
This sequence comes from Orcinus orca, assembly GCF_937001465.1. Classification (NCBI taxonomy): domain Eukaryota; kingdom Metazoa; phylum Chordata; class Mammalia; order Artiodactyla; family Delphinidae; genus Orcinus; species Orcinus orca. Next base: position 42,675,304 of record NC_064576.1, on the reverse strand, counting down.
ATGTGAGGGAGAAAATATGTATTATTATTCCACACTATAAGTTCTTAGGCTCAGAATAGAGCAGAACATCAAATAAAGCTCATAAAGTAAATTAATGAAGCTGGAAATGATGATAGCAGAAATATTTTCAGTTTTACGATCATATATAGGAAACTATATTTCCTTATTTATATCTCAAAACATTCCACACAAAAGTTACTCTTAGTAAACTTTAGTCCTCAGAGTATTTTCTCATTTGCTATTCATATGTGGCATATAACTTGTTTGCTTAAAATGCACAGATCATGCATTTTTTGATAATAGATTTCAATATGCATTAAACTATTGAAAACATACTGTTATAATTTATAGGACTTAACTGATTTAATCTTTTGTGAAAAAAAATCACAAAAATATTTCTAGGTGACCCATATTTTGTCTCCACTGTCAGCATCTTGAATGTTAAGTCAAGAGATTTTAAACAAAGTTTTAAATATTGCTTATGAACTGCAATGTTTTTTGCCATCAAAAAGAAATACATAGCAAAATTAACTTGAATTGAAAACAAGATAATTGCTTTTCTCTAACTGAGTCTGTTTAAAATTTTCAGAGTTAGCTTAGTCCTTGAAGTTACAATGTGGCACATTTGGAGATCCAAATATTACAGCTGTTTTCTGGATGCCATTTGTGACAAGCATAAAATGTCACTATATACTAATATGCTTTTTTGAGCTAACAAATAGGAATCAATTCACTGAAATCTATTTTCATGAATGTTAATACTATTTTTTGCTTCGATTTTTTAAAACAATGTGGGCAGCTGATTCTAAATGATATGAGAATTTTGCAATTATCTAAGAATAATTTTGGACAGATACCTCTATGACCAAGCAAAAATTGAAAAGTAACCAAAATAACAATTGTTATTTCCACTCTACTACAGCTGCTACCAGTATTATTATTAGTAATTACAATGTCAATAACAAACTATACATATTGAACAGTTTCTATGTTCTAGGAATTGTTCTGTCTCATTCAACACTCACTGTAAACCTATAAGGTAGCTTGTATTCCTTTTTTATATAATAAAGAAATCTAGTTCAGATGAATGACGTAACAAAGTAATGAAGTCAAGGTCATAAATTAAGAAGCTAGAAATCCAGTACATGAATTCTGGTATAATAAACTCATATAAGTCTCTAAAAATACAAATTTTTATTAACATGAATACATTAATATATTTCTCAGAATATGTTTTTTAAATTATGTTTTTGCTTTTATTGTTATATTTTTTGTTTAAAAGTTTTAGGAACTTATATGTTCCATTTTAGGGAAGAAGCTTTCCAGGATCCCTTTACACCCAAGCATGAAGAGTCTGCAGACTCAGATGCTCCAGGATTAAGCAAACGTTTGCCTATGTAGACTGAATATCAATGAAAAGGAGACACGCTGCAGTAAGCTACTGTCTCTTATTTTGGGGGGGGGATATGTCATATATTTTTGTATATTATATATACTTTTGTATATTTTATATACTTTTGGTATTTATCTGGACATAGGAAGGGGTACAAGGTTAAAATGGTAGTAAAATACACCTTTCTGGATTTATGGGTTTTATGGTCATAAATCACCACAGAAAGACACAGAATCTTCATTAAAAATTGGCTGCAAATTTGTACTCACAAGTTTATTTACTCTGCTTTTCCTCATTATGTTTCTTCCACTCTTCCAATCTTACCTGCCATATACTGAAGATGAGTCTGTTATGCTGAAAGGGAAGGGAAAGTGCAAATTATTTTATATGTAATATATATATATAAATATATTATATATTGTATTTTATATATATATATATTATTTTGGAGGAAAAAGCTTTTCATTAATGATATAAGTCATTAAAATGAGGAGATAAAACCAAAAGCAAAACAGGCTTTAGTATTGCCAATATCCTCTAAGGCATATTTATTGTATGAGAATAAAATCTCGGATTGACTGTGGTGTTCTTTTTAAGTTAATGTTTATCAGCAATCAGTTTAGGGCCCTCCCCTAGCCCTGAAAAGCCCGGGCTGGGCTGTTCTGAGGGGGAGACTTGACCACTGGCAGTTTGGCCGATTAGTGATGGAACTAGGAGGAAAGCAAATGGCAAACAAGGAGAAAAGCAAACGGCCTTCTCTGCTCAGCCTCAGAGTGTGCCTGCTTCTGTGCTGGGGCTTTTAAGAATCTCGAAGCAATCTTCCAAGCTGCATTTAAACTGGCCAAAGACAACTTCAGACGTATATAATGTAACAGAAAAGGGCAGAAAACATTAAGCAGTAGAAGTGTGGAGCATATTAAGCAAAATGACTGTCTCAGGAAGCAGTTGTGGAAACCCAGATGTATCTAATGACTTTACGGATCTTTGGACAAAACTAAAGGAGTATCATGATAAAGAAGTACAAGGTTTACAAGTAAAAGTAACCAAACTGAAAAAGGAATTAATTTTAGATGCACAAAGACTAGAAGAATTCTTCACCAAAAATCAACAGCTGAGAGAGCAACAGAAAGTTCTTCATGAAACCATTAAAGTTTTAGAATATCAATTAAGAGCAGGATTATGTGATTGCTGTGCAATAACTGAAGAACATAAGCAGAAGAAACAACAAGAGTTTGAAAATATTCGACAGCAGAATCTTAAAGTTATCACAGAGCTTATGAATGAAAAGAATACCTACAGGAAGAAAATAAAATGTTTTCTGAATAGCTGCAGCAGAAAATTGAGAATGATCAACCACATCAAGCAACTGATCTTAAATCTGAGGAAGGTATTATTCCAGATTCACCAATAACAACGTTTTCATTTTCTGGTGCTAACTGGCTACGAAGAAAGGAAAACCTCGGTGTCCAACACGTAGAACAAACACATACTAAACTGGAGCATTCTGCGTGTGCACATGAATTGAAAAAAGTATCAAAGTCTTCAACTCATCCACAACATAAACCTAATGAAAGTGAAATTCTAGTGACCAACACTTGTGATCAGAGTCGAGCTCCAATGGCTAAATCATATGGAAAAATCAGTTATTCTCCTGATAATTTAGCTACAGTTATTTCTGAAATACTTGGACTTAGTATTCAAGATGAATCTGAATCTTGAGGCCATAGGAACCCTCTTGGTGATGAGCTCTACCACTGCCTGGAATGAGATCACCAAAAAAAAAAAAAAAGACATTTTGAGGAATCTAGAAGAAATGGTGAAGATAGTTTAACATTTTCAGATTCTAATTCAAAGACTCCTCCTCAAGAAGAATTGACCACTCAGGTATCATCTCCTGTACTTGGAGCTACCTCTAATGTAAAAAGTAGTTTAGGTTTGAATATAAGTTTTTTTTTTCCCCTTCTCTTTTAGAGACTGGAGAAAAAAACCAAAAACAAAAGAAAACAAAACAAAAATCTGAAAATAGTGCCTTTCAGCAACACTTCTAATTATAAATTAGAGAAACCTAGATCAAAATCTGAAGATGGTGCTCTTTTCACACATCATAATCTTGGAGCTGAAGTAAACAAGATCACTAACCAGTCATCTTCTAATAAGCAGATGTTTATAAATAGAAATACAAGTGAACCCCTAAGTGAACAGGATAGTATTGATCACACTAAAGATACTGCTACTGATAAAGATAAGCATGTAGTACCCCTGAAATCATTGGGAGGCAGAGCTAAAAGGAAGAAAATTGGGGAAGAAAGTGAAGATGAAATAAGCTGCCCCCAAACCTCCTTTGATAAAGAAAATGCTTTTCTTTTTGCAATGGATAATTGTTCTTCCATGAATGGAGACTATGTGATGGATAAACCTCTGGATCTGTCTGATCGATTTTCAGCTATTCAGTGTCAAGAGAAAAGCCAAGGAAGTGAGAACTCTAAACTCAGATTTAGGCAAGTGACTCTCTATGAAGTTTTGAAGCCTGTTCCAAAGGGCTCTTTCTCAAGCTGTAAGGCCTTGAGTAGGAGCTGTGGGTTAAACCAAAAGAGCCCTGTTTACCGGAGTCTCTTTTCCAGTCCTTGAGTAAATCTCCAGATAATAAAACACTGTTACAAATAAAGGAAGAAAATCCTAGAATCCTTCTGCATCCACGTGAAAGTTTAGAGACAGAGAATCTTTTTGATGACATGAAGGCTGCTGGTTCTCATGAGCCTATAAAAATAAAAACCAGGTCAATCCTTGAAGCATGTGAATTTGAACCAGTTCTTCTGTTAAATTCATGTAGAATTGCTAAAATAAAGTCTCCACAAACAACCAAGATGTATTCTTTGAAAATATCCAGTGGAGTATAGATCCAAGAGCAGACCTTTCTCAGTATAAAATGGATATTACTGTAGCAGATATAAAGAATGGAAGTCAGTCAGGATTAGCTGGAGGAGAGACAGTGGACATGGACTGTACACTGGTTAGTGAAACTATGTTTTTAAAACTGAAGAAGCAGAGCAGAAGGGAGAAAAAAGTCCAAATGGAGAAAGAAAAATGGATGACAGCTTGCAAGATATGTTTGATCGGACTACACATGAAAAATATGAAGCCTGTTTGGTGGATAGCTTCCCCCAAGTAGCAGATGAAGAGAAGGTGTTGTCAGCTACTACAAAAAAATCAAACACTTGTAGTGATAAACAAGATAAAGTCAAACAGAAAGCATTTGTTGAGCCATATTTTAAAGATGATGAAAGAGAAACTAGCTTACAAAATTTTCCTCATATTGAGGTGGATCGGAAAAAAGAAGAGAGAAGAAAATTGCTAGGACACACATGTAAAGAATGTGAAATTTTATTATGCAGATTTTCCAGCGGAAGAAAGAGGAAAGAAGTTGGCTTCCTGCTGGACCCCGATTTTGCTACATTCCACCCAACACACAGGAGAATTTCTGGGAAGCTGGTTTTCCTTCCACTCAGACTTGCATGGAAAGAGGTTACATTAAAGAAGATCTTGAATTTTGTCCTCACCCCAAAAGATGGCAGCCTTACAGCGCAATATTTTCTCCCAAAGGCAAAGAGCAAAAGACATAAATGTTGAAGCAAAAAGAGAAGAGAGGACAATTTTCTTTTTAGTTATTTATAGTTAAGGTTAGTATTAAAAATTGATTTTTTCGATCTTCTGTAAACTGATTTACAAATCATTTTTCTATTGAAAATGTTTTTAAATGGCATTTACCTATCACACAGATGACTACTTAAAAATGTGGATAAGTTTATGTTGTATTTTCTTGCTTTTGCACCTTTAAAATAATAAGGTGCTTTCATTTGCACTCTGAGTTAAGAGCTGTTTATTACTTTATTTGGTAATACCTAATTACCATTTTGAAAATATGAAAAAAAAATCAATTTAAAAGAAGACAGGATGTCAGCAATATGGCAAAGTGAAAAAATACCTTTCTCTATCCCCTACAAACTACAACTAGTAAAATATCCACAACTCAACAAAGGTGTTTCTTCTCAATACAGCAGGAAGCTGGAGAATTCCACACATCTGTACATATAAAAGTGGGTGGACTGGAACACATGGAAGAGGCAGAGCCTGGGAAATAGAAGAATTGGTGCCTGCAACCCTGGCCCTCTGACTGCAGTAGCTGAGTCCACAGCTTCAGAGAAGCCAGTAGCAACAGGGAAGGTGGCACACAGGACCCCAGCCTCCTTACAGCAGTAATGCCCATGGACAAAGTTAACTGAGTAGCCATGGCAGTGTGGACTGGTACACTGTCTCTCCAGTCACTGTGGTGCCCACAACCTCAGCCCCCATCTTACTCATCTTCAATGCAGAACCAGCAAACCAGAAGTACATGCGTGACCCCAGCTCCCCTCCTACAGTCCCCTTTTCTCCATGGTTGCAGAGCCTGTGACTCAGGGGATGTTGGATGCAAGGGAAGAGCCCACCATCCCAGTGATGACAGCAATGCTGGCAGAAACAAGGCAACAACTACCCCGGAGGCACAAAACGCTATAAGGAAAGCAGCAATCCCCATCTGTTACAGAGGTGGTGGAGGCTGGAAAGCACCAACTCTCAAATATAACCAGAGGCAGCTCAGGTAAGAGAAAGCAAAAATTTGTGTTTTAGTGTCACCTACCAGAAAACAAGACTGCACCTTCTAACCTGTCATTTAATTTCAAATGCACCAGCAAGGGAATTCATCAGGCACCATGAAGAGCCACAGTAACACTATACCACAGAAAGAAAATGACAATTCTCCAAAAGCCAAACTTAAATAAGTCATGGAATACTGTAATCTAATTGATAGAACATTCAAAATAGGTGTTCTGAAGAAACCCAATGAGCTATAAGAAAACTCAGAAAGGCAGTTTAATGAGATCAGAAATAAAATTAATGAACAGAAGGAATACTTTACTAAAGATATTGAAACTCTAAAAATGAACCAAAGAGAAATTCTGGAGCTAAGAAACTCAAAAAATGAGGTGAAGAATGCATAAGAAAGCATTGGAGATAGGGCAGACTATATGGAAGAGAAAATTAGCAAACTCAAAGATAAAAATCTGGTAATGATACAAACAGAAGATGAAAGGGAAGTAAGATATAAAAAAATAAAGAAATTTTACAAGAGTTATCCAACTCTTTTTGGAAGGGTATATTAGGGTAATGAGTATCTCAGAAAGAGAAAAGCAGTAAAAGTGTGAGAGAGGTTATCTAAAGAAATAATAGCTGAGAACGTCCCAAACCTGGGGAAGGAACTAGATATAAAAGTCCATGAAGCTAAGAGAATGTCTAAATACCTCAATACAAAAAGACCCTCTCCAAAGAAAATATACATTAAAATTGTCAAAAGTAAACGACAAAGAAAGAATTTTAAAGGCAGCCAAGGAAAAGAGAATGGTAATCTACAAAGGAACTGTCATTAGGCAATCAGCAGATTTCTCAGCAGAAACCCTACAGTCCAGATGTAGAATGACATTCTCAACATATTGAAAGATAAAAACAGTTTACCAAGAATACTCTATCTAGAAATGTTATCATTCTGATATGAAGTATAAATAATTTCCCAGACAAACAAAAGCTGAGGGAGTTCATCAACACTAGACCTGCCTTGCAAGAAATGTTGAAAGGAACTCTTCCATCAGATTTCACTCATATATGAAATATAAAAAAACTAATAAAGAAAAAAAATAAAGATAAATTAATTAACAAACCAAACCAAACCAATCCAAAACAAACACATAGATACAGAGAACAGAGTAGTGGTTACCAGAGGGGGAGGGGTGAGGGGAGGGCAAAATGGGTAAAGGAGATCAACTGTATGGTGACAGATAGAAACTAAATTTTTGGTAATGAGCAAGTTGTAGTGTATACAGGAGAAAAAAATATAATGTACACATTAAACTTATATAATGTTATAAATCAACATTGCCTCAATAAAATACATTTTAAAAATACTAATGATATAAGGTAACAAAATATTACCAAATTTTGTATTGGTTCAATTGATTGTCTTAAATTAGAATTCTTATCCAGGTGAATTCACAAGAAAAAGAAACATGAAATGCTATTTTTCAGTTCCCTGTTATCTAACACTATCTGAAAACAGTGCATTAATTAAGGTTGTGGTATCTGCTATAATAAATTAATACCTACATTTCTGTGGCTTAATGCAATTGAATTTTTTTTCTAAATCTGGGAATAGACCAATATTGGCTTTCTTGCTCAAGGACTGAGAGAGTTTGATTTAGGAAGTCATGAATGCACCAAAGCTGCCCAGGGAAGAGATATGTAACCATCAGAAGGAAAGAAAACAGAAGAGCGATTTGAGTGGTATTCATAGGTCAAGATGGAATTGGCCCACTGAATCTCTTCTCAAATGTCATGGGCTAGGATGCAGTCACAGAACCAAAACTAAATACAAACTTGGAGGAGAAACAAGTCCAGGAGGAAGAAAACCACACATTTTGTTAGGCAGCTGGCATTCTCTCACCAAATCTCTAATTACACATATATCATTTATTTTTATTTTTACCTATATAGCAAATTGAAAAGTAGATTTTATGATTCAAACTTTTTTCTGTTAAAAATGAGAGTAATCAACAAAAGATAGCCTTTTTTAGGGTTTAAGAGTATTAGAAAAATATATATTTAAAATATTGCTGACATATTGTCACAAACTTACATTTTTCCAAAAATTTGCTATATTTCTTAAAGATGACTACATTTACTTATGCTGTTTATTTTATTTTGTTTCAGTTTATTTTGTGAGATGCAATTTGAGATTACTTGCTTCCAAATCAATCATTTTAATTATACGTATTTTAACTAAATATGGGTGTTATTGTGAATGCAATTGTTTCTAAAAGCCTATTTTGTGTTCAAAGTAATAAAGAGAAAAATAGAACCAAGAGCATTTGAATAAAAGGTGACAAAGTCTAAAATGAATAAAATATAAAAGAAGATTTGATATTCAAGGACTCCAGAGAAAGATTTGATTAACAGAATAATGAGGAGCAAAGCTTCCCACCACTCTAATAAATAGGTGGAACACTCTCTTGAAGCTGCAACAGGCATAAGGGTTTGAATACATGAGTCAGAGTAGGAAAATAAAGAATCAAAGAGAAGAAACACTTTTTCTAAACACCTAAATGAATTTCTTAAGAGTTTTCAATTTTTCTCTAGAGAAGAGTTAGAAAAGAAAAGATTTTTCAGGTTGTTGTATATAAAGTGTTGCAAGTTAAAATTTGCCCAGAAATTATGGTAACACATAGCTACAGGGAGCTAAGGAATCTGAAAAAAAATAGTTATTTCCTAATAAGGACATATATGAAATCATTGTAAGATCAAGAAAAGTTCTTCCCCAAGGGGGATATAAATGAGCTGATTATCAGAATAATGTCATTACCCACTTAAAAATGGTATTATTAACTGTGTCAAGCTGTTATATACCTGACTTTACTCTTGGGAAGTATTCTAAGCTATTTGCATCAGTGTACTATTTAATTGGTTTTAGCATATATGTTGGCTATCAATTTTAAGCAAAACAAAAGTTAAACAAAAGATAAATTCTCATGTTTAATACTTTTAAAAAGATAACTTAAAATAAGCAATATTAGTACATTTTTGGGAAAATGACATCCTCCTGGGAGGAGTCCCACTTCAAGGAGGACAGCAAAGAGCATAATAATGCCTGTCACCAGGGGCAGCAGTCCCAAGATGTCAACTGCCGTCTGGTTTTCAGGTGTTAGAATGCCCAAGAAAAACACAACAACACAACTTTACACAGACACTGGATGGAATAAGGCTTTCCTCATTGAGAAGAGATGGAGTAAGATCAGCTTCAATAGTGAGTGACAGTCCCCAAGGCCAAGTGGTCTCCCTCCTCAACCACCCCATGCAGCTGAAACAGGGAGAGATGGTGGTGTGCATCACCCCATGCTGCAGGCGTAGGACCCCATTTGTTCTCTTCTAAGAAGAGATAGAGCAGTGGTATTGGCCAGGTGTTATATGATGTACACTCTTAAGCAGAACAAAGTACACATCAAATCCAGAATGGGGGAAGATATTACCAAATAAGGTGATATAATCAGCATAGGCTCCCAGGCCTCCTTATCTCCATGAAGAAAATGTTGCAGGTCCAAGGGTCAACAGGCTGCATGTGATTGCCTTTCTCAACATCCACCCCTCCAGTCCTTGCTCTGCCACTTAAAATAACAAATAAAGCACATCAAATCTGGCAAGGATGATACTGTTTGTAGCAATATTAATCTACATGCTGGGTAGCTTAAATTGAAAGTCCTATTTTATATTCAGCCAGTTGATTTGTTTTCTTGCACTTTATTTCTATTAAATTAAGAAATACTAATTTACATTGTTAAGTCTGGCAATTCATAACTTGCTCAAATAATGCTCTATAATTTTAACAAAGTATGGAGTGATTTCTCACTGAATAATCCTTTCATCTCTCTGTCTGTCAATATATAGTACACAAAAGCTGTAATATGGAGAGACAGAAGAAAATGGATTCAAAATCTATACTTTGATGCATTTAGCATGCTAAAGTATTTCTTAAAGTTCATTGAATTATTTGTGTATGATCTAAAAATATAAATATTAATAAATTATGATTCTCATATTCAATAATTGAAGAAAAACATTGCTATTGGCTGAAAGTGTTTCCCCAAAATTCATATGTTGAAAACTTAATGCTGAAATTGATGGTATTAGGAAATCACCTTAATCAGAGGTGATTAAGTCATGAATGGGATTCATACCCTAATAAAAGAGACCCTAGAGCGATTCCTCATCCCATCTACCATGTAGGACACAGCAAGAAGTTGGCAGTCTACAAACTAGAAGAGGGCCCTCACCAGCAGTGTGGGCACCCAGATCTCCGACTTCCATTCTCCAGAACTGTGAGAAATAAATTTCTATTGTTTATAAACCATACTATCAGTGATATATTTTAGAGCAGCCTAAGCAAACTAAGACAAAACCCAGTTGTTGGGAATCTGTGATTAAGCAGATTTCACCAGAATTGCTTCAGTATTCTTACACAATCTTTCTGATAATGCATTATAAGCAGAAAAGAATTATTAGCAAACCTGGCCCCCTCAGGTCTGAAGCTAACAAACAAAAAACGGGGGAAAAAAATCTAAAAATTATAATGTCCCTTTAATTTAAATATTTGATATCTTTGCACACAAAAATACATGTCTACTGTTCAATGGTAATACAATCTTAGAAATGCCTCTTTCCCTGGTAGATGGAGGCAAACTTCAGAGATTTTCCATAGTTTACAAACAAGAGTCTTAAGAAAAAACTTAGTCTTTTTTATAGAAAAGAGAGGAATTATTTCAGTCTATTTTATTATTTCTCCAAGGCTGAATGTGTTGTTCTTTGTCAAAACACAATTTTAACTTTCTCTTGCTCTGTTAGAGACTTACTGTGACAAAGTTTCTCCCTAAATTATGAAGATGAGACGTAGGTATCAAAACTAGCAAGTAAAAAGAACTCACAAACCACAGAGCTTAAGCAGTAGAGTTACAAATGATGTACATCTGCTCTCAGTGCTTCAAATCAAGGTGAGGATGTGATGAACTGACACAGATTATTGTGTTACCGAATGTAGGCTTAGCTGCTCCTTACTTGAAAGCCAATACTCAAGAGACAAGTGTTGGTTGGAAAAGGAAAGGTTGTTTTATTAGAGAGGCTGGCAACCTTGGGGAGAAGGCAGACTCATGTCCAATAACCAACTCCCAAGATTCTGCTCAGCCATGATAGTTTTTAAAGGGAAAAAGTGGGAAGAATCTCAGTGAATCATCTAGGCAGGAGGTGAGGTTGTGTCATTTTCCATTGTGTGCAGACTGGCTAACTCCTGATTTTTCTTTAGATGTTATCTTTCCCACTGGTCTAGACTGCAGAAATGTTAAGGGGGAAGCTGGGAGTAGAGAGCTAGTCATTCTTCAACTACTTATTCTTTATTCTTACTTCTTTTGATCTAGGGAAAGAAGCAAAAGGTTAGGCAAGGCATTGTGTGCATCCAGTGGAGCATAAGTCAGGAGTTAGGTTAAATATTGCCTAGTGATTTCATTTTATAATTAAGTTTTTAAGTTTTGAGGGGAAGAGAAAACAGCCAAACAAGAAAGGGGCAAAAGAGCTGCTTACAGTTGTTCACAGAAAAAAGAATGATTGTAATGTGGAATCTCTTTGAAAAACTACAATATTTCAGTGGGTGGCAAACACTGGAATTGTAACAGGTACACCCTAAATATGAAGTGGCCAATCTCAGCTCCTAATTATGGGAAAATTCTCAGCATCATCTCATTTATCTAGCTATGCCATTTGAACAAGGTACTTTAAATTATACAAATTGTCTCCACTGACTTTATTTGACTTGAAAATTTTAAAAATTCATTCCACATTTCATTCCTATGTCTATTTCTCCTACATATCCAGTATATTATGGAGAAAGTATCTTATAACTGTGGTCCAATTTTCCCACTGAAATTGGCAGACTGTAGTTGATAATATGCACCCTAGGCACTATTTTTATTACTTAATTTTTCACTGATTGAAATCAACAGATGGGAGAAACCTAAGAAAGCTAGAGCAGCAACTTCAACTCTTGTTGACCCACAGCTCATACCTTAAATACCCACAACAAACCACCTTCAGATAACCACCAGAGCATCCCTGCTCCAAGAAGGCATTCACATTGCTGTGCAATTCTGGCATGACCAAACACCCCACAGAAGCCATCACAAAACCACATGCTCAAGTTACCACATCCACTATACTAATGACTAGGAGAAGCCAGGAAACTGAACACCACCAGCCATCACTTCCAACAGAGTTAAAGAGGGTAGGGCTATTAATGGAGATGGTGCACCTGGCAAACTGGTTTTCAATTCACCAGCAATATCAACACTCAGGAATCTGGGGTTTCCTCTGATTATTTGCAGCATTGTAGGCAAGGAGCCATGTAGGCATACTTCCCCCAAAAGATAGGAAGGTCAAGGAAGGTATATCAAAACACAGTGAAACTGCAAAACAAAGCTTTTAAAGGAGGTGAAAGGTTTTTCACCCCTGTCAAGTGGTGATAAGTAGTGGGTCCCTGTTTTGGAAACTTGTGGGCCAGCTTCTCTAGACATAAGAATTACAATATATCTCATGTTTAGAAGGGCCTTCTTCACAACAAATTTCTTGTATCATTTACTCAAATTAAAGAAATATATAATCCTTACATGTATAAATCTGTGCCTGAAAGCAAAGTCTGTAAAAAGAACTTGGGAATAGCTAGATTATTTGGAGGTGATCTGAGGAAGCAGAAATAGAAGTAAGGGTTATGAGACAGTGAAAATAGAACAGCCATAGAAAGATGTTTTGCTTGTGAAGTTACTGCCATAGGCTAGGGCTCAACTCACCTGAGCCCTCTGAGCCTAGAGCCTACTGTCTGAAGGATCAGAGGCTTTGTCATTCATTTCCCCATCACTTATGCACCACTTCTCATCTCCTACTGGTTGAAAGTTGTTCCTGGAGGTGTTAATGGCCCCACACATCAGACACATCAGAGAAAGCCCTAAGGAAGAAAAGCAGAAAGATTAATGAAAGATATCTGATGTTAGATTCTGTTTCCATACACAAGACCATCCATCATAGTTATTGTTGGTGTCAGAGGTGAGCTGAGGGAAGATGGCATAGGGAGCAAAAATTGACTGCTCCACTCACTACCTTTCCATTAATCGCTGTCATCATTTTGCAACTGTGCACATACCTGGTATACTGAAAATTATGGATGTGTGTGTTTATTAGCTATTTATACTGTTTTTACTTTTAAGAAGACTAATTTTGTTCCAGTTATTTCCAATAAATTATACCACAAGCTCTCTCACTTCATATTTAATGTCTTCCCAAGTCCAGAACACTATTTCCCAATGACAAATCTAGTATCTAGCAATTGTCATCTTTTCTATCTCTACTTCTGTCATTATTATTACTCTTGTAATAGTTTTATCGCTGCTATGGTATACACTTTGTGAATAATTAAAAAATTGTACCAAGTCCAACATGTTAATTTCAGAAATCCTTCACTCAGGTGGCATGACTTACATCACCAGTTCATGTCCTGCAATTAATCCATTTCAGTAATTATTTAAGATATTGATTCATCTAATCCATTAACCCCGTCATTATTTCTTGGTCCATCACCCTGTTTATATACTCAAATTTTTTACGGTCTATTCTAATTGTTCACTTGATTTCACTTTTAAATATCCCCATTTGCCACACTTAGTTCTTTCCTTTTTTTTTTTTTTTTTTTGCGGTACGTGGTCTCTCACTGTTGTGGCCTCTCCCATTGCAGAGCACAGGCTCTGGACGTGCAGGCTCAGTGGCCATGGCTCACGGGCCTAGATGCTCTATGGCATGTGGGATCTTCCCAGACTGGGGCACGAACCCGTGTCCCCTGCATCGGCAGGCGGACCCCCAACCACTGCACCACCAGGGAAACCCCAGTTCTTTCCTTTTTATAGTCACCTAGTGATAATAAATCTAAATTAAGCCCCCAAGCACCCACATCCTCTTTTCCTGAACCTAAGGAATTAAAGGTTGATTTGGGGGAATAACATAGTAATCCTGATATTTCTCCTTTTATAATCAGGATGCTGAACCTTAGCTTATGTTTTTCATTTTAATTTAGCTTGCCCATTTTCCTGATTAAATATTTTATCTTTTTCTTTTCTCTGAAAACCTCTAACAGACTCTCCTCTTCCCTGTAATCTCAGCTGATGTCCTTATGTTTTATGTTAGAGAAAACATAGAATAAATTAAGTGAACACTTACTCAGCTTCTGAGGACCACTGTATAAACCACCCTATGTCTGTATTCTTATTTCCTAGTTTCCTTCATATGACTGGGAGACATATCCCTGGCCCTTTCAAATGAAAAATCAATTCATTAGTGTCTGGATTCCAACTGTTCTTCCCTTATTTTTCCTGCGTTATTAATTTCTCTCTCACACATAAATCATTTTCAGCAATATTCAACATGTTCTAAAATGTCTCTTCTTGAAGGAAAGAAAAAGAATGAAATCTCACAGTTTCCCTTGATGCTATACCTACTTCTATTTCTTGTTTTCTTTCTCTTTTATCATTGACAGAAATATCATTCAAAAAGTATTCTTTAATTATTGATTTCTTTATTTAATTTTTACTGATTTTAACATTCAATAGGTAGGTTCTTCTCCTCCTATGAAACATTTCTCTCAAGGTCAACAAAAGCTTGAATGTTGTAGGTCCATTGGTTAAAAGATACATTACTAATTATAGTCAAATAACTATAAAATAGAATTTAAAGTTAATCAACATTTTAAACTCCAAGCTTTAACTGCAACATTGCTAGGATAAATTATTATTTTGAGGAACAAAAATTATATAAATATTAAAATTCAAAATATATATAAATGTATATATATATTTAAAATATTAAATCCATTTTGATAAAGAAGCATATTGCATTATTCCACTGACTCATCATGAAGTCATAGGAAATTTATATTATTAAAAATTCTGATTTGATATCATAATGCAAATTATCAAAAATACAATAATTTTTAACTATTATCTTAAAATTAAAATGATAGTAATTTTCTTGTCTGTTTGTTTTGTTTTGTTTCTTTTTTTTTTTTAGTAGCTATATATTCCCCAAATACTGAAAACACTTCTCAGTTATTTTGGAAATGTATTATAAATTTATCAAAAAAGAACATATTTTCCTATACCTTCTAAGGTGAGATATTAATAGTATCTTTATGTTATCACCTAAGATTTTAATTTTTTTCTTCAATAACTGGAAGAGCAATCAAGTTTTCCTTGCTCAGATAAATGTGAGATGAAATATTGCAAGGGTTTTTTTTTTTTTTTTTTTTTTTCAGAATTGCACTATATAGAAATACAGAGAATTTTCCTGAAATAAAATACAGTACCCTTTTCAAGAAATATCATATAAGAAACTTAATAACACATGATATTAACACTTCAGTGTCATATATAATAAATTTTCTTTAATAAGAGATTTATATGTTGTTAACCTTTTCAAAAGATCTATGATTAGAGATTTCACAGAAATAAAGTATTACTACATGGATTTTCTGCATGTTCTTAAAAAATTATTAGACAGGTACAATATACTAAGTTGACTAATGTGTCCCTGTCTTTGAAGCATCAAATATAAATTTACTTAATTGCTTAAAATATACATCATGACTAAATGGAATAGGAATCATAAAGACATAAAGAAGGTTACACAACTTTATAACCTGAGCAGGAACTGTTTGATACTGCATTTTAGAAAACTGCGTGTGAGATGATGAAGGGACATTTTTTGAGCAGTTTGTAAAATCCTATATTTTAAAACTATTTTCACAGAATGCACTCATATATTTTGAATTTCATATATTAATAATACTGACATATATAACATTTTTATTTCTTTAGTTTACAGTGTGAGAACAACATGAATTTCAAATAATCTTTGACATAAGGATAAGATGTTAAATGATCTAGCTGTCATCAGAATGAGAAAAGAAGCAAACATGTGAACATGCTGATAGTGACTGTCCAGTGTCTGATCCTTTATGGATGAGCCAGTTCTTTTCCAGACTGATTACTCTGTCATTCACTGGAGCCTATCTTGTCTGGGCTGTCATGCTTGGTCTTTGACATTAACAATAAGATTAGGGCCAGCACTGGCTGTCACAACACCAGTCAGAGCCTAATATATAGTAGGGGCCTCGTTCTGATACAATTACATTTAAAGGAAAACTAGTAAATGTGTACTTCAAATCACTGTCCAGCTATACACAGGGAAAGAAGATTGCTGAATTTTTACATGTTTTAAGTTCACAGTGTAGAACACATAACGTAGCCTGATAATTATTAGATTATTTATTGATACATTTAAGGCAGCTTTGTTCTGGTGATGAACATTTCTGTAGAATAATTTACATAATCTATAAGAAGTAAAGAATTAGAATGAGCTTAAATCTTCCTTTTGTGTACTGGCAATACACAATTTCTGAGCAGGAAGGGGGCAACTTTTTACTACTCTTTCTCATTCTTTCATCCATTTGACTAGTGTCTACATCAGAAAAGGAATATTTTCAGAAAATCGACAATATCAAAAGCCTTCTGCTTTTAAGTAAATGTATTTAAACTCATTTTTATCTGAAAATATATATAAAATATAGGGTAATTTTTATACTTTATATCCATATTATATATATATATATATATATTTATTATTATTATTATTTTTTTTTGCGGTACGTGGACCTCTCACTGTTGTGGCCTCTCCCGTTGCAGAGCACAGGCTCCGGATGTGCAGGCTCAGCGGCCATGGCTCACGGGCCCAGCCGCTCCACGGCATGTGGGATCTTCCCAGACTGGGGCACGAACCCGTGTCCCCTGCATCAGCAGGCGGACTCTCAACACTGCGCCACCAGGGAAGCCCCATATTTTATATTTTTATAAAATAATTTTTTTTCCTAGTGCATATGTTAACTTGAAAGACTTGATGTCCTAAAGTTGAGATTTTCTGATAAAAAAAAAAATGAATTACAGGAGATATGGCCTGAAGGTAATGAGAGACTCATGATCATATAAGAAAAGCTGAGTTCTTTGAAAAAAATAGTATTTAAAAATAGTATTATAAAAATAATAATATTAGTTTCTTCTTCTCTGTAACAAATGACCACACCCCTATAGGCTTAAACCAACACATATTTACTTTCTCTCAGTATCTTTGGGTCAGGAGTCCAGGCACAGCTTAACTGGGTCCTCTGCTCAGGGCCACAGAAGTCTTCAATCAAGATGGTGACTGAGCTGTGTTCTCATCTGGATGTTGACTGGCAAGTATATATTTCCAATATCATGTAAGTAATCGGGAGAATTCATCCTCTTGCAGCTATGGGGGATTTTCTTGCTGGTTATATTATAGGCCTGGAGTCGCCTCCTAGAGGTGCCCCCATGGATCCTTGTCACATCATTCTCTCACAGCCTCTTTCACAATATGGCAGCAAGGGACTCTCTCACTCCAATCTGCAAATACTGATTCTTAAATAATGTAACCTGATCAAGGGAGTAATATCCATATTCTACTCATTAGAAGCAATTCACAGATTCTACCCTAACTCAGGGTGTGACCCATTGAGAATAACACTAGGACGTGTACTGCACAATAATTATGAGACACTTTGTTGCAAGTGACTGTGGTTTTAAAATAGTGAGAAAGATAAACTAAGAGATAGATATGACAGTTCAGTGGTACACAGGATAGGAATGAGTTTTTAGAACAGAAGAATGTTTAGTTCAAGGAATTTGACAGTAAAATTCATCCATTCTTCATAGTTGAAGTTTGTATGTGTAAGAAAAGAGTATTTAAACATAAAACATGAAATCTTTAAAGGCAGAAACTGGGCTTCAGTCTATTTGCTCTTCCAGATTGACTCTTCACCCTTATCCACCATGTTCTATGCCTCAGGAAGCTAAACTTTATGAACTGCATCAGTGGACACTTCCTGTCTGGCTTCCACTTAGATTTGGTCAAAGGGAGGCACATGAAAAAGACTACTGTAAAGAAAAAGAAAAAAAAAGTAGAAATAGTAATGTACTCTTTTAAATCCCCAAACTCCTAATTTTTAGTCACTACTCTTCCAGTTCTGTGATGACCACCTTCTCTGTCTGCCTCTATAGGCCAAGGGTTAGTTTCTTGTGGTTGTTAATGGTGTCCTAAAGCCCTATTAAGTTCTCACATCTTTATAAATAGTCCTGACAGGAAACATGAAATCTCCTATCATACTGCTTATCAGTCTTTGAGCACCTTAGATTCAGTTCCCCATTGTACAGTTCATGGGAAGACATAAGATCCAAATGTTTTTCTGTTCTTTCAGTGGGGTTGCATCACAAGAGAGGGATCCTGAAATTATGAGACTCAGAGACTATATATGGTGGTTGGTGCATAGGTCCAATCTCCCTTCATGAGATAAATCTTTATTCTGGAATAAAAACAAATAATTTGGGAGGAGAGTTGAAATTCTCCCTAAAATGTAAGCAAATGGCTTTGAGGGAGATAACTATATTAACATATATAGTACAATAATTTCCAACACATGTTTTACATTTAATCATGCTTTAACAACAATTTATAAAAGAATGTTCATGGAGATTTCTTCTAACCCCCTTTATTCAATTTGTAACCTTTACCCCATTTCTATTTCCTGCTGGGACCTTGTCTGATACAGCTAAAAACTAGCGGAACTGAGACTTTAACCCATACAACCTGGCTCCAAAGACTGAGTTATTTGATCACTATGGTATGTGTCCTGAATCCATGAGCATTATTCTGTCACCTGCAACAAAGGAACAATTCACTTAAATATCTGTTACACTAGCAGGATTCTGTAATTGAATTAACATTTTCAACATCTTTTCAACAAAATAGTCCAGAAAATATCATCATAAAATAAAAAATAGAAATTAATTAGAAACAATAGTTCAGTTCCACACTTAAAATGATATTCAATGATTTCAGCATTCCTTTATGATTCCAAAAAATTGCATGTGAATCAGGCACAAAGACACTTGTTATTCTCTAATCTTCTGTGTTTGTTCTAGGTGACTGTTTTGGTGCACTATCCTATGCCTCCACTTAGACTATGATAAGAACATAGAAGTTTTTTTCCAGATAAAAATACTTTGACATTTATCTGTTTACAAGTATTAGATATGAAAGTGTAAATAAATGGAATAAAAATAACATCATCCATTTCTTTGCCTTTTGGAAAATATTGGCTAGATTACTTATCCCATTTCCTCTTTTCAAGCACATGAATACTTTTTACAGCCTCACCTGCATTTACATTGGGAACTTGTAAAATTCAGTCCAATGTAATGTGGTTTTAAATTGATGTGTGTCACCTCTAGACTTGGTCCATAAAAACACCTTGTTCTATCCTGAAAAGTTTCTTCAGCCAGCTCTTTAATATTGCAGTCTCAAAAGTTGGATGGAGAATGAATCTTTAGGACAACACTTGGAGGATATCTGCCAAACTAGTTTCTCAATAACACTGAATTATGATGTGAGTGAGACAAAAAAAAAAATATATATATATATATATATACTGTTAATCCATTCAGATTTGGAAGTGGCTTTGTCTAGTGTTTCTTTTTTAAAATAATTTTTATTGGAGTTAAGTTGATTTACAATGTTGTGTTAGTTTCTGTTGTACAGCAAGGTGAATCAGTTATGCATATACATATATCCACTCTTTTTTAGATTCTTTTCCTATATAGGTCATTAGAGAGTATTGAGTGAAGTTCCCTGTGCTATACAATGGGTTCTTATTAGTTATCTATATTATATACAGTAGTGTGTATATGTCAGTCACAATTTCCCAATTTGTCTCTCCCTTCCCTGCCCCCAGGGCTGGCTTTTTATAGCAACAAATAAAGTAGATTACTCTAACTAATTACCCAACTCCACTACTGTCTAATTAATAAAACAAAAATATATTGGTTACAATTATAAATTAATTGTAGATTCTGAAAAATTAGGTCTGGTAGTCTTTGAGTTTCAAAAGGCCTCTGAATCTACATCCTCCTCCTCCTCATCAATCATATTCAGCATACTTGGCCTCCCAAATAGCCAAACTCTCTACCTAATAATATCATGTGTCCTCTGAATCAATTGAAAGGACTAGAAAATCTACTGGTATCTCTCGTATCATTCTAGACAATTTTATTGAGATCTTTTGAGATAAACAGTCAGAACTGAATCTAATGATTCCACCTGAGCCACAGAGTTAAACAGCCATTTTCAAAATGGGCTACATTTAATTCTTCCTCATCAATAGATGTCTCTTGACATTCCTTCACAAGTTCTTTTATTTGTTGTTTCTCTTATCTCATAACATTAAAATCAAGCCATAAGAAACATAAAAATATATCCAAATTCCCTTTTTATTTCATAAGAAAAATAAAATTTCCAGTTATATATCAACCATTAAACTAAGCACTCTAAAATTTTCTGAACAAATAAAATAATTACATTTTTCCCTGAGATAAACATCTACCAATCCTCAAATATGCTAAATGATAACTTTCCAATCAGTAACTCTTATTTATGAATGAAAGTATTATGTGTATTAAGGAACCTATGGTGGTTTTTTGTTGTGTGTTTTTGTACTTGGTTTGGTTTTTGATATAAAAGAGAATGACCTCTGGAAAAGGTAAAGTCCTAAATATAAACAAGCAGTTACAGCAATTCAGTGACCTATATGTTCCAATTATCAGAGAAAGAAGTAGATGTGGGAATTTTAGTAGATATGCAAAACAGCATCAAAACGAAAATATTGAATGTTTATTGATGGAGATAAAACATGTTGACTGGATTAATGAGCAAGGATTATACATAAACCAGTGAAAATAGAGTCAAAGAAAATTTAAAAGGTTTTATAGGAAAACTATTCTATGCCAAGATGCTTTATTAGACTATAGAGGGATTTTCTTAAAAAAATATGCAGCCTCATTATTTAAATTCTTTGAAGATAGATTAAAAAATCTCTTCTAAACAGTTCTCTAAATACAGCTCTACACAACTGCTATTGACAACTACTATTCTGAGTAATGCTCTGACAGAAGACTCTGAATATCCTTTTTCCCTTCCTTTAGTGATATCATTGGCATTTTACCCATTTTGTAGACATGATTAATTATCCCTCCAAAATAAGTGAGGTTAGTGTGTTTTTGTTTTAATGATTACTTTTAATCTCTTTCCCAATGATTGTGGGAAATTTGGAGAAAAGTTCTTAGGAAAATAAAATATCAACCATTGAATTAACTAATACACTTGATAAAATATCTTTGAAATTTATATGCAATTTTAAGCTATATATCTGTTAAAAGATTGTGAAGCTCACTCTATCACTGTAGACTTGAAATATTTTTAGATATTATTTCCTACTATTTTTGATGAGGTAAATTAGATCTGAGCAGATATCAGAGTGAGAGCTTATGTCAAGTAGATATCTGGGGTGAAAGCATTCCACAAGAAGTAACAGGGATTTGAGGTCTCAAAGTAAATAGGTGCCTCCTGATCTTTCCCAGGCAGTGAAAAAAAAAAAAAAAAGAATGAAATAAAAGGCAGAGTGGCCTGAACAAAGTGAATGAATGGTTGAGTCAGAAGATAAGTAAGATTAGCTCAGGTATCCATTTCTGAATCATGGTAAGGATACTGGATTTTATTCTGAGATAGAAACATTAGGAAGATTTGAGAAGATATACACTTAAAAGATTAAAAGACTACTCTGGTTCCTGTTTGAAAAAGAGAAACTATAGAAAGGCAAGAATTGATGCAAGGAGGGCAGATAAAATGACATAGCCCATCGGAGAGATGATGGTTCTTGGGACTAATGTGGTTGTCGTGAAGATGGGAGGAGAGATGGTCAGATTCTGGACATATCCTCAGAAGAGGCAATACAGTTCCTAATGGACTAAACATGAATGTGAAAAAAAGAAAGAAAATAATAATTATATGCTTTGGGAACTGAGATTTGAATGAATGGCATTGAAAATAACTGATATGGAGAAATTGGAGTAAAGGTAGGTGGGACAGAGCAGATATGGAAGTAAATAAGTTGTCTTTGGGTATGTTAATTTTGTCAGACATATAAATGGGGATGTTTACTAGGCACTTGGATATATGTACCTGGAATTTAGGAAAATGGTCAAAGCTGGAGATATGAATCATCACGATACAGTTGTTATTTAAAGACTGGAGTATAGATGATATCAACTGGTAAATGGGTATAGATAGAGCAGAGAAATCTGAGGACTAAATCCTCACTTTGAAATGGAAAGGAGTATCCAGTAGTTTAGGAGTAATTGTTAGAAGATATACACTTTCTTTTAATTTCTTCTATTTCAGGAGTAAATTGAGAAGCAAGCAGCTGAAAGTGTGTTCCAAGGAAGGGTACTAAACATTTAGTAGAGTGCAAAATGTATGAAATACTGGAGTCTAGGAGAGTAAAATAATAACTAAGAAAGTGTAAAGTAATTGACAATCAGGATGGAGATTACACTGGTTGTTTGTGAAATGAATTTAAAATCTGCAAAGTTGTGTGTTTCACCAACTTGTCTAGCTACTTGGAAACAGGTAAAGAAGAGGTGAGAATTTGAATTTTAATCCTTGCTTGTGCTTTGTCCAAAATGTTTTACAGCGAGCAAGGGATAAGATAGTTGCTTATATATTTAAATTGGGAACTAGAATAGTGGTTATTGAAGGAAGTAAGAAAATGAGAGGAGTTGGGGACTGCCACGGTGGAGTGTCAAGTGTGGCAGGGGAAGGGAAAAGGGCCGAGATGGTAAGGACAATGGATTTGAAGTCTTAGTAGAATTCAACATTGTTAAATTGGGATTCAACAGAGAGTGAGTTGGAGAGTTAAGATGTAGTATTCTGAATTTCAGATGCTTGAGACTGAAATTTTGAAGAACTTGCAGATATCAAGTTTTTCTAGTGTTTGATCATGGGAGTGGATCACTGAATGGATTGTAAGAACAAGACATTTAAGGAAGAAGAAAAATTAAGATATTGAATGGGAACATTGATAGAGTGGATATTTCAATAATAATGTCAGGATAAATGGTAGGGCAGGAAATGTGATTCAGGTCTTAAAATCTCCAATAAAAGCAGTGGTATATGGTTGAAACAATCGGAGCTAATGGATAGAATAGTTTGGTGCCAAGTAGATGAGAAGTTTAGAAATCAGGATAAACAAACATTGAAATGTCAATAAGGAGTAAGGAGGACTCTTATCCCATCTTCAGTCTCTATCATATGTGAAAGATGGGAGACAAGGAAAAATAACTGCAACAGAGGCCACATATGAAGATTGCACAGGACACACTAATGTTAAATTACCAGCTTTTGGGCAAAGAAATAAAATGACAGGAGCATAGAAAAACATATTGAAAATGTGGGAAATTGTGCTGCTGACAGTTCAGAAGGATAATGGAAGGTTTGGTGTTAAATTTGTAGGATGTGACCTTGGGTCAAATTAAGAAGTATACAAAACTGTATAGAGATGAGAATGGTTCAAGTCTTGAGTTTCTTATGGGAGCTGAGAAAAATAGAGATATAAAGCATGATGGAGTAAATCTTGATGGTCTTTGGGAGGGACATGAATAATCAGTTAATATTAAGTCTTCTTTCTTGGCATTAATCTCTTAAGCCTGTTTAGTAATGAGGTGGGGGAGTTATGGGAAAGGGGAAAGGGTATTGCTAAGAGAATTTGAGCACTGGAGGCCCACTCTTCAATCCTGAGGAGCAGGAAGTTTGAGGTTGCTGTTAAAAATCAAAAGGGAAAAAAATAAAGGAACTTGATTTTGAAAAATATGAAAATAATTAATTTGAGGTAACTAGGAAAGTCATTAGAAGGTAAGAGTAATTATATACCCAAAGTTAATGTAAAATTGATTTACCTCATTTTGCTTTATTGTTAGTTTCATAGTACTTCTCTTTTCTCTCTCTCTCTACCCTTTTTTAATCTTATTTCCTTTCATTAGCTTTTAAGCTCCTGTTATGTGCCAGGCCCATTACAAGGTCAACAAGTGGTATAAGAGAACAAGTTTTCATATTTTTAAAGACATTATTCTCCTGGAGAGGAGATAGTTATGTAAACAAAAAGTGTAGTACTAGATGGCATATAATACCTGGTAAATCAAAGTGCTGTGTTACTTACTTACAGAAGAGGAATTGGGGGCTTCTGTATTAATTTGGTCTGAGAGAACCAACTAAAATTTTATCTGGCTGGGCAGTACAAGATAGGTTGTATCTAAATAGATTTATATTGCATGTTTAGAAGTGGTAAAGGTAAATAAATTGAAGCAAATGAAAATGAGAAATGTAATTTGTCCAAATTTGTTGCAGGCAACACTTCTCTTTTGTAAAGGAAACTTTGCAGAGCTTTGTCTTTGGGAAATAGATTTGTCAAAAATATCATATGGTATTTTTCCCTTGATGATTCTGCTTTCTGAAAAAGTTAGTATGAAAATTGTAAAAGCTAACATTTATTGGGGGTTTACTAAGTTCCAGTCACTAGGCTCAACATAATAGTTAACATTTAGATGTTCTATGTGTCTTCTAATGATGCTACATTAACAACAACAACAACAAAAAGTTCATGGATGTATGATTTAATACAATAGAAATTTAATAAATAACTTGCATTTAGAAAGAATTTTAAAATATCAGAATATTAAGAAGGAACAAGTCAAGAATTCCTTTCTCTTTTAATTTAATATAATAATCTATAGGAGCAATTCATTTTAAAACTTTGACATAGAATTTTGCAGGAGAGTTTGAAAAGTCAACCAGAAAGCCATCAAAATTATACCTTAAATACACTTTACTTTATAAATCTATTGATCGTTATTAATATGAGGGTAAGGGATACTGTATAATTTCTGTAAGATTCCATTTTCCACAATTCCAAATTAATTTGGAGAAGAAAAGAAGAAAATCTAAACCAAGTCTCCAGTGTTATAAAGCCTCCTGAAAATTCATTTTTACCTTCCAAAAAGTGAACCCAAATTGGATTTGTTAACCTATCTTTGCTAAATTCCTTTAATTCCAGTTACATCTAATTTGCATATGTTATTTTTATCTTTTCTAAACAGTAGCCAAGTGACACTGCTGGAATTAATGCAAGTGCCCTTTAGTATATTACAGTTTAACTTCTAATTTGCTCTCTTTGCTAAATCATATTTCTGCACAAAATATTAACTCTCACCTATTTTCTCAACTAGCTCAAAGTTTTAAAGTCAGTTAATCTGAGAAAAGGAGAACAGGAAATCTTTGCCTCTAACAGAGTTATAGTATTTTTGTTACCGAGTCCAAGGTCATACTGCTTGCTGCATGACAAGCCAATAAATCGAGAAATGAGTTGTTGGGACAAGGAATAGCAACTTTATTCAGAAAGCCAGCAGACTGAGAAGATGGTGGACTAGTGTACCAAAGAACCATTTTACTGGAGTTAGAATTCAACCCTAAAAGATTTGGGAGTGTGGTTGGTTGTTGCAAACTTTTTGGTGTTGGAATCCTTTGTTTTTGCAGCTGCCCCTGTAGATCAGGTCACAGTGTTCCTGTAAACCTCCAACAAGACAAATGTTATTCTCTGTTCTGCAACTTCTTATCTCTATATGAATGGAAAAGTGCTATGCCTTTAAAGTTCAGAGCCTTGAGAATGGGTTATCCTTTATATTTCAGGCTACAGGCAACATTCTTAATTTGTAGAAAAAGCAATAGAATAAAAAGGTTAAAGTAAAAGAAATAGACCCAATATGGAGTCAGATTTGTTCTTCCCTATTACATTTTCTTCATAAAAAGCTAGTAAACACTACAAATTGAGTTGAAGATAGTTGGCAGAACATTGATACAGATCAAGTGTTGCTGAAAACTTCATATCTATAGCATAAATTAAAAAAAAACTATAACCATAGAAATTCCTCTCAATACTGCATAAGCAATAAGGGAATTAACTAATTTTAATAAATAATTTGGAGATAAATAAGGAAATGGCACAGAACAAGTGTAACTAAAAATGTAGATGTGAAGGAAAAACAGCCTGAAGATAATTTGGCCACTAGTGGAAGATTTTGCATTTCATTTTAATTTAATATCTTTAATTGTTTTGGGGTTATTTAAAGATTTTGTTTGCTCTTGCTCCAATTTTACCACTTTATAACTTTTCCAGAAATGTACCATTTCATATTGTTTTCCAAAGATTTTTGGCATATGATTATTTTATCAAATTTAATGCCTAATGTCTAATTTAATCAGATTTTATTTTATTTTAAAAATACCTACTATATTCCTAGTTTCTTTTACCCTCTTATTGATAGATTTTCTTACTTTTTAAATATTTTTGTTTCATATTTTAGTAGTTGTTCATTTATTATTCCTTTTCCAATAATCAGATTTTTCTTTTATTAAACTATACCACATTTTCTTGTTCCCCTCTACAAGGATTTCTGTCTTATTTTTATCATTTCCTCCTTTCATCTTACTTATTGGCTTTACTCTCTTGTTCAATCTTCTGAAGTTTAATACTTAGCCTATTTTTAAAAATTTGCTTTTAATTTCTAATAAACATAATTAAAGTTTTAAAGAGGTGAGATTGTGTCACACAGAATGTGTTTTAATTTCCCTTACATTTTATTTATTTTGCAGTTTCCTTCTGTTTTCTTATTTAGCATACAGGATTTTCTCATTATACTATTAGTGTTAGGATATATATTTCAAATAATTGCACTATTAAGGGAAAGAGCACACTAGATATTGTGAGCATAGACCAGAGGGATGAAATTGACAACAGTAGTCAAGATTTATTTTACCAAAACGTTTAATGACCTAGACTCTTCAGCTCCTGAGAATAATGCCAAAAGAAGATGAAAGAATTTCAGTATCAAGACCTTAGAACACTGAGACTTTGCAACATTTTAGATTTTTATTAGTAATTATTTCCCTTGAAAATAATATAACTAGTTATTGCTTGCATAAATTTATTGATAACAAGATTTTATGAACTAGATTGTATTTCATAGTGTATCCACACAGCTCCACATTAGCCAGAAGAAGAATCTGAGGACTGGTAAAGTTAACTGAACTCCCTAATATTTCAAAACTACTTAGTGACTTGGAAATTATAAAAAAAAAAAATATTTCTATGGCAACCAGGTCTATGTCCATAGACTATTTATGGTAATACTAAGCCATATAAATAATAACACCTTTGCAAGTATTAGGACTTTGTCTCATGCAAAACTCAGTTACCAAAGCTTAATATATAATGTCCAATGGCCCTGTGACTTTATGCCCCAAAGTTTCCAATATATACTGGCCATCCACATTTGTATTTGGAGTCAGAAAAATTTCTCAATAAATTGGTATTCCATTTATCCTTCCCTTTTATTTGTGATTTTTGGAAAGTGAAATTTAAAAGAAAAACTTAAAAATGTAATAATGGTTTCTGCACAAATTCTAGACCTTAAAAACTTTTGAAAAAATATTTGCTGCAATTTAACCACTTTGTTCACTAAAGATATTATACTTAATTTTAATCAGAACAATTTTATGTACAAAATATGTACCATATCAATGTGGTATGTTACTAGTTGAAAAATAATTATGGAAAAGTTTGGCAACACAATTACTCCAAAATATATTAGTTAAAATATAAGATTATATACATTAATATAGATAGCCAATATTGGCATTTCTCCTTTAAAACTACTTATGTCACCAAATATTTAGACTCATAAATTAGGAAGCATATGTTTATATTCCAATATTGCTTATAGTAGAAATATTCAAACTTTCTTGAAATGTTTTTGAGCATTATAAATTTTATTATGGTATCAAGAGAGATTGTTCAGAAAAATCATAATTGTCATCTCGCATGAACTCTTGTCGACATTTACTTTATTCCAATGAATTTTAAGTGCACTGATACTGGAAATTGAAGTAGGAAAGATAAAGTTATTTCATAAACCTCATTTGGGATTCCTTTACATACATAAACTACAATTTCACCAGCTATTTAGAACTGAAACTCTTTAATTTATAATTTAATATTTTTAAATGCTGAAGGATTAATTTATGCTGATTTTAATACTTTATACAGAGAGTAGATCTTCTGTTATGTGGCTTAATCTTAAAAATAATCTCATTGGAACTCTTATTATTGCCAATCCTTGTAAAGGCAAACACTCTGAAGTTATGTATTCTGTTAAAGAATATAGACAATTTTCTTCCAAGAGAAATATTACTACCCACATTTGATAAATAAAATATCATTCAATGTATAGGAAGAGTGGTCACAAAGTGCCAATTCCAGTTGTGGAAAACATAAATGATAACAGAATTTATTTGCATGTATATATGGCTAATAATCTCTAAATAATCAATACTTCTTTCTTTCTATACATGCATTGTGTTGAATATGATGAGGTGTATATGCATATTTGTCAAAATATCCAAAAGGAAATATAAGAAGTGCTAACATTTCAAGGCAATCTCACCATATGTTACCTTCCAAGTGCTTGCTTTAATCACATGGGCAAGGAAACTTTTTTCTTTCTTTCTACTGGGTTCCTTTTTCACCTGAGCTGACAAATATTTCTCTTGCTTATTTTCAAATAACCAAGAAATGCGTTAAAATTATCAACCTGTCATGAACCCTAATTTAATAGGATTTTTTGGGAGGGAAACTTCTTTCCTAAGTAGCTACAAGCTTTGAAACATTGGATGGAAAGTGGCTAGAAATTGTATGAAGACCACACTGATTGTAGGGTCAGAAATGTTATGAAGTGGTCATGATTATAAATGGTGAGATCTGGAGATTTAAGTTAAAATTCACTAGCTCATTTCTTCCATCTAAGTGATATTGCAAGGGTTTATTTATTTGGGTTGGGGGACCCTCATAATATCTCCACCATTAATCTTCCATTCTCTGATATGAACAATTTAATTTTTGCTACCTTAAGTAAACAAATGCAAAAGCAGCTTTTAGGTAATTCCCATAGTCATCCCTTTTTCCATTTGCACTTCTGAAATATTTGTCAATTTTAAACTTCCTTTCTGCAGAAATCTGCATCTGAAAGGCAGGCTTTAGGTTTCCAGGACGCAGTATGAAGCCATAAATCTGCTACCTAACCTTTCTGTCAAGCACATCAATGTTTATTCTAATTAAGTAAATTTTATTATTATCATGTTATATCATGCCTTCTGCTCAAATACTTTCACTAAGTTACCATACATACTACTGAACTAATCTGCTATTTCCTAGAAGAGCGTAATCTGGAGCAGACAACTCAACAGAGGACAGACTAACACATCTACCACACTGTATTGGTAAAAGCAGTCCCAGTGCCAGTCCAGATTCGGGGAGAGAAAATAATTTATAATCATCTTTGATCCACTAAAAGTGAATAATAAGCTGAGTAACATGTTTGAAATAATATATTGTTTATATTGTATATTTTGATTGAATATGTCTTCTTTTTAATCAGAAGAATCAAAGCATGTGGATGTATATAGAATTAATTATCAAATTATAAACATTCCTTACTTATGCTAAAAGACCTCATTACACAGGAGAGAGACAGCTTTTTTGTTTGTCATTGTAAGTTGGAATAATATCATTGTTGCATCATTTAAAAAAAGCATAGACTGTATTTTAAATTATTAACCTTACGTTATTTCATTTTTAAAAGTATCAAGTTATTTAAAATAGATTCTTATACATATATGCATAATCATATAATTTTTCACTCCAATAACAGTTTTTAACCTTGCATTATTTTGAAAACCTTCCTAAGATCTTTAGCCCATTCATTGTAACAGCTTCAAAAATACAGCTTTATCCTTCTCCCTCTAATTTTGTAAAGGAAGGAAATTATTTGATTATCAACCAAAAGCAATGGAAGCTTCTATAAATTACTTCAATTTATAAGCATCTTTTGACATTATAAAACAAAAATATTTGCTGACAGCAGACCAGAACTGCATTATTCTGAGTGGTAAAATTAACATGCATACTAGTAAGTGGAATTTTTAGTTACAATTCATTAATAATGTTGTTAAGCACTTTTTTTTTTTAGTACTATCCATGTACAAGAGAGTCAGCATCCGCTCCTGACAGCTGTCCCCTATATGCTTTCTGTAAACAGAAAATGAAGCAACATCCCAGTCATTCTCTCTGGAAAGACAGCTTTCAGTGCTTTATGCAAATAACATGACCCTCTAGCTGTGGCACATTCTTCAAAAAGACACCTACCTTCAAAAGTGACAGCAAGTAATAATAAGACAAATGAGCATGCAGTCTGCACATGTGCCACATATTTCACCTAAGAATCCTTGGATGTGATAAAATTAATGTGACCTCTATCGCCAAGGACATTATACTCAATGGAACAGAGCCATAGGAGAAGCAGAAATGGTGGGGACTATGTCCGCATTTAGTAGGCTTTTACTTAAAACTTTTTAAAATCAATTTTTCTTTTTATTTTACATTTTGGCCTGAGAAACACTCAGTTATAGAATTTCTATTGTCTTCATCACAAGAACAAGGAACAATATTCACCGATCATCAGGAAGAAAAAGAAAGGTTACATATGATATACTGGAGTAATTAGACTGTGGGTAGGCAATATAAAACTTTAATGAATATTGATATGGGATTAAAGAGCTTGACTTATTGTTAGTATATCCTGCTATACATTTTGCTTTGTTTTAAGGTTGATTTTTTTCCCCTTTTCAAGAGAGAAGATGCATCTTTTCCTTTTTTATTACTGAGATAATTATGCAAAATAGAATAAAATATTTACAACAGACTTTGCAAAATAGGTAATGTACAAATGAACTGTTTTCAATGTACCCTGAGGCTTGAATGCAACAAGCACACCATGAAAGCTTTATTGTAGCTTAATTGTAGCAATCAAATTTAAGAAAAAACAATAGGACACTTTTTCAATCTGCCTTGACAGAATTTTGGCAAAAATTTTAAAATCCTAAACAAATAATCTTGTGGCAAGCTGAGATCTAAGCCACCAACTGCTATGGACATCAAAAATGCAGCCAAAGTAGATTTACATATTTGCTTATAATTATTTTAAATCTACTGAACAGAATCATACCTTCACATAGTTTATAATCAGAATTCATAGTTATTGAAGATATATGGGAAGTGAATAAGAACTAACATACATGATGATTTCATTTCTACTAATAGGGTTGTGAAAAATTAAATTGAGTTCATTATAATGAACTTTTACAATGAATTTTATAAAATAAAAGTGCACTCAAAACACAAACAAAAATAGTTTCTTATACGTGTTGAATATACGTGTAGTTTTTAACAGAAAATGTTTGAGTTTTAACTGTTATTCAAACATGACATCACATGTTTAAAAAGATTATCTATACACTCCAAGGCAACAAAACAAGTTAGTAGATTATGAATGAATTTTTAATATTCTAAAGGCTAAATGGCCTTTGAAAATACAAATTTGGAAAAAGGAAAGGTAAAGCTCTGTTCTATTTTACTTGAAAGCCCATCTATTTGTGTATCTCTAATTACACATAAAAAAGAGTGGAAATAGGATATTTGCTCACTTTAGAAAAGTTATTATAAAAGTATGAGATATTTAAAATACTAAGAATACAAAATTATAACTGCCTTCTCACTATTAAATTTGACATTGAATCTGATATTCTTATTTTTATCAAAATTATTCATGCAAAATTATTAAGGACAAATTCTTCCTTTCAGCCATGTTTTCTGCCATTCAGAGGCAAGAACTTTTGATTATTTTATCTGTTTAATTTGGTTTGGGCCTTCATGTCTCTAACTAATATAATTCTATTTCTATTTCTTTATCTTTCATTTTTAGGCAATTTCCAATTATTTACAGTTGGGGGATAAGTTTTTGGATCTCCTCACATCAATCCTGAAACATATGCATACAGCTCTGCCCCTATCTTTCCAATAAAATTGCAGTATAAATTTTGTGGGAGTAATATTTAGATTTGACATTATAATGGCTATATAGACACTATTCACAAGTGATTTGCTATGCATGATTCACCATGTAAACTCTATTTTATGGCTTATTTTCCATTCTAGAATATATTTTTATATTCATTAAGTTAACATAATTTTTATTTTAATGCTTACTTAGGTTTTTGTGTACTCCTTTTTAGGTTTTTGTGTACTCCTTTTTAATATGTTAATTTTTTAATATGTTTAATATGTTAAAAATTAACATAATTTTTATTTTAATGCTTACTTAGGTTTTTGTGTACTCCTTACTTAGGTTTTTGTGTACTCCTTTTTAATATAAAAAGTGTACTCCTTTTTAATATAGTAGCCATTTTTACAATCATAGTATTCCCTCTTGTCACAAATAGTCTCATTTATTTTATTCTTTTTTGAACCCCTTAACCTCTGAGTTAGTTTTATTTATCTTTATATCTCTTTTATAAACAATATTGTTCTGCCTTTAATGTTTATGTTTACGGATTGTGAGTATGCGTGAAATTAGCTTTTTTAAAAAATAAACTGTGGGTCTTCCCTGGTGGCGCAGTGGTTGAGAGTCTGCCTGCCAATGCAGGGGACACGGGTTCATGCCCCGGTCCCGGAGGATCCCACATGCCACAGAGCGGCTGGGCCCGTGAGCCATGGCCACTGAGCCGGCTGCATCCGGAGCCTGTGCTCCACAATGGGAGAGGCTGCGACAGTGAGAGGCCCATGTACCACAAAAACAAAAAACAAAAACAAAACAAGTAAATTGTTTAAGAGTCTATTTTTTTGGATCATATAATTTTAATGTAACTGTACACATTAAGGAGCAGTTTACACCTTACATCTTTTACATCTTATATTTCCTTTGATCTTTATCTATGAGGAAAGGTAGATGGAGATAATTCTGTTTTACTAACAACTGTATTGACAAATAAATTTATTCATATATAAATCATAAACTATAAAATCCATCTATTTAAAATGCACACTTCAATGTTTTTAGTATACTCATAGATTTGCACAACCACACCTTGGTCTATTGTTAGAACATTTTCATCTCTCCAAATAGAAATTTAATTCTTATTAGCAGTCACCCTCATTCCCCTTTTTCCCCAGCCCCTGAAACCACTATTCTATTGTATATGTTTATAGAGTTGCTTATTCTGGACATTTCATATGAAAGACATCATAAAATAAATTTATTTGGGACCGATATTTCAATGAGCTAACGTTTTCAAGTTTCATCCTTGTTGAAAAATATATCAGTGTCCACTCTTTTATATTTCTGAATAATATTCTATTTAATAGATATACTGTAGTTCAATTATCTATCCGTCAACTGATTGACATTTGCATTTCTTCCACTTTTTGGCTATTGTGGATAATACTGTTATGAACATTTCTGAAGAAACATCTGTATAGATATGTTTACAGTTGTCTTGGGTATAAGCTTAGCAGGGTAATTGCCAAGCCATATAACAACTGGATTTAATATTTTGTAACTAACAAATTGTTTTCTAAAGTCACTGCACCATTTCTCATTCCCACCTGCAGTGCATGAGGATTTCAATTTCTTTCTGTCTTCAACAGTTGTTATTGCCTGTTTGCCATTTTAATGTGTTTCAAGTTGTTTCTCAGTATAGTTTTGCTTTGCATTTATTTAATGATTAACAAATATTAGCAAATTTTTCTTGGGCTTATTAGCCATTTGTGTTTCTTTGGAGAAATATCTCTTCAAATAATTTTCTCATTTTAAAATTGGGTTGTCTTTTTATTTTATAAGTTGCTGGATTTGTTTTGCTAGTACTTTTTTGAGGATTTTTTTTTTTGTCTATAATCATAAGGTGTGTAAGTCAGTAGTTTTTATTTTTTGTGATACCTGTGTCTAATTTTAGTATCAAGCTCAAACCAGCCTCTTAGATCACTTGGAAATTGTTTGCTCCTCGTCTATTTTTTGGAAGAGTTTGTGAAGGATTGGTATTAATTCTTACCTAAGTTTTTGGTAGTTTGTCAGTGAAGCCATCTAAGACTATGTTTTGTTTGTTTGGTTGTTTTGTTTCATTTAGGGGGTATTTTTAAATTAATAATTTATTATTTTTAGTTGTTAAAGGTCTATTCATATTTTCTATTTCTTTTTGAGTAAGTTCTGGTAGAGTGCATTTTACTAGGAATTTATTCATCTCATCTTAGTATCATAAGTGTCTAATTTGTTGCCACACAGCTGTTTATAGCATTCCATTATATTCTTTTTCATTTCTTTATGGTAGGTATCAGCTGTCTCTACTTTTATCCTGATACTAGTTAATGATAATATCACTGGGATTTTTTTTTTTTGGTTTATTTGTTTGTGTGTTTATTTCTTGCTTTCTTTTCCATTTATCTCAAAGTATCTTGTAATTTCTCACATGATGTCTCCTTGACTCACTGGTTATATGGACAGGTGTTTTTTTAATATTTACTTCTTTGTGAATTTCCCATATTTCATTTGGTTTTTGATTTCTAACTTAAATCTATTTCGATTTGAGAATATATTTCATATGATGTCAATCTTTTGAAAATTTTCCAGTCTTGCTTTATGGTCTAGCATATGGTCTATCCTAGATTATGTTCCATGTGTGCTTGAAAAGAACATACATTCTGTTACTGTTGAGTCTAGTGTTTTATAAATGCCTAATAAAATTAGTTGTTTTATCATGTTGCTCAAGGATTCTATTTCCTTGGTAATCTTCTGTCTACCCACTATTGAAAGTGAGTTATGGAAGTCCCCAATTATTATTGTTAAATTCTCTATTGCTCCTTTAAATTTTTTTCAGTTATTTCCTCATGTAATTTGGAGTGATATTGTTATGATCATATGCGGTTATAATTATATCTGCAGAATGAATTTACTATTTTATCTTTATAAAATACCTGTCTTCATCTCTAGTAAAATTATTTCTTGTCTGAAAGTCTATTTTGTCTTATATTAATGGGGTCATTTATTTCTCTTTTGGTTATAGTTTGTATTATATACATAATAATAAGATATATATTTATCTTTCCATCTTATAGCATATAGTAGGATCATATTTTTATATCCATCCATCTCCGCCTTTTAAAGTGTTTAATCTGTTTAATTTGATGTAGTTACTAATTTAAGAAATTTGTTTTTCATTTTGCTATTTGTTTCCTATTTGCTCTGTCTTATGTATTTGCTACTTTTTCCTCTATTGCCTTCCTTCATGTTAAATAGATATATTCAGTGTGTCCTTCTAATTCCATTGTTGTTTCTTTTAATAAACCTTTTGAGATATTTTCCTTGTGACCACTAAGGGGCTTACATCAACATGTAAAATAATAGAGATCAGATTATTATTTAATTAAATAGCATACAGAAACAGTGCTCTAAAGTAGCACCCTAATTTGTGATACTTTATTATAATAATAACATTTTTATACATGGTTAGCCCATCAACATGATTTTCTAATTATTGTTTTATAATGTATTTTAATAATAAAGGAGAAGAAAATTGTTACAAAAATACCTTTATGCTGTCATCTATATTTACTTATGTAGTAAACTTTGTAATTTTTCTTCATCTCGTTGTGCTAATTTGAGTTGAATTGTCTTTTTATTTCAGCCTAAAAACTCCCTCTTGAAGGGCAGGTCTACCAACCACAGATTTTCTCATTTTTTGTTTATCTTGATATATCTTAATGTCTCCATTTTTGAAACATAGTTTCTGGCTAAAGATTTCTTTTTTTGCAGTATTTTTCCTGCACCCCTTTGAATATGGGGCCCTACTGACTTCCAGCCTCCAAGTTTTGTTTTGTTTTGTTTTATATGCTGCCATCTTTTTCCCTTGTTTTTTTCAAGATTTTCAGTCTTGTCCCTTTTATGAGATTAGCAGTAGATCTGTTTCATTTAATGCTACTTAAAATTTGAGTTTCTTGAGTGTGTGTATATTAAAATTGTTCATGAAATTTTCAGTCTTCAGACATTATTTCTTCAAATAGTTTTTCTTCCAACTTCACTCTACTTTTTCTGGGAATCTCATTAGGCATATATTGTTGCACTTGATGGCATCTGATAAGTTCTGTTCATTTTTCTTCATATCATTTTCTTTCTCTTACTCAGACTGTATAATCTCCATTGACCTATTTTGAATTTCACTGATTATTTATTCTGTCAGTTCAAATTTTCTCTCAAACACCTCTAGTAAATTTTATATTTTGCTTACTGTACTCTTAAGCTCCAAAATTTCTATTGTTTATTTTTAATTCTCTATTTGATGAGGTATTGTTACCATACTTTCATTTAATTCTTAGACATGATCTTCTTTAGTCCATTGAATGCATTTACAATAGCTAATTTAAAATCTTTCTTTGGTAAATTTAATATCTGTCTTCCCCTGGGGACAATTTCTATTGACTCTTTCTATGTTGAGACCATAATTTCCTGTTTATTTTCATGGGTTTTATTTTCTGATAAAAACTGGACACTTTACTTAATATAACATGGCAACTCTGCCTATTATATGGTCCTACTCCTCAAGGTTTATTGTTATGGCTGTTTTGTTGTTGTTGTTGCTGTAGCTACAGTTGTTTGTTTGTTTAGTGACTCCTTGGGCTAATTCTTAAAGTTTGTTTCCTCTATAGTTTGTGGCCGCTGATGTCAGTGTTTTGTTAACTAAGTGTTCAGCTAATGATGGCTAGAGATTTCCTTAAATTCATTGAACCATTAAATTTTCCACCCTTCAGTGAAAGACTGTGTACAAATTGGAGCAGGCTTCAATTCTTAGGCAGTTTACAACTCTGCATCAGCTTTCACTTATAGCTTGTGAAAGGCCTCAGTGTTACCACACTGAGTGACTGGAGCCCACTCAGGTATTTCCTGGGCAAGCATATAGTCCTGCAAATGAGTGTGACTTTCTAGATTCCCCAGGAAAGCATTTTGAACTCTCTCAGTGAACAACTCGTTTCTCAGTTCTTCTTTTTCACTCTTATCCATGCTTCTGTTTATACCACCAATTATCACAGCCTCAGTCATCTGCAGTGTTAAACAAATGCCACTGATAGTTTCCAACAAAAGCTTTGGAAATAAGGCATTTCCCACAATGGAGCACAAATCCAGACAGATAACAACAAAGCCCTGTGAATGAATCTTTTTCATGGTGTTGCAAGGCAGGTCAAGAAGTAGCAGTGCTCCAGAAACAGGAACTTTTAGTAACTCCATACATTATCTGTTCCCTCTGGCAGTTTCAAGGTTGCTGGTTTCACATCAATTGTATTTGTAAAGTGGTGGGTTGGTGCTGGGAGGAGATTGATTCACGACACTACAAATCCTGTTATTCTTACCAAGATTCTGCAGATATTCTTGAATAAACAGACTTTTTTAAACCTTTGTTTTATTTGCAGAGTTCTGAAAATGCCGATTTTGGTTATTTTTGCCTGTTTTCTTTTCTTCCTTGGAGGAATAGATTACAGAGGTCTTCATTCCACCATTTTATCAGTCATACAAATATTATTTTATTTTAAATCATAGTTTTATTCTATTAACTGTCTCTTTCACACCTTTTAAACTGTGAAATAAAGAGGCAAATTTTATTTTGCGATATTTCTGCCCTTGTGAATCTATTTTTTCTACCTTGCTTTTCCTCACCTTGTATCCCCTTCAAACTTCGTTTTATGAAAGGGGTTTTAGGTTTGATAATAACCATAACAAGGGAATAGTTTAAGTTGTATTCAATGCATACATATATAGATTTTTGGTTTTGCTTTTTTACTAAATCTGGGGTGAATACAAGGCACTCCCCTGAACTCAGGGATGGTGTTATTTTGATTTCCTTTTGCACAGGGCTCATTCTTAGGTAGGAATCTCATATCAAACTTTTCACTGTATGAAGTTCAAATGCTATTACAGCTAAGTTCACTTGGCTATTAAATCCTAGATCACAGCCCTTAGAACTTAGTTTTTCTTGAATCTGATTGCACCAACATTTCCTTAAATCATGGCCATATTTACTATGGCTTTCTTTCTTTGAGCTCAGAGACATATTGAAATTATTAATGATATATTTATTTTTGTCCATCATTTGAGTGTCCAAACCTAAAGCATGAGAATAACCTTAGCTTTCCAAGTTCCAGTCTTCTTTTATTGCAAATATAATTTTCATTTTCTTGCTCAAATTCACTTCAGTAACTGCCCATTCTTAATGTATATTTATTTATGTTTGCCTCTAGGAGAATTTATCAATGACATGACTCCTGACAATCTCTTCAATGTCATTTCTTAGAAATCACTTTTTTTTCATATATACACTTCAATTCTGTTTTATGGGTCTGGGTTACATATTTGCCATTCCCTTTGAAATCTAAGACTACTTCTTGCTTTTCCAACCTTTCTTCATCCTTCAAAGACTACCTTTTATGAAGTTTTTGGCAAGCTAAATTTAATGGCTTTTTTTTTCAAGTAATTTAAATGTTCTTATCTCTTGTTGAGTTCAGGAATTGTGCTTAATTTATATTTTTGTCTCCAGTACTCATCACTGTTTCTGACTTATTTTACACACTGAAAAAATATATTTACTGAACAAACATATCAATGTATCATGTAGTGTATGATTCAGAAAACCGAATAATGATATCATAATTGAAGATAAAATAGAACAAAATATTGTTCACCTGTAGTTTGTTTTTATTATTTATAGGAAAAATTAATTAACTTCATTGAAATGTATTGGTTCTCATTCATTTACCTTTACAATGAAGGACTCAAATATCCAAGTCACTACTTATCTAAAATATATTCAGATTTGAAGTGATCATAAACATTCTGTACAAATGGGACTTATTTCAATAAATATGACTTTCTTGGATTAGACAAATGACTATGTGCCTTACAAAAACAACTTTAACATTATCAGTAAATTGTTAGAAAAAATATATATGTATATATCCTTGATTCTAATAGTGTACAATTTTCCTTCAACCAACTAATTAATCTTTTTTATAAGCAAAGCAAATTGACTATTGAAATTCATGTTATCAAGTTATTCCACCATGATCATTTGAAATATGTCAGCCAGAATGACTTGATATTTCCTTTTGTCTTTTATTAAATAATATGGATTTACTGATGATTATACATATGCAATTTAATTTTATTTCTAATTAAGGCCATGTTCTCACAGTACTCACTAATTACATTATCATTTGTCTCTGTTATTTAGACAAGCTAAGTCATTTGAACATTAGAATATAGATCAAATGTTAAATAAATGGTTATTGTATATAAAATATTACATTTTATATACTACTGAGTTAAAAGTAATTTAGAACTCTGTAAACTTTTGATGTAATTGTTTTGATTTATTTCATTAAAAAAATCTTATTGGTTTCTGTAAATGTTTACCATGTATACAAAAATGCAGTTTTAATTTAACAAAAAAATGTCATTTCTGCTGATATATTTAATAGTATGCCTGTTTTTAAGAATTCATGACATGCACAAAAGTATCAAAGTGGTCTATTATATTTAATGTAAAAGATTCATATTAGTACAACATTCCACAAAAAACAGAGATAATATAAAAAAGTTTAACATGGTTATAATTTTCTACTTTTGAAATAACTATCACTCCTCCCTGGTTAAATACAAATATAAACACACACACACACACACACACACACACACACACACACACAATGAGGGAAAAAAAGGAAAATAATGGAAAGGAAACATTACCAGTATTCATTAAGTACACAATTTCCCACCCCAGAGATAACCATTGTAACAGGGGCTTAATATTTCCTTCTGAGTTTCCCAGAGATCATCTATCCAGTTATTTGGGGAGGGAATGTATAACTGGTTGTGTGCTAAATACTACATTACCTGTTTTTCCCTTGCTTTATTTAACTACAATTTTTAAAAAATTTATTATGATTCACTGACAGACTATATAGTGCATCCATTTAAATCAAACTGTAGACCACTATAACTTTACATGGGAGGAAGTTAATATACCTAATTAATCTTAGTGTACAGTTTTCAATTACTTTATCAAATAATGCTATAATTAATCTTTTCTTAATATATCTTTTCTAATATTTGCAAGTTTATAGGTAAAATATAATTTTACGTAGTACAAATAAATGTTTTTTAGTAGATGTTGCCAAATTTTTCTCCAAAGATGTTTAATACTTTTTATTATCACCTGGAATTCATGGTAATGCCTATTATTTTCCACATGGCTGCAACACAAAATATTCTTACCTTTTTAATACATTTTTTTACCAAAAATGTAACATCTAGATTTTCATAATTTTAATTTGTATTTTTAAAATTACAAAAGTTTGAGAATCTTTTGAAATGAGTAAGAATAAGAACTATTTCCTTTGCTTTTCTACCTAACTCTATATATACATATAACTTGTACTAATATATTTAAATATAAATATATATACTACACAGAATCTAGCAAAATATTATATTGACAATTAAATTAACCATTTGAAGTTCTTTGAATAGATCATTAGGTATAATGCTTTCTCAAGTTTAATTTCATCAAAAATTGTTGATGCTTTATCCACAAAGTTGACATCACTTTTTAAGACATATTCTTTGAAGTATGTTTGAATCACTTTTGTAAACTTCAAGAGACTACAGTAATTTATTTGTGATATTTAATATTAAATCCAGAGTACTTAAGTGACTAATGAGTTTTATTTAATGGTGATTCTTTGAATTCACAATTTAAAGTCATTTTCTTCAGTCACTGATTGGTTGTACTGAATTATTAATACCTTCATATTAATCTTGTCCCAATTTATTATAAATCATCTCAGTTCATCTGGGTTTTCCAGTTAAATAAAGTATGTGATGCTCAGTGGGGTACTTTTCTACATAGTGTTAATGTACCTGCATGATGATGTAATAGAGGTAATGTCACAGGAACCACCCTTCAGTTAGTGCAGGTAACCACCTAGATGTGATAGCATAATTTGAAAAATTAATGTGCTCTCTCAGGCTTCTTTTTTGCATATTTGTTCTTTTATTGCATAGCAATCCACATAAAGAAATAAACTATTCTTAATCTGCCAAACATAGATTTCCCCAGTTAAAAATAATCTTTGTGACAGTTTAATCTAACCACAATTCATGACAAAATGATTATGACACATTTTCTCTAAGTCAAATTCTCAGGAATTTTACTAATGGTCCATTTAATGTTCCATAGCAGTGAACATTTAAACTGGCAGAAAGCTGGCAGCTGCAATTAACAATGCAAGCTGTCAAAGTCAACAGTAGCAACTTTATTTAAATAAAGTATTTTAGCAGATATCATTTGTAAATTAAACACAAAAATTCCATGAAATAATATAGGCACACAAAGCTAAGGATGAAATTGCCTATTATACTGTACATGGTAAGACTAATGTCATTCCTGAGGTTTTAATGACACAATTTGATGGAAGGACCTGAAATAGAGGTGAAAAGGGGTAAACATGTAGTCTCATCATTATTGTCAGCATGAATTTAGATGTAAATAGCATTTTGTCTTCTATTTTATCTCCATCAAATTACCTATTTTTTCTTCAGTCATTTATTGGTAAAAATATATATTTTTTGTTATAAATTTCAAGTAACAGTGGAATACTAATGGTAATAAAAACAGGAATGGACACTGGCACTATAAAATGCTTGTTTCCATACTACCTGTTAATTACCTATTCATTCCACTTTTGTATTCAGAATTTAACATTTTTGAGGTTTTTGTTGTGTTAAAACATACTTTGAAACATTCACCCTCATCATGTCTTTGCATTACTGTTGCCTTTAGTAATCAAATTTATTTAAAGAG
This sequence comes from Orcinus orca, assembly GCF_937001465.1. Classification (NCBI taxonomy): domain Eukaryota; kingdom Metazoa; phylum Chordata; class Mammalia; order Artiodactyla; family Delphinidae; genus Orcinus; species Orcinus orca. The sequence continues at coordinate 42,633,393 of NC_064576.1, read as the reverse complement.
ATTTTTGAAAAGTTTATGTGATTAACCACAAAAAGCAAATTAAGTAATCAAAGCATTTGAATATATTTTATACTCCAAAGTTTTCCCCCACAATGTTAGTGATCAGTATTTATGTGATTATGTGAGTTTGTATATACATACTAGTTTGCATCAGGGTATTAATCTAAATAAGAATATCACAATTACTTTTCCAAATTTCTGATTACAGATACATTTAGGTATACAAATTCAATACATGAATTCAATTCAATTCAATGAATTCAATTCAATTCAAATTCAATATATGAATGAGACTTTCTTAAAAGTTTGAAGAAACAAAAAATATGTTAGCATTCTTAATTTAGAATTTCTCTTCAGAAAAATATTATCTCTCTTCTCTCTCACTTTCTCTCTCTCTCTCTCTCTCTCCATACATATATAAACCTACATCTCTCACTCTGTCTTTCTCTTGATAGGTAGATAGATGGATAGATATTGATTGATTTGTCTATATGTAGAGATAGTAGATATTTTTATAGAGAGAGAAAATTTAGATTCATCTATTTTTATATCTATATCCATCTATCTTTCCACAATAAAACGGCACCACTTACCTACTAGTGTGACAGAAAATTTAAGAATAAAGACTACTGGTACTAAATATGGACAAGGATGTGGAAAAACTGGAACTCTTATAAATTGATAATGAAAATGTAAAATAAAACAAAAATTTTGGGAAATTCTGCCATGCCTTATAAAGGCCATTTCCTTAACACATACCTACCCTATGACCACTAATTCCACCAATATATTTTTATTCAAAAGAAGTAAAAAATATGTATATTTACAAAGGTTTGTATAATTTTCATACTTCCCTTATTTATAATTGTCAAAATCTAGAAACAATTTTGTTTAGAATGCTTTCACAGACTGGGACATATTCTTTCAATAAAATACTGTTAAACCATAAAAAGTAACATTCTCATATACACATAACATGGAAAAGTGTGAAAATAGCATATAGTGGTATAAGATGCACAAAAGAGTAGATAATACATGATACTTGGAATTGGCAAAAATAATCTGTGTTGAAAAAAGTGATTGAAATAACTGTTGCTTCTGAGGTTTGAGGAGTAAGGATTAAAGATGCATAAGGGAAATGTCAGAGGTGCTGGTAATGTTTTATATCTTGATAAAGCTTTAAGATAAAAGTGTATGCATTTGTTAGAACTACCATATGACCCAGTAATCCCACTACTTGGCATATACACTAAGAAAACCACAATTCACAGAGGTACATGTACCGCAATGTTCATTGCAGCACTATTTACAATAGCCAGGACATGGAAACAACCTAAGTGTCCATCAACAGATGAATGGATAAAGAAGATGTGGCACATACGTACAATGGAATATTAGTCAGCCATAAAAAGGAACAAAATTGAGTTATTTGTAATAAGTTGGTTGGACCTAGAGTCTGTCATACAGAGTGAAGTAAGTCAAAGAGGAAAACAAATACCATATGCTAATGCACATATATGGAATCTAAAAACTAAGGACTGATCAGCCTAGTGGCAATTCAGGAATAAAGATGCAGATGTACAGAACAGACTTGAGGACACAGGGGTGGAAGGGGAAGCTGGGATGAAGGGAGAGAGTAACATTGACATATGTACACTACCAAATGTAAAATGGATGGCTAGTGGGAAGCTGCTGTATAACACAGGGAGATCAGCTAGATACTTTATAATGACCTAGAGGAGTGGGATAGAGAGGGTGGGAGGGAGGCTCAAGAGGGAGGGTATAGAGGGATATATGTATACATATAGCTAATTCACTTTGTTGTACAGCAGAAACTAACAATGTAAAGCAATTATACTCCAATAAAGATATATTTAAAAAAAAGTGTATGCACTTGTCAACACTCACTGAATAGGTACTCTCAAGACTTGTGCATTCCAAAGTTTATAAATTTTATATCAAGTAGTACATATACAAATGTATGGGTTATTATCATATATTGAACTATTGATAGGCATGCTGAAGCATTTGTGGAAAAATGAGTCATAGAAAGTGAGATGAACTTTTTGTATACAGTAATCAGTAAAATTCTACTTGTACAGTCTAGATGGAGAATATATGGAGTTCACTGCAAAATTGTTTCAACTATTTTATATTAGAAAATTTTAGTAATAAAATGTTAACAGCAAAAAGTAAGTATATAAATTCTTTTTACTACATAGATGTCAGTTTTGCCATTATTTTATTTTTTACTTATTTTTTGATTCAAAAATTGTATAGATTATACTCCATTTATAGTTATTATAAAATATTGGCTGGATTCCCTGTCCTGAACAATATATCCTTGTAATTTATCTATTTTATTCATAGTACTGTGTTTGTACCTCTTAATTCCCTACCCCTAATTTGCCCTTCCTCCTTTTCCGCTCCCCAGTGGTAACCACTGGTTTGTTCTCTATATCTGTGAGTCTCATTTTTATTATATTTACTCGTTTATTTTATTTTGTATGTTCCACATATAAGTGATAACATACATCATTTGTCTTTCTCTGTATGACTTATTTCACTAAGAAAAATACAATCCATGTGTTGCAAATGGAAAATTTTCATTCGTTTTCATGGCTGAGTAATATTCCATTGTGTTTGTGGAACGCACACACACACACACACACACACACACATCACATCTTCTTTATCCATTCACCTGTTAATGGACACTTAGGTTGTTTCTATATCTTGGCTATTGTAAATAATGTTGCTATGAACATTGGAGTGCATGTATCTTTTTGCATTAGTGTTTTTGCTTCCTTCAGATATATACACAGAAGTGGAATTGCTTGATCATATTGTACTTCTATTTTTAGTCCTTTGAGGAACCTCCCTAATGTTTTCCACAATGGCTGCAGCAACTTCCATTTCCACCAGCAGGTAGAAGCGTTCCCTTTTCTCCACATACAAGCCAACATTTGTTATTTGTGATCTTGATAATAGCAATTCTGACAGGTATGAAGTGATATCTCATTATGGTTTCAAATAATTAGCAGTAATTAGTTAACAATAATTTACATGTTTCTGTTGACCAGGAACTTTGGAAAAATGTCTCTCCAGGGCTTCTCTGGTGATGCAGTGGTTGAGAGTCCACGTGCCAATGCAGGGGACACTGGTTCGTGCCCCAGTCCGGGAAGATCCCACATGCCGCAGAGCAGCTAGGCCTGTGAGCCATGGCCACTGAGCCTGCGAGTCCAGAACCTGTGCTCCGCAATGGGAGAGGCCACAACAGTGAGAGGCCCGCATACTGCAAAAAAACAAAAAAGTTTCTCCAGATCTTCTGTCGACTTTTTAATTGGGTTGTTTGTTTTTTCCATATTGAGTTCTTTGTGTTGATTATGTATGTTGGATATTAACCCCTTACTGGTCATATCATTTGCACTTAATTTGTCCTTTCATTTTGTTGGTGATTTCATTTGCTGTACAAAATCTTTTAAGTTTAATTAGGTTCCATTTGTTTATTTTTTGTTTATTTGTTTATTTTTACCTTAGAAGCCAGATCCAAAAAATAATTCTACAATTTAGGTCATAGAGTGTTCTGCCTATGCTTTCTTCTAGAAGTTTTATGCTTTCTGGTCTTACATTTGGGCCTTTAATCTATTTTGAGTTTATTATTGTATATTGTATGTGAAAGTATTCTAATTTCATTCTTTTCATGTCTATGCTGTTATACCAGCATCACACTGTTTTTCCTCCAGTGGATGTTCTTGCCTACTCACTTTTAGGTTAATTGACCTGAGTGTGTGGGTTTAGTTCTGGGCTCTTTATCGTGTTCCATTGATCTATATGTCTAATTCTGTGCCAGTGCCATACTGTTTTGATACTGTATCTTTGTTGTATAGTCTGAATTCAGGGAGCATGGAATATTGAGCTTTGTTCTTTCTCAAGATTATTTTGGCTATTCAGTGTCTTCTGTGTTTCCATACAAATTTTAAAATTATTTGTTCTACTTCTGTGTAAAATGCCCTTGGTATTTTGATAGGAATTGTATTGACTGTTTAGATTGCTTTGAGTAGCTGTTCATTTTAATAATATTAATTCTTCTAATCCGTGAACATGGCATATCTTTACATTTGTGTGATCTTCAATTTGTTTTCTCCTAATCTTATAGTTTTTGTGGTACAGGTCTTTCGCCTCCTTAGGTGGGTTTATTCCTAGATATTTTATTCTTTTTCATGTGATTGTAAATAGGATTGTTTCCTTAATCTCTCTTTCTGACAGTTTGTTTTTAGCATATATCAATGCAACAGGTTTCTGTATATAAAATTTGTATCCTGCAAATTTACTGAAATCACTGAAGTGTTCTACTAGTTTTTTGGTTGCTTCTTTAGAATCCTCTATGTATAGTATCATGTCACCTGCAAACAGTTTTTCCTTTCCAATTTGGATGCATTTTATTTCTTTATTTTTTCTGATTGCTATGGATAAGACTTCCAATATTATATTGAAAAAAATTGATGAGAGTGGGCATCTTTGTCTTGTTTCTGATCTTAGAGAAAATGCTTTCTGCTTTATACCATTGAATATGATGCTAGGTATGAGTTTATCATATATGGTCTTTAATATGTTGTGGCATGTTCCCTCTATACTCACTTTCTGGAGAGTTTTTATCATAAATGGATGTTGAATTTTGTCAAAAGTTTATTTTCTGCATCTATTGAGATGAACAAATTGTTTTTATTCTTCAACTTGCTACTGTGATGTATTGCATTGATTGATTTGAGTATATTGAACCATCTTTGCATCCCTGGGATACATCCCACTTGATCATAGTGTATAACATTTTAATGTATTGTTGGATTTGGTTTGATAAAATTTTGTTGAGGATTTTTGCATCTATGTTTATCAGTGACATTGGACTGTAATATTCCTTTTTTCTAATATCTACTTCTGGTTTTGGAATCAGGATGATGTTGGCCTCATCAAAGGATTTTTGAATCATTTCTTCTCCAATATTTCAGAATACTTTGAGGATAGCTGTTAAATCTTCTCTCAGTGTTTGGTAGAATTCACCTGTAAAACCATCAGATCCTGGAATTTTCTTTGTTGGGAATTCATTATTATTATCATTATTACTGATTCAATGTCATTACTGAAAATTGATCTGCTTATATTTTCTATTTCTTCCTGGTTCAGTCCTAGGAAATTGTACATTTCTAGGAATTTGTCCAATTCTTCTACGTTGCCCATTTCATTTGCAAGTAGTTGTTTGAAATAGTCTATTATGACCCTTGCATTTCTGTGGTGTTAGTTGTAATTTCTCCATTTTCATTTCTGATTTTGTTTGGGGCTCTCCCTCTTGCTTGATGTATCTGTCTATAGTTTTATCAATTTTGTTTATCTCTTCAAAGAACCAGCTCTTATATCAATTATCTTTTCTGTTTATTTATTTTTTGTTTCCATTTCATTTATTTTTTCTCTGATCTTTATGATTTCTTTTCCTCTACTAACTTTGGGTTTAGTTCTTTCTTTTTCTAGCTCCTTTAGCTATAAGGTTAGGTTGTTTATTTTTGAGATTTTTCCTGTTTCTTGAGGTAAGTTTGTATTGCTATAAACTTCCCTCTTGGAACTGTTTTTTTCTGTGTCAAAAAGGTTTTCGATCATTATATTTTCATTTTCATTTGTCTCCAAGTATTATTTGAATTTTTCTTTAACTTCTTCAATGATTCACTGCTAGTTAGGTAGCATAATGTTTAGCTCCACATGTTTGTGTTTTATACATTTTTCTTCTTATCGTTGATTTCTAGTCTCATAGTGTTGTGGTCAGAAATGATGCCTGTTATTATTTCAGTTTTCTTAAATTGACAGAGGCTTGTTTTATGGCCTAGCATGGGATCTATCCTAGAGAATGTTCTATGTGCACTTGAAAAGAAAGTGCATTCTGCTGAACATACTTGTAATATGTAATACTGTATTATATATATTTAAATCAATTATATTATACATAATATAATATATAATATACATATTATAGTATATAATATATATTATAAATTATATGTATAATATAAATATAATATAATATATATTAATATAGTAGATATCAATATAATAAATAGTATAAATATAATATTATATTACATATAACATATAAGTATATATATTCTACTACATGTTTTATTGTTTTATATTATATATTATATGTATTATATATGTACATGTTATATATTATATTATATATATAATATATAATAAAATATGGATATAAAATAATATATACATAATAATAATATATAACATAATTAATATATATAATTAATTATATTATATTATATAATGATATTATAGTTATATATAATAATTTAATAATTATAATTTGACAATTAGTATATGTAATTTAATTATATGAATATATATCATATATAATTATTATTATATATAATACAATGACATAATATATAATATTATAAATTAATATAACATAAAATGATATTATATATAACAATATAATATGATACATAATATATTTTATATAATATAATATATATTACTATATATAATACTATAATATATAACATATATTAATATATTTATCTGTACATTTATGTATATATATGGATACATATATCTGGTACATTTGCTGTAATGTGTCAATTACAGCCAGTTATCCTTATTCATTTTCTGTCTGAATGATTTGTTAATTGGTCTAAATAGGGTGTTAATTTCCACTGCTTTTACTGTGTTACTGTCAATTTCTCTGTTTATTTCTTTTAATGTTTGCTTTATTTATTTAGGTCATCTTATGTTGGATGCATATATATTTACAATTGTTATATCTTCTTTAACTGATCCCTTGATCATATGTAATATCCTTCTTTGTCTCTTGTAGCAGTCATTGTTTTAAGTTTTATCAGGCTATTTTTTCTGATATATGTACTGCTATCCAGCCATCTTTTATTTTCCAGTGACATGGAATATCTTCTTCCATTCGCTCACATTCAATCTGTGTGTGTATTTCGACCTCATGTGAATATCTTGCATGCAGCATATATAAGGGTCTTCGTTTTGTGTCCATTAAGCTCCTCTATATCTTTTTATTAGTGCATTCAATCCACTTAAAATTAATGTAATTATTGATATGTAATGCTTATTGTCACTAGTGGACACTTGCACTCATCTGTAGCTGGATGTAACCCAGTGTTAGCTGTATGCATTTAGCCTGTTGTATTTTCCAATGTGAACTTGTTGGCTAATGTGAGGTCCCTCTCTTCTCAGGTATGTCTACCACTCTTTTGTCTCTTCTGTCATTTGAAACAGAAGTTTCAAATAAATAAATTTATAAATGAAAGAGGAGACATCACAGCTGATACCACACAAATATAAAGGATCATAATATACTAGTATGAACAATTACATATCAATAAATTGGACAACCTAGAAGAAATGGATAAATTTCTAGAAATATACAACCTATCCAGACTGAATCATGAAGAAATATAAAATATGAATAGACAAATTGTTAGTAAGGAGGCTGAGTCAGTAACCAAAAATTTTCCCACAAAGAAAAGTCTAGGACCAGATGGCTTCACTGGTGAATTATACAAAACATTGAAAGAATAATTAATACCAATATTTCTCAAACTCTTCTGAAATAAAGCAGAGGAGGAAACACTTCCAAACTCATTCTATAATACAAGGACACCATTACCCTAACCCAAATCCAGACAAGGAGACTACAGTAAAAGAAAATTATAGGTGAATATCCCTGATGAACATACATGCCAAAAGCCTCAGATATGTGTATGTATATGTACATACTATAAAAATGACAGAAACTGTCTTTTACAACAACATGGATGGACTTTAGGGAATTTTGGTAATAAAATAAGTGAGAGAAAGAGAAATGCAAATTCTTTGTGATATCGCTATATGTGGAACCTAAAAACAAACAAACAAACTCATATAAACAGAGAATGTATTGGTGCTTGCCAGAGGCCAGGAGTGTGGAGTGGGGGAAATGAGTATAGGTGGCCAAAGGGACCAACTTCCAGTTATAGAAGAAATAAATTTTGGGGATGTAATGTAACAGCATGGTGACTATAGTTAACACTCTATTGTATATTTGAAAGTTGTTAGGAGAGTAAATCTTAAAAACTCTCATCACAAGAAAAATATTTCTAAGTACGTGAAGTAACAGATATTAACTAAATTTTGTGGTATTCATTTCATGACATATACATTTATCAAATCATTACATTGTATGCCTTAAACTAATACAATGTTGTATCTCAGTTATATCTTAATAAAACTAGAGAAAGTAAGAATATCTTTTGTTGACATTATGAATGTAAATCTATTGATGCTGCTCTGAAAAATAAATTAAAAATATCTGCAAGTGTATAAAATGGATTGGAAAATTAAGGTCATTGATGGATTTCAGGAAACTTTATTTTTTTATTTATATGTTCTGAATAATTTTATAAAATTCTAGGGCCCAGCAATATAAAGGAAATAAAAGAGTTAAAATAGCTAGAAATCAGAAATTAGGTAATATCTTATTAACTAAATACTGTGCAATTTTTTATATCAAATAGTTAATTTAAAAGGAAGGGTTGGGCTTCCTTGGTGGTGCAGTGGTTAAGAATCTGCCTGCCAATGCAGGGGACATGAGCCTGAGCCCTGGTCCAGGAAGATCCCATATACCATGAAACAACTAATCCCATGTACCACAACTACTGAGCCTGCATGCTACAACTACTGAATCCCGTGAGCCTATAGTCTGTGCTCTGCAACAAGAGAAGCCACTGCAATGAGAAGCCCACACACTGCAAGAAGAGTAGCCCCCATTCACCACAACTAGAGAAAGCCTGCGCACAGCAACAAAGACTCAATGCAGCCAAAATTAAAATAAATAATTTTTTTAAAAATAAAAAATAAATAAAAGGAAGGCTTATTTCTGTATAATGTATAAATTATGCTAATATTGCCCAAATGAATTTCCTTAGCTATGAACAATGTTAATACCCCTTTCAATTGTTTATGAAACAGAATATTTTTAGTATTTATTTATGACTATTATTTAAATGAGATATACTGAGACTTTGTAAACACATTGACATTTTGATGTTAAATACTTTAAAATAGATTCATATTATAATGAAAAATATATTTATTACATTTAAGTACTGAAAAATATGGTACTTTAGAATAAATAGAAATAAAACACCACAGATTGTGCATCTTCTTATACTTTTGTGCTCAATTACTTTTTAAATATGACAGGATTCTTTAGCAACTATTTCTTTCTCATAAGTGTATTCAAATTTAATGCTTCCTTTTTACAACATGTGTACAATTTATTTAGTACTAGGTTATAAATTTTTGAAAATTCATTTCTGTGTTTACTAAATTTGAACATTATGATAGATGAAAGTATGACCTTTGAGTCTCTAATGATATATGTACTAACCAAGAAAGAGCTTATTTTCAGGTCTTCTTTTTTGTAAAACATTATATCAAAGAAAAAATTCTTGCCATTGTCTTTGTGATTTTTCTTCTCTTATACTCCAGACAATACCTACATAGAAGACAGCACTCTGTGTATGATTGCATAATACTATGATATAGAAATACATAATATATTAATCATAGTATTATATTTATTAGTATAAATGATGTGGATTGACTTAATAAAACATGTTTTAATAAGAGTATATAAAAAATTCACCTGAGTTAGACTAGGTGGTTAGCAAATTCTCAACCATAAGAGAATCACTTAAGTGTTTCTTTAAAACTCAGTCCCTGAACTCTATTTCATACATTTTGAAACAGAGATCTGCCTTCATTTTAATAAGGACTTTCCAGCAAATTTTTATTCATTTGAAAATTAGCCTAAATTCTAAAGATTGAAATTAAATTCCCTGTTTCTTTTCACACACACACACACACACACAAACGTCTTTGATTTTAATAGAATATATTGAAAATAAAATCACTGTTGAACCATTCTGGATAATTGTCCAGACTATAGAGAAGTTGTGTTAAACCTTTGTTCCAGGTAGGGTGCTGAATCTTAATATAATTTCCACACTGGATCGTTACTTAATTTCTACTTCCCCTTGTAAATCTCCTTCATAGCAAATGGGAAGTTGGAGTGAGAATCAGTAAGACTACTAGGTGTGTAGGAGGATCTCCAAGACCTTGGCTACTCTTCTTTCTCTCTGGCCATCTACATTGCTTAATAAAGTCACTGTGTATAGGTGACTACTAAAGCCAATGAGCTTGCAGGGAATTTTCTTGTCCTGGGATTGTCCCTCACTATGCCCACACAAAATATTTGAACAGCACAAGTGAAATCTTTTGCCCATCAATCTAAATATCAATTCATTTATCTACCCATCCATCAACTCCTATACTAAAATTAACACCTAATTAATGACCAATACTAATCCATTTTCCATGGCAAATATATTTTCTTCCAGGATTCTATTACATTCACATAAATACTCGAATTCAATATATAGCAATAAATATGATGTTCAGATAAATGGACCAAGGCAAAATATAGATTAGATGTCCTTTTAGGAAGAGGACAATATTTGTTTGAATGATAGTGGAAATAAATGCTCTCTTCAAATTTATAGCTTTCCATTTCAAGTGCACTTCCTAATTCATGTCTACATATATGCTTTCTTGGATAAATTTGTATTAAATATTCTTTTAAAACATTTTTATTGAAGTATATTTGATGTACAATGTTGTGTTAGTTTGAGGTGTACAGCAAAATGAATCAGTTATACATATAGCCACTCTTTTTTTTAGATTCTTTTCCCATATAGGCCATTACAGAGCATTGAGTAGAGTTCTCTGTGCTATACAGTAGGTCCTTATTAATTATCTGTTCTCTATATAGTATTGTGTATTCATGAATCTCAATCTCCCAATTTATCCCTCCCCCCTCTCTTACATCCTGGCAACCATAAGGTTGTTTTCTACATCTGTGACTCTACTTCTGTTTTGTAAATAAGTTCATTTGTACCTTTTTTTTTAGATTCCACATATAAGTAATATCATATGATATTTGTCTTTCTGTCTGACTTCACACACTAAGACAATCTCTAGGTCCATCCATGTCACTGAAAATGGCATTATTTCTTATGGCTGAGTAATATTCCATTGTATATATGTACCACATCTTCTTTATCCATTCATCTGTTGATGGACCTTTAGGTTGCTTTCATATCCTGGCTATTGTAAATAGTGCTGCAATGAACATTGGGGTGCATGTATCTTTTCAAATTATGGTTTTCTCCGGGTATATGCCTAGGAGTGGGAATCCTGGGTCATATGGTAGTTCTATTTTTAGTTTTTTTAGGGAAACTCAATACTGCTCTCTATAGTGGCTGTACCAATTTACACTCCCACCAACAGTGTAAGTGGGTTCCCTTTTCTCCACACCCTCTCCCAGCATTTATCATTGGCAGATTTTTTATGATGGTCATTCTGACTGGTGTTAGGTGATACCTCATTGTAGTTTTGATTTGCATTTCTCTAATAATTAGTGATGTTGAGTATCTTTTTTTTTTTTTTTTAACCATCTGTATGTCTTCTTTGGACAAATGTTTATTTAGGTCTTCCACCCATTTTTTGATTAGGTTGTTTGTTCTTTGATATTGAGCTGCATGAGCTCTTTTTATATTTTGGAGATTAATCCCTTGTCTTTTGCTTCATTTGCAAATATTTTCTCCCATTCTGAGTGATGCCTTTCCTTTTGTTTATGGTTTCCTTTGCTGTGTAAAAGCTTTTAAGTTTAATTAGATTCCATTTGTTTATTTTTGCTTTTATTTTCATTACTCTAAGAGGTGGATAAAAATATCTTGCTGCAATTTATGTCAAAAGGTGTTCTGCTTATGTTTTCCTCTGAGAGTTTTATAAAGTCTGGCTTTACATTTAGGTCTTTAATCTATTTTGAGTTTATTTTTGTGTATGGTGTTATGGAATGTTCTAATTTAAATTTTTTAGCTGTAGCTGTTCAGTTTTCCCAGCACCGCTTATTGAAGAGACTGTCTTTTCTCCATTGTATATTCTTGCCTCCTTTGTCATAGATTAGGTGAACATAAGTCTGTGGGTTTATCTCTGGACTTTCTATCCTGTTTTATTGATATGTATTTCTGTTTTTGTGCCAGTACCATATTGTTTTGATTACAGTAGCTTTGTAGTATAGTCTGAAGTCAGGGAGCCTGATTCCTCCAGTTTCATTTTTCTTTCTCAAGGTTGTTTTGGCTATTCAGTGTCTTTATTGTTTCCATACAAATTGTGAATTTTTTTGTTCTAATTCTGTGAAAAATGACATTGGTAATTTGATAAGGATTGCATTGAATCTGTAGATTGCTTTGGGATACAGCCCTGACCAATACTGTATAAATGAAGGTAAAAAGGGAAAGAATTTAAATGTAGTCCAAATGCTGTATTTTTCTCCTAGGAATTTAAAGTGTTAATTAGTAGTGTCAAAAATTTTATCAGCATTCAAAATTTGTGATTTTCAGAGTGATTACTATTTGGGGGGGAATTAATTAGCTTCCTCCACCCTTTATCCTAACATTGTAATTTCACTGTGTGTCTGTGGAATTTACATTGAGCATGTACTCCTTTATAAATTCTTTGAGGGAAACTTTGGGACTAGAATATTCAGAAATAATGTATTTTACAAATTTTCCAACTTTATGAAAATATATATTTTTGCTTTTGATACAATTTAGTAATGCTTTAAAATTTCACAAGTAATGGCATATTCTCAGAAGAGCCAATCAATTAAAATTGGTTTACAAGTAAACATGTTTTTATTTTGTAAATTAATAGCCACTTATCAAAACAAGGTATGAAAATATCTCTCAGTATTCTAAGTTATGGGGGCACAGGGATAAAAAGAAGCAGTGCATGAAATAAGGGGAACACAGAAAATTATATAAGAAAGAACTGGAAATAAAACTAAACATAAAAGTGATATGATCATATTTGTGTTAGAAAAAATATTTGCTTCTCTACTGAAACAAAATCCTGAAACTTACAAGTTTCAGACAAAATTCAGTTTGGCCAAATATAAAACTTTTGCTGTTAGTATAATATATAAAAGAATATAAGGGCAGGTACCACACTTAGAGGTCTGAAAGTGAGAGTAGCAAAGAAGAAATAATTTTATCTCTCAAGAATTTTCTTTCAACACTAGCCAATTGACTGTGTAGCAAATATTGTTTCCTTATATTGGCTGAAAGTATAATTTGAAATACATGTCTTTAGCCCTTTACTTTTATTGGTGAAAAAGTAGGATACAGTCACAATTTTTTTGCTGTAAAAATATTGAAGAAAATGTATGTATATACATATAAGTGTAATATATATTATATAAATGTATATAATGTGTAAATATCTCATAGATATATTTAAAATATATTAAAATTAAAAGTATAATTTCATAAAAGGAACAATGATTTTACATTCTAGAGTAAAAAACAAGAGTAATAGTATAGAACTTTTATGTTTAAAAGTGATCATGTAAAGAGAGAAATAAAATGTAAGTATATAAAAAATTAGAATAAAAATCAGTTTCAGGGAAAATGTTTTACTTATATTAATATTTAATATTGTATAATGGTTCCAATTTATTATAGAATAATGACAATGAATTTAAAAGTAATGCAAATATTATTTACTGAATACTTATATTGATATTATTATTGTATATTTTTCACTTAATATTTATAAATTTTGGTTTATGGATAATATTTATATTTGTATATGCATAATAATCTAGCATTTAAATAAATCTATACTTTTTGTAACTTTGTGATTTCAAAGATTTAATAAAATGACTTTTTTGTTCCTCACCTGAATTTGGAAATAATTGGAATAAGGTAAAGAAAATTAAAAATAAAGTAATTAGCTTTATCAAAGATACAGTCTATTAGAAAATATAATCTGAGATCACAGACCAAAAAGCCTCACTGGTAAGTTTTGCCCCTCCTTTCTCAGTTTTAGTTTAGAATAGCCCATCTATGAGAAATAGTGTGTCTTTGTTACATAACATGTACATAGGTTTGTATTTCTGTGGTGATTATGCTGCTGGTGATGTGTGGTAGATTGGTGGGACAGAAGAGTTAGTCACAGAGATATTTCATATGTGGGTGTTATGGAAATCTGATAAAGCTCAACTAAAATACCCTGTATGAAGGTTTAACTAAATTACTGATTTGTTGAATATGAAGTTAATTAGAGATACAAGCTAGAAAATTTAGTAATTATTTTGCTTAGCTAAAATAAATACATAAGGCAAAGAAAATCCATCTTAGTTCTGGTGATTTGTAATTTTCATGGTTTATCTCACTAACTACTTACAATCCAAATGCCTACTTTTTTGAGATTGCAAATCAGTATTTAGACATAACCAGGAATAGTGTGTATGGCACATACAATCAAAGGTTAAAATATAGTGCATTATGATTGGGAATTTTTTTTACCCAACAGTAGGATATAACATATAAATATTTTAATAATTTTTAAAGGTTCATTTCTACTTTTTTGAAAACTAATGCATAAGGGACAACAACAATGTCACTATACATGCTTTGGAGTCCAGAAAACCATTTTGTGTTAAAAAGCAGCAGGATCTTTGAAGAATTCGAGCTAAAACAGAAGCAGAAAAAAATCATCAGCATCAGAACTATGAATTATTCACAGGTAATTCAATCACTGAAATGGAGGTTCCCAAGTTGGTGTTAATAAAAGAGAACATTATTAAAAGATAAGAGTTACTAAAGGATGACAAGCTTGGTAGGTCACTGAATAAGGTTCTTTACAGGTATGGACTGTAAAAGTGTCTCATTACTGAATAATTGTGTGCCTGTTAACTTTACTTTTGGAACTTTGTGTTTATACTCTTTCTTACTTTGGGAGAAGTAGGAGTTATTTTGTAAACATTTACTTCAAATTTTGTTATCCAAAGACTTCCTTTTTTAGAGAAGTATAGTTGATTTACAATATTGCATTAATTTCTGCTGTATAGCAGAGTGATTCATTTAAACATATATATACATTCTTTTTAATATTCTTTTCCATTATGGTTTATCACAGTATATTGAAAAAATTCCCTGTGCTATACACTAGGACCTTGTTGTTTATCCATTCTATATATAATAGTTTGCATTTACTAACCCCGAACTCCCAATCCATCCCTCCCCTCCCCCCTCCGCCTTGGCAACCACAAGTCTGTTCTCTATGTCTGTGACTCTGTTTTTGTTTCATAGATAGGTTCATGTGTGTCATATTTTAGATTCTACACATGAAGTGATATCATATTGTATTTGTCTTTCTCTTTCTGATTTATTTCATTTAGTATGATAATTTCTAGGTCCATCCATTATCCAAATACTTCTTGAGAATTAGACTCACAATTTAGCTGTCAGCTCCACATAAAAATGTTATACAAAACAATAAGTCAATACTAAAATATAGATTTTCTGTGTGAAAAATAAGAGTTTATCATCTTTGTCCACGTTCACACCCCTGTTCCTAAAACTGCTCATTTTCCTGAATATTTATCTTGGTAACAGGATACATAAATGATTAGTTATCCAAGACATGACTCTCATTCTTTAAATATTCCTTCTTTTAGCATCCTCAGTTACAAATGATCACCATTCCTAAATAATTATTTATCCAAAACCTCTCGAATTAAGTGACTTAGCTCCATTCTTATCACTCAGCAGATTTCACATAGGTAAGTAGCAAATAAAGCAAGGTAAAAGCTATTTTACAGCCATAGGCTATGTTTGTACATGCATATTGTAAACTCTACAAGACCATCCATTTACAAATTACTTGTTTAATTTATAACTCCACATACACTATTTGAGGCCCACTAAATTAGATATAGATATATTGATAGACATACACATTACAGATATAAATATTTGGATATATTTAGTCATTAATTATCAATCCCTGAAACTCTATTGTAACTCATGCATCCTGGTTTCTGACAAAATCATCCTTTTGCCTCAAAACCAATCCATGTAACAATAGGACAGGTAAATATATGTATTTATAAATATACTTATATTTATATATAAATGTGTATATAAATGCATCTGTAACGTTTTAGTAATATAAAGAATTTGTTTAAATTTCCTTGCAAGAACTAATGATCATCTTCAGTGATTTTGCAACCTTATTTCAACAATCCAATATTCTTAATATTTAAAAATTAATATAATTTCTTAAACACCAGGTCTTATTACTCTGTGTAATATTCTCTCTTCTATTATAGGGGGACTATATTCATATTACTTCACTTGTAGTCATTATGAGAAAATTAGTATGTTTGTAGCACATATGATATCTATGCTGTCATATCTCTAAATCTGAGAACAAAATGAAAGCTAGAAATCATGTCATCCAAATTAATTTTTTATACATGAAATCCTTTTCATTATCTCTAACAAATATGATCCCATTGGCCTTAAATGGTTGTGTAGTAGAAAGAACACACACTTTAGAATCAATTCATCTGTGCTTCAATCTTGGATCTTTCACTTATTGGCTGGTTTTCTCAGACAATTTATTCATCCTCTTTCTTTCTGAGATTCCTCATTCATATGGAGATAATAGTCTCCAAATTATAGGACTGTATGAGTATTAAATGAGATAATACGGATAAAGTCCTTGTACTACTCCTAGGGTTCAGCCACTGTTGCCTCTCTTCTTTTCCTAACAATACATGAATGATTGGAAAATCTCCATCTACACATACCAATAATGTGTTCAAATTCTATATTGATAATTACAGTGTAGTTACTTTCACTGACTTATGTTTTGCTTTCCTTGGATCATTAGTTAATACGTATATGGCTTTTATTGGAGTTAAATTGTTTCCTTCTCACCGCTGTCCCACCACACTCAAATGTCTACTTTTGATTAAAAGGGCTGTTTAGTATGCAATGTAATACGATTATACTATTGTACAAATGATAGACAAAAAATAAAATAAATTTGCTTTCTTATATATAAAATATTTTCATTAGACTAGATGATACTTTTTAAATAAATGAAGTTTTAAATCAATTGAATGCAAACATCACAAAGGGTTTGAGAAGTTTAGATTGTTATGCATCATTTAAAATATATATTTATTTTATATATAAAATACAGATATTCCATTTAATCTTTATCCAGTTCCCACTGGGTAGCACAGTAGCATCTTGCAAAACTATAGTTAAATATCACAATCAGGTTATTGGCATGGATAAGGTCAACAAACAGAACAATTTCAGCACCATAAAAATCTACTGTGTTACCTTTTTATAGCCCTTCTACTTTACACCCCCTCCATTACTGACACCTGGTAATCTATTCTGCATTTGTATATTGTTATTTTTTCAATAATATATAAATGCAATCACATAGTATGCAACCTTTTAGGATTGGCATTTTTTTTGACTCAGTCTAACCTCCTAAAGATTCATCTAAGTGTTTTATTTTTTAATTAAAAATATTTTTATTAAGACTTTATTATTTAGAGTTTAAGGTTCATAGCAAAATTGAAGGGAAGATACAGAGATTTCTCATGTACCCCTGCCCTCACACATTATCAACATCCTTCATCAGAGTGGTACATTTTTTAAAACTGATGAATCTACATTAACATATCATAATTACCTGAAGTCCATAGTTTATATTAGGGTTCACTCTTGATTTTGTTTATTCAATGCGTTTCACCAAATGTATGTATAATGATATATATCCATCGTTATGGTATCATACAGAGTATTTCACTGCTCTAAAAATCCTCTGTACTCTGCCTATTTGTTCTACCACTCTTGCTCCTCAGGGAAACACCATTTTTTTGTTTGTTTTCATAGTTTTGCCTTTTCCATAATGTCATATAGTTGGAATAATACAGTATGTAGCCATTCCGTTTGGCTTCTTTCACTTAATAACATGCATTTAAGGTTCTTCCAGGTTTTTCTATGGCTTGATGGCTCATTTCTTTTTTTTCTTAGCTTTTTAAATTTTTTAAATTAAAAAATTTGTTTTATGAGAGTGTAGTTGATTTACAATGGGGTGTGTGTTTGTACATATATATATGTGTGTGTGTATATATATATATATATATATACACATATATATACACTCTTTTTTAGATTCTTTTCCCTTTTTTTTTAGAGCTGAATAGCATGCCTTTGTTTGGATGTACCACACTTTATATCTCCACTCACTTACTGAAAGACATTTTGATTGCTTCCAAGATTTGCAATGATGAAAAAAGGTGCTATAATCATCTGGGTGCAGATTTTTGTGTGGACATATGTTTTCAGCTTCTTTGTGCAAATATCAAGGAGAACAATTGCTAGATTTTATGAAAAAGAGTATGTTTAGTTTTGTAAGAAACTAACAAATTGTCCCCTAAAGTTGCTATACCATTCTGCATATCACCAGCAATGAATGAGAAGTCTTATTGTGCCACATTATCTCTAAAATTATGTATTATCAGTGTTCCAGATTTTGGCCATTCTAATGGTTGCACAATGGTATCTCATTGTCACTTTAATTTGAATTTCCCTGATGACATATGATATGGAACATCTTTTCATATGCTTACTTACAGTCTTTATATCATCTTCGGTGAAGTGTCTGTTAAAGTCTTTGGCTCATTTTTTAAATGGCTCTTTTGTTTTCTTATTGTTGAGTTTTAAAAGTTGTTTGTATATTTTGGACAAGAGTCCTTTATCAGATATGTCTTTTGCAAACATTTTCTCCCAGTCTATGGCTTGTTTTCTAATTCTCTTGATACTGTCATTCACAGAAGTTTTTAATTTTAGTGAAGTCTAGCTTATCAATTATTGCATTCATGGATTATGTCTTTGGTATTATACCTAATTGGCATCACCACACCCAAGGTCCACTATATTTTCTCCTATGCTATCTTATAAGTGTTTTTATAGTTTTGCACTTTATGTTTTGGCCTATTAGCTATTTTGAGTTAATTTTTATGAGGAGTAAAAAGTCTGTGTCTAGATTCACTTTTTTGCATTTGTATGTCCAGTTGTTCCTGCACCATTTGTTGTAGAGGCTGTTTGCTCCATTATTCTGACCTTGCTCTTTTGTTAAAGATACGTTGACTATATTTATGAGAGTCTAGTTATGGGTTCTCTATTCTGTTCCACTGAGCTATTTGTCCATTTCTCTACCAATATCACACTGTCTTGATTACTGTAGATTTATAGCATGTCTTGAGGTCAAGTAGTGTCAGTCTTCCAACTTTGTTCTTCTCCTCCAGTATTGTGTTGGCTAATCTGGGTCTTTTACCTCTTCATGTAAACTTTAGAATTAGTTTTTTGATATCCATAAAATAATTTCCTGAGATTTTGTTTGAGATTCATTGAATCTATAGAACAAGCTGGGAAGAACTGACATCTTGACAATATTGAGCATTCTTACCAATGAACATGAAATATCTCTATCTCTTCAGTTCTTTGATTTCATTCATAAGAATTTTTAGTTTTCCTCCTATAGATCTTATACATATTTTGTTAGATTTATGCCTAAGTATTTAATTTGGGGGAGTGCTAATGTAAATAGTATTATTTTTAATTTCAGATTTCACTTGTTTATTGCTGACAGGAAATAAATAGACTTTTGTATATTAACCTTGTATCTTAAAACCTTGCTATAATTGCTAAGAGGTTTTTTTTTTTGTCAATTCTTTCAGATTTTCTACATAGATGATTATATCAAATGGAAATAAAGACAGTTTTATTTCTTCTTTCCAAATCTGTACAGCTTTAATTTCTTTTCTCGACTTATTATATTAGTTAGAAATTCCACTATGATGTTGAAAAGGAGTGTGAGGGGACAGGCTGGCATTGTACCTGTTCTTAGTGTGAAAGGTCTGAGTTTCTCATCATTAAGTATTATGTTCTCTGTATATTTTATGCAGATACTCTTTGTAAAGTTGAGGATGTTCTCTTCTGTTTCTAGTTTACTGAGAGTTTTGTATCATGATTGGGTTTTGGATTTTATCAAATGCTTTTTCTGCATCTACTGATATGATCCTGTGATTTCTCCTTTTTAACCTGTTGATGTGATGGATTACACCAATTGAATTTTCACAAGGCATTTTGTGTATCAAAAATGTATTCATTTTTATTGATGAGGAGTTATTCCTGGATATATATACCGTGGTATAGTTGTATCTTCATTTATTGAAGGACATCTAGATTGTTATTGTTATGAACATTTCTGTACAGACTTTTTATGTGAAAATGTTTTCATTTTTCTAAGATAAATGCCCAAGAGTGCAATTTCTAGGTTTTATAGTTGTTGTATGTTTAGTTTTATAATAAATTCTCAAACTGTTTTCCACAGTGTACAATTTTATTTTTGTATTCATATTCTGAGAAACACCTGTTATTTATTTATTTTTTTTTTTACAGTAGGTCCCTTTTGGTTATCTATTTTAAATATAGCAGTGAGTACATGTCAATCCCAAACTCCCAATCTATCCTCCCCTGCACCATTCTCCCCTGGTAACTCTAAGTTCATTCTCTAAGTCTGTGAGTTTGTGAGTCTGTTTTGTAAATATTTCCATCCATGTTGCTGTAAATGGCATTATTTCATTCTTTTCAATGGCTGAGTAATATCCCATTGCACATATGTACCACATCTTCTTTATCCATTTTTCTGTCGATGGACATTTAGGCTTCTCTCATGTCTTGGTTATTGTAAACAGTGCTGCAATAAACATTGGGTGCATGTATCCTTTCGAACCATGATTTTCTCTGGATATATGCCCAGGAGTAGTAGTGTTGGATCATATGTTAGCTCTATTTTAGTTTCTTCAGGAAACTCCATACTGTTCTCCATAGTGGCTGTACCAATTTACATTCCCACCAACAGTGTAGGAGGGTTCCCTCTTCTCCACACCTTCTCCAGTGTTTACTGTCTGTAGATTTTTTGATGATGGCTATTCTGACTGGTGTGAGGTGATAACTCATTTTAGTTTTGATTTGCATTTCTCTAATAATTAGCCATGTTGAGTATCTGTTGATGTGCCTCTTGGCCATCTATATGTCTTCTTTGGAGAAATGTCTATTTAGGTCTTCTGCCCATTTTTTGATTGGGTTGTTTGTTTTTTGAATATTGAACCATGTGAGATGTTTGTAAATTTGGAGACTAATCCCTTGTCAGTCACATCATTTGCTAATATTTTCTCCCATTCTGTGGGTTGTATTTGTACCATTTTAAAGTCCTACCAGGAAAGTGTGAGAAATCCAGCTTCTTCACATCCTTACCAGCATATGTTGTTGCCACTATTTTTATTTTAACCATTGTTACAGGTGTATAGTGATAGCTCACTGTGATTTTAATTTATATTTCCCTAGTGGTTAATGATGTTGAACATCTTTCCATATAGTTGTTTGTCACCTATATATCCACTTTGGTGAAAAGTATTTTCATATATTTTCCTTTTTTATTCAATAGATTGTTGAATTAGTTTTACTATTAAGTTTTGAGATTTTTTTTTCACATTTTTCCAGATACTAGTCATTTGTCAGGTATATGGTTTCCCAGTGTATCACTTTTTTATTTTTTCTGTTGATGTCCAATAATCATAGCACCGTTTGCTGAAAATATTATCCTTCCTCCATTGAATTGACAGCATTTTATTTTAAGTGATTTTGAATTTTTTAAATGTAGTAACGATCAATTTTTAAAAATAAAGAAATAGATTCAGCATAGTTACTCAAATATTTTTGATAATGAAAACTCTGGAGTTTCTCTTTTAACTTGTAAATTCCTAGGCTCCAGGCAAAGAATCACATAATCAGAGTTTTCATCTGGGAAGGTGACTGTTTAATAAGCATCCCAAGGTATTGTTATTATAAAAATATGGAATTTTTTTTCAAATTGTCAAAGACATATTCTTTCAATAAAAAGTAAAAAAAGTGATTAGAGAACATTTATTTTATGTTCTATACGTATGTAAATTATGTTATATAAGTTTGGCAATGCTCTCTGACCATAAATTTATACTTAAATATTTAAGCAAGAATATATTACAAATAAGTTTTAAAACTGCAAAAAAAAAGGTACAATAATAAAATCAGAAGGTTAAAACAACATAGTAACATATTTGTAGCAAACTGAAAATAAAAAATAATATAAAAATGAAATAAAATGTCTTCTTTTCTAAAGCTCAATTCACATACAGTGAAACTTTGTGAACGATGGTATTTTAGTTAATGTAAAATATGTAATATATATATGAATAAGCCATGTGACATAGTACATATCATATATTATATGCTTATTATCATGACTTTCTAGTCAATAACAGATATGGTAATCTACCTAAAAAGATGGTAAAATATAATGTAATTTCAAAAAGAATAAAAGTGAAAAAATATTAATAATTCTGCTTCTGTAAAATATAAAAGAGGGTACAGTTTTGCATCATAAATGCATGGATCTACAATTTGTTCTTTCAAGTGCATCATTGAGTTAGTTAAGGGGTTGCTGTACCTAATAAAACTTGGTATCTCATTAATTTAACAAATATTTATTTATCCCTTAGGTAGAATACAAATGGTGGTGGTGTGAGAGTGGTGGGTTTAGTCTAACAGAGATTCTGTCATCTTCAATCTAGTGCTGCCCACATCTCCCTTGTGATTAACAAGTCTCCAGCAACTGGAGAAAAAGAAGCTTTTAGTTGTCATTCCTGAAATTGGTGGATGAATTTTGCCTACAGCCATTGGCTATGTCTCTGTCACATTTCCACCTTTAAGTTCAAGGCACATTGAGAAATGGAACCTAGCTCTGAGTTCAGAAGGAAAGTGATCTGAATTTTGTCAACAGATAACTGGTTTCTGTTATATTTGAATAAGTATGACTTTAATGGATGTTAATAATTTGGCTCTAAGGCTTTGTGAGTACAGTAAGTCCCCTACAAACAAAGCTTCAAGTTGCAAACTTTCAAAGATGCAAACGTGCGTTCACATGTCCAATCACGTAAGTTAGTTCATGTGTTTAGCATACATTTTCACATGCGTGCATCCTCTACAAGTGGTGTGTTTTGTGTACTTTACTATATAGAGTACAGTTATAAAGTATTTCTATTTCAAGCCCAGGATGTCTGGAAGCAAGCGTAAAAGCAGCGGTGATGTAACTGGTACTACTGTACTTTTCAAGGTACTGTACTGTAAGATTTAAAATGTTTCCTTTATTTTTTTTGTTTATTTTTATGTATTATTTATGTGAAAAGTATTATAAATCGATTACACTACAGTACTATATAGCCGATTGTGTTAGTTGGGTACCTAGGCTAACTTTGTTGGACTTATGAACAAATTGGACTTATGAACGTGCTCTCAGAATGACTCCTTCATATGTAGGGGATTTACTGTATTTAAATTTACATTAAAAGGAGGAAGTTTTCTCTCTGAATCACATTTAAAGAATCAAATCCATTTTGGTAATAAAACTAGTAATGAAATTATAGAAAAATCTACTCTCTAAAGAATGTTAAAGAGACTAGATTCTTTTTGTATGACTGAATTTTCTATTTTAGAAATTCTGAAATTTATGGAAGCTCTTCCTAAAGAAAAAAAAAAGGCTTTATAAATAGATACATAGATTTATCCTGAAATTTATTCCCATTTTGATGGTATATGAGTTTAAAATTTCTCTCCTAGAAATTGTGTGATGCAACCTACTTATGTTATATGTCAGAAGGCTGAAGTTTAAATGAAAAACCAACTACACATTGGCGAGAGAAAAGCAAACACAGTATCTATAACCCACTTCCCTGGGGTCGCAGTGGTTAAGAATCCACCTGCCAAAGCAAGGGACACAGGTCTGAGCCCTGGCCTAGAAGATCCCACATGCCGCAGAATAACTAAGCCCATGCACCACAACTAATGAGCCTGCACTCTAGAGCCCGAGAGCCACAATTACTAAGTTCTTGCTTAGTCTTGTTCTTTCCACTGCTTCACATTATCCCATGATATGAATGTTATCTTGTTCTGAACCATAGTTAATGCCAAAATGACACAGCAAGTTGAACATATTTACTGTAGCACATAAAACGTAAAAGACCCATGAGTGTTAAATTTATTTTCCAACATAAATATGTTTTTATCAGTTACTTTTAATCACTTATTTGAAAGTATTCCTTCCAGAAACTGAGTATAACAGGTATGGCCTATTACACAGAGTATAATTGAACACTCTTACATGCTGAATGCACAAATTCAACATTTTATAATCATTCATGCTCATTGTTTGTGGAATGAAATGTCAGTGCATTAAATTAATTTCCTCTATTACAATTGCCTGTTATACTTAGCTTATGCCAGGATTTGTTGAGCTTGAAAGTTATTTAATGAGTTATTATTTTTCTTCCTTAACTTTACCATAAAGAATATAATTGTCTTCTCAGCATTCTACTTAATAAAGCACTATAAATTAAACTTATTTAGAGAATTAAATTTCTGCAAATTATCCTAGAATGCAACAAATGGACATTTTCGGAGAGAGGAGAGAGAACCCATGTCTAGATTTTTTTTTTTAATTTATTTTATTTATTTATTTATTTTTGGCTGTGTTGAGTTTTTGTTGCCTAGTGCAGGCTTTCTCTAGTTGCGGTGAGTGAAGGCTACTCTTCGTTGCAGTGTGCAGGCTTCTCACCGCGGTGGCTTCTCTTGTTGCAGATCACAGGATCTAGGTGTGCAGGCTTCAGTATTCATGGCAAGCAGACTCTGTAGTTGTGGCTTGCAGCTCTAGAGCACAGGCTCAGTAGTTGTGGCACACAGGCTTAGTTACTCCACAGCATGTGGGATCTTCCCAGACCAGGGCTCAAACCCATGTTCCTTGCATTTGCAGGTGGGTTCTTAACCACAGCACCACCAGGGAAATCCCTCATCTCTAATGTTTTACATTTGAAGTATTTAAGAGAACAGAAGATAATATCAAAGAACTTTATACTTACTAAATATTAATACAGACTTTTAATAATTTAGCAAAGGTAAAGTCATTAAACATTTCATACCTATGTGATAGGTCAAGGGGATACAAAGGTTAATAAGAATGATACTTAGTCTATTGAGAACTCATAGTCCAGAAGACAAGTATAATTCTAATTTCAAGGGAGCAATATTACACTAGAGGCATGTACATCATGCTGTGGAGAAAGAGAGCTGTGAGAGACTGCCTGATGAGCTGAGGTTTTCAGAGGACATGACATTTAAAAAAGGTCTTGAAGTAAGAATAGAAGTTCAGCATGAGAAGAAAGGGGAGCCGACATTCAGTGCAAAAGGAATTACATGAAAAAGTAGCACAAAGAGAAAATAGAATGCTCTTTTCTAAAAAACTGATAGACTATTTGATTGTAATGTCAGATGAAGCACGTGGGTTAGGGTTATGTTTATTGTTAGGGCTAGGGTTAGGGTGCTGAGGTTTTGAAGCCCAGAACCAAACAATGCACACACCACTTTGGCTTATATTCCCTTAATGATTTAGGCACAGATAGCCACACTTAACCAAAACTTGTTTCACAATCATATGACCTATGCAGTTGCTTAGGGCCCCATGCTTACAAGGGGCCATGTTTGTTTTAATATTCTGCCCTTGCAATCTTGAAATTCTTAATAATTTTTTTTTGGCAAGGGGCCCTGCACATACATTCTTTACTGGGCCCTGCAAATCATGTAGCTAGTTCTGCACCTAAAAGCAAAGATGGATAGGTAACACTGTTTAGCCATGTGCCATTAAGAAATCTATACTCACTTTCAATCAATATCTAGCAGGCTTTGCCAAGGTAAATATGACAAAGAAGTTGTATAGCCCCAGTTAATCAATGTGCAATTATGTGACATAATTTTTATTTTTTTGACATTAAATCCATTGATTTTTTCTTTTTTAAAACTGAATTTGTATGACTTACTCCATAGACAAAAATGTGGGACTTGAAAATATTTTCATGAAAAAGTTATAATTTTTTGTTTACTTTTCTTTTGCTTTTATTGTTGTTTTCCCTGAGAAAATTGTACAAAAGTGGTACACTAAACAAAAATTAAAAATAATTCTGGAGATTGATCCTTTGCCCATTGTTTCATTTGCAAATATTTTCTCCCATTCTGAGGGTTGCCTTTTCGTCTTGTTTATGATTTCCTTTGCTGTGCAAAAGCTCTGAAGTTTAATTAGGTCCCATTTGTTTATTTATTTATTTATTTATTCATTTATTTAACATCTTTATTGGAGTATAATTGCTTTACAATGGTGTGTTAGTTTCTGCTTTATAACAAAGTGAATCAGTTATACATATACATATGTTCCCACATGTCTTCCCTCTTGCATCTTCCTCCTTCCCACCCTCCCTATCTCACCCCTCTAGGTGGTAACAAAGCACTGAGCTGATCTCCCTGTGCTATGCAGCTGCTTCCCACTAGCTATCTATTTTACGTTTGGTAGTGTATATATGACCATGCCACTTTTTGTTTTTATTTTCATTACCCTAGGAGGTGGGTCAAAAAAGATCTTGCTGTGTTTTTTGTCAAAGAGTGTTTTTCCTATGTTTCCCCTTCCATATGCTAACACGTATATTTAGAACCTTAAAAAAAAAAAAAAAAAAGAGGTACTGATGAACCTAGTGGCAGGGCAGGAATAAAGATGTAGACATAGAGAATGGACTTGAGGACATGGGGCAGGGAGGGGGAAGCTGGGCAAAGTGAGAGTACCATCAACATATATACACTACCAAATGTAAAATAGCTAGTGAGAAGCAGTAGCATAGCACAGGGAGATCAGCTCAGTGCTCTGCGATGAGCTAGGGACATGGGATAGGGAGGGTGGCACGGAGCCTCAAGAGGGAGGGGCTATGGGGATATATGTATGCATATGGCTGATTCACTTTGTTGTACAACAGAAACTAACAGTATTGTGAAGCAATTGTACTCCAATAAAGATCTATTAAAAAATAATAAAATAATTCACTCATCTACAAGAAGTGGTTGTGTGAGTCACCTTGTTAGACAGCTTCAACAAAAGTGAAATAAGTTGAAACTTCTGTTTGAAGAGTTAACTAATTCAGTCACATAATAATAAATAAGAAAATGGAGTTTATCTTAACAATAAGATTTCACTAAATACAAAACAAATTGGAAAATAGAACTGTTACTCTGTGTTTACATGAGAAAATATTGGAAAGAGATTATTCTTAATCAGCAGTATGAGTTTATCAGGAAGTTTAAATGAAAGCCAAATTCTCAAGAAAACATTTAGGAAACAACAAGAACAGCAAAAAGTAAAAGAAAGAACAAAAATGTGCTTAAGAAGCCTAAACAAAAATATAAATATGAGGCTTTAGTTGGAGAATAACTTGGTTGTTGTTGAATGTTAGGGTTGTTATATTTTAAAATAACCAATGTGAGGTAGCATACATGTGTGAGAGGATTTGAGAATAGAGTTAGGAATTGAAGTTGAAGGCCAGGAAAAAAAAAAAAAAAAAAAAAAAAAAAGAAGGAAGAGAGAAGAGACTGAAGGAAAAAAACTGGAACTGAACTCTTCCATCCAGATTTTCTTAGCTTTGCAAAAATTTTCATCAGGATGCCATGCCTAGTTAAAACCTCTTATTTCCACGGAATCATTTTGTATGGTCATCGCATACTAAGCTTGAACCTATCTGCCATGCAAGAAGAATACATAGAAAGATACATAATAAATATCTGTGATAAATAAGGCAGATAAAACCCACTGCCTAGCTGAATATCATTTACTCTGATTAATGTCATTACCAAAAGGAAACAATTCTACAAAACAAAACAAAAAACCCAAACAATTTCTCCATTGTTTCTTTTTTCAAGGATTTGAGGTCTTTATTCATAAACCTTTACATTTATAAATTTAAAAACCTGCTCGGGCTTCCCTAGTGGCACAGTGATTGAGTGCCCACCTGCTGATGCAGGGGACGTGGGTTCGTGCTCCGGTCCAGGAGGGTACCGTGTGCCGCAGAGTGGCTGGGCCTGTGAGCCGTGGCCACTGGGCCTGCGCGTCCAGAGCTTGTGCTCTGCAGCGGGAGGGGCCACAGTGGTGAGAGGCCCACGTACCGCAAAAAAAGAAACCTGCTCATACCTTATAGATAGGCCTTAGAAATACTTTGCTAAAAGCCCTTCATTTTATGAAAACAAATATGTCCAACATTTTTTTTTTAACCTCTTCATTGGGGTATAATTACTGTACATTGTTGTGTTACTTGCTGCTGTATAACAAAGTGAAACAGCTATATGTATACATATATCCCCATATCTCCTCCCTCTTCTGTCTCCCTCCCACCCTCCTTAGCCCACATCTCTAGATGGTCACAAAGCACGGAGCTGATCTCTCTGTGCTATGCAGCTGCTTCCCACTAGCTAGCTATTTTACATTTGGTAGTGTATATATGTCAATGCCGTTCTCTCACTTCATCCCAGCTTACTGTTCCCCTTCCCTGTGTTCCCAGGTCCATTCTCTACGTCCATGTCTTTATTCCTGTCCTGCAACTAGGTTCTTCAGAACCACTTTTTTTTTTTTTTTTTAGATTCCATATATATGTGTTAGCATACAGTATTCAATTTTCTCTTTCTGACTTACTTCACTCTGTATGACAGACTCTGGGTTCATCCACCTCACTACAAATAACTCAATTTTGTTTCTTTTTATGGCTGAGTAATATTCCATTGTAGATATGTGCCACATATTCTCTATCCATTCATCTGTCAATGGACACTTATGTTGCTTCCATGTCCTGTCTATTGTAAATAGTGCTGCAATGAATATTGTGGTACATGACTTTTTTTTGAATTATGGTCTTCTTAGGGTATATGTCCAGTAGTAGGATTGCTGGGTCATATGGTAGTTCTATTTTTAGTTTTTTAAGGAACCTCCAGAGTGTTCTTCATAGTGGCTGTATTGATTTACATTCCCACAAACAGTGCAAATGGGTTCCCTTTTCTCCACACCCTCTCCAGCATTTATTGCTTGTAGATATTTTGATGATGGCCATTCTGACATGTGTGAGGTGATTCCTCATTGCAGTTTTTGTTTGCATTTTTTTTTTTTTTTTTTGCAGTATATGGGTCTCTCACTGTTGTGGACTCTCCCATTGCGGAGCACAGGCTCCGGACGTGCAGGCTCATCAGTCATGGCTCACGGGCCCAGCCGCTCCATGGCATGTGGGATCCTCCCGGACTGGAGCACAAACCTGCGTCCCCTGCATCGGCAGGTGGGCTCCCAACCACTGCGCCACCAAGGAAGCCCAAGTTTGCATTTTTTTAATGATTAGTGATGTTGAGCATCCTCTCAGGTGTTTGTTGGCAATCTGTGTATCTTCTGTGGAGAAATGTCTATTTAGGACTTCTGCCCTATTTTTGGATTGGGTTGTTTGTTTTGTTGATATTGAGCTGAATGAGCTGCTTGTAAATTTTGGAGATTAAGCCTTTGTCAGCTGATTCATTTGCAAATATTTTCTCCCATTCTGAGGGTTGTCCATTCTCCTTGTTTATGGTTTCCTTTGCTGTGCAAAACTTTTAAATTTCTTTAGGTCCCAGTTGTTTATTTTTGTTTTTATTTCCATTTCTCTAGGAGGTGGGTCAAAAGGATCTTGCTGTGATTTATGTCATAGAGTGTTCTGCCTATGTTTTCCTCTAAGAGTTTGATAGTGTCTGGGCTTACATTTAAGTCTTTAATCCTTTTAGAGTTTATTTTTTGTGTATGGTGTTAGGGAGTGTTCTAATTTTATTCTTTTACATGTAGCTGTCCAGTTTTCCCAGCACCACTTATTGAAGAGGCAGTCTTTTCTCCATTGTGTATTCTTGACCCCTTTATCAAAGGTAAGTTGACCATATGTGAGTGGGTTTATGTCTGGGCTTTCTCTCCTATTCTATCAATCTATATTTTTGTTTTTATGCCAGTACCATACTGTCTTGATTATTGTAGCTTTGTAGCATTGTTTGTAGTCAGGGAGGCTGATTCCTCCAGCTCCGTTTTTCTTTCTCAAGATTGCTTTGGCTATTAAGGGCCTTTTGTGTTTCCATAGAAATTGTAAAAAAATTTTTCTAGTTCTATGAAAAATGCCATTGGTAGTTTGATAGGGATTACATTGAATCTGTAGATTGCTTTGGGTAGTAAAGTCATTTTCACAATGCTGATTCTTCCAATCCAAGAGCATGGTATATCTCTCCATCTGTTTACATCATTAATTTCTTTCATCAGTTTCTTATAGTTTTCTGCATACAGGTCTTTTGACTTCTTAGGTAGGTTTATTCCTAGGTATATTATTCTTTTTTTTTGCAGTGGTAAATGGGAGTGTTTCCTTAATTTCTCTTTCAGATTTTTCATCATTGGTGTATAAGAATGCAAGAAATTTCTGTGCATTAATTTTGTATCCTGCTACTTTACCAAATTCATTGATTAGCTCTAGTCGTTTCCTGGTAGCATCTTTAGGATTCTAAAGATGTTTCATGTGTATAGTTTCATGTCATCTGCAAACAGCAACAGTTTTACTTTTCTTCCTATTTGAATTCCTTTTATTTCTTTTTCATCTCTGCTGTGGCTAAAACTTCCAAAACTATGTTGAATAATAGTCATGACAGTTAGCAACCTTCTCTTGTTCCTGATTTTAGAGAAAATGGTTTCAGTTTTTCACCATAGAGAATGATGTTGGCTGTGGGTTTGTCATATATGACCTTTACTATGTTGACGTAGGTTCTCTCTATGTGTACTTTCTGGAAAGTTTTTATCATAATTGGGGGTTGAATTTTGTCAAAAGTTTTTTCTGCATCTATTGAGATTATCATATGAATTTTATCCTTCAGTTTGTTAATATGGTGTATCACATTATTGATTTGCCTATATTGAATAATCCTTGCATTACTTGGATTAACCCCACTTGATCATGGTTTTTGATTCTTTTAATATGTTGCTGGATTCTGTTTGCTAGTATTTTGTCGACAATTTTTGTGTCCATGTTTATCAGTGATATTGGTCTGTAATTTTCTTTCTTTGTAGTATCTTTGTCTGCTTTTGGTATCAGGGTGATGGTGGCCTCATCGAATGAGTTTTGGAGTGTTCCTCCCTCTGCTATGTTCTGAATGAGTTTGAGAAGGATAGGTGTTAGCCATTCTCTAAATGTTTGGTAGAATTTGCCTGTGAAACCATTTGGTCCTGAGCTTTTGTTTGTTGGAAGATTTCTTATCACAGTTTCAATTTCAGTGCTTGTGATTGGTCTGTTCATATTTTCTATTTCTTCCTGGTTCAGTCTCAGAATGTGTGCTTTTCTAAGAATTTGTCCATTTCTTCCTGGTTGTCCATTTTATTGGCATATAGTTGCTTGTAGTAATTTCTCATGAACCTCTGTGTTTCTGTAGTGTCACTTGTTACATCTCCTTTTTCATTTTTAATTTTGTTGATTTGAGTCTAATCCCTTTTTTTCTTAATGGGCCTGGTTAATGGTTTATCAAGTTTGTTTATCTTTTCAAAGAACCAGCTTTTAGTTTTATTGATGTTTGCTATCATTTCCTTCATTTCTCTTTCATTTATTTCTGATGATCTTTATGATTTCTTTCCTTCTGCTAACTTTTGGGTTTTTTGGTTCTTCTTTCTCAAATTGCTTTAGGTTTAAGGTTAGGTTGTTTATTTGAGATGTTTCTTGTTTCCTGAGGTAGGACTGCATTGCTCTAAACTTTCCTCTTAGAACTGCTTTTGCTACATCCCATAGGTTTTGGGCTGTTGTGTATTTATTGTTATTTGTTTCTATGTATTTTTTAAATTTCCTCTTTGATTTCTTCACAGAGCTCTTGGTTATTTAGTAGTGTATTGTTTAGCCTCCATGTGTTTGTATTTTTGATGATTTTTTTTCCTGTAATTGACCTTTAGTCTCATAGCATTGTGGTTGGAAGAGATACTTGATACGATTTCAATTATCTTAAATTTAGAAAGGCTTGATTTGTGACCCAAGATATGATCTATCCTGGAGAATGATCCATGGGCACTTGAGAAGAAATTGTATTCTGTTGTTTTTGGATGGAATGTCCTATAAATATCAATTAAGTCTATCTTGTTTAATGTATCATTTAAAGCTAGTGTTTCCTTATTTATTTTTAGTTTGGTTGAGCTGTCCATTGGTGAAAGTGGGGTGTTAAAATCCCCTACTATGATTGTGTTACTGTTGATTTCTCCTTTTATGGCTGTTAGCATTTGCCTTATGTATTGAGGTGCTCCTATGTTGGGTGCATAAATATTTTCAGTTGTTATATCTTCTTCTTCGATTGATCCCTTGATCATTATATAGTGTCCGTCTTTGTCTCTTATAATAATTTTTATTTTAAAATCTATTTTGTCTGATATGAGAATTGCTACTCCAGCTTTCTTTTGATTTCCATTTGCATGGAATATCTTTTCCCATTCCCTCACTTTCAGTCTGTATGTGTCCCTAGGTCTGAAATGGGTCTCTTACAGACAGCATATATGTGAGTCTTGTTTTTGTATGCATTCAGCCAGTCTATGTCTTTTGGTTGGAGCATTTAAATCATTTACATTTAAGGTAGTTATTGATATGTGTGTTCCTATTACCATTTTCTTAATTGTATTGGGTTTGTTTTTGTAGGTCTTTTCCTTCTCTTGTGTTTCCTGCTTAGAGGAGTTCCTTTAGCATTTGTTGCAATGCTGATTTGGTGCTGCTGAATTCTCTTAGCGTTTGCTTGTCTGTAAAGGTTTTAATTTCTCCATCAAATCTGAATGAGATTCTTACTGTGTAGAGTAATCTTGGTTGTAGGTTTTTCCCTTTCATCAATTTAAATATGTCCTGCCACTTCCTTCTGGTTTGCAGAGATTCTGCTGAAAGATCAGCTGTTAACCTTATGGGGATTCCCTTTTATGTCATTTGTTGTATTTCCCTTGCTGCTTTTAATATTTTTTCTTTGTATTAATTTTTTTTTTTTTTTGCGTTGCGTGGGCCTCTCACTTTTGTGGCCTCTCCCACTGTGGAGCACAGGCTCCGGACGTGCAGGCTCAACAGCCATGGCTCACAGGCCTAGCCGCTCTGTGGCATCTTCCCAGACTGGGGCACAAACCCGTGTCCCCTGCATCGACAGGCTGACTCTCAACCACTGTGCCACCAGGGAAGCTCTGTATTAATTTTTGATAGTTTGATTAATGTGTCTTAGTGTGTTTCTCCTTGGATTTATCCTGTATGGGACTCTCTGCAATTCCTGGACTTGATTGACAATTTCCTTTACCATATTAGGGAAGTTTTCAACTAAAATCTCTTCAAATATTTTCTTGGTCTCTTTCTTTTCCTTTTCTTCTTCTCTTACCCCTATAATTTGAATGTTGGTGTGTTTAATGTTGTCCCAGAAGTCTCTGAGACTGTCCTCAATTCTTGTCATTCTTTTTTCTTTATTCTGCCCTGCAGTAGTTATTTCCACTATTTTATCTTCCAGGTCACTTATCCTTTCTTCTGCCTCAGTTATCTACTATTGACTCCTTCTAGAGAATTTTTAATTTCATTTATTGTGTTGTTCATCATTGTTTATTTGCTCTTTAGTTATTGCAGGTCTTTGTTAAATGTTTCTTGTCTTTTCTCCATTCAATTTCCAAGATATTAGATCATCTTTATTACCATTACTCTGAATCCTTTTTCAGGTAGACTGCCTATTTCCTCTTCATTTGTTAGGTCTGGTGGGTTTTAACTTGCTCCTTCATTTACTGTGTGTTTGTCTTCTCATTTTGCTTAACTCACTGTGTTTTGCGTCTCCTTTTCATGGGCTGCTGGTTTGTAGTTCCCATGGTTTTTGGTGTCTGCCCACAGTGGCTAAGGTTGGTTCAGTGGGTTGTGTGGGCTTCCTGGTGGAGGGGACTGGTGCCTCTGTTCTGGTGGATGAGGCTGGATCCTTCTTTCTGGTTGGCAAGACCACATCCAGTGGTGTGTTTTGGGGTGCCTGTGAACTTATTATGATTTTAGGCAGCCTCTCAGCTAATGGGTGGGATTGTGTTCCTCTCTTGTTAGTTGTTTGGCATGGTGTGTCCAGCACTGTAGTTTGCTGGTCATTGAGTGGACCTGGGTCCTGGCGTTGAGACAGAGATCTCTGAGAGAGCTATTGCCTATTGATGTTACATGGGGCTGGGAGGTCTCTGGTGGACCACTGTCCTGAACTCGGCTCTTCCACCTCAGAGGCTCAGTCCTGACACCCAGCCAGAGCACCAAGACTCTGTCAGCTATCCAGCTCAGAAGAAAAGGGAGAAAAAAAGAAAGAAAATAATAAATAAAGTTATTAAAATAAAAAAAATTATCAAAATTAAAAAGTAAAAATAAAAAAAGAAGAGAGCAACAAAACCAACAAACAAATCCACCAATAATAACAAGCACTAAAAACTAAACTAAGATAAACATATAAATCAGAAACTACTCAGTCGCATACAGCAAACTCCAAGTCGATAGTTACTCCCAAAGTCCACTGCCTCAATTTTGGGATGTTTTGTTGTCTATTCAGGTATTCCAGAGATGCAGGATACATCAAGTTGATTGCAGAGATTTAATCCATGGCTTCTGAGTCTGCATGGAATAATTTCCCTTTCTCTTCTTTTTTCCCACAGCTTCTCTGGTCAAGCATTGGATCTGGCCCTGTCTCTGCTTGTAGGTCATTCTCTGGTGTCTGTTTTTCACCCAGACTGGAGGGTGTTAAAGGAGTGGTTGATTAGGGGACTCTGGCTCACTCAGGCTGGAGAGAGGAAAGGCTATGGAATGCGGGGTGAGCCTGCAGCAGCAGAGACCAGCATCATATTACAACAGTCTGAGGCACAACACGTGTTCTCCTGGGGAAATTGTTCTTGGATCACAGGACCCTGGCAGTGGCGGGCTGCACAGGCTCCAGGAGGGGAGGTGTGGATAGTGACCCGTGCTTGCACATAGGATTCTTGGTGGCTGTAGCAACAGCTTTAGCATTTCATGCCCATCTCTGGTGTCTGCACTGATAGCCACAGCTCACGCCCTTCTCTGAATCTCATTTAAGCGGTGCTCTGAATCCCCTCTCCTCACACACCCCAAAACAATGGTCTCTTGACTCTTAGGCAGTTCCAGACTTCTCCCAGGTTCCCTCCCCGTTAGTTGTGGCATACTAGCCCCATTCAGGCTGTGTTCACACAGCCATCTCCAGTCCTCTCCTTGGGATCTGACCTCCAATACCTGAGCCTCAGCTCCCAGCCCCCACCCACCCTGGTGGGTGAACAGACAAGCCTCTCAGTGTAGTGAGTACTGGTAGGCACCAATCCTTTGTGCAGGAATCTCTCTGCTTTGCCTTCTTCACCCTTGTTGCTGAGCTATCCTCCATGGCTCTGAAGCTTCCCCACTGCCCAACCCCCCACCCCATCTCCACCAGTGAAGGGGCTTCCTAGTGCATAGAAACTTTTCCTCCTTCACAGCTCCCTCCCTGATGGACAGATCCCATCTCTATTCTTTTGTCTCTGTTTTTTCTTTTGCCCTACCCAGGTACGTGAGTATTTTCTTGCATTTTGGGAAGTTTGAGATCTTCTGCCAGTGTTCAGTAGGTGTTCTGTAGGACCTGTTCCATGTGTAGATGTATTTTTGATGTATTTGTGGGGAGGAATGTGATCTCCATGTCTTACTCCTCCACCATCATGAAGTGCTCCTGTCCAACATTTTATATATTGACGAGCATACTCAAATTTACACAATTTAGGGAACAGAGGTAGGAATTGAATTAAGGAGTCCTGATTTTTCTCTCTGAGTTAGGACCACTGTTCTACAATGGAAGGACAAGCGTAAAGAGGATGAAGATGAAGTCAATTATGCAGTATTTAAATTATTTAGGGCTAGAAAGGGAAAGACAAGGAGTTTACATTTTTTTTCTAGGATTATGGTGAAGGAATGAAAGGATTTTGAGTAGGAAATATGTTTTATATTTATGTATCAGCAATATCTCTGACTTGGTGTGAGAGAATCCAGTGCAGAATAAGGAGACTAGTCAGATGCTACTTCAATAGCCCAGGTGAAAGATTATCGTCCTATAGTGTTAGGACTAGTTATAGGGCTCTTGAGGGTTAACTGGACCAGGACTATATTTGGAGGATCAAACCAAAAGAGTTCGTACAGGGAGAAGATATCAGATATAAAGAAAGAAAGGATGCATGTATGAATCCTACTTTTGAACTGAAAACTGACCAATGGTTGCCTTTCTAAATGAGGGTGAGACTTGGATTAGAAAGGAAACAGGAGAAAATATCAAGAGTCATTTTGAGGTGTTTATCACACTTTTATTTCAACTTTTCCATATATTTGAAGATTTTTATAATAAAGACATGAGAAAAAACTGTTGTTTTGAAAATGCAGTAGCATATCATCATAATGTCATAAATGGGTCCAACATTTCAATTACATAAGTTTTCAGATCAACGCAATGCATCCAAGCTTAAGCCTGCTGCAGAAGTTGGGATTCAATGGTATTATAGCGAATTCACTTTTTAATGGGGCATGTAATTGAAAATTGAAATTCTGCAATGGTTTAAGGCACATATAAGACATCTAAGTCAAGTTGTGCAATAAAGAGTTGAATACATAAATCTGGAGTGCTGGAGTAAAGGGGAGAAATCACAGTCTGGCAATAGAAATGCAAGAGATAAACAGACTGAAACAGAGATACAGAGGTACAGATATGGTTAGAGAGAGTGAGGAAGCAATAAACATAGAGGTAGAGGACTATGGCGTTCCTTTTGTCATGGCTTTGATAAATACTTTGGTGATGAGAGCAGAGCATCAGTGGAAAGTGCAACAGTGATTGGCTTCTATAAAATGAAGGTAAAAGTGGGAGACAGTGCCATTAAAATAGCTGCCTGATTCCAACAGGAATGATGGAATACTGGGATCACAGGCCAAGTCATTGCTTTTAACTTCCAAAGGAGAGGTGTCCATAGTTATCATTACAAGCAGAAAAGCTAGACTGGTAATCAGAAAAATTTGATCTACAGAGATCTTTGGTGATACCAAATACATAATCAATCACTCAGAATCATGTGGATGGCAATCCTGATTAGTAAAGACTTACTTGACCCATTTAATTCTTAAACATAATAGATCTGGTAAACAAAGGCTTGGTTTGGCTTACCACAATAAAATGTCAGGAGCTTTTACTTAATTCTGAGATATGACTCAGCTGATAATCCTAAAGACCCTGGAGTAAAGTATGTTTGGTCCTATGTAAAGTCCTATCTTGAGGAAGGACTTTGCAATAACAACACAAGTCTATGCAATATCTTCCTCCCAGGGTTTGGAACAGGGGAAATGGGAACTGTGTGCTTGGAAAGAGAAACTATTCATCCCTATTAGGAATTAATGAATGACTCTGAACCCTGGGAATACAGGATGTGTATGTGATCTACCAGTTAGAGTGAAGGTTTATGGAATTTAGGTGGAAATTGGCATTTTAACCTACTTATATTTTAAAATGGGTTCAGTGGGATAACAAATTCATACTCATGTCATTTCCCAAATTCTTGTGCATTAATTAAGATATAAATGCCTTTTATCTTATCCCCATAATGGCTCCCTGACTTGAAGTATGAGGGTCATTTGGGCAGAAATAGTAAGTGGAAGTTTCTGTATTTCCCACATTCCAACAAATGAGTAAACCAAAACCAGAAACACATTTGTGATAGAGACAAAAATACTAGTAATATGCTGAATTTACAAAAGATATAGGAGTAGTAACGCACAGATGGATTTCATCAATGGCTGCATTGGGAGGGGGGTACTCTGTTCTACACACATAACTTGCTTTGACAAATGATATGTTAGCAAATGGGATGAAAGCTGAGATTGGGAAAGCCATTGCACAGTAGGGCTGGCTCTTTAACCAATTTCTTTCTTCTAACTAACCTTGACAACATGTCCTGGAGCCTGCAGGAGGATAAAATGTGTGGAGAAGGTGGAGAGCTAAGTCATCCCCTGTGAGGCCCACTTGATCACAGATGTGTAAATGAGACTAACAGAAAGTATGCAAAGCTGGTCCAGGTCAGCAAAAACACCCAATGGGACTGAGACTCAAGAGAAACAATAGGATTTTTGATTTAGGCCAGTTAAATATTGCATCTGGATATGCAATTTTATTGAATTAGTAGCTAACTATCATGGGTGGTTACCATCCCATCTCCTTTACTTCACCTATTAACCTAATGCTCAAGAGAGAGTGACCTTGCAATATGAAAGTGGATTATTTTAAGTTTTAGCAGGAAATGACTTTGATTTCAACTATTCATGTAGATGTTGTCTCCTTACTTGAGGAAGTCACAGATCAAATTCTAAACACTTATTTTACAACTAGTTGTAAAACTAGTTTTTGTTTTTTTGTTTTATCAAATATTTAGGTGGAATTTCTCTCTCTCCTCATTTTCTTTCCCCCGAATACTCAGAAATAGTTTGCTTCCACGTGGCAGGAGAGTAATACATCTTCTCCATCTTGCTTTTAAGTTTTAATACATTTTAATTTGCAGGTATATTGATCGTAGTACTGTCCAAAAGAACATGACACTTGCCCACCAAATAAGGACCTTATTCTTATAAGATTTAGAAAGCAGCATATCATTCCATGACAGTTTGTGAAATTCCATAAAAATAAATGGTTTCTTTACTCAGGGAATATTTTTGGAGGTCCAGTGACCTGGATACCTTGAGATATCCCTCAAAAATAAAAATAGGTTTATGTGTTGGATTCCTGTCTATTCAGAAAAAATATAAGCAAAGCCACTTTTGGTTTTAGAAAAAAACAAGAAACATTTAGTTGAATTGTGTTGACAATTTTCTGTGTTGCTGAGATGCCTTCATTGTTAACCCAGAAGAGAAGGCTTGTCAGACTGTCCCAAATGGGAAACAGGCAACTCTGCCACCCAACCTTCAGAAGCAATGGATTGGATGATGAATGTATTTATTTAAAAACAGGATGCTTCAGGGACCTTGTGGTGAACCCAGCAAGGAGAATAAAAAGAGAGATTCTCAGGATAGCTCAGTACGTATGCATAAATATAATATACATAGATGTATATGAATGATATAAGTATTTAAATTATTTTCATAAAAAATATATTTGGTATGGTTTTGGTAACATTAAAGTTTAGCCCACTTGTTAAAGTTGTGATATTATTATGAAAAAAAAATTTTAAAGGAGGAATAGACATGATCCAGAGAGGATGGGTTTAGAACTACATATAGAAACTGCCACAGTTTTAAAAATACCCCTCCCAAACATCTAAAGTTTTTGAAGAATCAATTGACTATGCTTATGTGGGTCCAAGTTGGGATCCTACTCGCTTCCTTTGATCAACATATCTCTCCTTTTTACACTGACTTGACGATTGTTTTGAACTTTTAAGTGGTTGAAATATTTTTAAGACATTTCTCTAAAAATCCGTTATTAAGTATGTAAATGGAAACACAATTTTACATTATTTGACTGAAGTACAGTTTCGGGAAAAAAAAAGATGCTCAATTATGCCATTTTACCAAGTAATTAATTTTTAAGATATTTAACTGCATATTTAATTTTCTTAGATATGAACATATTTATTTAAATGACAATAATTTTTACTTTTGATCACTCATTCTGGAATTGGCTCAATCACTCTGCCTCTGGCTGTAACAGCTATTGTTCATAATTCAAGTCCACAGATCTACTAAAATGTTCTGCTACATATGTGTTCAGTCTAGGGTTTTAACTTACAGGGAAACACATATTCAGGGACATCTATTTTCACAAAAATGGTGGGAACACAGAGAACATGCCATGCAAGCAAATTTTAAGTCCTTGGTTGTTTAACACCTATTAAGGGGCTCATTGTTCAAAACAAGTTACCTGACTGAGACCAAAGACAAAGTTTAGGGAGAATATTCTACCAGTGGAAGTAAAGTAGAGTAAATACGTATTTTAAAATAATATTCAAATTCTCATGATCTGTCTACTTCAAGTCTCTCTAGTATGCAAAATATAAGAATCTCATATGTTTGTGAAAATCATGGTGTCAGGTTTGAAGTCCAAGTTTTTGAAATCTTGATGAAATCTTGATGCAGCTCCACTTATCTGGGATCCTCTGAACCAAAAGAAACAAACAAATAATAAAAAATCAAATATCACCCACACTCAACATTAATGTGTAGTACAGGGAGCTGGTATTTTCCCAAGGCACATAGAAGTCTTCCATCGTTAATAATTCTGGACAAATGATATGAGGTATCTGTACTCTGAAGGAAAAGAATATTTCCTCTTTAGGCACAGGTTTTGTTACCACAGCTGTTCCCTTTGCCCTCTGGAAGTTTCTTCTTTTTGCAGTATGACCATTGACAATTCTGGAAAATTGGTTAAGAATAAAATAATTTTAAAAAGTAAAGAATATGCCCTTTGGGGAGTTTGAGAATCTCTCTCAACCTGACTCCTGTCTTTGGAAATTTGGGGGCTGATAGACTTCTTATAATTTGAATAATTTCAGTTTCTTGCAATTTGGCTGACAGAACTTTTGACAATATAGTTTTCATAACTTTTTTTTCATTTTACTTATTCATTTATCTTTTTTTAAAAATTTTATTGGAGCATAGTTGCTTTACAATACTATGTTAGTTTCTAGTGTGCAGCAAATTGAATCAGCTATAAATACATATATAGCCCCTCTTTTTTGGATTTCCTTCCTCTTTAGGTCACCATAGAAAACTGAGTAGAGGTACCTGTGCTATACAGTAGGTTCTCATTAGTTATTTATTTTATACATAGTATCAATAGTGTATATATGTAAGTTCCAATCTCCCAATTCATCCAGTCAATTCCATGTGCCAAGAGCCACACTCTCAATTATTTCTGTCTCTAGACTAAATTGAAGTTTCTTTGAGCAACTTAGGCTGCTGTGAGACCACATTTTTCCTTGGATCCTTTTATCCAACTTAAAGGGTATACTTGACACTAACTATTTATTTTCAGAAATTGTAACTAAAAGTATTTGAGCAACGCACCTAATTTGGGTTTTTTCTTATCATAGACAATAACACTTATATTTTACTTGGTGAAAGGAGCTTTATTTTAAAAAACCTATGAGTTATGGATTTGCTATATTTGCTCTAAATTCTGTTTGCAAACTGACAAATACTTTCTGTGACCTTATCTCTGTGTTTTAGTAAACTATGAAATACAGCTAGTAGCAACCAGCTCATTATTTCAACATTTGCCTCAAGACCGCCAAGCCCTACATTTAAAATATATCAGGAATATTTTCTGCCTTTTAGAAGATCATAAGAAAATTTCACCAAATTATTTAGCCCTAAAGAAAATAAATTGCTATTTTTCCTACCTCTGTTATCAGTTTTTTCACTTCAAGCACTTGGTCCAAAATCCAAGAACCATATATTCTAGGTTATTTTTACACAAGCCAGTCCTCCTATTTCTAGTGTCAATTTTTGTACCAGCTTTTACTACATAAGAAAAGAGAAGCAAAAATTAAAATCTTCTAGCTTCTAGCAATAGATATTTATTTTTTTCATGTCTCTGCAGTTTAGTTTAGGGGTCTCTGCTCCAAAGTGTTCCTCCTGGGGCCAAGGCTAAAGGACAAGGGCTACTCAGTTACAGCTCTCCTAAAGGTCACAGACGAGTGAGATGACACACCCAAGCACACAGACACACTAAAAGCCCTGTTAATGTCACACCTGCTAACATCCCATTGGCCAAAAAGGAACATGGTTGAACCCAAGTTCAACTAGTAATGAATGCACTCTTCTCATGGAGTTCAGGTAAAAGGAGTTACTATTTTTCAATACTAACATGTCTTTGTCTGTTCAGGCTGTTGTAACAGAAAACCATAGACGGGGTGTTAGACAACAGAATAGACATAGACAACAGAAATTTATTTCTTACAGTTCTGGAGGCTGAGAAGTCCAAGATCAAGGCATCAGCAGATTCGGTGTCTGGTGAAAGCTTGATTTCTCATTCACAGCCAGCCATCTTTTCACTGTATCCTTACATGGTTGATGGGACAAGGAAATTTTTCCAGGTTTCTTTTGTAAGGGCACTAATCTCTTTCATGAAGGCTCTGCCCTCAAATCACCTACCAAGGGCTCCACCTCCTAATACCAATACACTGGGGCCTGGGATTTCAATATATGAATCTGGGAGGTGGCACAGACATTCCTTCTATAGCATAATGTAATCTAATACAGTCTTACTAAAACTAAGTTAAAGAATGTCTTCAACAGCAGTTTTTCAAGAGTGAAAAACAAAATGAAAAATACTCAAAACAAGTGT
Organism: Orcinus orca; assembly: GCF_937001465.1. NCBI lineage: Eukaryota > Metazoa > Chordata > Mammalia > Artiodactyla > Delphinidae > Orcinus > Orcinus orca. Next base: position 42,591,037 of record NC_064576.1, on the reverse strand, counting down.
ATGTATATACTAGTAAATCATCACCCATTTGAAATGTTATCCATTTGCAAGTGATCCTTGTTAGCTGGAATTGTAAGAGACAACAGAGAGATGGGAATTATTCTCTTCTAACATCATGATAGCCTCACAAGAAATATTATCCATAGACGAGTCATCAAGGAGCCTCTGGTTGATTTATTTTTAATATTTTCTCTTTAGCCCCAATTGAGGCAACATGAAAGCATTTCATATTTGACTATAACATAATTAAGCTTTAAAACTTTTTTTTCCAATAAGTGAAATACCTTTTTTCCCTTTTTTATTGAAGTATATTTGATTTCCAGTATTTTGTTAGATTCAGGTGTACAACAAATTAATTCAGTTATACATATATATATATATATATATTCAGATTCTTCTCCATTATAAGCTATTACAAAATATTGAACATAATTCCCTGTGCTGCACAGTAAATCCTTGTCGTTTATCTATTTTACATGTAGTGGTGTGTATTCGTTAATCCCATGCCCTTAATTTAGCTCTTCCCCTGCTTTCCCCTTTGGCACCCATAAGTTTGTTTTCTACGACTGTTTTTTATGCACTCTTCCTGTCAGGGTGGTACTGGGACTTGTTCCAAAAAAATAAGGAGATAAGACCAAAAAAGAGATCTAGTGAACTGGTAGTTCAAAACAGAAGTAAGGCAAAATGTATACTTAGAATCATGTTTAAGAAAAGCTCCAAATAACACAAGTGCCATCAACTGAAATTCAAATAAACCGTGATAGGAAAAGGTAGAGAGAATGCTCTAAAGGTGTGTCTCTAATGCAAAAAAAAGATATGACAGATTATTTAATGCAGTAATTTTGAAAGAAGTAACTGGTTTGGTCACCTATTTCAGACTCTCTAAGCAATATTTTCTCTACATCTAGAAACCTATAATACTTTTCTATTTATTCTTCTATTATAGGAATTTTACCAAGGGATACATGAATATGATCATTTTCTGTGTGTTATCCTTGATGTAATGTACCCTTCCAATCTGAGCATTCAATTTTGCAGGTGAATAATCTTTAAATAGGAATTATTTCTTTTTTCTGATTCTGTTTTCTCCTTTTAAAATGTCTATTATCCTCATTTTAAGATTGTAGATCTACCTACATGAAGCTAGCTTTTCTCTCAATGATTGTCTTTAAAACAGGATTTTATATCAGAAGTTTATACTGGGCACCAAGATAAAATAGACACAATATTTGAAAATAATTTACCAAATAACCATGTACTGATTTTTGAATAATTTCACTATGAACTATTTCTTTGATCTTGAGCACCCTCATATACTTTGAAAGTACAAAAGTTTTGAGAGAATGAGTGAGATCATTTTGTGAGGATGGTATTTTAGGAGAAGTCTTCACTGTGTTCCTTCCACATCCCACCATGGGAAACCTAGTGCTAGTCCTCTTACCTCAAACCTAGTAAAGAGCAGGGCTTTGAGAGGGACCTAAAAAAGCTTAATAGGTGACAAAAACTAGTTGGGTTCAGAGTGGTCTAGAATTTGACTTCAGCCTGAGAAGCATTGAGGACAAGAGTTTCTCTGACAGTTTTGGTGCCAAAGCTGAGAAACATCATTACCATGGGATTTGTCAACTTTCCCATGGTTTATTGGGCAAGGGTTAAATATATGTTTCCAGAAGTTGAGGTGTGGTCCTCACAAGAAAGAGAAGCAACAGGGCCTACAGGGCCACACAGATGGGTATAAAGAACCCAGTAGCAAGAAACTGGAAGTAAGCGAGCTGAAACTGAGGATGAATTATCAACTGACTCCCTAGAATACAGAAGAATCTGCAAGAGTGAAGGGAAAGGCACTTGGACCAGTCTGGCAGAAATGTCTGAATAGCCTCAAAATTGTGTCCCAGGAGACAAAGAGTCATCTTAAACAGTGAGGGTCATATAGAATGAAGTAAGCTTAGGACAGTACTAATGAAAGTACTTAATGAAAGTATTAAATGAAACTGCCGTATTTCTGTGCCTCTCATTTCATAAAAATCAATGGAACTGGGACTTCCCTGATGGCACAGCGGTTAAGAATCACCTGCCAATGCAGGGGACACGGGTTCAAGCCCTGATCCAGGAAGACCCACATGCCACGGAACAATTAAGCCGGTGTGACACAACTACTGAGCCTGAGTTCTAGAGCCTCTGAGCCACAACTACTGAGCCCGAATGCCACAACTTCTGAAGCCCACACACCTAGAGCCTGTGCTCCACAACAAGAGAAGCCACTGCAGTGAGAAGCACGGGCACTGCAATGAAGAGTAGCCCCTGCTCGCTGCAAATAGAGAAAGCCCGCGTGCAGCAACGAGGACCCAACACAGCCAAAAATAAATAAATAAATAAATTTATTTAAAAAAAAATCAATGGAACTGCTGGCAAGAGATAGCAGTAAGGAGAGAAGCAACCAGTAGGAGATTATAGGATCCAATAATGCTCTTTCCCACTTTGGGCACCCCACCTGAAGCTACTTGAGCTGCAAGAGGGGTATAAATTTATCGCTGGATCAATTCAGAATCTTGATTAATATCTTGGTCTGGCATTATAAAGGTTGAATTGAATCTGTCTTTAAAACTTGTCAACAGAATGTCTGCCTCATAAGATTAATTAGATGACCTACAGAGGTTGCCAGGATTCTTATCTAGATAAGACTTGCTTTTTTTTTTTTAATATAGGGACAGGAAACATGATTTCACTCAATAAATGAAAGGAATGGTGAGAAGTCAATACAGTGTGGTTTAAATGCATTGTAAATCCAGCTTCTTCAATATCTTTTTTTGTCTTTGTTTTACTTTATTCTGGATTGTGTAATATTTCTTCCATTTGATCAATCAGTTTATCTCCGTGTCTATCTATCTATCTATCTATCTATCTATCTATCTATCTATCTATCTACCACATGGTATTAGAGAAACGTGGAAGGTTAAGATTTGAAAAGACCTGAGGTTCTACTTAACCATCCACCTTCATTTTTACATGTTTTCTCCATTCTCTTGAGCAGATAACTGCCCTGGCTGTAAATATTTATAATGAGAGAGCAGCCTACTCTTGAAAGCAATTGAAACAGAGAATTAAGAATCCTTCTAGGTGCTTCCCTATATTCATCTGAATTGGTCTCCTTTCATATTTCACCATTTTACTTTTCCTACCAATTACTCTAGGTTTTTTTCTGGAACAATATGTAAAAAATATTTAACATGGAAAAATTTTAAGTCAACTTAACTCAGATACCATGTTCTTATACTATCTCTGCAAATCTCTTAATCCTCAATTTCTCATAAATCTTAATTTCACACACTATAGGAGATGTTTTGACTGTTATCTATGTCCATTTTAAATTGTGGCAAACATAAATGGTCTAGTACTCCACAGATAATTTTGAGTAATTTATTTAAACACGTACGTCTGTTAACTTTAACTAATTTCACTTTTATACTATCAATCAATGGGATAGTTAGAGCTCATATTGAGCTCATCAACTTCTAGAACATCAAGTATTATTCAAATAAGCTATTAATCCAAGTTCATGTCCTGTCATATCATATAAATTAATGTAGTATTTTTAAAGTTTCTTTTAAAATACTATTAATTCATTCTGATATTGTTAAGAAATTTTAAATCCCAATTATTATATCTAACACATTAGACATCCTTTCTATTTTCCTTTATCCATAATTTTGTAAACAACATCTAATATTTTAATTTGATTAATTTATACAAGATATGAGACTATCATAAAATGAAACACCAGAGACCTCACCTAATTTCCATATTGATAATTTTGGAGAATTTTTATATAAATATTTGTCATCTACTGTAGCTCAAATTTTGAACATTTTCACAAGAATATCAAAGGTGGTTTTTAGTGGTTTGCTAAAATAAATATATCATGTCTACAACTGACATCAACTGCCTTCTATTTACTTCCAAAATCAATGGACATTTTCATCTATTGTCTTACACGACTTCACAGCAGAAGCAGATACTACTTGATTAGTTAACACTGTTGGTTGCAATAGGCAAAATTCAATTCACCGTAGTTTAGGACAAAAGAGGAATTTATTAGAGCTTAAATTTCATTTTTAAAAATTTTTAATCTTTCTTCATAATTCCAGTTTGAACTACTGTCATTTGTTACCTGGAATATTAAAGTAGCTTTCTAACTAGTTTCCTTTCTCCCCCTCCATTTGGTGATTACTGAGATCTTTGTAAAACTTAATCAGATAACTACAGTATCCTAATATAAATCTCCCTAGTGGTCTTTGATTGCCCATAAAGTCCAATGTGATTTCAAACATGCTGACCTCATTGGACATGTAGCCTATTCTTATCTCCCTACCTTCCTGAATTCCAGCATACAGATCATTTTTATGTTTCTTGAATTCATTGAGATCCCCCCAATTCTTAGGCTTAGACTAGTTGTTTCCTTTGTTTACTCTTTGGTTTGCTCCCTGACCTCCCTTTGGTTGACTGAATACGTTGTTCAGATGTTGACTCAAACTCTTACATTCTAACTGTCCAATATAAATTACTCCCAATATCAACTCACTCTCAATCACTTCATTCTGTTTTTTAAATTTTTGCCATGCATTTTACTCTACCATTATGTTATATTGTTTATGAATTTATATGTATTTATTTTGTGTATCCCCACATAAGAATATAAAACAGATTAGAGAAAGGACACCATTTGTTCACAGTTGCATTCTCCACACTAAGGAAACAATGCCTGACAATTGATTAGTCCTCATTCAATATAGCACAAATAAATATAATACCCTGGAGGAAGGAGAGAAAGGAGGAAACTGATAATATATATCCTGTCACCACTAAATCTTATTCTCATGCCTCAGTTTATCTCTAGGTGTCCACTTTCTCTCAACCTGCTTATTCCAGATGCTAGAAACAAAGGTCCGGGAAACTCTAAGTTACATGTTTATTTTGTTACCTCTTGATATGAGTAGATTCCTTCAACTCAGCTGAATTTCCAAAAAAAATTCTGGAGAAAGAAAGATGATTGGTCTCACCTTGACCACATACCCAATAGGTGGAATAATTATTTCGAAGACAATTTTAATATACTGTGATAGAGACTGCTGGTCCAAGCTAATATCAGGGCTCTCCTCTTCCCTATGAATACACCACTAAACAAGGTTTCACAAGGCCTTTGCTTTGAGTCGTTCTTGTACTTGGAATATTTGTGGAAGTGATGGTGGTCACTTCTAGTTGAAGTGGATAAGAGAGAAGGAGGACTCATCTTGTTCTCTTTCCTCTGCTGCCATCAAGATAGAGGATGCATCAGAGGATTTGGAGGCCGCAGGGTTTAGTGGAGTGAATTAATGGAAGAAAACTGGACACCAGAATGATTGCATGAAAGTGACCCATTGATCTCTAACCAATTGTATCTTCTGTTAGAAATACACTTTATTGTGATAGTCTACTGAAATTCTAGTGTTGTTTGCCACAATATTTAGCCTAGCTGAACAATATATATTCTTCCATTCTCCAATTTTCTGATTTAAGTCTCAGGCTTTTTATTGTGTATGGTTCATTGATCTAAGTTTCTAATCAATCAATCAACTTCTGTAAAATTCCTGTAATCAAAAAATAAATAGAACACATTCAGCATAGCACCATCTACTTTTGTAATTTCATACTACTTATAAAGAAGTAAAAACTTATAGATATTTGCAGATATATCTACATGCATACCATTTTAAAAATAATTTTTCATTTCTTTTATATTTATAGCACTCAGTATTTGTTTTGGTAGCTCTCCACTTCTCTTGATATAATCTTCACAACTGAATCTATTTACTTGGAATATTTTATTCATAAATTTAAATTCTAATAAAGGTGATATTTCTGAAAATATCAGACACCTGATATTTTCCCATAAATCATGATGACAATAATTTCTAGTTTACCTTCTGCAAGAAAGAAAACACATTAAGGACAATATAGCATTAAGAGCCACTCTAACAAAATTTATTAAATGTTTTTAAAATTAAGCAAATAAGTGCCTTGCTAAAAAATTGTTATATTATCTACTGTAACTCTAACTGGAAAATTTAGCTTTTATTAATATTGCTTTTGACAGAGCAGATGTCATTTTTGAATAACAACTGATATTTGTCTTTTCATTTCTCTAAAATTAAAGAAAAAACACTTAAAATTCTGTCCTTTGCATGAGACTATTTTCCTCCTTCACTGAAGATATATGAACAGCATCAAAAAGTCTTACTCTGCCTTTAATTCATGATTTCCTTCAATTATGTAACTTTTTAAATAGCTCTTCTTAACATAGCAGGAATTCCTCCTGTTGTAGAATTCCTTTTTTTATAACTCAGACATATAGTCTAATCGCCCTTATGTACGTGCTTTGTCACTAATAAAATTCTTATTGAAAATTAACAATGCTTTCAGTATGTACCTATACAAAGCATCATATATCTACATTTCTTCCAGGTACACAAATATCCTTTTAACACTCACCCCTCCCCCCCAATATCATTAAACAAAAGATATACATGCTCACATAAGATAATAGTTGTTATTCAGTCTAATTCTAACACTTATATGGAAACATATTCTATACTGCCATTGAAGACATTTTGAAGCAATATAATCTAAAGCTAGGTTTACTTAGTAAAGTAAAAAGCAAGAGTGCTTCTTCATAAAAATTGTTTCAAGAGATAATCATTTCATATCACTTTCCCATAGCTTTGACCTGAAGAAGCAGAAACAAATTTTATATACTAGTCTAGTATACTCTTGTTATGGATTATTTTTTAAAGAAGCACAGTGAACATGACCAATGAATAGAATGCATAATGTATGGGAAGATGAACAGTGAATAATAAAGTTTTAGCTTAAATGAGAACCTCTTTCTCTCGAGGCTCAATAGTTTGATCAAGGCACTGTGTTTTAAAATGTAGCTTATAACCTACCACACTGAAATAGGTGGGAGAATGTGTTTCAGATAAGATGTGAATTTAGAAATCTTATCCTTTGGTTACGTGTCTCAGGGAGTAACAATTTTCCCTTTAATAAGTATTTCAATTTAAAGAGAGATGCCTCAGTAAAATGAAAATAAATGACAGTGCTATCTCCAAAGAGACAGTGTATTATTTTTAAATGGATGCTCTGTCCCATGCTCTGCCCCATGACATTTAAATGCTCAAATTAAACAGTCAAAGATAGGGTTAACTCATTCCCACAGACGTGAAATTGAGTCTCCATTTTTGTTCTAATTTGAATGGAAAAAAGACAAGGGAAAAGAGCACCAAACCTAAATAATATTTTTACAAAGATTACATATAACAATAACCAGGGACATAGGGAAATCTCGAATAATGTCATTGCAACTTAGAGCTAACCTTCTTGATTACCGCCCAAATATTCTTTGTTACAGGTATTCAAAAAATGGAAAACAATTGTTAAGTAGTTTTTAATAGATAATTATATTTTTAAATGATTATTCATTGGTCTTTAGATTTGAATTTGAAATTTTTATTAGACTTTGAAGGTAATTGGATTTGAAACAATTCAATCACATAGACACCTGATATCATGCATCTTTACTGTTTGACACAAATCAGGCATGCTCATGGCATCAAGGGTCTGACTGTCACATTTGTTTTGTCTGGAGCAAGTTCAAAACGTTTGTAAAATCTCAGGACAACATGTCCCTCAATTTTTACATTAGCCCCAATATAGTAGAAGAAATTTTGTGAGGGAAAATAACAATATACATAGATATTTTTGGTGATAGGATTTTCTCCCTCTTTTTCATTCTTATTTCACCCTGTTGAGGAAGGGTATTTTCAAGCATTAAAATGCAGCCAAGTCTCTACTTTCCCATTCCCAGTTGTGCTCAGGATAAGAAAGTTGAAAATTTACTTCAATTTACACTGCTAGCATGTATTTGTTAGAACTTTAATCTCTATTATTTTCATTAATATCCCCAATATCAGAAGAGAAAATTGGTATAATTGATGTACTATTACTCTTTTAATTTCTAGGATTACACATTCAGGTATTGGAAATAAGAATGATGAAATAAACTAGATAGCATTTTTTTTCCTAGAAAAAAACAATTATCTGGGGCCCACAGTAAAATATTCTGAATAATCATTGTGAGTTTTGTTTTGTTTTAATGTCCCAGGGGACTGTAACCTTTGGTCAAGATTGAAAAACACTCACCTACATTGTGGTTTCCCTGCAAGTTAATTATGCTACATAAGGAGATGAAATACAAACTTTGTCAAATTTGATTACATCTACAGGTATCTCAACTCCCTGTATACTATTTCTAAATATATCTTTTATGCAGTGATAACTTAATTGTTACTTCCATGATCCAAATCCCTTTGAAGAGAGCTGATTTCCCAGTTTTCCAAGTATGGATGCTAGACTATTTCCAACGGAGGACTGGATGTGATTTAAAATGTACAATCACAAGCAACTAGTCCAACTATATAACTTATCAACTTTTGAATCTTTACTGCAAACTTTAAATTGCAGCCATACACTCCACTTAGATTGACAGGAATGTCTAAGAGTTATAATTGCCTTAGCAAAAGCAAATTTGTGGCTTTGCATAGAATGTTCATTCTTTTAAGTAAAGATGCTAACTAATAATTTCTCTGCTGACAAAAAGAAATGAAGTAAAATATTTCATGTTTTGATAAGCTATTTAATTTTTTGAAGTGCATAGGTAATATATTCTGCACAAATTTGACATTAAATGCTTATAGCTCTAATATTATAGGATATACATAATGTATATTCATGAATTAGTTGTGCAATAGTTAAATGCATCACTGAAAACAGTTTTGCATTATGCAACATACAAACATTCATTTACTGATAGTTTGTTTATCCATCTGCCATTCTCTTAGTGTTTATTTGGACTTAATTTTCATATTCTTCCTGATACGTAAACATGCTAACCTATTAATTTAACTTCAGTATTCCAGTTCACTAAACAGCTTAATGCCCTTGTTACACAATTGCTCTTGTTCTTCATACTAAAATGGCAATTTTATGAAGTCTTGTGGTAAGTATGAATATAGATTTACTAACGAAGTAAAGCTATTAATACATGAATTCATTCAACTCCTCAGAGTGCATACTTAATGGAACATACAATCAACTAATATAGTAGAAAATCTTTGAGAATGAGATTAACTATCTCTGGGCAATTTCAGCTTTTACTTGAGAAATATTCATTTCTATCAAGTTTGCTGATTCTATACTTTTCAAAAGGGTACACAAATTTAAAGTTTTAAAAATAAGAATTTTAGAAAGAGACACATATTCTAACCACACTAAATTAAAGGAAAGGGAGGTACTTCTGACATTACAATTTATCTTAGTTTGCAGAAGTGAACATTTGAGGCAGTTGTTTACTGAGTATGGAGAAAATGTGAAATAATTCATGGGTGTGTATCATACCAGTGGTTAAAGAGCAGGCATGAAAAATGACTATTCACACTGATGACTGCATCAATTTAACATAAGAACATGTATTGAGTATTTCCCAAAAGAAAACATTAATTTAAGAATCCCAGATTCAAGTTAAGGAAATTCACAGTTCTTGTGCAGGAATTCTCTCTAATAATTTTTAGTCATTTATCAATTTACTTTCTTGGGGTAGAACCAACACTGAGATTTAATTTATCTACTTGTAAATTCATGAGAGTATGATGTCCACATTAATTTGTACATTAAGATACAGTTTTAATTTTCTTTAGTATTAAAATGTAAAATATAACTAAATTATGCTTAAAACATTTGGCTGAGTGTGTGCAATATTAATTGCATTTAAAGATGGAGAACTCAGAAGTAAATGTCTCCAAGTTCTCCCAGTGCCATGATGACTAAGTCAGGACAGTAAATATATTTACTTCCAAAGTCCCTGGCTGTTACAGGACACACTCTAGCAAATCAACTAAGGGAATATGTTTCAGAGTAATGATGGTATTGTATTAATTTTAGCATGTACTTTTAGCTTTATCATAGATTACAAGAATCTATTATGGGTTTTTTTTTTTCATACTTAGTGTTAAGTGGTTAGATAAGTTTGCCAAAATATTTTCATAAAATCCTATTCTAAACTCCAAATATACATGTTTATATATATATATATGTATATATATATATATACATATATATATATTATTTCTTCCCCTTTCAAACTCTAATGATTCCTAAGAAACTGTTTTACCTGGCAAATAGATTCTCTATTTCAATACACTTAATTCTATGGTAAGTCAAAAGACTTGGAATAACCAAAACAATACTGAAGTAGATGAAAAAAGTTTGAGAAGCCACAATACTTTCAATAATTCCCATAAAACTTAGTAATAAAATGTGTGGTATTGGCAAAATGATAGACATATAGATCAGTGCAAGATAATGGAGAGTCAAGAAAATAAACTCATGAACATATAGCTAAAACTGATTTCTTATAAAGAAAAAGCAAATCAATGGGAGAAGAATAGTCATTTCAACAAATGATGCTGGAACAATTAATTGTAAGTCAATATCTAAAAAAAAAAAAAACCTTAGATACAGACCTTACACCTTTCAAAAAATTGTCTCAAAATGCACCTGAGATATAAATGTCAAAGGAAAAACTATAAAATTTCTAGAAAGAAACAAGGGGAAACTCTACATAATCTTGTGGTTGAGGTTTTAGATATGACACCAAAAACATGATACATTAAAAAATTGATAAATTGGACTATATAAGAATGAAAGTTTCTGCTTTATGAAAGAGTATGTTAAGAGAATGAAAAGGCAAGCCACGAACTGGGAGAAGATATATGTAAAACACATATCTGATAAAGAACACTGTGATGGTTAATTTTATGTGTCAATTCAACTGCCCAGTAGTGCTCAGATTAAACATTATATCTGGGAATGTCTGTGAGGGTGTTTTCAGATGAGATTGTCATTTGAATTGGTGGACTCAGTATATTGACCTCCCCAGTGAGGCCTCATCCAATCAGATGAGGGCCTGAATAGAGCAAAATGTGGAAGGAGAAATTCATCCCTTTTTTTCTGCCTCAGTGTTTGAGATGGGGCATCTCATTTCTTCTCTGTCCCTTGGAGTGGGTTTCATACCAGTTGCTCCCCTGGTTCTCAGACCTTCAAATTCGTATTGAATTACAACCTCCCAGTTTTCCTGGGTATTGTGCTTGAACTTGGCATATTGTAGGAGTCCTCAGTCTCCATAATTGCATGAGATAAATTCCTGATAATAAATCTCCTTTATATCTTTATATCTATCTATCTACCTATCCATCCATCTATTATCTATCTATCTATCTATCATTATCTCCTATATTCTACAGGTCTATTTCTCTGAAAAACTTTAATACAGGCACCTATTCAAAATACAAAAACAATTCTTAAAATTCCACAATAAGAAATTTAAAATTCTAGTTAAAAATGGACAAATCAGCGGAAAAAAAATCTCACCAAGATGTCAAAGATATACAGATGACAAAGAAACATATGAAAAGATGCTCAATATCATTTGTCATTAAATTCCAAATTAAAACAATGAGATACTAGTATAGACCAACTAGAATCGATAACTTCCTAAATCTGACATGAATGTGAAGTAACAGAAACTCTCATTCACTGGGAATGCAAAGTCGTTCGCCCACTTTGGCAGTTTGGAAGTTTCTTAGAAGGCTAAAGTTTGTCTTAACATGTGATCCAGCAATCATGCTTGTAGATATTTATCCAACTGATTTGAAAATGTATTCCACACAAAAGTCTGAAAGTTTATAGCAATTTAAATCATAATTATCACTAGTTGGAATAAACCAAGATGCCCTTCAATAGGTGAATAAATTAAAAAACAAACAAACAACAAAAACAAAACAGGAATACATATGTATAGTGCAGTATTACTCAGCAATTAAAAAAGGGTTAACTTAATAAACCCACACAAGGATATGGGTTAATCTTAAATGTTCACTGCTAACTGAAAGAAACCAGTCTGAAAGGCTGAATACTGTATGATTCCATTTATATAACATTATGGAAAAATTAAAAACTGCTGGGATAGTAAACACATCAGTGGTTGCCAGGAGTTGGAAGGAATATATTAAATAGGTAAAGCAAAGAGGAATTCTGTTTATAAGACAGTGAAAAGGAATTTTATTTTAAAATATTATGTATGATATTGTAACTGGATATACATGACCCTAACCCATCTACAGAAATTTAAAGCACAAAGAATGGACTTTAATGTGTGTATTTTTTTTTTTTATTAAGGAAGTCAGAGGATTCCAGAATGGAATAAAGAATGTGACCAAAAAGTAAAACCTAACTGCCTCATAAATGTATGAAACAATCTCACCAAATAGGGTAAGATAAAAAGGAGCCAATTTAATTAACTTTGGAATTGAGTGGAATATAAAAAAAACAAAAGCAAAGGGAACTCCACACCAGTACTGCAGTCTGGTTGAGAAAGGTGTTTTCCATGGGGATATGAATTAACCATTCTGAAATAACTATACATCATACTAGATTTACACAACTAAGTAAATTCATGGTGGAAGGTGGAAGCTAGATGTTCTCACTGTTGGAGTTGATGGTTACAGATAAGTCAGTGAAAGGGCAAGAGAAGGACTAGGAAGTATTCACTTCCCTACATCTAGTGTTGCTTGGTAGCTTAGAGAAAATTAACAGCTAACATGATTTCCATTTTTGTGGTTTTATTCACCTGATTATCAAATGTGCATGAACAAATTCTTGCATTATAAATAAATTTTTTAACAGAAAACTGTATTCATTTGCAGTAAATCCCCCACCCCACCCTCATTTCCCAGTTGGTGCTTATTGTAGGGTTGTCACCTCCTTCCTGGGAAGGGCCATGGACCTTTGCTTTTCTTTCTCATTCACAGCTCCCATCCCCTTTCTTAGAGCAGGAGGAGGAGAAATAAGATTGACACACAGGCAGTTCTTAATCTACTTGAAATCCTGTAAGAAGCTTGATGCACTCTAGATGTGGCAGATGTTTAAGAATGACTTTGCCCTGTGGATATTTTTGTGGGTTCTTCAGAGTCTGACCCCTCCAGGCCCTTCTGATTGTGTGGGCCGTGCCTCTGCTTCCTCTGCAGCTCATTCCTCAGTAACTCTCTTACTGCTGGGGTTCTTTACCATGTCAGACTTCCCTCTTGGGCAGACTGTGTTCTAAAATGAGGTCAGGCTGACACTACTGCAAGAACTCACTGGGATTCATGCACTTGTTAATCACTCCCAGAAGGAAGAACAGTTATTTGGCAGATGCAGCTTTTACCCTGCTACCCTACAGGTAATTTGATCTTTCCCAAGCATGGGTCAGGAAATAGTCCTTCTTGTCCTTCAATTTCCAGAGCACATAGCACATGTTCCAAATTGCTCTGTTAAAGCCTATTCATTATAGTTGAATTAGAAATTGCATTCTTTCATCCCTATCTCCTGTTCTTATTCTGGAGAAAGCCACAAAGACTTCTTTTCAAATTAAATCCTCTTTAGCAATTCCCCTCCTTTAAAAAAATTTTTCATTTTCTGTCTCGAGAATTCTTGGTTCTTATTGTGTTTATGCTTCAGCTGAAACTGAGGTACAAAGAGTTCCATTCTAATATCATGTTATAGTGATCCACTTCTGCAGTGGAATTGTTGGCATTTTAATCTCTTTTTATGTAAATCTCTCATTACGAGAGAGAAAAGAAAGTAAAATACAGACTTATAATTCAATTATTTTTTTCATTTGCTATTTTTCTAATTCCATTCATTACAGATAAATCTTACTTTAATGTCAGTTAAATTAGAAACTATGAACTCCCATTTGTAACTGATACACAAAATTGTGAAAGGCTCCACTTAAAGACTTAAGCATTCTTTATTGAATGTTTATATGATCTATATAATACATTATAGATAGTGCAACTACAGAGTGGAAAAAAATACAAAATCCCATAACATTTCTTAAAGGTACTGTAGTAGATTGAATGTCTACATCCTAACCCCAAGAACATCTGAATAATATTATTCAGAAAAAAACGTACTTTGCAGATGTAATTAGATTAAGATCTTGAGGTGAGATTATTCTCCTAAATTCAATGATAAGAATCCTTATAAAGAAGCACACGAAAGTGAGATAGGAAAAAAGAAAAGAAGGTCACGTTAAAGATGGAGGCAGAATTGGAGTGATGCATCACGAGACCAGAAACTGGAAAAGGAATGCTAAAACCTGATTTTGGACTTCTAGTCTGCAGAATTGTGAGAGAATATATTTCTGACATGTTAAACAACCCCATTTGTGGTAATTTGTTACAGCAGTTTCAGGAAATTAATATAGGAAATCAGTTAGGTTACATTAAAATACTCAAAAAATAACAAAAGTATGGCACAAACATCCTTAATTTTATTTATCATTCATTTAACAATACAGGAAAGGTGATCAAGGGCAGCAAGTAGCTCTTCTCAACAGACTCAGATCCTCCCATCTTTGTCTCCTTTATTCATAAGCTTTGCTATAGTTTGCATTCTTTCAGGAGAGGGGAAAAGAGAGGGTGAAGGAGTCAAATACACTCTGTTAAAATACATCATTTCTGTTCCCATTCTATAAGAGATGACGTAGTCACAATGTCACATCTCAGTGCAAGAGAGGCTAAGAAATGTTCTCTATCTTGTGCTTGGCTATAATGCTATAACTATGGATGAAGGAGGAAATGTTTTGATGAAATGCTAGCATAATTTGCCTGACTTAGTGTTGTCAAAATTAGAATTTGCCAAAATTGAAGTCAAGTTAATATTTTCAAATCATTACTATCATCTACAAAATTGTAAGTGTACATACAAATATACAGCTTTATTTGTACTTCATATGGTAGTATGTAATTTTCAGAATGTGCACAAGGTACATTGCCTACATCATTTTTCTAAGACAAAATAATTTTAATTTTACAAGAAATGATTCACACATTTTACTTAGATTTAGAAAAGCACAAATCCAATTAGCAAATTTTCTAATCTAAAGGTGCTATAAGTGTTGAATAGTTGGCCATTTCTTGAACCAAATTGCTTCTTAGAACCAATCATTAGTAGTGTATTATAAGGAAATTGAACACTCAGAATATGTCACCACACTTTTATTAAAACCTTTGAAAGGACAAAATTATACATGCACTTTAAATAACTTTAAAATGTATCAGATGAAGACAAGGGAAAAATATAAATTAAATATGGAA
The DNA here is from genome assembly GCF_937001465.1 of Orcinus orca. NCBI lineage: Eukaryota > Metazoa > Chordata > Mammalia > Artiodactyla > Delphinidae > Orcinus > Orcinus orca. The sequence continues at coordinate 42,575,750 of NC_064576.1, read as the reverse complement.
AAATCTCTTGTACTGTCAGTAACAAGAAAATCTACTTCCCTTGTGAAGAAATAAACAAAAACAAAAAACAGTGACTTCTGTCACACAAATGGTAAATACAACACTCGCTTTTCACCTTCGTAGCTAATTAAATTTCTTTGCATTTTGAAGATTCTGTTCAGTTTCTTCTAAAAAAATATACACTCAGTTTTAATAACCTAATAAATGTCTTACTCAAATAGCTAATTTACATATTTCAATATCAACATGCTTTATTTATTTAATGTGAGTAATCATGGAACATTTATTGATATCCACAGGAATGATGTCTTCAGAATCTGAGTTACTTCCTTTTCAACATTTCATAAGTTACAAGGTCACTAAATTTTTTATCTCTACAAATTTCTTCCACTTACCAGTAAATTTTGGTCTTTCTAGATATCTTCACTATGGATTCAGCATGGCACGCTCATGGCATTCTTGTGAAGTTTCCCAACAATCATTAGTTTGTCTGAAGTTTCCTAGCTCAAATCCCTGATAGTAAAATCCTGGTTGATTTAACTCATGTTTTCATCCAAAGCATGGTATAAGTTATTGGCTGGCCCATAGTTGGCTAACAATGGCAGGTGTCCAACCATGGTCCAGTTGGCTCCAGCCAGGGGACAGAATCAGAGTGAAAAACAAAATTGCGAGGTTTATTATTGGGGCTGTTGCCATAACAAGCATTCTGAGGTTCACCAGTGTTCCAGACTCTCTAGTATCTTTATTGCACCATTAATCTTTGAGAATAGGGTTTTTCAACTTCAACACAATTGACATGTATGCCAAATACTTTGTTGTAGGAGTTGCCTTGTGCATTTTAAGATATTTGCAGGATTCCTGGCCTCTACCCACTAGATGCCAGTAGGTTCCCCCACCCCAATGTCTTCTGTCATTGCCAAGTGTCCCCTGGTGGAGCAAAATCACTCTCAGTTGTGAGCTTCTGCTCTAGAGTCATCTGGGACAATTCTCTAAATTCTCTCCATGGCACCAACATTCTTCAGACTAAAACTCCAAGCTCAGTCACATGATGATTACATAAACCCCAAGCAGAAAGGATTTATTCTGCATATAAATTTGTCTCTTGAGGAAATAAAAGGCCTTATCATTATGTTGATTGGCAGGTCCTGGGATGATCTTCCTCCCTCCTTACTGCAAGAGAAGAAGCAGTAGATAGAACCATTCGGCAGCCAACGTCTAAGTAAGGTTTTGTTAGGTGAAGTGCTGCCAGTCTTCCGTGGCTTGTTCCAAATAACCAGAAGACTTGAAGTTTGCAGCTGGGATGACTCAGGATCTATCATAGCAGCCTGATACCTGTGTTTCCCAGCACGTTGTTAGTCAGATAAACTCTTGTCATTGTCTGGTTAACCCCCAGGGTAGAAGAGAAACATCAAATCTCTGCTTATGAGCCCACAGCTATCCAGCCATAGTTTCTGGAGTCCACAGGTGGGGTGTCACAGGCCCTCACACAGCAAACATATGCCCCAGCTTCCCAGGTCATTCAAACTCAGATCCAACTCCCAGAGTTGGTGGTTGGCCTAGGGCACAGCAGAGAGACACTCAAAGGCTGTAGAACTGAGCCATCAAATGCCTAACCAGAGGGTCTGGAGTTTACTTGGATGCCTGAAACCCTCATACAGCAGCAGCACTTAGGTTCCCCAGCTCATTCAAGTTTAGATCCAACTCTGCCAGGCTCTGATTCACACTGAGGGTGGGAGTCAGGTCTTCACAGGCAGCAGCAGTGACTTGGCAAATCTTCAACTGCAAGATCCTCAGCCAATGACTGGGTGCCTCAAGCTTAACAGAAAAGCCTCAGGTCCAAATCCTCCAGTGCACTTGGTGCTGAGCAAGGAGGCAGTGTCCTGTCAAGCCACAACCTCCAGAAGACACTTCCTCAACTGAATCATCTGCATCCTGCATTTGGGATGCTGGAGCCCCTCACAGAGCAGTTCCATGCCTGACAACCCCAAGTCATTGCTCCTTAGGTCCATCCTTATTAAATTCTTATTGGATATCAGAGCTGCTGTGAGGTCCTGATATGCAGGGCTAGAAACTCAGCACCTCTTCAACCTCAATTCTGCAGTTTGTATTTGGGGTGTCTGAGTCTTTGACAGAGCAGCTTCACCCCCCAGCTTCTCAGGGCATTGCAATACAAAAGCAGCTCTATCAGATTTGGATTAGAGCTTAGAGCATCAGCAAGCTGTTCATTGTAGATGTCTGACAAAACAATCCTCTCGGCTGACTATGCCAATAGCATCTGGACCCTGAAGTCCATCTCACCCATCTTCTTCACCCACACTGCAGGCAGCCCTGTACCAGTGCAAATTTATAGAAATTTATAGAGATACTATAACTAGCGCTGTCAGTGTAGAATGTATGTTTAGGAATTCTGCCTATGAATGTGTTTCTATCTGTGCTTGAAGATGGAAGTGATTATATAGCTTATTGCCTATGAGAAATAACAATTATAGATAATATTTATTTTAATTGGAACTGGGGTGATTTAAAATATAATAGTATCAAAGTCTTAACATTTATAGAAAACTAAACTGATATTGCCAATATTAAGAGAGGCAGAAAAGCGATGTGAAAGGACACCAAAATGTTTTCCCTTTCCAGCTATAGGAAAAATTAGATACTTCAAATTTTACTCTGTATAAAATAAGTAAGAGTAGTCTAATTGATGATGTGTTAACAAACATTTCCCAAACCTCCATGCCTTGAAGCAACAAGAATTTATTTATTTTCTACATTTTAAATTTGTTCTGGGATCCAAGCTAGTTAAGTGTCATACCATGTGGGATATCACTGGCCATGATGAAAAGAAGAAGATGGACTTTTACAGTAGTACCCAACCCCTGCACCATTAATAAGTATTGGCCAAGAAATAAAACTTTGCTGCTATATGCCACTGAGATTTTGAGGCTGATTATCATCACAGAATAACTCTCTCCTGATTGAAATAGATATTTGTACCTGAAGCAGGTACATGGGCATGGTTCATCAGTTTGCACAGAAGATATGAATATTGGAATCTGGAAAATAATGATAAATGTTATACAGTAGCAGAAAAAAGTAAAACTATCCCTAGCAATATACTAAAATATCACATATCTCATGAAATTTTAACTCTGGGACAAGAAGTCTGAAAACACTATTAATAGAACACATTTGTTGTTGTTTGTTGTATTTGATAAGGTACTGCCAGAAAAAAAAGATCTCAGGAAAAACAAAACAAAACAAAAAAACAATAGAAAACCCAGCTTATCAGAATTAAGAACAAGAATTAAGAATAGAGAGACAAGATAATTGAAGTCCTGTAGGTTCATAAGAAGAAATTATTTTTTACCTTACCCTCTTATTATTCCAGAAAGAAAGAAGAAACAAAAGAAGATTTGAGCTATAAATATTTATTAAAATTTAGCAATATGAAAAAAAATTAGTATTTTATTACCCATGCTTAAAACCTGAATGGATTAAGATGCCTCAGTACAAGCATGACCTTACTATTGTGTAGGATCTAGTACTTTTAACTGCATAAGTTGACTCAGAGGATTGAGGCTAGTGGTAAAATCCCCAAATCAAAGACATTTAAGCTCAGGGTGCCTATATTTGGGTCTACTGTAGAGGCAGCAAGAAGTAAAGCAATATAGCAAATTTGAGAATTATCTCAAAGAACTTTCTTCTTTTAGCTGTTTTCATATATAGATAACTGAGATCAAATATGTAAAATTCCTAAAAACTTAATAAATACTCTAAGGCACAAAATAATTCTTGGACTTCTAACTACTTAAAGGCAGAACGTTGTCTGAGACATGCTTTGCTCTCAAAAGATTGACATTGCCCAATACTTATTTGACAGAAGCCAAAGTGGCTAAAGGCAGAGGAGAATCTCTCAGAGGGGCCCAGGAAGAATGGCATTCAGGGCCATTTTCAGGGAGCAGGAACAGTCTAATTAAGGAATGTTGTCCAGTCCTGAGGTGGAAACCATGACAGTGTTGGTTCAGAGGGATTTAAGGATTAATATAGACCAGGGACCAATGCAAATTTCCATTTGTTTCTTTTTTCCAGATTGGAGATCTAGTAGTTCTGCAGAACACAATCCACCTCTCTATGTTGCATTTGTGGTGAGAAGATAATTTGTCCTGTTAGTATGTAAGTTCCTGGATCAAGAAAAGTCACAAGTGAAGCTGATGTGGATGCAACTGTTCTAATAGAGACTAAGTCTCATAACCCAGAGGTACTAAATTTTGAGCTGTCTCATGAATGGAAGATGTTATAAACTGCCTCCTTGGCCAAGATATTTAGTATGTTTTATACATAGAAAGAAAAGAGAACCAAACATGTGATTTATGGTAAAGTCTTTTAATGCTCTTCTATATCTGGTTTAACTTCTCTTTAGGTATATGGGAGGCTTGCAATTACACAATTGCACAAATGACAGGGCCATGTGATTCTAACTATGATTTATTGGTAGAAGTAGCATGAAAACCAGCATTTAATTGCTGCGCAAGAACCTTGGGCACTCTGTCCTTATGAATTAGCACACCAAGATGTTTCACGTGGAAAAATAAAGCCTAGTTATGTTAAGATCACACTAGGATATTCTGTTTTCTAAGTATAATGTAGGCCACCCTGACTGATTTACTATCTCAGCACAAAACACATAGATCTTAGAAATATAACAAACATACATTAAAGTATACTAATGAGATCATAAGAAAATAAGGGAATAAGCAAAACCCCAAAATAATTTAGTAAAGCTGAGAACAGAATGGAAAGTAAACATGGGTCCTGAGGCCAGATTCTTCCTGTGCCTTGGGGTAGAATAGCTTTATGCAGTGAAGCTGATTTTTAAGACTTGAATGTTTAGAAAGTAGTAAAAGTGATGCTGAGTCCTCTGCATTAAGTTGGGACTGCAGAGATTATAGCCTCAGTAAAATGTAGGCTTACAAAAAGCATTTCACCTGTAAATGAAAAAAAAAGTAAGGAAATGTAATTGCTTGGCCTGGTATTAAGTGGAAAAATATTAATAAAATGAATTATTCAGAAAATTGTTGACATAAATCTTCACTCAAATGAGTCCTATGACTGAAATAATAAACCCTACATGATCTTGGAAATTCCAAGCATAAAATTTAAATCTCATTGAACTCTGTTAAGTAGAAGACCCTAGTTCCAATAAAAATAAAATTTGTTTTAGTAAAAAGCAAAACTCTCAATATTCTCTCCAAAAATGTCTTCCTCTTATGGATTGTGACACAAAGTACTATTAATGCTGGAATTATCCAATATAAAATATAAAATGACAATGGATAGATATTTTAAATTGAAGGAGTTTTAAAACTGGATAAGAAAAAACGATCTAAATGTAAAACAAACAGGAAATATAATTAAATAGAAACTTTAGGGAAAAAAATATAATAACTAAAATAATATATCCAATGGATGTGTTGGTAACATAATAGAACAGACCCAGCTGAAGGTGAAATTAGTAAAATGGAAAATATTAGTCAAGAAACAGAATGCAACAAAGATATAAAAGTACATGAACAACATGTTGATAGATATATTGAATAGAGTTAACAATAATAAATAGTTCTGACATACTTCTAATTAAACATACATAAAAAATAATGAAAATGGGAAAATATATTAAATGTATACTGGATAATAATTTTTTGGAAGTGAGTAAAATGACAAATTACCAGATATTGAAATCCTAGTGCATACTGAGCAAGATAAATTAATAAAAATCCAGAACTATGTAGTTATCATGATTTAAAGTGTTCAGCAACTATAGAAAAATAAATCAGTGGGACACAAAATAGAATTTAGAAACAGAGTTACACATAAATAAATAGTTGATGTATGAGAGAAGTTGCATTATATACCAGGGAGGAAAGGATGGACAACTCAAAAAAGAATACTGAAATAATTGGTCATTCATTTGGAAAGAATAGTTGCCCTAACTCACAATAAAAAGAAAAGTAAATTTCAGACAGATTAAAAATAATATGTAAAAGAAACTATTTAAAAGGCAATATGAAAGACTGTCTTCATAAAATTTGAAAGGGAAAAGATTTCTTCAATAGGAAGGAAAAAACTTCCAAAAGTGAAAAACGTTTTATTTAATAAACTTGACTGCTGTAAGATAAAGAATATCTGTATACTCCAGTACCAAGCAAATTAATTAAATTAAATTAAAAATTAAAACTACAAACTGATCTATTTGAACCCTAAATAATGTAAAAAAAGTGTATTAGTTTATATAAAAATCACCTAGGAATTATGCTAAATCTCATTATTTATTAGAGAAATTCCATCAATTTAGGGCAATAGTTTTTGTTTTATTTTTTTAATGTTTTTTTTTTTTTTTTGCGGTACGCGGGCCTCTCACCGCTGCGGCCCCTCCCGCCGCGGAGCACAAGCTCTGGATGCGCAGGCCCAGCGGCCACGGCCCATGGGCCCAGCCACTCCGCAGCACGCGGTATCCTCCCAGACCGGGGCACGAAACCATGCCCCCCGCATCGGCAGGCGGACTCCCAACCACCGCGCCACCAGGGAAGCCCTAGGGCAGTAGTTTTAGTACAAAAGGTGAGCAAACTTTGCATCTCACAATATTGTACACTGAAAAAATTGTGCAAAGAATTCTATAATCTTTTGGGGGAAATTGTAAATTGACAAAACCTTTCTGGGAAATATGTTGTAGTTATAGATATGAGTATGTAGGTGCCTGCACTAATAACTTTGTATTTCCTTATGTATTATGTATTTCTAAGGATGTATATCCTTAGAAAATTCTTCTATATGTAACATTAAAATAGCTATACACTTATTCAGAGAAGCAATTATTTTTTAATTAATTTTATTGGAGTACAGTTGTTTTACAATGTTGTGTAGCTTCTACTGCACAGCAAAATGAATCAGCCATACATATACATATAACCCCTCACTTCTGGGTTTCCCTCCCATTTAGGGCACCACAGAGCATTAAGTAGAGTTCCCTGTGTAATACTCTATGTTCCCATCAGTTGTATATTTTATACATAGTATCAATACTGTATATGTGTCAATCTCAATCTCCCAATTCCTCCCACCTCACCCCTTTCCCCCTTGGTATCCATACATTTGTTCATTATATCTGTGTCTCTATTTCTGCTTTGCAAATAAGGTCAAATATAAAATTTTTCTAGATTCCACATATATGCATTAATATATATTTGTTTTTCTCTTTCTGACTTACTTCACTCTGTATGACACTCTCTAGGTCCATCCATGTGTATATAAATGACCCAATTTCTTTCATTTTTATGGCTGAGTAATATTCCCTTGTATATATGTACCACATCTTCCTTATCTATTCCTCTGTTGATGGACATTTAAGTGGCTTTCATGTCCTGGCTATTGTAAATAGTGCTGCTGTGAACATTGGGGTGCATGTATCATTTTGAATTATGGTTTTCTCTTGGTATATGCCCAGTAGTGGGATTGCTGGGTCATATGGTAGCTCTATTTTTAGTTTTTTTTTTTTTTTCTGGTACACGGGCCTCTCACTGCTGTGACCTCTCCCGTTGCGGAGCACAGGCTCCGGATGCGCAGGCCCAGCGGCTATGGCTCACGGGCCCAGCCGCTCTGCGGCATGCTGGATCCTCCTGGACCGGGGCACGAACCCGTGTCCCCTGCATCGGCAGGCGGACTCTCAACCACTGCGCCACCAGGGAAGCCCCTATTTTTAGTTTTTTAAGGAACCTCCATACTGTTTTCCATAGTGGCTGTATCAATTTACATTCCCACCAACAGTGCATGAGGGTTCCCTTTTCACCATACTCTCTCTAGGATTTATCATTTGTAGATTTTTTAAATGATGGCCATTCTGACTGGTGTGAGGTGATATCTCTTTGTAATTTTGATTTTCATTTCTCTAATAATTAGTTATGTTGAACAGCTTTTCATGTGTGTGTTGGCCATCTGTATGTCTTCTTTGGAGAAATGTCTATTTATAGGTCTTCTGCCCATGTTTGGATTGGGTTGTTTGCTTTTCTGATATGAGCTGCATGAGCTGCTTGTATATTTTGGAGATTAATCCTGTGTCAGTTGCTTCATTTGCAAATATTTTCTTCTATTCTGAGGGTTGTCTTTTCATCTTGTTTATGGTTTCCTTTGCTGTGCAAAAGCTTTTATGTTTAATTAGGTCCCATTTGTTTATTTTTGTTTTTATTTTCATTACTCTAGGAGGTGGGTCAAAAAATATCTTGCTGTAATTTACATCATAGAGTGTTTTGCCTATGCCTTCCTCTCAAATTTTATAAGTGTCTGGCCTTACATTTAGGTTTTTAATCCATTTTGATTTTATTTTTGTGTATGGTATTGAGTGTTCTAATTTCATTCACTTACATGTAGCTGTCCAGTTTTCCCAGCACCACTTGAAGAAGCTGTCTTTTCTCCATTGTACACTTTTGCCTACTTTGTCATATATTAGGTGACCATAGTTGTATGGGTTTATCTCTGGACTTTCTATCCTGTTCCATTGATCTATATTTCTGTTTTTGTGCCAGTACCATACTTTGTAGATTACTGTAACTTTGTAGCATTGTCTGAAATCAGGGAGCCTGATTCATCCACCTCCATTTTTCTTTCTCAAGATTGCTTTGGCTATTCAGGGTCTCTTGTGTTGCCATACAAATAGTAAAATTTTTTGTTCTAGTTCTGAGAAAAATGCCATTGGTAGTTTGATAGGGATTGCGTTGAATCTGTAGATTGCCTTGGGTAGTATAGTCATTTTCATAATATTGATTTTTCCAATCCAAGAACATGGTATACCTCTACATCTTTGATTTCTTTCATCAGTATCTTATAGTTTTCTGCATACAGGTCTTTTGCCTCCTTAGATAGGTTTATTCCTAGGTATTTTATTCTTTATTTTATTGCAGTGGTGAGTGAGATTGTTTCCTTAATTTCTCTTTCTGATCTTTCATTGCTAGTGTATAGGAATGCAAGAGATTTCTGTGTATGAATTTTGTATCCTGCAGCTTTGCTAAATTCATTGATTAGCTCTAGTAGTTTTCTGGTGGCATCTTTAGGATTTTCTATGTATAGTATCATGTCATCTGCAAACAGTGACAGCTTTATTTCTTCTTTTCCAATTTGTATCCCTTTTATTTCTTTTTCTTCCCTGATTGCCGTGGCTAGGGCTTCCAAAACTATGTTGAATAATAGTGGCGAGAGTGGAAACCCTTGTCTTTTCCTGATCTTAGAGGAAATGCTTTCAGTTTTTCACCATTGAGAATAACCCTAAATAATGTAAAAAAGTGTATTAGTTTATATAAAAATCACCTAGGAATTATGCTAAACCTCATTATTTATTAGAGAAATTCTGTCAATTTAGGGCAATATTTTTAGTACAAAAGTTGAGCAAACTTTGCATCTCACAATATTGTGCATTGAAAAGTTGTGCAAAGAATTCTGTAATCATCTGAGGGGAATTGTAAATTGTCAAAATCTTTCTGGAAAATATGTTGCAGTTATAGATATGAGTAGATAGGTGCCTGCACTAATGACTTTATATTTCCATTGCAAGGTGTATATCCTTGGGGAATTCTTCTATATGTAATATTGAAACAGTTATAATATTATTCAGAGGAGCAATGTTTGTAATGCTACAAAGAGAGATATAATCTGAATGTCATCAATAGGGAATGGCATATGGATCATGGTAAAACATATAAAGGGATTCTATCAAATAGAGAAAAAGAAAGGAAGTGCTGCTATAAAGATAAGCATGGATTAGATGCAAACATATAGTATTTAGAAAAAAAGTTACAAAATGCTACATCTAGTAAGATAATTATTAATAATATATAATATGCATATTTCTATTATTCAAAAATTTAAATCTAACAATATATTATTTGTGAATCCATAAAAATTGAGGAAAGTGATATTACAAAACAAGTGAAAGTGGCTACCTGTCCAATGCAGATCAATTCATACAAGTAGGGAAGGCATAGAGAAGAAATAATATATATACATATATATATATATGTATATATAACTTAATTTGTATATTTAAGAACTGACAGAATATGACACAAGGTAAAAAATTCAAATCGTTGTGATGAAAAGTAGATTTTGCAAGTTTCAAAACAGGTAATGTGAGATACTTAGAAGAGAAGATTTTTTTACTCAATAAGAAGGCTTCATGGAGAATTTGAAATGTGGACAGATCTCTAAAGATATGAGGGGTTTGGACAGAATCACATACTAAACAGGCAATTTTAAGTAAATAATTTAATTCTTCTTGACCTCAACTCTCTGATTTGTGAAATAATTAGATTATAGCAAAGCATCTCTATGCCCTAACCCTCTCCAACATTCTAGAGTTCACCAGTTTTACAGAGGTCTTTAATTTCTGGGGTGGGAAGGGGAGTTTGATTAGGGGGGTGTAATACAGCAGGAGAAATAGTTTTCAAGATTTTGTAATATACCTCCAATGAAACAATCACTACATTTACAAAATTGGCAGGCAAGATTTTAAGAAACATTTTAGTCACAGTTCTACATTACATAATTCATTTTCATTTTCAAGAAAATACAGTAGTTTTGCTTTGTGTTGCCTACCAAAACAAGAAAAAGACTTTCTTCAATTAAGGTAAATAATTATTTGAATGCCTAAACCTGTCAAATTCAATTTTTTGCATTTTTTACTTTATATCTTAACTTCTTATTTCAATGAAGTTATTCCCATTAACTTTCTCTCTCTCTCTCTCTCTCTCTCTCTCTCTCTCTCTCTATATATATATATATATATACACACATATATACTTATATACATATACATATCTACACACACACACAATAAAAACCTGCAAATAACCTTAAAGTGGGCGCTCAATATCCATAGCTCTGCATCTGCAGATTCAGCCAACTTTAGACTGCACAATACTATAGCAGGTATTTACTGAAGAAATTCCATGTATATATGGACTTGTGCAAGTTGAAACCCGTGTTGTTCAAGGGTCAACTGTGTATATATACCACATAAAGTTAGCACTATACAAAAATACATCTATATCTGTGTTTTGTGAAAATTCTGTTTGGGAAGCTTATCAAGAAGATGTAACTTTGATTTGACCTGTGAGCTGTACCCACTATTCAAAATCTGCTCATGCCCTTCCCTGTCCTTGGAATGTGCACTCTTCTTGCCTTCCTGAAGTGAGAAGCTACCCAAGGACACAGCACTAAGACAGTAATATGATGGACTGTGTATGTGAATGAACCCAGTTAAAGCCTCTGTTTAACTTTTAAGTTTTAGTGGGTAGTTTTGGATGTCCACTCATTTTAAGACTTCCAGAGACAAGCTTCATAAGCAAGTTCCCTTGATCATTAAATCTGCCACTTATCAATCTGGCATGTTCTACATTTTTCTTTGGTTTCTCCCTGCCCTCCTTGGGAGAGGATTATAATCCTCAGATTATACCCAGGAAGCCCCCGAGGGAGGCTCCTGAGGAGGTAGCCACCCAACAGCTGGTGAGCCTGTCAGAGAATGAAGAAATAGGCTTTGGGAAAGAGGTGTCTGAGGTGGAAATCCTGCTTGGCCCATATGTCAGACACTTGTGGCCTGTCCCATGAGTACAGAGATGCCCTGAAAATGCTGGCTGCTTTAATGTGTTTGTTTGAGGAACCTTGCACTGTGCACTGTGGCCAAGAAGGAAAATAAATAGCCACCATGGTGAGCTAGCCATTGGTGAGCAATTCAACTGGACACCAACGCTCAAGCAGAGGCTGAGATTCAAGTTAGAAAGTTGGAAGAAGAGCTGAGGTTAGAACGTGTGTTTTTCCACTACTCTGCTTGCTTCAGGGCTGGCAGACAAGGTGGGAGAGCAGGATAAGAAGTTAGAGACCTTGGCATGCCATTTTGCAAAGCTAGGAGGGCACAAGATGCCAAAGACTATGATTCAGGTGTTTGTGACGAATTGTGATTAGGAGGTGAGAGGTAAAATCTCTGGAAGAGTGATGGGAATGGAGAGGAGGATGTGATGGTAACTGATGAGAAAACTGACAAAATGCCCCAGGCCCAGTGGCCACTAATACAAAGAATAAATTTAAGTAGCATTTAAAGAGAAACATTTATGAGAAAACTTACATTTTTCTCTGTGCCTTGAAGTTTGTAAATCTTATCATATTTTTGAAATTTAAATACTCCAGGAATTAACAAAAACATTGCCTACAGAAACTAAAGGGAAAAAAAAGGGGGGTGAGAAACGTAGCCTTTTAAAATACAGACTGCTGTAGCAGTTCCCTTGTCTAAATTGATTTGTAAGAGAGCTAAGAGTTTTTGTTTGTTTGTTTTTACAAAACTTCTAGAAATAATAAAGATGAAAGAAAATGACTGTATATGAAAAGTAGAATGTGTGTTTTCAGTAATAAAAGTAGGTGAAACAGGAGAGAAGGGGACAGGGCACAAGCTTTAAAAGAATGGTACAGCCACAGGACATGACAAAGACTGGTTAGAACCAACTGGGGCCAAGATGGCAGAAGATTCGACATCCACTACACCTTGACATCCACTACATATACACATTATATGCTCACTGTAATGCATTAGCTAAGTGACATACCCACCAGCATCATGACAGTTCTGTGACCAACCATAAAAGGTCAAAAAGTGGGCAGTGGCCAAATTCCTGGAAATCCCCACCCCTTCCCTGAAATAATTGGAATAATCTCCCCACTCATTAGCCTATGAAATTACCCAGCCAATAAAAACTAACCACACCATATTTTGAGGCTCTCTCACCTTCTGAGATGGCTCATACTCTGTCTGTAGGGTGTGTTTCTCTCTAAATAAATCCACTTCTTACCTATCACTTTGTGTCTCACTGAATACTTTTGAAAGGAGACGTCAAGAACCACAAATTCACCGTGAACATAGGTATGAGGAATGGAGATGCATTTGGAGTAAAGAAAATAGATTTTTAATAATAAAAGTTATAAAGCACATGTTTTATTTTTGGTAAAATAAAAAGAAAGTAATTTTGTTTTAAAATAAAATAACTGTTTTAGAATAAGAAAAGAAAAAATACGACAAATTTTAATTAGGTATAGGAAGTTGCAGTTTTGTGGAAGTCACAGAAGTTCTATGGAGGAGGAATCTTGAGAAAGAAATTTTATGTGTGGTCAGGCTGACTAAAGTTGGAATAGAATTATTTAAGTTAAAGGGGAAAAAAAGAGTTAATATCAAAAATCCACTGGTACAAAATGAGAATTTGTTTTTTTCCCTGTTAAAAAGGCAAACATTTTCTTATATAATTGGTCTGTTCTTAATAAGAAATTGTAAACAAAGGTTTTTCTTTACCTTTAATGTAATCTGCCTAGAAAATAAATATTCTGTGTTTGTCTTTATTGGATCTTTAACCATGTCCGTTTTTTGAAGTCTTTTGTTATTTGCAGTCATTGATTTACTCTGAAGCATTTGTAAGAGCATTCATACAAAAAAAAATTTTTTTTCAGTATACCCTTGGCAACTGAGTTATAAGACCAATTTGCTTTCATATGGGAGGGGCAACAATGGACCTTTCCAGTGCCTCCCCAAGTGGGAGGTAACCTGAGACCTGCTCCTGTTCTCCTTCCCCACATCGGTAAAATGGGCCCTTTACATTGATGGTCCAATGTCAACAAAGTGAGATCTTACCTCTGCTGCAGGACACTTTGCAGGTCTTGTTGGAACATCTGCAAGGGAGATGGATGGTGAACTCATAGGAAATTAAAGACCCAGGTACTGCCATAAGGTTTGAGGTGTTATTTGGCTGGGTATGACCTGTGTTACCCCAGAAGCTGTGTTTGATAAGATAGAAGCCTTTCCAATCCTTAAGAATGCAGAGGAGCTGCAAGACTTTGTAGGGATCTGGGGGTTTTAGAGGACTTTATTCCCCACCTAGAACAGTGACTCCATCCATCACATCACCTGATAAAGAAAGGGCACGTGCAGGACTGGGGATCAAAGCAGCAAATATCTCTGAAAGGACAAAAGTACTAGTGAAGCAAATTAAAGCTCTGGGTGTCTCCCAGGCAGGGTTACCATTTATGTTAGATGTACCTGTGACTCCAGAAAGTATGAGTCAGACACTGTGGCAGAGACAACAGAAGAGGAAAGGAAAGATCCCCTAGAATTTTGGTCCCATCACTGGAAAAGGACAGAAACCCAACATAGACTCACAGAGTAACAGTTCTTAGCAGTGTACACAGCACCCCACCAAGTGAAGGCTCTCAGGGAGAAAATGAACTGCAGCAGCCAGTGGGCTACACTGAGAGCAGCTTGGCTGGTGATCACTCATGAGACCTGTCATTAACCCTTTGCACTGACGTTGGGCTTTTCTAAAGAGGTTAACCCTATGGCTAGGGCAATGAGAAGCCAAAGGATAGATGACTCGTGAGTGTGCCATTATGTTGTCAGAATGTGTGGAGGAACTTTTGGGTTTGCCTGAAAAATCCTCATTGTCTTTCACATTCCAGTTTATAAGGTGCTAACAGCCCTTGGCAATAAGGAAGCTGATGGATATGAGCCCTAGCAACTAACCCTTCAGAACATACAGCAGATTAGGTGCACAGAAAGAATGGCCACCACAGTACACAGGTGGGATCACATATTGCCAAGGATGCTGGATTGTACTTGAAAGACAGTGACTTGGCTAAAGCAGTAAGAGCATGTCCTGTGTGTTCTAAATGATGCCCAAGGTAACTGCCATCCATTGGAGTTCCCAACCAGTGAAGGATTGACACATTGATTCTATTGCCCCCCTCCCTCTAAGTGAGGGTTCTAAATATGTCTTGGTTTGTGTGATCATTGTCTGGCCTAACCAAGCTTTTCTGATTTGCAATGCAAATCAGGCTGTCATTATTCAGGGATTAGAGAACATGAGTACCATGTATGGATACCCGCATTGAATAGACAATGATTGGGGGTCACATTGCAAAGGTCAGGATATGCAAAACTGAGCAAAAGACATGCCATTGAATGGAGGTCCCATCTCCCCTATAACCTGTAAGCATCAGGTTTAATAGAAAGGAAGATTGGAATATAAAAGCAGCAGATTAAATTACCAAGAGGTAAAACCACTTTAGGCTAGTGGACTAGAGTAGGGGTCCCCAACCTCCGGGCCAAGGGCCTATACCAGTGACCTCTTAAGAAACCATCTGAACAGCAGGAGGTGAGTGGTGGGCAAGCGAGAAAAGCTTCATCTGT
This sequence comes from Orcinus orca, assembly GCF_937001465.1. Taxonomy (NCBI): domain Eukaryota; kingdom Metazoa; phylum Chordata; class Mammalia; order Artiodactyla; family Delphinidae; genus Orcinus; species Orcinus orca. The sequence continues at coordinate 42,560,488 of NC_064576.1, read as the reverse complement.
ATTTACAGCCGCTCCCCATCACTTGCATTACTGCCTGAGCTCCACCTCCTGTCAGATCAGTAGCAGCATTAGATTCTCATAGGAGCATGAACCCTACTGTGAACTGCGCATGTGAGTGATCTAGGTGGTGTGCTCCTTATGAGAATCTAATGCCTGATGATCTGGGGTAGAGCTAAGGCGGTGATGCTAGTGCTGGGGAGTGGCTGCAAATACAGATTATCATTAGAAGGGAGGTTTGACTGCACAGAGAACATAATAAATCAATTGCTTGCAGACTCATATCAAAACACTATCAGTGAGTGGCAAGTGACAATTAAGCTGCATCTTACAGAATAGACTGGATGTAAGCAACACACTTTGGGTGTCACTGTCTTCCATCACCCCCAGATGAGACCAGCTAGTTGCAGGAAAACAAGCTCAGGGCTCCCACTGATTCTGAATTATGGTGAGTTGTATAATTATTCCATTATATATTATAAAGTAATAATAATAGAAATAAAGTACACAATAAATGTAATGTGCTTGAATCACCCCAACACCACCCCCACCCCACCTCCGGTTCAGTGGAAAGAATGTCTTCCACGAAACTGGTCACTGGCGCCAAAAAGGTTGGGAAGTGCTGGACTAGAGTACTACTCTAGGCTTTAATACATTTGAATGATCAACCATTAGGGCTTGTTACCCCATGTGCCAGACAGGAAGCACCTGCCAACACACCCAACACTGTAAAGGAATGAAAGTTGTGGGAAAGAGCCATTGCCCTGACTCTCACCATGGATCAATATGCTATGCTGCTGAGACCACCAAGCCCCATCATACCTGGGAAAGGATTTATCAACTGGAATATTCAATTTGATGGTCCCAACAGAATGAGTTAATTACCTCACCCTCCTGGGTAAAAGGGACCTACTCAATTTCACTGGAATCCCATTGTCCTGCTGCAAGTCATACCTGTTGAAACACACTATGCCTAAAATGAAATGCAGACCACAGAAAGAGGGGAGAAGGTGAGGGTCCTGGTCTGGCATTTCTGTCCTCAGTCAATTTCCTTATTCTTGACAGTGCTGCCTTCCTCACCCAACATATATGATATGTACAACCAAGTCAAGTTCCTAAACATGTTCTATTTTCCACTGGCAAGATTATTTGGCTGTCATCTTTGTTTCCTCCATTGACATGGAGGACATTATAGCCCTTAGTAAACTCAAACAGCAAACCTTGAATGACAATCAAAAAAGCCTGTCTTTACTGAACACTGAAATGTCTCTAATGAGAAAAGCTGTTCTCAAAAATAGAGTAGGCTTGGAAATTATTACTGTCTCCAAAGGATGCACCTGTGCCATTATCCAAAAAACATTGTCTGTTCATACCTGATGAGTCTGCTAATGTGTCATTTTTTTTGTTTGTTTGTTTTTTGCAGTAAGCGGGCCTCTCACTGTTGTGGCCTCTCCCGTTGTGGAGCACAGGCTCTGGACGTGCAGGCTCAGTGGGCATGGCTCACGGGCCTAGCCACTCCGTGGCATGTGGGATCTTCCCAGACCGGGGAACAAACCCGTGTCCCCTACATCGGCAGGCGGACTCTCAACCACTGCGCCACCAGGGAAGCCCCATTTTTATTAAATCATATGAGGCCACAAGTGAACTCCCTGAATGATCAACCCCCAGCCTAAGGGACTAAAGAGGTTCAGATCAAGAGGGCCTTGGTGGAAAAAGTTGTTGCTGATTTTCACAATTATTGTCTTAACCTGAGTTTCCTCTTGCATGTCCTATATTGTTGCTATGGTACCTTCCTCCAATGCAGTCAGATAGCCACCAAATGAGCCATCTCCATGCTAATGAAATGGCTTGCTGACCACTCAGAGTACATTGCAGATGGGGGGGGGGGTCATGTGAGATTGTAAGAGCTGGTCACAAGGGTGAATTAGTGGGGAAGGTCATCAGGAAGATGTGACTGCTGGTTTGACCTGAGAGCTGGACCCAGCTATTTGAAGGCTGTTCATGCCCTCCCCTGTCCTTGGAATGTGCACTCTGCTTGTCTTCCCAGAGTTAGAAGTTACCTAAGACACAGAATTGAAATAGTAATTTGCTGTTGAGACCATCTGGACTGTGTACATGGCTGAACGCAGTTAAAGCCTCTATACTGTATTAACTTTTAAGATTTGGTGGGCCATTGCATAAATCTATTCATCTTGAGACCACCCACCACAAACCTCTTAAGTATGTTTCCTTAGTTATTAAATCTACCACCTAGCAATCTTGTGTGTTCTACCTTTTTCTTAAGACTCTCCCTGCCCTACTCTTGTGGGAGCCAGTTTCAGTTTACACCTGGGAAACTCCAAAGGAAGTTGCAACCCAAAAGCTTAATCTTCTATAATCTACATCAAACATCATTCCAATTACCTTACTTGCAAAAAAATTATTTTTTACATTTTTCAGTATATATTTATAAACTTATGGATTAATAAATTGCTATGTATGGATACCATTCATTTTCAGTATAATCAAAATTTTCAAATGATGATTTATGGGAACTTTACAATCGTGAATTACTTTGAGTCATCAAGTTGGTTTTAAAATTATACGTATTTTACATACTCTAAATCTTTGAAGATTGTAATATCTTCCTTGCATTTTAAGTTATATACCCTTAATTTAAAAGCCATAGCAATCCAATTCTAAACCTAGCAAAGTATACTGTAATTTATATTTATTTACTTAGTTTCTTGTTATTATAGCTTGCTACAGAATTCAATTGTTTTTTCTATTATTAAATTTTCACTCTCTACATCTAATGACATAGCACATCCATTAAAATCAGATAATTTGAAAGTTTTACTTGATTTTTCCACCATTTGTATGCAAATTCTTGACACTGGGTAAAATTTTTATTATTTGCTAAAATTTCAAAAACATAAAATATTAAGTGTATGGAAAAGAAGAAGTAAACCTGTCAGTGTTTGAAGATGACATGATACTATACACAGAGAAACCTAAAGATGCTACAAGAAAACTACTAGAGCTAATCAATGAATATGGTAAAGTAGCAGGATACAAAATTAATGCACAGAAATCTCTGGCATTCCTATACACTAATGATGAAAAATCTGAAAGAGAAATTAAGGAAATACTTCCATCTACCATTGCAACAAAAATAATAAAATGCCTAGGAATAAACCTACCTAAGGAGACAAAAGACTTGTATGCAGAAAACTATAAGATACTGATGAAAGAAATTAAAGAGGATACAAACTGATGGAGAGATATACCATATTCTTGGATTGGAAGAATCAACATTGTGAAAATGACTATACTACCTAAAGTAAACTACAGATTCAATGAAACCCCTATCAAACTACCAATGACATTTTTCACAGAACTAGAACAAAAATTTAACAATTTGTGTGGAAACACAAAAGATCCCTAATAGCCAAAGCAATCTTACGAAAGAAAAAAGGAGCTGGATGAATCAGGCTTCTGTACTTCAGACTATACTACAAAGCTACAGTAATCAAGACAGTATGGTACTGGCACAAAAACAAAACTATGGATAAATGGAACAGGACAGAAAGCCCAGAGATAAACCCATGCCCATATGGTCACCTTATTTATGATAAAAGAGGCAAGAATATACAATGGAGAAAAGACAGCCCTTCAATATGTGGTGCTGGGAAAACTGGGCAGCTAAATGTAAAAGAATGAAATTAGAACACTCCCTAACACAATACACAAAAATAAACTCAAAATGGACTAAAGATCTAAATGTAAGGCCAGACACTATAAAACTCTTAGAGGAAAACATAAGCAGAACACTTTATGACATAAATCAGAGCAAGATCCTTTATGACCCACCTCTTAGAGAAATAGAAATAAAAACAAAAATAAACAAATGGAACCTAATGAAACTTAAAAGCTTTTGCACAGCAAAGGAAACCATAGACAAGACAAAAAGACAGCCCTCAGAATGGGAGAAAATATTTGCAAATGAAGCAAGTGACAAAGGATTAATCTCCAAAATATACAAGCAGCTCATGCAGCTCAATATCTAAAAAACAAACAATCCAATCCAAAAATGGGCAGAAGACCTAAACAGACACTTCTCCAAAGAAGATATACAGACTGCTAGCAAACACATGAAAGGATGGTCAGCATCACTAATCATTAGAGAAATGCAAATCAAAACTACAATGAGGTATCACCTCACACCAGTCAGAATGGCCATCATCAAAAAAATCTACAAACAATAAATGCTGGACAGGGTGTAAAGAAAAGGGAGCCTTCCTGCAGTGTTGGTGGGAATGTAAATTGATACAGCCACTATGGAGAACAGTATGGAGGTTCCTTTAAAAACTGACAATAGAACTACCATATGACCCAGCAATCTCACTACTGGGCATATACCCTAAGAAAACCATAATTCAAAAGGGGTCATGTACCACAATGTTCACTGCAGCACTATTTACAATAGCCAGGACATGGAAGCAAACTAAGTGTCCATTGACAGATGAATGGATAAAGAAGATGTGACACATTGGAATGTTACCCAGCCATAAAAAGAAATGAAATTGAGTTATTTGTAGTGAGGTGGATGGACCTAGATACTGTCATACAGAGTGAAGTTAGTCAGAAAGAGCAAAACAAATACCGTATGCTAACACATATATATGGAATAAAAAAAAATGGTTCTGAAGAACCTAGGGGCAAGACAGGAATAAAGATGCAGTCATAGAGAAGACTTGAGGACACGGGGAGGGAGAAGGGTAACCTGGGACGAAGTGAGAGCATGGCATGGACATATATACACTACCAAATGTAAAATAGATAGCTAGTGGGAAGCAGTCGCATAGCACAGGGAGATCAGCTCGGTGCTCTGAGTCCACCTAGTGGGATGGGATAGGGAGGGTGGGACTGAGAAGCAAGAGGGAGGAGATATGGGAATATATATATATATATATATATATATATATATATATATATATAGCTGATTCACTTTGTTATACAGCAGCAACTAACAACATTTTAAAGCAATTATACTCCAATAAAGGTGTTAAAAATATGTTAAATGTAATATAACCTTTGACTTTGAATTAAAAATTATATAATTTATAGTATTTTTCATAAGAAAAATCATTCTGCTTTTAATTACCCAGTATGAAATATTCCATCAACCCTCCCTCTCTCTCAAAGCACAACACCTTTTATCATTAGGTAACTTCACAAGTTAAAGCTGTTATGGTCTTTCTCATTTCCCTACTTTCCTTGATGCGGCTTCTTAGCTAGAATCTTCTTTATCTTGCCTTCCCTGAGGCAATGTTATAACAGATTCTGGCAGAAATTCAGTAATTGCTGTGAGGTGCTCTATTCCCTCCTGCTGATTGTCACTGAAAACAATTGAACATCATTTCCTTGAATATGTTAGTGCTACAAACTAGCTCTTTACTTTCGACAACACTCAGTTTCAAACCAGTGACTTTTTCAATTATTCTTATTCCTTCAATTTTATATTCTTTTCTGCTTGAGAGGATTGTTGTTGGTGTTTCAACTGGTGCTTAGCATTTCTATAATGTAGATGAGTTTATTTTGAAGAGCATTTTAGAGAAAACTCTCTGCTTGACTATGTTATGGCTTCATTGCTGTGCTAAATTTGTATACTTGATTAAAAAAAAGAAAAACGTGCGTTCTCTCTATAAGAGGATGAATGACAAATACTGGATGTAGTCATTTAAAAATGTGCAATACAGAGTCACATATTCAAATGTCTGAGCAGTAGAAATATGTTTAACTTTGTTTAACAAAGCATTTCACAGATCTATTTATTTATTGCCAGTTATTAGCACCCAAACAATTGACTGGCTGTTCAAAACACTAGGGAAACAGGGGTTTAACACTTTCTTTTGGGTAGGACATCTCACTCAAGTTGAGGCAGAATTCATAATGTTCTAAGTACATCTAATAAATATGGTTTTATCTATTGTTAGGGTGAGTTATATTACACAGAATACATAGCTGTGAAGTGCTAATAACAGAAAGCTGAGTAAGAATATGAAGAAACAGGAAACAAACCAAAGAAACAGGAAACAAACAAACCAAAGAATATGAAGAAACAGGAAACAAACCATATATATATATATATATATATATATATATATATATGAACTATTAGTCCACATGGGATAAGTAAAGTGGCTAAGCAGAAGGATTTCCTATAAAAGATTAAAGTTCTAATATGAAACAGAATATAGCTACAAGTGAAAATCTATGCCTAATTCTCTCTGTATTAAGAAAGTATGTATAGTATAAAATGTGAAAGAAAAAAATTTCACTGTGTGTAAGCCATGTCTTTTGATGAAACTGAAATAAGAAATAAATTGCCCATATGAGGGAAAGACATATATTAGAAAATGCCAAATGTTAGAACTATGACTACATAAAAGCTAGGCACTGCCTAGATTTAAGTATGTTATATGTCTCAACACAAATAAAATCTTTTGAGGAATTCTAGAGAGGAAGCAAACATAGGTTACCATTTATTAAAGAAGCTGGATGCCTAAAACTGTGCTTATTAAGAGACAAAGTGTCTGTTGTATTATATTTTCTTGGACTTAAAAAAACAACACTGCCACAATATTTGAGTAACCTTACCTAATTCTCTATCCTGTGAAATAAATTCAATGATATTTTGAAAACATTATTTTCCTTTCTATCCAGTTTGTCAGACTTACTTTGGGTGGTGGAGTATATATATATATATATATATATATATATATATATAACAATTATAAAGCAACTATTAACCCTAAAAATTATTCCATTGTTAATGTAGACATTTATTTTCTATTCTATGCACATGTAGATTGGTATAAAAGAAGTAGAAATCAATCTCTCAAAAGGAAATTCTGGAAAATATCAATTCTTAATACTTTTGAAAGTAGAGATTTTATTGTGTAGGAAAGCACAGAAACTGACTCTGAGTTGAAAAGTGATGCAGAGGAGTCAAAATTAGAAAGTAAAGAAGATAATTTGGCTTATTATTTATATGCATGCATCAAAAAAAAACATTGGGCAAACATTATTATCAAACTCTATGTCTAGAAATCTATAGTTTGGTAAGTGTAAAGAGCTCAGTAGTTAAGCAAAATACAAATATTCTACATGTTATGAAACATTTTGCTGCAGTTTTCCAGTGTTTTTTTTTCTTTCTTAGTGAAATACAAAATGATGCATTTTAAAATTAATGATGTCTTAGATTCAATAAAATAGAATAAATTCTCAATAGATATTCATTGAATTAAATCAAAATCAGCCATATCCTTGATTGTTCCCTCAGTTGTATATCATATTCTTTAGATTATGCACATTGAAGGAAAGGTTTATGAGTAAAAGACATTTGTGAAATAAAATTCTTTATTTCACTTCATTTAAAACTAACATGGTTCTAAGAGGTGGTTTTATTTAAATTTAATGTGGTTTTAAGGTGTGAACTTTCATAGGGAGATATTAATAGTTTTATAGTAACCCAGAAAGTATAAGAAATGGAAATATAGGAAATAAGCTTCAGAAGTTACTACTGATTGAAAAGATTTTTTTATAAAAACAAAGATAAATGCTTTACTTCTCTAAATTAGAAATGCAAGCAAGATAATCCACAAAAGTAAAATATTCCTTTCCTTTCAAAGAAATTTCAAGTCTGAAAAAGCCCAAAGTATGTATGTATTAGGAATAATATAACAATAAAACAAATATTTAGCTTAACAAACTTTAAAATAATTGGTAAATATAGCTAATTGTGTGCTCCTAGGTTATTAGGAATATAGCTTCTTTTTTCTTCTACATACTATTTATTTCTTTTCATAAATTCTTTTGGGTTTTTAATAACTTCCATGTTTCAACTTCTTGCTTAGCTAAATAATCCATGTCCATTTTAGGAATAATATTTAAAATGGAAACTAAAGACTGAGAGAAACTAATCAGCAAACATCCACTATCAATTAAATTAATAAATATCATTTGCAATAAGGAGTACAACTAACCTTCTGGGGATGATTTTAGGGGTAAAACAATATACTTAATTGCTTCCAACCCAGCACTGATGAAGATGTTTAAGACTTTCTTAATTTTTAATGTGATTTTAATTTTTAAAGGAACAATGCCAAGGTTTAATTATACTTCTTCACCCTATGGGTAGTTTTCTTCCATGAATATAGCAATGTCTACAACAAGTGTTGTTCCTGCTTTATACACAGGAAGGAAATTAAGTCCAGAGAAGGGCTAAGTGACTAGCTAGAGGTCATAGAACTCATCAGTGGAATGGCTGTACAAGTAATAGAACCACAGATGTCTTTTCTAATCCTATCTGCCAACTCAAGAAAATTTCCATTCTTAAACTGCTTAGTTTTCCTATAACAATGTGAACAAGCACTGAAGACTTTCATGGGTTAGACAGAAAACTTATCCACTTAGAGATTTTTTTTTATTAATTTCATTTTTTATCAAGCTAGGTTCTTATGAAAAATATATTATAAAATTAAGTTCTGATATATTTAGAATTCTATCAATTCAGAATAGATAGTACCTAGACAGTCAGTATTGATTCTTTTTAGGCTGAATTGTACTGACTTTGCCCTATCATATGTCCTTGAATCAGTATTGCAGAAATCCAATTGCCCTACCCTTAACCTCTTTCATGAAGGCTGATTTTAGTTATTGTGTGTATGAGGCTGGTAAAATAGCAATGTCCCCTTGAGAATCATGATAATGGAAATTAAACAAACACAAGTACTGAAGCAGGCATAACAATTCAATGTCACAAGCAGGAAAATATATACACTTCTAAATTTTGTCACAATTAACTCCTCCTGTCAGTTTTTTATATACTTCAACTTTCAATGTGAAAATTGTAATTATCTATGTGCCTTCAAAAATTTTCATGAAAACTAAAAAATATTGATTGGAGTCTCTTCACAGAAAAAGCATGTAAGCTAATATGTCAGCAAAGCATCACAAAAGCAACTGATTTTTTTTTCTATTGATTTCTTAACCTTGGAAAAAGACAGAGTTCCCAAACATGCTCTGAGAAATACTCCTTAGAGAGAAGACTATATGTGTTTGCATATTATTTCAAAAATAATGTTATAGTGCTTTTGAGCTCTATTGCAACATGAAGTTCATTTCAAACTTTGCATAGAAGTTGTTAGCCTTTGTCAAAAATAAACTTATATAGATTTGTTTGTACACCTTGATAACTTACAATATGATAAATACTTATTTTGCATAGCAAAATGGGGAATCTCTTATGCTTTCTCTGTCCCAGTATGTAGTTTATCTGCTGTTTAATTTTTGGTTCAAAATTTAAAATTTTTCTTCAATTTGTCTTCTACTCTCTTTGACTTCTGCTCCAGATATAATAGAATTGCTTGTAAGAATTTAAGGCCAGGAAAAAAATGGAAAAAAAAAATTTGTATGACATTGAGCTAACATTGAGCAGTGAGGTCCCAGAGAAAGAAGGAGCTTAGCAATGGTGAGCCCATCTTCTCTTCCCAGATCATCTGTTCTGCTTTTCTTCTCAAAGCATTTGCTGAGAAGCCAGGCAGTGGGATGCTGCTAAAAATCAGAAAAGCTGGCAGAGCTTTAGCCTTCCTTACAGGACTGAGGAGGAAAAAAAAAAAAAAAAGATGAAGATTAAGGATGCCAAGAGAAAGAGGTTTCAAAGATTCAAGATCCCTAAAAAGGGGAAATGCAGAGACATGCGACTAAAACTTAGCATTAGTTTGTTACTCGAGGCATTTGCACATTATTCTCTACAAGCCAAAAGTGTCAATTGAAAGTGGCTGAAAAGCAGAGCAGAGTTTTCAGAAGTCTCACTGTACTATGGAGCCTAGAGTTGGAGTTCAAAAAGGAACAAGGCAAATCTTAGGAAACAATGGCCCCTGGGGCTCAGTAGGTATGACTGCAAGGCTATGCCCCGTGTAGGTGACTTTTCAAGATAAACTGAAGCTTGAAAGACTGAAAAACAGCCTCAGTTCCTGATTGGATTGAAAAAAGTTACTCCACTCCTAACTCTCTCACAGGATAAAGTGCATCTTCTCAGGAAGGGGTAACATCACAGTAGCTGATGCGGTCAGCTCCCCACAAAACTCCCTGGACATTTACTATTTTACTTTAAGCCAGTCCCATTTCCAAATGCCAGAACTGTGTCTTAGGGCTTTCTCTGTTTGCCAGAGCCCAGTGGTCCAGCAGTGGTGGGGAATTAATTATTCTCCACGCACCATAAGCAGCCCTTACCTGGTGACACAGACTTCTGCTCTGTTGCTCTTTGTGTGAGATGTCTCTAACGTGAATGCTCTGGACTATTTCCCCAACTTTCTCCATGGTATTTTCCCATAGTGGTGATAATTTAATAGTGCATATTTTACTGGATTTTCTTCCTTTCCTTCTTTGACTTCCTCACTCCCCCACTGGCATTTTTGGAATATCTCAAATACACTAACCACTGTGCTAAATTCTTATCCCAGGTTTTGTTAATGGGGAAACCCAAACTAATGCAATCAGTCAAATGTCAATATATCTATACTTTATATAATATCTGGTTGGTTTTCAATCAAAAATAATTAAGCACACCAAGAAACAGGCCAAACAGGGGGAAAAAGGTTGGAACAGACCAACAGGTGACAATAGATGGTGATTTCAAAACACAATCTTTGAAATAACATATTTAATCATCTTCAGAATTCCACAACACACATATTCACAACTGAAGGAAATCAGACTGTCTCACCACAAAATATGCCTTTTCAACATAAAAATTGTTTTGTGTGAAAGGCACTTAAAAAGACAGCAGGTGTGGGCTTCCCTGGTGTCGCAGTGGTTGAGAGTCCGCCTGCTGATGCAGAGGACATGGGTTTGTGCCCCAGTCCGGGAGGATCCCACATGCCGCGGAGTGGCTGGGCCTGTGAGCCATGGCCACTGAGCCTGCGCATCTGGAGCCTGTGCTCCGCAACGGGAGAGGCCACAAAAGTGAGAGGCCCGCGTACCGCAAAAAAAAAAAAAAAAAGACAGCAGGTGTAAGAAAGGTACTCTCACTCTAGCCTTTTTCTTTCTGAAAGCAAGAGACAAAACCTCCAAATGAAAAATGTCCTCTCCACACCAGAAGTAAAGAAACACTCTTATTATCAAGGACAGGAAGCTGAAACCAAGAGAATTCTGTACAAATGATCTTGTTAAAATAATTATTATCTTCTTTCAGCCTAACACATAGTTTAGTTACTTTTCTACAATTGCCTTCCTTTGCTCAACCCAATACAAAATATTTAGGTTTTGCAACTTATTTAGGTCTTTATTCCTTATAAAGTCTCCAGTGTCACTTGTACTAAATAACTGTACATGCTTTTCTCTTGTTAATCTGTCTAATGCCAATTTAATTCTCAGGCCCAGCTGAAAATCCTGAGAAGACAGATGTAAAGTTTTGACTCTATTACACAAGTAAGAGTTTTAACAGTACTCAATTAATTACAGAATTTACAATTTTCTTGTTGTTGATAATAAGACATATAATGATAAAGACTTATAAAAGCTTCCTATTTCATCTTGGCAGGTTCTCATAGCTGAACCCACCAGTTTTCTTTTTTTTTTTTTTTAATTTTTATTGGAGTATAGTTGATTTACAATTTTGTGTTAACCACCAGTTTTCTTAATCTTGAGTTTGACTGCTGCTTAGTTTTACTGCTCTTCTTCTATATTTACACTTTTATTAAACACTGCTAAAATTAAAATGAGCAGTGCATGGTCTACCAGTTGTTTTTTTCCAGGATGATAATTTGCTTTCAGCTTTTATCCCCCTCTTCCGCCTCTCACTGTGGGTTTCCTCTCTATTTTCCAGAGTTGCAAAGCAGTCATGCCTGCCACTGAAGCCTGTCCAATTTATGTTTGATGGATATTGTTTAATTTGTGAATTCCCTATTTTGAGAATTCTCCAAGTCCCTACTCTCATCTAACTGTGTTGAGTACTTTGTAAGCATTTGATAAATATTTTATTGCATCGCTTTACACCCTCTCTTTGGTTAGGAAATTATTTACTCTATATCGATTCTCACTGTATTTTTCTCTCATAAAATAAATAAGCCTTTGATCATACACATAGCTTCCAAAGGGAGAGATATGGAGGAAAAAGGGAAGGACTCTCCAATTCATGGGACAGGCTAGTTTAAACAATTTTAATGGTGAGATGAGAGATATCACAGGTTATTCTCATTTCTTTATTTGTTTGCAATGTATGAAGTTTTTTTCCTCCTACACTAAAATTAAAAGAGAAAATACTTCAAGTATATATTTTTTGTGATGTTACTCCACACTAGTTAGTTTTCAGCACAGTGGTTTTTAATACATGCCTCAAACAGGTATGGAACATATAATTTTTTTAAACAGTTTCTACCACATACTTCATATATTTATCAAATTTAAATTTCATTAACCAATAATTTGGGGAAAAAAATAGTATGTCATATTCAAACTAACTTGTAGATAATAATTTATTTTGCAAAACAGGCTGTGTGTAGGAAACGTTTCCATAATCCTGTCTCCTTCCACTCTGTCTTTGGCTTTTTTCTATTTGATTTAGAATATATTAAAATGATTAAATTGTCTGAGGTCTGTGAGGTTGTTTTCAAGGAATAAGAAAGAGGAGCACATTGTATGAGCCTTATTTATTCCACTAACAAGTCTCTTACTTTCTTTAAAAACAGTGAAACAATACTGGACAAAGTCAGTCACTTGGACTGAAAACAGATTAAATTAACACATGATAAATGATTCAAATTTTGTGTTTGTTGCAAATCCTAAGAATTACCAAAGAAAACAAGGGGGGAATGATGATTATATGAAAGCTTTGAGAAAAAGAAATAGAAGATGTTATAACTTGTTTTGGAATTGTCTAAAACATCCAGTTGTTTATGTAGCTGTTGTTTTGTTTTATTTTTTCTTTGCAATGAGCCCTGTGACTACTTCAAATTGCTAACCTGATGGGATCAGGGAACACATCTCTTTGACTTCTTAACTTCTTCTTCACTTCATAGTACCTTGCCATGTACACAGCACGAACTCTAATAAATTTTTGATGGAGAAAGATCTGGTAGCAAGAAAACTAACCTGCAAGAGGTAGAGAGTCAAATCTATGCAACAGTAATTAGGCAGAAACTCCCTGTCAAATGTACAGCCAGTCAAAACCCAGAGGTACAATCTTCAAAGTGATTTGAAGCAAACTCTTCCAGATAGTCAAATGTGACCTAGTTAAGACTGTAAACAATGACATAAAACTGGCTCTGTAGAATGTATCACGCCATTCTCCAAAAATGTCTTGTGTGACCAATAAGAGCCTGTGAAAAATTATGACGTGAAATAAGTTTATATCTGGCACAACTCTTTCTGTGTATGTATTTCATTTCTTTTTTTGGTTTAAATAAATTTTCCTTTTCTGCCTATTAATATCAGTATGCAATCACATCTATCTCTAGGCCTCTCACCCATGTTCAGAAAACATGGTTTCCCCAGACATATCATCTTCTTTTATTGCATCATGATTGTCCTAATATATCTCTTTTCGTCTAGGGACAGTCAAGTGGACTCATTTTTCTAACTCTAAAATAAACCAATTCCTTCCACATTTCTTAATGAAGAACTTTATTTCCCTATTCCTCATATCCCCTTCCATGGGAAGAAAGTTCCAGTAATCAAACGTACATGTCTTCTTGGGGCTTCCTCATTTAACTCCATCCTTGGGAAAATGGAGTGAATAAAAAGTTGAGTTTTCATAAGAATATGATGATATGTTCATCAGATTCTTCCTCTTGGGAAAAATGTTGGCATTTAAAGTCCATATTTCCTCTGTTCTCCATGTCAGAAATGTATGTCTCCATTTAATCTGTTTAATTCAGGGTTTCAGGATTAGGAGAATATTTGCCTACATATATGAATTAGGGCCCCCAACTTAGACTTTACCAGAGAGAAAATGATATTTTGTCCTCTATAAGTCGACATCTTTTTTTCTCAGTAGATTAAAATTTTATGTGGCATGCAAGCATGTCAATTATATGGTGTCCTCTTCAATTGAATCTAGTTAGTAATGCTTTCTAGTGATGCTTCCTAATAATGGTTTCTAGTAGAGAACAACCCGACATAACACCAACATTAGAGCTTTGGTCTAAAGAAAAAGGGCCTGCAAAGAAAACTCTTTTCCTTATTGACATGAACATGTTGTCATTGTCAAATGTTTGTATTCTATTCAAATACATACATTGGTCATTTCTGAGTTTCTTTTCTAATGCTGTTTTACAAACTAGAATGCTTTTATACTCTCTGCTCTTCTAAAAATAGACAAATAAATAAATAGACAAGTAAAGAACATAATACAAAAACAAAAATCCAATAAAACTAGTGGAGAGGTGCAACTTGTTCAAATATCCTCTCTTAAGCAAATGGTCAAGATTTATTTCCAAGTAAGATAAGAAAAGGATTCCAAAATTTTTTCTATAGCAAAGAATCTAGAACAGCAAAGGGTCATATTTATCTTTACCTCACATAACTGTGGCCTCACCCTGGCCCCATGCTTTCAAGGGCTTGCTGAGACAATTCTGCTACCCACAGGGTCAAGGATCAGTAAGGTCAATAAGATGAGTGAACTCAGAACCCATACTTGAACACTTCTTCAAGGCCTGCTTTGGGTACATGTGACCAAACTCAGAATTTCCTAAAAGTGCTATGTTCTTGCTTTCAGTCCTGAAAAATTTAGGAGCAGTTGTACAAGCCTGTTCAACAAAATAAACCAGGGGAAGAAGTGTGAGAGATCCCCTGAGGAATTTGAAATTCACAGAAAGAGAACATGTAATAGGTTACCTGTGTCTTGTCTTGGACCAAAAGAAAGCTTCTTTGGTATTCAGCTGGTTCAAGGAGATAATTGTGATACATCCAAGAAAAATATATTTAGTGACTAAGCTCTGTTAGATTGCATGTATCTTCTTAGTTAAAATTAAAATAATAAAGTGATAATATTAATAAAAGACAGCTACTGATAGTAAAATAAACTGATGTTGAGTTTCTCTTCTTTCTCTGCCTCTAAATGTCAATATTTTGTATTCCTTTTTTTACTCAATTATTTCTTTCTCTACTCTGCCTGCTTTAGTTTCAGCCAAAATATATTTACTTCTATGTATATGGCTCTCAATGGTTTCTTTTTATATTATACATTTGTACTGTTTCTCAGTATTTATATTACATGTTTTTCTTTCTAAACAGATCTTGAGAAATAATTCACATATAATAAATTTACCATTTTAAGTAAATCTCATTGATTTTTAGTAAATTGATTTTTAATCAATTTAAAAGTCATGCAACCATTACCACAATCCTATTTTAGAACATTTCTGGCATTCCCAAAAGGCTCCTCATGGGCATTATTAGTAACTCCCTGTTCTCATATCCAGCCCCAAGTAATCATTAAGTTATTATGTCTCTATAGATTTGTTGTTTAGGCTTTATTATTTCAAAACATTTTGGATTTATAGAAAAATTGAGAAGATAGTATTGAAAATTCACATATATCCCAAACCAATTTCCCCAGTTGTTAGCATCTTAGGTTACTATGTTATATATGTCACAATTAATGAATTAATACTGATACATTTTTATCAATTAAAATTGAAATCAGTATCAGTTTTCCAACTTTTCTTCTTCTTTAGTATGGTGTTAACTACTCTGTGTCTTTTTCCTTCTATATAAACTTAAGAGCCATTTTGTTTTCAAACCTACAAAATTGCTTGCTGGTATTGTGATTGGGATGCTATTGAAACTATGGATCTATTGATACTATATGGGATCCACTATTGATCCACTATATGGGAATGAGTCTACAACTGAAGAATTATTGAAACTTCCAGTATGTGAACACAGAATATTTCTTTATTTACAGTTCATTTGATTTTTTTCATCAGATAATTGTAGTTTTCCACTTAGGTTGCTTCCATACCTTGGCAATTGTAAGTAATGCTGCTATGAACACTGGGGACCATATATCTTTTTAAATTAGAGGGGTTTTTTTGTTTGTTTGTTTTTCAGATATAGGCACAGGAGTAGGATTGCTGGATCTAATGGTAGTTCTAGTTTTGTTTTTTTGAGAAACTTCCTTACTGTTTTCCATAGTGACTGCACCAATTTACATTCCCACCAGCAATGTACAAGGGTTCCCTTTTCTTCACATCCTTGTCAACATTTGTTATTTTTAGACTTTTTGATGATAGTCCATTCAGGTTGTCTGGTCTTTTTTAATCGGTTGGGGTGTTTTTTTGTTTGTTTTGGGTTTTTTTATATTGAGTTGTATGTGCTGTTTATGTATTTTAGATATTAACTCCTTATTGGTCATATCATTTGCAAATATTTTCTCCCATTCAGTAGGTCATATTTTTATTTTGTCAATGGTTTCTTTTGCTGTGCCAATGATTTTAAGTTTAATTAGGTCTCATTGGTTTATTTTTGCTTTTATTTCTTTTGCCTTAACATTTATGTTAAAGAGTGCTCTACCTATATTGTCTTCTAGGAGTTTTATGGCTTAAAGTCTTACATTTAGGCCTTTAATCAATTTTGAATTTATTTTTGTATATGATATGAGGAAATGTTCTAATCTCATTGTTCTACAAGTAGCTGTTCAGTTTTCCTAGCATCACCTATTGAAGATACTGTCTTTTTCCATTGTATATTCTTACCACATTTGTGGTAAATTAATTGACCATAGGTGAGTGGACTTATTTCTGGTCTCTCCATTCTGTTCCATTTGTCTATGTGTCTGCTTTCAAGCCAGTGTCATTATGTTTTGATTACTGTAGCTTTGTAATATAGTTTGAAATCAGGGAGTGTGATACCTCTAACTTTGCTCTTATTTTCTCAAAATTGCTTTGAAAATTTGAGCTCCTGTGTGGTTCCATATAATTTTTAGGATAATTTTTTCTTATTCTGTGAAAAATGCCATGGGTATTTTAATAGGGATTGCATTAAATCTGTAGATTGCTTGGGTAGTATTGGCATTTTAACAATATTAATTCTTCTAGTCTAAGAACATGAGATCTCTTTCCATTTTTTTACATTATTTTCAAATTCCTTCATCAGTGTTTTATAGTTTTCAGAGTACAGGTTTTTCACCACTTTGGTTAAGTTTATTCCTAGTTATTTTATTCTTTTTGATGTAATTTTAAATGGGATGCTTTTACTGTATTTTCTTTCTGATAGTTCATTATTAATTTATAGAAAAGCAACAGATTTCTGTATATTAATCAAGTATCCCACAACTTACTGAATTCATTTATTTTTTCCAGTAAATGTTTGGTGGAGACTTTTGGATTTTACATATATAGTATCATGTCATCTGCAAACAGTGACAATTTTACTTCTTTCCTTCCAATTTGTATGCCTTTTGTTTCTTTTTCTTATCTTATTGCTGTGGCTAGGACTTCCAATATTTTGTTAAATAGAAGTGGTGATAGTAGGCATCCTTGTCTTGTTACTGACTTTAGAGAAAAGGCTTTCAGCTTCTCTCTCTTGAATATAATGTTAGCTATGTGTTTGTCATAAATGGTCTTTATTATGTTATGTTCCCTCTATATGAACTTTAATGAAGCTTTTATCATGAATGGATGCTGAATTTTGTCAAATGCTTTTTCTGCATCTATTGAGATGATTGTGTGATTTTTATCCTGCCTTCTGCTGATGTGGCATACCACAATGATTGATTTGCTAATAGTGAACCATCCTTGTATCCCTATAATAAATCCCACTTGATTATGGTGTATGATCCTTTTTAGATATAGTTGGATTGGGTATGCTAATATTTGGTTGATCATCAGAAATATTGGCCTGTATTTTTTTGTCTGGTTTTGGTATCAGGGTAATGGTGGTCTTGTATAATGAATTTGGGAGTGTTCCATCCTATTCAACTTTTTGGAATAGTTTGAGAAGGATAGGCATTACCTTTTAATTATATGTTGTTAGAATTTCCCTGTGAAGCCTTCTGGTCCTATAATTTATTTTCTGGGAGAATTTGTTTTTTTAAATACAAATTCAATTTCACTACTAGTGATCACTGTATTCAGATTATCTATTTCTTCCTGACCCTTGACAGGTTGTGTGTTGCTAGATATTTGTCATTTCCTCTAGATTGTCCAGTTTCTTGGCATATAACTGTCCATAGTATTCCCTTATGATTTTTTTGTATATCTGTGATATTGGTTCTCATTTCCCTTCTTTCATTTCTTATTTTGTTTATTTGGCTCCTTTCTCTTTTCTGCTTGATGAACCTGTCCAGAGGTTTATCTATTTTGTATATCTTTAAAAAAAAACAGAAAAACAAAAAAAACAGCTCTTGGTTTCATTGACATTTTCTATTTTTTTACCTCTATTTTATTTATTTACTCTTATAACTTTATTATTTCCTTCCTTCTGCTGACTTTGGGCTATTTTTTGGCATCCACGTTTCTACAAATGCCCCAATTTCATTCCCTTTTATGGCTGAGTAATATTCCATTGTATATATGTACCACATCTTCTTTATCCATTTGTCTGTCGATGGACATTTAGGTCTGTTCATATTTTCTGTTTCTTCCTGGCTCAGTCTTGGAAGGTTATACCTTTCTAAGAATTGGTCCATTTCTTCCAGGTTGTCCATTTTATTGGCATTGAGTTGCTTGTAGTAGTCTCTTAGGATGCTTTGTATTTTGGCAGTGTCTGTTGTAACTTCTCCTTTTTCATTTCTAATTTTATTGATTTGAATCCTCTCCCTCTTTTTCTTGATGAGTCTGGCTAATGGTTTATCAATTTTATTTATCTTCTCAAAGAACCATCTTTTAGTTTTATTGATCTTTGCTATGGTTTTCTTTGTTTCTATTTCATTTATTTCTACTCTGATCTTTATGATTTCTTTCTTTCTGCTAACTTTGGGTTTTGCTTGTTCTTCTTTCTCTAGTTCCTCTAGGTGTAAGGTTAGATTGTTTATTTGAGATTTTTCTTGTTTCTTGAGGTAAGCTTGTATAGCTATAAACTTCCCTCTTAGAACTGCTTTTGCTGCATCCCATAGGTTTTGGATCATCCTGTTTTCATTGTCATTTGTCTTTAGGTATTTTTTGATATCCCCTTTGATTTCTTCAGTGATCTCTTGGTTATTTAGTAATGTTCTGTTTATCCTCCATGTGGTTCTGTTTTCTACATTTTTCCCCCTGTAATTGATTTCTAATCTCATAGCATTGTGGTCAGAAAAGATGCTTGATATGACTTCAATTTTCTTAAATTGACTGAGGCTTGATTTGTGACCCAAGATGTAATCTAACCTGGAGAATGTTCCATGTGCACTTGAGAAGAAAATGTATTCTCCTGTTTTTGGATGGAATGCCTTATAAATATCAGTTAAATCTATCTGGTCTATTGTATCATTTTAAAGCTTGTGTTTCCTTATTAATTTTCTGTTTGGATGATCTGTCCATTGGTGTAAGTGAGGTGTTAATGTCCCCCACTATTATTGTGTTACTGTTGATTTCCTTGTTAATAGCTGTTAGCAGTTGCCTTATGTATTGATGTGCTCCTATGTTGGGTGCATATATATTTATAATTGTTATATCTTTTTCTTGGATTGCTCCCTTGATCATTAGGTAGTGTCCAGCCTTGTCTCTTGTAACATTCTTTATTTTAAAGTCTATTTTATCTGATATGTGTATTGCTACTCCAGCTTTCTTTTGATTTCCATTTGCATGGAATATCTTTTTCCATCCCCTCATTTTCAGTCTGTATGTGTCCCTAGGTCTGAAGTGGGTCTCTTGTAGACAGCTTATATATGGGTCTTGTTTTTGTATCCATTCAGCAAGCCTTTGTCTATTGGTTGGAGCATTTAACCCATTCACTTTTAAGGTAATTATCAATATGTACGTTCCTATTACCATCTTCTTAATTGTTTTGGGTTTGATTTTGTAGGTCCTTTTCTTCTTTTGTGTTTCCCACTTAGAGAAGTTCCTTTAGCATTTGTTGTAGAGCTGGTTTGGTGGTGCTGAATTCTCTCAGCTTTTGCTTGTCTGTAAAGCTTTTGATTTCTCCATAGAATCTGAATGAGATCCTTGATGGGTAGAGTAATCTTGGTTGTAGGTTCTTCCCTTTCATCACTTTAAGTGTATCATGCCACTCCCTTCTGGCTTGCAGAGTTTCTGCTGAGAAATCAGCTGTTAACCTTATGGGAGTTCCCTTGTATGTTATTTGTCCTTTTTCCCTTGCTGCTTTCAATAATTTTTCTTTGTCTTTAATTTTTGCCAATTTGATTACTATGTGTCTCAACATGTTTCTCCTTGGGTTTATCCTGTATGAGACTCTCTGCACTTCCTGCACTTGGGTGGTTATTTCCTTTCCCATGCTAGGGAAGTTTTTGACTCTAATCTCTTCAGATATTTTCTCGGGTCCTTTCTATCTCTCTTCTCCTTCTGGGACCCCTATAATGCGAATGTTGTTGCATTTAATGTTGTCCCAGAGGTCTCTTAGGCTGTCTTCATTTCTTTTCATTATTTTTTCTTTATTCTGTTCTGAAGCAGTGAATTCCACCATTCTGTCTTCCAGGTCACTTATCCGTTCTTCTGCTTCAGTTTTTCTGCTATTGATTCCTTCTAGTTTATTTTTCATTTCAGTTATTGTATTGTTCATCTCTCTTTGTTTATTCTTTAATTCTTGTAGGTCTTAAACATTTCTTATGTCTTCTTGATCTTTTCCTCTATTCTTTTTCCGAGGTCCTGGATCATCTTCACTATCATTATTCTGAATTATTTTTCTGGAAGGTTGCCTATCTCCACTTCATTTAGTTGTTTTTCTGGGGTTTTATCTTGTTCCTTCATCTGGTACATAACCCTCTGCCTTTTCATCTTGTCTATCTTTCTGTGAATGTGGTTTTTGTTCCACAGGCTGCAGGATTGTAGTTCTTCTTACTTCTCAAATATCCTCTTTTTATATTGATCCCCTTATCATTATATAATGCCCTACTTTGACTTTTGTTATAGATTTTGTTTTAAAGTCTATTTTTTTCTAATATGGGTGTTGGTACCACAATTTTCTTGTTGGTTCTGTTTGCATAAAATATCTTTTTCCCTCCCCTCACTTACAGCATGTATGTGTCTTTAGCTCTTGATGTGAGTCTCTTGTAGGCAACATGTAGAATGGATCTTGCTTTTTTTATCCAATCATCCACTCTATATATTTTAACTGGAAAATTTCGCCCATTGATACTTAAAGTAACTATTGATAAGTATGTACTTATTGCCATTTGTTTTACTTGCTTACCAGTTGTTTTTGTAGTTCTTCTCTGTTCATTTCTTCTTTTTGTTTCTTCTTTTCTGATTTTTGATAATTTTCTTTAGTGGTATGCTTTTGTTACTTTCTCTCTAATTTTTGTGTATCTATTGTAGGTTTTTGATTTGTGGTTACCATAGGGTTCATATATGTTGACCTATACATCTATCTACTTGTTCTAAACAGGTAGTCCTTCTAAGTTCAATCACATTATAAAAGATTTACATTTTTTACTCACCTCTCCCACATTTTGTGTTTCTAGTGTCCTATTTTACATCTTCATTTCATCTCTTTACTGATCATTATAGTCATAGATGATTTTTCATGTTTTGTCTTTTAACCTGTGTACTAGTAATTAGTTTATCCTCAGCCTTTACTATATATTTACCTCTACTAGTGGGATTTTTTTTCTTTCCTAAAGATTCTTCTTATTAAAACCTTTTCTTTTCCACTTGGAGAAGACCCTTTAACATTTCTTTTAGGGTAGGTTTTGTATTCTTTTAGTTTCTGCTTGTCTGAGAAATTCTTTATCTCTCCTTCTATTCTAAATGATAATCTTGCTGGGTAGAGTATCCTAGGTTGCAAGTTTTTCCCTCTAAGCACTTTGAAAATATTATGCCACTCTCTTCTGGCCTGCAAAATTTCTGCAGAGAAATCAGATAGCCTTATGGAGACTCCCTTAATAAGACTTCATTTTTCTTTTGTTTCCATTAGAATTTTCTCTTTATCTTTAACTTTTGCCATTTTATTTATGATATGCCTAAGTGTGGGTATGTTTGGGTTCATCTTGCTTGGGGCTCTGTGCTTCCTGTATTTGGATAACTGTTTCATTCTTCATGTGTGGGAAGTTTTCACTTAATTTCCTTAAATATATTTTGACCCCCTTCTTTCTTCTCCTTCTGGAGCCCCTATAATGGGAATGTTGTTACATTGATGCTATCCCAGAGATCTCTTAAACTGTTCTCATTTATTATTATTTTAGCTTTTCTGATTGGATGATTTCCATTTCTCTATCTTGCAGATCACTTATGCATTCTTCTGTATCTCCTAGTCTGCTATTAATTCCTTCTAGTGTGTTTTCTATTTCAGTTATTGTGCTTTTTATTTCTGACTTATTTTTTATATTTTTTAGTTCCTCATTAAAATTCTCACTTTCTTCATTTATTCTTTTCATTAATTCAGTTAACATTCTTTTTACTGATGCTTTGAATTCTTTATCTGGTAAGTTGGTTTTTTTGTTTTGTTTTGTTTTGTTTTAATTTGTTCCATTATTTGTTTCTTCAGGGGTTTTCTCTTGCTCTTTCAATTGAGACAAACTCTGTCTTCTTATTTTGCTTAACTTTCTCTGTCTCTATGTATTAGGTGAAACTATTATCTACTGCAGTTCTAAAAGGGTGTCTTTATGTCTGAGCATCGCTATGTAGTCTAAGTGTACTTACTCACTTTGGTAAGAGAGCTGGATATGATGTGAATATCAGTCACATCTTTCCTCAGAGTGTGCTGGCAGCTATCACCTTGGTAAGAGCTGGAGCTTCACCTGTGTTCAGTGGCCATCACTACCATATTAGAGGCAGGGTTTGGTCTCTAGTTGCTGTAGCTGGAGCCCTGAGGGTCAGTTCTAAGCTGGCTCTCTTCCCTTTAAGTATGTGTTCTATGCACTCTTGCCCCAGAGGTGAGCAGTGCTTAACCAAGAATTGCCTATGTAGGCTCTTGGCATGTGAGAGGCACAGGCTTTGGGGACCTCTGTTGGGGTCACTTCTTATGTGCTGCCTGTGCAAGCACCAGTAATGGCTGCCTTGGTTCCATTTGGAGGCCACTTTAGATCTGAGCCTCCTTTACCCATCAGAGTTGATCTCTCCCCTCAGCCTCTGTCACATTTGCCTGCCCTGGTGTGGAGCTTTGTCACAGGGCAGGAATTGCCCATGTAGGCTGTTGGTGTGTGTGGGGGTGTAGGCTGTAGTGGTCCAGCTGTAGAGAGAAGTCAGGGCTTCTTTTGATGCACTTCCTGTGTAAATACCAGTAATGGCTTCCCCTGCCCTGCTCAGATGTCATTTCAGGTTTAAGCCACCTCTGTGTATCACAGCTGAGCTCTTTTCTCAGTCTTGGCAGCCCTTGTCCAGTGTGGAGCATGAAGCAAGTATGACTGGAATGTTTGCTTGGCTCAGGCTGGGACATATGCCAGGGTGTTTGTGGGAAACCAGTCAGCCACTCGTGCAATGTCAATCTGCCCTCTCCACCCTGATTCAGGCAAGCAAGCACATATATGCTCCTCATAAGGGGAGTCTCATGTTAGTCCTACCAGCTCTCCAACCAGCCAAGGGGATGCATATTCCCTGTGTCAGACACCAGGACTGGGGTGCCCAAAGTGTGGCTCAGACCACTCACTCTGCAGGGAAGATCTCCACCTGTGTAACCTTCCTTTTCCTCTGAGTCCCCTCCCAGAGGCATGGGTCTCAACCTGTCAGTTTTCTTCCCTTCTTACCAAATTCTGTGTGGATATTTCTTACAACCTTGTTGTATAGGAGTCTTTCTTCTAATTTCCAGTTAGCTTTTGGTGAGAACATTTCTGCATGTACATATATTTTTGATGTGTTTATGATTAGGGGTGTGTGTTCCACATCTCCCTACTCTGCCATTTTGATCCCCTCTAACCTTGCATCTTGAGACCTTACTCTTTTATTAGCTACAGAAATTTTATAATTTTTTGGCATTCTTTTGTATCTTCTAAATAGTCAATTTTGTCACTTTTGAATAGAGATAGTTTTATTTCTTCTTTCTTATTTACATAGCTTATGTTTTCCCTTTTTTATCTTTTTAAACTAGCTCAGTCTCACAGTAACTTTGTTTAATAGGATTGTTTGGGAGGACATCTTATCCCATTCCCAGTCTTAGAAGGAAAGTGTACAGTTTTTCAAGATTAAGTATGATGTTAGCTATACATTTTTTATAGGTGTTTGTCATTTTCATGAAGGTCCCTCTCTTTCTAGTGTACTAAGACATTTTTTCAGGAATACGTTTTGGAGTTTCAGTTTTTGTTTTGCATAATAAATATAATCATATGATTTTTATTTTTTAGCCTGTTAATATAGTGGTTTGTATTGATTGATTTTCAAATATTTTAATAGTCTTCAAAACCTGGTTATGGTATATAATTCTTTTAATCTGTTGTTGTATTTGGTTAACTACATTTTACTAAGGACTTGCATCTATATTCATGAGAGTTATTAGTCTACTGTTTTTCCTTCTTTTAAAAATTTTATCTGGTTTTGGTATTCAGGTAATACCGGTTTTATAGAATGAGTTTAAAAGTATTCTCCCTACTTCTATTTTCTGGAATATATTGTAGAGAGTTGGTATTTTTTTCCATTAAATATTTGTTAGAATTCAGCAGTGAAATGCTTTAGCTTAGTGCTTCCTTATTTGAAAGGTTATTGATTATTGATTTAATTTGTTCAATAGATATGAACCTATTCTGATTATCTCTTTCTTCTCATGCAAATTTTGATAGCTTATGTATTTCAGGGAACTGGACCATTTCATCTTAGTTATCAAATATGTGGGCTAGAATTATTTATAACATGCCTTTATTATAATTTTAATGATTATGGCATGATAGTGATGATCCCTCTTTCCTTTCTAATACTGGTAGTTTGTATCTTCTCTCTTTCTTTCTAGGTGGCCTGGCTAGAGCTTAACAGTTTTATTGATATTTCCAAAGAGTTTTAGATTTTAGTTTCCTTAACTTTATCAATGTATTTGTGTCTTCAATTACAGTAATTCTTGGATTTAAATTTTTTTCCTGTCCTTGATTCGGGTTTAAATTGTTCTTCTGTTCCTAATTCCTAAAGTTGAAACTTAGACTGTTGAGTTTAGATCATCCTTTATTTTTAAAATATGCATTTAATGCTGTAAATTTCCCTTTAAACACTGCTTTTACCACATTCCACAGTTTTGATAAGTTCTATTTTTTCATTTTCACTTAGTTCTACTTGAAAAACTTCTTTGACTCATGCATCATTTAGACATGTATTGCTTAGTTTCCAAATATCTGGGGATTTTCCAACTATCTTTCTGTTGTTGAGTTCTAGTTTAATTGTATTGTGGTCTTCAAACAAACTTTGTGTGATTTCCATTCTAACAAGTTTTTTGTGGTGTGTTTTATGAGTCAGAATGTGTTCTATCTTGGTGATTGTTCCATGTGAGCATGAGAAGAATAGGTATACTGCTCTTGTTGGATGGAGAATGTTTAAAATATTAATTAGATCAAGTTGACTGTTAATGCCATTTTGGTCAATCATATTCAAGTATGTTAATTTATTGCCAATAAGTGAGAAATGATAACATTGAGCAAAAGACCAACTTGGATGATGAAAATGTTGGAAAAGAAGGTAAAAGATCTTTAATGACTATGTAGTGTGTTTGATTTCTTTCCCCCTCTGTATTAAAATAAAGATTACTTTTTAAAATAATTTAAGATTAAAAAGTTTAAATTTTCTCAAATACACATTAATATAACTACATAAAATGAGATTTGTGCATAATTTAATAAAATGCTAGTGAATTCTAAGAAAAAATCATATTTATGTTTTCATTTAGAAAGCAATTTAATATAAGAACAATTGTAAAATCTCAAAAAAAATCTTAATCAGTATTAGAAACATCTGAGCCAAGAATGTTTTTCTTTGCAACTACAAAAATATATATATTTTTATTTATCACAATATTTTTTGGATTTCTCACAACTCGTACTTGTTCCCATTTTCTATTACAATTAGAAATGTACATTCACATAAGTGTGTGTGTGTGTGCATGTATGTACACCTGTGGGTGGGTGTGTATGAGTATGCATGTGTGATTGCTATTAGAAACAAATACAGCTATTTATAAATGACAAAGCATTTCTGGACACACCTTCTAAGGGTTAATAGTGAAAAAGCTAGCCTAGTCATATCTTGTGCTAGCAAGATTATTTACATTAGTTCCCTGTGGCTGCTGTAACAAATTACCACTGAATTGTTGTCTTTAAACAACATATATTTATTCTCTCATAGTTCTAGAGGCCAGAAGTATGAAATAAAAGTGTTGTCATTGATGCACTCCCTCCAATGGCTCTAAGGAAGAATCAATTTCCTGGCTTCTGGTGGTTGTTGGCATTCCTTAGCATTTCTTGCTATTCATTAAGCTTTTATTAACATCACTAAATCTTTTCACTTGTTTTTCTCTGTGGCCTCCTCCTCTGTGGGTGTGTATCTTCTCCTCTTTTTTTTTTTTTTAATCAAATCTTACACTGCTTCACTCTTATAAAGATGTGCCCTTGGATTTATGGTCCACTGGATAATCCATAGCTAGCATCTCCTCTCAAAATCCCTCACTTAATCACATATATATTTTTCATATGAAATAATAGTCTTTTTTTTTCTTTTTTACTGTACAAGATAAGATTCACAGTTTCCAGGGATTAGAATGTGGACATGTCTTTTTAATGTCATCATTATGGTCACCACAATCTGACCTTTAGCTCCAAGCTTTCCTGTCTGTACCACAGGCAAAAGTTACTCATTCAACCCCAGTTTGCCTACAAGTCTCATCCTATTACAGCTTCAATTCTAAGAAAAAAATCTTATATAAGTATTATCAGCTCAAAAGCCTCAAATATCACTACTTAAGTGATATGAATCAAATATGGATTAGACTTTGAGTATTAACAAAGATTATCTCCTAGACCAAACTCTAGCTAGCCTCCTCTGAAATTTCCTCTCAACTACACTTCAACCTTGGCCAGTGAAGACTTGAACAAACACTAACATAGTGTCTAAAAGCTACAAGCCACATCCCTAAGATGACCTCAGCCCCTCTTAAGTGTCTGACTGAGAAAACTCCAAGGATGACAAAAAAAATGTAATGTTTTTTTCCAGCCAACATCATGCCTAATTTCTTCAGTAAACGGTTTCCAGTAACAACCTTGTCTGTTTTCTAGAGCACACATTCATAAAAGTGAATCTCCTAATAGCATGTTTTGTTATCTGGATAGGTTGAGACTTTCTAAATCATAAAGTCTGAACACAGTATTATATATAGAACTACCTCAAATTCCTTGGTATTCCTGGCTAAAAGAATCTACCTATATGATAAATTATAAAGGCTGAGAAATTATTTTTAGTTGAATAGTTCAAGTGATTTTTGAATTTTGCATCAGATCATTTCAATTGTGTAGTCAGAATGCAGGTTTTAAGTGTGGAATCATGTTATTCCTGTAAGTAAATTTCATTGCCTAACCTTCCCAGGTGACAAGATCATTATAGTATTCAATGATATCACATGCAGATTTCTAAAAACAATTTGCTAGTTTTCAAATAAAAGGGAGGGAATTAAAGAGACACATAATTTAAAAGAAAATGTGTATACCTTTTGAATTAATTGTTTGAATAACAATGCAGTACAAATCTGGAAGTAATGATAGGCACTGGGAAGAAAGGAGAATTGAGTTAGCACTCAAAGTTTGGAACTGTTATTAGGAGGGTATTTAACTAAAAAAAAATGGGAGTATATTTTAAGATTCCAAAGGACGTTTCTACAATCCTTTTGAAGATGTAAATCTACCTTGATACATAAAAATTCCACTGTTGGAACTGGATGCTTAGTCTTAAACAATATAAAACCCTTCTGGAGGATTCCTTCATATTGCATCGGGTATTCATCATATTGAATATCTGTCCAGAAGAGATTTAAAACATCCCAGCTAATCTTCCAAAGCAAATGTAAAGTATTTTCTTCTGAGAATTACCCTAAAGGCTCATGACTGGACTAGAGAAAGTACATTCTTGTCACCAAAACTGAAGACTTCGCTCCTTAGAACAGATTTTTTACTTCACTTATAAAGGGTAAATAACTTCTACTCTTAAGCCCTGGTTTTACACAAGTCAACTCATTGGATTTCCAGAAACTTTATCTTAATCTACTTTTTAGAAATATGAAACTGTTACAAAGGTGGTAAAACAGAAGTTTCAACTTGGGTCTGCAATGCAGCACAATTCACATTTTTTTTTTCATTTTCCCAATGTGTTCCTTGTTCCTTGATTAAATATCTCTTAGCTGCCCAGTATAGAAAAGCTACTATTTGCAAAGTTTATTCTTGAAAAACTTGCTCTTCTATATGCTTCTCATCGAACAATCACCTTCACTAAAGTGTTGTTTTCTGGTTTATAATATGCTCACACTCTAAACCCAAGCCCTACTTAAATCAACTTGTATGGAGGAAATCTACCTTTTACCTAG
Source organism: Orcinus orca (assembly GCF_937001465.1). Taxonomy (NCBI): domain Eukaryota; kingdom Metazoa; phylum Chordata; class Mammalia; order Artiodactyla; family Delphinidae; genus Orcinus; species Orcinus orca. Next base: position 42,531,871 of record NC_064576.1, on the reverse strand, counting down.
TCCAAACCTGTCTCTTAAATAAAATAGTCTCATAGTTTCTCATTAACAGGACATATGCCTTTATCATACTAGTAGTATGGGAGCAATCAAAACTAAGACACATACAAAAGGCATTAATTCATGTAGTAGAATTGTTATAGCTAAAGAAAAATCACCATCTACTGACTTTTGGTGAAAAATACCACTAGGCTTATATTCAATAAATTTAAAAATAATTTACCATTTAATATAGTCTTAAAGTTTGAGTTCATTGCCAATTTCTGAAAGTACTGGCATACTTTGACTACTTTTTCTGGACCAATATGAAATTTATGCATTCTTGTGAAAATTACATTATCTTGTATCAGTGAATTTAATGAAGTCCAGAATACCTTAATAAAACCAAAGAACAGTAAAGAATTGTGTTCAGTCTTAAATTGCACTCCCCATGTATTCTAATTTCTTTTTACACAGAAAGCAAACATTTCTGACTATATGTATTCAGAGACTTTTCAATGAAGTGAATTTGTACAAGCCATGATCATGGTAAATTTAATATACCATATACCTTGAGGTATATTGACATTAGTGTTTTATTAGCATACAACCTAACAATTCCAATCCTATATCTACTTAAAATACTAAACCTCCCCTTGACTGATGATAGAGGGTAATTACTAACACATAGATTATGCTTTCTAGGGTTTCTCATTATATTTAAATTTATTATTTTAATAACACACACACAAGCTCACCCCTCAATAGGTATTTAGGTTTTGTTGTTATTTTGCCTTCATGGACTCCCCTAAGAATCTGCATATCTCTCATTCCTGAGAGACAGACACAATTATTTATACTTTTTTGTTACTTTTTACATAAATTCAGAAAAACCTAGGACCTGTTCATGTACATCAATTTTAGAAACCACAATTATTGAATGATTATAAGATGTTAAAATATATGTTACTGATCAAATAAATTTCAAGCAGATGTGTCCTTGCAGAATATGAAACTCTGTCTCTTAAACATAAATGGTGTATTTTTAAGTACTGTAACCTTGTTTATAAGAATAACACCTATGCAAAAGAAAGGGCTTTCACTCAGAGTTATGATAATTTTATACAACTATATGCAAAGCTCAGATGTTCAGATATTAATTCCCCTTAGTAGAAAAAAAAATTCCATTAATAAAAGCCACTAGTACAGTACTACAGATTATGGGAGATCAAAGAAGAAAAATAGATTAAGGAAATCAAATGGAATTTGACTGTGAACAATTAGAAATCCCAAGTGTTTCCACTGAAATACATGTATTTGATCTGTAATAACAGCTGGTGAATTACTCATTTCCAATTTTAATTCCACAGAGGTTGTTCTACTTTTTAGCCTTTCATTTAATGGCATGTGTCTGTACTAATCTATATAATATTTCTTATCAAGTAAGTTCCCTGAATGTAATTTTTGGTAAAATAACCAAAAAGAAATTTGTTTAAGTAAAATACAATTAGTACTAAAAATAATGGGAATGTGATCATCATAAATACAGTGACCTAATTTTAATACCAGCTATTTTTTCATATAATTTAGAAGTCATTTTTAAAACCCATAAAGGAAGAGTTTAAATATTATAAAAATAATAATTTTCCCAGTGTCTAGTCTAATATTATGCCATTGGAAAATGACATGAAATGTAAACAATTCACCCAAAACATGTTTAATGTCTTTTCTCTTTATCATTATCACTTTAACTTTTAAAGATATATTCATATTTTAAATCCATTTTATTTATTGTTCTAATAAAGTCCATGTAGCTTTACCTGTTGTTTCAAGCAGAACTTTTGAAAAACATATGTTTAGCATAAGTTATTCTTTAGGCATAGCTTCTTTTAATTCTTTGAGCATATTTATAATAGACATTTGTGAGTTTTTGTGTGATAAACATCTAGGTCCCTGCAGTGTCCTTTTGCATTCACTGAGTGAGAGTTGCATGTTCTCTCTTATTCTGGATCTCTGGACTCTGTTTTCACCTTTGTGCATACACACTGAGGTTTCTGTTTGATGTCTGTATTATTCTTTTTATTTTTAGTTTAATTTCCAAGAGGCCGTTTCTGTATCTGTGCAGTTAAATATTCATCAATGATTTGAGCAGAGTTAGTACTCCAACACCGCAAGCCTGTAAGGCTACCAGTATCTGCTGATTGACCTGGGGTTAGGCTGGAAAGCACATTCAAAGGCCAGCCACTTGACAAGTCTTCCATGGCTTTTACTTTCCATCAGGGCCTCTCGGGTCTTGCCTGAGCTTGCATGTAGTTTCCTAGTAACTAGGTATGTGTGGAATACATAAATAGCCATCTTATGGCTCTTTTATTTCAGGATGTCCTGGTTAAATTGCTGGCTTGTCTGCACTCAACCCAACCAGGACCATGACCTCAGACTATAAAGGCACATGTTGTGCCCATTTGTTTCCTACCAAGTTTACTACTATTAAAGAGCAAAGCTCTGAGGTTTTGCCCTGGTCCCAGATTCACTCTGCCCCCTCTGGGGGCAAAGCTGATTATTTTAGGGGTCTGCCACTTTCTTAAAATTGCAACTTATATCAACTGTGGAGGAATAGGAGCAGCTTTAGGCAAGAAAGCCATAGACTAGTGCTGTTATTTTATGAAGGTCTATTAGTTTTCCAGGAATAAATGCTTCTTAATTTGCTGTCTGCCACTGATCTATTTCTAGAGCCTGGAAATGATAGTTTTGGTCAATTTGGTCCAGTTTTCTGCAAAGAGGATTTCACCAGTATCTTCATATCACCATAGTTGGAAGTTCCTTGAATGTGACTATTGAATTTGCAATATACTTTCCCTACTCCTCAGTGCCCTTCATTTCACATTATGAACCCTGAGGATCGTGAAGGCAACGGAACATGATGCAGAGCTTGACAGCAAATTAGGTGATTGACCTGTGTGACTCCTTGACCTGAGCTGATGATTCCTGAGACTTCTGGACTGAATCTTATCTGTAAGTACACAGGTATAAATTGAAATTATCTTTAATACTAACTACGGGAAAGAAGAAAGGAAAGAAAGAAAAAGTAAAGACTTTCCCAAGCGTTCTATACTTCTTCAAATGTTGTGTTTATTAGTTGGTTTCTGGTTTTATAAAAGAACAATTTTTTATTGTGTTTAAATAAGAACTTGTTGAAGTTAAGCTTTATAAATTATCACTTTGCTAGAGAAAAATAGGAACCTGGGTTCTGAATACACTTTGCCTAGTGAGGGATTCTACACAGAGTTTACATGAGTGTGTATAAGGAAAAATAGGAAAATCATTTTCTAGCTAAAAGTGGCATAATCAATCTCCCATAACAAACCAATTTTAAGGACCTACACTTACAATAATTATAAGAGCCTAGTAACAATTACATTTATAATTTTTGTTCTTATTTAATACTAACACATATATAGAGAGCATTTTGTTTATTATTTTGATAACCCACCTTGTTTTAAAATTTTAGTGCCTCTGAGGTCACCAAAATAAACATTTTTCTCTAATTTTATTCTATTTTATCTGATTAAGACAGCCAATTTTAACACCATGATTATATTTCATGAAGCTTGTGGTTATCGAAAATATTGCAACCACTATTTTTTGCATAATTGAGTTCAGTCCAAATATTCAAGACTGAATTTTCTGATTCACACATCTTCATTTGTTGCCTTATGAACTGCCATTTAAGAATTTTTGCATTTCTACAGCTGTATGGTACAAACTAATTCACTATAAAACTTTGCATTATCACATATAATGATCAATTATTTTAAATAGAATATGGCCTTGATAATATTTAGTTTGCAGTTTTATAATGTATTACTTGCCAAAGAATCCAAGTTCTAATTTTTGGTCTAGTGTAATCTTGTATTCTATTTTTAAGTATGTGACCAATTTATAAATAATTTTTATTTATATGGAATGATTACGCTTTACTAATGAGGATATAATGCTCCCTTGTTTAAATACTCAATTTGACAAATGTGTGATTTTGTGAAACCATAATACTAATAGTGACAATCTCTGTAATTATTTTATCCAAAGAATGGTGATCATCTATTTGTTCATATAGAATACTTAGGACCACACTCAACACATTCAAGTGGGTTTTACCTGTAAGTTTCTATTTGCCTATGTTTTTTTTCAGATAAATAGATTAACCACATGGGGACACTATTTTGAAACTATGAGAATTAAGAGCACAGATCCAGAATATAGAAATGTTTTCATCTTTTGTATACTGTGAGTTATTAGTATAATGTCATTTATAGTAAAATCACATCATTCATATTCACTTAGACTTGTTCTGTAGGAGCCAATCGTCTGCACTCTGGAATGACAACACCTTGCTATGGTAAAATAAAAATCTAATTATCATACCATACTAGAGAACCCCAGAGAACCACAGTAGAAATTAGTGACCTATAGTCAGAAATTGTTATGTGAAATAATTACTTTTGTTGCTGTGTCTAAGTTTGCTAGATCTCTTTATTGACAGAAAAGGTTACTTTTTTTACATTTTTATTGCCTTAAGAGAAGACATTTATTTTTATGTGTAAGTGATTAAGTTCTTTTCTACTGAAGGAGAGGTAACTGTAGACAAAGAAATGAGATGGGACCTAGGGAATGTTGAGGGGTAATTATCAAATTACTTACTCAACTACTGAATACTTTAGCATTTTATGCCTTCAATTTGCTTATCCAAAGATTTTCTTAAACAAATTATTATTGAAAAGAAAGTACTTTTTCATTTTGAATATTTCAGAAGGATTTTGAATGTGACACATTTTTGTGCATTCAGTGTGATAAAAGAAAAACCTCTTTAACTTTCTTCTTTTGGTAGCTTGGCTAACTGGGCTGGATGAATACAGTCTGGAGAGAGAGAAACAAGGCCTCTGGCTGATGTCATTGTCTCTGGGAACCAATTACATACTTTGAAAAAAATGAAAACAAACAAAAAACTCTCCTAAAATAAAATTATTTAGTAATATTAGGAAAGAGACAGGAGATGGAATATTAATATTAGGCATATGGAAAGAATAGTAATAAAAACCGTGATCCTTACATCAAAGTAAAATGCAAATCAAGAAATAACATATGTGACAAAAAATAACTGTTTTTAAAAAGAAAGGGCCAAAATTCATACCATGGACACAGCTTTAGTGAATAGTATTCAGGCAGTACTGATCTGCAGTCACTATTACCACCTCTATGTCCACTTCCCTTTATGCCATCTGGGTTCTTTTATTGTTTTTTAAAAAGAAATTCCATCTATTTTCATATGTACTAGAGCAGAAAGATCAAACACACTCTGACATAACCAGAGACAGTGACAATCTGCTCCTTGTTGTCCCCAGGCTCTGTCGTGTATTTAGTCAAATTCAGTGTTTGGCTTTCAAGTGTTGTGCAGCAATATATCATTTTATTGGCAAGCTAAGTACAGCCCCAGCTCCAAGACTGAATAAGAAAGAAGAAAAAAAGTTTTGAGATGAGATGAGAAAGATGGCCGGTTTTATAAACCAGTCTCTATTTGTCCTATGGGGGTTTAAAGGCCCCAGATAGTCCATTTTTTCTTTTTCAAATGAAAATTTTTATGCTATTGTTCACAGAGTATCCACAATTATTCTTAATTGTTCTTAAGTCCAGGTCTTACCTTACTAGATTGAGACAGTATGACAGTAAATTTAAATATCCCTTTGTAAAAGTGTAATATATAATGGAGGCTAGTCCATATAAATGACAAGTTTTCTTAGTTGAATTCAGAAATAAAAATGGAAAATATGTAATAGGTTTAATAAAATTATCAATCACCTTTGTCTATAACTTTATTGTACATTATTTACCATGATAAATTTTCATATTTAGCATGGCTAAAGCTATTAAGGAAACCACTTCCTTTAACCTCCAAGCCTGGGCTTCCCTGGTGGTGCAGTCAGTGGTTAAGAATCCATCTGCCAATGCAAGGGAATCGGGTTTGAGCCCTGGTCCAGGAAAATCCCATATGTTGTGGAGCAACTAAGCCCGTGGGCCACTACTGAGCCCCCATGTCAAAACTACTGAAGCCCGTGTACATAGAGCCCATGCTCCACAACTAGAGAAGCCACCACAATGAGAAGCCTGTGCACCACAACAAAGAGTAACCCCCACTCACCGCAACTAGATAAAGTCTGCATGCAGCAACAAAGACCCAACACAGCCAAAAATAAATAAATAAATTTATAAAAAATAAATCTTCAAGCCTTTAATCCACTCCCAGCCTCCATGCACATCTGCCTTGCCTACATAAAGCTCCCACTTCCACCATTACCTTGATCATAGTAGGGAACTCTTGCACCCTTCCTAATTTCTGTGTTGCTTAATGTTTGTTACAGAGAAGGGATTGAGAATTTCCACAAGTTCATGTCTGACATGCCTAATTAAACTGGATAGATTTGGCTCAACACCATCTAGAGAGCAATGGAGGCAGAACCCCCATGTACACCTAACAGCCATCTCAATTATGCATTCTGACTAGGTAACACAACCACAGAATATTTTCTCAAGTGACATATTCCAGTTCCTGATTTAACTAAGTCCATGAGATTACCATCACAGCATCACTGTACCTTCCAAGCTTACTCTGTAAAATCTTCTCTATTTCTCATGGAGATCAATGTACATTGCCAGCGCATATCTAATAATGTCCTATGCCCTCTGGCCTATATCTTTGGAAAGGGCCTTAGATGCCACACACACTGAAGGTTGGCTGAGCCCACCTCAGTCAATCATTTTTATACAGAATATAAAATATTTTTAACTGAGGTGACAATTCAGACTTCTTTTCAAGTATTTTTCATTCTAAATTTGGATCCTTATAATTGGATTTGAATATATCCAAATTTGCCCTGACTTTTTTTTTTTTTTAACATCTTTATTGGAGTATAATTGCTTTACAATGGTATGTTAGTTTCAGCTTCACAACAAAATGAATCAGTTATATATATACATATATTCCCATATCTCTTCCCGCTTGCGTCTCCCTCCCTCCCACCCTCCCTATCCCACCCCTCCAGGCGGTCACAAAGCACCTGACTTTTTAAAGGTATGTTTGTCACAGCAGGTTGTCTCACCTTTAAGAGTTAGGTCATGTGCTATCATTTCTTCCTTTTCCATTCAGTTCTTTGAAACCCATATAACCATCTCCAATTGTAATTTTTGCTAATTTTTTTTTTTTGTGTGTGTGTGCTTGGAATCCTCTATCTATAAGCTATTCTAATTTTCTAGTTTTACATTTATTTCCTCCAAATTCCATTGGCAAGCTATGACTATTTTAATTTTTCTAAGGATTTTGCAACTTCTTGCCAAGATGGAGATGAAAACCTTTTAGCAAAACTTCCTCTTCTTTCTCTCTTTTTTTTACATCTTTTTTCATTTTCATGTTAAAAATGTATATGCTTTATAAATTATGATTTGTGGGTCAATCTTATGGCTAAATTAATCTGTAATATTACAAAGGATTAAATTGTTAATTCACTTGAAGCAGACATCTATCTATGAAATGAAAGACACAAGAAAAATCTGGAAAAGAATGTAATATTCCTTTCTGCAGGAAATCTGACCTATTTAGATTTAGTTCCCTATTAGTTCCCTAAATTCCCGTTTTCTACACTGTGACACAAATTGGTTTAGGACCAACAGATTAGTGCTAACAAAAGGAGCATAATACATCATCTCAGAGGAAATTATTTAGCATGAAGGCCTTCTTTTTTTCACTTGATTTGTCATACAGAGGAAGAGGATCTATATAACTAACTTCTACTCTCCAGCCAGCTATTTTTCGAAATCCAAAATTCCAGGATTACTTACAGCAACCATTCTAAACCAAATACTGTTAAAATATCCTTAGATAAAATGGTTCTGGATTGCCTACTAGATAGTAAATAGCATTACAATGTTTATAAGGACATCTAGTCACAGTCCATTGTCCATTATGTTAGTCATATTAGCTATCCAAAAAATTAATTAATATGGAAAAAAAGTGTAATGTCCTCTGCATGACAAAGAGGTGAGAAATGTGCTCTTCATATATTGTACTTAGATTTGAATGTATTCAAATTTGATCTGATGTTTTAAAGGTATTTTTGTCGGTCACAACACTTTTTTATTTTTATTTTTTTGCTGTGGGGAGAGAGGTTAGAATGGGCTTATTTCTCACACAGTCAAGGAAAATGATTTTAAAAATGAATGTTTCCATGTTAATTTATGTTGAGAAGTCAGATCCTAGTAAAAATACAGTTCATACTAAACACTGGGCAAATGTTAGAATGAATATTTCACACAGAATCCATGCCAAAAAGTGTTTACTCATAACTATAGCAATGAATTATAAACAAATTATTGAAGATTTTAAAAAAGCAATTACTGTATTTGTTTGTTAACGCACCCATAACAAAATACCACAGACTAAGTGGCTTAAACAGCAGAAATTTATTTTCTCACAGTTTTGGAGGCTGGAAGTCTAAGTTCAAGGTATTGGCAGTTTTGATTGCTTCTGACCCCTCTCTCCTATTGGCAGTTTTGATTGCTTCTGACCCCTCTCTCCAAGAAGGCAGCAGATGGCTGCCTTCTTGCTCTGTCCTCGTGTGGTCTTTCTTCTGTGAGTATGTATCCCTGAGATATCTCTTCTTATAAGGACACCAGTCAGATTATATCAATCCCCACCCTAAGTTTCCATTTTAACTTAATTACCACTTGAAAGGGTCTATCTCCAAATATAGATACATTCTGAGGTACTAGGGTTTAGAGCTACAATATATGAATTTGGGGGGGGGGGCTCATTTCAGCCCATAACCATTACTTTACCTTATCCAGGTGTACTGAACCATTCTCTATACATGATTGTAGCAGATATATACTTGCATTTGTATCAATCAAATTCTATGTAATCAATATTAGTCTTGAAGAAATTAGCCAATAGTGTACTTTATGTGAATCATGAAAAAACTTTTAATGTACCTCTCTAAAGCTCAAATCACCAAAATGTTAATTCTCTTTCATACCTAATAAATTAATTTTGTTTTGCAATTCTTTGTGCTCTTCAAACACTATTTCAGTAAGTTCTAATTTCAGTCATATGAAGCATTGAGTTTTGTGTTTCACACTAAACTACATTGTAGAAGAAAAGATCTTTGATTAAAAGGATGCTATTTGATCTTAAATAGCACTATCAGAGTTACACAAAATCATCATTAATGCCTTTGTTTCCTTATTTCTGAATATTACTCTATTATAGAACATATTACATGCATTTCATTTAGACCTTTCATTTACATCAATGTACTTTTCTTAGTAAACTAAGAAGAGAAATCTTGTGTAATGGATTTTCAACTAGGTGTTTTTGTGGCAGTCTCAAGAGTGACATGGTTGAAGGAAATACAGTTTAACAGAACAGGCAAATAATCAGAGTTCTTATAATATATTAAAAAATGCCACTTATTTGTTAACAGAGACCTACTAAATCAGAGAATGCCATAACACTTCCATCAGAGAAGCTTACACAGTCCTTCCAGTTACAAATGCACACAATGGCCAAACATACAATCTGATGAAAGTTAAGAAACAATCAGGCTCTCCAAGAAGCTTGCTCAATTTTCAGTTCCCAGAGATTATTCTAACTGTTCTGGAGGCTCCAGCTATGAGGGTCTTACTTGCTCACAAGTAGAAAGAAAAGGTAACAACCTCAAATGATTCTAAGTGTTTACAGAGTGCTGGATGAACCAAGGATAAATTTTTCATATATAAGGTCCATTCGTAGACCTAGAATTCAAGCCACCTTAAGAGTAGTTGTTGAAGTCCACTCTCTTACCTCACTCTCAAGGTAGTTGTTCTCATCATTTCAGTCTTTTAAAAATATTCCTTGTATATGTGGTAGAAAACCAAACAAATGTTCATTATGATGAACACTGACTACAAAAATTCTCAGTAATGATAAGGTGAGGTGTACAATTTGAACAACTCAAAGTATTCCACATCTCTTATCTAAGTGAATTGTTTTCTATTCTACTTCAACATTTTTTTCAAGATAAAAATGCCAACACAACTCTTTCCTGTTAAAACTAATAATTTTATAGGTATTAAAATTCTCATTATATAAAGAATAGTAGTCTTCTCTTCAAACTGAACTCTTAATAAACACTATCTCTGGATATCTCTAAAATCATTTTTGCTCTATATCTACAAAAAGATCATTCAGGCTTATCTATTCCAATCATAAAATATGCCATTTTCAAAGAAATGGTGACCTTTTTAGAGTGCAAAATTTCTCTTTCCTTGTATAAAATACACACACATTTGTGCACACTTAAAACTCACCTAACATAATTCAATAATATAGTATCAAGCATATTCAAAAAGACTGTAGCAAAATCTATTTTTGGATATCTGTTCATGGTAGCAATGATACAATAGATACAATAAGGACAACAATTAATCCCTCTTTATACAACTAGAAAACTAGACAAATATATGAAAATAATATATTCAGATAATGGAAAAAGTGCAGGAATATGATCTCTGAGGATAGGAAATAATAAGGTGAGCCTTATCATTTCCTCAGCTTTCTACTTGGAGACAACATCTGGAATGCAGGCACAGGGAAAGAAAACACAAACAGATATTGATAAACTTGATGAGATGAGGAGATGGAAATAGAAACTCATGGAGGATGAGGCAAATGGAAGCTGCTAGGAAGATTTCAGATGTAAACACTCCAGAAATATGATGGGGATCAATATTAATCATTGCTGAGGTCTACACTCCCCAGGTACAAATTGAAAGTGTTGAGGAGGGTCAAAGAATGACTGGATAGTTTTAAACTGAATTATTCCTAGAGATGACACAAAGCAGGGTACATCTGAGCTCTGAGAAGCCAGAGTAGAATGTACTTGACCATTATCTGAGGCATAAAATGGAGACTGCAGACAGTGATATATCTTACTAGAAGGGCTGAATTAGCTATGGAGTGAAAGGCGATATAGACCCATCCTTAAAAATTATCCCACAAAGTGAAGCAAGCTGTAAGGAGATCAAACTAATCGAAAAGTAATCTAACTGCCTGCCAGGAAAAGCCTAGCACCACTGAAAATAGAGACAACAAATTTCAGGTACAATACATGTAATATTCACAATATTCAGAATCCAATAGTTTTTAAAAGTCTTAATTATGATCCATAATTAAGAAAATTCAGTGTGCTATAATTACAGAAATGGCAGAGATGATAAAAAGTAGAAGACCAAATTTAAAGATAGTAGCAGAACCATTTTCAAGTATTTAAAGAAAGAAACATGTATATGTTGAAATGATGACTGCAAGTGCTAAACAAAAGAGAAAAACATAACATTCTACGCTAATGAAAATTTCATTAAAATTGAGAATGAAATAAAATTTTTGGAGAAAATAAAAGAAAAAAGAAAAAAAGATATTGTCAGCAGAACAGAACTACAAGTAATGTTATGGGAAATTTTTCCCAAGGAAAGAAAATTATGTAAATAGAAAACTGTACCTCCACAAGACAATAAAAATTTCTATAATTTGTAGAGAAATGTAAAAGTTATTCTAGTAGACGTCTCCATGATATCTTTCAATGGTCCCCATCACTTGATATCCATGTATTTGTGTAATCTTTCTTTGAGCATGGGCAAACCAGTAATTTGCTTCCAATAGATAGAAAAGGGGATGAGAAGTCACTTCCATGTCTAGGTTACATTAAGATCACTACTTATTTCATGTTAGAAGACACTCAATTGCATTAACACCTTGCACAGTTTGATGAAGTGAGCTTTCATGTTGAAGAAGCCATATAAAAAGGAACTGAAGATGTCTGGCCAACAGTCAGCTAGAAATTGAGGCCCTCAGTCTGACAACATTTGAAGAATTGAAATATTCCAACAGCCATGTGATATAGGCTTCCCCAGCCAAGCTTTGAGATAAGACTTCAGCCCTGTACGTTAACTAAATTGCAGCCTGTGAGGAACTAGAAAGGAGAGGATCCTGCCAAGCCATGTCCATATTCCTGACCCACAGAAATTATAAGATAATAAGTGTGTTTTATTTTAAGCCTCTAAATTTGTGGCAATTTGTTACACAGCATTAGAAAACAAATCCTTTTTTTTTAATTTTTAAACCTTTAAAGGATAATTGACAGATTAAAGCAAAATATTGACAATTCCTTTTACAGTTTGCAATATGTTTAGAAGTAGATCATATAACCATAATAGGAAAAGGGTTAAGAGATGAAAGTGAAAGTATATCATTTTAAGGGTTTAATGTTATTTACATTTCTGTAGTATTATTAAAAAATAGAGTATGATAAATTAGAGATGTGTGTTTTAAACCCTAGAGCAACAAGTAAACAATAATAAAAAGCACCATCTGGTATGCAGGGTAACCCAATAATAGAGAATAAAGAGAGTACTAAAAGCTATTCACTTAATCCAAAAATATATATGAAAAATTGAAAAAAAAACAGCTAAGAACAGAGGGTCATAGAGTAAACAAAAAGCAAGAAGGTAGGTTGGAATCCAATAATTAAATTAATTTAAATTAAACATGATAAATTATTTAATTTAAAGACACATTTAAAGTCAGATGAGATACAAAACAAGACACAATTCAATGTTATTTTTTAACAAAATTCTTACTTTAAATTTAAAAGTAAAAGGATAAAAATGACATACTATAAACTTTCTAAGCAGAACAAAGTTTGAGTCACTTTATATTGATAAAGAAAATGTGGATTTCAAAACAAGTAAATATTACCAGAGATAAAGTGGAACATTTCATAATGATTAAATGCCAGTATATCAAGAAAGCATAATGGTTGTACTCAACCACACAGTTTAATAATTCATAAACTAAGAAAAAAAGAGTTACAGACAAATTTTTAATCATATTTGGAGGGTTCAGCATTCTTCTCTCTTTAATTGATAGGAAACATATATGGAGAATCATTAAAGGTATAAAAGACATTGAGCAATACTTTTAAATGTTTTATCCTAATTGATATTTTTGGGACACTCTGTCTAATAAAGGAAAAATAAATATTTTTTTTAAGTTCACATGAAATATTTACCAAGAAAGACACACCATAAAACAAATTTAAATAAATCTGAAACAAAATTTAAACAAAGCTCAAAGAATTGAAATTATATAGTAGATGTTATTTGACTAAAATGAATTAAATTAGAAGTCAATAATAGAAAGATATATTGAAAATCCCAACATATTTGCTAATTAAACCACACATTTCTAAATAACTGGTCAATCAAAAATAAATTACAAAGGAAAAGGGTACACAACCTAACACATTTTTTGTGGTTTAGCTAAAGTAGTGTTTAAGAATAAAATGTGGCTTTAAATAATTTCATCAGAAAAAAAAATTCTAAAATCAATAACCTAAGCTTTTCATTTAATACACAGAGAAAAGAAAAACAAAGAACATGAATTGAGGAAAGGGAAAGAGGAAATAAAGAGCTAATATCATAAAAATTCTCAACCAATTAAAAAATAACAAACTGTAATTTGACACAGCAGACTAAAAAGAGAAATGAAACGGTCTGATGAAATCAAGATTGAACAAGGGGACATCAATGCAGACCCTACAACATTATATGGTAATAGGGATATATTATTTAAAACCTTTATGATAATAAATTTGGAAATTTAGATAAAAAATGAACAGCTTCCTAGAAAGTCACATATTACCAAAATGGACTTAAAAATAAAAAGATTAATAAACATGTATTTAATTTCAACTGAATTTGTAATTATAAACCTTGAAATGAAGAAAACCCTGGACCCTGAAAACTTTAATAATGAACTATATGAAGTCTTATAAAAGAAATATCTTCAATCCTATGCAAACTATGTTAGCATATAGACAATCAGAAAATACTTTCTTAATCATATGATGATTGCAAAATCTAAACTTTGTTAGCTGAAACCAAGACTCTAAAACTAAAATCAAAACTCTGATAGCAAATCTAAAATATTAGGAGAAAGTAATCTATAGAGCTATAATCTTTGGGGTTGTAGACTCAGACGTATTAACAGTAAATCAAACCCAATATTATATAAAGAGAGAATATATGATCAAGTATGGTTTAGTAGTAATGTGAATTTGTTAATCTTTAAAAATTAATTGATATAATTTTCAATATTAATAAAATTTAAAATAAAATTAAGAAAGCTTATCCTCTCAACACATGCAGAAAAACCATTTAACAAAATTCAGCACCATTTACAACAGAAACCCTCAGAAATTCAGGAAGAAACTTTCTCAGTATTATAAAAGTTATATATTAAAAATAAATGAGCAGCATTATACTTAATGGTTATAGACTAAATGTTTTCCTTGAAAGAAAGAAAATAACAACCAAAAATCTGTCTGCTTTTATCAACTCTAATCAACAATGAACTGTAAGTCCTAGCTAGTACAATAAGGCAAGAGAAAGAAATAAAAAAGAGTAAACACATAGAATAAAATTCTTAATTTTTAGATGACACAATATTTGTGTATATGAAAATCACTATGACAGCCAATGGAAAGACAATGCTTCTAGCAAATTGAAAGTAGTTAGCAAGATTACAGAACATGATGACAATATAAAAATAAATGAGCAGAGATTCAAGATGGAGGAGGAGCAGGAAGATGTGGAGTTCATCTCTCTCCATGGATCAATCAGGAGTACAACTATAGATGCAACAATTCTCAGAGAACACCAGCTGAAAACTAGCAGAAGGTCTTGGACACCAGAAAGGACTATATAGATCCCTGCATAACTGGGTAGGATGGAGAAAAGAAGGAGGAGAGGAAGGGGGATGGGAACTGCACACCAGGGCAGTGGGGCTGAAGCAGAGGAGAGATTCCCAAATCTGGGGAAACCCCCCTTCTCCATCAGGGAAATTGATTGGGACAGAAGGCTGTTGGAGACTGTTGGAAGAGGGTGAAGGCAGCTGATCTGTGGCAGAGGGGACAAAGTGAGAAACAAACAGACAGTCCGTACCTCAGCCTTACATGCCCCAGAGTGGGACATGTGTTCACGGGTATGCAAGGGGGCTGGGAGAAGGAGCGTGGGGATTGGAGAACAGGCTCAGGGCGAGAGCTGCTGTTGGCTGTGGGGAGACAGACTGAGGGGATGGGAAGGAAGAAATCCGCAGCAGGGAATGCCTACAGAGAACACTGGGTTGCCATGGAAGCAAGGTGTTACTGCTGAGTCACACGCAGGGAGAGAGGCCACTATTGTAACCTCTCTCCCCCTACACACCAGCGCTGGCTACTGAGAAATTAAAAAAACCCTCAGAGCTGGCCCTCATGTGCTGACTTCAGGGATTAAAAAAAAAAAAACTCTCAGGACTGCTCTTCACACACCTGCTGCCAGGCACCAGAAAAAGCCTGACCAGGGCTGGCCCTCATGTGCCTTATGCCAGGCACCAGAAAAGGCACTCACTAAGGCCATATCTGTTGTGCATGTGGCCACTGGCTTCCCTACACATTTGGCACTGCTGCGGATGTGGTGATCCAAGCAGTCATATGACCTCTGTACCCTGTCCTCACTGGGGCAGACCCAAGAGGACCAAGGAAGCCTTAGGACGAGACTCCTGTGGGTGGACCACATGCAGAGATGGAGGGAAAACCAAAGCTGAACCCCAGGAATGGGGCGACTAAGGAAGAAGATCAAAAACCTTTCCATCAGCTCTACAAGCTGCAGATTAAATTCCCATGATCAGCTAGGTAGACCTGGCATCTATGGAATGTCTGGGTTGACAAGTGTTCCCACAAATGAAAATGGTCTAGCTCTGGCAGCTGTGGACATTGGGGGCAAGCACAAGCAGGAATTGGGCCAGATCAGAGACTGAGTGCTCCCCACAGGGCTCACAGCAAGTCCAGAGACCAGCACAGAGAGAGGAGAGCCTCTTGGGGAGACAGAGGTAGCCTGTGGCTCATGATATGTGCAAGGGCACTTACAGCAGAGACCCCAGAGAAACATATTATTATTATTAATTTTATTATGTTTTGAATCATTGTGTTGTTGGTTCTGGCTTTTTTGTTGTTGTTGTTTCTTTATTTCTTTTTATTAAGTTTGTTTCTTATTGTGGGTTTTTTTTAAAAAATTTAGTCTGTTGGTATCTCTGTGTTTTATTACATTATTTTTTATTTTTTATATATTTCTTTTCTTACATTGTTTTCTGTTGTTCTGTGTTCTTTGCCCTTATTTTTTCTTCTTATTCTTTAATATTTTTCAGTTTTTATACACTTCCATTTCTACTTGGCTTTTCTGTTGTCCTGTGTATTTTCCCTTTCTTTTTAATTTTATTATTTTCTAATTATTTTTATCAGTTTTTTTTCTGTTTCCTTGCTTAATTCTTCAGTTGGCACACTGCTTTAGTTTTGTTTTTAGGTTATGTGTTTTTCTTACTTTTAATCCTAATTGTTTGATTTCGTTTTTGAGTTATTCTATATCTCTGGTTGTTCTCTTGCTTTTTGTTTCATTTTGTTCTGTTTTTGTTTCTTTTACATTTGTGTGTGTTTCCTTGTTTCTGTTTTTCTTCGTTTGATTTTGTTTTCACCTTTCTCTGGGATTTTGCTTGTCTTTTTTAAAAATATATTTTATATTTTTATATTTCTATTTCTACATTGCTTTTCTGTTGTTTTGTCTTCTTTCCCCTTACTCTTTTTCTTTTTTGTATCATTTTTGTCAGGTTGTTTTGTTTTGCTGCTTCATCCTTTAGTTGGCGCTCTGCTTTGCTTTTGTTTTTTTCTTTTGTCAGTTTTCTTTTTAATTGTTTGATTTTGTTGTTGTGTTCTTTTATTTCTCTGGTTGTTCTCTTGCTTTTGCATTTATTTGGTTCTGTTTCTCTTTCATTTGTGTGTCTGTGTGTGATTTCTTGTTTCTGTTTTTGTTTGTTTGATTTTACTGTTTACCATTTGTCTGGGGTTTTGTTAGTCATTTTTTTTTTAATGTCCTTTATTGCTGGAAGGAGCAACTTGCAGGATCTTGGTTCCTCAACCAGAAGTCGGGCCTGAGGGTCTGGGGTGGAAGAACAAAGTCCAGGATGCTAGACCACTAAAGAATTCCCAGCCCTAGGGAAGATAAGTCACCCAGAGCTCTCACAGAGGCCTCTATTTGAGTCCAAGACCCAGCTCCACCTAACTGCCAGCAGCTCCCAGCACTGGATGCCTCACAAAAAGCAACAAATAAGACAAGAATACAAACCCACCCATAAGCACACTGACTGTCTAAAGTCATGCTAACCTCACAGACACCCCAAAACACACCATCTGACATGGTCCTGCACATCAGAGGGAAAAGACTCAGCTCCAACCACCAGAACACAGGTACCAGTCCCTCCCATCAGGAATTGTATGCAAGGAACTGGTTGAAACTTACCAATGGGGACAGAGAATGGAAGCAAGAGGAACTACGACTCTGCAGCCTAGGGAAAGGAGACCTTAAATACTGTGAATCAGAAAAAAAGAGAAGACAAAAATATCTTTCAGTCAAAGGAGCAATATAAAAACCCACAAGACCAAATAAGTGAGGAGGAAATAGGCAAACTACCTGAAAAATAATTCAGAGTAATGATAGTAACAATGTTACAAAATCTCAGAAAAAGAATAGAGAAAACACAAGAAAAGTTTAACAAGAACCAAGAAGAACAAAAGAGCAAATGAACAGTAATGAACACCACAATAACTGAAATTAAAAATACGCTAGAATAGGGCTTCCCTGGTGGTGCAGTGGTTGAGAGTCCACCTGCCAGTGCAGGGGATATGGGTTCATGCCCCAGTCCAGGAAGATCCCACATGTCGTGAAGCAGCTGGGCCCGTGAGCCATGGCCGCTTATCCTGCGTGTCTGGAGCCTGTGCTCCACAATGGGAGAGGCCACAACAGTGAGAGGCCCGCGTACTGAAAAAAAAAAAAAACCTCTAGAATGAATCAATAGCAGAATACCTGAGGCAGAAGAACGTATAAGTGAGCTGGAAGACAGAATGGTGGGAAAAAAACTTCTGAAGAGCAGAATAAAGTAAAAAGAATGAAAAGAATGGAGGACAATTTCAGAGACCTCTGGGACAACATTAAGCAGAGCAACATTCAAATTATAGGTGTCCCAGAAGAAGAATAAAAGAAAGGGTCTGAGAAAATATTTGCAGAGATAATTGTCAAAAACTTCCTCAACATGGGAAAGGAAAGAGTTAATCAAGTCCAGGAAGTGCAGACAATCCCATACAGGATAAACCCAAGGAGAAACAGGCTGAGAAACATATTAAACAAACTAACAAAAAATAAACATAAATGAAAAATATTAAAAGAAGCAAGGGAAAAGCAAAAAATAACAAACAAGTGAATCCCAATATGGTTAACAGCTGACCTTTCAGCAGCAAGTTCACAGGCCAGAAGGAAGTGGCAAGATATATTTAAAGTGATGAAAGGGAAAAACTTAAAACCAAGATTACTCTACCCAGGAAAGACCTCATTCAGATTCAATGGAGAAATCAAAAGCTTTACAGAAAAGCAAAAGTAAAGAGAATTCAAAATCACCAAACCAGCTTTATACCAAATGCTAAAGGAAGTTCTCTAGGCAGGAAATACAAGAGAAGGAAAAGAAGTACAAAAACAAATGGAAAACAATTAAGAAAATACCAATACAAACATACATATCAATAATACCCTTGAATATAAATGTATTAAACACCCCAACCGAAAGACACAGTCTGGCAGAATGGATACAAAAACAAGACCCATAAATATGTTGTCTACAGAAGACACACTTTAGAACTAGGGACACATACAGACTGAAAGTGAGGTGATGGAAAAAGATATTCCATGCAACTGGAAATCTAAAGAAAGCTGGAGTAACAATATTCATATCAGAAAACAAAAATAGACTTTAAAATAAAGACTATTACAAGAGATAAGAAAAGACACTATGTAAAGATCAAGGGATCAATCCAAGAAGAAGATATAACAATTGTAAATATTATGCACCCAACATAGGAGCACCTCAATACACAAGGCAAATGCTAACAGCCATAAAGGGGAAATCGACAGTAAAACAATAATAGTAGGCAATTTAACACCCTACTCACACCAATGGACAGATCATCCAAACAGAAAATAAATAAGGAAACAAAAGCTTTAAATGACACATTAGAACAAATGGACCTAATTGATATTTATGGAACATTATATCCAAAAACAAGAGAATATATTTTCTTTTCAAGTGCACGTGGAATATTCTCCAGGATAGATTGCACCTTGGGTCACAAATCAAGCCTTGGTAAATTTAAGATAATTGAAATCTCATCAAGCATCTTTTCTGAACACAATGCTATGAGTCTACATTTCAATTACAGCAAAAAAAAAAAAAAGTCACAAATAAAAACACAGGGAAGCTAAACAATATGCTACTAAACAACAAAGGGATCACTGAAGAAATCAAAGAGGAAATTTAAAAATACCTAGAAACAAACAACAATGAAAACATGATGACCCTAAATTTATGGGATGTAGCAAAAGCAGTTCTAAGAGGGAAGTTTATAGCAATAATTCCTACCTCAAGATAAAGAAATATCTCAAATAAACAACCTAACCTTACACCTAAAGCAATTAGATAAAGAAGAACAAAAAAAGCCCAAAGTTAGCAGAAGGAAAGAAATCATAAAGATCAGATCAGAAATAAATGAAAAGAAATAAAGGAAACAATAGCAAAGATCAATAAAACTAAAAGCTGGTTCTTTGAGAAGATAAACAAAATTGATAAACCATTAGTCAGACTCATCAAAGAAAAAAGAGAGAGGACTCAAATCAACAGAATTAGAAATGAAAAAGGTGAAGTTACAAATGACAATACAGAAATACAAAGGATCATGAGAGACTACTACAAGCAACAATATGCCAATTAAATGGACAACCTGGAAGAAAAGGACAAATTCTTAGAAAAGTACAACCTTCCAAGACTGAACCAGGAAGAAATAGAAAATATGAAAAGACCAATCACAAGCACTGAAATTGAAATAGTGATTAAAAAATCTTCCAGCAAAACACTGCCCAGGGCCGGATGGCTTCACAGCAAACTCTATGAAACATTTAGAGAAGAACTAAACCTATACTTCTCAAACTCTTCAAAACATAGCAGAGTGAGAAATACTCCTGAACTCATTCTACCAGGCCACCTTCATCATCCTATCAAAAACAGACAAAGATGTCACAAAAATAGAAAACTACAGGCCAATATCACTGATGAACATAGACAGAAAATTCCTCAACAAAATACAAGCAAACAGAATCCAACAGCATATTAAAAGGATCATACAGAATGATCAAGTGGGGTTTATTCCAGGAATGCAAGGATTCTTCAATATATGCAAATCAATCAATGTGATACATGATATTAACAAACTGAAGGGTAAAAATTATATGAGATTCTCAAAAGATGGAGAAAAAGCTTTCAACAAAATTCAACACTGATTTATGATGAAAAAAAAAAAACTCTCCAGAAAGTGGGTATAGAGGGAACTACCTCAACATAATAAGATCCATATATGACAAACCCACAGCCAACATCATTCTCAATGGTGAAAAATTGAAAGCATTTCTCTATGATCAGGAAGAAGACAAGAGTGCCCAATCTCACCAATATTATTCAACATAGTTTTGGAAATTTTAGCCATGGCAATCAGAAAACAAAAAGAACCAAAAGGAACCCAAATTGGAAAAGAAGAAGTAATGCAATCACTGTTTGCAGATGACATGATCCTAAACATAGAAAATCCTAAAGGTACCACCAGAAAACTACTAGAGTTAATTAATGAATCTGGTAAAGTATCAGGATACAAAATTAATGCCCAGAAATCTCTTGCATTCCTATACACTAACAATGAAAGATCCGAAAGAGAAATTAAGGAAACACTCCCATTTACCTGCAACAACAACAACAAAAAATACCTAAGAATAAACCTACCTAAGGAAGCAAAATAACTGTATGCAGAAAAGTATAAGAGACTGATGAAATAAATAATAGATGATACAAACAGATGGAGAGATATACCATGTTCTTGGATTTTAAGAATTAACATTGTGAAAATGACTATACTATGCAAAGTAATCTACAGATTCAATGCAATCCCTAGTAAATTACCAATAGCATTTTTCACATAACTAGAACAAAAGTTTACAATTTGTATGGAAAAACAAAAGATCCTTAATAGCCAAAGCAATCTTGAGAAAGAAAAACAGAGCTAAAGTAACCAGGCTCCCTGAGTTCAGACTATGCTACAAAGTTAGAGTAATCAAGACAATATGGTACTGACACAAAAACAGAAATATAGATCAATGGAAGAGGATAGAGAGCCTAGAGATAAACCCACATACATATTGTGAACTAATTTATGACAAAGGAGACAAGAACATACAATGGAGAAAAGACAGCCTCTTCAATAGGTGGTGCTAGGAAAACTGGAAAGCTACCTGTAAAAGAATGAAATTAGAACATTCCCTAAAACCATATAAAAAATAAACTCAAAATGGATTAAAGACCTAAGTGTAAGATCAGACATTATAAAACTCTTAGCAGAAAACATAGGCAGAAAACTCTCTGACATAAATCACAGCCAGATCCTTTTTGAATGCCTCCTAGAATAATGGAAATAAAACCAAAAATAAAAAAAATGAGACCTAGTGAAACTTAAAAGCTTTTGCACAGCAAAGGAAACAATAAACTAGAGAAAAAGACAACCCTCAGAATGGGAGAAAATATTTGCAAGTAAAGGAATTAACAAAGGATTAATCTCCAAAATATACAGCAGCTCATGTACCTCAATATCAAAAAAACAAACAACCCAATCCAAAAATGGGCAGAACACCTAAATAGACATTTCTCCAAAGAAGACATACAGATTGCCAACAAACATATGAAAAGATGCTCAACATCCCTAATCCTTAGAGAAATGCAAATCAAAACCTCAATGAGGTATCTCCACACACTGGACAGAATGGCCATCATCAAAAAATCTAGAAAAAAATAAATGCTGGAGAGGGTGTGGAAAAAGGGAACCCTCCTGACCTGTTGGTGGGAATGTAAATTGACACAGCCACTATGCAGAACAGTAAGGAGTTGCTTAAAAAACTAAAATTAGAACTACCATATGACCAGGAATACCACTACTGGGCATATACCCAGAGAAAACCATAATTCAAAAAGAAACGTGTACCACAATGTTTATTTCAGCAATATTTACAATAGCCAGGACATGGAAGCAACCTAAATGTTCATTGACAGATGAATGGATAAAGAAGATGTGGCACATATTTACAATTGAATATTACTCAGCCACAAAAAGGTACAAAATTGAATTATTTGTAATGAGGTGGATGGACCTAGAGTATGTCATACAGAGTGAAGCAAGTTAGAAAGAGAAAAGCAAATACTGGATGCTAACAGACATATATAGAATCTAAAAGAACAATAATGATGAACCTAGTGGCAGGGCAGGAATAAAGATGCAGACATAGAGAATGGACTTGAGGACAGAGCAGGGAGAAGGGGAAGCTGTGGTGAAGTGAGAGAGAAGAATTGACATATGTACACCACCAAATGTAACATGAATGGCTGGTGAGAAGCTGATACACAGGGAGATCAGCTTGATGCTTTGTGATGACCTAGAGGGGTGGGATAAGAAGGGTGGGAGGGAGGCTCAAGGGGGATGGAATATGGGGATATATATATATATACATGTAGCTGATTCACTTTGTTGTACAGGAAATACTAACACAACATTGGAAAGTAATTTTACTCCAATAGAGATATTTTAATTAATTAATTAATTTAAAAAGTTATATTTATGAATATTTAAGAACAATTGAATTTGAAATCAGAAAGTCTATTCACAGTAGTATACATCAAAATATGTTTAGGCATCAATTTAAAAATGTTTACAACAAGCCTCTCAGATAGCCTCATCCTAAAGAGGACACACAGCAGAAGCAAGAACTACAGTCCTGCAGCCTGTGGAATGAAAACCACATTCACAGAAAGATATACAAGATGAAAAGGCAGAGTGCTATATACCAGATGAGGGAACAAGATAAAACCCCAGAAAAACAACTAAATGAAGTGGAGATAGGCAACCTTCCATAAAAGGAATTCAGAATAATGATAGTGAAGATGATCCAGGACCTCGGAAAAAGAATAGTGGCAAAGGTCGAGAAGATGCAAGAAATGTTTAACAAAGACCTAGAAGAATTAAAAAAAAAAAAAAGCAAAAAAGAAAACAGAGATGAAAAACAAAATAACTGAAATGAAAAATACACTAGAAGGAATCAATAGCAGAATAACTGAGGCAGAGGAATGGATAAGTGACCTGGAACACAGAATGGTGGAATTTACTGCTGCAGAACAGGATAAAGAAAAAAGAATGAGAATAAATAAAGACAGCTTATGAGACCTCTGGGACAACATTAAATGCAACAACATTTGCATTATAGGGGTCACAGAAGGAGAAGACGGAGAGAAAGGACCCAAGAAAATATCTGAAGAGATTAGAGTTGAAAACTTCCCTAACATGGGGAAGGATATAGCCATCCACATCCAGGAAGCACAGAGAGCTCCAGGCAGGATAACCCAAGGAGAAACATGCAGAGACACATAGTAATCAAACTGGCAAAAATTAAAGACAAAGAAAAATTATTGAAAAAAGCATGGGAAAAATGACAAATAACATACAAGGGAACTCCCATAAGGTTAACAGCTGATTTCTCAGCAGGAAACTCTACAACCCAGAAGGAAGTGGCATGACATATTTAAAGTGATGAAAGGAAAGAAATTGTAACCAAGATTACTCTATCTGGCAAGGATCTCATTCAAATTTGATGGAGAAATCAAAAGCTTTACAGACAAGCAAAAGCTAAAAGAATTCAGCACCACAAAACTAGCTCTATAACAAATGCTAAAGGAACTTCTCTAAGTGGGAAACACAAGAGAAGAAAAGGACCTACAAAAATAAACACAAAACAACTAAGAAAATGGTAATAGGAACATACATATTGATAATTATCTTAAAAGTGAAAGGATTAAATGCTCCAACCAAAAGACACAGGCTTACTGAATGGATACAAAAACAAGACCCATATATATGCTGTCTACAAGCGACCCACTTCAGATCTAGGGACACATACAAACTGAAAGTGAGGGGATGGAAAAAGATATTCCATGCAAATGGAAATCAACAGAAAGCTGGAGTAACAGTACTCATATCAGATAAAATAGACTTTAAAATAAAGAATGTTACAAGAGACAAGGACGGACACTACATAATGATCAAGGGAGCAATCCAAGAAGAAGATATAACAATTATAAATATATATGCACCCAATATAGGAGCACTTCAATGCATAAGGGAACTGCTAACAGCTATAAAAGAGAAAATCGACAGTAACACAATAATGGTGGGGGACTTTAACACCACACTTACACCAATGGACAGATCATCCAAACAGAAAATTAATAAGGAAATATGAGCTTTAAAAGACACAATAAACCACATAGATTTCATTCATATTTATAGGACATTCCATCCAAAAACAGCAGATTACACTTTCTTCTCAAGGGCACACAGAACATTCTCCAGATTAGATCACATCTTGGGTCACAAATCAAGCCTCAGTAAATTTATGAAAATTAAAATCATATCAATAATCTTTTCTGACCAAAACACTATGAGATTAGAAGTCAATTACAGGCAAAAAACATAAAAAAACACAAACACATGGAGGCTAAACAATATGTTATTAAATAACCAAGAGATCACTGAAGAAATCAAAGAGGAAATCAAAAAATACCTAGAGACAAATGACAATGAAAACACAATGATCCAAAACCTACGGGATGCAGCAAAAGCATTTCTAAGAGGGAAGTTTATAGCAATACAATCCTACCTCAAGAAAAAAGAAAAATCTCAAATAAAAAATCTAACCTTATAGCTAAAGGAACTAGAGAAAGGAGAAAAAACAAAACCCAAAGTTACTAGAAGGAAAGACATCATAAAGATCAGAGCAGAAATAAATGCAATAGGAAAAATGAAATAATAGCAAAGATCAATAAAACTAAAAGCTGGTTCTTTGAGAAGATAAACAAAGTTGATAGACAATTAGCCAGACTCATCAAGAAAAAAGAGGGAGAGGACTCAAATCAATAAAATTAGAAATGAGAAGAGAGAAGTACAACAGACACCACAGAAATACAAATCAGCCTAAGAGATTACTAGAAGCAACTCTATGCCAATAAAATGGACAAGCTGGAATAAATGGACAAATTCTTAGAAAGGTATAACCTTCCAAGATTGAACCAGGAAGAAACAGAAAATATGAACAGACGAATCACAAATAATTAAATTGAAACTGTGATTAAAAGTCTTCCAACAAAAAAAGTCCAGGACCAGCTATCTTCACAGGTGAATTCTACCAAAAATTTAGAGAAGAGCAACCCCCATCCTTCTCAAACTCTTCCAAAAAATTTCAGATGAAGGAACCCTGCCACACTCATTCTATGAGACCACCATCATCCTGATACCAAACCCACAGAACAATACTACAAAAAAGGAAAATTACAGACCAATGTCACTCATGAGTATATATGCAAATATCCTCAATAAAATACTATCAAACAGAATCCAATAACACATTAAAAGAATCATACACCATGATCAAGTGGGATTTATCCAGGGATGCAAGGATTCTTCAATATAAGCAAATCAATCAGTGTTATACACCATATTAACATACTGAGGAAGAAAAAACATATGATCATCTCAATAAATGCAGAAAAAGCTTTTGACAAAATTCAACACCGATTTATGATAAAAACTCACCAGAAAGTGGGCATAGAGGGAAACTACCTCAACATAATTAAGGACATATACAAGAAACCCACAACAAGCATCATTCTCAATGGTCAAAAACTGAAAGGATTTCCTCTAAGATCAGGAACAAGACAAGGATGTCCTCTCTCGCCACTATTATTCAGCATAACTTTGGAAGTCCTTGCCACGTCAATCAGGAAAGAAAAAGAAATACAAATTGGAAAAGAAGAAGTAAAACTGTCACTGTTTGCAGATGACATGATACTATAAATAGAGAATCCTAAAGATGCCACCAGAAAACTACTACAGCTAATCAATGAATATGGTAAAGTAGCAGGATTTAGAAAATTACAAAAATTAATGCACAGAAATCTGTTGCATTCCTATACACTAATGATGAAAAATCTGAAAGAGAAATTAAGGAAGTACTCCCATTTACCATTGCAACAAAGGAATAAAATATCTAGGAATAAACCTACCTACAGAGACAAAAGACCTGTATGCAGAAAACTATAAGACACTGATGAAAGAAATTAAAGATGATACAAACAGATGGAGAGATATACCATGTTCTTGGATTGGAAGGATCAATATTGTGAAAATGACTCTACTACCAAAAGCAATCTACAGATTCAGTGCAATCCCTATCAAATTACCAATGGCATTTTTTACAGAACTAGAGCAAAAAATCTTAAAATTTGTATAGATACTCAAAAGACCCCGAATAGCTAAAGCAGTCTTGAGGGAAAAAAACAGAGCTGGAGGTATCAGACTCCCTGACTTTAGACTATACTACAAAGTTACAATAATGAAGATAATATGGTACTGACACAAAAACAGAAGTATAGATCAATGGAACAGGATAGAAAGCCCAGAGATAAAACCATGCACATATGGCCATCTAATCTATGACAAAGGTGGCATGGATATTCAATGGAGAAAAGACAGTCTCTTCAATAAGTGGTGCTGGGAAAGCTGGACAACTACATGTAAGAGAATGAAATTAGTACACTCCCTAACATGATACACAAAAATAAACTCTAAATGGATTAGAGACCTAAATGTAAAACAGTACACTATAAAACTTTTAGAAGAAAACATAGGAAGAACACTCTTTGACATAAATTACAGCAAGATCGTTTTTGATCCACCTCCTAGAGTAATGGAAATAAAAACAAAAATAAACAAATGGGACCTAATGAAACTTGAAAGTTTTTGCACAGCAAAGGAAACTACAAGCAAGACGAAAAGGCAACCCTCAGAATGGGAGAAAATATTTGTAAATGAATCAATGGACAAAGGAATAATCTCCAAAATATAGAAACAGCTCCTGCAGCTCAATATTAAATAAACAAACACCCCAATCCAAAAATGGGCAGAAGACCTAAATAGACATTTCTCCAAAGAAGACATACAGATTGCCAAGAAGCACATGAAAAGCTGCTCAACATCACTAATTATTAGAGAAATGTAAATCAAAACTACAATGAGGTATCACCTCACACCAGTTAGAATTGGCATCATCAGAAAATCTACAAACAACAAATGCTGGAGAGGGTGTGGAGAAAAGGGAACCCTCTTGCACTGTTGGTGGGAATGTAAATTGATAGAGCCACTATGGAGAACACTGTGGAGGTTCCTTAAAAGAGTAAAAATAGAATTACCTTATGACCCAGCACTCCTACTACTGGGCATATACCCAGAGGAAACCATAATTCCAAAAGACATATGCACCCCAATGTTCATTGCAGCACTATTTACAATAGACAGGACATGGAAGTAACCTAAATGCCCATTGGCAGACGAATGGATAAAGAAGTTGTGGTACATGTATACAATGGATTATTACTCAGCCATAAAAACGAACAGAATTGGGTCATTTGTAGAGACGTGGATGGATCTAGAGACTGTCATACAGAGTGAAGTAAGTCAGAAAGAGAAAAATAAATATGGTATATTAACACATATACGTGGAACCTAGAAAAATGATACAGATATTTTGGTTTGCAGGGCAGAAATAGAGACACAGATATAGAGAAATAATGTATGAACACTTAGGGGGGGAAAGTGGTGGGGGGGTTGGTTGTGTGATGCATTGGGAGATTGGGTATGACATATATATACTAATATATATAAAATGGATAACTAATAAGAACCTGCTGTATAAAAAATAAATAAAATAAAATTCAATAAAAAAATGTTTACAAGTTTGGTATTCCTAAAACTGCAATATATTGCTGAAAGAAAAATAAAGATATAAATAAATACAAAGCTATGATATGTCCCTGGATTGGATTTTTATACTAGTAATTTTCCCCAAATTGATCTTTAAATTTAGTACAAACTGAAAGATACCCAACAAACTTCTTTTTTGAAGGAACTGACAATTTTTTGAGTCTCAGAAAGTGAATTAGTACATTTTGATTAGATTTATAATAATTACATCAAATCAGTTTGAAGGGATTTTGGAAGTACATAAAGAAGTTAATGTGTATCTTGGGAAGGTACAGGTCTGAATGTGGTTAATATATGAAGAGCAACTCCTGAAAAAATAGAATGAGAATTGAATGAAGCCAGAAAGTCTGTTTTGAAGAGAGACATAAAATGCATAAAATGTATATTAGTAAAATTTTCTAGAGAGCAATTGTCCAGATATGTCAAATTATTCAAAGTGTACATACTCTTTAGTATAATCATTCTTCTAAAGTTTAATATGAGGATGTATTCACATGAGTTTTCATATTCTATTCACATAACAGAAGTATTAATTGAAATAATGAAAAATTGAAGCAACTTAAATGTTATATAATATGGAAATGGCAAAATAACAATAGAGTTCTGGGTGTAAAATAAAGGAATATACACAAAACTATGTCTCAGGAATTTCTTACATATTATTATAAAAATCTGGCTATGGGGAGTTATGTGTATTATACCTTGAAATAAATTTATAAATAAGAAATATTTTATAATTCACCCTATAGAGCAAAAAGCTGGTTATAGAATTTTCCAGGGATTTCAAAAAAGTTATTTGTAGATTTTGCTTTTGTTTTTTTTGCCTATTCTGGATTTTATAAAGTTTCTACAAATACCATACTACCTTTAGTAGTAATAATAGGTACAGTACAGTATAGATTTTTTTTTTTTTTTTTTTGTGGTACACGGGCCTCTTACTGTTGTGGCCTCTCCCGTTGTGGAGCACAGGCTCCGGACGTGCAGGCTCAGCGGCCATGGCTCACGGGCCCAGCCGCTCCGCGGCATGTGGGATCCTCCTGGACCGGAGCATGAACCCGTGTCCCCTGCCTCGGCAGGCGGACTCTCAACCACTGCGCCACCAGGGAAGCCCTACAGTATAGATTTATGAAGCTCAGATTGGGCTTTTCTAGATAATTTAACTATCATGTCGTTTCAGTTTTGAAGGACAAAATTAGTTGAAAAGGAATAAGGGAACAATTTGCAAGGCAATTTTTCTATTTTGCTAAATATGTAAAAAATACTTTGTTCTTGAAAACATTAAAATATTGGTTTTAATTCATGTTTATCATATGCATTTTCAAAATTAAACTTTGTAATTATTTTACTTTCAAAAGTGAACTTTTTCTGGTGTCAGAATCCAGTATTGTTTTGCTATTTCTAGAATCTGTTTTGTAAAATCTTATGGATAATTGAATCTTGCATATTTCTGAATGGAAAGCTTGAGTGCTTAAAATCTTACCTATGAGCCTTCTGTAACAAGTCTTTAGTATTCTGTGACGTGCATTTAGATTACTAAACTTAATGTTGTCTTTTCTTTTTCCCTCTTTTTTTTTGCTCTTTCTTTCTTATTTAAACATTTTAATTTGCTATATTTCATGAATTTTAATATTAACTATTTAATATATAGAAAAATAAAACAATAGAACCATGTATCAACCACTCAAATTAGATTATATTTGTATCATTAATTAAGATTATGTCATATTTCCTTTAGATACTTTTTTTTATAAAGCAATAGTATATTATGTACAATTGAAGCACCTTTGCTCTCTCTATATTCTCACTACTGCTTTCTGGGTGTTTCTTTGCATCTTTGCTATCCATTTTTTAATGATACATGCATTATAAAACTTTTTATGATGCTTGTGTGCTTTTGTAAAGAATGTTTCTATGTAAGTGTATATATTTAAAGTCATACACACATAATGTATCATTTTTCTGCAAGTTGATCACATCTGAGCAAAGTATTTTTGAGATATAACTGTGTTGATAAAAGGTTGATACAGTTAAACTCATTTTAACTGACATGTCATAGTAGATGGTAGAACCTATGCTTGACACATAAAAATAAAAGAAAACCAAACATTTATTATTGTTAATTTTATATTTCTTGGGGTTCCTTAATAACAAACAGACATATTTATTTTCCTTTATATTCTCACATCTACTTGTTCACTACAAGTTAAAACGATACGAGGCACCAAGTGTTATGCCAATCCTCTTCACATTCAAATGTACATATTCTGTAAATGATAAAACCTGCAAAACACTCTGATGACCCTACCTTGCAATTATGACAGTTACTCAAGAAACATGATAACGATTATTGTGCTTATCAATGCTGTTTTTTTCCTGCACATACTTAGGCAAGCTTACTTGCTTGCCTCTTGTTTGTTGCTTTGTCTTCTCCAGAAGAATGTTACAGAAGTACGCATCCAATATAACAACCACTTTTTAACATCCTAATTGTATTATTTTTCTCAGGCAAGTTCATTTTTGAAAATATTTCAATAGAAAATCTATGTTAAAGAAGAAATGTTTAGATGTGGCATTATTTTTCTCCATATTAGATAGAGTGTTAGGAAAGCTTTCCTTGCAAAAATCATAACATGATTTTATGAACAGATGTTTGATATTGTAATAATTGCCATGGACTTGTAAATATTGTTATGTTTGAATCATCTGATCTGGAACTATATTCTATATTTTTAAAATTAAATGTCATAATTAATCTTAGTTTTATATTCTTCCATGACACAATTTATGGACCTAACCTGTCTCAGCATCTCTGAGCTGAATGGATATCTGGTCCCTGAACACCTGGTGCCTGATTTATGGTGACTTAAATATTATGTATTTATTTAATCTATTCGAACTAACATTTTTTATTCTAAGAAAAAATTAAATTTTTGGCATAAGTATATGTTAAGTAAAGGTTGTTTTCCTAAAACACCAGTGGGAACTCATATTAAAACTGTCATTTTAAAAAATGATGTCAGGATTTCAAAATTTCCCATGAACTATTTTTTTAGATCTTCATGAAATATTTGTCCCTTGATAAGTCATACTTGTATCTCAGTTAATTCTTCTCATTTTTATTGTTATCAGTGGTCCATAAGATAGTAGAAAGAATGATATTGAATAAGTGAGGGCAAAGTTCATAAGAACTATTTGTTCATAAGAACAAATAGTGAAAGTATATAGGATAACAATTTTTTTTATGGAATTCTAGATTCATTTAGCTGGTTCATAATCAGTCCTGAGAGTTACATATTTCCATATTTTCCTTCTCCATATATAAAAAGTTATCTTGGTTTGAAAAGTCAATACCTTTTCCAAGTACCTAATTATCATGAACTAATTTAGTCCCTGAAAAAAATATGACTTCTTTAATAAATAAGATGCTTTTTCATGATGCAGAAATCCAAATTTTATAATACATTCTTTTGATAAAAACAATTGTGTATTAGTTATCTGCTCTTAGACATACAGGACATAAAATGCTTTAATTTGAATTTAATGATTCTTTCTTTCTCTGCATGAAACACTGTACTACTTACTCTTTAGAGAAAGCAGTTATTTAATAAGAAATTAGTGAATGCTGCTGACTCTTTGTACAGTTCCAGACTTTGTATTTATCAAAAGATCGCTCCTCAGACTCTAGGATATTTTGTAAATGGCAATACTATTTTTCATATTCTGACTACTGAGAAACTTAATTGCAGTGGATTTTACTCAAGTATAAAAGTATAGAGAATTTTTCCCCTAAGATAAATATTATGGGGGAAAATAAATAAATATTTCAGGTACTTTCCTCAAACCCTTCAGATACAATCATCCAGAGTTGTTTATAATATCAAAATACTTACAGGTAAGCCATATCCTTTCTTGTCTCCATTAAAAGCCATTGTCACATAGCATGGAACATGCAAAATTCAATGGAATTATTTGTAAAACAGATATCTTGCCTAACCTTCAGCCTAATTCAGTAATACCTCTGTAATATTCCTTGCAAGCATAACTTCTCATTTAATCTATTTTTCATAAATCTGGATATTGATAACAGTAGCTAAAACTTGTATAACACTCTGGAGTTGCTAAACACTACATAGATGATACACTATTTAATTCAGCCTTCTCTTGAACTGAGGAATCCTGGGAAATTATCTCTACTGCACAGTTCAGGAAATTAGTCCTGTAAAGAATTATTGATTTTTCACAAGGCTAAACATTATCAAATGTCAAGGCTGGGAATAAAATGCAAGCCTAAAGATCTTACAGATTATACCACGTGATTTTTCTGTGTCTGAACTGGTCATAGAAAACTTCTACTTCCACTGATTCTACTAACATCTACTTGCTGTTATAAAAAATATATCAATCATACATGTCTTGCCAAAATCTCTCTCTGATGCTACAGACTAGATGGGATTTTTTACTTTGCTATGGCTAGGACATCAAGTGACAGGCTCCTAGTTGCACCCCCTGCCCCCAATATCTGTTCTCCCATTTCTCCATATTAATAGTTTTAGCTGAGCACAGCCTGCTGGGCTGAAGAATTCATTTCCTACATTACCTTGTTGTATTCCCTTTTCCCACTGCCTTTCCCATGTGTCACCCACTTTAGTTTCCAGCTCCAAAATCTCTCTTGACAGTATACTTTGGCCTCATCACCACAGACTTTTCCATCCTTCAGGTCATCTTCATCTCCTGAAAAATTTTACAGCTTTTAACTGTTATCACTCTCTTCATTGTTGTTCCTCTTCCTCTATTTTAACTAAGACAGTCATGTAAAAAAAAAAAAAAAAAAAACTTTCTTTTTTCCCACCATTTAATAGTCGTCACTCACCTTTAGGATAAAGTCCAATTCCTATACATGCCTTACAAGACCTACCATCATTTGAGGCTTTTTCTTCTTATTTGCAACAGATTTTGCCATACCCCCTCAGAGACTCTATAATTCATCCCTGCACAATTATTTTCAAATCCTCCAAAGTAGAACCTCTTTCACTAGCCCCAAGTCTTTATGCAATCTTATTCTCTCCTTGGATCTATCTGCATTTCTCTTATCACCAAAGTTTTCTAACTCTCCCACATCCTTCAGTATTTATTCACTTCCTGATAGCAATGTGTTTCTCTTGTTTACTGGCTAGTTTAGGTGACCTTTTTAAGTAATACTCTTTGTTCCCCTGTCATAGCACTAATTACTGTTGGTTGCATTACAGTCAATGTATCAACCCCTCATCTTTAAAAGACTAAAGTCTCTTTATGTATATTGACTATATTTTATTATTTCACTGTAAATCTTCTATGTCCAGCTCAGTGTGTGGCAGAAATTCAACACTTAATGGATATTTGTTGAGTTAATAGAAAAATGAAAGAAATTTCTTAGTTTGCTTGGACTGCTCTAACAGAATACCACAGACTAGGTGGCTTACACACACACAAAAAATATTTCTCACATTCCTGGAGACTGGCAACTCCAAGATCAAGGTGATAACAGATTTGATGTCTGGCTTCCTGGTTTGCAGATGGCCATCTTTTCCTTTTATCTGCACATAGCAAAGAGCAGAGAGTGAAACAAGCTCTCCAGTCTCATAAAGGCACTAATCTCATTGATGGGGGCTCCACCCTTATGACTTAATTACAGCTCAAAGGCCCATCTACTAACACCATACCATTAAGGGTTAGTCTTTCAAGATATGCATTTTGAGAGAACACGAGCATTCAGTACGTAAGATAATAGTACTCCCCAGCTGTATGTCTAACTCTTTAAAGAAAATGTTTTCATTTCCTTTAGCTAAATTAAAAAAAAAAATGCACGTAGTTCACTTGAATATGTTAGATTGTGGGGACTTTGTAACTTGTGGTGCTCAGAGCTGATCTTGCTAGATCCAATGTTATCTGAGCAGGCTTGACAGCTATGAAGGGTTCTCTACTTTAATATGGACACTGCAGTTGTATTAATTCTAAGTTAAAATTGCCTTTCTGACAGCCCTGTCATGCTACTGACATATATTCCACTTGTAATAAACTTAAACTCCAGGTCTATTTCACTTAAACTGTTAGAAATTCACAACTCACCTGTCCTGTAGTTTGCATTTGGTTTCTGAATTTAAGTTCAGCAATAAATTAGGAAATGAATTATTCAATACTGCCAGTAGCTAATATTGCTGTTCTTGTTTTCTACTCTAAAGGCATCCAGTGATACTTGTTGAATTTTGAATATAGTGTTCCTTCACAGTTTTTTTTTTTTTCTATCGCTGCAATCATGAAAGGTATGTAGTATGCTGAGCCACTAAATACTTCACTTCTGCTTTTGCTTTACCAGGCATTTAAAATATGGACCTTGACCTTGCTAAACTGTTCAATTATCTGGTGACTCTTCTGTTTCCTTTAAGAAATTTGTGTGACAAAGATTGAAGTTTGCAATAGTTTCCACACCTCTGACTGCCTTTCATCTGAGGAAAACTCACATTGAGAATTCTGAAACTGCTATTCTTAAAACTTGTGCATGACTTTTTACTTTACTGTTCTGTCAAACAACTTTCTTTTACTCCTAAAGTAATGCTTATTAGAACTTGGGTTTTCAAAATAAATATTTTCACATTTTTATGAAAATGTTTCAATGCTGGATATCATACTAATAAAATGCAATGGCCTATATTAACTAAATAGAGGAAATGTACATATATATGTCATATGTATATCTCACACGTATTGTAAACTTTAAAGATAGATATTTCAGGATTCCTGCTGATTAATATGTGAGAGTGACTTTATTAGACTCCTGTTATAATTTAGTAGTTAAGGCCCCTTTGAATGGAAAAATAAATAAATAAAAAATAAACAGGTCAGTAGCTAAAAGTCATGATTCTTGCTCACTAAAGATACAGGAAAAAAAAAAGAAAAAAAAAACAACTTGAATTTTAATTTCTTCCACAGAATTCTTTGTTATAATATGGAGTTGGTAAGATATTTGCTGATTTAGTGAGGGATGTTTTTCATTGAGATTTTCATTTCAATTTAATGTCTTTACTTCTCTCTCTCTCTCCATATATATGTGTGTACACACACATACACACACACACACACACATATATATATATTCTTTCATCTGTGTACCTATATCTATATTTGTATCTCTGTAAAGTAGAATAAATTTTCAACTGATTATGAGAGAGTATACGTATCACAGTTGCTAAATGATCATTTTGTTAGACCTGCGCGGTCTCCTAGGAGTTTCAACTCGCCCAGGAAACAACAAGAGTCGGAAGTCGATGCAAAATGCAAGAGGTTTATTGAAGGCCGGTGCACCGGGGTTCCTTGGTCCTCACGCAGGAGGTCGAAGAAGGAACCCCTTTTGGGCGCGAATATGTCAGTTTTATAGGTTCCCACTTCCCCGTATGTAAATTATAGATTTGGTTGTGTTTTCCTGCTGATTGGTCCTGGCTTAGGCTCGGACCAGAGAGGGAACTTGTCCCCAGCTTTCTGATTGGTCTTTGACAGATACCTTTTTTACATTTTGTTTATCTCCCTCCTTCTCGGAAGGGGGCCGGACATCCTGGAAATTTACCCATTGTCTAAGAAGCCCCTATTGTCTGGAGAGTTCTTAATCATTAGCTGGAATAATGTCCCTCGAGTCCCACAATTTGACTTTAATTAGTTGGCAAAAAGGTGGGAATACCTACAATTTCAATGATTTAATAAGTACAAATGGACTACATAATCATGGGTCTGTCTCATCAATCAACCAGGGTGAAAAGGTGACCTAAATTTTCTAGAGATAAAGCATCTTTATGTTAAAATCATGTTTCTTCGTTTTATTTTGAATTATGTCTCTATTATATATGTTGGCTTACTGATGACTTAAAGGGGAAAAGGAGTAAAATAGTCATAAGAAATACATACACTACTGAAATAAAGTGGTGGGTTTTTTTGCCATTTTCTTAGACAAAGGCAAACTTTCAAGTACCTATATCTATTTGTAGCTATAAGTTAACTGAAATTAAAATATGAAAACAAAATCAATGAAAAAATTGCACTGGACAGATTACAGAGGCAAGGAAGTCTTTTTCCAAGGTCACTGAAATAAAAGAGAGAGGTCAGAACTCAGTCTGAGCTCAACCCCACTGAAACAAAAGCCTGGAGAGGTTTTAAGACCTGGAGTTAGGGGATTTTAGGCTATTTGTGTTTCTGAATTGTCTTTACCAAAATGAAAAGTAAACTTTCTCTCATATCTTCATATCAGTAGGTAGTTTTACAATTTGGTGTTAGCCTACCAAAGCTATGCTCCTTGAGAAAGACATTCCTATTTTGTAAACTAGCAAGAAGCTTTTAAAAAGATTTACATCTCAAAGTAGCAGAGAAAGAATTTCCAAGTATAGGTTTTCTAAAGCAAAGGCTCTAAGAAAAAGAATGTAGGGGGCCTGGTGTCAGAGTCCTGTCCAAAATTTAGTTAAGTTGTGGGGAACATTAAGCCAATATTGGTCAAGGAACATTCAAAATCTCTTTACCTCTGTGAAATTTTATCTAATCATTCTAACCCACAATTCTTTCCCTTCTATCAGTTCTTGGAACTAAGTCACATTTGTATTCCACATGCTGAAAGAGTTTACAAGAACTTTTGATTGGGGTACATTGTTTAAAATATTTTAGTTAGAATTTTTTCAACAGGAATGGAGTCTCAAGTTCGCAATCATTCCCACCAGTACTTAATATTTTATAACCATCTGATTTCCTAATTTCAATCATCTGCTATGTCCCTAAAGGCATTTGAATTTAAAACCACTGCAATTCACTTGAGCTTTAATACTTTTAGCGTTGTTAGTTGCTATATTATTCAGGGTTTTACAGAGAAACGGAATCAATTGTCTGTTTATACAAAGAGAAAAAGATCTATTTTAAGGAATTGACTCATACAGTTATGACAAGACCAAAATGTGTAGAGCAGACCAGCAGGGTGGAATTTCAGGCAGAATTTGATCTTGAACTCTTTTGAGTCTGAAGGCAGACTAGAGGAGAATTCTTTTCTCTTCAGGAGACCTGTCTTTCCCCTTAAGAACTTCAATTAACTGCATAAGGCCTACCCACATTATGGAGCATATTCTGCTTTACTTGGAGATCATTAATAAAGGCAATTATCTAATGTTATCCTCTAGGAAAATTGATTACATAAGGTATAAGTAAAATTAAGGCCACTTAGAATCTTGAACATCTAAAAATAGTGTTTATTAAAACAATAATTTTCAATGCAATTAATTTAAAAAGAGAGTCAAAAATTCAAACTAACAAAAGGTTCTTGTCAACTTTTCAAAAGCAAGGTGTGTAAAACATTAATAGCTTACTAGTGAATATGATATTTTACTTTTTTTGTCTGTATATTTTTTCTTGAAAATATTGTAAACATCATAGCACTATATCTAATAGTGAAAATCCTGCTTAATCCCCAAGACGTATCCCCCCAAACCAACGTTATCCAGTTAGTACAGAATCTTAGCAGATGGATTGTACTGAGAAATACACAACTAAGCCAATACACATCTGTATTGTAAACAATGCCAGAGTATATGTATTGTTTTATACTTCATTTTTCAATTGGTAAGTGATTAACATCCTTATGGTCATAAGATATATATCTACTTTTTTAATAGCTGCATGCGACTTTTTTGAGAATTAAGTTAAATTTAAACCATTTTCACTATTGAACATTTCAGTCATCTACATATTGTTTCTTTGCAGACAGTATTGCAAATAACATCCTTATGCATATATCTGCAAGCAGCATAATTTTACATATGAATTTTGCAATTGTACAAGTTATTTCATTATATGTGTTTAGTATGGAAAATAACAATTCATCACAAAATAGAAGTTTTGGAAAGGCAATGTTATGCTACTTGAAGGTTCAAATTAACTTTGACATATTTACTGGCAAACCACTTATTGTTTCTTACACTGTTGCTGGTATTATAATTGTAAAATAGCTACATAAAATTCTACCTATTCTAGTTTTCCAAATTATCAGTCTATTCAACTTTTCTGTTCATGTAATTCATAAATTTTCTTTCCATACAAACATAAAACCTCTTCACCTTTGATTAAATAAACCTCCTCAGCTAATTCTTTTTTTTTTTAATACATATTTATTGGAGTATAATTGCTTCACAATACTGTGTTAGTTTCTGTTGTACAACAAAGTGAATCAGCCACATGCATACATATATCCCCATATCCCCTCCCTCTTGAGCATCCCTCCCACCCTCCCTAACCCACCCCTCTAGGTCATCGCAAATCACTGAGCTGATCTCCCTGTGCTATGCAGCTGCTTCCCACTAGCTATTTTACATTTGGTAGTGTATATATGTCCATGCTACTCTCACTTCGCCCCAGCTTCCC
Source organism: Orcinus orca (assembly GCF_937001465.1). Lineage (NCBI taxonomy): Eukaryota > Metazoa > Chordata > Mammalia > Artiodactyla > Delphinidae > Orcinus > Orcinus orca. Next base: position 42,493,304 of record NC_064576.1, on the reverse strand, counting down.
CCTCCCACCCTGTGTCCTCAAGTCCATTCTCTATGTCTATATCTTTATTCCTGCCTTGCCATTAAGTTCATCAGTATATATATTTTTTTTAGATTCCATATCTATGCATTAGCATAAGGTATTTGTTTTTCTCTTTCTGACTTACTTCACTCTGTATGACAGACTTGAGATCCATCCACGTCACTACCAAAAATTCAATTTTGTTTATTTTTTTCATATACCACTGCAGCTTTATTCATTAAAAAACATAGGTATATTCTTTCATCTCCACCTAAATGTTAGAGAGGGGATGAATAAAAGTTGAGATGAGCCTAATAAATTGTACAGCAAGAGATAAGGGAAAAGAAGAATGCAGTAGGGTTACTTACTATGGCATGTTTCAAGCTGATCACCAAATTACCCTTAAATTCAGAGTAAACTTACTGTAACAACACTAAAAGTGTATATAGTATTGTTTTTTTCTCTTTCCACTGAAATTTTTCCTCATCAATTCCTCATAGAATTGTTTACTACTTGTCCATTTATTTATTTAAATTAAGATTTTATTTTTTTACAGCAGTTTTAGGTTCACAGAAAATTGAGGGTAAGGTGCATATATTTCTCACATATCCCTTATCCTGATACATGCTTAGCTTCATCATTATCAAAACCACTCACAAAGTGTTACAACTGTTAGAAATGATGAACCTACATTAACACATCATAACCACCCAGAGTGCAAGGTTACATTATAATTACCCTTGGTGTTGTATATTCTGTGTGTTCAGACAAAAGTATGATATGTGTTCATCATTATGTTATCCTAGAGTATTTTCACTGCCCTAAAATCCTCTATGCTTCACCTATTCATACCCACTACCCCAACCTGGCAGCCATGACCTTTTCACTTTCTCCATATTTTTGCTTATTCAAAAAGTTATACAGTTGAAATCTAACATTATGTAGCCTTTTCCAGTTTGGCTTCTATCTCTCCTCTTTTCATGGCCTCATAGTTCATTTCTTTTTAGTGCTAAACAATATTCCACTGTCTAGGAATACCAGAGTTTATTTATCCATTCACCTACAGACAGACATCTTGGTTACCTCCAAGTTTTGGCAATTACAAATGAAGCTTCCATAACATCCATGGGCAGGTTATTGTGTAGACATAATTTTTCAGCTCCTTTGGGTAAATACCAAGGAGCATGATTACTGGATCATATGGTGAAATTGTGTGTAGTATTGCCAGAAACTTTCAACTGCTGAATGGATACAAAAACAAGACCTGTATATATGCTGCTTTCAAGAGACCCACTTCAGACCTAGGGATACATACAGACTGAAAGTGAGGGGATGGAAAAAGATATTCCATGCAAATGGAAATCAAAAGAATACTGGAGTAGCAATTCTCAAATCAGAAAAAATCAATTTTAAAATAAAGACTGTTACAAGAGACAATGAAGGACACTATATAATGACCAAGGGATCATTCCAAGAAGAAGATATAACAATTGTAAATATTTATGCACCCAACATAGGAGTACCTCAATACATAAGGCAAATGCCAACAGCCATAAAAGGGGAAATTGGCAATAACACAATAATAGTAAGGGACTTTAGCACCCTTCTTTCACCAATAGACAGATCAGCCAAAATGAAAATAAATAAGGAAAAACAAGCTTTAAATGATACGTTAAACAAGATGGACGTAACTGATATTTATAGTACATTTCATCCAAAAACAACAGAATACACTTTCTTCTCAAGTGCTCATGGAACATTCTCCAGGATAGATCATATCTTGGGTCACAAATCAAACCTTGGTAAGTTGAGAAAATTGAAATCCTATCAATTATCTTTTCCAACCACAATGCTATGAGACTAGATACCAATTACTGGAAAAAATCTGTCAAAATACAAACACATGGAGGCTAAACAATAGACTACTTAATAACCAAGAGATCACTGAAGAAATCAAAGAGGAAGTCAAAAAATACCTAGAAACAAATGACAATGAAAACATGATGACCCAAAACCTACGGGATGCAGCAAAAGCAGTTCTAAGAGGGAAGTTTGTAGCAATACAATAACTCAATGTAGTTTTGATTTGCATTTCTCTAATTATTAGGGATGTTGGGCATCTTTTCATGTGCCTCTTGACCAACTATATGCTTTCTTTGGTGAAATGTTTATTTAGGTTTTACACCCATTTTTTACTCTGTTTTTGTTTTTTAATATTGAGCTCAATGAGCTGTTTGTATATTTTTGAGATTAATCCTTTGCCCATTGTTTCATTTGAAGATATTTTGTCCCATTCTGAGGGTTGTTTTTTCATCTTGTTTATGGGTTTCCTTTGCTGTGCAATAGCTTTTAACATTAATTATGTCCCATTTATTTATTTTTGCTTTTATTTTCATTTCTCTAGGAGGTGGGTCAGAAAAGATCTTGCTGTGGTTTATGTCAAAGAGTGTTTTTCCTATGCTTTCCTCTAAGAGTTTTATAATGTCTGGTCTTAAATTTAGGTTTTCAATCCATTTGGAGTTTACTTTTGTGTATGGCATTAGGTAGTGTTCTTATTTCATTCTTTTACATGTAGCTGTCCAGTTTTCCCAGAACTACTTATTGAAGAGGATGTCTTTTCTCCATTGTATGTTCTTGCCTCCTTTGTCATAAATTAGGTGACCATATGTTCATGGGTTTATCTCTGGGATTTCTATCCTGTACCATTGATCTATATTTCTGTTCTTGTGCATTTTCCATACTGTCTTGATTACTGTAGCTTTGTAGCATAGTTTGAAGTCAGGTAGCCTGATTCCTTCAGCTCTGTTTATCTTTCTCAAGATTGCTTTGGCTATTTGGGGTCTTTTGTGTTTCCAGGAACAAAATACTATCAAGTGGAATCCAACAACATATTAAAAGGATCATACATCATGATCAAGTGGGATTTTTCCCAGTGATGCAAGGATTCTTCAATATATGCAAATTAATCAATGTGATACACCATATTAACAAATTAAGGAATAAAACCTTATAATCATCTTCGTAGATGTAGAAAAAACTTTCAACAAGTTCAACACTGCTTTATGATAAAAACTCTCCAGAAAATGAGCATAGAGGGAACCTACCAACATAATAAAGATCATATATGACAAACCCACAGCAAACATCATACTCAATGGTGAAAAACTGAGACCATTTCCACTAAGATGAGGAACAAGACAAGTATGTCCAATCTCGCCACTCTTATTCAACATAGTTTTGGAAGTCCTAGCCACAATGATCAGAGAAGAGAAAGAAATAAAAGGAAATACAAATTGGAAAACAAGAAGTAAAATTGTCACTGTTTGCAGATGATATGATACTATACATAGAAAATCCTAAAGATGCCACCAGAAAGCTACTAGAACTAGTCAATGAATGTAGTAAAATATCAGGATACAAAATTAATGAAATCTCTGGCTTTCCTATACACTAACAATGAAAAACAATGAAAAATCAGAAAGAGAAATTAAGGAAACAATCCCATTTACCATCACAACTAAAATAATAAAATACCTAAGGTGGTTAAAGACTTGTACTCAGAAAAATCTAAAACACTGATGAAAAAAATCAAAGATTACATAAACAGATGGAGAAATATACCATGATTTTGGATTGGAAGAATCGATATTGTCAAAATGACTACACTACCCAAAGCAATCTACAGATTCAATGCAATCCCTCAAAATACCAATGGCATTCTTCACAGAATCAGAAAAAAAAAAATTACAATTTGTATGGAAACACAAAATGTCCTAGCTAATTCTTATACTATTATGACCCAAGCTGTTTAATACAAGACTTTCTGAAATCCTGTGTGCTGAACATAGATATTTTTTCCCCCTGATCCTTCAGAAAGGAGAATTGAGTTGGAAAATAAAAGGTTTGATTTTGATCATCTTGAGTTAGAATTAATAACTCTTCTTCAAAATGGTCTTACATGTATGCAGTGTTGTCAATATATTTAAGAAATAAAAAATCCAAGTTACTAATTGCATATTCTAAAAAAAGAACTTCATTATCTGTTATAATTTTATACTTCATTAAAGCTCTTTTGTGTATATCATACTCTTTCTTATCATCAAAGAATATCTGTAGCTCATTAACTATCTCAAAATGACAAATTCTTTCTTTGACTACAAGTTTTTCTCCTTTTTATCTCTAAGCAGTTTTTTTTCAAGATTACATTTAATCTTTTTTACCCTTTAAATGATTTACTTCTTAACTAACAGGAACAACTTCATAATTAAATGTTTGGACAGGAAAAACAGATTATCTGTTTTGCTGAAGAGCATGATTATAGATTGGCCCACTGTATAAGAAGTCTTTGTCACCAATAGTATGGAAATGGAAATGCAAGGGAGATTATGAATACCAAAATAATATTTAAGCCTGATCAATAAAAATGCTTTTAAATTTTAATGGACTTGAGATTTTCATATTTATTTTTACTGTGGTTAAGCCACATAGTTGAACTCTGTCCCACTGATAACATTGAAGAATATTGTCATGCCTAAATCATTTTAATACAAGGAAATGAGTTCTGCCATGTTGTCAGTAAATGATAACATCTTTCTGTTTACAATATTTTGTGTTCTTGACTTTCAAGTTTAAATGTTGTCTGGATCTCAATAGCAATGTTAACAACTAAACATACCAGATTTCACAGAACAGTTCCAACATATAAGTTGGTTGCCAAGTTAGAAAGAATCAACCAAAGTCCAAACCTCAAAACAAACTCTGGGATATAGACTGACCACTGATGAGCAAAGCAATCTCTTCCATATTTGAAAATGGATTGAAGGGCACAGGTGTGCATCATGATGGTAGGAAACTATATATTTTATTTAATATTGGTGGGTCAAACTTGCTTTTATTCTTTCTCTTGTTAATCTTTATCTCACTGCTTGTCAAGAATGCAAAGTAATCCAGATTTTAACCAGTGACATATACAGATAGTAAGTAGTTCATATAACATCTCAGGGATAGTCAACTTAAATGTTAAGATTAGTGTCTCCTAATTTTCAAAATTATGTGTTTCTGTCTGATGATGCACTATATAACATTAATTCATTATTTAAAATACAAACCTATATGCATACACACACAATATTATCAGGGTATAATAAAACATAAGTAATTATTTTTCAAATAAGGCACTCTTTATAAGTGCAAATGATATTAAAATATACTTGTTTGGATCTAAGTTTAATCAAACAACTTATGGACCTTACATTTCAGTTCATTTTATGGGAAATATTGTAAAATAAATGTAAGGCAACATATGATATACCAACAAATTCAAGAAAACTTATTTTTTAACAGCAACCGGTTTTAAAATAATCTGAAGATTTCTTAATAGTTGAGATTTTACATCCTATTTATCTACCTGTCTCTTCACCTGTCCATTTATCATCTATCTCTCTAATGAAGTCAGTGCTTTAAAATGACTTTTCTAAGAATAATGAAAAAGCTCAGAGATAGTTAAATAACCTTTTCCCTGGTATTGGATGTTAACTTTAAGTAGGGTGTTGGGGAATAAAAAAAAAAATACAAAAACAGTGGGAAATAAAGCACACTCGAATGGGTCTTTGGTGGGGGATAACACAGAAATCATGAACAATAGATGTCTGCAATCTCCTAGCAACAACATGCTGATGACCTCAAAATCAGTTAAGCATGGGAAATAGAAGCCAGCATTCTATGGTTACAAGTCATTTTCTCTACTTTTGCTTTTTATACTGAGTATTTTATGTTTCTTAATTTGTAGCTTCTTTTCTCCTAAGAGTGAATAACCCCCAAATGACAAAATTTTCTGTTCAAACTTTTACATCTTTATTTGAACCGAAGCAATCAAGTGAGTCTATTAAGGGAAAAGAGTTAATATTGTTATTTCAATATTTCTAAAATTTATTTAAACAGCAATTGGAGGATTTGCACATAAACAGTGGTGTTAATGACTATTGTCAAGATAAGTTTTCAGGCTTATCATTCAGAAAGAATGTCTCCATTATTTCATACAAACAGTGTTGTTGTTTAATCACCTAGTGTGCGATGATGCTTTAACACTCCATGGATCACTATAGTAAGAATTATTAATTCAGTACATGGAATGGATTTTGACTTTAAAAAAATCTGCCCACTAGGGGAAGAGGATTGGATTAATGATAATCTTTATTTGAAGACACATGATTTTTCTGCCTGTGAATAACTCTATGTGTATGTATTCATGTATGTATGAATATGGGTGGGTGTTTGTTTTTATTATATAATGAACAACCATGAAATCAACACAAATATAAAAGCTAGAAATGTAACAATATCTATTTCTATTTACTCTTTTCAGCTACTGTTGATCCTTTCATGTTCAATCTTCCTGCTTCCATCCAGAAATAATACATATCCTGAATTTTGTTTTCATTGTTTGCTTGCATTTTTTAAAAATAGTGTTATTACATATATGTTAATGTCTGTAAAGTTCTTATTTAGCTTTTCATATATGTTTTTGAAGATTGTATGAACAGTTATCTTCCAGGACTTGCTTATTCCTTTCTCAATCATAACTGCATTGTTAGTAATTTACATTCATATTAATCTGTGAAGATATGGTCCATTCATAGCTATATTTAATATTACATCATATAAATATGTCATAATTTATTTTTTGGTTTCCTCATTTTTAGCTATTAAAAACAGTAATGCAATTAACATTTTTTTCCTTTTAGTTTTAAATACTCTGTGGCCCTACTGTTACCAAACCCACATGTGAAGCTAATCTACACATACTGGGTTGTAGTGAAGGAAAGTGTAGAGTGTGTTGCAAGTACCAAGCAAGGAATATGGTCAGCTAATACTCAAAAGACCCAAACTCCCTAATGGATTTCAGGGAAGAGATTTTAAAGGAAAGATGAGGGAGGGGAATTGCAAGATGTGTGATCAGCTCATGCACAATTCTCTGGTTGATGGTGAGGGAAGAGGGTGGTGTTACACGGGTTAACATCATCAATCACCAGGCTCCAGCTGGGCTCAGGGATCTGTGCTCATGGACATAATGCAGTTAACTTCTCCCATCTGGTAGGGGTTTTAGCATCTGCAAACAACTCAGGAATGTGCATCAGACATTGACATCTATGGCCTTGAAGGAGGCACTAAAGATTCTGTGACAGTTATATGGCTGATCTATTATTTAAATTGTTACCAGTTCTCTTGGTCCAACTGCTATTTTTTGTTACTACATTTTTTCAATCATTAATTCTTGAGCCAGCCTTTTGTGGCTCAGAGGAGACCTGGGAGACTAAAGCTTTTCTACAAACAAGAGGCAGGCAGAGAATATGATGAAGTCTGTCCTGGGAAGGCACCATAGTGTCCTGCTCAGTTATAATAGATATAATCATTGAAAAACCTGCATAGCTGCATTTTTAAAAATCCAATGTAATCATCTGTTTCTCTTATCAGCAATTTTATTCTTTTTATTGCATTTATGTATGTATGTTTCACACCTTGTTGCAAAAAGTTGAACTCAAGTTTGTTCAATGATAGTTTTGTTCCTGGTAGTCTTTGGCTAGAGGACATAGAAATTACCATCAATTAAGTTAAAATAAAGTACTTTACTCTCTCTAAACACCTTATTCTCTTCCTAAACACCTAATGAATCACTTTTTTTTCCTTATATTCAGAGAGACTTCATAATAGAGAAAATATAGCTTTTTTGGTTCTATGTTATGATCTGCAGCAATAAAAATGTATTCATGCTTTAGTCTTGATTATATCTAAATATCTTTGTGTATTCATCCTTTTTAGTAATTTTTTTCTTTTCTGGATTATAATGTTCTTATGGATCCAAATTTTTTGTGTTTTGTCTTTTATAAGCTTCAAAGCAATTTATATCCAAATTAAAATGTCAATATTTAACATACATCTCAGCACATTTTTTTCTCAGCATGATGGCACTCTAATTTCATAAGAATAAATCTGGATTTTAGAACATGAAATTTCATGAAAGTGTTCAACCTTGAGGTCCAGGACAGGAGTGGAATGTGTTTTCAACATTTTAACAAGTGTATCTTCAGTTTAATCTAGTGAAATTTTAATTATTCATTTAAAAATATATGATGGCTTGTTTCTAGGCAATGTCAAATATTTCCTTCCCTCTCTCCATATGTAATACAAACTTTTGCTACTATTTAGTTTACTTCATTATATAAGTCATATTAGATTAAACACACCAAGCAACAGATAAATTAGCAACAAAGTTTTTTTCTGTTTCATATGTTAGTTTTAAATGCAATCTATTCTGTTTCCAATGTCAAAAGCAGTACTAACTTTCCTAGCAAAAAACCTTTAAATGTGTTAAGTAAATGTAATCATATACCATCATCTAATTGACAAAAATAATAATCTCATTTACTGAACAGTTACATTGACTGTTTTCAACAATCACAACAATATGCTTGTAAATATGTTTTTATACAATCCTCACAGTGTCCTTGTGGTCTAGGCATTAATATTAACCCGATTTGTCAATGAGAGAACTTAGACTTAATATCAAATTATATATTCGAAGTCATAAATGTGTAACCTATTTATTTAAAGATTTAGTCCAAAATAATATCAAACTTTAATTTCTGATCTATTAAAATCTTCTTGCATGTTCTCCTTATCTTAGGTATGATATCTGAGTACTTCATTCCATACTCTGATAGTGTGTACATGCATGGAGGTCAGGGGAGGGTGTTGGTAGGTGACTATGCTATTCTTGCTTTGCTCCTTCTGTCTCTTCTGATCCGATGGCAGGAAATGGGTGTTGTGAACCATTCAAAATATTGAACTAATGAAGCCTCTGTATTAGATATTTAGTTGCATTTATAATTAGTTCTCTCTTGTCTCTCATGGCAAGGTACAATAACTGTCACTGGCCATTTTAACATAAATTTATGTAAGATCTTACAGCTTTCTCAGATCTGTTGGAAAGAAATTATCCATAGTATTTCAACACATCTTGCATCAGCTTTTGTTCTGAACTATCTTTTCAAGAATGTTTGCATAGCAAACAGCTGTTAAGGTATGGTGTTTCCCTCTAGGTCAAAGTCCAGACTTTAATGTCCAGCATAATAAAGGAAATGTTTCCCTTAGGGCAAGTTTGGACAAGTTTGCTAGAAGCACCCTTTAACATTGGAGTTTCCTAGACTTGGGGTCCTCAGATGTGACACAAACCTTCCATGTGTCTTCCATATACTTGAGTCTCCTTCTGCATTGCTTCCACAGGAGGTAGAGACAAGGGAAACTGATGTGAAAATAAAGCTCATTCTGTCTGCTTGTCATGATAAATAAATCACTTTATTATTGACTAAGGAGTTTTTTATCTGCCTGCATCTAGGAAATCATTGCAGGCTAACTTGTTAGTTTGCAACAAGAGTAAAAATTCAGCCGTTTAACAATTCTTCACAAAGTCCTTCCTCACTGATACACCTCTGGAAAGAGCCATGGTTGGGCAGGTTCTTTCAGAAAAAATACAATTCCTGTTACTTTTCTCAAGTCATTTGACCCAAGGGAAAAGTCAGTCGCACAAAACTCTGGTATTTTTTTTTTTTTTGCATTAATTACTAGTAACCAAAATTTATTAAGGGCTTATAATATATCAGGGATTTACTAAGACCTTTAAATGCTCATATAATAACATTTACTCCTTACAATAACCCAATGAGATATTTACTATTATTTAGAAGTAATTTTATTTATTTATTTATTTTTTATTTTTTATTTTATACTGAAGTATAGTAGATTAACAATCTTGTGTTAGTTTCAGGTGTACAGCAAAGTGATTGAGCTATATAGTAGGTCCTTGTTGGTTTTACATTTTAAATATAGCAGTGTGTACATGTCCATCCCAAACTCCCTAACTATCTCTCCCACCCCACCCTTCCCCTCAAGTAACCATAAGTTTGTTCTCTAAGTCTGTGAGTCTGTTTCTGTTTTGTAAATAAGTTCATTTGTATATTTTTTTTAGATTCCTCATATAAGTGATGTCATTTATCTTTATCTGACTTACTTCACTCAGTATGACAATCTCTAGGTCCATCCATGTTGCTACAAAAGTCATTATTTCATTATTTTTATTGGTTAAGTAATATTCCATTGTATATATGTACTACATCTTTATCCATTCTTCTGCTGATGGATATGTAGGTTGCTTTCATGTCTTGGTTATTGTAAACAGCACTACAATGAACATCGGCGTGCATGTATCTTTTCAGACCATGTTTTATTCTGGGTATATGCACAGGAGTGGGATTGCAGGATCATATGGTAGCTCTATTTTTAGTTTCTTAAGGAACCTCCATACTGTTTTCAGTTTACATTCCGACAACAGTGTAGGAGAGTTCTGTTCTCTCCACTCCCTCTCCAGCATTTATTGTTTATGGATTTTTTGATGATAGCCATTCTGACTGGTATGAGGTGATATCTCATTGTACTTTAGAATTGCATTTCTCTAATAATTAGCGATGTTGAACATCTTTTCATGTACCTTTTGGCCACATGTATGTCTTTGGAGATATGTCTATTTAACTCTTCTGTGCTTTTTTTGATTGGGTTGTTTGTTTTAATGATATTAAGCTACATAAGCTATTTGTAAATTTTGGAGACTAATCCTTTGTCTGTCACACCACCTGCAAATATTTTCTTCCATTCTGTGGTTTGTCTTTTCGTTTATGTATGGCTTCCTTTGTTGTGCAAAGCTTTTGAGTTTAATTAGGTCCCATTTGTTTGTTTTTGTTTTTATTTCCATTACTCTGGGAGACAGATTGAGAAAGAAATTGCTGTGATTTATATCAGAGAGTGTTCTGCCTATGTTTTCCTCTAAGAGTTTTATAGTATCAGGACTTACATTTAGGTCTTAAATCCATTTTGAGTTTATTTCTGTGTGTGGTGTTAAAGAGTGTTCTAATTTCATTCTTTTCCATGTAGCTATCCAGGTTTCCCAGCACCATTTATTGAAGAGATGTCTTTCCTCCATTGTATAGTCTTGCCTCCTTTGTTGTAGGTTAATTGACCATAGGTTTGTGGGTTTATTTCTAGGCTTTCTAGCCTGTTCCATTGATCTATATTTCTGTTTTTGTGCCAGTACCATACTCTTTTGATAGCTAGAGCTTTGTAGTATAGTCTAAAGTCAGGGAGCCTGATTCCTCCAGCTCAGTTTTTCTTTCTCAAGATTGCTTTGGCTATTTGGGGTCTTTTCTGTCTTCAAACAAATTTTAAGATTTGTTGTTCTAGTTCTGTGAAAAATACCTTTGGTAAATTGATAAGAATTGTACTTAATCTGCTGATTGCCTTGGGTAATACAGTCATTTTGACAATGTTGATTCTTCCAATCCAAGAACATGGTATATTTTTCCATGTGTTTGTGTTGTCTTCAGTTTCTTTCATCAATATCTTATAGTTTTCAGGGTACAGGTATTTGTCTCCTTAGGTAGTTTTTTTTTATTTTTTAACATCTTCATTGGTGTATACTTGCTTCACAATGGTGTGTTAGTTTCTGCTTTATAATAAAATGAATCAGCTATATATATATATATATATATATATATCTCCCCATATCTTTTCCCTCTTGTGTCTCCCTCCCACCCTCCCTATTCCACCCCTCTAGGTGGTCACAAAGCAACGAGCTGATGTCCCTACACTATGTGGCTACTTCCCACTAGCTATCTATTTTACATTTGGTAGTGTATATATGTCCATGCCACTGTCTTACTTCATCCCAGCTTACCCTTCCCACTCCCCATGTCCTCAAGTCCATTCTCTACATCTGTGTCTTTATTGCTGTCATGCCTCTAGGTTCTTCAGAACCATATTTCTTTTTCTAGATTCCATATATATGTGTTACCATACAATATTTATTTTTCTCTTTCTGTCTTACTTCACTCTGTATGACAAACTCTAGGTCCATCCACCTCACTACAAATAACTCAATTTCATTTCTTTTTATGGCTGAGTAATATTCCATTGTATATATGTGCCACATCTTCTTTATCCATTCATCTGTCAATGAATAATTAGGTTGCTTCCACGTCCTGGCTATTGTTAATTCTCCTTAGGTAGGTTTATTCTTAGGTATTTTATTCTTTTTTGATGTGATGGTAAATGGGATTGTTTCTTAAATTTCCCTTTCTGTTCTTTTTGTTAGTGTATAGAAATGCAACATATTTCTGTGTATTAATTTTATAACCTGCAAATTTACAAAATTCACTGATGAGCTCTAGTAGTTTTCTTGTAGCGTATTTAGGATTTTCTATGTATAATATCATGTCATCTGTAAACAGTAAGAGTTTAACTTCTTTTCCAATTTGGATTCTTTTTATTTCTTTTTCTTCTCTGATTGCCATGGCTAGGACCTCCAAAACTTTGTTGAATAAGAGTGGTGCATGTGGATATCCCTTTCTTTTTCCAAATCATAGAAAAAATGTTTTCAACTTTTCACCATTACATATAATGTTAACTGGAGGTTTGTCATATATTGCCTTTATTATGTTGAGGTGTGTTCCCTCTATGTCCACTTTCTGGAGTGTTTTTATCATAAATGAGTGTTGAATTTTGTCAAAAGCTTTTTCTGCATCTATTGAGATGATTGTATGGTTTTTTATTCTTCAGTTTCTTGATGTGGTGTATCACACTGATTGTTTTGTGGATATTTAAAATCCTTGCATTCCTGGGATAAATCCCACTTGATCATGTTGTATGATCCTTTTAATGTATTGTTGGATTTGGATGCTAGTATTTTTTGGAGGATTTTTGTGTCTATGTTCATCAATGATATTGGTCTGTAGGTTTGTTTTTTGTGGTATTGTTGTCTGCTTTTTGTATCAGGGTGATGGTGGCCTCATAGAAGAAACTTGGGAGTGTTCCTCTCTCTGCTATATTTTAGAAGAGTTTGAGAAGGAAAAGTGTTACCTCTTCTCTAAATGTTTAATAGAATTTGCCTGTGAAGCCATCTGATACTGGACTATTGTTTGTTGGAAAATTTTTAGTCACAGTTTCAATTTCAGTGCTTGGTCTGTTCATATTTTCTATTTTTTCCTGGTTCAGTCTTGGGAGATTGTACCTTTCTAAGAATTTGTTCATTTCTTCCAGGTCATCCATTTTATTGGCATATAGTTGTTTGTAGTAGTCTCTTATGATCCTATGTATTTCTGTGTGTCAGTTGTAACTTATCCTTTTTTATTTCTAATTTTATTGATTTGAGTCCTCACCCGTTTTTGCTTGATGAGTCTGGCTAAAGGGTTATCAGTTTTGTTTATCTTTTCAAAGAACCAGCTTTAGTTTCATTGATCTATGGTATTTGTTTACTTCGTCTTTATTTCATTTATTTCTGCTCTGATATTTATGATTTATTTCCTTCTACTAACTTCAGGTTTTGTTTTCTTCTTTCTCTAGTTGCTTTAGGTATAAGTTTAAGTTGTTTATTTGAGATTTTTTTGTTTCTTGAGGTAAGATTCTATTGCTGTAAACTTCCCTCTTAGAACTGCTTTTGCTGCATCCCATAGGTTTTGGATCATGCTTTCATTTTCATTTGTCTGTAGGTATTTTTTTGATTTCCTTTTTGATTTTTTCAGTGATCCATTGGTTGTTCAGTAGCATATTGTTTAGTCTCCACATGTTTGTGTTTTTTACAGTTTCTTTTCTTGTAGTTTATTTCTAATCTCATAACTTTGTGGTCAGATAAGGTACTTGATATGATTTCAATTTTCTTAAATTTACTGAGGCTTGCTTTGTGGCCCAGCATGTGGTCAGTCCTGGAGAAAGTTCCATGTGCACATAGGAAGAATGTGTATTCTGCTGCTTTTGAATGGAATGCACTATAAATATCATTTATATTTATCTGATCAAATGTGTCATTTAAGGCCTGTTTCTCCTTATTGATTTTCTGTTTGGATGATCTGTCCATTGATGAAAGTGTGGTGTTAAAGTCCTCTCCTGTTATTGTGTTACTGTTGATTTCTCCTTTTATGGCTGTTAGTATTTTCCTTATATATTGAAATGCTCTCTCTCTCTCTCTCTCTCTCTCTCTCTCTCTCTACATATATATATATATATATATATATATATATATATGTTGGGTACATGTATATTTACAATTGTTATATCTTCTTCTTGGATTGATCACTTGATAATTATGTAGTGTCCTTCTTTGTCACTTATAACAGCCTTTATTTTAAAGTCTATTTTGTCTGATATGAGTATTTCTATTCTAGCTTTCTTTTGATCTTCATTTGCATGGAATACCTTTCTCCATCCTCTCACTTTCAGTCTGTATATTCCTAGGTCTCAAGTGGGTCTCTTGTATATAACATGTATATGCATGTCTTGTTTTTGCTTCCATTCATCCAGTCTATGTCTTTTGGATGGAGCATTTTAGCCATTTACATTTAAGGTAATTATCTTTTTTTTTTTTTTTGTGGTACACAGGCCTCTCACTGTTGTGACCTCTCCCATTTTGGAGCATAGGCTCTGGATGCGCAGGCTCAGCAGCCATGTCTCAGGGGCTTAGCCGCTCCATGGCATGTGGGATCTTCCCAGACCGGGGCACAAACCCATGTCCCCTGCATCAGCAGGTAAACTCTCAACCACTGTGCCACCAGGGAAGCCCTTAAGGTAATTATCTTTATGTAAGTTCCTATTGCCATTTTTTAATTGTTTTGGGTTTGTTTTTATAGGTTCTTTTTCTTCCCTTCTTCTCTTGTTCTCTTCTCTTGTGGTTTGATGAACATCTTTATTGTTGTGTTTGCATTGTTTTCTTTCTTTTTTTGTGTGTGTATCTATTGTAGTTTTTGGGTTTACTATTCCCATGAGGTTTTGATAGAGACATCTATATATGTACAAGGTTGTTTTAATTTGCTGGTCTCTTTCTTGCCTAGTGACGTTCCTTTAGTATTTGTTGCAAAGCTGGTCTGGTGGTGCTCAATCCTCTTAGCTTTTCCTTGTCTGTGA
Organism: Orcinus orca; assembly: GCF_937001465.1. Lineage (NCBI taxonomy): Eukaryota > Metazoa > Chordata > Mammalia > Artiodactyla > Delphinidae > Orcinus > Orcinus orca. Next base: position 42,478,304 of record NC_064576.1, on the reverse strand, counting down.
AGTTTTTTGATTTCTCTGTCAAATCTGAATTAAAGCCTTGCTGGGTAGAGTATTATTAGTTGCAGGTTCTTCCCTTTCATCCCTTGAAATATAACTTGCCACTTCCTTCTGGCCTGCAGAGTGTCTGTGAAAAACCTGCTGATAACCTTATGGGAGTTCCCTTGTATGTTATTTGTTGTTTTTCCCTTGTTGCTTTTAATATTTTTTCTTGTATTTAATTTTTGTTAGGTTGATTACTATGTGTCTTAGCATGTTCCTCCTTGGGTTTATCCTGCCTGAGAGTCTCTGTGCTTCCTGGACTTGGGTGACTGTTTCCTTTCCCATGTTAGGGAAGTTTTCAGCAATTATTTTTTCAAATATTTTCTTGGGTCCTTTCTCTCTTTCTTTTCCTTCTTGGACCCCTATAATGTGAATTTTGGTAAATGTAGTATTGTCCCAGAGGTCTCTTAGAATGTCTTCATTTCTTTTCATTCCTTTTTTTTTTTTTCTGTTCTGCGGCAGAGATTTCCACCATTTTGTCTTCCAGGTCACTTATCCATTTTTCTGCCTCAGTTATTCTGCTATTGATTCTTCTAGTATATTTTTCTTTGCAGTTATTGTGTTGGTCATCTCTGTTTGTTTATTCTTTAGTTCTTCTAGGTCTTTTTTAATCATTTCCTGTATCTTCTCAATCCTTGCCTCCATTCTTTTTCCAAGATCCTGGATCATCTTCACAATCATTATTCTGAATTCATTTTCTGGAAGTTTGTCTATCTCCACTTCACTTACTTTTTTTTCTGGGGTTTTATCTTGTTCCTTCATCTGAGACATATTCCTCTGCCATTTCATTTTATCTAATTTTCTGTGATTGTGGTTTCCGTTCCACAGGCTGCAGGATTATAGTTTTTCTTGCTTCTTCTCTGCTCCTTTACTTGAATATATATGTTATCATAGGGCTGAAAAGTCCAAAATCTTCAAAGTAGGCTGGCAGTCTGGACACTCAGAGAAGCGTTTACATTGCAGTCTTGAGTTGACAGGCAGTAAGGAACTAGAAAACCTTTTTCTTAGCAATTTTTCTTACAAAGTTGACATTCCTCTCCCATATGAGTGTTACCTCAGGACACACGCCCAATTCCTCATAAGCAGTGTAGCTTTAATGGCAACTTCCCACCATGAGTAAATTTATGTTCAGCAGCAAGTCTCTTTCCTCCTTTGCAACCAGCACCTCACTGCTTCTCTTTTTACCCAGCCATAAAGGCATTGGGTGTCCCACCTTCAGATTTAGAAGATGTAGATAAAAATTGGCACTAGTTCTGTAACCCTGGATCTCTATGATGCACATGTCGAGCTTCTCCCAGGAGCTATTTTATGCTGTGTTTTATTGCAGCATTGGGAAATTATTGAAAAACTGCAGTTCAGACAACATACAGCTGTTCAGAGGTGCTGGTATTTGCTTTTGCATTGATCCTAATCTATTTAATGAGCTTACTTAAAGTAACCAGTCAATTTGTGTGCTACGGATTTATGAGGTAATAACTTATAACAAACTGCAAATCTCTGTACTGCTTCTGTCATTGTAAACATTTTGTTGTGAAAAAAAAAAGTCAGCTGAATTAAATAGTATGCTTGGTGATGGAGTTCCTTTATATTCTGTGGGATGAGGTGCAAACTCCTCATCCCACAGTTGGTAGGAGGAATATTGATAATACTGCATTTTCTTTGCCTCTTCCCCTTATACACTAGTTATGTAGAATCATCCTCTTTCCTTTCTGGGAAATGAAAAAATACACTGGAGTTTTCTACTCTCTAAGAATTCCTTTCAAGGAATTATTTTTTTTTCATTCTATCTTTCATTTTTTCTTCTCTTAGCTATTGAAAGAATTGGTCACTAACAATTTTTGTCTTCCTTTTGCAAGTCCTGTTGGCATGTGTCTTATCTTGCACTTAACCCTCAATTATCCTCTTCTTTGAGACCACTGTCAATTCCTTACAATATAAGAACATTTAATATGTGGCTGAGCTCAGATTCACATCCAGATATGTGTGATGGCAGATTGTGAGTTCTTCATTAATATGCTGAGTTCTCTCACAGAAAGGTAAAGGTCAGAAATAAACCATTTGGGGGAAGTATTCAGAGGACTCCATCTCTTACCTCTCATAATTGTATTTTTACAATACAATACAAATCAGTTATTCAGAAAACTGAAATTTCTAAAAAACACATGAAATAAAAGTTCCACATTTTTCTCATTAGATTCAACAGACATAAAATTACTCTGGCAAATTGCATACAAAATTTTCTCAGTGTATGGCATCAATTTCTATGCTAACTTATTGTGGACTGTAATAAACAGCTAATGAAATGAAATGAGTCTGTGGATTATGATTTGAATAGCACTATGCCAAAGCATTCACAGGTATTAGTATTACACACAGGACTCCATATTATCTCTTGTTATATCCCAAAATGCAATTTTTTTCTCCAAGACAAGTTAACTCTTTTTTTAAATTTAGATCACACCACTATATTTTGGACCTTATTTAATATTTCATCTTCCCAGTAACAGCGGTATCTTTGTTGAGGTTATTTTAATAACTATTGGCATGATGCTGTTTATGTGATTTATTACTGAAATACTAATTACCTTATATGTATACTGACGTTTAATTGTTATCTCCTTTGCTGTTAATGCTCTCTTTTCAAATATCTATATAAATCGTTACTTTTCAGAAAAATAACTTCCTTTAAAATAAATCTCTTAAACCATAAATACAATGTTATATCTCTGGATTCCAGAGCATGTTTTATGTTTTTAATACTTAATTTATCAGGATATATTCCAATTTAAAAAGTAGAGATTTGTGGCTGCTTTTAATATTCTGTAATAATACTTCCTTTCCTATTGTCAAAATCTTTGGGGAATTTGGATGGTCTTCAGTCTTAGCATAACTGGTTGGCACTAATGATTGCTAGTCATTTGATTTGGTGTGAAAGACACTAGATTTAGGGGTAGTGCTAACAGAATTTTTTAAATGTAATTCATATTTATTTAATAACATTAATGAGTATTTAAAATTGTGTTGCTCTATTCTAAGAACACTACTTAGCATCAAGGATCTTTTGGTTGTTATTTTTTGCTTCACTCCCTAGTGCTGTAGCTAAGGAGAATTACATTTCATTTCTCTGTCACATTTCAAATAATGAGGATATATCAGTAGTGCTAAGGAAGCTACTCTAGATCTGATTAAATCCTTGCAGATCCCAGCTTTCTTTTACATTGGTAACTACTATCTCTGCCCACTTAATCCTCCCATGCCATCTAATTTCAAAGCATAATTGTCATTCATAGGTATCTTTTTGTTTCTCACTCCTAAAAAATTGTAACCTTTTCAATCATAAACCAATATACAAAAATGGTGATCTCTTTGTAATCCATGTGGCATATGATTTAGGGAATAACTAGCAATGAAAATTAACTTTTATTCCTTGCAGAAAGATATATTTTAAAAGACAAGATCTCCTGGATAATGAAATGTATATTTTCTCCATTCATGTTTTTTATGGTGTCTCCCAATAATATGTCTTACATTTCACTGTTCATTCTAAAAATATCTTTACCAATCATTTAATATGAGAGTCTAGCTACTTAGTACAAGGAAAGTGAAAATCAAGTTAAGTTTAAAACTAAAAATTTGTATTTAAAATTGAAAAATTCCACGTAACTTGGGATTATTTATAATCATTCATTCAATTATTCATTTGTTATTTAAATCAACAAACAAGTTAAATTTTGGGGGTGACTTCTGTTACTCCAAGGAAATAATATGGACATACACATAACTTTAGAGGCTATATAATAAAACTGTAAGAATGTCAGTTTGTTGTTTTGTATCCAAGCTTTCAGAAAGCCTTTTATTTATTCATACAATGCCTCATTGCACGAATCTGAGTGTGATGGACAGCCCCATACTGCAATAATGCAGTGTGGAAATAGAAAAGAGCCAGAAATTTGTATTATTTCTGCAAAGAATGAGATCCTGAGCATGGAATCTAGGTTCTTCACAATCAGATGCTCTAATCTGGGACTTTGGATTTTGAGTGAATAAAATACCAAGAACAGCTATGAAATTATTCATTACAGTGGTGGCACTGGCATTCCACTGTCAGTGGAGCTAACAGCTGTTTCCTAAGGGGACCATCCCTGTGTGTGCTGGGTTCTGCCCTTCAATGTCCAGCCTCCCCTGGCTCTCTACATGTTTCTGAGTTTGGTTCTTTATGGATTCTATGAAATCTCTCTTGATATAAGAAAATAAAAATAATAGTACCTTAAACAATGGAAAAATATCTCCCTCAAAGGTCTTGGGGTAAGCAACCCATCAACGGAATGGTGGCTGTGTTCTGGTAAGTCCTCAGACGTCCTCATACTTTCCATCTTTTGTTTTGTCATCCCAAGTGTGTATTCTTGGTCCTATTGGTCCAAATGAGAGTGAATAGTTTACTTCCTATGTCTTCTACTTAAATACAAACTCAATGAACAAAGAGAAATAATATTTCCTTACTGCTTAGTGCTTAGTGCTTAGATCATGGACTGGAACACAGTGGGAAGTCCATTAATTATTTATGGAATAAATAAATGACCTCTAATTTTGTGTAGGCCTATTTGTCTTGAAAATAAGTCAAGGAAGTCTTTCTCTCACAGAATTTCCTGTACTTACTTTGCTAGCACCTAGTCCTTCAGAGTTCTGCTCTCTTTTACCTTAACCTAAACTTAATCTATTTATATAATCGCTTTAGACTAGATAGCTATCAGATTAGCTGATGTTTATTATGGTACCTAATTGCATCCTAAACTCTCAGTAACTGTTAATTATCAATAATAGCAAAACATTCAGCCAGAATTGGCCTCTAGCTCTTTGGAAATGTTATTCACAGAGGCTGCAATTCAAGGTTGACATTCTGAAGAGGATACAAGAAAGTACTGCAGTAATTATTTTTATCTGTTTATGTAACACATGAGGTTTACTTCCAATATTATTGCTGTTGGTATGTTGGATAACATTTAGCCTCTTCAAGAACACATTTCACTTTCCTTCTGAAGTCATGACATGAATTTTAGGGAGTCATGTCATTATTTTGAATGTTACTTGTTAAAATTGAAGTTTTCCTATCTTCTCATTATGGTGAATTTCAATCTAGCTATATATATCTTGAAGTACATGACCAAGCTATAGCAAATAAGATAAAGAGAAAATCTGAGTACAAAGATAATTTAAAAAATATATATTTTAATGGAGAAACAGTTCTACTAACGTCGTTAATTTTAAGTAGGAATTCTGTGTATAGTGATCCAATGTCTTCCTATCAAAGTTAACACTAAAACAATTTTGACAATGTCATTAAGTTAATATTGACACGGAAAATGAAAAGCATGCCTAAAATATATACTAATCTTAAAGGAGAACTTTCATAAGATAAAAGACAGAATGGAGTTAATAATCAGCAAAATATATATCTTGAAAAAATGATGTCTATGTTACTGTTTTGGACGTTCCTTTTTAAGGGCATACATGTCTCTTTCACATTAAACATATGTTAAAATCTGAAAAGATAAAGCAACTCTTGACTGAAATCAGAGTTGGAATTTAGTCAGCAGCATAAGAAATTAGACTAGCTGCTGGCTCAACATTTTTCTTGAACAATTATTGCTTTGCTCAGCTCTGCATAATGTAGAAGACATGTAGTAATGCTGATATGAGAGCATTCTTTTTTATTACTTTTGTTTATTAGGCCTCTACAATTTAATAAGAATATCACTGTGTACAAAATGATTTCTTTGTTTTTGTTTTGTATGGCTCACAATGAAGGCAATGCTTGAGAATTTATTATAGATTATTCTTGATTGTGAAAAGTTATATAAGCCACTTGTAAAATATAAAATTGTTATTTTTTTGCTGCTTTATTTTCTAAAATGATTTTTAAAATATTTTTAGTCAAGTTCATTACCAAGATCTTCTTCTTTGAGCCCAGAAAGACTGCTTGTAATATGGAGGGGGGGGGTGGTTCTAACTACTTTGAGTGATTCTGAATTTTAAAACAAAGATGTTTCACAAACAGGCCTAATGTAGAGAAAATTTGAAAATTTTAATTCTTTGAATATCTTGTTGATTACTCTGAATGAGTCTTTGAAAAATAGCCTTTACATTACTGAGGAAGAACTTTACTACTTATAATATCTGTCAATATTTTGATGGTTAAGCCTAATGTATTTTTCAATAAACTTGGATTTTATTCAAGAGCATAAAAGCATTTATACCTTCATATGTCTTAATCAGAGCAATATCATTAATATATCACAAAGGCATACTTTTGTGTTTTTAGTAATCCCTGTTCTCTCTACTCCAGGGAATTATCTCAAAACTTTTACACTCCTTTCAAGTTTATTATGCCAATCATACCATTGTTTTCACAACCCTCACAGACACCCTAAAATCACCATAACATACACACCAGAACTACCAGCACCTCCAGGACTAACATATACTCAGGGAATTTTCTATCTGAGTAATCCAGGCAGCTCTACTCTCAACTTCCTATATGCTGACATATGACAAGACAGATGTATACACTGCTGTGGACTGAGTGTTTGTGTCCCCACTAAATTCATATATTGAAACTTAATCCTCAAAATAATGATATTAGGAAGTGTGGCCTTTGGGAAGTGATTAGATGATGAGTGAAGAGCCCTTGTTAGTGAGATTAATCCCCTTATTAAAGGAGAACCCAGAGAGCTTTCTCCTCTCTTCTGCCATGTGAGGACACAGCTAGGAGACAGTTGTCTCTGAACCAGGAGGCAGGACCACACCAGACACAAAATCTGCTGGGACCTTGATCTTGGATTTCCCAGCCTTCAGCATTGTGAGAAATAAATTTCTGTTGTTGAAGCCACCTAGTTTATGAGTAATTTGTTACAGCAGCCTGAACTAAGACACACACTAACAATTTTTCTCCATTTTCCCCCCAGGGAATATATGATGGGGGTTAATACTTCCACTTATATTCCATATCTCATTTTCTCACATGTTTTATGGAATATTCAGCATTATTTATTTAATCTCTCTCGAATCTTTTCCTTCAATTTATTTGATGGTCCTTTCTCCTTAGGCTTAATATGACAGTCTCTCACATTTTAAAATAGTTCTTCCTTGACTCTAAATTTCTAAATTCATCTTCAGCTACTTTTCTACCTCTCTCTGCTATTTCACTGCCTTCAAAAATATTCTATGTTCATTATGCTGGATAATGTATTTGGTATTTTTCTTTATTTTGGTACTTATGTGAGTTACATATTCAACTCACCAATGAACAAATGCTCTATTTTAATGGGCAACCTCATATTTAAATTCCAAATTTTGACAATGGTTCATAGATTGAACAATCCAAAGACAACATACAATTAGACTGCAATGACAATACCTGTGTACGAATATGGGTTTGTGTGTGTGTTTGCGCCTGTGCAGTGGATGCCAGCCATAACTTATTGACAAACAAACCACATAAATTAAAATCTCTATTCTCCTTCCTCTGTGGCTCTTGATTAAGATCTATCTTCAGATAATTTGAGAATATAATAGTGCTGTTTTCATTTCTCATGATAACTTATTCCAAATGTTTGTTAATAACTTGAATTAATACTTTATACAAGAGCAGGGAATGAAAGTGACATTCTCCATGTCATATTTATTCTACTTATTTACTGAGCACCTGTTAGGTGGCTAGATATTATTCCATGTACTTTGCATACTCTGGTGAGTAATAAGAAAAGAACGAATAAAAAATCCTAGGCTTTCAAAAGCAAATAATTTTTAAACCTACTATAATCTACTATAAAAAAGTACATTATAAAGCATTTCAGAATGTTATCAGTGATAAGATAGAGGAAAAAAAGACAAAATAAAGCATGAAAAATGTGGTCAGTAGTGCTGGGTGCTCAGATAAGCCTCCCAATGGTGACATTTGTGTAAACATCTGTAGGAAGTTCAGCGGATTCCATACCAGTATCTTGGGAATACCATCCAGGCAAAGGGAACACCAGTGCAAAGTCCCTGAGGCCTGAGCATAATTATTTTGTCTGAGGAACAAAAAGAGTATTCATCTGGATTAAATGGAGTAAGGAAGAGTCGTAGGAGTTGAGGTCAGAGAGAAACAAGAGCTTTGTAGCCATCTAATTGGTCATTGCCTTTTCCCAGGGGCTCTATAATCTCTTGAGAAAAGAAGAAGCATTATTAGGGTAAGTTCACCAAGAAAACTTCTGACTTCAGAAAATAAAGCAGTCTCAGTTCATAATCATATTCCTGCTGCTTGTGCTTATTTGAATCTCCAGACAACACTCTCATATCCTAAGTATAATCCTTTTTATAGATAAATTGCAACTAAAACTACCAAAAAAAACCCTGTTTACAGTGTTTCAAACACTGCCGCTCACACAGTTCACACATATTAAGGACACACATGGTTGCTCTATCAGGAGTCTTGGTGACTGAGTCCCCACACGCTGATATTTTGGTGGCTCATATCAGTTCCTGGGCCTAGAGCTATGCAGTATGGACACGTACTCTAGACTTTCTCTACTTTCCTGCAGATGGAATGCACACAGACAAACATATCCAAATAGAAACACACAAAATATCAAATGTATTAAGAATCAGAAAAACACAAACATGCTACAATACATTTGATCTGCAGTAAAGTATAAATTAAAGAATATAATCATTACTAAGTAACTTGACTCTGTAACCCAAGAATTGGTGAAAAATAAGTAAATTGGCACACTCCACACAAACCCTATATCTTTTTTAAAAATTTATTTTGTTGAAGCATAGTTGATTTACAATGTTGTGCTAATTTCTACTGTACAGCAGTGATTCAGTTATACATGTATATACATTTATTTCATATACTTTTCCATTATGGTCTATCACAGGATATTGAATATAGTTCCCTGTGTTACACAGTAGGACCTTATTTATCCATTCTGTGTATGATAGTTTGCATCTGCCAATCCCAAACTCCCAATCCATCCCTCCCCCACCCACCATCTCTCTTGGCAACCACAAGTCTGTTATCTATGTCTGTGAGTCTGTTTCTGTTTTATAGATAAGTTCATTTGTGGCACATTTTAGATTCCACATCTTTTTTTTTTTTCTTTATGGTAGCTTTGAAGTGTTGGGTTTACACATGGAGAACAAACCATCTCAGTTCAGGATGGAAAGATGTCATGCAATTTATGATCAATTGTTTATGACAGATTTAAGCTGACTGAGACATAAATTTGGCTCTCTTAATATCAGGGTCTCATCTGTGGCTTCTGGGGGCAGAGTTCAGAAATATTAAATTGTTTACCAATACAGAAAGGGTGGAAAGATTGACAGAAATTTCCTTTTCCATGGGATTCCATGGAAAAAATGGGATGAGGAACATATATATTCACTTTTCATTGTGGTTAATTTATTCATAAGTTAGTTTTCTACTCTACAGAAGTATTATGCTAAATACCAAATATCTGACTAGATGAAAGAAGGTAGATTAGAAAATATTGGCAAAATTCCAAGAAAAGAGTGTGTGTTTTATAGTGATATTTATAATAGAAGATGGTTTTTACAGGGTTATTTACAATAAAACACTGTCAGATAGAAGAAGTATTAAAGAAGTAGAAATAATTGAAATTTTCCCATCTTGAAGAGAAAAGAGTGGCGTGCTCTCGGTAAGGGGTGGTTCTTTCTTTGTCATTTCCTTTTGGTTGAATGGCAGCTGCACTTTATCCCATCCTAGGTGAAGTTAACCTGGAGGAGCTCAAGTGTGGTCCAGGAGGTCTCTATAGGTAAGTTTCTGTTGGACCAGTGAAGACAGTACTTCCTTCCCTGATATGCCTGGGAAATGCAGGGGGACTCCTGAGACCTTTTCATGGAGTTGCCAAACTCCAGCTTGCCTGGATTTTGTCAGCTCCAGCTGGTACCATTTTACTGGAGAAGATTCTTGAATTGCTCTCACCCAGCAACTTCAGAGCTCTGACTGGACAGCATGATTGGGATTTCTGGTCTTAAGACAACTTCACAGCCATAGGTCTTGTATGCATTATCCACCAAGACCCAATAATTGCTCAATAATTATCTCTCAAAAAAGTGTATACATTCTACCAACCCTGGGAGTTTACAGATCCAGGAGATTGCAAGTTCACTAGCCCAAAGGGAGCTTCTGATCCTTGTCACACTTGGCAGTGTCTTTCTGCCAAAGGTTCAAATTGATGGACTGAGAGGTTGCTGAGACCTGTAACTCAAATGTAGATTAATGGGACCCTGCATCCTGTTCAAAAGTAGTTTTTATTTTTTTTCTGGAAATACTATAGATGGTTACTGTAAACATACTTGTATGGTGTATGTGAGAGAGCTAATAACAGAATAAGCTGACAAATCACTGGATCTCATTTTTATTTGTTGGGGCAGTGACAGTGTAATAGGGAAGAATAAATCTGACCCCTTATTAGATCTGTTCCTTTTACTTTAATCTTTGTTCTCTGTTTCTTGTGCTTAGTCATGCTGGCTCTGCACCTTTTGTAAAAGAATGTTGCCAAGAGCCTGAAATATACAGGATAGCCTATTCTCAGGGCTCTAACCTTTAAGAGTCCATTCATATAGAGATGAAAAGTTTCAGAACAGAGAATAACATCTCTCTTGTTGGAGGTTTACAGAAACACTGTGACCTGACCTATGGGGACAGCTGCAAGAACAAATGACACCAAGAATTTTGCAGCAACTAACCATGACCCTCCCTCGCCTTGCATTTAAAAATGGTTTGCTGAAACCCTTCAGTGATTTCAGGGCTTCTTGGGCGTGAACCACGTATCTCCTATCATGGCCCTGCAATAAATCTTTCACTGCTCCAAACTCCAACCTTTCTGTTTGTTTGGCCTCACTGTGTGTTGGGCACAGGAACTTGTGTTCAGTAACAACAGCTGAAGAAACTTAGAGACTTGGCTAGTTTGGCTCCATGAGAAGACAGTAATTTTTTAAAATTCAGTTAGGAAAAATGGTACGTTGTGGGACACATTACTACAGAAATCTTCCTTCACAGTGCACTGGCTGTGGTCATTTTGTTTAAGGAGGAAAAGGAAGGAAACCTGAAGTGGTGTGAACATCTGAGACCATCTCCTTCCTCAGTTAGGTACTGTTTGGTCTCTGAAAGCCTTGGCTCACTAGTGAGGACTGCCCTGCAACTGAAAACCATGTTTAGAACATTAATCAATTTTTAAAGTGGTATCTTAATCTCAGAAAAAGGTGATACCCACTACCTGCAATATTTGGTTAAACTTAGAAACCCTTGCAATTTTTGTTTTGTAAGGGATCTAGGATAAATTTGAGTAGCCCTTGTTCTTTTAGGAAAGAGAGTTTTTCACTCCTCAAATAAGTTATGTCCTAAATAACTATTTTGCAAAATTGTATTTTATCTTTTGAAACTTTTTATCCATTTTAGCTAAGGAGAGAGCAAGGAAATGGAAACATTTTTACAAGCTTCTTTATGTTGTAGACAAAGTGGGAAGCTGTCTGCATGTTGTGTCAAAACTTAAACACACAGAAATTTACATCATTAAAGTGTTGACCTATAACATAGGGTAAATAACATGAGGTGGGGGGCAGGTTTCACTAAATACCAGGGACATAAATGCCCATGTATGTTGTTGTCCTTCTTGGGTGAAGGAAAAGAGGTATTGACTTTTCTGGTCTAGAGGCATACTTAAAAATACAGTGCAAAGATATACTACAGTGAAGCAAGTGGCTTCAAGTGTAATTGATGACAGAATGGTATTTTGGTTAGGTACTACCAGGAAGTGAAAGATACAATTTTGTTGATAGCCCTGACGTCTTGAACATGTCAATATCATTTTCCAATTGATGTTTTACTGGCAGGACAAGAGTGGGTCAAAGACTAATGCCAGAGATATGAGAACAATTTTGGATATAAGTCTTTAAAATATAGATTTGTTTCCTTCCTTTTCTCTTGACTTCAAAGGATATTGGGAAGTTTGAGTAATGGTTTGGTATACTGTATCCATTAATAGTCTCTGATCCAGACTTTTCCTAAGTCAGTGGAATTTTTAATCCATAGTGAGCTAGGTATGGTGTGAAGGTTTTTACCTAGGATATGAATTACATATAAAGGCACAAACACAACTTGAATATGAATAGACAAATTTTTGGAATTTCAAGAATTAGTTTCTCTTGTGTGCATTTAATATTATAATTCTATTTGCAAGGTCTCTCCCTATTAACCTTACAGGGATAGTATCACAGAGGAGGAATGAATGGCTTTTCATCTAGGGCATAGAAGACCAGAATATCTGTGGGTTGTTTGAAATACTTACCAAATGTGTGATTTGCTTGCTCTGGGCAAGACACTGAGCAAAGATGGAAGGGTTTAATGTAGAAAGAGTAGACTCTATATCCAACAGGAAATGATTAGTCTGATCATCTATAATTAATTCCCCTTGAGTTTTTCAGTATAAGGCAGAATATGGTGTACTTTTTTCTTCCTTGGAGAACTCATTGATATCAAGCAACTTTTCTTACAACATGAAATATATTGTAAAAGAAAATTTTTTGTCTTTAAAACTACATTATGAAAGAAAGAAAGAAAGAAAGATAAAGAAGAAAGAAAGAAGAGGGAAAGAGAGAGGGAGGGAGAGAGGAAGGCAGGAAGGCAGGAAGGCAGGCAGGAAGGAAGGAAGGGAAGAAGGAAGGAAGGAAGGAAGGGAGGAATGGAGAAATAAAGAATTGAAGGAAAAAGTGTGGTGGGGAAGGTGGAGCAGAGGTTATTTTGAGACTGAAGAGCTATAAAAATCAGATACAATCATTTAAGCTTGATAGGATCTTGAACAAAAATAAACAAACCAACATCTATACAAGATGTTTTAAGGGCACTGGACTATGAACTATATGTAAAATTCTTAAAGAATTTTTGTTATTTTTGTTATGGGTAATGATATTATAATTGTGACAATGTAGGAGACTATACTTATTTTTTAAAACATGCTGTTTGACTCAGAGGTGAATACCAAGATACCCATACTTTACTTTAAAATGGTTATATAAATTGTATTTCAGAATGTGGATAATTCTTGGATCTAGATGGGGGTATTGTTGTATTTTTTCTTTGTTTTTCAGGATTTTGATGATGTATTTTATTTTATTCCATATTTTATTATTTTGTGTATTTGATCAAAAACATATTTTTTGTTTTATACTTACTACTCAGTCTCACATATATTTTTCAACCTTTCTGAATCACCTTCTTAACTTTTTATTATTTTTAAGATATGTCTGTTGCATACCTGGAGCTAGATTTTGTTTGTGAAATGTAAACTGAAAATCTTTTTTTTTTTTTCTTGAAAAGTTAAAGTTGTTATTTAAATGACAAATATGTTTCATCTCATATATCCATAATGTTGCTGCATAGTAGACCACCCTGAAACTCATTGACTTAAAATAGTTATTCCTTACTCTTTGGGTCAGATGGACATTTCTGTGGGCTGTTTTCTCCTGCTTCTTCCATGAGCTGTGGGAAAGATTCAGTTCTGCTGATCTTGGTTGTGTCCTCTCACATAGGTTGGTCAACATAGTATTTCATTCTCTATCAAGGTGGCCTGGACTTGTTCACACAATGGTGGCATGATTCCCAGAGCAAGTCCTTCTGAGTTGGCTAAGTTAAATCAGAAAGATTACTGAGATTCAAAAGGATGGGGAATAGACTCTATCTCTGATGGTTAGAGCTGTAAACTTGAGTTGCCAAGGGCCTTTATATGCAGAGATTATAAAGGACATTGATGCAAGGAGAGGTGAAGTATTGGGGCAAATTTTTAAAAATGATTCTGCACCTGTCTTAAACGTGTTGTAAAAGTTTATGTTATGCTTCATGATTTATAATCATTAAAAAAAAAAAAACAGCAAAAGCATTAGATACTACAGACAAGGAAATTGGCTAACTCATTGCAACTACCACAGGTTGCAAAGATTTACAATTTTTGTAAGCCCTACCAGTTCAACATTACCAGGACATGCATATTTATATTATGTTCTAATCCCTTAATTTCACATTTGTTTTATTCTTAATTAACCTTTAAATATAGTTAATTTTATTACCAAACTTTTACAACTTGTGGGGTCTTATCCAGGTTTCAAATAATACTGTAGTTAATATTCATGAAGGAGTAAAATCATGAATGGCATACTTGATCTAAATGCCATTCTTCAGTTAGTTAGATTCATTTCTCCCCATGTTTATTCTAATTTTGATTCTCTGAGCTTGAGTTTTTCCCCTAGACTTTATTAGAGAAAAGTGTTCATATCCTTGTTTTCATGTCTCCGTTTTACAAACTTTTGTTGGCTGACTGTTTTCTCTATTATTCTTTCCCATCAATCTGAAAACATTTGCATTTTATCCTCAGGAATTCTTGTAAATTGCTAGTTATCAAAGGGATCTTTCAGCGTTTCTCAAGCGTATGTAAGTATGTGCAATAAATAAATGGACTTTTATACAGGAAGGGAGTTACTTAGGTGTGTTTCTACCATTACATTGACCCCAGTTTTAGAATTTTTTTTTTATAACACTCTTCCTTTTTGTTGAGCATAATCATAGAAAGTAATCTATAAAACCAGGTACAATAAAAATATTTGTATCACTTAACATCTACTTTAATTTTCTTACAATTCTGCTCTCATATTTAAGTTAAAAGGGGGTTCATACAGATTATTTTCTGCTATAGAAATCCAGCAATCTATTGATAACATGTGGAGTGAATCAGCACCATGGGAAACCCAGACATTGAAACTTTGTTTCTCTCTCCCATTGTGAAGAAACAATACTACCAAGATTTCCATTTTTAAAATTGACCTTTGTCCTGAATTCCATTCTAGCCATCTATCATTTTTGTCACCTCTTTGTGATCCATCTTGACAAATGCCAAACACAATGTAGGAGCCTATTAAATACCTGTTAAATGAGTAAGTAAATGAATTTAAAAAATAAATAAAAAGGGTGTGGCTTGCATTTCTCCTTGCCAGCACAGCTCTTCTCTCTGGCAAAACCTCCTTTTTATCAGTGAGAGTCTGACCTCTAGGAAGCTTTTTGTTTAACTACTTCTTACTCATTCTTGAGCCTCACTACATAGCACCTTCCGACAACCTCTGAAGCACAGGATTGAAAGAGATTTAACTGGGAGCAATCCCTTTCTGCTTCATACTCCCACTCCCACCTCTCTTCACATACCTTTTCAAAGGTCTCTGCTAATTACTTCCCATGGCAACAGACTGCCTTTCTAGGTAGACTGACTGTTAGTGATTTTTCAATGCCATTTCCTTCAACTTATTTTTCCCTATATCTTAAAGAAATCTATAAAAGATGCTTGCACGTAGAAAATAATCTTCAGCTTTGCAGCAGATTCATACAATTTCATTTATTTATCGAACACACACACAGAGGTTTGTTTAATTAGGCAGTCTATTATTCACAATAGTATTAGAAACAAACATGTGCACCTGTTCACAGTGTAACAACTTTGGTATACTATCTAAGAAACAATGTTCCATGTCTTCAAGTTACATGCCATAGCAAAATTTATTTTGCTTCTATTATTGAAGAAAATTAAAACAGAGTTTGTTCTTTTACTCTTCTTATTTTTCTTTGGCCTTTTTATTCCAAAGATAGAATATTAAAAAATCTCTTTCTACATAAGGGTCCCTTAGTTACAGACAAAAAACATGTAACATGCAGCAAATAACAATTTTATACGGCATATTTTTTGTGATAATTTTGGATAATCTTCTGACAAATGTTAATACTAATTACAAATGTTAATATTTATTAATTTATGAAAGTATGTGAAAAGGGAATGTTGCCTGCCATTCCAGTAAAAAAAGAATGTTGCCCACCATTCCAGTTCTATAAGGATCAAGCTGTCAGCCACTGTAGCCATCCCTGATGGTGCACCCTGAGGGGAATTCAGGGTGGAGAAAAATAGGAAGCATTCTGTGCTTTGGATCCTAGCCCTGGATAGTTAAGATGCATATCTAAGAAATAATTTCAATGAGCCCAGACTCTTGCATCTTCCCATACATAGAAAAGCACTAAAATCATTAACTTGAGATGTTTGTTTTTGTGATTAGCAATAATCTTTTGCTGTTTGACTACAATTTTTTTCTTTTTCTTCAGCAAAAAACTCCTATATATCCTGGCTTACCTTTTCAGAACAGTTCTTCAGAGCTATCTGAGAGGTTGTCTCCCAGGCTGTAGTCCTCAGTAAAGTCTCCAAATAAAACTTAACTTGTAACTTTTAGGTTGTGCATTTCCCTTCAGTCTATAATTTCTATTTTTATAATGTGCCCATTTTGGGCCCTTTAGTTTGTAGCTGTTCTCACACAGCATTTATTTTACAAATCATAAAATCTGTATGTTACTCTTAAAATATTATTAAAATATATTTTAGTTTTATATTCCATGTTATGCTCAGAATTTTATTCGAAGATACTAACAAGAATAATTAAGGATAAGCTTGGTAAATAATTTTGTAAATATCATTTTATATTGGAAGAATATTGTCCATAGGTTAGGTTTACTTAGTTAAAATCCTCACTTCTTCTGGTTTTCATTTGAAATAAGGTTAAGACAGTTCTGTTAAATATAATATCTCTGACTGAGAAAACAAATGTCAATTTAAAATCTGTATGAATGGAAATGATTCCAAGTAATTGACTTTAAAAAAATTGGTTTTCCTGAATTAATAATATTGTCTCAACAAATGAATATATCAATAATATACACCCCTTAAGGTTAAGTGAATATTCAGTTCTTTTAGACTACATATAAAATAAACAGTTGCAGTCCATTTGTTCCCTGTAACACTATTGTCATATATCTACCCTAATTCCATGACAAATAGAAAATTTTAAGTAGATACATTGCATATATGAAAGACAGAAATTAAAAAAGAACTGTAAATATTCAATATTCACCAGACATTACATCAAAATCTAGACACAGATTTATTTTTTACTTAAAAGATATTTGTTTATAGTAATATTATTAGAAATGTTTATTAATTGAAACTATATTTAACTTAAACATTCAATTTTATTAAAGCATATTTGTAATTACAATTAGTTCTCTGTGAGTTGATGGCATGCTGTAATCAAGCACAATATGTAGAACTGAAAATGTTTTCTATAGCTAGAATGAATTGATAACTCAAATTACTAAACACAAATTGTACCAAAGCTGTATTAAAACTTTTTTAGAGCAAATATAGATCTATATAATCACATATATTTATATATAATCATAACATTATATATAAATATAAGTTTATATGTGCACAATATATTCATTTCATAATCTATAATATTATATAAAATATATACATGAAAATATATTTAGATAAAATATAAATATATATTTATCATAAGTAAATTTTGACAGGAAACCACATTGTATAAAAGAATATAGAAGTTTATCTTTGGTTAAAGAAGGAATGGACAGAGATCTTGTTTACTTGGCTTCCCCTTTTTCAATGGCTCCATGTACTACAGTTTGAAAAACAGTTCTCTAAATGTGCTTTGACTACAATAAGTTTATGTTCATAATGCTATAAGAGAAATGAGTATTTATAGACTACCAGTCTCTCTGAAATGAGAAAGGAATTGTCACTTAGCTAGTTCATGGCAGAGTCAGGGCTGGTCACCAGACAGTTACTAGTTTACTTTACTTTTCACTCACTTAGCTATGATAAGTGCTCATAATAAAATGACTTATGCCCAGAATAGCATAGTCAAAATACATTTCACATGAATATATAAAAATAAGTATGCAATATAAACTTCATAAAGTAAATACATTTTCCTCTAATTTTTTCTTTTGTCAAGCTTTTCAATCAGAGTATTTTACTCATAATTTTAAAGAAAACTTCTTTCTTAGTAAATATATACAAGACAGAAAATATGAACTGGTTATTTATAGGTTTCCCTCACTGAAAACTTTTGATAGCGTATGTTTTTAATCCAATGAAAATAATTCCAATCCAATATTTCTTTTACTACCACATGTTTACTCAGGAAACAAAATATATTGCTTATAATAAAATACAAATAGAAATTCTAATTTTGGTAATATCCGTCTTCTGTCCTAGCATTATCTGGGTAATTGAATCAGAAATTTTAATTTTACATTTCTTGTTTGTAAGTTGACTCATATTTTTGTTTTTTTCTCTTCATAAGAAAGTTTGGTGCAGAGCAGTTCTCTGTAGCAATGGAGAAAACAATAGATATGTGAATAATGAGATTGTATTGAGTTGTGCATTTTTCACACCTCTAGTTTGATGTGATTTCATTTACTATGGCAGCCAAGTTTTACTAATTTTCTCCCTATTTTTTCAATTCACTTAGGTAACAGAGTCTGTAAGAAAAGCATTCACCTTTAATGTAAACAAAACTGATTCTAATGAAACAAGATTTGCTCACAAAAATATTAAGAGGTGTAATTTAATATTGTGCACAATTTAATAAGCAATTTTGCTTTTGGTCTTAGAATAATAACATCTTTTATTATTGTTTCATTGCTCTTTTGTAATTGTTCCAATAGATTGTTTTAATGGCTTACATAATTATTTCATGTAATATTAGTCAAATTTTGCAAGAATGAGTTCATCTTGCTCTACAAAAACAGTAAGACTGCCTTGACCAGTATTGCTATCCCAAGAAATGACAATGAAACTAACACTGATTAAAAAAAGAAATTGAAAAATACTCCTTTGCAAAAAAAAGTTCAAGCTATGACTATACTTTTACAACTTGAAAAATAAAATTTGAATTAAAACTAGTATAAAATTATAATTAATCTGTTCCTCCAAAAATAATAATTCTAAAGGGGATTATAATGTATATGAGATAATGTTTTTATGATGTGAATTTTATTACAGGAAAAGCAACGACTTGCCTTATACATATATTTGAAATTTTGTTAAATCACAATTCTGAGTTTTCTGAAATAGGGTTTTGATTTCAATACAGTAGAAATGTTTTTTTTCTAAAATAAATTATGTACATTATGAAAAAAATATTAAAGCAATAGTATCAGTATCTCCAGCACATTCTGGAATTAACCAATATGAACAATACCAATTATACATACTCACTAAGGCAACCCCGTTATTACCAAAATAATTAACTTCCAATTAAAATTTGTGTTTGCTGACATCTTATTTTCTTAAATATGCTTTGGCTGTGATGAAGTTGTTACTATACTCCAGGCATTCCTATCCTATGAATCAGGTAAGTTTATTTTACAAATATTCAAGTGAGGGAAGAAAGTAAATAAATATTATTCTTTGACTTTATTACTGATTAATGAGTAACCAATATTTAAACTAATATTGTATAAGTATTTACAGTTAAATAATTATTATCTTAGCTTGTAATTTCTTATACTTATTCGGCATAGCTTAAATTTTCATTATATGCAACATATAAAGAACTAGTACCTAAGCTTATATTATTTCTAACAATAAACTTTGCAATCTATCATTTTTCTACAATGAAGTTTAAAGACTCTTGAAAGGAAAAGAGAAGCAAACAAACAGATAAACCCTCCAAAACAGAGAAAGCAGTCACCTTCAGCATGGACAAAATGTGAACAAAATATGAAGTAAATTAATAAAATGTGTTACCATTTTATAGCATATTAAACTATAATTGAATGACTGATTAGTCAAATTCAGTACCAAAGTTCATATGCCTGCTGATTTCCAAAGCAGGCAAGAATATTTAGTGGATGGGATTATACAATTATTAGTTTTAATGGTATAAAGTATTTTACAGGACATCTATTATAACTTTCTCATTATGCAATTCAAAGTACTAAATTAAAGGCATGGCCTCAGAGTATGAGTTTAAATATTTGCTACGTCACAAATTTCTATATGATTTGAGCAATCTAATCTCTCTGTTTCTCACATTCCTCATTTGAAAATAACTAAAGAAGAGCATGTTTCATACATCTGTTATAAGAATTAACAGAGGTTTTATATATACATAATCATATAAATATATTTAGCATATTACATATACTACATACATACACACACATTTGGCTGGTGTATGTGTATAACATTGAATTGTTCTTGTAACATAGTAACAACTGAAAAATTCTATCCTAATAATAATAATGAAGATAATAATAGCAAACAATTTGTTAATATATCAAATAGTATGCTTTATTTGACCATTTGATCATCCATAGAAATTAAATTGTTTTACATTTGTATCATAGATAAAATATAGTACATTTTCCACATCATTGGACACTTTATTGGTATATATGTATCTTTTTTGCCATAGTTACCAACTCAAAATATATTCACACTTATAAGGTATATTGTGCTCTAGAATAGTTTTACAGTCTAGAATTCAGATATAGAAAGCTTGATTTATATTTCAGTTTCCAGTAGAAAATAATATTTTAAAAAAATTGCCAGAACTTCCCTGGTGGTCGAGTGGTTATGAATCCGCCTTCCAATGCAGGGTTTGATCTCTGGTTGGGGAACTAAGATCCCACATGCCACGGGGTGACTGAGCCTGCTAGCTGCAACTAGAGGGAAGCCCGTGAACTGCAACAAAGAGCCCCCCACCCTGCACTGCAACGAAAGATCCTGCTGCAATGAAGATCCTGTGTGCTGCAACTAATACCTGACATAACCAAATTAAAAACAAACAAACAAAAAAACTTGCTAATTTGATATGAGTAAAAGGTTATTTTCTTTTAACATCCATTTTCTGAAATTTTATTTTCATATATTTTTAAATGAATTTCAAATGTCCATTCTCCATTTTTCTATTAGACTGATAATTCATTCCATTTTAATTTGAAGAAAAGATTTTATATATTTAGGATATGAATGCTTTATTCACCATATATGTCAGAAACATTTAAATTTTTTCATATTTCTCTCCAACTATTCTTTATGTAGGAGATGTGACTTACAGAGTTTTCTATTTCATGTAATCAACCTACAAACATATACTTTTCAATTTTATACAGGCATGACTTCTATGCTGAGAAATGTTTTCCTTGACCATGGCTATCTATTAAGACTGCTGTCCTGTTGGAACCATAAGCCCCTTGCTTCTCATTTACAGAGCCTGTTAGAAATTAGGGGGAAAAGTGTTTGAATGCTTGTTTATAGGTATATATCCCACCCATTTCTCCATAGAGCTCCAAATTTGTACTCCCTGTTCAAGCCAGATAGTTAAGAATTGTACTATAATGACACTAATCATAGAAAAGCACAGTTATCAGTGAAGGAATTGACTTCTGTTTGCCATCATCATCAGATTGATACATTAAATAAACATCTCCATAAAACATATCATTTTTACTTTATAATGGCTATCCCCAACACCAAGGTAAAATCTTAATGGTAATTTAAAACTTTCATGTCCTTTCTTCTTTCACTATTACTTTTAATCCTTTGATACTATGTTGAAATTTATAAGGGTTTATAATACTCAGTCATAAAGTATTTTTCCAAGAAGTGTTATAGCTCTCCAATCAACTAACAAACATATTGCTTAAATAAATAATCAAAAGATCTTTATTTAATCTAAGTATTGATTCATACTCATTGATAAGTTTTACCGATTTTTAATTATTTAATTGTTGAGTTAGCTGGTAAATTACTGCAATAGATAAAATAAGAATGATGATCTACTGTAAATTTTCTAATCAGTAGCCTAATATTTCTTCATCATTCTTGAATAATTACTCTTAGTCTCCTATCTTCTTTCCCTGGGCCTGCTTCTTGTGCCTCTGACTTGCTTTATTTTCTCTATAATGATTAAACGTTGTATCAGTATGTTCTTGCCCTATAACCAACTACTTTAGCTTTAGTAGATTATAAAAACAATCATTTATTCATTGTCTCATATTGCAGACTGACAATTTCGAAAAGGCTCATTTGCCCAGTTCTTTTTGACACAGTAGACTCAAATTATCCTGCTTGGGCTTGCTCATGATTCTGCAGTCAGGCAGTATATCAGTTATTATGACCTCATTAGCATGGTTGAATTAAGTACTGCGTATATATAATATGTCATCTTCCAGCAGGCTAGCATGGGCTTGTCTATATAGAACCACAGACTCCCAGAGTGAGAACAGAAATATTCAAACATTTTGGGACCCAGGCTCAGTAACTGCTGTGTTGCTCCTGCTGTAGTCTCTTGGCCAACACAATGAAACATCAGTCTAAAATCAAGAGGTAGGAAAATAGAATGCATCTCTCTCTATCTATGCTTTATTTCTACCTAACTCTCCATACTATGAGAATGTAAGTTCTACTGGAGAAGGAATTTTTATCGTTTTGTTTTAACTTGCACCCTCTGTGCCTACATTCTTGTCTGACATATAGTAGGAGCTCAATAACTATTTTTGAATGAATGAATTAGTCTTTACAATATTCTAAATTTATTTTACTTTTCATCTAGCTGTTCAGTTGATCTATCTGCATATTCTTGATGAATACAAGGCTGGAGATTTCTCACATACACCCATGAAACTGTCTGCAACCTTCCACAGAGAATAATTGATTTTTCTTCCCTTCTCCTGTTCAATCCTCATATGATTTATTTCCATTAGAAAACTCTTGTGCAAAAACATAGGACTAGGAGGGCAAAGAAATCTGGAAAATGTAATATATGGCTTCTTCTCTATGAGAAAGAAGTGACCTCAGAAGTAGGGATAATGATCTCAAACTGGTAATTCAGCACAAGTTCAATCTATTTCAGGTGGAGCTGACTTCACTCTCAGCTGATGGGAAAATATTTGACCCAGGTCTGGCCAACTGGACTTATGTCTTTACCCAGAGGTAAGTGTCAGGTGCAGTGTGAGCTAACAGTGGGGTTTTGGTTTGGGTCTGTGCAAAAGTGAAGTTCTTGCTTCCTTTTCAATTCTTCAATGTGAAGAGGCAATCTCAGACCTGCTAGAAAACTCAATGTTACACAATTATTAAAATAATTCATAAACTGTTGGTCAAAGAAAAATAATCAAATATTTAGAAAGACAAGTGTTCAATAACAATTTTGTCAATTAAAAACTCTTTGTAACCTAGGGAATAAAGGAGGGGGCATCTTGAAAAATAATATATATCTAATTTCAGAAAATTACATTATGGTTATTTGTGAAATAAACAGATATATGCCTTTAATATAATGGTCTTCAAAACAACAGACATCAGAAGTTTTGTTCAATATAATTCTGGGAATTATAATAAAAGTACAAAAAAACACATTATATCTTGAACTTCATTATTAAAACTATATTTTTACATCATATTTGGAGTATAATCGCTTTACAATGTTGTGTTAGTTTCTGCTGCATAACAAAGTGAATCAGCTATATGTATACATATATCTCCATATCCCCTCCCACATGAGCCTCCCTCCCACCCTCCCTATCACACCCCTCTGTGTGGTCACAAAGCATGGAGCTGATCTCCCTGTGCTATGCAGCTGTTTCCCACTACCTATTTTACATTTGGTAGTGTATATATGTCTGTGCCACTCTCTCACTTCGTCCCAGCTTCCCCTTCTCCACCCCAGTCTCCTAAGATCCATTCTCTACATCTGCATCTTTATTGCTGTCCTGCCCCTAGGTTCATCAGAACTTTTTTTTTTTTTTAGATTCCATATATATGTGTTAGCATACAGTATTTGTTTTTCTCTTTCTGACTTACTTCACTCTGTATGACAGTCTCTAGCCCCATCCACGTCTCTACAAATGACCCAATTTCATTCCCTTTTATGGCCGAGTAATATTCCATTGTACCTATGTGCCACATCTTCTTTATGCATTCATCTGTCAATGGACATTTAGGTTGCTTCGATGTCCTGGTTATTGTAAACAGTGCTTCAATAAACATTGTGGTACATGTCTCTTTTTGAATTATGGTTTTCTCAGGGTATATGCTCAGTACTGGGATTGCTGGGTCATATGGTAGTTGTATTTCTAGTTTTTAAAGGAATCTCCTTACTGTTCTCAAAAGTGGCTGTATCAATTTACATTCCCGCCAACAGTGTAAGAGGGTTCCCTTTTCTCCACACCCTCTCCAGCATTTATATTTTGTAGATTTTTGATGATGCCCATTCTGACTGGTGTGAGGTGATACCTCACTGTTGTCTTGATTTGCATTTCTCTAATGATTAGTGATGTTGAGCATCTTTTCATATGTTTGTTGGCAATCTGTATGTCTTTTTTGGAGAAATGTCTATTTAGGTCTTCTGCCCATTTTTGGATTGGGTTGTTTGTTTTTTTGATATTGAGCTGCATGACCTGCTTATATATTTTGGAGAGTAATCCTTTGTCAGTTGCTTCTTTTGCAAATCTTTTCTTCCATTTTGAGGGTAGTCTTTTTGTCTTGTATATGGCTTCTATTGCTGTGAAAAAGTTTTTAATTAGGTCCCATTTGTTTATTTTTATTTCCATTACTCTAGGAGAAGGGTCAAAAAGGATCTTTCTGTGATTTATGTCATAGAGTGTTCTGCCTATGTTTTATAGTGTCTGACCTTACATTTTGGTCTTTAATCCATTTTGAGTTTATTTTTCTGTATGGTGCTAGGAGGTGTTCTAATTTCATTCTTTTATGTGTAGCTATCCAGTTTTCCCACCACCACTTATTGAAGAGGTTGTCTTTCCCCCATTGTATATTCTTGCCTCCTTTATCAAAAATGAGGTGACTATATGTGTGTGAGTTTATCTCTGGGCTTTCTATCCTGTTCCATTGATCTATATTTCTGTTTTTGTGTCAGTACCATACTGTCTTGATTACTGTAGCTTTGTAGTATAGTCTGAAATCAGGGAGCCAGAATCCTCCAGCTCTATTTTTCTTTCTCAAGATTGCTTTGGCTATTCTGGGTCCTTGGTGTTTCCATACAAATTGTGAAATATTTTGTTCTAATTCTGTGAAAAATGTCACTGGTAGTTTGATAGAGATTTCATTGAATCTGTAGATTGTTTTGGGCAGTATAATCATTTTCACAATGTTGATTTTTCCAAGAATATGGTATATCTCTCCATTTGTTTGTCTCATCTTTGATTTCTTTCATCTGTGTCTTATAATTTTCTGCATACAGGTCTTTTGCCTCCTTATGTAGGTTTATTCCTAGGTATTTTATTCTTTTTGTTGCAATGGTAAGTAAGGTTCTTTCCTTAATTTCTCTTTCTGATCTTTTGTTGTTAGTGTATAGGAATGCAAGAGATTTCTGTGCATTAATTTTGTATCCTGATACTTTACCAGATTCATTGATTGGCTCTAGTAGTTTTCTGGTGGCATCTTTAGGATTTTCTACATATAGTATCATGTCATCTGCGAACAGTGACAGTTTTACGTCTTCTCTTCCAATTTGTATTCCTTTTATTTCTTTTTCTTCTCTGATTGCCATGGCTAAAACTTCCACAGCTCTGTTGAATAATAGTGGTGAGAGTAGACATCCTTGCTTTTTTCCTGATCTTAGAGGAAATAGTTTCAGTTTTTCACAATTGAGAATGATGTTGGCTGTGGGTTTGTAATATATGGTCTTTATTATGTTGAGGTAGGCTCCCTTTATGCCCAATATCTGGAGAGTTTATATCATAAATGGGTGTTGAATTTTGTTGAAAGCTTTTCCTGCATCTATTGAGATTATCATATTGTTTTTATCCTTCAATTTGTTAATATGGTGTATCACATTGATTGATTTGCTTGTATTGAAGAATTCTTGCATTCCTGAGTTAAACCCCACTTGATCATGGGATATGATCCATTTAATGTGCTTTTGGATTCTGTTTGCTTGTATTTGGTTGAGGATTTTTGCATCTCTGTTCATCAGTGATATTGGCCTGTAGCTTTCTTCTTTTGTGACATCTTTGTCTGGTTTTGGTATCATAGTGATGGTGGCCTCGTAGAATGTGTTTGGGAGTATTCCTCCCTCTGCTATATTTTGGTAGAGTTTGAGAAGAATAGATCTTAGCTTTTCTCTTAATGTTTGATAGAATTCGCCTGTGAAGCCATCTGACCCCGGGTTTTTGTTTTTTGGAAGATTTTAAATCACCATTTCAACTTCAGTGCCTGTGATTGATCTGTTCACATTTTCTATTTCTTCCTGGTTCAGTTTTGGAAGCTTGTACTTTTCTAAGATTTTTGTCTGTTTCTTCCAGGTTGTCCATTTAATTGGCATAAAGTTGTTTGTGGTAGTCTCTCATGATCCTTTGTATTTCTGCAGTGCAGTTGTTACTTCTTTTTCATTTCTAATTCTGTTGATTTGAGTCTTCTCCCTTTTTTTCTTGATGAGTCTGGCTAATGGTTTATCAATTTTGTTTATCTTCTCAAAGAACCCACTTTTAGTTTTATTGACGTTTGCTACTGTTTCCTTTATTTCTTTTTCATGTATTTCTGATCTGATCTTTATGATTTCTTTCCTTCTGCTAACTTTAGGGTTTTTTTTTTTTGTTGTTGTTGTTGTTGTTCTTTATCTCTAAATGTTTTAGGTGTAAGGTTAGGTCGTTTATTTGAGATTTTTCTAGTTTCTTGAGGTAGGATTGTATTGCTATAATGTACTTAATTATTTTTATTCAGAAAATCTAAGTAAATCTGTAAGCTCTTTTTGAAATAATAAATAAGTTCTAGTAAAATGACTGGTGTGAAAACAATGAATTTATAAATGGCAATATATTTTCTATGATTCTGAGAGTGAGGACCTATTGAATGATAAATATTAGTTAACAGAAAATATTCTGTATTTTTCTGCATATATTTATTCAATGTGTGTGTGCACGCACAGGCACACATGTGTGTAAACACATACAAAGATATACCAAAGCAGTTGCTAAGCCAGTATTATTTTGTTTCAAATAATGATGACTTATTGTACACTTTCATTTTTTGGAGTGCCAACTTTCTATAATCATGCTATTTTTAATTGATTCTATTTATTTTTCTTTAAATTGAGGATAAATTTGCCAGTGTATCACTCATTAAAGTAATTTATTAATCTGTCTAGGAGTGATGTCAATAAGATGCCAGAAAAGGAATTCCTTTGCTTATATCCCCCCTCAGCAACAATATTTTGTCAGCCATTCACAGACAAAAGTTCTGCTGTTGGAACTTTGGGATTCAGGTAAGACATCGTGAAAACCCAGTGAAATCGAAGATCCAAGAGCTCATTTTGTAAAGGCCAACTCATGCCCAGGTGGCTGACTCATCCACTGTAATCCCAGCTACAGACCTGGAAACAGCTCCATGTCTTGTGGACAGGGCTACAGCCCTGTTTAGCTTTGGTCTTGCTACCAGTATCATACATCAAGGGGCCTGGGAGGAGTCATACTCTCCAATGTGTCAGGTCATAAGCCCACAGACCTCAGCCTTAGCTGTGGACCCTGAAGTGTCTCAGCCTTTCTGGAGCAAGTCTTCTGGCAAGCCTTCCAAACTTGTTCCAAATATAAGTTCTGAAATACCCTGTATCTGGCTCCAACCCAGCTCCAATCCAGCTGTTTCTGGAGGTGATCCCATCAGCTATAAAACTGACAAAAGAAGGTCCTTACCTGCTAAACCACTTGGTAAAAACTGGAAGAGGTGTTTGCTCTTTAAAATACACAGACAGCAACACATGGCTACAAGGATCACAAATAATCAGGTAAATACACTACCAAAGGAAACTAATAAAGCCCCAGTAACTGACCCCAAAGAAATAAAGATCTATGGATTGCTTGACAAATAATTAAAAATAATAATCTTAAAGCTGTATAATGAAATGTAAGAGAACACAGGTAGATAACTAAACAAAATCAGGAAAACAATGCATGAACAAAACAAAAGTTTTGATAAATAAATAGAAACCATATAAAAAGAACCAAACAAAAATCCTGGAGAAGAATAAATTTTAGAACTTAAAAATTAATAAGAGAGCTTCCAAAGCACACTCAATCATACAGAAAGAAGAATCAGTGTACTTTAAGACAGGCTACTTGAAATGAACTAGATTGAGAAACAAAAAGCAAAAAAGAATGAAAAAGAGTGAAGAAAGCCTCTGAGAATTATGAAGTGTCAAGTGATACTGGCTCAACCATTCTTTGTCTATGTCTTTATGCATGTCTACACATGCACATGCACACACATTAACATCAAATAAGAATAGAAAAAGTGCATGAAAATGATATTATTCACAAATAGTTATTGCTATATAAGTCTTGAATCCTTTTTGATATGTGAAAATGAAACCTGGACTATTGCTGAGGGCAAACATTTTTAGTCCTAGCCCCATCAATTAAAAATTTCATTGTAGGAATATTCAAAGGAATTTGGATCACAATGTAAAAACAAAACAAAACAAAAAAATCTTAGCCAGAATTTTTAAACACATACTTACATTGTATATGATAATAAGTATTAGTACTGTTGCCCTAATTAATGTTTTTATTGTTTCCTGTTAGGCATTGATTTTCCACTCTTAATATTAGTTTCTTCTCTCTAAATTCTAAAAGAATTAAGAAAGCAAAAATGTCTCTTTTGCCTCAAGAGGACAAGTTTCATCTTTAAATACGTAAAGATTTTTGCCCTTAATTTACCAAAACTAAGCTCAATAAACTCTTTTCTGCTCACAAACTTGATCACTTAAGCCAAGTACAAAAATTTAAATAGACTACTGGATCTCTCGTTTATGAAATTCCGAAGTACCATGGGTACTCATAAACTATAGGTGGTGTATTCATTGCCATTGATTATTTTCAAGTGGGAAGGCATTTCTTGTATTCCAAGATAAAGAATCTAAAAAAAATTATATAAAATCTCTAAAGTAATCAGCTGTCAAAATGATCAAAAAGCAAACACTTAAATCTTCTCACTGATATCCGAGTTATGATGCTGGTCTAGACAAAATTAAATTGGTAACATTATTCTCCTAAAGAGCAGTCATTCAATTTTAGACATTGTTAAAGGCCACGGGAGAAAAGTTTTTGTGATGCTGGTTAAATTTAGAATAATCTTATTTAGATCACATGTGTGCAATTGGTAATTTATGCATGTATTAAGAAATCTGAGTCATGTTGAGCAATATTTTTAAGAATTTTTCGTGCCTATTTTGTTGAACTCTTTATTATCCATACTTGTTTTACAATAGTTCTTTAGATTATCTAATGTGTGATTTCACCATGTCAATAAAGACATATTTATCATATCTTTTACAAAATATATTCCATATATGTTCCTGTATATGCATTTATCTTATTGTTTTAGATGTTACTCCCCATCTTATATATAATACTAATGGGACAGTTGTTTCTTCTCAAATTTAACAAAAAAGTACTTATGTAGATTTTATTCAATACTTTTTATCTCATGATTTTAAATAAATGCTTGACAATAAAGAAAAATCTCTCAATTTCTTGATTTTTTAAAATTCTTAGATTTAGATGTTTATTTCATCTTAAACCATCAAAACATGAGGAGCTTTAGATATCATTACTGAAACAAAGCACACACAAAACAAATTATATCTAGAACTGAGTAAACAAAACTATGACCTGTTTGGGGACTGTTATTTCATTTAATATTCATATTTCACAAACACGTTAAAAAGCATAGTAGTTAGCATAGCATACTCCATGACTTATGAGGTGGGCCAAAAATAGTTTCTGTAGTAATTTCCCTTATTGTTTTATCTACAGAAAATATCTCAGTGGAAAATTTAACAGAGAAGACAGTTTAATGGGTGAATTCTATGTCTCCTAAGCAGTTTTTATATCAGTCTCTACATTATAGAAGCATGACTTATGTGAAGGCCATTGTAATTTTGAGTGTTAGAATAGTAATTTGTTTCAGTGCAGAATGACTAGCAACTCTGTCTTATACAGTCTGTGAGCTATGGCAGCAATAATAGGGAAACATTCGCATGGTCCATTTATGAGAGGAGGTTGCATAAAGTCCATCTGATTACATATATGTGGTTATTAGAATAGGTCCTCAAATAAGAGTCATAGGAGAGCTATAAATTCTCAGCCATCTATTTTCAAGTCATTTTATGAGAATTGCAGTTTCATGTATATTGGGCATTTCATTGTCATTAGCTTTGGAACAAAAATAAATGGCACATTCACAGGCCAGAGATAGACATTTTGGTTCAAGTGTCAATACAGCCTACACTATTATAGAAATATTAAAAGGGGAAAAGTATCTATTGATAACAATCACTGTAGTTTGACTCTGCAAAATAGGAATGTTAATTCACTACATATAACAGAGACTATTATGAATTTCTAAAGACAGAAGTGTTTTGTTACAAGAAAGCCATGCTGTAATGTATTAGCATACAAAAACCAATCAGAATATTCATGTAGAGAGACAAATTTAAAAGGCAGTCGTTTGTGTCATGGAAAGACACAAAGGTCTAGGTTCTTTAGAGTGTGTTTGTTCATTCATTCATTCATTCATTCGTTCTGTTTCAAGACCTCTCACCCCTATGGTGATCCAAAAGCAAAGTGAATTCACAGAGAACGACTCATGAACAGTGACAATTCCTGTGGTTTGAGAAAGGTTTCCAGTTGGCCTGTATAACAAACTACTGACAATTATCTGGGGAAAGAAGCTAAAGAGTCAATTGGACACTTTCAAAATTTATTTTTAAAAAATATTCTTACGGTTCTATTCATTTTATTTGAATATTAACTTTAATTAAAAGTGTCCACTAAATGTATAAAATTAGGTAGTGGTGGTTTAAAAATGCATAAACATATATTAAATTGAAGTTACTTCAACAACAACAACAAAAGTGTTGGTCACCTCTTTTATAAAGCCATCTTTTCATTACTCATAAACATATTGACCTTAATATTAAATGTCTATTAAAGGGAAGAGCCATATATTTGATTTATTTATGACCGAAATGATTAACAGCAAAACTGCCTTTCAGTTGCATTATTGAATAACTAAACCTTCAAGTCTTTAAGATAGAAAGGAATATGAAATTTAATTTCTAAAATATATTGTAAATAAATATCCAAAGCAGCCACAATAAATAGGGTGAACAAATTCAATACAGAGAGTAAAATTATATTTTCAGAGTTTCAGGGATATTTCAAAGACCAAAATAACATAGAAGAGGTTAAACTAAATTAAAATTCTACAAGCTAAAGTCTTAGAGAAAAACAAAAAGCAAATACTCTGTGTTTTTTGCTGCTGCTGGGAAAAAAAAGAGAAATTTGACTCAAAATATGAACTAAATTAAAAAATATTATTTTCCGTCTATGGTAGTAAATATAAACCTATATTTATATTCAGTAAAGAAAGTATTTATACACTAGCCTTTATATCTCTATGATAATAGCAATTGTTAC
Organism: Orcinus orca; assembly: GCF_937001465.1. Taxonomy (NCBI): domain Eukaryota; kingdom Metazoa; phylum Chordata; class Mammalia; order Artiodactyla; family Delphinidae; genus Orcinus; species Orcinus orca. The sequence continues at coordinate 42,446,875 of NC_064576.1, read as the reverse complement.
TGTCTCTAATAAATTAATCAAAACAATATCTGTATGTTAAAAAACTACTCTGAATATATATTTCCATAAAGAACATAATGTAAGACCAGCTTACCTTATTGACTCTCTTGAAATTAATTCTATAAGTTTTATATCAGTAAGGCAAAAGGAAAAGATAGTCTTGTTTTCCAACTTGCTTGTTTAAAATGAGATGTAGTTTTTTAACCTAACCTGTCCTTTTTTATATATTTTAAATTAAGCAATATTCTTTTTTATCAGTACATGAATCACCATAGCAGATACTTTAAAATATCAATATAAATTTGAAAATATGTCATTTGTGTAGCTACAGAAAATTTGGCATAGATTAAATTACAAGATAATATACTATCGGTTTATCCTAATTAATTTAGAAATTCTAATAGTGGGGAAGAAAGATTTGTTCCTTCAAGCTTTCTATATTGAGTCAGTGAGGATGTGGTAGACAATGTTTCTCCCATTGTTACTATGTTACCTTTATTAAATTTAATGATAGAGTAATTCAATGAAAAACATTGGGCTCTATAACTTTTGTGTTAAAATTATATGTATATATATATTATGTATATATATAATATAGATATATTTCTCCAGTTTAAGTTTAACTCTCACATATAAGTTATCCCCAATTTTATGACAAAAAGAGCCAAACAAACTGGAAAAGTCAGTCAATTAATTTTCTTGGACCTATCAGATACATGAGGTCACACAGAAGCCCCTCCCCTCTAAACCTGGAGCAATATAAGACAAAGAATCACAGCTGAGATAACTTTACTTGGAGAATAACACTTATTAGAAAGCTAGAGTAATTGAGATCAGCATGGTATTGGTAAAAGCATAGAGACATAGATCAATGGAACAGAATAGATAACTGAGAAGTAGATTCATATCAATATAGTGAACTGATCTATAGGCAATTCAATGAGAAAAAAGACTTTTTAAGAATAATGTTAGAAAAACTGGAAAATTTTCCCTATGTTAAAAAAAAAAAATCTAGATGCTTTATACCTTTTACAAAAACAAACAAAAATCAGATCATCGATCTAAATGTAAAATTTCTAGAAGAAAATATAGGTAGAAAAAACATGTTGATCATAGGTTTGGTGATGAATTATAGATAAAACAAAACACAGAAAAGAAAAAACAATGTTAAACTTTATTAAAATTAAAACTTCTGTGAAAGAAACTGTTAAGGCAGGGGTCCACAACCCCTGGGATCATGGACTGGTACTGGTCTGTGCACTGTTAGGAACCTGGCTGCACAGCAGGAGGTGAGCGGCGGGTGATCTGAGTGAAGCTTCATCTTCCACTCCCATTGTTCCCCATTGTTCTCCATTGCTCGCATTACCGCCTGAACAATCCCCCCACCCACATCCATGGAAAAATTGTCTTCTATGAAACCAGTCCCTGGTGCCAAAAAACTTGGGGACCAATGTGTTAAGAGAATTAGGAGGCAAGCCACTGACAGGAAGCAAACAGTTGCAAAACATACATCTGATAAAATATTTGTCTCTAACTTATATCAAGAACTCTAAAGCTCAACAATAAAAAATAAGCAGCACAATTAAAAAATGGGCAAGACATATGAACAGACACTTCACCAAAGAAGATATACAGGCAGTAATAATCATGGGAAAAACAACATCATTTGTGATTAGAGAATTGTAAATTAAAGTGACAATGAGAGAACTACACACTGATTAAAAAAGTCAAAATCCAAAAACTGACAACACTAAATGTGAAGACGTGAAATACAAGGAACTCTGATTTGTTGCTGTTGGGAATGCAAGATGGTGCAGGCACTTTGAAAGACATTTTGGAGATTTCTTACAAAAAATATCCAGAAATCATATTCCTAGATATTTATTAACTAATGTAAAGCTTATGCCTACATATAACTTGTATGTGAATATCTATTATATATTTATTATTCATAATAATTCCAAATAGAAGAATCCAAAAAGTGAATTTCAATAAGTGAATGGATGAACAAATTATATTACATTCACATAAAGGAATATTATTCAGCAATAAAAAGAAAAGAGCAATCAAATCACAGTATAAATTTATGAACCTAAAATTAATAGTTTTAAGAGAGGGAAGTCAATGTAAAAGGACTATATATTCTTTGATTCAAATTATGTGACATTCTATAAAAGGCTCAATTTAAAAGAGTAAGAATGTGGTACAAAATAAGTATATTTGAGTCCATACTGTTATAAAGAAATGAGTGAATAAAAAATTAATGGGGGAGAAGATAGAATTATTCTGTGTAGAATTCCAAATAACATAGATAGACATTATTCTGTGTAGAATTCCAAATAATGTAGATACTCTTGCCCTAACTGAAGGGATACATAAATTCCTAGCTCTTAAGTGTACACTTTGCATAGTGACTCATAAGAGTATAGTATAGAAAGGAGGTGGGGAAGGAACTTTATAATGAAGAAACCTGACAAACACTACCTCAACCATGAAATCTAGGTCAACTTCAATGGTGATAAGCCTGTTGATAGTATGTGTTCTGAATAGCATATGATGAAAATGGAATTTTGCTTGTGTGGGCTTTCTCTCCAAAACACATAACCCTAGTCTAATCTGAGAAAAACAATACAGAAATTCAAATAGAGGGACATCCTTACAAAATACCACTCCAAATAACTCTCAAGGTCATAAAAAACAAAGAAACTCTAAGAACTGTCACAGCAAAGGGAATTCTAGAGACATGACACTAAATAGAATGTTTTATCCTGAGTGTGATCCTGTAAGAGGAAAAATATTAGTTATAAATAAAAACAATTGGAATAAACTATGGACTTTATGTAACAATATTGGTTCATTATTTGTATCAAATGTGCCATTCTAATATAAGGTGCTAATAACAGGACAAACTTGGCACAAATTATTAGGAAACCTCTGTACTACCTTTTCAATTTCTCTATAAAATGCAAACATAAAAATATAGCTATTAAAAAACAAATTTAATATCTTCATAAAATGCTTCTCAGAGATTTGGTCAAATTTCCACATGTCTAAGAAATGCATGCAGGTTTATAAAGGTGTGAATAAATTATTGCTAAAACATTGCATTTAATTAAAGGAATGTAGCAATTTTTTAGCTTTCTACACACTCACACTCTGGTACTCGTGTGTTCACATACATTCTTCTAATTGGGATTACAAAGTTACAGATATTTCTAAACTTACAAAGGTCTAAAATAAAAAGAAATGCATATGGTACTTGGAAATGTCAGCAGAAATCTCACATACTATGTTAGTAAATGTCAGATGCTGTTGAAGTTCTTTTGCCAAGATATATAAATAAATAAACTTAAAGACTGCACAAATAGTTGCCTTAGGGTTGAAATTTGTGTTTATATATTCGGTTGTTTTCTTTGTTTACGTACTTTCTCCCCCAAAGCCAAAAATGACGGTCCTTTCATAGAAACTTCCTGTTGCTTCTTCACCAGAAAATTCCTGTCCGATACTTGTAAAGCTGTCTTACTCCTCTTCACTCATTGTCAGAGGACGGGGTAGAAAATAGAAAGGGAATGCTATATGTAATACTGTTATTACTTAGAAATAGACCACAAGTTTTCATCCTGTAAGTAACTAACATTACTTTTGCTTTGGTTGTCAAATAATGAACATAAATTTATCTTGGATTGAATGACGTAGGTGATTTTTTTCTTAAATAAATTCTACACTATGCAATATTTATTCTTAAAAATAAAAGCAACTTACAAATCTCTGTGGGATGAATTCAGATACTCAATGTTTTGTTTTCCACTATGATTAGTGTCAGTCTCAGTCAGAGCTAGATGTAGCACTAAATAGATTTTGGTTATTGTTACAGAAAAAAGAAGTATGTCAGTTTTTCTTTAAATTTTCTTCTTTTAATAAAACCTATTTTATTTGTACCTGTATTATGTACCTGTAAATATCTAGTAAGAATGTCAGTTGTAACAAAGATGGCAAGCATAGCTTTGGTATATCTTGACTTTCCACTTACATCTAATTTGTTTCCAGTTCAACTTTATTCTATAATCTATAATCCCAAACTTTGCCCAATTCTTTAGTTTTTTATCATATATTTTTTCTTCTTTATTTTATAATTTTCCTTTATAATGACTTTTGTGATTATTTTCTAATTCTAAAGATAAATTAGAAAAGAGTCAACTTGCTTTTGAGTAATGTTATATATGTTATATATATATATATATAGAGAGAGAGAGAGAGAGAGAGTTATATGTGATGTATATAGTATATCACATATAGAATTATATATTATGAGCGAATTGTTCTGTAAACCCCATTAACACTAGATTGAAATGGGATGCTTGTAATAATTTAAAATATTTTCTTGGTTTACACTGTCTTCTAGATTAGGTCAGAATAAGCAAGTCAATTAAAAATTATGTTCTGGCCTATAAAATGCAAAGGAAAATTTCCCCTTCTCTCACATTTATTTATTCAATTATTTGTTTGTATCAGGATAAACTTCTTAGTCTCCCTGAGAAAGTTCTAATTTGATGCCTAAAGCTCTGACAAAATAATTGATGGTATCCCATTTCATTCTTAAAATTGTCTCCTTTGAGAAGGTATGTTATATAGTACTACAATAAAAGGGATTTCATTAATCACCTTTAAGTGTCACCTCCTGCTCTGTCCTTTAAATGTGAAAATTCTGCCTTCTAAGTGTATGAAAAATGTGTTTTTCCTCTAGACTATTGTGTGTTATTGTACAACTTTCAAACGTTAGTGCAAATTCTAATACCTCTGGGTAATAATATTACAAATCATCCTCTAACTATAGTGAAGATTTTCTGTTGAATATACCTTAGTCTAAAATTTTTTAAAGTAACAGTTTTCTATTTAATTTGAAGAAATATAAATACCAGATAGAATCTATTTAAATGAAGAAAACTAAAGTATATGTAAAATCTTACTGTGAAAAGTATTTCAATGAATGTTTTTGCATTATTAATTTAAGTTTGCAAAAGTATTAACTATGTATAGACACCTTGATGACCAACACTAGCATAAATGTTTTTAAGCTATTTTTGAAAAAGTATTTATTTTTAAAATAAATCTTTCTTAAATAAAATATATTTTTAAAATAATTTTTTTGTTAATTTATTTTGAAATAATTTTTGATTTATAGGAGATGTACAAACATAGACAGAGTCTTCTATACTTTTCACCCACTTTCCCATGATGATAACATCTTATACAACCAAAGTACATTTACTAAATAACAGACTCATATTTCCCTAAATATTCTACTATTTTTACCATTACAGGATCCAATCTAGAATAGTTCATTACACTTATTGGTTGTGACATCTTGGTCTCCTCTAATCTGTGAAGGTTTTAATTTTTATCTTGTTCTCCTGACCTTGATTTTTTTGAAATTATTGCTCAGATGTTTTGTAGATTACTCCTCAATTTGGGTTTATTTAATATTATCTCATTCGTAGATTGTAGTTATAGATTAAAGGAATAATACTATAGATGACCTCATCACACCATATCACGGAGTACCTGCTATTGACATGATTTAACCCTGGTGACATTAACCTTAATCACTTGGTTATGCCCTAACCAAAACTACTTGTTTCCATTGCCATACTCAAGTATAGGAGGCAAGTCACTAAGTCCAGCTCAACTCAAGAGAAGGAAATTAATCTCCACCTCATGAAGGGAGAATTATCCTATAATTTGTAGGCATATGTTAAAACCATCACAGTAATTATAATTATTTTTGTTGAAATTCTTTGAGGGTATGCATATATCGTTTCTTAAATTTTCACTCAATATTCCACTAAATTGCTGAATCTTGGTTACAACAATTATTACTATTATGTTCTGATGATCAGTTTCTCTCATTGCTTATACATTTATTATTTGGCATTCTTCAGAAAGAAATAATTCTTCTTTATCTCATAATTTTTATGTATTTGTTAATATCAGGATGAATTTAAAGATATTTCCTTTATTCTTTTTATCACCACCCAATATTGCTATTTAACTTTGCTGCTCAAAATTTTTCAGCTTTGGGTATTGAAAGCTCTTTCACGTTGGTGCTTGTCTTTTTTTTTCTTTTTAACCTTCCTTATTTTATGGACGATGATGTAGATCCCCTTTCTTAGCCCTTGAATCAAACATTAATCCGAACACTCTATTTTCCTTTTATTTAAAAACAAAGATCTCATTGCAAAGTTTGTTCATTTCTTCTGGGGTGTCAATGCTTCTAGTCCTTCTCAAAAGACAAAGTTAGAAGATATATGTATGTTTAGAAATCTGTTTATATACACAATTTTTTTTTTTTTTTTTGTGGTACGTGGGCCCCTCACTGCTGTGGCCTCTCCCGTTGTGGAGCACAGGCTCTGGACACGCAGGCTCAGCAGCCATGGCTCACGGGCCCAGCCATTCCGTGGTATGTGGGATCTTCCCGGACCGGACCACGAACCCGCGTCCCCTGCATCGGCAGGTGTACTCTCAACCACTGCGCCACCAGGGAAGCCCTATATACACAAATTTTAATTATTTTTATACCTATCTATCACACACACACACACACACACACACACACACACCAGTCCATACTGTTATCTTCACTGATACATTCATACCTTGAATCTTGATATGACCTAGAATTTTTCTATCACAGATATTTGGCAAACGTATCACTAAGCAAAAACTTTTAAGTCTGTGGTTTTAGTTTACATACTTTCCCTAAAATGATTCTGTTTTTTCCTCAGATTCTAGGCATTTATCCTTCTGTTTTTCAAGAGCATTTGCCTCACTTTTCTTCTCCCCTTCTCTGTTTTTCTTTTTGCCTTCCAGAAAATAGTTAATAATTATGCACTCTACCAGTCCTTTATTCAATATAAATTCTATTGACTCAAACACAGCCTCCCAGTTAGTATTTCCAACTTCAATATCTAAAATACATCCTGCTCCTCCTTAATGCTCTTCTGACTTATTTTAGACAAAGTCCAAATCTTTTAACACACCATGTAAAGCTCACCATAATGTGCATCTCTAGTTCTCTAGACTCATTCTGGACATCTGCCTGCCAAGTTCAGGATTAATTCAAATTCACAGCCTCCAAATGCCAAGATATTTATTTTCTTCTCTCTGTCCCTGCTCCTGCCTTATCTCTGTACCTGTGTAAATGATTGAATTACACACTGTTCTTATATATGCACAGAACTATAATGTCATGTCAGTGATCTATCAAAATATTTTTTCATGTAATCTCCACATAAATCAAGAAAAGAAACATTGCCAACATTCTAGAACCCCTTTCATGATGTATTTCTTATTCATTGTTTCCTCCTCCTCTTTCTTCTAACTTCTTGACTGGTAGCACTATGGTTTTTTGGCTCATTTGAAACTTGTATAAATGAATAATAACATTTGAATTTTTTAACATGACTACATTATTTTTTCAGCATGGTGTATGTGAGATTCAATCATTTTGTTGCATGAAGTTAAAGTAGGTTTATTTATTGCATTTCATTAAAAGAATATCCAAAATCTATTATGTGTCATACTGTTGAAGGGCATTTGGGTTTCATTACGTCTTGGCAATTACAATTAATGATGATTACTATAGAAATGCATAGTTAAATACACAAACACATTTGAGTTTGGAATTGCTGTGTCATATGCTATGCACCAATTCAATTACCTGGTAGATAATGCCATGATGTTTTCCAAATTTGTTGTAGCAATTTAGACACCCACCAGAAATGTAGGAGGGTTCTTATTGAATCACATCTTCGTCAACACTTAGTTATGTCCATCATTATATTTCATTGTGGTTTTATTTTCTATTTAGCTGATTACTTTTAAGGTACCTACATATTAATATGTTTATTAACCATCCAAATATCCTCTTTTTGGAAATGCTGATTATGGCTCATGATTTGTTAAAGATCTTTATGCAGGGCTTCCCTCGTGGTGCAGTTGTTGAGAGTTCGCCTGCCGATGCAGGGGACACGGGTTCTTGCCCCTGTCTGGGAAGATCCCACATGCCACGGAGCGGCGAGGCCCGTGAGCCATGGCCACTGAGCCTGCGCGTCCGGAGCCTGTGCTCCGCAATGGGAGAGGCCACAACAGTGAGAGGCCCGTGTATCGCAAAAAAAACATGCCGTTTTCTTTTGATAAATTTAGGTAAATACTCCATTTTATATAAGAATGGCAACATTACATTTGGATTGTGAGGAAGATTAGATTTCCTAATAGAAACCTCTAAGTTATGAAAGTTTTTCTGTGATTTTAGTCTTTATTACTTAAACTGGAAAAATATTTTAGAAAGTGATGGTATATGAATAATAAAACTTTTGTATTGAAAAATGAATGAGATTACAAAAAGCACTTTTAGTAGTCCAGTCAATTTATAATCTGCGTGTGTGTGTGTGAAGAAAACAATACATGGGGAAGACTATATATGATTTACTGTGTTTTTCTCTTGTTTAAAGCCAGACTAATATACTACATTTTTTAGAATTTAGGTTTATTATTATTATTATTATTTGCGGTACGTGGGCCTCTCACTGTTGTGGCCTCTTCCATTGTGGAGCACAGGCTCCAGAAGCGCAGGCTCATCAGCCATGGCTCACAGGTCCAGCCGCTCAGCGGCATGTGAGATATTCCCGGACTGGGACACGAACCCGTATCCCCTGCATCGGCAGGCGGACTCTCAACCACTGTGCCACCAGGGAAGCCCGAGGTTTATTATTTAACATTATGCTTTACATATATAATCTGAACAAAGTTAATTGAACACAGTATTGATTTTGTTTAAATTAAGCAATTCATTTAAATAATAATAATAATAATATTAAAGTTTATTTCACGGGATGATGCTTTCCACTTAGTTTGTGTTAGCACAAAATTATCATAACTTTCATTAATCTTTTAAAATTCTACACGTTCTCGTTAAATACAGTACCCTGCATTAATTGGAATGTGCTTTTCAAGATGTCATGCACTTGGGGCTTCCCTGGTGGCGCAGTGGTTGAGAGTCCGCCTGCCGATGCAGGGGACGCGGGTTCGTGCCCCGGTCCGGGAGGATCCCACGTAACGCGGAGCGGCTGGGCCCGTGAGCCGTGGCCGCTGGGCCTGCGCGTCCGGAGCCTGTGCTCTGCAACGGGAGAGGCCACAGCAGTGAGAGGTCTGCGTACCGCAAAAAAAAAAAAAAAAAAAAAAAAAGATGTCATGCACTTAATTGGCACCATTTCCATGGGACTAAATTAAATCTGAAGACATGGTCTCTCCCTTAATTGTAGTAGTAATTCCCCTTATTAGGGACACTTGCAGATAATTAGGTAAGCCTCACAAGGAGCTTATGGGTCCACAAGAAGCTCGAAGGTTGCTGATTGTTACTTTACTTCCAGAAATTCTGTCACCAATTATCCACTAACCACAGAGGTTTCATTACTCTGTAGAAGATATTTAAAACTGCTTCTTAAACCAAACTTATTTCAGAATTTTTGGTTATACCTATTTGGATCCGTAAAAAAGTGTTGCTTCTGTCTTGCCTCACATTTATCACTTCAACAGCTCTCCCACCAGTTTGAGACAAACTAATGATATGAGAGTTAGTTCCTGCCTCAAGAAACTATATCAAATCTCTGATTCTAAGACAGAGGTTGCATTTTCTATTCTTGATATATAACATATTTGTCATTTTTAATCTTTTTAATCATCTTGTGGTCTATTGGAACTATTAATCATTATTATGCTGCTTCATAATAGCTGTTTTTTTTCTTCTACTTTATCATTATTGACTTCTTCAACATAAGGAAGAAAAGTTCTTTTTTTATAATAAATTATTTTTACTATTATATCTATATTCAAAATGGTGATAAAGAAATCTCAGAAGAAAATGATGCTCTGGCTAATTTTTACAGATAATTATGTTTAAAGATGTAAAACAAACGTTAACTGTATTCATCAATAATAAAATGAATACCTAATAAAATATCTAACAGGAAATAATCTAACAGTAATTATTAGAAGGGTTTGTTTTACACATGGTAAAGTTTATTTTATAGGAATGAAGTGACAAGTATATTTGCAGTGCAATTCTGCAAATAACTATTCAAAAATAAAATATTTTGACAATTATTGATATAAACTATAAATGAACATAAATATATGAGGTCTAGAAAACAACAGAAAATGATGGTATGTACAACCTGATAAACTAAATGATTTACACTGTGAATTTTGCATGACTTTAGCCCCCAATTATTTCTCCTCACCATCCTGTCAAATCCAAACTTCTAAACAAGGGTAGCTAACTCACAAACACAACTTATGTCTCTACAATTTGCTGTGTGATTCATGCTACTTAAATTTACCAATATTTTCTTAAGATACTTAGTAAAGAACATTTTTCAGGAAAGAAAAACTAACCTCCAATTAACCTTCCCAAGTGTGTTTTATGATATTTTAAATTTCTCACTCTTCTGGACACTCATCTTAACTCATTTTCTATTTTTTCTCATGTTGCATTGTTTTTATAAATGCTATAAATGCCTGAGCCACAGATTTTTGTTGCTGTTGTTAACTTCCTATGCAGAGGGATTCTTCAGCACAGTGGCTAAGAGCTCAAGATTTATAAGCAAATACAAATTCATGCATTAAATCGTTCACTTTGGCCAAGTTATTATATCTCACTGAGCTACTCTTTTGTCTCTTGCAAAAATTGGATCACGTTTTATTAATTGATTAATAAAAGTATGTATCATACTCTATTCTGTATCAGTATGGCTATTGTTAGAGTTTGGGTATGTAATATTCATTGCAGAAGATGTAAACTTTAAACACATAGATAATAAACAACAATTAAAAAAAACAAATACTTATATTTTCCATGTGAATGTTACACAAAAATCCAGATGTGCGAACAAAAATCCATTTTTCCTTATTTACTTAAAATCTTATTAAAATTGACTCTGAAGTTCTATTTTATAATGAGGGCAGGAAATTAAATATAATGTGGTGTTTGGTCCATGTTCCTTTCTCTAGGGTTATGCAACAACAAGATTCAACTGCAGTGATAAAAAGTCAGGTTAGTGGTCTGTATCTTTATCCCATCATAGCTACTTTTGAAGATGTCTTTATCTATGCTCAGTAGTGTCTTGAGGTTATGATCTGCTACTGATAAGCCAATACTCACTTATCTTTTCTAGAACATTTCAAGTTAAACCATGAAATGGTGTATCTGGATTTGAAACCACATCCCCATGGCTCTGCAAGGTAGGGTCATAGGGGCACTACTGTCTTTAGAAAACCATCTTCTACTAGACCTGGAATGTGTCACTAGTGATTCTCCTGTTTCAATGTTTTTCTCCTCATAGGCACTCACCTGTCTCTGTTCTTCATTCCCACAATTCTTAAAACACTTAAATTTGCAGAGAGCAAAATCTAAGATCTCATCTTCTATGAGTCTTTTTATTTTCTTCTCTGCTATTCACACCCCACATCATTCATAAGGAGAAACACAACCGAGTTAGGGATGGAACACAAGTCTCTTGTTGGTTTACTTAAAAATAGAAAAAAAGGGGCTTCCCTGGTGGTGCAGTGGTTGAGAGTCCGCCTGTCGATGCAGGGGACACGGGTTCGTGTCCCAGTCCAGGAAGATCCCACATGCCGTGGAGCGGCTAGGCCCATGAGCCATGGCCACTGAGCCTGCACATCAGGAGCCTGTGCTCTGCAGCAGGAGAGGCCACAGCAGTGAGAGACCCACGTACTGCAAAAAAAAAAAAAAAAAAAAGAAAAAAGAAAAAAGGAAAAGTATAGAGGTAAAACAGTTAATGTCTAATTGTTATCAGACAAAAATTACCAAGTGTTAAAATACTTAATATATACTTAATTATACTTAAAATAATACAGAATGACATTATGACAGAGATTAATGATGCTTTGAGAAGAGCTGTGAATTGCTTATATGAGATGATCACAGACAATCATCCTTGGGGAAACATTTATAGTAAAAGAGGGAAGCTTTTGTTTAAGTGCTATATGAAAGGCTGAGGAGAGGGAAACTCTAAGCCTTGGAACCTACATGGTGAAATTCTATAAGGTGAGAAAGAATTGAAAATGACCAGTGTGTTGAGTTTATACTGAACAAAAGGAAAGAAGCGTGGAAGAAGTCATTGTGAGGATAAAGGTCAGTTCATATACAAACTTGTAGAATATATAAACAGTTTGATTCTAAGTACTAAGAGTGAAGATAATAATACGTTTAAGTGGACAAGTCATATGATTTCATTTTAATTTTTAAAAGACCACTTTGGCAACCACAGAGAGAGACATTTGGACTAGAATAAGAGAGAAAGCTGAGAAATGTGTTAGGAGGTTTCTTGCAGGTGTCCAGCTAGAGATGAGGATGCTAAGGAAAGAAGATGAGACATCATGTTTGCAATATACTTTTCAGACTCACACATACACAGTTATCACTTGATAAATAAATAATCAATATAATTGTATAAATATCATGAACAGATGACTATTACTAGGATATATATATATTTTTAATCAGAATGAAAAGCTGACTGATGCAGAAAAGGAAGGATTATTGATACAGTCAGGCAGTTTTACAAAACATTCCTTAATCGTTTTTCTAGATTTTGTGCTGTTTTATGGATTTTGTGCTCTTTGTCAACATTTTATAATTTGTAATTTAGTTGCTTTCTAAATATATAGCCATCATTGCATTTAATTTACTTTATTACTATTTTTAAATTAAGATGATTCCCATAACTGCAAAATCTTCAGGTCCTTTAAAACACAAATCTGCAATATTCTACCTCATTTGTGATTTTGGAGTATACACTTAAACAAAGCAACAAGAGTAAAGATAATTTATTTCAATTAAAACTCTGTTATTTTTGAAGAAGTCTTCAAATTATTACATTATCTTGAAACAGTAATATCTTGAAAACATGAGAAAATATATCCAAGGATTAAAATATTTGTTTGAATAGAATTACTATATAGCATATATAAACATGTTTTATATGTTTATACCTTGCATAAATGTGTAACATAATTGAGCATCTAATTCACATGTAGGGAATTCTTTATATTAAAAATCAAACCAAGGATAGAAGCCTGTTGAGTAAATGTGCTTTATAAGGAGTATATAAACATCTGTCTTGTGACCTAAAAATTTTTTTTCCAGTTTAGAGCATTAGTATCAAGAGAAAGATGGAGATCATCATGACATGTGGTCTATAATCTCAAAACTGAAGCAGTACCTGTTTCATTTAGACGTGCACTTCAGAAAAAAAAATCTTATGATTTTTGTGTCCCTGTACCTGGTATATCAGAAACAAAGTCCATATTCTTGTCTCTTTTATGCTTATGGTAAAATCTGATTTTCTCTCTTTTCTTTCTTTTTTGCTTAGTCTGAGCCAAATTACAATTGGCTTCTATTACATGGATTTAAATGAAGACTAACTAATATAGCCAACAATTGGTTAATGATTTCCTGTATTAACAAAGTTCGCTTGAGTGCAGATTTGTTCTGAAGGTATATCAGGTCAATGGAACATTTCAGTACTCTCTTCATAATATAGTGTACTAGTGAACTTGAGAGAAGTGAGCAATAATAATAATAAAAAGAAGAAGGAGAAAAATAAGAAGAGGAAAAGGAAAAAGAAGAAAGATAATTATGAAGTGTTTACATTTTACAGATTCATCTTCTCGGACTTATACTGAGAAATATTTGTCACAGAATTAAAGGATCATGTCCTGTCATTGGTATTCCCGTTATATATATATATATATATATATAAACAAAAACAAAACAGACACATAAAGGTTAAGTCAGTTTCTCTAGCAGTAAGTTTAAAAACTTCCGTGTTAAGACAGGAAGACTTCTTTTAGCAGTGGCCAGCTTTTAATCAGCACTGCAAGCCTACTTGATTTGCAGCATAGACTTCTAGAAAAATGAGAAGCAAACACATTTTTAAGAATTGAAATGCATTGTTGCAAGGCTAGTGTTATATTGAACCCTGGGTACTAGTGGTGATGCTAACTGTTTGCCACAATGAAAATATAATAAAAATGTTATATGTTTTAAAAATACCTAAATAAATAAATGTATTTTATTTCACACTCATAAATATTATGGCAAGTGCTAGCAACAGGATTATAAGAAAAACATAGTGTCAATTTTTTAGAATCTTACAATACAGCAGGTGAGATTAACATGTGAAGGTATAAATTACAATAAAATGTGATATGAGTATTAACACTGATAAAACTGGGACCCATAGAGTATAAACTGATCATCATCAAAAAGCACAAGTGAGAAGAATATACAGATTTAAAGTAAGTCCTATTCTTTATCAATATTCCTCAAAGGTCATTGAAGGAAACAAATATATGGTACATAAAATATTTTCACAAGATAATTTCAATTTTTCTTCCCATTTTTCCCAGAATTACACATATTTCTGGGCCCACTCCTGAAGCTCTTAAATTCAGCTCTTAACCCAATTAAGTACATGCAACTTATTTTGGTCTATTAAAATAACTCCTGAGACTCAATAAGTGTTTTGACTGTAATCTGTAAGGCTAAACAAAAATAGCTATACATATATACTCTAAATTGTTTTGTTTTGTTTTGTTTTTCACCTCAGAGGCATAGGCTAGCACTTCTGAAACTACTTTCTATGTACACTAGGGTTAAACAGATAAGTAAACAAATGATAGGTAGTCAAAGTCAGGTTTCTCATTGTCAAAAACAGATCCAAATAAGCAAGAGAGAGAAGCTGGAATGTACCCTGTGTGCTGAATAAGACACTGAGATTTATAAATTCATATTAATATAATTATACAGAAACTCATATTGCAAAATTTGTACCAAAATATATTGCATACAATTTCTAGTTCTGTTATGATAACAATGAACACATATAGTGCCCTGATGTTAGTTTCTAATACCATTCTCCAGTAAAAGAAGCTAAGTGTCCTTGGAGAAATAGCTGACTCAAGGCTCGTAAGGGAAAGGAAGATGAGCATGAACACCTTTCAAAGAAAGTAACTAATAATAACAAAACAAAAACAAACAAAAAAAGTCAAAACAAAAATATTACTCTGGAGCATGTCAAAGGACCCAGGAGCCAACTAATAAGAGCTCCTAAGAGCCAAAGCTAGGACAATCTGAGAAGCAAAATAAATAATGAGATTATTGGATTAAAAACAAAAAAACATGAATATCCATCAGTACATAGTGATACACACACACACACACACACACACGCACATAGTCAATGTTCCTGGTTAGAGCTCTCTTTCTGCATTGAAGATCACCACCAGCTCACTGTGTGTGTTCGTTTGGCCCTTCACTGGTGTATGATCAGAGAGAGGAAGGAAGAGAGAGAGAGAGAGAGAGAGAGAGAGAGAGAGAGAGAACAAAAGGGAACAAACTGGTGTCATTTTAAACAGATTTATTGATGTATAATTGATATACCAAGAATTGTACATATGTAATGTATATGAGTTGATGAGTTTGGTGGTGTCTCTTCTTACAAGCTCACTAAACCCATTATAAGGGCTCTGCCCTCATTACCTCATATAATCTTAATTACCTCCAAAAAGCCCCTCATCTCCAAAAACCATACCACTTGGGGTTAGGGATTCTACATATAAATTTGTGGGAGGGGTACAAACATTCAGTCCATAACAACGCATGTCCACAAATTCTTTGATACACTTTCTCCAGGATGGAGTACTAATCCCCTCCACTTGAGTGTAGATTGGAAGGATTTAGGGAATTAATTCTACCAAACAGATTACAGAAAATGAAAAATGTAGATTTACAGTGAAATAAACTGTCAGGCACCACCTTAAATATGAGAGGTATGTTAATAACAGCAATAGTAAGTCATGTTGATATCACGTTGATGTGCTGTATTCCCTGGCATGTGATGGTAAAAGTCACACTTCACCTCTGAGATATTCAACCCCAAAGTCTAAAACCCAAGTAATCATAAGAAAACTTGAGAGGAACTTGTATGTTAGGACATAGTACAAAACATCAGATCAATATTTCTCAAAAAGAAACAATCATCACAAAGAAGGAAAGACTGAGAAACTGTCACACATTGAAGATGACTACAAAGACATTTAATCACAGATAATTAAATACAATTTGGTATCTTGGACTACACTGTGAAATAGAGAAAGGCCATTAGTGGGAAAATTAGTGATAAGGAAAAAAGTTGAGTATAGTTAAGAGTATTTTACCTATGCTAATTCCTAGTTTTAATAAATATTCAGTGGTTACTTAAAATATTAACATTACGCAAGCTATTTCAAAAGTATGCAAGAACATAAATGGGTGTTGAATTTTGTCAAAAGCTTTTTATGCATCTATTGAGATGATCATATGGTTTTTATTCTTTAATTTAATATGGAGTATCACTTTGATTGATTTGTGTATATTGAAGAATCCTTGCATCCCTGAGATAAATCCCACTTGATCATGGTGTATGATCCTTTTAATGTGTTCTTGGATTCTGTTTGCTAGTACTTTCTTGAGGATTTTTGCATCTGTGTTCATCAGTGATATTGGTCTGTAATTTTCTTTTTTTGTGATATCTTTGTCTGGTTTTGGTATCAGACTGATGGTGGCCTCATAAAATGAGCTTGAGAGTGTTCCTTCCTCTGCAATTTTTTGGAAGAGTTGGAGAAAGATGGGTGTTAGCTCTTCTCTAAATATTTGATAGAATTCACCTCTGAAACCATCTGGTCCTGGGCTTATGTTTGTTGGAAGACTTTAATTGCAGTTTCAATTTCGTTATTTGTGATTGGCCCATTTATATTTTCTATTTCTTCCTGGTTCAGTTTTGGAAGGTTGTACCTTTCTAAGAATTGTCCATTTCTTCCAGCTTGTCCACTTTATTAGCCTAAGTTGCTTGTATTAGTTTCTTATGATCCTTTGTATTTCTGTGTCAGCTGTAACTTTTCCTTTTTAATTTTATTGATTTGATTCCTCTCCTTTTTTTGCGTGATGAGTCTGGATACAGGTTTATCAGTCTTGCTTACCTTATCAAAGAACCAACTTTTAGTTTCATTAATTTTTGCTATTCTTTTCTTTATTTCTATTTCATTTATTTCTGTTTGATTTTTATGATTTCTTTCCTTCTACTAAATTTGGGTTTTGTTTATTCTTTGTTCTCTAGCTGCTTTAGGTCTAAGGTTAGTTTTTTTTTTTTTTAACATCGTTATTAAAGTATAATTGCTTTACATTGCTGTGTTAATTTCTGCTTTATAAGAAAGTGAATCTGCTATACATATACATATATCCCTATATCTCCTCCGTCTTCTGTCTCCCTCCCACACTCCCTATCCCACACCTCTAAGTGTTCACAGAGCACTGAGCTGATCTCCCTGTGCTATGCAGCTGCTTCCCACTAGCTTTCTATTTTATATTTGGTAGTGTATATATGACCATGCCACTCTCACTTCATCCCAGCTTACCTGTCCAACTCCCCATGTCCTCAAGTCCATTCTATACGTCTGCATCTTTATTTCTATCCTGCCCCTAGGATCTTCAGAACCTTTTTTACTTTTTATGTTCCATATATATGTCTTAGCACATGATATTTGTTTTTCTCTTTCTGACTTACTTCACACTGTACGACAGATTCTAGGTCCGTCCGCCACACTACAAATAACTCAATTTCATTTCTTTTTATGGCTGAGTGATATTCCACTGTATATATGTGCCACATCTTCTTTATCCATTCATCTGTCATTGGACACTTAGGTAGCTTCCATGTCCTGGTTATTGTAAATAGAGTTGCAGTGAACATTCTGGTACATGATTCTTTTTGATTAATGGTTTTCTCAGGGTAGATGTCCAGTAGTGGAATGGCTGGGTCATATGGTAGTTCCAATTTTAGTTTTTTAAGGAATCTCCAAACTGTTCTTAATAGTGGATGTAGCAATTTACATTCCCACCAACAGTGCAAGAGGGTTCCCTCTTCTCCTCACAGTCTCCAGCATTTATTGTTTGACGATTTTTTGATGATGGCCATTCTGACCGGTGTGAGGTGATACCTCATTGTAGTTTTGATTTGCATTTCTCTAATGATTAGTAACGTTGAGCATCCTCTCAGATGTTTGTTGAAAATCTGTATATCTTCTTTGGAGAAATGTCTATTTAGGTCTTCTGTCCATTTTTGAATTGGGTTGTTTGCTTTTTTGATATTGAGCTGCATATGCTGCTTGTAACTTTTGGAGATTAATCCTTTGTCAGTTGCTTCATTTAAATATTTTCTCTCATTCTGAGGGTTGTCTTTTCCTCTTGTTTATGGTTTCCTTTGCTGTGCAAAGCTTTTAATTTCATTAGCTCCAAATTGTGTATTTTTGTTTTTATTTCCATTTTCTAGAAGGTGGGACAAAAAATATCTTGCAGTGATTTATGTCAGAGAGTGTTCTGCCTATGTTTCCTCTAAGAGTTGTAGAGTGGCCTTACATTTGGGTCTTTAAGCCATTTTGAGTTTATTATTTTTTGTATGGTGTTAGGAGGTGTTCTAATTTCATTCTTTTACATGTAGCTGTCCAGTTTTCCCACCACCACTTATTGAAGAGGCTGTCTTTTCTCCATTGTATATTCTTGCCTCCTTTATCAAAAATAAGGTGACCATATGTGTGTGGGTTTTTCTCTGAGCTTTCTATCCTGTTCCATTGATCTATATTTCTGTTTTTGTGCCAGAACCATACTGTGTTGATTACTGTAGCTTTCTAGCATACTTCGAAATCTGGGAGCCTGATTCCTCCAGCTCCATTTTGCTTTCTCAAGATTGCTTTGGCTCTTCAGGGTCTTTTGTTTCCATACAAATTTTTTGTTCTATTTCTGTGAAAAATGCTGTTGGTAGTTTGATAGGGATTGCATTGAATCTGTAGATTGCTTTGGGTAGTATAGTCATTTTCAGAATGTTGATTCTTCAAATCCAAAAACATGGTATATCCCTACATCTCTTTTATCATCTTTAATTTCTTTCATCAGTGTCTTATAGTTTTCTGCATACAGGTCTTTTGCCTCCTTAGGTAGGTTTATTCCTAGGTATATTTTTGTTGTTGTTGCAATGGTTATTGGGAGTGTTTCATTAATTTCTCTTTCAGATTTTTCAGCATTCCTCTATAAGAATGCAAGTGATTTCTGTGCATTAATTTTGTATCTTGCTACCTTACATAATTCATTGATTACCTCTAGTAGGTGTCTGGTAGCTTCTTTAGGAATCTCTGTGTATAGTACCATCACATCTGCAAACAGTGACAGCTTTACTTCTTCTTCTCTGATTTAGATTCCTTTCATTTCTCTTTCTTCTTTGATTGCTGTGGCTGAAACTTCCAAAACTATGTTGAATAATAGTGCTGAGAGTGGACAACCTTGTCTTGTTCCTGACCTTAGTGGAAATGGTTTCAGTTTTTCACCATTGAGAAAGATGTTGGCTGTAGGTTTGTCATATATGGCCTTTAATAGGTTGAAGTAAGTTCCCTCTGTGCCTACCTTCTGGAGGGTTTTTATCATAAATTGGTGTTGAATTTTGTTGAAAGCTTTTTCTGCATCTATTGAGAAGAACTTATGGTTTTTACCCTTTAGTTTGCTAATATGATTTATCACATTGATTGATTTACATATATTGAAGAATCCTTGCATCCCTGGGATAAACCCCACTTGACCATGGTGTATGATCCTTTTAATGTGCTGTTGGATTCTGTTTGCTTGTATTTTGTTGAGGATTTTTGCATCTATGTTCATCACTGATATTGGCCTGTAGTTTTCTTTCCTTGTGACATATTGTCTGGTTTTGGTATCAGGGTGATTGTAGCGCCATAGAATGAGTTTGGGAGTGTTCCTCTCTCTGCTTTAGTTCGGAAGAGTTTGAGAAAGATAGGTGTTAACTATTCTCTAAATGTTTGATACAATTCCCCTGTAAAGCCATCTGGCCCTGGGCTTTTGATTGTTGGAAGATTTTTAATCACTGTCTCAATTTCAGGGCTTGTGATTGGTCTGTTTATATTTTATATTTCTTCCTGGTTCATCTCTGAAGTTCTTGATTTTCTAAGAACTTGTCCATTTCTTCCAGGTTGTCAATTTTATTGGCATATAGTTACATTTAGTAATGTCTCATGATTCTTTGTATTTCTGCAGTGTCAGTTGTTACTTCTCCTTTTTCATTCCTAATTCTATTGATTTGAGTCTTCTCTTTTTTTCTTGCTGTGTCTGGCCAATCGTTGATCAATTTTGTTTATCTTCTCAAAGAACCAGCTTTTAGTTTTACTTATCTTTGCTATTGTTTCCTTCATTTCTTTTTCATTTATTCCTGATCTGATCTTCATGATTCCTTTCCTTCTGCTAACTTTGGGGGGGGTTTATTCTTCTTTCTCTAATTGCTTTAGGTGTAAGGTTAGGTTGTTTATTTGAGATTTTTCTTGTTTCCTGAGGTAGGATTGTATTGCTATAAACTTCCCTCTTAAGACTGTTTTTGCTGCATCTCATAGGCTTTGGGTCATCATGTTTTCATTGTCAATTGTCTCTAGGTATTTTTTGATTTCCTCTTTGATTTCTTCAGTGATCTCTTGGTTATTAAGTAGTGTATTGTTTAGGCTCCATGTATTTCATTTTTTACAGATTTTTTTCCTGTAATTGATACCTAGTCTCATAGTGTTGTGGTCTTAAAAGATACTTGATACAATTTCAATTTTCTTAAATTTACCAGGGCTTGACTTGTGATGCAAGATATGATCTATCCTGGAGAATGTTCCATGAACACTGGAGAAGAAAGTGTATTTTATTGTTTTCGGATGGATTGTCCTATAAATATCAATTAAGTCCATCTTGTTTAATTTATCATTTAAAGCTTGTTTTTCCTTATTTATTTTCTTTTTGGATGATCTGTCCATTGGCGGACATTGGGTGTTAAAGTCCACTACTATGATTGTGTTACTGTTGATTTCCCCTTTTATGGCTGTTAGCATTTGCCTTAACTATTGAGGTGCTCCTAGGTTGGGTGCAGAAATATTTACAATTGTTATATCTTTTTCTTAGTTTGATCCCTTTATCATTATGTAGTGTCATTCTATGTCTCTTGTAGTAGTGTTTATTTTAAAGTCTATTTTGTCTGAAATGAGAATTGCTTCTCCAGCTTTGTTTTGATTTCCATTTGCATGGAACATCTTTCTCCATCCCCTCTCCTTCAGTCTGTATGTATCCCTTAGTCTGAAGTGGGTTTCTTGTAGACAGCATATATGTAGGTCTTATTTTTGTATCCATTCAGCCAGTCTGTGACTTTTGGTAGGAGCATTTAATCTATTTACCTTTAAGGTAATTATCAATATATATTTTCTTATTACCATTTTCTTAATTGTTTTGGGTTTGTTATTATAGGCCTTTTCCTTCTCTTGTGTTTCTGCCTAGGGAAGTACCTTTAGCATTTGTTGTAAACCTGTTTTGGTCACGCTGAATTCTCTTAGCTTTTGCTTGTCTGTAAAGGTTTTAATTTCTCCATCAAATCTTAATGAGGTCCTTTCTGGGTAGAGTATTCTTTGTTGTAGCATTTTCCCTTTCATCACTTTAAATATGTCCTGCCACTCCCTTCTGGCTTGCAGAGTTTCTGCTGAAAGACCATCTGTTAATCATATGGGGAGTTCTTTGTATGCTATTTGTTTTGTCCTTGCTGCTTTTAATGTTTTTTCTTTGTATAATTTTTTATTGTTTGATTAATATGTGTCTTGGTGTGTTTCTCCTTGGATTTATCCTGTACGGGGCTCTCTGCACCCCTGGACTTGATTGACTATTTCCTTTCTCAAATTAGGGACTTTTCAAGTAAAATCTCTTCAAATATTGTGTCAGTCCCTTTCTTTTCCTTTTCTTCTTCTGGGACCGCTATAATTCGAATGTTGGTGCATTTAATGTTGTCCCAGAGGTCTCTGATACTGTCCTCAATTCTTTTCATTCCTTTTTCTTTATTCTTCCCTGTGGTAGTTATTTCCACTATTTTATCTTCCAGGTCACTTATCCGTTCTTCTGCCTCAGTTATCTGCTATTGATTCCTTCCAGAGAATTTTAAATTTTATTGATTATGTTGTTCATCATGTTTGTTTGCTCTTTAGTTCTTCTAGGTCCTTGTTAAACATTTCCTATATTTTCTCCATTCTATTTCCAAGATTTTGCAACACCTTTACTGTCATTACTCTGAATTTTTTTTCAGGTAGACTTCCTATTTCCTTTTTATTTGTTTGGTCTGATGGGTTTTTACATTGCTCCTTCACCTGCTGTGTGTTTCTCTGTCTTCTCATTTTGCTTAACTTACTGTGTTTGGGGTCTCCTTTTCATCGGCTACAGGTTTGTAGTTCCCATTGTTTTTGGTGTCTGCCCCCAGTGGCTATAGTTCTTCAGTGGGTTGTGTAGGCTTCCTGGTGGTGGGGACTGGTGCTTGTGTTCTGGTGGATGAGCTTGGATCTAGTATTTGTGGTTGGCAGAACTGTGACTGGTGGTGTGTTTTGGGGTGCCTATGACCTTATTAAGATTTTAGGCAGCCTCTCTGCTGTTGGTAGGGGTTGTGTTCCTGTCTTCCTAGTTGTTTGGTATAGGTTGTCCAGCACTTCACCTTGCTGGTCATTGAGTGGAGCTGGGTGTTATTGTTGAGATGGAGATCTCTGGGAGAGCTTTTGTCATTTGATATTATGTGGAGCTGGGATGTCTCTGGTAGACCAATGTCCTGAACTCGGCTCTCCCACCTCAGAGGCACAGACCTGACACCTGGCCGGAGTACCAAGACCTTGTCAGCCACAGGGCTCAGAAGAAAAGGGAGAAAAAAAGAAAGAAACAATAGAATAAAATAAAATAATTAAAATAAAATATAAAAAATAAATTGTTAAAAATAAAAATTTTAAAAATATAAAAAACAAAGAAACAAAAATAAACTGAAAGACACAATCCTAGGACTAATGTTAAAAGCAAAGCTATACAGACAAAATTACACAAAGAAGCATACACATACACACTCACAAAAAGAGAACAAGCAAATATATATATATATATATATATATATATAATTTTTTAAAAAGAGGGAGAGCAACCACATCAATATACAAACCTACCAATGATAATAATCTCTAAATACTAAACTAAGATAAACATAAAACCAGAAACAAATTAAATACAGAAAGCAATCCCCAAGTCTACAGTTGCTCCCAAACTACACTGCCTCAATTTTGGGATGATTCATTGTCTGTTCATGTATTCCACAGATGCTGGCTCCATGAAGTTGATTGTGGAGATTTAATCCACTGCTTCTGAGGCTGCTGGGAGAAATTTCCCTTTCTCTTCTTTGTTTGCACATCTCCTGGGGTTTAGCTTAGATTTGACCCCACCTCTGCATGTAGGTCACACTCTGGCATCTCTTCTTCACTGAGACAGGATGGGGTTAAAGTAGCAGCTGTTTAGGGTGTTCTGGCTCCCTGAGGCTGGGGGGAAGGAGGGGTATGGAATGCGGGATGAGCATGCGGCTGCAGAGGCCATCATGATGTTGCAAGAGCCTGAGGCATGCTGTGTGTTCTCCGGGGAAGCTGTCCCTGGATCATGGGACCCTGGCAGTTACGGCCTGCAAAGGCTCAGAGAAGTGGATGTGTGGATAGTGACCTGTGCCTGCACACAGGGCTCTTGGTGGCTGCAGCAACAACCTTAGTGTTTCATGCCCATCTCTGATGTCCATGCTGATAGCCGTGGCTCGTGCCCATTTCTGGAGCTCGTTTAGGCAGTGCTCTGAATCCCCTTTCCTTGTGCACCCCGAAACAATGGTACGTTGCCTCTGAGGCAGTTCCAGACCTTTTCTTGGACTCCCGCCCTGCCAACTGTAGTGCACTGACACCCTTCAGGCTGTTTTCACTCAGCCAACAACACTCCTCTTCCTGGGATCTGACCTCCAAAGCCAGAGCCTTAGCTCCAAGCCCCCATCTGCACCGGGGGGTGAACAGAAAACCCTCTCTGGCTGGCGAGTGCTGGTTGACACTGATCCTCTGAGTGGGAATCTCTCCACTTTGACCTCTGCAACCCTATTGCTGCACTCTCCTCTGTGGCTCTGATGCTTCGCCCCCTCCACCCCCTGTCTCTGCCAGTGAAGGGGCTTCCTTGTAAAGAAACTTTTCCTCCTTCACAGCTCCCTCCCACTGGTGCAGGTCCCTTCCCTATTATTTTGTCTCTGTTTTTCCTTTTTTCTCTTGCCCTACCCAGGTACGTGGGAAATTTCTTGGCTTTTGGGAAGTCTGAGATCTTCTACCAGCACTCAGTAGGTGTTCTGTAGGAGTTGTTCCACATGTAGATTTCTGATGTATTTGTGGGGAGGAAGGTGATCATGTTTTATTCCTCCCCCATCTGAAGGTCCTCTCCCAGTTAGGTTGTTTATTTGTGATTTTTCTTGTTTCTTGAGGTAGGATTAAATTGTTATAAACCTCCCTTTTACTACTGCTTTTCTTGCATTCCATAGGTTTTGGCTCATCATGTTTTCATTGTCATATCTTTCTATATATTTTTTAAATTTCCTCTTTGATTTCTTCAGTGATCTCTTAGTTATGTAGTAGCATTTTGTTTAGCCTCCATGTGTTTGTGTTTTTAAGTGGGCAGAGAGGGAAACTACCTTATCATAATAGAGGCCATCTACAACAAGCCCACAGCAAACATCATTCTCAATGGTGAAAAACTGAAAGCATTTCCTTTAAGATGAGGAACAAGAAAAGGATGTCCTCTCTCACCACGATTATTCAACATAGTTTTGGAAGTTATAGCCACAGCAATCAGAGAAGAAAAGAAATAAAAGGAATCCAAATTGGAAAAGAAGAAGTAAAACCATCACTATTTGCAGATGACATGATACTATACATAGAAAATCCTAAAGATGCCACCAGAAAACTACTAAAGCTAATCAATGAATTTGGTAAAGTTGCAGGATAGGAACTTAATGGAGAGAAATTTCTTGCATTCTATACACTAACAACAAAACATTAGAAAGAGAAATTAAGGAAACAATCCCATTTACCATAGAAGCAAAAATAATAAAATGCCTAGGAATAAACCAACCTACCTAAGGAAGTAAAAGACCTGTAGTGAGAAAACTCTAACAGGCTGATGAAATAATTCAAAGATGCCATATACAGATGGAGAGATATACCATGTTCCTGGATTGGAAGAATGAATATTGTGAAAATAACTATACTACCCAAAGAAAACTACAGATTCAAGGCAATCCCTATCAAATTACCAATTGCATTTTTCACAGAACTAAAGCAAAAAATTTTGCAATTTGTATGGAAACACAAAGGATCCCGAATAGCCAAAGCAAGCTTGAGAAAGCAAAACAGAGCAGGAGAAATCAGGATTCCTGACTTCAAACTATACTACAAAGCTACAGTAATCAAGACAATATGGTACTGGCACAAAATAGAAATATAGAATAATGGAACAGGATAGAAAGCCCAGAGATAAACCCACACACCTATGGTCACCTAAACTATGACAAATGAGGCAAGAATATATAATGGAGAAAAGACAGTCTCTTCAATAAGTGGTGATGGGGAACTGGACAGCTACATGTAAAAGAATAATTAGATCATTCCCTAACACCATACACAAAAGTAAACTCAAAATGGATTAAAGATTTCAATAGAAAGAACAATCTTTGACATAAATCACAGCAAGATCTTTTTTGACCCACCTCCTAGAGTAATGAAAATAAAAACAAAAGTAAACAAATGGGACCTAATTAATCTTAAAAGCTTTTACACAACAAAGAAACCATAAACAAGACAAACAGACAGCCCTCAGAATGGGAGAAAATATTTGCAAGAGAAGCAACTGACAAGTGATTCATCTCTAAAATATACCAATAGCTCATACAGCTCAATATCAAAAAAAAAAACAACCCAATCCAAAAATGGACAGAAGACTTAAATAAACATTTCTTCAAAGAAAGCATACAGATGGCCAAGAGGCACATGAAAAGATGCTCAAAATCACTAATTATTAGAGAAATGCAGATCAAAACTACAATGAGGTATCACCTCACACTTGTCAGAATGGCCATCATCAAAAAAATTTACAAAACATAAATGGTGGAGAGGGTGTGGGGAAAAGGGAACCCTCCTACACTGTTGATGGTAATGTAAATTGATACAGCCACTATGGAGAACAGTATGGATGTTCCCTAAAAAACTAAAAATAGAAATACTATATGACCAAGCAATCCCACTACTGGGCATATACCCTGAGAAAACCATAATTCAAAAAGGCATATGCATCCCAATGTTCATTGCAGCACTATTTGCAATAGCCAGGACATGGAAGCAACCTAAGTGTCCATCAACAGATGAATGGGTAAAGAAGATGCAGTACATATATACAATGGAATATTACTCAGCCGTAAAAAAAGAATGAAACTGGGTCATTTGTAAAGACATGGATGGATCTTGAGTCTGTCATACAGAGTGAGGTAAGTCAGAAAGAGAAAAACAAATATCATATATTAGTGCAGTGTAGAAGAATGGTATGGATGAACCTATTTGTGGGGATGGTATAGAGACACAGACAGAGAATGAACATGTGGACATGGGAGTTAAGGGGGTTGGGATGAATTGGGAGATTGGGATTGACACATATACACTACCATGTGTAAAACTGATAGCTAGTGGGAACCTGCTGCATAGTGCAGGAAACTAAGCTTATTGCTCTGTGATGACCTAGATGGGTTGGATTGGGGAGTGGGAGGGAGTTCCAAGAGGGAGGGGATATATGTATACATATAGCTGATTCACTTCATTGTACAGCAGAAACTAACAAAGTATTGTAAAACAACTATACCCCAATTAAAAAAGAAAGTATGTGAGAACATTCTGTCCTGCATTTTTTCTGCACATCCAAATTATTTCCAAATCAGATATTTTAAAATAAAAGTTAACTGATACATTCCTCCTCAAATTTATGGTATACACATAATTCTGAGTGTTTCACATGAGAATTGATAACTTACATCTGTCACCTCAATTAGGCATTCCCTGTTGGTCACTTTAAGAATGCCATTCTTGAATCAATGTTGAGCAATGAGTTAGATTACAGATATCAGAAAACAACCCAGGGGGTTCTAGGAAGTGATAGAGGCTGAGGACCTGAATTAAAAATGTGGAGGTAAGAAGCTAGAAGAGGAATATATTTTATGAGACACTTCTGAGATATAAGTATCAGACATAATTTTATTACTGGTAGAAAACATTACATGGAAGTAGAAAATTTATTGCAAAGTCTATTGCTTCTCAAGCAGAGTGGAAATATTGTATTAATGGCTTTATGATATCTAAATCAATGATTCCATCTTACTGCCAATAATCAGTCTGCATTGTATAAAATTAACAGAATCTTATTTATTCCTATAACTCCCTATTTTTAGCCTTTGTAGCATACTGTCACATTTTGTTTATTTTTCCAGTTATTTTTATTGTCCTTCTTTTCCTCTTGCTCCTTATACTGAATTTAGTTTGAGCATTAAAAATGTCAATATGTGCATAGGATTTAGTGCCTGGTATATAAAATTTCTCAACAAATATCAGCTGTGTTAGAACTTTATTATTTGTGGGGCTGGACCATTCTTCTGGATTGATGTCTTCACCTCTCTAAATGTATGATGATCTGTATAGGGCATTCGGGAAGAAATTTAGACATTGCTGCTTAGGGAGATTTGGGGCTTTATGTACCTGGCATGAAGGGCTGCTTGTCCTTTCAACATTCTCTAATCTAGATAGGAATAAAAATTAAATATTTGAAATTATTAACTTTTTAAAATAAACATTTTATTTTAAAATAGTTTTATATTTATAAAAAGATTATGCACAGAGAGTTCGCACATATCTCACATCCAGTTTCTCCTATGGTTAACAACTTACGTTCATATGGTACATTTGTCATAATTAACAAACCAACATTTTTACATTATTACTGATCAAAATTCATTTTCCTTCTTTTTCTCTTCCAAGACCTAATCAAGACACCACATTAAATTTAGACAAGTTACTTTTGGCTACTTTTGGTTGTGACAGTTTCTCTGACTCTCCTTGTTTTTGAGGACCTTGACAGTTTTGAGGATGAATGTTCAGGTGGTTTGTAGAATATAGCACTATGAGAATAGGTCTGATGAAGTGCCATTCTCTTCACATCATATCAGGGTACTTTCTATCAACATGACTTATCACTGTTGATGTTGACCTTGATAACCTGGCTTAGGTTTTGTTTGTCAGGTTTCTTCACTGTAAATTTTTTTCCCCCACTTTCCATACTGTACTACTTGAAAGGAAACCACTTATGTGAAGTCCACACTAAAGGAGTGGTGAGTAATGAATATTCACCTCCCTGAAGGAGAAGTATCCACATCAGTTATTGGAGTTCTGCATAGATATTTTCCAGAAGTTTTAAATTTGATAAGCTATAAATTATCTATAATTAATTTCATAGGGATAATTTCATAAATTAATTACAGATAATTAATTTAATTTTCATATATAATTATTAATTATCTATAATTTCATAATTTTATAAGCTCCAAATTTTCTATAATTAATTTCATAGGTTTTTGCTGTATTAAAAACCTCATCACAAAACCCAAAGTCATATAGATTTTCTCCCATGTTTTCTTGTAGAAGTATTGTAGTTTTCCACTTTACATTTAAGACTATGAATGATCTTTAGTGTGTGTGTGTGTGTGTGTGTGTGTGTGTGTGTGTGTGTAGGGGGGAATCTGTATTGAGTGTGTGAAAAATGTAGTCTATGTCTAGTGGTTTCTGTTTTTGTTCTTTTTTCATTGTAGTTTTAGTTTTTTTTTTTATATGATTGTCTGATTGTTCCAGAAGCATTTCTGGAAAAAATCTTTCTTCATAGAACTGTGTTTATTATTTTGCCAAAATCAGTTGGGTATATTTATGTGGTCTATATCTGGGCTATTTCATTGACATACAGTATTCAATTTGATATTTCATTGGTACTTGACTATACTAAACTCTTGATTACTGCAGCTTTCAAGTAAGTCTTGAAATTTGGTAGTGTGAGTCTTCCAAATTTGTTTTTCTCCAGTAATGCATAGATTATTCTGTGTCCTTTGCCTTTCCATGTAATTTTATATCCATTTTTTTTTGAAATATCTACAAAATATCTTGCTGGGATTTTGTTTGGATTTCACTGAATCTATAGATAGAGTTGGGAATATCTTGCCATTTATCTAGAATTGTTTTGATTTCTTTCATCAGTGTTTTGTAGTTTTCTGCATATAGACCCTCTCTGTATTTTGTTAGTTTATATCTAAATACTTCAAGGTTTTGTTGTTATTATTGGAAATACTATTTATTTTTTATTCATTTTATTCATTACCGGTATACAGGAAAGAAATAAGCAATTGTGTGTTGATGTTTTGCACAATTACCTTGTTTGCTATTGTATTATGCTAAATTTTCTGTGTCAGTTGATGATTTTTTAAAAATTTTTTCTTCTTTAAGGTTTGATATAATAGAATACATTGAATTTTGAATGTTGAATCTGTCTTGCATAAATTCCATTTGGTAGTGTTGTATAATTCCTTTTGTGGCTGAATTCGAAATATTTTGTTGAAGATTTTTGTGTCTGGGTATTTCCATTCTTGTAATATTTTTATCTGTTTATGGTATTGGCATAATGTTGACCTATCAAGTAATTTGTGACATTTTCTCTCTGATTCTACATTCTGGAAGAGATTATGAAAATTGGTAATGTTTCTTCTTAAATGTTTCATGAAACTCAACATTGAAACCATCTGAGACTGCTACTTTTTGGAAGAGTTTTAATGATTCCTTCCTTAAATTTCCTTAATGGATATAGTGCAATTCAGGTTACCTACTTTTCCTTGTGTAAGTTTTGGGTAGTTTGCATCTCTTAAAGAAGTAGTCAGTTTAATCTAAGTTATCAAATATGTGAAGATGGAGTTTTTCTTAGCATTCCTTGATTATCTTTTAATGTCCATGGAATCAATAGTATCGGTAGTGATGCTACATTTTTTCCTGTTGTCAGTACTTTGTGCACCAGCCTTCACCTCTCCTCTGTTTCTCCTGGTCAGCCTGACTAAAGTTTTATCAATTTTGTAGACCTTTTCAATGAACCAGTTTCTGATATTTTTAATTTTCTCTATTATTTAAGTGTTTTCAATTACATTGATTTCTGCTTAAATTTGTTAGTTAACTTCTACTAGTTTTATGTTTTAATTGCTTTTCTTTAATTTCCTAAGATGGAAATTTAGGTTATTGATTTAATTACTTCCTCCTCTTTCTCATATATGCATTCATATCTATAAATATTTCCTTAGGCACTGCTTTGAATGAATCCAAATATTTAGGTAAGTTATATTTTCATAATCATTTTTAATCAAAATTGAAAAAGAAATTCTTGACACTTCTTTTCCCCAAGATTTATATAGTAGTGTGTTATTTAATTTTCAGATACTTGGGAATTTCTATCTAACTTTCTGCCATTAACTTCCAGTTTATTTCCATTGTGGTCAATAACATACTTTGTATGATTTTATTCTTTTAAATTTGTCAGGGTGTGTTTTATAGTACATCTTGGTGGAGGATACTCCATGTGAGCTTGAGAAAAATACATTTTGGAGGGAGTATTTTATAAATGTCAATTAGATTAACTTGATTGATAGTTCTATTCAGGTTAACCATACTCTTATTGGTTTTCTGATTACTTAACCTATCAACTATTAAAAGAGGAGCATTTACTTATTCAAATATTGATTTTTCTTTTTGCAATCTTATCAGTTTTTACCTCATATATTTTTTCTTTAATATTTATTTATTATTTGTATCTTAATTAGAGCTGTATTGGGTCTTTGTTGCACTGCGCGGGCCTCTCATTTTTGTGGCTTCTCTTGTTGCAGAGCACAGGCTCTAGGCTCAAGGGCTTCAGTACTTGTGGCACTTGGGCTCTAGAGTGCAGGCTTGGTAGTTGTGGTGCACGGACTTTGTTGCTCTGTGGCATGTGGGATCTTCCTGGACCAGGGATCGAACCCATGTTCCCTGCATTGACAGGTGGACTCTTAAGTACTGTGCCACCAGGGAAGCCCTACCTCACATATTTTGACACTCAGTTATTCAGTACATACCCAGTCAAGATTGTTGTGTCATTTTTGAGAATTCACCACTTTAACATCATGTAGTACTCCTCTTTATCCCTGATAATCTTCCTCTGGTTTCTTTCAAAATTTCTGGTTTGTCTTTGATTTTTCTGCAGTATGAATGAAATATGGCTGGGTGTTTTTTGCTTGTTTGTGTTAATCCTACTGGAATTCTCTGGGCTCCATGGATCTGTTGTCTGTCATTTTTTTTTTTAATAAATTTCTCAGTTGTTATGATTTGAAACTTTATCTGATCTCTTCTCCTTTTCTTCCATTTCTCATATTCCAGTTATACATTTGTTGCACATTTGTTGTCCCACAATTATTGGGGTTTTTTGTGTTTTCTTTTTGTCATTCTTGTTTCTCTTTGCATTTCAGTTTTAGATGTTTCCATTAATCTATCATAATCATAGATTCTTTCCTCACCTGTGTATTCATTCTACTGACATTCCTTCAGAGGCACTCTTAATTTCTGTATCTATTTTTTTTTAATTTCTAGGATTTTCTTCTGATTCTTTCTTAGATGTTTCATCTCTCTGCTTATATTACCCATATGTTCTTAAATGCTGTCTATTTCTATGACAGCCATTAACATACTGATCATAGTGACTTTAATTCTTTATGATAATACCAACATCTCTGTGATAACTGCCTCTGGTTATGATGATTGCTTTGTCTCTTCAGAGTATAATTTTTTTTCTTTTTAAAATTTCTTTTATTTTTTGAAAGATATGTATCATGTAATAGAAAAATAGATAAATAGGTCTTTAGTATGAATATTTAAGTAAATCTCACTAGGATTTTAGCTGTGTTTATGTCTATTGAAATAATAATTGTCAAAGGATTTACAGTCTCCTAATGCCTTTGTTTTTCTCCTCCCTCTTTACCTTGTGTTTCCTGAGTCCTTCTCTTAAGAGGCTATGTGTTGCAACTCTCTGCAGTAAAATGCTACCATACTGAAGTCCTATTGATATGGAGGTAAGGTGTAGGGGAGTTGGAGCTTTCTATAGTATTATGATTAGATTTCAGTCTTATAATGTGCCTGTTTTCTGGAACCATGACATTTATAAGGGTTTGCCAATGCCCCTCCCCCTTCCCTATCAATTTTCTTGATTTCAGCATTCCCAATCCTTTTCTTGGTGACCTGACCCCTGAAAAAATGGTTAGTCTTTCCTTTAGCTGCAACAGGCAGGCAGGATGGGGTTAAAATGGTGATCAAGGGGCTTCCCTGGTGGTGCAGTGGTTGAGAATCTGCCTGCCAATGCAGGGGACACAGGTTCGAGCCCTGGTCTGGGAAGATCCCACATGCCACAGAGCAACTAGGCCCGTGTGCCACAACTACTGAGCCTGCACATCTGGAGCTTGTGCTCCACAACATGAGAGGCCACAATAGTGAGAGGACCATGCACTGCGATGAAGAGTGGCCCCCACTTGCCTCAACTAGAGAAAGCCCTTGCACGGAAACGAAGACCCAACACAGACAAAAATATTAAATAAGTAAATAAATAAATAAAAATGGTGCTAAGAACAGAGAACCCAAAAGATAGAAATGAAATAAATTTAAAAAATGGTGATGAAGCTCCTTCCCTACATAGATTTATAAATACATCTGTAGAAATTATTGATTTATCAAATACAAAACATATTCATTTTTTCTTCAATTATTTATTGATTATCTAATATTAGTGAGGAGCTATTCTACACATTTGCTATATATACTTGAAGAAAAAAAGATATAACTCCTGTTATTGTGCAGTTCAAGTTTAAATAAGGGAAGGATATAATAGACAAATAAAGATGATAATTTAAATGCTATAAAGTGCTAGAACGACTGTAGTATATGGCTCCTTTGGGTATTATTGTCAGGAAAATTCCATAAAGAAGAAAGATTTAAGCAAAATTTTAAATTATGTGAAAGAGCAGCCTTGGGAAAAGAAGGAGGAGAAGTATTTCGTTAGGGACTAGAGAACATTCAAAACTCTTGATCTAGGAAAGAACTGTGTTTAAATCATCTAAATAAAGTTCATATGGCTGAGATGTAGTTAAGTGTGTGGAAGGAAAGTGACTAAGATGAGGATGGAAGTTGTGGGAAGTCAGATCAGATAAACTCACGGGAGGGTTTCAAGAAGTCATATTTGATTTTTATTTTCAAAAGTTCCTCTAGCTTCTGTGAGGAGAACTAATAGTAGGAGAGTAAAATAAGGAAAACATGCAATAGTAAGGACTTACACACAGTAAACCAGAAAAGATATGGTAACTTGATAGAGGCAGGCAGAAATGATGGAAAGGTATGGACAGTTGAAACATATTGTGGAGATGGATTCAATACTTCCTACACATTAATTAGGTGAATATTAAGATTAGAATCAAAGGTGATTTCTCTATATTTACAATGCAAAACCTGGTAACATATGACACTGTATTCTCAGATGTGGCACATTTAGTGAAAAAATGTGGATTGTGGTAAGAAGTAATTAAGATTTCCTACAGCTATACTTTGATTGGTGATTTCTATTAACATTCTACCTAGAGGTAGCAAGTAGAAAGTAAGATGCACTGTTATGGAGCTCAGTTCAGATAATCCAGGATAAATACATAACATATTTAATTTGTAAATCATGAACTTATGCTTATACTTTGAGGCCATGAAATCACCTATCAGCAGAGCAGATCCTCATAAGACAGGAGAAAAAGCAAGAAGTTGGATAGATACTTGATTTTGAAAAAGAAAGACGACATAGCTTGCACTAATTTGGAATCTCTGAAACTTCAGTCTTCATATGAATATTTGATGATTATTTTCCATATAAGAAGGTGCTGTAGTAAATGAGTAAATTAAGTTAAATAATTATAGCCCAATTCAGAGAATACAGTTTTCCCTGAGGTAAAACTTTTGTATTAGCAATTATTAATCAATTACATTAAGTAAGTGGTCAAAAGACATCTATAGATCAAAATTTTCTAATGTTTTGGTTGCTTTTTCAAAAGTAATAAAATTACCTCTGTAAAACTATTTCATAGGATTTAAAAGGAATATGACAAAAACTACGGATGATGTGTACAAATAGCATGCATGTTCACTGCAATTTATTTTGTATAAAAATATAAATGACAAATAAGATAGTGTTAAATAAATGATAGAATTACAGAAAAAATATTCTGTAATACTTAGCATCTATGTACATGTCTGTGTGCATATGTGGAGTTCCTTTCTGTACCAAGTGTCTTCTCACTAAGCCCCAAACCGCTATGTACTAGGTATAATGTTGTATCTGGATTAATAGTCAAGCCAGCTTATTGTTGAAAAACAAAAAGATATATAAAAAATTTCAACAGAGAAGTAAAAATCTCTATCTATTCATAATGAAAACTTTTAGAAACAGAAGGTAATTTCCTAACCTAAAGTTTATCTCTACTGAGTCAAGAGCAGATATCCTATTTAATGAATGAGATAATAAATATACTTTGGCAAAGTAGGACTAAATCTTTAGTGTTACATTGAAAGAATATCCCACTTTTTATGTTGATGACATCTAGGATGATTATGAAAGAATTCTGAAAGAATTTTCTGTTTTTTATGTTGGTAACACCTAGGATGATTATGAAATATTGGATGGAGTAAAAGATTCTGTACCAGGAGTCTAAACTCTAATAAATGAGCAAGAGTAATTAAAAATAAACAAGTGATAGTAATAAGGAAAGAAAAAAAAATATAACATAAATGTTATGAATTACAAAGATGCTAAGCGTCAGAGAAAGTGATAAAGATAATATGGGAAAATCAGTGGGCAGAAAAGAGAACTTCACCCTGGAGCAGGATGTGACAGAAGACAGAATAAACGTCCACAAGTCCAGAGAGATGGTGAAAGTAGTGATGTTCTGGTAAATGTTTACCAAAACAGTCTCCAAATAAAAATTATATATATATATATATATATATATATATATATATATATATATCATGATATATGTAATATACATTATATATAGCATTATATATTGTATTATATATTACACCTAGTGTTATATGTGGTATATCATATATAACTTATTGTGTATATATATTTTATATCACATTATAATTACATACATTGTATATATAATGATGTATATAATTATAACATATATCATGCTTATTATTATTAGTTATAGGATATAGTTTTATATATATACATAGAGTTACATGTATGTTGTATACATTTTCTTGATATAAATGATGTGTAGTAAAAACTTAAAATAAAATTTAATAAAATACATAATATTTTTGAATGTAACTTCCTTATAGCCAAAGTTCTCAAAATTACTTGTTAAACTCTTGCATATAGAGCCAAGCTATGGTTGCAAATAAATTATGATTTGACAACTGGATTTACATCCTAAACTTTAACTTTAAACTTATTTCAAAATAACAATATATTTAAATCTGATATATTTTTCACCATTGTACAAATTATTATTAAATAGAGGCTTATTTTAGCTTCAACACTACATATGTTGGACTGTCACTTAATTTTCAATGATCTGAGTGATTTTTTGTTGAGTTGAATAATACGTTTTTAATACAGGAAAATATTTTCTAATTTTTTGTCCAATTTACAATGCAATGCCTACTGTGACATATTTTATGATTTAATAATCATTATTTAGATTTTTCCATTACTTTCTCATTTAGAAAATCAATAATATCAAGCCCTGATCTGTAGTGTTTGCTAATTTCCATGGTGTAAATACTTTCACCAAGGCTGATTTAAAGCTGCTAATACAATGTCACTGAATGCATTGTTGGGAAGAAAAGAGCAGTAACATGCTGTTATGTGGTATTTTCATCATATAACTGTAAGAGTCATAAATGTGCATAAGAGCATAAAAAATAAAAAAGTAATAATTAGTAAATTATGAGTTTTGAGTATTTATTATCTTTGCTTTTTATATACTTTAATTGTAAGCTTAATTTTTGAAATTTTTATTGTGGTAAAATACATATATAATTTACTATTTAAATCATTTCTAAGTGTACAGTTCTGTAATTTTAAGCACATTTATATTGCTGTGCAACTATCACTGCCATCCATCTTCAGAACTCTTTTCATCTTGCAAAACTGAAATTCTATACATGTGAACAATCACTCTCTATTCTTTCCTCCCTGTAGCCACTCTCAATCCCCTTTCTAGTTTATGTCTTTATAACTTTGTCTTCTCTAAGTACCTCATATAAGTAGAATCATACAGTATTTGTCTTTTAGTAATTGGATTATTTCACTGAACATAATGTCCTTCAGTTTCATCTATGCTATAGTATATATCAGAATTTCCTTCCTAAATAATTTTCCATTATATGTGTATACCACATTTTGCTTATCCATTCATTCATCAATGAGCACTTAAGGAAAAAGATTTGTTGCTTCCATTTTTAGTTTTTGTGAATAATGTTGCTATGAACATTAGTATACAAATATGTTTTTGAGACCCTGCTTTCAATTATTTTGGGTATACACCCAGAAGTGAAATTGCTGGATCATACCTTAATTCTATTTAAGTATTTTGAGGAACCACCATTGATTTCCCATTGTGGCTGAACCATTTTACATTTCTACTAACAGTGTACAAGGGTTTCAATTTCTCCACATCCTTGCCAACATTCGTTATTTTCTGTTTCTTGGATAATAGCCATCCTAATGGATGTGAGGTGGCATCTCATTGAAGTTTTGAGTTGAATTTCCCTAGTGATTAGTGATGTTGAGTATCTTCTCATGTGCTTAATGGTCATCTGCTTATCTTCTCTGGAGAAATACATTTGCTCACGTTTTAATTGTGTTCGTTTTTTGTTGTTGTCATTGAAAAATTCTCTATATATTCTGGTTATTAATCCCTTATAAATATATTTTGCAAATATTTTCTTCCATTGTAGACTGCCATTTTATTCTGCTGATAATATCTTTTGATTACAATTTTTAAAATTTTCACAAAGTCCAATGTGTCCATTTTTTTGTTGTTGTCTACGTGTTTGTTAACATAACCAATAAATCATTACCAAATTCAATGTTGTAAAGTGTTTGCCCTATGTTTTCTTCTAAGAATTTTATAGTTTTAGGTCTTACATTTAGGTATTCAATCCAATTTGAGTTAAAGTTTTTTGCATGTAGATATCCAGTTTTCCCAGCAACATTTGTTGAAAAGACAGCCCTTGACCCACTTAGTAGTTTTGGGTACCCTGTGGGAAATCTTTTGACCAACATGTGAGGGTTTACTTGGGAACTCTCTATTTCTACTCCATTGATCTATTGGTCTGTCTTTATATTACTACCACACTGAAATGACTTCTGTAGGTTTGTAATGAGTATTAAAATCAGGAAGTGTGAGTCCCCCAGGTATGTTCTTCTTTATCATGACATTTTTGCATATTCAGAGTCTCTGAGATTACACATGAATTTTAGTATGCATTTTTTCTCTTTCTGCAAAAAAAAATGTCATTCAGATTTTGATACAGATTGTGTTGACTCTGTAGATCACTTTAACATCCTAGCAATATTAAGTCTCCCAATCCATGTATATGTGATGTCTTTTCATTATTTATGTCTTCCTTAATATCTTACAGCAAAGTTTTGTATTTTCATTTTATAAGTCTTTCATCACCTTGGTTGATTCCTAAATAGTTTATCCTTTTTGATGCTGTTGTAAATGGAATTATTTTCTTAATTTTCTTTTTGGCTTGTTTATTGTTAGTATAGAAAAATGAAACTGATTTTGTGTGTTGAATTTGTATTCTGTTATTTTGATGAGTTTGTTTATTAGTTCTAACAATTTTTTGTGGAATTCTTCATTGTTTTTCACATATAAGATATCATCCATGGGTTTTTCATAGGCAGCTTTTATTATGTTGAGGTATTTTTGTACTATTCCAAGTTTGCTGAGTGTTGTTATCATAAAGAGGTATAGAATTTTTACAAATAATTTTTTCTGCATCAGTTGAGATGATCATGTGTTTTTTTCCCCTTCATTCTGTAAAAATGATGTATTATGTTTATCAGCTTTGTGTGTCAGACCATCCTTGCATTAGAGAAATAAATCTCACATGATTATGTTGTATAATTCTTTTAATATGCTGCTAAGTTCATTTACTAATATTTTGTTGAGGATTTTTGCAACAATATCTATAAGCTATATTTGTCTGTAATTTTCTTTTCTTGTAGTATCTTTATCAGGCTTTGTATCAGGGCTTCAGGCTTTGTAATACTGCTTCATAGAATGCAATAGGAAGTATTCCCTCCTGTTGAATTTTTTGGAAACATTTTAGAACTATTGGTGTTAGTTTTTCAAAATTTTGGTAGAAATCATGGTAAAGCCATCATGTCCAGCGTTTTTCTTTATTAGGAATGGGATGAGATATTGGTGCTACCAATATCAAACTAAGAGCTGAAATTGATCATAATTAATAACAATTTACCATTAAAGTCTTTCTCTGGAAGTTGCAAGCCTTCAATAAACTCTAGAGCTCCCAAAAATTTACAACAGGCAGATTCTGTCTGTGTAGTTGTCTGTGTGGGAAGGCAGATTCCTGGTGCTTACTACTTAACCATCTTCCAAGAATCCTGTGTGTAATTTTTAACACTGACCAAATATAATGATGAGCTTGGAAAACTTTTTAAAGTTTAATAATCAGCACTCAATATAGGTCAGCTCCAACACACAACTGGCTGCAATCAACATCATTTTTATTGTACAGTGAACATACAGAAAAGAGAGGCAAAATGGTAATGGGATGGAAGGTTTTGGGAGTACAATAATATGGTTTGGATTTAGAGGGTAGAGAGAAGCTAGATCGGGTACAAGGAAGCATTTATTATTTTACATGGGATGATGTACACAAAGAATTGCCAACGTGGGGGAAGAGAAAGAATATTGGGTTTGCATGGGTAAAACAATGACCAGCACAATGTTTTGCTTTAAACAAACTCATTGACGGAAATAAGCACTGTTTCAATTAGACAGATAACTTGTTTTACTTGTCAAATATGATCACAGACATATTGCAAGAAAAGTCATCATAACAAGTAGAATGAATAGGTCAGGGAAAAACGAAACATGAAATTTATTATTGATTTTTAAGCACCCATTATGAGCCATGCTAGAAAAATAATAAAAACCAAAACCAGATTGATTATATTTTAGTGTGTGTGTCAGATATTATTCAGATAAATACAGCATAAAATGTAAAATAGTAAGCCTGAAGTCTTCTGAATGAGTGGAACATGGATCCAATCAGGTGTAGAATCAGAACACATTCCACATAGAGAGTCTAGGGGATTTCCTCCCTGAGGAAATAATAATTTAACTGAAATTGATGACTCACTAGGCACATTTTAGAGCTAAAAGTACCTAGAAATTTGGAACAGATTTTTAAAAGGCTTTATAAAAGTAAAAAAAAAAAAAAGTGAGTGTGCCAGGTGAGAGTAGAGAAATAAAGAATAGGCAGAATCTTTAATTGTTAGTCATGAGAATAGAATCAAACTTCTCTAATCAGAGAATGAACTTTATCTAACTTGCACAATTGAAAAATTCAGACATGATTGCATTCAGGATTTCAATAATACAGGAACTGTCTTTCTTGCAATTGCTTGGTTTGGAATTTTATTCTATTGTTTTCATTCTTAATAGACTCCTCTCTCATTCAGACAAGTCCACTTCCATACTATCTAGTTTCCATCATCTCTGAACTACAGCAACAATGCTCTTCTTTCATTAAGATTATAACAAAAACCTCAGGATTTTCTTGAATTGGACCAACTTGACTCTTGCCTACTCTTGCAATAATGCCTGTAGCTGGAAGGGTGGACTACAATGGATTCCCTAGTCTAAATCATATATGATGTTTTCCACTTAAATCATATGAACTGCTATGATGACAGGTCTCTGTATTCTTTACGAAAAATTAAGCAACTGTTATCAGAGAAAAGGAAAATTGTTCCTCGGCCTGCCAAACAACAGATGTGTAATAGGTAGCTCAGTCATACAGGTCTCTGCAGGATATGTGAAATTTATGAATGTGCACTAAGTGTAAGGGAAGTATTTGAAAAATAGTCAGTAAAAGTAAGGTGATGTGTCACATTATTATTTTCAAATGATCAATAATTAGAAAAGATTGGGGAAATTCTGTTTGACAGATTAGGGGTAGAATGAGTGATGGGTATTGTGGAAGTCAGTAGAACAGTTAGTTGGCAATGAGATTAGGTAAGTGTTAACAGTAATAAGGAAGGTGGAAAGAAGTGTCTGTAATCTGCCTTTGATGCTGTTGGAAGAATTTAAAAAAGTTCACACACACTTACATGATTTATTGCACACAAATTCTAAAAATGGAAGGTGAAACTGTAGACCAATAAAGTGTTTAGCCTGAATGACATTGTTTCCAGAGCAAAATGCTAACCAACATTTAAAATGATATTTTTCCATGTATGTTTTACAAATAATTATATTGAATATCAGCATTTTATTATTTGGATACTAGTTCATTGTAAATAGATATAAATTAAACTATCAAAAATCTTAGAAAGTATTAGTCTTTTTGTAGAAAGTATTACTATCTTTATTCAAGATTTCTGCTGATAAATGTAGGCTTTTATTTATTCCTTTTTGATTTATAGATTTGATATCAACATCATATTATGCCACTATTTGTTGTACAGTGAGGAATATTTACATTGTTACAAAATCACCATTATTTTTTGATGGAGATTGAAAATATAGAACATGAAACATTAAGTTTATTTTGCTGTGATGAATGAGACAAGTTTTCCTCTTCCTGCTGTGCTTGGGATAATCAAACTGTGGGGTTTGGATAAGGAAACAGTTTGTTGGTTTCCCATTCTACTTGTAAACCTTTTTCTATGGCTCAATCCAAAAATACATCTTCTTCACTTCCAATTTGAGAATCTGAGTGCTGCTGGAAAAAAATTAGTCACATCACAGGAATTAGTTCCATCTGTATGAGTAATGGGTGATCATCAATCCTGAGTCTACATTTTCACTTGACAATGTTTTTCAAATTATTTTGATTCACACCTCCCTTCCATTTTCAATAGATGACCTCATTAATGGTTGAGGACTTTTTGCACCTAAGTTCATGAGAAGTAGTTGTCTGTAGTCTTTTTGGGTATTGTGTCTGTTTGGGTTGAGTATCAGTGTAATACAGATCTCATAAATTGAATAGGGAAATGATTCTTCTACTTCTGTTTTCTGCGTGAGAATGTAAAATTTTGTTAATTCTCCACTAAGTGTTTGGTAATATTCTTCTGTGTCTGTAGATTTCTTTATTTTTGGAGCTGTACAATTACAGATTCCATACATTTTTTGGTTACATGTTTATTCATAATGTTTTTCATCTTATTTAAGTTTTGGTAGTTTGTCAAGTTCAAAAAAGTAGTCCACTTATTTTATGTGGTTTAATTTATTAAAACAAAGATGTTTTCAGTATTCTCTTATTATATTTTAATGACTGAAGGATCTGTAGTGTTATTACCTATTTCACTTATGATATTGGTGATTTGTGCATCCTCTCCTTATATTTTTTTGTCAATGTTGCTAGAGCCTTATAATTTTATTAATTTTCCAAAGAAGCACAATTTTGTTTCATTGATATTTCCTATAATTTTCCTAACTTCACTTGCATTGACGTCTTCCCTTATCATTTATACTTTTCTTTCTGTTTGCTTTGTGTTTATTTTACTTTTCTTTTGCTATCTTCTTGACATAGGAATTTAGGTTATTGATTTGCAGCTTTTACTTACTTCTAACATAAGCATTAAGTACTATTAAGTTCTCTAAGGACAGTTTTAATGATATCTCTGATATTTTTATATGTTGTCTTTTGTTTTTATTGAGTTTTATGTTTTGTTTTGTTTTGTGGTATACAGGTCTCTCACTGTTGTGGCCTCTCCCGTTGCGGAGCACAGGCTCCGGATGCACAGGCTCAGCGGCCATGGCTCATGGGTCCAGCCACTCTGCGGCATGTGGGATCTTTCCAGACTGGGACATGAACCCGTGTCCCCTGCATCGGCAGGCGGACTCTCAACCACTGCACAACCAGGGAAGCCCAAGTTTTATGTATTTTTAAAACATTTATTTGTGGCTACCTCTTTGAACCACAAATTATTTATGTTTATTGTTTAGTTTTCACTTATATATTTTCCTCTTGTCTTACTGTTATTGCCATTGTTCTATGACCTACAATATGCTCTATTATGATGAATATTCCACAGACATTTGGAAAAAATGTGTATTCTGTTGTTCAGTGGAGAGTTGTACATAAGTAAATCTGTATTTTTTTCTTTTTTTGCTTACTTTCTGTCTAGTAGTTGCCAAGTTGCCAAGGATAAGGGGTCAGCTGAAGTTCCAGCTACAATTTTAGAATGATCTACTATTTTTTTTTTCTACAACTCTATCAGCTTTTGGTTTATATACTTTGAGACTCTATTGTTTGGCTTAAAAATGCTCCTAAATTTTAATGTGTACATGTTACAAAATTTTTCATCTTTTCATTCTACCTATTTCATTGAATTGGAAGTGAGTTTCTTGTAAACAGTTTATAATGTGGTCGTATTTTTTTCTTAGTCACTCTGCCAATCTCTGTCTTTTAATTGTTTACATAGATTGTTTATATTTAAGGTATCTATTAATTGGTGTCACATATCTTCTATTATATTATTTGTTTACAATTTGTTTCTTGGTTTTTTTTTTCTCTCTATTTCTCTGTTCTTGCATTACTGAAGGTTACTTGAATAATCTGAATAATATTTTGGACTCAGTCTTGATTTATTTATAGTATTTTGAGCTTATATCTTTTTATACTTTTTGTAGTGGTTGGTTGGGCTTTTATAATATACATACATGAGTTATATCAATCTACTCATTTCAACGTTTTACCCAAATTTGAGTAAACCATGGAAATTTACTTTCCCTTAGTTTGCTTTATCCTCTCCACCAATCGATTTACTATATGTTCCAGCAATTCCACTTCTGGGCATATACCTAAAGGAGATGAAAACAAGATATTGAAGAGATATCTGCACTCTCACATTTATTACAGCATTATTTAAAATAGAGAAGTTATGAAAGCAACATAAGCATCTATCAACAGGTGAATGGATAAAGAAGATGTGGTATATATACACAATGGAATACTATTCAGCCATGAGAAAGAAAGACATCTGGCATTTGATCTGTGCAAGTGGATGTTGCCATACTTAAAATTGGAAGTAGAGGAAGAGTTTATTAAAATGTGGATTATATTTTCCCCAGAGAAATGCAGTATTATAAACTGAATGCTCATAAATTATAGTCTAAATCTACAGAATTATTTTTAAGAAAGTTAAAGTTAATTTCAACTAATGGAAATTATTTTATTTTGTATGACCTCTATATGAAATAACACTATATAGAAATAAAAAATAATAACTATATTAGATTTTTATGTTAGTATTTTATGAATTCACATGAGTATGTGGCAATATGAGGAAAATTTTATTTATAAGGTACATTTTACAGTGGGGGAAGATTATGATAAGCCATATTAAATATTAACTTTACCAGTTGACATATTAAATATCAAATTTAACTTCTAAAAGTAAAGTTTCCAAAGACATATGTCAGTTTAATGAGTATTAACAAAATAAAATATATTTATTGAATCAAACTGTCAAGAAATATGAAAATATGTGTTATCCACACTTATCTATATATGTGTCCATATGTCTATATCCATTTATTTACCTATTAAGCTGCCATCTTTCTGTTAATACTCTTGGGTATTAAAAATGAAATAAACTTTGTGTATTATCGATTATATGTTTTTGACATTTTTGTTCTTTCATTTCCTTTATAGTACAATCTTGGATTCCCAGAACACTGAGGATTCTAAGGATCATCTTTGAATCATGGATGGAAGTTTTGTTTTTGACTAGGGAGAAACAAGATTTAGATCAGAAACAAAATTTTGGTGATCAGGTAGAGATGACTAAAAATCAAACTTGAATAGGTATAAAACTATAAATGGTATTTTAACCTATATTTCATACCTAGTCTTACAAACAAAATGGGGAGTAGCTTATGACATCAAAATAAATGGCTTGCAGAATCATCCTTTAGAAAACTGAAAGGAAAATTAAATGAAAACATTTAGTTCAAATTGGCTTTTATTCTATAAAAATTTATCAGTGCAAATAATTCATTTCTTCAATCAGTGTTGCCTCCACATTTATATTTTCTTTATTTGATTACAAAATTTTTGAAATTAGCATTTTTGTTCCATCATTTTTCAGTTTTGGCAG
Source organism: Orcinus orca (assembly GCF_937001465.1). NCBI lineage: Eukaryota > Metazoa > Chordata > Mammalia > Artiodactyla > Delphinidae > Orcinus > Orcinus orca. The sequence goes on along the minus strand of NC_064576.1, from coordinate 42,402,306 downwards.
CTAGAATACGGTCTCAAATATTTAATTGTTTAGTAAATTTTTTTATTGAATAAATATTTGCATGAAATTTCAATCAGTTTAAGATAAATATTAAATCTTTAAAAGTGGTATGGTTACTCAGTTTTCAAAATCTTTATGTTTATCAATATTTAGGGAATATACTTTTCCTATGGGAGTCTACTTAGCAAAACCATGGGAAACTATAATAGGAAGTTTCTTTATGATTTTTACTTTTCATTAATCTCCTTATTTTATAGTAAAATTAAAAACTATAAAAATACTTTGTCATTAGATAATTTTATTCTTATGATATAATCCCACTTTCTACTTAAAAACATGTCATTCCAAGACACCTGACGTGTAAATTCAAATGAGTGTCAAGTGCAACCACTTTGTTTCCAAACATGACAAGCTTTTTTATTTAAATGTATTCATTCAAAGAATGTTATTTAAATGTACTTGTTTTATGAAATAAGTTTAAGTGGTTATACTCTTTAGAAATAATATTAGAGGTAAAAGTTTGTTCAGTATTTCCCACAGGGAGGAGAATAAGGAGTAGAAGACATATTGCAGGTCATCCTACTCACAAATATTATTTTTTGAAAAGAGTTCCCTTAGGAAAAAAAAAACAAAAAACAGTTGTGAAGTGGATGCTCACTGTAGGCAATAGGACTTTAATGAGCAGAAGAGACTAGGTCCAACCTTTAGAAATACACTCTGTCAAGTATTTAACTTAGAGAGAGCTCTTGCATCTCCCACACTGAGAGGAAAATAATTTATAAGAAAAGTACAACTTTCCTTGCCTTAAAAAGAGTTCTAAGGACTGTGTCCTCAACTTGAGCACAAAACTCAACAGCCATTCCTATTTGGAAAGGTCACAAATGTCGCATACAGAAAATGTTCATTAATAAAAGAAAATACTCAGAATTAAAATTATGTTTTTATTGATGGGGCCCAGGGCAGACCACCCAAAACTTTGCCTCAATCGTATATTGATTATTTTAAATTAAAGTTTCTGGAAAAGCAGCTGGTACAAAAAAGGCATTTTGACACTCCTTTGTCTCCCTCAATGTGGGAAATAAATCTCCCATGTGAAGAATACCCTCCATGCACCAGGAGGCTAGTGAGAGACATTCTTAACACTAGAGATAGGAATTCAGGGCCCAAAAGCCTTTATAAACAAACCTGTACTTCTAATTTACTATCCAAGCCCAAACTTTGTTTAAATTCCCTCCTAATTAAGCACCTGAACCTAAGCTGTTTTGTCCTGTCAAATCCTCACAAATTTATTGTGTTTTTATGTAAAAAACTAAAAAAATAAAAATAAATACCTGCTTTTGGTTGTTCTCTGAGCATAATTTTCATAACCTCCCTTGCATATACAATTAAATTAGTTTTTCTCCTGTTAATCTGTCTCATGCCAACTTAAGTTTTAGTCCAGCCATAAGAACATGGGAGGGTAGAAAAAATTTTTTTCCTCCCCAACAGTTGGCAACCACAAAGAGACAAACTTCCTTGGTTGGACTCTGCTCCTTTCTAACTGCTGCAGCTGAGAGATCCTGGGACATCTGAGAAACACCAGCAGAGAGTAAGATTTCTTAGCATGTCAGTCTCCCATATCTCTGCCTGCAGTGTCTATTAGGAATAAGAATGATTAAGAGTCCTTTCTCTGTCTTCCTAAATTTAGATTAGCAAGAGGAAATGTTTGTGGAACTACTATCTTAAGACACATTGACTCTGGTAAATCTGGTAGAGTATTCTTGATTTATTGATTCTTTTTCTCCCAGAGATGGTCACTATTTTTCTTTGTCTTTTCTTTTCATGACCAATGAGCATATTCTCTCTCTTACAGAGCTGAGTAGGCTGTGGATCCAAGTTTAGGAATCTGGGAAAAAAGTCACCCTATTCTGTTCATGAGGGGAGGGAAATAAGTGATTTCCTATGTTTTAAAGAAGCTGTTTATAACAGGACCCCTCATAGTGATTGCCTTTTCTTTCTTAGGTTAACTCTGGGAGTGGACTTTCTGGATTTTATGAGGGCAATTTTTTTCCACTCTCTGTGAGATGCCTCTTGCATCTTTGGTTAAATCATAAAAAGGACCATTTGTTTGAGTCACTATTGAGATTAATAAATCCTAGTCATCCACAGCCAGAATATGGAACCTGTGAATTAGAAAAAAACTTATATATTAAAGAAAAAAAATTTAGAGAGTCATCATATTGATATAATTGCTAGTCATTGACTCCCTTAATAAGATAGAAGAAAAGAAATTAGAAAAAACAAAATCAAAGTCTACTTAAACCTTCCTGTTTGCCTTCAGACATTTGCAGATATTATAAAAAATCAGCACATTAGAAATACAATTTTCCTGCACTTTAAGAGAAAAAGGAGGAATGATATATACATGTATGTGTACACACACACACACACACACACACAGAGCTAGATTTAGGGACACCCTAACAAAATGAAAGAACAAAAAATAAGATTTATAACAAAAAACACAACATAAATTCCCCTTCTTAAAAACCTCCCCATTGGGCTTCCCTGGTGGCACAGTGGTTGAGAGTCCGCCTGCAGGTGCAGGGGACACGGGTTCGTGCCCCGGTCCGGGAAGATCCCACATGCCGCGGAGCGGCTGAGCCCGTGAGCCATGGCCGCTGAGCCTGCGCGTCCGGAGTCTGTGCTCCGCAACGGGAGAGGCCACAACAGAGAGGCCCGCGTACCGGGGAAAAAAAAAAAAAAAAAAAAAAACCTCGCCATTTCCTCAGCAAATTCTCAGGCCTTCCTATAAATAACCAGGAAATAAATCAGCTGTAGCTCAATAATCAAGGGCGAATAAAAACAATCATCTTTATCTTGCAAATCTCTACAAAACCAGAAGTACAACTCTAAAAGTAAGTCAAAATCCACCTAACTTTAACAGCCCCAAGTCCTTACCTATTCTTTTGGAAATGCTTATAGATATTGTAAAAGATCAAGATATTAAAAACAATTGTGCTATATTTTTAAAAAGACAGGAAAATTTTAAACAGTAATTACTCCCAAAACTCCTAGGAATATCTTACTTTCCTTTTCTGTCCCTTGAAGTTATAAATTTTACAATGTCTTTAAAATGTGAACAGCTCAGCAGATAATAGCCCACAATCACCTGAAAGTGAGCCCAGCTAGCTTAATTGGTAGAATCTAAAACTAAAAAAAAAAAAAAAAAAAAAAAACAACTTTTAAAATAAAAATTAAAAAAAGAATTCTCTTGCCCAAACACTAGAGCACAATTTCCTTAAGAATACTTCCAGGGACAAATACAAATCTTAAGTCTTCACAAATAATAAAAAAGTCTTAACCCTCAGAGTAGATAAACTTAACTTATTCCACCTGTTATTTATAGACTAGTGAGTTTTATATTGTGCCTTATTCATGACTAAAGTTTTAAAATGAAAACCATGAGATCTGTGTCTATCTGTATGTGTGTCTGTTTATGCATGTATTTTGTAGATATGATATTTTTGTACCTTCAGATGCTATTGCCAAAATTAATTTGTAAAAACTTTATTTACCTGGCTTAAAAATAAGTGCTTATAGATTAAGTATTTATAAGAGAGATTTATAATCAAAACTAACCCAACTTTATTTCAGCTTCATGTGACCTATGATAATCTTTTGTAAATTAAAGCTAATTTTAAGCTTATTGGTTTAATTAACAGGTATATGCTCAGAGATATCAGCATTTAATATAATGCAGATAAAGAATAGTTTTTCAATTTAGGTTTGCTAGTGAAATGGCTCATATTGTCTCTGTTGCAAAGTTTGTCAGCCAAAAAAATATATAATAATCTAAAATGATGTCTAACTACTTTAAGGTCTCATGAAATTTTCAGGAAAAATCTAAATATTGATGAAGAGCAAATAAATTTAAATAGATGGAAATGCGATAAGAGTTTTTAGGTGAACTTTTTAGCAGCAATTGTGTTGTGATATGTCTCTTCAAATAGTTTCCCAAATCTGTCTGGTAACTTACACCCTTAGAGTTAAATTAAATGATGAAAATTTATTAAATATCTAGATCATTTCCAAATATGATAAAACAAATATTGGTTACTAAATATGAGTCTATTTATTTTTGGCTTCCTATTACAGAGGAGCTAGAGATATTTGCGTCTATTGGTAAACATGTTCTGTGTCAATCTGAAAAATTTTTACCATAAAAATATGTTTTTCTAGAAATTATGAAATGTATTCATAAATTTGCCAATCAAAAAATGCTGGCATGACAGATAGTTCACAGTTGTTTACTTCTTAGTTTTCACAGAGAGTTGAGGTATTTAAGGGTTAAAAATTCTAAATAATATACATAATTAAGGCTATTAAAAATAATAAGAAACACATAACTGTATGCAAAGAAGGTAGGATATGTTTTTGGCTAAGAAAAGGCATAAAATATGGTGATACAATTCTGTTAAAGAAAAAGAAAGTAATTTTGACTTGAAATACAGCTGATGTTTCAGAATGGGAAAAGGGAAAATCAAGGAAAAAAAATTATAGAAGGTTTCTGAAAAAAGAATCTTGGAAATACGCTTTTAGGTATGGTTAAGCTGAATAAGACTGAATGAATTAGTTTTAAGGGTTTAAAAAATAAACTTTGCTATTTATAGTGTACTTAGGTAAGACTAAAATTTAATTTTCTTTCATCTGCTGGGTAAATAATGTTTTCCTGGACTATTGTGCTTTTGAGAACAGATTATGCAAGTGTTTTTTACCTTTTACATAATCTGCCAAAACACGGATTTTATGTTTTTCCCAAAATAATTTTCTGTGTTTGCTCTCTCTAACACCATGTCTTTAATTATTTAAGAAAGCTGAGTCTTTTTAAAAGAGCTAAATTTTTCATTTTACAACTACTCAACTTTTTTGTATTTTCTTGCAGTCTTTTATTGTAACTTTGGTTAAATAGATAAGTATTATTTTACAATGGGCCATGATCCTATTTAATCAAATGTGTAAAGCTTTTGATATTTTGACAAACTACCCCAACTTAAATTCTAAATAAATTCTTTTTGACCTCACATATGAGATCAAGTTAATTCTTTTTCACTTCACACTTTGAAATTTTTCAGAGGGTCCCTGGGATATTTCAAAGAATTTGTTTCTTCTCTTTATAAAAAGAGAGATATTTAAACTCATTAGGTTTATTGACATGTTAAATTACATGAGAAACATGGCCAAATGAGAATTAATGCTAAACTTTCTTAGATTACATTTGTGTGGATATTAATATTGTTCTAGAAATTATATAAAATTTCTAAAATTCTGATCACTACTAGTAGAATATTATCACTTTTAATTCTAGTTATTATCTTAAATGTTTTATGCCACAAAAATGACTAAATTTCCTTATTAATTACATCTGACTTTTAATCATGGGCATTTTTAAGTCTTTTTTACTTAAAGAGAGTTAATGTTTTACTCCCATGCTTTTGCTAATATATTTTATCCTCAAAGAGATTTTTGGAAAGGCCTCTAACACTCTAAATACATGATTCTGATAAACTTTCATATTATACCACTGAACTGGGTAAGAATTTGCAGAACTCAGAGAAATTGTTGGTTTCACAAAACTGCTAACATCAAGATCAACATGAATTAATAACATGGGACTGATGAACTGAAAAGGATGATTATATATTTTTTAAAATTTATTTTTAGTTCTTTAATCTTTTGTTTTCTAGACATAAGAAAACCTTTCCTCTTAAGCTAACTCTGACTTACAGCAATTTGGTAAATTATGCCTTTTCAACGGAATTGAAACATTTAATTTTTTCTCCCTACCTTGATCCATCCAGAATTTGGAAACTTGAATATTCATATTTTCATTGCAATATAATTATTTACATAAGTTCAGTAAGAATCTGTTACCCTTGTAACAGGACACAATTGGAAAGTGATTCTATTACCAAGGCTTTGACTGAAATGCATTTGAGAGAGACATATATAGATTCAGATATGACCAGACAGTTTTAAGGAACTCAGGTCGACTTTATGGAACCAAATAATGCCCCTTGGAAATATTGGCCTGGTACCTTGTTTACAGATTTCCCAGTAACCTTAACAGGTGAGTAAAGGTGGTTACTTCCTGAAAGGTGACCTCAGGATATTTTGGGGACTTCTGGAAGAGAAGAATTCACCCAAATCTATAAGCATTGCAGGTGAAATCTGATGGCAAGTATTTGGCTTGACCTCTTAGCCTCAAGAGGGTATTAAAATTTCCATCTGGAGATTCCTTATGAAAAGTTCCTTCAAAACAGATTTTAAAAAGCTTATATAGACAATCACTATTTTTTCTGCTTTTACATAAATAACTAGGCTATGCTTATTGATACTAGACATTTTGCAAACAACTTAGTCTTATTTTGACTATCTTTGGTAAAAATGGGTAATTTTAGAAAAAAATATGTTTCACTGAAAACTATAATACGCAATTGTGGATATTAAATTCTAGTGCTATTAATTTTCTTTGACTTTTTGTTATTTACCTAAAAACAGGACTGGATCCTGATTTTCTTTTAGTTTCCTCCAATATTTGGCTACAACTCTCCAAACTAACATTTACAATTTTCTCTTATCCTTTTGACTTGGAATCAGTGAGAACTAAAACTTCCTTTTTTCCCCAAACTGAAGCTAGAAGACTTGACATAAAGTTCAGAGAAATCACCACAATAGCTCATGTTTAGACCATCTTCTTTATGCCTGTTGCTATGTGGGCTGCTCAGAAAGTTTACCTGAATATCTGATGACATCATCAGAGACATTCAAATTGCAAAAGATACTTTAAACTTGACATCTGGACCTCTTCTGAACTGGCTACACTGAGAAATCAAATGCTGATTTATAATTTGCTCCAGTTATTAGTCAGTGTTTTTCTTTTATCTCCATGGAAATGCCTCTTATTAAATACCTGATGGCTTGCACTATAGGTCTAACTTTGGGAGCCCACCTGCATCACCATCTCCTGAAATGAGTTTAACTGAACTGACCTATTTTCAAGACTAAGAGACTGGTTCAATGAGATGGAACAATCTAACAACTCAATTTTAATTTGTTAACACTTCCAAGAAAGTTTCAGAGGAGGAACCTGTTGGGGCCAAGGACAGGCCACTCCAAAATATGTCTCAATGGCATATGGATTATTTCAAATTGAAGTTACTTGAAAAGCAGTAGGTACAAGAAGGACACTTTGACACTCTTTTGCATCCTTCAGTGCAGGAAATAAATATATCATGTGACGTTTACCCTCCCTGTGCTAGGAAGCTAGAGAGAGACAGTCTTATGACCACAGATAGGAAATTCAGGGCCCAGAAGCCTGCATAAACAAGCCTTGTTACTTTTTCACTAATTTACTATCCAAGCCTAAGCTTTGCTTAAATTTCTTACCAATTTAGCATCCAGATCTAAGCTTCTTTGTTCTGTCAAATCCTTACAAATTTATTATTTCTGTATGTAAAAAGATACATAAAAACTGCCTGTTTTTGATTGCTCTCTGAGCATCAATTTCATAATCTCCCATGCATATAAAATTAAATTGGTTTTTCTCCTGTTAATCTGTCTCATGTCAATTTAATTCTTAGAACAGCTACAAGGACTTAGGAGGGTAGAGAAAATGTTTTTTTTTTCCCTCCCCAACAGTATTATCAATATATTTCCAAGGCAACTAAATGTAACTTTTTTTCATAATAGTCTTTGTATCTGAATATTAAAGGTTGTAGTAAAAATAACAAGTCAGCAAACATGAATATTTAAAATGTGTGCTAAAATACAGACTTTCTGTTAGCTACTTTAATACATAAACTTATATATTCTTAATCAAGTTTTGATACTGTTTCTCTATAATTAAAGCAACATGAGTAACTTTCAAGTCCTTTGGCTCCCTGGTACTGAAACAACATCCATTCTACAAGTTTTTACCATCTACTTACTCAAGTTCTTCTCCAGGATCTTTTGTAAATACTATCTCATTGTTTACTCATCAATTGACTCATTAACCCATCAATAATGTATCAATGCCTACTACGTGGAGTAGCTGTGTTATACACCTAGAATAAAGACATGGATATGACACATATTTTGCCTTAAAGAAGCTCACAGTGCAATCAGTATCATAGGTAAACACCATTTCTGATAGAATGAATGAAATTGTTGAATTAGTTTTTTTAACAAAGTCATATGGAAATTCAGAGTGGGTGTTATTAGTTCTCACTGCAAAGCAAAAATTCTTTATAGTGGAAGCAAGGCTTGGGCTATCACTTAAATATAAGTAAATTTTTCAGGTGGGAAAATATTTTAGGTATTCCAGATAATATGAATGAAACATATGATATGAAATATATGCTTGGCGATTAAAGAACCCCAAATAGAATACAAGGAATGGGTAAGTTAAGTCTGTGCTGCATGATAAAATGGGCTGAACTGCCCTCAAGTAATTTGGGATTTTATCTTGGTGACATTGGAGAAATAACAAAGATTTATCTTAAAAGATCGATTGTAGGATTGCCTTTGTTTTTGTATACTTTGAGGTAATTCTTTCTATTGGCAGTTTTAGATTGTATGCAGTAGCAAAGACATATGTAGAATATTTTCTAGTTAGACTATTATTCCATGCAAAAAATCATAAGCAACCAAGCTAGGACAGCAGTATGATAATCAAGAAAAATTCATTTTCTGGGAAAAATTAAAAATATATTCACATTAAAAATAATTTTATTTTTTATCTAAAAATGATAAATTTTGCAGTGATTAAGATAACTTTGACAATATTAGGTGTTATTTTAGCAATAGCAACAAATGAGATATACCATTGTACATTTTATTATATATAAAGGATACAAAAATCATTGCATAGCTTAAAAGTTAAAGTCTGTTTATAACCAAAGATATTATAGGAACTTGATAGAAATACAAATTTGAGGGTCCATCTCAGGCCTAGGGCCCAGAAATCTGTATTTTAATGAGTCTTCAAGGTGAATCTGATGAACACAGAATTTTGAGAACCATTGTGCTATGATAACAGGCAGGTGGTATTATATTAAAGTAAGTTTGATATTTTAGTATTAAAAAGTTGAGGAAGTTCTTATTTGATGCATTCCATTTTAATTTGAATTAATAGGATAGGGAAGTGAGGGAAGAAGTAAGGGAAATGGAGGATTAAGGAAAGTTTTTAAGGCAGTGTGAAATAATTTTTAGGCAGAAAGAAATCCAAGTTCTATTACAGACAAATAACCTCTTCCTTTTCTTAAATTCCATATTTTATTGATACTGTGAAATAATATTATTTTATACTTCTGTACACTCTGCATAATGCCTCTGATGTTAATATCCTCTTATTTCCTCTGGTATGTCTTAGATCTTTGTCTTTTTTTATTTTTACTTTTTTAGTTTAGCTTATTTATGGCCAGATCTTTTGCCTTCCATTGCTCTGCCTCCTTAATTATTTCTACAATGGTGCTTTAAATGATTTTTTAAATGTTTAAGAAATGATTAAAACAGCTTAGACATAAATAAATGCTGTGGAGACATAAATGGAAAAAAAACAATGAGATGAAATTTTAGAAAAAATAATGTACCATGCTTTCTATTTTAGTGGCACATTTGAAAAGTTGTTAATAATGATACTATAAGGTCAAAATCAAACTAAAAATCTCTCTTAGAGGGGTGATAAAAGCAACCAACATTATTGCTCTCTGTTTTATTGCTCAGCTTATTCAGTTGCAGAACAGGAATTCTATGTTCTGTCAGCCTGTAAACTACCTGTCACAAGACAAACAAGCTTTTGTGCTCTGAAATTTCCTTTAGTCACACAGCAATCACTAGACATGATATATTGTATATGTGTTTTTTAACCTTGAAATTCACTTAACCTATCTCATATTATTGAATAAAAATAAAGAGGGAGCCAGATCAAGGAAAATACTAGTACTTTTTCCTTGCTTATGCTTTGAAAAATTTAAAATAATGATAACATAAATATAGAAGAGTCTATAGCACACCACAGATAGAAAGAATTCTAGATGACTCCCAGTGAGAGAAGTAATATCAACCTATTGAAAATGAATGGGACCTACTTCCACTGAGACAAGCCTGACAAATGAAGTGAAAGGGACTCAAGGAGAAATGAATATCAGGGATGATTGACCTGTCTCACTGAGTCATGTTCAGGCTATTCAACAACCTTGTAGAAAAGTGACTGGATCTTTCTTTATTTTTAGTATTCAGACCTTGACCAGCTTCACAAACCCATGTGTCTAGTCGTGCAAATATTACGAACATAATGAAAATACAAAAGCATTCTATTAACCACCTAATTTTAAACCACCATATTTAAGTTTGTCAAAAGAAGTAGAAAGATTTGATAGAGTTATAAATAGTAAAACTTGTCCTGAATTCATGAAAAACTGGCAAAAATTTAGAGTGACCGATATAAGTAAGTAGGAAATATAGTGTAACCACTTAAGACTTCACATCTGCAGCATGAAGTTAAGATACTATTAAGTAAAAAGTCTCATTCTTGATATCAATTAAATTTGTGTTTATCATTTCTTGAATGATTAAAGTTTAAAGCCTTAGTTTTCATATTTTCACAATGGAGGGAAAATATCAGCAGGTTAGGTTTATAGTCAAACTACTATTCATAATTTTAAAACTTCTAAATTTTTGTAAAACTTAGAGACAAAAGGTTTAATTCCTACTAATTATTTTTTTATTTTATCAGTAAAATAAACTGATATAAGTACCCTGATTAGACCACCATTTATCTTCTATCTCATGGTTGTTTCAAACACTTCTATATGTTTTATAACCCACATCATCATTCAATTTCAAATTATCAGCTAAAATGCTAGTTTACTGTCTGTATTAGTTTCTTAAGGCTGGGGTAACAATTTATTAGAAAGTTTGCACTTAAAACAACAGAAATTTGTTTTCTCACAGTATGGATGCCAAAAGTCTGAAATCAAAGTTCTGACATGGCTACCCTTCCTCTAGACACATTAGGGGAGAATCAACTCGACCCTCTCAGTTTTTGTGCCTGTCAGCATTTCTTGTTTTGTGGCTGCATTAATACGATCTCTGCCATCATTTTCATGTTATCTGTATCTATCTAATCTTCCTCTTTCTCATTTTTTTTAAGGACACTTGTCATTAGATTTAGGGTCCACCAGCATAATCCAGGATAAGGTTCCTTAATTTAATCACATCTTTTCCCATTTAAGGTAATTTTCACAAATTCCAGGAAATAAGAAATAGATTTTTATGGTCATATTCAACCTATTACATACTGTCATTTCAAATGCAAATAAGATTAAATCAATTTATGTTTCCTCAAAAGATTATTTTTAATCATAATTTATGATTAAAAATGTTTGTCAAAAATAAAGATCATACTATTATTAACTAACAATAGATTAAAGATATTTTCCAATCTGTACAAAAATAGTGTAATTAAATGTTTTCCTTGATAGTTGTAGATTATTTCTACCATAATTATTTCTAAAAATAATTTACTATGACCTACCTCATGACCTAGCTGCATCTGGTCAAAAACGTTTGTATGGTCAATTTATGTTTTAAAAAATATAGACAGAAAGCAAAGGACAGAAAAAAAATTTTTTTAAATACGCAGGTATATTTTATGATAGGCAAAATGTGACTTTTAACTTTTAATAAAGTTTCATGAATATGATTTTTTAAAAATCGATAAAACTATAGACGATATTATTTAGAGGCAATTCATAGCTATTTTATTGAATTTAAATGAAGTTCATTGGCTAATATAATTATAAATTTTAGTTGTTTTTATTCATCTACATATTATCTCATGGTAAATAAAATTTTGTGAAAACACTATGAATAAAATATTTCTCTTTTGCCAGCATATAAAACTTCGATCCGCTTGTTTTATAAATATAAAACCTTTTCTGATTTAATTATATCTAGATATTTATTTTTCTAAACATTATTAAATACATACGGTTATATTTTCTCAATACATTTAATAATTTAAGTAACTTCATTTTCTCTCATCAGATTTCATGCGGTACGCGGGCCTCTCACTGTTGTGGCCTCTCCCGTTGCAGAGCATGGGCTCCGGACGCGCAGGCTCAGCGGCCATGGCTCACGGGCCCAGCCGCTCCGCGGCATGTGGGATCTTCCCGGACCGGGGCACGAACCCGTGTCGCCTGCATTGGCAGGAGGACTCTCAACCACTGCGCCACCAGGGAAGCCCCATCAGATTTCATCTTTTAAAATTAAATAACAAATGACTGAACAAAACTAATTTTCATCTCAGTGATGTTTATGTGTGATGAATTAATTTGTACTGAAAGCATAGTTGTGGTTTAAAGACTATTAGGAAATGGTTCTTACAAATGCTGTCAAAGTCCATGGTAACTACATATAACCATTAAAATTTTCACACCTTAAGTATGGTCACTTAAAAAACAAAAAACAATTTCTTTACAGAAAATGAGAAAATCTTCAAAGAAAAGACAACAAATTGCTGTAGAAAATTGAATAGAAGTTATATTTAATTTTATATAAATACATATGCATATATGTGAGTATATGCATATATATATATATATATATATATATACATATAAAAACAATGTGTTCCTTTTCTACTTCTAAAAAGTCTCCAGACATTAATGTTTAGAAAGGAACAAGAGCATGTCAGGAAATAAGAATTTAACTTATTTTGGATGATGCAACAGAAATATTATATTGTAAGCATTCCATAACCTTGGCATAGACAGCAGTCTATCACTGTTAATAAGTGCATCCTGAAAAGGACAAAGACTAAATTGGCAAAAGTCTAGAAACAGTAAAAATTAAAGCCAGATCACAAAAATAGTAGCTTACTTTGAATGTAAAAAATTTGCAAACTGGGAACTTTCAATCCCCAAACTCATATGAAGCTCAGAGGTATGTATTTACAGACTGTCTTGTGTAACTGAAAATGAGGAAGTTTTTTAACTTTTACAATGATAAGCTATCAAAATTGGGATTCCAGGTGATAGAGGATTGGTTAAAAGCAATTATCCTAAACCATTTTAGGAAGATGGTTTAAGTTTCTGTTATGATCAACAGAGGCATTTACAAGAAATAACCTGTTAGATTTTGCTTATGTTATTGAAATAAGCTAGACTTAGTTTTGTTTACATTGCTTGAAAGGGAATTTTCAAGCCTGGTCTTTATTTTATTTTTATTTTAACAAAATGTAATTATATGACATACAAATTTTATTAACTTGTTAAAATGCATCTTTCATAAACTTTTTAAACTACTGTTCCTCCTGAGTTCTCTCTAAGCTCTCTCTCTCTGTCTCTCTGTCTCTCTCTCTCTATATATATATATACATATATATATATATATATTTTATTTTTTTATTTTTTATTTTTTTCGGTACGTGGGCCTCTCACTGCTGTGGCCTCTCCCGTTGCGGAGCACAGGCTCCGGACGCGCAGGCTCAGCGGCCATGGCTCACGGGCCCAGCCGCTCCGCGGCATGTGGGATCTTCCCGGACCGGGGCACGAACCCGTGTCCCCTGCATCGGCAGGAGGACTCTCAACCACTGCGCAACCAGGGAAGCCCAGCTCTTTATATTTTAACATGAGAAATATCATCAATAATGAAAAATAAATAATAATTGATCTTGCTTCAGTGTGCCAAAGTCTGTTTATTTAACGGTTTCCTAGGAAAAAAGCTATCAACAACTATAAAAAAAGAGTATGGAAATTATAGTTTCATAAAAATTGTATTTGTAAAATTATTCATAATATTTTAAAGTAGTGGCAGTGGGTATATATGGGTATATATTCCATACTATATTTGGTTTAAAAAATCGAGATTATTGTGGAATACTTTTTTTAAGTGGAATAAAATGACTTGGTGACTTTATTCATTTAAAGTTTTAAAATAATAGATAATTTTCTTTATGTTCTCAATAAAAGATACACTTTTGCCATTATTTTTGAAATGCATTTAAAGTCATTACTCTTATACTGAAGTTAACACTCTAAATATATATTAATTGGGTAAGAATGGATTATTCTACTTTAATGCATTTTTCAGTTATTTGAAGGCTCAAATTTTATAAAATTGTTAGTTTACACATTTAGAGAGAAGTATTATATTAAACAGTATTCTTAAAAACTAATCTCTATTTGATAACACATAATAATAGCTAAAGGTCAGCTACCTACTTGGTTTCTCAAATCCACAACATTCTTTTTTCCATGTCTTCCAACAAACACACACAAACACACACACACACACACACACACACACACACAAGAAATAAACTATTTCCCCAACCATGAGAATGCATCAACGAATCTGTGATAAATATGTGCATTATTTCTCACATTTGAACACAGTCATTTTTGAACACTATCACTGTAATTTTGATATGATGTCATTATGATTTTATCCACTAATATATACATAAGTACATATATGCTATACATTGATATAAATGTTCTATACTGATGTGTATATATATAGTCTCTGAATTTAAAGATGCAATGTATTTACCAGGTTTTTTTTTTCTTTTTGATACATACTATAATAATACCTGACCCTCCAGTAAGAATAGATTATACCTGATTATTCCAAGGCAAAGTGATTTGTTTTAGAAAGTTTTAAGCTCAATTCAAATCAACTGTTTCTTGTAATTAACTGCTTTTATTCTTATTATCATAGACTTGTTGCTTAAGTCCAAAAAAAATCCAAAAACAATTTTTTTCTGAAATATTGCAAAATGAGTTTTAAGTGATTTAAAATATAAAGATAACAAACATTTACTTATCAGGACACTCACTGCAGAACTTATACAATTAAATTTGAAATATTTGGCCCTTCATGGTCTATAGATCTCTAATCTTTCCAGTCCAAACTTATCTCAATGATCTATATCAAAATTAAATCAAGAAAACAATTCAATTTATGATAATATCAAAAAGAATAAAATAATTAGGAATAAATTTAACCAATAAGGTGAAAAATATGTACACTAAAAACTATGAAATATTGGTGAAAGCAATTGAAGAAGACACAAGTAAATGAAAATATATTTTTCTTCCATGGATTGAAAGAATTAATATTGCTGAAATATCCATACAATCCTAAATGATATACAGATTCAATGCAATCTTTATCTAAATTCCAATGTCTGCTTCACAGAAATAGAAAAAAATCCTAAAATTCATGTGGAACAACAAAGGCTCTGAATAAATAAAGCAAACTTAAGACAGAACAAAGCTGGAGGCACTACACTCTCTGATTTCAAATTATTGTTCAAAGCTATAGTAATCAAAACTTAATGGTATTGGCATAAAAACAAACACACAGATCAACGGAACAGAATAGTGAGACCAGAAATGAACTCAAGAATATACAGTTAACTAATTTTCATCAAGGGTATCAATAATACACATGGAGAAAGGGCAGTTCAACAAATGGTGCAGGGAAGACTGGGTATCCACATGTATGAGATCATAGAAAATATATATTCATCTCTGTCCCCAGTACCTGGCACAGACCTCCTGCAGCCTTTGTAATTTCCTGGGTGATAAGAGCACTAGGAACATCTTTTGTTCTAATATTTGGCCTTTGACCCCAGTCTCTGACACAGGACTCCTGAAACCCTGGTAAATCTCCTGGATGATGAGTGTCTTTCCTTCTAATGAGGCAACTTTCAGGTGGGCTCCTGGATGGCTTCTGGATGAGGGCTGGTCAACCAGAAAGAACAAGCCACGATTAGAAGCTTGGAATTTTCAGCCCTGCTCCTCATTCCTTGAGAAGGGCTGAAAATGGAATTAATGATCACTTATGCCTATGTGATGAGGCCTTTATAAGAATCCCAGTAGCATGGGGTTCAGAGTGCTTTCAGGTTGGCAAATACATTCATGTACCAGGAAGGTGATACACCCCAAATCCACAGGAGCAGAAGCTCCTGCACTTGGGACACTTCCAGATCTCACCCTGTGCATCTCATCTGGCTGTTTTTCTTTGTCCTATATTGTATCCTTTAAAAAATAAATATAAATATTTTCCTGAGTTCTATTAGCCACTCTAGCAAATTAATCAAACTCAAGGAGGGGGTCATGGGAACCTCTAATTTGTAACCAAGTCAGACAGAAATTGTGGGTAACCTGGGGACCTACTACTTGCACTTGGCATCTGAATGCGGGGGAGGAGCAGTCTTGTGGGACTGAGTCCTTAACGTGGGAGTGGACACTAACTCCAGGTAAACAGTGTTTAGAATTGAGTTAAATTGTAGGACACCCAGCTGGTGTTGCAGAGAATTGTTTGTTAGGGGAAAATATCCCCACATATTTGGTTACCAGAAGTCTCAGAAGTGGAGTGTTCCTTGTGAACGTAGAGGAGAAAGACACACAGGACAGAAATATACTGGAAGAGGAGAACTGTAGGTTTTTCCAATACAACACGTAAAAGAATAAAATTGGACATTTATCCTACACTATACATGAAACTCAATAAAATACTTTAAAACCTGAAACTATAAAACCCCTAGAAGAAAACAAAGGAAAAAGAATCTTGAGAGTAAAGACAGCATTCAACTCCAGTTTTATAGTTATTCCCTTAAAACAGATAATTCTCTACTTCTTACCAAGTTAACGTTCAGAGGACTTAATTTTTCATGTGGACACATAAGAAAGTAATGTGAAGCAAATTTTCCTCATGTTGTTAATATGTACTTTAATTCTGGGAATTCAAATAAAGCCTAAAAGGGAGAAATCTGTCAAATGAACTGGACAGCTGAACAGCAGATACCTGAGGCTGCAAAACATAAGTGTGTCCAATTACTTTCAATCCAAGCAGTCCACAGAAGCCAGAAAATACATAAAACTTTATGGAATAAATTTCATGATAAATTTTAACTGAAAATGGAATGTGTAGATGGAAATGTTATATAGAGAGTTAAAAATATACAACTGTGACATTAGAATATAATATATATTTATAAGATATTTGTGTCTGTTATATCAAAAACAAGAAGGCAGATACAAACTTAAAACATCAAGCACAAATTATGGAGAAAGTGAGGGAAGTGACATTACAGCCATTATACCAACACTTATTGAATACTTCCCATATAATATTTCATAAGTTCACAATCTATAAGGAACATGAGTTTGCAAAGAAATGCCTGAAAAGTAACATAACTTTATTTTTGTGGCACTTACAAAAGTGGTAACGAAGAAAACAATGACCAACTCATTGAAAAAATTAGGGGAGATATCACAAAGGAGAAAATAATTTAGTTAGACATTAAAGGTAGACAGAAACTTTTATCTTTGGACTCATGGAGAAACTGGAGTCCCAAGATATATATTAGACAATAAACTATAGTAATGTGAAAGAATGCACTATTTAGATTTTTTTCCAGAAATGACAGGAACTATTAAAAGAGAAAATATTACCCATGAACTAATCTGACACATAAGGAAAAACAAATATTGTTAAAGTAACAGTAAACTAGTGTTAATTGAAATCCTTTTATCTTCCAGGTGAGATGATGATAGACAATTAATATATAATATATATCTCATTTAATCATTCCTGCAAGTAATATTGACAAGCACATTATAGCCCAGGTTTTACAGAGAGTAGGTATGAGAAGTCACCAAACATATTATCCTTTCCCAATTTGACTGAATGCAAAGTATTTTGTAAGATGGAGTCCCCCACTCCTCCTAAAGTCATTTACAAAAAAAAAATTGAAAATTAAAATTAGTAATGTCAATAAGGCCTAGAAATAGAGTTTTAATGTTTTAAGTTCCTTAATTTCACTTTCATATCTAATGTTGCCATTCATTCTACAATAGAAAGTCAACCTTGCTACAACTGAAACCCTTAGGCACCGAATCCTTGATGTCATCAACACCTATGGCTTCTCCATCATTTCTCTCTTCTAAAGCAGTCCTGAGTGGGTGTGTCTAATTGGTGCAGCAATGTTTGCCTGCTTCCATAAGTAGGGGAGAGGAATTTGTTATGACTTTTTCTTTGAGGCATAGGACTCATTAACAAGAATCCCAAAAGGAAAAAACAAAGCTCCGTTAAAGGCATCCTATGGCCTTATATTCCAGTTTGGAAAATGAATATCCACTATAATCGGTGCATGCAAAGTCAATAGCTAAGGAGGTTTATAAATGGAGGAGATATCAAGTTGAGTTAAAAACTTAATCCACTTTGTTCTGATAGCATAGCTTTCTTATCCTCACATCACAAGGATCTTTGTACTAAGGAGAAAAAAAAATTATAAAGATAGAATAAGTAAAAATTGGCTCAAAAGGAATAACTCAACAAAAAATATGCACAAATATATAGCCATTATGCTAAAGTCAAAAAAAATGAAGTTGAAAATATATATTTTTTAATTTTATGAGCAAACAATATCGACCTTAGTTTTCTAAACTTTCTAAAGACTCCTCGTAGAATACAGGCTATTCATTATGTGATACAAGTATTCTTAATTTATTAGTATCAAAAACTTCAAATATTTTTTTGGACTGCAATATGAATCAATTTTATTCAAAATTTATAAACGTGTTTATGATAAATAAGAGAAGCACAATTTTCTATAAACTGTATAAAATAAACCCATATCTTGAAAATGAGAAGTTTGCTTTATATAGTGCTATATTCAACATAAACTATTTCCAAAAAAAAAAAAATCCTGAGTTTTTATAATACCTGCTAATATAAAGTTGATTACCTCTGCTCACTTGAGGAGACTTTCCAGAGGGCCTGGATCTTCTAGCTTCCTTATGTTAGGACAATATGTATATATGAATGAAATTACATGAAAATGTAAAAGGAGTGTTTGAAATATCACAATACCACATTTCAAATGGTATTAAAATAACCATGTAATGATTGATAAAAGAAATTGATATTGTAAAACTTAAACGTCAAGCATATACACAAGATTAAACACCATCAGCAAAAACAACATATAGATGCTCAATGCCCAGTGGACTTAGATGGTTGGATGAACAGATGAATGGATAGATGGATAGATGGGTGATTGACTGTTGGAGAAGACATCATAACTTACATAATATTTGGGCTGGATCTTCTGAAAATACAGAATAAAATGATGTTTCCTCTTCTTCTATACTCTTTCCTAGGTTTTTGTTTGTCTTTTTAAAATTTATTTATTTTATTTATTTATTTTTGGCTGCATTGGATCTTTGTTGCTGAATGTGGGCTTTCTCTAGTTGCTGCGAGTGGGGGCTACTCTTCATTATGGTGTGCAGGCTTCTCATTGCAGTGGCTTCTGTTGCAGAGCATGAGCTCTAGGCACGTGGGCTTCAGTAGTTGTGACTTGCGAGCTCTAGAGTGCAGGCTCAGTAGTTGTGGCCCATGGGCTTAGTTGCTCCATGGCATGTGGGATCTTCCCGGACCAGGGCTCGAACCTGTGTCCCCTGCATTGGCAGGCGGATTCTTAACACTGCACCACCAGGGAAGCCCCCTCTCCTAGTTTTAACAAAACTATTATTTCTCTAGTGTCCCATGACAGAACTTTGTGAATCATCCTTATTTTTCTCTATCCCTGTCTAATCCATTTCAGTCACTTCATGAAATCAGTATAATACATGAATAATAAAAGCAAGAAAGTATATATGAGTGGAACTAAGTATTTGCTAAGATTAGTTTATTCAACATGACCCAGTTTTATGTAATAATAATTATGTAAAATTCTTAAGGTATCTTATATTGGATGATAGGATTTGATACAAGCAGGGCTTCTGGAAATTTAGTCCTAATGAAAATTCACTCTAATTTACAGTATATACAGTGACAATGACAAGGGCTGTCCTTAATATCTTGAACCTAAGACATCTGGGCCTACAAATATATTTTTAATTGTCTAGTTTACTCTTATGTACCTTATTACTGCAATTAAATGTGTTAGTTGGTAGATTATTATTATTATTGTTGTTGCTTTTATATAGAAATTAACCATGAAATTAATTTCATTTTTGCTATTTATGATGCCACTAGTCCATATTGTCCTATGTCAGAAAATATATCCTATACTCTTATTTTTGTTAATAACTATATGAAATTAAACAAATCATTTAAATTTTTGAGTAATTTCTCTCTGCAAAATTAGGTGGCTAGATTAGGTAATCACTATAGATGTTTTGAGCTTTAATATTGTTTACTAAGAAAAGAAAAATGGCAGATAAATACTTTCCTACATCATGCTAATACTTAATTCCTAAAAAGAGCTTTTCCATAAATTACCTATTGGATTTCCTATTATAGAATATTAAATGGATTTTTATCCCTCCCACATTTAGAATCTTCTAGTTCCTTCACTTGTATATTCATATTTTAGCTGAAATGATCTCTTGCACCTATAGATTTCAACAATAGTACTGTAAAACCATTAGCTATTTTTAAATTGCCCGCAAATTTTATACTTCTTTTTTACTTTGTCCATGTTCTGAAGGTAAATTCTATATTCAAAACAATAAGAACAGGAGATATGTGAGGACAAATACAGGGCTCCCTATTTTTTCTTCTACTTTGCACATCAATGAAAATCTGAAAACTGACACAGAGCAAAGGAATGCTAAGAAACACAATACCTCTCCTTGAATCAAGATGTCTCCTTTGGGGGAGAGATTGCATAACTTTTGTCACCAGTAGTATTCATTCAGACTGATCTAATAACAGAAATGTTTATAAAGTTGACAATATAACAAAGAAATGGAGGTGAATATATGTGTTAAGCATTGGGTGTATGTGTGTTTCCTTTGTTAAAGATCTGTGCATTTCAAAGTTTTGTTCTCCTGTTCTTACATTTTCCCCTAGAGCTCAGAGATAAGTAATGGTACTGCTTTAAATTGTGCAGAATAAAAGCAGTTCACACCTCACCCATAGTTCACCCTCACTGACAGGAACATGTGATCATACAATCCTATCAGCCTATCATATTTTCCATTAATGGAAAAGAAAATATATTTAATGTGGGAGTTGATATTCATATATGGATAGTTGAATAAAGGGAAGATTTCAGTGTTTCTTAATCAGGCTACTTAATATATATTTTGCTAGATAATAATACCTCCAGGTTGCACTATCCCTAGTTTTACAATATTTGAGGTTCTGTCTTTATCTCCATGAAAACTTTTCAGTTGTAGCTGAAGAGCTAAAACAGAAATGAATATCCAAATATATGTCCCTCACATGTCCTATTTTTAGAAAGTATAGAGTTTTTCATTATTTCACCTTGGTTATGTAAGTCATAATTATATAATCTTTTCTTACAGAGAGAATTGGATTTTTCAAGTATCCAAAAATAAAAGGAAAGCATAAAATAAAGACATATTGATGATATTAACTGTATATTAACCTGGATCTCCTTGAAAGCACAACTAGAATCAAAAACTTAGTGTCAATGATTGATTTGGAAAATGATCCCTGAGTGCAAAAATTGGAAGTCAGATGAATGGACCAAGGAAAGAAGGAAAATCAATCCAAGAAGCATCTTCAAGGTGACCACTGCTAAGGATGACAGGTTTACATGCTCACTGACTCCTTTTGATGAGTTAGAGTTCATTTTCTGATTTTGAGCATAAAAGATTAAAGAAAATCATTTATATTTTTAAGGAGAAATCAAGCTTCAAAGCGTTTTTTAAGACTCTTGTTAAATTTCTAGAGATTTTAAATCTCCAAATTAAATGCATTCCTGGGTCCTTCAACAAGTAGTAGACTCTTAAGAGTTTGCCACTGACTCTAAGGCACACCTTGGGTAGGCAAATAGGTCAAAAGTGGTTTCAAATGAAAATATTTCCCACAATGGTCTCTCTAATCAAGGATGAGTCCAGAAAGGATAATTCATTTTGTGTCATCATAGCCTGCACTCCTGAAAGTCCAATCCTAAATTCTCGTGTATTCAACTCTGCTTACACAGGTATAACAACAACAAAAAGTAGAGTAACAAAGTACCCTTGGAAAAACAAATCAGGCACAAATGGCAAGGGGGCGGGGAACAGTTTATACCAGCGTTTCCCTTTTAGCAACGTTTACTTGCCATCAACACAAGCCTGAACAGAGACTCCACAAACTGAAATTAAATTCTGCCAAGATCACAGGGAATGCCAGTGGTTTGACCAGAGAGCATCAAGGGAAGCTCCGTACCTTCCCACTGACTTTGGAAAGCTGCAAGATCAACATCTGGACTTCAGGCCATTTCTGAAATCAGAATTAAGAAAGTGAACCTCCTCTCTCCCAAATCTGCTGCCCACAGATAAAAGTGGGAGGCAGTTATCTTCAAGCTGCTACCCCCAAATGGTCAAGATTGGCCCTGCTGTGCTGAGTTTCCCTTTGCTTAGGTGTGCATGCGTGATTATCACAGAAACCACCTTCCATGGCATTGGAGAAGTCCCTAAAAGAGGAAGTGAAGGGACTTCCCTGGCGGTCCAGTGGTTAAGACTTTGCTTTCCAATGCAGGAGGTGTGGGTTCCATCCCTGGTCCAGGAGATAAGATCTCGCATGCCTTGTGGCCAAAAAGCCAAAACATAAAACAGAAGCAATATTGTAACAAATTCTATAAAGACTTTAAAAAATGGTCCACATCAAAATTTTTTTTTAAAAAAAGAAGTTTTTTTTTTCTTTTTTAAAAAGAAGGAAGTGAAAGTTCTATAGCAAGATTTGGGTCAGGAGGCTGACCAGATATACTTGAACAAGACTTGTTCAGAGTCATCATGAAATGGTTACTGATGGAAGAGCTCTAGATAGAGTTGGAGCCAAAAGATTCTATCGTGGCACACAAATTATGCCCCATAGGACTTGTCATCATGAGTGCTGCTCTATTGGAGTGTCAACTAAAGCAGAACTAATGCCGTAAGTTACTTTGGTTAAAAAAATATGATTTTTATATCCATATTACTGAGGTAAAATCTACTGGAACTGAAAATAAAATATAAAATAATTTTTATTTTTCAAGATCTTACTCTACCATTTTAGAGTTTCTATCTTGTTCTAAAAGAAAAAATTACCATGTTAATTGAGGTATGTCAATAAAAGTGGCAAGGGAAATTGGGAAAAAGCATTTTTAGCTGAAACTGAGCATACAGCCACCAGGAAAATATCACCACTTAAGGGTATATTGGAAATAAAATTGTGTCCAGATTTATTAGGAGTAATAAAGCAGACATTACTGTGGGAAAATGAAATTATGAAAGCCAAAAGTTGTTTTCTGACCAAAGATTATAGTTTACTTATAGTCTAGATGTTCTAATATCAAATAGTCTATGAAATGACTGACCTTTAATATAATATTTGTTAGTTGGGAAAACTAGTTTTCTTTTCAGGAAAATTCACACATTCAATTTACAGAGTTCTCAATGCAGTTGTTTTTTAGTAGAACAATGCACACCCTTTAGCTGCTTATGGTTGAATTAACTATTAAGACTTGTATTTTTTTAAAAAAAGCTATAAGTTAATTAACCTAAAAAATGAACACAGAAAAAGCAGGATGTATCCACAGGTGGTAAATCATTTCAACTGTGAGGGAAATGGGAAAGTAAAAGTGATAGCCAGCTGTTCAAAGCAGTGAAAATTTTACCCAGAAAACTGGAACATGAAATCCAAGCTAAAACTTAGTGCAATCCCTTCAAGACAGCAGATGCTCAAGGTGGAATAAAAGGGTGACAATTTGTTGTAGAAAATTACATTGATATTATGATCTATGATCCAGACATCAAAGATCTCTATTAATCAATAGTCCAATATTACAACTACAATTTGATTGCACTGGCAAAGAAAATGAAGATTTTGTATTAAAAATGCATAGTAAAACCATCTGGAATGAGACCCTGTTAGTACACCATCCACCCTTAGGCAGATGCTTGACAAATGCTGCCGAAAATAACGAGACCAGGTGTATTAAAAAATAAAACAATTAATCACAGACCTTTCTCAGAATAAAGCACTTTTGGATGTTTCATGGAGAATATAAAGAGAAGATAGAGATTTTAGATCTATTTAATAACAGATAAAGGCTGTTAAAAGATAAAACAAATCCATAGAAAAATATAGAATTAATTTTACCATTGATAAATATATTAGATGAACCATAGTAAACAGCAAATGCCCACAATATCAAAACAATAAGGAGACTTCATTAATTAGCAGGTCCTACAGCAGGGGGTGGAATTATTTAAACTAATATAAATTACCTTCTCAGGTATTGCTATAAAATTGAATATGATGTAATTCAGCAAATTAAACACTATGTTTGCTCTTTTATTTATATTTTTTCTCTTTTTAAAATTATCTTTAGTTGTTTTTTAGTAAGATATTAGACCCTTTAATTAGGGTTTTACACATACTTACATATCAATGGGAATGCTGGAAAAAAGCCACTAATAGTACTATCTTAAAAGGGAATCACATATTAGTGTTTTCCCTTCATAGGTTTTCCTGAATTTTAAGTTATTTAATTTGATTTTTGACCCTCATGAGACATTCTATCTGAATGTGAGAAATTCACAGAAAAATATTTTTTGACCTCATATCTCTTAAGAATTATGTTATATATACATTGAACATCAGAGGGCTGACTTAGACTTAATATTTCACCACTTCTCTTAAAACAAGGAAATCTTGAAACTGTATAAGCCTTTGATTTTTACTTATAATATGTATTTCATATATATACATTATAAACCTCAGAATACAGTGCTATAAGTTTGTCTTAAAACCATATTTTCAGAAAAATCAAGGGAAAATACTCTTTTATATTTCACCCGTATTAGTATTTCCAATGTGTCTTGACTACCTGTTTCTTTTGTTTGCATTTCACATCAGGCCAAAAATTTACTCTAGCATTCCTTGTATTGCGTGTCCGTTGGTGAAAAAAAAAAAAATCTTTTTCTTTCTTTATTCTGAAATGAGGTTTTTTTTCATTCCAAATGTCTTTATTTAGTATATTTATAGTATATTTTTGCCTGATTTAGAATACTAGGTTAACCTTTTTTCAGCATTTAAAATAGTTTTCTTACTGCCTTTGGCCTCCATTTTTCTGAATAGTCAGAAAATTGGCCATCCCGTTTTCTGAATATCCAATCAAGTTCCATAATATTTGTGCAATGTGTCATTTTTCTCTGGCTTCTTTCAAGTTATTCACTTTATCTTTCTTAGCTATTTGGTTGTGATGTACTTAAGTGGCTATTTTGTTTTCATTCTTCCAGATTGGTGTTCTCTGAGCTCCTAAATTTCTAACTTTATGTAAATGTATGTCTTTTCCCAAACAGCTATGATGTTTTCACTTTTTTTTTCTTTTGTTTTCTGTACCACTCTCCTCTTTCCATAGGAACTACAATACACATACAGTAGACCTTTTGATACTGCCCAAGAGATCCCTGAGACAATTTTTTTTCTCAATAATCTTTCTATTTTTTTAAAAAAATAGATGACTTCTATTGATCAAGTTTTAAGCTGTCTCTTTCCTTTGCCATTTCCACTTTATTCACAAGCTTATTTAGTGAACATCTTATTTTATATACTGCATTTTTACATCTGGAAATTATTTTTTTTTCTTTGCTGAGAATCCTTATCTTTTATTCATTATCATAATATTTTCTCTACATCCTTGAGCTTATATGTGTTAACTGTTTTAAAACTATTTTCTGATAGTTACAACTTCTGGGTTATTTCAGGCTTGTTCTCTGGTTATCTTTTCTCTTGAGAATGGTTCTTGTTTTCCTGTTTCTTCAACACTGTGAATAATATGATATATTGTAGAAATTATGGATTCTGCCACATTCCTCTAAAGAATATTAAATTTTTAAGGGACAATTATTCTGCCTGGGTTCATACTATAAATTCTATTCCTTTAGCAACCAGTGGTAGCCCAAATTTCAGTTTGTTTGATTTTTTTTTTAATTTAGCTTGCCTTCATGAAATCTGGATCGTACATATGTAATTTAGAGAGCAGCAATGGAGTGAGCATTACACACAGAAATTATGACTGAATTTTTTGACTTTCCTCACTTTTCAGAAATTGTGATCTAAACCCTGTTCTCTGTTTTTTCAGGACAATATTGCATGGTTTTCAACTACTCTTTGTTTTACAAACTCTGACTAAAAAATATAAAAATAAACTGCAAACATATTTGGGAACTGCTACAGTGTTCATGATGAATTGTTTATATCAGGCCTCAATGCCTTTTAGTTAATACAATGTGTGTTGCTTCTTCTTCTGTGTCTTTGCTGCTGCCAATATCTGGAATCCAGAACAACCATACCCCATATCTCTCAACTTTTGTATATCCAGGCACACAGTCATTTATTCCATTAACTACTATTCATATTTCAGATCACAGTACAGTTTCCTCTGTCTCTGGGAATATTTTGTTGACAGGGCTGAAGTGGTCAGTTTTCATTGAATTGAAGTGATCAATTCAATTTTCTAGATTGAATGCTCTATAATCATTGAATAAATTCATAAATGAGAGAAAAACTGGAGAATTACTAAAAGCATGAATGAATAACTGTATGAATGAGTAAACAATCTTTAATGAACATCAAGATTGTTTCTTCAAAGTGGAACACTTTTCTCAAGTTCCTATATATCCACTTCAGCTGCAGCTCAGATCTCACATTATTAAGGCTCAATACTTGTATTTGATATAAATATATAAATGAATGAGTAAATAAAGTCATTATAAGGAATTGCCTTTGCTTTTGTTTTTAGAGGAGAAAAGTGTCTTGGTTAATGGTGAAAATGAAGGGAGGAAAAAGAAAACCCCAATAAAATCAAGAAAAATGCATAAAATTGGAAAATAAATGTAAAAAATAATTTAATTTTGGAGAAATTTTATTTAAACTTTGGAGAAATTAAAAGCTTAAAATGTTATGATTGCTGTTCTCTTCTAGAATATCTTCCAATCTCTGTAAGCCCTTAGTGATTTCTCCCACCTCCCAGGTCCCACAGAATTTAACAGCTGAACCATTCATTTACACTTTACGTAAAATTATTTATGTATTGTAAGCACATATGGATTATAAGTACTATTGATTGCAAAGGCTGTGGTTTATACTGTTTTGTAAGACAGTTCTACTACAATTTCCACAACATAATAGGTGCTCAAAGTTGTAAAATTAATTAGAATGAATTGTTAACATATTTATGAAAAGTCAAGGAAGACTCAAAGATGAAAGGAGAAATCAGATCTCCAGCTCCATATTAAATTCTAGCATTGTTTCCTTCATACTTTTATGCCATGAATTAATAAATTAAATTTCATACTGTAATGACCATAACTCCTTTCATTTAGGATATAAATCAGATCATCCTTGAAAATATGCTAAATATGTTAACAATTCAACTAAATGCTAGAATGTTAATTTGTCTAACTAAATATTGCATGCACTTAGAAATTTTTGACCACAGGAACAGAAAACTTCTTCAACTTTCAAGCAGTTCTATGTTTTAAAAAATGACCTAAAAGGGAGTTAGAATGTAATGAGTTACAGTATCTTGCTGTCTAGTCTTGTTGGCATTTTAATGATTTAATATTCAACTGTTTAAAAAAACAATAGAGGTAGAAAATAATTTTAGTTAATTCTCTGATGCATTTTATTTTTAATTCTCATAGCTCAGGGATAAGACCATCTGTGCTATATTAGCTGGGTGCAAGATTTTTAAAAGCCAAGAATTTCCTTAAGCCTGAATATACAGGTGCTATGACTCATGCAGTGGGGAGTTAACAAAACATTAGTATAACTGCATAATCTAACTCTTAGAGAAGCAAAGATTGTCTACTGCAAGAATTGGGTTTTGTGTTCATGACTGATGAGACTGTTGTATTAAGTGAAAGAAAAGGCCTCCCTGGTGGCACACATATGCTAGTTGCTGATAAGATGTTTCCTGGTTGCGTTATTTTTATGCTATCTGCTTTTAATAGACTTCTTTTCTATTTTCTTTTCTGATCACTTAGTTATTCATGACTGTTTGTTGGTATCTTGATGCGAGGGCATTTATAGGAATGCAAAACCAAATAATTTGCTTGTGGAAATTATTGTGCTTTATAGAGTTACATACTCATTTTATCTTTATTCATTATCATGGATTTCTATCAATAGTTGAAAGTTACAAGACCCCTGAAAAATCTTTCAAATATCAATTTTTAATGGATAAAACATATTGTAAAAAGGCTAAAGAGCTATTAATTTTCTCTTTAGTGTTTCATTTTTAAATGATCTTTAGCATTTTTCATTAGTGATTTTATTAACTACTTTAGGATTAAATTCCTTTGAAAATCATCATAACCTCCACAATATCTAGATGTCTTTGTGTAACATAGACTAAATTTTTACAACATCACACAAGTTTATTCTGATGAATGAGACTAAGGCGGGTAATAGAAACTTGTTCTTAATTGCTCAATTGAGATGATTATAAACTGTCAGAAATAATATTAAAAATAAGATTTAAATTCACAACTCAAATACTCTATAAATAAGCCCACATTTACTCAAGGAATATACAATGTGTGCAGATCAATTTGTTCATTTCTATGAGAAAGTAAATAAACTACAGCTTCACACAGCCTGTTCTATGTAGAATGCTGAGCGTGTACTCATAACAGAAGGGAAATATGTGGAATTTCTGCCTGCAAGAATTCTCCAGGATCCTTTGTCCTCAGATGCATATTCAGCCCCTATACGACAGCTTCCTATACAAAATCATTATCAGTGAAAGTCAGTAAGTATTTTGTTTAGTGGTTACATGGATCCAAACACTGTCTTTGAATTCAGAGATAGGTAAGACCATTGTCTCTCCAGGTGCTCATAGTCTTTGGAGAGATGTAGGAATATAGCAGGTGCTTCTATAAAATATAGTAAGATGTAAAGTACAAAATCCTATAGGAATATAGGAGATGAACCTCTGCTGTGTTTGTAACTACAATTTGTAATATAAAAGAAACCATTCCTTTAGACTATGAGCCACAAGTGGGAAGTATATTGCCTGAAGACATTGCAGGTGCCCTGATGAGGCAGATGTTTTTCTAAGTAAAAATATTAGCAATCTTTTATCAAATGTATTACATGTTCAATTGCTTGTCTCCACCAGGTTTTTGAATATGCAGCCATTGCTTTAAACCTTGAGTATCTTGTCTGAGTTCCCAACAGCAAACAGATTGCACACTTAAATTAGGGCAATTCAAGTTGGGCTTAAAGGTGTAAGTAGCACGTAGGGAAATAAAAAACTAATAACATCTTGACTCCTACCTTCCAAGCTATGAGGAGTAGGAGAGGGAAAACTTGAGCAGGATGGAGATTTTTGCGTGGAGAGGACTGCATTGACAGAAATGTAGCCAAAAGCTGGAAAGCAAGAGACAATTTTTTTAGTCTATACAATTCTGCTTTCTGGAAAAGACAACAGTGTATAAAATGTTATCTAAAAGTGTTAAAAGGATAACTAGTAAAATGAGTAAAACTATAATGAGGTGGATAGACCTAGAGTCTGTCATACAGAGTGAAGTAATTCAGAAAGAGAAAGACAAATACCATATGCTAATACATATATATGGAATTTAAGAGAAAAAAATGTCATGAAGAACCTAGGGGTAAGACAGGAATAAAGACACAGACCTAGAGAACAGACTTGAGGATATGGGGAGGGGGAAGGGTGAGATGTGACAAAGTGAGAGAGAGGCATGGACATATATACACTACCAAACGTAAGGTAGATAGCTAGTGGGAAGCAGCCGCATAGCACAGGGAGATCAGCTCGGTGCTTTGTGACCGCCTGGAGGGGTGGGATAGGGAGGGTGGGAGGGAGGGAGACGCAAGAGGGAAGAGATATGGGAACATATGTATATGTATAACTGATTCACTTTGTTATAAAGCAGAAACTAACACACCATTGTAAAGCAATTATACCCCAATAAAGATGTTAAAAAAAAAAAAAACTATAATTAACTAAGGAAAACGTTTTCCTAACACAATTTACTGAAGAGACTATCCTTTTTGCATTGTATATTCCTGGCTCCTTTGTCAAAAATTAATTGACCATACATGCATGGATTTAATTTGGGACTCTCTATTGTTTTAATTGAAATTTTAAAAAAATTAAATTCCAATTATTAATATGATTTTTATAGAGATCATATGAATGGTATTTTAAAGCAATAAAACTGTTGTATGAGATTTTTTTGGAGATATTTTTAAATTAAAAAATAAAGGTAAGTGAATCTATGTAATTGATGATTCTCTAGTGTGCATCTCAAGACTTGGAATCTTTTTGGTTTCTGGAAACCCTGTCTGGAATTAAAAACTTAAACAAAGTAGTGGTTTATTTCTCTCTTTGAAAGAGACTTGAGGTAGGCACATCACAGCAACCCAATCTTCTATTTGATATCAACCATCCATAGAAATGGCTTCAATCTTTAGCATCACTTCATGATTTGAAATGGTCAGTTCTGTTTAAAGAAACTTTCCTAAAAACTCAGTAATCAAATTATTTTTATATTCTCTTGCTAGAATTTATCATCTTGATGACATCTATCTTCAAAGGAGAATAAGAAAGCATATTTTCTTTGAGGCTGTTTTTGCTTTGCATAAAATCAAGGTTCTGATTAAGGAAGAGAGGAGAATTGATGTTTGTTAGGCAAATAATCACCCCAACAAGATGTTCAACTATAAAATGTAAGTATTTGCATAATCTAAATATTCCTTAATTTTGGTATGGAAGGGTAATTTACTTTCTATTCATATATAGCTAATAAATTTAGCTAATAAATAATATAGCTAATAAATTTACAAGACTTTTTTCCAAGAAGTTTTTTTATCCTACCAGTTTTATTTTATTCTTTTGAATTTTTCCTTCTCTCCTAGCATAAATAAAATTGAATTATTGTGGATGAATTTAGTAAATTGAATTATTTATTCAATATCACTGGTGCATTTCTGTGATAACTATGCTAAAATTCAGAAGTATAACAACTAAATTTAAGTTTAAAAACATAAATAAGTCTTCATATTTTATCAGAACTATAAATACATTGACTTATGATTTCACTGATGTCAAAGAAATTGTGAATGAAATACCCAGAATATTACATAGCATAAAAGGCTACATTACCATTGGTGACCTTCTTTGATATAGCTTGTGGAAAACCAGTTCTTCATCCTTAAGGAAACACAAAATTATAAAATTTATTGACCACAATACATAAACACAGGAGACATGTACACTGGCATTTGATTATTGTTGCTTAACAAAGAAAATTAAATAAAAGAATTGATTATATATTTTTACAAGGAGAAATGTAGTAAGGTTTACCATTTTAGCTATGCAAACACTGACAATATTGAGTTATAATACACTTGATTTCACACTAAATTTCAAATTCCAGTGTTACATTATTTTAGCACAAGTTTTGTTTTAAATAATATGGTATTCTGCTTGATATTTACACATAGACACTTTGGTCTCCATTCCATAGATCAGCACTTTTAAATATGAGTGAAGATATCAGTGCAGGCACATGCATGCTATATCTTTCATAAGACTACAAAACACTTTTCTGCACATATATGGCAAACTTCCCTAAGGCTGTTAATATGCGGCAGATTTAATTGCATCCAGTGACGTATATTTCATATGTGTTATTCATATGGTATACTTAAGTACCTTGTATGCCGAGAAACTGCATTAATAGGTAACAGCCACAAATAATGTAAAAATTATAATTGGGTTAAAATAAACTGTATGCACTTGCTTTTAGTCTTTTAATTCATGCAGGTAATTTTCTTTAAAAATTACAGGTCAATGATGAATAACTTTACCTACACTACTGTAACCCATTTTTGTTATTATTTGACCATTTTGTTATGATACATCCATCTTTATTATTATTTTTTTTACTCAGTACCAATTTTTTATTTAAGTATAATTAACACATAACATTATATTAGTTTCAGATATATAATATAATTAATGGGTATTTGTATATGTTGCAAAAAAGATCACAATAAGTCTACTTACCATCCTTCCATCTTCACAGATGATACAGATTTTTTCTTGTGGTGAGAACTTTGAAGGTTGACTCTCTTAGCATTTTTCAACTGTGCAATGCAGCATGATTAACTATATTCATCATTTTTAAAGGCAAATCAAAACTGCAATGAGGTATCACCTCACACTGGACAGAATGGCTACCATCAAACAATAAATGTTGGAGAGGGTGTGGAGAAAAGGGAACACTCTTACACAGTTGGTGGGAATGTAAATTGGTACAGCCATTATGGAGAACAGCATGGAGGTTCCTTAAAAAAAGTAAAAATAGAGCTACCATATGATCCAGCAATCCCACTCCTGGGCATATATCCAGAGAAAACCATAATTCAGAAATATACCTGCACCCCAATATTCATTGCAGTACTATTTACAATAGCCAAGACATGGAAGCAACCTAAACCTCCATCTACAGAGGAAAGGATAAAGAAGATGTGGTACATATAGACAATGAACTATTACTCAGCCATAAAAAAGAATGAAATAATGCCATTTGCAGCAACATGGATGGACCTAGAGATTATCATACTAAGTTAAGTAAGTCAGACAGAGAAAGACAAATAACATACGATATCACTCATATGTGGAATCTAATTTTAAAAAATGATTATTTATTTAGAGAACAGAAACAGACTTACAGATTTTGAAAACAAACTTATGGTTACCAAAGGGGAAATATTGGGGGGAAATAAATTAGGAGTTTGGGATTAACATACACACACTACTATATATAAAATAGATAACTAACGGTGACCTACTGTATAGCACAGGGAACTCTACTCAATATTCTGTAATAACCTATATGGGAAAAGAACCTGAAAAAGAATGAATACACATATATGTATAACTGTATCACTATGCTGCACACCTGAAACTAACACAACATTGTAAATCAACAATACTCCAATAAAATTAATTTTTAAAATGTTACATCCATTTTAAACTGGTGCTTGGTCTCCACTACCGAGAGGAGCTAGAAATGGGGGTATCAACTAGCTCTGCTTCTCTGGCACCAGGAACATATGTGTCAGTTTCTTTGTTGAATTCGGGTTAGTAAAAAATAAAGAGAAGATAATTAGTGCTGTTCCAGTGGCAGTAGTGGTGACTTACAGGTTGGATTTTGACTGCAGAAATATAAGTGGTAGACAGCATCATCTAGCGTTTCTTGCTGGCAGCAACTGTTTTCTTTTCAGACCAGATCTCTATCGCTGTTGTTGTTTTTTCAGAGAAGTTGTGGAAGCTTAGGCTCAAACCTAGTCCTCTAGCATTCTCCACAATTCTGAGATTAACATTTTACACCTTTTCTGCTTTATCTTCCAGAATCAGTTTCTGTTAATCATACCACAGAATATAACTTATTTAAAACACTTGCATTTTGTGGTAAATCACAGTATATCATCTAAAACACAAATAAACATATTGAAGAAAATTTCTAAGTATTTATATTCATAGGTGTAGTAATCTATTCAAACTCATCCATTTTTTAATCCAGATGAGTCATACATGTTTTTACAGCTCTTTCTGAATTTATTTAGAATTATTTAGCACTGCTATATCATCTTTTCATCCATGGATTTCTGGGAAAACATATTGTGAGAATGGAAAGGAAGATTTTTTTGTGGAGATAATATATGAAAAAGCACATATTAAAATGATGTTGTTACATATATACACGAGCTCAGGTGCATATATGTTTTCATTCTCCAAATTTCTGCAGAATATAATTTGTCAGTGTAATCAAGGATTTAAAAAGTGGGGTTTAGGTTGGACAATGAGAATTCAAGACATATATACAGAACTGAAGCTTTTATTCTCTAGCAGGTTCGTAGAATTAGGGGTTCTCCTACACTGAGCTTCCTGTCTACCAAGAGCTTCTCAGCCATTGCCCAAGATAAATGACTTTCTCTTGGCATATGTAAATCAAACAAATGTATAAGCATTACAA
This sequence comes from Orcinus orca, assembly GCF_937001465.1. Taxonomy (NCBI): domain Eukaryota; kingdom Metazoa; phylum Chordata; class Mammalia; order Artiodactyla; family Delphinidae; genus Orcinus; species Orcinus orca. The sequence continues at coordinate 42,368,242 of NC_064576.1, read as the reverse complement.
TCCTTTGTTGCTGATCTTGGGACCTGGTATTTGACAAATAGATTTATAGACAATTTGACATTTGAATGTTGTAGGAAATCCTCATTTTATTCCACATCTCTTTCACATAGATTTGCTATAGTGTTTTCTTCTTTTCTCTTTTTAGGTCTATATCCCATATAGACCTATATATCTATATGCAGAGACAGTATAGGAGAGCAAAACTTCAGGCTACATTTTTGAGTTCTCCTGGATCTAAATTAACAAGATGCTACCATAAACATATTCAGGAACATAAATTTCTATGGTGGAGAAAGATGTGTGCTAGGTTGTGGAAACAAAAGAAAGGAAATAACCCCCCCAACCCCTGCCAAAAAAACAGATGATTTTTTTTGTAGAGTTTCAATCTTTAAAAGTTGAGTTCATAAAATTAGAGATGGAGATGTACTGAGTAGAGTAGATGGAAGAAAGCCTATCTGGGATATATTCCTAAAGAGTTTTTGGATTAAATAGCTCTACATTCCATTCCTGGCTCAGTAAACAGCTCAACCTTATAAATGTCCTCTCTTAACATTGGTGTGCTTTGCTTTCATAATGCACAAAAGAAACAAAAAGTCTGCCTAACAAGGTTGCTATGAGAATCAAGTAACACTCCATGTACGGATTACCTAATATATTGGATCTTTTTCTTGAAGGATTGGGATAGGTTATATCTTCTATTGTAAATGAAAATTCTACATTTTGTTGGACCATTGATGTCCATCCTGATCATGAGTATTTTGTCAATGGATGTGAATGGCAATGACAATTATGTTTTGAGTAGAGGCTTTAAATGTGCGAGAAGTTTGGCTTCCACTCTTACATGTCTGCCCTCCATGAGGAGAACATGCCTAAGAACTAACTTTATCAATCTGGATCCTAGAGTGAGAGAGAGGTAGAGTGGACTTGAACCTGACCTGTAACCTGGCACTTAACCCAGCAGAGCCACAGATAACCTGTGGATCTAAGAAAATGATTAAACGTTTTTTATAAGGCTCTAAGATTTCATTTCATTTTTTGGTTGACTAAATAGGCACCAATAAACATTACATTTTTTCTTATCCAAGCTTCAGAAATTTCCTGAAGGCCAACTCCAGCAAGAAAATCCTTTACCTGCTTAAATTAAACTTGTGGAGTTTATTGTTCTACTGTGGAACAATGACTTAAATTTTGTCTCCTTGAAAACTCTGGAACTAGTGACTTATAACAAGCTTAAAAGGTAGCATCTGCTGCAGCTTGACTATATAAAGTAAGGCCTGATGAAAATGAAATATTAATATGCAGTTTACGTTAGATGCTGCTTCAGAGTTTCAGAAAACTGAACAGTAATCAAATGAGGGTGTCACATAATACACAGCAAGCAGAGAGCCAATTATGTAAATGAATGCCCAAGGTTAGCATGACACAATGCTTTTTAATTTGACTAATATTAAAATCAGCTTGTTCTTAATGTAATAGATGGCTGTGACAACAGTTAAAGAGCACCAAATGTTTTTGTAATCCCCTGTCAAATTAAAAATGCTGTTGTGAGTGACCTACTATCCACAGTGCAATACTTGAAAGGTACAAAATGTGCAATATTTCTTTGGCTTTACAAACATTAGACTAAAATGCTTCTGAGATGAAAGTCATAATGACCAGTGTACATCTACCACCTTCAATTGAAAATACACATCAGTGAACTCCAGTTACCACAGTGCATTTTCAAAATAAGAGTTTCTCTCATTTAGCTGAATCATTTGAATTTAACAGATAAATCGCAGATACATTTTTCAAATTATACACATTTTATTCCTAACTCTATACAAAAAAAAAAAAATCTTCAGCAGATTCTGCATTTCCCTTTTATTTTCCTCCTTACTAATCTACTTGTCCAGCTAGTACACTTTATAAAATTGCTCACAATGAATAGAGCTATGGGTTTCATTCTCTATATAAAGTAAATGCACATGTATATATATTCATAAGGTGTATATGCAAATACATAAACAGACATGCAAAAACTAACCAGCCATACAATTTTCAATACTAAAAGAATACATTATTTGCAAAATCATTGCAACATTTAACATATTTGAACTTTTAAATTTAAATTTGGTAATGATAGTGTTTCATTTTGGGATGGTAATATCTTTATTTGTAATGTTCAGTGATTTATATCTGAAATTGATTTTTCTATAGAACTACAAGCGTAGAATTCTCATAAGCTATTGATTATCTTCTAAGAAGAAATGACAAATCAATTTCACCTTGCCAGTGTTCTTCCTAACAAATGTCAGAGTGTTTTTGTGCTAGCCTGAAATTTCCACCAGAAGAAAAAAAAAAAAAACAGGATGGGGAAAAGGAGAGGTCTGGAGAAGAAGGTAATATCTCACCTTTATATTTAAACCTTTATCTCTAGTTATCAATCTTTATAATTAAACAAAAGTAATGCGACTGTTGCTTTAAATTAAACAAACCAATTGGATGTCTTTGAACCTGATGATGAGAACTGATAGTGGATATTTCAGACATCTTTTTCCAGTTCTTAAGAAAGGTGAGCTATTAATCATTTATTCCTCAGTTTCTATACTAGTGTTTTTGGAACTGGAGATTATAGTATCTGCATGTCCTATTTAAGAAAAGGAATATCGAATTTCTAATACAAAATTCTGTACAGAGCTTAGAAGTGGCTCATGCTGTGAAGGGCCCTGTAGTTTACAGTTCATTAATTTCTAGAAATCTTTTCTTATGTATAAAAAAATTGATGAAAAATCTGAACACATTATTAAATACTCTCTCTTCAAAAAAAGAAAGCACTTTGAGGTATTAAGGTGTTGCGATTTACAAAACAAAGTTAATTATAATTTTTTTTTCAGAAAGAATATATTGATTCACCATCTTAAAATACTATTATTCCACCCAATTTTAGCTATAAAAATATTTCAAGTATAATCATTTTTTTTACTCAGAAAGATAGGGAAAATTAGTTGATAGTCACATAATTTCACCATTTTAAATCTCTATTTGTATTCCAGTATATTATACAGGTTACAAATTTTTATTATTTTTTATATAAAAATCTATTAAAACGCTATACTCATGTTCTTCAAACTCTAAACACGTTAGTGAAAATTTAACGTTGCAGTTAATGGTGTTCAAGATGGTGTCTTAGTAATGGGAGCTCAAAGATTCACCCATATGCACATTTCCCATTGAAAATCACATATTAAATTATGTAAATCAATTACATAGGTTTTATTTTTTAATCTTTATCAGATAAGATTTAAGCCTATTTGAGAGCTTTAGATAATTAGAAGAAACAATGTTTCTCATCATTGTAATAGACATGTAAATGATAATGTTTTGAAGTAAACACATTACTTACAAATTTTTACTTCAGCTAATATATGTGGAATAATTGAAATTCATAAATAGTAATGATTTTAAAAAATTGCTCACTATGAATAGAGCTATGGATTTCATTCTCTATATAAAGTGAATGCACATGTATATATATTCATAAGGTGTATATGCAAATACATAAACAGACATGCAAAAAATAACCAGATTGTGCTTCTGTGATCACCTGTTCATTACTTAAATACAAAGGAATAGCTAGCCAATAAAATATCTAAATTACTTCTATTATTTTGTGCGTTTGTTTTAAACAGAAAGTTAATAAAAGCTATAGAACTCTTCTGTCAAATAAGATAACCATTAGCCACTTGTGGTTATTTAAGTTTAAATATCAATTAATTAAATGAAGGCAAATTAAAAATTCAGTTCTTGAGCTCTACCAGCTACTTTACATAGTCACATGTAGCTGATGGCTAACATATTTGGTAGCATATAGAACATTTCCATCATTAAATAATTTATTATTGTGTAGTGCTATTACAGAGGTTTCACAGAATTATCTTAGAAGTCATCTCCAAATCATCTGTTGGTGATCTCCTGCTAATGATTCGAAGATACCCCAGATACCACCAGCCCAATATTTTACTTTTCTTTTTTGGCTTTATCTTTTTTTGGTATATGCTGCTGGTTTTGTTTATTTTAAAAATCATTTTGCTGTTTTAAAAGAGGTCAGTGCTCAATGAAGTTGTACATTAACAAAGTTAAACATTTTTAGAACTGAAGTCTTCCTTTTTACTCAGATATTTCATTACAAAGTATTTTAAACATACAGAAACATTGAAATAATAACATGGTGAAAGCCCATATAAATCCTATCAATGTTTGAATACTCCTCCAGTAATTAAGAAAACCGCAGACAGAAAATCATTAAAGATGTTAAATAGTTGGACAATACTATCAATCAAATCCAATCATTGATATATATTTAACACACCTAACAACACAAGAACACACATTACTTGAAGTGTGCAAAGTATGTTTACCAAGGTAAAACACAAATTTTGGTCCATAAGACACCCACAATAAATTTCAGAGGGTTATAAATATACCAAATATGTTCTCTTATTATAATTACATTAAATTATAATCAACAAAAAGCATACACCTAGAAAATTATCAAATATTTGAAAATTAAGCATGATACTTCTAAGAACCCAGAAGTCAAAGAACTTGAAAGATATTTCAAACCGAATATTAATAAACCCACAACATATTAACATGTGTGGGATGAAGACAGTGCAGTGCTTAGATGGAAATTTATAGCTTTAAATGTCCACATTAGAAATAAGAACTATATAACATCATTTTTCTAAGCCTCAAAATTAATACACTAGGAAAATAAAAGAGCATATTAAAGCTACAGAAAGTGAAAAGAAGGGAGTGATAAGAGAAAAAAAGCAGTCATATAGAACAAGGACAAATATTTCAGAAAGTTAAAGTCAAAAGTTTGGTCTTTAAAAATATTAATAAAATTGATAGACTATACCCCGAGCAATACTAATTCAGAAAACGCAGGAAAAAGAAAAATTAATATTACATTGCCTAACAACATAAACTTTAAAAATTAAGTGGAAACTATTATAAAATAATTTGCCTTACCAAAACAGAAAGAAGAAATAAAAATCCAAACAGCATTAGTTACAATTAGAAAATAATTTTTGATTAAAAATCTTTTCCCCAAATAAATCTTGAGGCATGAATGATTTCACTGGAAAAACTCTATCAAACTTCCGTTGCGGAGCACAGGCTCCGGACGCGCAGGCTCAGCGGCCATGGCTCACGGGCTCAGCCGCTCCACGGCATGTGGGATCTTCCTGGACCGGGGCACGAACCCGTGTCCCCTGCATCAGCAGGCGGACTCTCAACCACTGCGCCACCAGGGAAGCCCCAAACTCTTTAATAATAAATAACACCACTGTAATATATACACATACTTTCAGAAAACAGAAGAAGTGGTTCTTAACAGTTTACTACAGGAAAGAAGTGTTATCAAATACAAAAATGGGATACTGACATTACAAGAAACACACACACGCTCACACACAGAGGCACACACAAACACACAAATATCTTTCACGAACATAGACCCAAAATGTCATAATAAATATTGGTTAAATCAAATCCAGCAATATATAAAAAGGTTGATATGCCCATGATCAATTGGAGTTTATCTTAACAGACCTTTTAACAAGTAAATCAATTTAGTAAGCACATAAACATTTTTCACCGGGGAAGCCATGCCCAGATCTTTCAGGAACATGAATCCATTGTTTATTCTTCAGCCCACAAGCTGTTGAGGTGAAGTCCTGTTAGCAGCAGTTGAATTTCACCCTTATTCCAGCTTTGTGATAACTATTTTACATCACAACATCAAGTCAGGTAGAGGAGAGCAAGAAGGTGAGTATTCTTGAACTCTTAGTTTCATTTATGTCTTCAGAGGTAATTGTTTCCTACTGGTTCAGTTCTGCATTGTTCTTATATCATTCCTGAAAGCTTAGCAAGAACCCACTCCTCAGTCCTTCCAAAAGTTTTGTAGTCATTTAATTTATCGATTTCCTTTTTGGTGATACTACATTTGGGTGATTTTGTATTTCCTTAACAAAACTGTCTGATAGACTCATGTTGGTACTAGTTGAAAGCCGGACAATTCATACTTGCTTACAAGCAATACAAATGAGTTAATATGTTTTGACAGTTTTTTGTTGGGATTATTATTTTAATGATTTCATATTTATTTTCTGAATGTTTGCCATGTTATAATGCATTTATGCCATAAGAACGTTAACATTTTGTGGAAATTTCTAGGAATGTTAGAATATTTTGAAAGATTTTATTATTTTTATTTCAGTATATCTAGATTTAAAATTTGCAAGACATTTAACACTACTGTTATTACAGTCTTGTGATCTTTGTATTCAAGATTTTCAAGGTTGCTCAAGTTTCCCATCCTCCATCTAATGCATGGGTTTGCTTGCTTAAAATCTGAAAGGGAAGGTGGTGGTGACATAATGAGAAAGGAATTTCATTGAATATAAATATAAAATATAAATAATTATATATAAATATAATTTCTATACTTCTCATTTGAAGTATAGATGACTTCTCATCACAGTCTGTTTTTGTGCCACTGGCATGCCCTATTCATATTACCTAAGTGTCATTGTCTTTTTTTACATTCTTCCTGAGACCACTTAACTTTTCTGCCTCCTACATTTTTGCTTCTGGTCTGCTGACATATTTTTATTCATGTGATGTTAGATCTCTATAGTTAACCTAAAACCTTAAATATTAGCCTAAAAAGAAATTTTCTGCTTTAAAAATTAAAATTTAAATAATGACCTCTTATTTAACCTGATCAATCTTGGTTTACATTTATGATTCAAGCATATTTATTTAGGGTGATTAATTATGTTTTCAATATTGCTGTGGGTTTTAATGATAAGTTTTTTCATGTCCCTACTTATAATACTTCACATAATCTAGAACTTACCCACCTCTCCAAACTCTTCTTTTATATGCATTTGTTCATACACATAGTTCCATTTATTCATTCAGGCCTATTTTATTTTTTCCAAAACATTAAGATCATTGTTGACAATCTATTTTCAAATATTTGGCATTCTGTGCCTGCATTACACACACTTCATATCTTATCATCCTAATTAGGCTCATCTTTTAGGTCTTATCTTATATGTGAGTGCCACAGACAGGCCTTCTTCACTTACTAATTATAATTTGATCACTGCATATTTCTCTTTTATAACACTCTGTGTATTTTGTCTCAACTAATAATTGCATATTTATTCTTCATTAATTTATTTTCTCTAGTACTTTGTAAATTTTAGACTGGCAAAAAAAAAAAAAAAGCAAACATAACTATATATAGTTATGTATATAACACCCAGAGGAGTTCCTGGAATATGCAAGTATTCAGTAAAGAAATGAAAGTTTACACTGTAACAAAGATGACCACCCAGATAATGTGACCCTCAGGACTTCACCCACAAAAAGTTATGTATTTAAAATTAATTCATAATAATCTTATTATATGTCAATTATTGAAAATGACTTCATAGGAATAATGAAAATATTAAAAATTCTCTTAAGCTTTATATGTTTTTAAAGCTTTGTGTGAGAAGATAACAGGAGGGAAGACAATGCCATAATCATATATTTATGCCATTGTCCAAAATTCTATATTTGTGATTATTACTGCTTTTATTTTGATATAGTGGAAGTGTTATTACTCTTTATTTAACATTGTGCTGCATGATGTCTGTGAAATTGTGAGACTTAAGAAATAAGCTGAATCATTCAAACTAGTTTTACATTTTTTCATTAGTAAAGTTAATGATTTTCTACTGACATTGTCATTGTTTAAAACAACTTTATGATTTATTATGAGACACTTTCATGTAAGAACATTCACTACTTTTTAGTTATATTTTTAGGCAATTAATTCAAAAGAAGATATTAAATATTCTCATTGAACAATGGATCAATTCTAGACAAGATTATGATTGTAGCAGATGGCTTTTATGTTGTTTTCTTTCTTTCTTCACTCCTTATGCACAGGCCCAGTTTATTCATTATTTAATTAACATAAATTGATGCATATTATATGTCAAAATAGTTACAAGTTCTGGGGTAGAGCACTGCATATTGAAGACTTATTCTTGTTTTCATGATGATCACATTCTAGCAGAGACAGACAGACAATACACAAGTGAGTAAAATGCAGAAAATGTTAGGTGGTGACAAGTACCATGGAAAAAAACTCATCTGAAAAAGGTAATACATAATATTGATGGTTAAGAAACAGAGTGTCCTTTTAAATTCTGTGACTGGGGAGGGAAGGTCCTGTAGAGAATATTAAAACCCAGCAAAGACTGAAGGAAGTGAGAGATCAGCCATGCAGATACATACGGGAAATGTGTTCCAGACTAAGGGTTCACCAAGTTCAACACTTTTTATAGGGTATGCCTGCTCCATTCAAGGGAAAACAGAGTGTACTGTGTCTGGAATTGAGTGAACAAGGGAAGAAAGTATTAGGAAATGAGACCAGAATGGTAAACATGGGCTAAATTATGTAGGGCCTAATATGGTTTTGTTTACTACTCTCAGTAAAATGTAAAGCCATTGCAAGAAATTAAGCAATAAGTTACATTATATAATTAAGTTTTCTAAAAAGACCCTTCTGGCCACCCTGTTCATATATGGCTAATAGTTAAATCAAGATGAGGACACAAGGGCTAAAACTGATTATTGGACTTAGCAACATGGAGATCTTTTGTGATTTTTAGAGTTGCAATTTCAATGGTATTATTGTGAAATCTGAATGAGAGAAGATTTAGAGATGAAATTAATAAGAGGAATTGATTATGACAAGTATAGATGACTCTGTTGAGTCCCAAAATTTTTTCAGTTTCCCAGGTTATTCCACTCCAGTGCCCATCCACATATACTATTCTTGCTTTGGACTTTGGCCATCCTAAGGTCATTTCTCTAAGGACATGTTTTTTACTGGATTATATGTTTAAGAAATAAATTCTAACAATTTCATACCCACTAAGCGTTAAATCTTTTCAAATTTATTTTTCAGAAGTTCCATATGATTTTTAAAGGAAACAGTTAAATATAACACTGTGACACAAAATAATGACCCAGATTTTCATTTTTTTTCAAGTATTTCACAAAGTGGTGAGGTGATAACTTAGGGAGCTCCCTGTACGGATGCATTTGTTGTAGTTATTTGCATATTTCATATGCATCAATATGCATATAAAGCTTGACTTTCCAGTTTAAACTGCTGGAAAACACACACAAGTATATACTACATATGCACATACCAAGTATAATATACTATAGTCAAAGGTCACTAAATTTAAGGCAGGATATCTAGAATTTAGTCCCTATTTCACCACCCCCTATATGTGTGTCCTTGGATATGTCCCCCAATATACTTTTGATATCAAAAATGAAAGTGTCACAACTACCACAGATGATTACTGTGGACATAAAGTAAGAGAATATTAATGAAAACAATTGGTAAATTATAGCATATTTATAGATATACATATATATTCCAATTAATAATTTTATAACAAATACGTTAATGTGGATGCTTACCTAAATCATTTATCACCTAATGGTGCATTTTTATAAAACTGAGGCAAAATTCTTAGAGTTTTCTCACCTTGTTAAGCATCATAATGCATATCATTGTGTGGTATCTTTTACACAGTTTGCAAAATTCTTATTTTCCTTGTTATCATATAATTATTTTAAATGTATAATATTCTTTCAAACATTTCCTATGTTAGGAAATAATTTCTACAAGAATTCATACTATTTCCACATGGTCAAATGGTGACATCTGGGGGCTGGAGGAAGGGGCTTGTGACCAAATGCTTAATGGGTATAGGATTTTCTTTTGAGATGATAAAACTGTTTTGGGATTAGGTAGAAATGGTAGTTACACACCATTTTGAGTGTATTAAGTGTCACTGAATTGTTCTTGTTAAAATTTAGGAATGTGAAAATTTAGCTCAATTTAAAAGACTAAAAACAAATTAAGAATATAATTTATAGTTTTGTCTTAAATCTAAGGGAATATCCCCTTCCACAATCAATCATTAGATAACAAACCATATGGTCATCTTATAAAACTTTATAAAATGATAGTTTATCTTGATTTGGACAATAAAATATATGGCTACCGTATTTAAAGTCCATAAAATAGTTAGGTACTAAGCTATATTCTTAAAATATTTCTACTTCTTTATACAAGGAAAAGTTCAATATTTTCAGAACACTTGAAGGACCCCTAATTTATATAAATATTTAGCATGAAGCTGACATTTTATATTGTCATAATTAGAATTCTACAGATCTTCTAAATATTACCTCCAATGTTATGTGAAATCTTCTAATTTATCTGCTTTCATCTGATTTTTATATTGAATTTAAACAGAATTTGTACAGTAAAAGTAACTAATAATCCTTTCTTTGTGAATGATAGTAATATGTTTCCCTTATTAATTCATATAATATTTTTAAATTTTGGCAGTGTTGACAATTATTTCTTATTTGGTTGGGTAATTACAATAACTGCAAATAGTTGAATCTCAGTAGCTTAGTTTTACATGTGAGCTTCTTTTTGCTCCTTGATACACACCTCAGAGGCTATTAGTACATTATTGCTACTTTATAAAACATTCTGTACTAAAATTCAGTAGATTCTTTTTTTATAATTTTAGTATTTTAAAGCTCTGTGACATCATTAGATATACATTGTATAATGGATGTTTACATCTTTCAAAAAAACATTTTACTTTTTAATTGGCCTATTATTAATAAAGTGGGGAATTTTACAATATCAATGGCCTGATTATTCAACAATTAATAGCTTTGGAAAATAAAAGAAGAGGGATTATTAGAAAATAAAAATGATTTTATATATATATCATTTAATTTTAATATGTAGACTTCTTTCTGGTATCCTAATTCAGACATACAATTTTTTATATAATAAGAGCTGTGATTATGAACTGGATGTTGATGATATTAACAAATTATTTTAGTAATTTCGTGTATGATAACGGCACAGAGTGTATGTTTAAACAAAAGCTCTTTTGGCTTAGTCACATAGCCCACTCAGGGAACTGTGACTTTCTTCCTTTCCCCAGGCAAGCTGTATCTCATCCTTCCCAGTTACTCATTACTCAATAAATAATATCAACAAGGAATTAACAATGGTTGGATTTGCATACAGTCTTTGTTCAGAGTTTCCCTTGTCTTGGATAAAGTAGATTTAGGTCAACACTGAGTAATTCCATGAGTAAAGGTTATACAATGTATACAAACATGGACAAAATCTTCTCGCATCTGAAACTAGAATAAAGATCTTAGAACCTTCTTTTAATCCATTTTTTCCAGTTTACCTCCACCCCAATCCTTGCTATCCTTGCTATAGCTTATCCAGACAGTTAAAAACAATGCTTAAAGGAAAAAAAGTCTACAAAATTAGAATTTTAGCCTCAAACACATTAAAGATATCCCTGATGAGATTTCTGATATTCTTTTACTAGCTGGTCTATTTTTCATAAAATTTTACCTACTATTATTTGCAAATTTCTACAGATGTTGATAGAAGCACTTAACTGTATGTTACTTTCCCAAAGCTAAATTTATTTCTTCCTCCTTCTATTATTAGTCTCTGGGTATAATATATCAGTTTGAATTTTAAGTGAATTATTTAAAATATATGTTTTTCTGGAGGATCATTTTCTCTAGACTTATATTCTTATTTGACTATACATTTGGACAATAAATAATTTTGTTACCCTATAGAGCTGTTGAATAAGTATTAATATAATGATTAACATACCACATATTATTTACTATTAATGTCATTGTTTTATTTCTTCTTGGAGAAAAAACTAAGCAAAAATATTCTTTGCCATATACTCTATTTTTCCTAACTTTAAACTTTAGAGATCACTGCTTTGTAAATTCTAAGTTCCATCTTATCTGGGATATAACTATAACCAAGCTACAAAGACAATATTTTCTTTGATGTATGTTTCCAAAGTCACCCACCTACATTAAATGGAGTCAACATGTTGTTCCTTAATCTGACTGTTCCAAATAATTTTACCAGAGAAAATAGAAGTTCCAGGCACAGTGGTCAAGAAGATGTAGCAGTAAATAAAACAATGGTAGTGATGATTTTGCATTATCTAATGATAGATAAGACCATAGGATTCCCCAACATTGACCTCATTATCCTGAGCCTCCAGCCCTCCCAGCCATATCTTTTAAAGTTAACATGCTTGTTAAAAAAATATTTTTTAATGAAGATATACACCCTCTCCAAGATTTTCAATAAGATTAATGTCTTATTAAATTTGAAATAGTTGCATTTAGCTTTATCAGCTTACTAGGTTAACTACCAAACATGTTCAATTTTCTAGAAGTGAATGACATTAAGTTCTCCTTCCTGGACTTACCTTGTCCTCTTCATTGTGTTCAAACCTCTAGATAATAAATTGTCCTTCGGATCCACATATTCAGCCTAATTCCCAAGATCCGTAAGGCCCTCTTATGTATCAGGGCCTGTGTTGATTAAGCCTCTACAAGTTCTGTGTCCATTGAATACTCGTGGCATTGAAGCAATTTAAGTATAATGTATTTGCCTATTAGAATTATGTCCCCCAGAAAATGTGTTGTCCTTCATACCTATAAAATTGTCTGAACAGAATGTCATTCTGATTCACAGCAACACATGCATCAGATGTCATCTACCAGTCGGAGTAAATCCAGTCAAGCTTAGAGGGAAAATTTATCTCCAGGCTGAATAAGAACCAATATTATAAAAATAATAAAAATGTAACCTAAGTGAAAATTTCTACACTGCTATATTCAAGCGGAATATCGCTGGACACAGATTGATGTCTTTCCTTCAGATCATCAAAGTATACTTGTTGGGTAAATTTCATAACTTGAATCCATTCAATTCTTCTAAAAGGATAACAAATCAGGGATGTCTTTGAGAACTGGCCATGAATTGGCATCAAAACTGAGAGAAACAACTCTGAATATTCTCTTATTCTTATATGAGCTCTTTGAAGAGAGTGATGGTATATTTCTCAGCATCATTCTCCATTTATGGGCTTCCGTACTTTCTGTGACAACTTCCCCTAATTTTCTATTTTTTACCTATCATTATACAGACTTGGCGTTCTGAATGAGAGTCTCTGATTAAGCCATCTGTACTGGCTATCCACAGGGCAAGTTTCAGGAATAGACCTACCAGAATTTTCTTTTTGGTTTTGCCTCTGGAAGGAGTAGTATTAGGAAATTAAAATATAATGTGATTGCCTTTACCACTAGGAAGTTGGGTGCACGTATCATCAATTCTAATTTAAGCTCTGAAGAAAGGTCACTCTTCAGCCTACTCTTGTTTTATTCTGAGAAATTAAAATAGTGTCCTGAGAAAAAGTCTTCTTCTGCTGGTTAATAAGTGCAGTCCCTCTCCTGGTGTAATTGTATCTGTCAAGGTAATGGCAAACATTTTGTGATGTAGGAGACAGAGAAAATTTTATCATCCCATGATTCCCCCAACACAGGCCCCCACTCCCACCAACACTTATGACACCTTTTAAAAGAATTTGCTATTCACTCACATTCAGATGAAGTACACATTCACCCAGATGAGGCAGCCAGCCCTTCATTCTCTTACCATCTCCTATTCTAGTTACTATGGCTGTGTAGCAAATTACTTCAAAGTTTACCTCAAGATTGTGAGCAAATTTCAGCATAAAACCATTATCTATTATGCACCTGAATAACACTGGTTAAGAATTCAGAAAGGCCATAATGGAGATCATTTATCACTGCTCCGTTAAATCTGAGGCCTGAGAGGGAAGACTCCAAGACTGGAGGCTGAAATAATCTGAAGGCTCTCTAAGTCACATGTTTGAAGGAAGATGCTGGCTGACAGTGGGAAGGACCTTGTTAACTTACCACCTGGGCCTATACATGTAGATTCCCCAAGTTGTCTTCCTCATAGGATGGTGGTTGGGTTCCCAGGACAAATATCTTTAGAGTGAGGAAGGTAGAATCTATGTACTTTTTACGATTTGTCCTCAAAAGCCACAGAGTATCCCTTTGGCCATACTCCAAGGGTCTAAACCAGGTTGGTCACCAACCACCAGGGCTGAAGACAAGTAGTGGTCAACGGCCTGTTAGGAGCCAGGCCACACAGCAGGAGAGGAGCAGCAAGCGGGTGAGCAAGCGAAGTTTCATCTGCTCTTCCCCATCGCTGCCATTACCACCTGAACCATTCCCCCCATCGCTCCCATTACCGCCTGAACCATCCGCCCCATCGCTAGCATTACCACCTGAAACACCTGTCCCCAGTCCGTGGAAAAATTGTCTTCCACAAAACCAGTCCCTGGTGCCAAAAAAGATGGGGACTGCTGTGCTAAGCAATCCACAAGGTCAACCTCAGATTCAGCTGAGGGGGATATAGACCCCACCTCTCAATGAAAGGAGTGTCAGTAACAGCAAAAGTAGAACTTATAAGGGGTTGTGGGGGAAGGATGGAGTGGGAGTTTGGGCTTAGCAGATCCAAACTAGTATATATAGGATAGATAAACAACAGGGTCCTACTGTGTAGCACAGGGAACTATATTCAATATCTTGTGATAAACCATAATGGAAAAGAATATGAAAAACAATAAATAAATAAATAAATATATATCTATATCTGAATCACCTTGCTGTACAGCAGAAACTAACACAACATTGTAAATCAACTAACTTCAATAAAATATTTAAAATATTTTTTTAATGTAAAACATGTAAGATGGGAGAGAGAAGAGAGAGGACACTAGAGAATTGTGGAAATCAGTGAAAGTCTAAAACATGGGTAATTGAAATTCAAGAATGTGAGGAGAGAGAATACAGAAAGCCAATATTTGAAATGATAATGAACACACGTTTCCAAAATCTGCTGAAAGATACTAGAAGGGAAAGGCATAACTGTTTTGGTAGTCTTTACTCCAGCATCAAGGGTACCTGAGGAGTCAATTCTTGATTAAATCTACCTTAAAACATCACCTCAGGGAACTATTAGGAATTTGATTGTATTGGCTCAATGATAAATGAGAATCCAGCCCAGGGCTATGTACTGAATTAGCATCTGTATCTCAATGTCAATGTTGTTTATCAAGTAATGAATAACTGGATATGGTTAGATGCAGCTGCACTAGAAAATGGACATTATTATGTATTCCTTGAGAATTTTGCACCTAGCTAGTAACATAGCCTTGAGGGAATAATGTGAGCTGCTAAGGAAAATCACTGAAAGGAAACCATGGCTTCTTTGAGCAGACCTCTTCCTCAAGTTATGTTAATCTCTCATAATTACACACATCTAGACTGTAGGATATCTGGACCTTCGGAAATAGTGACTATAGGTCTTAGACTTTAGCTATTCTATGTTGGTTACCTCACCCTCAGAGAATATTGATACTCTTAGCTTTTAGCTAAGTACACTTGATATGGAGAGAAGCCTATTTACTCTCATGAATCTGCCCATCCAAACCTATGACCACTGCTCCTTAAAAAGCAGAATGGGCATTGCAGGTAGGTTGTAAATAAAGGGGGGCATAGAAAGTAGAAAATGGCTCTGAGATATTATTTTTTGGTGTTGCCAATCTCTTAAGTGGTAATACATCCACTGACATGGAAGGCAAAGTAAACAAAGAGAATGTTGAGACATATTTGAAACTGTGACAAGAAGAATAACATTCCTCCCCCACAAGATGCCTTTTCTATAGTTTCCTATATCTGTGGATATGTTACCTTGTATGACAAACGCATCTGCAGATTAAGTTAAGAACCTTGAGATTTTCCTGAATTATCTGAGTGGAAATAATGTCATCACAAGGGTTTTTATTAGAGGAAGGCAGGGGGATAAGAATCAGAGAAAGAAATATGATGATATAAGAAGCTGTCAATTGGAGTGAAGTGGCCATGAGCTAAGGAATGCAGGCAGCTTCCAGTGCTAGAAAAGGGAAGTAAATAGATTCTCCCCTAGATCTTCCTGAAGGAATACAGTAAGTCCCCTACATACGAATGAGTTCCATTCCGAGAGCACGTTTGTAAGTTCGTAAGTCCAGCAAAGTTAGCCTAGGTATCCAACTAAAATAATTGGCTAAATAGTACTGTACTGTAATAGGTTTATAATACTTTTCACACAAATAATACATAAAAAACAAATGCAAAAAATAAAGAAAACATTTATAATCTTATAGTACAGTACCTTGAAAAATACAGTAGTACAGTACAACAACTGGCATACAGGGATTGGCATCGAGTGAGCAGGAGAGAAGAGTTACTGACTGGAGGAGGGAGAGGAGGTGGGAGATAGTAGAGCTGAAGGATCGTCAGCAACAGGAGACAGAGGGCAAGCTATCTTTTTGCATGGCTTCACTTTCTCAATTATTTTCACTTTTGTTTCCATCATCACTACTTGGCGCTTCTTAGCAGTATCAGCTATATCACCGCTGCTTTTATGCCTGCTTCCAGACTTCCTGGGCTTGAAATAAAGATACTGTATTACTGTACTCTATACAGTACAGTAAAGTACACAAAAGCACAATGACTTGTACAGGATGCACACACGTGACAAGTACACCAGACATGTGAACTAACTTATGTGGTTGGACATATGAACGCATGTTCACATCTTCGCAAGTTCACAACTTGAACGTTCGTATGTAGGGGACTTACTGTATAGCTCTACTGATATCTTGAATTTGGCCAAATAAGCCCCATTTTGCTTTTCTGACTTCAAAACTGTAAGATAATAAGCATATTTTTAAGACACTAAGTTTTGGTAATTTGTTACAATAGTAACGCAGTTGTGGCTACCAATTACATAAGATGGAAAGTGCAGTGATGAGTAATGAGGCAAGACAAATGATATGCCTCTGATTTAACCAGTGGTAGAAGCTATGGTATCAGTAGCCATCACCCCATGCATGGACCTTTATTCAACTCTCCTTTTAAGAGAGCAAGAGACCATACTAGAACCTGGGCCAACCTGCTATTTACTATGAAAACATGGTCTTTAAGGGTATTAATGATGTTTCAGTCATTTAAAAGGAGAATGGTTGCTGCAAAAATAACGATAATGGAAATAAGAATGCTAAATTGAGGGGCAATATATATTTAATCAATAATGAAATAATTAAAAAGGAGGAGATTGATGTGATTGCTACAAAAAGCTAGTGGCACATTATTGCCATCTGGATGGAGAAAAACCAACCCCTGGCAGGCAACACAGCAGCTAAAAGAACCTGTCAAATATGTTCCCTTTATCTCATCTCAGATACGTTTAAATTCAAGCACATTAAAGGAGAAACACACACACACACACACACACACACACACACACACACACACACACACACACCACACCAAGATATCAGAACAGGGTACTGAAGAAACTTAATCTTTCAATGTGGTAGTAACAGAGGATAAATGATATGATTTGAGGATCAATATAATTTCATTAAATCTCCAACAAGGGCTCCAAGATTGTACACTATAATTAAAGTTAAACAGGCTGGGTAGAGAAGAAAACTTTTTGTGGGAATAGATATTGATACACCATATACTGGAAGACAAGGGGATATGATCAGATGGTTAAAACTGAAACCTGGAATGTAAATTCATACTATGGCAGCCATTACCAATGTTATGGTGAAAATATAGATTATCCTGTACCATGGTGTGGTAACGTCACCAGTACCAGAAGACATAATTGGAATGAATGAGACCATAAATGCAATAAATCATCATTGAATACTTATAGTTGGATATTGGGCAAGTCTAAACTTTGTTTTATTATTGTGCTAAATAAAAACTTTTTGGAATTTTTGAAAGCAGAAATTTTGTATTCAAAGAAGAATAGCAGAAGTAGGCATACTAGATTCAAAATATCTCCACTTACAAGAGTTCCCACTGCCCTCTATGAAAACTAGATAGTTCCTGAAAAGTAAATGCTCACTCTTATGACTTGAATTACATAGTTTCTCTAATAGCATCTGCTGCCTGCTATGATGACAAGCTAAATTGTAAAATTGACTGTTAGGATGTTGTAGAGTTGGCTAAGGTTTCCTTTTATGTTCTATCTCAATTTTGAAGAAAGCCAAGCACATATTCCTTTTAATTTTTTTTCCTTTCTTTTCTTGCTTTGTCCTGTCTGTCCCCCTCTCTCTCTTTCTTTCTTTCTTTCATTACTTTTTTACTTTATCTCTCGATTGATTGATTGATTTTTGGTGGAAACATCGGAGGAGATTATTCACTGCTCATCTCATAGGGTGTCTGAATTTTCCAGTATACTGTTAATGACCTGATGAAATGAGGTATAGACTTGATTGCCATCAAAAGTAAGTTGATTCACTACATTGATTATAATATAACATTACCTTGTTCAGAAAAGATAGCCAAGAAATTTTGGGAAATAGAATAAAGTATATGACTAATTGTTATAACATATGTACAATATGCAGTGGGATACATGACTAATGGTTAATTATACCATCTAAAATACAGGACAAGATCAATTTGTTAAATTATTAGGAATAGCTTGAGCATGGGTCACAGAAGACATTCCATAAACAGTACAGTGTACAAACTCTTTTACTTCATTCTTCTAACAATAAAGTGCTACAACACTATAGGAGACTTTTTGGATTTTGGTAGACACATATATATCACATAAGGATCTTATTAACATCTATACAAAAGTTACCAGAAAGAAATCTGAATCTGTGAAAGTTTCAGAGCAAAAAAGGGTTTTTGAGAGACTTGCAGACAATTGCAGTGCAAGCAACACAATTAGGGATATATTATATTAATATACAAATATGTCATTAATGATGATTTTAGGGGGACATATTTTATCCATGAGGTGGTTGTAGCTTGCCTTTTGGAACCAATAGAACCTCAGAGAACTTCATTATCTTGTTGGCGGAATGGTCTAAAACTTATGTTTATTAAACAAAGCAAGATAGTTTTACAATGGAAGCTTCCAAATCTCATTTCCATATTTAAATTGGTAATTTACCACCATTTGACTACAGAAGTTGAAGAATAAGACTTTGAATAGGCAGAATTACGGAAGTATATGTGGCTTTACAGGAAAACTTAAATCTTGTCCCCAGGAGGTGATATTTGAATATTTAAGAGCATGTGACAGGACCAAAGAATTCTTTCTTATGGCCAAGCAAATGAACCCTCCTTAGTTGGATAAATTAAAACAACACTCCAAAGGGAATCCAATCACAGAAATTACTGTGCAGAATATGTGAGGGGAATTAAATTTGATCATGTAGCTTCTTCCAACCCCAGGAAAGAAAAAAAAACTGTTGCTTATTCAGTTGGGGTTTAGAATTCAAAGGTGGATTTCCTACTGATCCTTGGAGGTCGCTATTTGGATATATGAAATGAGAAGGCACAGTGGTTCTTGGGCTATATGTTTGTGGGCTTGGCCACAACTAAAGATGCTGATGCAGTAAAATGCTGTTCAGAAATAATAAAGAAATGATGTAAAGATGAATCAGGAAAGAGTTAACAGTAGCCTGAAGTGGCTGCAAATGGATCCTGAGAAAATACAGCTCTACATCAGGTGCTGCTTATCCTCTGATCAAAATAACACCTAACAAAAGAAGTAAGCGTTTAGAACAAAGTATTGTGCCTCAAAGCAATTCCTGGGGTTATGTCTTTATATTAATATAGTCATTCCACTGGAGGCAATTTGACAAAAAACAAAACTGTTGTATAGATCTAGGAGATGCCTTATTACCCCCAAGTATCAGTTAAATTGAGAGTTGGATGAGGAAATAAAACACCTGTTAACAGAAATTTAGCTGAAGAGTAGTAGATTATATTCTGCAAAAAAATGGTCTCTGTCTCTCTTTCTTTTTCTATTTTCTGTGCTTCCATTTGGACACTTTCAATTGATTTATCTTACAATTCACTCTGTCTCTCTCTGTATTTTTTGCTGTATATAGTCTACTATTAAATTCATTTTAGAATTCTGGATTTTGTATGTTCTAGAACATCTAGATTTTTAAAAATTCACTTTATAGATTCCTGTTAAATTCTCTATGCATTTTTCCATTTTTCATATTTTTATATATTCTAGAACATATTAATCAGAATTATTCTAGGTCCTTGTTAGGTAACCTCAATACTTGAATCATCTGTGGGTATAATTCTATTTTTTTTGTCTTTCATTTCCAGTCAAATGGTCCATGTTGTTTCTGTATCTTTTCAGATACTGTTATCTTCCTTTGGAAATTATTAACATTTCCTTCTTTTAGGAAAGTAGAGTGGTTACTAGTCTCATTAATTATGGGCTGTCTTGAATTGAGTCTGGATTGCAATCCTTATAAATCTAGGTTTACCTTTGATTTGTCTTTGGGTTTCCAGGGTTTTCAACTATAATCCTCTTATATTTTGTGGACCATTGCTCTAGTGGTTTTTTTAACTCTAGTATATGCCTAATGAACCTTTCAAAAATATCCTGTTTGCTTGTCAGTGACATTTTGCTAATGATTTTAGTCATGATTTCAAGCAACTTTAGGCTTTAGCAAATGTATTAAGAGAGAAGTAGTTATGTCTTTGAAATCCCCATCTTCACCAGAAATTCTTGTGGCATCTTTGTCCAGTCACAGTACTACTCTCTGGGCTATGATCTGGATCTTCAACCTCCTGCTTTAATCAGAATTAGGAAATTCTCTTAGAGTAGAAGCAGCTATAGCACCCAGGTCACTATTCCAAGATTTCTCCTGCTCTATGCCTTTGCACCTCTCATTTTGATCTGCACTGTTAGCTTTCTGTCTCCTTCAAACAGGTAAGATGTGTATTTTGTTGGCTTTTCTAGTTATTTTAGGTAGAAGCACTGATTGGCTTTCAGAAACTTTATTTCACGAAACTGGGAAATATTTCAAAGCATAGTTTATTAGACTTTTTTCATGTAGAGGAAATTAGAAGTCATTAGAATCTCTTGTTAGAGCTCAATAGCATACTTATGTATAAAATAAATATGTAACAACATAAACTGTATAGGTTATAGATACACATGTTAAATTGGAAAAAAAATAGGAAAAAAGTGGACACAGAAATCTTATTTTCCCATTAAATCATTCTTGTAAAAAAATGTGTCTTTCACTGAGTCTAAAAGCATCCACATACTGAAAGTATATGTTTAAATTTTTGACCAACCTGGCTGCCCGGTCAAGCATTAGATGGTTATTAATGATGCAATGCATGGTGCATAATAAAAGTAAACAACTGAGGTGGGCTTTTTTGTGCATGTACTTTGGTTTTTGTTTTTTAGTTTTTTTCTGTAGTTTTTTTTTCTGATGAAAATATGTAACAGCAAAGTGTTTAGATTTAAAAAAAAAACCTGAGTTGCTGCTATTCAAAGAATGGCAATAAATTTTTTATCTTATGTGATTGTAAATATAGATTTCCCTAATAATAATATATATTATACACATTATTTCAATTAGAAAACATTATTCACAGGAATATTTTACCTAAAAGTCTTATTAAATATAAAGGTTTATATTCTAATTATCTTAATTCTAGCATTTGATTCTTAATAAGAGATAATGATATATTCTTATTTTTTCTTATTTATTTCAAATATCATTGTCTCTAATGCATTTTATTTTTAGTTTCTCACTGTGTAAAACATAAGAACAATATTGAAATACATTCTAAATTATTTTTTCTAAGGTAGCCATATTGTATTATTATTACTTATTATCATTAATATTATAGTTATTCCTTTTTGACCACTAAGAAAGGAGGCAAATCAAACAATGAGTAATTAAAATACCTTCCCACTTGATCCAATCTAATCAACCACTAGACCAAATGTCCAGCTTTTCTTGGAAGTAAATCATATTAGATTAGAATTGAAACACATTGCTGTGTTGTAATACCCTGGTCCTTAATTAAATTCACAGCATCTTCCTTGCAACAAGAAAAGTTTAATCCATGTGTTCTGACTGAAAGTGGGGCATACAAAAGTCCCAGTGTGGGCTATTATCTGATCCATTATGATGGCAGGTTTTTTGTTAAAAGTTGATTTGTAGGCTAATTTGGAAATTTTTAAGTGAATTATTTCAGCATGTTATCAAAAAGTGGCCTTGGGCTATTCCAAATTATGATAGCATAATTATTATCACAGGGAGATAAATTTTGTTTGCCTGAATTCTGTTCCTGGCTATCTTTGTGGGTACTTATTCAGATTAGCATCATCTCTGTGTTAGCAAATAGCACATGTGGCTATTTTACGTGTCACTAAAAAGGCAAAATAATACTTATTAAATGGTCAGGTTATTTAATCTATAGACATTCATATAACAGAGACCAGAGAAATCATAATACAGTAATACACTTTAAATTTCTTGATTTAAATAAATGCCCTTAAGGGCTTTCATCATTTTAATTAATTACCAAAAATTGTTCCATTAGTAAATATATGTATAGGAAAGTCAATTACATATTACATCTTAGTATTTCATTCTAGACTTGTAGAACTTACTCATGGTTTTTGTCTGTTTGTTTTAGTAATATAGGCCACTTCAGCAGATACTGTAATATATATATATATATATATATAAATTATGTATTTCTGATATAGTTAGTGGATAAAAATGTTGCATAGAAAATGTATCTGTTGACATCTCACCACTTATTGTTCCAAGGAAAAATTTCTAAACCTCAAAAATAATTATGAACAAGAGAACAATATTTTATATTAATTACTTCTGAAGTACTATTTCTAAGATATATAGTGTAGCCTCTACATATGAGATCAATAAACTTAAAAGAATACTCTTTCTTTCTCATTGACTAATTTCATGTACTTTTTGACTTCTGTGTTCTAGTTCGCAGTAGTTCACTCCCACATTTTTATCAAGTTGTGTTACTTATGTACAAAAGCTCATTGTAGTTATCAATTAATGACCTATCCTGGCCCCTTCAAATCTACTATTATACATTGTCAGAAATTATAGCTTTTCTCTGTACAAGATGAGTGCAGAGAGGAGGAACAGGAGGCTCTTCATTCTGGAATGTGTGGTTATTTTATATCAAGGTGTAGAGAGAAAATGAAGAGCTGATCGTGTTATTGGGGAAGGTTTTTCCCATACACTAAATTGAAATAAAGAAGACTAAAAATGTGGCTGTTTCTCTATCACACAGAATGTCCAAAATATAATAACATAATTGAACACCCCAAAAGAAGTATAAAGAGTATTCAGTTCACTAAATTAAACAGTAATATGCTGAACTATCATACAAAAATCACCTTGACTGAATTAAAAAGAAAAACATATGAATGGAAAAATTTGAAATCAGTTAAATTAAGTTGTTTCAGTTTCAGGGTAATAGAAAAACTAAGAAACATGTTTAAAGGGCGATTTATTCACTGGAACACAGACCTTTTAATGAGAAGAATAAGATTTAAAATTTTTTATTGTAATAACAACAACCATTTTTTGTGTGAATTCTGTAAGACTTATCAGTGTGGTTAGCTACACCCTGAAGGACATTCATGATGATCAGATATTTGCACTCCTCAGTGAAAACTCGAACAACTCAAGTCCAGAAAGATGCTCAGATTGAGGAAGGGAGGTGAAGAGATACTGGGGTCCAAAGGCCAAACCAGGCAGAAAAATGTGTCTGCTCAGTATTTGCGTGAGATTGAGATGGCCAAGTTGCAGAGGGACAACTAGCTGAAGAAGGCCAAGTATGACATCTAGGTCAACACCCTCTGAGCACAGGGTGACCTGGCCAATCAGCTTCAGGTAGCCTAGACTAAGCAGCAGCTGGAGGAACAGGAGGCACAGGTGCAGGTGATGGAGCATCCCAGCAGGGGGCAATGCAGGAGCAGGAAATGGCCTTGCTAGAGCTAGAGATTCGAGTTCAGAATATATTTGTGTGGGTTTTTTTCTCCCCATTTAAGTGCTTTATTGATTCCCTTATATTGTTTTCAATTCATGATGTATTTTTGTAACAAGAGGCCTATACACTGAAAACAAGGTAGGAAGCAGGGAAGAAATCAATATCAGAAGATGCCTTCTAGAATCTTAGTTAAAGTCTTTGAATGAAAAAGTAAACTTCCAGTTAGCTCAAATAGGATAAAAGAAATTGACCTGGTGAAGCTAATTCAAATGATGACAGAACACAAATAAGAAATGAAATGTTGGCCAAATAGGGGAGAAAAAGGAACATTTGTACACACTTGGTAGGAATGTAAATTGGTGCAGCCACTGTGGAAAAGAGTATGGAGGTTTCTTAAAAAACTAAAAATAGAACTACCATATGATCCTGCAATCCACTCCTGGGTATATATCCAAAAAAACCAAAAATACTATTTCAAAAAGATACATGCACCTCAGTGTTCATAGCAGCATTACTTACAATAGCCAAAAATATGGAAGCAAGCTAAGTGTCCATCAAGAGATAAATAAAGAAGATGTGGTGAGGGAGACCTTCAAGACGATGGAGAAGTAAGATGTGGAGATCACCTTCCTCCCCACAAATACATCAGAAATACATCTACATGTGGAACAACACCTACAGAACACCTACAAAGATTCCTAC
Source organism: Orcinus orca (assembly GCF_937001465.1). Classification (NCBI taxonomy): domain Eukaryota; kingdom Metazoa; phylum Chordata; class Mammalia; order Artiodactyla; family Delphinidae; genus Orcinus; species Orcinus orca. The sequence continues at coordinate 42,343,618 of NC_064576.1, read as the reverse complement.
ACAGGATAAATCCAAGGAGAAACATGCCAAGACACATACTAATCAAACTATAAAAATTAAATACAAAGAAAAAATATTAAAAGCAGCAAGGAAAAGACAACAAATAACATACAAGGGACTCCTCATAAGATTAACAGCTGATCTTTCAGCAGAAACACTGCAAGCCAGAAGGGAGTGTCAGGAAATAATTAAAGTGATGAAAGGGAAAAATCAAGATTACACTACCCAGCAAGGATCTCATTCAGATTCAATGGAGAAATTAAAACCTTTACAGACAAAGAAAAGCTAAGAGATTTCAGCACCACCAAACCAGCTTTACAGCAAATGCTAAAGGAACTTCTCTAGGCAGGAAACACAAGAGAAGGAAAATATGTACAATAACAAACCCAAAACAATTAAGAAAACTGTAAGAGGAACATACATATTGATAACTACCTTAAATGTAAATGGATTAAATGTTCCAGCCAAAAGACCTAGACTGGCTGAATGGATGCAAAAACAAGAGCTGTATATATGCTGTCTACTAGAGACCCACTTCAGACCTAGGGACACATACAGACTGAAAGTGAGGGGATGAAAAAGATATTCCATGAAAATGGAAATTAAAAGAAAGCTGGAGAAGCATTCTCATATCAGACAAAATAGACTTTAAAATAAAGACTATTACAAGAGACAAAGAAGGACACTACATAATGATCAAGGGATCAATACAAGAAGATATAACACCCATATTTATGCACCCAATTTAGGAGCACCTCAATACATAAGGCAAATGCTTACAGCCATAAAAGGGGAAATTGACAGTAACACAATCATAGTAGGGGATTTTAACATCCCAGTTTCACCATTGGAAAGATCATCCAAAACAAAAATAAATAAGGAAACACAAGTTAATTGATGTTTATAGGACATGCAATCCAAAAACAACAGAATAAACTTTCTTCTCAAGTGCCCATGGAACATTCTCCAGGATAGATCATATTTTGGGTCACAAGTCAAGCCTTGGTAAATTTAAGAAAACTGAAATCATATCAAGTATCTTTTCCGACCACAATGCTATGAGACTAGATATTATTTACAGGAAAAAATCTGTCAAAAATATAAACATATGGAGGCTCAACAATACACTACTAAATAACCAAGAGATCACTGCAAAAATCAAAGAGGAAATCAAAAAATACCTAGAAACAAATGACAATGAAAACACAATGATGAAAAGCCTATGGGATGCAGCAAAAGAGGTTCTATGAAGGAAGTTTATAGCAACACAATGCTACCTCAAGAAAGAGGAAATACCTGAAATAAACAACCTACCTTTACACGAAAAGCAATTAGAGAAAAAAGAACAAAAAATCCCCAAAGTTAGCAGAAGGAAAGAAATCATAAAAATCAGATCAGAGATAAATGAAAAAGAAATGAGGAAAACAATAGCAATTATAAATAAAACTAAAAGCTGGATCTTTGAGAAGATAAAGAAAATTGATAAACCATTAGCCAGACTCATCAAGAAAAAAAGAGAGAAGACTCAAATCAATAGAATTAGAATGAAAAAGAAAAACTAACAACTGACACTGCAGAAATACAAAGGATCATGAGAGATTACTACAAGCAACTATATGCAAATAAATTGGACAACTTGGAAGAAATGGACAAATTCGTAGAAAAGCAAAACCTTCTGAGACTGAACCAGGAAGAAACAGAAAATATAAATAGACCAATCACAAGCACCAATATTGAAACTGTGATAAAAATCTTCCAACAAACAGCCCAGACCAGATGGCTTCACAGGTGAACTCTATCAAACATTTAGAGAAGAGCCAACACCTATACTTTTCAAACTGTTCCAAAATATAGCAGAGGGAGGAACACATCCAAACTCATTCTATGAGGCCGCCATCACCCTGATACCAAAACCAGACACAGGTGTCACAAGGAAAGAAAACTATAGGCCAATATCATTGATGAACATAGATGCAAAAATCCTCAACAAATTACTAGCAAACAGAATCCAACAACACATTAAAAGGATCATGCAACATGGTCAAGTGGAGTTTAACTCAGGAATGCAAAGATTCTTCAATATAGGCAAAACAATCAATGTGATACACCATATTAATAAATTGAAGGAGAAAAACCATATCATCATCTTAATAGATGAAGAAAAATCTTTCGACAAAATTCAACACCCTTTTATGATAAAAACCCTTCAGAAAGTAGGTGTAGAGGGAACTTACCTCAACATAATAAAGGCCATATGTGACAAGCCCACAGCCAACATCATTCTCAGTGGTGAAAAACTGAAACCATTTCTCTAAGATCATGAACAAGAGAAGGTTGTCAACTCTCACCACAATTATTCAACATAGTTTTGGAAGTTTTAGTCAGAGTAATCAAAGAAGAAAAAGAAATAAGAGGAATCCAAATCAGAAAAGAAGAAGTAAAGCTGTCATGGTTTGTAGATGACATGATACTATACATAGAGAATCCTAAATATGTTACCAGAAAACTACTAGAGCTAATCAATGAATTTGGAAATGTAGCAGGATACAAAATTAATGCACAGAAATCTCTGGCATTCCTATACACTAATGATGAAAAATCTGAAAGTGAAATTAAGGAAACACTCCCATTTACCACTGCAACAGAAAGAATAAAATATCTAGGAATAATCTTACCTAAGGAGAAAAATGACCTATATGCAGAAAACTATAAGGCATTGATGAAAGAAATTAAATATGATACAAATTAAATATGATACAAATAGATGGATAGATATACCATGTTCTTGGATGGGAAAAATCAACATAGTGAAAATCACTATACTACCCAAAGCAATCTACAGATTCAATTCAATCCCTATCAAACTACCAATGGCATTTTTCACAGTAGAACAAAAACTTTCACATTTATATGGAAACACAAAAGACCCCAAATAGTCAAAACAATCTTGAAAAAAGAAAAATGGAGCTGGAGGAATCAGGCTCCCAGACTTCAGATTATACTACAAAGCTGCAGTAATCAAGACAGTATGGTACTGGCACAAAAAAAGAAATATAGATCAATGGAACAGGATAGAGAGCCCAGATATAAACCCACACATGTATGGTCACCTTATTTTTGATAAAGGGGGTAAGAATATACAATGGCGAAAAGACAGTCTCTTCATTAAGTGGTGCTGGGAAAACTGGACAGCTACCTGTAAAAGAATGAAATTACAACACTCTCTAACACCATACACCAAAATAAAGTCAAAATGGATTAAAGACCTAAATGTAAGACCAGACACTATAAAACTCTTAGAGGAAAACATAGGAAGAACACTCTTTCACATAAATCACAGCAAGATCCTTTTTGACCCACCTCCTAGAGAAATGGAAATACAAACAAAAATAAACAAATGGGGCCTAATGAAACATAAAACTTTTGCACAGCAAAGGAAACTATAAACAAGATGAAAAGACAACCCTCAGAATTGGAGAAAATATTTGCAAATGAAGCAACTGACAAAGGATTAATCTCCAAAATGTACAAGCAGCTCATGCAGCAGCTCAATATCAAAAAAACAAACAACTGAATCCAAAAATGGGCAGGAGACCTAAATAGACACTTCTCCACAGAAGATATACAGATTGCCAACAAACACATGAAAGGATGTTCAACATCACTTATCATTAGATAAATGCAAATCAAAAATACAACGAGGTATCACCACACATCAGTCAGAATGGCCATCATAAAAAAATCTACGGACAATAAATGCTGGAGAGGCGATGGAGAAAAGGGAACATTCTTGCACTGTTGGTGGGAATGTAAATTGATACAGCCACTAGGGAGAACAATATGGAGGTTCCTTAAAAAAAATAAAAATAGAACTACCATATGACCCAGCAATCCCACTACTGGGCATATTTCAAAACCATAATTAAAAAAGTCATCTACCACAATGTTCACTGCAGTTGTATTTACAATAGCCAGGACATGGAAGCAACCTATGTGTCCATTGACAGATCAATGGATAAAGAAGATGTGGCACATATATACAATGGAATATTACTCAGCCATAAAAAGAAATGAAATTGAGTTATTTGTAGTGAGGTGGATGGACCTAGAGACTGTCATACAGAGTGAAGAAAGTCAGAAAGAGAAAAACAAACACAGTATGCTAACACATATGTATGGAATCTATAAAAAAGAAAAAAAAGTTCTGAAGAACCTAGGGGCTGGACAGGAATAAAGACACAGAGGTAGAGAATGGACTTGAGGACACGGGGAGGGGGAAGGGTAAGCTGGGACAAAGTGAGAGTTGCATGGACATATATACACTATGATATGTAAAATAGATAGCTAGTGGGAAACAGCCACATAGCACAGGGAGATCAGCTTGGTGCTTTGTGACCACCTAGCGGGGTGGGATAAGGAGGGTGGGAGGGAGTTGTAAGAGGGAGGAGATATGGGGATATATGTATATGTATAGCTGATTCACTTTGTTATAAAGCAGAAACTAACACAGCGTTGTAAAGCTATTATACTCCAATAAAGATATTAAAAAATAAATCAATAAATCAATAAATTTCAGCCCCATTAAAAAAAAGATATGGTATATATACACAAACACACATACACACATGCACACCCATAGACACTCACACACACAATGGAATACTACTCAGCCATAAAAAGAATAAAATGTTGCCATTTGCAACATCAGGGATGGACTTGAAGGGCATTATGTTAAGTGAAATAAGTCAGACAGAGAAAGGCAAATACTGTATGATATCAGTTATTTGAGGAATCTAAAAATTACAACAAACTAGTGTCTATAACAAAAAAGAAGCAGACATATATAGAGAGAACAAACTAGTGGTTACCAGTGAGGAGAGAGAAGAGGGCAGGGGCAGGATAGGGGTAGGTGAGTAATAGGTACAAATTATTATGTGTAAAATGAGCTGCAAGTATGTATTGTACAACACAGGGAATACAGCCAATATTTTATAGTAACTATAAATGGAGTATAACCTTTAAAAATCATGAATCACTATATTGTATGCCTGTGACTTGTATAATATTGTACATTAACCATACTTCAATAAATAAAGAAATTAACACTAATAAAAGAAGAAGACAATGGGAACCCAGTGCTGCAAGCCTGAAGCACCTAGTCAATACAGATAATTCCCATCTGCTAACACAGAGAGAGGCAGAAGATGTTTCTGTATGGATGCATGAGGAGACCGAGGCCTTTGCCCTAGAGGCCAGAGTCCCAGGCCAAATCTAAGCAGGTGGCCAAGCAAGCAGTAACTTTCCAGCTGTACCAGGAGGCTGCTCAGCTGATGCTGCTAGAGAATGTGCCACAGGTGGCAGGAAGGACCAGTGGTCCTTTGGCATCAGCCAATAAGGTCATGCTGGCATCCCGTGGAAGTGGACCCATGGGAGTGGCCAGAATGACCTGTGAAGTACTGGACATCCTGAGACACTGCCCTGAGAGTGTGGAGAGACTCACAGGTGTCAGCAGCTCCCAGGTAGACCACCAGCACTTGCAAACAGCCTGAGGCCTCAAATTTCACTGATGCCTAGAGTCATGGCTCAAGTTCCCTGAATGATCCCCTATTGCATGCACTTCAACTGGCCGCTCTGAACATGTTCCTTGACAGCTGTTGTTCCACCCTCATCTCTCCTTGCCAAATTGTCTGTTCTTTGCCTCAGAGGGGAAGAGTTTCTCGCCTTCCCAACTCTACACTGTCAAGACTTCCAGTCCCCTGCGGGCCCCATGCCAACCTTCTGATTACCCCACCCCACCTCAACTCATTTAACTTTACATTTCCAGTCAAATTAGACTCTGAGCCTGTTGTCTAGAATTATTTGCTGACTTAGGTTAAAGGGTTTCCTGAAGGTTCTCAATTTCACTTACTAAATAAATTGCTCTTAATAAGTTTAAAGAAAAAAATTTGGTTCATTTTTTGCAACTAATAGAGTGATATGTAGTCTCCATTCAGTAACATACAATAAGGAAACACTTTTCTTTATGATGCTCTAAATGATACAAATGTGCTATTTTAGAGGGAAAAACCCTCCCTTCCATCTAATTTTGGAAGTCTTGGTGTGAGATGGGGTCTAATTTTTCTAGTAAAGAGTTGAAGATGAACATTTAATTTTTCTCCTTGTCCTGGTGTTAAGGTCACAGACAAATGAAGATGCTAACTAAGAATTTAAGTCTCCACTAAATAACTTGAAAGCAAAAGGGCAGTTTAGAACTCACCTATAGAACCATATTTCCAAAATCTGCAGCAAGAGTGACCAGTGGTGGCAGCAATTGTATCCAGCAGCAGCAATGACTAGCAAGAAAAAAATGAGATTTATTTTCTTTTGGTAGTGTTGTTGATGGTAGTGTGTATTTGTGTTTCTTACCTAAATGTGGTTATCAGATAAAATACAGGATGCACAGTTAAATTTGAATTTAAGGTAAACCTCAAGTTCTATTTTTAATAAGTATACTCTGAATTTTACATGGGGTTACTTCTACTACTTCTTTGTTGTTGCTATTATTTAACTGAATTTCCAATTTAACTGGGCACCCTGTATTTTAATTTGATAAATTTGTAATCTATCCAGTAGCCTTATATTGAATGTGTTTTCACCTTGAGTTAGCAGATTCTTTGTTGCCAAAAGCTTTGATTTTATAAAAGTCAGTACCATGAAGAGGGGAGCTAAAGATAATATGTACTAGTTTGTTAATTTTAATTAGAGATAGTGATAAGATTAGAGAGGAACCTAATACATGCTACATTTAGAAGATGTCAACACTTGCTAAGCATGTACAAAACACTTATTTAAATTGTAACATTGTTTGATATTGGAATATAAGAATTGCATTTAGGAACTGAGCAAGTAATCTTCAAACGTTGAAGTGTGTTGGACACTTTGGGTCTTGAGTATAAGTAAGTTTGCACATGTGGCAAGTTTTGTACCAAGAAGACTTATCTAAATAAGAGAAAAGAGAGCAATATGGCATTGATAAGAAAGGGTCTCTTTCCTGAAGCTAGATGTTAAATTTGACTACTAAGCAAATAATCTAGGGCCTAGCAGATTTAGAAAGTTGATTTCTCTGTACCAAGGTAATGCTCATAGGAGCAGAGAGGAAGGCCAGAGGCTGAAGAGAATTATATGGAGTTTAAAAGAATACTGATCTCTCAAATATCATCTCCATATTTTCCTTTAAGCAATTCTACCTGACAATAGATGCAATACCTCCACTTGTGAGGATGCAGCTGCAATGGAACCTGACAACAAAGTGTAGATTAACTAAACAATGCTGTCTTGATGTCCCCTTAGGCAAATGGAAAGTGAAGGTAAAGAATGTATATGGTATCCTTCCCACCCTCCTTATCCCACCCCTCTAGATGGCCGCAAAGCACCGAGCTGATCTCCTTGTGCTATACAGCTGCTTCCCACTAGCTGTCTATCTTACATTTGGTAGTATATATATATATATGTCAATGTTACTCTCTCACTTCATCCCAGCTTACCCTTCCCCCTCCCCGTGTCCTCAAGTCCATTCTCTATGTCTGTATCTTTATTACTGTCCTGCCCAGGATATGGGGATATACATATGCATATAGCTGATTCACTTTGTTATACAGCAGAAACTAACACAACATTGTAAAGCAATTATACTCCAATAAAGATGTTAAAGGAAAAAAGAAAAATGTGAATTTCCTTTGTAGGCTAGAGATTAAAGAAAAAAAAAAAAAGAATACATATGGTTTACTTAGGTAAATTTTAGGTAAACTTTTTTTTGATTAATTAATTTTTGACTGTGTTGGGTCTTTGTTGCTGCACACGGGCTTTCTCTAGTTGCAGCCAGCAGGGGCTACTCTTCATTGCAGTGCATGGGCTTCTCATTGCAGTGGCTTCTCTTGTTGCGGAGCATGGGCTCTAGTTGCGCAGGCTTCAGTAGTTGTGGCTCGCAGGCTCTAGAGCACAGGCTCAGTAGTTGTGGCACACAGGTTTAGTTGCTCTGCGGCATATGGGATCTTCACAGATCAGGGTTCCAACAATTGTCCCCTGTACTGGCACATGGATTCTTAACCAATGCACCACCAGGGAAGCCCTAGGTGAACTTTTTAAGTAGGTAAAATTTATTTATCATGCTGTTCAGATTTTAAAAAAAACAAACAAACAAATTTAACCCATAGGAAAATAAAAGGTAGAAAAATTATTAAAGATAAAATAGAAAATTAATGGCTTAAATAAAAATTTGTAGTGGAGGTAACATATAAATATTCAAATGATAATTAATAAAAAACTAATAAATATCATAATTACCAAGCAAGAATAATAGTAACATAGAAAAATCAGCTCACCACTATTCATCAAATATATATGTATGTAAATATGTACATATACATATATATGTATATCAGGAATGATCCAGCACTTCATAAACTGATCATGAAAATATATGAATAAAAATTTTATGCTAATAATTTAGTAAATGTACATTAGAAGAATAAATTATTTGAAAAATGTAACAAAACCCAACAAAAAACTATGTATAGAATAATATGTATCCAAAAAAACCTAAAATTAAACATCTTCCCAGAAAAGTTACTCTAACAGTGTAATTTCTTTCTAAACCTTTAAGGAACAAATAAAATGACTCTTTCACATTTTTTTTTGTGATATCAGTAAGAGAAAAAGACGTCAAAACTTGTTTTATGTGGGCAACAAAAATTTAATATTAAAACTCACAAAAAAACAGAATAGAGAACCCAGAAATACACCCACATAAATATAGACAACTAAATTTTGACAAAGAAGGAAAGGAACAAAATGGAGCAAAGGTAGTCTCCTAAACAAGTAGTGCTAGAAAACTGGACATCCACAAGCAAAAAAATGAATCTAGACACAGACTTTATACCTGTCAAAAGAATTAACTCAAAATGAATCATGAACCTAAATGTAAGATGAAAAACTATAACACTCCTCAAAGATAACATAGAAGAAAATCTATATAAACTTGGGTATAATGATGACTGTTTAGATGCAATATCAAAGACAGATCCATGAAAAGAAAAATAATAACCTGGACTTTATCAAAATAAAAATAAAATTCTGCAAGAGACAACATCAAGAGAATTGGAATACAATCCAAAGACTGGGTGAAAATATTTGCAAAAGACACATCTGATAAAAATCTGTTATTCAAAATGTACAAAGAACTCTTAAAACTCAAGTATAAGAACCCCTCCCCCAAATATGGTTAAAAAATGGGCCACAGACCTTAACAGAAATCTCATGAGAGAAGATGTACAGATGACAAATAATCATATGAAAAGATGCTCCAGGTCATATGTCACCAGGGAAATGAAAACTAGAAAAACAATGAGATACCACTATCTTCCTATTAGAAGGGACAAAATCCAGAACACTGACAACACCAAATGCTGGTAAGGAGGTGGAGCAATAGGAACACTCTTTCATTGCTGTTGGAAATGTGAAATGTATAGCCACTTTGGAAGACAATTTGGTGTTTTCTTACAAAATTAAACATACCCTTACCTTTTGACCCAGGAATTGTGTGTTCCTTTGTATATACCAAAAATATCTGAACAATTTTGTCCACACAAAAACCTGCCCACAGATGTTTATAGCAGCTTTATTCATAATTGCTAAAATTTGGAGGCAACCAAGATGTTCTTCATAAGGTGAGTGGATAAATAAACTGTAGTACATCCAGACAGTGGATGTACTAAAAAAAAAAGTATATGTAAAGTCATGAAAAGACATAGAGAAAACTTAAATACATATTACTAAGTAAAAAAAGTCGATCTGAAAATGACATACTGTATGGTTCAGAATATATTATATTCTGGAAAAGGCAAAGCTATGGAGACAGAAAAAAAGCAAAACAAAAAAAACCAACAACAGTGGTTTCTGCTAGTGAGATAAATAGGTGGAGCACAGAGGATTTTTAGGTCAGTAAAAAACTCTGTATGATACTATAATGATGGATTCATACCATTATATTTTTGCCCAAATCTATATAATGCACAACACAAAGAATGAATTGTAATGTAAACTATGATTATGATGTGTCAGTGTAGGTTCATCAGTTGTAACAAATGCACCACTATTGTGATCGATGTCGATAAGGGGAGAGGCTAAACTTGTGTGGGGGCAAAAGATAAATAAAAATCAACATACTTTCCTTTCAGTTTTTCTAAGAAAATGAAGTGTTTAAAACATACAAACAAAAACTCAACAAGGACATTACAAGAAATTAAGTTTACATGTCAATAATCTCATGTAATCACAAACAGATTGAAATGCAAAGTTGGTTTAAATTTGAAAATCAGCCAATGTAATTTCATTACATTAATAAACAAAGAGAAGATGCTTATTATCTCAGTAGATACAGATCAGCCAAACGAGAAAAAGAGCAGAATAATAAAAACAAGGGAACTTTCTTCATTTAATAAAGAACATACACTAAAAAGTTGTATATTATACGTAATGGTAAATTATTGATAGTTTCATCTGGATAGTGAAAACAGACAAGGATGTCTATCATCATTAGTATTCACATTGTGATGGAAGTTCAAATGGGTGCAAAATCTGATTTTTAATGGTTGGAAAGAAAACGTAAAACTGTTATTTCTCACATGTGAATATAAGATATTTAAAATAATTTTCAGACAAATAGTACAACTAATAGATGAATATAAATGAATGTGACAGGGTCGCTAAATACAAGGTACTTTTTATTAAAACAAGCAATTGTATTTATATGTATGACAAAAAATATTTATAGAAAATAAAATTAAAATAAAAGTCACCACTAAAATAACATGAATGAACTTAATAGAATACATTTAAGGAACACATTTATTTATTATACATAATTCATCTTTGTAGAAATGTTATTGAGAGAAACTTAAGAAGATCTAATTAAGGGAGAGATATTCCATGTTATTTTATTGGAAAATTTAATGTTGTAAATATGTCAACACAACATGCAATTGATCTAGGATTCTATGTAATTCTAGTAAAATGTCATTAAGTTTCTTACCTTTCTTTCTTTTTTAGAAATGGATTTATAAATTTGAGAACTATTATGTAAAAACAAATGGCCAAAACTACTCAAGATAAGCAAGAAAAACAGAGCTGGAGGATTATCATATATTAAAACTTATTTTGTATTTACAATAATTGAGGAAGTGGCATGTGATTGGAATGGAGCACAGTGAGAAACGCCAGAATCAAATGCATGCATACTTGGTCACTTGTTTTAGTACAAAGTTGATACTATGGACGAATTGGGTAAGGTTACATTTTTCAGTGAACTAGGCAGGATTCATTCTGTGCCCATATGGAAGAAAATGAACATAACTCCTATTTTACATCATTCACAAAACTAAATTCCACAAGATGTAAAACAACAAATATACTGAAATTTAAAATAAGATACTATGTAAATGTCCTTGAATTAGGGGAAATTTCTTCATAGAATATAGGAAAATTTTAAGAGAACTGGTCTTCATATGAAGAAAATTTGTTTAAAAATTGACACTGTTAAGAAGGTGCAAAATCAGGCCATGGAGTAGAAGAATATATTTGTAACATATGGAATCAAATAAGGAGTCTAGTCCAGAATACATGTTAAGAACTTGAAACCAACAGAAAATACAGATATCACAATATAATATTGGATAAAGAACTACTACAATAATAGCAAAAAAGTGCATCAAAATGACCAATGAACATATGAAAATGTTTTCACATTGCATAATAAACCAGAAAATTAAAATTCAAACTACAACAATGTATCACTTCTTGCCTCCCACTCCAGAGAGTGATACGAGAGAGAGAGAGAGAGAGAGAGAGAGAGAGAGAGAGAATCTTGATGGAAATGAAAAGAATATGGATTCTCAAGCCTTGCTGGTGGAAGTGTATATTACAAACATTCTTGAAGATATTTTGAATTAACTAAATTAAGGAAGCACAACTGGTGCTCCAAAATTTCAAATCTTATATATACATTGGGTTGGCAAAAAACTTCCTTTGGTTTTTAAGTAAAAATAAAAGACACGTTTTTCATTTTCACCAAGAACTTTATTGAACAACATATTCAGTATTTTGTTCCACTATCTTCTGTCATTTTTCAGGCAACTTCATAATTCCATCTTCCCAAAACTTTTTATCTTTTTGAGCAAAGAACTGTTCCAGGTGCCTTTTAACAGTCTTCCAGGGAGTTGAAATTTTTTCCATTAAGAGAATTTTGTGAAGACTGAAATAAATGGAAATCCAAAGGTGCAATGTCTGGGGAATACAGTGGATGAATCAGAACTTCCCAGCCAAGCTATAACAATCTTTACCTGGTCATCAAAGAAACATGCAATCTTGCATTATCCTGATGGAACATTATGTGTTTTCTGTTGACTAATTCCGGACGCTTTTCATTGAGTGCTACTTTCAGTTGGTCTAATTGGGAGCAGAATTAATCTTTTGGTTTTCTGGAAGGAGGTCATTATAGAGGACTCCCTTCCACTCCCACCATATACACAACATGTATATATTCTTCTTTGGATGAAGACAGGTCTTTGGTGTGGATTGTGGTGGTTCATTTCACTTGCCCCATGATCTCTTCCATTCCACATTATTGTATAGTATCCACTTTTCATGACCCATCACAATTTATTTTAAAAACAGAACAATTTTCTTATGTTTCAGTAGAGAATCTCATGTGGAAATATCGTCAAGAAGGTTTTTTTCTCTTAACTTATGTGGAGCCCAAACATCAAAGCAATTAGCATAACCAAGCTGGTGCAAATGATTTTCAAAGCTTGATTTGGGTATTTTGAGTATGTTGGCTATCTCCCCTGTGGTATATCATTGATTATCCTCAATTAATGTCTCAATTTGATTGCTATCAACTCAACCAGTCTACCCGACCATGGACCATCATCCAGTGAGAAATTTCTAGCATGAAACTTCACCTACCACCTTTGACACATTCGATAAGTCACAGCACCTTCTCCATATACTGCACAAATGCTTTTTTGCATTTCAGTTGTGTTTTTACCTTTCTTGAAATAATAAAGCATAATATGCTGAAAATGTTGCTTTTCTCTTCCATCTTCAATATTAAAATGGCTACACAAAAATTCACCTGTTTTGATAACTTTTTAAAAAAAATGCACACTGAAATAACAGCTGTCACAATACAACCTAACAAAATTGTTTCAAATGAAGTTACAGATAACTAAGCACTACTAGAACCATCTTACAGAAAAAAATGAATGAAAAACTCTCATGATATACATCACAAGAAATGTATAGTGTTGTTCATAGCACCATTTTAAATGAAAATATCAATAGAATGAATAAAATTGTGTTGTATTATACATATAAATGAGTACTGCACATCACGTGTCATGAAAATAATCTATAAGCAAACTTCAGCTACACACAAAAACAGAGGTGAAGATGACAAAAAGTGCTGTGCTAAAAAGTCAGGCACAGAACACATTCTATATGATTCCACTTCCTCAATATTAAGACAGAAAAAAAAAACCAGAGAAAATTGCACAACAGCATTTTAATATATGGTTAAATTTTACCAAAAAGTAAGATAATTTCATTAATGCCCACTTTTCAGTATATATGTTATATTTATTTAATATGTTTATACAGCTACATATAATACATGATGATATGTATAAGTACAACTGCATGTGTATCAAATCAACTCTTCTAAATTTCATATATCCAAAATTGGCACTAATTTCCTTTTTGTTACCTGTTTTATAAGATATGTAATCAGATTTCATTCTCAGTGATCACACTGAAAAAAAAATCACTCTTTTCTTCTTAGATATAACAAAACTGTATTTCCTCTTGGTCTTATCTTTAATGCTTTTGGTCCTCAAAAGATTATTTTTCTTTAAACCTCATTTTGTCAAAAGAACCCCCAGCTGATCTTTCTTTCTTTTTTTTTTTTTTGGCGGTATGCAGGCCTCTCACTGTTGCGGCCTCTCCCGTTCCGGAGCACAGGCTCCGGACGCGCAGGCTCAGCGGCCATGGCTCATGGGCCCAGCCGCTCCGTGGCATGCGGGATCCTCCCGGACCGGGGCACAAACCTGTGTCCCCTGCATCGGCAGGCGGACTCTCAACCACTGCGCCACCAGGGAAGCCCCCCAGCTGATCTTAATGCTGCTTCTCTTTTTCTTTTCTTTTTTCTTTCTTTTTTTTTTTTTAAGGGAATAGCAGTGTATATCACAATGATGTAAACTAATGCATGAGAATTCGGTCTTGTTTGGTATGTAAGTCAGGATAAACTAGTTGTGTTGAAGTTACAACCTGATCCCTCAACCTTAGTGATGCATCACAGAGTGGTTTAATTTCCCAGCTACACATCCACCTTAGACCAGGAGGGTCTGCTCATTTTTCTGAATCAGGGATTCAGACAGACAAATCTGATCTTGACAGGTCTTTGATAAAGTCTGTAACAGGAAAGAGGTGTAGAGAATTGTACATTGGCCCTCAGCAGCTTCTTATAAGAGTGCCTTGAGTTACTTCCCCTCATACTCCAATGACACTGCAAGTAATATAACCACATCTAACTTTAAGGTCTGTGGGAAAGTGCAGTCTTGTGTACCTATAAATAGAAGCTCTAAGATATTTGTAGGATGCCTAGTTATTACAATATGCAGGGTTCCTAAATTCAGACCTATGAATAATAGATATTAGGTCTTAGAATTTCCTAAGATGTATGTATCATTTTCTTTTTCAAAATGTTTTAAAAAGTGGGCACAAAATTATATTATTTTTAAAGTGTGCTGTGCATTGCATATACATTTGAAAACATATCTTCTAACAGTTTATAATTATGAGAAAAACTGTCTATTGTTCAGGTACAGTTATATTTTATCTAGTAGTTCACCACAAACATAGAGTCTTAATTGTTAAAACATTTTTCTATTTAGGTTATCATTATATTAAAGGAATAAAGATGTTGAGGATTCTGTGTTCAAAATTACTTGATGGAGCTACTTGAATTGCTATAGTAATACATCCAGCGATTAAGATGGTAATTTCCAGAGCTATTTGCAATAGTAAAATACTGCCTTGTATGAAGGTTTCTTACCCTTTTCACTCTCTGAGATAATTAAAAAATCATTATGTCCTGATTTTCTCCACATTATCTTATTCATGAATACATTGTATGTTTGTATTTCTTTGTATATAGGATTTTGTTTGTGTTGTATTTTTTTGATACTGAATAACTTATTAATATTTTTAAATATAACATTTAAATTCCAGATTCCCTACTTGAATTACAAGTCCTTATAGTACCCAGTATGGGAATCAGGAAGGATAGATACAAAAGAAAACACATGTATAGTTTCCTGGGGTCCATTGATTTTCTGGGGTTGGCTGTGTTGATAAAAAGCTTTTAGCTTTCTTTCTTTAGTCTCCTTATCCTTAGTCCCAGATGTTAGATAGACTTTTATTTTCTTTCTCATTTTATATTTGCCTCAAGTTCTTATCTGTTTATAGTCTCTTGCTTGTTTGCTTTGGATTCTGCTAGACTAACATTATAAAGTTTTGGGGATAGACAGGGATTGGGTCTTAAAAATGTTTTGGAGACTGATTTCCTTACCTGTACACCCCTATTTCAGCTTTCAAAGTGCTATGTGAACCTGTTCTTATTATTATATCCTGGTATCTAATTGTGGTGCAGCCTCCATCTCATTTTATTTTGATTCAGTATATTTCAGCTAATTATTCTTTCATACTCATGAACTCCTCCTAGATGAATTATTAACCTGTGTTATTACCCTGAAAAGTAGAATATAGCTTAATCATGATTCAGAACTATCACCATTATATTTCAATAATTTTTCTCCATAGTACTTTAAAATTAGTCAATTAAAAATAATTCACTCATATTTGAAAGGTACGAGTTAATAAAAACACATGTAAAGTAAAAACACATGTAATTTTATCCCTTATGAAATATAAACAAAACAAAGGCATGAAAAATATTACATAACAGTTCATAAAAGTCATGTAAGTCCTAATTTTATATAAAATCTTATATATATATAAAATCAGGACTTAAAAAATATATATATAACTTTCCATAGTTTGATTATGGTCAAAGATTTCAAGATGAACAGTTGCATTGGCTATGAGTAGAAAGCATATGTTCTAATGTATTAAAAGAGAAAGAACTATGTAAGACATTAACTTCCATATATAAAGTAACTTGATGAATGATAAATAACAGATTTGCAATGATACAGCAATATAACTTTCAGTCTATCTTCAAGTGGGTCA
This sequence comes from Orcinus orca, assembly GCF_937001465.1. Taxonomy (NCBI): domain Eukaryota; kingdom Metazoa; phylum Chordata; class Mammalia; order Artiodactyla; family Delphinidae; genus Orcinus; species Orcinus orca. The sequence continues at coordinate 42,327,277 of NC_064576.1, read as the reverse complement.
CAAACAATTTTCCTTCCATCAGAAAATTTATAATCCGGTATGATTAGAGGCATACCAAATTAGCAGGTAATTTTTTAAGAAGATTTATGGAAAAAATAGAACAGGACAATGTGTTTCGGAGAAATTCAAATTACATGAGACAGCCAGGTAACAATAGTCATATAATGCCCCTCTGAGGAAATTACAATGAACACCATTGTCAAATTTGAAAAGTAGAGACAAGGACTCATATATCTGCATAATAAGAAAGAGAGAAGAGAAAGAAGCAGATAAGTAAGCAGGGTCTTTTTCTTTAAGTATTTTATAGAAAAAAGTAGTAATGAGTTCACTTACTCTGCTGAGTAAAATGATGAAATGCTCTAAAATTTAAGGCAAGGGATTATGTGAACTGATTTGTAATTTTTAAGACAATCTGGCTAGTGGATTAGGTTTGGCTCTGATATAGCAACACTGAAAGAAGAAAGGCCACATAGGAAGCTATTTTAGTAATCCTTATGAGAGGTAATTGATACCATAGCACTGACCACAGCCAGTTCATCTCTACTTGGATAAACTTCAAACAATATACCCTTTTCAATGCCTGTAGTAGATGGTCTACAGTAAGAGCTTACTTGAAGAGAGAAGACCAGACAGCCAACATCAAAGCTCCATTTACATTGTTGAGATCATTGTAACCCTTCTAGACTCACCTGAGATGCCAGGGACTACATCCAGGCAGAGGTTTGTGTGTGTTTTCAGGCTTGACCATAGACCTGAAGAATGCTTTCCTGGCCAGTCCTCACAGGAGCAAACTGCCTCCCTACACAACACTTGGTTCACAGACAAGGCACTGCAGGCTCTGAAGGAGTTGCTGTCAAGGACTCATTATCAAGGACCCCCATCCCAAGCTTTTAGGCATATCTGTATCCCCATTCCAGATACTTCCATTCAGAAGTCTTTTTTTTTTCTTTTCTTAAACATCTTTATTGGAGTATAATTGCTCTACAATGGTGTGTTAGTTTCTACTTTATAACAAAGTGAATCAGCCATACATATACATATATCTCAATATATCCTCCCTCTTGTTTCTCCCTCCCACACTCCCTATCCCACCCCTCTAGGTGGTCACAAAATCTTTTTATCAGGGTGGGTGACAGGAGGCTTCAGCAGAGGCCTTCCTCAGGTGTCTCTGCTGAGACCTCCTTATCAAAGGGAGAGGAGAAAACTTGAGATATTTTTCTCCACTCTGACTCAGTGCCCATTGCTTTCCAGTCCTAGTCCTTTCCCTTCTCCCTCCCTTTAACCCACAGTTCCATAAAACTGCAGGGACCTTCTGTTTGGAGCCCTTCTGCAACAACAACAAAAAAGGGCTGAGAACTTGGTGATTAAGAAGAGGGGTATACAGACTCTATACGGACTACAAGTTAAGGAATCATATCTAGGGTCAAAAAACTACCTAGTGCAATGCAAGTCAAAGTATGGTCCATGTACCTGCAGCATTGGATTCACCTGGGATCTTGTTAGAAATGCAAATTAATGGTCTAACCCATACCAACTGGGTCAAACCCTCTTGGAACATAGGGCAGGGATCTGTGCGGTTTTTTTGTTTTTTTTCCCTTTGTGGTATGCGGGCCTCTCACTGCTGTGGCCTCTTCCGCTGCGGAGCAAAGGCTCTGGACGTGCAAGCTCAGCGGCCATGGCTCACGGGCCCAGCAGCTCCGCGGCATGTGGGATCTTCCCGCACCGGGGCACGAGCCCGTGTCCCCTGCATCGGCAGGTGGACTCTCAACCACTGTGCCACCAGGGAAGCCCGGGATCTGTGTTTTAACAAGCATTACATTTGATTAAGAATGAAAATGTTTGAGATCTACTAAGTCAGCGGGTTCTAAGGTATGTTTGCATTCACCTAAAATTATCAACTTTATTATTTTCTACGTCAGAAGAAGGAGTTTATTAATATAAATATTTTCAAAACCGGGACACAATGGTAATCTGAGGCTAAATAATTTGCCCAAAGCCAACAGTAAATAAATTGGATTGACATTATTTTTATAATGTTCTTGTTGCCTAGAGGATAAACTATGCAGAATTCATGTTTATTGAGATGTAATATACACACAATAAAATTCACCCCTTTTAAGTGTACTGTTTGATGAGTTTTGACATGCATATAACCATGCAATGACCACCACAATAAAGAATAGTTCCACTGGCCCCAAAATACTTCCTGAACTTTTGAATAAATCACATTCTCTCTTTCCCAGTTCTCCCATGGCTTTTTCCTCTTCTTTTATTTATTATTTTTTCATTTTATTGAAAATAATATAAATGCAATCATTCAGCATGCAGTCTTTTATGTCTGGCTTGAATGCATTTAGGTTAATGTGTTTGAAATTCAGTCATGTTGTTGCATGTCTATATAGTTATTTCCTACTTATTTTCCAATAATACACAAATGTATCCTATGATTTACCCATTCACCAGCTGATGAGTGTTTGGTTTGCTTACACATTTGGGCGATTATGAATGAAGATGTCTTGAACATAGTGATACATATTATTGTAGAAAGTATTTTTTTGCTTTTTTAAAAATAAATATCTAGGAATATAATTGCTGGGTTTTAAGGAGAATGTATGTTTAAATTTGTAGGATAAGGCCAAGCTCTTTTCCAGAGTGGTTTTACAATTTTACATTTTCACCAACAAAGTATTATAGTTCCAGTTGAACAATTTTCTCACCAACATTTGTTATTGTCAGGCATTTTAGTTCAGGCATTCTAATATGTGTATAGTAACACCTCATTTTGCTTTTAATTGAATTCACTTCATGATTAATATTTGTCATTGAAGGTAAAGAAAAAAAGTAGAGGAATAATTTTCTGAAGAGAGACAAGGGCCTTTTGAAGAATTTATATTATTGATTAGAGTCAAGATTGTTCATATTTTGGAAGCCAGAGAATGGAGGAAATGCCACTTTTTTAACAATGGAGCTGAGCAAATTAGATGTTGGTTGCATTTCTTCCATCATAAGTAGTTTTGATTAAACTCATACAAGCCACCAGCTAAGGATGAAACACTCATGTTAACTCCCACCTCAATATGTTAATTAATTTTGAGTGTATTTTAGATAAATATTTAATATCTTAATTCTTTTAATTTCTATTGAACATAACTTCTACGTAATGTAGATAAAAATGTTCAAATAAAACTAGAAATGGTGAAAAACAATAATACTTGAAAAGTGTACTTTGCTTTCAAAAATATTTTCAAGTGTGGCTATTTAAATTGTTTTCCTCCCCAAATTGTCATAAATAATATAGGTCATAGAGCTTGGTTTAGAGGGAAAATAACAGTAATTTGATGTTATAAAAAGTTGGTTTCAAATTTCCACTCCTCTACTTCCTTATTAGCTATGTGATCTTGAAAAGACAAAGTAGCTCCTCTGATCCTCAGTTCCTGGTGTGTAACTCAGTCAATGAACTTTGTCTGGGTGGCCTAAGGCTTAAAAGTGAAAATGGATAGAAAGTTCCTCTAGACTGTCTGATACTTAGTAAAGCTTTATTAATATACATAGCTGTGTGCATGCAAATGTATTCACACACACATGCACACACACTCATACACAGAATTTTGCTTCATTTTTCTTCAGTTGCTCTCTCAAATGGATTATTTCTATCTACTCCTCAGAGAGGAAAATAAATAAGTTGACTAATAACAACAACAAAAATAACAGATATATAGCTTTAGTTTTCTACTGGCCAATATTTTATGTATTTTCCATAGATACTTATATGTAAGTAAGTTTCTTATGTTCACTAACAAACTTTATTAGGGAAGTAATACATACCTGAGTTAAGCTATTTTTTTAACTGGCATGTTATATCAATAAAACATGCTGTATATTTTGAGTTACATTTCAGTATTTTTATTATTTGTCAAAATTTTATATTTTCTTGGAGCAAGACAATAAAGTACAGCATTTTCTAATGTTGTTAAAATATACTAGAGGTGAGAGTACAATGATCTTTTACAAAACCAGGTATGAAGATGATAAAAATGTATATAATTCCTCTTGATGTATGATTATCTAATTATTTCAGAAACATGTTAAAGAAGTCTGCTTCAGCCTTGTTTTAGTGTACACTATGGGATAACTGGAAGAATTTCATCATATTTTATAGAGAAAGAGAAGCATAGTAAAATTTGATAACAGTTGCTAAAATGTCTATCTTTAAAACAAAATAGAAACAGACATTTGCTTTCAAAATAAATGAGTGCACAGGAAAACTACTACTTAAAAACTGCTTATTAAAAATATACTCCACAAAGCAGTTCTCAAATCATGTATTCACACTAAATTATTATACCATTTGACAGCTTCCTCAGCTCACTCAGTCCACCCTCTTCTCACTTACTGACACCCCCCATCTCTCTTTTACTTCTCATCATTTCTATTACACTATTGCAATATCTTTTTGCTTAGTTTCTGTGAACTCTGGCATTTTATTACTATATTAAATCCCAAATTCTAGGCAAGATGTAATCTTCTTAGCATATTAATTGGATTGACATGTTTTTTTAATTATTGTTGTTATTCTTGTCCAATTAAAGTGAGATGGTGTACAAGAGGTAAGCAGTTCAAGCTGCAGTAGACTTAGGTTCCTTGAGAAGAATGATGCTGGTTTCTAGGAGAAATTAGGCAGAGAGAGTGATTTTCCACACACCTAAGTAATGTTAGTTATACTTTGTGTTTAGAAATGATGTAACTATGGGAAAGTTCAGAAACATACAACTTCTTTATGCAACATTTGGCACAAACTCAATTTGTAAAAGATTTGACAGCCTGCTAGTAAATCAGAGAATACCTGCCTGTGTAGAACATAGATTTTTGGCATCTCTTATAAAGTGTCTGTTTATTTTGTTTTCCCTTAATTGTGTAGGAATTCCTGTGAATATTGTTCAATTTCAAGGCTACTCTCTTTGTAGTATAGGTTGTAAAGAGCTTTCCCCCTACTCATCTTATATGCATACCTTGAAAATAAATTGTAGTTTAGCATTTTATAATTTCTAAAGTGCTACAATTCATAGTAGTCGGATAGATGTTGAGAGACAGTTTTATCAAAATGAACCTGGACAGACAATTCATAGCTTTGACATTAATAAATGGTAGGGTCTCTAAAAAGTTCAACATAGGAATGATGTATCTATCTGACAATATTGTTAATATTTGAAAAAGATACTAAAATAAAAGTACTCTACAAATTGAAAATGCAATAAGTAAATGGATTATTTTAGTGAATTTTTCTCATTATTCCTGAGTATAGTTGGAATTTAAAATACGTTTTCTGTTTTCACTGTAGGTTCCCTTATCAGAGCTTTATGTCTTCCTTTGAAATTTCCAGGATTTCCTTACAATACTCATCTTCCAAATGAAAATTTACTTATATTTTAATGTACCTATGGATTTAAAAGAGACAATCCCTACATTCATAAGCATAAATATTTGCTTGTTTTGTAAGGTGCCTTACATTTATCATGTTCTTCTTATGCCAAATACACTTTTGAAATGGTACTCAGAAATTAAATTTCATTTAAAGTAAGAAGTATCATTTCTTATTCAGGTATTCTTAAAGTGTAAGTATTTGAGCTATATACATACAGGAAACTTTCCAAGAAAAATATCACTAGAAGATTTTTTTTTCACTCTTTAAATCAAAGCAAAATTACATTTATTTTTTGCCTATTATATTTAACATTGTCTGAGAGCTCCCTGAATAGTTTACATAATAAAAAAAAAAGCATTTTGGGGCTTCCCTGGTGGCGCAGTGGTTGGGAGTCCGCCTGCCGATGCAGGGGACGCAGGTTCGTGCCCCGGTCCGGGAAGATCCCACATGCCACAGAGTGGCTGGGCCCGTGAATCATGGCCGCTGAGCCTGCATGTCCGGAGCCTGTGCTCTGCAACGGGAGAGGCCACAACAGTGAGAGGCCCGCGTGCAAAAAAAAAAAAAAAAAGCATTTTGAATATTTTATTTATTTGCCAAAATAATTCTTTGAGCTAGAGATTGTTAGTCCCATTTTTCAGAAAGGGAAATCAAGGTATTAAAAGTTTGAAGCAAGTTACAAAATAGACAGCTCATAAATTATTAGGTTTTCCTTTGAATTGAAATCTTTGTGACATCAAATAGTGTCTCTTATGGACATATAATTTTGTTTATTAGTCAAGCAGTTGGGAACTAAAGATGGAAGTGATGCGGCAAAGAAAACGTAAATTGAGCATGGGTGGGACCCATGAAGACAGATAGGAATCAGAATTTGCTCCCACTCTGAAGTCTTCAACCTTGTTTATGGGGTGATCCACTGGAGAGGCTGGACCTTTCACCATGGATGTCATAACCCATATGGCTGCATAGTCAAAGAAGCTGACAGAGGATATTCAGGAGGAGCTGGATTTGTAGCAGATGTGCTCACTCTTCCTCCCCACTAACCCCACAAAAAAATGTCCAGCAGATAACTGGCAACCTATGTTAACTCAACAGTTATCCTGTATCCTGTTCCTAATTGGAAGTGTAAAAGAATATGGCTTCTATTTCACTTCCACACATAACGTCCCTTGTAAATACCTAAGTTTGGAAATATTGAGCAAGGGGGATACTGGAAAAATATAATTCCATCTTAGCTATGTTGACACACTACAGACTTACCAAAGTCCAACTCTTGTCATCTGGGCCTCCATATATACCATTTCTAACAACGTTTAACTAACTTCCAAGTAAAGACACTAGAAAAGTCATGCTTCTACCCAATATAATGCACCTTTTCTTCATATAACTAAAAATATGCATGTTTTGAAAGCTGTCTCAAATATTTACCCCCAAATCTATTTTTATAATCATCTTTGGGTTTTGCATTTTCTTCTAGGTAAGTCACATATCCTTCTGATATACTTTAACTTAAATATTGAGATTTAAGTTTAACCATTAATAACACTTCTTACATTACGTGTCAGGGGAATGGAAGAAAATAAGAGAAAATGACCAATAATTACACTAGTATAACCGTATCTAATTCAAAACATAGAATATTCATTATTATTGGGGCAAAATGCATATTAGGCATTTTCAGTAAGACCCCATAAAAATGCATGCAATTATAGCGCTGTTATTTAAAATATTTTACTTTATCATCTATAACCCAAAGGTGAGCAAACGTCTGGGAAGAATGTATTTGTGAATTTCACATTTATTTTATTTAAGCCTATTTTTATATTTAAATTTATTTTGTTTGCTAAATTAAATACATAAATTTGTTATGCTTTACTCTACTCTTTTGATAAGACAGGCTTCACTGTATTATATTTTTAAGAAAATAAATCAGCTTTTTACATTGCCAATGTAGTAGTCAAGTAAACATTGATGATTAAACTGATTTGGAAGAAATGACTTACAATGTTCTTTCTAGTTTTACTCAGAAGAACAATCTTGAATATATTGTTTGATTAGGTAACCATAATTTTTAGTGAAGTCCTAAGAGCACAATTTAATGTTTGCAAACATGTAAAGACTAATGAAACAATAAAGCCATCAAAATGTAAGCATTACTTATTTAACAAAACGCTGAAAAAACTAAATCCAAAAGAATATACAAAATTAAAGAATATTGTGCTAAGAAATGGACTGAAGCAGATATTCAGGATTTCACAAGTAAACATGAATGCTTTATGAACTTATAAAATCATATTCTAGAACAGTAGAATATAAATTATGATTAATAGGTAAAGATGATAACTATCTAGATGATGGATAGATAAAAGATAGATGTATAGATGCTTAGCTAGATATAGAGAAACATATCCAATTTGTGAAATATAACAGGAAGACTACATCAAGTATATTTGTTTAAAATACTGGGTGACTCTGCAACAAAGAAGGTAGCTCAAGTATTACTTCCCAAAACCCCATTAACTTCATATCTTCAGAAACTAGTTGTGACATGGAAGACCCGTTCATAGAAAAAAGGAAGTTGGCAAAGTATTTTTATTTGTAATTTAGTTAATTTTCTTATTGTTAACCTAATTTTGTTGTACATGTTTAATTTGAAGAATTTTGTTTTTAATTCAAGACTTACAATTTCAAATAATTCTGATGTGAATATAGCATGAAGCATTTCATTGTCAAATATGTGGATTGAGGTTTAAGATTTTTTTCATTACAGTTTTATTGAGATATAATTAACATACAGCATTGTGTAAGTTTAATGTGCAGAGCATAATGACTTGACTTACATACGTTTTGAAATGAATACCACAAGTTTAGTAAGCATCCATCATCTCATATAGATAAATATGTATAGATAGAAAATAAGAGAAAAAATAAAAATTTCTGATGGGAACTCAGTATTCACTCTCTTAACTTTCATATATAACACACAGCAGTGTTAATTACATCTACCAGGTTGTACATTGCATACTGTAATTATCTTATAACTGGAAGTTTGTTTTGACTACCTTCATTCAATTTCCTTCCCCCAATCTCTGCCTCTGGTAAATACAAATCTGATTTCTTTTTTCCATACGTTTGTTTGTTTTGAAGTGTGATTAACCTACAACACTATGTTAATTTCTGGTACACCACATAGTGATTTAATACGTCTATACATTTCAAAATTATGACCACATTAAGTCTAGTTACAACATGTCACCATACAAAGATATTACATAATTATTGAATATATTTCCCACACTGTACATTTCATACCTGTGACATTTATTTTGCAACTGGAAGTTAGTACCTCTTAATCTTCCTCACCTATGTCTCTCTTCACACCAACACCTTCTCTTCCTACATCTACCTGTAACTATTTCTCTTTAGTTGTTTGTTCATTTGTTTTGTTTTATAGATTTCACATGTAAGTGAAATCATACAGTATTTGTCTTTCTCTGACTTACTTCACTTAGCACAATACCCTCTAGGTTTATCAATCTTGTTGCACATGGAAACATTTAATTATTTTTTATGGCTAAATAATATTTCTGTTTTTAAAATTTTTATTGGGGTATAGTTGCTTTACAATGTTATGCTAGTTTCTGCTGTATAGTGAAGTAAATCAACTGTATGTATAAATATATCCCATCTTTTTTGGATTTCCTTCCCATTTAGGTCACTATAGAGCATTAAGTAGAGTTCCCTATGTTATACATCAGGTTCTCATTAGTTATCTATTTTATACACATTAGTGTATGTATGTCAATCCCAATATCCCAAATCATCCCCTCCTTCCCCCTTGGTGTCCATATGTTTGCTTTCTATGTCTGTGTCTCTATTTCTGCCTTGCGAACAGGTTCATCTGTACCATTTTTCTAGATTCCACATATATGCATTAGTATACAATATTTGTTTTTCTCTTTTTGACTTACTTCACTCTCTATGATAGTCTCTAGGTCCATCCACATCTCTACAAATGACCCAATTTCATTCCTTCTTATGGCTGAGTAATACTCCATTGTATATATGTACTATATCTTCTTTATCTATTCATCTGTCTATGGACATTTAGGTTGCTTCCATGACCTGGCTAAACACAACAACCCAAAACCTATGGGATCCAGCAAAAGCAGTTCTAAGAAGGAAATTTATAACAATACAATCCTACCTTAAGGAACAAGAAAAATCTCAAATAAACAACCTAACCTTACACCTAAAGAAACTAGAGAAAGAAGAAGAAGTACAACAACAAAAAACCCAAAGTTAGTAGAAAAAAAGAAACCATAAAGATCAGAGCAGAAATAAATGAAATAGAACACAAGAACACAAGAGCAAAGACCAATAAAACTAAAAGTTGTTTCTGTGAGAAGATAAACAAAATTGATAAACCTTTAGCCAGACTTAAGAAAAAGAGGGAGATAACTCAAATCAATAAAATTAGAAATGAAAAAGATGTTACAACAGACACCACAGAAATAGAAAGGATCATAAAACACTACTACAAGCAACTATATGGCAATAAAATGGACAGCTTGGAAGAAATAGACAAATTATTAAAAATGTATAACCTTCCAAGACTGAACCAGGAAGAAATAGAAACTGTGATTAAAAATCTTCCAACAAACCAAAGTCCAGGACCAGATGGCTTCACAGGCGAATTCTATCAAACATTTAGAGAAGAGCTAATGCCCATCCTTCTCAAACTCTTTCAAAAAATTACAGAGAAAGGAAAACTCCCAAGCTCATTCTACAAGGCCTACATCACCGTGATACCAAAACCAAAGATATCATAAATAATATTTCATTATACATATGTACCACATCTTTATCCATTCGTCTATTGATGGGCACTTAGGTTACTTCCATATCTTGGTTATCGTAAATAATGCTGCAGTAAACATAGAAGTGAATATATATATATTTTTTCAAATTAGTGTTTTCATTTTATTCAGACACATATGCAGAAGTTGTACTGCTGGATTATATGGTAGTTCTATTTTTAATATTTTGAGGAATCTCGTACTGTTTTCCATAGTGGCTGTACCAATTTACATTCTCACTGACAGTGCAGTGCATGAGGGTTCCCTTTTATCCACATCCTAACCAACACTTGTTATTTCTTATCTTTTTGTTAATGGCCATTCTGATATGTGTGAGGTGATATTGTGGTTTTGATTTGCATTTCCCTGATGGTTAGTGATGCTGAGAGTCTCTTCATATGTCTGTCAACCATCTGCATGTCTTCTTTGGAAAACTGTCTATTTAGGTCCCCTGCCCATTTTTTGATTGAGTTATTTGTTTGTTTGAAGTTTATTTGTATGTTTCTTTGTATATTTTAAATATTAATGTTTTACTGGATATATTGTTGGCAAATATCTTTTCCCATTCAGCAGGTGACCTTTTCGCATTGTTGATAGTTTCCTTCACTGTGCAAATGCTTTTTAGTTTGAAGTAGTCTCATTTGTTTATTTTTGGTTTTGTTTCCCTTGCCTCAGGTGACACATTACAAAACTATTGCTGGGCTTCCCTGGTGGCGCAGTGGTTGAGAGTCCACCTGCCGATGCAAGGGATATGGGTTCATGCCCTGGAGAAGCTAGGCCCGTGAGCTATGGATGCTGAGCCTGTGCGTCCAGAGCCTGTTGCTCTGGAATGGGGGAGGCCACAACAGTGAGATTCCCACGTACCGAAAACAACAACAACAACAACAAAAACTATTGCTAAGATCAATGTCAAAGACAATACTGCCTATATTTCCTTCTAGAATTCTTGTGGTTTCAGATCTTACACTTAAGTTTTTCATAAATTTTGAATTAATTTTTGTATATGGTGTGAGAATGTAATCCAGTTTGATTATTTTGCATATACCTGTCCAGTATTCCCAACACCATTTTTGAACAGGCTGTCTTTTCCTTTTTGTATATTCTTCTCTTCTTCATCATACATTAATTGACCATATAAGTGTGGGCACATTTCTGGCTTCCTGTTTCGTTCCATTGATCTATGTGTCTGTTTTTGTGCCAGTACCACACTGTTTTGTTGATATAGCTTTGTAGTACAGTTTGAAATCAGAGACCATGATAGCTTCAGCTTTCTTCTTTTATCTCAAGATTGTTTTAGCTATTCAGGGTGTATTGTGTATTTTAATTTTTTTAATCTTTATTGGCGTAAAATTGCTTTACAATAGTGTGTTACTTTCTGCTTTATAACAAAGTGAATCAGTTATACATATACATATGTTCCCATATCTCGCTCCTCTTGCATTTCCCTTCCTCCCACCCTCCCTATCCCACCCTTCTAGGTGGTCACAAAGCACCAAGCTATCACCCTGTGCTATGCGGCTGCTTCCCACTAGTTATCTATTTTACGTTTGATAGTGCATATATGTTCATGCCACTCTCTCACTTTGTCACAGCTTACCCTTCCCCCTCCCCATATCTCCAAGTCCATTCTCTAGTAGGTCTGTGTCTTTATTCCCATCTTACCCCTAGGTTCTTCATGATATATTTTTTTTTCTTAGATTTCATATATAAGTGTTAGCATACAATATTTGTTTTTCTCTTTCTGACTTACTTCACTCTGTATGACAGACCCTAGGTCCATCCACCTCACTATAAATACCTCAATTTTGTTTCTTTTTATGGCTGAGTAATATTCCATTGTATATATGTGCCACATCTTTTTATCCATTCATCTGAAGATGGACACTTAGGTTGCTTCCATCTCCTGGCTATTGTAAATAGAGCTGCAATGAGCATTTTGGTACATGACTCTTTTTGAAATATGGTTTACTCAGAGTATATGCCCAGGAGTGGGATTGCTGGGTCATATGGTAGTTCTATTTGTAGTTTTTTAAGGAACCTCCATAATGTTCTCCATAGTGGCTCTACCAATTCACATTCCCACCAGCAGTGCAAGAGTGTTCCCTTTTCTCCATACCCTCTCCAGCATTTATTGCTTATAGATTTTTTTGATGATGGCCATTCTGACCAGTGTGAGATGATATCTCATTGTAGTTTTGATTTGCAATTCTCTAATGATTAATGATGTTGAACATTCTTTCATGTGTTTCTTGGCAATCTATATATCTTCTTTGGAGAAATGTCTTTTTAGGTCTTCTGCCCATTTTTGTATTGGGTTGTTTGTTTTTTTGTTATTGGGCTGCATGAGCTGCTTGTAAATTTTGGAGATTAATCCTTTGTCAGTTGCTTCATTTGCAAATATTTTCTCCCAATCTGAGGGTTGTCTTTTGGTTTTGTTTATGGTTTCCTTTGCTGTGCAAAAACTTTGAAGTTTCATTTGGTCCCATTTGTTTATTTTTGTTTTCATGTCCGTTTCTCTAGGAGGTGGGTCAATAAGGATCTTGCTGTGATTTATGTCATAGAGTGTTCTGCCTATGATTTCCTCTAAGAGTTTGATAGTTTATGGCCTTACATTTAGGTCTTTAATCCATTTTGAGCTTATTTTTGGGTATGGTGCTAGGGAGTGTTCTAATCTCATACTTTTACATGTACCTGCACAGTTTTCCCAGCACCACTTATTGAAGAGACTGTCCTTTCTCCACTGTACATTCCTGCCTCCTTTATCAAATATAAGGTGACCATATGTGCATGGGTTTATCTCTGGGCATTCTATCCTGTTCCATTGATCTATCTTTCTGTTTTTGTGCCAGTACCATACTGTCTTGATTACTGCAGCTTTGTAGTATAGTCTGAAGTCAGGGAACCTGATTCCTCTAGTTCCATTTTTTGTTCTCAAGATTGCTTTGGCTATTCAGGGTCTTTTGTATTTCCGTACGAATTGTGAATTTTATTTTTGTTTTAGTTCTGTGAAAAATGCCAGTGGTTGTTTGATAGGGATGCATTGAATTTGTAGATTGCTTTGGGTAGTAGAGTCATTTTCACAATGTTGATTCTTCCAATCCACGAACATGGTATATCTCTCCATCTATTTGTATTATCTTTAATTTCTTTCATCAGTGTCTTATAATTTTCTGCATAGAGGTCTTTTGTCTCCTTACGTAGGTTTATTCCTAGATATTTTATTCTTTTTGTTGCAATGGTAAATGGGAGTGTTTTCTTAATTTCAAATTCAGATTTTTCATCATAAGTGTATAGGAATGCCAGAGATATCTGTGCATTAATTTTGTATCCTGTTACTTTACCAAATTAATTGATTAGCTCTAGTAGTTTTCTAGTAGCATCTTTAGGATTCCCTATGTATAGTATCATGTCATCTGCAAACAGTGACAGCTTTACTTCTTCTTTTACGATTTGGATTCCTTTCATTTCCTTTCCTTCTCTGATTGCTGTGGCTAAAACTCTATGCCTACTTTCTGCAGGGTTTTTATCATAAAGCGGTGTTGAATTTTTTTGAAAGCTTTCTCTGCATCTATTGAGATGGTCATATGGTTTTTCTCCTTCAATTTGTTAATATGGAGTGTCACATTGATTGATTTACGTATATTGAAGAATCATTGCATTCCTGGAATAAACCCCACTTGATCATGGTGTTAGATCCTGTTGGATTCTGCTTGCTATATTTTTTTTGAGAAATTTACATCTATGTTCATCAGTGATATTGGCCTGTAGTTTTCTTTCTTTGTGGCATCCTTGTCTGGTTTTGGTATTAGGGTGATGGTGGCCTCGTATAATGAGTTTGGGATTGTTCCTCCCTCGGCAACATTTTGGAAGAGTTTGAGAAGGATAGGTGTTAGCTCTTCTCTAAATGTTTGATAGAATTTGCCTATGAAGCCATCTGGTCCTGGACTTTTGTTTGTTGGAAGATTTTTAATCACAGTTACAATTTCAGTGCTTGTGATTGGTCTGTTCATATTTTCTATTTCTTCCTGATTCAATATTGGCAGGTTGTGCATTTCTAAGAATTTGTCCATTTCTTCCAGGTTGTCCATTTTGTTGGCATAGGGCTGCTTGTAGTATTCTCTCATGATCCTTTGTATTTCTGCAGTGTCAGTTGTTACTTCTCCTTTTTCATTTCTAATTCTATTGATTTGAGTCTTCTCCCTATTTTCTTGATGAGTCTGGCTAATGGTTTATCAATTTTGTTTATCTTCTCTAAGAACCAGCTTTTAGTTTTATTGATCTTTGCTATCATTTCCTTCATTTCTTTTTCATTTATTTCTGATCTGATCTTTATGATTTCTTTCCTTCTGCTAACTTTCGGGGTTTTTTGTTCATCTTTCCCTAATTGCTTTAGGTGCAAGTTTAGGTTGTTTATTTGAGATGGTTCCTGTTTCTTAAGGTAGGATTATATTGCCATAAACTTCCCTCTTAGAACTGCTTTTTCTGCATCCCATATGTTTTGGGTCGCTGTGTCTCCACTGTCATTTGCTTCTAGGTATTTTTTGATTTCCTCTTTGATTTCTTCAGTGATCACTTCGTTATTAATTAGTTTATTGTTTATCCTCCATGTGTTTCTATTTTTTAAAGATCTTTTCCTGTAATTGATATCTAGTCTCATAGCGTTGTGGTCAGAAAAGATACTTGATACAATTTCAATTTTCTTAAATTTACCAAGGGTTGATTTGTGACCCAAGATATGATCTATCCTGGAGAATGTTCCATGAGCACTTGAGAAAAATGTGTATTCTGTTGTTTTTAGATGGAATGTCCTGTACATATCAATTAAGTCCATCTTGTTTAAGGTATCATTTAAAGCTTGTGTTTCCTTATTTATTTTCATTTTGGATGATATGTCCATTGGTGAAATTGTGGTGTTAAAGTCTCCTACTATGAATGTGTTTCTGTCAATTTCCCCTTTTATGGCTGTTAGTATTTGCCTTATGTATTGAGGTACTCCTATGTTGGGTGCATAAATATTTACAATTGTTATATCTTCTTGGATCGATCCCTTTATCATTATGTAGTGTCCTTCTCTGTCTCTTCTAATAGTCTTTAGTTTAAAGTCTATTTTGTCTGATATGAGAATTGCTACTCCAGCTTTCTTTTGGTTTCCATTTGCATGGAATAGCTTTTTCCATCCCACTTTCAGTCTGTATGTGTCCCTAGGTCTGAAGTGCATCTCTTGTTGACAGCATATATATGGGTCTTGTTTTTGTATCCATTCAGCCAGTCTGTGTCTTTTGGTGGGAGCATTTTATCCCTTTAAATTTAAGGTAATTACCCATAAATATGTTCCTATTCCCATTTTCTTTATTGTTTTGGGTTTGTTATTGTAGGTCCTTTCCTTCTCTTGTGTTTCTTGACTAGAAAAGTTCCTTTAGAATTTGTTGTAAAGCTGGTTTCGTGGTGCTGAACTCTCTCACCTTTTGCTTGTCTGTAAAGGTTTTAATTTCTCCATCAAATCTGAATGAGATCCTTGCTGGGTAGGGTAATCTTGGTTGTAGATTTTTCTCCTTCAACACTTTAAATATGTCCTGCCAGTCCCTTCTGGCTTGCAGAGTTTCTGCTGCAAGTCAGCTGTTAACCTTATGGGGATTTCCTTGTGTGTTATTTGTTATTTATTCCTTGCTGCTTTTAATATATTTTCATTGTATTTAATTTTTGACAGTTTGGTTAATATGTGTCTTGGTGTATTTCTCCTTGGATTTATCTTGTATGGGACTCTCTGTGCTCTCTGGACTTGATTATTTCCTTTCCCATATAAGGGAAGTTTTCAACTATAATCTCTTCAAATATTTTCTCAGTCTCTTTCTGTTCCTCTTCTTCTTCTGGGACCCCTATAATTCGAAATTTGATGTTTTTAATGTCCCAGAGGTCTCTGAGACTGTCCTCAGTTATTTTCATTCTTTTTTCTTTATTCTGCTCTGCAGTAGTTTTTTCCACTATTTTATCTTCCAGGTCACTTGTCCATTCTTCTGCCTTAGTTATTCTGCTATTGATCCCATCTAGAGTAGTCTTAATTTCATTTATTGTGTTGTTCATTGTTTCTTGTTTCATCTTTAGTTCTTCTATCTTTAGTTCTTTCATCTTTAGTTCTTCTTGTTAAATGTTTCTTGCATTTTCTCTATTCTTTTTCCAAGATTTTGGATCATCTTTACTATCATTATTCTGAATTCTTTTTGAGGTAGACTGCCTATTTCCTCTTCAATTGTTAGTTCTGGTAGGTTTTTATCTTGCTCCTTCATCTGCTGTGTGTTTTTCTGTATTCTCATTTTCTTATCTTACTGTATTTGGGGTCTCCTTTTTGCAGGCTGCAGGTTCATAGTTCCCATTGTTTTTGGTGTCTGTCCCCAGTGGCTAAAGTTGGTTCAGTGGGTTCTGTAAGCTGCCTGGTGGTGGGGACTAGTGCCTGTGTTCTGGTGGATGAGGCTGGATCTTGTCTTTCTGGTGGGCAGGTCCACGTCTTGTGGTGTGTTTTGAGGTGTCTGTGGCCTTACTATTTTTAGGCAGCCTCTCTGCTAATGGGTGGAGTGTGTTCCTGTCTTGCTAGTTGTTTGGCATAGGGTGGCCAGCACTGTAGCTTGCTGGTCATTGAGCGAAGTTGGGTGTTGGTGTTGAGATGGAGATCTCTGGAAGATTTTCGCCATTTGATATTATGGGGAGCTGGGAGGTCTCTTGTGGACCAGTGTCCTGAAGTTGGCTCTCCCATGTCAGAGGCACAGCACTGACTCTTGGCTGCAGCACCAAGAGCCTTTCATCCACATGGCTCAAAAGAAAAGTGAGAAAAAGTAGAAAGAAAGAAAGAAAGAAAGAAAGAAAGAAAGAAAGAAAGAAAGAAAGAAGAAAGAGGATAAAATAAAATAAAGTAAGATAAAATAAAATAAAGTTATTAAAATAAAAAATAAATATTAAGAAAAAAAATTAAGTAAAATATATATATATATACTGGAGGGACAGAACCCTCGGACAAATGGTGAAGGCAAAGCAATACAGGCAGAATCTCACACAGAGGCATACACATACAAACTCACAAAAAGAGGAAAAGGAAAAAAACAATAAATCTTGCTCTCAAAGTCCACCTCCTCAATTTGGGATGATTCGTTGTCTATTCAGGTATTCCACTGATGCAGGGTACATCAAATTGATTGTAGAGATTTAATCCACTGCTCCTGAGGCTGCTGGGAGAGATTTCCCTTTCTCTTCTTTGTTCACGCAGCTTCTGGGTCTTAGCTTTGGATTTGGCCCCGCCTCTGTGTGTAGGTCGCTGGAGGGCATCTGTTCTTCACTCAGACAGGATGGGGTTAAAGGAGCAGCTGATTCAGGGGCTCTGGCTCACTCAGGCACGGGGGACAGAGGGTCATGGAGTGTGGGTCAAGCCTGTGGCCGCAGAGGCTTGTGGGATGTTGCACCAGCCTGAAGCACACTGTGCATTCTCCCAGGGAAGTAGTCCCTGGATGCCGGGACCCTGGCAGTGGCGAGCTGCACAGGCTCCCAGGAAGGGAGGTGTGGATTGTGACCTGTGCTCGCACACTGGATTCTTGGTGGTGGCAGCAGAAGCCTTTGCATCTCATGCCCGGCTCTGGGGTCCCCGCTGATAGCCGCAGCTCATGCCTGTCTCTGTAGCTCCTTTAAGCAGCTCTCTTATTCCCCTCTCCTAGCGCATCAGGAAACAAAGAGGGAAGAAAAAGTCTCTTGCCTCTTCGGCAGGTCCACACTTTTCCCTGGACTCCCTCCCGGCTAGCCGTGGTGCACTAACCCCTTCAGGCTGTGTTCATGCTGCCAGTCCTCACCCTGCGCTCCAACCGAAGCCCGAGCCTCAGCTCCCAACCCCTGCCCGCCCCGACGGGTGAGCATACAAGCAACTGGGTCTGGTGAGTGTCCGTCACCGATCATCTGAGTGGGCATCTCTCCGCTTTGCCCTCTGCACCCCTGTTGCTGTGCTCTCCTCCGTGGCCCTGAAGCTTCCCCTCTCCACCACCTGCAGTCTCCACCCACAAAGGGGCTTCCTAGTGTGTGGAAACCTTTCCTCCTTCACAGCTCCCTCCCACTGGTGCAGGTCCTGTTCCTATTCTTTTGTCTCTGTTTATTCTTTTTTCTTTTACCCTACCCAGGTACGTGGGGAGTTTCTTGCCTTTTGGGAGGTCTGAGGTCTTCTGCTAGTGTTCAGTAGGTGTTCTGTAGGAGTTGTTCCACGTGGAGATGTATTTCTGATGTATCCGTGAGGAGGAAGGTGATATCCGTGTCTTGCTCTTCCGCCATCTTCCGTGTTCTCCTTGGTTTATTGTGTATTCATACAAATTTGAGAATTATTTGTTAGAATTTTAGAAGTATTTGTTCTAGTTCTATGAAAAATGCCATTGATATTTTGATAGGGATTGCATTGAATCTGTAGATTGCTTTGGGTAGTATGGTCATTTTAATTATATTAATTTTTCCAGTCTATGAACACAGTACATCTTTCCAACTGTTTGTGTTGTCTTCAGTTTCTTGCATCAGCATCTTATAGTTTTCCAAGTACAGGTGTTTTATGTCTTTACTTAAATTTTTCCTATGTATTTTTTTCTTTCTTGATGTTACTGTAAATAGAATTATTTTCTTAATTTCTCTTTCTGATCTTTCGTTGTTTATTGTATAGAAATGCAACAGATTTCTGTATATTAACTTTGTACCCTGCAACTTTACCAAATTCACTGATAAGTTATAGCAGTATTTTTGGTAGTGTCTTCAGGATTTTTGTATAGTTTCATGTCATTCACATTGTACATTTCTAGAAATTTGTCCATTTCTTCTAGGTTGTCCACTTTATTGGCATATAGTTGTTCATAATAATCTCTTAAAAGCTTTTGTATTTCTGTGGTGTTGGTTGTAATTTCTTTTTCATTTCCAATCTTACTTATTTAGATCTTCTCTTTTTTTCTTTTTCTTAATGACCCTGGCTAAAGGTTTATCAATTCTATTTATCTTTTCAAAGAACCAGGTTTTAGTTTCATTTATCTTTTCTACAGTTATTTTAGTCTCTAAATCTTTTATTTCTGCTCTGATCTTTATTTCTTTCCTCTTACTAACTTTAGGTTTCCTTTGTTCTTTTTCTAGTGTTTAGGTATAGGGTCAGTTTATTTATTTGAGGCTTTTCTTGTTTCCTGATGTAGGTTTGCATTGCATAAACTTGCCTCTTAGAATTGCTTTTGTTGTGTTGCATAGATTTTTGGATCCTTGTGTTTTTATTTTCATTTATTTCTAGGTATTTTTTGATTTCCAATTTGATTTCTTCAGTGACCCATTTGTTGTTCAGTAGCATATTGTTTAGCCTCCATGTGTTTGTGTTCTAGTTTCATAGCATTGTGGTCAGAAATATGTTAATTTTTTAAATCTTCTGAAGTTTACTTATACTTTTTTGTGGTCTAACAAGTAAACTATCATGGGCAATGCTCCATGTGCACTTGAAGAAAATGTGTACTCTTCTGCTTTTGGATGGAATGTTAGGGATATATCTATTAAATTCATCACGTATTATGTGCCATTTAAGGCTAGTGTTTCCTTATTATTGATATTCTATCTGGATGATCTATCCATTCACATAAGTGGAGTGTTAAAGTCTCCTACTATTATTGTGTTATTGTCAATTTCTCTCTTTATGTTTATTATATTTGCTTTATGTATTAAGGTGCTCCTATGCAGGGTACACAAGTTTAAATTGTTATTAAAATATATTGTTTGTTCCTAAATTTAGGAGATTTCATTTGACCCATTCAAAATAGTCTGATATAAAAATTAACTAAACTGAACAGTTTACTTAATAATATAATTTTAAAAAGATGAGATACACAAAACATAATGCATTACATTAAAGGTTATTCTCCTTATTATGTAATAATATAGAAGTTTTAATAAATGATAATTATTGCATATTGATATATTATTGTTATTGAAAGGAACACTGTTGAGAAAAAAGGATGAACTCTTTGTATTTCTGCAAGATATCAATTAGATCTCAACTTCATAGAATGGATAGCCATACTTTCTTATTTATCTAATATTTTCAACTTTTAATGATTGTAATACTGCTTACAAGAAAAGAATGCACATTTTTCTGAAGATCAGATAATTTTAAGGGGCAAAAACTGAGTTCTGAGGAATGGTGATTCTACAGATGTTGTGAAATGTTCTGTAAATTGTCACTAATTATCAGTGAAGTTTGTGATGATCTTTATATTGCATTTCTGTAATTGATTATAACCAAACACCTTACACTTTAATAAAATTATTTTTCTACAAAATATAAATGATTTATTTTTCAAAAAAGAAGATAAAAATACTCTGAATATAGTTTTTAACATTATTTTTAAACTTGGCAATAATTTTATAGGATGCATTGTTGGAACTGGTTATGAATGAAGGATTGATGACATATTTTCTTACATCTTGAAAATATAGTATTACCTCTTTTGGGAAAAAAAGTTTGGCATAAGTTTATTGAGGTTGATAAAATTGATTAAAATATTTGGTTCACTTGTTGTCTTTATATCTCTTTGAGACATTGTTTTTAATGAGACAGTGTTTTTAAGACACTGTTTTATCCTTATTAAAACAAAAGAGATAAACTGTTTAGTTATATAGTATCCCTTAAAAATAGTACTGTTATGAATCCAGCATGTATTAATTAAGTCAATAAACATGAAGCAAGTTCATTTGTCACATTAAACATGTTTAAATATATACAAAGCATTCATGGGTGGGGGCATATATGAGATTAATATGTCACTCTTTCATACTGTTTTGTTTACTTAAATAGCAGAAAAACAAGCAATATGAATACAACAGAAATTTAGAATTATAACTGTCTCTGCATGCAATTTCAGTGATCAGGTACTAACGATCAGGTATTAATGTATAATTTTTGTAATTTTTCCATATTATATTTGTTCTAATTTTATTTACTGAAATAAAATGTTATGTAAGTAAAATTAAATTTTTTTTGTCTTTTTATTTCATTTTCTAAATCATTCTGTTGTCATTGAATTTTATAAAAATATTGGTATTGAGGTGACTATAGTGGTGGTGGTAAAAAGGGAGAACTGTACTTTCATACAGATAGCTTGATGACACTGATTTAGTTTAGAGATACAGATGGTCTACAGTTGTGTTAGGGAAACTTTGAGAAAAAGCGAATACATCAAAGATAGCTTCCTAAAGTGTAATTAACCAGAAATTGTGATTGATAGGTTATGAGTGAGGACAAAATAAGAAAACGAATGTCAATGATGCCTCATGTTTCTGTTTTGGACAATAACAACCAGTAGTGTGCTGATAAATATTTAACAACCATTTCTCCAAAGAGGAGAGAGAAAAAAGAAAAACTGATTCAGGGCTTTTGCCAATTTCTATCATATAAATATATCAACTGTGGTTGATTTCAAGCCACCAACACATTTTCATTAACTGTGGAATTGGGAATAAATGCACACGATTGGCTACATGAACCAGTGCAAGCACAGCACTGATTGATGCTTTGTCATTAACAAAAATATATAAACTTAGAAGATTAATGTTTTTGTAAAAAACAGCCATAAGTTTTATTTTGGATTATTATATATGTGTAGTATCATTATATTATTCAAGTGTCTAGCACTCAGAAGTGAGTTCTGGTACAAAGAAATAGCTCTATACAGAAATTCTCTTTGAAGTCACTGCAGTATTTAAGATTATTATGGAGAAGCTTGTAAAATGATGAGATACAAGAGCAGAAAATAAGGAGTGTTTAGGGAAAGCACAGAAATAGAGGGTCACAACTGACAATATAACAAGACGTTTAGAGAGTAATCAAATTAGGAGAGTGTTTACTCATATAGTCCAAGTGAACACAGTATTTCAATAAGGAGAGAATGGGTGATCTATTTTAGGAAATGATGGATAAGGTATAAGTCAGTTGGCAACAAATATCTCATCCTATGTGCTCTTGGTGTTAGAAATCTGACTATAATATTTATAGGAATAAATAAAATATTAGATACTGAAGATGGAAGAATGAAGTGGTTATGTACTATTTTGTCTAATGTCTGCCCAAGGTACAAAAAAGGATGAGTCAGTTGATAGAGGAGAACAAGCAGCACAAGGAGCTTAGAGAGTTCTTTTTGAATGGTTATTCATATTTGAATCTTGAGAAGGAAATATTCAGATGAAGTAGAGGATAAACTTAAAGAAAAGCTCATGAGAGATTTTAATCCTTAACTTAAGTGGAAGAATTTATTTTAGATAAGAGTGGAATGCCTGAAATGAGAGACGAGGATGAGGACAGATACAAATAACCATAACAGTAATGATTGGTTTGACACCAGTTTCTAGTTTTGAGGTTATCATTTTGATATACAACTTGGATATAAACTTTCAAATCAAAGAATTCTGTTATTTATTCTGTCTCTAATACTTAGTAGAGGGCATGGAAAGAAACAGAAAACTTTACTAACATAATAACTGAAGGGATGGACATGGATGGAACATCATGGAAATCGAGCTTAAAGTCACCAGGACAACTAATGACAAAACATTCAGAGCATATAGATTCAGCATCTACTCACTGTCTTGAAGCAGGTAAAGTGGTTGTAGTGAGCAGGAGGGGTCCACACATGTATCACATGCATACTGGTAACACATACTTTTCCTCTATTATACCTGTTTCAGTGTATGAGATGGATTGAAGAAAGATTCAGTGGTAAAATATCTTTGTACCAGATCCAGAGAGGATAGGAACTGACTCTTAAGTAGTAAAAGTGAATGGAGAAAATAGAGACAATATGGCAACTGTTAAGAAAGTGACAAGAAAGGAGTTATTTCATTGAGATATGGAGAAATGTGTGGCTCAGGTAGAGTAGAATGTTAGCAGGCATTTGTGAGCTCAGGAACTGTTGGATTTCCAGATGTGAAATTAAGGAATTTAACATCTGCTAATGTTAGGTGTCAAGGCAGCATTGACAAAGAAGAAAGAATAGTAGCCTGCAGTTGTACAAACAGTGTAATTCTGGCAATTTTTGAAATTCTGCAAAACAGTGGAGCTCTAGGAACACAGAAAATGAATAGAGAAATAAGCACACACTATGTTTGCACATGCTCACTTTAAGAAAAAATATGTTCAAGATTTGTTCAAGTGTTATTCACAAAAAGAATCCCTTGGGGTTTGGTATTTATATAAATCTACCTATGTATTCTTTTCAATTAAAAATATTTACATTTAAAATGTATTATTTCCTGATATTTAAAGGGCACTGTAACTGGTGCTAGTTTCACATTGCAGAAAGTTTCAGGAGTGCCAGGAGAGGAAAATATGACACCTGGTCACACTTCTTCACAATCATCACATGAGGGAATTCATGAAAATCTGCACATATTTGGAGATGGTCCTAATAGGAGACTGATCCAACATAGAATGGAGTAGAATGTTATCAATACAGGGATAATTTAATAAACTTGATTGATTGTCTCTCTGCACAATAATCTACCTTCTCTCTCAAGCAAACTTCAATTAACTATATAACTACATTTTGTGTCCCAGAAATGTTTTGGTTACCTTTGTAGATTTCCTTTAATTTTAACATGCTATTATTGTTGGACAGACACTGGATTTTGATGGATAAATGTAAGTCATTTTCTTTGAAAATATACAGCTACAAAGAAAGAAAGTTAAATGAATATAATCAATAAACCAGTATGTAGAAATTCTTAATAACTTTGGAATGCGGGAGGGCATTATCAAGTTCTTAGAAGTAGGTGGAGACTAGTAAATTGATCTTAGAAACATATTTAGAATCCAAAGAATTTTGGCTACTGACTGAGCTGAAATTAAACTTTAAAACACATTATTTGTCCCAGTTGAGAATGTTATTTTGTTGTTACTTGGATTTATGTTGTGAATGATGAGTACAATTCCAACATGGGACATAGGAAACATTTGTTTTTCAGAAAAACAAAATTATAACAACATATAGGAGACTGAAATGAAACTAATAACATTACAGGATCCATAAAATTTATGAACATCACAAAGCATATACAATGAAAATGTAAAACCATGTAAAAGGAAAAAGAAAAATAATCATTAAAAATTCTAAATTGAATAGCAGAAATAAAAATTTAAATCATAAACATGAAATAGTAAAATTGCTGCAGTGAACAATTGCAAATTGGAATTGATCTCTTGGAATGCAAAAGAATAAGAGAAAGAAAGAAAGAAAGAAAGAAAGAAAGAAAGAAAGAAAGAAAGAAAGAAAGAAAGAAAGAAAGAAAGAAAGAAAGAAAGAAAGAAAGAAAGAAAGAAAAGAAAGAAAGAAAGAAAGAAAGAGAAAGAAAGGGAGACAGACAGAGAAAGGGAGGGAGGGAAGAAGGATGGAAAGAAGGAAGAAAGAAAGATAAATGAAAGCATGTGGATTTATTTGGAGAGTAGAGAAATATTATTCAGTCTACTAATAATTAAGTTTATGAAGAGAACACATTATAATTGGAATATTCATGATAATAAAAAAATGAGAAAAAATAATGATTGTTAAAATTTTTTTCTAAAATATCTTTACATACATTGTAAAGATCACATTTCTTAATCAAAATTACAACATATGTTTTTTAAAACATGGTAGAAATATTCTAAATATTATCTAGAAAAATAAATTTACTTAAATGTCAAATATATCTTGATACAGAATTGTTATGATAGCAAATCTATGCTCTGTGGTACCACAGAGCGTAAATCTCTGCACTAAGCAAAGAATCTTTGTGTGAAAACCAGCATTTTTAGAAAATACATATCGACTAACATATCGACTAACTTTCCATTACACATTAATCAAACTAAATTCCTTACAAGACTGTGTTTGCTGAAGGTATATTTAAGTTTAATTTTCCTCTCTCAGCTTCTTGCTAGGTGAATTAAATTGTAAGTGAGCTGTGTGTGTGTGCATGTGTGTGTGCACACCTGCATTAGAAGCGGTCTGTGTTTAATGTGATGGTGAGATGGGATTATGTGATCGTATCCAGAAGCATGAAGACCTCTCAAATACATGTAAGGTTCTTGAAATCCAAGGAGGCTCTGCAGTTACTTGGCCTACTGAGTGGCTTCTATGAAGCCTTGTGATGGTGCTGGCAGGACACAGATCATAGTTTTGAGAGCAGACTAGCCTAGGTCTCAGTCAGATCCTGGGGTGAGGACCTTGAGAGACATACCCAGCTGTGTTGAATGAGTCCTTGCATTACACAAGAAGAAATGGTTTCAATCCATGAGCTCTTTGTTGCTGTGAGGGAATCCACTGACAGTGAACAACTTAATGAGCTCTTTTTATTTTTGGCCTTTAATTGTCAGCAAACCAACACAGCCATGGCTTTTATTGGTCACAACCGCCCAGCAATAGTGTGGAAAAGATTAAAATTTGATTAAATTAGATGTGTAAATTAAAAAAGGGAAACTAAATTCAGCAAATATAACAGTCTCTATTGAGTCAAAATCAATGGAATGAGTAGAATATATTTTTACAGTTAATGAGATATACTAAGAGAGAGGGCCATAACACATTTTAAAAAGTCAGCAAATGGAGAAGGTATTTTTGTTGAAAAAAAGATAAAGTCCGGTGTGTAAAGTTCAAAAGATAATCACATGATTGTTTATATCAGTTTTCTTCATAGTTATCAAACATTTGAAGCAAACAAGATGTCCTTGAACACATGAATGAATAAACAATCCAGGAAATTGACATCAAAATTTTAAGTGCATTCTTCCCCCAAAAGAAGAAAACATTTAAACTATATTAGTAAAAATACCAGTGTGACAGAGATGAAGTTGAAATTAAAGTAAAATTAATCATAATCT
The DNA here is from genome assembly GCF_937001465.1 of Orcinus orca. NCBI lineage: Eukaryota > Metazoa > Chordata > Mammalia > Artiodactyla > Delphinidae > Orcinus > Orcinus orca. The sequence continues at coordinate 42,301,113 of NC_064576.1, read as the reverse complement.
GATTTTTCAATATCCCTATAAATTGAAGTATTAAGCATATGGTGATAATAGAAATCAATGAATAAATAACAAATATTAATTTAAAATGATAGTACATTAATGTAATGGCAAAAAAAGAAAATATATAACTAACCCAAATGAATCAATATATAAGATAGTTCTTTATAGTATTCAAAAAAGTTTATGAAGCTTTATCTAACCTAATAAGGAAAAAAGAAATCACAAATACATAAAATAAGAATTGTTATGATGACTAGCCACAAAGAAATGACTAATATATATATACAGTTTGCAAAATAACTTTGAACAATTTTGTACATTTGCACTACTTTTCTCAACTCTATTTATGCAAATAAAATGCATATAAAATAAAAATTTAATAGAAATATTTATCAAAAATGACCCAGAAATATATATCGAACTGGCATACATAATGAAAATAAAAATAATTAAGCTGTAAAAGGATTGTTCTTGTCCAAAGCCATGAGTCACTAAAGGGTGAAATCTACTTTTTAAAGGGCAGATAACTTCACACTATTAAATGTTCCATATATTTAAAACAGAAGAAAGATTTCCAAATTCTTTCATGAAATAAGATTATATTAATATCCACTCCTGAGACAGAATTTGAAAAGAAAATAATAATCACAATCAATATTGATTTAAAAATCTATTTAAAAAAATCACAATCCAGAATTTCATTAACAGCACATGATAGGTAGACTTACTCAAACCCCACAAAATGCAATTCTGGTTCCTTATTATGAAATCTATGAATTTGAGTGAAAATTCCAATAGATTTAAGAGATAAAATTATGTGAACAAATTGCTCAATGCTAAAAAGAATTTCAAAATTAGGACAAAATTTTGACAAAACCACTCAATAAAATAAAAATTAATAGTTAATAGTTAACAGTATATAAATCAATACTGATCTAATATAATCATCTAACTTAATAAAATATAATGGAAGCAGTCCCACTATAGTCAGTAAAGTATAAAACTTAATATTCTAATAGAGAGAATTATAGCTAAAACAATTTGGAACTAATACCATGATTTTCAGATGGCAGATGATGTAATTGTATGCCTAAAAAACAAGAATAATCTAATCAAAATTACTAAAATCAATGAGAATTGAAAAAAATAGAAAATAAAATTAATATATAAACCAATAGAATCAATTTTAATAAAGAGTTAAAATATAATGTGAAAGAAGTCTTCATTTAAAATAACATCAAGACATGTCTTGGAATAAAATAAAAAGGAATATAGACAAAAATATGATTATTTAAAATAAAAAAAAAATTGAAAGACACACACAACAAAACTTGATGATGTGAAACTCAGAAAGCGAGTTGAAATGTGGTAACACCAAGGAAAAATAATTAGCAAAATAAATGAACTGGGAGTTCACACAAAAACAAAACAAATGGCCCTTAAATATATGAAAATATGTACAACCCCACTGAAGATGAGATAAATATGAATTAAAAGCATACTGGCATCGTTCCTAACATTTCAAACTATTAAACACTAGACAATACTCTGTTGACAGAAAAATGTCTACAACACTCTGTAGTGAACAGGTGTTAGCCTATATTAGTGATGGAACTGCAAACTGAAAAACATTTTGAAGAGATAAATAGCAAGTTTTCCGTGTGACCCAGAAATCCCACTTTTGGGACTAAATTCTAAATATGTAAATAAATGGTACACTTTTTAAAAACATGTAAAAAGTTTGCAATTTTGAGCATTGTTTATGATAGCAAAATGAAAACAATATGAAAGTCCATCTATGGGTGGCTCATTAGAAAATATGTATGCCTACAAAATATACATGCAACTGTAAAAAGTATTGAGAAATTTCAATTTAATAGAGTCCTTATGTCAGTATAGAATGATTTCAATATTATGATGTTACAAAAAGTTTAAGATGCAGAAAATAAATCAGAAATGTTAGGAAATGATAATATATATTCATATGTATTACTATAAAGGAAAAAACAAACAAACAAAAAACAATAAAGGTGATACCAGATATGAAGGCTTTGGATGTGGATAATTTGAGGGAATACCTTTTTATATAATTTTAATTTTTGAGCATAATGAATATATTTTATCATCAGGAAAATAATTTACATTGTAAGGTATTAAAACTTAAATAAGTATTTTTAAAAATTCAATAGATAAGCTGACAAATTAAATGTACAGTGCTATCAACTGTAACTTTCAAAACCCTCATAAAAGGAAATTCTTTTTCAATACAAGATAATGTAACAAATAAATTTAAAAATATAAATGTAATGGTGACATATTTTTTTATTTCTAATATGTGAATAATATGAGTACCTGAGGACATGCAGGAACAGATGGAGGAGATGCAATTAACAAATAAAAAATAGATATAAACATTCTTTGGCTGAACAATCACTTGGAGCTACATATTGAAATGGCATAATGAGTATCAAGTCAGGCTAATGAATGGGACACAAAATTAAAATGAATATGTGTGACCTCAAAAGGAAGGGTATTTCTTTTACCACATTTACATCAAAGAAAACAGGTCACAAAACAAAGATAAGCAGTTAATGTAATAATTTTCAACTGCAACAGAGGATAATAGTTAATATCAGAAATAACTTTATAAAATGTGTGCAGAAAAAGGTCAATAAATCAAAAATCCTATACCCAGCAAATATATATTTTATACAGTATTTAAAAGAAAGACATTATTGGGCATACCAAGATTCTGTGACTGAATTATTTATTTACCACATCTATGGAAAGTTTACAAGAAAAAACTGCATAAAGTAAAATTAAAAAGACATAAAAATCACAAGAGAAAATAAGTAGTAGAAGAAACACAATAAAATATGAATAAAGAAAATGCATGTGTAATTAGAAGGGCTGATGGTAGCTATGGCACTCTGAATATCTGTTAAGAAAACATACTTGAAAAAAAAATCATCATAAAGGAAAAGTTAGTGATAGCATATAAATAATATTACCAATGATCCAGAAACATTATCTCTGTGTTTGGGTTAAAAGTAGAAAAGCAATTTTAGTCATTAAATTTTTATGTAGTGAAAATAATGGATTAAATAGGATGTTTTGATAAGAATTAAAATTGGATCAAAGTATCCAACAGCAGTTAAAAAATGTAAAATCATAATTTCTAGGCTTAAAAATTATGGTAAAGAATATAAATTAGTTATTAATACTTATGCTTCAAAATATATAAACCAATAAATTAATTAATTTGTGCAAAATTGATAAAAGGAAGCATAATTAAATATTTCTTAGTCTGATACTTAGAGAGAATAGAATACTATGGTTCATATTGAAACCAAAATAATTAATAATTTTATTAATACACATTTAATATTTCTGTTTAGTCTGTAATATTATAAAGTATACCAGCAACTTAAATGACAAGAAGCATGAATATAATGTATTTGAATCAATTCAAAAAGAACTATTGAAACTGATTTACTACACAAACCTGTGGATAAAGGAAAGAAGAACTTCATCAGAATGTTTGTGGTGAAGAATTCCCCCACACCCTGGCAATGACAGCTAACAGAGGGCTTTAAGATGATCACTTGCAATATATGAAAAAAGGAGACTGATATTTACCTATCAAATTTTGATTAAGCAGTGGACTGAACGAGTTGCATCATGTGGCTCAGGTCTATGTGAATAATGGGGAAGAGAACTGGAGTTATTGTGGTGGTAGATGGTGGTGGTTGTAGGGTTTCCTGATGGTAAAGTGCCCTGGAATCTTACCAACTGACCTACCAAAGATAGGTCTTCCCCATTGCAAAGTGTCTGATATTGAGTCTTATTAGAATTTCAAGAGTGCAACCCATTAGCAAAGGGAAAAATACCAGCAAGAAATTCTAGGGAAATTTTTTTGTGGTAGAATCTGAGGTAGAGGAAAAAGTCTTTTTGGTGACTGATGCCCAACATTAGATAATTGTGCTACTATAATTGTATTTACAGTGTTCCTTAATAACAAATACATGTACCCCACCTGTGAATCAACAGATATAGATGTCTGACAGTCAGAGTGAATAGGTGGCCAAAGTAAGCCAGACTTTTGGGAATAACCAACCAAGAATTTCTACAATTGAGGAAAGTTTAGTAAATAAATATTTGCCTTGTTTTTTTGCCTCTCTTTTTTATTTTTCAGTCTCTCAGGAGAATAGTAATACCTTGAAAAAAGGAAACAGGAGCATTTTTGAATCAAAAACATATCACTTATCGTCACTTTAAAGCGCTGGAGTAAGTAAGAGAAAGAGTAAAAATGGAAGTCATACACCTGCCTCACTTTAAGTTCCTGGAGATATTTTCTTTCCACTACACAGAAAATAAAATGAAAAAAATGAAATGTAATGAAAAAGATGGACTTTTAATTTAAAAAGTATAAACTGAAAACTATAAAATTTTCCAAATTTTTTTAATGAACTGAAAATGTTTTATATAGCATAAGTTTAACACAGATTACAGGAAAAGAAAATCATACCTTATTTGCACTTTTCTGTGTTGAATCTTGGTACTGGGTATTGATGAGTAACTAAAGGCTTTCCCGGACTCAGGTTACCACCTCCTTCCACTTTATGAGAAGGTACCACATATGGTAGGAGAGGTAGCTGTCCTGCATTTGGATGAGAACTAAAATTTCCTTGCCTCTAAGATATTTATTAAGTCTATATAGTTGATAGCAATAACTCAAAATAAACACTGAAATAGCTTTGGATTAAACAACACTGTACCAGTAAATATGGAAAACAACTGGCAGTTTTAGCAAGCATGATTTACAAAGTCTTTGTCTCTACAGTTTTAAGCAGCAAGAAATACATCTTTCACTCTGAAATTTACAGGAAAGCTTTTTTTTTTTTTTTTTTTGGTCAGATGAAGCAAGTCAAGAATTTTCATTGAGGATGAGGCATTCAGTTGTAATGTGTTTATAACCTATGTAACCTTACACAATCTATTCATATTCCCTAAATCCTCAACTTGTCCAGTTCTTAAACGAGGATATTATGTTGGAAATTTCTAAAGTACTTTCTCTTTTTAATTCACTGGAATTTTAAGTACAATTATATGAAGAAGCAAAGGGAGGAAATCATATATGACATTATGACAAACTGAAGTCACTCTTTATAGTTTTGCTATATTATATGTCAGCATTAGGATTTACAAAAGAGGAGACTTGACTTTATCTGCTTGGGTTTTTGCAAAGTACCAAATTATAGACTATTCACCAAAGAGCTTAGTCACAGTTTCATCCTATCTGTGACCCAGAACATTACAACAGCTTGTGCAGCATACAAGGGCAAGAAAGGATAAACATCCTTTGCAATTATATAACAATAAATGAACCATAGCTGATCAGCATTATGATGGGATATGTCTTGAGAGAATTTATTTAGTCAGTTAGTCATTTAGGTGGATTTGCACAGGGTAAATTCTTTGGGCATATGGGCAGTATGTGTTCAAGGACTCCCTGCAGCATTGAGATGACACATTATTATAAAATATAGTGTACCATCTCTGTTATGATGGTGATTCTTATGAGAAAAATAAATCTATGTTTTTTATTTACACAAATTTCCTGGGACTAAAACAACATAACAAAAAATGTGATGTGGAAATTGTCCAAGGATATTTTTATAACTATGAAAAGTAGTGAATTAGAATGAAATTTGATTGAGAATGGCATACACTATATAAAAAATATTTTTGTCTTTAATTTACCAGATTCCTCATATATTTTTGGTGTCATCTGTTTACTTTATTTCAAACCTGAAGGTCTAATTGACAATGTAAATTAGGTGTTTTCTTATTCCCATTGTAAATTCAGAAAAAATATCCAGAACTAAGTGTCTTAACTCATTCTTTCAAGAATATTCACTGAGTAATACTGCTAAGCCTTGCACTGAGTACTGATACACATATTTCCTTTCTAAAATATTAAGTTATCTTAACATGGGGGTATTTAATGAATATAATAAATAAATAACAATCAATTAAATAAATCGATATTATTTCTTTAAAAAAATTGTTCCAGAACAATTACAGAAATTCCCAACACATTTTTTCACTGACCAAGAACAGTGGAAGAAAGAGAGACCACACACGCTCATACCATCTTAGGGAAATTGCATGTTTGAAGAAAATAAGCAGACAAGCATGCAAACAGAAAGGGGTTTGTGAAACCAGATGTATCTCTGCCACATAATCACCTGTATTGTAATAAAGATCAGGCTGTAATATTAGGTATTAGTATACAAATAATGCTGTGAAGAAGACAGATCACACCAGCTGACTAGATCCATTTGTTAACCACAACCATGAACAAATATATTTTTTACAGATTAAATTATGTTAGAAACAAAGATAATTAGTATTTGAAACTAATGACTTTCTAATCCTTCTAATGAATTCTTCTATTGTCCCTTGTCTATTTTAGCTGTGTAGTGAAAACACTAAGTATCTGCTACTATCCACATTTTCTTAAACCCAAGTGATATTAAATTGGTAGCTCCAAAAGTCTTACGTGAGAGTATTTACACCATGAAAATTGACAAGAGCTACAAATCAACATTCAATTTATTGTTTTGTTTTCTAGACGTAAGAAAGTGATTGAAAGTGTTGTGTATGCCATGTCTGTAGATATTACATTATGATTAGAACAAGCATTTAAAATCATGTTCTTCCTGTATTGGAAAGCTATCAACTTTTTCAGCAAATAAGTCACACATCATTGACAAACTTTAGAATTTCTAATATAAGTCATCATTGCTTTGCCTTAATCATTAATTTAAACAAAAATATCAATCAAATTTCATGTCAGAACTACTCTCATCAGTCAGTTGTGTCCATGGATACAAAGGTTTGACAAAACACTGTAAAAGCCCTCTTGATAACTGATTGGCTCTAAGGGTTTTAGAATGAAGAGAATTGTATAGTTTACTGATATATGTATATGTTCACTACACTTCATTTATAACAGTAAAATTTATAAAACACTTATGTATGCACACACACATATTTTTCTTTCAGAGAGCTCACTGTTAAACATGTAAATAAAAAATGAGATAACATAGAGACAAACTGCATTGTAAAGAAAGGAAAGAAAAAGAGAAAGAAAGAGGAGATAAAAATGTCTCAGGCAATTCTTACTCCTTGGTTAATGAGAGTGAAGAATTTAGTTTCAAAAAGAGTCAAAGGACTTGAATAGACATTTCTCTAAAGAAGACATGCAGATGGCCAATAAGCACATGAAAAGATATTCAACAACATTAGTCACTAGGGAAATGCAAATCACAACCAGGAGATAACACATTATACCTACTACGATGGCTATAATTAAAAAGAAACAAAACATAAAATAATAAGTATTGCCAAGGCAATGGAGAAATTGGAATTCCTTATGCATTGCTTATGGAATGTTAAGTGATGCAGACACTTTGGAAACCAGTTTGGTGGTTTCTCAAAAGGTTAAACACAGAACTACCATACGACATGGTAATTCCACTCCTAAATATATATCCAGGAGAACTTAGATATTTGAACACCAGTGTTCATAGGATTATTACTCACAATCACCCAAAGGTGAAAATAATTCAATTGTCCATCAACAGATGAATGGATAAACAAAACATATTTTGAGAACTGCACTGAGAATTATGAACTCTCAGCATGTAACTACTCCATCTTAAACCCTGCATTAAGAAACTTCACCAAACTTTAGCGTGGCTTCTAGCAGCAGAAGGACATATCCTTAGGATGACGCAAGGCCCTCACTGATCCTAGCCTGCCACCTAAATGACTCTGTGAGGAAGCTCAATGCTGCCAGGAAAATTTACCACTTTTTCTAGTCAACACCGGATAATAGTCCCTTGACCTCGCCTTTTTAAGCATTTGTTTTAAAGGGCTTACAATTGTGAATATGTTAATTTTACAATTCAAAAGTGTCTGTTTCAAGAGTCTGAGAGTCATTTCTTGGAAATCTAATCACCAAGAAGGGCCTCTATCTTCTAGTCTCTTTGGGAGGCTAGAATCCCAACTTCAATAACTGTCAGCTCACAAACATAGATGACCTAATTGCATTTACACTGAGCAATCCTTTGTACTTTGTCACTTCTCTGACTCTTGTGAGCCCCTTATCTCTCCTCTTCCTCATTCTACCTTTGCACACCCAATCACCTCTATGCAAATCATAATGGAACTCAGCTCTTTCCCAGACTATTGTCAATAGTTACTGAATTAAATATGTTTTTATTGCTTTAAATAGTGTCCAGCTGTGTTTATCTTTGACAATACACACAATGAAAAATTATTTGTCCATAAAAAGTAATAAAATTTTGATATATGTGACAATATGGATAGACCTTGAAAACATTATGCTGAGTAAAATAAACCAGACATAAACAGACAAATACTGCATAATTCCACTCAAATGATGTACCCAGGATATGCAAATTCCTAGAGACAAAAAATAGAATATAGGTTGCCAGTGGCTGAGGAGATGGGCAAGTTGGAGTATTATTTAATGGGTATAGAGTTTTTGCTAGGGATGATGAAAGGTTTTATGTATAACTAGTAGTGATGGTTATACAACATTTTGAATGTATTTAATACCACTATATTGCACATTTATGAATGGTTAAAATAATAAATATTATACTATGAATATTTTGCCACAACGAAATCAAACAACAATGAAAAACTATGTTTAAAAATATCTATTTGGAGGCATGAAGGACCAAGCCTCCCAAAAGGGTGATTTTGGAATGTAATAGACATTATCTTCCACTTTTTTTATTTACCACTATTTGCTGCAATATGTCTCATGGTATAAAGGTCAAGAAGAAGTCAGAGGCCTAGAGCATTCAGCAGTCTGGCAGTGTGGGAAAGCCCAAAAAGTGAACTTTAGCAGATCAGACAGAACTTAAGATGACAAGATCCTGGAAAAATGGGAAACAAAGAAAAGGGAACATCAGATTTTCACTCTGAGGTTTCTACAACGTATAAGCTATTCAGGAGTCTGAGAAGAAAAAAAAAAAAAGCAAGAGGAAAGCAGCTACTAACAGGCCACCAAGAACCTAGTTTATCAATCTCATGGAGCTAAGGAAACAACACAAATTGCAGTTGAAATTCCACCAAGAAGAAGGGGCTTGATTACAAAACAAAACCAGAAATCACCTGAGCTTCTTTCCTTTGAGATTTCTAAAGTCTACATACAAGATAAGAACAGAGAGGAAGTGAAATCATCCCTAAAACATTTGAAATGTGTTTCAAATTTTTCTCAATCCTTGTTTGGACCTGTGATATAATTTTCTTATCTAACTGTTTGTGAAAAGGAAATTAAACCATGTCTAGAGAATTTAACATCACCTGGAGCCTCAAAAATGTTTAACACACAATATCAACATTCAGTTAATCGAAACAACAGGTATTGTAGGATAAAAGACTAAATGGTGGGGAAAAAAATCAAGAGAGAAAATAGGCTAATAGAACTGTCAAAAAACTAAAGTTGACCTGAATACCACCCTCAATGTAATTGGTCTTATTGACATTTCTTGCAAACTCCATCTAACAACAGCCAAATACACATTATTCTCAAACTCACATGGACAATTCATCAAGATAAAATACATTTGGAGCCATGAAACATATCTTAAGAAATCCAAAAGAGTATAAATCATATAAAGTGTCTTCTCATACCACAATATAATTAACTTAGAAACCAAACCCATAAATATATTAGGATTGTCCCCAAATATTTGGAAATTAAACTGCACACTTCTGAATAACACATTGGAGAGAAGTATAAAGGAAAAATAAAAATATTTTAAATAAAATGAAATGAAAATATAACATCAAAAAGTATGAGATGCAGTGGAATAAGTGCTCAGAGGGAAATTTATCACAGTAAATTCTAATATTAGAAAAGAATGATCTAAATTCAATAACCTAAGTTTCAGACTTAGGAAACTAAAAAAATAAGGGAATTTAGGCCTAAAAATAGAAGAAATAAATTAAAAATTAGTAATTTTTATTGACCAAAATTCAAGTTCAGCATATTTTCTCTCCTAAAATTCCACATCTGTTCATGCATGTTGTTCATCTTGTTACAGAAATCATAATTTATGTGCAGTTACTTTGAATTTTGTCTGACTATTCCAACATCTGGATCATTGGTGAATCCAGTGTGGTTCTATCAACTCAGTTTACTCTTGATAGTGGATTCTTCTTTCTTGCTTTTTAAAATTTGTGTTGTACTTTTGGTTGAATGTTTGATATCAGTTTGACTGAATGCTAGAATGCTGACATTGCAGAGACTGAGGTAAGTTATATTTACCCCTTGAAGTGTGCCTGCCTATTCTTCTGTTTACTGTTAGTGTGGGAGTTTGATTCTTCCTCAGCAGTTGTTGAGCTGGGTTTGGGTATTCTTGTTGTCTTTATTATCCTCAGTGCACAACAGGTTTCAGATTCTTGTGTATTACCTTGTGATTCAGGTAGGGGAAAAAGCACCAGAGAATTTTTCTCAATGTTTTTGATCCATTCTCTGATTTTGAACTTTGTGACCTGCCACAAAGGTGTTTCTTCTCCATCCTCATGCCCATCTGTAGCGTTCAGTTGTTACTGTATTTACTCAATGTTAGCTACAAAGTTTTGGGGGATAAAGATAGTTTTGTGTTTTCCAGCTTTAGCGTTCTCAAAAGTGTCTCTTTTTCAGTGATCCTTCCTGTCATCGCACTTGCAAAAAAACAAAACAAAACAAATAAACAAACAACATCTCTGTTGAGTTTTTTTGGAGATAGAGTTTTCTTCTCTTCACCTGGTGGTAGAAGATCTCTTATGAGAGTAAAATAGATTATTGGGCCCAGAACTTTGTCCTACCCTTCCTATAGAGTAAAAACCTTATTATTTTCCCCAGACACAGTAGATTTTGATCATGGGTGGACAGGTTTGCTCTCTTTTCTCCATCAACTTGAAGTTATTATTTCATAGAAAGTGAGGACTCAATCAGGGCTCTCTGTATTTTTCACTGCAGTTCAAGTCACCAAAGAAGATAGATATTTCTCAGCTAGCTCCCCAACTCCGAACATTCCAGTGAATAAATAGTGGATATCTATGGAGAAGCACCTGAGAATGAGTTCAAACTCCACTTGTTCCTGCAGCTCTCAGGATTTCTATACATTCATCTAACATACACTCAGCTTTTAGCCATTTGTTATAAAATTTAGATGAATTCTTACAACTTATTACCTATCTGCATGGAATCCACATCCCTTGCTCCTCTTCTCTGCCACTGTAGGTCAGTGCTACATCCCATTTCTCTTTGAAATAAATCTGTATTTTCTTATATATCAACATTTGTGCAGTGACATCAATTATCTGATGGATTCAAGAAAAGTTATGATTTTGTTATTGATCAAGCTTTTTCTTATTGTTAGAATGGGATTCATGCTCTTTCCAGATTTATACACCCTAGGCAAAGTCTGAAGTCATATTTTTAAGAAACACTTGCAAACATTTATTTTTGGATAAATAGACTGAATTCTGTGTGGGAAAGGTGTTAGCAAATGGGGGCAAGTAATTTAGCCTACCTCATTCAGAAAAAGAAAGGCTGTTGAGTTAAGCAAAATTTATCATTTTCACATGCCATCGTGGAACCCTTGGAGATACTAATTTTTTCACATATCCATATTAAAAAATTGCTCAACAAATTCCAATAAATATTCTTGTAAACAACTTTCGACTTCTAGTTCATCATTTCCAGTGATGTTTTAATGCCCTTTCAAATCAATGTCTGGCTTGCTGTCTTCGTTTAGGCTGCTATAACAGAATGCCATAGACTGGGTGGTTTATAAGCAATAGAAAAAATATTTCTCATGGTTCTAGAGACTGGAAATCTGAGATCAGAGTGCCAAAATGATTGAGTTCTGATAAGAATCCTCTTCCAGGTTGCAGACTGCAGACTTCTTGTTGTATTCTCACATGGCCAAGAGCAGAGAAAGGGAGCAAGCTCTCTCTAGACTCTGATAATGGCACCAATCCCATTCATAACTTTTGAGGAGTTAAGCCACTTATATCATGAAATATTCATATGAAAGAACTTGTGTAACCCTATTAGTATAGAAACTGATCCTAACATTGAGGTGGCTTCTTGTCAGATTTGTGCCATTGGGTTAGAATTCAGGAGGGAAAGGACAAAGAAATAGATATTTCTGGATGGAAGGGTGGAAATGCTTCTTATGCTTTAGCAAACATTGTCTCTTGTGATGCTTTTCAAGATAAATGATGTATTGATATTTACTGAGGCTGTATCTCTAGGAGAAATGGTTGTAAGTAATAGTGTGCTCAAATGTGTTCGTTATTATTGGATACTTTAAGCAACATATTATGATAGTCAACTCAAGAGAGAAATTATGTTTTTTAAGTGCAGAGAAGGAATAGAGAAAGTTTAAAGGTCAAAGGCATTTCAGCTTGAAAAATATGACCGTTCTAGACCTCAAAGTGGAAATCATAATAATAACTGTCACAGCAGCAATATTAGTTTAAAAAAGCCTGGGGAAACAAAAACTCTGTAAAATATCTTAGTTGGATAAAGTAAAGCAATCTTCTGTCAAACTTCAGATTAAGGATATGGCCTTCCAGATGGCTTCAAAAAGACCATTAAATTGATGAAAATGGGATGAAGGAGAAGTAGGAGTACAGAAGGCCTAACCCCTATGCTCAGATAAAACCTTTGTGTGTGTGTGGTTACTTGGTGAGTAAAATTGACAATAAACAAGAATATTAGAAGCTTACCACATTTTTGAAGCAATTATATAGCCAAAGAAAGCAAAATCTCATCCCTCTGTCCCAAAAGTAGCGAATTAATAAAACCTGAACACCCGTAAACAGTCTTTAAGGGAAAACATACTCCCCAACGTTCATTTCAAGTGAAGCCATGGAGAAAAACATAGAGTGAAGAACAACTTTGAGTGTGAAGCCAAGGAAGACCAAAAAATGGTACAGGAAGATTCTTCTCAGAGACAACATTGAAGAAACTTTCACCAACTTTAACAATTATATTTTCCTAATATAAGAGTGTTCACTGTGGTTATTTTGTCTTTCATTAGTCAAACTCACCATGGTTTTACTGGTTATTGAAAAATAAGATAAGTATTCCATCTTATTTTCAACTATTATCAAATCCTTAAAGGAGCCATCCTTAATACCCTATCTAACATCATGCCCTTCACCCCATGTATTTATGTACCCCACCTGTGTATATCATTTTTATTTCCTAACACAGATTTATTATTTTATGACACATTTTACAATGTAGGATATATTAAGTATATTTATTGGTTTAGTGTCTGAATCTTCCTCTACACATTCAACTTCTTGAAAGCAGGGACTCCAGATCTCCTTTCCACCACTGTACACCCAATGACTAGGTAGGTGTATAACATATAACAAGAGCTGATGAAATAAAATACATTGTAGATATTTTGATAAAATCTGCATGTTTTCCACATGCATCTGTGAGATGACTTTCTTAGTATTAAATAAAGTGAGTGATATATATTATTGTTTCCTGGGCCTAATTCATGAGAGGTTTTCTAATTATTATGGTTAATAAATATCTATGAATTAATATGGAATTATAGATCCAATAATTCGGTCACTAAGATTTTCTCCTAATTATATGCCTAGTGCAAAAATACACAGGAAATAAAGCATTCTAGAGAAATAATACCTTGATATATACATAATACAATATTTCACTTCCTATTTCTAGGCTAGAGTTTCTAATTACTTATATATTAACTGTAGTTAATATATAATATATGTGATAATTCTACCTGACTGTAGTTAATATATAATATATGTGATAATTCTACCTGACTAATGTATCATTTTTAAAACAGTTACCTTTTCTTTGATAATAAATAATGCATGTGCATGGTCTAAAAATCAGAAAATGACACAAATACCATACATCCATAACTACTACTATTATTTGGTAGTATTTTTCAACTAGTTTTTGATTTTACCTTCACTTATTCTTCTGTGATGCTCTACCTTTCTTTATGTAAATCTGAGCTTCTTGCATAGTATTTTCCTTCTGCCTAAATAACTTCTTTTAATAGTTCTTGAAAGGCAGATCTACTGGCAACAAATTCCCTCAATTTTTGTTTGTTTGAGAAAGTCTTATTTCTCTTCACTTTTTCACTTTTGAAGGATAATTTCTCATGATATAGAATTCTAGTTCAGTGTTTTGTTTTTGCTTTTTTCTATCAACACTTTAAATTTCTGCTCCACTCTCTTCTTGCATGGTTTCTGAGAAGAGATTGGATTTAATTCTTGTCTTTCTTTCTCTATAGGTAAAGTGCTTTTTTCCCTCCCTGCTTCTTCCAGAATTTTTTCTTTATTTTTGATTTCCTGTAGTTTGAAAATCATATACCTAGTTGAAGTTCTGTTTGTTCCTTTTTTTTTTTTTTCTGCTTTTATCCTGCTTGGTGACCTTGAGTTTCCTGGATCTGTGGTTTGGTGTCTGACATTAATTTGGGGAAATTCTCAGTTATTATTGTTTCAAATATTTGTTTGTTTGTTTGTTTGTTTCTTCTCTTTCTGATATTCCCATTACAAGTATCTTTTGCCTTTCATTGTTGTCCCTGGATATTCTATTTGGGTTTTATTAGTCTTTATTCTCTTTGATTTTCAGTTTTGGAGGTTTCTGTTGATATATCCTTAGATTCAGAAATTTCTTCCTTACCTGTGACCAGTCTACTAATAGGCTCATCAAAGACATTATTCATTTTTGTCATGATGATTTTTATCTCTAGCATTTCTTTTTGGTTATTTAGGATTTCCATCTCTGTTTATATTGCCCATCTGTTGTTTCTTGCTATCTGCTTTTTCCATTTAGAGTATTTAGCATATTAATCATTGTTGTTTTAAATTTCTGGTCTGATAATTTCAAACATCCCTGTCATGTCTGATTCTGATGCTTGCTCTATCTCTTCATATTGTGTTTTTTGCCTTTTGGTATGCATTGTGATTTTTACTTGATGGTGGATATGATGTACTGGGTATAAGAAACTGCTGTAAGGAGGACTTTAGTAATGTGGTGGTGAAGTGTGGGGGGAAATTACTCTATAGTCTTATGATTAGGTCTTAGTTTTTACTGAGCCTCTGTAAACTTCACAAGTGTTTCTCAATGTTTTTCTCCCCTCATAGGGGGACAGAATGGCTAGAGTGGTCTGGAGTTGGGTATTTCCCTTCCTCAGGTCAGTTAGACTTTGATATCATCCCAGCATGTTAGGGTCTTGTTAACTAGTGCATACTGAGGGCAGGCCTTGTTAAGAAGAACAGAGGCTCTGGCATATTTAAAGATGGTTCCTCTCCCCTCTGTGAGGTAAAGAGTGACTCCCTGTATTTGTCTGTCTCTCTTTCTAATCTTGGGAGGAATGGTTTGCCCTGTGTGTTCACCTCTCTTATGGATCAAATAATTAATCTTTTCAATCTGTTTGGATCTTTACTTTTTGTTAGGATGGAGTAGCAATATCTAAGCTCCTTACATGCAGAACCAGAAAATTGTCCTGTTAACTTTTCAAAGATTTTTATATGTTTGTTTGTTATATTTATTTCTTCAGTACAATTAATTAGCAGTTTAAGTGACTATATTCAACTAATCTTGCCTTAAATTATATTGAACTTTACATATTATTATATTTGTTATGTTATCTTTATTCACGAAAATGCATCTTTAGCCAGTCTATTGGCTTTCTGTGAAATTTGAGGTTATGATTCTGTAGGATATTTACAAAGTAGAAAATTGCCTTTTGGCAGTGGTTCACATTATATCAATCTCTGAGATAATTGTCAGAGCCTAAAAATTCTATGTTATAAATCTGTACAAACTAAAATAAAGAAAATGGAGTACTATATGGCTGAATAGGAATGCTAAATTCACTGAGAGCTATAGAGGCCAAACAATGTCTTAGTCATGAGAGATATGTTTCATGTAGAATAAAATAGACCAAAATGTGTTCAACCAATGGGTTCTTGCCCAAAGGCACTCATTGCAGTTTCCCATTTACCACTTCTGGTGACAAATTCCATAGCAGAGGAACCTAAAGACCCAAAGTCCCTCAGTCAGTAAGTGATATACTGATAAGTTTCAAATTGACTGAAAGTACCTGAGATTAAGCTTAAAATGAATGTCAAGCCCAAATTTAGCACCAAAGAATCCAACGTGGAAAAAGATTATGTCAAGAAATAAAAGATAGGAATAACTTTTCTTTAAAGGACAAGTTAATTAACTCAAGGCCACATGTTGAGTAAGTTACGGAACTAAAAATGAATTTCAGACCTTCTTATTGGCTCTCAACTTTAAACACTAAGCTAAAATCTTTTTTTTTTAATTATCTAATTTGTAATTTTGGAGTACAGATTTTCTTTTCTACTTGCTAATCTTCAACAGTGAAAATAGATGGCTTTACATTTTTTCCTGTTAATATATTTTGAATTAATTTGATGTTCTCTTTTCCATTTCTTGTCCTGAGTTTGTTGTTCTAGAATCTGCTGAGTGATAAGAAATCACTAAACTTACTCATCTGTTGAATATTTTTTTCTTCAGTGCTTCTTGGAGCTTTTAAAACATCATTTTTTTAGGTATTTACATGCATTTTTAAAACACTATCTAAATGACAGTCTAAGATTCTTGATGATTTTCTCTCAACATAGTCAGTCAAGTTGAAATGATGCAGATTAATTCACTAAAATGACAGGAACTGTGATTTACTGGATTTTGTAGATTATTAAGCAAGCAAATACATGCATAATAAAAAATTAAAGGCAGTGCAGCATAAATTGATTTTTTCATTTATTTTGACAACTATAGTTTAAATTACTTATGACATGTTTCACAGTATGCTAATGAATAGCCTCTAGTATCCTATGAAATAGAATTTTGAGGTTTAGACAGCTAACTAAAATCCTGTGCTAATAAATCTCGTCTGAAAGTACATTGAGATGCTAGGTTTTTGTGAGAAATTAATAAAGAAAATGAAAACTGCTATATATGTTGGTTTCCTTAAATAGAATTTATTTTAAAATGTGATGCGTCCCTCTGGCATATCTGATTTCTTTAACATTTCTATGTCCCAGAAAATTCTAAGAAGTTCTCGGAATCACTATTTTGTTTTCTTTGCTGTATTCCTCTGACAACTTTGCTTGATAGAGCTACATAATGTTATCTTAAAAGTTATCACAACCCCTTACAAATCAAAATTAAAGAATTGATATTGTTATTTTAAAATTAATCTTGTGAAAAAAGATATTTATAAATGAACTGTTATCTAAAATCGTGAGATTCCTATATTATTTTAGGCCATTAGTTAGGATCATACTAGTGGTATGACCCTATGTTTATTCATATTACAAGAAATTCTGAGATGTCAATATTGTTTTCTCATTTTTAGTTGTAATCACATGCATACTTCAAAAGGTACAGTGTATAAGGGTTTTATGCCTTGCTAAAGTGAAAATTTGATAAAATAATAAACTGTCTGACCAAGTTTTGAATTAGAGGTGAAAGACATACAAACTTATTTATTTCATTTTTTTTCTTTTTTATGCATATTAGAAGATTGATTTTGACATTTATCCAATGATTCCCACTGATAATGGTAGGATTTATTAATATTTAAGATATAATATTTTAGGTGCAAACACACACTTATAATTTATTTTATTTGACATTAAAATACTCCTTTCCCAAAGCCATTTTTCTCCTTTAATACACAAACATACACAAACACACTCACTCTAAAACACAAAAGAAGATGGGGGGAAAAACAAAATATTTCATGAACAAAAAATAAATAGATTTTTATCAATAACTTTTCTCTGAAATCCCATTTAAATATGAATTCAATCATTTTTCTTTGTTTCTTTCTATGGCCCATATATAAATTACAATTAGAACATCAATTATGTTGAGGACTAAAGTAGATTGGATAAGTATACTAGTTTTCTAGGGCTGCCAGAACAAAGTACATGGATTGGGTGGCTTAAACAACAGAAATTTATTTCTCACAGTTCTGGAGGCTGCAAGTCAAAGGTCAAGGTTTAGTTTTGTTTATCTGGTTTAGTTTTTTTCTGAGGCCTCTCTGCCTTGGATCCTACAACCTTCTCACTGTGTCCTCACATGGTCTTTCCTCTGAGTACACACATTCCTGGAATCTCTCCATGTGTCCAAATTTCCTTTTCTTATAAGGACACCAGTCATATTGGATTAGAGGCTACCTTAAAGACCTCATTTTAAATTAATCACCTCTTTAAATGTCCTATCCCCAAGTATGCTTACATTTTGAGGTGCTGGGGCTTAAGGCTTCACCATGTGAATTTTGAGGCACACAATTTGACCCATAACGGTAAGTGTGGATACTCCTGAATTAATTCTATATAAGAATTTGTAAAATGAAGAGTGTTGGAGAAATTAATTTTTTTCTCCTCCCATTTAGGAGTTTAGTTTTAGTGAATGCCGTGGCTTACAGAGGACAACTATGTCGTCATCCTTTGGCACTAATAACATGGACACATTTCCCTTCCTTCCTCCCTTCCTTCCTTCCTTCCATCTTCCTTCTTTCATTTCTTCCTTCCTTTCTTTCTTTCTTTCTTTCTATTTTTTTTTCTTTCTCTGTAAGTGAGGGCTTCTTGAACAAGTTCAGTAAACCAGGTCGCTGTTAAATGATAGGAATAAAAATGTGAGCCACTTAAATACATTCAAGACTTCATGGAGCTTACAATCTAACAGCTGTGATATGTTTGTGTGATTACACAAATAAAAGACTTAGAAGAGTGGCAAATGCTAATAAGAAAAAGTGCAGGGTACTAGTAAAGTACATAAATGGAAGTTTTGACCTAGTCTAGGTCCTAGGACAATCAGTCTTGGAGAAGTGACATTAAAATTGTGATCTGAAGGATAAATATGAAGAAATGCTATTTCCAAAGCCTCTGAAATAGAATGGTTGGAGAATTGAATAAAGAACAGTTGGAGTTAAAAGAGTGGTAGAATATGGGTCAATAAATCTGTGGTTGAATAAATAATCTGAAACCTGATTAAGAAGCACACCTTCCAGCATTCTCCACTTTGTGGAATAAGATATTTTCTCAGTATCATTGCTGCAGTCAAAAAAAATTTATAGTTTATATGTCCCTGTCTATGATTTTAATGAGATATCCAGTTGAAAGCTTTATCAGAATAATTGAAGGAAAAAGATTCTGAACATAAAGTGTTGTATATTAAGAACAATACAACTTTGGAGTTAGCATTTAAATTGAGCATATCAAGAAAACACATGTAATTACATTCAGTCATGTTTTCAGATGATTCTTATGGAATCATATATACATATTTTCTAATTTCTCAGTACACTAAAATGTGTAATATTACACTATATCTCTATGACACCTGTTTACAGATAAGAGTAGATTTCGTTAAGCATCATTTTGAGGCTTAAGAAAATAGTACATGTGCCATCTCAACAACTTAAAGACTTTGTTGCAAACCTGTTTTGAGGACTCTGTATGCTGCTTATCAGCATTTATTCAGGAAATCTCTTTCTAGCTGTTGTGGAGGTTTCCTCTGTCACTAAAACTGGATAAAGATAAACAAACTTTGGTTTGCAAGTTGATTTCAAGCTAAATTAAAAATGCAATATAATGAGGAGTACATTATTAAACAGTTTATTTTAGTATGAAAACTTAGAAGGAAGGGGGTAAACTAGCTGTCCTGTGATCCATTTCTTTGCAGTCATGTGGGGAGGCACTCCTAGGGAAAAGAAAATATGAAATACAAATAATATAATCATAAGCATGATGGTTGGAGCTCAAGGTAAATGTTGTTTGCTAGGATATAGTATTTATCTATAAAATGCTATTAAAAGTATGTTGCTAGCTTATGATTGTTTCTTGTAAACACAACTGCAATCTATGGATTTATGATGCCTCACTCTACAGTGAACGTTGTGGATGTAATCAACTTTCTGTGGTTAAAAAAATAATGAAGATGTTTCATAATGTTCTCTGCAGTGTGTGGTGATTTAGGACCTCATTAAAAAAACTTCATTACTATTTTTTACCAGAGAACATGAGTCCAGTGTAAAAAAGGAAGGGCCATCTGAGATGTGCCAAACCTCTCTGCTTTGCCTATGTCTACTTATTGTTTGAAACTTTGAAATTATTAGTAAAATTTAACTTGGCTAAGACTGTGGATTCATGTGTCTTTGATTTAGCAAACTATTCTTTTAGCTCAACACACACACACAAACAAACACACGTGTAAATTTGTCAATCTCATATCCATTGTAAATTTGCTTTTGAGTTTGTTTTATGTTTAACAAAAAAATTTTGATTGAAGTATGATTTACATATGTCAAATGATGAGATTTTTAAATTCACAGTTTGATGAACTTTGACAAATGTGTACAAATGTTGGGCAAATGTAGAAAGTTTCATTACCATTGAAAGGTTTCTTCTTCCTTTTATCCAAACATGATTCTTTTTCAACCAAAGGCAATGACTATTCTTACTTTCATCACTATATTTCAGTTTTGTTTCTTCTTATTAAAGAATGTTGAATTTTTTCTGGCAGGTAAATTACCAGAGTACTATCTTGATCTTCTGGAGGCCTGGCTTTTAGTCTTGTGAACTAAACTTGTTGAGATATGTCCTTTGTCCTTCAGCAAAACCTTCAGTCCAGAGCTTACTCTTAAGGTATGTTATCCTTGCATTTTACCCGGATGCTCTCTCTCTCTCTCTCTCTCTCTCTCTCTATATATATATATATATATATATATATATATATAATATGACTTTACAATATTTTTGGCTTCTCATTTTTATCATTTTATATTTTGCCTTTTTTTTTCACAGTTATATTATGGCAAGAGCTAAGATCATCTATAAACCATCAATTATTTTATTTTTCAAAACAAAAATGTATATAATTTTATTTTCCTTTACTTATTCCTGCAGGTAAATTCCATTAACTATAACATGTTTTAATTAGAGAGAACTAGCAAAGACTATATTTTCAGGAAAATGCTGTTGTAGATACAACATTTAGTACATATGAAAGATAGTACTAAAGAAATAGTAGACAAATATATTGATATTACTATAGGTAGCATCAAATTAGTAGTTTTTAAATACTGTGGAGAAAACACTATGAAGGAGTTACATTCAAAATTTCAAAATTCTTAAAAATAATAGGAAACATGGAAATACAGCATCAACAATCTAAGGGTGGTTTTCTGTTTCCGGCAAAGATGGAAGAACAAAAACTAAGTTACCCCCCACCCCCGACACGCATACACACTTGAAAGAAAAAATGGAACAGACAAAATACATGATAGTAGTTCAAGACATTGGACATTAAGAAATAAAGTAATTCCTTACAAATAGGAAACCACAAAGCATTACACTAAATTTATCTTACTTTACTGCCTGGTGAGTTTATAGGTTGTGCCATAAATTAGGGAAAGACAAGCAAAGTCTGCCAGTCCCCCATGAGTTGAGGAGATGGAGTTAGGCATCTGGGGAGAGCAAGGGCAACTAGAGTTCACAGGATAGATTTCCAGAAAGGAAAGCGCTCTGCAGACTAAAACCTCTACATCTCTATAGATGGTCCCTGGACCCTTAAATTGATTATCAGTGTATTCATGTGGGAAATCTATCCAAAGTCAGGGAAAGAACAATCTGAAAGAACTAGAGGAAACACTCCTCATATCCCACACAAGGGTAGAAATATTTAGTATTTTCATCAGCCAGAGTGGAAAATCTCATAATTTTCAGGTATAGCAGTCAGAAGGGTTTTGCTAGTAAGGGTGAGATGTTTGTCCTAGAGTAAATGCTTCTATGATTTTGCCTAAAAAAAAATCTTAACTGACAGACTGAAAAGGATTAAAGTTTTTCCAAGTTACTTAACTGAATCTCAGAAAAACGCACATGCATATCTACAGGAAAATTAAAATGTCCAGTACCAGACTAGGTAAAATTGACAGTGTATGGTATACTACCCCAAATTACCAGGCTTGCAATGAAGCAGAAAAAAATGAAAAGAAATGAAGCAGGAAAAAAGTCAATGGATGAAGACTGAACCAGAAATGAAACAGATGATAGAATATGTGAAAACAAAAAGGGGGGGGTGTTAAAAGAGTTATTATAACTACATTCTTTATAGGCAAGGAGCTTGAGTAAAACTCGAACAGGTTAAGCAAAGTCATGAAAAAAATAAAGAACATGTGAATATGTGTTCTATAAAAGCAAAGTACAAGATCAGAGAGGAAAATACACTGTATGAAATTAATTGCAGATTGTATATTACAGAATTAAAACACAGTAACTTTGAAAACATAGTTTTACTAAAATTTACATCTCAGGGATTAAGCTTTCCAGAAAGCGATGACGACTAATGCATCAAAAAAGCCCCACAAGTTGGTGGAATCTTCCTGATAAACAATAATCAGCCCAAAGACACATTACTCATTTTATTTTAAACTGGATATTTTGAATATTGATAGAGAATTATATTTAGTTCTCACCAGAATTAAATATTGAAGGTATTTTACTGTTGACCACTTTCCTACAGATGTATAATTTTGTCAGCAAGTACCAATTAAATTACTTTTTAGTTTTCCTACACTGACAATTATTTTATTTTATTTTTTTTGCTTTCAATATTTTATGAGACACCGGTATAAAATTAAATTCTCAATTACAACTTAAAACAACATAAACAACACAAACTATCAGAGTATATTCTAGATCCATTAGGGTTTATGGGAATTTCATATTGTTCACATTTATAGAGCACTAAAGTGAACACTGTACTAAAATAATAAATCCAATTATTATCTGATATATTTACAATATTATCAGAGAATATTATCAGAGAATATTCTCTGATAATACAATATTATCAGAGAAAAATGATATATTTTTTGTTGTAATTTCATATTAGGGCAATGTTTGGAGTATTGCATTTTGGAAATGTTTTAAATAAACTTATCATAAAATATGTTTTAAAACAACTTTAATTAATTAGATAGCATAGCTTAGAATCAGTACCAGTAAATGTATATCACACAATGGTATTATATGAGTTCTTTATTCTTGATTTGATATTAGAATCATGGAATATTGGATTTCTTAAGTAGTTCAAAGAAAGTTTGGAGAAACATTAATGATTGTGTGTTCATTGTGAAATGTCTCTGCAAAATGTTTCCTAATATCTCTGCCTAATATACACATATACATACAGAGAGAGACAGAGGCAAAAACAGAGACAGACCTCCATATGCTGAATGATTGAACTGTGGTCACAGTCTGGGTCCCTGATAAACACATTCTGAGACTCTGAGGCCTGCTTGCAGTAGTTTATTGAAGGGTATTCTTAGGAACACCTTTGAGGAACAAGGAAAGCATGATTTGGAAGAGGATGGTATGGCAAGAGGGAAACCTGTATAATGGATGGCTTTTCTGAATTGTCCTGAAGGCAATTAACCTGAGTGAAGGGGGAGGGGTCTCTTTGTGCCCCTGAATTGCCTCCTCTTTGTTGTCCGAAAGGAGGAGACCCAACCTTGGACAAGAAATCTTCCTCTAAGAATGGGCAATTTTCTGAGAGGGAAACAGCTAATACAATCTCTGAATACAGTATGTCTCTCCATTTATTTAAAAGTTCATTGATTTATCTCATCAGTGTTTTGTAGGTTTCAGCATACAAGTACTGGCCATATTTTGTTACATATAGATAATTATTTCATATTTAACTATTAAAAATGGTATAGTTTTATTTTGGTTTCTAATTTTTCATTGATAGTATGTACAAATGCTATTATTTTATGTTCATCTTGTATCTGTGATCTTGCTGAAATCATAAGTTAACAACTTTTTCGTTAGATTCCCTGTGAATTATTACACAGATTATTATTTCATCTGCAAATAGGCAGAATTTAATTTCTTCCTTTGTCATTGTAATGCCTTTTATTTCCTTTTCTCACCTTTTACACTGGCTAGATTTCTAGTACTATTTTAAGAAAAGCAGTCATCCTTAAGAAAACCTGTCATCCTTAACTTATTTCTTATGTTAAAGGGAAGCATTTAGTTTTCAGTGCTAAGTATATTAGCTGTAGGTTTTTGTAGATGTTCATTATCAAATTTAAAAAGTTAGCTATGCTTCTAGTTTGCTTACAGTTTTTATCATGAATGGATGTTGGATTTGGTCAAATATTTTGTGTCAAATAAGAGGTTCTCATGATTTTCTTTTTCTTTATTCATTTGAATGATGGATTACTTCGATTTTTGAATGTACATGAATGTAGGCATGCACTTCTTGGATAGATCCCACTTTTCTGTGGTGTGTAATTCTCTTTATACATTGCTAGATTAAGTTTGTTAATATTTTGTTGAGGATTGTTGAGTCTAACTTCATTAAATATATAAATTTATAGTTTTGTTTTGTACTGGCTTTGACTGAGTTAGTATCTGTCTGATATTAGCATTCACTAAGTGAGTTGGAAAGAGTTTTATCCTATTTTATTTTCTGAAAGAGACTGTGTATAATTGATGCTTATTCGTCATTATATATTTGGTAGAATTCTCCAGTGAAGCTATCTTGTACTGAAGGTTTCATTTTTGAAAGAATTTCACTTAAAAATTATATTACTTTAGTGGCTATAGCACTATAAGTTTGGCTTATTTTTTGAGAGATTTCAGTTTTCAATGAATTGTTCCATTTATTTTAAATTGTTAAATGTATTACAGGCATACCTCCTTTTTTTGTGCTTCACAGATATTACATTTTTTTACAAATTGAAGGTTGTGGCAATTCTGCATGGAGCAAGTCTCTCAAATCCATTTTTCCAAAAGCTTTGCTCACTTTGTGTCTTTGTGTAACATTTTGGTAATTCTCACAATATTTCAAGTTTATTATTATTATTATGCTTGTTGTGGTGATCTATGATTAATGATCTTTGATGTTACTATTGTAATTGTCTGGGGGGCCCAGGGACCAGGCTTATGTAAGACAGAAAACTTAATCAATAAATGTCAAGTGTGTTCTTACTGCTTCTCTACCATCCATTCTTTCATCTCTCTCGCTGGCCTCTGCCCACCCCCATTCCCTAAGACACAACAATATTGAAATTAGGCCAATTAATAATCATACAATGTTCTCTAAGGGTTCACGTGAGAGAAAGAATTATACATTTCTCACTTTAAATTAAAAACTAGAAATGATTAAGCTTAGCGAGGAAGCATGCTCAAAGCTATGATAGGCTGAAAATTAGGCCTCATGACAAATACAACTTAGCCAAGTTGTAAATGCAAAAGAAAAGTCCTATATGGAAAAGTTTTAGTGGTCTGGGTCAAAACAGCCACAATATTCCCTTAAGCCAAATCCTGATCCAGAGTAAGGTGCTAACTCTCTTCAATTCTATGAAGGTGAGAGAGGTGAGGAAGTTACAGGAGAAAAGTTTGAAGTTAACAGAGGTTGGTTCATGAGGTTGAAGGAAAGAAACCCTCTCTATAACATAAAAGTGCAAGGGAAAGTAGCAAGTGCTGCTGTAGAAGCTGCAGCAAGTTATCTAAATGATTTAGCTAAGATAATAATAAAGGTGGCTACACTAAAATACAGATTTACGATGTAGAAGAAACAGTCTTATATTGGAAGAAGATGACATCTAGGACTTTCTTAGCTAGAGAGGAGAAGTCAGTGCCTGGCTTCACTCTTCAAAGGATAGGTTGACCCTCTTGTTAGATGCCAGTGCAGCTGATGACTCGTAGTTAAAGCCAATGTCTATTTACCATCTCAGTAATCCCAGTGTCCTTGAGAAATATGCTAAATGTACTCTACTTGTGCTCTATAAATGCAACAACAAAGCTTGAATGACAGAAGTCTGTTTACCACATTGTGTACTGAATATTTTAAGTCACTCTTGAGAGGTACTGCTCAGAAAAAAAAGACTCCTTTCAAGGTATTACTGTTTATTGACAATGCAATTGGTCAGCCAAGAGCTCTGATGAAGATGTACTATAAAATTCATGTTGCTTTCATGCCTGCTAACATGACATCTATTTTGCAGTCCATAGATAGAGAAGTAATCTTGACTTTCAACTCTTATATATTTTAGATGCCATGGATAGTGATTCCTCTGATGGATCTGAGCAGAGTAAATTTAAAAACTTCTGGAAGAGAATCACCATTCTAGATGCCAATAAGAACATTTAAGGTTCATAGAAAGAAGTCAAAATATGAGCATTAACAGGAGTTTGGAAGAAGCTGATTCCAACCTTTACATATGACTTCGAAGTGTTCAAGACTCCAATAGAGGGAGTAACTGCAGATGTGGTGGAAATAGCAAGAGAACTAAAATTAGAAGTGGAGCCTGAAGATGTGACTGAATTGTTGCAATCTCGTATTAAAATTTTCACAGATGAGAAGTTGCTTCATTTGGATGAGCAAAGAAAGTGAGTGTTTGAGGTGGAATCTATTCCTGGTGAAGACGTTGTGAAGACTGTTGAAATGACAACAAAAATTTAGAATATTACTTAAATGCAGTTGATAAAGCAACAGCAGCATTTCAGACACTGACTCCAATTTTGAGAGAAGTTCTACTGTGGGTAAAATGCTGTCAAACTGCATTGCATGCTACAGAGAAATCGTTTGTGAAAGGAAGAGTCAACTGATGTGGCAAACTTCCTTGCTGTCTTATTTAAAGAAATTTCCATGGCCACCCCAGGTTTCAGCAACCACCACTCTGATGAGTCAGCAGCCACCAACATCAAGGCAAGACCCTCCACCAGCCGAAGTGTAGTGACTCAATGAAGGCACAGATGATGGTTAGTATTGTTTAGCAATAAGGTATTTTTTAACTTAAGATACATACATTTGTTTTTTAGACATTATGCTTCTGCACACTTGGTAGACTACAGTATAGTGTAAACATAACTTTTATATGTACTGCTAAACCAAAAAAATTATGACTTCCTTTATTGTGATGTATGAAATGGCCTGGAACTGAATCCACAGTATCTTAAAAGTATGCTTGTAAATTTTTTGTAATATTCTCTTTTAATGGTGATGGAAAGTGATATTCCTTCTTTCATCCCTAATATTGATGAATTGTGTTATTTATTTAGTTAGTTAGTTATTGTCAGTTTCACTAGGTATTTTTCAATTTTTGTTGATTTTATTTTTGAGGAACAAGATATTTTTCCCATTGATTTTTGTCTTTTCTTAAATATGTTTTTTTTTTCTCTTATCCATATTGTGCTTTTTTACTTCTTTCTTGGGGTTCATTTTGCTCTTGTTTTTTCTAGTTTCTTGAGATGAGAGCTTAAATTACTGATTTGAGAATTTTCCTCTTTTCTAAGCTATGGTAAACAGTGTGTGGCATACATTTTCATCTCTGCACTGCTTTGTTGTGACCTACAAATTTTGATATGTTATATTTTAATTTCATCTGATTCAATATATTTATTTCTCTTAAGATTTCCTCTTTGGCCCATATTTTATTTAGAACTTCATTGGTAATATATAAATAAGGAAACTCAATTTAGACAGATTAAGGGACTTTTCCAAAGTCATGCACACAGAAGTTATTCATATTCTATAAACCTGGTTGAATTCCCTTATGATGAGAGAGAGAAATTTGGCTTTGCCTAGCATTAGAAAGTTATTGTCTAAAAAATTCTGTTTGGTAGACTGTCCCTTTATTTGTCCTTTTGCTAAAGTAAACAGGCTTTTCTTGGGGCTTTATTTTCTGCATCAGCTGGAGTTTCCAGGCTTCCAACTCCTCTTTCACCCAGACTGGAATATATGAACAAGAGCAACAACAACAAAACATGGAACTTAATGACTTGTTTTTCCTTGGGTTCCAAGATCTTGGGCTGAACTGCCTTCTTCCACCTGTCATTCTGAGCCTTTTATGATTTTCCTGAGTTTTTAGATGTACTAAGTTGGGAAGATTGAGACAAGTGTGGCAACTACATCTTGCCTGGTTTTGGTTTTTAGACTTTTCTCCTTTGCATATAAAACATTACTTTTGTAGAACTTTTTCAAATATGAAATACTTAGATAAAATAGTACATCCTCTATTAAGCCTTTTTTTATTTTAAATCTTACTTTCATGAAGATTTAATTTCCCCTTCTCATGTGTTCAAAAAATATCTTGTACAACTCTCAATTACATTACTTATCCAATTTAAATGTATGAAAATTACATGTCTCTTTTACCTGAAACTTAGATCCAGAAAGCAGGGAGCATGCCCTTAATCTTTGTACTACCATAACTATACAAAATTTCTCTTGTATGGTAAGATATTGATAAGGGAACTCAACCAGGAATATAGAGTATGAGTAACTTCTGTCTCTATGACTTTGGAAAGGTTACTTAATCTGTCTGAATTGTTTCCTTATTTATATATTAATTGCACTAAAATTTGAAATATTTTAAACATTCTTTTTAACTTCTGAATGCTCTACCTTTGCCAAGTTAATGTAAGAAACATGGTCATATCATGAAGAGCAAAATGACACAGATTCTTTAATAAATTTATCTGAGAATAGTTTATGTATAAATCTTGACACCATGTGAACACATTTTTGTACATGCTGCATTGTGTTATGATATGTGTTGCTATTTTGGGGTCATTTCTATTAACATATATAGGTAGAAATTGTTGACAAAATATTTTCTGAATAATCAAGAGTTATAATCTTTCCCATTAAGATATGGAAGAAAGAAATTTACTTCATTGCAGGAAGTTAAAAATGCAATGAATGACTTAATTGACATTTTATTTATCTTCTGTCTTTTGCTATCATATGTAAGGTGGTGAATATTAGTGAACATGAGATATTGTATGATTATTTATAATGATTTTATTTATTTATTTATTTATTTATTTAATTTTTGGCTGTGTTGGATCTTCATTGCTGTGTGCAGGCTTTCTGTAGTTGTGGAGAGCAGGGGCTACTCTTTGTTGCGGTGCATGGGCTTCTCATTGTGGTGACTTCTCTTGTTGCAGAGGATGGGCTCTAGGAAGTTGGGCTTCAGTAGCTGTGGCATGCAGTCTCAGTAGTTGTGGCTCACAGGCCCTAGAGCACAGGCTCAGTAGTTGTGGCACACAGGTTTAGTTTCTCTGTGGCATGTGGGATCTTCCAGGACCAGGGTTCAAACCCATGTCCCCGCATTGGCAGGTGGATTCTTAACCACTGCACCACCAGGGAAGTCTGAGATATTGTATGATTATTTAAAGAATAATTTTTATTCTTCTTTACTAACATTAGACTCATAAATCATGTTCATTATTGGACATATTAAGCAGAAATTTCATAGTAAAGGATTTAAGATATTTATGCTAAATTGTATGATGGATAAACTGTAGGACAGGATAGGTATAAGAAAAAATTATGTGAAAAAAACCTGAATTTGATTAAAGTTCTAAAAATTAATATGGTATTTTTGAAAAATAGGAAAATACTGTTAATCATATCATGTAAAATAATTTCTATCTTTTGAGAAATGTGTTTTAATGAGGCAACCAAAAGAAACACTGCTAAGATTAAGGTTTTTTTGTTTTTTGTTTTGTTTTTTTGCTTATTTGTTTTGTATTTCACCAGAATTGAGTAGCCAGATTGCTCTTTTTCAAATTTGTTTTATTTTTAAACTGGGGGGAAAAATTAATGTAATATAAGAGAAAATGGAAATGAAAACAAAATACATGAAAAACTGAAATATGGAAAATTACAATTTTAGAATAAAAACACATGGATAACAAGTAACAAAGCAACATAGAGTCAAAACTTATTACAAGCTCTCTATGTTGTTTTAAGCAGTATGCTGACTAAAATTGTGTTTTACTTGGTAATATTATTTTTATGTGCTAATATTAATAATAATAAATATTTTAAACAAAGTGAAAAAGCAATAGCTAAATTCCTCTATTCACTCTTATTCTACACTACATAGTGTGATGTACTGGAACAAGAACTTACTGCCCTGCAAAAACTGATTGTTTGAAAGCTCACAAATCAAGTAGGTCAGTTGAAATCATGTTGTTAGCTTGACATCAGCCATGATGATTGGTTTAGAAACTGGCAAATGAGACAAATTGTTTTGATTCCCTTTCCAAAAGCTATTTGTTATTTACTATTATTTATAAGATCCCTACTGATTATATGTAATTTATTTTATTTTTTTAATTGAGGTATGGTTGATATAAATTGCTATGTAATTTTCAAGTATACAACACAGTGATTCATAAATTTTAAAGGTTATATTCCATTTATAGTTATTATAAAATGTTGGCTATATTCCCTGCATTGTACTATATATATTTGTACCTTATTTATACATAGTATTTTGTAATTCTTAATCCCCATGCCTATCTTGCCCCTCCCCCTTCCTTCTTCCCATGGGTAACCACTAGTTTGTGATCATATGTAATTTAAAATAATTTTCCTTATATACTTATATATGCACACACATACGTACGCACAATCTACACATGCATACATATATGTAGATATGTGTGAACATATATACATACATATCATATATACACATATATACATATATGCCTACATACACATATATAAATTATTCAAAGCATATTTACATGTATAGAGGAGTGTTAATATTTGTTTTCTTATATATATATGGCCACACAACATATATATGGACATATATATACAAATAAGTTGAAATATATGCTCAGCTATGGATCAGTTTCTAATATACTGCACAATTATATGCTTTTACCTTCACATACAAATTTTTCTCGATAAAATGCATGTATGTATAAAAATTCATGAATTGCTTTTTGCTAAAGGTATTCTTTTCTTATATTCCTATTTTAAGTGTTATAAGCATACATTTTTCATTTTTTCTCATGTAAATGATGAGCAGTTTCACTCTTTGTTACCTTTGTAGAAATAATCACTGAGAGTTAATGCAAAGATAAAGTCCTGTAAAAGAGTAAACTCCCAATTACTTATGTAATATCTGTCTTATTTATAGAAATAATACTTTAATATTCTTCTAAAGCAGTTAACATATTTGATGTTCTTAGTTTCTTAGAAATAATAGCTAGAACTATATATGTATTTTTGGAAAGTGTATAAATAAAATAGTTTGATCTTCCAAGACCAAGTATTTGAATATATAAAGGTTTCCATCAAAACTAATCCTGTGGTTAATATTTAAAAGCATCATAACTCTACAATATCTTTATAGGCAATCAGAGACAAATTTGTCAAAAATGAATGCTTATTTTTCTGATATTTAAATCCTTGTAAGTGAAACTTTTCTTTTTTTTTGTTGTTCCTCAGAAAATATGTGTTCCGTTTTCATTAGTACCATTTAGCTCTTCTAAGTTACAATATTCATTGTAGGTGTTGTATATAAAGATAAACACAGATATTTTGATTACTCTATTATTGATCTATTGTACTTAAACCAAAAATTAATATACCTTATGTATTTTTTTAATTTTGTGTTTTTCACTGATAAATTCTTTTAGTTAGAAAATGTTTATACAGTTTTCAGTGTTTAAATAAAATTCCATGTAAATATATGCATACAGTACGATGAAAGAAGGAAAAATATCCTGCCTTACAGACATTTGCTCATAACTTTTACTTCTGTGTATGTATTTGTATTTTAATTTTACACATAAAGAAGAGTAATGTGTCTATTCTCTTATCCATAACCCATAACTTAATCTTTGATATATAAACATACATGAAACCATGTAGTCAGCAGAGTTTCTGATCCTGGGGAAAGCACATTTTATTTTTCAAAGTCTTATCAATTTTATGGATGTGAGTTCAATATTGTCTAATATGTTTACCAAATAGTCCCAAATTCACGGGTGCTCAGTTTCATCTTTAAATGTTTCTCCCTTGTAATTCATTCCAATTTTTATTGGCCCTAATGTTCTTGCTTTCATAGATTTTGAAATACACTTTTAACTTCCAACTTTTAAACGATGTGCTTGTCAGCATTTAATAGCTAAGTCCATCACTTCCCTGACTTTTTAATTGATGTTTTTAGCAGCTAAGGACTCATTTTACTCAGCTGATTTCCTGTTTAGCACAACTATTAATTTCCACTGGATTTCAAAAGAGCAATAGCTGTTATTCACAAGTGTCATGAGAAATTTTATTTTTTCTGGAAAAAAGGTTTTTAACAGAGTATATTTTCCACTCAGAATGCCTCAGTACTAACTGTGCTGTAATCAAATTTTATCTTAGTAGATGGAACGTACTTAGGACAATGATAAAACAAGTTCTCAATTATTTATCATCTCTATGTGACAATAAGCTGTTGCCTATAAGGGATCTGTTTCCATTTAAAAATAAAATAATCTATTATTTCAAATTTTATGTAAAAAACGTTTTTCATAAAAACTTTTTTGGCTTCCCAAGTTGATAGAATTCACCTGTGACCTAGTTCTTTTCCTCCGTGAAGACCGTAGTGATGGTTAATAACATAACACAGGACAGACAAGGAAAAAAATCAGAAGTAGCTGCTGTATTTGGGGCTACTAAAATCTAAAAAAAAATTAGGTCCATATTCTACTGCACAATTAGGATTTATTAAATAAAATTTAGTAAACTGATTATATGCAGACTTACATGTTTAGGAAGTCGTGGAATATAAATTGAAAACTTTACATTTCACAACAAAACTTTTATTACACAAATCTTAGATTTGGATTATTAAATAATAATATCAAATGAATATAGAATAAACATATAATAAAACTGCACTGGTTAAATTATTTAAACTTTTATCAAATGTGAATAAAAATTATTGTGAATGACTCAGGAGAGTTTTTATGTGGATAAGTAGTGACTGACATCTATTTACTTACAAATTTCACTTTTTGTAGCAGTAAATACAGCTCTAGATTATTTTCTGAAATAAATAAAACTACATAATTGTATTTTAAAGAAAGGACCTTTATATTAAGCAACTAATCATAAACAGTAGGTATTTTTTCAAATACTAGTTAGAATGTACATTTTTAGCCACTACGGAGAACAGTATGGGGGTTCCTTAAAAAACTAAAAATAGAACTACCATACAACACAGCAATCCCACTACTGGGCATATACCCTGAGAAAACCATAATTCGAAAAGAGTCATGTACCACAATGTTCATTGCAGCTCTATTTACAATAGCCAGGACATGGAAGCAACCTAAGGGTCCATCAGCAGACGAATGGCTAAAGAAGATATGGCACATATATACAATGGAATATTACTCAGCCATAAAGAAACGAAACGGAGTTATTTGTAGTGAAGTTGTTGGACCTAGAGTCTGTCATACAGAGTGAAGTAAGTCAGAAAGAGAAAAACAAATACCATATGCTAACACATATATATGGAATCTAAAAAAAAAAAATGGTTATGAAGAACCTAGGGGCAGGACGGGAATAAAGATGCAGACCTACTAGAGAATGGACTTGAGGACACGGGAAGTGGTAAGGGTAAGCTGAGGCAAAGTGAGAGAGTGACATGGACATATATACACTACCAAATGTAAAATAGATAGCTAGTGGGAAGCAGCCGCAGAGCACAGAGAAATCAGCTTGGTGCTGTGACCACCTAGAGGGGTGGGACAGGGAGTGTAGGAAGGAGGGAGATGCAAGAGGGAAGAGATATGGGGATATATGTACTTGTATAGCTGATTCACTTTGTTATAAAGCAGGAACTAATACACCATTGTAAAGCAATTGTACTCCAATAAAGAAGTTAAAAAAAAAAAGAAAGTACATTTTTTCACCTCCACTAAAATATATGCAGGTACAATTGGGAGAGAGAAGAAAATCCTTATGTAAGTTTCTTTTGATAGCAGAAAATGAAGACAAATATTTTATTCATGGAAATTATTAGCTGTCTTGCCACAACTGATGTTTTAGGGAATTTTATTAGTATTGCTTTTCTGAATATTTTATTTCTGATTTCAGTTAGAAGAAAAATCACAATTAGTTTCAACACATACTTTGTACTTGGAAATATTCAGTAAATATTCTTAATTGTAACAAGTTATTTGCTTACTGAGATCATTATTTTCTGAATATAGTAAATTTGTTTTCTCCAAAATTAGAGCACCTGCACATGACAATGGTCTTAGGAATGACTAGAGAAAGAATGTCATTTGGCAAAATTTCCTTGCAGAATAACTGTGCCAGCATTTACAGCTGAAATCCAAATGTTCAACAGATGGCAAGCTGAATAAAGTGCAGCTGAAGCTAAAATATACTTTTTAGAGGAAAAAAAATATGCTGAAGAGAAAGAGATAATGCCAAACAGGAATATTAACAAGATATCTTGAAACAATAGTGAAATAAGGTCAATCTATGTCATATTACTAAAGTTTCATGCTGAGAAAAAATAATGGGACCCTGCTATACTAATTTCAGCTTTAATTTATGCTATAACCTTTGGGCCAAAATATGACAATGTAATAAAGATATGTCTTTATTCTAAGCTGGATTTAGTTCTGTAGTAACAGTAATTTTTTTCATAATAAATCTGTATGAATATTGTACTTTACTCATGCATTCATATAAACCGAAGCCATCAGGACAAACTATTTCCATTCACTTATTCTGTGATACTGCTTCATATAAAATTTGATTCATATTTTTTAAACCTGATTTACTACAAACTTTAAATACCTCAGCTACTTACAAGTGTTATTAGGGCTTATGTAAATTGTCTTCTGAAGATTGGCACTCTGTTTCCATCTTTGTGTTATGACTTTCATTACCTAGATGGGATTTCTTGAAAATGATTTTTACATTCCTCTTCTCCCAATATTCATACCAACATTTTTTGTTGTTGACATTTTCCAGTGAAAAATTTT
Organism: Orcinus orca; assembly: GCF_937001465.1. NCBI lineage: Eukaryota > Metazoa > Chordata > Mammalia > Artiodactyla > Delphinidae > Orcinus > Orcinus orca. The sequence continues at coordinate 42,266,148 of NC_064576.1, read as the reverse complement.
GTCTCTACTTTTCCAAAGGAATAAGGCAACATCTTTAATATTACCATTACTGTAGCAAGTCAAACTTGAATCCCAATTATGATGGCTGACATAATTATGAGTGAAATGGTGAACTGTGTGAACTAGTCTCTGAATAGTACCAATCTGTTAGGACTTCATTTCCCTATATTTATTCTGAATTGTCTGTAAACACATACATAGTAACATTAATTTTTATAATTTTATAATTTATCACAAAGTTAATTTATCAATTTATAATTAATGGACCATATTAAAAGAAACCAACAAGAAAATTGTTCTATTCATTTCTAGAATTCATTTTTCTGTAGTTTCACAGATATGTGTACAGTGAAATTAAACAACTGTGTGGTTGCAATGACCAAAGCAAATGCTTTTTAACAATTGTGATGTTAAGTTTCAATTCAACAAATTACTGAAGTCAGTCTTTCCATTATATTCAGCATTGTACAAAATATTAACAGTTTTGTTTTCAGTTGATACCATAGTGGTTTAGAACTCTGTTTCTGAAGAAAGATTCTCATATTGATTCTCCACTTAATTTATAGACTATAGGTAACCTATACCTATACCTGTTTCTTCATGTGTGACATACCATCACTTCCACTGGTGACACTCAGGCACACTCTGGTACAATGTGGGAGACAACAAGAAGGTGTGACAATCAGGAAGCAGGGCTCATTGTGAGACATCTTGGATGCTGGTTATAGCATCTTCTTCTTAAAAGAAACCCTTCTAGGCCAATGGTTGTCTTATCAGGATGGGTATATTCTCACCATTTCTCTTTACCTTCCTGATGATTGCTATGCCATTTATCTTAATTCTTATGATGATTTTGTACTGTATTCTCCAGTGTAATTACCTGGCTGTAGGAAGGCCTTTTTACTTTGCTACCTCATTAAACATAGTACATAGTGTTAGCTTTTAGTTATGGAAAGTATTTTGTATTTAACATCCCTTACTATGTAAAGTAAAAATGCCAGTGGGGCATTTCTATGTTTGTTTCCCATTTTAAGCCCTATTTTACTGCTGACATTATAATTCAATCCACTTTGATACCCAATTATATTACATTTTGAGGCTTTCTCTCCCTCTCTCTCTCAATTCTCTCTCTCTCTCTCACTCACTCTCTTTTTTTCCTTAGAAGCAGTCAAGGAAGTTACATCAGGGGCATACAAAGATATATGGCCCTAGCTGATATATCAGCTTTTCTGCATCAAAGGGGTCACTTTTCTCCATTTATTTGACAAGATCTTGGTTACCAAGAAAGGAATAAAAATGTGTCAGCTGCATTCTGAAATTGTGCCTCAGAATGTTTTAAATTGTGCCTCATCTATGTTTTAAATCTGGTGTCAGCAAACTTCCTCTGTAAGAGGCCAGATAGTAAATATTTAGGGCTTTGCAGGCCATGTCATTTCTGTCATCACTACTCAACCTGCCATGAAGCAAAAAACAGCGACAGATAATGTATGAAACTACAGGTGTGGTTATGTTCCAGTGAAACTTAATTAAAAAAAAAAATAGAAAGCAAGCTGTATTTGATCAGTGGGCCATAGTTTGTCAATCCCTGCTTTGCATGCTAAAACTTCCATTCACAACTTAATAGATCATTGGTCAAAATTCCTGCTACACGTTCTGATTTTTTTCATTTCATTTTTTTGTTGTTGTTTCCATGAGTTTAGCAAAGGAATACTAGTAAAACCAAAATCATTCATTCATTCATTTATTTCTTCAGATATTTATAAGGAACTATAAATATCTGTGAACTAGGCCTTGCTTTCAGTACTAGGGATTCAACAGTTAAAATGTGATTAAAAAAAAAAAAAAAGATCTGTTATCTAGTAGCATACATTCTAGCTTGTTCATTCCAAAGGTGTTTTGTTGGAAAATGAACAGGGGTTGAAAGTTAGACTTAAAATAGATGCTAAATTTAACTAAATTGTAATTTAACAGAACGCCTTATAGCTTGGTTTTAAAAATATGCACTATGAAGACTGACTTCCTACATTAAAATCGCCATTCAGACATTTATTAGCTTGTAACTTGGCTAAGTTACATAATGTCTTTTACTCCCATTTCTTTATTTCTAAGGTCAGAAGATTAATAGTACCTACCCTACAGCACTGTTGTATGGATTAAATAAATTAATACATATAAATTATTTAACCTAGTTCCTGACACTTAGTAAGCACTAAATAACATGTTTGTGATGATCTTAAATATTTATGACCTTTTAATTTTTTTCCAAGAATGGAATATACAAACTCACAAATTATTTTATTCTGTAAATTAAAACTAAGCTTTATTTTTTAATAAATATAGCTTAAAATACTGTTATTGAAGTCAGAATAGAAATAGCTACATTTATTTTGAACCAGACATGAAGATAATTCACAAGATTTACTTTATTTATCGTTTTAAAATTACAAAAGAAATAAATCTATGTGCATAATGATCTTTGACATTTTTACTAACTCTCACCAAAATTGAAACACAAATTATATTATATATTAAATATGTAAGATATTTTCATATAAGGATATTGCACAGAATTTATAATTAGATTAAAATTTATAAAATTAGTTTGTAATTAAGAAAGAATGACTGGACTTCCCTGGTGGCACAGTGGTTGAGAATCTGCCTGCTAATACAGGGAACATGGGTTCGAGCCCTGGTCTGGGAGGATCCCACATGTCGCAGAGCAACTAGGCCCGTGAGCCACAACTACTGAGCCTGCACGTCTGGAGCCTGTGCTCAGCAACAAGAGAGGCCACGATAGTGAGAAGCCCGTGCACCGCGATGAAGAGTGGCCCGCGCTTGCCACAACTAGAGAAAACCCTTGCACAGAAACGAAGACCCAACACAGCCAAAAATAAATAAATTAAAAAAAAAAAAAGAATGACCAATCAGCCACTTATAAAATCTGCTTATGTCTGAATACCACACATATTATGCACACGTGCACAAACACACAAGGAAAGTACCTGGCAGACGGGCATTGTAAACCTTCCCTCTTCTTATTTCAGAAAAAGAAAATAGTGATGCCATTTTCTACTCCAGTTTTATTGAGATATAATTGACACACAGCTTGGACTGATGGGAGCAGAAATATGACAAAATGATAGGAAGACTGTCAGATTTCTGATATTTTACAAGTTCAAAATGATCCAGTAGAGCTACAGTTGTTCCTCTGTATCAATGGATATTTGGTTCAAGGACCCCTTGGATACCAAAATCTGTGGATTCTCAACTCTTTTATGTAAAATGGTGTAGTATTTGTACATAACCTATGCACATCTTCCTATGTACTTTATATCATCCATAGATTACTTATAGTACCTAATACTATTAAATGTTATGTAAATAGTTGCCAGTATGCAGCAAATTCAAGTTTTGCCTTTTGGAAATTTCTGGAATATTTTCAAAAAATATTTTTGTTCCACAGGTGGATGAATCTGCAAATGCAGGACCTGTGGATATGGAAAACTGACTGTACTCAGCTGTGAACATGTGGTATCCTTCAAGAAAAGGAAATGATGACTTTTAGGGTGGTTCAGAGGCCAACTGTGTTGCTACTGCTACCACAGGCATAGTAGACACGGTCACCACTGAGGACCGAGGAGGTGGGGGCTTCTCCCCAATCTGCCCATAGCACAACACATTGAGCCACCTAGATTTTTCTCAGTCCTTAAGATCTAATGGAATTTTCCCTGCTGGATTTCAACTTGCTTTGGACATGTAACCCCTTTTTCCTTTGAATTTCTCCATTTTGGAATGGAATGCCTAATATATGCCTACCCAACCATTGTATTTTAGAAACAAATTAATTGTTTTCTAAATTTCACAAGTCCACAGATGGAGAGAGATTTGCCCCTGGTTGGAAAATATTGAGTCTCATCCATACCTTATTTAGATGATTTTGAAGGTGAGATTCAGGACTTTTTGAGTTGATTATGCTTATAGGAAATTTTGTAGTTTGATGCTGTAGTGGGTTAAGACTTTTGGGGATACTGGAATGGCTTGAATGTATTTTGTACTTGGGAAAGGCATGGTTCTTGGAGAGCAAGTGGGCAGATGATTATTGGTTGAATTGTGTCCCCCTCAAATATGTTGAAGTCTACACTCTAGTACACGTGAATGTGATCTTATTTGAAAATAGGGTCTTTTGTAGATGTAATTATATTAAGATTAGGTCATTCTGGGATAGGGTGAACCCTAATCCAACATACTGGCACCCTTATAAGAACAGAAGAAAAGACATAGATAAAGGAGAATGTCACATGACAATAAAGGAAGGGATTGGAGTTATATGACCACATATATGGTTATATATGGCATATATACTATATATCACCAGAGGCTCAGGAAGAAGTATGGAAACAGATTATTCCTCTGAGTCTCTAGGAGGTCATTAACCCTGCCAACATCTTGATTTCAGACTTCTGAACTCCAGAACTGTGAGACAATATAGTTCTATTGTTTTAAGCCACCCAGCCTGTGGTACTTTTTGCAGCAGCCTTAGGAAATTAACACAAATGCACAGAAACTTCTTGGTGACATAAACTTTCATAAGGTGATCTCCCATCAGGAGCTCAATTATGATAAGCAGAAAATCACAATTAGCCCCTGGAATGGAGAATCCCCCAAAAGAGCTTTAGGTACTTATATATTAGAATCTAGATAACTAGCAGAGGCTGACTGGTATAATGTAACAAGAAAAAACTAAACATTTTACATTTGCTTTCAGCTTCTCTGTCTACTTTCTTTAGCCAGATGGCTAGGTGTGAATTATGATCCATTTGTGGAGGAATGGTCCCTTTTATTAGTTAGAAATTTACTAATCCTCATGCAGAAATTGGCAAAATATTTTACATACTTGTATATGACAAAGTAGTAAAAGATATATATATTATTTAACATACAGATTTAATATCTTGTATATAAAATTCTTACAGAGGAAGAAGAGTGGGATTTGTAGGATTTTTCAATCCAAAACAAATATCTGAAAAAGTGCAACAATAACTTTCTCCTCTTGGCAAATGTAATTTTGTCTTTTAGTATCTTAATTGATCAGTCACCTCTTGGATCATTTTAAACAAGATTTTATCCAGTATCACATGGCAAGCAATATTGGTTTAAAAAATAATTAAATGTGAAAAGATTAGTGGTCCTAATCCTAAAACAATAGGATCTCATGGATAGGATCTACTGAAGGGAAACAGCTCAAATATGTTTTAATTCACATTCCAAAATATATCGAAATTTGCAAAGTTCTTTGCTAACATAAATATATTAAAACACTATTTATGATAGCATTATTTATGTATATTTGGTTGGCTCACATTCTGGCTTGATCATTTGCAAGCTCAGAGTGCTTGGCCAAGTTTTAACTACTCTGTGCCAACGTATTTCCATCTTAAAATGGGAAAATAATAGACTCTATCTTACAGGATGATGTGAACAGTAAATTATTTAATATATGTAAAACGTTTAACATGAGTATTGATAGATTAACATGAAATCAATTCCTAAATTTATTAATTCCAAATATTTTAACATACAGTGTTATTAAAAAATCACAAATATATAAAGGATATTTAATATTATTAAAATTATAAATAAAAACAACAATATGTATATCAGCACTTAAAAATAATTAAATTATCAACTATGATTTTATTTCCCAAAGATTTTAATTTATTTTTGATGCTACTAATGACAACAGATTAAAACCATCATTTTTTTTCGACATTCAAGAGATGCAGAAAATGTTGTACTTAGTTGTAAAACTAAGTCTTTTAACTTAATAACATAATCATATTATTAGAAACATAGTTACCATGCATTCCTAGTCTATATTATAAATTAAGAATATCATATACTCCTTTTTTTTTCTTCATTTTTTTACTGGTCTACTCTTGGGGACAATCCTGTAAACTCTTAATTGTTCTATTGTAGCGTCAAAGTTCTCCAGAGAAACAAAACCCATAGGCAATAGGATATATTTATCTGCTGTTCCCTTTAAAATAAAGGTTAAGAACAAAGGGCCTGTATTTTTCAAGGTTCACATAATAATCCTTGTTAAAATGGATTTGTCTTTATTTTTTTTCAGGAAGTCATTGCCTTTATGGAATAATGGAAGATTATGAATAAAAGTGTGACACCTGTGTAAGGAGTACCAAGGAGTTCAATGTCACATAGTTTGTTTTGTCCTTTGTTCTGAAGGGAGAGGAAAGGTGCAGAGAGATAAGACCTCCTATTAGTTGAGATAAGATAACAAATACAATCTTTGAACTTAGTGGTTTAGCACAATATCTATTTATTCTTTGCACACTCTATGTTTTTATCAGAGATTTCTATCACCTATCAAAATGTAAAAATATCAGATGGAAAATATAAGGTAATAAATCAGACAGTATAACTGGACATAGAAAAATAAAAAAAAGATTCACAAGTGTTGTGACTTTGTTAAATTAACATTTGTTAAGTAGAGCCACTGGATATCCAGTGGTGAGCTGTTGTTCAACAAAAGACTTCAAGGGACAGTGAAATAGAGAAGCTTATTTATCATTCACAGGTCCTGGAGGTGGTGCAAGGCAAGCCTGGATGAGCCACATGGAGAAGTCAAGGCAGGGTGAAGGCAGAGAATATGGCAGGGCACAGGTACATGTCTTTATTAGGGTTGGTGGGGGGAGTGCTCTGGGTTTCCCAGTTAAGGCGATATTGGTCAATTCAGACCAAAAAGAGTTGGATTTTGGTAAGTTCCACAGGGGTTTTTTCTAAGGGACACACAAGAGGAAGACCCTGGGAGGCAGGGGAAAGCACTCATCCCAAGGGCTAGCGGGGGAGTCCTATCAGGAGCTTACATTTACTTGTGAGTGTTTTCTAGGCCATGTGTTGGCAGGAGGGGTAGTGTCTGCCCAAGGCCCCTGCAGGCTGCTTAACCACACAAATGGGTGGCTGGCTACCAAAGCAGCAGTGTTGTGGAGTAGTTTACCTAAACTTGCAAAAACAAGGCACTTAACATATAGATTTAGCAGAGGTTTCTCAAAAGGTATAGAGGAAGATAGAGGAAAGACTCAAAGATGATGTTATCATGCTGAATGCCAAGGGGGTCACTGGGAAAGAATCGGTCCATCATATAGGGTTGGCAAAAAACTGATTTAGATGTAATTGTGCCTATGCTGAAATACCATATGCATACAATTAAATGGATGTCAAAGTGTCTGTTCTCTTCAAATTATTAGGAGCTTCTATAGTTCAGAGACTATGATTTTTGCATCATAATTACCCTAGGGACTAACACAGGGTCTAATTTTTAGTGAGGAAATAATTAATAAAGAAATTGGACTTGTATAAAGAACATCACAGGTTATTCAAAAGTCGTGCAAAAAAGAAAGTGGTGTCTGTATATTCAAGTAATATTCTTTAGTTGTTAAAAGTACTGTCTATAACATAAAGGATCTGGCTTGAATACTATCTATACCATGCACTTTCAATGAAAATTTATTAAAATTCTCAAGGCATAGTTTTAACACCTAAAAAATAGGATATTATGATAAAATCTGTTCTCTCCATTATCTCAAGTACTGAATTATAAAGATAATGTATAAAGACACTTAGGGGCAAAATATAAATTCTCAGTAAATAGATACTAAGTTTTTATACTGGTCTTTCTTTCCACCTAAAATGTATGAGATCTTAGTCTATTAATGTACATTTTATAAATTCTCATCTTATATGCTATAAAAAATAATTCTTATTTATCTTATTACTCTACCTATTTCAAAAACCTTAATTCATCATCACTACAGGGAATAAACAAACTATGGCATGGTCATTCAGTGTCATACCATATGACAATTAGATGCAGAATTAAAAATATAAGCAAACAAACAGATTTAATGAATTTTTCAAGCATTACATTCAGTGAAAAGAACTAGATATAAACGAGTATATACTGAATGATCCTACTTATATAAACTATTTTATTTAATATAAAGGTCAAAACCAATACAAAACTTTTCTATTCTATCAGAAGTCAGAATAATGGTTGCTCTTGTGAGTATTAGAGTGCATTTAGGATTCTGGTACTTTTTGTTTCTTGCCTGGATGCTATTTACTCATATTTGATCACTTTGTGAAAATTAATCGAGCTGTATACTTAAGATTTGTGTATATTGCTATATGTAGGTTATGTTTTATTTAAAAGTTGACATGAAACATGAACTTTATAAAATTGTAGTATTGTTAGAAAGTAAACACCAGAGTAAAGAAATTGGAATTCTGTAAGAGGATGGGTTAAGTACATTTCAATAGGGTGTTAATTTAAATCCTTCAATAGCAGACTGATCCAATTGTATTCTAATATACCTAAGTATCAATGAGCCCACACATTTTAGAATGACCATGTCTATATCAATACATTCACTTCTATAAGTTAGTAAGAAGTGGACTAAGAATGCCACCTGCCATATTTGTAAACAAAGGATGTTGCAGCCAACAACCCAGCAGCCACTACAGTAGAGCAACCCCCCAGGGTGCAACCTGAGGAGACTCAGGATGGAAAACAACAGGATACTAGCCCTAGATAACTGAAGTGAATTTATCAAAGGAATGATTTCAATGAGCCCAGACCTTTGCATCTTCCCATACATAGAAAAGTGCTAAATTAATTAACTTGAAATGTCTGGTTTTCTTTAATTAACAGTAATTCTTTGATGTTCTGACTACCTAGGTTATGTTACAAAACTCCTATATATGGTGGCTCCTTCCTCACCTCTTGGGAGCAGACCCTTGGAGTGACCTGAGAGTCCTGTCTCCTGGGCTTGAAGTCCTCAGAAAATCAAATGAATAAGACATAACTTTCAACTTTTAAGTTGTACTTTTTTTTCAGTTGACATTTGTCCAGAAAAATTAAAAGTCTTTTCAAACTCAGAAATTCATTAGTGAGGAAGATAATATGACTAGAATCTTCTTTATTGCTTTTGGATGAAAATGACATTTTTTTGCGTTGTCCCAAATGACTTTTGTCCCATATGTTCCTGTGGGCTCATGAATTTTTCTTCTCAGTTAGTTAGTTCAAAGATCCTTAATTTTATTCTTTTCCTGATGTAATCTGTTGAGATGACTCATCTTAACCAACAATTCTGTCCTGAAATATCCAATCTTGCCAAAATATGCTGAAGTCACCCATCAGCTGCTGGGATGTTGTCATAAAACCACCAAAGCATAATGCTTTTCAATACTTTTTTCTCTGCTTCATTCATAGCCTGATTTACTCTATGCTCATAAAATGTGTAATATTCCTAATTCAATGTTCTTACTCCCAGAGCAGTTTATAAAAGGAAGATACCTCTCTTCATTACCTGCTTCTACTACATAGTTTAAAAGTAAGTGTTGTTTTTAATGAGGTGGATGGACCTAGAGTCTGTCATACAGAGTGAAGTAAGTCAGAAAGAGTAAAACAAATACCGTATGCTAATGTACATATATGGAATCTAAAAAAATGGTACTGATGAACCTAGTGGCAGGGCAGGAATGAAGACACAGGCATAGAGAATGGACTTGAGGACACGGGGTAGGGGAGGAAGGGGAAGGTGGGACAAAGTGAGACAGTTGTATTGACATATATACACGACTAAATGTAAAATGGATGGCTAGTGGGAAGCAGCTGTATAGCACAGGGAGATCATCTCGATGCTTTGTGACAACCTAGAGAGGTGGGATAGAGAGGGTGGGAAGGAGGCTCAAGAGGGAGGGGATATGGGCATATATGTATACATATAGCTGATTCATTTTGTGATAAGTAGAAACTAACACAACATTGTGAAGTAATTATACTCCAATAAAGATATATATATATATATATATATATATATATATATATATATATAAAGTGTTTATTATGCCCGCAGTGAGCTATGGAGATTTAGTAGAGCAACACTTTTGGTATCACTTGCTCTTCATGTGATTCCTAGATTCTGAAGTCATAACATGAAATCACAAGCTGGGCTGGTGTTTCTTATTGGGAGGCCACACACTGTATCAATCATTCCAGGCTGAAAGCATTGATCATATTATGGATAAAATACTTGTGTTTATTTGTCTCTTACTTTATAATGAGTTATCTGTTGGGTACCTCTTAGGTCATACCATTTACACAATCTCTTTTTTATTTAAATGTTGATAAATTGAATTAATTATCATCTCAGTTGTCTTCTCAGAGTACCCATTTTCTTTCCTTTTCTTTTCTGTTGCCTCTTTAATTTTTTAGGCACCTTTATTATCTATTTTCATGTGTGGTAAGTTAGAAATTTATACCTTGATATAAGTCTTCTGGGTTGAAATCTTAATCACATCATTTCATAATCAAAATATCAGTAACTTTTTTAATGTGTCTATGTCTCAGTAGCCTTATCTATAAATGAAAGATAAAAATTATATTAACCATTATATATGTATACCTAATATATCTATATATTTAATTATCGTAGGTGTAATTGTAACTTTGATAGTACTAGCAAATGTCCTAAGGCAATGACTGGTTTATAATAAACAGTCAGTAAATATAAGGTAGTATTATTAATTTCTCATTTGATTAGCCAATTTGGATGTCCTCCTCTGGCTAACTTACTTCCTCCCTTAATTCTGTAATAAGTATCACAATATCCTTGGTTTTATTGTGCCTTTCAAAACAGAAAAAGCTTAGACATTTATGGTGAAATAAATGAAAATCAAGCCATCCACAGGAGTTGAGTTTAAGTCTCTGCTGCTACGAGAGTGGTATTTGATATATGTTTTGAAATATACGGCTAAATTCATTGAGTAAAGGGATAAGGAAACTTCCTTTCCAGACCCTTCATCTATTTCTTTGCCTTCTGGTCAAGAGAAGATCATAGCTTTACAGTATTTCCTGACTCTCTGCTTTTATGCTTTATTCTGGATGTTGTTCCTCCTTAGGAAGCTCTAGCTTATAAGCTAAATGCTCTTTTTCAGTGTGTTGTTCCTAAAACTACTGCTCAAGTCACAGAAGAAAAGAGGAGAAAAGATAAAATGTATATATATATATATATATATTTATTTTTTGGATAGAAAAAATATGCAACAATACCAGGGCAAAATATTTTCTCTACTTTTATCTGAAGATTTTTTCTATAGTAAAATAATGAGCATATAAGCCATAAAACTTTTAATTTCTGGCTGTTCATTTGTCTACCACATGCTTGTATTTGCTTTCCTCTATGATTCAATTACCCCCACTCCAGCCAGATGGCTTATCTACATCATTACTAATATGTGACATCTTTGTGTATTATCACAATTAATTTTTTGCCCTTAGGCTTTTATTTACCTGCCTTAGCATGTCATAAACTTTATAAAAATAAAAACGTAATAATCTGATTATATTAACTAACTTTATGCCAAATTAGAGTATGTATAAAGGACATTCTTCTAATTCCTGGATATGTGTCCATATCAGTAAAATAAATAGCATGAATGGTAAGCCTGCATTGTTAAAACAAAATGTTTAGTGATTCAGTTTCCTAGAGTCCATTTTTAATATTGCTTAGTTGCCATCACTACAAATATTACATGATCTTGATTCCAAAAGATGTGAAAATAATGTTCCTCATAATATCCTGATCATGATATCTATGTTGCAATAATGGAAAAGACCAGGAGACATGTTATTATAAAATAAAAGCTGCTGCCAAACTGTGTGACTAAGACATAAATGGTCAGATACATTTGAAAACCTACTGAAATAATGGTTATTTCTTAGCAAAAATAGCATTTAATTGTACTATATCTTAATATTTAATTGCACAAACTCCATTGGAAAGAGGTACATTTAACTTCACATACCTTACTTTCATTCACGATACTGTTTATCTATATCGTTGTTGTTTACTGATATGCCTCAGTTATAAGAGAAGGTCAGACAGTCCTCCTCAGGACATTTCAACCTCTGGCAACAATTTTTATTTGCTGATAATAAATGTACTTTATATTTCTGCATTGTTATTTTATGTAATAATGTCAAGGACAAACATTCTGAAGCATGTCTAATAACACTGAGATCCATTTTCTTTCCACTACAATTCAGTACCCCATTAAATTTAAAGATAATTGAACAATTCTTTAGCTTGGTAGGGAGTATTAGATTTTCTTCAAAAGCTTTTATTTTCATTTTCTAATCATCCTCATTCTTCTTAGTTTGGAGAATGTCTTTGCCCAGAATAACATGAGGTATGAGAGAAGAGTCTGGTGGAAGAAAATATCATATTACAGTTTCTATGCTATCCTTATTCTTGATTCTACTGAAGCAATAAACAAGTATACTGATTCTGAATATAGATAACTAATGAATTAAATGAGAAATGTTGTAGTAATTTTGAATAGGCAATCTGTTAAAAAAAAAAAAAAAAAGGCCCAAAATGGAGTTACTTATTCTAAACCCCATGTAACCAAACCAAGACTAAACTTAATTACAGTTTCAATTCCCCCAGAAATGGAATCTTAAACCAGTCAGCCAAGAATTACCTGATCAGCACTATTACAAAATCTGCCTGGTAGACTTCTGACATTCCCTGAAGGAAAGTAACCTTGCAATAACCAAACCACTTTTTGGCCTAGTATAACCTCCTTGTTCCTGTTGCCTTCTGGCTATAAAAGTCTTTCATTTTGTACAGCTCCTCAGAACTCCCTTCTCTCTGCTAGATTGTATGCTGCCTGATTCATGAGTCATTGAATAAAGCCAATAAGATCTTTAAAATTTGCTTAGTTTAATTCTGGTTTTAACAAACTTTTATGTTATATTCTTGTTAAAATATCTCCTTATGGTGTAAACCATTTTTAAGAAGTTACTTAGAGAATGTACAAGAATAAATCCCTAAGAGCTACCCACCTGTAAATAAGCCAAAATTATTCACTCCTGTGCTTCTTTGTAACAGGTCAGTAGACTGTAATATTTCCAATGATAAAACCTGTGCATTTGCTTGTCCATCATTGCATCCACATAGTAGTCTCTCAAAGGTATTTTTTGAACAAATAAGTTCATACTCATGTATGGAATTCTTTTGGGGAATGTTTCACTTTCTCATATGTATTTTATTCTTTTTTGAACTTTTAAAAATTATAGTGGAATATAACCATTTTCTCTCATCTTTATTGAAAATACTTTCTTCCTTCCTAATATGATCTTATAACTTTCTTTACAGGATTTATTTTGCCATACAATTTTTTAAACCGTTTTTAACGCCTTCAGACATTTTAGAGTCTTATCTTATGGATTAATATTTCATTCCATAGAAACTATTTCCCCACACCCAGCTTATAAAACTTAACAATTTTTGTACATTTTCAAGTATTATTGTTTTATGTAGAATCTGAGGTCAGACACTGAGGTGTCAGATTTCCTGAGTTTGAATACCAGCTCCACTACTTATTGGTCATGTAGTCTCATTCAAGTTATTTAACCTATCTAATCCTCAGTTTTCTTATCTCTAAAAGGAAGGTAATAACAATTTCACAAGTGGTTATGAAGAATACACCAGTAAATATATAGAGGGAGCTTTGAAGAATGACTTGTTCGTAGTAATCACCCAATAAATGTCAAATATTCCTTTCACATGCATATTTTAATCTTTATTTGAATATGTTGCTCAGTTTAAGAAGAGCTCTAGAGTTATGTGTTTATTTTAATAGACTTTCAAGTCCTTTAACATGTTTGTTGGTATTGTCCATCCTACTTCCAAAGATTTAAAAGTTCTCTTTTTTCAAATCTAAAATCCCATATATAGATGTGTCTGTTTCTGCTTCTTGATGTTATTCCATTGATCCATTTATTGATATGCCATTTATGCACAGTTTTAATTACTTTAAGCATAATAAATCTTGGTACCTAGATGTGTAAGTCATACATCATTCCCAAGTATTCTTTCTCTTTCTCTCTCCCTCTCTTTTTCCCTTACCAAAATGAGTTTCCTAAGAGTTTTCTTCAAGATAAAATTTAGAAATAATTTAAAAAACACTGGAATTTCAACAGAAAGTTATGTGGTTTATAAACCAATTTAGAGAGAATTGTCAACTTTACAATATTGACTCATTCAGAACACAAATATTCCCTGTATTTTATTGACCCATGTCTTCTTTCATATATTCTGGTAAAAATGTCATTGCTTTCTTAGTATGTATTCTGGTACATTCAAAAAATAAATTTATATTTTAGTTACTATTTTAATAGGATACATTAAGACAGTAAATTAATTTCAATAAACTGATCTTAAAATAAAAGGAAACTTAATGTCTACATTGACCATCACCTAAAATTCATGCCACCTTCATAGATATAAACACTATCCTCATTGCAGTATGCACACACACACACGCACACATACACACACCTACATCTATGTATTTTTCAAGTGTGTGTGGTTCTATAATGCAAATATTGTTCTATAACTTATTTTTCACTTAACTAATTATCTAACTCATTTATTAGCCTTTGCATACTATGGATGAGCTGCTCTTTTTAAAGTAATTATTAAGAGAATTCAACTTGTTCTGGGTAAATATGCCTAAATTTTCTCCTGGCAACTAGCCCGCCTCAAACCACAGTTAATGTGTTTTACATCTAGTTATCTGCCCCTGGATCTATACTCAGGCATACGATGAGGCAGTCAGAATGTCATACAACTTTGTCTCAAATGTTCAGGATCTTTCATGTGCAATGAGACCAATACTGAGATCACAGAAAGAAGTATTTGTTCTACTAGTGAGAGAGATCTAATTGAAGAATAACAGAAATGATTAAATTTGGGATCTTAATATCTTAGTAGACTGTTTCTTGTCTGTATTTTCTTACACTTATTCTTGTCTGTTAGTCTCATAATCACACATATATGATAAATGGAAATCACTTATAGAGTCTATGTCTAAAATAAATGCAAAACTCCCCTGAAATTTTCAAGATCTACTGAGGTAATGCAGTGTATGGAAGCTTAAAGATATTGTTAAACTGAAAACACAACCTAGGTTGTTAACTCCTAGTCTAGCATAATGAAAATAAAAATTAATTTCATAGATTAAAAATCAGTTCTTAAAACACTATTATAATTGTGGCTATTGATATTATTAATTATAATTCAGGTGCTGTCCTGTGTAAATAATTTTACTAGAATGCAAGTCAAGTATGAAAGGCCATAAAAAGGAATACATGCACTACCAAAAATGAAAATGTTTTATGTTGTTTCTGGTATGTTCTTAGTCAAGGCAAGATATCTATCTATCTATCTATCTATCTATCTATCTATCTATCTATGTGTGTGTGTAAGTAAAGTGAAAATACAAAAACAATATCCAATCAAAACTCATACTGGACAAATTTAAATAGGCAAGAAAACTTTATTCAAGGTTATTGCTTTGAATCAAAAGACTGGAAGGTTCTTATGACCTGAGGTAGGGGGATAATAGGCCATCTTTGTTTCATATTTGGCTTTGCCCAAAGAAGAAGTAAGCTTTCTCATATCTTTATGACAAGAGGTAGTTTTACAACTGGAGCAAGGCATCTTCCAAAGTTAGGCTTCTGCCCTCCCACAAAAACTGAGAGATAAAGGCACTATCTTCCTTGATGATAACATGTCAAAAGGATGGCTCCCAGGTCCTTGAGAAATGCATTCTTGGCTTCTAAACTGTCAAGAACCTTTCTAAAAAGGTTCTCAGACAAAAAAACTTAGAACAATTTGTTCTACTCTGAACAAACTGTCTTCTAGCCGTGTTTCTAAAAGTACCACAATTTTATAGACATTTGCAGGAGAACATGACTCTCTTCTCTATAGGAAAAGATCTTACAAATGTATCAGCAAGTACAGTAGGTAAATTTTTATTACTATTAATAGCTCAGACTGATTCTGTTTTCAAATTTAATTCTGTCACTTGCCAATATGCAAGCTTAGGAAAATTATAGCATGTATCTAGAACTTAGTTTCTTCTGCAGTAAAAATGCTTAATTTTTAAGATTTTGGCCAATGTTAAATAAAATTTGAGTAGTGGTTAGTATATTGCCTAGCTTATATACATATTCTGAAGGTAGTTTTTGATCTTTTAAAAAATTTTTGAGCTGATAGGAGTGAATTATCTGTAGTGCCTGTGGAAAAAGTAAAACTATTCCAGATACTTTGAATTCTGTCTACTTCCTGTATCATCAGAAAGAAAAGTGATTTTTCTATATGCATCTGGTGAAAAAAATTGCACCTTTAATTTTTCACAAGTAAAGGTCAGAATAGTGTGCTTTTAAATGTGGAACTTACCACAGATTTGTTGGCTCCCTCAAAAAGCTATATACCAACAGCTATTTTCTCAGAACTTAAAAGTCCATATATACAATAAAATATATTGTTCTCACAGTCTCTGGTCTATGTTCTGGTGCCCATACGGATAACAAAAAAAAAGAGTTCCTGCTCATAATAAGCTCATAATCTATTGCAGAGATTCATAATCATAGGAGTGAGCATATTAGAATGACCTGAAAAGTATTTCTACATCACAATGATCAAGTCATAATCTTACAAGAAAATATATGGAATCAAGATATTGGTATTTTTTTAACAGATTCTTAGATTTTATTTATTGAGGCCAGGGCTAAGAATTACTTATGTAGTAAATGAGTTCAGAGATTACAGTGAAAAAAAGTCTGTTGCATTTTACACTAAAAAAAATCCATTACTCGTTATATCAGGACTAAAGTACATATTACAAAACAAAGATTTCTTTTAATAAAATGTACCTTGCAAGATAAAGAAACCAATTAATACATATTTAACATTTAATGTGTTCCAAATTTATTCAATATTATAAGGAATGATACTTCAGAAAATTCTATTTCAAATTTATACATACTATATATTTGAAAATTGAGACCCAAAGTAAGTCTGCTCTGATATCGCTATTTGATACGATGCCAAAAGGACAGACAATGATTCCTTGGCTCATCTGAGACTTATCTTTATTATTTATCTTTGAGTTGGCTATCCCTGGTCCATTTAAGAACTCCTTCTCTTCACATCTTTTCATTTAAATTTTTATCTAAAATGCTTCGATTTACCCTTAGTTCTAAGGCATTCTAGGACATTTAGTACATCCTATCTACTGATATCAAGACCTGAAATTGTAATTAACAGAATGACTGACGTAGCATAAACAGGAAAAATGTATATGAGCACCTATTGATCATTTTAAATTGGTATGTCGATAGTAAGCCACCACTGTCGTCATAAATTTACAGCAGCTTCAAAATTAATCACTCATTCTGCTTGTACTCCAGATATTCCAGGGAAATTAATATCCTAACTAATTTTATTTGATTTAGTAAAAATGTAATTAAATATCACTTGATCCCTATTCCCCAAACACCTGATTACTGATCATTTCAGAGCTGAGACTTACAGTAGTAGGCAATGTATTTTATATAGTGTTAATCTAATTTAATTCTGTCCAGTCTATGAATATATTTAAATGATATTATTTTTGAAATTCTACTTGTGATTTTATTGAAGTTGTAGAAAAGTCAGAGGCCATTTTACTCTAAGTTCTTTGTGTCTCTCTTTGAATAATAATACTGTATAACCAAATAAAATCAGTGAAGTGTATGCAATCATATTATCTAATATGTGATGTGAAGCTTTAACACACGTTTCCTGGGAGCTAAAGAAAAATGTGTCCTCATCATAGGAGAATAAACACAGGCAATTATGCATAATTATGGAGATTAAGTTCCAATTAAGTCTCAATTTCAATAATATCTCTATCCACAAATCTTTTCAAGTTTTTAGTGACATGAAAGAAGATCAAAGTAACTCAAGGTACTAATCTCTATTATGGTTAAAGATAAAATAAGTTTGATTAGGGAATTCTAGCAGTACAACAAGTTCAAGAGCATTTCTCCATTTACTGTAGTATTTGGACAGTTATCTCTAGTAGCATTTCAGAGCCAAGACAGAGCTTTTATATTCCCAAACTACATTTACCACTTGGAAATATGCAAAAGAAACAGTTATCAGTCTGATTTTACCTATAAAATGGTGTTTAAAATGTCAATTGCAATGTTGCTTAACAGGCTTTAGAATAATTTCTAGTGAAACTTCATATTATCTTTCCTGAACACCAGTAAAAAGACTTGGTATTTAATATTGTTAATAAAAAGAACACAATAACACAAAACAACATAACAATATGTAAGGTACGTCATTCCACTAAGATGAAAAGAAAAATAATTTAGTTCCTTTTTTGCTTAAAAACAAAACCAGAATGCTAAATAATATGACTGCTATTTTCATGGTAAATCTGTTGTTGGCAATATTGAAATTATACAGTGATTTACACATTCTAAACTATATTTTATAAGTATTGGATATATATTCTACTGCACACTATTTATGTAAATACCATTTTGGTCATTATATATATTATTTTAAAATAAATCAACCTTAGAATATTTAACTGTGGCATGTCATGCACTGTGCTAAATTGCTCTGTATATTTGATAACTGCTAGTGCTATCACTTTATACAGGTGAGAAAACTGTGGCTTATGGAGTTTAAACAACTTGATGTTATGAAACAACTAGTGAGTGGTATAACTAGTTTTTGAAGCCATATAATGACTTCATATGCTTAACAAATCACCTTTAGAGTAAGCAACCATATTGATTTAAATGTAAATATCTGTATAACTTGCTATTATAGTATTCTTTAAGCAGAGAGCAGAATAAAAGAGAGTAAACTGTGTCTTCCATAGACAGGCTTAATACTCCATATTTAGGACTTGTCTGAGGAGAGAGCAGATTGATTACAATGAATTGTCTACAAGGCATTCTATGATCAGACCCAAGAGAATTTTCTTCAGTCTTGCATCCTTACAGCAAAAGATTTTTCTCAGTCTGTTTCTTACACCCTTTCTACTCCACCTTCTTATTGCTTCCTCACATTGTTTACTCCCCTATACACATCACATTTGCATACACAGGTCCACATAACATGCCACTAACAAAAAACAGAGTTGAGAACACAGGAAAAAAGACAAAAGAATATTAAAATATTTAAATAAGAAATTTAGAAGGAATCACAATTCTATTTTCACCTACTCTGTTTAAGAGAAGTATCTTGTTCCATAGTCTGACATTCATTTAATTTAAAAATGTAAGGTGCATTTTTCCAGTTATTTGTTTGTTTTGGTTTTTTGTTTGTTTTTTAACATATTTCTTGGAGTATAATTGCTTTACAATGTTGTGTTAGTTTCTGCTGTATTACAAATTGAATCAGCTATACGTATACATATATGCCCATATCCCCTCCCTCTTGTGTCTCCCTCTCACCCTCCCTATCTCACCCCTCTAAATGGTCACAAAGCACCGAGCTGATCTCCCTGTGCTATGTGGCCGCTTCCCACTAGTTGTCTATTTTACATTTGGTAGTGTATATAAGTCCATGCCACTCTCTCACTTTGTCCCAGCTTACTCTTCCCCCTCCCCATGTCCTCAAGTCCATTCTCTACATCTGTGTCTTTATTCCTGTCCTGCCCCTAGGTTCTTTAGCATCTGTTTTTTTTTTTTTTTTAGATTCCATATATATGTGTTAGCATATGGTATTTGTTTTTTCTGACTTACTTCACCCTGTATGACAGACTCTAGGTCCATTCACTTCATTACAAATAACTCAGTTTTGTTTCTTTTATGGCAGAGTAATATTCCATTGTATATATGTGCTGCATCTTCTTTATCCATTCATCTGTCAATGGACCCTTAGATTATTAAAATGATTATGCTTTCTCCTTAATAGGAACACACTGGAAAATTGCAAAGGAGGAGGACATCATATCTTCTGTCTTATTGATGAAGTTTTAAACTGTAGGTGTATACCACTGTGTATAGCACCAGAAAGACTCTTAAAATTAAACGTATACAGAGTAAAAAAAAAAAAAATGAACAAACGTTATAATGTGGAACCTGACAAACACTTCCCAAACAACATAAAGCCAGTTATTATCCAATGGTAGACCTGGCCTATGTATTTTCAAATAACTTTCAGGAATAAATACACTAACTCTAGGACATAGTGGAATATCAAATAGGATTAATTATCTAGTGGCAACTGAAATTAACAGATATGTAAAAAAGATAGAGTCCATGATTGATAACTCTCATTTGTTTCAGTGAATTTTCTAATAACCTAATGAAAATAAAGGAGGGGGATGTTATGAACGAAATGCTTATGTCCTCCCTAAATTCATTTGTTGAAGCCCAAACCCCCAATATGATAGTATTTGGAGATGGGACATTTAGGAGATAATTAGGGTTAAATTAGATCATAAAGGTGGGGTCCTCATGGTGGGATTACTGGCCCTATAAAAGGAGGAAGAGAGGGAGAACTCTCTCCAGGAGAACACAGAGGAAAGGCCATGTGAGTGAAAAGGCAAGAAGGCCATCTGCAACACAAGCAGAGAGATCTGACCAGACACCGACCCTGCTCACACGTTGAACTTGGACTTCCAAGACTGTGAGATCTTCCAGAAGTGTGAGAAATAAATTTCTATTGTTTAGGCCAGACGGTCTGTGGTGTTCTGTTAGGGAAACTAACAGAGGGTGGTAAAGTAAATTTCAAGATTTTTAATATGTGAAAGTGCATTTATTTTGCTCTCACACTGAATCAATAATAAGCCTGAGTATAACATTTTATGTGGGAAAAATTTTTCCTCCATAATTTTGTGAGGAATATTCCAATGTCTTATAGCTTCCAATGTCCCTAGTTCTGGTTTTTTATTCTTTATGTAAAAATATTTGTTGTAATGTTTTTCCTACCAGAAGCTTGCAGAATTTTGTCTTTTACCTCACTATTCTAATACCCAATGATGTGCTTTCTTGTGAACCTATTTTAGACAACTGTGTTATGACTCAGTATGTAATAATTTCTTTTATTCTGGAAATATTGTCCATATTTTGTTCAAACTTTACTTAATTAACAATTGGATGACTTAGTTTCCTTCTGTGTGCTCCACTATCTCATTATGAGATAACTCTTTTTAAGGTATTGGACCTCCTGAACTGTTTCTGTAACTTTAAAACTAACAGATGCTACCCAAAATTTTGATTTGATTGTAATAAAGTAACATTTTTCAGCCTGTTTCACAAAATGTGAAGCCTCCAAGTTGTTGGTAGAAATTACACAAAACAAATGGTTCAGAGTTAATATTAACTTGAGAAATGTGTGGATGAACAAAATAATCACATTTATTAACTGTTAATATTATCAGAATATTTAATATACCATGTATTTTGTAGTTATTCAAAAAGGAAACATGCTGTAAAATATATACCAATGAAAAATATAGTTTGTCCTAGAGGGCATCTCACAAAACTAGTTCTTAATAGTAAACTGTAAAATGAGCTCTGGTGAGATCACCTTGATTTTCTTATATGCCTTTAGAAAGCTTTCAGTGTAAAAAGTCTTCAATTTAAAATTAGCTATAAATGGTGTGATGTCTCAGTTGTGTGACTATTGTTTTTTTCTGCATTAATAGAAAAAAACTGTCCTATTGGCAGTTATTTCATGTTAATACAGGAAATGAAGCTCTTGAAAAAAATTTAAAACTTAGCTATAAATACACAAAAACATTCTATTTTGAAATAAGAATAACAACTTAGTTATCCAACCCAAGGAAAGAGCATATTATTTTGCTTTGGCAAAAGAAAATGTAAAGCAAAAAGAAAAACAATCTTGACTAAAATAGTACATGGAGAGACTGGCTAACAATTCAATCATTTAATAAACATTTGTGGAAAACCAATGGACTGGGTCATTAGACTCTAGAGAGTGAAGACAATTCACCACCTGAAGTAGCTCTAGTCTGATATCAGTCAAATCCCAGTGACCTAGCTGATATGTGGCATCAGAGTGGCACACACATTGTTCTAAGCTCACAGAGGCAGACACCAAAGTCTAAACTGAGTGAGTGACTAAGGTTAATATAGGCTTTTGGGGTAGGTGATATCTAAAGTTTGAAATGTGATTTGGTCTTGGTAAGAGAAAGAAGCAGGCATTGGGAATGAGGTGCTTAGCACTCTCACTCAGAATGAGAACTCTTTATGATATTAACTCTGGTCTGGAGAATTAGCTAAAATTTACTGACCTTTTTTGTAGTCTGCTTCTATAATAAATAATAACCCCATCATCAAGGAGAAGTGTTTTGGTGTGTTTGTTTGTTTTCTTCTGCTTTGCTTTGCCTTCCCCCCCACCCGCCTGATAAGCAGCACTTAACATCCTGAAATAGAACTGAGTTAAATGCAGGTGTTCAAGTTAAATTTCTAGTTTAAAGGCAAACTCATGGCAATTTATTGTACTATTAAGGCTATTTAGAGCAAGTTTGGCTAATTACTTTGATTTTGTATTTGTGGTAATATATTCATTAACAGAGGCTAAAGAGTAGCAGCTTTAGGTTTAAATACCCAAAAAAAATAATAATAATTAGCACGGTTTGGTTATAAAAACAGAGAATTCACCAGAAGTCCAAAGTAAGGGTCTTATTAACTATTTCTGGAGAAATATGTTGTACAAATGGTGACAATTTACATTTCCTATATTGTTCACTTATAGAAGCCTAAGGTTATATCTTTTTAAATACAGGATTTTCAACAAAGAGTATAATTCTGTTGAAATGTCTATGAATGTATCACTTCAAAGGTATACCAGATAAAACATCGCTGCCTGGTCATTTTATATCTCGGCAGATAAGCTTGCCAAATATGTAGCAAATTATGAAATTTCCACTTTGGTTCCATTTTCCTGTTCTTTCACTAAAGATCAAGGAATATTGGTTTAGAAACAAAGATCAACCACATCAGAAACATTTATTCAATATTTTTATGTGTAAATCTTTCCCATCCATGATTTGCTGTTGTTGTTTAAAAATCTTCCGTGATAATTACTGTCATTGGCTACAGGGACAAAATTTATTTGTAATAATATATGAAACATAATAGTTTTATACAAATTAAGAGAAATGATTTTTACAATGTGTTTATAATATTTCTCCAAGTATTTGGAAGCATGTTATTGATTTATTGAATTCATTAGGGTAATGAAATAACCATTGAAGAATCCATTATCCTTATATTTTCTGCAGTTATAGAGGTATATAGATTAGTTTTATGACTTGAAAAATGTTTCATAATGCAGCATCAAGAAAATAGACTTAGTTAAGACATTTTAATACATCTCTTCTATATCCCTTGCTTTTTAAACCCAGTGACATTTTATTGAGTAAGTGAATTACATTTATAAAGTAAAAAGACCAAATTAAATCTTTACTGGATTAAGATTACTTATGCAGGAAATTACATTTCTCAGGGCATGAGGCATAGCAGGGAGAAAGGTTTTGTTTGTTGTAGAGTTTCATTACTAGCATCAGGACATCTAATGTTGAAAAATATATTCAATAAATTCAAATTCATTTACACATTCTTTATTCATTCTTAAATATTCCTAAGAAAGTCATGTGTCTTAGACTAGAGAAGATCTGGTAAATGTTCCATATAATCCCTGAGTCTTTTGCTTTTTCATATTACTATTTTCTCCTCATCTTGGGTTTATTTAAAGCCAGAAGGGCAGAGCAGCATGGTCTCCCAGGCCTGTAGTTACTGCTTCTTATTCTGACAAATCAATATAAAATATGAGCCTGAAACCTGATATCATCAACCACATTTTCTCTGTTTTGCAGCAGGAAATAAAGTCATTTCAGAATCCAGGACACAAAATGTGTAAGTGTTTATTGTAACATAATTTTACCAGGGAAAATACTGAACCATTATTTTCTCATAATACTGTGGCTTAAAATACTTGATTCAATATTTTTATAAAAATATGCTGTAAAGTATAAATCAACATGAACATACCCCTTTTTCTGTACATATTTGTTGACAATATCTATTATTTGGATATAAGGTCAGTCTGGTGCAAAGAGTAAAAGAGGTAAAAATATATTTTTAATAGTTTACCTTTAATGGTTTTATTGTTTATTGTATTTTTCTGCACATGCTTTCTGTCCTTTAACATCCAGTTCTGTTGTAGTTTCTGGTCTATTTGGCATTTACTAAAACTTAACTAAGAAATCACTTGTATGAAATTTTAATAAAATGATCTCACTTTTGATACAACTTCAACAAAATGAGGGAGATATTTGACATTGAGTCATTTCCCATTATCCACAATATCACACAATGAAGTCATTACTTACAGTGTATGTCCTTATTTGTAAAACTCAATGCATGCTTGTTAAAGTTTGAGAATTCTAATATTTTGGATGGTAGGTATTATTGTGATGGCATATTTTTAAGTCAAAAAATCATCTCCCTATATTTGTGCTTCTTTGATGTTCTGAAAGGAACCTGGGTGAATAACATCTTGCTACTCAAATATTAGACTGGACTCCAACATCTTTCCCTGAAACAGTGAACTGGCCTTTTTCACATTGTGTGAAGCCTTTGGAGTAACCTCCTTGAGAACTCTATGACTAGCACTACACCAAGTCAGAATTGAGTATCATTACAACAATAAGAGAGTCAAAACAGAAGGGAAAATACATTTTTAAAATGCTAAATACTTTTTCCTAGCCCATATTTCTCTACATGGACTGTAACAGCATAAATCTAGATTTCAAGGTTTGAGAGAAGGTTTGCTTTGTGATAGGGTTATTATTACATCATATATAGATGAATGTATAATTTTAAACATAATA
Organism: Orcinus orca; assembly: GCF_937001465.1. NCBI lineage: Eukaryota > Metazoa > Chordata > Mammalia > Artiodactyla > Delphinidae > Orcinus > Orcinus orca. Next base: position 42,241,341 of record NC_064576.1, on the reverse strand, counting down.
TCCTGCAACAAGCCCCATTTTCTTTTTCTAAAACAGCTTTAAGAAATTTTAAGAAAGAAAATTTTTACATTTGGGCTGAGTGTCATGATATTTTAATGTTAAAAGAATTTCAGTGTCAGTAACTTTGAATTACTGATCACATTATTTATTTGTATTTAGATTCTGATAACATACAAAATCTATAATTTTCCCCATGTATTCTGAGAAATTAATTTAGTTCATTAATTAGTTTACATTCATGATTTCTACTTGTATTATGTGCAGAAAAGTTTTTTTTCCCTTTAATTGATAGGAAAAAGTAGTGTCAAACACACAGAGGAAACAAATCAACTTGAGATGATGCTACATACTTTATCAGGTAGTACAGTTCCAGATGTTTGAAGCATTGTTTGTCATTTCTATAGCGTGAATAAAGATGATATTCAATGAAGAGAAAAGAGGTTCAGTGAAGAGGAAAGAGAAACTTGAAATCCTACAATAGGTCCCAAATAAAGCACATAATTACTTCTTAGAAATTGAACCAAAGTTTATCATTCAAATAGCTCTCAACAGTTTAACTCTATTCAGAAGGATGTTTATGTTGTGTGTCAAACTTGAATACACTGGAATCATTCCTTAGGCAAGCCAGATTTTAGCTCAGTAGTCATTGGAGTAGATCCAGGTAGCTGGCACAAGGCCCCAAATAAATAAGCTTTGAGGAGTAGTACACTACGACAGCAATGTTAAATTAAACTTGACATTCTTAACAAAAAGATTCATTTTTTGTATACTTTTGGGAAATCTGATTTGTTCCCATAGTTCTCTTCTCTTGGTATTCTAAGCAGCTGGTGTAAAATAAAATCTGTTTCTGCCACCTTAGTTTATTACTCATAATTAATACTTATAAAAATACAAATATTTACAAATCATAATTTACTAGTAAAATTAGTTAGGTCATTGGCAACATAATTTGAAATCACATTATTATTCATCTATCAGCCATTTGAAAAATCCATTAACTCGTTTTGCGTTGTATGGTGTTTCCCTAGACCATATGCATCTTTCTGTAGTAATGATGTCAAAACAGCTAAAATATTTATCTAACTTGATCTCCAAAGGCTATACTTGTACTTAAGCCTCTCTAAATTACTTTGAAATAATGTTTGAGGACCTCTGGGAGGGTATTTTTCGTGGATTCACATAGTTTTTCTTTTTGGTGCTATGTGGTAAATGCCAGTTTCCTCATCTAGTACAGCAAGGTGACAATGACCATAGAGATTACCAACTAACAGGCAGGTATGTGGATAATGATTCAGTTCCACAACATCTGCCTGAACCATAGAGACAAAGACCTCCTTCAAGAGAAGATGTTTTCTTTCTCTGTTTAACTTATCTCACTAAGTATGATACCCACCTAGGTCCAACCATGTTGCTGCAAATGGCAAAATTTCATTCTTTTTTAGTGGCTGAGTAATGTCCCATAGTGTGTATATACTACATCTTCTTTACCCTTTCATCCATATATGGACACTTAGGTCATTTTCATATCTGGGCTATTGTAAAAAACACTGCTATGTACATTGGGTAAATATATCTTTTTTGAATTAGTGTTTATGTTTTCTTTGGATATTGTACCCAGGAGTGGAACTGCCAGATCATATGGTAACAATAATTTTAAAAATGAGATGTTTTCTCCCTTGATTACTAAACAAGGTACACTGTTGCTCATTTGTCTTGTTTCTTAATTCAATTTGTTGTTATAGTAATAAAGAAAAGGAAATGCCTTTTTCCATACCAATGGAGTTGTCTATTATTTCATGACTGATCCTTATAAGTACACACCATATATACCTGTATCTGAAATGTGTATGTGATTGTGTGTCTTTATCTTAAACTAATCTATATATATTTATATATGTTGTATTTATATATAAATTATGTATATTTTGGTATATATTATTTTATACATATCACTGACTATTTTATAGAAAGACATAACATGATTCAACATTATCATTTAGTACCTAGGAATATTTAATTTTCCCTATATGTATATATATATATATATATATATATATGAGAGAAAAAAATCTCAAAAGGGACTTAAAAATATGTAAATATTATAATAAATAACCTTGATTGTTGTTCAAGAAAATATTTTTTCATATTGCTCTTTTATGAGCCAATGTATTTCAAAGAAGATTTAGACTGAAATATGATGTACATTAATTCAGTTGTCTAAGTATTCAGTCTTGATAATATTGAAACTGAAGGATGAAGACAGTTAAGAATATAAATGAGAGATCTATCAAAAGTCTCTCATAACAGCATTTTATAGTAGAAAATAACTGAGTTAAGTTGCTTCTATTTTGAGATCCACAGCAATATTTGAAAGAGACAGTTTTACTTATCTAATTTATGTATATCAGCAAGTGATATTACTATGGCTGTTGTACCAAGTTCATTACACTTTCATCTGATCAGACTTACATTTTCATCATACTAACACAAAGAATTTGGTGTTTGGAAAATATACAGAAATTTTACAATGGAGGTATCCAGAGAAGGAGACACACTGATTTTGTATATTAATCCTCACATGATTGCATGGGCAACCCCAAGTCAGCTGTATAAAGCCTCAGAAACTGAACTGGGATTTAAATCACTGCCTAACTCTCAAATCACTGAGTGGGTCATGCAAATGACAGACCCAAAGCAGTAGAGCAGTAGAGCTTTGAACTTGAAAGTATTTTAAATCACAGTCCAAAGTCCAAAGAATAGGTTCAGTGGTCTGAACCTATTTGGTTGATTGCCTGCTAAAATAAAATAAATAAATAAAAATAGAAAACTCCACGTTCTTCAAAGAAATATAACAGGATATAGAGTCTACATAAAATCCAAACACAATAAACAAAGAACCAGTAGTATTTAACTAATTTCTATGGATAAAACAATAATGACACCTTGCCCAAATCTGGCCCAGATATTGGCATTACCAAACAGACTTTAAAGCCACCATTGTAACTGTTCCCTGAGGTAAGGGACAACATTTAGAATGAATGGAAAGGTAAAGTTCTGAGAGAACATTTTTAATATAAGAAAAATAATCTAATGAAAATTATAATACTTAAAATATGGAATAAGATTACTCACTGTATTCAATAGCAAAACAGAAATGACAAAAGAATTAGTGAACTTGAAGAAATGAAATTGAAGACAGATTAATGAAAATTATTTATTCATAAAGAGGGAAAATGTTAAAAAATAAAATAACAGGAATCTGTGTGACAATATAAAAATATTTAACATATAGGCTATTGAAGGCCCAGAGGAATAGAAGAAAAATAATAGGAAATTTAAAGATATAACTAATAAAACCATCCAAATTTTAATGAACAATAAAAATTTACATAGCTAAGAAGCTCAGCAAACTTCAAATAGAATAAAATCAAAGACCATAATTAGATATATTTTATTAAAACTGCTAAAAAACAAAGATATGAAAAAAATTTTAAAGACAGCCAGAAGAAAACAAAATATTGTCTATGAGGAACAGGGATTAAATGTTTGTAGATTAATCATCAGAAACCATGAATGTCAGAAGACAGAGAGGCACTATGAATATGATGCAAAAGAAACATATAACAAATAGATCCCAAGGCCAAACAGTAAATCTACTACAACAAATAATAATATATGATGCTTAATTGTAAATATCAAGCAAAAATATTGAATGCAATATTAGCAAAGAAAATCTAATATGACAGCAAAATATTTTCTAAAAATACACATGTGATTCAATATTAAGAAACCATTTAAAATATCCATGATATTAATAGATTTAAGGATAAATCACTTAATCTCTTCAAAGATATAGAAAAATTATTTGATAAAATAAGGTGCATATTCTGGTTTAAAAAATATATATATTCTGTAATCAGTGTAGGTAAATAATCTCCAAGTATGTAAAATCATATATAATATATGTATAGTAAATATAATTTATATTGTCAGTAATAAAACATACTCATGATTTCTCATATACTTTAAATATTATTGGATATTTAAACTAATGCAATTAAGAGGAGAAAGCAAGTAAATGCATAAACTTTGAAAAGCATAGCACAATTAAAACACAATCTATTTCCAATTTGTATGCATGTGTATCCAGAAAAATTCTAAGAAGTAATGGCAAAATTATTACAATAACTAGTTAATTTAGTAAAATAACAGGCTATAGAGAAAAACGTGGATACCAAGGGGGAAAGAGGCAGTGGGATGAATTGGGAGATTGGGATTGACATATATACACTATTGATACTATGTATAAAACAGAGAACTGGGCTTCCCTGGTGGCGCAGTTGTTGGGAGTCCGCCCGCCGATGCAGGGGACACGGGTTCTTGCGCCGGTCCGGGAGGATCCCACATGCCGCGGAGCGGCTGGACCCGTGAGCCATGGCCGCTGAGCCTGCGCGTCCGGAGCCTGTGCTCCGCAACGGGAGAGGCCACAACAGTGAGAGGCCCGCGTACCGCAAAAAAAAAACAAAACAAACAAACAAACAAAAAAACAGAGAACTAATGAGAACATACTGCATAGCACAGGGAACTCTACTCAATGTTCTGTGGTGACGTAAATAGGAATGAAATCCAAAAAAGACGGTATATGTGTATACCTATAGCTGATTCACTTTGCCATAAAGTGGAAACAAACACAACATTGTAAAGCAACTATACTCCAATAAAAATTAAAAGAAAAAAAGTAACAGGCCATAGATTTAACATACAGCAATCAATAACCATCATGTATACAAATTAAAAAGCAAAGAACCAAAAATTTAGATGTAATAGAAGAGAAATCTCAATATACTAGAGCAAATGAGAAAACAATATACTGAGCTGTTAGCCTTACAGGAAGTCTCCAAAATATATATGGAAAAACTATAAAATACCAAAAAAAGACATCGGACTAGACTGAATAAGAGACAAACCATGACCTTGCATCAAAACACAATATCTTGAGATAGCCTCATCCACCAGAGGGCAGACAGCAGAAGCAAGAAGAACTACAATCCTGCAGCCTGTGGGAAAAAAACCACATTCACAGAAAGATAGACAAGATGAAAAGGCAGAGGGCTATGTACCAGATGAAGGAACAACTAAAACCCCCAGAAAAACAACTAAATGAAGTGGAGATAGGCAACCTTCCAGAAAAACAATTCAGAATAATGATAGTGGAGATGATCCAGGACCTCGGAAAAAGAATGGAGGCAAAAATCGAGAAGATGTGACAAATGTTTAACAAAGACCTAGAAGAATTAAGGAACAAACACCTAGAAGATTTAAGAAACAAACAAACAGAGATAAGCAATAAAAAACCTGAAATGAAAACTACACTAGAAGGAATCAATAGCAGAATAACTGAGGCAGAAGAATGGATAAGTGACCTGGAAGACAGAATGGTGGAATTCACTGCCATGGAACAGAATAAAGGTAAAAGAATGAAAATAAATGAAGACAGCCTAAGAGACCTCTGGGATAACATTAAAAGCAACAACGTTTGCATCATAGGTGTCCCAGAAGGAGAAGAGAGAGAGAAAGGACCTGAGAAAATATTTGAAGAGTTTATCGTCGAAAATTTCCCTAACATGGGCAAGGAAATAGCCACCCAAGCCCAGAAAGCACAGAGAGTCCCAGGAAGGATAAACTCAAGGAGAAACATGCCTAGACACATAGCAATCAAATTGACAAAAATTAAAGACAAAGAAAAATTATTGAAAGCAACAAGGGAAAAATGACAAATAATATACAAGGGAACTCCCATAAGGTTAATAGCTGATTTCTCAGCAGAAACTCTACAAGCTAGAGGGGAGTGGCATGATATATTTAAAGTGATGAAAGGGAAGAGCCTACAACCAAGATTACTCTACCTGGCAAGGATCTCATTCAGATTCAAAAGAGAAATCAGAAGCTTTACAGACAAGCCAAAGGTAAGAGAATCCAACATCACCAAACCAGCTTTACAACAAATGCTAAAGGAACTTATCTAAGTGGGAAACACAAGAGAAGAAAAGGACCTACAAAAACAAGCCCATAACATTTAAGAAAATGGTAACAGGGACATACATATCGATAATTACCTTAAACGTGAATGGAATAAATGTTCCAACCAAAAGACACAGGCTCACTGAATGGATACAAAAACAAGACCCATATATATGCTGTCTACAAGAGACCCACTTCAGACCTAGGGACACATACAGACTGAAAGTGAGGGGATGGAAAAAGATATTCCATGCAAATGGAAACCAAAAGAAAGCTGGAGTAGCAATTCTCATATCAGATAAAATAGACTTTAAAAAAAAAAAAAAAAAGAATGGGGCCTTCCCTGGTGGCGCAGTTGTTGAGAATCTGCCTGCCAATGCAGGAGACAGGGGTTCGAGCCCTGGTCTGGGAAGATCCCACATGCCACGGAGCAACTGGGCCCGTGAGCCACAACTACTGAGCCTGCGCGTCTGGAGCCTGTGCTCCGCAACAAGAGAGGCCGCGACAGTGAGAGGCCCGCGCACCGCGATGAAGAGTGGCCCCCGCTCACTGCAACTAGAGAAAGCTCTCGCACAGAAACGAAGACCCAACACAGCCAAAAATAAATAAATAATTTATTTAAAAAAAAAATAAATAAATAAATAAAAGAATGGCACAAGACTCAAGGAAGGACACTACACAATGATCAAGGGATCAATCCAAGAAGAAGATATAACAATTATAAATATATATTCACCCAACATAGGAACACTTCAATACATAAGGCAACTGTTAACAGCTACATAAGAGGAAATCAACAGTAACACAATAATAGTGGGGGACTTTAACAGCTCACTTACACCAGAAGACAGATCATCCAAACAGAAAATTAATAAGGAAACACAAGCTTTAAATGACACAGTAGACCAGATAGATAGAATTGATATTTATCAGACATTCCATCCGAAAACACCAGATTACACTTTCTTTACAAGTGCACACAGAATATTCTCCAGGATAGATTTCATCTTGGGTGATAAATCAAACCTCAATAAATTTAAGAAAATTCATATTATATCAAGCATCTTTTCTGACCACAACGCTATGAGATTAGAAGTCAATTACAGGGAAAAAGAAAAGTAAAAAACACAAACTCATGGAGGCTAAACAACATGTGATTAAATAACCAAGAGATCACTGAAGAAATCAAAGAGGAAATCAAAAAATACCTAGAGACATATTATAACGAAAACATGATGATCCAAAACCTATGGGTGGCAGGAAAAACAGTTCTAAGAGGGAAGTTTATAGCAATACAAGCTTACCTCAAGAAACAAGAAAAATCTCAAGTAAACAACCTAACCTTACACCTAAAGGAACTAGAGAAAGAAGAACAAATGAAACCCAAAGTTAGTAGAAGGAAATAAGTCATAAAGATCAGAGTAGAAATAAATGAAATAGAAAAAAAGAAAACAATAGCAAGGATGAATGAAACTAAAATCTGGTTCTTTGAGAAGATCAACAAAATTGATAACCTGTTAGCCAGACTCATCAAGAAAAAAAGGGAGATGACACAAATCAATAAAATTAGACATGAAAAAGGAGAAGTTACAACTGACACTGCAGAAATACGAAGCAGCCTAAGAGACTACTACAAACAACTATATGCCAATAAAATGGACAGCCACGAAGCAATGGACAAATTCTTAGAAAGGTATAACCTTCCAAGACTGAACCAGAAAGAAATAGAAAATATGAACAGACCAATCACAAGTAATGAAATTGAAACTGTGATTAAAAATCTTCCAACAGACAACAGTACGGGACCACATGTATTCAAAGGTGAATTCGTTCAAACATTTAGAGAAGAGCTAACACCTATCTTTCTCAAACTCTACAAAAAAATTGAGGAGGAAGGAACACTCCCAAACTCATTCTATGAGGCCAACATCACCCTGATACCAAAACCAGACAAAGATACTACAGAAAAAGAAAATTACAGACCAATATCACTGATGAATATAGATGCAAAAATCCTCAACAAAATACTAGCAAACAAAATCCAAGAACACAATAAAAGGATCGTACACCAAGATCAAGTGGGATTTATCCCAGGGATGCAAGGATTCTTCAATATACACAAACCAATCAATGTGATACACCATATTAACAAAATAAAGAATAAAAACCATGTGATCATCTCAATAGATGCAGAAAAAGCTTTCAACAAAATTCAACATGGATTTATGCTAAAAACTCTCCAGAAAGTGGGCATAGAGGGAACATACCTAAACATGATAAAGGCCATATATGACAAACCCAAAGCAAACATCATTCTCAATGATGAAAAACTGAAAGCATTTCCTCTACGATCAGGAACAAGACAAGGATGTCCACCCTCGCCACTATTATTCAACGTAGATTTGGAAGTCCTAGCCATGGCAGTCAGAGAAGAAAAAGAAATAAAATGAATTCAAATTGGAAAAGAAGAAGTAAAACTCTCACTGTTTACAGATGACATGATACTATACATAGAGAATCCTAAATATGTTACCAGAAAATTATTAGAGCTAATCAATGAATTTGGTAAAGCTGAAGGTTACAAAATTAATGCACAGAAATCTCTGGCATTCCTATTCACTAATGATGAAGAATCTGAAAGTAAAATTAAGAAAACACTCCCATTTACCACTGCAACAAAAATAATAAAATATGTAGGAATAAACCTACCTAAGGAGACAAAAGATCTGTATGGAGAAAATTATAAGACAGTGATGAAATAAAGATGATAAAAATAGATGGAGAGATATACCATGTTCTTGGATTGGAAGCATCAACATTGTGAAAATGACTATACTACTCAAAGCAATCTACAGATTCAATGCACTCCTTATCAAATTACCAATGCCATTTTTTACAGAACTAGAACAAAAAATCTTAAAGTTTGTATGGAGACACAAAAGACCCCGAATAGCCAATGCACTCTTGAGGGAAAAAAACGGAGCCTGAGGAATCAGACTCCCTGACTCCAGACTATACTACAAAACTACAGTAATCAAGACAGTATAGTAATGGCACAAAAACAGAAATATAGATCAATGGAACAGGATAGAAAACCCAGAGATAAACCCACACACCTATGGTCAACTAATTTATGACAAAGGAGGCAAGGATATACAATGGAGTTAAGACAGTCTCTCCAATAAGTGGTGCTGAGAAAACTGGACAGCTACATGGAAAAGAATGAAATTAGAACACTCCCTAACACCGTACTCAAAAATACTCAAAATGGATTACAGACCTAAATGTAAGACTGGACACTATAAAACTCTTAGAGGAAAACATAGGAAGAACACTCTTTGACATAAATCACAGCAAGATCTTTTTTGATCCACCTCCTAGAGTAAAAATAAACAAATGGAACCTAATGAAACTTAAAAACTTTTGTAAAGCAAAGGAAACTACAGACAAGACAAGAAACAACCCTCAGTATGGGAGAAAATATTTGCAAACAAATCAGTGGACATAGCATTAATCTCCAAAATATATAAACAGCTCATGCAGCTCAATATTAAAAACAAACAAACAACCCAATCAGAAAATGGGCAGACGACCTAAATAGACATTTCTCCAAAGAAGACATACAGATGGCCAAGAAACACATGAAAAGCTGCTCAACATCACTAATTATTAGAGAAATACAAATCAAAACTACAGTGAGATATCACCTCACACCCGTTAGAATGGGCATTATCAGAAAATCTACAAACAACAAATGTTGGAGGGGGTTTGACAAAAAGGGAACCCTCTTGCACTGTTGGTAGGAATGTAAATTGATACAGCCATTATGGAGAACAGTATGGAGGTTCCTTAAAAATCTAAAAATAGAATTATCATAATACCCAGCAATCCCACTACTGGTCATATACCCAGCGAAAACCATAATTCAAAAAGTCACATACACCACAATGTTCATTGCAGCACTATTTACAATAGCCAGGACATGGAAGCAACCTAAATGCCCATCGACAGATGAATGGATAAAGAAGATTGGTACATATATACAATGGAATATTACTCAGCCATAAAAAAGGAACAAAACTGGGTCATTTGTAGAGACGTGGATGGATCTAGAGACTGTCATACAGAGTGAAGTAAGTCAGAAAGAGAAAGACAAATATTGTATATTAATGCATGTATGTGGAACCTAGAAAAATGGTACAGATGAAACGGTTTTCAGGGCAGAAATAGAGACACAGATGTAGAGAACAAACATATGGACACCAAGGGGCAAAAGTGGTGGTGGTGGTGGGGTTGGTGGTGGGATGAAATGAGAGATTGGGATTGACATATATGCACTAATATGTATAAAATAGATAACTAATAAGAACATGCTATATAAAAAATAAATAAAATAAAATTCAAAAAATAAAAAACACAATATATTAAATATGTCAGTTTTTCCTAGGTTAATTTATAAATTGCAGTGCCAATAAAAATGCCATCAAGTATTTTTACGTAGCTAGTGTATCTACTTATCAAGTTCATTTCAGAAACGACTAATGTCTGAGGAGGAAGGATGGAGTTTTTATTAAGTGATATTATATAACTAGAAAGCAATGTTGAAAAAAATGTGTATCTGTTTTTAACAAAAGATAATTGCAAGTAGAACAGACATACTATTTTTCTTTTAAGTTGTAAAAGGATTACAGACAATATAAGTAAATCTCTATAATATTAAAGAGGAAAAAATTGTTATAATTATGTCTCAACATCTAGAAATAATAAGAAATTTTATGACAAATTACTATCATTAAAAAATGCTTAGGTGACATAAATTCATAGTGGGGGGTACTTTAGTCACCTTTGGGTAATGCAAGATAACTCATTTTTTAAAAAAATTATTGAACAAAAAATTTTAAAAAACAAGCCTTATTCTGCTTCTTTCTAAGTTATCTCTACTCCAGGGTAATCAAATAGTTAATTAAATTATGTTTTTTTCCTTTACTGAAGTTTATCAAATAATTGAAAAGGAACAAATACCAAAGATGAGAGGGAATTTGAGTAATGGTTTTCCTCACTATTGAAAGCAGAGCATCGCTATGAAACCTTTCTAAAACTGAAATGGACAAAGCAATTACCGTAGGACACATCTTGCTAATGAATGCACAAAATAAATACGTTGAGGTAAAGCACAGATGCTCACAGACACAGTTCAAAGCTATGGTGGCTTGATGCTGATTGTAGTTCCCAGGGAAGGAGCTTGGCGGTGCCACTTTTTCACCTTAGGTTGCATGATGCCTCTATAAAGGCTCCCTGCAAAACTAACGTTAAACGCTATTTTCACTTTTATCCTATTTTTGTAAAAGCAAAAAATCTCTTCAGATTTCTTTCGCCAACTGAAAAAAAATGCACAACCTGAGAGTTGTGATTTAAATTTTATTTGGGATAAAATGAGGACTATAGCACAGGAGAGAGCATTTCAGATAGCTCTGAGAAACTGCTCCAAAGAGGTAGAGGGGAAGGTCAGAATATATGTGATTTTGGTGAAGGGGGAGTACATGCAATCATACATATATTTTTTTGCAGAACGTTTCTGTTAGTCTCATGAAGGTTACTGCTAGTCACAAGGAGCAGATGTACCATCAAGGATTTTAGTGCTTTTCTAGATACGAGGAGGTGCAAGAATTGGGCTCATAAAATTATCTCCTGAAAATATTTAACTATCTGAAGACCTGTTCTGTTAATTTTTCCTAGAGTACAGAGTGCATCATTCCTGATATCCAACCTGAACTCCTTTCAGGGGGTGTTGAAGGTCAGCAGCTGCAGTGGCTCATAATTTGGTCCTTGTGGAGGTAGATGTCAAGTGCCAATTTGTTAGTGAAAATAAATACTAATGAAGGTCTTTTGTAAAAGAAAGTAGTATTAAGCAATCTTTTGAAAAGTGGGGTATACCTATATTGGGAGAGCTGTTGGAAAAGCACCAGAGGACTTACAGTTAGGTTGGTCACTGTAATGAGGCCATCTGTGTTTGCTAATTGGCACTTAGGAAAGTTAGGCTCCTACCCTCCCACAGAGACTGGAAAACAGAGTTGCTATTTTTGTGGTTGATTACATTTCAAAGGGATATCTCCCAGGTACTTGAGAAAGACATTACAGAGTTTTAGAATATTTACATCTCAAAGAGGTAAAGAAATCATTTACAATTGCAAGTTTTCTAAAGTAAGTGCTCTAAGAAAATGGAAGTCATGGACCTATAGTAAGGGAGAACATATTTAAATTTAGTTAAGCTGAGGGGACTGCTCAGGCCATTGGTCACTGAGCAAAGTATGAAGCTAATGATACCTCTGTATTATTTCAGTTTTTAGCTCTAAGTTTTATCTAACTCTGATTATCCTATAATCAGACCAACTTCTATTCTCAGTGTCCTTTCTCTATATTTTTAAAATTCCAGTCAAAACTTTTCTAGTTCATGCTTTAATTTCTGCTGACAATGTTTTCCTAATAGTATCTTTTTCTTCGCTAATTTGTCCAGGTAGATAAATTTGGAATCTAATTTCAAATTCTTGTATTATTGCTATAGTAATCAGAGTCTTGTCAATCACATATTTTTAAAAATGGCTACTTACACTGTTTTGTTTTAAAAACAAAGTAAACAACATAAGTGTCATATTTAATAATTTAAATTACATCATTGAAACAGGAGGGAAGGGGACAGGGCACAACCTTCAAAAGAATGACATAGCCATAGGACATCACAAAAACTGTTTAGAACAAACTAGGTACAAGACAGTGGAAGATTCGACTTCCAGTAGACTTTGAGCCTCATTATACGCTCATTGTAAGGCATTAGCATGCTAAATGACACACCCACCAGCACCGTGACAGTTCTGAGGGCAACCATAAAAAGCCAAAAAGTGGGCAGTAGCCCATTTCCTGGAAATCTCTGCCCCTTCCCTGAAATAATTGGTATAATCTTCCCACTCATTAGCCTATGAAATTACCCAGCCCATAAAAACTAACCACGTCAAATTTCGAGGCTCTATCTTTCCTTCTGAGATGGCCCACACTCTGTGGAGTGTGTTTCTCTCTAAATAAATCCACTTCTTACTATCACTTCATCTCTGAATTCTTTAGCAACAAAGCAAGAACCTTAAATTCACTGGGAACATCATGAACAAAATTCAAAAAGTAAAAAAAAAAATTTTCATTACCTGAATCTATGGTCAGAAATGCAGGCTTTAGGAATTTCAAACATCATTATGAAACTCAGGCATATTCACATAGAATAGACCTTTATCTCATTAATTTTTCAACAGGTATTTATTAATCACCTTTTATGTGTCAAGCACTATTTTAATGCTGTGGATATAATCCAGTGAAGAAAGTAGGGTACAAATGAATGGATAAATAAATGAACAAATAAATAAACTATTTATTTAGTAAAATATAATTTATTAAGATAACTCAGAGCAATACTGGTAGTGCCTGCCATAGTAAAAAATAATGGGGAGACTGAAGATGGGGCACCATAAAGATAGTGTTGACATTTTCAACAATTTAGTGGGAGGACCTACTGATAATGAACATTTAATTTGCCATGTGGCTATCTGCAGGTAGGGTACTCCAGGCAAAGAAAACAGCAGTGCAGAAGCTCAGAGGTAGGAGAGCTAGATCCATAAAAAGAGGTTAGAATGTGTGGTGAGGGTGAGCTAGAAGGAGAGACGTCAGGAATGATGCCCCAGTGAAAACAGATGGCCAGGTTGTGTAAGCCTATGTATATCATGGAGAAGTTTTAAATTTTTATCTGAGTGAGGTGGGGCCGTTGCAGCAGAGTTTTGACCTGAGGTATGACATATTAAAAGGACTGACTGGGGCTTCCTTGGTGGCGCAGTGGTTGAGAGGCTGCCTGCCGATGCAGGGGACACGGGTTCGTGCCCCGGTCCGGGAAGATCCCACGTGCCGCGGAGCTGCTGGGCCCGTGAGCCATGGCCACTGAGCCTGCGCGTCTGGAGCCTGTGCTCCGCAATGGGAGAGGCCACAACAGTGAGAGGCCCGCATATCACAAAAAAAATAAATAAATAAAATCAACTCCTGAAACTCAAGCAAAAGAACAAATAACTGGATTTTAAAAATGAGGAAAGGGACTGTACATATTTCATTATATAGTGTTATTTGAAAAGTATTTATCAAGGTTTTTCCATTCCCACAGTTAAATTTCTTTACAATTTTTAATGTTTGTTATTAACAGATTGAGTGGATACTTTTATATAATGCAAGACAGGGATCTTTTGTTTAACTTATTTATCCATTTGCATTTTTTTGGATTAATGATGTATTTGAATTTGTTTCTACCTCTGATTTTGTGTTTTCTTCTCACAATGTTTTGTCTCTCTCTTCTTTTAAATGCTTTTTTTGTGTATGTTCATTTTTCTATATGCAGTTTAAATATCCCAAATCTCAATACAATTTAATCAATATGAGTAGGAGAGGGGATTTTGGGAACGTAGTGGTCTACAAATGTCTCTTTCAAATATATTCTAATCTCTAAACAGAATAAAACAACTGCTATAATTTCTACATAGCTATTTACAAAGCAAGAAAGGCTCTTTTGCAGTTTCTTCAAGACAAATTGTGCTTTTTCTTATGTACCCTTCATGAATTGGACAAACACTTGAATAAAAGTCACTTATCAGATGTGTCTTTTGCAAATATTTTCTTCCAGTCAGTGGCTTGTCTTCTTATTCTCTTGACATTGACTTTTGCAGAGCAGCAGCTGTTAATTTTAAGTCTAGCTTATCAATTATTTCTTTGATGGATCATGCCTTTGGTATTATATCTAAAAAGTTATCACCTTACCTAAGGTCCTATAGGTTTTCTCCTATGTTATCTTCTGCTACTTTTATAGTTTTGCTTTTCACATTTAGGTCTGTGATTCATTTTTTTTCTTTTTTTGTGGTACGCGGGCCTCTCACCGTTGTGGCCTCTCCCGTTGCAGAGCACAGGCTCCAGACGCACAAGCTCAGCAGCCATGGCTCACGGGCCCAGCCGCTCCACGGCATGTGGGATCCTCCTGGACCGGGGCACAAACCCATGTCCCCTGCATCGGCAGGCAGACTCAACCACTGCGCCACCAGGGAAGCCCCCTGTGATTCATTTTGACTTAATTTTTGTGAAGGTGTAAGATCTGTCTCTAGATTCATTTTTTTTTCAAAAGTGGATGTCTAATTGTTCCAGCACCATTTATTGGAAAAGACAATCTTTTTTCCATTGTATTGCCTTTGCTCCTTTGTCAAAGTTGATTATAATTCTATGGTTCTTTTTCTGTGATCTCTATTCTGTTCCATTGATATATTTGCCTAAGTTTTTGTCAATACCACACTATCTTGATTATTGCTGCTATATAGTAAGTCTTGATGTTGAGTAGTCAGTCTTTTAACTTTGTTTTTCTCCTTCATTATTTTGTTGTTGTTCTGGGTCTTTTGCCAGTTTTTGTTGTTGTTGTTACTGGTTTCTAGCCTAATTCCATTTTGGTCTGAAAGCAAGAATTGTATGATTCTATTCTTTTAATTTTGTTAAGGTGTGTTTTATGGCCCAGAATGTGTTCTATCATGGTAAATGTTCCATATGAAAAGAATGTTTATTCTGCTCTTGGTGAATGAAGTAACCTGTTGGTGTTCTTTATATCCACTTGAATGACAGTGTTGAGGAGTTTAACAATGTTCTTACTGATTTTCTCCCTGCTGGATCTGTTGCCCTTTTGTTCTTCTTTTGTATTTTTGTCTTCCATTCTTTTTATGCCATTTTGTCATTTTAATTGAGCATTTTATAAGATTCCACTTATCTCCTTTCTTAGCATATCTG
The DNA here is from genome assembly GCF_937001465.1 of Orcinus orca. Classification (NCBI taxonomy): domain Eukaryota; kingdom Metazoa; phylum Chordata; class Mammalia; order Artiodactyla; family Delphinidae; genus Orcinus; species Orcinus orca. Next base: position 42,225,477 of record NC_064576.1, on the reverse strand, counting down.
TTATACTTCTTATTTTTTTAAACTTTTTTAGTATTTGCCCTATAGTTTGTAACATACATTGACAACTAATTCAAGTCCACTTTAAATGACACTAGGCCACTTCTTGGGTAGTGTGAGTTCCTTATAATAACAAAATAATCCTAATTCCTCTTTCTTGTCCCTTTTATCATTGTTGCAAATCTTTTCACTTATATGCACACATACGTAAGCAAATATGTAAATATAAAATATATATTGAGCATGTTGTGCTAGTATTTTAAGCACACTTATTTGTACATCAAATTAAGAGTAGGTAAAATACAAGTTTTTATTTTGCACTTACTTATTCCTTCTTTTATTCTTTTCGTATATCTGAGTTTCTGACGTATATTATTTCTCTTCTTTCTACAGAGATTCTTTTAACTTTTTTATTTTTCTTCTTTCTAAAGAGATTCTTTTAACTTTAACCTGAAGCAGGTCTACTGACAATAAATTTCCTCAATTTTTGTTTGTTGAACTCTATTTCTCCTTTACTTTGGAAGGATAATTTCACAGGGTACAGAATTCTAGATTAGTTGTTTTTTTCTCTCAACACTTAAAATATTTTACTCCACTCTCTTCTTGCTTGCATGGTTTCTGAGATGTAATTCTTGTCTTTGTTCCTTTAGAAGTGAAGTGTTTTGGTATTTTTTCCTTCAGGATTTTTTTTATCATTAATTTTTTGTAGTTTGAAAATAATATGCCTATCTGCAGGTTTTTGACAATTATCCTACTTGGTGTTCTCTGAGCTTCCTGGATCTGTAGTTTGGTGCGTGAAATTAACTTGGGGAAATTCTCAGTCATTATTTTTCCCAATATTTCTTGTTTGTCTCTTTCTTCTCCCACTGGTATTCCTATTGTGCATATGTTACAATTTTCATAGTTGTCCTACCATCCTTGGATATTCTGTTCTGTTTTTCTCAACATTGTTCTCTTTGCTTTTCAGGTTTAGAGGCAGGTCTGTTGAGATATCCTCATGCTCAGGGACTCTTCAGTTGTTCAGTCTACTAATAAACCCATCAAGGGCACTCTTCCTATCTATTTCTGTGTTTTTGATCTCTAGCTTTTTGTTATTGTTGTTCTTTCTTAGGACTTTGATCTCTCTGCTTACATTGCCCATCTCTTCTTGCATGCTGTCTATTTTATCCATGAGATCCCTTAGCATATTAATCATAACTGTTGTAAATTCCCAGTCTGATAATGCCAATACACATGTCACTGATGCTTGCTCTGTCTCTTCAAATTTACTTATTTATTTGTTTGTTTATTTATTTATTTTCTTTTTGCTATGTCTGATTTATATTTTTTTCATTGATAAACAGATATAAGGTACTGGGTAAAAATAATAACTGCAATAGGCCTTTACATGGGGCAGGGAGGTGTGGGTGAAGCAAAAGCAATCTATAGTCTTATGATTAGCTCTAAGTCTTTAAGTGAGCCTCTCCCTCTGGACTATTAACTTCACAAGTGTTTCTCATTTTTTTCTTTCCCTTTAGATAGAAGAAGATGGCTAGAATAAATTGAGCTGGGTATTTCCATTTTCGCATGTGAGTTAGGCTCTGATAATACCTCAGCAAGTTAGGTGATAGTTAGCTAGTTTCTCCCTAGGGCAGGCCTTGTTAAGAAAAGAAGACTCTGGTATATTTTTAAATGTTTCCTTATCCCCTCTCCCTGCTAAAGGCATGAGGGGACTTTTATTTGACATTCACTATAAGAATATGGTAGACCTCCTGGGGGTAAATCTCACAAAATTGTCAGGGACCCACTAGGACTTGGTCCTCCTGGAGTTTTTAATCCTCAGAGTGGTCCACACTGAGCCTCCAATAACTCCTCAATTACAGTTCAGGTTTTCATACCCCCACTGTTGTTTTAGTGCAAATTCCACTCATAGTCTCTGCTCAAGTAAGTCATGACTCCCTGTATTGGACTGACTGCCCCTCTAATCTTTGATTTGATCTGTGTCCTCACCTTTGTCATGGATACTAGAAGATTTGCTGATTTTTTCAGTTTGTTTAGCTTTTTACTTGTTGTTAGGATAAATTGGCAACTTCCAAGCTCATTACATGCTGAACTGGAAAACAAAAGTCTTTTCTTGCATTTTGCTCTACTATTCCTAGACCTTCCACTACAATATTTGAAATGGTTAGAGTGGAAAACTTTGTCTGCTTCCCATTTTAGGGTGAAAGCATTAATCTTCACCATTTAATATAATGTTATCTTTAGTTTTTTTCATAGATGTCCTTTGTCTTCCAGGTTTGGTATCATTATCAAGAATGGATGTTAAATTGTACCTAAAATAATTATGGTATATACTAAGAATATCATATGTTTATTTCCTTTTTTCCTTTTTTAGTCTGGTAATATGGAAAATTATATTTACTTATTTTCAAATGTTAAATCAGCTTTGCTTTCCTGTGATAAATCCCAGTAGGACATGTTATATCGTAAAAACTAAAAAAACTGAGAAAAATATATACAGAATAAACCCATAGGGACTTCCCTGGTGGTGCAGTGGTTAGGAATCTGCCTGCCAATGCAGGAGACATGGGTTTGAGCCCTGGTCAGGGAGGATCCCACATGCCACAGAGCAGCTGGTCCCATGTGCCACAACTACTGAGCCTGCGTTCTAGAGCCCACAAGCCACAACTACTGAGACCATGAGCCACAACTACTGAAGCCCGTGTGCCTAGAGCCCGTGTTCCGCAACAAGAGAAGACACTGCAATGAGAAGCCTGCACACCACAATGAAGACCCAATGCAGCCAAAAAAAAAAAAAAGAATAAACCCATAAATCTAAAAGGAAAACATAGCAAAAATATTACCCCATTAGGCAATAACATATAGATAATAAAAATAAATGAATGTAAGCATAAACATTTAAGAAATACAACAATAAAAAAGCAAAACATATTTTGATACTTTATAGAAGAGAACAAACTAAAAAGACTAAATTGTACATATGAAAATATATAGAGGTAAATTAAACTAAAATTTTGGATTATAATTTCAATATCACATAAGGTAGATTTTGGGCTGAAATCATTACCTGAGACAAAAAGAATACTTCATAATGCAAAAGGCTATGATTACCAGTAAAGTTATATCTCTGCATCAATAACACAACAATTTCTATAAGGCAGGTACCTCAGGAAAAGAAAGGAGAAATATATAGGCCTATACCTGTAACAGAAGATATTCACACATTTAGAGAGACTTGCCTATTTTCAGGTGTTGAGAGAAATATTTAAAATCCACTCGTTAGCATCATCTAGAAGTGAACTGATGCACTAATCTAGAATGCCTGCAATCTAGAATGGATGCAAAAGACAGTGAGAAAGAAACTTACTCCTAAGTACAGAACTTGAGATGTATATCTGGTGTGCATTTTGCCTAGAGAGGAAATGGTCAAATAGGTGCATCTACACTTCTTAATCTGAAGTGGCTGATAACTTGGCTAAATGATCTGGGGTTTAGAGGGAACAAGATCAGAGGATTGCACAAGCGTGGGTCCTAGAAAATGTATGTGACTGGATCTGTCAGAAAGGGTACAACATGTAAAGAGATTTGTATTCCATTTGAATGCTTACTTAATACTGATGAGGTCCTTATTAATCAGGTAGGAAAACTGACTTATTTTGTGAAAGTCGATCAGCCTCTTTCTCAGCTATCCTAGCATATGCTCAAAAAGCTCATGAACAAAGTAACTATGATGGCAAGTATAGAGGTATCTGCATTCACTCAACTACATGAATTTTTCCTCTCCAAGGCTACACTGACTTCAATATCCAAAAGCATAGAACCACTGAAGGTCAAAATAGCACTGTTTCTCAGGGGAACAGTAAATGTCTTTTGATCTCACTGAAGAAGATACTTTTATTGGACATAGACGTGTATATTTTGCTAAAAGGCTCTGATAACCATGCCATCTGTTGACTTAGTGCAAGTTTTATTTATATGGTAATTATAGGAGAGAAACATGGAATAGATTCTCCCTCACAGTTCTCAGGAGGAATGATCCAACCCTGTTGAACCTTGATCTTGGACTTCTGGCCTCCAGATCAGTGAGACAATAATTTGCTGTTGTTTCAGCCAACCAGTATGTGGTACTTTGTTACAGGAGCCTTAGGAGGCTAATGCAATCAGCAAAGGCATGATGTTGTATCATTTTTTTCAAGTTTAATTATGAGTAAAAGGATATTTAAGAATGCTGAGTAGTAGGTCATGGTCTGTTGATACTGATCAAAATTGTTGCCTTTATAAGCTTCTGCCCATACTACAGGAGCTGGAATGTTCTCTAGCCTGAACATTTGCAGTTTAAATTCTGCCATCAAAAGACACTTGTGCAAAGATTTGGGAAATTAAATAGAAGCCAGGTTTGCCCCTGCAGCAGTGGTGACTAAGCACATTGGCTCTGACAGATGATAGACGGGAGGTTTTGCTGATTAGTTATGGGCATACTCTTCAAATCCTTCAGCTGGATGCTGCGGGCAGCTCATCTTATCTCAGTCGTCCCTAGTGATATCTGCATTTCCTGAACAGGATTTATGAATTCTTTGATCTTCTCACCTCAACAGTTCTGATATTATTTTAAGCCTCTAATTCCCTATATTATATTTCTGGCAGTTTGAAATAACTAAAGCTGTGTGTTTTCCTAAATCAAATGCACGTTCCTTCAAAATTTATTAAAAAAAATAGATTTTAGAAATAGGAATCCTCACATAATCCAAAAATAATGAAAAACTTTACAAAATATTACTATAAAAGCAAAATTGCATGACCTTTAGGACAAAAGACCAATTTTATTCTCCAAAGACAAATGCTAATTGATGTTCTGCTTATTCTAGCTTCACTTTGTACTATAAAAGTCTGTGAAATGATACATATCATAACACATTACTGTGAGTGTCTTGTCAACTACGGGTTGATAGTTCAGAGAACCCCATGGATTAAGCACACTGGCAGGTCTCTATGTCTCCAAAGTGATGCTGACTTATAAACGAGAAAATTTAAAAGAGGTACCCTAGTTGGCTAGAAAATATTTTACATGTTAGATTATTTTATGCGAAACAAACTGAGACTGCTGTCAAACTGATTTTATCTTCTAGAAAATTATGCTACATTTTTCTGTCACAATGCAGACATTTATTATAGAAGCAAAGTGAATCTAGTGCATAGTACTCATAAGATAATAACTACTCTTGGGAATTATAGATACTTGGTTAAGTTTAGCATCTCTTACTGCCTTAGGGATGTGGTTATGTTATGACAAACATAGCTCTCATCATTTCTTCTTTAAAATATATTATCAGTATAATATATTAATACTACTAAATTTTAAGTTTAAAATTTCCACATAGGAGAATTCTAGCTATTCAAACAGTTTTGAATGTGTCCTAAACCCTTTAGTCCTGCTATAACTGCTATGCATTTCATAGACTGAAGAGCACAGGGGCATTCTGTTAGCCTAAATTCTCATTCTTGGCTGCTGTGTGTTCCATTAACTGCAGGCTGATAGGTTCAAATTTGTTTGGGGAATTATGTACAGGCTGAATTAAATGGTACATATATTAAGGATTAGAAATAGCTGCTATTAAAAACTCATTTTCCAAATAATTCCAAATTGGTGATGTTAGAACATACCTGAGTGAATCAAGATGCTGCTTTGTTCAGACCTTCATTAAGTCCATATTCTCTCACAAGCAAGTATTCAATTGTCTTTAGGGCTTTGCATTATGTAGGATAAGTGCAGAGGTTTGCATATTTATAATTAAGGCTGATTTGTTTTGATCTTTGCCACAGAGAGTCCCATATCAGACTAGCATGCTTAGTGATGTAAAAATAAAATAATTAGGTTACTAGTTCAGGAAACTTGAAGATCAAATAAGCACAGTACACCCTTTCTCTCCCAATGAATGCAGTTATGAAACCTAAACAGAGCAAATGGGGGAGCTAGGTAATGACTCTGAAAAGTAGCAGGCAGATTGAGAAGATCAGAATTTGAAATATCACTAGTAGCAGTGAGTCTCCTATGTTTTTTCCTTCTGTTATTTCTCAATCTGGTCTCAAGACAGTCTAAAAGCTAGAATTGAACACCAGTACTGTCAGACAGAGAGCCAGGAGAAGCCTCTAGTTCAGGATTAATGCATAGGAAAGGATTCTTCTGGCAAGGACAGCTGAGCCTGCAGGAATTGTAGGGCCTAAAACTGTACTAAGGGAATTCAATTCAATGCAAAAAACTCTTCAATTCAAAAAGCTGTATCAAATATTAAGGCAAGTCCCTATGATGTTTTCTTTCTCTGTTCTCCTGCCACTTGTTCAAGATGCAGATGCAGTTAAGGAAAATTGCATGTTGGTGGAGGAAGGGAGTGGACAGAGGCCCAGTTTTGTAGCCAAAGAACGTAAAAGGGGTTCTAGGCAGTACCAGGAAGATGACAGGGAGGGACGACCTAGGGAAAGTAAACTCTTGTTCACCTCCAGTGGTGCATGTGTGAATCTAATCCTAAAATGGCATCAAATACTCTTAATGCTGCACAAAGAGATAGAGCTGCTCAGTTCCCAAAAATGGCTACTGGCTGGTGAATATGTGGAGCAGGTCAGAATACCACTGCAAAGTATTAGAAAATTGAACTAACATTAAAACCAAAACCCACAGAAGCATGGACAGAATGGGTCAGCTAAATTCCACCCTGTTGATTGCCTTCTAAAACAAAAATATGAACATTTTTCACAGAAATTAAATTAGGAGTGGAGCAAGTGTGTGACTACAGACAGATAACAAGAGGGAGACTTTAGAAGTGATGGAACTGTTCTGTGTCATAATTATGATGATGTTTACATGAATGATGTTTACATACTTGTGTAAAAATTCCTAAAACTATCCTATAATAAAGTCAAATTTACTGTATATTAATTTAAAAAGTAAAATGATATTAGTTATAATGTAAAGTGATAGTATTGGTTTATTACATAAGTAATCTAAAGGCTGTCAATTTTCAAATTAATATTTCAACTAGGATCTCTCTTCTGTGCTCCATGTTTGAGCAGCCAATGATCTATTTGACATCTCTGGGGGTCATGGAACTGGTGTGTTTCACATTTATTCAAATAAGACATGAGCCCTGAACTCTCAATCTACACTCCCCATTTATGCACTTCCTCCATTCTTCTCCAGTTCTGTAAAGAGCAGCACCAACTACCCACTTCCACATGGCAGAAACAGTGACTCCATCTTGGCATCTATCTCTCTCATCTCACACTGAATCAAAAGCCAGATCTCCATAGTTCTATCCTCATTACACATACATATGCACATGCACATACACATACATGCACATATACACACATATTTAATTCTTTTCCATCACCAGTATTTTAGTCTTAATGATCTATAGCTCTTGCCTAGTACCCTCTAACAGGTGTTTGTATATTTTTTGGCCTCATGTCTCATTCTCTTTAATTCTATTTTTTTAAGAAACTGGCTGATGAATGTTTTCATATTTTACTTGGATATTAGCACCATACAATTTGAAGTCTTCAGTAAGTTTGTACTGGATTTATAATAAAATGTAAAACAATTAAGGGAGCTATGACCCCTTATATGATCTGGCTCCTGCCAGTTTCTCAGGTCTCATTCAGTGCAACTCAATTGGTTACTACTTGCTAGGCTTTCTCTTTAATTTCCTTCTTTCATTTTCCAGATTAAGAGAAGCTCTTGCTCTCTCTTTGTTAACCTCGGAGTCCCCATCATGTTGGTCCCTTTGCCTATAGTACCTCCACTTCCTTCTTCACCTTGACCATCTAACAGCAATTCATCAGATATATCTCTGCCTAAATGGGATCTTCTAGAAAGAGTGTTAACCTCCACCTTCTAGAGAAGCAACTAATTCTATTCTTTCATGCTTACCAGTCACTTCCTTCAGAGCATTATATGATGATACATAATGTTGTGGGTTTTTAAATATCTCAAGTATTAGTGGTCAGTCAGTTCCAATAAGACAAGAATCATAAAGTCTGTTTAATTGACCAGAGGTCTAGCCTTAAATCATTTGCATATAAAGGCTTTTAATATTAAAATTAATTAACAGGTCCATTTTAAACATCTGATTACTTTTTGTGCTTTGGTAAAGTATTAGTATTGTATTTCTCTGGGAAAAACAGAAGTATAGAATATTTTGTCACTTAAAGTAATTTTGTAGAGTATAAGTTGATATCACAAATAAATTAATACATGTGTTTAAATATGCTACGGCTCTTGAGAATAACAGAAATGCTGAGTGTCCATACCAATTTACCATGAGTAAACGGTCATTTTCCTGCAGTTTTCTTTAAACAAACAAAAAAATAAATAAACCTTGTTATGACATAAAAAGTACTGTTAAACAATTGAGGAGTAAATATCTCTTGTGTTGATTCTATATATTCATGTTTTTTTAAAAATATTGTATATAGCATGTCATAATGACATATGGTATAAAAATGATCTAAGAAAAATTTTCTTAAGTTCAAACCAAAGAATTAACTCTATCATGTGTTAGTCAGAAAGGGCCATATATTAGTGTGGATTTTATGTTTTAAGTACCATAAAGTCTAACTCAAACTACATTAAACAAGTAGAGCATTTAATGACACATGGTACTAAAACATTTAGAATTAAGACATTCGAATGGAAAGTTAAAACTCTCCAGGCTTCTAGATTATTCTAAGCAGTTCAAGGGCTTTACCTCCCAGGCTGTTTCTTTCTGTCAATGTCAGGTTTATCCTGTAACTGGCCCTTCCTTATTACGAGGTTTTAATCAATACGATGACATTACCTCTTTGCTCATCCTGAGGAAAAACGGGGAGACAGGAAGAGAGAGAGAGGGAAAGAGGAAAGGAGGGAGGGAGGAGGAGAGTACAGTAGGGAGAGAGAGGATGATTCTTCCAAATCAATAATAATATTAACACATAATAATAATAATATAATAATAATAAAAGACCTGTGATTCACTGTGATGGGACTAAATTTAGATAGGCATCCTTACCTAAACCTATCACTGTGTTTCAAAGGAAAACTGTGGACTGACTGGGTAAATCCATGACAAGAGCTGTGGATTTATATTTATTACTGCAAGCTAGTGGAGACCTCTCTTAGATCTGAGCTGGGATGAATTTAATTCCAACTATATGAATGCTATATGATACGGTTATCACTTCAAAGAAGGAAATTCTTAGCGTTGTAGGAAGGAAGAAGTAAATATGAAAATGAAGCCTGGAGAGATCAGACTATCTACAACAAATCACAGACAATCATTTAAAAATATGATAAATTTGGGCTTCCCTGGTGGCGCAGTGGTTGGGAGTCTCCCTGCTGGTGCAGGGGACTTGGGTTCGTGCCCCGGTCCGGGAGGGTCCCGTGTGCCGCGGAGCGGCTGGTCCCGTGGGCCATGGCCGCTGAGCCTGTGCGTCCGGAGCCTGTGCTCCGCAACGGGAGAGGCCACAGCAGTGGCCCGCGTACAGCAAAAAAAAAAAAAAAAAAAAAATTAGCTAATAAAATACCACATGCAAAATCTGTGTTTATTTATATTAAATAAAGATCTTTCCAACATGCAACAGCTACCTGTTTTAAATAGAGTCTTCATTAGGAAAGCAACCATAATATTCAAATCCATTTGGTTTCAAAAAGCCCATCAGTTTTAACCCACAAGCACATGTATACATAAAAATGAATGCTGTTTCTTATAAAAATTGGATTTTCTCTCAAATTTTTTGTTTATATTAAAATCATATATTTTCTGTATGTTAAAAACTATTATGGATAAGAGTAAGAGAAATTAAACATACTGCATTAGATAAAATGGCAATATTAATTTTTCATCTCCACAAACATATTAATTATAGCATTTCCATTGTATCATTAGTATAGTCTATTATTTTTATGTCCTTTTCTACATTCATAAAATGAATTATATCATAGACATTCTTCCCTTAATTTTATACATGAAATATGTAGAAAATGATAAAAAGCAAAAGACTTCATATGATAAAAATGTAATTTCAATTGCCCTATTTTTGCTAGAGTAGGCTTTTTATAAAAGGAGAATCCCTTACACAAATAATCCTATCTACTAAATCTAATTAACTTTGTAGAGAAGGTTTTATTGTGCTCTTTTATGTAGAAGAAAGACTATTCCTAACAATGATTTTCATGATGCATATAAACAAAGAGGATATTTCCAAGGTTCTCTCCAAAACAATAAGAGATCTGTTGAGTACACATTAAACTGGACCCTTTGTAGAATTAATCATTCAAAACTTTGTTTTAATGGCTACTCTTTCTTTCATGCTGCAAACTGGGAGAACAGTGTAGCAGCTGTTTGCCTTAAACGTTTGTAGATGTTGACCTCACATGCAATTTAGTTTTGTTGCTATAGCAATCGCTACAGGGAAAGAAAAATAAAAGAAAATTAATCTGCCTTACAGTTTAGGTTCCTAGAGTGCACCCCCTATGTGGTGAGTGCAATAATTAAATCTTGTTTACTGTGTTTTCTTTAAAACCTTTGATGTACTTGATGATATCTTCACTGCCTGATTGATTCTTCAGGTAAGGGAAACAACCAAAATTAATTGCCCTAATCTTCACTCAAGGAAAACACATACATTTTAAGCTAAAGCAAATTGAGTTTTGTTTTCTTTTTTTATTCCACTTCTAAACAGCTGGAGATTTTGTATTTCCTTTTCATTTCCTTTTCTGTATTATAAGAAAACACAGTCTCAGGGAGGGAAAAATAGTTGTAATCCACAGGTTGAGATTTCGATTGTGGAGCTTGAACAGAACAAAAGGATTTGCTCTTAAATTAATGCAACTTCCCTCCTGATACAAAATGACAGCAGGAAAAGAAAATTCTTTCCATAGTAAGAAGCTGGTTTAAAGGAAGATGTAGGTTAAATTGGACTTATATTAAATTCTAAGAGCAAATTATTTTTAAAATTGTTTTAAATCTTTTCCTCAGAATTTTATGCAATAAAGTTAATATGTATGAAAAATCTACAAAGTACTATGTAGGATTATTCCAGACAAAAACAAAAAGAGAAAAATAGTTTAAATGTATTAGTTTTTTTTATGAATTTGTAACTGTTCTCCATGTAACATAGATGAATGTGAAAATTTTCACATCATGGGCGTGAACTTCTACTGATTGATCAAAGAAAAATAATTTCTGTCTTCAGGAAAATAATCACCTGCAAGTTACCAGTGCATCCTAACATTTACTGTAATTACCTAAAACCAACATCAGATGTTCTTTCAATCCTCCCATTGTTTTACTTGTTCTCAATTGCCAATTTCCTTTTATGCCCTTGAACAACTGTTCCTATTTGTTGCCACTTTCCTGTTAAACTCATATCCCTTTCATAAAAACAGAAAGCCCTGGCTTCTTTTTCCAGACAAAATGGAGAATATTATCTATGTAATCTCCTAAAACATGTTATATTGCAATTATGCAATTTATATGGTCATACCCATTTTATTTCTCCATGCCACAGGGGGAAGTGTCTTTCTTCTGTCTGAAGGCAATCTTTGCATTTGTTACTAACTCCTTTCTCAAAATGCTGTAGATAATTACAAATGTCTTCTATTGCACTCTCTCAATTTTAATCCTAACTACCTACCTTTGTCCTTTTCTTTAACAAGCAAATTTCTAATAAGATAATGTTTACTTCTAAATCCTGGAAGGAAGGAAGGTATATGCGCCAGATTTTTGTCTTTTCCTTAACAGTATTAAATATACCCCTTCTTAATCCAGAGTAATTTCTAGTTTATGCCTTAAGCATTACTTGAAAATCTCTGTTAACAATTTATGGACCACTCCTCATTTTGGTTAGTTTTCCAGATTAAAGTTTATCCAAAATGATCGCTTTTTATCCTTCTCTCCTAAATTCATTCTTAACTAGAGGTTGCTTGTACTGATTATTTTTATCCAACTCTCACCTCTCCTTTTATATTTTCCGTTCTATTCTCCTTCAATATAAACCCTACAAGTAAATAGAGAATTTTTAAAATCTTGGCTTGAGAAACACCTTCTACATTAACATACAAAATGAAATTTAATCTCAGAAATATCTGAAAACAACTACAACAGTACATAGAGTGGCTTCTGTGGCTAACTCCTATTTTTTCTTATTAAGAACCTGGTGATAACAATTAGAACTTACCTTTCAAACCAACACCTTTTGAAGGTGACAAATACTATTTCAATAATAATGTCAGGCAAGAAATTAACAACAGGAAATAGTATCATCCTTTAATTTTGGGCCTGGTTTAGTTTCTAAGTCTAGATATTCTCTCACGTGCTCCACATTTTCTTAATCAATAACATTTGTACTGGAATTACTAGTGTGGCCTCACTGTGCTTATAGAAATTTTTTTTTTCTCATGCATTTTCAGAGATTAGTTTTTAAAATATTTAAAAAGTCAGATATAGAAACAAATTCCAAGCAGCACATATATCATAGTGTTTACTACACAATCTCAAGAACCTCGTTTGGAGTAATCATGGGAATCATGGTGTATAACAATAATTCAAGTAATTAAATGAGGAAGTCGTTATGAGACAGGCTGGGACCTGGGACCCTTCGCTGCAATGCTGCAATGTTTGCACCTGGACACACTTCTCCTCGAGCAACAAAATACAAAGAAACTGTATTTAAAAAAACAGCAAAAAATAGCCAGCATGCATGAGCAGTTGGGACAAATTCCAGACAAAAGATACAAAGAGACCAAAATAGCCCAACTGCCACTTTTGAAGAGCCCAGAGCAAAAAGCAGGGTACTGCACATGCCCCCTGCACCCAACACCACCTAAGGGATGGGCAAACAACCTAAGCCACCACTCATGCCTGACCCCTGGACACACCCCTAACCTCACCCCATATGAGAAGCAAGTTTGTCACCCCCTCAGGGAGTGAACAAACAAGGGAACCTGTTGTGTGTTATGCTGTAGCAGGGGTTCCAATAAAGCCTTGCCTGAATTTGTCTGGCCTCTTGTCAATTTCTATTGATTGGGGAAGGCCAACAACCCTTGTCAGTAACAGACTGAGGTGGCTCTAACGCCTTGCAAGCCTAAGTAAGCGAATTGAAACCTAAACCAGAATACCTCAACTAGAATATAGTCAATAGTTTATAATAATTACAAATGAAGCATAACCTTAAAAATTGTGAATCATTATATTGTACACCTGTAACTTACATAATATTGTACAGCAACTATACCTCAATTAAAAAAAAATCTAAGAACAAGCAATCAGAAACAGCCAACTAGACTTACCTCTTAAAGGCAATCTCTTAAACTATAGTCAATCAGAGGATCTCCTTGCTTTGCCTACCTGCTTCTTTATAAAACACTTTCCCCAGCTCCTGTCAGCTCAGTGGTCCTAACCACTTTCGGTTTGGTGCTTTCCCATTCGAATTGTTTGCTAAAATAAACTGTTGAAAATTTCAATGTGTCTCAGTTTATCTTTTAACACAACATACCTCATATATAAGATCATACAATATGGAATGCAATAGTTATTTTTAATAATCTTTTGTAATACTCTAAATGAAAAGGGGAAAGAGGACATTTCAAATGACTTTATTTTGATTATTTTTTTGTTTTGGGCATAACGGTCAGTGAATTCTTCCTCTCTTCAAGGGTTTTCAAAACTTCTAAATCTGAAAAAAAGCCTTTCCACTATTTATGTATTAAGTTTATATAAGTCTTCTGCTACAGGTATGGCTAGTTATCTACAGATTTGCAGACAATACACACACACACCCAAGCAAAAAAAGAGAGAGATACTTATATATTTATTTATATTTGTGAACTGATATAAAATTTAGATCCATAAATTAACATACCAATTTATGAAACTGATCCATTTTGTTAAGTGAGCAAATGTTGCTAAAATAATAGCAGAAACAAAATAATTAAATTATGTCTGCCCTATTTTCTGTTTATGAGGGGTTAGTTTTCATTTATCAAAACATACTAATCACCATCATGACAAATCCAAATTTTACACTGAGACAGGCTTTCATATTTTATTTTTTGACTAGAAAATAAATAAAACAATAATATAAAATGTAATAAAATTCTTTCTATTTAATAGATGGCATTGCATGATTTAGGACTTCATAAGATTAATATAACAATATTGTATTTTAATTTGTGAGAATTCATAAATGTATCCAATATAAATACTAAACTTGGTACTTTTCAAAATGCTTATTTTATTAATATTTATTTATCAAATTAAATTACTTAGAAATATTCAGAAATTTCATTAAAACATGAACAATTTTTATTCTTTTAATTGTAAAACAAAGCTGTATGAGATTCCGTGTTAAGAATAATCAATTTATTTAAAAATAGAAGGGAATTACATCCATATTAAAAAAAGTATAGTTAATTATAAGCCATACATTTAAATACACAATAGGCTGGTGTTTTTGCATACTACATTGTTCATAAAATGCTCTTTTGTAAAATACAATTGAGTCTAATAAATCTGGGATTAAATAATAAAAATCATGTCATAAGAAGAAATACTTGAACTCCAAAGATCACTAACATATTTAAACACTTGAAGTATGCTACCTATTGTGGTCAATTTGAAATCAAAGTAAATTTTATAACACAAATTTACTGTGTTTTAAAAAAAACAATGGAAACAAATTTCAGGACTGTGCCTAAGTGAGGACAATTGTGCAGATTGGATGTATCCATGCTGTGGATAGAATAATGTTAACTAATTCCCTAGCAAATATGTGAATTTCATCAGGATCATGAAAGCACTTACTAATTCCCCACACACCTTACATTAATTCTTAATTAGTAATGAAAAATGTCAAAGCCAAATGGGAAATGCTGTACAAATTAAAAATGAATGAATTATTAACATTAGTCACCAAAAGAAAACCAAAATGTTTTCTCATTACATGGTATAGGGTACTGCTGACATTCATAATGACTTTAATTATGTTTAGATTAGTAAATTTATGATAATTTTCCTAATGGTGAATTATACTTATGTATGAGTTGGTGATAAAAATAAGAAAGATGATTTGTTATATGAAAATATATCAATCTGAATATCTACATATCCATATTAATTTTCTAATAAAAACCTTGGAGATTTAGTAAGCCCTTATATGTAGAACATCATTTTAAAAAAGAAACAATTGGAAGAAACATCTAAAAAGTGAATAAGTCTATGTATTTGTATTCAATGTCTAAACAATAGAAATCTATATTATAAGAGGTATTATATTTGCCCAGCTGGGTAAATTTAATAATTTGACTATTCTAAATTATTTTATTAGAAGAGGCAGAGAGGTGAATTGGCTAAAAGCCAATCAGTAAATTACAGTAGGAATTAAAAATAGGGAAAAGGCTAATAGCAAAGCAATAAATCTTGAACATCTTTAATATATGTGTAGCTTCCAAAATAGTAAATATATGTATGTGTTAAATATAAGCATATCAATGCCAGAGGAAAGAAAATACAATGCATATACTTTCAGTCTTGGTCTAGGAAGGTCTTTTAGTACCAGATGTACAAAACACAAATTTTAGACAAAAATTAATAAAACATAATGCAAATAAATATTGAAAATGTATGTGGGTAAAACACCAAATTTGTTTTCACAGGCAATAACCATTCTGGGGAAATATGTTTCAACAAGTTGCCAACAAGAGTTTACATCTTAAACATATTTAAGTCATAAAGGAACATATACATATATGTTGATATATATAATATGCCCCAAGAGAAATAGTATATATCTACTATACACATAGATATAATATATCCACGTAGATAAATTAGATAAAATCAAAAGTGCACACAATTAATAAAACAAATTTAAATATCCAATTAAATAAACATGATATATTTTCAAATATACAATATTTATGTATATTTTACAGACCTTAATTTTTAACATTTGAATATCTACACTACATTAAGAAGAAAAGTAAGCTCTAGAACAAGATGTATATATAATAATATTTACCGAATTCATTATTGTAGAAGTGAGTTCAACACCAAGTTTTCCAATTTATTGACATGGAGTGCCTCTCCACTTACTTAGATCACTTCTAATATCTTTCAACAATTTTTGTGTAATTTTCAGTCTATAAGCCTTACACTTCTTTGGTTAAATTTATTGCTAAGCATATTTAATACTATGGTAATAACATTAATTTTTAAAACTTTATTTCAAATATTTTGTTACATATATAGAAATATTAATTTTTGTATGTCTATCCTGTATCCTGACACCTTCCTGATACAAGAAAATCATTACTTCTAGTAGTGTTTTATGACAACTTTACAATTTTGGATATCCAGGGTCATGTTGTTTGTGAATAAAAAGAGCTTTATTTATTCCTTTCTGATCTGAATGATTTTAATTTGTTTCTTTACTTTTCTCTCTCTCTTTAATTTTTTTGGCCTTATTTTACTGGAGAACCTCCAATGCTAGAGGTGACAAGAGTGAAATACTTGCCTTATTCCCAATCTGGGGGGAGAAAATCATTCTTTCACCAAAGGTGTTGTTAACTGTAGATTTCTCCATACTGCTCTGTATCAGGAATAGGAAATTCCCTTCTATTCCTAGTTTGCTGCAAATTTTTCTTATGAATGGATTTTGGAAAATGGTTTTGTGCACCTGTTGAGATGATCATGTACTTTGTCATTTTATATTATCAATATGATGCGTTACATTAATTGGTTTTTGGATGTTAAAGGAATCTTGCATTCCTGGGATAACATCACTTATTTATATACACGGTCACATATACAAAAAAAGGTATAAGATATATACTCCTTTTTATATATTGCTATATAAGGCTTGATAATATTTTCTTGTAGTTTTTAATCTATATTAATGAGGAAAATTGGTCTTTATCTTCTACAGCCATTCTTAATGCTGGTTTGCATAGTATACTTTTTTCCATCTGAAAATATTCAGTCTATTTGTGTACCTGAGTCAACCGTGTGTCTCTTGCAGATCTCAGAGTTGTATCTTGTTTTTGTTTTATTTATTATGGCTCCCTCTTCTTTGTGGGTAGAGTATTCAATCCAATCACACTTTGAATATATCATGTTATGCCTCTGGCCTTCATTTTTTAAAATAAGAAATCAGGTATTAATCATGTTTTGTGCCCCTGTACTTTATGTGTCAATTTTCTCTTGCTTTATTCAAGATTTTATTTTTGGTTTTGGTTTTTGATAGTTTGGCTATGTTGTGCCTAGATGTGAATTACTTTCTGCTTATAATATTTAGATTTTTTTTAAGCTCTGAGATCTGTAGATTAATGTTTTTCTTCAAATTTGGGAAGTATTCAGCCATTATTTATTCAAATATTTTTATTTTCCATTCTTTTTCTCTTCTTCTTCTGAATGCCCCATTATTCATATGTTGATATACTTGATAACAGCTCTCAAATCTCTAGTCTCTTTTCATTCATTGTTGTTTTATCCTTCGTTCTTCAGATAGAACAATTTATCTTGATCTATCATTAAGTTTACTAATTATTTCTTTTGCCATCTTTAAATCTGACCTTTTAAAATTTTTATTTACTGTGCTTTTCAACTACATGACTTCTATTGGTTCATTTTCTAAAATTTCCTTCTTTTCTTTGAGATTCTCCTTTGATGTCCCATTGTCACTATATTTTCTTTAATTTTTAACCTTTATATCCTTTATCTCCTTGTAAATATTTGTAATATCTGCTTTAAACTCTTTTTTAAATGCAGCACATGCCTACTGTGCTCTAAAACAGTTTCTGTTAGCTGCTAGCTGCTTTTTTTCTTGCGTATGTTACAAATCTACTATTTCTTTTCATTTTTCCAATAATTTTTGTTGAAAAGTAGACAATTTAGATAATACATATTTAAACTCTGGATTATGATCCCCACCAGGGTTTGCTGTTGGGCTGTTGATATTTTGTTTGTTTGCTTGTTTTTTTAGCAACTTGCTTATGAAGCCTGTTTATCCTGTGATAGTCTTTGATATCTTTTCAGTTTTAATTTTATATTTGTATGTGTGTGTATGAGTGTGTGTATGTCATATTTTAAGCCCACTCCTTCCAAGGGGTAATTTCATTGTCAGGTTTTAACTTTCCCAGTTTTTCTCCTGTCTCCTTTGCATGTGTATATGATCTCACATTCTGAAAGCATTTGTGGATTCCTAGGGCACTTTCTGTTCTCTTCTAAGTTTGCCTGTAGACAGGCAAGCTATGAGTGAGTTTATCAAGACTACTGTGGCTGTTTCATTGCCCTCAGTTTCCTGCTAACTTTTCTGCCAGTCTACTGCTTGCCTTAAATGGGATTGCAGCTTCAAATTTGGTGAGATTTGGGTCTCCCCAGTTCACTTGATGCTGAAATTTCAACTGTTTCTGACAAAACCCAGGGACATCTGTTTTTTTCCCACTCTCTGCTCTAAATCAGGCAACTCCTTACTGATAACAAGTTGCCAGTTTTGGTTTGCATTGTTTGCCCAAATATCCAAGAACTACTAAGCTGATGGAGCTGGGACAATGAAAGCAACCGTCGGTTTTTCTTATTTTTATCATATCATATCACTGAAATTAAGGGCAAATTCAATTGAATTATCACCATAATTTAATTTCCTTGAGTGCAACCTCAGCATCCTAAAATCATTATAGGTATAAAGTAGATATTTTATATCTATTAAAGGAAAACCATTCTACTCATGATCATATATATAAGGGGAATGCTCCTAATAAATTTAATGCAAAGAAGATTCAAAGTTAAAATAGAAAATAAAAATAACCATTATTCATTTCTTAATTTGAAAAATCTTTCCAGACACTTGAAAAATTGTCATACTGTAATATCCCACCCTTATAGCCACGTTTAACAATCCAAATGAATTTTACATTTATTTTAAAACTGAAATTCATTGCCAGACATTCTTCATGTGAAAACCTTTATACATGTACATCTTTCATCAATGTTGTGTTAAACTTGATCTTTCTTACCTTGAAGGTTTTAGATATTCCCTTAATTATTAAAGGAATATTATGAGCAGTAAATTTTATTTTTAGTGGTTTATTTTGCACTTTGATTGAAAAAGACAAGATTGTATGTTAACACTATATTAATAACCATATCTGATTAATCAGAATACCCAAATCCTAAAATATGCTGTATACGATGGATAAGTTGATTTGATTATAAACTAATTTCTTACAAAATTTAAAATTTTATAACTAAAGTCAGAATTTGAAGCTTAGATTTTGATTATCACAATAATAATTTCACAGCATACTAAGTAAATATTTGAATTATTTGGTGAAACACAAACCTAATTTCCTTAGGTAAGGAAATTATTTCCTTACCTAAGAGGAAACCACCTTAGGTACCAAACATGAATTTCTATGCTTGAATAATAATGGGTTAATGAGTTAAGATTCAGTTTCATACAAGGTGTACCTTAGAGAACCATGTGTAGGAAAAGATTACCTCTTTATACCAGGGCCTCTTTTGATTATAGGATGAGTCCTAAGACAGGAGTTAGGAAATGCCAGTATGCATCATTGGAATTGTTACTATTATTTTTAAACTAACAGGCACAAAATTGATTTTAAGTGAGAAGAATTCTCTTTTCCCAGTGATTAGAGGTTTGGCATGCAAATTTTGCTTTGGCCTTGAGAATAACCAAATTGCATAACATAATAAACAGAGAAGAATTTGTGTTATCCAGAAAGAAGGGTCAGAAATGGACTCTAAAATAAAGTGGAGAGGCTGTATTGAATCCTGGGAAGAATGGGTCTGAGCTCTCAAATTAAAAAGTAGAAGGCAGTCAAAACAAGCTCTAAATCAGATTCTAATGTCATCAAAATTATGGTGGAAGTTTAATGTTTAGCTTTATTTTATTTGTTTTGGCTTGTTCTAGTGTTTGCTACCTACTATGTGATGTGATCTCCTCAAATGACTGCCAATTACTGCATCAGAATCTTCCTTTATCATTTTAATATGGTTTATAGCTTATATTAAAGCAAATGACATTTTAAAATAATTATATATGAAGCTTGTTCATTTTTTCTTAAGGTGCATTTACCTGTCTTCCTACTTTTGGAAATTTCTTTTAAAGCTTACCTCGGTCTTGAGGTCCCCTACTGTTGATTCTTGGTCAAGGCTTTGAAGTAAACATTTATTGGCAGATCAAGAGGGAGGATCAGTAATTGCCACTCACTTTGTGCCCACACCTTCAAATTATATTTGTATATAAAATTGACTACTTTATATAAAATTAGATAGAAATAATTGCCAAGTAGTAGGGAAGTTTCACATATCAAGCTTGAAGATTCTAAATGTGACCCATTTCTAACTGAAATTGAATGAACCTATGTTCTTAAAAATTCTTAAAAATTACCATTATAGAAAAAGAAATATAAAATAAGAAATATACCACTATTTTTAATTATAAAAAAATATTTTATATGAAAACATAGTTTTCTTAGTTGTTTCTGGTAGTTAATCAAAATTGAACCGTGAGGTGGAATGACTGAATGCTTAGTCAGTGTGTTCTCGTCTATTCTTGTGGAAGGTAAAATCTCTAAGGGTCACCCTGACTGGAAGTATAAATCTAGATTTTGGATATGACACAATTTTTGAGGCTTTTCTTGCCTTATAAAATATAGAGAAATCTCCCAAACTTTTCCTCTTCAAAGCAAGATAAAAGAAGAAAAAAAGGAATTTGGGAAAGATATTATGAAATTAAGTTGTTGTCACTAGGAGAGTCAGTATTGCACAGATGATAGAATTTTGCAACAGTACTGTTAAGTGCTGGGGTCCTTGTATATGTAGTAAGATTTTAGCCTAAGCTTTATATTCTAGGCTCTGTTTTCAAGGAGGGGGCTTTAGATTGGTGGTAATCGCTAGGTATTGACATATTGAGAAGCAAAAGCTTCTTCTTTCTAGAATAAACCTTCTCCAATGAAGAACTTCATATCTACTTCATTTTAAAGTCAAGCAAAAGGTTAATAAACACAATTTATCCTATCAAATAAAATTCCTAACAAGCAAAGATTTTTTTTTTTTTTTTTCTGTACGCGGGCCTCTCACTGTTGTGGCCTCTCCCGTTGCGGAGCATAGGCTCCGGACGCGCAGGCTCAGCGGCCATGGCTCACGGGCCCAGCCGCTCCGCGGCATGTGGGATCTTCCCGGACCGGGGCACGAACCCGTGTCCCCTGCATTGGCAGGCGGACTCCCAACCACTGCACCACCAGGGAAGCCCAAAGATATTTTATTTTATTTTTTGTTTCAGATTATTGTTTATATTTTGTATAAATTTTTAATTGAAGTATAGTTGATTTACAATGTTGTGTTAGTTTCTGGTGTACAGCAAAGTGGTTCAGATATATATATTCTTTTTCATACTCTTTTCTATTATGCTTTATTATAGGATATTGAATATAGCTCCCTGTGCTATTGTTTATTCATTCTATATATGATAGTTTGCTTTTGCTTGTCCCAAATGCCCAATTCATCCCTCCTCTGCACCACTCCCCCACCCCTTGGCAACTGCAAGTCTGTTCTCTATGTCTGTGAGTCTGTTTCTCTTTCATAGATAAGTTCATTTGTGTCATATTTTAGATTCCACCTATAGGTGATGTCATACGGTATTTATCTTTCTCTTTCTGAGTTAGTATGATAATCTCTAAGTCCATCCATGTAGCTGCAAATGGCATTATTTTATTCTTCTATAGAATTAATCTAAGTGAATGAAAAAGATATAAGCTTATCAATTTTAAGGCAGAATACTTACTTGGAAATCATATAATTGAATATGAATAAAGCAAGTCAACATAAAAATATATTAAAGACAGTATGAGAGTCCTCCTGGAAATGTATAATGAAATTAAGAAAGAAAATAAAACACTTCATATCAGAGTATGAGATGTGTAATCATACATAGCCAAGTAAAAATTTTGGCTAAAAAATAAAACTGCTGTAGTTTCAGCTCGTAGAAAACTGACGGACACATGTTAGTCAATCAGTCAATAAATGGATCCTAGTTGAATAGTATGAATAATGATAAGCCCCACCCCACGCTCAACATGCACAAAAACTGCTCTGCCTTCTCTAGGGCTACAGATGAGAAGAAATGCAGCATTAGCATCTTTTACTCAGCTACCACTTTTTACAGCTCCGATTAAATCCAAATTCTCCATCTCTATGCATCCAAACATGTGATTCTGTTCTGTGGGCATATTTATGTAGTCTTCAT
Source organism: Orcinus orca (assembly GCF_937001465.1). Taxonomy (NCBI): domain Eukaryota; kingdom Metazoa; phylum Chordata; class Mammalia; order Artiodactyla; family Delphinidae; genus Orcinus; species Orcinus orca. The sequence goes on along the minus strand of NC_064576.1, from coordinate 42,203,181 downwards.
GGCAAATTCTGCCACACCACATTGCCTGATATTAACAATGTTGTGTCAGATTGACCTCTCATAACACCCTCAAATTTCAAACTCCAATAGAAGAGAAGGGAAAACACTGCAGAATTACCTTTTCCTACAAATTATCACCAATGAGTTTTTCCTTGGAACCTCTGGTCTTGTCTTTATAGAAGCTATTGAGATAATGGACACTGGCCTTGTTTTTCCATTTTTAGTAAATCATATGATGATTGCTCTTGTAGCTCTTCTTAAAAATGTGAGCATAATTGTATATGGTTATCAGTTTTGGACTTTAGGCCAAATTCTGACGTGTAAAGCTCCAAATAATATTCTGTTATATAAGGCTCAAAAATGCCTATAAATTTCCATTTTAAATTTTAAAATATTCTATTTAAATTACATCTAGGCTTATACTAGTTACTCAAAATAAAGTATATAAAAGTATAAGCCATAATATATTAAACATAAATTTATTCATAAGATATATACATAATGGTGCATGGTACAACATGGTATATTTTTCAGAAAATATAAAATTTCAGGGCATACTTAGCATAATCTAGTTTAAATCATTATAAGGTGTTAGATGTATCTAAAGAACAGAGGGGGATAAAATAATAGAATTTTATAATGAAAAGCATATCAAATGTACACTATTCACCATTTTGCAAACTACACCCCTTGAAGACATTTGAAGTTCCATAGAGGACATTTTGGAGGATGTAGGCACTGTATAAATTCTAGAACCCACCACAATTTAACAAGAAGATTTCCAGTTTATTTTATAAATAAAATGTCTCAAAAATTGTCTTTTAAAAATGATTTCCACTATTAAAATATTGAAAAACCAGTGATCTCATTCCATGACTTATAGCTGTGCTAAGAATCTGAGGACATTTAGAGTAGTTAACTGAAGCAACTTTGTGACAACAAACATCTACCAGCCACTTGATGGAAGACTAGGGATTAGAGCCTCATTCCTGCTTCATGGTGCTGGGTTCCTTAAACCTTAGTTAAATGACAAAATGTCACTTTGTTATTATTTGAAATAATTACGAGGGGTGAAAACAATTGAGAATTCTATTTTAAATAATCCTTATCCATCAGGCTTTTGTTTTCTCTGGTTTTTGGAAAGAAAAAACAGACCAGACCATTAACATAGAAATGCAACTGACAGTTATAACCCAGTAATAACTACAGTTGTATTTCTAATAATATATTCAATTAGTAAGACCCGTCAACTATTTAATTATCTTTGAGTCATAGTCAATAAACCAAATTCTGTAATGATTTAGTGTCTTTGATCATGAAATATTTTATTCAGTTGAGTAATAAAATAACACGTTAAGAATATCTCCAGCTTGAGGGAAAGATAATAATCATACTGCTCCTTAGGTACTGTATACATATACACCATTAGACTGTAAAATTAATTGCTATCTTCAGGCTATTATTTAATTATTAATTTTTTATTATTATTTTATAATGTATTTCAAACACTCATGATTTTATTTACCACCTATGTATTGAATGCCTACCATGTGGCAAATCACTGCAGATACAAAGCCAATTCACATAGGCACAGGGTCTATCTTCCTCAGCCTTATTCCCCTTGTGGGAATAGGGGAAATGAACATGTTAGTAGGTAACTTCAATTCAATCTGATAAATACTCTATAAGGAAAATGCAGTGGTTATGAGCACAGATGAAGTGGGAAATGGCAGTCAGCAAAACATTCCTTGAGGAAATTGCTAAACGTAGAAAAAAAGGTGTCTGCCTTTTGGGGCAGAATGTTTTGAGAACACAGAAAACCATTCTTCATAAAACACTGAGAAATACACTGAGAAATAGATAATGTCTGTATACTCATCCTTATATCCTCCATTTACACATAAGGCACAGAGACTTTGACCAACATACAGAAGGTCTCATAGCTCCTAAATAATAGTCTGGAGGCTCAGCCAGGACAGTCTAGTTCCAGAGTCCTTACTTTTTCCCACCAACCAGCAAAGCACTAGAAAAGAATAGTGATACAGTATAACACATCTAGATATTCAGTGAATTATCCTATATATACATACAAAAATTATTCTGATTACAGATATTGACATTTATTTCTATTCTCATTACAAATATTCACATTCCATTCAAATTACTTTCATCCCTTACACTAGTTATTTTCAACTGATTACAAATAGGTAGGTCAGAATATATTAATCTTTTTTAAATAAATATATTTATTTATTTTTGGTTGCATTGGGTCTTCGTTGCTGCATGCGGGCTTTCTCTAGTTGCAGCGAGCTGGGGTTACTCTTTGTTGCAGGCTTCTCATTGTGGTGGCTTCTCTTGTTGAGGAGCAAGGGCTCTAAGCACACAGGCTTCAGTAGTTGCAGCATGCGGGCTCAGTAGTTGTGGCTTGTAAGCTCTAGTGTGCAGGCTCAGTAGTTGTGGTGCACGGGTTTAGTTACTCCACGGCATGTGGGATCATCCCGGACAAGGGATTGAATCCATATCCCCTGCACTGGCAGGCAGATTCTTAACCACTGCGCCACCAGGGAAGTCCCCATTTTATTACTCTTGAGTGTGTTTTGCTATTCCGAAATTACTTTATTTATATTTAGCAGCGCTTGTAAGTGTTCACATTTATTTTACTTCCCCAACAGGACATTTAAGGGTAAGTATGCAAGGATAGCTTATTCTTGTCTTAAAGGAGGGAAGTTTATAAACCAAAAATTGTGTAAACTAGTTAACCTCAAGTTCTTCAATTTAATATGACTGTCAGAGCCACTGTTCCCTGTGTATTTTTTTTTTTTTTCGGTACGCAGGCCTCTCACTGTTGTGGCCTCTCCCGTTGCGGAGCACAGGCTCTGGACGCGCAGGCTCAGTGGCCATGGCTCACGGGCCTAGCCGCTCCACGACATGTGGGATCTTCCTGGACCGGGGCACGAACCCGTGTCCCCTGCATCGGCAGGTGGACTCTCAACCACTGCGCAACCAGGGAAGCCCTCCCTGTGGTATTTTTGACCTCTGTAAAGAGCCTCTGAATTCTGAATTCCACATCCACTCTGAGAAGTATCCTTGTTCACCCTTCAAAAAGCTTGACCTATAACATATGGGCTATTATCTACAGCCTTATCAATTATTATTATATTTGCCTCATCATAATAATTGAAAATCACTATAATTTCCTAGAAAACCTGAACTACTTTCAATTTTCTCTAGAATATTTTAGGAGTCATGCAGAATTTATATATATTTTTTGGAAATAGAAGAAATGCCAGTGGACTTCTACACTCTGCTTCTATTCCTAGAATTCAACAAAAAGCCTCTCTCTTTCTGAATTCCTGGACCCATCCTTTCTTTCCCCATTCTTACAACACCTTTACTCAATGGATAATTTAATACTGGCCATACATATAGGATGATAAGCCAATGTTGGGTGTTATGGGCTGAATTGTGCCCCCACTCCCACCAAAATTCATATGTTGATGTTCTAGGTCCCACTACCTCATAATGTGACTACTTTTGGAAATATAATTTTTTCAGTTAATTTATTTAAAATGAGGTCATTAGGATGGGTCCTAATCCAATCTGACTGGTCTCCTTATAAGGAGAGGATACAAGGACACAGACCAAAGAGGGAAGACTATACAGGTCTTCACTGAAGATACAGGGAAAGATGGTATCTGCAAGCCAAGGAGAGAGACAGCAGAAGAAACCAACCCTGCTGATACCTTGAATTTTAGCCTCCAGAATTATGGGAAAATAAATGTATATTGTTTAAGACACCCAGATTGTGGTACCTTCTTATGACAACCTTTGCCCAATAATACGTTGGTGGTAGGAGAGCACTGTGTTCTTTTCAGGGTAATATCCACTGCTTTGCTCCCAGTTAAAGTTCCACAGTATGAACACAGGTTAGACCTATAGCCAACATTCATGAATGAGGTCAACATTCATGTCAAATTTTAACCTCATCAGTAGCATCCATATCAATGCTACTTACCAAAGTGAACACATGTGAAAACAAATCAAAGTGGAAATAAAATTTAAAATTTTCTCACTCATAATTTTCAAGTGTACATCTCTTTCTTTCTTTTTTAAATTTAATTTTTATTTTATATTGGAGTATAGTTGATTTACAATGTTGTGTTAGTTTCAAGTATACAGCAAAGTGTTGAGGTCTACATATACATATATCAATTCTTCTTAAGATTCTTTTCCCACATAGGTTATTACAGAACTTTGAGTAGAGTGTACATCTCTTGACTTTATCTCCAACATGTAGTGCTCATTCAAACTAAGGGAGACAATGACTCTTAAAATGTGAGTCCTTCTGTAATGCAGGAAGATAAACTAGTGGTTAGGTATATTCACTTTGATGTGACCACAGTTTTCGAGCCCCATGAAACTCAGAGAACAAACAAAAACTCTTTATGGTGATTCCTTATGTGTGTAGTTTGTGGTGTTCTTGGGCTAGTTTTCACCAAGTAAATGTGCCTTGTAAATGTCTTAGTCTAGGGGAAGCATGCAGGCAGAGAAAGGGGAAGATAGAAAAGAAAATTAGGCCCACAGGGACACTGATTCAGACATTTCAAATTGAACCCGCAACTTGAAAGTTTCTATAATTCTTATTGTCACATTATGCTATGTGAGAAAGCTTGCTGTAGTTTATATACTGAATTGATGGAGGAAAAGCATAAAGAACTCAAGGCTTATATTAAATGTGTGGCAAGCCTAATTCTTAGTTGTTTTTCTTCCCTGAAGTTGTCATCTAATATCATGATAAATAACAACTACTATATTGTATATCCTAAATCTTGACAGTAAGCAAATATGTTATAAAGCATTCAGATATTTATGCCAGTCACATTGTTTTTTAAAAAAAGAAGCAGAACTAAAATAAGACAATTACAGAAATAAAGCAAAGACAAAATGCAGCTCTAGAGATATAAACAAAGTAGTTTTACACTTTTGACAAAATATTAAACAATAACAGCAGTAACAGAACACTAATTTCTATTCTAATCAAAAAAAATACATAGTTATTACTTTGCTGTCACATTAAATCATTATAGACTATCAGAAATATTTTAATCACTAAAACAAATCCCCAAATAATCTTTCATACAGTCTATAGTCAAAGTTTATACAGAATATAATAACAGTGGGTTTAGATATGAGAATTTCTCTTACTTTTATTTTCTCTTACTTTTAATAAAAAAAAAGAGATTCTTTTATTGCTAATACATTTACTATCAGAAGTGAAAGCCAATCCTGATATTTGGTATTTGTAAAACATATTTTTCTTGTCTTCATATAATTCCTTAGAGCATCTGTTCCAGACAGCCGGTGTTTCATTAGTTTTTTAAAATTCTGATATTTTCTTCACAGGTTTTGTACTGCATGATACTGGAACTCAAATCAGAAACTTAACAAAACTACATTCCATCCACTGATTTCTCCTAGAAATGGACTCATGCCTTCTATAATCTCTTCTAACATCAACCTAAATCAGTGGAAGTGTATCACTTGGACTTATATTTGCAAACTTTCTTTTAAAAAAAGTTTAGTGCAACTAGAGAGAATTACAAAACAGTTAATGATATTGTGTCAGCACTTATTAATGCTGAAGAGGAAAAAAGAGAAGAGAAGGAAAGACAAACTGAAGAAACAGCATCAGATGATTTGTCCTTTATTTGGAGAAATAGAATGGCTCTCTTTCAACAGTTGACGGTTGTGCTTCATATCCTGGATAACCTTTTAAAGGCCAATCTAATTAATAAACAGGAACATGATATCATTAAACAAAAAACACAGATACCTTTGCAAGCAAGAGAACTGATTGATACCGTTTTAGTTAAAGGAAATGGTGCTGCCAACTTCTTCAAGAACTGTCTTAAAGAAATTGACTCTACATTACATAAGAACTTATTTGTGGAAAAGAACATGAAGTATATTCCAACAGATGTTTCAGGTCTGTCCCTGGAAGAACAATTGAGAAGGTTGCAAGAAGAAAGAACTTGTAAAGTGTGTATGGACAAAGAAGTTTCAATTGTGTTCATTCCTTGTGGTCATCTGGTAGTATGCCAGGAATGTGCCCCTTCTCTAAGAAAATGTCCTATTTGCAGGGGTATAATTAAGAGTACTGTTTGTACATTTCTCTCATAAAAGAAAAATAGGCTATATGTTGCCTATATATAAAAGTCTTATATAAAGCCTATATATAAAATATTGTTTGAACATTTGAAGTTATCTGAAGTAAAAAAGGAATTATTGTTTCTTTAATTAGTAACATTTTTGTTCTACCCTGCTTTCTTTGGTACTAGTAATATTGTTTCAAAAAAAATTTCATATATAATATTTAATCTTAATCTCTTTTTATATGAAAGGTAAGATTTATGTTTGATTGAGTTATATTAGTGTACATGTGTGAGCACAGGAGAAGTTACAGGAGTAATGTTAATAATATTATGTATCATTTTAGGAGTGGCTAGGTTTGATATTCTTTCTGAAAGCTTTGAGTACTACTTTAGAGTGTAGTTGAAAGATCTGGAAACCAGGAACTCTGGAGTTTATCACAGTTGTATTGTCAAATTCTCACTGATGTGTTTTTCAATTGTTGTAAAATAAGGATTTTTCTCTTACTGGTAAAAAAGCTTTTCACTAATTTGTGAGAAACATCTTTAAAAAGCAAAAAAAAAAAAAAAAAAAAGAAAGTTTAGGATATATATTTATTGGGAAGACTTTGAATTATTTTATAAAACTTTATTAATTTGTTGGACATCCAGAGGCTTATATCTTTGACTAAATATCAGATAAACGATTCCATAGCAAATGGATTAATATATAATATCTGTTAATAACTTAAGAAGTGTTTATCCTGAATCTAGTTACTATTCACTAGCCATTAATAATGTAATTGCTTTCCATTTATCATAATAATAATTCAACAGTATGGACCCTGTGAAATCACATTTTGCTGACAAATGTCAGTTTTTAACTCATGTTGTGTACTATGGAGATGGTTTATATTTGCCAGACAAAAAGTAACCATAGATAAAATAATAGTAGTGTTTTGGGGAAAATATTTTCCATGCAAGACTCTGACTGTAGATCTCTTAAAAATAAATCTCTTAAAAATAACACTTACTGGGTTTAGCCAAGGACAGCAGCAGAGTATAAATATTTTGAAAAAGATTCATATCTCCTTAATTTTAACATGATGTGGTACTGTATATCATTAAGATTAAAATATTTAAATTAATATAAATAGGATTAACTTTAGATTTTTCCTGTATATTTTGTTTTTATCTTATTGAAATGTCGATGTTCAACACACTCTGAAAAATGTAGATTAAAAAGTGGTTCTCTGCCAGTTCAGCTTCATTTACTATTGGTTGGTATCTGAAGAGTCCTATTTTTAAATATTTGGCCCTACCCATATCTGTAACCTCTTTTTGTTACACTCTACCTCTTCAATCCCATGATCATGTTGAGGCAGGAGATAGATAGGTTTCAGGGTGAGCCACTGGAGTTCGTTCCCTGTGGACAGAAGCTCCATAATAGTAGGAGGGAGGAGAAGGTAAGTCCTGCCCAGATAAGAGATAAGAGACCACAGATTTCTCATTCTTAAGGTCAAGGAGACCTTCCCAACTATAAAGCTCCTTAGAGGTCAAAAGAGGAGTGATGCCAAGATACCCATAGGCCTCTTCACTAGAATCCATCTTAGCTGAGAGATGCGCACACATACATGGGAGGACCCTGAGATATACCAAATACGGCCTCAGAACCAGGCAAATCAAAATGATTGGTCAAAGGAAACCCAGAGGAAATGCTCCATAAAAGTGGTTCAAACTACCACAAGGGCATGACTCTCTCTCGGAGTCCGCCTGTGTGTCTATCCATCCATCCTCTTTTTCTTCCTAATAAACACCTTACTTGCTTCACTACTTTCCGTCTTTGTTTGAATTCTTTTCTGTAAAGCCAAAGGGCCAGGGTCTTCTCACTGGCCACTGGTCTACTGGCTAGGATTCAGCACTCTCACTGCCACACTCTGACCTCAATCTCTGGGTGGGAACTGAAACCCTGCTTCAAGCCTCTGCAGGCTACGGTCACCCAAGATCAATGTGTCTCACGTGTCTGAGAGGACATTCAATGTCAACCTTCCCTCTAAGTGGGTCCCCTCCCTTTCTTCATCACACTACCCAGTATAAATCCTCTGTGGCTGTAGTTTCAATTGTAATTAGTTGTATTAATTTGTTTACATATTTGATATAAATTCCATAAATACAGGGACATTACGCCATCTTATGTTGTAGAGGCAGCATCTACCTAAATGCTTGAAAATTATTAGGAATTCAATTTCATATATAATTGATTGAATTAGTGTGTGGTGGTTAAGATGTAATTGATTAAATAATGTATAATAGAGCCATACCTTGAGCCTAAACACTGTACATTTTTAAGTTCAGATGAAAATGAGTGTGAAAGGAACATTTTAGGGTACTTGATGAAGGTCTGAGGAGCACTCATGCTTTCATTAACTCAGAAAATACTGAGCACAAACTATGTGTTAGTCAAATAAAACAACTAAGATTTTGTCTTCACAAAATTTGCAATCCCATTGGCACAGAAAGAAAATAAGCAATAGTCACAACAAATAAGATAATTATAATAAGCCACAAAGCAAACAAAACCAAAAAACCCTGCAAAAATCAGAGCAGGGAAAGGGGTAACAGGAGTGCAAGCCAGGTTAAATAGTAGGAGAGTGTGGCATAGACTGTGTGCTGTAGGACTGCATGTCTTTCCCTATGAGTTCAAGCACACTAATTAAAAATACTGAAAGAAATATTATTTACTTAATTATAATATTATCAGTGTATTTGCTGGGAGAAAGAAGGAGGAAATGAAGTGCTGAGTAAAGAAATACTCTATAAAATTAAAGGATCAATAGGTTTAACTATATTATTTAAAGTTGTAAAAGTACCTCTGATACCAGAAAGTATCCTATATGTGCTTTAAGAAATATTGTTGTCTCATTTTAAAACTTTGGAAATCATGTTAAAAAGAAACAACAAAACAAAAAGAAAAAGGAAGAAAGTGAAATGTTTTTTTAAGCTAGGTGAAATACTCTAATAAATGAGATATTGGTGAATTTAAGGAAGAAAGTTGCAAAGTAAATTTATCACATGGCAGAAATTTGCAATACTATTAAAGCATCAGATCAAAATATAATTATTAAATCCTGTATTTTAATGGGAGAGGAAAGATAAATGTAAAATTATGATAGACTAGCACATATACTTGTGGAAAATAAGTATTAATATAAATAAGAGTCTTCTGCCATCAGAATCTCAGCACACAATTACGTTTTATGGAAAAGAAGATATGCACAAACAAAGCAATAGAATTAACATTTTATGGTATACAAACAAATAAGAGCATATAAATATAGTCTGATTCTCTAGAGAACCATAAGGCTTTACGTATATGCTTTACATTTATTATTAATATTATTATAAAATGTTCTGTAAGCCTACAGCTATGCTGAGGGTGTTTTCAAAAATATGATTTTGTTTTCATTTTCAAAAAACATGAATGCTTCACTGATAGAAAGTGATATTTAATTGATCAAATCCCCAAATTTTATCAAGCATTTTAAACTAACCATCAGTAAATGTTTATTTTATCAAATAAATTCTAATATTTTTTTTCAAAGGTAAGTAAAATAAAGGTAAGCAATCATTCTAAAAATTGGATGAATAAGAAATAAAGAATGATGTTGCTGCTGATGTTATGTAAAGAGAGTTTTTCAGAATGTGGAGGTTTGAACATATTGGGAATATATGTTCTTTTGTTTTTTAGGATAAAAAAAATAAGTCAGATTTTTGTATGGAGAAAAAAATTATACGTTTAAACAAGGGGTTCCACCTTAGCAGAAAAATCAACCTTTGAACATGATCACTTGGCCTTTGATCTGTTTCTGCCTTCTCTATGGTCTCAGCATGACAAGGCCCTAGGTGAAGGAGAAGGAACATTCCTAATGGTAATTTTAACATTGGTTTTTGAGTGTAAAGCCATTTTGGATATTTCCAAAAGATTTCAAAAAAAAAAAAATGGAAAAAGGAGCAAGTGAAAATACTGCACTAGACTACTGAACATTTGTAGTTAAAGCTTATTTAAAATAAAACTAACATTAAATCAAATTTCAAAAAATTGACATATTTCCCCCAAAATAACACACATATGTGCAAATCATTGTTTATTCTTTACTTATCACTGGAAGATATAACTACTCTCATCAATAATACCCTTTTGCTCTGAGAAATGATTGGATAATTTCATTTGTTATGTTTTTTTATGATATCATTATAAATTCTGAAGATAAAAACAACTGCAACTTGTAGTTTTTCTTCTGAGGGCTGTTAATTAACTTGATTGTGGTGATCATTTCACAATGTAAACATATATTAAATCATCAGGTTGTACACTTTAATGTATAATTTTGTCAATTATACTTCAAGAAGATTGGGAGAAAAGAAATAAATTTTTTTCTGAGGAACATTTATTCTCATAAATTAGACCTCAGATTCTTTAATCTGTGTGGCTGTACTATAGCTTTTAGGCTTTCTAACATTGAGACTTTTTTTCTATATTCCAAAAGAAAAAATGAATACGGAAATACTATAATATCATGAGACTTGTTTTATTGTATATATATTTCAGATCCTCTTTTTAAAAATTCAAAATGACCACGGAGAAGCAATCCTCCATGTAATGATCTGCAATGCACTTCTAAATCAGAGTGTGTCTTGAAAATAATACTTTCTAATATTCTCCTGCTGTGAAATTAAAAGGTCTTGCTCGGTAATATTTTTTCAGTTAAAGCATAAATTAAAAAGTAATTTTACTTGATTTGCATAATTCTGATATTGAGATTCTCTGTCAATATCACCCTATCTATCATCATCCTCCACTTTGAACATTACAAAATCTTCCTAACAGATGTACCTATGTCTTTTAATGTACAAATCCATTCAATTTTACATAAAGCATAGTTTTGTTTTGTTTTGTTTTTTTACAGAACTGTGATCATGGCACTCCCTAGTTTTAACTGAGCTAATTAGTTTGCTTTGCTCTTTCATTAAAACTCAAAACCCAACATATTCTATAATGTCATTATTAACTTAGCCCACTGCCTGCCCATCAGTCTCACTGCCCTCATTTCTGCCTACCTCTAACTACTCCAGTTAGCAGGGGTTATATTACTTATTTGTGTGACACCATTTCTCTTACATTTTTGTATTCTAAGAAGACATCCCAATTACTCTTTAGAATCAAAAAACATCAGCTTGCCTGCCTATTAGTAGATACATTTTTCTCTCATCTTTGGAAGGAATATGTGAACATCTGTGAGATGTATATATTATGGACCACATAATGACTGCTATTTTTCAAGAAACCTTCTAACTCAGCAAGGATATTATTGTTGTAAATAGAAATTCTATGAATAATTCCAATTTTCTCAGGAAAAAAAAAAAACTTCAGAATGGAAAATGAGCTATCATAGAAAAAATAAAATTTGCTAATCTCTGAATTTTTAAATATAAATTTTAAATATGCAGGATGAAGCCATTTTTCAAATATTTTTAGAATTTCTCCATAAGATGAATATAAGTGGGAACAACCCCAATAACTTATTCTCACAATGGAATACAATATAGCAGTGCAAATGAATGAACTACAGTCAAACAGAGTAATATGGGTGTTTAGAAACATAATGTTGAGTGAAAAACACTCCCAGAATATTATGTACAGTCTGATATGTTTATAAAGTTCAAACAAAGCAAAACAAAACAATACACTGATTATATAAAAATGTGATGAAATTATTTTTATAAGCGATGAAATGATAAACACAAAATTCAAGAACATAGTTTCATCTGGGGAGAAGTGATGTGATGGAGAGTACCTACAGGCAGGTATAAGCTATTGGTGCCATATGGTTCTTGAACTGAGTAGTGTGTACATGAGTGTTCATACAATATAGTGTTTTATAACTTACATGTATTTTACACATAATCTTTTGCTTGTAATAATTATTATACTATATTACAATGTACAGCAAAATTATCTGAATATTCATGATAATTTCCAATTTGAAAATAAAATATAGTTAAATGGTTCAAAAATAAGATATAAGTATTAGTAATGTCAAATAATTCTTCCAGAATTAGATTGTGAAATAATTCAAACTTCATTATTCTTCCTGTTCATTCCAGATAGGCTAGATATAAAATTACTACCAAAAGCTCAGTGGTGAGGATGATTTGGGCAACATGTTCCTCAAATATTAAAATAGTACATGCCATGTAACTCACCAATTCTGCTTCCAGGAAGTATCCTAGGAAGTAGCCAGGGAAACAGGTAAAAGGTAAAGAGGTAAAAGATGTAGCCAGGTAAAGATCATCACAGCTACTTTTGCTACATGAAAAATGAAAAAAAGAAAAAGGAAACAGTTAATTCATTAATATCCATTAATAAAGATATAAGTGTTGATGCTGTGCCACATTGTGGAAGCTTAGAGTTATTATAAAAAGTAATTTAGAATTATGTCCAGGATATATTACTGATATCGTGTATGTGTTGGGAAATAGAGTGTGTCTGACTCTGATTTTCTCCTCCAAAGACAACTTTGTTTGTGGATCTTCTCACTCTCTTTTTCAACACTGGGTTGACCTATGCTTTACACACCTTCTTTCTTTAAGTTTTTCTTTAAGTTTTCTTTAAGTTTCTTTCTTTAAGTTTTCTGTGAATTATAAGAAACTTATTAGAAAAGTAGCAAATATTAAAAATTAGTTTTTAAAAAGTCAACTTTTTCAAAGCTTTGTGATTTCTCAGTTGTACCTAAAGGTATGTAGAATACTATGTCCATTTTAAAAAATCTTACTTCTAGTGTGTGTGTGTGTGTGTGTGTGTGTGTGTGTGTGTCGACGTGTTTGTAAACTTTGTGATTTGACATCTTAGTTTTTCACCTACAGCTTTTTACCCCAATTTTTGTGCTTTTTCATATATAACAAATATTAATTGAATACTCTGACCAAATATTTGAGACCTCTGACTAGATTTTAGCATTAATTAGGTATTATATCCATTATTTTATAATTTTATTTTTTCTTCAGATTGCTTGAGTTAGGATCTAGGAGTTTAGAAGTAAGGTGTGGGAAAATGGTAATGCTTGATTGTGTTTGCTTACTCAGAAAATATTTAGAAATATTCTTGAATATTCAATGCTTTTCATGAGAGATTTTATCATTTGAATTCATTTGGGAAATATTATTTACTTCTTGGAATTTTATGAATCACATTTGGAAGTTGTACGTAACTTTGTTTCTATAAGATGACTGTTTTTTCACATAGGGGTGTCCATTTTGTCAGAGTATCATCACAGGAGGATATGCTATAATTTTTCTTGAACTTGCCTTTGTGAGTTATTGTAGCAACAGTACAAGTAATTGTATTTCCATGTTTTATAATAGCATTATTTGATACAAAAAATTTGATGTACAAAAGCCTGAGTCACAAAACTATAAACCTCTCAGGTTTTCAGTCTTTATGTTATCCAAGTATTTCCCTGTGTGAAACTGAGAATTTCAAGACCAAGATACCATATAATAAATTATTTATTACATTTATTATGAATAGCATGTTAAGCAATTAGGGAAAATTTCCCCTAAACTTTTGGAGAAATACACAGATTTATAACAGCCTTTTGCTATAATAATAAAAAAGACATTATACTACACAGTGACAAAATTTTTAGTAACAAACCCTGAAATACCCCCCTTTTTTTTTTTTTTTTTTTTTTTTTTTTTTTGTGGTACGCGGGCCTCTCACTGTTGTTGCTTCTCCCATTGCGGAGCACAGTCTCCAGACGCACAGGCTCAGCGGCCATAGCTCACGGGCCTAGCCGCTCTGTGGCATGTGGGATCTTTCCGGACCGGGGCACGAACCCGTGTCCCCTGCATTGGCAGGTGGACTCTCAACCACTGTGCCACCAGGGAAGCCCCCCCATGTTTTTAAGTGTCAAAAACAGAGCTTGAGTCAGTCTTCCTCATGTGCACAGATTTTACTGATTCATCTTTAATTATCAGCATTAGGTACTACTGATTTGGATCTTTACAGCCCTGATAGGCCTTTTACAGCCTTGATGAATGTTAGTATCATTTTGGATATTGGCATTTCATCTACACTTCCAGGTTAATATCACATTCATATTTAAATTGATTTATTGCAAATGTTATTTAAAAATTCATTTAAATACCACAAAGGAAATTTAAAAACATATTTTTTACATTTTTGGCAAGAGTAATCTGTCTTGTCATAGAGGAATATTTTATCATTGATATTGTTTAGAGTTACCCGTATATGGTGAAAACAAACAAAAAATACTCACTTTTAGTTTTTATAATGATGACTTTAAAGTCTTTCTATATAGTGCACACAATTATTGCTTACATTTGAGAGCAGATGGCTCCCACCAGCTTAACAATGTTACACCCCTCCTCACAACTTCTTCTTTTTAGTGGCTGGCAAACATAAAATCATAATAATTTTCATAATTAGTAAAATACAAAAAACATGCTTCTGAACCTGTGAAATAGGGTATGTTTAATTACAGACAAATATATATGTTAAGATATATTTATAAGATATATTCAGTGATCTTATATATGACTAGTATAACTAGGTGTTACACTATGGAAGTTCACATAATATAATTTCTATATATAGAGCTTTAAAAAATAGTGGATAAAGGATAAACTTATAAAGAGTATAATGACCATAACTTCCAATATTAACACCTCGAAAAATGAAACATTTTACAATATATGCTTATGGAAATTAGTAAATGTTGGGATTGTGTGAGATCTATAGTGTGCCTGAGTCTGAATTGATATTTCAAGCCTTTTTCTCATTATATAATAAATTATTTTGATTGCATATGAATTTCAAAATCATACTTTATTTTTAGAGTGGGAAATGTTTGGAATACAATATGAGACATCTCTTCACCAAACTCTCTGCTAGTTATAGAAGCCTATTAATTAGGCAATATTATTTTTATTATTATTTATTATCTTACTTCTTTGTTATTTAAGCAGTTCTATAGACAATAAATATGAACTTCCATAACAATCTTCTTTTTTACTTTGCCTATTTTGAAAAATGAAAATATGTTTAAATACATTTAATTTCTCTACATTTGATATAACTTAAAATAGATGCATGCATTATGTTCAAAAGTGGTTTTAGTTTTTAATTTTCCTCCTCTAATGTTAAATTTAATTTTGACAATTCTGCCAGAAATTCAATTGCAAAGTCATGGCTTGAGGTACTTTTCAAATAAAAATCTTTGTTATTACCTTTTCAAAATGAACTTGGTGGGTTTTAAAGTTGGAACATGTACTAGAAGTTTTAAGCAGCTAAAGATATATTTGAACCAAGGCAGATTTAACCATGATAGCTCTAGAGTAACTAAAATAAAGTTATGGTAACATTCTGACTCTTTTATTGGCCTGGATAGAGGGGATAGAGAAAATTGCTTTCAAAAGTAGACAGCGCCTGAAACTTATCAGGTATATCTTGTATTAAAATGATCTAATGTACTGCAAGGAAACTGGCAGACTTGAATTGCTGTTCAGGTTTTTTGTAGTTAATAATCCTGAGTGTTACAGGCTCATCTTTGAAACATATTAACTGTACTACACTATTAAATGTCTAGAGATGAAATAAGTGTTATTATGAATGAGGAATATGAGTCTATGAGCATTTAGGGGTAATTTGGTTTCTTTCTGTGTGATTTATATGTATGCATAGAGATAATCCACAAGAGATGTGCAAGTAATTTATTTCCAACCACTAAAGTAAAAGTGGACAATAATTTATATGACTTTTAATGAGGTGCTGCAGCCAAGGCAAATATGGCATTAAATGATACAGAAGTCCTGTCACTGTACTGTTTATCTTTGCCTTGGGGCAATTGGACATTTTTGTTGTAACGTCAAAGTATTCCCTTTTCATGTGTGGGGATGCACATACAATACACACATACCCAAACAGAACATATGCATTCTCTTGGCAGTTAGACACTAAATGAGTAATAGAGTTGGCTGTTTTTATTTAAACTGTATAGTCACAATATTTTAATTAAAAATGTATTACAAAATTATCAGGTGCTGAAATAAATGAATATTGGTATACAACATAAATAACATTTTATTTCACAAAAGGTATTATTTTCCTTTCATTCTACTGAGACCTTTGTAGAATTTTACTCACAACATTGTAAAACATTTTTGTTGTGTTATATTTTTTTCTATAGAAATGATTATGGGATATTTCTATTTTCTTTTATTTATTGATCTTATGAAATATTATAAAGATCCAAAAACATGGATTGAATGTCTAATGAATATTTTGGGTAAAGAAAATATTAGAATCTTGCACATAGTGATACAAAAACAAGTATAAATAAATGTTGATTGTTTAAATTTCAGAGATAATTGCATTTATTGTGTTATTGCATTTTATTTATCACAATTTACTGTAACTATAATACATATTCATAATCTATTCTGAAATTATACTACTAACACGGTCCATTTTTTTAACCATAGATAGCATAACTTTATTTATCAATAAAGTTGTTTTCTAAAAACCTAGTTTGCTTTCCAATATTGGTTGTATTTTTTTTCCTTTGAATACTAACAAGTTTCTTTTTATCAATTATATACTGTAGTCTTGGAATTCTTATGCTGGTAAAGATGGTTTAAACGCACCAGGGTCTTGTTTCCCCACAAATGACAATTGAAAGCTCTGGACAGAGTACAAAGAACAGCTGAGGATTGTGAAAAATAAATAAGTTCAGGCAGATTAAAATGGAAGTCAAAACTAAGAAAGTTCTGTATAGCAATGAGGTTCTTGTTGTTGTTATTTACCTCCAGATTTGATCCAAAAATTGGCCTGAGTCCTGGAAATACTCAGAATGCATGAACAGTACAAATCCAGAAGAATTCATCTATTTTCATCCAGAGCACTGAAAAAATTGAGTCTTGTAAGCAGAAATATGAGGAGTTCCTTTTACAGTCAAAAAACTATACTTTTGAGAGGTCAGTGACAGAGCTGTCACCAAACACCCCAAGAGAAAAAGCCATGTCTCAGTGCTAAGGACCTAGGAAAAGGGACCCCATGTGTCCAAAAAAGAAGGGGAAAATCACCATTGTTTTTGCTTCTTTTCTCACTGCATTACCACAAGGCAACTACAATCTAACTGTAAATATTGCAGCAAAATATAGTCAAAGCATAGTACGTTTACCATATTTCAAGAGTTGAATACACTAATACCAGAAAAGTAATTTAGAAAAAAAATGCTATTTTATCCCATTATAAATAGATTTTACAATAAAATATTTCTCTTTAACACTATTCCCATCATAATTCTCTGTTTTGATTGTAGTCACATAAATAAGATTACCAATGACTTGGCATCTCAGTTCCTTGTTTTTTTGTTTGTTTGTTTCCTTTGCACTTGTTTTTTAGATTACCTTGGTTATTCACTCCCAGGTTGATACCTTATATGCTAGCAGTCTCTCATAATTTCAGTTCTGGTCACTCTAACCTCTGAACACTGTATCTTAAGGCTCCAGCTTACTTATCTTATATGTCAACCCCAGAAACCTATAACCCTATTAGAAACTTGCATACAACTGTGAGTTCCTTGTCATCTTTCACTTCATTTTACTATTTTGGCTAGACCAATATCCAATTAGAGACAACTCTATGCCTGAATCCATAGAGGTGAATATGGCTAGAGTAAAATGTAAATCCATAGTAATGGCCAAATTTTAAAATCACAATAGCTAATCTAAGTTGGGGCCTTAATATTTAACTAGAATTTTCCTCGTTTGTTTTCTAATTAACAAACTAGATATTTGACTAGAATTTTCCTAGTTTGTTTTCTATCCTACTTCTGTTTACGATTATACTTCTCTTTATTACCTTACTCTTCTGGATATTTTAAGGGATTATCTCCTTTCCTTAAATCTCCACCTTGTTCTCATTCTGACCTTCTGCTGATGACCTAACCCTCTATTTTACATAGATGCAAAAGACTCAGCAGACAGCATCTGCAATCTTCATTCACTACACCTATCCACCTGCATCTGAGCCCACACTCTGACTTTTCTCCTGCTACTATATTTCTCCAAATTATCTTTTTCTACAAAATTCTTTACCATCATGTGTATGTAAAAACTGCATCTCCTTTATACAGCTCAAGGACTTCACTTTGACAATTCTCCAGGTAGTCTCCTGCAGCATCATTTTATTCATTCCACTTGCACTTTCAATCTTACTCAATAAAAAGTTGTTTAATTTAAAAATGCTTCCTTCTTATACTGAGGCATGATTGAAAAATAAAAATTGTATATATTTAGGTGTACAATGTGATTTGTTAAGGTAAAGAACATGATGATTTAATATATGTATACATTGTGAAATGATTTTCACAATCAAGTTAATTAACACATCTATCACCTCATGCAGTTAGTTTGCGTGCATGTGGTGAGAACACTTCACATTTACTCTCTTAGCCAATTGCAAGTATACAGTACAGTATTATTAGCTGTAGTCACCACGCTGTACATTAGATCCCCAGAACTTATTCATCTTAAAACTAAATATTTATACATTTTTACCAGCATCTCCCCGTTTCTCCCATCCCCCAGCACCCGGTAACCACCATTCTACTCCCTGGTTTTATGAGTTTGACTTTTTAATATTCCACAATTAAGTGAGATCATGCAGTATCTTTCTGTGTGTGGCATAATGTCCTCCAGGTTCATCCATGTTATCACAAATGGTGGGATTTCCTTTATTTTAAGGCTGAATAATATTCCATTGTGTATATATCTTAAAATTATTAAAAATCACCTCATAATCAAGTCTTGTCATTCTCTACACCATTGTTTTCTCTTTGTCTTTGCAAACAAACAAATAACATCAACCCTTCTTAAAGCTGCTATCTTACTTTTATTTTTTCTCTTATTGTTTCATTTTTGACCAATTCAGATGAGGTTGGCACATTCAGCACTGAACTGATACTGCTCAGTTAAGTCACCAGTGATATCACTGCTATTATACCAACAGTCAGTTCTCAGTTCTCGTCATTCTTGACCCATCAGCCATCTGTTAACAAGATGAAGGTAAATATTGAGACCTCTCTGATAAATGACAGAAATTAACTTTGTCATCATATAATTATTCAACTACTCTTCTTATCAGCTGCAATACATAGTCTCTTTATTTTGATAAAGTTTGACAGGGTGATTCAACAGGGAACAAAAATCTATATTACTTAAAATATCCTTGAAACAAATTTTAACAGAATTATGTATTGTGAATATACATAAATATTACTTGGTGTGCTGGTTCCTTATTGATTTTGTATTCAAGGCATATTGTTGATTATTAAAATTTTTGGCAGATAAAAGATATTATAGAATGGCTTTTAGTTACTGAAAAAAATATTCACTGTTGTCACTTGGATGTCCTTCAACATTTAGTCAATAAAACAGCAAAAACTCAAAACCAAACCATAACATAAAAAAGTATTACTTTGCTCATGTTCTTGTGTATTTTTAAAGTTAATGTTTTTGCAACTGAGAAAACCACAAATTTAACTTCACTTGATATCTGACTAGTAGATATTTTCATTTGAGCAAAAATATTTGAATACTTCAATTTAAATTTAGCATATTCCCTGAGATTATAGTGAGTATATTAGTGCACTAAAGGTCTTCATAGAATAAAAATATCACTGGAAATCATCACTATAGTTTACCTATGCAGCTAGTAATCTTTCCATAGACTCCAGGTTATAGCATATTATCTGATTGTTTATAATATCATACTTGTTTAAAAAAAGCTTTTGAAATTCATGATTATAAAATCAAACTTTTCAAAGTTTTATTTTATTTTGAATATTATAAAATTCAAGATATATATAGGTATATAAACAGATATATATCTTCTTTCATGGATATAGAATATGTAAAAACATTACATGTATTTCTACAACAGAAATCTCAATATAGTCAATTGATACTTCCAAAAACATATTTTGATTTTAATGAAAAAGAGATAATAAATCATTAATTATTCAGAAATAATCAAGTCCCTGGAGGAAAAAATACTATGAAGCTCTAATTATTATTGAACTATTGATCATATTACATAATAGAATTATTAGAATGTGTCACTAGCTGTGCTCAGAAATAATGAATAGCCTTAAGTTTGTTTTTTCATGTTCAGATTAAATATATAAAACTAAAAAATGTGTAGCACAATAAATGTAAAAAGTGGGAAGACATAGTAAAGAGAATAAGAGAGAAAAATATATAGGAAATTTAAAAATGTATACATATATAGATTATATATAAATACTAATATTTAATAATGCACTTAACAATAGACAAAATTGTGTAATATAATAAAAATACAGGACAATAGGCATGAGAAAAGGAATGTAATGATAAATGAAGGAATATGAAGACTGTTGAAATATTCAATATGCATTGCTAGGAATAGCTTTTAAAAACATAGACAGAGAACTTCCCCTATGATGAAGTGGTTAAGAATCCACATGCCAGTGAGGGTTCAATTCCTGGTCCAAGAAGATCCCACATGCCGTGGAGCAACTAAGCCTGTGCATCACAACTACTGAGCCTGTGCTGTAGAGCCCACAAGCCACCACTATTGAGCCTGCATGCCACAACTACTGAAGTCTGCTGCCTAGAGCCTATGCTCTGCAACAAGAGAAGCCACTGCAATGAGAAACCCACACACCACAACAAAGAGTAGCCCCCGCTGGCCACAACTAGAGAAAGCCTATGTGCAGGAATGAAGACCCAACACAGCCAAAAATAAAATAAATAAATAAATGAATTTATAAAAAATGAAGAAACATAGACAGAAAATTATGTAAGTGATCCATTAATTTCCCCAAATCCATTAGCAAAAGGGAGATGTATATTCCATATTATAAGTTTAAATGGGAATATTATTATAGATTCAGAAAAAATTAAAATAGAGGAGATTCATTTATGGTATTCTGAGAAATATGACATATTGATGAATTAATAGTTTTCAAACATATTTTTTAAAAAATATGTGCTATGCAGAAAACACAAGATATAGACTTAGACATATGAGTGATATGCTATTCTCTAATGTTATTAGTTTAGAGTGATATATTATTCCTAGATAACATCCGATTAGAGAAAAATTTATTAACAATGGTATTTACTATTTCTGTCCTTTCATATTCACCTCCACTTTTAGAACCACTCTTTTTGGGTCTCCATCCTTAAACCTCCCTTGAACCTGCCCTTACCAATGTCAATGAAAATTTCCATGATCAAATCCAGTGGCCATCTCTTTGTTGCCATTTCCTTTTACTGCTCAGCATAATTATTAACTTTTTACTAACTTAACAAAAACTTCCCAAATACTTTGTAAAACTATGCTCTAGGATAGTGAATAAGACAAAAAGGAGGGAAAATAAAAATAAATGTTATCAAACATCATTCCATAAGAAAAAAAGATATCTTAATAATCAATGGATGTGATATAACTCAGAAAAATATTGTGAGTTTCTTACATGTGTAAATTCCATCAAATATCTTTTTTTTCCCTAGTAAAAATTTTATCATGAACTAATATTGGCATCTTTATTGTTACAAATTAAATGCTAAATAACTAATATCTTTGTTGATTCAATAACTTGCTTAACAAATATAAATTCAGTGTCTCACATGTACTATGATATCTGCTATACTTTATTATTAAAAATAAGAAAAAAAATAATAAAACTAAAGAAAAATATATTTTTCAAGTTCAAAGGGCTTTAGTCTCATAGACCACTAGGCCAATTCTATATTAAAGTTCATATTAGCCATTATAGTAATCCCTTTCCAGGAAATCTTATTTAAAGTTTTTCACTCCTTCATGAAGGATTACATAATTGCAGGCATTAAATGCCACATTAACAATTTAAAAGTTAATTACATAGAGGATATGTAAATCTTTAGTAATATGTTCTGTTGTTACTTTTTAAGAATTACATTCTCAGATTCATGCAATTGACTTAGTTTTATCTCCTTAAAATCTAAATAGAATGTTGCTTTAAAAAAAAAAAACTTTTGATGATATTGATTCATACGGCAGGGTACATGCATTAGCATAAATTAGCAAAAAATGTTGAACTTACTAAAGAAAAAATTGAAATTTTGAAAACTGCTGTAAAAATCTCTGCTTTTTTGAAATACTACCCAAATTTAACAGCCTCAATATATGGGGATTTTGAAGCTAAACCTTTGAGCTTTGATTTATTTAATTTCACAGAACTTGATATTTTAGCATTTAATGTTATGCCACTCCAGCTATGGTAGTCAGTCTGATACATATGTTTTTTTTTTTCTTTCTTTCTTTCCAGGATTGCTTGTAACTGAAACTAATTTCTTATTTTATACTAGATCTCACTGAACCATTTTTTTTTTAAATATGTTCTCAGATATAGAGTATTAGACTCGATTCTTTGATCTTCAATCCAGTTTTTCCTTTTTTTAATGTTTAAATTTCATCAAATTCAAACACTGGCTTCCTGTTTTTTATTAAAGAGAACTGATTTTGCCTGTGTGTGTGCATGTATGTATGTCTGTTCAATGATCTGTAGGTATTTTTTAATCTCTTAAATCTCTTTCACTTAGGTAGCATAATGGAGAAAATTAAAGTACTTAAAAACCCACATTTTTATGTCTTTCTAGTACCAAACCTATGCTAAATATCTTAAGAAAATATAAAAAGCATACTTAAATACCAAAAACTCTTTTGGTATAGAGAAAGAATAAAAATTCAAAGTAAAAATAATGTATGAGATTCTAGTTTACAGACAATAATCTTTAATAAAAAGAGACATTTAAATGAATTTCTAACTATATTTCAGTTGATCTCCTAGAACGTATACACTTTTATTAAGTGATTAGTATACAAATGAAATTGTGTCTTAGTTGACTTCAACTTTCTTAATATTAGTGCCTGTCTAAAGTAAAAATAAGTGAAAGTTTAAGAGATAATCTGACTTAAATAGTCAATATAGAGAATAAATAGTTCAAAATAAAATGTGGATTATTTTACTCTTTGAAATAAATTATGTGGTTTGAAGTTTAAACAGGAAAAAATAAATTTAGCTTAACCAGAAGAGTGATTACCGATTTCTAAACTTTAAAAAAAGAAAAAAAAAGTGGGAAAATAAAAGCCTTCCCACTAATGACAGGAATAAAGCAAGAATGTTCCCTCTCACCATTTCTTTCCAACATTGTACTAGAAGTACCAGCTAATGCAACAAGACAAGAAAAAAATGTATAATAATAGAGAAGGAAGAAATAAAATTGTTCACAGGTGACATGATTATCTATGTAGAACATATAAAAGCATCATCAACAACAATTCCTGGAACTAATATGCAATTATAGCAAGGTTGCAGGATTCAAAGTTAATACACAAATTATACAAAAGCCAATTGCTTGCCTGTACACCAGCCATGAATAAATACAATTTGAAATTTTAAAAAATACAGTAAGTAGCACCCAAAAGTGAAATAATTAGGCTTAAATCTAACAAAATATGTACAAGATATATGTGAGGAAAACTACAAAACTCTGATGAATAAAATCAAGAAGAACTAAATAAATAGAGATATAGTCCATGTTCAAGATGTCATTTCTTCCCAACTTGATCTGTAAATTCAATGTAATCCCCACCAAAATACTAGCAAGTTATTTTGTGGATATGGACAAATCGATTCTAAAGTTTATGTGGAGAGGCAAAAGACCCAGAATTGACAACAAAATGTTGAAGAAGAACCATGTTAGTGGTTGCCATTACTCAACTTCAAGACTAAATATAAAGCTGTAGAAATACAGTGTGGTATTGGTGAAAGAATAGATAAATAGATCAAAGGAACAGAATACAGAGTACAGAAATAGACACATATACATATAGTAAACTGATATTTGACAAAGGATCAAATTTATATAATGGAAAAAAGACAACTTTTCAACAAATGATGCTGGAACAAGTAGACATTCACTTGCAAAAATAAATGAATAAATCTAGACACAGACCTTACTCCTTTCACAAAATTAACTCAAAATGGAAAATAGACCTAAGTGTAAAAAGCAAAACTGTAAAACTCCTAGAAGATAACATAAGAGAAAACCTAGATAACCTTGGGTATGATGATTACTTTTTACATACAACACCAAAGGTATGATCTATGAGAGAAATTATTGATAAGCTAGACTTCATTAAAATCAAAAAATTAAAACCTTCTCCTCTGCCAAACACATTGTTTATAAGAATGAAAAGACAAACCACAGAATGAGAGAAAATACTTGCAAAAGACATATTTGATACCCAAAATTGATAAAGAACTATTAAAACTCAACAGTAAGAAAACAAACAATGCAATTAAAAAATGGACCAAAGATCTTAACAAAAACCTCACCAAAGAACATGTACAGATTGTAAATAAGCATATGATGATGCCCCATATCATATGTCATTAGGGAAATGCAAATTAAAACAACAATGAGATGTCACTACACATCTATTAGAATAGCCAAAATACAAAACAGTGACAACACTAGATGCTGGTGAGAGTGTGGAGCAACAAGAACTCTCATTTATTGATGGTGGGAATACAGAGTGATACAGCCACTTTGGAAAATATTTTGGCAGTTTCTTACAAGATTAAACACACTCTTACTATACAATCCAGCAATCATGATCTCTGGTATTTACCCAAGGAATTGAAACATGAAAAGCTCCACGTAGATGCTCATTGCAGCTTTATTCATAATCACCATACTGCCTGCACCATTCAGGTCATAATTTCCATCAGGTGATTTATTGGAATTGTGAGCCTGAGTATAAGAAGTCGTCTGAATCTGCTTGCGTTTTTTTTGTTGTTGTTAAAACAACAAAGAACAGACAAAGAAAATAGTCATAGGTAGTTAGACCACAACATGACCTTCAATCATAGTCTGCCAATTTCTGACCATGAAACATATTTTTTTCATGGGTAAGATTCATGCCATGGAAATTGTTCAAAAATTTTTTTGCTAGCAAATCCTCAGAAATTTCTAAATTAAACTTCATCAGTCTGCAGATCAGTAAGGCTTACTCAAAAAAAAAAAAATCCTTGAGGCAATCAAATATAATTTTGTTTGTTTTAGTACTTGTGACTAAAGTTTTTTTCAGTATTTCTTATATTGAACATAGGTGGTGCTTTCACATCATACCAATATTGAAAAATGAAGAACTACTTTCTTCTTGGCTCCTTTTCTGCCTCCTTCTGTAAGGCGTTTGTTCTTGCCAACCCAGATGTTACATGTTAAGGTTGTTACTCATAGAATAGTAAGTTCATTATGCTATTCTGAATAAAATATCAGAAAACAATACTTATTTTTTTAATGTTCTGCTGCAGTTCAAATAACAGCAGTATTATCTATCACATGATAAGTTCAAGGCAACTATCTTGAAAACTATGTACCATATTATTTTGTGATGGTTATTTCTTCAATGTAAGGTATTATGTCCTCTATGAGTTTAAATATTTTATCTTTTCTATCCATTCATGATCAAATTTAAATTTTCTTTTATTCCTCCTATATCTGATTTTTTTCTTCCCTTCATCTCAATTTTAGGGATTTAAATAGTATACTTCAATTTCCATGTTATTCTAATTAATTGTTCATTTGTATTGTTTATTATACATCTTTGGCTGTTGTGTATATTCATCACCTTTTTCTGTTCTCTAATTTTACCTTGGTCTTTATTTTCTCCTTGATGATAACTAGTTAGAACCTTTTTTGGCTGAAAAATAAACTATGTTTCCAAAACTTTTAGATTCTAAGGAAAATATACTATATCTCCTAAGAATTCCAGATAATTAGTGACATTCAGGTTGATTGATTCACTAACTCAAATCTTTAATCAAGAAACTGAGTTATTTCCCTTCTTGCCATTATCAATGTTCCCTTCACTCCCTACATAGTAGGAGAATGACAAGGACACTTCCAACCAACGCAAACAGAATCAATGGCATTCTGACAAAGAAAATAATCATACTTCCCTATGACTTTTCTGAGCATTTTATTGGCTAGAATTGCCACATATCCATTCTGCAACCAATAAGTGGTGAAAGCAATGGGAATAACTTCATATTAATTCCACCCTTGAAATTGGTATCAAAATCACTTTTTCTAAAACACAGAGTTCCTTGAGGAGGAAAGAGGTAGCTGAAGCATCTGTTATTATGGTACAGTACCTAATGTGATAGTAAAGAATGGAGGTTCTGTATGTACCCAATAATATCTAAAATGTTTTGTTTTCTTAGAATTATTTTGCTATTCTCTTTCTCAAGCCTTCTGTTAAATGACTGGTTGACCTTATTACTATCAGCAACTATTTGTTATTATTAAATAAAATTTGTTATTATTAAATAAAAGTTTTAGTGGTCATTTTCTAGTGAGTAAAGTTGTTTTTAAAGAATGTGGATTTCAACAGTGTTAAAATTATTTTCCAGATAATCTGTAAAATCTGTAACTACAATTTGCATGAAGATTTACTTTATTATGAATATTTAGATAGATAGATTGCATATACATATATAAATGAGTATAATAAAAGTGTATATATTGATATTTATATCATTGTTTTTATATGCTCCTAGATGTTGCATTTCTTGTGTTTTGCAATGTGTTGTTTTAGTTGTTTGATATTTTATAAATTTAGTCTAATTAATTTCTATTGTTTGAAATTATTCTAGATTTTGTGACCTAATACAACATATGATCTATGTTAGAAATGTCTCAGGAGTGACTGAATAAAAGGCTCATCAAAGACAATGATGTATTATGCAATTTCACTGCATAGTCATTGAAATGGGAAAGCCAAGATTTTGTCCTATTTAGTCCCAGTGCTATGCTAACCCCTAATTTCAAGTGAAATCCATCCTGTATGCTCTTCACCATAGATAAGTATAATTTTAATTAAAATGGCAGCTGGACTATCCGCAGGTAGAAATTCAGCACTCTCCTGGCTTTGTAGAGGTGTGGATCCTCTGAAAACAAGTTTCTTCCTTCATCCTTGGCACAGACTCTTCTATCTTTAGGACTTTTAACATGCCTAATAACACATTCCCCCATAATTCTCAGCTATTTTTTAATACAATTGGAGTCACAGGAAATTCTGGATGCTCTACTATGTCATTCTGGAGCTTAATACAGCTTGGGAATATAGCTTGAGAATATTGAATTTTCTCACAGCTGAACTCACATCAATACACACTACACCAATCTGGTGTAGGTTGCTACACAATGATACCCAGGGAGAGTTTGCTATAATTTTTACTGGTTACCTGGGCCTCACTTAGAATCAGTGTGCAAATTCTCTTGGTCCTCAAGTTAATAGCCTTTAACAGTGTTCCTTAGTGACCTCTGGCTCTCATACTTAGGCCAAATATTGACAGGAAAGAGTGCCCACATGTTCATATCTTACTCTTATTTTTTATGAAAATTAATTTACTTCTTCAATTTTGAGAATATTTTTATAACCGTGCTAAAACACATATTGTATTTTGCCTTCTTACATGCATGTTGCATCATTATTTTAAAGTTGGATGGTGACTTTTGAAGCTAAAATATGTACCATATTTGTTTGCTGGTATTTTCTGACAACACTGCCCTGGAAAAAAACTGCAAATTTTGTCTAACACCTGTAATTATCTTATTCAGAAGGAAGTGTGGGAGAAATAAAGAAGATAAAGAAAGAAAGGAAATATCATGTAATGATTTCATAATATTTTTCTTGGCATTAATCTAAAATTAGAATCAAAGATCAATGATTAAGGGAAAGTATTTAAAAGGTAGATGACAGATGCAGAATTATTTTCTGAACAAAATCTTCCAAGACCCCAAAGAAAATATACATCAAAATTGTTTAGTAGGAGAGACTTTGAAATGAATGTGAACATGTGGGTAGACATTTGTTTCTGTCTATACCATGCCCCCACAGCTCAGTCCTGCAGCTGGATTTTGAGGTGGTGGTAGAATTCTGACTTATTTTTTATGGGCTCTTGGATAAGAGAACTGGAAACATCAGATAAATCTATTTTATGGCAGTTTTGAAGGAGACTCAGATTGCTTAGAATTTCAGAGAAAATATTGCTAGAGACTAAACCCAAGCAACTGACTATAAAAAATGCAGTTGTTAGAGCACCAGTGAGATATTCAGACTGTGATGAACATCAAGACCAGACCTAACTATATGAGAACCAGACCTCAGATAATGTTGAAAGAGCAGCATAGGAAAACCTCTTTACCATAGTTAATGTTCAGATTGGGGCTGTGAGAATTTTGATGGTGGTACTGGTCAGTGTGCTCAAGATCTCTGAAATTCAAAACCAACCGAACACTTTAGTCTCATAGAAATGAGACCTCCATCTTGCTAGAAGGTAAGAGACTGAAAAACTGTTTAGAATCTCAACTGTGCTCATGTCTTAAACCAATACATGACAGCCTCAGGACATCACCAATCATCATGGCAAAATAACATCAGTAATTAACATCAAACTTAGCATATCATGACTTAGGAAAAGTGTGCCCTAATAACCTGGCTCATAACATTCTAAAAAGCTCTTCTTTTTCAGTGTGTTATAATTGTCTTCCAGGACCCTAAATGAGATGTTAACTATAATATTTATCCTTATCCTAAAGACCTTTAACAGTTTTTGAGACTAATTATGGCATTAAATAGGAAAACTTATCAGGGTTCTGTTTTTAGGTTTCATCCTTGAGTTATATCATTTAATCCCCAAACTTAATTCGTCAGGGATGACTCAATAATTCCCAAATCAACTTTATTTGGAAGTCAGCTATTACCCATCCACAAACTTACCATCTTAAGGAATTTGCATTGCTCCCTGGAATGCTCATCTCCTTCAGACTCACAGCCTATTACTGAGCTGCCTGTAGAGGCCCTCTCTGCCCTACCTTCTCTAAAATAGCTATTACTATCATCTTTTATTCCCTTGAATCTCTTATCTAATTTTTCTTCACAGGACTTCTACTTTACTAATATTTGTTTTTTACCCTTACTTCAATATAACCTCCATGAGAACTATTTTCTATGTTTTTTGTATCTTATTAATACCAACATTCAAAGGCTAATCAATAAATATTTTTATTTAATAAATCTCTCCTTGAGTATCTCATTTGTTTCTAAGAATAGCAATGTCCCTGAAAGAATCCAAGACCTTTTTTCTGTACAAAAATATTTGATTCTTTTCTAGTGTTTCTCAATTCAGTAAAGCAGTTCCTCCAAGTTTGATAATAACAGAAACTAGAAAATTTATCTCAATATCTCCATCTTGCTAAATTTATACTTATGCATGAACTTTTAGAAATTCTACTTTCTAGTATCCACCTGCTTGCCCACACTATTGCCAAGACACCTACTAATTTATAATTCACATAGTAAATAAAACAATATTGAAGTGATGCACAGTTAATTATGTTACTCTCCCTCACTTAAAATGATTCAGGTAGAATCCAAAACCATGAATATATGTATCACATGTTAATGGCCTTGGCTATCTGATCTAAACTAATTTTATAACAATCACCTTTCTTGATCTAGGATTCACTGTTTTTAAATTTCTTTCTGGTCTTTGAAATTGATGTTCTCATTCAGTTCTCAACTTTCCCATATGTTTTATGTCTAGAATGCTTATTCCCTCTAATCCCCAAATCTTTGCTCATTCAATCCTAGTTATCCTTCCAGCTTCAGCTTAAAAGGCACTTCTTTACACAATTGTAAATATGTGATTAACTATACATAATATTTACTTTAGTGTTTATTTTCCACACTTTCCTAAGACATGGAAAGTTTCTGCTTTTTTCTCTAATCTCTCCTGAGCATTTAAGTATAGTATGTGGGAAATGCTCTATAGTTTTATATTTTTTGTTTTTTTGTTAGTTTGTTTTTTTACTATTGTTACTGATCAAGAGAAAATGTGTCTTGGGAGCCCTGAATTGGCTTCTGGAAACTGCTGTTATTAAATAAAAAGTATTGTTCTCTATAGTCACCTCATTTTTTTGACATTAAATTTTAAAAAAATTATCAGAATTTGTTTCCTATAATAATGTACCTAGAAAGTAATTTGTACCATTTAACATAAAACATGATGTAAAATACCTTGGAAACTAAGTATGTGATTTCTTGATGTGTATAATAGAAAACTGAGAAAACAATACATGATATTTTCTATGTTGCTTAGGAAAAAAATGTAAATTTAGCCAGAAATATGAAGCTATGTGAGACAAAGAAATGTTTACTAGCTGAACAGGGAAAACATCCACATTTTTGTATGTAATAGGACATGTCTTCAGAGAACAGTTAAATACATTTTTGACAGTAATGCAAGCATATGAAAGAATAAGATTATAAGCAAGATTCACATTTAGACATTTGCTCATGGGGACCTTAACTGGGAACAGAATTGAGAAATACTTTTTAAAAAAATACTGTAACATGAAATGAAGTGACTTAAAATTTCAATCGTTAAAATTAATACTATTTAGTTATTATATGAGAAGCCTAAAATGTCAACAATTATTGATCATTGTCCTTTATCTGTAAATGCACAAATATGTCATATTGGTTTATTAAAATGTGACTGAGACGTAAAAGAGATGACACTGAAAGGGCTAGAGAAAAAGGTCTGTGATTTGTAAGGTATTAATTATTGCCATATTTCAGACAATTTCACCACTTCAGTTTAACATGAACAATGCTGATTCATGAATAATTTACAGTATTTGGAGAGATATAACTGCAGGTCTTTTCATGCCACTGTAAATCTATAGTGAAAAATATTAAGACCTAATGAGTGTAACTTGAAAAGAATATTTATGGTATGCTGTCATAATTTCATAACTCAGAAAAAAAATGATAGTTTCAGCAGTCATCTTTTTATTTTACCAAATCACATTATGTCTTAATCAATTATGATTTTAGACCTTATCACACCCTGTCATGTATTCTGATTAGAAGAATACATGTTCTTCTCTCTGAGTAAATTGTGAGCAACTTAAGGAACTGTCTTACTCATTTTTCACATCACAGTACTTTTTATATGAAAATGGTTCAATATATTTTGAATATTTACATACAAAAATAATAGTGTAGAATTAATGTGATTCCAAGATGCAGTTAAATGTTACAAAAAGTTCTATGTTTAAAATAATGCCACAAAGACAGCATTACCTCCTCCTCTTTGAATCCAATGAAACTGAGGGGAACATGAAATGGTAATTCCATATTAATGGAAAGTAGGGCAAGCTCTCGTTCTGAACATAAGAATAAGAAGAAAAGTGCTAAGTTCAATGAAGAAAAGAAAACATACTAGAGAATGCAAGATGATGCAGGGTGGATACTTTTCACTTCAGAAATAATGAAACATGGAGAGGGTAGGGAATTCTCCAAGGTAGATACATACCCTAAAAAACAAAATCAAAGGTCTGTTATTTGAACACATACATAAAAGTGAATGGATTGACTGGAGGAAGAGCAGGGAGGAGCTGGTGAAAGAGGAAATCAGAGGATTATGCATATGATGGGGCACAGAGATAATTGTGGCTGATAAATTCTCTTGCTGATATTTGTCATCAACAGAAAGTAAGGCTAAATAACACACATACACTCATTCTGACAGAGAGTGACAGAGACAGAGAAAGACATGGAGAGAGACAGGAAAAGAGAGACAAGAGACAGAGACAGACAGAGGCTGAGAGACCCACACATCCTTTTATTCCTGGAGATCACCTACATATTCTAGAGCATTCTCCTGGTTCATCCAAATATATAAAATTTGCAAATTATGTGTTCAGGAAGAAAACTGCTCTTTGGAATAAGAATGATTGGCAGTGAAGAGGTAATGGGCACTAAAAGAATATGTAAAATAAAGAAGGGAATTAGCAAGAAGTAAATAATTTAAATAACCAGTATCATTTTTTTTTTAATGACCATATCTTCGGTAAAAATGTGACAAAAGTTTTCTATGAAATCAAAGGACCTAATTAATAATTATTGCATTTTTGAATTTAGATGTAACATGAGAAAGAAAATCACAGCTTGAGGTAAAAAAGTCAGCTGGCACCAGTAAGGAAAGAAAGGTACAAGAAAAGTAAGGGTGTACTGGGAACAACAGAAAAAGGCATTAGGGAAGATAGAAACATTTTAAGAAGCTGCTTGAGACTTGTAGACATGCAAAAAAATCTTGAGAAATATGGGTAAATGGAAAAAATGAAAATTATAATATTCATCACGGACTTTTACTTAGCTCTACATAGGTTTGACTTAGGGACTTAAATTAGTTAGGTACTTAAATCATTTTGAAACCATGCAACCCAGACTGGGACTTGAACCCAATGGTCTTTTTAATGAGATCACACCCCTGGTCTTAGAACTTAATGAAGCTCAGGTTCTTGATGTCTCATAGCAGAAAGAATTCAGTGAGAGACAAAGTGATAGGTAAGAAATGAATTTATTTAGGGAGAAACAAATTCCACAGACAGAGTATGGGCCATCTCAGAAGGTGAGAGGTCTCAAAATCTGGGTTGGTTAGTTTTTATGGGCTGGGTAATTTAGTAGGCTAATGGGTGAGAGGATTATTCCAACTATTTTGGGGAAGGGGTGGAGATTTCCAGGAATTGGGCCATCACCCAGTTTTTGATCTTTGATGGTCAGCCTCGGCCTCAGAACTGTCACAGCACTGGTCAGCATGTCACTTAGCTTATGCTAATGTATTACAATGAGTGTACAATGAGGCTCAAGGTCAAATCTTCTGCCATCTTGGACCTAGTTAGTTCTAACCAGTTTTTGTCTTGTCCTATGGGTATTTCATTCTTTTAAAGGTTGTGCCCTACCCCCTTCTTCCTGTTTCATTTTCAGCAAATTAAAGCATTTAAATAAATTAGAAAAAGAAACAGTAAAAAGCAAATCAGGAGGAAGGTATTAGTAAGTTTTAAAAAACATGCAGTGAATTGGGGGAGAAGAAAATCTGCAGATTTCACAAATAATTTTAAAGAAGATATTTGACTAGTAATTTTAAAGCAACAACAACTAGATAAACAATTGGTAATATAATCAGGTTAAAAGAAAATAGAAATTGATAGATCAAGAGATCAAAACACATTGATATCAAGATATACAATGGAACTTAAAAATATTCTGTTTTTTATTTAAAAAAATAACTGTAATAAGAGGGAGAAATTGGAAAATGTATTCCACAATGAATGTGTAATTCATGTATACAAAATGGTAAATAAAACCTAAGAAAAAATAGACATATCCATTCCCAGCTAATTTGTTTCAAATCCTAATTCACATAAATGTTTATTTTTAAAAATATTTTATGAAGCTATTATTTTTCTAGTATAAGATCTCAGTTTTTGTTTGAGTTTTTGTCCTGAAATTTATTTTATTAGTTTTAAATTAATCATTTTTGCCTTTTGGAGAGGGGAATTATATTCTAGCTTCTCTCTTTGAATATTTCTAAGTGATTTTTTTTTTTAATTGTACAATGAGGTATAATATGAAGAGTATTTTGGGCCAAAATTAATCTTAGGGCACACTCCTTTTATTAAACTAAATCCAAGGTGACAAAAAAATTTGCCTTGAGACAATTAGATTTTGTATTTTGGACCCCTTTTGAACATATCAAAATTCATATTTTAAAGTCACATTTTAAATTAATTGTGTTTAATTCAATTTTTAATTACTTTCAGATTTATTACCAAATTCATGAAAATAAGAAACCCATACTGCAGAGTAGAAATTTAATGTCCATACAGTTTAAATGACCTGGTTTTAAACACTGGATCATTTGCTACCTGAAAAGTTGGAAATAACTTTTAATCTTTTCTTTAGGCTCAATTTTTTTCCATTTACTTTTAAACTTCCTCATTGACTATTATGATAATTAAATGACTCAGCTTATGTAAATATTTTAGTATAATGAATAATTTAGTATGGTTTTTAAAATGTAATGTAATTGACTTATTTTATATTTAGTTTTCAAAAGGTAGCCTTTTTTCTATGCTGTTCTATTTTAAAACTATATCGTATTATGGCTCAATACTCCCACAATAAGAAGGAATGTCACATTTCTTTACCAACCACTAAAGTCCAGTAACCTATTTAAGAGTTCAGAGTGAGACTTTAGGTTTACTTTAGTCCCAGAAGATATTCCTGATATGACCTGTGATTAAATGTGGCTATTGACAAGTTCTCACCTCTGATGAAACAAGGAGAGAGAGGTAGTCCCAGGAGGTCTCAGAATGTGAAAGTTCTTTGTTCTTCTTGACAATATTAGCAATCTCACAAGAAAAGTGAAGGCCCATCATCCTCTAAAAATGAGTTCATGCAAAAGGCGTTGATGGGAAATGTGGTAAAGAGTATATTAATGTAGAGTGACTATTCTTCAGTAAAATAGAAAACTTCTATACATACTGTCTTTGAGCTTAATTATTTCAGAAATATTAAATTTACACAAAACTATCACATCATTAGGTAAGGTAAACATTTGTTAATGAGGTTCTTCTTTCAAATTATGAAATTTATTTAAAATCAAATTATAAGTAAAAAGAATGGGATAATTTCATGATGATAAACTCCATTTTAACCCACAATTCCCTGAAATAAGATTATCAGTATAAATGTACATAGATGGTTTATAAAAGAAAAAATAAGTAAATGCTTTCTGATATTATATAGCCACCCAAAGAAAGTGAATCTTATCTGAGTAGTCCTTAATTAATCATAGTTTCATGCTACAAACAATGATATGTATTATATGAATAGAATAATAAGTGATTTAAAGACAAATACATATTTGATCATTCAGATGACCAAAATATATTTTTCACATCTGTTTGGTCTTCACCCAAGGTTCCTGGCACATAGCTCCCAAAACCTTAGAATTTCCTAAATGCCAAAAATGAAATCTTTTGTTATGTATCTTTTGAGGTGACTTTTTGAAAGCACCTAAGAATGGGGGGCTGGTTGCCAATGAAGCCAATCAAGTGATTAGAATTCAGCACCACCCTCCCCCACCAACCTCCAGGGAGAAGGGAGAAGCCTGAAATTGAGTTAAATCACCAACTGCCCATGATTTAGTCAATCACGCCAATATAAGGAAAACTCCATAAAAACCCAAAAAGGATGAGTTCAGAGAGCTTCCTCGTTGGTGAATATGTGAATCTTTGGGAAGAGTGGTGTACCTGGAGAGGGCATGGAAGCTCTGCTCCCCTTTCCAAATACTTTGCCCTTGGCATCTCTTTTATCTGGCTGTTCTTGAGTTATATCCTTAGATAACAAACCAATAATCTAGTAAGTAAAATGTTCTCTGAGTTCTGTGAGATGCTCTAGCAAATTAATAGAACCCAAGGGGGGGGAGGATCATGGTAACTTATGATTTATACTCAGTTAGTCATAAGTACAGGTAACAACCAGAACTTGCAGTTGGCATTCTGAGTTGAACGGGGTCATTAAAACTTTCAATTTGCAGCTGTTGGGGTCAGAAGCACATGTAATAACCTAGCTTTGCAACGGGCATAAAAAATTATGGGGGGAGGCATTCTTCTGGGACTGAGCCCTTAACCTGTGGCATCTGAGGCTATATCCAGGTAGATAGTATCAGAATTGAGTTGAATTATAGGACACCCAGCTGGTGTATGGAGCATTGCTTATTAGTTTGGAGAGATCTCATATTCCCCCAACATACAGGTTGAAATTGGGCCTCAGAACCCAAAATAATAAGGAATATTTTTATGTTTATTTTAAAGAAGATGATGCAAAATCTAAATATGTTTCTAATAAAAATTTTATAAAGTAAATAAAAGGAAAATTTCCTCTACAAAATATATACCTGGTAAAGTCTTAGTAAGGAAGAAATCAGATTGAGAACCAATTAAATAGCAACTTAATATATATTTTATCTGTCAGGCAGAATTATATGCTATAGTATTACAGTTGATTACCTTTACCCTACTTAAGCCTCCCATAGTTTTTGCCATAACTACTTAAATCATTTGTTCTTTGGTGTTATCTTCATCAAATTTGTACAGAACAGCAAAATGCCCAACATGCATGGAAAATCACTGGCAGTCATTGATAATTTTGAAATATTTATTCTATTAATTCTTCATTGTGATGCATTGCACAAAGAGGAAGTGAATGAGCTCCGTGACTCCTAGACACCATCATGTATACATAAAATGGAGATGTTTACATATCTTTCAGGCAATAACATAAACTTTTAATTACCTTATAGATTCTCAGATCCGTTATTTTGGTACTATATTTCAAATCAACTATATATTTTTTGTATTCTTGAAACAAATTACAATTGTATTCTAAACATTGAAATTGGATTCTTATTGTATAATTTAATTTTTAATTTTGTGGTTTTCCAATTCTTATAATTAATTAGTACATAAAATACAGTCTAGGGCTTCCCTGGTGGCGCATTAGTCGAGAGTCTGCCTGCCGATGCAGGGGACACGGGTTCGTGTCCCGGTCTGGGAAGATCCCACATGCCACGGAGCGGCTAGGCCCATGAGCCATGTCCGCTGAGCCTGTGCGTCCAGAGCCTGTGCTCTGCCATGGGAGAGGCCACAACAGTGAGAGGTCCGCGTACCGCAAAAAAAAATATATATATATACAGTCTTTGTCATGGTCACTC
The DNA here is from genome assembly GCF_937001465.1 of Orcinus orca. NCBI lineage: Eukaryota > Metazoa > Chordata > Mammalia > Artiodactyla > Delphinidae > Orcinus > Orcinus orca. The sequence goes on along the minus strand of NC_064576.1, from coordinate 42,166,238 downwards.
TCATCAATCAGTTCAAGTAGCAACTGGAACAATTAAAATAATGAAAAAATAATGTCTTTTTATTTTAAGTACTTTTTATTATTTTTGTACCTGTAGTAAAATTCTTATAAAATAAAATTTGTCATCTTAACCATTTTTAAGGGTGAAGTTCAGTGGCATTAATTGCATTCACATTGTTGTGCAAATGTCATCACCGTTCATCTTCAGAATTATTTCATCTTGCAAAACTGAAACTCTACCCATTAAATAATAAATCCTCCTTTTCCCCATCCTCCAACCTCTAGCAACCAACATTTGACCTCTGTCTCTATGAATTTGCCTCTTCTAGGTACCTCACATAAATGGAATCATACAGTACTTGTTCAATAGTTTATTTCCCTTAGCATAATGTTCTCAAGGTTCATCCATGTTGTAGTATGGTTCAGAATTTCCTTCCTTTTAAAAGTTGAGTAATAGTCCATTGTATGTATATACCACATTTTGTTCATTCATTTATTCATCAGTGGACATTTAGGTTACCTCCACCTTTGGGCTATTTTGAATAATGTTTTTATGTAGAAATACCTGTTTAAGCCCTGCTTTCATTTTTTTAAAATGATGTCTCAAAATGTTTTTATTTTTTAAGATCTCTTTTTGTACACTTAAAAATATTAGCTGATATGTCTATAAAGGTAAAATTTTAATATTAAAATTTTCAGTAGAATTATAAGATTGGAAAAAAATTCCTTGTTTGAATCTAGAACACCCCACTTTCTTAAAACAAGAAAGCAAACAAACCTTTGAGTTGAAATTAAATACAAAGATAAGCATAGATATTTCTTAAGACTGTATGAGGCTTGATTCTTTTAAAGTCAAATAATTAATTACTATTTTTATATGTGTACTTATTGAGCTAATACAGGTTTATAACATTACATAAGTTTTATGTGTACAACATTATATTTTGACTTCTGTATATACTACAGTGTGCTCACTACCTATAGTTTCCATCAGTCATGGTACAGTTGACCCCCTTTACTCATTTTGCCCTCCCTCCTCTCCCTCCCCTCTGTAACACTACTCTTGTTTTTGTACCTATGTGTTTGTTTTTGTTAGTTTTCTTTTTTCCCACATGTGAGTGAGATCATATTTGTCTTTCTCCATCTGACTTATTTCACTTAGTGTAATACCCTCAAAGTCCATCGATGTTGTCATAAATGATAAGATTTCATCTTTTTATGACTGAGTAGTATTCAATCGTGTGTGTGTGTGTGTGTATATATATATATATATATACCACATCTTCTTTATACATTCATCTGTAGATTGACACTTAGGTTTTCCATACTGTAAATAATGCTGTGATGAACACAAGAGTGCATATACTTTTGAATTAGTGTTTTTGTATTGTTTGGATAAATTCCCAAAAGTGGAATAGTTGAACCATATGGTAGTTCTTAATTTTTGAGGTGTCTCATAATTTTTTCCATAGTGATGGCAACAGTTTACATTTCCACCAACAGTGCACAAGTGCTCCCTTTTCTCCACATCCTCTCCAATACATGTTATGCCTTGCATTTTTGATACTAACCATTTTAACAGGTGTGGGGTGATATCTCATTGTGATTTCTATTTACAATTATTTAATTATTAGTGACGTTAAACAACTTTTCATGTGCCTATTTTCCCTGCATATGTCTTCTTCGGAAAAAAGTCTATTCAGCCCTTCTGCCCATTTTGAAATCTGGTTGTTTATTTTTTATTATAGAGTTTAATGAGTTCTTTATGTATTTTGGCTTTTAACCCCTTACTGAATATGATTTACAAATATGTTTTCCCTTTTGGTATGTTGTCTTTTTGTTTTGTTGATAGTTTCTTTTGCTGTGCAGAAGATTTTCAGTCTAATGTTGTCCATTTGCTTATTTTTGCTTTTGTTTCCCTTAGCTGTGGAGACATATCCAGAAAGATTTTGCTAAGACCCATGTCAAAGAGCATACTGTCTATGTTTTCTTCTATGAGTTTATGGTTTCAAGTTTTATATTCAAGCCTTTAATCTATTTTGAGTTGATATTTGTGTACTGTGTGAATAGTGTTCTAGTTCCATTCTTTTGCCTGTGGCTGTCCAGTTTTTCCAACACCATTTATTGAAGAGACTATTCTTTCTCCATTGAATGTCCTTTGCTCATTTTCATAAATTAATTGTCTATAAATCTGTAGCCATATAATTGGGCTCTCAATTCTGTTTCGCAGATCTATGTATCTGGTTTTCTGCTGATACTATACTGTTTGATTACTATAGCTTTGTAATAAAATTTGAAATCAGAGAGTGTGAGGCAACAGCTTTGTTCTTTACTCTTAGGATTGCTTTGGCTATTTGGGGTTCTTTGAAGTTCCATATAAATTTTAGGACTATTTTGTTCAATTTCCATGAAAAATGTCATAGGCATTTTGATAAGGATTGCACTGAATTTGTAGGTTGCTTTAGGTAATATGGGCATTTTAACAAAGTTAATTTGTTCAATCTATGAGCATAGAATATCTTTTTATTTATTTGTGTCTTCTTCAATTTCTTTCAACGTCTTATAGTTTTTAGTGTACAGGTCTTTCACTTCCTATGTTAAATTTATTCCTAGTTATTTTTCTTTTTCTTGAGATTGTAAAGGGATTGTTTTCTTAATTTATCTTTCTGCTAGTTTATTGTTAGTGTATGGAAATGCAACCGACTTTTGTACATTGATTTTATACCCTACAACTTTACTGAATTTGTTTATTATTTCTAATATTTTTTTGGTGGTCTTTAGGGTTTTCTATATATAAAGTCCTGTCATCTGCAAATACTGATAGTTTTACTTCTTTCTTTCCAATTTGGATTCCTTACTTATTTTTCTTGCCTAATTTTTCTGGCTAGGACTTCCAATACTATGTTGAATAAGAGGTGCAAGAGTGGGCATTTTTGTCTTGTTCTTGATCTTAGAGAAAAGGTTGAGCTTTTCACCACTGAGTATGATGTTAGCTACATATTTGTCATATATACTCTTTATTATGTTGAGGTACATTCTTTCTATACACATTTTATTGAGTTTTTATCATAAATGTGTGTTGAATCTCATCAAATGCTTTTTCTACATCTATCAAGATGATCTTATTTTTTATCTTTCATTTTGTTAATATGATGTATCATATTGATTAATTCACAGATGTTGAACCATACTTGCATTCCTGGAATAAATTCTACTTGATCATGTTGCATGATTTTTTTTAATGTACTGTTGTATTTGATTTGTTAATATTTTGTTGGGGATACTTTCATTCATGTTCATCAGAGATATTGGCCTATAATTTTTGTGTGTGTGTTGTCTTTCTCTGGTTTTGGTGTCAGAGTAATATTGGCCTTGTAAAAAGAATTAGGAAGAATTTCCTCTCCTTCCATTTTTTGGAAAAGTTTGAGAAGAATAAGTATTAAATCTTCTTTGAATATTTGGTAGAATTCACATGTGAAGCCATCTGGTCCTGGACTTGTGTTTTTGGTGAAGTTTTTGATTACTGTCTTATTCTCCTTACTAGTGATTGGTCTATTCAGATTTTCTATTTCTTCATGATTCAGTCTTTGAAGGTTGTATTATTCTAAGAATTTATCCATTTCTTGTAGGTCATCCAATTTGCTGGTGTATAGCTCTTCATAACATTCTCTTATAATCCTTTGTTTCTCTGTGGTATCCACTGTTATTTTTCCTTTATTTGTTTCTGATTCCATTTATCAGTGTCTTCTCTCCTTTTTTCTTAGTAAGTTTTGCTAAAGGTTTGACATTTTTGATTTTCTTTTCAACAAACTATTTCTTAGTTTTGTTGATCTTTTCTATTGTCTTCTTAGTCTCTATTTTTAATTTTTCTGGTCTGATTTTATTATATCTTTCCTTCTACCAACTTAAGGTTTTGTTTATTCTTTTTTTCTAGTTCTTTTAGGTATAAAGTTAAATTGTTTATTTGAGATTTTTCTTGTTTCTTGAGGTAGGACTCTATTGCTATAAACTTCTCTCTTAGTACTTCTTTTGTTGTATCCTGTAGATTTTGATATGTCATATGTTCATTTGCCTTCAGGAACTTTTGATTTCTACTTTGATTTCTTCATTGACCCAATAGTTGTTCAGTAACATGTTATTCAGTCTCCATATCTTTGTGATTTTTCCAGTTTTATTCTTGTAGTTGATTTCTAGTTGTATACTATTGCAGTAAGAATTGAAGCTTGGGGATTTCAGTCTTTAAATTTATTGACTTGTTTACCCAACATATGGACTATCCTTGAGAATATTCTATGTGCATTTGAGAAGGATATGTATTCTGCTGCATTTGGATGAAATGTTCTGTATAAACCTATCAAGTCCACAGTGTCTAATGTTTTTTTAAGGTGACTCTTTTCTTGTTGACTTTCTGTTTGGATAATTCATTTATTGTTGTGAGTGGTTAAAGTCTCCTACTATTATTGTGTTGCTGTCAGCTTCTCCCTTTAAGTCTATTAATAATTTCTTTATATATTTTCAAGTTCCTATATTTGGTATATATATATATATATATATTAATACCTATTATGTCTCCTTGATGAACTATCTCTATTATCATTATATAATGTCCATCTTTGTCTTGTTACATTTTTTTTGTCTTGAAGTCTATTTTGGCTGATATGAATATGGTTATACCCACTTTCTTTTGGCTGCCATTTGCTTGGAGTATCAATTTCTAATCCTTCACTCTTATCTTATATTTGTCTTTAGAGCTGAGGTAAGTCTCCTGACTGCAGGGTATAGTTTTTTTTTTTTTTTTAATCCATCCAGCAATTCTGTGTCTTTTGATTTGTGATTTTAATCCATTTATCTTTATGGTGATTATTGATGAATGAGGACATTAGTACTGCAATTTTACCTTTTGTTTTCTGATTGTTCTGTATCTCCATTGTTTATTTTTCCTTGTGTTTTTGTCTGCCATTTTAGTAAGGTGGTTTGCTGTAATTTTTTTCTAAGTCTCCTCTTTTTTACGTTTTGGGTCTTTGCTCTAGATTTATGTTTTGTGGTTAGCATGAAATTTGATAAAATGTCATAGATAAAATTGTCTTTTTCTGCTGTTAGCATCTTGTCTTCATTTGTTTGCCTGGGTTCCATCCTTTTCCTCTTCTCATTTTATATTTTTGTTATCTCAGATTATCCCTTTTAATTTTGGAGTTTGTTACCAAATTGAAGTACCTATAATTGTTTTTACTGCTATTTTCCCCTTTAACTTTTATGCTATAATTGTTTAACAATCTACTATGTTATAGAATATCAATTTTCTGATTCTGTATGTCTATTTGTCATCTTACACCAAGTTTTGTGTACTACAGTCTTTTTGTTTAAGGTTGTAGAGCACCTTTCAACTTATCTTGTAAGGCAAGTCTAGTGTTGATAGATTCCCTCAGCTTATGTTTGTATGGGAAAGCCTTTATTTATCATTTATATCTGAATGATAACTTTGCTCAATAGAATATTCTTATATAACAGTTTTTATACTTCAATATTTAAAGAATGTCATTCCACTCTCTCCTGGACTGTAGAGTTTCTGTTGAGAAATCTGCTGATAGCCTAATGGGGTTCCTTTGTAGGTTATCATCCTTTTTTCCTTGGTCACCTTTAAAATTCTTTGTTTGTCATTGACTTTTGACAATTTTATTATAATGTGTTATGGAAAAGGCCTTTTTACATTGAGGTATTAGGTATTCTTGTGACTTCATGAACTTGTATATCCAGTTCCTTTTCCAGATTTGGGAGTTATCAGCTATTATTTCTTTAAATATACTCTCTGCTCCCTTTTTCCTTTCTTCTCCTTCTGGGATACTTTTTAATCCTAACACTGCCCTTCTTAATAGAGTTGGATAGTTCTCATTGAATTTCTTCTCTCTCTCCCCTTCTACCTGTATCATTTCTAAATTTCTATCCTCAAGCTCCCTAATTCTCTCTTCTGTATGGTATGCTCTATTTGTAATGATTTCTAATTTTTTTTGAGTTTTATGCTCCAGAATTTCTGTTTTTTATTTTGAGTTTTAATTTCTTTGGTAAAGTATTTCTTCTGTTCATTAAGTTTATTTCTGAGTGTATTGAACTGCCTTTCTGAGTTTTATTGTAGCCTGTTGTGTTTCTTTATGACAACTGTTTTAAATTTTCTATCAGTTAGATCACAATATTCTGTGACTTTAAGTTTGGTTTCTGAAGAATTGTCATTTTGTGTGTGATATTGTGTTACCATGGTTCTTCATGGTGCTTGATGAATTATTTCTCTGGTAACATATTTGAAGTACTGAACACCTTTCTTTTTTAGAAAAAAAATTTTAATTGATTTTGATGATTCAGCATATTAGTATTTAGCAGCCTTCCTTTTGTTTTTCAGTAAGAGGTACATATTTTTCGTTCCTCTTACCTGATTTGCCTCTGATTATATTTGAAAATAGGTACTTTCTACCTTCCACTGCCTCTGTTAGAGGTGTCACCTTGTGCTCTCATTGTCACTACTTGTGTCTCTGTGACTGTTGGTGTCTTGCTACTGCCTGTGCCTCTGATGTCACCACCTTGGGCACCAAGATGGCAAGTGCCTCCACTGTGTCTGTTGTCTCCTGGGTTTCAGGCTTGGTTGCTGTAGGGGGATGGAAAGGATAGAACTGGGGTTGCAGGTGTCCCTAACATGTCTGGGGAGATTGAGTTTGCATGCCTCACTGCTGAGGGCTGAGGGTAGGCTAAAGTTGCAGGCACTTCCACTGCTGCCTGGTTCCCTATGGCCAAGGGTGGCCCTGCAGCCTGGAGGCCAGAGTTGTGTGCATCATCTTTCCTGAAACTACCTGGTTCTCTGGGGCTGCAGGTTCAGCTTAGGTTCTGGGATCACATGCACTGCCTCCACTGGTTCCCAGGTTCCACCTCTTCTTTGTGTTCCAGTCCACCCACATTTAGATGTACAGATGTGTGGAATTCTCTGGCATCCCTGTGTTTTGAGCAGAGATACTTTTGTTGAGTTAAGGATGTTTTACGGGTTGTAGGTTGAAGGGGAGAGACAAAAGAAGCATATCACACCACCATCATGCTGACATTCAATTTTGTTTCAAATTCTTTTAGGAGTATACCCAGAAGTGGAGTTGCTGGATCTTATGTTAATTCTACTTTATATTTGTAGGAAACTCCTTACTGTTCTCCATAGCAATTGCACTAGCAAATAACATTTAAAAATTAGATTCATAGAATAAAACAGCTTCTGGAAAGTAAGTGTTGGTTTCAGAATCAGCTGGAAATGATATCGTAATGTCAAGTGAAAGAAAAATGGCAAAACAAAATCCAGGAGAAACATAAGTAAAAGGACAAGATCCACACTAATATGAAAATAATGAAAGCAGTAAAAGATAAGAGGTATAAAGATGATAAAAATAAGAGTCAACTACATGTTCATTTATATATGTTCCTATTTTAAGATATATATATTATTTAAAGTGAAGTTGTGTAGAAATTATGCAACTTTTATATAAATATATGGCTAGCCTCAATATTTTTTCAAGTGTATTAATAAGAATGTTTGTAAAAATTTCACCCACATTTGGGGAATTTTTTTCTTTTATTTGCCTGCACTCCTGATTATCACTTTCTCCAAATGGAGAGTGTATCTGTCCTTTATATTCTTGACAATGTGATATGCATTATAAACATTTCTTTCATTAATGCTCTGATAACACTGCATACCTACCTTATGTAATCATCACAACAATTATTGAATTAAACATTATTATCATTTCCATATTTAGGTATTAAAACAATACTAGAAAATGTTGACAACCTATTCAAGTCTATACAATGTGTATGTAAATGAAACTAAGATTCAAATTCTTTCTTATTCAAACTTCATATTTCATCTCTATCTCTGCTTAGAAATACATTTTAGCCACTGTATAAATATTTAAATAATTAAGTATGTTGATTAAAAATGAAAATAATTTATTATATAAACCTCAGTCATTAACTCATGCAGTTACATGCTGATGTTACCATATGAATTTGAATTTAATCTTATATAAAGAATGTTAAATTTCAACATTTTAAAATATTTACATAGTAAGAAAAGTCACACTACTGTTTGTTGAGGAGTACCAACAGCAATATTTCTGAAGAAAAATAGTATATAAGTAGAAGCAATAAATCTTTTTGACATTGAAATAAAAAATAATGGCACCTAGAAAATTGAAGTATGAGTATAGTTATAACTGAAGGCAAAATATATTCAATTACTCAGACTAAATGGGAACAGTTTTATAATCCTTTCTATGAATTATAGACAAAATTGCTTCCAATAAAATAGTTATGAATTAAGCTATTATTTTTAAAAATATATATCATTATGCCAGGTGTATATGCAGGTATGCACGTATGATGATCTTTATCAGATATGATTATGTTGTGTACCTGTCATTTTACTTACTCATAGCATCATTTCCACAGCATAAGAAAGGATCATTAGAGCTTGAGATACATGGGGTTTCCAAAGCCAGGAAGCATTCGGCTTTCAATCAATAATAAATCAATTACAGAAAATAAAATGGATATATATTTTTCCCTACACTGTGACTCCCTCATAATGATGAGAATTTAAGCAACAACATAAATCTGTAGGTTGTATTTGAAAGTTCATCAGGTTTTATAAACACAGTTGTAATTATTATAATAGTGTTTGGCTATAAAAAGTATACAATTTATGAGTTCAGTATTTTTATTTATTGAAACATTGCTATAGCAATGAGAAAATATACACTTAGTTATCTCTCTTTTCAAAGACGTTGAACGCCTTTACAGTACAGTGGGTGTCTGACACATTCTTTTCTTGGCATCATCCACTATAAGAACAAGGCTTAGTACAAAGCTTTGATTAACAAAATATTTCTAACAACAACAACAAAATCAAACAGATTATTATCTCATTTTTAGTTATTAATGCCTGAATGCTATTTGAGCATTCTTGTTGAAAATTTTCATAGATTGTATGCCATATTTTAAAAATAGAATGATACTTTTTTTTTTTTATGGTACGTGGGCCTCTCAGTGTTGTGGCCTCTCCCGCTGCGGAGCACAGGCTCCGGACGCGCAGGCTCAGTGGCCATGGCTCACGGGCCCAACCACTCCGCGGCATGTGCGATCTTCCCGGACCAGGGCATGAACTCATGTCCCCTGCGTCGGCAGGCGGACTCTCAACCACTGCGCCACCAAGGAAGCCCAGAATGATACATTTTATTTCTGTTACTCTTTTGTTACTTTAGTTGACTATATCCCTATATCTATACAGGTATATATTTAAATAAGTATAATAAATATATATTAAGAATTATACATATACACAGCTTTTACACGTGCAAAAATACATTTTATATATACATATATACATGGCTTCTGCTCTAACAAATTCTTACCTTTGCCTATGACACTAATGAGCCAAGTTCAGTGGTAGCAATTTCTATTGTCAATTGTGGCTTACACAGAGTAGTCACCACTGAACTTCTCAAGGGTCTTTTTTTTTTTTATGGTACGTGGGCCTCTCACTGTTGTGGCCTCTCCCGCTGTGGAGCACAGGCTCCGGAAGCGCAGGCTCAGCGGCCATGGCTCACGGGCCCAGCCACTCCACAGCATGTGGGATCTTCCCGGACCGGGGCACAAACCCGTGTCCCCTGCATCGGCAGGCGGACTCCCAACCACTGCGCCACCAGGGAAGCCCAAGGGTCTTAATTTTTTTATCATAACATTTAAAAATTCATTAATAAAGTCCTTTAAATCTTTTTGGGGAACATAGGCAGAGGGTGGGTTTTCTGTTCTCACATAACACATTTATTCTCTTCTGCCTATCTCCATAAGACTCTGATCCCCTTCCTAAATTTCCTGCCAATGCCTTTCAGGCAGCTACCTCTCATTTACTATAGCCATAAATGCATCCATGCTTTAGAAGCAGTCCCATCAGCATGATAAGACTGTCTTCACAAATTTTTAAAAAGCCATTATTTCCTTATTAATTAGAGAGTGATCTCATGGACAATAAGATCTAGAAATATATAAATCATGAGGCATTTTTGAAAAAGATAACTTGGTGATAAAATGTAATCGTAAATTTATGAATCAAAAAATAAAAAAAACACAGGAAGTGAATATTTAATACACTTAAATATATAATTAAGACCTATCAACTAATAAAATAATAGCTACAAAAGAGAATAAAATGTTGCAAACATTTAAACGTTGATACTGTAATAATATTGCATAAATAATTTTATAACTATCAGATAGCCCAAAAGGAAAGGGAGTGGGAAAATGCAAGAAAATACATTCTATTATGTTAATGTGACTTTCTCTATACCTCACACCAAAAAGTTAATAGAAGAATAAAAAAGACACATAAAGGTTTTTGGTACTTTAAAACTTCTTACATGTGTGTTTGATTGTGTATATGATATATATCATAATGTTCTCATATTTTACAAAATAATTCCTATAAAGAAATATTTTTATGAATTTCACAAAACCTTTTAATCCACGTAAAACTGTTGTTGTTGTAGGTGATGGTAGTAATGTTAAATTTAGGAGTTCTCAGTTCAGTTAAAATTACTTGGTTCTGTTCTTGTTTTGAGAAGAGTTATCAGGACAGTCAGTACAATCTGGTTGCATTCATTTGACGTCTAGAAAAGAGGATGGTGTAGGAGGGCACAACAGCATCAGAAGGCAGGAGCTGTACAGTGGTCAGGACTATCTGGTAGAAGATGGCAGAGGCGGAAGCCAAATGGGAAGATAGGGATAGCCATGCCCAAGTGCTTGCCTTTAGGAAGAACACTCCCAGGACAGTTCTGAAAGACAAAGATTGTTTGTTTGTTTGTTGTTTGTTTTTTCTTTTTTGCAGCTTTATTGAGATAATATTGACATATAACATGTAGTGTAAATCGTACATCATGATGACTTCATAAATGTATGTTTTAGAAATGATTACCACAATAAGGTTAGTTAACACCTCCCTTCCCTCCCCAAATCTCCTTTGTATATGTTTGTGTGTGATGATAACATTTAAGATTCGTTCTCTTAACAATGGTCAAATATACAATACAGTATTGTTAATTATAGTCACCATGATGTATAATAGATTCCCAAAGTTATTCATCTCATAGCTGGAAGTTTATAACCTCTGACCAACAAAGATCGTTCACCCTCACACACATAGTGCCCTGGTCAAAAGTATTCACCACCCCACCCATCAGGGGCCTGGTTATTGTTCTTCCTCCACTTCCACAAAATAGTGGTGTCCCTTTCCAAAGGCTATAATTTCACTTTTTCTTTTCCCAAATCATTATTTGCTCACATTCAGACTTTTTGTGCAGAAGAATCAAGTGCAAGAGAGACAAAATTATTTTTACAATCATAGGTAAATGTGAACCACTTAAACCATATTTGGTTAGGCTGCCACCCAGGGGATGCACCAATAAAGAAGGCTTAGGGTAGCTGGTAGTTGAAAGAAGGACACACCATATCCAGGGATATTAAACAAATAAAATAAATAAATAAAACCTTCAAGGAATAGCTGAGTCATTTAACTGATATAGACCTCAAAATAGATATGAAAGGGAAATAAGTTTGGGGTTTCACTGGGAAGATTTTGAAGTATGTAGGAATTAAGGGTTGAAGATAAAAGTTCACAACTCAGCAGATTATATCTTTCTCAAGACCATTTACTTCCCTCTAATTCAATGGGCTCAGGCAAAGACCGAAACTTAAATGTACTAAAGGAAAAAGATATCAATGCTCCAAATACAATACTGATACCATTAAATTGATAGTGTATATTCCTAAAGAAATTTTAGGGTGGGTCAGTCTAACACATGGAGCCAAATTAGAGTTAACCATGATGTGGTCCAATTTCTAAGTGTAAAGGACATCACCACAGCATTGCATTGCATATATGGTGTCAAGGAGAAGTGTTAGCAAGGCTGCTGTTATCACTGGTCTTGTAGGAAAATTGTCTAAAGCTTGAATAACTGAAACAGGTAATAAATAGAATAAAAGGAGACATTAGTCTTCTAAACTTTGCTCATGGTGGATTTTTATTTGTCTGATTAATATATATCTTTTTCCTTTCACACAGTTCTAAAGTTTAAACCACCTCATATCAGAGTGTAATTCTTATCCTCATTAGGTTGCTTGTAGACATTACAGTCTCAATTTTATTTGGCAATCTCCTATTCCATTCTTGTGATATGGGCATAACCTTTATTACATGTTCTGGATGCTAGTGCAATTGTCAAAAGCAGCTCCAGTTCTCAAGCACTAAACAGAAATACTCAGAGCATGAATTTGTGTTGGTTCTCTCTTACTGTCAAAGATTCATGCTTTCAATTTATTTTTAGTATCTGTGCCTTTCTTAATTTTATGAAAAATCACGATTGGATTTTAAAGGGTGTTTTAAAGTATTATATCATGCATTTTAGCTATTGCAATTGGAAATGTTCAGTAAACCTAATCAGCCAAACTACCAGAAATGGAAGACAGAAACTCATTTTTATCTTCTAATTTGCTTAAATACACTTAATTACCTGTATAAATTTTTTTGTGAAACTGTAATAAGTACCATTCAGTAGCTCTATTTCATTAGGTGTTTCTGGTTTAATGTGTGCTATTTCTTCTTCTGGCTTCTGTATCAGAAAAATGGATGACACATGGTAAGTCTTAGAGAAATGCCTGATATATTTTCATATATGATTGCTACTTATTACATAAACAGAGCTGTTTATTTTAACCTAATTTTTAACTAAATATTTTAGCTGAGCACTATAATTTAAACATGCAGAAAATAATACTAGAATTTCCAGATTAAAAATTAATTTTAGTAAGAAAAAAATCTTTATATCTACCAAACATAGCGAGAGTCTAGAAGAACTTCAAGAAAAGAACAACACCGTATACATCAGTAGTTCTCAACTGGAGGTGACTTTTTTCTCCCTGGAGATATTTGGTAGCTTCTTGAGACATTTTTGGTTGTCATATTGACTTGGAGGCATGACTGTCTTTTAGTGGTAGAGACAGGGGATGCTGCTAAACATCCTATGATGCACAAGATAGTATTCCCTTCTTCCTTGCACACACACACACACAAAGAATTATCAAGACCAAAATGTCAACATTGTCAATGTTTGGAAATCCTGGCATAGATCTACATGATTGCTAGTAATACTGGGAAAAGCAGAGAGAATGTAGCCAGACAAGGCTTAAGCACTATAGGACAATCATAAGCTAAGAGGGGATACAGATAGGTTAATAAAATAGTGAGACAAGGAAGAAGAAACCTTAGCAACTCTAAGGAAGACCGTTAAGACAAAGACTAAAACAGAGATAGTAAAAATAAAGAGAAATTATCTAATCAGCCTCATAGATATAGATGGTGAAGTAAGATATATAATGCAAATAGTGGAAAATATGTAGGAATGAAACCTACATTAGATGTAGATTTCTCACTAAGCAGTATTATTTTTGACTGTTTGCACAATTTTTCCCCTAAATTTCAAGTTTTTAGAAAAAAGGCTAGTAAATAAGTTATCCAAAATTTTCACATGGGAAGGAAAACCAAGTTAAGGATGAAGAAGAAACGATTAAATGCTCCATTCCTCTGCCAAATTTAAGCAATAAATATCTTTATTTCAAATATAATTTTTTTCCTTCAAAATATATTGTTTAGTGTGTCATTTTATTTATTTTAAAAAATATGTATTTTATTTATTTATTTTTGGTTGTGTTGGGTCTTCGTTGCTGTGCACAGGCTTTCTCTAGTCGCAGTGAGCAGGGACTACTCTTTGTTGCAGTGCGTGGGGTTCTCATCTCGGTGGCTTCTTTTGTTGCAGAGCACAGACTCTAGGTATGCAGACTTCAGTAGTTGCGGCACACAGGCTCAGTAGTTGTGGCTTACGGGCTTAGTTGTTCTGCGGCATGTGGGATCTTCCCGGACCAGGGCTCAAACCCTTGTCCCCTGCATTGGCAGGCAGATTTTCAATCACTGTGCCACCAGAGAAGTCCCCTAGCATGTCATTTTAATGTAGAGTATGTTACTGTGTCTTGAAAATCCCTTCAAAAATTGATTTGGAGTCATACCACAGATTTAATAGAATATTTTTATACATTGCTTCTTTCTTCTAAGTAGCAAATGGTCCTAGAACTTATAATGATAAAAATGAACTTACCTATAGCTCATCTGTAATACTAGCCCCTTTTTATCTGAGATTAAAATGTAGTTTTATAACTCCATGCTTTGTAAATTGAAGGTTAAATCTCTGCTCTAAAGATATAATCTCTGTATTTTCCAAGACTATATTTATCAATCAGTAACTTTAACTCATCATAGTTCCAGTCAATTATTTTGTAAAAATTAAATTGCTTTATACTTTAAACAGCTTACTTCTTATATTTGGTATAAATGTAAAATCATGAAAATATCTTCCTATGTACACAAGAAGGTAGTATAAAGGGTCATCCTGATCTAGGGCCAGTAAGAGAACTAAATTATGCCTGCCATTAATGCTGATGTTACAGTGGTAATTACTGCATAACATCTAGAAAAATTATACTGTGAGAGCAATTTCCCACTGAGTTGATTGCCACCTAGATTCACTGCTGCTGCTTCTTTTTTTTTTTTTTCCCCACTGCTTCTTAATTGTTTAAGTAGTATCAAGCAATAATTGAAGAAAATAGAAAATACCTTGTTTTAATTTAAGGACACAGAGAGGACTCAATCCCTGAGGCGGGGGGGGGGGCAGGGAAGAAACAAATGTATTCCCATCCTGCTCTCATGCATTTATTATGTCCCTTGAATACATAAATTATTAAAATTCAAATTCATATATTTTTAACAGGCTAGTTTATAATGGCTTGGTATGAAGTAGAAATAATTTATGCTTTAGTTTTATGTGGTAGAGTTGAGGTCCAGATAAATTTAGCATGTCTTTCTACATATTATTCATATATTAAATTCACACATTAAATCCATTCAAATTATTTTGAGTATTTAAAATTTCAAACATTTGGGTGACAATGTTTATTTCATCTTTGTAATAATAAAACAAATATTTCCCAATAATATTTTAGGAAAGTTTATAATATTGACAAATATAAAAATAATCATAAATATATATTTTGCTTTAGTTTTTAGCTTAAGTATATTTTATTACATAATAATACACAGAGAAAGTTTGTATAAGGTCAAACTTGGAGGCATATTATACCATTTAAACTGCACTGACTTGGAAATAGATAGAAACATGTGCTTGAACTTAGGTATATCACTTTCTAGCAGTGTGTCATTGGGAAGGAACTTAACCACTTTAACCCTTAATTTCTGTAAAATGGGTCTTTGCTCATATTCTTTTTAGAATGAAAAACATTCACATATAACTTGTAACATAATAAAACCTAAGTAATTAGTAGCAAGTATAATAATAAATAAAACATAACAAAAAATCTCTGTTTTTATAGGTCAAGAAACGCTTAAGTTTGAATATGGCTCAGATTTACAAGACCTTTCATTTATTCATGTACAAACTTGGCTTAGCTAAATGAGTACTGTGTTTGAAGGCTCTGCTTGTGTTAACTTGTGTCATTTGTTAAGAAAATTAACACTAACCTGCTACTGGTTTTATAATTTTCTTTCATTTCATGCTAAGGAACTATAGTAAAATCCTATTTAATTATAACTTTAATTTTGTGAAGGTCTAAGCACTACTGTCATGAAATAGACAACATGAACTTTAGACAACATTAATTTAAGTTGAATATGCATTTCTATAACAGCTTGCACATAACTTTAGAAACATTGATCACATTTATAATAAATTCTTGATAATATTATAGACATGTTTCACCATTCAAATTTTTGAAATTGAATGCACTTAACAATAAATATGAACAAAACAACATCCAGCTTCCAGGCAGAGGAGTATGCTGAGACAGAGCTGTTCCTGATTACTCTAAGCAATGCTGAGCCATGCATGGAAAGTTCATCTTCTTATATTTTTGGTGTTTTGATCTAGCATCCAGTGGAGTTTCAACTTAGGGTCCTAAATGTTGCTTGGTAATTTTGAAAAATTATTATTGTCAATGTTATGTTAGGACAATTTGTTGGTACATACAATAGAAGGCTGATTGTCAATGTAAGAAAATTTGAGAGTAGTACATAGTGCAAAATGTCTCAACATTGTGTGTGCATCATTTACATATTTTTAAACTATAATTTAAGCGCCAAAGGAACTTCAATATGTCAGAAATTCTGTTTAAGTGCCTTTGTTTAAATATGTCTATTAAATAATTACTTAGGGAAAAATAACAATATTTTAAATGCATAAAAATCTAAAATCTGTGATAGGCCTCAACATTTTATTGTCAATATTAAAGGCTCTAATGACAATAAAATTTTGAATTGGATTATAAAGTTGTTTCAATAAGTCCTATTTGTGTTTCGGTCGGAGCTCAGGGAGAGGACTGGGGTTGGCGGCTTGAACATAGCCTGAAGAGGTTAGTGCACCATGGCTAGCCCAGAGGGAGTCCGGGGAAAAGTCTGCACCTGCCGAAGAGGCAAGAAACTTTTTCTTCCCTCTTTGTTTCCTGGTGCGTGAGGAGAGGGGTTTAAGAGCGCTGCTTAAAGGAACTCCAGAGACGGGCGCGAGCCACGGCTAAAAGCACGGACCCCAGAGACGGGCGGGAGATGCTAAGGCTGCTGCTGCTGACACCAAGGTGCCTGTGTGCGAGCACAGGTCACTCTCCACACCCCTCTTCCGCGGAGCCTGTGCAGCCCGCCACTGCCAGGTTCCCGGGATCCAGAGACAACTTCCCCGGGAGAACGCATGGTGGGCCTCAGGCTGGTGCAACGTCACACCGGCCTCTGCCACCGCAGGCCCGCCCCGCACACTGTGCCTCTCCCTCCCCCTGGCCTGAGTGCGCCAGAGCCCCTGAATCAGCAGCTCCTTTAACCCCGTCCTGTCTGAGCGAAAAACAGACGCCCTCCAGCGACCTACACGCAGAGGCAGGGACAAATCCAAAGCTGAGCCCCTATGAGCTGTGAGAACAAAGAAGAGAAAGGGAAATCTCTTCCAGCAGCCTCAAAAACAGCGGATTAAAGCTCCACAATCAACTTGATGTACCCTGCATCTGTGGAATACATGAATAGACAATGAATCATCCCAAATTGAGGAGGTGGACCTCGAGAGCAAGATCTATGATTTTTTCCCCTTTTTCTCTTTTTGTGAATGTGTATGTGTATGCTTCTGTGTGAGATCTTGTCTGTATAGCTTTGCTTCCAACATTTGTTCTAAGGTTCTATCCATCCCTTTTTTTTTTCTAAATAATTATTTTTTAATTCAATAACTTTATTATACTTTACGTTATTTAATTTTACTGTAACTTCTTTCTTTCTGTCTTTTTTCCTTCCTTCCCTCCTTCCTTCCTTCCTTCCTCCCTCCCTTCCTCCTTTCTTTCCTTCTTTTCTCCTTCCTTCCTTCCTTCCTTCCTTCCTTCCTTTCTTTCTTTCTTTCTTTCTTTCTTTCTTTCTTTCTTTCTTTCTTTCTTTCTTTCTTTCTTTCTTTCTTCATACTTCTACTAATTCTCTCTACTTTTTCTCCCTTTTATTCTGAGCTGTGTGGATGAAAGGCTCTTGGTGCTCCAGCCAGGAGTCAGGCCTCTGACTCTGAGGTGGGAGAGCCAACTTCAGGACACTGGTCAACAAGAGACCTCCCAGCTCCACATAATATCAAATGGCAAAAATGTCCCAGAGACATCCATCTTAAAACCAGCACCCAGCTTCACTCAATGACCAGCAAGCTACAGTGTTGGACAACCTATGCCAAACAACTAGCAAAACAGAAACACAACCCCATCTATTAGCAGAGAGGCTGCCTAAAATCATAATAAGGCCACAGACACCCCAAAACACACCAGCAGACGTGGACCTGCCCACTAGAGAGACAAGATCCAGCCTCATCCACCACAACACAGGCACTAGTCCCCTCCACCAGGAAGCCTACACAACCCACTGAACCAACCTTAGCCACTGGAGACAGGCATCAAAAACAACGGGAACTACAAACCTGCAGCCTGCAAAAAGGAGACCCCAAACACAGTAAGGTAAGAAAAATGAGAAGATAGAGAAACACACAGCAGATGAAGGAGCAAGATAAAAATGCACCAGACCCAACAAATGAAGAGGAAATAGGCAGTGTACCTGAAAAGGAATTCAGAATAATGATAGTAAGGATGATCCAAAATCTTGGAAATAGAATGGACAAAATGCAAGAAACATTGCACAAGGACCTAGAAGAAATAAAGATGAAACAAGCAACGATGAACAACACAATAAATGAAATTAAAAGTACTCTAGATGGGATCAATAGCAGAATAACTGAGGCAGAAGAACAGATAAGTGACCTGGAAGATAAAATAGTAGAAATAACTACTGCAGAGCAGAATAAAGAAAAAAGAATGAAAAGAACTGAGGACAGTCTCAGAGACCTCTGGGACAACATTAAATGCACTGACATTCGAATTATAGGGGTTCCGGAAGAAGAAGAGAAAAAGAAAGGGACTGAGAAAATATTTGAAGAGATTATAGTTGAAAACTTCCTTTATGTGGGAAAGGAAATAGTTAATCAAGTCCAGGAAGCACAGAGAGTCCCATACAGGATAAATCTAAGGAGAAATACACCAAGACACATATTAATCAAGCTGTAAAAAATTAAATACAAAGAAAGCATATTAAAAGCAGCACAGGAAAAGCAACAAATAACACACAAGGGAATCCCCATAAGGTTAACAGCTGATCTCTCAGCAGAAACCCTGCAAGCCAGAAGGGAGTGGCAGGACATACTGAAAGTGATGAAGGAGAAAAACTGCAACCAAGATTACTCTACCCAGCAAGGATCTCATTCCAATTTGATGGAGAAATTGAAAACTTTACAAACAAGCAAAAACTGAGAGAGTTCAGCACCACCAAACCAGCTTTAAAAAAATGCTAAAGGAATTTCTCTAGACAAGAAACACAAGAGAAGGAAAAGACCTATAATAATGAACCCAAAACAATTTAGAAAATGGGAATAGGAACATACATATCGATAATTACCTTAAATGTAAATGGACTAAATACTCCCACCAAAAGACACAGATTGGCTTGAAGGGATACAAAAACAAGACCCTTATATATGCTGTCTACAAGAGCCCAACTTCAGACCTAGAGACACATACAGACTGAAAGTAAGGGGATGGAAAAAGATATTCCATGCAAATGGAAACCAAAAGAAAGCTGGAATAACAATTCTCATATCAGAAAAAAATAGACTTTAAAATAAAGACTATTAGAAGAGACAAAGAAGGACACTGCATAATGATCAAGGGATCAATCCAAGAAGAAGATATAACAATTGTAAATATTTATGCACCCAACATAGGAGCACCTCAATACATAAGGCAAATACTAACAACCATAAAAGGAGAAATCGACAGTAACACAATCATAGTAGGGGACTTTAACACCCCATTTACACCAATAGAGAGATCATCCAAAATGAAAATAAATAAGGAAACACAAGCTTTAAATGATACATTAAGCAAGATAGACTTAATTGATATTTATAGGACACTCCATCCAAAAACAACAGAATACACATTTTTCTCAAGTGCTCATGGAAAATTCTCCAGGATAGATCATATCTTAGGTCACAAATCAAGCCTTGGTAAATATTAGAAAATTTAAATTGTATCAGTATCTTTTCTGACCACAGCGCCCTGAGACTAGATATCAATTACAGGAAAAGATCCATAAAAAATACAAACACATGGAGGCTAAACAATACACTACTCAATAACGAAATGAACACTGAAGAAATCAAAGAGGAAATAAAAAAAATACCTAGAAACAAATGACAATGGAGACACAACGGCCCAAAACCTATGGGATGCAGCAAAAGCAGTTCTAAGGGGGAAGTTTATAGCAATACAAGCCCTCCTTAAGAAGCAGGAAACATCTCGAATAAACAACCTAACCTTGCACCTCAAGCAATTAGAGAAAGAAGAACAAAAAAAACCCAAAGCTAGCAGAAGGAAAGAAATTATAAAATTCAGATCACAAATAAATGAAAAAGAAATGAAGGAAACAATAGCAAAGATCAATAAAACTAAAAGCTGGTTCTTTGAGAAGATAAACAAAATAGATAAACCATTAGCCAGACTCATCAAGAAAAAAAGGGAGAAGACTCAAATAAATAGAATTAGAAATGAAAAAGGAGAAGTAACAACTGACACTGCAGAAATGAAAAAAGATCCTGAGAGATTACTACAAGCAACTCTATGCCAATAAAATGGACAACCTGGAAGAAATGGACAAATTCTTAGAAATGCACAACCTGCCAAGACTGAATCAGGAAAAAGTAAAAAATATGAACAGACCAATCACAAGAAATGAAATTGAAACTGTGATTAAAAATCTTCCAACAAACAAAAGCCCAGGACCAGATGGCTTCACAGGCGAATTCTACCAAACATTTAGGGAAGAGCTAACACCTATTCTTCTCAAACTGTTCCAAAATATAGCAGAGGGGGGAACACTCCCAAATTCCTTTTACGAGGCCACTATCACCTTGATACCAAAACCAGACAAGGATGTCACAAAGAAAGAAAACTACAGGCCAATATCACTGATGAACATAGACGCAAAAGTCCTCAACAAAATAATAGCAAATAGAATCCAACATCACATTAAAAGGATCATACACCATGATCAAGTGAGGTTTATTCCAGGAATGCAAGGATTCTTCAATATACGCAATTCTATCAATGTGATAAACCATATTAACAAATTGAAGGAGAAAAACCATATGATCATCTCAATAGATGCAGAGAAAGCTTTTGACAAAATTCAACACCTATTTATGATAAAAACCCTGCAGAAAGTAGGCATAGAGGGAACTTTCCTCAACATAATAAAGGCCATATATGACAAGCCCACAGCCAACATCATCCTCAATGGTGAAAAACTGAAAGCATTTCCACTAAGATCAGGAACAAGACAAGGGTGCCCACTCTCACCACTATTATGAAACATAGTTTTGGAAGTTTTAGCCACAGCAATCAGAGAAGCAAAGGAAATAAAAGGAATCCAAATCAGAAAAGAAGAAGTAAAGCTGTCACTGTTTGCAGATGACATGATACTATACATAGAGAATCCTAAAGATGCAACCAGAAAACTACTAGAGCTAATCAATGAATTTGGTAAGGTAGCAGGGTACAAAATTAATGCACAGAAATCTCTGGCATTCCTATATACTAATGATGAAAAATCTGAAAGTGAAATCAAGAAAACACTCCCATTTACCATTGCAACAAAAAAAATAAAATATCTAGGAATAAACCTACCTAAGGAGACAAAAGACCTGTAAGCAGAAAATTATAAGACACTGATGAAAGAAATTAAAGGTGATACAAATAGATGGAGAGATATACCATGTTCGTGGATTGGAAGAATCAACATTGTAAAAATGACTCTACTACCCAAAGCAATCTATAGATTCGATGCAATCCCCATCAAACCACCACTGGCATTTTTTACAGAACTAGAACAAAAATTTTCACAATTTGTATGGAAACAGAAGAGACCCCGAATAGCGAAAGGAATCTTGAGAACAAAAAACAGAGTTGGAGGAATCAGGCTCCCTGACTTCAGACTATACTACAAAGCTACAGTAATCAAGACAGTATGGTACTGGCAGAAAAACAGAAAGATAGATCAATGGAACAGGATAGAATGCCCAGAGATAAACCCACGCACACATGGTCACATTATCTTTTATAAAGGAGGCAGGAATGTTCAGTGGAGAAAGGACAGCCTCTTCAATAAGTGGTGCTTGGAAAACTGGACAAGCACATGTAAAAGTATGAGATTAGATCACTCCCTAACACCATACACAAAAATAAGCTCAAAATGGATTAAAGACCTAAATGTAAGGCCATAAACTATCAAACTCTTAGAGGAAAACATAGGCAGAACACTCTATGACATAAATCACTGCAAGATCCTTTCTGACCCACCTCCTAGAGAGACGGAAATAAAAACAAAAATAAACAAATGGGACCTAATGAAACTTCAAAGCTTTTGCACAACAAAGGAAACCATAAACAAGACCAAAAGACAACCCTCAGAATGGGAGAAAATATTTGCAAATGAAGCAACTGATAAAGGATTAATCTCCAAAGTTTACAAGCAGCTCATGCAGCCCAATAACAAAAAAACAAACCACCCAATCCAAAAATGGGCAGAAGACCTAAATAGACATTTCTTCAAAGAAGACATACAGACTGCCAACAAACACATGAAAGAATGCTCAACATCGTTAATCATTAGAGAAATGCAAATCAAAACTACCATGAGATATCATCTCACACCAGTCAGAATGGCCATCATCAAAAAATCTAGAAACAATAAATGCTGTAGAGGGAGTCGAGAAAAGGAAACACTCTTGCACTGCTGGTGGGAATGTGAATTGGTTCAGTCACTATGGAGAACAGTATGGAGGTTCCTTAAAAAACTACAAATAGAACTACCATACGACCCAGCAATCCCACTACTGGGCATATACCCTGAGAAAACCAAAATTCAAAAAGAGTCATGTACCAAAATGTTCATTGCAGCTCTATTTACAATAGTCCAGAGCTGGAAACAACCTAAGTGTCCATCATCAGATGAATGGATAAAGAAGATGTGGCACATATATACAGTGGATTATTACTCAGCCATAAAAAGAAACGAAATTGAGCTATTTGTGATGAGGTGGGTCGACCTAGAGTCTGTCATACAGAGTGAAGTAAGTCAGAAAGAGAAAGACAAATACCATATGCTAACACATATATATGGAATTTAAGAAAAAAAAAATGTCATGAAGAACCTAGGGGTAAGACAGAAATAAAGACACAGACCTACTGGAGAATGGACTTGAGGATATGGGGAGGGGGAAGGGTGAGCTGTGACAGGGCGAGAGAGAGGCATGGACATATATACACTAACAAACGTAAGGTAGATAGCTAGTGGGAAGCAGCCACATAGCAGAGGGAGATCAGCTCGGTGCTTTGTGACTGCCTGGAGGGTTGGGATTGGGAGGGTGGGAGGGAGGGAGAACCAAGAGGGAAGAGATATGGGAACATATGTATATGTATAACTGATTCACTTTGTTATAAAGCAGAAACTAACACACCATTGTAAAGCAATTATACCCCAATAAAGATGTTTAAAAAAATAAAAATAAATAAACAAAAAAACATGAATATATAGAATAAAAATACATATGAATATATATTGCACATGTTATGTACATAATAGTACATAATTTCAAATAAATTGTATATAATTTAAAAAAAAGAAAGTCCTATTTGACCTTGAAAATGAAGTAACACAAAAGGCTAAGAACTCTTGAAATCAAAATCTAATTGTGATACTGAAAAAGGAACTAGTATGTAATTGTATGCATAAGTGCATAACTTTGATTAAAAACAACAAAATAAATGAGCTGCAGTTAAGACAGTATTTTATTTCCTGAGTCATTAAATCAACTTTGAATTTTATACTCAGTATTGTCAGATAAAAGAAAAATAGTAGTTTTGGTAGGTGTATATTATATATTGTATATTGAAAAATTCATGATACAAGGAATATCAGAATATATATCAGAATATATCTGATATAAGGAATATATCTGATTGTTAAAATTAGCACCAATACATATACAATGTCTGATGAATATATATATATATTTTTTAATATATTTTTTATACTAGCTTCTGTAAAATTAAAAAATAAATAAATGAGTGTAACCTGGTCTACAAACACCTTAAAACTATGCACAAGAACTCTTTGATACAACTTTAATAATGTATTAGAAATTCCAATTTAAGTAAGCAGTCTAACCTGTGCTTTCTTGGTTTTTCAGGGAAACATGTGTCATTTATGCAAATTATTCTTAAGCCATTTAGTCATGGAGGAAACACTATCATTACTCTTTTTCCCACTGGATATTTATATACATATATTTATCAAGTTGGGATCATACAGAATATAGTTTTGAATATTAGATTTTATATGATATTTTATCTTGAACTTTTCATCACCACACATAGTTACAAATTTTTTTTCTTGTGATTAGAACATTTAAGATCTACTATCTTAGCAACTTTGAAAAATACAGTACAGTATTGTTAACTATAATCACCAAGCTGTACATTACATTTCCAAGGCTTATACGTTTCATGACTGGAAATTTGTGCCTTTTAACCACCTTCACTCATTTCACTCACGCCAAGTACCTGATGCATATATTAAATGAATAAGAAAGACTATAAACTTATTTTCCTGTGTAACAAAGTTATTAAAGTGCTTTCAGAGGTCAATGATTTTTTCTTGAATTTTAATTTATTTTTTTATACAGTAGGTTCTTATTAGTTATCTGTTTTACACATATTAGTGTATATATGTCAATCACAATCTCCCAATTCATCCCACACTCCCTTTCCCCCTTTGGTGTCCATACATTTGTTCTCTAAATCTGTGTCTCTGTTTCTGTCTTGCAAACCAGTTCATCTCTACCATTTTACAAGATTCCACATATATGCGTTAATATGCAATATTTGTTTTTCTCTTTCTGACTTACTTCACTCTGTATGACAGTCTCTAGGTGCATCCTCGTCTCTACAAATGATCCAATTTAATTCCTTTTTATGGCTGAGTAACATTCCATTGTATATATGTACCACATATTCTTTATCCATTCGTCTGTCGATGGGCATTTAAGTGGTTTCCATGACCTGGATATTGTACATAATGCTGCAATGAACATTGGGGTGCATGTGTCTTTTTGAATTATGGTTTTCTCTGGGTATATGCCCAGTAGTGGGATTTCTGGGTCATATGGTAATTCTATTTTTAGTTTTTAAAGGAACCTCCATACTGTTATCCATAGTTGCTGTATGAATTTACATTCCCACAAACAGTGCAGGAGGGTTCCCTTTTCTTCACACCCTCTCCAGCATTTGGTGTTTGTAGATTTCCTGGTGATGCCCATTCTAACTGGTGGGATGCCAGTTAGATTGATGCCTCAATGCAGTTTTGATTTGCATTTCTCTAATAATTAGTGATGTTGAGAAGCTTTTCATGTGACTCTTGGTCATCTATCTGCTTGTCTTCTTTGGAGAAATGTATATTTAGATCTTCTGCCCATTTTTGGAATGGATTGTTTGTTTTTATAATATTGAGCTGCATGAGCTACTTGTAAATTTTGGAGATTAATCCTTTGTCCGTTGATTCATTTGCAAATATTTTCTCCCATTATAAGCGTTGTCTTCTCGTATTGTTTATAGTTTCCTTTGCTGTGCAAAAGCTTTGAAGTTTCATTAGGTCTCATTTGTTTATTTTTATTTCCATTATGCTAGGAGGTGGATCAAAAAAGATCTTGCTGTGATTTATGTCAAAGAGTGTTCTTCCTGTGTTTTCCTCTAAGAGTTTTATAGTGTCCAGTCTTACATTTATGTCTTTAATCCATTTTAAGTTTATTTTTGTGTATGGTGTTAGGGAGTGTTCTAATTTCATTCTTTTATATGTAGCTGTCCAGTTTTCCCAGCACCACTTATTGAAGAGACTGTCTTTTCTCCATTGTATATCCTTGCCTCTATTGTCATAGATTACTTGACCATATGTGTGTGTTTTTTTCTCTGGGCTTTCTATCCTGTTCCCTTGATCTATATTTCTGTTTTTGTGCAGTACCATTTTGCCTTGATTACTGTAGCTTTGTAATATAGTCTGAAGTCAGGGACCCTGATTCCTCCAGCTCCATTTTTTCTCCCTCAAGATTGCTTGGGCTATTCGGGGATTTTTGTTTGTCTCCATACAAATTAAAAAAAAATTTTGTTCTAGTTCTCTTAAAAATGTCTTTGGTAATTTGATAAGGATTGCATTGAAACTGTAGATTGCTTTTGAAAGTATGGTAATTTTGACAACTTGGATTCTTCCAATCCAAGAACACTCTATATCTCTCCATCTGTTTGTGTCATCTTTTTTTTTTTTTTCCTTTGGTACGTGGGCCTCTCACTGTTGTGGCCTCTCCCATTGCGGAGCACAGGCTCTGGATGTGCAGGCTCAGCAGCCATGGCTCATGGGCCTAGCCGCTCTGCAGCATGTGGGATCTTCCCGGAACCGGGGCATGAACCCGTGTCCCTTGCATTGGCAGGCAGACTCTCAATCACTGCGCCACCAGGGAAGCCCTGTGTCATCTTTGATTTCTTTCATCAGTGTCTTATAGTTTTCTGAGTACAGGTCTTTTACCTCCTTAGGTAGATTTATTCCTGAGTATTTTATTCTTTTTGGTGCAATGGTAAATGGGATTGTTTTCTTAATTTATCTTTCTTGATCTTTCGTTGTTAGTGTATAGGAATGCAAGAGATGTCTGTGCATTAATTTTGTATCCTGCAACTTTACCGAATTCATTGATTAGTGTTAGTAGTTTTCTGGTGGCATCTTTAGGATTCTCTATGTATAGTATCTTGTCATCTGCAAACAGTGACAGTTTTACTTCTTCTTTTCCAATTTGTATACTTTTTTTCTTTTTCTTGTCCAATTGCCATAGCTAGGACTTCCAAAACTATGTTGAATAATAACAACGAGGTTGGACATGCTTTTCTTGTTCCTGATCTTAGAAAAAATGTTTTCAGTTTTTCACCATTGAGAATGATGTTTGCTGTGGGTTTGTCATATATGGCCTTTATTATGTTGAGGTATGTTCCCTCTATGCCCACTTTCTGGAGAGTTTTTATCATAAATCAGTGTTGAATTTGTCAAAAGATTTTCTGCATCTATTGAGATGACCATATGTTTCTTTTTTTTTTTTTCTTCAGTTTGTTAATATGGTATATCACAGTGATTGATTTGCGTATATTGAAGAATCTTTGCATCCCTGGGATAAATCCCACTTGATCATGGCGTATGATCCTTTTAATGTGTTGTTGGATTCTGTTTGCTTATATTTTGTTAAGGTTTTTTGCAACTATATTCATCAGTGATATTGGTCTATAATTTTTCTTTTTTGTAGTGTCTTTGTCTGGTTTTGGTATCTGGGTGATGGTGGCCTTGTAGAATGACTTTGGGAGTGCTCCTTCCTCTGCAATTTTTGGGAAGAGTTTGAAAAGTATGGGTGTTAGCTCTTCTCTAAATGTTTGATAGAATTCACCTGTGCAGCCAAATGGTCTTGGACCTTTATTTGTTGGAAGATTTTTTTTGTGTGTGTGTGCTACGCAGGCCTCTCACTGTTGTGGCCTCTCCCGTTGTGGAGCACAGGCTCTGGACGTGCAGGCTCAGCGGCCATGGCTCATGGGCCCAGCCGCTCCGCGGCACATGGGATCTTCCCGTACCGGGGCATGAACCCATGTCCCCTGCATCAGCAGGCGGACTCTCAACCACTGCACCACCAGGGAAGCCCTTGTTGGAAGATTTTAATCACAGTTTATTTTCTATTTCTTCCTGGTTCCATCTTGGAAGGTTATACATTTCTAAGAAGTTGTGCATTTCTTCCAGGTTGTCCATTTTCTTGGCATAGAGTTGTTTATAGTAGTCTCATATGGTGGTTTGTATTTCTGAGTATCTGTTGTAACTTCTCCTTTTCATTTCTAATTTTATTGATTTGAGTCCTCTCCCTCATTTTTCTTGATGAGTCTGGCTAAAGGCTTATCAATTTTATCTTCTTAAAGAACAAACTTTTAGTTTTATTGATCTTTGTTATTCTTTTCATTGTTTCTATTTCATTTATTTCTGCTCTGATATTTATGATTTCTTTTCTTTTACTAAATTTGGGTTTTGTTTGTTCTTCTTTCTCTAGCTCTTTTAGGTGTAAGTTTAGCTTGTTTGTTTGAGATTTTTCTTCTTTCTTGAGGTAGGATTGTATTGCTATAAACTTCCCTCTTAGAACTGCTTTTGCTGCATCCCATAGGTTTTGTATTCTCATCTTTCTGTTGTCATTTGTCTCTAGGTATTTTTTCATTTCCTCTTTGGTTTCTTCAGTGATCTCTTGATTATTTAGTAATGTATTGTTTAGCCTCCATGTTTTTGTGTTTTTTTACGTTTTTTTCCCTGTAATTTATTTCTAATCTCATAGCATTGTGGTTGGAAAAGATGCTTGATACAATTTCACTCTTTTAAAATTTACTGAGGCTTGATTTGTGACCCAAGATGTGATCTATCCTGGAGAATGTTCTATGTGCACTTGAGAAGAAAGTGGTGTAATCTGCTGTTTTTGGATGGAATATCCATTAAATATCAATTAAATATATCTGGCCTATTGTGTCATTTAAAGCTTGTGATCCTTTATTAATTTTCTGTCCAGATGATCTGTCCATTGGTGTATGTGAGGTGTTAAAGTCCCACAGTATTATTGTATTACTGTCGATTTCCTCTTTTATAACTGTTAGCAGTTGCCTTATGTATTGAGGTGCTTTTATGTTGGGTGCATATATATTTATAATTGTTATATCTTCTTCTTCGATTGATCCCTTGATCATTATGTAGTGTCCTTACTTGTCTCTTGTAACAGTTTTTATTTTAAAGTCTATTTTTTCTGGTATGAGAATTGGTACTCCAGCTTTCTTTTGATTTCTATTTGGCTGGAATATCTTTTTCCATCCCTCACTTTCAGTCTGTATGTGTCCCTAGTTCTGAAGTGGGTCTCTTGTAGACAGCATATATACCGGTGTTATTTTGTATCCATTCAACAAGCCTGTGTCTTTTGGTTGGAACATTTAATCCATTCACATTTAAGGTGATTATCAATATGTATATTCCTATTACCATTTTCTTAATTGTTTGGGGTTTATTTTTGTAAGTCCTTTTCTTCTCTTGTGTTTCCCACTTAGAGAAATTCCTTTGGTATTTATTGTAGAGCTGGTTTTGTGGTGCTGAACTCTCTTAGCTTTTGTTCGTCTATAAAGCTTTTGATTTCTCCATTGAATCCGAATGAGATCCTTGCCAGGTAGAGTAATCTTGCTTGTAGTTTCTTCTCTTTTAACACTTTAAATATATCATGCCACTCCTTTCTGGCTTGTAGAGTCTCTACGAGAAAGCAGCTGTTAACCTTATGGGAGTTGCCTTGTATGTAATTTATCATTTTTCCCTTGTTGTTTTAATAATTTTTCTTTGTCTTTAATTTTTGTCAGTTTGATTAATGTGTGTCTCAGCATGTTTCTCCTGGGTTTATCCTGCCTGGGACTCTCTGCATTTCCTGGACTTGTGTGGCTATTTCCTTTCCCATGTTAGGGAAGTTTTCAACTATAATCTCTTCAAATATTTTCTTGCATCCTTTCTCTCTTTTTTCTTCTTCTGGGCCTGCTATAATGTGAATGTTGGTGCATTTAATTTTGTCCCAGAGGTCTTTTAGGCTGTCTTCATTTCTTTCATTCTTTTCTCTTTATTCTGTTCCATAGCAGTGAATTCACCATTCTCTCTTCCAGGTCACTTATCTGTTCTTCTGCCTCAGTTATTCTGCTATTGATTCCTTCTGATGTATTTTTCATTTCAGTTATTTTTTTGTTCATCTCTGTTTGTTTGTTCTTTAATTCTTCCAGGTCTTTGTAAACCATTTCTTGCATCTTCTTGATCTTTGTCTCCATTCTTTTTCTGAGGTCTTAGATCATCTTCACTATCATTAGTTTGAATTCTTTTTCTGGAAGGTTGCCTATCTCCCCTTCATTTAGTTGTTTTTCTGGGTTTTTCTTGTTCCTTCACCTGGTATGTAGTCTTCTGCCTTTTCATTTTATCTAACTCTCTGTGAATGTGTTTTTTTGTTCCACAAGCTGCAGGATTGTAGTTCTTCTTGATTCTGCTGTCTGCCCTCTGGTGGATGAGGTTATCTAAGATGCTTGTGCAAGCTTCCTGATGGGAAGTACTGGTGGTGGGTAGAGCTGGGTGCTGCTCTGGTGGGCAGAGCTCAGTAAAACTTTAATCCACTTGTCTGCTGATGAGTGTGGCTGACTTCCCTTCCTGTTGTTTTTTTGGTTTGAGGTGACCCAACACTAGAGACTACAGGCTCTTTGGTGTAACTAATGGCAGACTCCAGGAGAGCTCATTCCTGGAGTACCTCCCAGCATTTCTTCTGCCAGTGTCCTTGTCCATGTTGTGAGCCACAGCCACCCTCCACCTCTGCAGGAGACCCTACAACACTACCAGGTAGGTCTGGTTCAATCTCCTATGGGGTCATTCCTCCTCCCCCTTGTGTCCTGATGCACACACTACATTGTGTGTGTCCTCCAAGAGTGGAGTCTCTTTCCCCCAGTTCTGTAAAAATCCTGCAATCAAATCCCACTAGCCTTCAAAGTCTGTTTCTCTGGGAACTCCTCCTCCCATTGCCAGACCTCCTGGTTGGGAAGCCTGACATGAGGCACAGAACCTTCACTCCAGTAGGTATACTTCTTTGGTATAACTGTTCTTCACTTTGTGAGTCACCCACCCAGAGATTATGGAATTTGATTTTACTGTGGTTGTGCCCCTCTTACCATCTCATTTTGGCTTCTCCTTTTCTTTGGATGTGGGGTATCTGTTACAGTGAGTTCCAATGTCTTCCTGTCAAAGATTGTTCAGCAGCTACTTTTGATTCTGGTGCTCTTGCAAGAGGGAGTGAATGCACATCCTTCTAGGCCGCCTTCTTGAAATGAGGTCAATGGTATTTTAAGATCACTTTTAATGCTGTGGTAAAAATGGTTTTGGAGGTGGAACAATATAAGATAAACATCAGAACTAAGGGAATGGAGATAAACATATGAAAAAATAATGATTATAAATATACTTTAGATGCATAATAACTGTGTCATGCTGTTGGATCAGATACAAGGAAGGGTGGTGAATGAAATAAGTAATCAAGAATAATTTCTGTATTTCTGAATTAAAAATAATTTAAAGTCTTTGTACATGACCTGGACAGTTAATGTAATGGAGAAGATTGGGTTGTGACTTAAGGATGCAAATTTATGGAAGAAACAAAAAATTCCTATTTGGATATGTCAAATGTGGATATTAAATAATTACATCTATTAACTAATTTCTTAGGGAAAAATAACAATATTTTAAATGCATAAGAATCTAAAATCTGTGATAGGCCTCAACATTTTATTGTCAATCTTAAAGTCTCTAATGAGATTAAAATTTTGAACTGGATTATAAAACTGTTTCAATGAAAGTCCTGTTTGACCTTGAGAATGAAGTAACACAGAAGGTTAAGAGCTTTTTAAATAAATATCTAATTTTGATACTGAAAAAGGAACTAGTATGCATTTTAGAATGAGGATGTATATGTATGGGGATTTAAATTTAGTAATTGAAAAACAAAAAGAAAATTTTAATATTTTAAAATAAAATTTCAATTTTCCTAATTTAAAGAAAATGTTTAATGATAGAAGAAAACCCATGCTATATCCTGAAAAAAAATAGATCAAGTAGAAAACAGAGGTGGCTCAGAAGGATATTAAGAAGAGGTGTCTACTGAGGTGGGACTGTTAGTGAATCATAATTATTAGTGATTCAGAAGTCAAGAAACAAACATATTTTAACAAACACAAAATAATACCTAACACAAGGAGATACAAAATGCAGTGTATGTAAATGTATACACACACACAGACACACACTCGTACTTTGGTTCTGAAGGTGATAAAAGAAAATGCTATTTGGAAGGAAATGTGGACTCAAAATAAATTTTGTTTCAATTTGTTTATTTTTAACATTAAAATAAATTAGACAATTTATGATGAAAATGATGATTATAATAATATAAGTGAGCTAATAACAATGGAATATAGTATACAATGTGTATATAAAATATATTTGATTAAACTCTGAAGGAAAATCATTCTTTTTTTCAAGTTAAATTGTGGTTAACACTGCATATCTTAATCTAGTTCAGATGACACAGATATTGCTAAAATCTCATTTCTGCCTAAAATACTAAAAGATTGATAAAATACTTTTTATTTAAGGTATTTAAGATATCATTTTTAGCTTAAACTTTATATATATATAAGAAATTAACACAGGGCTTCCCTGGTGACGCAGTGGTTGAGAGTCTGCCTGCCGATGCCAGGGACACGGGTTCGTGCCCCGGTCTGGGAGGATCCCACATGCCACAGAGCTGCTGGGCCCGTGAGCCATGGCTGCTGAGCCTGTGCTTCCGGAGACAGTGCTCCGCAATGGGAGAGGCCACAACAGTGAGAGGCCCGTGTACCACAAAAAAAAAGAAAAAAAAGAAAAGAAATTAACACAGAAAACTAGTCTATCCTAATATACTGGCACTGAAGTTCTTAAGTTCAAGGAAAATAGACCAAGAAACACAACACAAGCTCAACACAACAAAATCTCCAGTTTTTTTTTAAAACATTGGATTTCCAAATATCTCATCCAACAACCATCATCTATCCTAAAATATGAGCACAAATTTAAAGACAGAGATGGTAGAGTTGATTCTAAAAATGACCCAGCAATATCATGTCCACAAGAAATTCTTTTCATATCTAATGATATAGAGTGGTTGAAATTAGAAGATTAGAAAATATATATTATGTAAAATATAATCAAAAGGAAGAAGAGGGTGGATATATTAATATCAGATAAAGTAGACTTCAGAATAAAGAAAATTTCCAGGAAAAGAGAGGAGAACAAATTACAATAAACAGTTCAGTCTTCAAGAAGACATAACAAGCCTAAAATTGTATGCATCAGACAAAAGAATATGTAATGGAAAACTGATAGATTTTACGGGACAGATCCAAAATTATATGTGCATACTTCAACACCCATCAGTCAGAAATTTCCAGAACAACTAGCTAGAAATCAGCAAGGTATATAATAACTCATCAACGCAATCAATCAACCAGTACGAACTGACATTTATAGAACACTGCAGCCAACAACAGCAGAATATACATTTCTTTTTTGTGCCCATGGAACATATATGAAATTATGCTATCCTAATTCATAAAACAAACCTTGAAAATTTTAAGAAATTGAATGATACATAGTATATTATCTGATCATGATATATTCAAACTGGAAATAAATAACAGAAAGGCAAAAGGAAAAGTTCTAAACACATGCAGAAGAAATGTTTAGTGAACATGAAGAGAACAATTAGATTATGTAAAATAAAATACAGGAAGAAGTAATACAAAATATAAAAGAACAATACCAAAAAAGAACAGAGCATCAGTAAGCTGTAAGATAGTTAAGCTAAATAGTTTAAAAATAAATAAATAAATAAAACTCTAAATCCATAGTTACAAAGAACTCACTAACACCCAAGCACAGGAAGCATGGAGTAACAGAGCATATTATAATCAACTTTTTCAACCAGCTGTAAACAGGTAATACTAAAACAAATGTTGAATAAACAAACTTTACATGCAGAGGAAAAAGGCAAGTATCACTAGTAGGAACACAGGTGACCTAATCACATTGAACAGTTTTGCCCTGACATCCTCCAGTACTTTTCTAATACCTGACCCCAGTGCTGAAAAACTCTCCTGCTTTTTGTTTCATTGAAGTTGAGTTCAACCTCTGTCCTCTACTGAAATAGTCTTGATTAAGTCTCACTTGACTGTGCAGGCAGTGCAATTTTTCTTTGACATTGCAAAAATATTTTTAAAGCACAGGAAAAACAAGCAAAATGTCAGTTTGGATGTTCACTATAAAGATATAAAAATGATATTAATGAGGTTAGTCTTGGCTAGCAGTTTTAATTTTCAAATAACTTTATTGAGGTATAATTCACATTCTGCAAAATACATCTTTTTAAAGTATAGAAGTCAGTTATTGTAGTCACAGAGTTGTGCAAACATTTATATCTAATATCAGGATATTTTCATTACCCTAAAAGGAGACATCATACACATCAGCAGTTACTCCCAATTTTCCTATCATCCCAGTCACAAGCATTCATGAATCTATGGATTTATCTATTCTGGATATTTCATATAAATGGAAGAATACCATACGTGGTATTTTGTGATGGGCTTCTTTCACTTACTATAATACACCTGCAATTTTCAGGTACAAGTCATTCTCATTCTATTCTCATAGTGGAATGTCACAAACTTTGTTTTATTTATTTTTTTGGCCGAGTCAGGTCTTAGTTGCGGCATGCTGGATCTTTTCGTTGTGCATGCAGGCTTTTTGTTGTGGCGTGCGGATTTTCCCTCTCTAGCTGTGGCGTGCAGGCTCCAGGGTGCATGGGCTTTGTAGTTGTGTTGTGTGGGCTCTGTAGTTTGCAACATACAGGCTCTCTTGCTGAGGCGTGTGAGCTCAGTAGTTGTGGCACGTGGGCTTAGTTGCCCCGTGGCATGTGAGATCTTAGTTCCGTGACCAGAGATAGAACCCACGTCCCCTGCATTGGAAGGTGGATTCTTTACCACTGGACCAACAGGGAAGTACCTGGAATGTCACAGACTTTTAAAGTTGTGTTTTAAATAGAACAGCAGAAATCAAGAGTTATCATCTAAGAGACAGAAGAAAAAAGTTACTGTAGGACATGAGGGATATAACTAAATCAATTTAGAAGAAAAAAGGGGAATTCAGCTTATCCCTATATGCTTTCTACCTGTAAATCCTTAACAACCATATATTTAATTAATTAGACTGAACTAGTATTTCTTCTCTAATGAATAAATAAGCAGGTAGCGAGAAATGATAATATATAGATAGCTTTGTATACATCACCAATATCCAGTGATACTCACACTTAATGTGGTTCCCTCACACTTAAAAACACCAGGACTTAAAATAATCAATGGTCTAAAAAATACAGAACAGGACAGTTTTGAAAAGTATGAGGAAAATCAATATTTATCAGCAAAGATGTGTCTACTGTATTATAAGCTCCTATGAATATTTCTCCATCATCATCTTAATGAACATTTTGAATAGATTTAGACAAAGTGGAATGTTCTTTCATCTTCAGATAGTTTTTTGTGTGTAACAGGAATATCAAATTATTGCACAGTGTTGTTAGCAGAGTCATATGCCTCTCCTGGTAAATAGAAATGGGTCCTGTGAATCAGTAAGGGCAATTCACTAACTTCTAAAAATTTTCTAATCTTGTACTCTAATTATTTGATGTTTTCTTTTCTGTTGTTACTTGCTAATATACAGACCCCTAGATACCATATCATATCCCAAGACATAGCTGGGAGTCTATTTTTAGAAATTCCATGTCTCCCTCATTCTCACCTAGTTTATTGCCAAAATTTGTCTTTCTGTATTATATTTTTCCTTTAACAAAGCAACTATGTTTTAAAATATATTAGCTTTCCATCTGGATGTTACTTCTTGTTTTATCTATCACCTAGGTAACAAAACAAAGTTCAGTATTATTTGATAAGGGTCAACAGAGAAGTTAGTTTAACTGATAACACACACATGCTCACCTACCTTAAAGTGGCTTGTATTTCAGAGAAGCATATTCTCAATACAATTTTGTTTTAAGTTTCACAATTCAGCTAATGGAGTAAACAACTTATGAAGCATCAGCTTGAAAGCTGCAGCATTTGGCATCAAATCTTAGAGCAGCTTTTAACAGCAAAGGAGACAAATATGTTTCAGAGTTGCTGCTTCTATGATTTCTCACAACACAGCAGAAGTGAAAAGCAAATCCCACAACCTTGAAAAGCTCTTTGCCCTTGGTTGTATGACACTGTATTTTCTTTTCTGTCCTCTTCATGTTCCCTCTCTCTAGCTCTCTCCCATGTATCTTAATAGCAATCAAGTGCTTCTTCCAGGCCTAGCCTGACTATATTTCCTAGTCAACTTAATGACCCGGCTCATTTGTTCACTATGCTGCAGCATGACTAATCACTCTTCCCAAAACTTTTCATTGAAAGGTTTTTTGTTTTTTTTTCTTTTAATCTATCTAACACTCTATAGTGTTTCTTATATACTAGGAACTCTTCTAGGTGCCATATAATAATCCATAATTCTCAGAGCAACAGTATGCAATATATACTATTATTATCCCTATTTTACAGATGGGAAAGTTAAGCTCAGAATAGGTTAAGTAAATTTCCCAAGATCACCAATTAATGTGTGGTGAGATTTAGATTCAAATCTACATTGTTTGGATCTAGATTCTGCTTTTGACTATAATTCCATATTTATCACTAGGATAGGCATGTTCTTTCCTATTCTAAATCCTACATTCAATGTTGGAGACACTGCAGTTTTGATATTCTCCATACCTTCATTTTGGGAGATATCACCTTCATCTTGCTTTATCAGTGCTCCTTCATGACCCATGATAAATGTTTCTCATCACTCAGACTTGTTCCACAGCTGACTGTAAATTTGAACATCCTATGTTTAAAACACAAACTCCTGTGCTCCATCATTTGCCTTACCTGTATTCACTACATTTATCCTTGATTTTACAGCAACTTCCATTCTTTCCTGTCTTCACTTATTTCATATTCTAGTTGATATTATCTGCTTCTGCAGCCTATTACTTCATTCAATCTCTTGCCAAGTGTAGCAAAATTTCCATAATATTTTTTACATTAACCATGTGGATAAATATTATCCCAACTCTTAGTTACCCCATTTGTATCTAGGTTGCTGAAAATCAGTGGAAAAAAATCAAATGGATTACTAAACAATTCATGTTTACATTTGTATCCAGAGGTTGCATTCATGGCCTTGGGCCTAATATATTCAGTTTTTCACTGGATCACTCAAAGACATCTCAAAAGAAGGATATTTTAATTTTAGATCAGCTTGTTCTATGAAATTAAATGCAGACATTTCATCTAATTGGAGGGTCTAACATGTGGTCAAAACCCAACAAATGTCCCTCTCATAAAATAAATCTAATTTCTTCTAATTACTGCCTATTGTGCTTGATGTGAAAACTTAAAGCCTTAAACCATTGTGTAAAGAAAGGCCTGTGCGACCATGCATAATTTAATATCCTGCCTATCCCTACATCTCATATTTTCCTCTTTCTCTTAATTACCCTACTCTACATACTCTGCTCTCTCAATTGTCTAGCACAGCAACTCTTTCCTACCACAGAGCATGTGCTCTCTCCTACTGAAGTATCCTTTCAAGCACTCTCAACAACCATTGCTACATAACATTGTTCATTTCTCAGTTTAAATATCTCCACAGTAGATATTTAATCTACTACCACCCTGTAACCATCACCATTTTTTTATATTTATACATCCTTGTGTTATCAATTTGTTGCTTATTTATTTGTTTTCTGGTTTGTTTTCCTGACAGAACACTATATTGTTAAAATGAAAACTAAAATCAAGAGTAACTAATCTCTGATTTTAAATAATTTTTCTCAGCATGTTGTCTGGCAGAATAGGCACTCAACACATAATTGAAAGAAACACATGAGTGAGACCAAATGACACCTTAAGGAACCCCCTTAGAAGCAAATGGCTAAGAGTGCCACTGTGTGCGCCCTAAATCAGCTGCCACTGGTGCAAAACAGGGACGTCCAAAAACATAGTCATATCCAGGCTTAGAAATGAAACTACCAATTATATTCTAGGAATTTGGTCCTATTTGCTCAATATTCTTTCTCTTTCAGTGAGTAAATATGGGAGTTAGAGGGCCTTACACCTTGTGCTACCAGTATTCTTGTATGCTAGCACTTTTGCATGCTTAAATTTCTTCCTAAACAAGAGATACATGTGGTCATTGTAATTCCTGTACCTAGAAAAATAAGTCATTCACAAGGTCACTATACAGGTACTACTGAATAAATAGACTGGCTATCCTTAAAATTAAATTTCTTCATCTTGCAGTATCTTCAAATCTTTCTCTGCCTGGCAAAATTCTACTTATGCAATAACATGGAAACCAAATGTTGTCCTTCTAAAAAAAATCTTTAAAATCCAGAAAGATTTCAGTAATATATTCATATATATATACAGACACATATGCACACCACATAAACACCTAAGGGGATCATGTGTTACATGAGGTGTTTTAAAGAAACATTTTGGTTATTTCCATTTTTCTTGTTTCCAGATTCCCAGGTTTTTGTCATAACTCCTATCCATAACATTCTTGTTTTCAAGTAATAAGACTTTTACAACTTGATAAATTAAATAATTGCTTTTTTTCCCCTTAAGTAGATTTTTCTTGAATGCCATTGCCCTCTATAATATTCTAACTCACCTTGGAGTTTTATTTATCATTTAATGCTGGGTCTTAACTAACAGACTTTTAGCATCTATTGATAGAAGCATATGATTCATTCCCTTAAATTTTAATATAGTAAATTGTTTTGATAATTTGTAATGGCAAAAGTTGTCTGTAGGGGGCTTCCCTGGTGGCACAGCGGTTGAGAGTCTGCCTGCCGATGCTAGGGGACACGGGTTCGTGCCCCAGTCCTGGAAGATCCCACATGCTGCAGAGAAGCTAGGCCCGTGAGCCATGGCCGCTGAGCCTGCGCGTCCGGAGCCTGTGCTCCGTAGCGGGAGAGGCCACAGTGGTGAGAGGCCCGCGTACCGCAAAAAAAAAAAAAAAAAGTTGTTTGTATTCTTAGGCTCTGTATTTTTGTTTTTTCACTGGATTTTTACTAAGATTTTGTTTAGAATTTTTGCATCAATATTTATATTTGGTTCTTAGTTTGATTTTAATTATGCATATAAGGTTATGGTAGCACTGTGCTGCTCTAAGAAATTATACTGATTTTCTATTTCTTAGTCTTAAAATAATTTAATGGTATTTGTATTATAAGTTCTTTCAAGGTTATTTGTGAGCCATTTGGGCTGATAAATTTTTATATGTATATCTCTAACCAGCTTTACAGCCTCCATTTTAATTAATATCTTCTAGTAATGCATTTAATACAAGCCAATTTATGTAATTGTTTTTTCTAGGAAACAATGCATTACTTGTGATGTAGATTACAGGTATTTGTGGCTGAGTACTTGGTAGATTTTTAACATCATATATTAATATGAATGTATATACATATCTGAATATACACACACACATATTTGAAAGTATAATCCTTAAGAGGTTAATGACTCTGTTATTCATTTCTTAAACTTTAAAAATGCATTTTATATCTATTAGACATTTCATATCCCTAGAAATTTATTTTAACTTACAATCATAAAAGTGGTCTCATCTTTTCTGCTTTTTCATAACTAGACATTAAATTTCTGTCATATACAGCAACTTATTGCAAATTGAAACTGTCTCATACAGTATACCTATCAATTCAATGTCATGTTAAACTCAAAATCTATATTGTTCTAATATTATTATTGTCACTACTGCTTTTTTTAGTTATCTGGCATCACTTTCCATGAAATTTTTTAAAACACTTTTTAAATAACTTTATGTATACATTATGTTAAATACATATAATTTTTGTATTTTTATTTATGGGCAATCTGGTAGTCTCTGTATTTTAACAGGACTATTTAATACATGCTTGATGTAATGATGGGTGATTTTAAAATATTTATTTTTTCCTGTTATATTTTTAAAACTATTTTAGTCATTTTCACTCTTCATCATTTCTATTTGTTGTTGAAATAGATATTCATTTTTTCCTCTTTGTTACTTTGTAAAACTCTAATACAACTTCTCAT
The DNA here is from genome assembly GCF_937001465.1 of Orcinus orca. Taxonomy (NCBI): domain Eukaryota; kingdom Metazoa; phylum Chordata; class Mammalia; order Artiodactyla; family Delphinidae; genus Orcinus; species Orcinus orca. Next base: position 42,126,543 of record NC_064576.1, on the reverse strand, counting down.
TTCATTCATGATTACCTTTCCTTTCTGGTTACTTATAATTAGACACAAATTTCTCTACTGTCTTTACACACAACATTTCCACTATTTTCTCCAGTAAGTTGCACTTGTTCTCCCACCAAGACACTGTAACCCAGCCCTCCACGCCCACTTTTATAGGACAGGCTATTATGGAAACTAATCTTTCTCCCCTTCCCATCCTCCGTATGTTTGTAGGCTTTTAGACTGTTGAGAAGCAATATATTTCTCACAGAAGTCTTAAGATTTTCTTTCACTGTCTTCCATGTTCCGGTTTTGAAAAAAAACAAAAAAAAACAGAAAACAAAAACCAAGTCTGATAACTTATATTTGAAGTACAATATTCCCAGGAATCATATTTTTCTCACTTTCTTTTGAATTGGAGATTTCTATTGTATATTCTTTGTATGTTTTTCAAACAGTCCCCTAGAATCTCAGTGAGACATTTACCTTCAGATTTAAAACTATTTTCACTTGAGATATTTTCTTCTAATTCTTACATAGTATTCTCCTCTCTTTTCTCTCTTTTTTTAAAAATTTCTGCTTTTGAAATTCTTGTTACTCATCTTTTCAAAAATCTTTTGTATCTGTTGTCTAATTCTCCTATGATTTCCCTCATAATTTTTTTTTTTTTTTTTTTGCAGTACGCAGGCCTCTCACTATTGTGGCCTCTCCCATTATGGAGCACAGGCTCCAGACACACAGGCTCAGCAGCTATGGCTCACGGGCCTAGCTGCTCCACGGTATGTGGAATCTTCCCGGACCAAGGCACGAACCCGTGTCTCCTGCATCGGCAGGCGGACTCCCAACAACTACGCCACCAGGGAAGCCCCTTTCCCTCATAATTTACACCTTATTTTATTTTGGCTCTATGCTCTAACATTTTTTTTTTTTTTTTTTTTTGTGCAGAACACAGGCCTCTCTCACTGTTGTGGCCTCTCCTGTTGCGGAGCACAGGCTCTGGATGCGCTGGCTCAGCAGCCATGGCTTACAGGCCCAGCCACTCCACGGCATGTGGGATCTTCCTGGACCAGGGCATGAACCCGTGTCCCCTGCATTGGCAGGCAGACTCTCAACCACTGTGCCACCAGGGAAGACCTAACATATCTTCTTGATCTTCATGGTCACTGATTATGATCTCAAAGTGAATACCATAGTTTCCTTCACTTTATGTATTGAATTAAAAAAAGAAATTACATGCTTTGATTCCACACACCAAACAAAAGTATTGTATTTAAATATTCTGTTTTGTTTTTCTCAGTTTTATTTTTATTTTGTGTCCTCTTCTGATAATTTGATCAATTCTTAATCTGTATGAGTGTAGACTGATTGTTTTTTTTCTCAGTTTCTCAGGGAATTCAGTTGTTGGATTATCTTATTACAATTCACAGAAAATGAAGTAGATTCTCCCACTTACATCTTTGTACAGGGGCCACTGTGAGACATTTAAAGATTTAGGAAGAGTTCTATCTGCTCCCTGCTCTACCTGAACTCTTATCCTCAGAATTAGATAGGCTCTTCATACTAATTTCAATGATACCCTGTTTTTTTCTTGTTCCACATGGATCAGCAAAATGACTTCTCTGGGTTGTACAATATCTGTTGACAAATCTCATCTGCTTCTGTTGCTTTCTGTTCCTCCTCCACAAGTTCTCTAACACTGGGCTCAGTTCACAGGAGAGAAAGCATAGTAGCTTGTGTATGGTCAGATATCTACAGAGCCCAAAACTTCATTCTCACTCACCTCCCTTCCAGGTACAGTAGGAGTTTCACTCAGGAGATGTAGATAATTGGGAAAAGGGAGTGGATAAAACCAGCACCTTCTCAAAATCCCTTCCCTAAAACTTTATCCATCTCTACATTTTTATTTTCTTTTTTACATTATCACTTTCTTCAAAGTTTTTATTTAATTAGACTCAGTATATTGCAATTATTTATTTACATGTCTTACTATTAATTTGAATTTCGAGAGGGCAGTATCAACATACTCTCTGCTGTTATACTGTGGTGCCTTGTACTCTACTAAGCACCATGTATATATATAAACATTTAAAATGTTCTACCTCATATGTGCTTACACAGGACTTTATTAGCATTAGGGTAATATTCATTTTAAAGTCCATATTTAATTATTAGAATACTGGTTTGTCTAACCAATGTAAACACTATATTCACAATTCAGAGAAAAAATTATAGTTTGTCATTCATCAAAATATGCAAATAAATAATTGCATTACTTTTATTTGGAGGTATTTTTCTAAGTATAAATGAACAATTCAATTTTTAATTATATATTTTAATATTTCCACAGTGATGAGAAACACTTTAAATGAGTCTCTAAAATGTTTTTCATTTTTCTGTTATTGGAAACTTCACACTCATTACTATTATATTTCATTTTATAAATACTTGCACAAGATACTATTTTAATTATAAAAATGTGATTTTTAGGGCTTCCCTGGTGGCACAGTGATTGAGAGTCCGCCTGCCAATGCAGGGGATGTGGATTTGTGCCCCGATCTGGGAAGATCCCACATGCTGTGGAGTGGCTAGACCCATGAGCCATGGCTACTGGGCCTGCGTGTCCAGAGCCTGTGCTCCATAACAGGAGAGGCCACACCAGTGAGAGGCCCATGTACCACAAAAAAAAAAAAAATGTGATTTTTACCTACTTAAATCATTGTTAGGAATGACAATCAAACATGTGAGTTCGCTAAACTTTTGGGACAATTGAAGTACTGTCAATTTTTAATAATTGTTAGGCATATATAATGTATCATGGCAAAATATCTATGGTACTCTCTAAAGAATTATTTTTAAACTTGATAATAATACAATATTTAATAAATTTATTTTCTGTTCTGCAGAACAATGAAAAGTATGCTATAAAAAATATAGGTGCTAGATGTGGTATACAATTCACAGCAACATGGATGGACCTAGAGAGGACAAATATCATATTATATCTCTTATATGTGGAATCTAATAAAAAGGATACAAATGAACTTATGTACAAAACAGAAATAGATTCACAGACATATAAAACAAACTTATGGTTGCCAAAGAGGATGGGAGAGGAATAAATTAGGAATCTAGGATTAAAATATACACACTAGTATCTATAAGATATATAACCAAAAAATACCTACTGTATAATATAGGAACTATACTCAATATGTGTAATAACCTATAAGGGAAAAGAATCTGAAAAAGAATATATATATGTATGTATTCTTTTAGATGTATGTATAGCTGAATTACTTTGCTATACACCTGAAACTAACACAACATTGTAAATGAAGTATACTTCAATAAATATAGGTGCTTAAAATAATGAACATTTTAAATTAAAAAGCATTCACTACACAATGATTATTTTACCTTTATGTATGTGGTTTTTATGTGATTCTAATATCACATAATGATTTTCATGTGATTCCAATGACTTTCATGTGATTCTAGTAATAGTAAGCAGTAAGATAAAGATAACTAAATCATTTTTACAGATTGTAATGTTGGTTTTTCAATAACTACAATAAAACTAAAATATATAATCACATGTATACTATTATAATTTGTCTTGAGTTATCTCTAATTTTTTCCAGGTTTATTGAGACATAATTGACACAAAATAATAAGTTTAAGGTGTACAGTGTATTTATCTAATATACATGCATATTACAAATGTCCCACCATGTTATACATTAGATCCCCAGAATTTATCACATAGTTTGGAACTTTGTACCCTTTGACCAACATCTCCCCATTCCCACACTCCCCAGCCCTGGTAACCAGCATTCTATTCTCTGTTTCTATGAGTTCAGCTCTTTTGGATTCTGCATATATGTCATATCACATAGTATTTGTATTTCTTTCTGACATTTCATTTAGCAAATTGCCCTTAAGGTCTTTCCATATTTTCTTTTGTTAATAATGCTGCAATGAATATGGAAGTGCAGATATCTCTTGGAGATACTATTTACATTTTCTTTGGGTATATACTCAGAAGAGGGATTGCTGAATCATGTTATTTCTTGTTTTAATTTTTGAGGAAACTGCATATTGTTTTCCATAGTGCCTCCACCAATTTACATTTCCATCAACAGTGCATAAAGGATCACATTTCTCACATCCTCATCAACTCTTATTATCTCTTGTATTTTTTGATAATAGCCAGTTTAATAGGTGTGATGTGATATCTTATTTTCATTTTCCTGATATTTAGTGATATTGAACATCTTTTCATGTACTTGTCCATTCGTATATCTTCACTGAAAAAATGTCTCTTCAGATCCTATGTCCATTTTATTTTATTTTTTCTACTGAGTTGTATGAGTTATTTATATATTTTGAATATTAACTCCTTGTCAGGTATATGACTTGCAAATATTTTCTCTTGTTCTGTAGACTGCCTTTTTAGTTTGTTGATACTGTTTCTTTTTCTGTACAGAATTTTTTTAGCTTGATTAGTCCAACTTATTTATTTTTGCTTTTGTTGTTTGTGATTTTGGTATCATTCCCAGAAAACTGCTGTCCAGACCAATGTCAGGAACTTCTTCCCTAAATTCTCTCCTAGGAGTTTTATGGTTTCAGGTATGATGTTTAAGTCTTTAATTGAATTCAACTTCATTTTTGTGAGTGGTGTTAGATAGGAGTCCAATTCATTATTCTGCATGTGGTTATCCAGTTTTCCCAACACCTTTTATGTAAATATCTATTCCCCATTGACTATTCTTGGCGTCCTTGTCAAATATTTATTGACTGTATATGTGGGGGGTTATTTCTGGGCTCTAATTCTGTTTCATTGGTCTATATGTCTATATTTATGCCAGCACCACACTTTTTTGATTACCATAGCTGCATAGTGTAGTTTAAAATTAGGAAGTGTGATGCTTCTAGCATCTCCTTTTAATATCCTTTGACAGTTATATCTGTCACTCTCTCTGTCTTTCCCCACCCCCCAGTCATACAGCTCATGATTCTGTACTCACCCCAATCCATCCAAACTCATTCTTTTTCTCCAATGGTGTGCTAGAACTTCTCGTCTGAAATCCTGGACTTCCACATAGGCTGTCTCTCATCTGTTGGTAATTGTCTAAGGCAGAGTTCTCCTCAGGCTCCTGAACCATGACCAAGATGGGCTGGAGCCAGTTCATGGGCCACTTGGGGTGGGGGGCAGAGTCAGGACCTAGGTTTGTCTGTCTATTACCTGACTCATAGGTGGTTGGGACTCATCCTGAGTCTCTTGGTATATAGTGCTTTATCCCTCAGCTCCCTCAAAGGCACTTTTGTCTGTGGATGGATGATGAATTTCTGTTGTTGAGGAGGGGAAAAAAAACAAATGATGTCTTATGCTGCCATGATGCTGATGTCACTCAAAATAGCACTAATTTTGATGTTCTTTTTATATGCTTTCTTGGATTTTAATATCAAAAGTTTACAGAATCAAACAAAATCTTACTTTTTACAAAGGAATTGTAGGATGTGAAAATTTTCATAAGAAATTATAGTACATTAAAATTGAATAATGTATAAGTACATGTATATGAAAAATATTTTGCATGATATCTCAGAATGCCTAGCTGTCTTGAACAATTATTTTTTATTCGTATTTATTGTATAAAGCATTACTAATTTTAAAGTCTACTTTGTTGGAATATATTTAAAATATGCTTACCTTATCAAGTAAATAATTGACTTATAAGTCCTCTCTTCAAAATGACTTTATAGCCTCCAGCATTAAATATGCTAAGAAAAATATTTTGATTTAGAAATGGTCATTTTAAATTTCCTATATTTGTATCTTAGTCATGGTGTAACTTGGTGCATCAATTAATTTATGTAAAAAACATGGTTATGGCTATGGGCCAATATATAATTTGATATTAAACTTTGGAAAAGATGATGAATACCAAATACATAATTATTTCATGAATATAAGCAACCACTGCAGTACTTAGTCTTTAATCTTTTGTTTTAACCACATGAATGGAAATATCTTCCTATTTTAGTTGACTAAACTGCCCTTAAAAATGTTTTCACATGTATTTGCTATCAGATAAATTCAAGAGAATTGTAACATTTGTACTACAAATTTTGTTTGATGCAGGATTCAATATCTAAAGCATTAGTTACACTAATGTATTTTTTACTGTTTATATAGCATGAAAACTGTATTTAACTTAACTGATTCAGTACCATGCAATTTCAATAGAAGTTTATGTCTTATTCTTTTAAGTTCACATATGATTGCCCATTCTCTGTTTCTCTCACTCTTTCTTTCACACACACACACACACACACACACACACACACATACAGAAACTGTAGAAAGCGTGATGAACATATTTAAAGGGGTTTTGAGACATTATTCCTGAGGATTCAACTTATCCTTCAACCTGCTCAATAAGGAAATAAAGAAACATTATTTGAAACAATTGTTTGGGGCAAGAGTGGCTTTCCTTAATGGCACCTTACAAAATTATAAGGCTTTCAGGAAGAGCTAAAATAGTCCCAAAGCCAATAATGGTCTACCTGATTGTGGTTCAAAGTTTTTGTGTTATACTCTATAAAGTACAGAATGTTTTATGTCTTCTCTACTCCACTTATTCATTTCCAGTTTTACAAACAGAATTATAATTGGATAAAATGATCTAATGATTTATGCAGGAGTATAAATGCCCAAGAATATTTTGAAAATGTTTAAAAAAAATAGTGAGAGATGGATTATTTTATGGTGTAGCAGAAGATTTATAAAACCTCATTGTTAAAAAATTAACATGGTTTTGTACAGTGAAGACAAATAAAACAGTGGACCAAATCAAAATATCTAGTTATAGGTCTTAATGTATACTGGATTTTAGATGAGAACATTTAGTTATTTCTATTCAGAAGAAAATAAATTATACTTATATAATGAGCCAACCACATAGAAGAAAGTAAACTAGTATTTTCCATTTATACTGTAAATTAAATGAAATTTCATGCATATTAAAAAAATGTTAAAAAGGCTAAAACAAATACAAGAAATTGTTAGTTACTAACAGATAATATAGTAACTTAGATTATGTGGGTGGAGAAGGAATAGAGAGGGATGCAATGTATAAAGCTTTTGCCATATATTTAGAATAATATCCATGCATCAAGACTAACTGGTATCCTGAATAGTAGTAAGAGATTTCATGTGCTCAAGGATTATAATGTAAAGTTATGACAAAAGGTTCAATGACAGAATTGAAAACAATAGTTGAAAAAGTGTCAGCAAAGATAGGAAGTGGTATCTCTGGCTAGTTACAGAAGATAAATTTTGCAAACTCCACTGATCATCAGTAATGTCTCTCCTCCCATTATCTCTAATTTTTCCAAATATTACTTGTTTTGTTGTTGACTTTGTTTTTGTAGTTGTTATTTAAACATTAATGAATTCATGGCTAATGAAATAGTCTGTTTATTTTCCCTTATTTTATTCATTTTACTTCAATAAAGAAAACCCAAACATACACAGATATACAAGTAATAGAATAATGAATTCATATGACAACTTCAACAGGTGTCAAATCATAGGCAATATTTTTTTTCTCTATACTCTCATCCACTGCCCATACTGAAGAATATTTGAGGTAAAACCCAGATCTGTATATTAGCTTTACACATATTTTGCACTTTTCTTTAAAAATATAAATGTTCCTTAAAAATCTTATCCATAATATTATCACACAACATAATTAATAATCACTTAATATTATTAGACATTAGTTTTCAATTTCTCAACTGTTTCATATATCCCTGTTCCCCTATACTATCTTCCAAATGTCTTTCCTCTTTTTTGTGAAGAAATTTTCCTATAGGAAAATATCAAGTGGTTTTATGCGCATTCAGTTGGATCACCAAAAAGAGATGAGAGTAAGAATAGGGTCAAGGAGAAGTCAGAATAAATGTCATATTGCTAAAAATTATCCAAATTCAATGAAAAATATAAATACACATTTCTCCAAGAAGTTCAACACACCATAAATAGCATAAACTATGCTAATACAGATACAATCCTTTGAGTTTAAAATAAACAACTAAATAACACCAAATTTAAAAAGTAATGGTGAAATAAAGGTATTTCACCCATAACGAGGCTGAGATAATTCAACTGCAGCAGAACTGTACTATAAAAATGATGTTCTTTTAGCAGAAGGACAATATTACAACAGGAAAACATGGATTCAACAAAGAAGTTTGGAGTGTAAGTGATTTTTCTATGATCACTTTTTTCCAGAAGTGTTTTTTCCTAGATTCTTTAGAATTTTCTACATAGATTATCAAGTAATTTGTAAAAATAGACAATCTTATTTTTTGGCTCAATCTGTATACCTTCTCTCCTTTCTTGTCTTATTTCAACAAGTAGGACTTCTTAGAACAACGTTGAAAAAGACAGCTGAGAAAAGATAAAATTGCTTTATTCACAATTTGGTGGGAAAGTGTTTCACTTCTCACCATTAAGTGTGATATTAGCTGTAGGCTTTCTTTTTGAAGATATTATTTTTCTTTCAACTTTATTGAGGTAATATTCAACAAACAAAATCATGATATTTAAAGTGTATAATGTGATGATTTGATATAGTATACACTGTGAAAGGATTTCCTACATCAAGATAACTTATCCATCACCTCACATATTTACTTGTGTGTGTGTGTATGAGAACACAAGTTCTGCTCTCTTAAAAGATTTAAATTATACAATGTAGTATTATCAGTTATAGTCATCATGTTATTATGTTATGCATCATGTTATACATTAGGCCCTCAGACCTTAGTCACTTCATAATGGAAAGTTTGTACCCTTTACTGGCTTCTCCCTATTTCCTCCACCCCCTGATCCTTGGCAACTACCTTTCTCCTCTCTGTTTCCATGTGTTCAACACTTTTAAAAAAATAAAATTCCACATATAAGTGATACCCTGCAGTATTTGTCTTTCTCTTTCTTTATTTCACTTAGCATAATGTCCACCAGTTTCATCCATGCTGTCACAAATGACAAGATTTCCTTCTTTTTATGGCTGAATAAATATAGATGCAGATACAGATATAGATACATCTTATATTTTCTTTATCTAGTCATCTATCTATGTACACTAACTTATTTCAGATCTTGGCTGTCATGAGTTATACTGCTATGATTATGTTCTTTATCAAATTTAATGTATTCCAATTTGATAGAAGTTTTTGTCATGAATTAGTATTGGTTTTTCTCAGTTGCTTATTCTGTATCAATTGATATAGATACATGATTTTTCTTCTTTCAACTGTTTATGTAGTGGATTATATTGATTGACTCTTGAAAACACCTTAAAAATTTAAAGAACTGTAATTGTATAAAACATATTCTCAGGATAAGTGGAATTAAACTAGAAATAAAAAAAAGATATGTGTAATATTCCCACATAATTTGAGAGTAAACAACATGTTTCTAAATAATACATGGATCAAAGAAGAATCTTAAGGAAATATTAAAAAATGGAACTGAATGAAAATGAAAATACAACTTATCAAGATCTGTGGAATATATCAAAAGAAGTGCTTATAGGGAAACATTGTACCAAATTCTTATTTTAGAAATTAACAAAGAGCTAAAATCAATAATTTAAAATAAATGTTAAAAAAATAATTTAATATTAAAGCTATCAGGATAAAGGAAATAACAAAAAATATTGTGTAAGTCAATTGACTGAAAAATCCAAAAATTGATGAAAAATATCCTGGAACTAATAAGAGATTATAAAAAGGCCCAAGGATAAAGGATAATATACAAAACCCATTTATTTACTAAATAATAGCAAGGTACAATTAGAATATGAAATTTAAAAAAATATCATTTGTTACAGCACCAACCAAAAAATGAAATACTTAGATATAAATCTAGTAAAATACGTATAGGTTCTATACATGGAAAACTAAAAACTGTGATAAAAAATTAGATATCCAAATAATTTTAGTGTTATTTTGTGTTCATGGTCTGGAAGACTCAACAGTGTTGAAATCTCAATTCTTCCCCACTTGATCTATGATTCACTGCATTCCCAGTCTGAATCTCAGCAAGGTTTTTCGTGGATTTCTACAAACGGATTTTAAGGTTTATATGAAAAGTCAAACTATCTAGAATAGCTAAAAAAAATACTGAAGAAAGAGAAGCAAATGGATGTCTTACCCCTGATTTCAAGGATGACTGTAAAGCTACATTAAGCAAGACAGTGTGGTATTGACAAAAGAATAGACAATGATCAATGGAACAGAATAGACATCCAAGAAATACAACCAAACAAAAGAGATATCTGATCTTTAATTATGGGGCATATCCCTTTTATGGGAGAAAGGTAATCTTTTCAACAAATTGTGTTAGGAAAAATTAGACATTTATAAGCAAAACAATGAAGCACAACCTAAAATTTACACCTTTCACAAAAAATAAACTAAGTGGATACAGAGATAAATCTAGTATGCAAAATTATAAACCTCCTACCAAAAAAAAGAGAAAATTAAGTGTCCTTGGTTTGGTCATAAGTTTATATATAGAGCAAGAGAACAAAAGCATAATGCCCAAAAGAAAAAAATAGATAAATTGGATTTTATTCAAATGAAAATTTTCTGCTCTGTGAAAGTCTCTGTTAATAGAATAAAAGACAAGCCACAAATTTGGAGACAATATTTGCAAGACACATATCTGATAAAGGACTTATAACCAAATTATACAAAGAACTCTTAAAACTGAAAAATTAGCAAACAATTTAACTAAAATCTGGGGAAGAGTTAAATAGACGTGTCACCAAAGAAAATATGCACAAGTCAAATAAGTGTAAGAAAAGATGTTCAATATTACTGATTAAAATTCAGTTGCATCATCAATTATTATGTCTTTTAAACCAGATTTTCAATAAAAGAAAATGTCCATGTTTTCTTCTACTTTGATGAATAGCTTGGATATTTTCTTTCTTTCTTTCTTTTTACATCTTTATTGGAGTATAATTGATTTACAATGGTGTGGTGTGCTAGTTTCTGCTTTATAACAAAGTGAATCAGTTATACATATACATATGTTCCCATATCTCTTCCCTCTTGCATTTCTCTCCCTCCCACCCTCCCTATCTCACCCCTCCAGGCAGTCACAAAGCACCGAGCTGATATCTCTGTGCTATGCGGCTGCGTCCCACTAGCTATCTACCTTACGTTTGGTAGTGTATATATGTCCATGCCTCTCTCTCGCTTTGTCACAGCTTACCCTTCCCCCTCCCCATATCCTCAAGTCCATTCTCCAGTAGGTCTGTGTCTTTATTCCTGTCTTATCCCTAGGTTCTTCATGACATTTTTTTTTCTTAAATTCCATATATATGTGTTAGCATATGGTATTTGTCTTTCTCTTTCTGACTTACTTCACTCTGTATGACAGACTCTAGGTCGACCCACCTCATCACAAATAGCTCAATTTCGTTTCTTTTTATGGCTGAGTAATAATCCACTGTATATATGTGCCACATCTTCTTTATCCATTCATCTGAAGATGGACACTTAGGTTGTTTCCAGCTCTGGACTATTGTAAATAGAGCTGCAATGAACATTTTGGTACATGACTCTTTTTGAATTTTGGTTTTCTCAGGGTATATGCCCAGTAGTGGGATTGCTGGGTCGTATGGTAGTTCTATTTGTAGTTTTTTAAGGAACCTCCATACTGTTCTCCATAGTGGCTGAACCAATTCACATTCCCACCAGCAGTGCAAGAGTGTTTCCTTTTCTCGACTCCCTCTACAGCATTTATTGTTTCTAGATTTTTTGATGATGGCCATTCTGACTGGTGTGAGATGATATCTCATGGTAGTTTTGATTTGCATTTCTCTAATGATTAACGATGTTGAGCATTCTTTCATGTGTTTGTTGGCAGTCTGTATGTCTTCTTTGAAGAAATGTCTATTTAGGTCTTCTGCCCATTTTTGGATTGGGTGGTTTGTTTTTTTGTTATTGGGCTGCATGAGCTGCTTGTAAACTTTGGAGATTAATCCTTTATCAGTTGCTTCATTTGCAAATATTTTCTCCCATTCTGAGGGTTGTCTTTTGGTCTTGTTTATGGTTTCCTTTGTTGTGCAAAAGCTTTGAAGTTTCATTAGGTCCCATTTGTTTATTTTTGTTTTTATTTCCATTACTCTAGGAGGTGGGTCAGAAAGAATCTTGCTGTGATTTATGTCATAGAGTGTTCTGCCTATGTTTTCCTCTAAGAGTTTGATAGTTTCTGGCCTTATATTTAGGTCTTTAATCCATTTTGAGCTTATTTTTGTGTATGGTGTTAGGGAGTGATCTAATCTCATACTTTTACATGTACCTGTCCAGTTTTCCCAGCACCACTTATTGAAGAGGCTGTCCTTTCTCCACTGTACATTCCTGCCACCTTTATCAAGATAAGGTGTCCATATGTGCATGGGTTTATCTCTGGGCTTTCTATCCTATTCCATTGATCTATCTTTCTGTTTTTGTGCCAGTACCATACCGTCTTGATAACTGTAGCTTTGTAGTATAGTCTGAAGTCAGGGAGCCTGATTCCTCCAGTTCCTTTTTTTGTTCTCAAGATTGCTTTGGCTATTCGGGGTCTTTTGTGTTTCCATACAAATTGCGAAATTTTTTGTTCTAGTTCTGTGAAAAATGCCAGTGGTAGTTTGATAGGGATTGCATTGAATCTATAGATTGCTTGGGGTAGTAGAGTCATTTTCACAATGTTGATTCTTCCAATCCACGAACATGGTATATCTCTCCATCTATTTGTATCATCTTTAATTTCTTTCATCAGTGTCTTATAATTTTCTGCATACAGCTCTTTTGTCTCCTTAGGTAGGTTTATTCCTAGATATTTTATTCTTTTTGTTGCAATGGTAAATGGGAGTGTTTTCTTGATTTCACTTTCAGATTTTTCATCATTAGTATATAGGAATGCCAGAGATTTCTGTGCATTAATTTTGTATCCTGCCACTTTACCAAATTCATTGATTAGCTCTAGTAGTTTTCTGGTTGCATCTTTAGGATTCTCTATGTATAGGATCATGTCATCTGCAAACAGTGACAGCTTTACTTCTTCTTTTCCGATTTGGATTCCTTTTATTTCCTTCTCTTCTCTGATTGCTGTGGCTAAAACTTCCAAAACTATGTTGAATAAGAGTGGTGAGAGTGGGCACCCTTGTCTTGTTCCTGATCTTAGTGGAAATGCTTTCAGTTTTTCACCATTGAGGATGATGTTGGCTGTGGGCTTGTCGTATATGGCCTTTATTATGTTGAGGAAAGTTCCCTCTATGCCTACTTTCTGCAGGGTTTTTATCATAAATGGGTGTTGAATTTTGTCAAAAGCTTTCTCTGCATCTATTGAGATGATCATATGGTTTTTCTCCTTCAATTTGTTAATATGGTTTATCACATTGATAGATTTGCGTATATTGAAGAATCCTTGCATTCCTGGAATAAACCCCACTTGATCATGGTGTATGATCCTTTTAATGTGATGTTGGATTCTATTTGCTATTATTTTGTTGAGGACTTTTGCGTCTATGTTCATCAGTGATATTGGTCTGTAGTTTTCTTTCTTTGTGACATCCTTGTCTGGTTTTGGTATCAAGGTGATAGTGGCCTCGTAAAAGGAATTTGGGAGTGTTCCCCCCTCTGCTATATTTTGGAACAGTTTGAGAAGAATAGGTGTTAGCTCTTCCCTAAATGTTTGGTAGAACTCGCCTGTGAAGCCATCTGGTCCTGGGCTTTTGTTTGTTGGAAGATTTTTAATCACAGTTTCAATTTCATTTCTTGTGATTGGTCTGTTCATATTTTTTACTTTTTCCTGATTCAGTCTTGGCAGGTTGTGCATTTCTAAGAATTTGTCCATTTCTTCCAGGTTGTCCCTTTTATTGGCATAGAGTTGCTTGTAGTAATCTCTCATGATCTTTTTTTATTTCTGCAGTGTCAGTTGTTACTTCTCCTTTTTCATTTCTAATTCTATTTATTTGAGTCTTCTCCCTTTTTTTCTTGATGAGTCTGGCTAATGGTTTATCTATTTTGTTTATCTTCTCAAAGAACCAGCTTTTAGTTTTATTGATCTTTGCTATTGTTTCCTTCATTTCTTTTTCATTTATTTGTGATCTGAATTTTATAATTTCTTTCCTTCTGCTAGCTTTGGGGTTTTTTTGTTCTTCTTTCTCTAATTGCTTGAGGTGCAAGGTTAGGTTGTTTATTCGAGATGTTTCCTGCTTCTTAAGGAGGGCTTGTATTGCTATAAACTTCCCCCTTAGAACTGCTTTTGCTGCATCCCATAGGTTTTGGGCCGTTGTGTCTCCATTGTCATTTGTTTCTAGGTATTCTTTTATTTCCTCTTTGATTTCTTCAGTGTTCACTTCGTTATTGAGTAGTGTATTGTTTATCCTCCATGTGTTTGTATTTTTTACAGATCTTTTCCTGTAATTGATATCTAGTCTCATGGCGTTGTGGTTGGAAAAGATACTTGATGCAATTTCACTTTTCTTAAATTTACCAAGTCTTGATTTGTGACCCAAGTTATGATCTATCCTGGAGAATGTTCCATGAGCACTTGAGAAAAATGTGTATTCTGTTGTTCTTGGATGGAATGTCCTATAAATATCAATTAAGTCTATCTTGCTTAATGTATCATTTAAAGCTTGTCTTTCCTTTTTTATTTTCATTTTGGATGATCTGTCCATTGGTGAAACTGGGGTGTTAAAATCCCCTACTCTTAATGTGTTACTGTCGATTTACCCTTTTATGGCTGTTAGTATTTGCCTTATGTATTGAGGTGCTCCTATGTTGGTTGCATAAATATTTACAATTGTTATATCTTCTTCTTGGATTGATCCCTTGATCATTATGTTCTGTTCTTCTTTGTCTCTTCTAATAGTCTTTATTTTAAAGTCTATTTTGTCTGATATGAGAATTGCTACTCCAGCTTTCTTTTGGTTTCCATTTGCATGGAATATCTTTTTCCATCCCCTTACTTTCAGTCTGTTTGTGTCTCTAGGTCTGAAGTGGGTCTCTTGTAGACAGCATATATATGGGTCTTGTTTTTATATCCATTAGCTGATCTGTTTCTTTTGGTGGGAACATTTAGTCCATTTACATTTAAGGTAATTATCGATATGTATGTTCCTATTCCCATTTTCTAAATTGTTTTGTGTTCATTATTGTAGATCTTTTCCTTCTCTTGTGTTTCTTGCCTAGAGAAGTTCCTTTAGCATTTGTTGTAAAGCTGGTTTGGTGGTGCTGAGCCCTCTCAGCTTTTGCTTGTCTGTAAAGTTTTTAATTTCTCCATTGAATCTGAATGAGATCCTTGCTGGGTAGAGTAATCTTGGTTGTAGGTATTTCTCCTTCATCACTTTAAATATGTCCTGCCAGTCCCTTCTGGCTTGCAGAGTTTTTGCTGAAAGATCAGCTGTTAACCGTATGGGGATTCCCTTGTGTGTTATTTGTTGTTTTTCCCTTTCTGCTTTTAATATGTTTTCTTTGTATTTAATTTTTTAGAGTTCGATTAGTATGTGTCTTGGAATATTTCTCCTTGGATTTATCCTGTATGGGACTCACTGTGCTTCCTGGACTTGATTAACTATTTCCTTTCCCATATTAAGGAAGTTTTCAACTATAATCTCTTCAAATATTTTCTCAGTCCTGTTCTTTTTCTCTTCTTCTTCTGGAACCCTTATAATTCGAATGTTGGTGTGTTTAATGTTGTCCCAGAGGTCTCTGAGACTGTCCTCAGTTCTTTTCATTCTTTTTTCTTTATTCTGCTCTGCAGTAGTTATTTCCACTATTTAACCTTCCAGGTCACTTATCTGTTCTTCTGCCTCAGTTATTCTGCTATTGATCCCTTCTAGAGTATTTTTAATTCCATTTATTGTGTTGTTCATCGTTGCTTGTTTCATCTTTAGTTCTTCTAGGTCCTTGTTCAATGTTTCTTGCATTTTGTCTATTCTATTTCCAACATTTTGGATCATCTTTACTATCATTATTCAGAATTATTTTTCAGGTAGACTACCTATTTCCTCTTCATTCGTTAGGTCTGGTGCATTTTTATCTTGCTCCTTCATCTGCTGTGTTTTTTTGTGTCTTCTCATTTTGCTTATCTTACTGTGTTTGGGGTCTCCTTTTTGCAGACTGCAGGTTCGCACTTCCCATTGTTTTTGGTGTCTGTCTCCAGTGGCTAAAGTTGTTTCAGTGGGTTGTGTAGGCTTCCTGGTGAAGGGGACTAGTGCCTGTGTTCTGGTGGATGAGGCTGGATCTTGTCTTTCGGTGGGCACGTCCACTTCTGGTGGTGTGTTTTGGGGTGTCTGTGGACTTATTATGATTTTAGGCAGCCTCTCTGCTAATGGATGGGTTTGTGTTCCTGTCTTGCTAGTTGTTTGGCATTGGGTGTCCAGCACTGTAGCTTGCTGGTCGTTGAGTGAAGCTGGATGCTGGTGTTGAGATGGAGATCTCTGGGAGATTTTCGCCATTTCATATTATGTGGAGCTGTGAAGTCTCTTGTGGACCAGTGTCCTGAAGTTGGCTTTTCCACCTCACAGGCACAGCATTGACTCTTGGATGTAGCACCAAGAGCCTTTCATCCACACGGCTCAGAATAAAAGGGTGAAAAAGTGGAAAGAATGAATTAGTAGAAGTAGAGAGAAAGAAAGAAAGAAAGAAGGAAAGAAAGAAAGGAGGGAGGAAGGGAGGGAGGAAGGAGAGAAGGAAGGAAAAAAAAGAAGATAAAGTAAGATAAAATATTAGAAAGTTATTAAAATAAAAAATAATTATTAAGAAAAAATAAATGGACGGATAGAACCCTAGGGCAAATGGTGGATGCAAAGCTATACAGACAAAATCTCACACAGAAACACACACATACACACTCACAAAAAGAGGAAAAGGGGAAAAAATAATAAATCTTGCTTTCAAAGTCCACCTCCTCAATTTGGGATGATTCGTTGTCTATTCATGTATTCCACAGTTGCAGGGTACATCAAGTTGATTGTGAAGCTTTAATCCGCTGCTTCTGAGGCTTCTGGGAGAGATTTCCCTTTCTCTTCTTTGTTCGCACAGCTCCCAGGGATTAGCTTTGGATTTGGCCCTGCCTCTGCATGTAAGTTGCTGGAGGGCGTCTGTTCTTCGCTCAGACAGGATGGGGTTAAAGGAGCAGCTGCTGCAGAGACTCTGGCTCACTCAGGCTGGGGGAAAGGAGGGGCACGGATTGCGGGGCGAGCCTGCAGCGGCAAAGGCCAGCGTGACATTGCAGCAGCCTGAGGTGCGCCATGTGTTCTCCTGGGGAAGTTGTCCCTGGATCCCAGGACCCTGGCAGTGGCAGGCTGCACAGGCTCCACGGAAGTGGGGTGTGGATAGTGACCTGTGCTCGCACACAGGCTTCTTGGTGGCAGCAGCAGCAGCAGCCTTAGCGTCTCATGCCTGTGTCTGGTGTCCGTGGTTTTAGCTGTGGCTCACGCCCATCTCTGGAGCTCCTTTAATAAGCGCTCTTAATCTCCTCTCCTCGCACAGCAGGAAACAAAGAGGGAAGAAAAAGTCTCTTCCCTCTTCGGCAGGTCCAGAATGTTCCTGGGACTCCCTCCCGGCTAGCCATGGTGCACTACACCCTGCAGGCTGTGTTCACGCTGCCATCCCCAGTCCTCTCCCTGCGCTCTGACCGAAGCCCAAGCCTCAGCTCCCAGCCCTGCCTGCCCCGGTGGGTGAGCAGACAAGCCTCTTGGGCTGGTGAGTGCCAGTCGGCAGCAATCCTCTGTGCGGGAATCTCTCTGCTTTGCCCCCCACACCCCTGTTTCTGTGCTCTTCTCCGCGGCTCTGAAGCTTTCCGCCTCTGCCACGCACAGTCTCCACCAATGAAGGGGCCTCCTAGTGTGTGGAAACCTTTCCTCCTTCACAGGTCCCTCACACTGGAGCAGGTCCCATCCTTATCCTTTTGTCTCTGTTTATTCTTTTTTGTTTTGCCTTACCCAGGTATGGGGGAGTTTCTTGCCTTTTGGGAGGTCTGAGGTCTTCTGCCAGCATTCAGTAGGTGTTCTGTAGGAGTTGTTCCACGTGTAGATGTATTTCTGGTGTATCTGTGGGGAGGAAGGTGATCTCTACATCTTACTCTTCCACCATCTTCCCCTTGTCCCAGCTTGGAAATTCTTGGCCCTTTGCAATTCCAAATAATTTTTAAATCAGATTGTTAACTTTCACAAAGAAAATTAAAAGAAACCTGTTGAGATTTTGGTTGTGATTTAAATCTATAAGTGAATGAGAGGAGAATTTTTATCAGTACAATATTGCTTCCTCTAATTGATGAACATGGTATATACATCCATAGATTTATGGCTTTAATTTATATAAGTAATGTTTTACACATTTATGTGTAGATGCCTTCATACCTTCCATTAGATTTAAAACTAGGAATTTTATATTTTTGATGTTATTGCAAAGAGTTATTTTCCAACTTTGTCATATTATATAGAAATTTTATATGTAGACTTTGTGCCCAGAAATCTTGCTAAACTTACTTACAATGGCAACCTAATAACTTATCTGTAGACTCTTTTGGATTGTCAATATACACAGTCATATTGTAGAGGAATGACAATATGTCATTAATTTCCTTTGAATCCTTGTAACATTTTAGCTTTTCTTTCTTACAAAACACTGTTTGATAGAACTATTATCTTCCTGTCTCATTTCTAGTTCAGAGGAAAGCTTTCAACAGTTCAACTTTGTTTGATGCTTCCTTTTAATATATGTCCATAACCAGATTAAAGAACTTCCCCTTTTCCTAGTTTGCTAAGGGTTTTAAGTAGTAATAAAAATTGAATTTTATCAAATGATTCTTCTCTATTTTTCCTTTTTTTCTATTAATGTTCTAAAGCACACTAATTGATTTACAAGTGTTAAACCAATCTCACATTTCTAGGTTAAATTCTATTTGCTCATGAAATAATATCCTCTTCTTATATTGCCAGATTCAGTTTGCTAACATTGTTTTAGGATTTTTTTAATCTATGTCCATGGATGAGACTGGCCTGATATTTGCTTTATGCTGACCTTCTCAGTTTTTGGTGTTAAGGTTATGCTGACCTCATAAATGCATGGGAACACAGCCATTCTGTTTTTATTCTATGGAACACTTTATATAAGACAGAGATTATTTTGTCTTTATATATTTTATAGAATTTGCAAATAAGCCCAACTGAATTTGAAGTGTCCTTTTTAGTAAATGTTTAAAATGCTGATTCAATCTAAAATTATAGGATGAGAATAAAGAGAAGCAGATCTTCAATCCATTCTCTTCTTTTTACTGGGAGACTCTTAAGTACAAATAAATATGACCTAATCAAGCAAAACATGCTAATTATAGACTCCTCAAGACCAAATTCAGTTTTACTGCATATATTACACCCAGTCATCCTTCCTGACAAAACCTTATATAAGCTCCTGTGTTCCTGTCCTTTGAAGCAAAAGGCTTTTGCTTTAGTCTCCCAGGCCTCCCTTGAGTCTCAAAAGGCTGACTCAAGTGTTACTGATTAGGAAATGTGAAGATACAGAAACAAAATATAGCTGTTCGGCTGAGGAACTGGTAACAATTTAGACTATAAATCTGCCACATAACAGAATCACTGAACTCACAGTGAAAGATATAGACAAAGGCCTATCCCTATATTGTTTTTACAGGAAGCAGATCTCCATGAGATGAAAACTGCTGACTGCAAGAACATAGAGCCTAGACTGGTTGAAGCTTCACCTTGTTGCCAATCAGTCTGAGAATTGTGCACAAACTGATCACACACCCTGCAGCCCCCTCACTCACACTGCCTTCAAAATCTCTTCCCTGAAATCCATCAGGGTGTTCAGGTCCTTTGAGCATGAGCTGCCCATTCTCCTTGCTTGGTGTCCTGCAATAAATGCTGTACTTTCCTTAACCACAACCTAGTGTCAGTAGATTGGCTTTACTGCATGGGGGTGAGCACACTTAAGTTAGGTTGAGTAACATTGATAGCCAAACCTGTGCCTGGGAGAAATTTGTCATTTGGGGAATTATTTTCCTTGATTGCCTTAAGAATTAAACTTTGCTATTGTGAAAAAAATGTGAATTGCAAATTAAAGCAATGCATAGACAGCACTGCATATCTGTCAGAATGGCTGAAATACAAAAACCTGAAAACATGAACCATTGGTAAGATTGAGGAGCAAAAGGAGTTGTTATTAATGTCCAGTGGGAATGTAAAATAATATGGCCATTTTGGAAGACAGTTTGACCATTATTTTACAAAGTTATCATAATATCCAGAAATCATAGTTCCAAGTGTTTCTCCAAATACCTTGAAAACTTAAGCCCACACAAAAACATGTATGCGATTATTTATAGCATTTTTATTCATAATTACCAAAAACTCCAAAATGTGTTTTAATTCATGAATGGATTAAAACTAGTACATCCACACAATGGAATATTACTTAATGATAAAAAGAAAATCAAGCCATGAACAGACATAGATGAATCTTAAATACATTTTGCTACGTGAAAGATAATAGTGTGTAATTCCAATAATATGAAATTCTAGAAAATGTAATACCATAGAGGAAGTAAAACTCAGTGATTGCCAGGGTTCAGAGGGAGAGAGAGAGAGAATTGAATCACTGAAGCACAGGAAATATTTTAGGGAAGTGAAACTAGTCTGTCTGTAATTGTAATTGTTAACACATGATATACTATGCATTTGTCAAAACTCACTGAACTTTACCGCAAAAGAATAAATTTTAATGTATGGAAATGTAAAATATCATTTAGTTGTCAAGGGAATCTTGGCCTCATATGCAGACTGTGACAAAATAATCTGTACTACAAATGTATAAAATTACATCACTGATGAGGATGGAGAAAAATGGTGCTTACCTAAGTAACTTTGGAAATGAGAAGAGCTGTAAAACCAAAGGTAAAAAAAAAACAAAAAAAAACAAAAAAAACAACTGTGCATACAAACTTTACTCATGTTGATGAGGATGTTTCCTACTGGGATATAGGTTAAGAAAACTAAAACAAATCTACATTTATATTGGAAATGAGCCGTTAAGTAAATGAATGGCTGAGAGTGTGTGGTAGGTTTCTGAATGTTTGAGTTGGAGGTTACAGGTAAGCAACAGGAGTCAGCTAGAATATACATGTCATAATGCATCAGAGTTGAAGACATCAGTATGAACCCATGTTTAGCATAATAAAGAGATAAACAGATTAGATAGATAAATAGGTGAATATTGTATGTAGGTTAGAATACACACATATGTCCTTGTTCCATCAACCAAGAGAGCCTGGAAGCAATGGCACTCTCATAGTAATTATCAACCCTAGCACCTAGATTTTGTTTCTAATACCATTCTCCAATTAAAGTAAACTTGACTCCCTGTAAAAATGAAAGTATCTAATGCTGGCACATATATTATATAAGATAAACTTATAGCATCTTTTAGGACCAGAAAGAAAGTACTCAAAAACAAAAACAAGACAAATTATACTCCAATAAAGATGTTAAAAAAATAAAAACAATGACATGTGTAGGTCAAAGGGACACAGGGAGCAAATGAAAGAGTCCCCAGTAGGCAGAACTGGTACAATTTAAGAGACAAAATGAAATAGCATTTGATTATAAAACAGAATATAAAATACATATCCATGTTTCCATACTTATATAAATTTTAAAAATGAATAAATAAATAGGGGGGAAAAGATACATCTCCCATGCAGACAAATTTCAACTTTACACAGATGCTCTGCCCTGAAAGAAGTGAACCTAACTACCCTCTCTTTAAGTGTGGGTTGAGCGTAATGACTTTTCTTCTAAAGAGCATAGTCTGGAAAGGATGAAAAGACAGTAATTTTATAATGCAAAAACTTGACACTATCTGAAGACAGGTAATCAAGGTAAATATCAATAGTGATAAGTGATGCTGCTAGTATGTAGCCTTGATATGATGTGATGAAAAGGGCAATTTAGCTTTGTGGTATTCCTACCCCAAATCCATAACTCCAGTGTAATCATGAGAAAATTATCAGACAAATCCCAATCGAGTGGCATTCTGAAAAATAACTAACCAGTACTTTTTAAAAGTCAGGGTAATTAAACACAAGGAGAGTCTAAGAAACTGTCACAATCAAGAGGAACCTAAGTGTTCATGACAACAAAATATAATGTGGCATTCTGGATGGAATCCTGGAATAGATATAGAGAATTAGATAAGAAATAAGTAATTCTAAATAAAAATATAGATTAAGGCTTCCCTGGTGGCGCAGGGGTTGAGAGTCTGCCTGCCAGTGCAGGGGACACGGGTTCCTGCCCCGGCCTGGGAAGATCCCACATGCCGCGGAGCGGCTAGGCCCGTGAACCATGGCCGCTGAGCCTGTACGTCCGGAGCATGTGCTCCACAACAGTGAGAGGCCCATGTACCGAAAAAAAAAAAAATATATATATATATATATATATATATATATATATAACCTTTACCTATAATGCATCGATATTAATTCATTAATTGTAACAAAGGTATAATACTGATATAATTTGTTAATAGTAAGCGAAACTGGCTGTGAGATATATGCAGAATCTTTGAACTATATTTGTGTTTGTTTGGTAAATATAAATTATTCTAAAAAATGAAGTTTGTTTAAAACTTTTCAAAAACTTTTTTAGTCAGTAAGTGAAATAAAACCTTACTAATATAAAAGCTTTATTCTCATTTTTTGAAACGTGAAGTTTGAATATTTTAATTACAGAATAAAGAAACATCTTCATTTACAGAAAAAATGAAATTACAGCAATATTTCTTATGATCAACAAATGTGTGTGTTAATTTACACCTTCCCAATTTAGTCTCAACAGTTCTCAAAGTGAATGTTTAAGATATATACAAGCATTCATATTGTAAAATGTTGTATTTCTAAGATTTTTCATTAAAATATTGGGAATATTATCTTTAAAGCATTGTTCATTATCTGTTAAAACAAAACATTTGGTTTTTAATCCCACTTGGTGAGACACATACTTCAACCTTAAGTATATAAAATATTTATGGATTTTATTTAATCATTTAAATAATGTAAAGAATTATTTTCTAGATATATTAATAGGTTTTAGTGAAACTAGACCTTAATAGTCAATTATTCATTGTGAATATATATGAAGGACATTTTATAATAGTAAAAGTGAGGCAGGCATACAAAAGTGACATATTTCTCTGGGACAAACTGGAGGACCCCTGCTCAAGTTGTCACTACCCTGAAAGAGTCTAGTCACTCCACATGTTTATGAGAGAACCCTGGGTGCAAAAGGATAGTCCTTCACTCTAGAAATGCTGGGAACAATTTGGATTTGCACCATAGAGTGAGCACACTGTGAGGAATGGGTTAGCCCTTCTACGCTACTTTAGAACCCAGGTCATGGGAGGAGGTAGAGAAAAAGTACCTTAGGAAGCAGTCCTCTTTTCGGCCCAAGATAGAAAAAATGGGCAGCATGAAAGAGGTATCAAAGTTACAGCACAAATATTAGGACAGAAACCCTAATGATGTTCCTTCAAATAAAATAATGTGATTATGGGACTATGTGGTTGACAAAGAGAAAACTGATGAGCTGCAAAATTCTCAACTATAGAAGATATAGGGGTGAGGTAATGGAACTCTGTGGAATCCAAAGGGAACTATGGAATTCTGAATAAAAATGATTTACAAAATAATGTAATAAAGAAAACGTTATTTTTTTTTCTGCAGTGAAAACAATTGAGAGACCTGAACAAGAAATATCCTGGGAAGCATTCCATTTAAATATTAAAGCCTTTCTCCCTCATCTCGCCATTTTTCTTGGAAGACACTAAGCCCACTGGGACCTAAGAAGAGGGGCCAAATGATGACACCAATAATTTTTAGGAAAATGGAGACAAAGGTATTGACAAGATCTCCCACAACCCTTGATGTCCTCTTGTAAACTTGATCCTAAACTGTGCTGCATAACATGCCTATATCCACTTTAAGACTATGCAGTTTAAGAATGCCAAGACATTTCCTGGTCTCCTACCATCTTCTTCCCTTATTGCCCACAGGCACCACTGACAATATGGTCTATATGCTCCAGTATGTGTGAACTGGACAGGGAAAATCCCAGGTATTCCTGGGTTTCCTAGACATCGGAGCTCATACTTTCTCTATTCAACTGAACAAAGTCTTTAATCTGTTCCTTGTTCTTAGTGGAAACAAATTATCTCTCCATAGGAAAACAAAAAAAACATTCAATCAGTCAATATTTCAAAACTGCCAGGAGTATTCTTCAAGCCAAAATCAATTAAGGTGGGACAAACCCTGGAAAACTCAAGCATAAAATGAAAATATTGCATCCAGTGAGACAAACCTGGCTCCTGATGGCTAGACAAACTCTATAAACATGTGATTACTCACCCTGTAGTAAAAGGTATGGCCTTGCTAAATTCTTTATTTAAACCTCAAGGGATTCTGACTTTAAAGATGTTATCATCTACAAGAGTTGGAATCTAAAAAGAAATCAAGTTTCCCTCTTCTTGGTCAGAAGAAATTTAACAGAGGGCTTTAACAATCCATCAAAATTATAGTAAAGCATTGTTGGTGTTTTGTATTGGTAATTACATATAATAGGCCAAAGGAGTCAGACTTCCGACAAAACCCTTAAAAGATGAATATAGACATACTCTTCAAGGTCCTCACTACCTGGTGAGGCTCACAGGTACCTAAGAGTTTGAAAGTGGAAAACAAAAGGGCAGCCCATTTTATGAAATATAACTGAAACAGAATTGAGAGTATCTAAACACCAACAATATTTGCCTTTTTTTGTTTGTTTGTTTCCCAGCCTGATACTAGCTAAAAAAGATACTAACAATGATGACTGGACCAACACAGTTTTGGAGACTTTTTTTTTCCTTTTTTCAAATTTCACAATGACATCTGGTGGCCATATACACTGAAGGGATAATTCTGACTTTATCACTGTCAGCAGTGGTTCTGCAATTGTGCCATATAACCCGTTCACAATGACTCTTAAGCCTGTGCAATAGATTTCCTCTTTTTTGAAGCCACCGTCTCATTTTTAGGGTCACCTTTAATGAGACCATGAGAAATCCTTTTTCAGTTTTCTAGATTAAAGCTCATTCCTCTAGAAAAATGATCATCTGGCCCCTCTGTGAAGTAGATGACAGATCTTGACTAGTGAGATGGAGGATAATTGTGACTTTGTCATATAGACACAAGCAAAGACTCCTAATAACCTCCTGTGATCATCCCAATATAGCAGAGAAGACCATCACTTTGTTGCATATGTCTTCATTATATGAAGACAGTGGTGAAAATTTCATTATCCCACTCCCAGAACTGACTTTTGAACTAATATCAACCTGGGAGCAACTGATATCAGTCCTGTAGTAATTTGATATGCTCAATTTAAGGCATCAGCTTTCCAGTGTTACTGATGTTCTGGGGTCTGGGATGGGCACATGCACAGAAGAAACCTTAAAAACCTATATTAGCAGTCCTTCACCATTTATTTTATGTCTAGTTAATCATTCATTTTAAGGCCATTAAATCCAGTGCTCACCAAAAGAAACACCACTATTACCTCATGGTTCCCTAAGGTTGATCTGAGGTAAATAGCAGACAGTTCTCTGTGACATGGACTCTTTTGGTTTGTTTGAATGCAAGCCATGCCTTTGCTTTCTCTCATTCTTGAGCAATAAAGATAACTTTAAGGGAATTTACTGTAAAGTAACAAAGTTTAATCTTCAAAACTGATCACTTACACAAGTTCCTTCCAAGTCTGTGGAACAATTCCTGAGAATTTCTGTTTTAATTTTGTATTACTTGATTACAAAAGCCCACTAAATTGTATAAGTGACAGGTTCAATAAAACCAAGAAATGTTGCTAGTCATTACAGTAACTGAAGACCTAGCTAGCTTGACCTCAATCCCCAGATCTGGTTTTTGTTATGCAATCAAAGCAATTTACTGAATGTATACAGATACTTTCTATCAATTGGTCAGACTTTCTGTAGATGTCCTGTCTAAAGCAAAACATGGAAACCATATCCTGTCTACCTCTTTGGGAGATATTGTCAGCAAGAATTTGAAGGATTTTATTCTTATTTGAAGCTACTCTGTTCAGAAAACATATTTTCTGTCATTACCAAATGATGCTAGATTCCCTCAAAGTCTACATAATACATGTCCCTTAGAAGAAGTTCCAGAGTTTGAGTGTCAAAAGACACTGAAATGAGTAAAGTGTCACTGAACAGCCCTGTTACTCCAGTAAAGCTCTTTACTTCCTTCAAGGAGTCTTTGAATAAGTGACCCTTTAGTGCTTCAAAGTATCCAGTTGAAACTATGGTGGATATGCATTTCACCAGGAGACAGCCTGAGAAAACAAAGGGTTCTCACTTTGAGAAGAGTATAATCTCACTGCAAATGTTAGGGTCTTGTGAATTCACCATGTCATTCCTCTAATGTTCACTCCTCTGGATGAATTAACTAGAGAAACAATTGGAAAAAAAGTAAACTATACCTAGGTAAAATTTGGGTTAAGAATATCTTAGGAAACTATTAAACGTGAACAATAATATAGTGGAAATTTTGGCCACAAAAGACTTAGAGAAAGAAAATAAACCAATTTTATTGAATTAAGTGAGAGGAGTTAAAATTTTTCAAAACCTTCAATTCTAAAATAAATAGCCCAAAACCAGACAGCAGACAGTAAGTTCTTAATCAAGTGTAGAATCTCTTTACAGAAACATCTATTTATCAGTAAATGAAGAAAATAAGAATCTTGAAGACTGTGGTAAGGATTAGCATGCACATAAGGCGCCTGGCATGAAACTTGCAAGGGGTGTTTACAACATTTTAGCAGTAGACATGCTCTGATTGATGTAACATTCTGATAAAGTGAATCTGGACTTCACTGAATATAAGACTGATATTTGAGGAACTGGTTTCAAGATACCCTCTTTCTGTAATGCATTTTTAGAAAAGTCATCAAATGAAAGAAAATAAATAGAAACAGAAGACTGGTTCCTTAGCAAAATACCATTTTCTTTTCATGCAAACCACCAAAAATACAGAATGACAGTAGAGGAAATAGAGAACAAATATAGCCCAGCAGATTATCCATTAGTTACATTTTTCTACTAGTTTTTAAAGTGAAACATCAGCAGATTTTTAAGTATCCTGCAATAACTGCCCCAAATCAGCAAAATCAAAGCTAAAATGCCCAAAACAACAAAAAAGTACCAGTTTAAAACCAAGATGAAATGTTTAACATATTATAGTGGGCAACAAAAATAATTAAATTTTGTTTATCATAGCACTAGCTTCTGTGGATGATTTGTGGAGTGCAAATGCCAATTACTTTGCTCAGTAGAACTCCAATGTCCAGTCAATCAGCTGATCACAAACTGGTGATGCTGCTGCTTTTTAGAGAAAAAACTGCTAATTTGGCTACTACCCTACTGCAAAGCATTTGTGATCGCAACCTCCTGAGCAATGAAAATACTTCCTCCCAGACTCATGTAAAACTTTTATATGGAAAATTTCCAAAAAAATCTAAATATTCATATTTCTTAATTTACTGAGATATATTTTGCATCATACTATTATATTCTGCAACTAAGCAAGAATAAATGTCATATTTGGGATTCTCCACTAATAAAGTGTGGTACAACAGTCAAATACAAGATGTACCATTTTATAATCAATATAGTTCATTTGAACTTAAGTGACAACCCTGGGGAGAGACTAAAAAAAAAGAACACATAGCTACTTGAAGACTTCATAAATGTCATCTTCCATTCCCCCTTACAATTTTATATTTTGTTTTAATTTCCATAGAATTTTCATACTCAATGAATTTATTAAAATTCTCATAGTTTTATTTTAAAGCTAGAGTGCTAAGATGCTTATATTTGAAGTACAGCTCAAAGATATTAAGAATATTGATGTAATATTATCGTTTTGAAAGCCTAGTTTTAGAAATAACTACCACTTATATAAGTTGGTATGTGGTTAAAAAAAATGCTTTACTCTAGTGAATGATAGCCAAGAATATTTATCTGAATTTAAAAATTGAGTTGTTAGTGAAAATGGAATTGTCATCAAAATAATACTCTCTCTGTTGATAAATAATTGAACCATATGCTCTTTTCAAATATTTCTTCAGTTTTTAAAATTTTTTCCTAAGTAAACAAAACCTCAAAATTATTCATAGATAGGTTATCATCTTTGCATTTCCTCTGTTAAACATTTATGAAAATGATAAAGCCATATTTATGCATGGTAAATATTTGCACCAAGGTGTATGTGAAGACAGCAAGGCCTCAGCGACAAAATAATTGAGTTGTATCCTTTTTAGAGGACTGTGCTTTAAGAAATCTCTGTAAACTTAACATGTATCTTAAGACATTAGTAAGTTAAATAGACCTAAAGATTTTAAGGTAGTTTAAATGTTTAAATCATTGTTGTAGGCTGCAATAATGATGGCCATGTTACAATCACCCAGGACAGGACCCAAACAATCTTTTTGAATTTCCCTGCTTTCTAAATATTTATCACACACAAAAATGATGATAAATAAAAATACATCATAAGCAATTTTGAGTCATATAATTTTCAGAAGTTCTCAAAAGCAGGCCAAAAATTATCCAATATATAATGTGTAATCATCTGGTGCTCTGTATGTGAAGGTACCATAAATTTCCCACCACCATTACAAAAATTAGTCTCTGAGCCTTTACACTAAATACACAGGTAGAGTAATCTCAATAAGAACTTTGAAAGTCATGCAAACTGCCATTTGGACTCCAAAAATTTCAGTGGTCAATCCAAGGTAATTAGTCATGCAAATAACTTTAAAAATCCCCTTCTCTTTGTATCTTCAAAAAATATGGCAATCCTCCCATATGTGCCTTTGATTTAATCAAGCTTCACACAGACTAGGATTTTGTTCCTTTATTTGTGCATGTTTAACTCACATTCTGAATCTCTTGTTGCAGTCTTTTTTGTACATACATACAAATGTACAACTGGGGTCTCAGAGAAATGGGTAAAGGTGGTCAAATTGTACAAACTTCCAGTTACAAGATGAAAAGTTCTATGGATGTAATATACAACATGGTGACTACAGTTAATAATACTGAGTTGTGGGCTTCCCTGGTGGCGCAGTGGTTGAGAGTCCGCTTGCCGATGCAGGGGACGCGGGTTCGTGCCCCGGTCCGGGAAGATCCCACATGCCGTGGAGCGGCTGGGCCCGTGAGCCATGGCCGCTGAGCCTGCGCGTCTGGAGCCTGTGCTCCGCAGCGGGAGAGGCCACGGCAGTGAGAGGCTCGCGAACCGCAAAAAAAAAAAAAAATAATAATAATAATAATACTGAGTTGTATATTTGAAAGCTGCTAAGAGGGTAGAACTTAAAAAATCTCACCAGACACAAAAAATGTAACCATATGAGGAGATGGATGTGCTAACAAACCTTATTGTGGTAACTGTTTTTCAAAAAAAAAAAAATATATATATATATATATATATATAATCATTATCTTGTAATATATCAATTTTTTCTCAATAAATCTGGAAAAAGTGTACAACTATTTCAGATATCTAAAAAATGTAACATTACAATTACTCTATTCCATAATCTTATTGCTATATACTTTGACCCTTGAACAACATGGGTTTGAACTTCACAGATCCACTTACACAGAGACTTCTTTCAATAAGTATATTGAAACCATTTTTGGAGATTTGCAGACAAACTACATAGCCTTAAATATCAAGAAAATTAAGAAAAAGTTAGGTATGTCATGAATGCATAAAGTACATGTAGATACTAGTCTATCATTTACTGCCATAAAATATATATGACTCTTATTAAAAGTTAAAACTTATCAAAACTTACAGAACACATACAGACTGTACATGGCACCATTTGCAGTTGAAAAAAATGTAAATAAATGTAAAGATACCGTACTAAATCATAACCATATAAAATTAACTGTACATTGTACTACTGTAAAATTTCATTGTCATCTCCTGTTGCCATCTTGCTGAGCTCAAGTGTTGTGAGTATCCTCTTAAAACACCTAGAAATATTAATCACCTCTGCGTGAGCAGTGCGTCTCTCCAGTAAATGGTGTATCACAGTAAAAAGTGATTTCTCCTACTTCTCACATATTCTTCATAATGTTTGGTGCAGTACCATAAACTTTGAATAACACCATGGGACCCATACGAAGTGCCACTAGTGCTGCTGGAAGTGCTTCCAAGAAGCAGAGAAAAGTCATGACATTACAAAAAAAAAGTTGAATTTCTTGATATGTACCTCAGATTGGGGTCTGCAGCTGTGGCTGTCTGCCATCCCAACATAAATGAATCCATCACAAGACTCCTTGTTAAAAAAAAGAAAAGGAAATTCATGAACCTGTTGCTGCAGCTATGCCAGCAGGTGCACAAATCTTACAGTTTTTGTGAAATAACCTTTTTATCTTGTATTGAAAATGTAGCTTTTGTACGAGTGCAGGATTGTTGTAAGAAAGGCACACCTATAGACTAATATGATTCAAGAAAAAGCGAAGTCATTACGACAACTTAAATCAAAAGGAAGGTGAAAAACCTAAAGCTGAAGAATTTAATGCTGGCAAAGGATTATTTGATAAATTTAGAATTAAAAATCTGGCTAAAAAATGTCAAGATAAGAGAGGAAGCAACATCTGCCAACCAAGAGGCAGCAGATGAGTTCCCAGGGGCCATTAAGAAATTCATTGAGGAGAAAGGATATCTGCCTGAACAAGTTTTTAATGCAGACAAAAGTGCCATATCTGAAAAAAAATGCCACAAAGAATATTTATTTATTAGTAACAAGAAGGGAGCACCAGGATTTAAGGCAAGAATGGATAGGCTAACTCAGCCTCTAGATCAGGTAGTCATAAGGACATATAACGCTTATTAACATTGTACTCTATGGAAAGATTGTCAACACAAAGGAAGAGAACCCCAATAGAGAGAACAACATGAAAGTCTGGAAAAGTTACACCATTGAAGATGCCATTGTTATTATAGAAAAGCCATGAAAGCCATCAACTTGGAAACAATACATTCTTGCTGGAGAAAACTGTGCCCAGATATTGTCCATGACTTCACAGAATTTACAATAAAGTCAACAAGGAAGTCATGAAAGAGATTGTGGCTATGGCAAAAAATAGTGGGGGTGGGTGGATGAAAGTTTTCAAGATATGGATCTTGAAGAAATTTAAGAGCTAAGAGACATCACATCAGAGGAATTAACAGAAGATGACTTGATGGAGCTGAGTGTTTCTGAACAAGTGCTGGATGATGAAGCAGAAGACGTAGAAGAAGCAGTGACAGAAAAATTGACATTAGACTACAGATGGGTTCTGGTTATTCAAGTCTGTTTTTGATTTCTTTTAGGACATGGACCCTTCTATGATATGGGTACTGAAAGTAAAGTAAATGGTGGAAGAAGAATTTATACTACATTGCAAATATTTTTAAAGAAATGAAAAAGCAAACAAATCAGACAGAAATTACAATGAATATTTCCATAAAGTTAAACTGAGTGTTCCTGCCTCTCCTTCCACCTCCCCCACCTTTTCTGCTTCTGCCAGCCCTGAGAGAGCAAGACCAACCCCTCATCTTTCTCTTCCTCCTCAGCCTACTCAACATGAAGAAGACAAGGATGAAGACATTTATGATGATCAACTTCCACTTAATGAACAGTGAATAATCATCATGCCATATAGTTAATAAACTAATCGGCTGTGCATATGAGTGTCTTTCTATGAAAATCTAACAACTCTATGGCAAGGACTGCATGAGACATTTTTTGTCAGCATCATCATCATTGCCTAATCATCATCCTCATCATTAATCATCATCATTGCCTAGTACAAATCTTGTAGGACATCATGTGCAAGACTCGTATTGAAGTGGATAGCCTATTCTTACAAAGGCATAAGATGAGTGATAATTAATACAAAATTAATCATATATTAGTTTTTTTACTGTTTTATAACCTTTATTTCAAAAAATTACATTACCATTTGGTTGCCTTTCTCTTGTAATTGGAGAACTGTATGTCGACCTATCTGTACAGGTGTTATTTTTTTAAGTAACAATGTTTTTAATATGTATTATGAACATGCCTGTACTACTATATGCCATAAAATTTTATAACAATTCATTTATTAGTATATTGGCTAGGCTACCATGAAACAATTTTATCAATTACACTAGGTTACAACAATCATATTGCTTATTCTTCATTATCAATGCATGAATCATTATATCTATAAATAAATGTGAATTTCCTTTTCATATTATGTTCTCTCTTTTTTTTTTTTTTTTTTTTTTTGCGGTATGCGGGCCTCTCACTGCTGTGGCTTCTCCCGTTGCAGAGCACAGGCTCCGGACGTGCAGGCTCAGTGGCCATGGCTCACAGGCCCAGTCGCTCTGAGGCATGTGGGATCTTCCCGGACCGGGGCACGAACCCATGTCCCCTGCATCGGCAGGCGGACTCTCAACCACTGCGCCACCAGGGAAGCCCCATCTTCTCATTTTTGATGTCTAGTGTTAGTAGTATAAATAATATCTATAGTGTTTTGTATCATATAAGACAATATTGAAGTAGGTACGGAAAGGCAGACGATTCTTCTTGTAAACAGATGACATAAACTTACAGTATTGATAAACACAGTATAATTGGCCCTTGAACAACATGGATTTGGGCTTCACAGGTCCACTTAAATGCAGATATTTAAAAAACAAGCACTAAACTACCCACGGTTCATTGAATCCATAGATGTGGAACTTGCAGATATAGAAGGCCACCTATAAGGGACTAGAGTATCCACAGATTTTGGTATCCATAGCAAGTCTTGGAACCAATCCCTGCAGAGAGTAGGGGATGTCTGTACAGAGCTGTAAATGTATTTTCTCTTTCTTGATTTTCTTAATAATATTTTTTTCTCTAGCTTTCTTTATTGTAAGAATACAGTACATAATACACATAACATATGAAATGTGTTAACTCTTTATGTTATTGGTAAGGCTTCTGTTCAACAGTAGGATATTGGTAGTTAAGTTTCGGGAAGGTCAAAATTTACATGTGGATTTTCGACTGGTTGGGAGATCAGTGCTCCTAACCTCCACATTGCTCAAGGGTCAACTGTATATATATATATATATATATATATATATATATATATATATATATATATATACACACACATATATTAGCATCTTTATTGGGGTATAATTGCTTTACAATGGTGTGTTAGTTTCTGCTTTGTAACAAAGTGAATCAGTTATACATATACATATGTTCCCAAATGTCTTTCCTCTTGCTTCTCCCTCCCTCCCACCCTCCCTATCCCACCCTTCCAGGTGATCACGGAGCACCGAGCCGATATCCCTGTGCCATGCGGCTGCTTCCCACTAGCTATCTACCTTACGTTTGTTAGTGTGTATATGTCCATGACTCTCTCTCGCCCTGTCACAGCTCACCCTTCCCCCTCCCCATATCCTCAAGTCTGTTCTCCAGTAGGTCTGCGTCTTTATTCCTGTCTTACCCCTAGGTTCTTCATGACATTTTTTTTCTTAAATTCCATATATATGTGTTAGCATACGGTATTTGTCTTTTTCTTTCTGACTTACTTCACTCTGTATGACAGACTCTAGGTCTATCCACCTCATTACAAATAGCTCAATTTCATTTCTTTTTATGGCTGAGTAATATTCCATTGTATATATGTGCCACATCTTCTTTATCCATTTATCCGATGATGGGCACTTAGGTTGGTAAACTGTATATATTTTTAACCAAACTGATGACTATTCTAAAATGTCTATATTATTTCTTTACAGAGGGAAAGTATAATATGTAGTGAAGAATAGATCTTTCTGGAACAGAACTCAATGCTTAGCTGACATTTCTTTATAGTACTAGTCCTACATGGACAATTCTATTCACTTTATATGATCATCCATACTCTAATGACTTCCATATATATTGCTTCAATTTAGAGACTTCTTATCATGTCTCTAGGACTTTCTGCTGTACAATTCAAGGCACTTCAAATATAGCATGTTCAAAATTTATCTCATGTTCCCTCATCCTTCATCAGTCAAGGTGAGACTTCTATAGCCTTTATCTCAGTGGCTGGCACATCCAATGACCAAATTATTTAGACCCGAAAACCTGGACTTTCCTCATTTCCACAAAACTCAAGCAATAATTATTGCCTATTCCACTTGTTAGTTTCTGTGAAATACATTCTTTCATCTTTACCTATATTATCTCTGCTAATTTTACACATGTATGATACAGATTATTGTAGTTGTTAGTCAACTGGTCCTTTCATCTTCAATTTTAACTCTTTGAACTTCATCCTCAGCTAAAATAATAGTTTTAACATTTTCATTTACTCCCCATTATATACAGGGTAAAGCTAAAACTCCTTAGTCTAATAAATAAGGTTCTTCTTTTTATGGCCCTTACCCACTGATGCAGCATCAGTTCTAGTCACTTCCATCTTCATGTTCTACACTACAGCAGCTACTCAATCATGACCTATTATTTCTGGCATATGCCTCTGTTCTTATTGCTTTCTCTGCTAGGAACATTTTCTTTCTGCTCATTTTCATCTCCTAATTTTCCAATTTGCAATTTCTTGAAGCTTTCTGTGGCTCTTCCTAGTGTTTCATTACCGATTGATTAGGTACTTAGTTCTGTACTGCCACTGTAGCTGTTTATACCTTCATAGAGACATTTTATTTTAAATAAATGCTTAACTAAAATTTTCACTGTTTTTAGATGTTCCATAAGTTGCTTCCAGAACTCTGAGACTCACCAAGTGATGTGCTTCCATCATCATCAGAGAGAAATACAAAATGTAATAATCTTCAGCTTTGAAGAAAATCTCCACATGTCATTGGACTCTGGATACCTTACAACTTGACTGATCAGACAGGCTCCCTGATACTTCATAATATCTATCTTCCACATATTAGGGCTATAGCATGCCAGCTAAGTCTTGCTTATCTGGCTATATCAGCATATTATCAATATACTGGATTAATATCATGCTCTTCAATAAGTCCAAAGGATCAAAATCTTCTAAAGCTATATTATGACAATATGTTGGAGAATTAGCATAGCCCTGGGACAAAACTGCACACGAATATTTTCTATTTTATATGAATCTGACCTGTTTATAAATATCTTTTCTGATTGGAGAAGAAAACATCTTAAAATCAGTGACCAATATTATGCACCTGAAGCCATAGTAATCAGCTCTGACAAAGTTGCCATATCCAGCATGACAGCTGAGACCATTGTCCCTATTTGGTTAATCTGGTAGTAGTTTGTGACCATCCACAAAGACCCCTTTAAGTTCTACAAGGCTGCACTGCTGAAGTACATGAAAATATATTGGATACTACTATCCTGTCATTTTTTTAGATCCTTAAAAATGACACTAATTTCCACCATCTACCTGAAGTTCATGTACACATTGCTTTTTTTAAGTAGCATTTTGACCACGTGGAATGAATAGTATCAGAGGTTTCCACTTGTCCTTTCTTATTAATATGGCAAGAGTTTATAATTTAAGAACATTATAAATCTGGACCCAATGTGGTGGTCGCAACAACAACCAAAGAGGTCAACTCCAATTATATATTTGGAGTTCAGGGACATGACCACTATCTACCACAGACTTTGTCCAGGAATTCATTTGTCACCATGTTGTCAGATGTCAGATACACATTCTAACAGGATAGGACACAATGATGCTTGGGTTTCTAAATATCAACCTTATACAAGATCAGATATCCTACAGTCCTTAAAATGTCTGTGTATTGCCCTTTATCCAATGTGCAAATAGTGAAGCAAATAACATGGTGTTTTAGTTATTTCTTGCTATGTAACAAATTATCTCAAAACTCAGAGGACAAAACAATAAATATTTATAATCCTCACTTTTTGTGTTAGTAATTCAGGAATGTCTAGACTGAAGAGATCTGGCTCAGAGCCACTCATTAGGTAGCAGTCAAGGTGTCTTCTGGAGCTGTGGTAATCCAAAAGCTTGATGTGGGAAGGAGGCTTACTCACACAGCTGGTAAGTTGGTGCTGGTAGTTCACAGAAGTCATCCATTTGTTTCCATACAGGGATCTCAATAGGTTGCTTAAGTTTCATCAGAACATGACAGCATTCTTGTCCCAGTACAAGTGATCTAAGAGACAGCAAGACAGAGTTTTGATTCTTTTTATGACTCAGATTTGTAAGTCATGCACCATCAATTCTACATTCTATTCATTAGAAATGGGTCACTAGATTCAGTTTATAATCAAGGTTAGAATAATTAAGTTCCAGCTTTTGAAGGAGGAATGACATAAGTATTTGTGAACATAATTTAAATCTCCAATAGTCCTTTTAATGAGAAGTTATTTATACTTCTCCATGAT
Source organism: Orcinus orca (assembly GCF_937001465.1). Taxonomy (NCBI): domain Eukaryota; kingdom Metazoa; phylum Chordata; class Mammalia; order Artiodactyla; family Delphinidae; genus Orcinus; species Orcinus orca. Next base: position 42,089,974 of record NC_064576.1, on the reverse strand, counting down.
TGAAAATACACTCTCTCCAATACCTCCAATATTCTCATTCTTTTAAACTACAAGTTTGAAGTTTGACATCTTATCATCTAAAATGGGTCCAGGTGCAAGAGTAAAAGCTCTTCAGAATTAGTTTCTCAAGTACTGTATAATTCCTCAGATAAGATGATTTGCAACTTAAAGAAGAAAGTTATGTCTCCTCTAACTCCAACATACAGTAGTGTGCAGGCATAAGATAATTGCTATTGACAATCATTTCAAAATAATGGAAAAACATAGGAGACAAACAGAAGTTCATATCAACCTTGAAATCTAGCATGGCACATATGGACCATTCCTTGATTGGGATACAAGGCCTTGACATGTTTTTTCATGGCTCTTGGTTTTACCCTCTGAGCCCTTTTAGTAAATCTTCCTTGTGCATTAAAGATAGGCTGTGTTTTTCTCAACATATTTTATGTCCATAGAAATGTTGAAGTTCAAACATCTTGTTTTTTTGTTTGTGTATTATGTGTTTGTACTCTTTCTTTTTCCCTGTCATTTCTGTTCATCTAGCTAGTATTTCTGCCTATATTATATTAAAATGTGTGGGTCTTCTATGAATCTTACTGGAGTTCAATAAATTAAGCAAAATCCATAGGTACAATTTTTTTAAAGCTATTTCCTTATCTTCTTTGGACTTACATTGAAGCTGCTGAAATAAAACATTTTTAAGTACTTCCTTAAATAGGAATATCCTGTTTTTGACTTTTTCTTCTTCTAATGCAGTGCCTTAGTTTTTTTTTTTTTTTTTTCCCTATGGCTTTATAACTAAATTTTACTATCACATTCTTAGCTTTATCTTTAGACCATGTTTTCCTGATAGTGTTCTGAATTTGATCTCTACCTGGAAGATGCTGTTTAATTGTAGCATTGTTGATCTTCTGAAGAGGCTTGGAAGTTCCATTCCACACAACCCCTTCAGGGCACTCCTAAGAAGAGTCACATGAGTGATTCTGTATAAACAAGTGGTAGAGGAGAATAAAAGCTCAACTTCTATTTCATAAGAGTTGGAATATTATGTGGGAGTAAACAAAGTAGAAATTGCAGCTGCACTGAATCCTCACACAGAAGTAGCCTTGAAAGACTTAGGTGAGGAAAAAAATTCTCTCAATGAGCAGAGTTTTGATCAATGCATGTTGTTGTGCACTTTATGCTGAAGGACAAGTGAACAGAGGTTAGACCCTTAGGCAGTGGAATCATGTGCATGAGCACATGCCATTATGATATGTTAACACTCACCAAAGAGCAGCCATCACTGAAGAGGCATTAAACAACAACGTTAACAAAATCACTTTGTTGATATCAGCTAGTCTCAGTTATCCATTATCACAGTTTTAGCATGATGGGTACTTTATGAATTGGCTTCTGTACCAGGAACAGAAGTCATCCATAGATACTATGATATGGACACCCACTTACCAAGGTTGATCTAGTTTGCCACTGTCAAATATTCAGGTCCTGAGGAAGCTATTTATTGCAAGGGTCCTGTCTATATAAATGATATGAGTTCTCCAAAGCTGAATGTCTGCATTATTCTACCAGTCCAATCTCTTGATTCCTTGAAAAACTACCACCCAGGACAGTAAGAAAAATTTGCTCACCAAGCCACCTGCCTGGAAGCAGGGCCTCTACTGACCCTAGGAAAACAACAAAGGTTAAGTACTGCAGCTTATTGGAGCACCTTGATGATCCCACATTCAGGGTGGAAGGTCAGAGAATTCCCTAGAGGAGAAACAAGAACAGGGTCCCATACAAATCACAGTCTGGGCTTGGGCTGTATGCAGGTGTTACTGTGGGTCCTGCCTGGCCTCAGCTTAGATAATTTTGAGCAGGCACATTCAGTGTCTGGCATGCATGAGGGATCAGGTCTGGTCTCTGAATATCTTGTCCTGATGGTACTGCTGCCTGGGCAGTTCCCAGAGACTGGCGAGGACATACAAAATATTGAGGAGAGCTCTCAAGCTGAGGGACCCAATGTCCCTTGTCTAGGCCTAAGGACACTATTGCTCCCAAGCCTCGGTCATTTTCTGAGCAGTTTAGGTACTGAGCTGAGTAACACCTGGCCTTCCACATGGCCTACTGTACTGAGGACTGATATGACTCCACAGCCATAGTGAGATAGAAGAAGAGGTAGCAGACACTGAGGGTTCTATATCCTTCAGAGATCAAAGTGAAGCCAAATTACTGAGGCATCTCTACCAGACTCTGATCAAATCATAGAAAAAAACAACTCATGTGTTGCAACATTTAGAAACACATCATGGTCAAAAGATTTGTCAAATTTACAGAGACGGCTATGCCAGCAACCAGGACACTGACGCTCAGTGGGGGTCCTGACCGGATTCATAAGACTTGCATCTGATACATCTCTTGGGAGAAAAATCTCTTTGGCATTCCTCCACAATGTCACTGACTGTCCTTTGTTGTGAGTTACTGCTTCAAGGATACATGCATGAATAGTGTCCTCCAACAACCTTTGAGGACAAGGATAGTATTTTTACTTACTTTTCCATGCATTTCTTTCATTCTTTTTAAAAATATATATGTACTAAAACCTGAAAATCCTGATTTCTTATAGAGAACAACATGGTGCCTCAGAAGCCCTTCATACTTTTCCTCCTTTTTCCTTGCCAAGGGAAAACAAAACAAAATAAAACAAAACAAAACTTCTTCTCTGTGTATAACACTCAGAGAATATGCTTCTCCACTCTTGCCCTTGTACCCTGTGTGTAAAAGCTTTCCCTAATTTAAACTCAAGCCCCTACCAACACCACATACAGCAAGCCCTCCTGTAACCTCTCGATTTTTCGATTAAAATAGTTTTTCCTTCTGTGATTATTGTCAAAATTCTAGATAGCAATAACAAAGATCATCAACAATAGAAATATAAGTATTACCAGTTTTTCTGTATTACAGGACTTGTTATAAATGCATTTAATTGTCACATCACCACAACAATCTTGTGAAGTAGATACTATACCTAAGAGTATATCTAATTTACTGATTATGTAAAATGAGGAATAAGGAGGTTGAACAACTTCACTGTCATTATTTTATCCCACTTTTTTTGTTTGCTTTTCAACAATATATTTATCAGTATACTCTGTTCCCTCATTCTACATCTGGTTTGTCATTGAGGGAGTTGAAATATCACCTTATGATTGCCAGTGTTTTCTTCTCCAGTATGTTGATTTGGCTGCTGATATCCTGCAAGATGTAAACAGAAGCTTGGTTTCATCTCTCAAAGAGCTAACACTCTAATTTGAATAGTAACTGTTGTATGAAAAAAAATAACATAACTTTAATATAAGTTGGAGAAAATCATTTTGCAAATTATAACCTTATTTTATTCATTTGTGGAAACAGCAGGAACAAAGAGGAAGTAAAAACTAAGTTCTATATTTTTAATTTTATTTAACTTTTATCATGATCCTATGACATTGAGTTTTACATATCAATAAAGGAGAACCTAAATAAAGTAACATGCCAATAAGAATTAATTGACAAAGCAGTATTTCCATCTAGCAAAGTTTGACATCAAAATGTATATTTTTTTCTACTATAATATACAACATGGAGACAAAGACAGATAATTATATTGTATATATAACCTTATATATATGTAATAAGATATTTAAAAAACTGATACATTATGCTATTGTGAAAACCAATCACTGTGAATCTTTCAGCCTGCTGAATGTTACCAAAAATATTTTAGAGTATGCAGTAAAATTTTGTGTTTACACAGATAAATTTGGGTGTCTAAATAACCTGCATGTTTTTTGTTTGTTTGTTTTAAACATCTTTACTGGACTATAATTCTTTTACAGTGGTGTGTTACTTTCTGCTTTACAACAAAGTGAATCAGTTATACATTATATATATATATATCCCCATATCTCTTCCCTCTTGCATCTCCCTGCCTCTCACCCTCCCTGTCTCACCCCTCTGGTGGTCACAAAACACCGAGCTGATCTCCCTGTGCTATGCGGCTTCTCCCCACTAGCTATCTATTTTACATTTGGTAGTGTATATATGTCCATGCCATTCTCTCACTTCATCCCAGTTTACCCTTCCCCGTCCCCATATCCTCAAGTCCATTCTCTACTAGGTCTGTGTCTTTATTTCCATCTTGCCCCTAGGTTCTTCCTGACTTTTTTTTTTTTTTTTACATTCCATATATATGTGTAGCATATGGTATTTGCTTTTCTCTTTCTGACTTACTTCACTCTATATGACAGACTCTAGGTCCATCCACCTCACTACAAATAATTCAATTTTGTTTCTTTATATGGCTGAGTAATATTCCATTGTATATATGTGCTACATCTTCTTTATCCATTCTTCTGTTGATTGACACTTAGGTTGCTTCCATGTCCTGGTTATTGTAAATAGAGCTGAAGTGAACATTTAGGTACAAGACTCTTTTTGAATTATGGTTTTCTCAGGGTATATGTCCAGTAGTGGGATTGCTGGGTCATATGGTAGTCTTATTTTTAGTTTTGTAAGGAACCTCCCTACTGTTTCCCACAGTGACTATACCAATTTACATTCCCACCAACAGTGCACGAATGTTCCCTTTTCTCCACACCCTCTCCAGCATTTATTGTTTGTAGATTTTTTGATAATGGCCATTCTGACTGGTGTGAGATGATATCTCATTGAAGTTTTGATTTGCATTTCTCTAATGATTGATGATGTTGGCATTCTTTCATGTGTTTTTTGGCAATCTGTATATCTTCTTTGGAGAAATGTAATTTAGGTCTTCTGCCCATTTTTTGATTGGGTTGTTTGCTTTTTTGATACTGAACTGCATGAGCTGCTTGTAAATTCTGGAGATTAATCCTTGTTAGTTGTTCCATTTGCAAATGTCTTCTCCCATTGTGAGGGTTGTCTTTTCATCTTGTTTATGGTTTCCTTTGCTGTGCAAAAGCTAGTAAGTTTCATTAGGTCCCATTTGCTTATTTTTGTTTGTATTTCCATTTCTATAGGAGGTGGGTCAAAAAGGATCTTGCTGTGATTTATGTCATAGAGTGTTCTGCCTATATTTTCATTTGTGAGTTTCATAGTGTCTGGCTTAACATTAATGTCTTTAATCCATTTTGAGTTCATTTTTGTCTATGGTGTTAGGGAGTGTTCTAATTTCATTCTTTTACATGTAGCTGTCCAGTTTTCCCAGAACCACATATTGAAGAGGATGTCTTTCCTACACTGTATATTCCTATCTCATTATCAAAGATAAGGTGAGCATATGTGTGTGGGTTTATCTCTGGGCTTTCTATCCTGTTCCAATGATCTATATTTCTGTTTTTGTGCAAGTACCATACTGTCTTGATTATTGTAGCTCTGCATCTTAGTCTGAAGTCAGGGAGCCTGATTCCTCCAGCTCCATTTTTCTTTCTGAAGATTGCTTTGGCTGTTCGGGGTCTTTTGTGTTTCCATACAAATTGTGAAATATTTAGTTCTAGTTTTGTGAAAAATGCCAGTGGTAGTTTGATAAGGATTGCATTGAATCTATAAATTTCTTGGGGTAGTATAATCATTTTAACAATGTTAATTCTTCCAATCCAAGAACATGGTATATCTCTCCATCTACTTGTATCATCTTTAATTTCTTTCATCAGTGCATTATAATTTTCTGCATACTGATCTTTTGTCTCCTTAGGTAGGTTTATTCCTAGGTATTTTATTCTTTTTGTTGCAATGATAAATGGGAGTGTTTTCTTAATTTCACTTTCAGATTTTCATCATTGCTGTATAGGAAGGCAAGAGATTTCTGTGCATTAATTTTATATCCTACTACTTTACCACATTCATTGATTAGCTGTAGTAGTTTTCTGGTAGCATCTTTATTATGTCATCTGCAAACAGTGACGGTTTTACTTCTTCTTTTCCAATTTGGATTCCTTTTATTTCTTTTTCTTCTCTGATTGCTGTGGCTAAAACTTCCAAAACTATGTTGTATATTAGTGGTGAGAGTGGGCAGCCTTGTCTTTTTCCTGATCTTAGTGGAAATGGTCTCAGTTTCTCACCATTGAGGACAATGTTGGATGTGGGTTTGTCATATATGGCCTTTAGTATGTTGAGGAAAGTTCCCTCTATGCCTACTTTCTGAAGGGTTATTATCATAAATGGTGTTGAATTTTGTCCAAAGCTTTCTCTGTATCTATTGCGATGATCATATAGGTTTTCTCCTTCAATTTGTTAATATGGCATATCCCATTGATTGAAGAATCCTTGCATTCCTGGAATAAACCCCACTTAATCATGCTGTATGATTCTTTTAATGCACTGTTGGAATCTGTTTGCTAGTATTTTGTTGAGGATTTTTGCAACTATGTTCTTCAGGGATATTGGCCTGTAGTTTTCTTTTTTTGTGCCATCTTTGTCTGGTTTTGGTATGAGGGTGCTGGTGGCCTTGTAGAATGAGTTTGGGAGTGTTCCCCCCTCTGCTATATTTTGGAAGAGTTTGAGAAGAATAGGTGTTAGCTCTCCTCCAAATGTTTGAGAATTCACCTGTGAAGCCATCTGGTCCTGGGCTTTTGTTTGTTGGAAGATGTTTAATCACAGTTTCAATTTCAGTGCTTGTGACTGGTCTGCTCATATTTTCTATTTCTTCCTGGTTCAGTCTCAGAAGGTTGTGCATTTCAAAGAATTTGTTCATTTCTTCCAGGTTTTCCAATTTATTGGCATATAGTTGCATGTAGTAATCTCTCATGATCCTTTGTATTTCTGCAGTGTCAGTTGTTATTTCTCCTTTTTTATCTCTAGTTCTATTGATTTGAATCTTCTCCCTTTGTTTCTGATGAGACTGGCTAATGGTTTATCAATTTTGTTTATCTTCTCAAAGAACCACCTTTTAGTTTTATTGATCTTTGCTATCATTTCCTTTTTCATTTACTTCTGCTCTGAACTTTATGATTTCTTTCCTTCTGCTAACTTTGGAAATTTTTAAGCAATCTGAAATTGCTTTAGGTGTAAGGTTAGGTTGTTTATGTGAGATGTTTCTTGTTTCTTAAGGTAGGATGGTATTGCTATAAACTTCCCTCTTTGAACTGCCTTTGCTGCATCCCATAGGTTTTGGGTCGCGTGTTTTCATTGTCATTTGTTTCTAGGTATTTTTTAATTTTTTCTTTGATTTCTACAGTGATCTCTTGGTTATTAAGTAGTGTAATGCTTAGCATCAATGTGTTTGTATTTTTTACAGATATTTTCCTGTAATTGATATCTAGGTTCATAGCATTATGGTCGGAAAAATTACTTGATACGATTTCATATTTCTTACATTTACCAAGGCTTGATTTGTGACCCAAGATATTATCTATCCTGGAGGATATTCCATGACCACTTGAGAAGAATGTGTATTCTGTTGTTTTTGGATGGAATGTCCTATAAATATCAATTAAGTCCATCTTGTTTAAGGTATCATTTAAAGCTTGTGTTTCCTTATTTATTTTCATTTTGCATGATCTGTCCGTTGGTGAAAGTGGGTAGTTAAAGTCCCCTACTATGTTTATGTTACTGTCGATTTCCCCTTTTATGACTGTTAGTATTTGCCTTATTTCCTGAGGTGCTGCGATGTTGGATCCATAAATATTTACATTTGTTATATCTACTTCTTGGATTGATCCCTTGATCATTATGTAATGTCCTTCTTTGTCTCTTGTAAGTCTTTTTGTTAAGTCTGTTTTGTCTTATATGAGAACTGCTACTACAGCTTTGTTTTGATTTCCATTTGCATGGAATATCTTTTTCCATCCCCTCACTTTCAGTCTGTATACGTCCCTAAGTCTGAAGTGGGTCTCTTGTAAACAGCATATATACTGGTCTTGTTTTTGTATCCATTCAGCCAGTCTATGTCTTTCGTTTGGAGCCTTTAATCCGTTTATATTTAAGGTAATTGTCTATATGTATGGTCCCATTACCATTTTCTTAATTGTTTTGTGTTTGTTCTTTTAGGTCTTTTCCTTCTCTTGTATTTCCTGCCTATAGAAGTTCCTGTAGCATTTGTTGTAAAGCAGGTTTGGTGGTTTTGAATTCTCTTAATTTTACTTGTCTGTAAAGGTTTTAATTTCTCCATCAAATCTTAATGAGATCCTTGCTGGGTAGAGTAATCTTAGTTGTAGGTTATTCTCCTTCATCACTTTAAATATGTCCTGCCAGTCCCTTCTGGCTTGCAGAGGTTTCTACTGAAAGATCAGCTGTTACCTTATGAGGATTCCCTTGTGTGTTATTTGTTTTTTTTTTCCCTTGCTGCTTTTAATATTTTTTTCTTTTTATTTAATTTTTCATAGTTTGATTAATATGTGTCTTGATGTGTTTCTCCTTGGATTTATACTGTATGGGACGCTCTGTGCTTTCTGCACAAGATTAACTATTTCCTTTCCCATATTAAGGAAGTTTTCAACTATAATCTCTTGAAATATTTTCTCAGTCCTTTTCTTTTTCTCTTCTTCTGGAACCCCTATAAAATCCAATGTTGTTGTGTTTAATGTTGCCCCAGAGGTCTCTAAGTCTGTCCTCAATTATTTTCATTATATTTTCTTTATTCTGCTCCTCCGTAGTTATTTCCATTATTTTATCTTCCAGGTCCCTTATCCGTTCTTTGGCTTCAGTTATTCTGCTATTGTTCCCTTCTAGAGAATTTTTAATTTCATTTATTGTGTTGTTCATTACTGTTTGTTTGCTCTTTAGTTCTTCCAGGTCATTGTTAAACATTTCTTGTATGTTCTCCATTCTATTTCCAAGATTTTGGATCATCTTTACTATCATTATTCTGAATTCTTTTTCAGGTAGACTGCCTATTTCCTCTTCATTTGTTAGATTGGGTGGGTTTTTGCCTTGCTCCTTCATCTGCTGTGTGTTTCCTTGTCTTCTCAATTGGCTTAACTTACTGTGTTTGGGGTCTCCTTTTCACAAGCTGCAGGTTCGTAGTTCCTGTTGTTTTTGGTGTCTGTCCCCAGTGGGTAAGGTTGGTTCAATGGGTTATGTAGGCTTCCTGGTGGAGGTGCCTGTGTTCTGGTAGATAAGGCTGGATCTTGTCTTTCTGTTGGGCAGGTCCACATCTGGTCGTGTGTTTTGGGGTGTCTGTGGCCTTATTATGATTTTAGGCAGCCTCTCTGCTAATGGATGGGGTTGTGTTCCTGTCTTGGTAGTTGTTTGGCATAGGGTGGCCAGCACTGTAGCTTGCTTGTTGTTGAGTGGAGCTGGGTCTTGACATTGAGATGGAGATCTCAGGGACATTTTCACCATTTGATATTATGTGGAGCTGGGAGGTCTCTTGTGTATCAGTGTCCTGAACTTGGATCTCCCACCTCAGTGGCACAGCCCTGATGCTTGGCTGGAGCACCAAGAGCCTGTCATCCACACGTCTCAGAATAAAAGGGAGAAAAAAAAGAAAGAAAGAAAGAATAAGATAAAATAAAATAAAATAAACTACAATAAAATAATGTTATTAAAATGAAAAATAAAAATAATTATTAAAATTTTTTTAAGTAATAAAAAAAGAAGGAAAGAAAGAAGAGAACAACCAAACCATAAAAAACAGATCTTCAAATGATAACAAGTGCTAAAAACTATACCAAAAAAAAAAAAAAAGACAGACAGAACCCTAAGACAAATCGTAAAAGCAAAGCTATACAGACAAAATCACACACAGAAGCATACACATACACACTCACAAAAGGAGAAAAAGGGGAAAAAAAATATATATATATAGTTGCTCCCAAAGTCCACCTCCTCAATTTGGGATGATTCTTTGTCTATTCTGGTATTCCACAGATGCAGGGTACATCAAGTTGATTGGTGAGATTTTATCCTCTGCTTCTGATGCTGTTGAGAGAGATTTCCCTTTCTCTTATTTGTTCGCACAGCTCCTGAGATTCAGCTTTGGATTTGGCCCGCCTCTGCATGTAGGTGGCCTGAGGGCGTCTGTTCTTTGCTCAGACAGGACGGGGTTAAAGGAGTCGCTTCTTTGGGGGCTCTGGCTCACTCAGGCCAGGGGAAGTGATTGGTACAGTGTGCGGGGCAAGCCTGCAGCAGCAGAGGCAGGAGTGACGTTGCAACAGCCTGAGGCACACCGTGTGGTCTCCCGGGGAATTTATCCCTGGATCACAGGACTCTGGCAGTGTCAGGCTGCACAGTCTTCTGGGAGGGGAAGTGTGGAGAGTGACCTGTGTTTGCACAGAGTCTTCTTGGTGGTTGCAGCAGCAACATTATCATCTCATGCCCATCTCTGAGGTCCACCCTGATAGTCACGGCTCATGCCCATCTCTGGAGCTCCTGTAAGCTCTTAATCCCCTCTCCTTGTGCACCAGGAAACAAAGAGGCAAGAAAAAATCTCTTGCCTCTTCGGCAGCTCCAGACATTTTCCCAGACTCCCTCCTGGCTAGCTGTGGTGCACTAGCCCCCTTCAGGCTGTGTTCATGCCGCCAACTCTAGTCCTCTCCCTGGGCTCAGACCTCTGAAGCCAGAGCCTGAACTCCGAGCCCCCACCCATCCCAGCAGGTGAGCAGACAAGTCACTGGGGCTGGTGAGTCCTGGTGGGCACCGATCCTCTGTGCGGAAATCTCTCCACTTTGCCCTGTGCACCCCTGTTGTTGTGCTGTCCTCTATGGCTCCGAAGCTCCCCCTCTCCACCACCCACAGTCTCTGCCCGCGAAGGGGCTTCCTGGTGTGTGGAAACCTTTCCTTCTTCACAGCTCCCTCCCACTGGTGCAGGTCCCGTCCCTATTCTTTTGTCTCTGTTTTTTTTTTCTTTCTTTTGCCCTACCCAGGCATGTGGGGGAGTTTCTTGCCTTTTGGGAGGTCCGAGGTCTTCTGCCAGCATTCAGTAGGTGTTCTGTAGGAGTTGTTCCACATGTAGATGTATTTCTGATGTATCTGTGGGGAGGAAGGTGATCTCCACGTTTTACTCTTCTGCCATCTTGAAGCTCCTCTTCTAAACTGCTTGTTATAATAAAACAGCTGCTTTCTATCTAAGTCATAGCCAATATATTCAACTTTAATTTTGGTTTTTTCATTCATAAAATTGGAATATGCCACTCTTTTAGCCATTCAGCTCCATTTGGCTGATAGTATCTAGAACCAAACCTGTTCAGTTTGCTCCTCTAGCAGTGAATTATCAAGGGTATTATCAATATGATAATAAGGCTATTATCATACTGCTGGTTTCTAAGTTACATATATGTTCTTTCAAAGCTTAATAGAAAGCTTTAGTAATTGTGACAATGTGGGTTTAATAATGTATAATAACTCTCAGAAAACATATAGACCAATGAGTCAGAATACATAGTCCAGAAATATACCCATACTTAAAGGTTGATTGAAGTTTGACAAAAGTGCCCAGGTAATTCATTGGGAAAGGGTGTGCCAGTATTTTAAAAGAATGTGCTAAATATTAGATATCCACCTTTTAAGGTTTGAAGTTCATTATTTTAACACTTGCTGCCTCCTACCATTAGTGCTTTTCTCCTTTTTCTCTGACTGATATCCTGATCTTTCATGGATATAATTAAGCGGTACTTAGTCAAAGCTTTTATCCCTACTCATCTGGAGATGCTGCCTTAATGTTAAGACCATTTTTCCTTTGTCCTTCTTTCAGTACTCATTACAATGGATTTCACAATTTCACATGTTCTTTTCTTGCCTGTTAGATTGAATACATGCCAAGGGCAAAGAGTATGACTTACTCTCCTTTGACTTTTTCTTAATGCTTATCACATTGCTGACACATAATAGTGTTCCATAAATATCTATTGAATAATTAAACACAAAGACTTATTTAAAGGCCTTGTTATGTGTAACTATACAGCTATTTTGTAAAGCCTGTAAGGGAAATGAATGAGCAAAGACACATTCAAGATTTTTACTAGCCTTTTAAAGGTAGTGGGACACTATATATTAAATCATCTCACTGAACAGAGAGAGAATACAGGTTTCAAGAGTTAAATTTAGTATTATGTATTAGAAGGATCAGATCATGAATGAATTTTGAAAATTTTCTCTCTGGCTATGATGAAAGAAAATTTTCACTTAGAATATTTATATGTATTTAAAATTCATTTGATATTTATGTTAAACAAGTTACAAATATAATTTGATAGACTAAGTAGTAAATTTTCAACATACTATAATGATGTAAAATGTGAACTATATTGAAAAAACCTCTGAATGATGACATAGTTGTTTTAATCAAAATACCGAAAGCTGAATACATTCAAACAAATCAGATGACAGCAGAGTTTGATTATTAAGGAGCAAACTATTCAAAATTTTAAAACACCCAGAAGGGTAAAAATGTATACATTAAAAAGTGTTTGAAAGAGAAAATACAAACTTTAACTCTTTTATTTATTCATTAAACATTTTTAAGAATAACTACTATTTGCCACTTGGACTAAGCATTCGTGATAAATTATGAAAGAGTCTGAAATACACCTTGTCCTTGTAAGGATAAAGCTTTGTTAAGAAAATAAACAAGCATGTTATCAAAAATCACTCAAGTATATTTTCAGCAGTAAATGTTGATTTTGAATTATGCAACCACCACATCCTTAAAATGAAGTTTTACCTTAGGATATAGAACATAGAAGCAAACACTAGAAGTCATTTAATAACATCTTCACATTTATACATTTAAATAAATTTTCTAGAGACCCAAATTTCATTGGTATAAATATTGTAAATAAAGACATTGTTTTGTTTTGCTTTGTTTTTAATAATATACTTTTTTCCTAGTGTAACATATTTTCTAATCAGGTGAAGAAAAACAATCTCTGTATATGGCACTTGCTTTTCTACTCCATTAACTGCTATAGTTATTCCTAGTGTGAGTGTATAACTCACACCAATCCATATGTTCATGTCATACATTTAATATTTCTTCCCCCAAACAGATTGCTTTTAAAAATGTTATATATCTTGGGAACTCTGTCATTTATCATCTCTAACAATCAAGAAATATGAGTTTCAACTTTCTACTTCTCTGCTTCTCACCAACATTTATTAGCTATCATGGTAGTATAGAAAAGCTCAATAAATTTAATTTCAAAAAATAAATACATAAGAATAATTGTGAGACACATGCAATATCCTTGAACACAGGTACATTAACTCATTTTGAATTAAGTCCTTTCATTTAGCTAATATTCATTTATAGCACATGCCTAGTTTTTTTGGTTTTGTTTGTTTTTTTTTTTAATAAATATCAGGCATGTTTTAGTGGAAAAAAAAATTCTTGCCTTCATTGGAGTTTATGTCCTAATGGTGACAAAAATTATTAAGTATTTAATATACATTTTCACAGTTTTTCATCCTCCTAGATTTTTATTGTTTTTTGTTTTAAATGTATTTTCAACTGGAACTAAATTTGTAAATTAATTTGGGGAATGCTTACAGTGTTATGCTGTAATGGGCAATCCCACTACAAAAAAAAACCCTTGTTTTTGTCTCTGTATATTTCCTTAAAAATTGTCTCCTCCATACTTAATAAGGCTGCATAGATGATTGGGAAAATCATTTGGGTCTTTTTCAACCAGCTCAGTAATCTAACACATTTTGTTACTTAGCTCTCACTTTTCTTTCTTCTTAGTAGCTATTTCAAAACTTCTCTGCAATTCTAAAACTTCCCATCTGATCTATCTTTTATATCACACACAAAACAGAAGCCATCAGGTAAGGACTCCTTCAATACCTTTCCACCCAGAAAATAACTTACGTATACAGCACTTGTATTTTTAGATTTCCCATCTTTTACTGTTGAAAAAAACCTGATTTGGCTCATTGCTAAGGATAAAAGTTCTAATATCCACGATTATTTCATCAGGACTTTCAATGAGAAAAAGTCTATTATTCATGATCTCTCCTTTTTGAACCTCTCATTTCTACTAGATTATCTTCATTATATTTATCTCTTCCCCATCACAGTCAAACTTTCTTAAGAGTTGGGTAAAGCTGATTCCTATTCTTAATCAACTCTTCAAACTATGACAACTTGGCATCAACTTGCACACTACACTGAAATCCTTCTTGCAAAAGTCACCTACTAGCTCTGTTTTGCTAAATAAAACCATGCATGATGGCTAGGAAGGTAATCAACACCACACACTGCAGGACTAGTTTTAGGGCATTTGAAAAAGGTAGTGGAAAGATTGAAAATAAATGGATATTTCAGTTTTTGAGAGTAACAGACAGAAGTGTGATTTATTTTTTTGCTTTTACTTTTTTAACTTTTTAAAAAATTTGTTTGTTGTATGACAATATATACTTTGGCACATCCAGCGTAATGGAATAAAGAGTTAATAGATTCTTCTTTTTAGCAGTAGGTAAAAATAAACTTAATTACACTGTACACCCAGATTTTTTCAAGATCTTTAAAACAAAGCTCAACACATTTCCAATATGTGTTGTTTGTTAGCACAGTGACTTATAGCAGCCTCTTCTCTGGAGTCATTCTCTTCTACCTTAAGAGACATGTTTTTGGTTTCTAATAAAATTATTCTCTATATATTATCACTGATCTTTACAGAGTAGCTGAGATTTATTATTTAGGGCAGGGAAAACTAAAATGAACCATGAATTATATTCAAAGAGGGAAAGTCCTATAGAATGAGCTGTATAATAGTCACAAAGCATTTGAGCCAACTGGTGCCTGAATTCTTAGTTGGGGAGATGGAAGTGCTAATCATAGTACAAACAGACATTGAATTCAATTAATATGTGACTTGCAAATATTCTCTCAGTCTATATTTGTACATCACTCTCTTAACAATGTCTTTTGCAGAAGAAAAGTTTTAATAAGCACAATCTGTCATATTTTTCTTTCATGACTCTGCTTTTGGTACCATATCAAAGAACTCTGCCTAATCCAGGCCATGAATATTTTCTTCCATATTTTCTTCTGCAAATTTAAAACTTCTGTGAGTTTTAAATTTTTATATGATACATTTTATTTTAATTTTGTAAGATGTGAGAATGAGGTTGAAGTTTTTTTGCTTTTGTGTTTTGTTTATTTTTGTTTTTTGTTTTTGCTTATAAATGTTCAAATTGCCAGCATCATTTGTCAAAAAGATCATTCTTTCGTCATTGCATTACACCTCTGTCAAAAATCAATTGGCCATGTTGTGTAATTATATTTTTCTGGAATCTACTTTTTCCATTGTTCTATGTTTCACTCTTTTCACAAATAGCACATGTATTGAATTTTGTAGTTTCAGAATAAGCCTTAAAATCAGAGAGTGTGATTACTGCATTCTTATTTTTCAAAATTAGTTTGGTTATTCTAGTACTTTTGCCTTTACATACACATTTAGAATCATCTTGTCTATATCTACACAAAAATCCTGCTGGCATTTTAATTAGAAGTAGTAAATTTGAAAATTAATTTGGGGAAGCTCTGCAATATTGTTTCCAGTCCATGAATACAGTATAAATTTCATTTATTTCAGTCTTCGTTGATTATTTTCATTAGTGTTTTATAGTTTTCAGCATATAGAATCTGTTTGTACTTGATACATTTATACCTTATTATTTCTTGTTTTAGAGCTATTGTTAGTGAATTAAAAAAAAATTAAGTTTCTAATTGTATTCTGCTCCATTATACAAATGAGATTGGTTTTTTTTTTCTTTTTTTTTTTTATAACAAAGTGAATCAGTTATACATATACATATGTTCCCATATCTCTTCCCTCTTGCGTCTCCCTCCCTCCCACCCTCCCTATCCCACCCCTCCGGGCTGTCACAAAGTACCGAGCCAATATCCCTGTGCCATGCGGCTGCTTCCCACTAGCTATCTACCTTACTACGTTTGTTAGTGTGTATATGTCCATGACTCTCTCTCGCCCCATCACAGCTCATCCTTCCCCCTCCCCATAACCTCAAGTCCGTTCTCTAGAAGGTCTGCGTCTTTATTCCTGCCTTACCCCTAGGTACTTCATGACATTTTTTTTTTCTTAAATTCCATATATATGTGTTAGCATACGGTATTTGTCTTTTTCTTTCTGACTTACTTCACTGTGTACGACAGACTCTAGGTCTATCCACCTCATTACAAATAGCTCAATTTCGTTTCTTTTTATGGCTGAGTAATATTCCATTGTATATATGTGCCACATCTTCTTTATCCATTCATCCGATGATGGGCACTTAGGTTGTTTCCATCTCTGGGCTATTGTAAATAGAGCTGCAATGAACATTTTGGTACATGACTCTTTTTGAATTTCGGTTTTCTCAGGGTATATGCCCAGTAGTGGGATTGCTGGGTCATATGGTAGTTCTATTTGTAGTTTTTTAAGGAACCTCCATACTGTTCTCCATAGTGGCTGAACCAATTCACATTCCCACCAGCAGTGCAAGAGGGTTCCCTTTTCTCCACACCCTCTCCAGCATTTATTGTTTCTAGATTTTTTGGTGATGGCCATTCTGACTGGTGTGAGATGATATCTCATTGTAGTTTTGATTTGCATTTCTCTAATGATTAATGATGTTGAGCATTCTTTCATGTGTTTGTTGGCAGTCTGTATATCTTCTTTGGAGAAATGTCTATTTAGGTCTTCTGCCCATTTTTGGATTGGGTTGTTTGTTCCTTTTTTATTGAGCTGCATGAGCTGCTTGTAAATTTTCGAGATTAATCCTTTGTCGGTTGCTTCATTTGCAAATATTTTCTCCCATTCAGGGGGTTGTCTTTTCGTCTTGTTTATGGTTTCCTTTGCTGTGCAAAAGCTTTGAAGTTTCATTAGGTCCCATTTGTTTATTTTTGTTTTTATTTCCATTACTCTAGGAGGTGGGTCAGAAAGAATCTTGCTGTGATTTATGTCATAGAGTGTTCTGCCTATGTTTTCCTCTAAGAGTTTGATAGTTTCTGGCCTTATATTTAGGTCTTTAATCCATTTTGAGCTTATTTTTGTGTATGGTGTTAGGGAGTGACCTAATCTCATACTTTTACATGTACCTGTCCAGTTTTCCCAGCACCACTTATTGAAGAGGCTGTCCTTTCTCCACTGTACATTCCTGCCACCTTTATCAAAGATAAGGTGTCCATATGTGCATGGGTTTATCTCTGGGCTTTCTATCCTGTTCCATTGATCTATCTTTCTGTTTTTGTGCCAGTACCATACCGTCTTGATAACTGTAGCTTTGTAGTATAGTCTGAAGTCAGGGAGCCTGATTCCTCCAGTTCCTTTTTTTGTTCTCAAGATTGCTTTGGCTATTCGGGGTCTTTTGTGTTTCCATACAAATTGCGAAATTTTTTGTTCTAGTTCTGTGAAAAATGCCAGTGGTAGTTTGATAGGGATTGCATTGAATCTATAGATTGCTTTGGGTAGTAGAGTCATTTTCACAATGTTGATTCTTCCTATCCACGAACATGGTATATCTCTCCATCTATTTGTATCATCTTTAATTTCTTTCATCAGTGTCTTATAATTTTCTGCATACAGCTCTTTTGTCTCCTTAGGTAGGTTTATTCCTAGATATTTTATTCTTTTTGTTGCAATGGTAAATGGGAGTGTTTTCTTGATTTCACTTTCAGATTTTTCATCATTAGTATATAGGAATGCCAGAGATTTCTGTGCATTAATTTTGTATCCTGCCACTTTACCAAATTCATTGATTAGCTCTAGTAGTTTTCTGGTAGCATCTTTAGGATTCTCTATGTATAGGATCATGTCATCTGCAAACAGTGACAGCTTTACTTCTTCTTTTCCGATTTGGATTCCTTTTATTTCCTTCTCTTCTCTGATTGCTGTGGCTAAAACTTCCAAAACTATGTTGAATAAGAGTGGTGAGAGTGGGCACCCTTGTCTTGTTCCTGATCTTAGTGGAAATGCTTTCAGTTTTTCACCATTGAGGATGATGTTGGCTGTGGGCTTGTCGTATATGGCCTTTATTATGTTGAGGAAAGTTCCCTCTATGCCTACTTTCTGCAGGGTTTTTATCATAAATGGGTGTTGAATTTTGTCAAAAGCTTTCTCTGCATCTATTGAGATGATCATATGGTTTTTCTCCTTCAATTTGTTAATATGGTTTATCACATTGATAGATTTGCGTATATTGAAGAATCCTTGCATTCCTGGAATAAACCCCACTTGATCATGGTGTATGATCCTTTTAATGTGCTGTTGGATTCTGTTTGCTAGTATTTTGTTGAGGATTTTTGCATCTATGTTCATCAGTGATATTGGTCTGTAGTTTTCTTTCTTTGTGACATCCTTGTCTGGTTTTGGTATCAAGGTGATGGTGGCCTCGTAGAAGGAGTTAGGGAGTGTTCCTCCCTCTGCTATATTTTGGAAGAGTTTGAGAAGGATAGGTGTTAGCTCTTCTCTAAATGTTTGATAGAATTCGCCTGTGAAGCCATCTGGTCCTGGGCTTTTCTTTGTTGGAAGATTTTTAATCACAGTTTCAATTTCAGTGCTTGTGATTGGTCTGTTCATATTTTCTATTTCTTCCTGATTCAGTCTTGGCAGGTTGTGCATTTCTAAGAATTTGTCCATTTCTTCCAGATTGTCCATTTTATTGGCATAGAGTTGCTTGTAGTAATCTCTCATGATCTCTTTTATTTCTGCAGTGTCAGTTGTTACCTCTCCTTTTTCATTTCTAATTCTATTTATTTGAGTCTTCTCCCTTTTTTTCTTGATGAGTCTGGCTAGTGGTTTATCTATTTTGTTTATCTTCTCAAAGAACCAGCTTTTAGTTTTATTGATCTTTGCTATTGTTTCCTTCATTTCTTTTTCATTTATTTCTGATCTGATTTTTATGATTTCTTTCCTTCTGCTACCTTTGGGGTTTTTTTGTTCTTCTTTCTCTAATTGCTTGAGGTGCAAGGTTAGGTTGTTTATTCGAGATGTTTCCTGCTTCTTAAGGTGGGCTTGTATTGCTATAAACTTCCCCCTTAGAACTGCTTTTGCTGCATCCCACAGGTTTTGGGTCGTTGGTCTCCATTGTCATTTGTTTCTAGGTATTTTTTGAATTCCTCTTTGATTTCTTCAGTGATCACTTCATTATTCAGTAGTGTATTGTTTAGCCTCCATGTGTTTGTATTTTTTAGAGATCTTTTCCTGTAATTGATATCTAGTCTCATGGCGTTGTGGTCAGAAAAGATACTTGATGCAATTTCAATTTTCTTAAATTTACCAAGGCTTGATTTGTGACCCAAGATATGATCTATCCTGGAGAATGTTCCATGAGCACTTGAGAAAAATGTGTATTCTCTTGTTTTTGGATGGAGTGTCCTATAAATATCAATTAAGTCCATCTTGTTTAATGTATCATTTAAAGCTTGTCTTTCCTTTTTTATTTTCATTTTGGATGATCTGTCCATGGGTGAAAGTGGGGTGTTTAAGTCCCCTACTATGAATGCGTTACTGTCGATTTCCCCTTTTATGGCTGTTAGTATTTGCCTTATGTATTGAGGTGCTCCTATGTTCGGTGCATAAATATTTACAATTGTTATATCTTCTTCTTGGATCGATCCCTTGATCATTATGTAGTGTCCTTCTTTGTCTCTTTTAATAGTCCTTATTTTAAAGTCTATTTTGTCTGATATGAGAATTGCTACTCCAGCTTTCTTTTGGTTTCCATTTGCATGGAATATCTTTTTCCATCCCCTTACTTTCAGTCTGTATGTGTCTCTAGGTCTGAAGTGGGTCTCTTGTAGACAGCATATATATGGGTCTTGCTTTTATATCCATTAGCTGATCTGTTTCTTTTGGTGGGAACATTTAGTCCATTTACATTTAAGGTAATTATCGATATGTATGTTCCTATTCCCATTTTCTAAATTGTTTTGGGTTCGTTATTATAGGTCTTTTCCTTCTCTTGTGTTTCTTGCCTAGAGAAGATCCTTTAGCATTTGTTGTAAAGCTGGTTTGGTGGTGCTGAACTCTCTCAGCTTTTGCTTGTCTGTAAAGGTTTTAATTTCTCCATCAAATCTGAATGAGATCCTTGCTGGGTAGAGTAGTCTTGGCTGCAGGTTTTTCTCCTTCATCACTTTCAGTATGTCCTGCCACTCCCTTCTGGCTTGTAGGGTTTCTGCTGAGAGATCAGCTGTTAACCTTATGGGGATTCCCTTATGTGTTATTTGTTGTTTTTCCCTTGCTGCTTTTAATATGCTTTCTTTGTATTTAATTTTTGACAGTTTGATTAATATGTGTCTTGGCATATTTCTCCTTGTATTTATCCTGTATGGGACTCTCTGTATGGGACTTGATTAACTATTTCCTTTCCCATATTAGGGAAGTTTTCAACTATAATCTCTTCAAATATTTTCTCAGTCCCTTTCTTTTTCTCTTCTTCTTCTGGAACCCCTATAATTCGAATGTTGGTGCGTTTAATGTTGTCCCAGAGGTCTCTGAGACTGTCCTCATTTCTTTTCATTCTTTTTTCTTTATTCTGCTCTGCAGTAGTTATTTCCACTATTTTATCTTCCAGGTCACTTATCCGTTCTTCTGCCTCAGTTATTCTGCTATTGATCCCATCTAGAGTATTTTTAATTTCATTTATTGTGTTGTTCATCGTTGCTTGTTTCATCTTTAGTTCTTCTAGGTCCTTGTTAACTGATTCTTGCATTCTGTCCATTCTATTGTCCATTCTATCTCCAAGATTTTGGATCAACCTTACTATCATTATTCTGAATTCTTTTTCAGGTAGACTGCCTATTTCCTCTTCATTTGTTAGGTCTGGTGCATTTTTATCTTGCTCCTTTATCTGCTGTGTGTTTTTCTGTTTTCTCATTTTGCTTATCTTACTGTGTTTGGGGTCTCCTTTTTGCAGGCTGCAGGTTCGTAGTTCCTCCTGTTTTTGATGTCTGTCTCCAGTGGATAAGGTTGGTTCAGTGGGTTGTGTAGGCTTCCTGGTGGAGGGGACTAGTGCCTGTGTTGTGGTGGATGAGGCTGGATCTTGTCTCTCTAGTGGGCAGGTTCACGTCTGCTTGTGTGTTTTGGGGTGTCTGTGGACTTATTATGATTTTAGGCAGCCTCTCTGCTAATGGGTGGGGTTGTGTTCCTGTTTTGCTAGTTGTTTGGCACAGGTTGTCCAGCACTGTGGCTTGCTGGTCGTTGAGTGAAGCTGGGTGCTGGTGTTAAGATGGAGGTCTCTGGGAGATTTTCGCCATTTGATATTATGTGGAGCTGGGAGGTCTCTTGTGGACCAGTGTCCTGAAGTTGGCTCTCCTACCTCAGAGGCAGAGCCCTGACTCCTGGCTGGAGCACCAAGAGCCTTTCATCCACATGGCTCAGAATAAAAGGGAGAAAAAGTAGAGGGAATTAGTAGAAGTATGAGGAAAGAAAGAAGGAAAGGAGGGAAGGAAGGAGGGAAGGAAGGAAGGAAGGAAGAAAGAAAGAAAGAAGCAAAGAAGGAAGGAAGGCAAGAAGGAATGAAAGGAGGGAGGGAGGGAGGGAGGGAGGAAGGAAGGAAGGAGGGAAAGAAGGAAAAACAGAAAGAAAGAAGATACAGTAAAAATAAAATAAAGTATAATAAAGTTATTGAATTAAAAAATTCTTATTTAGAAAAAAAAAAAAAGGGACGGATAGAACCTTAGGACAAATGTTGGAAGCAAAGCTATACAGACAAAATCTTACACAGAAGCGTACACATACACCCTCACTAAAAGAGGTAAAGGGGGAAAAATCATAAATCTTGCTGTCAGAGACCACCTCCTCAATTTGGGATGATTCGTTGTCTAAAGGAGGGAAGGAAGGAAGGAAAGAAAGAAAGAAAGAAAGAAAGAAAGGACGAAGGTAAAGTATAATAACGTTCTTAAAATTAAAATTGATTATTAAGAAAAAAATTTTAAGAAAAAACCATGGACGGATAGAACCCTAGGACAAATGGTGGAAGCAAGACTATACAGACAAGATCTCACACAGAAGCATACACATACACATTCACAAAAAGAGGAATAGGGAAAAAAATCATAGATCTTGCTCCCAAAGTCCTCCTCCTTAATTTGGGATGATTGGCTGTCTATTCATGTATTCCACAGATGCAGGGTATATCAAGTTGATTGTGGAGCTTTAATCCGCTGCTTCTGAGGCTGCTGGGAGAGATTTCCCTTTCTCTTCTTTGTTCTCACAGCTCACAGGGACTCAGCTTTGGATTTGGCCCTGCCTCTGTGTGTAGGTCGCTGGAGGGCGTCTGTTTTTTGCTCAGACAGGACGGGGTTAAAGGAGCCGCTGATTCGGGGGTTCTGGCCTACTGAGGCCGTCGGGGAGGGAGGGGCACGGAATGCGGGGCGGGCCTGCGGCGGCAAAGTCCGGCGTGACCCTGCACCAGCCCGAGGCCCGCCGTGCGCTCTCCCGGGGAAGTCGTCCCCGGATCCCGGGAACCCGGCAGTGGCGGGCTGCACAGGCTCCGCGGAAGAGGGGCGTGGAGAGCGACCTGTGCTCGCACACAGGCCCCTTGGTGGCGGCAGCAGCAGCCCCAACGTCTCCTGCCCGCCTCTGGGGTCCGCGCCTCCAGCCGCGGCTCGCGCCCGTCTCTGGATTCCGCGCTTTCAGCCGCGGCTCCCGCCCGTCTCTGGGGTCCGCGCTTTCAGCCGCGGCTCGCGCCCGTCTCTGGAGTTCCTTTAAGCAGCGTTCTTAAACCCCTCTCCTCACGCACCAGGAAACAAAGAGGGAAGAAAAAGTCTCTTGCCTCTTCGGCAGGTGCAGACTTTTCCCCGGACTCCCTCCCGGCTGGCTGTGGTGCACTAACCCCTTCAGGCTATGTTCAAGCCACCAACCCCAGTCCTCTCCCTGCGCTCCGTCTGAAACCGAAACCCGAGCCTCAGAGCCTCAGGTCGCAGCCCCGCCCGCCCCGGCGGGTGAGCAGACAAGCCTCTCGGGCTGGTGAGTGTCGGTCGGCACCGATCCTCTGTGCGGGAATCTCCCCGCTTTGCCCTCCGCACCCGTTGCTGTGCACTCCTCCGCGGCTTCGAGGCTCCCCCCTCCGCCTCCCGCAGTCTCCGCCCGCGAAGGGGCTTCCTAGTATGTGGAAACTTTTCCTCCTTCACAGCTCCCTCCCACTGGTGCAGGTGCCGTCCCTATCCTTTTGTCTCTGTTTATTCTTTTTTTTTCTTTTGCCCTACTCAGGTACGTGGGGAGTTTCTTGCCTTTTGGGAGGTCTGAGGTCTTCTGCCAGCCTTCAGTAGGTGTTCTGTAGGAGTTGTTCCACGTGTAGATGTATTTCTGGTGTATCTGTGGGGAGGAAGGTGATCTCTGCGTCTTACTCTTCCGCCATCTTCCTGCACTCCTGTTCAATGAGATTGGTTTTGTGTGTTGAACTGGTATCTTTCAATATTGTTAAATCAATGTATTAGTTATTAGATTATTGGTGTGTCTGTAGAATTTTTGGTGTTTTCTATATAGACAATCATGTTCTATATAGACAATCTCCAAATATACCTTATTTCTTCTTTTCTAATCTGTAATACTTTTATTTTTATAGTATTTTAATTGCACTGTATAAGATATTCAGTGTAATGCTACATAGTCATGTGGAGAGTGGACATCCTCACCTTGCTCCTAATCTTAGTGGGAAAGCATTGTTTTTCATTAACGAGTATATTAAGGAAGTTCACTTACATTTCTAGTTTCCTGAGAGTTTTTATTTTGAATGAATGTTATATTTTGCTAAACAATTTTCTATATAAATTGGTAAGATCTTGTGGGTTTTCTTCTTTATGCTGAATTAAAATGACAGATTTCTGAATATTATTCCAGCCCAGCATTCCCATGTTAAAACCCTCTTAATCCTTTGGTGTCTCATTCTATTTACATAGTTCTGGGTATATGAGTTGTTAATATTTTGCAGATAATTTTGCATCTACATTCATGAGGGATATTGGTTTATACTTTCCCTCCTTCCCTCTCTTCCTTCTGGTATGTTTTTTGTCTGGTTTTGTTATAAAAGCAATTCTGGCCAGATAAAATAAGATGGATAATATTCCTTCCTCATGTCTTTTGTAAGATAATTTTAGAAATTTTTTATTAATTATTGTTTACTTTTTAATACTGAATGAAATGAAACCAGTGAGGCCTAAGCATTTCTAGAACTGTTGAATTATGAATTTAATTAGTTTAATAATATAAGATTATTCACTTTATTTTATTTTGGGTAAGTTTTGACAATTTGTCATTTTAGAAAATTGATTCATTGAATCTAAGTTTTCAAATTTATGTTGAGATTTAGTAGGATTCTCTTTTTGAATTTTTAATGACTGCAGGGTCTGAAGTCATATCCTTTCTTTAATTCTTCCTACTTATAATTTCTGTCACCTCACATTTTTTTTCTTTGTGAAACTTGCTAGATGTTTATCGGTTTCATAAATCTTTTCAAAGATTTGATTTTGGTTTCATTGATTTTTCTCTATTTTTTTTGTTTCTTTTTGTGTCAATGATTTTACTTTTATCCTTATTATTTTATCCTTCTACTTAAATTAGGATTATTTTGCTCATATTTTCTCATTTCTTAAGAGAAAATTTTAGGTTGCTATTCTGAAGCCCTCTTTCTTTTCTGGTGTGAGAATTTAATACTATACATTCCACACTAAGTACTGCTTTAGCTGCATCACACATATTTAGATATATATCAGTTTGTTCAGTTTAAAATAATTTTAAATTTTCTTTTAAGCTCTTTCTGTGAGCTGTGGATTATTTAGGATTAGGTTTTATAATTTCCAAGTGATTGGAGATTTTCCTCTATTTTTCTATTATTGATTTCTATGTTAATTCTATTATATGTACTTTGTATGAATTATATTTTATTTATTTATGGTTTGTTTAATGACCTAGAACATAAGCATTCTTGGTGAATGTTCTTTATACACTTGAAAGGAATGTGTATTCTGCAGTCTTTTTGTGAAATGTTCTATACATGTTGACTAGATTCAGTGGGTTGACGGTATTGATAAACTCTTCAATGTGTCTATGAAATTTATATCTGCTAGTACTATTTATTACTAAGAGAGGAAGGTTGAAGTTCTCAGCTGTGATTGTGACTTTTTCTGCATTTCTTTCCAGTTCTGTCAGTTTTGCTTTATCTATTTTGAAGTTCTGTTGTTAGGTACATACACATGTTGGATTTTTATTTCTTCCTGGATATTTGACAATTTTATCATCATTCTGTGTCCCTCTTTAGTTCTAGTAACAAGTTTCTAGTTCATTTCTGTACTGTATGACACTAATGTAGCAAATTGAGTGTTTGTATGGCATGTCATTTTCTTTTCTTTTACCTTTAAGCTACTAATTTTGTTATATTTAATACAAGTTTCCTATATTCAAGAGTATAGTTGTGTCATTTTTATCAATTATGATAATCTTTTATTTTAATTGGCTTTTTAAGACCATTGTTATTTAATATGATTATTGATGTGCTTGAGATTAGATCTATCTTTTTATTATATGTTTTGGGTTTTTTGTTTGTTGTGTTTTTCTTTTTTTCTTCCTGTATTTTGTCACTCTCCTCTACTTTTGGGTTATTTGAACATTCCTTATGCATGTTTTCAAAAGTTTCCATGAAGCAAGAAGAAATGCAATGAAGCTAAGTAAAATAAATGAGAGATTAACAGCACCAAAGAAAATAAATTTTAGACATATTTGACACAGAAAGGAGACAGATAAAATAAGGTTTGGCAAAGTTTTTGAAATCATAAGTCTTAGCAAAGTGGACATAATATTTTTGGAATATTATAGAATGTTAGATTGAGCTTGAGAGAGTCAAATTAAGCTTAAGAGAGTCAAATTATTCAACAATATCCTGCCCTGTTTTAAAAATTTTACTTTGGCCTCCTATTTTGCCACATCACACATCCCAATTACCATTCACAGAAACAAGCCTATCCTTTTATTCACATGCAACTGATTATTCTAAAAACAAAAACAAAAAAGCAAAGTCATGGCAATATTCCAAATGCCCAAATGTAATGAAAAGGTATATCAATTTTCAGGGAAAAAAGTAGAAACTTGGGCTTCCAATGTGTTTAAATTTAACATGTCATTCAGGGTTATTTTCACTTGCAAAGTCAGTGTTCTGGATAAAATCTTCAGGTTGTATAGATTACAAAAAATTACTAACAAAACATTTATTATTGCAGAATCTAAAATAAGTAAGTAAAAAATAAGTATGTAAGCATTAAGTAAGATGCTTCATGGACTTCTTATTAAAAAGAGATTATTATCAAGTTTTAAATTTAACATTGTGTCCATATAGGGTGGAAGGATTATCATATCTCCTTATGTACCCTCCCTAACCCAGAGGAAAATTTGGTTGATTTTTTTGGTGTGTTTTAAATATACACTTATAAATATACACATATATATAGATATAGATAGATATAGATATAGATATAGATAGATATATAGATATATAGATATAGATAGATATAGATATATTAAAGAATACCATTTAATGACATTTAATGCATTCACAATGTTGTGCAACCTCACCACTATCTAGTTTCAGAATATTTCTTTCACTCCATGTGCCCATTAAACAGTCACTTAAGGTATCTATTAAGTGGTCACTCCTCATTTCTCCCTTCCCTCAGCCCTTGGCAATGACTAATCTGCTATCTGTCTCTACGGATTTGCCTTATCTCAGTAATTCATATGAATGGAATCACATAATATGGACCTTTTGAATCTGGCTTCTTTCATTAAGCATAATGTTTATGATATATACAAGTTATAGTAGAAGTGAATACCTTATTATATTTATTGGCAAATAATATTTCATTATATGCCTATACCACAATTTGTTTATACACCACATAAATTGTGGGACATTAATTAATCAATTTATTTTCTTCTTTTGACTATTGTGAATAGTTTTCTTATGCATGTACATATACTAATTTAGATTCTATCACCTGGTAAAAATTCTATCTAGCAGTGGAACCACTGGATCCTTATTAAGTTACCACAAAACTGCTTTCGACAGTGAATTGATCACTTTATATTTATACTATATTGAAGAGTCCTTGCATCACTGGAATAAATCCCAGTTGATCATGGTGTATGATGCTTTTAATATGTTGTTGCATTCGGTTTGCTAGTATTTTGTTGAGGATTTTTGCGTCTATGCTCATCAATGATATTGGCCAGTAATTGTCTTTTTTTGTGATATCTTTGTCTGGTTTTGGTATCAGGGTAATGGTGGCCTCACAGAATGAGTTTGGGAATGTTCCTCCTGCAAATTTGTTGGAAGAGTTTGAGAAGGATAGGTGTTAGCTCTTCTCTAAATGTTTGATAGAATTCCTCTGTGAAGCCCACTAGTCCTGGACTTTTGTTTGCTGGAAGATTTTTAATTACAGTTTCAATTCCATTACTTATGAGTGGTCTGTTCATATTTTCTATTTCTTCCTGAGTCAGTCTCAGGAAGTACAACCTTAGAAGATTGTACTTTTCTAAGAATTTGTCCATTTCTTCCAGGTTGTCCATTTTATTGGCATATAGTTGCCTGTAGTAGTCTCATGATCCTTTGTATTTCTGTGGTGTCAGTTGAAACTTCTCCTTTTTCATTTCTAATTTTATTGAATTGAGTCCTCTCCCTTTTATTCTTGATGAGTCTGGCTAAAGGTTTATCAATTTTGTTTATCTTCTCAAAGAAACAACTTTTAGTTTTATTGATCTGTGCTATTGTTTCCTTCATTTCTTTTTCATTTATTTCTGCTCTGATCTTTATGGTTTCTTTCCTCCTATTAACTTTGGGGGAAGGGAGCTTTGTCCTTGTTTCTCTTGTTGCTTTAAGTGTAAGGTCAGCTTGTTTATTTGAAATTTTTCTTGTTTCTTGAGGTAGGATTATATTGCTATAAACTTCCCTCAGAACTGCTTTTGCTGCATCCCATAAGTTTTGGGTCATCGTGTTTTCATTGTCATTTGTTTCTAGGTATTTTTGATTTCCACTTTGATTTCTTCAGTGATGGTTATTTAATAGCATATTGTTTAACCTCCATGAGTTTGTGTTTTTTTTAGTTTTTTTTTTTTTTCCTATAATTGATTTCTAATCTCATAGCATGTGGTCAGAAAAGATGTTTGATATGATCTGAATTTATACCAGTAATGTATGAGCATTCAGTGTCTTCACAATCTTACCATCAGTTATTTTTCCTTTTCTTTATTTTTTCTAATTATAGCCATTCTACTGGTCATCAAGTAATATTTCATTGAGGTTTTGAGAATTTTTTTTATGATTAATGACAATTGACATCTTCTCCATGTTCTTTTTGGCCATTTGTATGGCCAAAAATACTTTTCCCATTTTTAAATTGGTCATTTATCTTTTCATTGTTGAATTTTACAAATTCTCTGTATATTCTGGATATCAGATCTTTATCAGGTATATGACTTCCAAATATTTTCTCCCAATATTTGGATTGCCTTCTCACTTTCTTGATAGTGTCTTTTGACACAAAAGAGTTTTTAATTTTGATGAAACCTAAATTATCTATTGTATTTTTCTTTCAAATCTTTTCTCTCTATTTTTCATTTTGGCAAATTTCTATTGCTCTATCTTCAATTTTCACAAACTCTTTCCTTTATCGGATTTATTCTACTATTGAATCCACCAGTGAAATTTCAATTTCAATTTTTAATAATTTTCATATGGTTCTTATTTATATCTTCTATTGTAACATTTGATGCAAGATAATTTTTTATGGCTTATTTGAACATTTCTTAAAAGTAAATGTTTTAAACTATTAGTTAAATATTTTCAACATCTGTGTCACCTCAGTTGTCTATTGGCTTTTTTTTTTTCTTGTAAGAGTTGATATATTCTGGTTCTTTATATAACGAGTAAATTTGTATTGTATTCTCTATATTTTGAATGTTGTATTATGAGACTCTTGGTACTGCTTAAACTAGAGAATGTTGGTATTTTTATTTTTGCCCAAAATTGACCTGTTTAATTTTGTTTTTCAAGTTTCAACATCTACCTTATAGGCTACGGTTCCATTATCAGTTCAATTTTCAAAAACTTTGTAGTACTCTTTCTATCTGTCCTGTTTATGTGTCACCCAGTAGCATGACTGTGACTTGGTGGGTGGTCTATTTATACAGTTCTCAAGTCTTTGGTATGCTAGTTAAGATCAGGTATATGCAGCTGCAGCTCAAGGTTAAGTTTTGGAGTCCAAAAACAATTTTATAAGATTGTTTTCATGAGCTCCTCCACTTCCACCATCTCTCCTAGACTTTTCTGTTCCCTGCAGCTCCTTTTTTTTAGTCATCTGACTAGAATCTTGAGTTTATAATTTATTTACTCTTCCATGCCCTTTCATGTTTGTTACATCATTCATGCCTTAGCATTGGGAAGTCAGAGAAAGAGCAAAAAGCAACAAGTTTGATCCCACTATCATGGGATCTTAACTCTGAGAGAAAGGTTTCTTCTCTCAAAGTTTCAGCTCCTGTTAGTCCCTATACTGGCTGCTGCCATTGTTGGATCGTTACGAATCTGGAATATGAAAGGACAGAGAAAATGAAGGAAAGAAAAATAATTGTGTTTCTGTGCTCTGAAGGAGTATTAGGATTTTCCTGTTTGTCTCCTTAAGTCAGAATTATAGGGCTAGAACTTTTGGTGTCACTGTGCTCATTTCCACGTTGCTAATTTTATTATAGTCAAGCTGAGTTTCCTTCTTTCCTGGAGGGAGAGAAAGGGTACACTCACAGCCAGTTTGCTGGTAATTTGTCTTTTGATGCTCATTGATGATCCATGCACTACTATTTACTCTGCACAGTCCTGAAATGATTGCTGTATGCGTTCTATCCTGTTTGTACCATTGTATTAAGTGGGAGAAGCAATTGAAGTGTGTTAAATTTATATTATCCAAAAACATAACCTTAGGCTACTGTTTATTAGGCTGAAAAGTCATTTGTAATGCAACTCTCTTAAGATCTTCAGAGGCTGCCAATCCTTTCGAATCCTAGATAGACACAAACACTTTTCAAATCATGATCCATAAATCTAATCTCTGCCTTTTAAGTTTGAATTTCATTTAGCAAAAGGCTTTACTGCCTTGCCGTAAGCTATGTGTCTCAGCTCTCATCTTGAATTTTTCTGTGAATCAACATAATGGAAACAGCTGGAGTTGTACAGTAACTCTTACCCTCCCCCTAAACCCACTATTTAGAATTAACCTAGATATTATTTCTTGTATCGTGTTAGGAAATAAAAATCAGCAAGTCCTTCTGAAGGGCTTAGAGGATCAAAATTCTCACACATCACTAGTTTTCCCATATCTAAGTATTATCTTCCATAGTTTTAACCACAGCCATTGGTCAGGGTAAAAAATAATAAAAATAAAAAATAACAATAATAGTAAATAAAAAGATTTTACAAATCATATGACTAACTAGCAATTGTCCATCTTGAATTACTCTTGACTAAAAAAAAAAATGCAATAAATTTCATGTCCATACTTTCTAGACTATAAATACCCTACTATGTAATGAAATATACCTATTTTTTGTAACGAAAATAAAAATACAACTTATTCTAGCATCCTGGTAATAATTCTATAAATTCCCATAAACTCCAGCATCAGTCAAAACTAATCTGAGCCCAATATACCACAGGTGAAATTTCAGCTTCTTCACTGTGGGTTACAAAAGATTTACTATATTCAACCAGGTATTATGACATCAGTGTTGTTCTCAACCAAATTAATAAGCAATACCACATTCCTTACAACGTGACCTGAACCATTCCACTTTTAACTATTAACAGTGAGGACTCATTTATGCATGGCTAAAACTAACATAGGCAATGAAAACAAATAAGGGCTTCTTTCTTCCAGTGTCCATAGAACTTTACTTGGGTCAGTTGTTCACTTGATGGGATTCTATGATTGAACATGTCATGTATCTATCCCTGTGCTAGTGACGAATGGTCCTGTGATTAACAGCCTCACCAGCAACAAATGCATTGTGGGAGAATACCTTTCAATAGAGGAAGGAATTATTGACACACAAAACAACATTTTTTACTTAATATTTCTCTATTTAATCTGCTATTTTGTGCTAAAGGGATGTTTGAAGATTTCTCATGTAGTTTCTTATATGGTTGGTAATTTTTAACTTTTTCCCTATATGTAAAACTATATCTATGTTCTCTTCTGTTTTCATTGATACTACTTGATATGTTGTGAATATTTTAAGTTTTCAGATTGAATCACTTCTATATATCAGAGCTAGGCCTGGTATACTTTCTGCAGCTACACTTCCTAACATCTCTGTTCAGATTCTTTGAAGTGGATTATCTCTGTATCATATCATCAGCCTTTGTCCATTTACTTTGATATAATGATAAAATAATTTTGTTATTCATAAATCTTCTGGAAAATAACATTAATTATAATCCCTTACAAACCAGAATGTAGATCATTAAACATGATGCATGTATATTTTGCCACATAATATATACAATTTTTTTAACTCAGAAAAGGTAATAAGTGGTCTTCTCACTTTCCATTGGAGTATCAAAAGATCTAACATCCACAGACAAGGAAGCATATGGAACCTCCCTTTTTTCTCACCGTGTGATGATGGGTGAAGTTACATTAAAAAATAAATCTACTTCAACTTTTTGATAGACTTTTCTTGATTATCTTCCCAAAACCTTTTATATTTATTTTGTGTTGAGAGTGATATTAATTTGATATGTCCTTGTATTATCATTCAACTATGTCACCAAGACAGCTTCTAATTCTGCATGGCTGCTCATTCCAAGTATAAGCACAACATAAGTTCTGCTATGATCTCCCTCCTTGGTTGGTACTCTAAACCCTTGTATTTCTTGATGATGCTGGGACAATCAAGATATCCTTACTGATATTCCTACAGACCCTTCTCACTACAAATACTTGTCTTTTAATGACAGGAATATTAGTTCAGTTTGGCTGATCCTCTTCTATTTTCCAGGGCAGGCTTGTATTAATATTCAAGGAACCAAGAGGTAGACTTCCATCCTCCTGGTATGATATAAGAAGCAGGAACTTGATTAGATTAAGGAAATGTCAGGGGATTTAGGCACATGTTCTGATTTAGGATGTGTCACCATCCTTTGAAACTTTTCTCATCCATAGAAAGCCATTTATATTTCATCAAATATATGTTTCTCTGAACAGAACTTTATCATATTATCCTAGGTTAGCTAAATTGTTAATAAAAAATGTTTTTGTAAAAGTTGTTTCTGTTTGTGAACATATGACATGTTCACAAATGGAAATGTCTAGATAGATATTTTTAATCAAATTAAGAGGTTATATTTGGGATAATCTAACTTTAAGTATAGAATTTAGAATACATAAAAAAATTCACTTTGACAAGCTCTGAAGAAAATCACCTCACAGACCTAAAATGTCACTACCAAAGAAGAAAGTCCAGGTGCAATAAGAGATTCATTTGAATGCAAACTAGGAAAGACAAGAGTTACACAAAGATCTCATTGAAAACAAGATAAACAATGATTTTAAATATTAAAAGAAATTGAAGAGGCTGACACTTAAGATTGCAGACATTTATTTGTGATCAAGTTGATTCCCACCAAGCAACTCTATGTCACATGTTCCAGAGTGAACATATTCAGTCATTTATATAATTTACAACATTGATGGTTCACTTGAGCAAAGCAGTTTAGAAAGGTTGCTATGTATTATATCAAAAAAATTAGTTAACCATGTTCAAATAATCTTTAAATACATATCATTGGGAGATACCAGAGAAAGAAAATACAGTGTTTAAATAAAAGTTCAAATCAGAAATAGTTAGAGTAATGAAATGTCAAAAATGTTGTTAATGCTTCATTATACTTTTCTGATATTAATGCAAATTAAGTAAATTTTAAGCCTCACTTATATTCTTCATTGGTTTGCTTTAAAGATATTTGTATAAGTGCAATATAAATAAAGCTCTTTTTTTTTTTTTGGTTTCAGCAGAAATTTTGCACTCATTTATGCCTCTATAACTAACATTGCACAGGATGTGTCACAAAATATATATAGCTCCAATTTCCCAGAGATGCTGTGCTTACTTTCTTGCTTTAATGACTATTTCACTTTCAAATGGATTTATTAACAGAAATAAGTACACTCTAAACAGATGGTTGTCAGAAATCTGCTTACTTAAATAAAATAATTGAGAGTTAACAAACATTTGCAACTTGGTGTGGTATAAAGCATCACTGCATTAAGTTGCCATAAGGAATGAAGCACACAGCACATATTATAACTCATGTTTATGTAGTTTTGATTTCAGTAATATTAAATACATAAAGTGCTTGTGTAAATGACTAACCCCAAACTATGAATAATATTCATTAGGTAACACCTATCATCTTT
The DNA here is from genome assembly GCF_937001465.1 of Orcinus orca. Taxonomy (NCBI): domain Eukaryota; kingdom Metazoa; phylum Chordata; class Mammalia; order Artiodactyla; family Delphinidae; genus Orcinus; species Orcinus orca. Next base: position 42,056,640 of record NC_064576.1, on the reverse strand, counting down.
AAAGCTTACATAAACTCTTCTGAAACCCCTGTAAAAATAGGATAAGCTGCAGCCAAAATGGGGAAAGATTGTATTTTTACTCTGAAAAATAATAAGCCAAATGTCTGAATATTTATGATTGATTTCCTTAAAACTTTTTCTCCAAACCCTCTGTATCATAAAATAAATAACTTAGAGAATATTCAAAATCTCAACTAAAATAAAAAGTGTCAGATAATGTGCAGTATTAATCTTTCTAAACCATATTAAAATGTGTAGCTAGTAGCATGCTATTGAAGCATGTAAAGGTAAGACACTACAGTTAAGATAAAGTAGAGCTAGACAAACAACATTTAATGGGGACAGTGTTTAAAGTTGTTTATGAATGTTAGAAAAGGATTTTTTTTTCAAAGTAGCATCAAGTAATTATAAATTCCAATTCCTTCTTTATGCTTATCTATGCTTTTGGTATCCATCACGTATCTTGCATAGAGGGAATCAGAATGTCAGAGAAACTAAATAGTCCTGCCATAGTTTCTTTTCTGAGTAGAATAGGAAGAACAAAGCTGTATCCCTGCTGCCAGACACAGTGAACAATCCTCTTTACCAGCGGAAGCTGTGCAGATAACAGGATGACCGTCATTCCACATTTGCCTAGACTGATGATCACATGGTTAATGTGATGATAATAATGACAAATACACTGCCTGGAAGATGGTATACAGAATCAAATGATAAAAATTTTATATGGGCTGCAAAGAAATAAAATTTCTTCCAATCCTTGGCTTAATTAGTCGTATGACAGAGCAGGGACCCATTCCTCTTCCACAGAAATAGCTCTTTAATAGTATCCTCTTGTTTTTCAACTTCACTTTTGTGATTTTCAGTGTAATGAACTCAATGTTCAGAGCTGTTTCAGAAGAGATATTCTTAGTCCAATCACTCCTCAAAAAGTACTTTATATGAATGTCATATACATGATATTAATTAATACATTTTTCCAGTTTAATTATTTAAGTTGAATAATTCCAATTCTTCACAAGCTAAGCAACACAAAAAATTGAGGAGGAGAGAATTTTGATAAAGGAAAAGAAAGTAGAAAGACCTGGGTCTCATCAAGTGCCAAGAACAGATGTTTTAAATACAACATGGGTATGGCCAACAGGAGAGTTAATAGGTAAATGATGAAGGTTAACCAAGAGAGGTCAAAGGTGGGAGCATCTACTCCCAAAATGCCCAAGACTAGATGCTCAAGAAATGAATGCATCAGTGACTGAGGGAACTGAGGACGATTCCAAATTGGAAGAAAAAATATACTAAACTAAATTAATGATTTTTAATTTTTTTTGCTTGATCTTCTCTAATGTCATGTTAAAATTTCCTGCAAGTTGTAACTGCTGGTTATAATTGAGTTTACTATATGTTAATCAATAGGAATTATAAAGTTTTATTTTTCATTTGAATGTAGGTTCTCCTTTAATAATATTACAAATTTTATTGTATTTATGAATACAATTTTTAACTTGAAAATAAAATCCTTACTTCAGTTATGGACAATCTGGTCTACTTTTTAAGGAAAGGGAAAGAAACGGTGTTAGAATACAATATTTAGTATGGGAGAGACATTTAAAATATTTGCAAAAATAATGACAAAGTTTTTCCATTAGAAATATGTTTACCTTAACATTTTAGTAAGAGTAGTATAACTTACGAATGGAATTTTCACAGTATAACTGAAACCTGCAATTAATCTACTTAAGTTCACAAAAACAAATCTTGTAGTTACTTTTCATCATTCTCTATTTATGGGTAGTAAAAGTGAACAAGTCAAAATAATACTACTGCCAAATTATTATTTCTATCATTAGAAGTTATACTGTTTGCCTTCATTAGACAAACTTGGAAATTCATCAGAATAAAACAAAATCATTACCAGAACATAGTATATACTTTTGAATAATTTGGGCAGCCAGTATATTAAAAAATAAAGACATACACATTAAAATTCTGGCTGGGTATTAAAAGAATTATATAGAATTGAATTAATCTCATAAATATTTTAAATATATAACAGAATTATTTTGGTCATGATCATTTTTAATTATTCAATTTAATTTTAATATATTTGAAATGGTTGATACTTTCAGTCATTTTGTATTAGTGCCAATTAGTTTACCTAGTTTTCTTCCATATGTGCTTTATTTTTGTTTGACCAAATTGGTGTTTCATACCATATCTCTCTTCCCATCTATTATATTTTTGTTTTATCTATTTTTTAATAATTTTATTGTTTGTGCTTGGGATTTGGACATCCATTCTTAACTTATCACAATCTATGTAATAGTTGATTTTAAGTTCACTATTCCTTCTGGGTCATCTTGGAGTCTGTATTAATGATACAGTAGTGATAGCAATAGTTACATTTTTCTATTTCTTTGCATGTTTAGCATTTTGTCAATTATATGTTAGAAAATATGGGTACTCCTTATTTTGTCCTCTTTTTAGAGGTGTTGAATACTGTTTTGGCATGCAGTTCTATTACTGGTAGATCCTTTTGATCTTTTCAGCTGTGTTTTTATGTTTTCTTTTATTGGTCTATTTCAGTTTTGTTTTAGTAATAGGTTGCAATTTAGGGTGTGGCCTTTACTTATTTGGTCTTTAGCTCACTTGTCTCATCCAAATGTCTGATTTGCTAAGCAAGTTAACTTCACTTTTCTCTCTGGAATTCCAGTCTCCCCAACACTGCATGACTCTTGGTATCTCTGTTAGCTATCAAACTCACAGTGGCTTCTTTCTGCTAGTCTGAGTCATGACTGAAACATACAAAACTCCAACTCTCAGTTAAGATACCACATGGAACTTACACACAGACTTCCATCACTTCCCCTCCAAAATCCCCTTCTTTCTGGTTTGCAATCTGTTTGCAAAATTCCACTGGCCAAGGACCAGATGGATCAGCACAAATGTGGGGGCCCCCTAACTGTTAAGGGACCTCCAAAATAAAAAGGCTTTGACAATTTTATTGACCTCAGTGTTGGGAGAGGAGGGCTGGGAGGAGAACTAGGAGTGAAAAAGAACTCAGTAAATCAAGGAGAGGAGAAGGGACTTTAAGACTTTCTTCTACTTTCTCCCCCACCCCTGCTCTGTCTCCAAAAGGAGACCTCAAAAGATGCAGCTGAATAAGACTTCTGCCCAAGGCCTCAGATAAGGAGACACTGGTATGAACATGCTGTGGACTTAGGAATCACAATATGTTAAGCATTTGATAGGCCAGGAGGGCCTGAGTCCTTTACTACAACTTCCTCCTTCAGAGACGGCAATGCATTGGCTATGGCTGGGTCTGGTGTGGAGAGGGCATATTTCCCCCATGAGGCCTGCCAGGTAAAGTCTTTGTCATTGCCTATGATCAGGTCTGAAAAATCACACAGAGATCTTTAACCAGGAGCTGTGTCATTAAGACACAGGAACCAATAAGAAAGAGCTCCTTATGTCCAAAAGTGGTACAAAATTTAATTTAAAAAAATAGCATTGAATAAACCAAAGAAATAGAAAGTCATCATTAGAACATCTCAACAATAAATGCTACAGGTGAGACTCACTGATGAATGCTAAAATTAATTGGTGGTTGGAAACACCAATGGGTGGTTGGAAACACCAATAGGGTGGTGGACCTTATGGTTCAGATGGCCTCCAAGGGGTAAAGACCCTCCTGGACCACCAGTGCCACTGATACTCTGAAAAGAAGAAAGAGTGTCTCAGCTGTCAAAGAGCCCTTGTCCCAACTCAGTCCTCCAATACTCTTGAGAATCTCCCATCCTTAATACAGAGTCTATCCCAGAACCCCAAAGAAAGGGAGGGGCTCAAAAATCCATGCCTTGTTGTGTACAATCAACAAAGTATACAATATACCCCGCCAAAAAAAAATATAAATAATGGGTGAAACATTAAGAAGAAAGATGATATTTACATAGTGTTTCCAAAGTAGTATTTATTAATTTCAGTGTTTCTTTCTCTTTCTTTCTTTTTCTTTTTTCTCAGTGTGCCTTACATCTTTTTGTTTGTTTTTTAACATCTTTATTGGAGTATAATTGCTTTATAATGGTGTGTTAGTTTCTGCTTTATAACAAAGTGAATCAGCTATACATATACATATATTCCCATATCTCCTCCCTGTTGTGTCTCCCATATCCCCTCCCTGTTCCACCCCTCTTTGTGGTCGTAAAGCACCTAGCTGATCTCCCTGTGCTATGCAGCTACTTCCCACTAGCTATCTATTTTACATTTGGCTTATTTTAACATGTATTCACATATGTTTTTAACATATTTTACCACTTTTTTTAGCTATATTATTTGATATTCATCTCTCCTGGTTTTGGTGCTTAATTTTCCTCCCCTGAACGTGAGCTAGACTTAGTAACACACTTCTAATGAATATGGTGTGGAGAAAGTACAGATATGAATATTGTCTGGAAAGGGAAAAGTAGTTATCTGACAGACACAATCTAAATAGTGATCAGTGTTAGCATCACAAGTAAGATGCAGGTGGACATGTCCTCAATTATGTAATTTAATGAGAAGGGCATTACCCCCGTGTAGAATTCAAAGAAATCTATAACCCTAGTCTAATCATGAGAAGACATCAGACAAATCTAAATACAGGGAATTCTACAAGATATTCAGCCAATACTATTCAAAACTGTGAAGGTCATGAAAAACAATGAATGACTAGGAAACTGTCATAGTGGAGTAGACTAAGGGGACACGGCAACTAAGTATAATATTTTATTCTGGATTGGATACTAGATTAGAAAGAAATAACATTGGAGGAAATTCTGGTGAAATCCAAATAAAGTCTATAGTTTAGGTAATGTTATGTTACCAATGTCAATTTATTAGTTTGGTAATTATAGCAGGGTTATGTAACATTCAGGGGAGCTAGTAAAGGGTATATAGTAATTTGCTGCAGCTATTGGCCACTTTTCAGCAAATCTAAAGTTACTTCAAAAAGAAAAGTTTAAAATAAAGCATATTGATTTAAGGAGAGCATGTTCTTTGATCTTTTAAAATCCTTTATATTCAAAAATTAACGAGGAGTCAAATTGACACTGTTATATTTTTATTTTCGTTTCTTTAGAAGATGGTTCTTAATTTTTCTGGAAACTTGAATTTATTCAGTTGAATTTGAGATAAAAGTTGCCAACACCTACCATTTGATTTTCAACTGTTTTCCTTGCTCTGATATTGTTACAAAGTTTTCCTTAATTATCAAAAAGCTACATTTAAACAAACTTTTATAGTGTTATTTCAGTTAATAGTGTTGTATTAAAGCTATTTCAGTGTCGGGCTTCCCCGGTGGTACAGTGGTTAAGAATCCGCCTGCCAGTGCAAGGGCGATGGGTTTGAGCCCTGGTCTGGGAAGATCCCACATGTCACAGACCAACTAAGGCAGTGTGCCACAACTACTGAGCCTGTGCTCTAGAGCCCACAAGCCACAACTACTGAGCCCATGTGCCACAACTACTGAAGCCCATGTGCCTAGAGCCCGTGCTCTCCAACAAGAGAAGCCACCTCAATAAGAAGCCTGCGCACCACAGCAAAGAGTAGCCCCAGCTCACTGCAACTTAGAGGAAACCTGTGCAGAGCAACAAAGACCAAACACAGCCAAAAATAAATAAATAAAATAAATAAATTTATTTAAAAAAAACTATTTCAGTGTCATGCTCTGGGCATAAAAAATATTACAAAACATGACCCATGATATTAACAGATTATGCAAATAAAGAATTGCAAGATTTATGTGAGAATTATGGTTGGTAATGAAGCATTTCCTCTATTTGGTGAAAGAAAAGCAAGAAAATCATTATGAAGATGTATATTCAAGCTGATTCCAAGTATATCTATAAAAATACTAATTTATTATTTATTTTTAATTGCTATAATAATTTTATTTTTAAATTACTCTTAAAAATATAAGCAATATACTATTTCTGCTTTTTTCCCCCCTTTGGTTTATAATTCAATACCATCATAACTTAATAATATTATATTAGCTTCAGGTGTACAGCATAGTGATTCAATATTTTAATAGCTTATACTCCACTTAAAGTTATTATAAAATAATGACCATATTTCCCTGTGCTGTACCATATAGCATTGTTGCTTATTTTTTTAATACATAATAATTTGTATTCTTAATCCTATTATCCTATCTTGCCCCCCTATCCTTCCCTCCCCACACTGGTATCCACTAGTTTGTTTTCTATATCTGTGAGTCTGTTTCTGTTTTGTTATATACAGTTATTTGTTTTATTTTTTAGATTCCACCTATAAGAGATAACATATAGTATTTTTCTTTCTCTGTCTGACTTATTTCACTAAGCATATTTTCTAGTTCCAACCATGGTATTGAAAATGGCAGTATTTCATTCTTTTTATGGTTGAGTAGAATTCCATTATGTGTGTGTGTTTGTGTGTGTGTATATATATATATATATATATATGACATTTTTTTATTCATTCATCTGTTGATGAACATTTCATATGCTTCCATATTTTGACTATTGTAAATAATGCTGCTATGTACTTTGGTGTTCATGTATCTTTTCAAATTAGAGTTTTTGTTTTGTTTTGTTTTGGATTTCTACCCAGGATTGAGTGGAATTGCTGGATCATATGGTAGCTACATTTTTAGTTTTCTGAGGAACATTCATACTGTTTTCCATAGTGGCTGCATCAATTTACATTCCCATGAGCAGTGTGCAAGTTTCCCTTTTATTCACATTCTCTCTAATATTTGTTATTTTTAGACTTTTTATGACAACCATTCTGACAGGTGTAAGGTGATATCTCATTTTTGTTTTGATTTGCATTTTTCTAATAATTAGCAATATTGAGCATTTTTTTTCACATGTCTGTTATTCCTGATTTATTTTTAATAGGTTTTTTCATTTGTAATTTTTTTTAAGAGTTTAAAATTTTTTAGCTGGTTTTTGAAACTAAATTGAAACATATTTATATTTAAACATATATGGGATTGTATTTGAATTGATAAATAAAAGTGTGATATCAACTATTTCAGGTATGGGTAGTAGGTACACGCATCATATTAATACAGTGTTACCTTCTCATTTTTTATATGCTATCTTCTGAACTTGGAAACTTAAGTTATAATAACTAAATCACATAATTTGTTTTTGTTTTTGCGGTACGCGGGCCTCTCACTGTTGTGGCCTCTCCCGTTGCGGAGCACAGGCTCTGGACGCTCAGGCTAAGCAGCCATGGCTCACGGGCCCAGCCGCTCTGCGGCATGTGGGATCTTCCCGGACCGGGGCAGGGCATGAACCCGTGTCCCCTGCATCAGCAGGCGGACTCTCAACCACTGCACTACCAGGGAAGCCCTAAATCACATAATATTAATTTTACTACCCATTGTGTGAATTTGTTCCAGAATGAAGAATATCAAAAACTTGTATTTCAACCCCCAAATTACTATTTGGGGATAGAACAAACTTCAAATAACAAAATGCTAACATATAGAGAATATAAACACAATATAAATGTTTGCATTTACTATTTTAATTCAAAACACAAAGTATATTACAAAAGGTATATTCTGATTACTCAGATCAAACAATTATTTCATATCTAATAATTTCCTTATTTTCTTTATATCATTTGATGATATGTCTTTTTTTCCCACATCACCTTGTAGTAGAGATTCAGAATGTCAATGAGAAATGTCTCATGCTACAAAAGGTAGCTATCTATGAGAATTTTTCTAGTTGTCAATATCACAAGTCACAACATTTTATGAATCAGGATAGTTAACAAGCTATTTTTTTAAATAAATAGATATATAAAGAAAGTTGAAATATCATACTTATAATTAAAATAATCTATGATTTACTTTAAATTAACAATCCATAAAATGACACATTTTTGAGATTGTTTTACTGAAAATTTTATTTTCTAATTTTATAACATTTGAAAATTTTTATTCCATAAGAACTTACACAAAATGTGAAGATTTTAAAAGATAACACATCCTAGGTCAAGAAGTGTCTTTGTTTGTATAGTTAACATGCTACTGAATGTGTCTTTAGATACCCCTGTCCTGGTGGTATTTTCAATAGCCACTAACCTTGCCTGGTACAATATGGGAGTTGTAAATTGGCATGGAAATTTAAAGCAGGTTCTTGTTGGTGCTCAGCACAAATTAGTTATATATGGGGATGGTAGTTTTTTATTTTCAGTTGTCTCTGATGCAGTTTATACAAAATAATTGTTGTTCTGTTAACTGAATATCACTCTATAATTGCAAAAAAAAGAAAAAAAGTTGCAGCTGTTTCATTGACATTCTGAATGTTTCTAAGTAAATACAATTAAAAAAAATTAATGAATCTAGATAATTAGTAAAAGGTTGGGTTCTGTCTTATTTCAATACATAATCCTATAATTTATTTAAAAACATAACCAAGCATACATCTCAGTATTAAAAGTAGACATATTGTTTTTTTATTTTTTTATTTATTTTAGTTTTGATACTTATTTGTAAATTATTAACTTGCTATATAAATCATGTATTTATCTTAACAGGAAAAAACTCACTTTCTATTAAAGGTGGATGCACATTTTCTCTAATTAACAATATAAACATGGATTTTTTCAAGAGATTTTTCTCTCCATATATTGAGGCATAATAATTCTCATCACCTAATTCAAAAGTATGTATTAAAGAATAACAGAAAAATGTATTTCTGTTAATAATAGAAGTTACTCCAGGGAGCAAAAAATAGCAAAAGACATTCTATGTAGCTAAAATTGATGTTTTAACAAACGTGCATTTTATAATTATAATGGGTTGTTTTGAACCCAATTATTTTTTTTATTCACAATATAATTTAAATATGAATTTATATTTCTCATTTAAAATAAGTAACATAAAAAAGAACATTTTGCTGGGTATCAGAAAAGCAAGATTCTAACCTCATTTCCACTCTTAGGAGCTGTACAAAAATGAATTTAAAGTATCTGAATATGCTTTCTTATTTGTAAATATACTACAAATACTTGCCTTAATAGTTGTTGCATTAAGTGAGAGAATAAAAATAACATATTATGGTGAAGCACAAGATATATAAAAACTGTTATCCAGAAAAATTACTTTTATTTTTCTTTTTAATGATACGTTTTGAAGAGCAAACATTTTTTAAATGGAACTTAATATTGTATTAAATTATCATATTATTTTCTTCTTTGGATCTTGCTTTTGGCATCATATCTAAGAAATTTTTGTTTAATGCAAAAGCACATTGACTTTTTCCTCAGTTTTCTTCTACAAATTTTGGCTTTAATTTACAGTACCATAGGATTCTTTAACTAATTAATTAGTTGATCTGCTTAAGATGGATAGGAGAGAAAGCCAGCAAAGTTGATCTAAAATTGGATGTTGATGAGGCTTTTAGCTATTTTTGCTCTCATTTTACCAGTGATAAAGGTCAGGTAAGAGAAAGTCAATGCTCTGGGAGAATGGAGGAACCCAATTCTCTTAAGTCCCTTCTTAGACTCAGTGTGGACAGAATGCATGCATCATCATCCTTTCTTATTCCTCCACAGAGTCAGTTCCTGGGACAGAGTACATGTTCACTGAATAATCGTTAAATGAATGAAAGGGTCAGAAAGAGCACTATGCTTAACATAGTCACCAGAAGAAAGCTTAGGAGAGATTCTTGAGTTTGGTCTGTGAGGGCATATATAATAATACCATATCTTATTTCAAATAATGCAACAAAAAGTTTTTAGTGTTGTATTTTGAAAGCTGATCCTTTAGTTATTCCCCCATTTCCCTGTGGACACACTCCTACATGTAGGTATATGTTCATAACTTTTAGCTCCCCCAAGGATGCTATTTCCTATCTCAAACAGTGCCATCCAACCATTCTTAGGGTGATGCTGATTGATATGTCCTCCGTGATATTTCCTTTAAAAAGAAATCAGCTTTAGCAACATATCAAAATTCTTCCCTACTTGTCCCTAGTTTTAAAACCACATTTTAAAAACAACCCCTAAATTACCCTGGGCATCCCATAATATTTTCAAGGTAGATTTTACAAATTAAAACATAAATTGATCCTGGATTCCACATATAAAATATACACTTCACTGTCAGAATACAGCTCCTGGCTGGCAGAGAGTAAGTATACTAAACTTCAGTTAAAAGGTATTGCAAAGAACATCCTGCCTTTTAATTTAAGCAATCTGATAAACTGGCCTGTCTCCTGCAAGGTGAAGGATGCCTCGGAAACCTTAATGAACATCTTCCTGAATAGCAGTTACAAGCTTAGCCGCTCACCATGGAAGACTGATTAAGTTAGGGAGGATATTACCTTTTTATCCAGTCTGTCCTCTCACATACTTTGCCACTGAGATTGAACTAGCTAGTGTCTGCAGTGCAAAGATAGTATTGCTCAAAGCACATGTTCTGTTAATCCACAGATAGAATCATTTATCCTAGAAGCTCTTTATCAAAGTCCTTGACAATGATTATAGAGTTGTCCCATAAGTACAAGTAAGTATCACAACATATTTAATTCAGTGGAGAAAGTGATGGATAAAGTTATATTTCAAAAGAAAAGAAGTATTCTTGTATTTCTATGCATTCCAGTGTGAATTATGTTTCTCATTAGGTTAATCAAGATCCCATCATATTTAGAAAGAGAAACCCAATTGTCCCTACAAGATTTTTTCACATTTCAGAGTTTAAACACATAACAGCATTTGGCATACACATTATTAAACAATCTAAGTTGCCACATAAAGGAGAATCACAAAAAATAATAAAAATCATATTACACATCAATGAATGTGTCCTATGTATAGAACAATAGAGATTTCAATGTCATCTGACATAATTTCACGTATAGGGCCTGCTCATTATTACCAAAGAGGCTTCAATAACCTATTTACATTTGCCTCTTTGCTATACTTGAATAGAACCAAACCAAGTTAATCTTTCTGGCAACTGTATAAGCCCAAGCTAATAATAATAAAACAAGTAATATTTTTTTTTATAAACAAGCTTTTGAAATAGAATAGTGTGCATACTAGAACTATTGATACCCTCATATTTTCCTTTTAAAGGAAGTGTCCTTTCATATCAATGACAACACTATCCAGCATCTCATGTCAAAAATTATTTCATTTTTTACAGTTTCTACATATGAAAGTAAGTAAAAAAGAATGCATTGCTTGTTTTCTAGTTTTTCCTGTGTTTATTTTCTTACTTATAATGGAATTATACTGATTATATTCAATGAACTTTTGTGTTACTCTCAGGTTTTAACTAATATTTACTCATACAAGAAATAAACACCAACCATGTTCTAGGTCCCACTAATGGCATAGAGAATACATCAATTCACAAAATAAAGAGAAATCCACATCCTTATGAGGCTAGCATTCTAACAGGGAATAGTGATGATTTACAAGATAAATTATTAAAAATATAGTTGATTGAATGGAAATAATTACTAAGGAAAAACAGAAAAAAGAGGGATAGAGAGGTCTGGAGTACACTGCATTTTCTATTGAGTAAACAATGAAGGTCTCAGAGCAGGTGCAAAGGCCCTTAAGTGGCAACATGCTAGGCCTGTTTGATAATGTGCCACGCACCTGAGTATATTACCAATCATTGCCTGTAAGATTCCCTGGAAGCAGAGGCTGAAAGGGAAATTGAGGTTTAAAGTAAGCATTAGTAATAAACACCCATGAAGTGACAGGAGAGGTAGCACTGAGCAGACAAAGAAGATGGACTGCAGTTCAGATCTGACAGAGCCTATATCAACATGGATGGGAAGGCTGGACTATGCTCTTCCCTGTCACAGTGCATCCCCATCTCTCTGAAATGTCCAGGCTTTTCTTTGCCCCCAGTCGTGGGCTGATTCAGGAAGGGTGTGACCATCGGCAAAGAGATGCTCTGTAGCTGAGCCAGACCCTGAAGGACCTAAGGGTGGGAGGCTGCCTGCTGACGGAACTATCACGGGAGCCAGGCAGAGCGCTTCCTTGAAGGCGATGAAGCTAGTCCTCTGTCTCCCCAGCTAATCTGGTCTCACTGTGAGCTACATGTTTGAGGGGGGATTTTTTTTTTTTCACATGAACAATGAGCAATCTGATCCTCAGTCATTGTTTACATGACTTGCTTCCCTGTATCAATTTCATATAGAATTTTGCTGAAACAGAAACTTTATAACCAGATCTTTATAATATCCTGCATTTTACAGCCTCTTGGTAAACCTTTTCTGAACTGAATAACATAGCTACTCATCTGCTCACTTTTTTCCCCCAACCGTCTGTTATTACTGAAACATAGAGATGTTTCAGTAATAACTCCAATTTTAAGCTGAAGAGGCTTTTTGAATCCTTAGAATCTCAATTATGTGACATCACATTTTAGAACTGGGAATTTCAGCATGTGATTTTACTTTCTCCTTATATGAATATAAAACAAATCACTATTGGAAGTTTTAGCATTCTTTGGCATTTAAAATACTTGTTTGGAATTCCTATTAGTGAGTGTGTTTGCCTATTGCTTTGTTTTCTTTTTTCCTTTATATGCAGTTACTACATGTTTTATTTTTACCCTGTTGCTGTGCTTCCATATTACCTATGTTCTGTGATTTGCCTTAAGATATTATACTAGAATGAATAACGAGTTCTGCTTTGCATATGATCATTCATTTCTATTTTTAACTGATTATTCATGGAATAGGTGTATAGTGGTACACTTTTGTTCCTATTTTCAACTAATATAAGGGATGATTATTTTTATATTTATTGATATTTATTATATAGTTATATATTAACTATATAAAGCACTACTCTGGCATAAATGTAACATCTAGGAATTTTTCTTGATTAATAATATATTAAAAGGCTCCTCAAGTCTAGGGGAGATGGGAAGAATCCACAGATATTTAAGAATTTCCAAATTTTCCCCATCTTTTCCCCAAACTTTCTTTCTTTTTCAAAATCCAACTAAAACAAGACAAATATTTCATGCTCTATCTTCAGTGGTAACAGAAGCATTATTAAATGAGTAAATATGGGACCAAATTTTCCTTAGATGCTATCAACTCTAGAATAGCTATTTTTTTGGTTGCTGGATAAGAACTTAAAACATCCATCCTATTAAATACATCATGTTCAACATATTATTTACATTTTTTTCTGATACTTAAACATCTGCTCAATCTTCTTTAGTGTGTCTTAACTGGGTTAATATTATTAACATCTATTCAATCAAATAATATAAAAACTTACTTCCTTAATTCTACATATTCAATGTCATAAATATTGAGAAAGCCTTCAATTGTTTTTATAACATGACACTATCATTCATGTTTTGTGCTTCTCCAAGTGCTGATATCTTTCTTCAGATAGTCCTTCCTAATAGTTTCTGCTGAGGAAATCCTACTCAACCATACAAATTAAATATTTATATTTGCAATAATGGTATCTTCTCTGTTCTATTTCCTGTGTTATAAATGTTACCACTTATTAAATTATATCTTGATGTTTGTCTCCCCAGGAAATAATTTACCTTCTTGAGAACAAAGGATCATGCTTTATTCATGTTTGTATTCAGTTCTAGGAACATATAAACATTAAACTATTTCTCATGTAACTGAAGGTTTTGAAATGATTTATGCACACCTACCCTCTCCACCTTACTAAGAATTTGAGATATCTAGAAAAAATTATATACCAATTTCACCAGTATTTCTTTATGCTCAAGAACCAGTTGTGGTCTCCAGGAGATGTGCAGCTATAATAAGTGTGCAGCTATAATCATAAATGAAACATGGCAGAGGCTGAAGGAGAATGAAAGATCTGAAAGGGTATGAAGTGGAGCCACTTGACTTAACACAAAGAATGTATGTTGGGGAGAAATATTTCCTGAAGAAAAGAATGATAATGCCTTGTTTAGAGTTCATCAATAAAAGACATATTCTATGAGATCAAATGATTATTTGATGAATTATTCACCTAAGAATTACTTAATGCAATAATTGATTACTTTTTGAGCATTGCTCTGTATTATGCCATATGATACATGAACTACATGCTACTCAGAGTAAATATTTTTTACCTCTTATAAACCATGAGAAAATAGAAGATAGCAACCTCCCGTAAGAGAACTCCCAAGTCTACTAGTATTGATGAACATGTATCAGTCTTCTTCCCCATTACAAACAAAACAGCCCTTATATCCAAGGCCAAGGTCACCAAAAAGAGGAACCACTTTCTGCTTTGTCGTGAAACTGTGCTTCTTCATATTTGTATTGTCATACATGTATTTCCTCTGCTTTTCCTGATACACAAACATTTACATAATGTCTACTACTTAATATGCACTCTTCTAAAACAAAGAGTAAATATAGCTAAAGAGAGAAAGACAGAAACAAAGTCACTTTTCTTGTAAAACTAACATTTAAATACACTTTAAAAAAACATACTTTTAAACTCATACGTAATGCTGGATATTAAAATAGGGTGGAAGGATTGTGTGCGCGTGGAAGCCCTGAGTGAAAGAATGATATTTAGGTGGATATATGAATGTGAATATTGCTGCTGTCAAGAAAAAATATAGACAACCTAAAAGTTGAGAATTATGTTTCATTTGGCAGAATTTCTGAGAACTTAAGCCTGGAAGACAGCCTCTCAAATAGCTCTGAGGGACTATTACTCCGAGCTCCCTCACTCCTTACCTCTTACTCCATAGAGGTAAGGGAGGAACCAGGATATATAGGAATTTTGCAACAAACAACAGGTAGTCAGAATATCAAAAGATTACTCAATTAAAGAAAACCAGGCATCTCAAGTTAATGTATTTAGCACTTTTCTGTATATGCTAGAGCCTGGGCTCATTGAAATCATTCCTTTGATATGCACCTCTACCATCTAGGGTTAGTATCCCATTTTTCTCCATCCTGAATCTCCTCAGGATAAATTCTTTTCCATATTTATTAAATTTCACAGATCATTTCAATGTTGGATGTCAATAATGCAATATAACTTAGATATATCAACTGCTGAAATAATCATAGTGCAATGCAGTTTTTCAAATAATGCAGGCACGTTCACACATCGAAATCAAACACCCATACATGCCTTCAACACATAAAAGTTCATAAACACTCATTTTCACCCCCCTCTAAACACTCCGTAAGGTGTTGATCCATACATAGACACTAAGCAGAAGAATGCTGATGTTGCACTGTCCTTTACAGGATAGGAAAAAATAAATGTACTGCTTGAGTAATTTGGGGAAGATAATACAACAGCAATCTTATTTCTAACCTGGAGGTGAGAAGGTTTTCCAGAAGTCTTCAGATACTACTTCGATGTTTAAAGAAACAAATGGTGATGTGATTTCCAGGGTGAGGTTGTGCTTTATTCAAAGAGGAGGTTTGGGGCAGAAGGTTCTCTGGCTCAAAAATAAATAGCTCCTTTTTCCAAATTTCCCATTTTGAATTTATTCTTCTCCAGGAGGGTGAATAATGAATCTTAAATCCATACACTTGAGATTATGTGACCCAAATCCAGGTAATAACCTAATATTATCAGGATGTTGTCATATAGACATGAAAGATCAGGGTGTCTCCAAGGTAATAAAGATATATATTGGCCCAATTTGTAATGAGAATAACCCAGCTAAGAACAAATCACAGGGAAAAACCTAAAAATCTCAGGAGTGGGCAAAAATATATAATTTATAGCCAGACAATTTAGAGCTACCTTTAATGCTGGGTTCCATTCCTTTGTAACCATAAGATATTGGGCAAATTCTATAATATATCTGCATTTCAGTTTTGCTACATGTAAATTGAGTTAAGAGTAGTGACTGAGATGGTGAATTCTCAAGAACCGACCCCAGACATTGTTCCTATTTATTCCTTTTATTACTACTACCACTAATACTTTTCAGATTTATATTCTGATGAAGATCATTTATATTTATTACTATCAAAAATTTATGCTCTTTAGGGGTAATTTTAGCTATGCTACTCAATAAATATTCAATTAATGAGTGATTCTATTCAATGTGCTTCTGGTTTATAGTCTTCTTACTGCATATTAAGCATAAAATGCAGCTGTTTCAAAATAACTATTAAAAATGCTGATGGATATTTAATAAAAAAAAGAAAAACAAATAGCATTTATATAAAAACTTTAAATTTGAAATTGTTGCTGACTTTGAGGTGTGTTTAAAATTATAAATTAGGACACAGTATTTTCAAAATCAAACCAAAAACAAAAAACTATCACAACATATTTCTAGCTATTTTACCAATATGTCATTTGATTTAATAATCACAATAGGGTTATGAGTTTGGCATTATTATCCCCATTTTATAGATGATTTTATACGTATACTCAGATATTATTTATACATATACTCAGATATCATATACTCAGATATTATTATATTATTGGATTTCCAACTTGATTCCTATCCAGTAAGTGGTGCAGCTAGCATCTTAATGAAGGTGTTTGACTTCAAACTTAAGCCCAAACATAAGTCACCAAATGTTTAAAAGCTTATTGTGAAGTCTTAAGAAACTGATAAACAGCATCATCCTTGTAAAGGAAAGAATTTCCCCAAATACGGTATAGATTTGGCCTGTACGATTGCCTCTGTGGAAAACTATTACCATCCTTTTAGATACTGAAAAAGACATCCTAGGTGAATTTTACTGAGAACATAATGGTACCTCACTTAAGAAAATGCTGACCATTTTATTGCCATGGTCACGAGTCAACAGCAGAACCAGTTTAAAACCTGTCTAAACAACTAATGACAACTGACTTTATATAAACACAGAGATAAAAGCCAACAAATCAGTAGCAGCCCCCCTTCTTGAAAATTAGCCAGTTGGCAGAAGACTCGTGCCA
The DNA here is from genome assembly GCF_937001465.1 of Orcinus orca. NCBI lineage: Eukaryota > Metazoa > Chordata > Mammalia > Artiodactyla > Delphinidae > Orcinus > Orcinus orca. Next base: position 42,039,708 of record NC_064576.1, on the reverse strand, counting down.
GTATACCAGTTTCCAAGGCTGACATCAACTCTTGTCTCCATGGCTCTGTAACTAATAGAATTGCAAAAGGAATGTGTTCCAAAAATTCAATATAAGATCAGGAGTTGGCTTCACTTAGTGAAAAGATACATGCATAGGCTAACTCTCCCTTATGTAATAAAAGGAGGACTACAATTCAGCTTTTATTTTAGATTTTAAATGATGGTTTTATTCTCAATATTACTAATATACACATTATATGGAAGGTGAAGGTTGAGTCCATGATCAGCCTGGACTGATCAAGTAGCAAGAGCCTTTAGCGAAGGTAACATAGTGCAGAACTAAATTTGGTATTTACACCTAAATCAGAGCACAGATGACCACACCATACCACGAATCCAGAAACCAATAGAATTTAATCGTTTTTCCTGAAAAACACACAAAGTGAAACAATCTAGTGGCTAAGAGTCTAATTGCAGAGCCAAAGAGGAATGTAAGGGCTGCTCTCCTGCTTACAAATGAGATTATCTTGTGCAAATCAGTCACGCCCTTTAGGATCCTCCTTTGACCTTAGAAACTTGAAGCATAAAATGAGAATAATAGTACTTTTTCAAGAGGATATTAATCACAGTTGTGTATTGGAATCATTTTTTTTTTAAATGCTGCTCCCCAGGTATTCTTATTTAATTGTCTAAGAGAGAGCAGAGGCAATGGTATTCTCCCTGGAAGATTCTAACAAGCAGTGTTGAGACCACTGAGTTGGGAGAATTAAAGTGTTTATTCTTGAAAGGTACTAAGAAGAATTTCTCTATAATAAGTGTTTACTACATGATATTTTTGTCATTACTGTAGAAACATTTATAGTACTATTAGTTATCAACATAGTAAAGGTTGTGATGGGGATGTTGGTAGAAATAGCTGTGAAAATTCATGCTGCATGATTGCCTCAAGCCCTATATTTCTCCTTAGTGTGTGGGTAGATATCTCTATCTGAAAATTTAAATGATATTAAACCTAAAGGTATATTTTCCTTTTTATCTGGACATGAAATATTTGGAGACATGTAGGATATCTGAGAGAATCCATTTTCCATTCTACTACCAAAGAAGTGTAGATAGCCTTCTAAAAATATGAACAAATAGATAAAATTGTAAATTAATTTGTGAATTACTGTGACTGAAATAATAACATTTGTACCAATCTATAATAATAATAAAATGTCAGCTAATAAATAGAGATTTTTTTAAAAAAAGAAAATGTTTAATTTTAGTTTTCAACAAGAGTGCATCTATGAAATTAGAATAGAAGTATTCTCGCACAGGAATCATTCAAGTAGATAAAGATGACTATTATTAAGCTAAAAATGGTCATGGAAGTGGAGAAGAGTAATTATAACATTGAGAAAACTGAATCAGTGGAATAGAAGTTAAATTGAGTAATCCTCACATAATTCAGAATAACAGTATAGTGAATATAAAAGTGTTATAGAAGTGTTAAAAAATAAGGAACACAAATACAAATTCTATAATTAGGCATAAGGTTCACCATTTTATGCATTTGCTGGATATTTATATATATATATATACATATATATATATATATGCTTTATCTCTCTCAAGATATTTTTAACTTTACTGAATTTTTAGTGGCTGTTATATTTAAGTTATCCAAGGTTAGCAGTCCATTTATATTGCAAGTATCTTGTCTATTGCTTCTTTTTCCTTTTAACATTGTTAGTATGGATTTATTTTACATGAAATCTTTTAAGGTTTAATATTAGCATATTAATCATTTGTTTCATGATATCCTATTTTTATTTTTTCCACTAAAAAGAAAAAGAAATATCTGTTCCATAAAAAAAAATCGATTGTGTTTTCTGCTACAATTTTACTTCTCCATTTTATTCAAAATTTTAATTCATCTGTATTTATTTTCTCTGTATGGCTTGAGATTAATTTTAAAGTCCAAACTTTATTCCCAAGCACTGACTGTTTATCTCAGCATCACTTATTACTACTTCAGACTTATCTTACTAACTCTGTGCCACAATTTTAGTATACTAAAAACTATATATACCAAATCCAAAAAAATAAATATCATTTGAGTCTGTATCACTGAATTGTTCATTCATTTCTAAACTAGTATTTTAATAATTTTAGAGTTCTTGGACTACACCCCAGTTTCTACTCTGAAACCGCTGGTCCTTCCTGGTGTTCTACTTTTTCACTAATGTAATTTACACACATGTGCTACCATACAGGTACACAGAGACATATATGCATTTTTGTTTGCTACATGATTAAATATCTAGTATGGATCATGTTTTTTGTTTTAAAGATATGCAAATAATCTTTCTACAAATCTGTACATAATATTAATCCTGGTTCAGAAAGGAAAGAAAGTGGATAATTTGTAAGGAAAAACATCAGAATTGTGGTTATAACCAAGATTGCTTTTCTAGAAGAGAAAGAAAGTTCTGACTTTGACAAACCTGTACTATCACTAGATGTGATCACATTCTTGGGACTTTCTAATTTTCCATTACACCTCTTGGTGGTCCTCATAATTAGAAGAAAAAGTTGGATATCCATCCAGCATATCAAAATTCCAAGCAGGAATTAATAAAAATAAACAAAGACCACAAGGACACAGAGCAACAAAATCAGTCCCTTATTAAATGCTTTACCTGAAACCTCACCCAGGATATTAGAGTTACATTTGCCAGATGTATGCAGTAACATTTCTTAGCTTTAAGGGGTAATGACCAATGCTACATTATAGTTGGGCACTGTACAGCTCCAAAAGAACATAGGATTATCTAAGAGGGAGAGAAAAAATCAGTCTCTGTCATCAAACTATGCATTTTTGTGAATAGTAGAATACTCAAATTACCTGTGTTGTAAAAACATTAATAGGTAATCTTATTCACAGGTAAAAATTGTATTTTGAAATTTTAACTTGGAACTAAATGACAATATTTATGCTTATACTGCAAATGGGAAAATAACACATTGAAAAAAAATTTCAGAACAGTTTACTTATTAAAATGATAAACACATGAAATGTGTTTTGAGGTTAAGAAAAACTTCAAAACTATATACATTAAGAAAGAACAAAACACAACTACAGCAATGAAAGACAAGGACTTTAAAGTTTGTCAACACCATTTGACATTTTCAAATTTCGGTACTTGTTTTTTAAGTAACTAAATTAAACATAAATGATAAAAATAATAGATTATATTACTATAAATAATGACTTTTCTATGTTCCTGGAAATACTGTACTTTTTTTTTTTTTCTGTTGGGTAAAATATCACCCTCATTGAGATTGGACATCTGTGTAATTTATTAAAAGGATTTATAGTGACAAATATCATTTATCAAGTGATTGTGGTTTTGCAAAGGTATTGAAATATGTAAAAAGTAATATCTTTTGATACTGTTGACAGCAGCTCATTTTGCACACGTTTCAATTGAATGCTCACAAAAATCATGCCATATTTATCTCAAGTGAAAAGATGAGACCAGCTGGCAAGTACTGAGATTGTAATTATGAAATGATAGATTTTAACCACTTAAAAAGAACTATTTTTGGCAATAACATACATAAATATGGCTTAATGAAGTAAAACTATAAAGTTTGTAAAAGCAGAAAATCCAAATGAAAATAACATCTGAAAATCATGTCAGTAAATATATGTGTAGTAACTAATAAGACAAAGTTAAATGACCAGGTAAATTTTAAAAGTCTGTTTTTGATTGGGGGGGGGGGCATGGAGAGTCCCAAAACTATGATAATGTGTGTCAAAAGCTATAGTCTGATGGAAAAAAGTCTTCAACGCACTAAGAACAAGTAATTTCAAGCTATAAGTAAATGTCCTAAATCAAGTGTTAGGCCTAAAAAAGATGTATTCACATAAATAGATTCTGAAAAACTTATCATCTATTCACTTTTTTTTTTAGGTTTGCCATGTATTTTATTTTATTATTATTATTATTTTATTATTTTATTTTTTTTGTCACCGATACCCTTTTATTTCTATTTTTTTAACATCTTTATTGGAGTATAATTGCTTTACAATGGTGTGTTAGTTTCTGCTTTATAACAAAGTGAATCAGTTATACATATACGTATGTCCCCATATCCCTTCCCTCTGGCATCTCCGTCCCTCCCACCCTCCCTAGCCCACTCCTCTAGGTGGTCACAAAGCGCCAAGCTGATCTCCCTGTGCTATGATACTGCTTCCCACTAGCTATCTATGTTAAGTTAGGTAGTGTATATATGTCCATGCCATTCTCTCACTTTGTCACAGCTTCCCCTTCCCCCTCCCCGTATACTCAAGTCCATTCTCTAGAAGGTCTGCATCTTTATTCCCATCTTGCCCCAGGTTCTTCATGACATTTTTTTTTGATTCCATATATATGATTAGCATACGATATTTGTTTTGCTCTTTCTGACTTACTTCACTCTGTATGACAGACTCTAGGTCCATCCACCTCACTACAAATAACTCAGTTTCGTTCCTTTTTATGGCTGAGTAATATTCCATTGTATATACGTGCCACATCTTCTTTATCCATTCATCTATTGATGGACACTTAGATTGTTTCCATGTCCTGGCTATTGTAAAGAAAACTACAATGAACATTGTGATACATGACTCTTTTTGAATTATGGTTCTCTCAGGGTATATGCGCAGTAGTGGGATTGCTGGGTTGTATGATAGTTCTATTTTTAATTTTTAAAGGAACCTTCATACTGTTCTCCATAGTGGCTGTATCAATTTACATTCCCACCAACAGTGCAAGAGGGTTTCCTTTTCTCCACACCCCCTCCAGCATTTATTGTTTGTAGATATTTTAATGATGGCCATTCTGACTGGTGTGAGATATCTCACTGTAGTTTTGATTTGCATTTCTCTAATGATTAATTATGTTGAGCATTCTTTCATGTGTTTGTTGTATATCTTATTTGGAGAAATGTCTATTTAGGTCTTCTGCCCATTTTTGGAGTGGGTTGTTTGTTTTTTTTGATATTGAGCTGCATGAGCTGCTTGTAAATTTTGGAGATTAATCCTTTGACAGTTGCTGCATTTCCAAATATATTCTCCCATTCTGAGGGTTGTCTTTTTGTCTTGTTTATGCTTTCCTTCACTGTGCAAAAGTTTTTAAGATTCATTAGGTCCCATTTATTTATTTTTGTTTTTATTTCCATTTTCTAGGAGGTGAATTGAAAAGGATCTTGATGTGATTTATGTCATAGAGTGTTCTGTCTATGTTTTCCTCTAAGAGTTTGACGGTGTCTGGCCTTAGATTTAGGTATTTATTCCATTTTGAGTTTATTTTTATGTATGGTTTAGGGAGTGTCCTAATTTCATTCTTTTACATATAGCTGTACAGTTTTCCCAGCACAACTTATTGAAGAGGGTGTCTTTTCACCACAGTATATTCTTGCCTCCTTTGTCAAAGATAAGATGACCATATGTGCGTGGGTTTATATCTGGGTTTTCTATCCTGTTCCATTGATCTACATTTCTGTTTCAGCACCATACCATTCTATCTTGATTACTATAGCTTTTCAGTATAGTCTGAAGACAGGCAGCCTGATTCCTCCAGCTCAATTTTTCTTTCTCAAGATTTCTTTGGCTATACGGGGTCTTTTGTGTTTCCATACAAATTGTGAAATTTTTTGTTCTAGTTGTGTGAAAAATGCCAGTGGTAGTTTGACAGGGATTGCATTGATTTGTAGATTGTTTTGGGTAGTATATTCATTTACACAATGTTGATTCTTCCAATCCAAGAACATGGTATATGTCTCCATCTATTTATACCACCTTTAATTTCTTTCATGAATGTCTTATAATTTTCTGCATACAGGTCTTTTGTCTCCTTAGGTAGGTTCATTCCTAGATATTTTATTATTTTTGTTGCAATGGGAAATGGGAGTGTTTTCTTATTTTCACTTTCAGATTTTTCATCGTTAGTGTAGAAGAATGCAAGACATTTCAGTGCATTAATTTTGTATCCTGAAACTTTACCAAATTCATTGATTAGCTCTATTGGTTTTTCTGGTAGCATCTTTAGGATTCTCTATGTATAGTATCATGTCGTCTGCAAACAGTGACAGCTTTAGTTCTTCTTTTCCAATTTGGAATCCTTTTTTTTTTTTTTTCTTCTCTGATTGCTGTGGCTAAAACTTCCAAAAGTATGTTGAATAACATTGGTGACAGTGGGCAACATCGTCTTTTTCCTGATCTTAGTGGAAATGGTTTCAGTTTTTCACCATTGAGGATGATGCTGGCTGTGGGTTTGTCACATATGGCCTTTATTATGTTGAGGAAAGTTCCCTCTATGCCTACTTTCTGGAGGGTTCTTATCATAAATCAGTGTTGAATTTTGTCACAAGCTTTCTCTACAGCTATTGAGATGATAATACGTTTTTTCTCCTTCAATTCATCAATATGGTGTATCATATTAATTGATTTGTTTATATTGAAGAATCATTGCATTCCTGGGATAAACCCCACTTGATCATAGTGTATGATCCTTTTAATGTGCTGTTGGATTCTGTTTGCTAGTATTTTGTGGAGGATTTTTTCATCTATGTTCATCAGTGATTTTGGCCTGTAGTTTCCTTTCTTTGTGACATCTTTGTCTGGTTTTGGTATCAGAGTGATGGTGACCTCGTAGAATGAGTTTGGGAGTGTTCCTCCCTCTGCTATATTTTGGAAGAGTTTGAGAAGCATAGGTGTTAGCTCTTCTCTAAATGTTTGATAGAATTCGACTGTGAAACCATATGGTCCTGGCTTTTCTTTTTATGAAGATTTTTAATCACAGTTTCAATTTCAGTGCTTTTAAGTGGTCTGTTCATATTTTCTATTTCTTCCTGGTTCAGTCTCGGAAGGTTGTGAATTTCTAAGAATTTGTCCATTTCTTTCAGGTTGTCCATTCTATTGGCATATAGTTGCTTGTAATAATCTCTCATGATACTTTGTATTTCTGAAGTGGCAGTTGTTACTTCTTTTTCATTTCTAATTCTATTCTTTTGAGTCCTCTCCTTTTTTTTTTTTTGATAAGTCTGGCTAATGGTTTATCAATTTTGTTTATCTTTTCAAGGAACCAGCTTTTAGCTTTATTGATTTTTGCTATCGTTTCCTTCATTTCTTTTTCTTTTATTTCTGATCTGATCATCATGATTTCTTTCCTTCTGCTAACTTTGTTTTTCTTTCCTTAATTGTTTTTGGTGTAAGGTTAGGTTGTTTATTTGAGATGTTTCTTAAGTTAGAATTGTATTGCTATAAACTTCCCTCTTAGAACTGGTTTTGCTGCATCCCATAGGTTTTGTGTCATCATGTTTTCATTATCACTTGTTTCTAGGTATTTTTTGATTTCCTCTTTGATTTCTTCAGTGATTTCTTGGTTATTGGTTATTAAGTAGTGTGTTGTTTAGCTGCCATGTGTCTGTATTTCTTACAGATTTTTTTCCTGTAATTGATATCTAGTCTCATAGCACTGTGGTCAGAAAAGATATTTGATATGATTTTAATTTTCTTATATTGACTAAGGCTTTATTTGTGACCCAAGATATGATCTATCCTGGAGAATGTTCCATGAGCACTTGAGAAAAATGTGTATTCTATTGTTTTTGGATGGAATGTCCTATAAATATCAATTAAGTCCATCTTGTTTAATGTATCACTTAAAGATTGTGTTTCCTTATTTATTTTCATTTTGGATGATCTGTCCATTGGTGAAAGTGGGGTGTTAAAGTCCCCTACTATTATTGTGTTACTGTTGATTTCCCCTTTTATTGGTGTTAGTATCTGTATTATATATTGAGGTGCTCCTATGTTGGGTGCATAAATATTTACAATTGTTATATCTTCTTGGATTGATCCCTTGATCATTATGTAATGCCCTTCTTTGTCTCTTATAGTAGTATTTGTTTTAATGTCTATTTTGTCTCATATGAGAATTGCTACTCCAGCTTTCTTTTGGTTTCCATTTGCATGGAATATGTTTTTCCATCCCCTCACTTTCAGTCTTTATGTGTCCCTACATCTGAAGTTCGACTCTTGTAGACAGCATATATACTAGTTTTGTTTTAGTATCCATTCAGCCAATCTATGTCTTTTGGTTGGAGCATTTAATCCATTTACATTTAAGGTAATTATCAATATGTATGTTCCTATTACCATTTTCTTAATTGTTTTGGGTTTTTTATTGTAGGTCTTTTCCTTCTCTTGTATTTCCTTTCTAGAGAAGTTCCTTTAGCATATTTTGTAAAGCTGGTTTAGTGGTGCTGAATTGTCTCAGCTTTTGCTTGTCTGTAAAGGTTTTAATTTCTCCATCAAATCTGAATGAGATCCTTGCTGGGCAGAGTAATCTTGGTTGTAGGTTTTTCTACTTCATCACTTTAAATACATCCTGCCACTCCCTTCTGGCTTGCAGAGTTTCTGCGAAAGGATCATCTGTTAACCTTATCGGGATTCCCTTATATGTTATTAGTTGTTTTTCCCTTACTGCTTTTAATATTTGTGCTCCATGTTTAATTTTTGATAGCTTGATTAATGTGTGTTTTGGCATGTTTCCCCTTGGATTTATCCTGTATGGAAATCTCTCTGCTTCCTGGACTTGATTGACTACTTCCTTTCTCATGTTAGGGAAGTTTTCAACTATAATCTCTTCAAATATTTTCTCAGTCCCTTTCTTTTTCTCTTCTTCTTCTGGGACTCCTATAATTTGAATGTTGTTGTGTTTAATGTTATCCCAGAAGTCTCTGAGACTGTCCTCAATTCTTTTCATTCTTTTTTCTTTATTCTGCCCTGCCATAGTTATTTCCACTATTTTTTCTTCCAGGTAACTTATTCATTCTTCTGCCTCATTTATTCTGCAATTGATCCCTTCTAGATAATTTTTAATTTCATATATTGTGTTGTTCATCACTGTTTAGTTCTTTAGTTCTTCTAGGTCCTTGTTAAAATTTCTTCTATTTTCTCCATTCTATTTCCAAGAGTTTGGATCATCTTTACTATCATTATTCTGAATTCTTTTTCAGGTAGACTGCCTATTTCCTCTTCATTTGTTAGTTCTGGTGGGTTTTTGCCTTGCTCCTTCATCTGCTGTGTGTTTCTCTGTCTTCTCATTTTGCTTAACTTACTGTGGGGTCTCCTTTTCACAGGCTGCAGGTTCATTGTTCCCATTGTTTTTCGTGTCTGACCCCAGTGGCTAAGATTGGTTCAGTGAGTGGTTTAGGTTTCCTGGTGGAGGGGACTAGTGCCTGTGTTCTGGTGGATGAGGCTGGATGTTGTCTTTCTGTTGGACAGGTACACATCTGGCAGTGTGTTTTGGGGTGTCTGTGGCCTTGTTATGATTTTAGGCAGCCTCTCTGCTAATGGATGGGGTTTTGTTCCTGTGTTGCTAGTTGTTTGGAATAGGGTGAACAGCACTGTAGCTTGCTTGTTGTTGAGTGGAGCTGGGTCTTGGCATTGAGATGGAGATCTCTGGGAGATTTTTGCCGTTTAATATTACATGGAGCTGGGAGGTCTCTGGTGGACCAGTGTCCTGAACTTGGCACTCCACCGCAGTGACACAGCCCTGATGCCTGGCTGGAGCACAAAGAGCTTGTCTTCCACATGCCTCAGAATAAAAGGGAGAGAGAAAAGAAAGAAAGAAAGAAAGAAAGAAAGAAAGAAAGAAAGAAAGAAAGAAAGAAAGAAAGAAGAAAGAAAGAAAGAAAGAAAGGAAGAAAGAAAGGAAGAAAGAAAGAAGATAAAATAAAATAGAAAATAAAATAAAGTTATTAAAAATAATCATTAAGAAAATAAATTTTTTAAGTAATAAAAAATAAGGTCAGACAAATGGTAAAAGCAAAGCTATACAGACAAAATCACACACAGAAGCATACACATTCACACTCACAAAAAGAGAAAATGGGAAAAAATATATACATATATCATTGCTCCCAAAGTCCACCTCCTCAATTTGGGATGATATGTTGTCTATTCAGGTATTCCACATATGCGGTGTACCTCAAGTTGATTGTGGAGATTTAATCTGCTGCTCCTGAGGTAGCTGGGAGAGATTTCCTGTTCTCTTCTTTTTTCGCACAGCTCCCAGGTTCAGCTTTGCATTTAGACTCACCTCTGTGTGTAGGTCACCTCAGGGTGTCTCTTCTTTGCTCAGACAGGATGTGGTTAAAGGAGCAGTTGATTCGGGGGCTCTGGCTCACTCAGGCATGGGGGAGGTAGGGGTACGGATTGTGGGGTCAGCTTGTGGTGGCAGAGGCTGCCATTATGTTGCACGAGTCTGAGGCACACTGTGCATTATCCCGTGGAAGTTGCCCGTTTCACGGGACCCTGGCAGTGGCGGGCTGCACAGGCTCCCAGGAAGGGAGGTGTGTATAGTGACTTGTGCTTGCACACAGGCTTCTTGGTGGCTGCAGCAGCAGCCTTAGCATCTCATGCCTGTCTCTGGGGTCCAAGCTGATAGCCATGGCTTACACCCACCTCTGGAGCTCCTTTAAGCAGCGCTCTTAATCCCCTCTCCTCATGCACCAGGAAACAGAGAGACAAGAAAAAGTCTCTTGCTTCATTTGCAAATATTTTCTCCCATTCAGAGGGTTGTCTTTTCGTCTTGTTTATGGTTTCCTTTGCTGTGCAAAAGCTTTTATGTTTCATTAGGTCCCATTTGTTTATTTTTGTTTTTATTTCCATTTCTCTAGGAGGTGGGTCAAAAAGGATCTTGCTGTGATTTATGTCATAGAGTGTTCTACCTATGTTGTCCTCTATGAGTTTGATAGTGTCTGGCCTTACATTTAGGTCTTGAATCCAGTTTGAGGTTATTTTTGTGTATGGTGTTAGGGAGTGTTCTAATTTCATATTTGTACATGTACCTGTTCAGTTTTCCCAGCACCACTTATTGAACAGGCTGTCTTTTCTCCACTGTATATTATTGCCTCCTTTATCAAAGACAAGGTGACCATATGTGTGTGGGTTTATCTCTGTGCTTTCTATCCTGTTCCATTGATCTATATTTCTGTTTCTATGCCAGTACCATACTGTCTTGATTACTGTAGCTTTGTAGTAAAGTGTGAAGTCAGGGAGTCTGATTCCTGCAGCTCCACTTTTCATTCTCAAGATTGCTTTGGCTATTCAGGGTCTTTTGTGTTTCCATATAAATTGTGAAAATATTTGTCCTAATTCTGTGAACAGTTTGATAGGAATTGCATTAAATCATAGTTTGATAGAAATTGCATTAAATCTGTAGATTGTTTGGGTAGTAGAATCAATTTCACAATGTTGATTCTTCCAATCCTAGATCATGGTATATCTCTCTCTATTGATTTGCATCATCTTTAATTTCTTTCATCAGTGTCTTATAATTTTCTGCACACAGGTCTTTTGTCTCCTTAGGTAGGTTTATTCTTAGATATCTTATTCTTTTTGTTGCAAAGGTAAAAGGGAGTGTTTTCTTAATTTCTCTTTCAGATTTTTCATCATTAGTGTATAGGAATGCTAGAGATTTCTTTGCATTAATTTTGTATCCTGCTACTTTACCAAATTCATTGATTAGCTCTAGTAGTTTTCTGGTAGCATCTTTAGGATTCTCTATGTATAGTATCATGTCATCTGCAAAGAGTGACAGCTTTATTTCTTCTTTTCCAATTTGGATTCTTTTTATTTCTTTTTCTTCTCTGATTGCTGTGGCTAAAACTTCCAAAACTATGTTGCATAATAGTGGTGAGAGTGGGCAACCTTGTCTTGTTGCTGATCTTAGTGGAAATGGTTTCAGTTTTTCACCATTGAGGAGGATGTTGGTTGTGGGTTTTTCATATATGGCCTTTGTTATATTGAGGAAAGTTCCCTCTATGCCTATGGATTAATCTGTGAAATTTACAAGCAGCTCATGCAGGTCAATAACAAAAAAACAAACAATCCAATCCAAAAATGGGCAGAACACCTAAATAGACATTTCTCCAGAGAAGATACACAGATTGCCAACAAACACATGAAAGAATGCTCAACATCATTAATCATTAGAGAAATGCAAATCAAAACTACAATGAGATATCATCTTACACCAGTCAGAATGGCCATCATCAAAAAATCTAGAAATAATAAATGCTGGAGAGGGTGTGGAGATAAGGGAACAGTCTTGAACTGTTGGTGGGAATGTAAATTGATACAGCCTCTATGGAGAATAGTATGGAGGTTCTTTAAAAAACTAAAAATAGAACTATCGAACAACCCAGCAATCCCACTACTGGGTATATACCCTGGGAAAACCAGAATTCAAAAAGAGTCATGTACCAAAATGTTCATTGCCACTCTATTTACAATAGCCAGGACATAGAAGCAACTTAAGTGTCCATTAACAGATGAATGGATAAAGAAGATGTGGCACATATATACAATGGAATATTACTCAGCCATAAAAAGAAATGAAATTGAGTTATTTGTAGTGAGGTGGATGGACCTAGAGTCTGTCATACAGAGTGAAGTAAGTCAGAAAGAGCAAAACAAATATCGTATGCTAACACATTATATTGAATCTAAGAAAAAAAAATATGTCATGAAGAATCTAGGGGCAAGACGGGAAAAAGATACAGATCTACTTGAGAATGGACTTGAGGATATGGGGAGGGGGAAGGGTAAGCTGTGACAAAGTGAGAGAGTGGCATGGACATATATATACTACCAAAAGTAAAATAGATAGCTAGTGTGAAGCTTCTGCATAGCACAGGGAGATCAGCTCTGTTCTTTGTGACCACCTAGAGTGGTGGGATAGGGAGGGTGGGAGGGAGGGAGATGCAAGAGGGAAGAGATATGGGAATATATGTATACGTGTAACTGATTCACTTTGTTATAAAGCAGAAACTAACACACCATTGTAAAGCAATTATACTCCAATAAAGATGTTAAAAAAAAAAAAAAGAAAAAGAAAAAAATCTCCTGCCTCTTCTGCAGCTCCAGACTTTTTCCTGGTCTCCCTTCTGGCTAGCTTTGGTGCACTAGCTCCCTTGAGGCTGTGTTCACGCAGCCAACCCCAGTCTTCTCCCTGGGCTCAGACCTCTGAAGCCCGAGCCTCAGCTTCCAGCCCCCACCCCTCCCCGGCGGGTGAGCAGACAAGCCTCTCAGGCTGGTGAGTGCTGGTCGGCACTGATCCTCTGTGCAGGAATCTCTCCACTTTTCCCTCCGCACTCCTCTTGCTGTGCTCTCCTCCATTGCTCAGAAGCTTCCCACCTCCGCCACCCGCAGTCTCTGCCTGCAAAGGGCCTTCCTAGTATGGGAAACCTTTCCTCCTTCACAGCTCCCTCCCACTGGTGCGGGTCCTGTCCCTATTCTTTTGTCTCTGTTTTTTCTTTTGCCCTACCCAGGTACGTGGGGAGTTTCTTGCCTTTTGGGAGGTCTGAGGTCTTCTGCCAGCATTCAGTAGGTGTTCTACAGGAACAGTTCCACGTGTAGATGTATTTCTGATGTATTTGTGGGGAGGAAGGTGATCTCCACGTCTTACTCTTCCACCCATTCACTTTTAAACATTTTCTTAGATATTTGGAATCAATGGAAAATTTTATACTCACACACACTTATATTTATATATGTATATTTATATATGCATATGGAATTTATTTGTATAATTTTACTTGTTCCTTATGTATTTATTCCCCAAATCTATGCCTTCATTTACACACACACACACACACACACACCCCATATATATATATATATATATATATATATATATATATATATATATATATATAAACCAGGGGATTTAAACCTATTGGTATATCCTTACTTCATAAATAACTTGTAATTTTAACTACATATTACCTTGTGCTATTAGAAAATCATAATGGGAATGAAATATTGCAGTTTTATCTTCTTTTTAGAACATTACAAAAATAGGTAAAGTGGTATTTAGATCTATAATGACTAAACCCTGAGTTTATTTATTCAAATAATGTTTTGTATAAAGTTCATGATGTAATTTATATCGATGAGGTTTTTTTCTTAAAGGGATCAATTTATGTACTAATTAATATATCAAAATTAATTTTTTTCTGAATAAACATGAAAAATTATTGATAATTTGGTTATTATGCTAACTGTACAAAATAGACAAAATTATTTCCATAAATCAAATGTCCTTCCAAAATTTTGAGGTAATGTTCTTAAAAGCACATGGTAAGATAAAATATTTATTAAAATATTGCATTGGCAAAGGACTAATAAAATAAACAATGCTGTTATTTCCCAATGTGCTATAATTAAATCAGGTTAAAAGCAAGCCTGTAAGTTAAATAGAAAGAGATAGAAACAGGTGGTATTAGCTGTCATCTGTTAAATCTTAATAAAGATTTCTGACACACTTCCCAGAAATAAAGTGAAAGTCTCTAATGACTAAATATCAAATCCTTTTACAGTCCAAAATGCTTTCCAGTACCCCTCTAATTTCTCAATTTTTAAGAAGGAATTAATCAAATTTTCATCAAAAAGATGTGTGTGTGTGGGCAGGGGGTGTACTTCCACACATATGTGTATATGTATGCACGTAAGTAAATAGAGAGATGTTAGAGCATTATGCAATTTATGAAATATACCTTGATTGTACAACAAAGAATTGAAAAAAAAGTCTATTCATTCAAAATTATCTATTTATCCAATGTATCTATTTTATCTATCTAATCGTCTCTTATATGTGAAAATTTCTTATGATTTACATCTATAGAAAGGAAAAAGAGCAATACTACTTTTGTCAAAAGCTGTCATTCCAGCAACAGCTCAAAATCATTTGTGAATTTTTAATTAATTAAAAATGATATAATCATTTTGAGAAACATTTTCCAAAAAACTAACTTTTATATTTGATTATAATTTATCAATATTTTAAATATTTTGTTTAGTTCCCTCAGAAGTTTACTCTGAATTATTTTTGCTTCATAAAAATAAATATTTGCTTATAAAATTTGTTTTATTAGTCTTTATTCAACATTGCATTTGGTATTTTTATTAATTATAGTATATAAAATTAATAAAACACGTTATTTTTAAAATGTCATTGTTTTGCTTAAGATATTATAATATGTATTATGATGGGAAAGAGAACTAACCTTTTATAAACCCACATTTAGTTAGGTTTCTCATGTAAGGACCAGGCTATTCTCTTTATTAAAAAAAAAAATCTCTGTTTTTATGATTACTCCATAATGATTTATATTTTTGCTATTATTAAATTGAACCCTTTAATATTTCATGCTTTATAACACCTTATTGCTGGTTTATAAGAAAATACAAATGTACATTTAAATGTACATTGTGCTCTCCTATATAAATTCTCTTCCTAACTATACAGAGTTTCAATTTTATTTTTTGTTAAAAGTGAAATGATTACAAACATTGCCTACTTTGGAACTTTCACATTCTTTATTGCATTGGTTAAAAACCACAAAAAATTTAAAATTAGGGCTGTTATCAGTCATTTGTATCTTGTAAGATACTATAATGGGAAGACCTGTTTCATTGTGAGCTTCACTGATGCTTGGTTCCAGAGAGTCTCTTTTCATCACCTTAAAAAACAATATTATATTTTGCATTCATTAAAATTTTTATGAAAACTTAATTTTAGATTTACATAATATACTATTATTAGATTTAAACTATATTTTTCTCAATTGACATCACAATGTGATAAATTTTAACAGCAGACTTCTGAAGGTGGAACACTTTTTGCATACTGTGAAATTCAACATTTGTGATCTATTGCTATATTAAATTTTCTAGTATGAAATTTTATATATTTTATATTAAGTAAATCATTCGGTTTTCTTTTTAGGTTTTGACATTTTATTCTAACTGTGCAAGATAATTTGGCAAAATCTTATTTTTTTCTATTCTCTAACTACATTTTTACCTAGGATTAATTATGTCTGATAATGTTTTCTGGGCCCTGTGCCAGTGCAAAGAGGCTTATTCTGAATTTTTTTCCTTTGCTGCATAAGTATTTTTTATTAAGTTTTTATATTTCTTCTTGGGTCAAATTTTGACAATTTATAAAATTATTTATAGTCAATAATTTCAATTGTATTGATATTAATAATATGTTATTTTAAATCTTACTCTCTTTTATCTCAGTGTGTTGAGTCTCCCTTTACAATTTCTTCTTCATCTCCCTTGTACTTTATCATTAGCTTTGTCATAGTTTATTTAAAAAACATAAACCCTTGAAATCATATATCCATACCAATTTTTTATTTTAATATTTTCTAAATAATTAATATTTGCTCTGTATTTTACCCCCGCCTTTATTGGTTTTTATTTTACATACCTTTAATATAGAAAATTTGCTCATTTATTTTACTGAATTCTTATAAAAAGAAACTTTTATGAATATTGTGTCCTTACACTGAACTAAATTCAACTTTTCCTAATGTCCATGAAGTTTTGTAAATCTTTTTATTAAAGCACATATACATAGAGAAAAGTACATAAACATACAGCTTAATGAATAGTCACAATGACACATATGCATAAGCACCACTTTTATCTGGAAATAGGACACTGACAACGCCTTTGAAGTTCTCCTTGTGCTCCTCCCAGCTAACACTCCTTTTCTCCAAAGTCTACCATTATTCTGACTTTCATTATCATAGAATATTTTTATCTATTTTTGGACTCTGTACACATAGAATCATATAATATGTTTTCTTTTCTGCTTGCCTTCATTTGCTCAATATTATTCTTGTGATATTCATTCATACTGGTGCATGGAATAATATAGTTCATTCTTTTCATTGATATGGTATTCCATTGCATGAATGTATCAGAATTTGATACAATTAACAATTGTATCAACCATTGTCAATAATTTTATGATTGATTGGTGTCATTTCTACTTTTTGTTGTTCCCTGTGTGGAGCTAATACTAGGAACATCATGTGAACATTCTTATCCATGTATTTGGATGAACTTATGATTACATTTCTGTGTATTATACATCATGTATGGGCATTAAGGATTCATAGAATATGCTTATTTTCAATATGCAAACCCTGTCAAATTGTTTTCCACTGTACTTATATGAATTTACAACTCCAGCAGTGAATAATAATTCTGACAGCTCCACAACATTGCTAAGTCTTGATGGCTTCTCTCTTTTACTTTTTACTTTTACTAAATGCTAGTATAATCTATGAAGGTATGTTATTATGGTAATAATTTCATTTTCTGCATGACAAATAAGGCTGAACACTTCATTACCGTATTGGGTACTTAATCATTAGTCTTCTTAAATTGCTTGTTCAATTGTTTTTCTATTGTTAAAAACTGAATTTTCCGTTTCATTTTTATTTTTTTGTAAAGTTCCTTACATTCTCTGGATATGAGAGTTTAAAGAAAATAGGTATTACAATGGTCTTTTGCCACCCTATGACTTGCCTTTAACTTCTTTTACTAGAGTCTTTTGAAGAGTCCGTTAATAAAAAATATTCAAGAGACTCCATAAATAAAATATAATTTTAATCAGCATTTAGTACTTTTATGACCCTTTGGAAAAAATGTTGCCTACCTCTAAAGTAATGAATATATTTCAAATGTTATTGTATAGAAGGTAATGAATACATTTTATAGATTATTATCTAGAAGCTTTCATGTTTTTGCTTCTATTTAAATCTACAACCCACCTAGAATCAAACCTGGCTTCTCCCAAACTAACGGAGTCTGTCCCAGTAAACCTGTGTCATGTAGCAGAAAGGAAGGCAAGTTCCTGGAAGTCAGTAGACTCCAAAATTATAGAAGATATTTCCCCCCTTTAAATTTTCCATATTTTCTCTCTTTATAATATTTTTCATAGATTCCCTGCTGTTCTTATTGATCACTATTTACTAATTTTTGAAAAGTACATGTGTCTCAGAGGGGAGGCAACAACCATGAGATCTATATAATAATAACATGAAAATATAATTTAGGGAAACTTCTTTCTTTTCTCTCTCCTTCCTAATGTTTACCACAACTTTTATTCTTCAATATTATATCTAAAAAATTTCTGCAATATGATTATGATGTGCATGTGTGTAATTTTTTGTGCGTTTATTCTGTATTTAGTTTTTTTTGAGCTGCTTTGTTATGTGGATTTTAAATTATCAAGTTTGAAATTTCAGGGTACATTATTTTTTATATATTATTTTCCCTTTTCCTCCAATCTTCCTTTATTTAAGACTCCAGTTTCATGGTGTGGTGGGTTGAATTGTAAACCTCAAAATATATGTTTACCAAGAACCTTAGAATGTGACCTTATTTGGAATAAGGATCTTGAAAGTATAATTAAGGATCTCAAGATGAAGTCGTACTAAATTTAGGGTCTTTCCCAAATTCAATGAGAGGAATCCATTTAAGGGAAAAAGAGGAGCAAATACAAAGACACACAAAGGAAAAGGCCATGTGAAGACAGAGACAGAGATTGAAGTGATACATTTGCTTTGACTGGACAATTTCTCAGAGCCTCCAGAAGGAACCAACCTTGCTGATACCTTGATTTCAGAATTCTGAAATCCAAAACTATGAAAGAATACTTTTCTTAGTTGTTTTAAGCCACTAAGTTTTTGGTAATTTGTAATGGCAACAGTGAACTAATGCACAGGGATATGAAAACACCTGATATTCTCCCACAATTAACTGTGATTCTGTTCATTTTTTCTCTTCTTTTATTCTATGCTTCATCTTTCATAATTTGTATTATGTTTTAAAGTTTTTGGGTTTTTTTTCCCCTTCTGAAGCATCTTCTCCACTACTAAATCCATCTAAAGAAATTTTTATTTAGGAGGCATTTTTAATCTCAAAATAATTCATTGGATACTTTAATATTCTTTTCCTCATTATATTATATTTTCATTAAATACCTGACTTAGTGAGAATATCTGTTCTATGTTCTGTGTGCCAATTCAATCATATCTATCATTATTTAGTATGATTCTATTAACTGGTGGTTTTATGTCACATATCCCTGTGTCTTTGAATGTATAATAAATTCTGATTAGATTCTATGTATTGTGAATATTATGTTGATGAAAATGAACATTGTTATATTCATTAAAGACTATTGGATGCTGTTTCACTCTCTGTTATTTGAAAATGACCTTAAACCTCTTAACAGTTCTAAGTTTTGTTAAGGTGTATTTAGTGTAGCCTTATTCAAAGGCTAGTTTACTACTAGTACTACTAATACTTCTGGTACTACTGCTACTGGTGTCACTCCTGAATGCCCCAGGTGTCATAATAAATGTTGCCTCTGGTTGGCAAAAATTCAAAGGGAACTAATTAATTTATAGCTATCCAGCCAGGGAGTTTTATCCCATGTAGCCATGGGTTCGTATTCATCAAAACCCTTAAAAGGACCACTTATGTAGGTTACTTAGTATCTTTCCTGCATAGGTTTCTTTGCAATCATACTGTCCCCAAATTCCAGCCATCTCCACCTCTTCAAACTTGTGTATCTCAATTTAGAAAGACATTGTGCTCTGCTTGAGTTCTGTACTATGCTTAGGTGTCTTATCATGGTTCCAAAAAAATCTCTAAGCAAAAGCCCAGGACCATTATGAAAATTACTTCATTTATTTCCCTTCATTTAGTGAAAACCAACCAGTTGTCACTGTTTCCACTGTCTGAAAAAAGCTGTCCAATTTATTTTATCTGGTTTTCTAGTTGTTTATAATGGGGTGGAAAGTCCAATCCCTCATTCTCTATCAACACCAAAAGTGGTAATCTTTTTCAATTATATATAAGCATGTTAAATTATTAAATAATATTTAACTAATTTAATGATATCATTCTATTATAAATAATGAAAGTACTATATTTAAAGTGTTTTCATATTATTATACTTTATAGACATAGTAAAAAGATACGTTCTATTCATCTATTATGCTCTATGAATATCTGTTCTTGAAGGCTATCATGAGCACATTGCAAATATGCAAGTTTTGTTGGCTGTCTTGACACTCCTTAGCATATATCTATAAAGACACACCTTGCAGTTATTGTGAATTCTGTTCCACACCACTGTAGCAAAGCAAGCATTGCAATAAAAAAGTCACACAATTTTTTCCATTGCATATAAAATTTACATTTACATTATATTGCAGTCTATTAAGTGTGTAATCGTTTTATGTCTAAAAAATGTACATACCTTAATTTTAAAATATTTTATTGCTGAAAAACCCTAACCATCATCTGAGTCTTCAAAAAGTTGTAGTCATTTTGTTAGTGAAAATCGTGTCCATATGTTAATGGCAGTGGTTGCTGAAGGTTGGGTTGGCAGTGGCAATTTCTTAAAATAAAACAGCAACAAAGTTTGCCACTTAGATTGACTCTTACTTTCACAAGCAATTTCTCTGTAGCATGCAATGCTTTTTGATAGCATTTTACCATGGCAGAACTTCTTTTGAAATTGGAGTCAATTTCTCAAACACTGATGCTGCTTTATCAGCTAAGTTTATGCAATATTCTAAATGATTTGTTGTTGTTTCAACAATCTTGACAGCATTTTCAGCAGCAGTATATTCAATCTCAATAAACCACTTTTTACCATCCATAAAAAGCAGTTCCTCAACCATGAAAGTTTTATCATGACATTGCAACAATTCAGTCACATCTTTGGTCTCCACTTTTAATCCTAGTTCTCTTGCTATTTCTACAAAATCTGTAGTTACTTCCTTCACGGAAGTCTTAAACCCATCAAGTCACCCATGAGTGTTGGAGTCAACTTCTTCCAAACACCTGTTAATGTTGATATTTTGACCTCTTCTGATGAATTATGAATGTTCTTCATGCATCCAGAAAGGTGAATCCTTTTCAGAGGTTTTCAATTTACTTTGCCCAGATCCATCAGATGACTCACCATCTAGGACAGCTATAACCTTACAAAATATATTTCTTAAATAAGACTTGAAAGTAGAAATTATTCCTCGATCCATAGGCTGCAGAATGGATGTTGTGTTAGCAGGCATAAAAACAACATGAATCTCATTGTTTGTCCCCATCAGAGCTCTTGGGTGACCAGGTGCATTGTCAGAGAGCAGAAATATTATGAAAGGAATCTTTTTCTGAGCAAAAATCTCAACAGTGGGCTTCAAATAGTCAGTAAGTTATGCTGTTAACTGATGTGTTTTCATCCAGGCTTTGTTGTTCCATTTATAGAGCACAGACAGAGTAGAATTAGCATAATTCTAAAGGACCCTAGGATTTTCAGAATGGTAAATGACTTCACCTTTAAGTCCCCAGCCACATTAACTCCCAACAAGATAGTCAGCTTGTCCTTTGAAGCTTTAAAGCCAGGCATTGACTTCTCTTCTCCAGCTATGAAAGTTCTGAATGTTATCTTCTTCCGATATAAGGCTACTTTACCTACATTGAAAATCTGTTGTTCAGTGCAGCCACCTTCATTAATCACCTTAGCTAAATCTTCTGGATAACTTGCTGCAACTTCTACATCAGGATTTTCTGCTTCCTCTTGCACTTTTATGTTATGGAGAGGACTTCTTTCCTTCAACCTCATGACCCAACCTCTGCTAGCTTCAAATTTTCCTTCTGCACCTACCTCACCTCCCTCAGCCTTCACAGAATTGAAGAGTTAGGGTCTTGCTTTAGATTAGGCTTTGGCTTAAGGGAATGCTGTGGCTGATTTGATCTTCTACCCAGACCACTAAAACTTTCTCCATACCAGCAATAAGTCTGTTTTGTTTTCTTATCATTAATGTGTTCACTGGAGTAGCACTTTAAATTTCCTTCAAGAACCTTTCTTAACATTCACAGCTTGGGTGTTTGGCACAAGAGGCCCAGCTTTCAACACATCTCAGTTTTAGACATGCTTTTCTCGCTAAGCTTGATCTTTTCCAGCTTTGGATTTAAAGTGAAAGACATATGACTCTTTCTTACACTGAAACACTTAGAGGCCTTTTTAGGGTTATTAATTGGCCTAATTTCAATAGTGTTGTGTCTCAGGGACTAGGGAGACCTCTGGAGAAGGGGAGAGGTGGGGGGATGCACAATTGTTGGAGCAGTCAAATCACATAACATCTATCTACTAATCTCATCACTTTATATGGGTGTTGTTCTTGGCACCCCAAAATAATTGCAATAGTGACATCAAAGATCACTGATCTCAGATCACCATAACATATAATAATAATGAAAGTTTTGAAATATTGTGAGAATTATCAAAAATGTGATGTAGAGGAACCAATTGAACAAATGCTGTTAGAAAAATGGCACCAATAGACTTGCTTGATGCCAGGTTGCCACACACCTTCAATTTGTAAAAAACTCAATATCTGCAATAAAGCAAAGCACAATAAAACAAGGTATTCCTGTATTAGTATCTTTTAAAAACTTATGTGTACAATGTTTATTCATGTGAGTAGATCACTGAGAGGCAGAATTATAAGAGTTATATATTCCAAATCCCAGCCTGTTATTTAGGTCTTGGCACTATTTTCTAACTTCCTATTATATTTTGGTTACCTTTATAAGTCTAATTTCTTTTCTAAATTATTTTCTTCAGCACATCCAAATGCATGCACAATACATAAATTGTTTACAAAGAGTACAACTTTAACACTTATTACATTTGAAGGTCTTGCTTTTAACCATTATACCCTAAGGGAGGGAGTATATCACAATGGTTTAAGAACATGGTGTCTGGAGTGGTGCTGAGTAGGTGAACACACCAACTTGTCACTTTTTACCAAATGGCCAGTGTAATAAGAAAATCGATTAGACACTCTCATGGCCTTAGTTTCCTCAGCTGTGGGTTGAAATTAAAGAAAATATTTACCACATAGAATTATTTTTGAGAAATGAGTGAGAAATGACTTATTAATGTACTTCATACAATGATTGGTCCATGGAACAAAACAGCAAAAGTTAGTTACTATTTTAATTTTGGACATAATATGGTGATTTCTATCCCATTCCATATGAGTTCATTTGATTCAAGATCTGGTATTCATTTCTAATTATATTGATTGCTTCTTGGCAAGATCAGTAGGTATCTGGAGGACAGATATGGAAGGCGACTTTTAAATTTAAAAAGTTACTAATAAAGGCCCGCCCCTTCAAGCCAAAGCCTCCTCCACCTGCACAGTCTCCAGAGTCCTGAGCACCACCACTGCCAAAGCTTCCTCTGGAATCAGTCCTGGGCACCCCAGCCTGAGACAGGAAGCCACCAGTGCTGAAGGGGGCTGAGTGCTAAAGCTTGTGGTCAGGAGAGTGGATCTGGGGAGAGGACCAGTGTTGACTGCACAGAGAAAACCTGAGGGAATGGGAGTGAGGGGCTCCATGGCCAGGAATGCTCCTACAGGAAGTGTGGTCTGCCTTGGAAATGCGACACCACTGTTGAGTGGTGTGCAAGGGGCAGGGCTGCCATTGTAAGCACCTTCCCCACCCAATGGCCCCTGCTTCTGTGGTCACTTGGAGGGACTCACACCAGAGTGAGTGTGTCCTAGTCTGTTGCATCTTCCTGTTGGTCTCTGTTGCTGCAGGCACTTCACACACACCAAAGCTGCGGCCACCTTATCCATCCTCAGCCTGAGCGAATAATTGCTCCAAACAGTCTGAGAACCCCAATCAGTCACTGCTTCTGCCCTTCTTGCCTGGGCAGGGAACAGACACCTGAGTGTGGCCCATACATAGAGGTGGGACCAAAACCAAAGCTGAGCTCAGAGACTATGTGATTAAGAAAGAGAAACAGAAATCTCTCTGTGCAGCTGAACAAGACACAGGTTAAATCCACATGATCTGCTTGGTAAATCCTGTATCTGTGGAATATCTGAATGGGCAATAAGTACTATCAACAACTGAGACCAGTCTAAATTTGGCAGCTGTGGACTTTGGGGGCAAGTACATGTGGAAGTTGGGTCAGGTCAGGGTCTGAGCTGGTCCAACAGTGCCCACAGCAAGTCCAGAGAACTACCTAGTGTTAGTGGAGGGCCTCCTGGGGAGGCAAGAGTTGGCTATGGCTCACTGGAGGAACAAGGACACTGAGAGTGGAGGTCTCAGGAAAATATTATTACTATTTTTTTCTTTTCATTTTTTGTTTCATTATGTTCTGTTGTTGTTTTATTATTTTTTCTTTTTAATTATTTTTTCTTTTTTGTTTCCTAATTTTTTAATATTTTTTTATTTTTCAATTTTTACCTGTTTTGTGTTTTTTTCTTGTTTTTGATTTTGTCTTTTTTTGTTTGCTTTGTTGTTTTATGTCTTGATCATTTTGGTTTATTTGTTTAATGTTTTCTTTGTTTTTTTTAGTTTGATTTCTCTTTTTCTTGTGTTTTGTTTTTCTATTTTTGTTATTTCTGTTTTTATTGTTAGTTTTTTTTTTTTTTGCTTCTTTTCTTTTTTTGTTTGGTCTTGCTTTTATTATTTATCTTGGATTTTGTTTGTTTGTTTTCTTTGTTGTATTTTATTCTTTTCTTTTTCTGGCTCCACCATGCAGCTGGCATGGTCTTTGTTCCCTGGCCAAGTGTCATGCCTGAGCCTCTAGGGTAGGAGTGCTGAGTCCAAGACGCTAGAATGCCAGAGAATTTCTGGCCCCAGGGAATATTAATCAGCATGAGCACTCCCAGAGGTCTCCATCTCAACACAAAGTCCTAGCTCCACCCAAATGCCTACAGGCTCCACTGCTGGATGCCCCACACCAAACAACTAGCAAGACAGGAACACAGCCTCACCCATCAGCAGACAGGATGCCTAAAGTCATACTATGCCCACAGACACCCCCCAAAACACCACCTGACATGGTCCAGCCCATCAGGGACACAAGACTCAGCTCCACCCACCAGAGCACAGACACAAGACCCTCCCACAAAGAATCCTCCAAAAGCCCCTGTAACAGCCTCATCAATGAGGGGGCAAATACAGAAGAAGCAAGAGAAACAATGACCCTGCAGCATACAGAAAGGAGACCACAAACACAGTAAGTCAGACAAAATGAGATGACAGAAAAATATGTTACAGATGAAGGAGCAAGGTAAAAATCCATAAGACCAAATAAATGAAGAGAAAATAGGCAATATACCTGAAAAAGAATTCAGAGTAATGATTCTTAAGATGATCCAAGATCTTGAAAATAGAATGTAGACACAGAAATAGAATGGAGACAAAATAAATATTTGACAAGGACCTAAAGAACAAAAAGCAGTGATGAACAACACAATAACTGAAGTGAAAAATACACTAGAAGGAATCAATAGCAGAATAACTAAGGCAGAAGAACAAATAAGTGAGCTGGAAGATAGAATGGTGGAAATAACTGCCACAGAGCAGAATAAAAAAAAAAATAATAGGATGCAAAGAAATGAGGACAGTCTCAGAGACTTCTGGGACAATATTCAAAGCATCAACATTTGAATTATAGGAGTCAAAAAAGAAGAAAAAGAGAAAGGGTCTGAGAAAATATTTGAAGAGATTATAGTTGAAAACTTCCCTAACATGGGAAATGAAATTGTCACCCAATTCCAGGAAGGACAGAGAGTCCTATACAGGATAAACCCAAGGAGAAACACACCAAGACACATATTATTCAAGCTAACAAAAATTAAATACAAAGAAAAAGTATTAAAACCAGCAAGGGATAAAAAATATATAATATACAAAGGAATCCCCATAAGGTTTTCAGCTGATTTTTCAGCAGAAACTCTGCAGTCCCGAAGGGAGTACCATAGTATATTTAAAGTGATGAAAGGGAAAAACTTACAACAAAGACTACTCGAGAATTCAGCACCACCACCAGCTCTACAACAGATGTTAAATGAACTTCTCAAAGTGAGAAATACAAGACCAGAAAAAGACCTGCGAAAACAAACTGAAAACAATTAAGAAAATGGTAATAGGAACATACATATCAATAATTACCTTAAATATGAATGGATTAAATGCTCCAACCAAAAGACACAGGCTGGCTGAATAGATAAAAAACAATACCCGTACATATGCTGTCTACAATAGACCCATTTCAGACTTAAGGACACATACAGACTGAAAGTGAAGGGATGGAAAAATATATTCCATGCAAATGAAAATCAAAAGAAAGCTGGAGTAGCAATACTCATATCAGACAAAATGGACTTTAAAATAAAGACTATTACAAGAGACAAGGAAGGACACTACATGATGATTAAGGGATCAATCCAAGAAGAAAATGCAACAATTGTAAATATCAATGCACCCAACATAGGAGCACCTCAATACATAAGGCAAATGCTAACAGCCATAAAAGGGGAAATTGATACTAACACTATAAGTGGGGAACTTAACACTCCATTCACACCAATGGGCAGATCATTCAAAAAGAAAATTAATCAGGAAACACAAGCCTTAACTGACACATTAGACCAGATAGACTTAATTGATATTTATAGGACATTCCATCTGAAATCAGCAGAACACAATTTCTTCTCCAATGAATATGGAACATTCTCCAGGAGAGATCACATCTTGGGTCACAAATCAAGCCTTGGTAAATTTAAGAAAATTAAAATGATATCAAGCATCATTTCTAACCACAAGGCTAAAGAACAATCACAATTAATGAAATTGAAACTGTGATTAAAAATCTTCCAGCAAAAGAAGTCCAGGACCAGATGGCTTCATAGGTGAATTCTATCAAACAACTGGAGAATAGCTAATATCTATCCTTCTCAAACGCTTCCAAATAATTGCAGAGAGAGGAACACTTGTTACGTTATTCTACAAGGGCACATCACCTTGATACCAAAACTAGACAAAGATATACAAAAAAGACAATTACAGGCCAATATCACTGATGAACATAGATGCAAAAATCCTCAATGAAACACTAACAAACAGAATCCAAAAACACATTAAAGGATGATACACCATGAACAAGGGGAATTTATCCCAGGGATGAAGGATTCTTTAATATATGCAAATCAATCAATGTGATACACCATATTAATAAATTGAAGAATAAAAACCATAGGAAAATCTCAATAGATGCAGAGAAAGCTTTTGACAAAACTCAACACTCATTTATAATAAAAACTCTCCAGAAAGTGGGCATAGAGGGAACCTCCCTCAATGTAATAAAGGCCTTTTATGACAAAGCCCACAGCAAACATCATTTGTAATGGTGAAAAACTGAAAACATTTCCTCTAAGGTCAGGAAGAACAGAAGGATGTCCACTCTCACCACTATCATTAAACATAGCTTTGGAAGTCCTAGCCATGGCACTCAGAGAAGAAAAATAAATAAAAGGAATACAAATCAGAAAAGAAGAAGTATAACTGTCACTGTTTGCATATGACATTATACTATACATAGAAAATCCTAAAGATGCCACCAGAAAACTAGTAGAACTAATTAATGAATTTGGTAAAGTTGCAGGATAAAAAATCAATGCACAGAAATCTCTTATATTCTGATACACTAACAACAAAATATCAGAAAGAGAAATTAAGGAAACAATCCCATTTACCGTAGCCATGAAAAGAATAAAATACTCAGGAATAAACCTACCTAAGGAGGCCAAAGGCCTGTACTAAGAAATCTATCAGATACTGATGAAAGAAATCAAAGACAACACAAACAGATGGAGAGATATACCATGTTCTTGGATTGGAAGAATCAATATTGTGAAAATGACTATACTACCCAAAGCAATGTACAGATTCAATGCAATCGTTATCATTTTACCAATGGCATTTTTCAAAGAATTAGAATGAAAAAATTTACAATTCGTATGGAAACACAATAGAACCCAAATAACCAAAACAATCTTGAGAAAGAAAAATGGAGCTGGAGGAATCAGACTCCCTGACTTCAGACTATATTACAAAGCTACAGTGATCAAGACAGTATGGTACTGGCACAAAAATAGAAATATAAACCGGTGGAACAGGATAGAAAGCCCAGAGATAAACCCATGCACCTATCATCACCTAATCTATGATAAAGGAGGCAAAAATATACAGTGCAGAAAAGACAACTTCTTCAATAAATGGTGCTGGGAAAACCGGACAGCCATATGTAAAAGAATGAAATTAGAGCACTACCTAACACCATACACAAAAATAAACTCAAAATTGATTAAAGACCAAAATGTAAGACCGGACACTATTAAACTCTTACAGGAAAGCATAGGAAAAACACTCTTTCACATAAATCACAGCAAGATCGTTTCTGACCCACCTCCTAGAGTAATGAAAATAAAAACAAAAATAAATGAATGGGACCTAGTGAAACTTAAAAGCTTTTGCATAACAAAGGAAGCTATGAACAAGACGAAAAGACAATCCTCAGAATATTTGCAAACATATCAATGGACAAAGGATTAATCTCCAGAATAAAAAAAACAGCTCATGCAGTTCAATATTAAAAAAACAAACAATCTAATCAAAAATGGGCAGAAGACCTAAATAGACAGTTCTCCAAGAAGACATACATATGACCAACAAACACATGAAAAGATGCTCAACATCACTAATTATTAGGGAAATGCAAATCAAAACTACAATGCGTTATCACCTCACATCGGTCGGAATGGCCATCATCAAAAAATCCACAAAAAATAAATGCTGGAGAGGGTGTGGAGAAAAGGGAACCCTCTTACACTGTTAGTGGGAATGTAAATTGATACTGCCACTATGGAGAACAGTAACTACCATATGACCGAGCAATCCCACTCCAGGGCATATACCTGGAGAGAATCATAATTCAAAAAAGGTAATGCACCCCAATAGTCATTGCCACACTATTTACAATAGTCTGGACTTGGAAGCAACCTAAATGTCCATCTACAGCAGAATGGATAAGGAAGATGTGGTACATATATACAATGGAATATTACTCAGCCAGAAAAGAATGAAATTGTGCAATTTGCTGAGACATGGATAGACCTAGAGACTTAGAGACTTTCATACAGAGTGAAGTATGTCAGAAAGAGTAAAACATATATCGTATAATATTGCTTATACGTGGAATCTAGGAAAATGGTACAGTTGAACATATTTGCAAAGCAGAAATAGAGACACAGACGTAGAAAATTGACATATGGATACTGGTGGGGAGAAGAGGGGGTGGGATGAATTGGGAGAATGGGATTGACATATATATATATATATATATATATATATATATATACTGCTATGTATAAAATATATAACTAATGAGAACCTACTGTATAGCACAGGGAACTCTACTCAGTGCTCTGTGGTGATCTAAATGGGAAGGAAATCAAAAAAGAGGGGATATATACATACATATAGCTGATTTACTTTGCTATACAGCAGAAACTAACACAACATTGTAAAACAACTGTACTCCAAAAAAAGTTAATTTAAAAAAAGTTACCAATAAATTAACAATATATTTATATCAACAAATTAATAATATTAATAAATAATATTTTAAGTTTAAAATTTGGTTTTATATGCAAGTAACTGTTCAAAAATAAATAAGTAAATTTAAAACAAAAATAATGTTTAGACTTTGTGATACCCTGGAGGGATTATTATTGTTTTAAAGTACTTAGAACATCAACGATTCAAACATATTTATTGAGATCAATGAGACTAAATTAGTGGTCTGTTCATGACTTATAGAATCCTATTAAGAATATTTTTATGATTTTAAAAATAATCCCCAAAACATATATGTTTAATAAAGGAAGCCCAAGATGCACATACACATACACACATTCACACACACACACGCAAAAACACACAGATTAGATAGACATACCTATCTATACCTTAACTGACTACTAATTTGGTCTGAGAGCCTCCTTATTTTTATATTTAGTTGCAAAATTCTGAAATTTGGGGAATATATGTGTCTGCTAGTATCTAAAATAGGTTTCCTGTAGGTAATAATTCTGGTATTGTCAAAAGCAAATGAGAATTTTAAGTTCAAGAATCAGTCATTTAATGTCCTTGTTCTCCATAAAACCATAATAAAGTAAGCAATTTCAATTATTCATGACTATGAATAAGTATTTAGTAAAACAGGCTCTTGGGACTTTGTTCTAGCTGCTACTGAAAAATGGTTCCCATTAGAATTTTGATTACAAGGGAAACCAAGAATGAAATTCAAATTCCAGTAACGTTTAACAGTATTTTACAGTAAAAATGCTACATATAGAAAAGACATATATAATGAAAATACATGATTTTAAGTATGCCTAATTAATTACATATATTGTTCAGGTGCTACATTATAGAAAGATCATTCCCTTACAATCATTATACTCAGCTGAAAATTCTTTAAACACTCCAGTTTAAAAGAAAGAAAAGCAATGTTTAGAGACTGAAAAATTTCTCATGCTATTTCCTTTTTAGTGCTCATCTGTTATTTTAATTACATTGTGTTTGTTGCTAAACTTCATTAAAAATGGATTATTTTAAAACTATTTATGGTTCACCAGAAAGGAAATTATTGATTTATTATCAAATAATTAATCAAGAAATATTACATCCTTATTCTGACTGGCAAATTTGACATAATATTTTAAACCTGTAATATTATATTTCTACACATAATTTAATACCTAAATATGAATTGATGTTTGTCCAAGGGATTATCATTATTACTATTATCTTTACAATGTTTTCTCCATGGTGGCTTCTGTTAACATCTTATCAATATCAAGGAAATAACACCTAAAGGAATTAAGTACATTGCAAATAACATGAAGAAATTAGTTTTTAATGACTTAGGTTGTACTCTAAATATATAAATGCAGTAGAGTAATTCAGGTCACATTAGATTTTGAAGGTCATTAAACACTGAGCGATTCAATATAGGAATAAATATAGTATTACAATTTATTTTTAGAATGTTTTATTGTTTAATAAAAGACAAAGAATTATGGTACACTTTTTTTAAAGTATGTTTGCTTTTTGTTATTATATAAATGGATATAATAAATTAAAACATCCAACTACTTAGTTACATCCATGTTTCTACAGTACTATATATTAGTTACTGATATCACCTGTACTTTCACATTAAAAAAAATCCAATATATAAATAAATTTGAGAAAGCTACAACATATTTTTAAAATGAGCCAGTCCACTGAATAGCATTAGCTTTACATGTAACTGATTCACTGTGACTAATACGTATTTAAATATCCTCATTAAACATTGTTTATGAATATTCATGCCAAACATTATTTGCACATGCTGAAAAATGAATATTAATAGGCTGTCTACTAACATGAAAACAAAGGGACTATGGAAAGATATCTACAAAATCTAGGACAGGACATTCCATATAGTAGTGGTTCAACAACTATTTCATAAGGTAATAAGTAATAATTTTAAGCTGTAGCAACTCCGATTTAATAAGAACACACTATTTTTAAAAATAAAATCTTCCTAAGAAATGCTTTACATTCTACAGGGAATATACATAATACTAGAATTTTAAGGGTTTGTAATTCTAAATCATGCATTTTGAAGGTTTTGTCTCAAATTTAATAGGAATATTTTATTTAGTTGACTATGTGATGATGTAACTTATCTTTGTGAATGCCATGTTTGTCAGAACATAGTATCAATTTGTAGTAAGTGCCTTAAATGCAAAATCTTTTTGTATTTTCTTTATGTATATCCTGGCTAGTTCCATAAATTATTTAATACACTTGGTTCTTTATTTTATCAGCATGTATATCAGATTTAATGCACTGCAATTGTCCTATCATAAAAGAAGCCTTCAATATTAGAAGTACCTATATATAATGTGGCAACTGATAATACAACAAACCTGGATGTGCCTGAGAATGATATGTTGCTTCCAATAAATATGGATCAAATTCTAAAGTATATTTTATAGCTAATACCTTCACACTAAGATAAGACTAAAGAGAGTACACTTGTAGAAAAAACATTATTAAGAGTATTGGTGTTGTTGACATGGGTCACAACTAATCAGAATCTATTCATGCCAAAGGGAATGATTTGTTGCAAATACGCTTCAGAGGCAGTAGTTAACCCTATTTTTACCCCCTTAAATCTGTAATGAAAAATGTATTTAAGTGATATTTTGTTATATTTTTAAATTTTTCTTAGAACTGTATGCTTCTACTTTTTCAACTCTCTTATTTTCAGAAAGAACAAAGTTAATTAATATTTTAGTAAAAACTTTTGTAGATTTTACCAAATATTTTCCTCATAATATTACATTATTGAAATAATAAGTCCTACAAGCTAGTAAATTTATGTGAGCTACATTTTAGGAATAAATCAATAAAATGACTATAAAGAGCTATATATTTAAGCATTTTTGTATTTGTTTTTCTTAAACTGTCACTTGCATTATATCTGTATCTATATATCTATATATGTCTCTATTATGTATACATATTCATTTCTTAATCTGGCACTAAGATCAATGCATATGTATGACCTATTAAAAATGCAATATAACTAATTTTGATCTATTTATTTTTATATCTCTATATCTTCATCATCTTTGGAGGACACAAACACTTCACCTTGGGAAATGTGGACATTTATCCAATAGCATGACAGATATTTTTTAGTGTCTTTTATACCAGACTTTGTGTTGACTGAAAATACAAGATGCAAATATATAGCTTGCTTTTCAGAAGCTTAGGCTAACTAGGAACCCAAATACAAATAACGGTTTAACCATAAATCAACCATTTTTTGATAAGGATATACAGAGGATGCTAAAGGAATCAAGCAACTATGTTTATTTCTGAAAGTTAGAGAGGTCTTTCCAGAGCATTAAAACCTTGCACTAAGATTTGAGGAATGGTATGAAATTCTACAAATGAGAAATCAGTGTTGCAAAGGTGTGATGGGCAAAGATTTATTTATTCAATCTTCAAATAAGCATTGACCATCTACCATATCACCAGAGGTGGGGACTTATATTAAAAAAAAAAAAAAAAAAAAAAAGCAAGAGGTGTAGAATTGCTCATATATAGATCCTGGGAAAAATCACAGAGAATGTGCCAAGCATGCTAATTTATGTTAACTACTACCCCTCCCTTCTCCCTTTTCCACACACAAATTTGCTGCCAGGCACAGGCATTCATACATGTATATGCACGTCTCACATCAAAAGCTTGTTTCCATATTTGCAATTGGAAACTTTCTCTCTCTTAATATTGTAAAATAATAAGGTACAATATGCAAATGTGCCAACAGATTTCTCAATAGGAGATAGCTAATTTCATATCCAGCTACACAATTTTAAACAATGTCAGGAGCAATTACTCCCTAAATTCCAGGATCTCCAGCTGATACCAATTTCTCAATCTCTGATGTACTTCCTCCTGATCCTTAAATTTCAGGCTAAACAAACCAAATATACAATGATAAAGGGAAATTAAATAATAGTTTTTAAGAGTTTATACTTAAAAATGTGGGGAAAAAATGACAAGCATCAAATAACAGACACCAAATCAATCTATGGTAAACTATAAGATGGGACAAAGACACAGATGCTTCAGTGGTGGTGGAGTAGAATTTTTAGACTGCAAATCTGACTGACCCTGATCATGTTTGGGAGACATTTTTTTTTTATCATGTCTCTCCATAGTGATACCTGAGATTAGGGACAATGGGGGAACTTTGTAGAGGTCTTAAGATTCCATTACAGGTTGGTCTGCTTTACAACATCTCAGAAATTACTTTAGCAGTATAACAATCACCAGCACTTTGGGATATTTGGGGGAATACAGTTATCTTAATACACTTAGCTGCTCTTTCATTTCAGTTTCAAGGACTCTCTTAACTAGTACCAATTTCAGTATTTTATTTATTAGGAAGATTTTTTTCCTTTGAATAAGGACATGGGCCTTGGAGATCATTCCTCATTATCCTCAGCTCTGAGAGCTTTACCAGTTATACCATTCCTTATTTTATGGGCTTCTGTTCTACACCTTTACAGATAACTAATTTGATCCTCAGGTTGTGTCCTTTTTGATTTTTCTTTATGATGAGTGACATCAGGAACAGGATGTCAAACGAAAGCACACAAGAGGGGTCTGGATGGGGCGCTAAAGGGCTCCATTCCTCTGGTTATTTTAGACTCTTTCCAAGTTTGCCTAATACCTTTAGCAAAGGATAGAAAACTTCCTCCAGCAAAGTGGCACAGCCCATGCTTTCTTGTATCTCATTAGTCTTGGATCACAGGTTATATTCAGAAAAGTCCTCTCCTTACAAAGATACAATCTTTTTTATTTCAAGAAGCCAAGTTGAACAAAAACTTTTTTTTCAGTATTACATCTTAATGGCTGTAAGAAGTAACCAACATACTCCTGTGTCTATAACATTTTCCTCTGTAAAACCATGGTCAGAATCCTAAGATAATGGGTCATAACACAAAATGTACTTTTCTGTGACCCAACAGGTAAGGCTCAGTTGGCCTGTCATGGAGAGATCCTTGCCAATTCCAATCCCACCTTAAGTCAGGTAGTATCATATTTTAGTTTTATTTTTCACAAGTACTGCACTCCAGACCCAAACGTCTGTATTAAGATTTTCCCCAAAAGTTGGGGAAAATAGTTTGCAACTATTTCTTCCCATTCTGTAAGCTGCCTTTTCATTTTGTTGATTGTCTCCTTTGTTTTGTGGAAGCTTTCTAATTTGATGTAGTCTCACTTGTTTATTTGTGCTTTTGTTACCTTTGCTTTTGTTGTAAAAGCTGAAATACATTGCCAAGACCCATGTTAAGAAGCTTACCCTCTATGTTTTCTTCCTGGACTTTTACAGTTTCAGGTCTTATGTTCAAGTTTATTTTTGTGTATGATATGAATCTAGTTTTGTTCATTTGCATGTTGCTGTTCAGTTTTCCCAACACCATTTATGAAAGAGACTAATTTCCCCAATGTATATTCTCTGGCGCATTTGTCAAAAATAATTGACCATACATGTGGGTTTATTTCTGGGGTTTCTATTCTGTTCCATTGATCTAGATATCTGTTTTTATACTAACACCATACAGCTTTGATTATGATAGCTTTGTAATATAGTTTAAAATCAGAAAGTGTGATGCCTCCAGCTTTGTTCTTATTTCTCAATATTGCTTTGTCTATTCACAGTCTTTTGTGATTCCATATGAATTTTAGAATTGTTTGGCAAAAAATGCTATTGGAATTTTGACACGAATTGCATTGAATCTATGGATGACTTTGGGTCAGATGCACATTTTAACAATATAAATTCTTCCCATCCATGAGCACAGGATATCTTTCCATTTATTTGTTTCTTATTCAACTTTTTACAATAATGGTTTTATAGTTTTCAATGCACAGATCTTTTACTTTCTTTGTTAAATTTATTTCTAAGTATTTTTTGTTTTAGATGTTATTATAAATGGGATTGTTTTATTAATTTCTCATTCTGATAATGTGTAGTTCATTTCATTTATAGGAATGCAAATAATTTTGTATATTGATATTGTGTCCTGCAATTTTACTGAATTTGCTTATTAGTTCTATCAATTTCTGAATGGAGTATTTAGGATTTTCTCTAGATAATACACATCATCTATAAACAGAAAGGATTTTACCTCTTCCTTTCTGATTTCAATGTCTTTTATTTCTTTTTCCTGCTAATTTACCTGGCTAGGACTTCCAATACATTTTTGAACAAAAGTGGTAAGAGTGGGCATCCTTGCCTTGTTTCTGAGTTTGGAAGAAAATCTTTCTGTTTTCATCATTGAGTATGACATGCATTGTGGGCTTGTCATATATGGTCTTTATTACATTGATATATCATCCCTTGACATCAAGTTTGTTGGAAATTTTTATCAGGAAAGGATGTTGATTTATGTCAAATGCTTTTTCTATATCTATTGAGATGATGTTATGATTTTTTTCCCTTCTTTTGTTAATGTTGTGTATCACACTGATTAATTTGCATATGTTAAGCCATCCTTGCATCCCCTGGAGTAAATCTCACTTGATCATGGTGTATGATCCTTTTAATGTACTGTTGAACTCAGTTTGCTCATATTTATTGAGGACTTTTGATTGCTTATCAGGATATTATCTTATAATTTTGTTTTCTTGTCATGGTCTGTCTGGCTTTGGCATCAGTAGTTACCCTGATTTGGAGATATCCTCTCATGAATCATTTTTTTTCTCTCATGAATCTTAAAATCTATTATAAATGCATTATAAATCAATTATAAATAATATAGTATGCAGAAAATTACTTTAAACAAATAGTTTACCTGGAGCTAGGTTGCTTGGTTTTAATCCAGGCATTTCCACTTACTAAAAGAGGGAAATTTCACAAATAAATACATCATTTTGTGCCCTGATTTTCTTATCTTGCCTCAATTTTTTTACACTCAACAGGGTTGTGAGCATTAAACAACACACAAAAAGTTGGAGCACATACAAGGACATACAGTTAGTGCTATACGAATGTTACTTCTCATTATTGTCATTATTATATTATATAAAAATCTGGCAACTTCAGGAAAGTTTTCTCTTAGAAAATGACATCTTTACTGTGGTTGCAAAGACATGTAAGCTTGAAGTAGATAGGAGGAAGCTCAAATTAATCAAGGAACATGGAACTTTGAGAAGCTAAAAGAGGTCATTATGGAAGAATTCTAGAAATCTAGAGAAAGTGATAAAGAATTGGAAAGTTTGCAAGAGACAGGTTACATGGGCATTTATAAGTCATATGAAAAATATTGTTCCATATTCCAGGAGAAATAAAATGCTATTAAAATTTTGGGGGTAAATAATAACATAGTATATATTGAATTTGAAAAATTGCTTGCTTGTTGGGCAGAAGATATATTGAATTCTGGAAGCCCAGTATAAAGGGTAATGTTTTATAATAAAATATTTTCCCTTTACTCAAATGATTGAATGGGTATACTTTTCAACCATATAAATCTCTCTATTAACCCATTATATCTCTTTCTATCTGTAAGCACATTCCTCATCCAGTCCAGCACACATTGGCTTTTACTTAAAAACCTTAATACCAAATTATTCTGACACCCAAGTATTATTGTTAAATTATGAAAAATTCCATATTAAACAGACCGTTTTTTATATTATACATGGTCTTGGAATTTTAATTGGCTCTCAAATGTATTCAATCAATTAAATATAGCTCCTGTTTTTCACATCCAAGCAAGACAATTTCACATCCAAGCAAGACAATGTTTTTCACATCCAAGCAAGACAATTTACTTCCCCATTTTTCTTAAACCTCTAAAATTTTAATTCAGAGATGTTTCTTAGCATATAAAATTAATTAAAAAGTTAAGATTAACAGAGCATTCTCATCTTGTTCCCATCAAGCTTAAGAACAACTGAATGACTATACTTCTATTTTTTCCTTCCCTATTTCAAGGGAGGACTTATGTCTCTCCCGGAAAAAGGAGAGAAGAGAGGTTACCTAACAGTTATGCTCAGGGACTTATCCTTTGCCTTATGAAGGACTTGAATCTGTTAGTTTTTCAATGCTCTCTGTCATGTTTTCTTTTTCTATTGTATTATTCACATTAGTACAATGATATAGGTGGAACAAAATAAACTCTCTTAAACTGTAACTCCACATCTCTGAATAGCTACAACTTTATGTCATCTATTTTTAGTAATTTGCTGAGTGTTTCTTTTTGGCCAACTCCAGATCATCTTATAAAACAATATAACCTGGCTTTGTACCAAGTAAGCCATTAAAGCTCCTTTTATCATTGCCATCAATTTTCAGGTTTTAAAATCAATGGACCCTCTCTGTCATCTCTTTCTTATACTGTCAATGTTTTTAAATGTGGTTTATCACATCATCTTTTATGAACCACCTTCATTTTTTTGGCTACTCTGACAGCACTTTATCATGTGTGGTTTTTTGTTTTGCTTTCCATAAATAAATAGTCCAGCCTTCTCAGCATACTTTGGCTATACTTCCTTCATCACCTATTCTTTGAACGTTGGGATTTCTCAGTACTTTAAGTTCATATTTTCTCTCTCTCATACTTCCTATGGATGCAAATTCCACCCGTGATCAGATGCTTCTCAAAAATATACAAGGAAATCACACAGTACCCACATATGATTATAGCGAATAGATTCACATGCACTAAAATCAAATAATAAAAGAAGAAAAAAAGGTTAAACTTCCCTCAGAAAATTATAAGGTAAATTTTCTCCTAATAGGAATATGATATGTTAGTGTTTGGTGTTTGCCTTGAAAACCTATTATAACTTCCTGTGCAAGCTATCAATGGTGAAAATTAGAAGTAATTTAATACTAATTATATTAAATTACTCATCTTGATATTAAAATATGTCATTTAGAATCCAAATTATTATCTTAGCCTGTTATAAAAACATAGTTAATAGCCATTCTGAGTAAAACAACGTAAGTACAATTTTCATTTCAAAATATTCCTAGATATACGTATATTTTCTGAACTGAATATCTATTCCTTTTCCATTATCTGAAATATTAGATTTACAGCTAACCATGTCTCTAAACTAAAAATGCTGTCATAGATAATTAGTGAGAAAACATTAAATGCATAGACAGTTTGATTTGACTTTATTATTTCTCTATTACATGTACTTCTCTATACATGTAATAATGCTAAGTATTTTAAGTAATACCTTCTGAAGGGAAAAGTGGAAATTCAATAAATTCTCATTTTCTTTGAATTGGAAATGTGTAGACTTTCTCACAAATGAAACCTTCCATCATTTTTATTGCTAACTTATTTTTAAATTAGTAGCATCTAAGGGAAAATTATTTTACTTGGAATCCATAATATTAGCAAAGTTGGTTATGAAATGTTATAACACAATTAATCATGTGTACTATGAATGTTTCTGTACATTTAAATAGAGGTAGAGTGAATAATGACAAAGCAGTTATAAAAGTCTATAATTTTAGTGCAAGAGGTTGCAAACAATAGTTAATACATATCGCTGACTATATAACACACATGATTCTCAGTGCCTTTATGCCAGTTATCATTTAATCATTTCAGATCAATTCTCCAATCTCTTCTTTACCCTGGAACCTAAACTTCCTGGATTCTACCAATTGGCTTAGTTATATTTGGTTTCCAGTTGGATTCAGCCAGTGGGGAAATATGCACAATATAAAAAAGAGTGAAGAGAGTAAGGAGAGAATATTTATTTCAATAGCTTCATTCCAATATGATCACTTTGGAGTGGTTGAGTCCTCCACTTTACAGATCCCATCTTGGTTGCCCGTCTGAACAATTCTCTGTAAAAGTTTGTAGTTACTGAAGTAACCATACTTTACCCTAGTCCTTTCACATGTGGAGTGGTAGCATCACTACTATTGCTGGTCCTGGGGCACTGAAATATCCCTTGTGAGTTTCTTTCATCATTTTCATACATTTAAATAGCTCCTTTATAATACTAATTCTCTATCATTCTAACTTGAGTGTATACATTTTCCCCTTAATTGACACAGCCATACATAAATTAATACCTTAAATTCTCCCAATAATCATTTGATGGGAACACTTTTGTCTCTATTTTGCACATGAGACAATTGAGGCAGAGTGGGTTTAGGTCACACAAATGGTATGTGGTAGAATTAAGATTCGAATCAGTTAATCTGATTCAGTTTAATCAGCAGCTACACATACTCAACATATATGTGCAACACATACTGAAATATCACAGTCATGTCAAGAGTATAGGAACATTTTGATAACTTTATACAGCAAAAATAGCATAAGAATAGCATTTGCCTGAATTTTTCTAATTCTTCTAATAATATTACTTGGGAAATAGTTTTAAGTGAGGACATGTCTTTATAGAGGTGACCAAACTTGGTCAAGGACACATAACAAGTTAAGGTTCCCTAGAAAAGTTTGTAATAAACTGACATAAACCATGATAAAGGGAAAGATTACTTTAGTCCTCTGTTAATCATAGCAGATATTAAAGGAAAGAATTTGAGTGTTTCAGGGAGAAAAGTGTGGGGTGTCTCACCAGAAGTGAACAGTCTCCGCTAGCAAGTGTTTACAGAGTAGCAGAAAGCCCTTCTTGCTCTGACCACACGGGACTCTAGATTCCTACTTATGGCAGTTGGGCAGATAATCTTTTCCAAGAGTCTGGGATCTGTCTGGGCTTCTAAATAATTAAACATCATATGACTAATGAAAAAAAAAAAGGATAAACTTACTTAGATACCACACATAACTAATAGTTGTGTTCTATATTGAAGTTTTGCAATGCTGCAAGAAAATCTAATTTCTCATAAACTATACTTTAAAAGAAAATCAAACTCACAATTTCAATGTAGCTCTTCTGTGCTTACTTGTGGCTAGTAGTCTGGATGAAATCATTGCTTCTTGAGCAGATTTGCCTTTCCCTGGTGACTGACCCTCCCACCATCACTCTAGTTCTCACTATAAGGGCACAATCCTTTCCTTAGCTTCTATAATTGAATCTCTTACTATGAGATGTACCGAACATTCACTGAAAACGTCAAGGAATTATAATACAGATGATAATTTAAAGACTTTGCATTATGTAAAACTCCAACTTCTTCAAAGTTCTTCATGCCTATACATTTGTATCAAATATACAACAACAACAAATTAATTGTTTTCTGGTCCCAGGATAAGATTGAACTCTTGATATCAATATTTCCTGTCATAGAAATAAATCATGATTCATAAAATGTTTTTTCCTTTTCTTACTCTATGTCCTCTCTCTAAGTATCATAAACCAGGCCCAGATAAAATATATTGTCTCTAGTCTAGACATTCGAAATTCCTTCAGTGAATTTCATGTTTATATATAAATGTTTATACTTGATACTTCCACTTGAGGGCACATATTTAGCTCACATCAAAATATTCAAATACAATAGCATCCTCTCCCAACCCTTAAAAATGCAGTCCTCTTCTAAGATAACAGGGAAAGAAAAGTCTTCAAGAAGCAATGATTTTAGCAGGATTACCAACCACAAGTAGGCAGAGAAGTGATAAAATGAAGTAGCTTGCACTTTTTAATGGTACCAACACCCTTCTTATTACAAAGGATAATGACATAAGAGTCATCCTTGATATCATAGCTTCCCATAATGAAGCTGTCACCAAATTCAGACCACCTTCTATATAACTTTTGACTGAATCAAATTCTTCCTTTTCCTTGATAATACTCTAGTGTAAACTACCTCAGCCCTTAGACAACTGCAATTGTCTGTTAAACAGTTTTACTCTATCTTCTCTGCATTCCCTCTAAATTGTAGTCATCTATATAACTAATTATTATGTCAAAACCATTGGTTATGTCCTCCCAGATTAAAATGAATCAAGAAAAGCCAAATGTTTTCAAGGTGAAGACCAGGTCTTGCACAACCCAACCTTCTTCTCCGTTTACCCAAAACCATATGTCTTCATTCTCTAGATAATATAATTTCCTTCTAATTGTAAAAACCACTGTACCTCACCCCCACCCCCAGGCTGTTGTTATTTTGCCTGCGGAAAATCTTTCCTGTGAAGTTGGGTTAGTCATTGTCCACTGTCGTCTATTAGGTCAATCATTACCTGACAGATTTCTTTACCTCCCTGACTAGGAAATGTACATATCTACTAATTCACTTATACCATTTTAAATTTTGTATTTATTTGAGTTATTATTTTCTGACTCTCTGTCTTAAGCTTCACTTAAGCTCAATGTGAAAGGGGTTCATGGCATGTTTGTTTATAGTAAGATCCTTAGGTAACAGCATAGTCTTACCATATATTTATTGAAGAAATTAAATAATAAATAGATGCATAGCAATACAAAAAATATCTGTCCTCCTGGGAACAATATCTCACTAAAAGTTGTATAATCAGACCATTTACATAATAAATGACATTTATCTATTTTTCCAAACTGGATTTTTCAACTTTCAATTTCATTATTTGTCATTTTGTTATATTATGTACCATCATCAGTATTATTGCTGTTAGTATTACTTCTATACTTCAAAAATTAGTTTTAATTTCTTTTTCTAAAAATGTTGGCAAAATGTTGATCAATAACTAAACTCCATTAGTTGTCTTCTCATTCATTTATATCCTTCTCAATAATAAACAAAGTATCTCCATAAGTTCTCCATGTTACAGAAGATATTTTCCTATTATAATAATCAACCCAGTGCTCACTTACCAGTAAAGGCAGAACTGCAATAAATATCAGAGATCTACATGCTTATTTATGTGGATTTGTGTTTGACTAAAGAATACATCATATCATACTTGATATTTCAAACTAAAATATTAAAAATAAATAACTTACAGTCTCAAATTTCTAATGGTTGAGTAACTCTGCAAGTACTGAAAAAAAATCTTATAAATTTATTTGGATTGTAAAATATATCCACTCTCTCCTTGTTTCATCCACCTATGAATATAAAACCCTTCTCTTTAATATTGGAGTAGATAAAAATTAGATACTCAGTATATCTGGTTTGACTTGATTCCATTATATACATTTAAACTTGTTCATGAACTCTTAGTTTTTGCTTGACTGAGAAGTTCTTTACCTCTCCTTCAATTCTGCTGGATAGAGTATCCTAGATTGCAGGATTTTGACTCTCAACTCTTTAAATATATCAAGCCACTCCCTTCTGCCCTGCAAAGTTTCTGCAGAAAAATCATCTGATAGCTTTATGAGGATTCCCTTCAATATGAACACTTTTTTCTTTTTTTTCTTTTGAATGCTTTATAATTCTCTTTAACTTTTACCATTTTAATTATGATATGTCTTGGGGTAGGTCTGTTTAGGTTCAACTTATGGGGAACTCTGTTCTTCCTGTACCTGGACATCTGTTTCTTTTTCAGGCTTGAGAAGTTTTCATCCATAATTTCATTAAACAATTTTAACACCATTCTCTCTCTCCTCCTTCTGGGATCCCTATACTTGATATTATCCCAAAGAATCCTTAGAATGTTTTCTTCTTCTATTTTTTTTTTTAATTTGTTAAACAGACTCACAGATATAGAGAACAAACTAATGTTTATCAGTGGGGAGAATAAAGGGGGGAAGGGTGAGATAGGGGTATGAGATTAAGGGATTAAAAACTACTATTTATGAAATAAATAACAAGGATATATGTAAAGCACAAGGAAATACAGCCATTATTTTGTAATAACTTTAAATGGAGAATAATCTATAAAAATATTGTATCACTACGTTGTACAATTGAAACTAATATATTATTGTAAAGCAACTATACCTCAATAAGAAAAAATATTGTTCACGAACACATCCTCAGAATATTCGAGACAAATTATGTAAAGAAAACAGAGTGTGTACTTAGAATATTTCAATTGGCCTCAGTGATTTGAACCAAACGTAAACCTATTTAAAGTCCTATGCATATTAATGTGTTATTTTCCTGCAAGTAAAAAAGCATAATTATTTTATTTTTTAAAATAAATTAGACAGGATAGTTTCAAGATGGTAGAAGAGTAAGATGCGGAGATCACCTTCCTTCCCACAAATACATCAGAAACACATCTATAAGTGGAACAACTCCTACAGAACACTTACTGAATGCTGGTAGAAGACCTCAGACTTCCCAAAAGACAAGAAACTCCCCGCGTACCTGGGTAGGCCAAAACAAAAATGAAAAAACAGACACAAAATAATAGGGATGGGATCTGCACCAGTGGGAGGGAGCTGTGAAGGAGGAAATGTTTCCACACACTAGGAAGCCCCTTTGTGGGCAGAGACTGGGTGGCACAGAAGGGAAGCTTTGGAGCCACAGAGAAGAGCTCAGCAACAGGGGTGCAGAGGGCAAAGCAGAGAGATTCCCACACAGAGGATCGGTGCCGACCAGTGCTCACCAGCCCGAGAGGCTTGTCTGCTCAACTGCCAGGATGGGTGGGGGCCAGGAGCTGAGTCTCAGTCTTTGGTCAGATACCAGGGAGAGGACTGGGGTTGGATGCGTGATCACAGCCTTAAGGTGCTAGTGCACCAC
Organism: Orcinus orca; assembly: GCF_937001465.1. Lineage (NCBI taxonomy): Eukaryota > Metazoa > Chordata > Mammalia > Artiodactyla > Delphinidae > Orcinus > Orcinus orca. The sequence continues at coordinate 41,995,748 of NC_064576.1, read as the reverse complement.
AGCTAGCAGGGAGGGAGTCTGGAAAAAAGTCTGGAGCTGCCGAAGAGGCAAGAGACTTTATCTTCCCTCTTTGTTTCCTGGTGTGCGAGTAGAGGGCATTAAGAGCACTGCATAAAGGAGCTCCAGAGACGGCGTGAGCCACGGCCAGAGACCGGCATGAGACGCTAAGGCTGCTGCTGCAGCCATCAAGAAGCCTGTGTGCAAACACAGGTCACTATACACAGCTCCCCTCCCAGAAGCCTGTGCAGCTCACCACCGCCAGGGTCCCATGATCCAGGAACAACTTTCCCGGGAGAATGCACAGCACGCCTCAGGCTGGTGCAATGTCACGCCGGCCTCTGCCGCCGCAGGCTTGCCCCACATCTGTATCCCTCCCTATTCCGGGCCTGAGCACCCAAATCATCTGCTAAGTTAACCCTGTCCTGTCTGAGTGAAGAACAGACACCCTCAGCCGACCTACATGCAGGGGTGGGTCCAAATCCAAAGTGGAACCCTGGGAGCTGTGCGAAAAAAGAAGAGAAAGGGAAATCTCTCCCAGCAGCCTCAGGAGCAGTGGATTAAATCTCCACAATCAACTTGATGTAGCCTGCATCTGTGGAATACCTGAATAGACAACAAATCATCCCAAAGTGAGGAGGCGGACTTTGGGAGCAACTATATATATATATATATTTCTTTTTTTCCCTTTTTCTCTTTTTGTGACTGTGTATGTGTACAATTCTGCATGTGATTTTGTCTGTATAGCTTTGCTTTTACCATTTATCCTAGGGTTCTCTCTGGCCTTTATTTATGTTTATTTTTTATTACTTAAATTTCTTTTTCTTAAAAATCAGTTTTTATTTTAATTATTTTATTTTATTTTATCTTCTTCTTTCTCTTTCTTTTTTTACTCCCTTTTATTCTGAGCCATGTGTATGACAGGCTCTTCGTGCTCCACCCAGGCATCAGGACTGTGCCATTGAGGTGGGAGAGCCAACTTCAGGACACTGGTCCACAAGAGACCTTCCAGCTCCACGAAATATCAATTGGTGAAAATCTCCCAGAGATCTCCATCTCAATGTCAAGACCCAGCTCCACTCAAAAACAAGCAAGCTACAGTGCTGGCCACCCTATGCCAAACAAATAGCAAGACAGGAACACAACCCCATCCATTAGCAGAGAGGCTCCCTAAAATCATAATAAGGCCACAGACACCCAAACACACACCACCAGAGGTGGACCTGCCAAACAGAAAGACAAGATCCAGCTTCATCCACCAGAACACAGGCACTAGACCCCTCTACCAGGAAGCCTAAACCACCCACTGAACAAACCTTAGCCACTGTGGCAGACACCAAAAACAATGGGAACTACGAACCTGCAACCTGTGGGAAGGAGACCCCAAACACAGTAAGTTAAGCAAAATGAGAAGACAGAGAAACACACAGCAGATGAAAGAGCAAGACAAAAACCCTCCAGACCTAACAAATGAAGAGAAAATAGGCAGTATACCTGAAAAAGAATTCAGAATAATGATAGTAAAGATGATACAAAATCATGGAAATAGAATGGAGAAAATACAAGAAATATTTAACAAGGACCTAGAAGAGCTAAAGAGCAAACAAATAGTGATGAACAACAAAACAAATGAAATTTAAAATACTCTAGAAGGGATCAATAGCAGAATAACTGAAGCAGAAGAACTGATAAGTGACCTGGAAGATAATATAGTGGAAAAAACTACTGCAGAGTAGAATAAAGAAAAAAAAATGAAAATAGTTGAGGAAGACTTGAAAATAGTCTCAGAGACTTCTGGGACAACATTAAACACACCAACACTAGAATTATAGGGGTCCCAGAGGATGAAGAGAAAAAGAAAGGGACTGAGAAAATATTTGAAGAGATTATAGTTGAAAACTTCCCTAATATGGGAAACGAAATAGTTAATCAAGTCCAGGAAGCACAGATAATCCCATACAGGATAAGTCCAAGGAGAAACACACAAAGACACATATTAATCAAACTATCAAAAATTAAATACAAAGAAAAAATATTAAAAGCAGCAAGGGAAAAACAAACAATAACACACAAGGGAAACTGAATAAGGTGAACAGCTGATCTTTCAGCAGAAACTCTGCAAGCCAGAAGGGAGTGGTAGGACATATTTAAAGTGATGAAAGAGGAAAATCTACAACCAAGATTACTCTACCCAGCAAGGATCTCATACAGATTTGACACAGAAATTAAAACTTAACAGACAAGCAAAAGCTAAGAAAATTCAGCACCACAAAACCAGCCTTACAACAAATGATAAAGGGACTTCTCTAGGCAGGAAACACAAGAGAAGGAAAAAACCTAAAATAATAAACCCCAAACAATTAAGAAAATGGTAATAGGAACATACATATAGATAATTACTATAAATGTAAATGGATTAAATGTTCCAACCAAAAGACAAAGATTGGTTGAATGGATACTAAAACAAGACCCATATATATGCTGTCTACAGTAGACCCACTTCAGACCTACGGACACATACAGGCTGAAAAGAGGGGATGGAAAAAGTTATTCCATGCAAAAGGAAATCAAAAGAAAGCTGGAGTAGCAATTCTCATATGACACAAAATAGACTTTAAAACAAAGACTATTACAAGAGAAAAAGAAGGACACTACATAATGATCAAGGGACTAATCCAAGAAGAAGATATAACAATTGTAAATATTTGCACACCCAACATAGGAGCACCTCAGTACATAAGGCAAATACTAACAGCCTTAAAAGGGGAAATCAACAATAACACATTCATAGTAGGGGACTTTAACACCCCACTTTCACCAATGGACAGATCATCCAAAATGAAAATAAATAAGGAAACACAATTTTAAATGATACATTATATAAGATGGACTTAACTGATATTTATAGGACATTCCAACCAAAAACAACAGAATACACATTCTTCTCAAGTGTTCATGGAATATTCTCTAGGATAGATCATATCTAGGGTCAAAAATTAAGCCTTGGTAAATTTTAAAAAATTGAAATTGTATCAAGTATTTTTTTCTGACCACAACACTATGAGACTAGATATCAATTACAGGAAAAAATCTGTAAGAAATACAAACACATGGTGGCTAAACAACACACTACTTAATAACTAAGATACACTGAAGAAATCAAAGAGGAAATCAAAAAATACCTAGAAACAAATGACAATGGAAACACGACAAACCAAAACCTATGGGATGCAGCTAAAACAGTTATAAGAGGCAAGTTTATAGCAATACAATCCTACCTTAAGAAACAAGAAACATCTCAAATAAACATCTTAACCTTACACCTAAAGCAATTAGAGAAAAAAGAACAAAAAAAAAACCCAAAGGTAGCAGAAGGAAATAAATCATAAAGATCAGATCAGTAATAAATGAAAAAGAAATGAAGGAAACAATAGCACAGATCAATAAAACTAAAACCTGGTTCTTTGAGAAGATAAACAAAATAGATAAACCATTAGCCAGACTCATCAAGAAAAAGAGAGAAAGGATTCATATCAATAGAATAAGAAATGAGAAAGGAGAAGTAACAACTGACACTGCAGGAATACAAAGGATAATGAGAGATTACTACAAGCAAATGTATGCCAATAAAATGGACAACCTGGAAGAAATGGACAAATTATTAGAAATGAACAACCTGCCACGACTGAACCAGGAAGAAATAGAAAATATGAAGAGAACAATCACAAGCATTTAAATTGAAACTGTGATTAAAAGTCTTCCAACAAACAAAATCCCAGGACCAGATGGCTTCACAGGTGAATTCTATCAAACATTTAGAGTAGAGCTAACACCTATCCTTCTCAAACTTCCAACATATAGCAGAGGGAGGAACACACCCAAACTCATTCTATGAGGCTTCTATCACTCTGATACCAAAACCAGACAAAGATGGCACAAAGAAAGAAACCTACAGGCCAATATCCCTGATGAACATAGATGCAAAAATCCTCAACAAAATAGTAGCAAACAGAATCCAAGAGCACATTAAAAGGATCATACAGCATGATCAAGGTGTGTTTATCCCAAGAATGCAAAGATTCTTTAATATACACAAATCAATCAATGTGATATACCATGTTAACCAAGTGAAAGAGAAAAAACATATGATCATCTCAATAGATGCAGAGAAAACCTTCGAAAAAATTCAACACCCATTTATGATAAAACCCTCCAGAAAGTAGGCATAGAGGGAACTTTCCTCAACATAATAAAGGCCATATATGACAAACCCACAGCCAACATCATCCTCAATGATGAAAAACTGAAACCATTTCCACTAAGATCAGAAACAAGACAAGGTTGCCCATTCTCACCACTATTTTTCAACATAATTTTGGAAGTTTTAGCCACAGCAATCAGAGAAGAAAAGGAAATAAAATGAATCAAAGTTGGAAAAGAAGAAGTAAAGCTGTCACTGTTTGCACATGACATGATATTATACATAGAGAATCCTAAAGATGCTACCAGAAAACTACTAGAACTAATCAATGAATTTGGTAAAGTAGCAGGGTACAAAATTAGTGCACAGAAATCTCTTGCATTCCTATACATTAATAATGAAAAATCTGAAAGTGAAATTAAGAAAACACTCCCATTTACCATTGCAACAAAAAGCATAAAATATCTAGGAATAAACTTACCGAAGGAGATAAAAGACCTGTATGCAGTAATTGTAACACACTAATGAAAGAAATTAAAGATGATACAAATAGATGGAGAGATATACCATGTTCTTGGACCGGAAGAACCAACATTTTGAAAATGACTCTACAACCCAAAGCAATCTACAGATTCAATGCAATCCCTATCAATCTACCAATGGCATTTTTCACAGAACTAGAACAAAAAATTTCACAATTTGTATGGAAGCATAAAAGACCCCGAATAGATAAAGCAATGTGAAGAAAAAAAAAAAGAAAATGGAGCTGGAGGAATCAGGCTCCCTGACTTCAGACTTTAATGCAAAACTACAGTAATCCAGACAGTATGGTAGTGGCATAGAAACAGAAATATAGATCAATGGAACAGGAGAGAAAGCCCAGAGATAAACCCACATACCTATGATAAACTAATCTATGACAAAGGAGGCAAGGATATACAATGGAGAAAAGACAGCCTCTTCAATAAGTGGTGCTGGGAAAACTGGACAGCTACATGTAAAAGAATGAATTTAGAACACTCCCTAACACCATACACAAAAATAAACTCAAAATGGATTAAAGACCTAAATGTAAGGCCAGACACTATCAAACTCTTAGAGGAAAACATAGGCAGAACACTCTATGACATAAATCACAGCAAGATCCTTTTTGACCCACCTCCTAGAGAAATGGAAATAAAAACAAAAATAAACAAATGGAACCTAATGAAACTTTAAAGCATTTGCACAGCCAAGGCAACCATAAACAAGACGAAAAGACAACCCTCACAATGGGAGAGAATATTTGCAAATGACACAACTGACAAAGGATTAGTCTCCAAAATTTACAAGCAGCTCATGCAGCTCAAAATTAAAAAAAAAACAAAAAACAACCCAATTCAAAAATGGGCAGGAGACCTAAATAGACATTTCTCCAGAGAAGATATACCAATTGCCAAAGAATACATGAAAGAATTCTCAACATCATTAATCATTAGAGAAATGCAAATCAAAATTACAATGAGAGGGCTTCCCTGGTGGCGCAGTGGTTGAGAGTCCACCTGCTGATGCAGGGGACACGGGTTCATGCCCTGGTCCGGGAAGATCCCACATGCCACGGAGTGGCTGGGCCTGTGAGCCATGGCTGCTGAGCCTGCGCATCCCGAGCCTGTGCTCTGCGACGGGAGAGGCCACGACAGTGAGGGGTCCATGTACCGCAAAAAAACAACAACAACAAAAATTATGAGCTATCATCTCACACCGGTCACAATGGCCATCATCAAAAAATCTATAAACAGGCTTCTCTGGTGGCGCAGTGGTTGAGAGTCCACCTGCCGGTGCAGGGGATGCGGGTTCCTGCCCCTGTCCGGGAGGATCCCACGTGCCGTGGAGTGGCTGGGCCCGTGAGTCATGGCTGCTGAGCCTGCGCGTCTGGAGCCTGTGCTCCACGATGGAAGAGGTCACAGCAGTGAGAGTCCCACGTACCACAAAAAACAAAACAAAACAAAAATCTGTAAACAATAAATGCTGGAGAGGGTGTGGAGAAAAGGGAACCTTCTTGCACTGTTGGTGGTAATGTAAATTGATATAGCCACTCTGGAGAACAGTATGGAGGTTCCTTAAAAACTAAAAATAGAACTACCATACGACCCAGCAATCCCACTACTGGACATATACCCTGAGAAAATCATAATAAAAAGAGTCATGTACCAAAATGTTCATTTCAGCTCTATATACCATAGCCAGGACATGGAGGCAACTGAAGTGTCCATCAACAGATGAATGGATAAAGAAGATGTGGCACATATGTGCAATGGAATATTACTCAATCATAAAAAGCAATGATACTGAGTCATTTATAGTGAGGTGGATTGACCTAGAGACTGTCAAACAGAGTGAAGTAAGTCAGAAAGAGAAAAACAAATACCATATGCTAACACATACTTATGGAATCTAAAAAAAAAAAATGAAGAACCTAGGGGCAGGATGGGAATAAAGATGCAGACTCACTAGAGAATGCACTTGAGGATACGGAGAAGGGGAAGGGTAAGCTGGGACAAAGTGAGGGAATGTCATGGACATATATACACTACCAAATGTAAAATAGATAGCTAGTGGGAAGCAGCTGCATAGCACAGGGAGATCACCTCGGTGCTTTGTGACCACCTAGTGGGGTGGGATAGGGAGGGTGGGAGGTAGGGAAGTGCAAAAGGGAAAAGATATGGGGACATATGTATATGTATAACTGATTCACTTTGTTATAAATCAGAAACTAGCACACCATTGTAAAGCAATTATACTCTAATAAAGATGTTACAAAATATAAAATAAAATAATAAAATAAAATAAAATAAATTGGTTTGTGTGTGATAAAAACATTTATAATGTCTAACCTCTTAGAAATCTTTTGACCCTATAATACAGTCTTGTTAACTTTATACCTTAATAAAGGGGTTTTAAAAATTAAAATTAAACATGTAAAAAGTAGTGTTCTTAATATAATTGACATGATGTATGTCACCTAAAATTAATTTTTCTTTAAATTCAGTTTGATTCTGTCTTCTGTAGGACTTTAAAGTCTGTGCGTATGTGGAGGAATCTTTCAGCTTCTATACTACTCAATATTTTCTGTCTTATAACAGGATGAGTTGGTTTTGTAGAAAATCACTTGTGACATTTGGGTCCCTTTGTACTAATTCGAATAAGTTGTGTTGAAAACATTCATCTACATGAACAACAGGAGATCAGCTGTAGGATACTTCAGCAGATTATCGCTGTATATACACCGCTTGTAATTCCATTGAAAGTTTCTTTTATTTCCAATTTTTTTAAACCTTTGAAGGTGGAAATATTGAAAAAATAAATAATATAATACAAGCTAATAACATTATTTTAACTCTGCTCCTCATTGATGCCATTTAATACTTAGAAACTTAAAATGAATATAAACATAGTGTATTGTTTTTAGATTGCTGTGGAAACCAGTGGAAACAAAGATAACAGATTCCTCAGTGAACATGGAACCCTGGATGGGATCCTGGAACAGAAAAAGGACTATAATGAGAAAACCTGGTAAAATCACTATAAATATTTGAGTGTAGTAAATCGTAACTTAGGAAAAAATCTTTCTTTGTTTTGATAATTGTATCCAGGTTATTTAGAATAACTTTATATGCAACTGGCTAATAGATATACTGGAATTCAATACACAATCTTTGCCCCTTTTCCAAAAATTTTAAATTATTCCAAATTAAAATCTTCACTTATAGAAAATAAATGAACTTAGCTTTCTAATGTACATTGATAATGTTATCCTAAAAAACATCATTTTAATAATTTGAACTCTTGTTATCTAAAGGATCATAGACAATACCAGTAAGCATTTAAAAAATATTTTTGTATTATTAATAAGTTCTTGTTTATTTTTCTGGGTACAATCTCTTTTCTAGTCTTAAACGTTTAGCTTAATTACAAATCCAGAATACAAAATAAATAAAAGCACCCTAGGAGTTCATTATCCTTCAGTAAGTTGGTCAAATATTTAGACTTTTCATCAGACCAATATCACCATACATATTTAATTGCAAATATTATGCTGACAATTTGTAGTTACCTAAACAAATCATGAGTTGTTATCGCTGCAATGTAGAATGACAGAATGTTTTTCTAACAATGATTTTGTGGAAAGGAATTTTATATTATTTCCTCTATTTTATTATACTTTAACTTTCATGATAATGTAAATATGTCAAAAATTGAAATTATTTAAACAAAAAAATACTTTTATCTCCTCACAAAAGAATAAAATTGGCTCATTGCCTGTGCAACAAACTATATCACAGGAACTCTAAGATTCAAAAACCCCTTACAGTTGTAATCTTGTTTTTAATTTAGTTTTAGTAAGAAAAAAAATATTATTTATTTTAGAGTGGTGTATCCATATAAATATTGACATTCCCATCCATGAAAATATATGGGATTATAAAATATTATGAATAAATGTTATTAGAATTTTTGCCAGATAAAGTAGAAAGATCTTATAAGCTATGTGATTAATGTCTGATTCCACACCATTCTTTGTCTTCTCCTGATACCTTTTCATGATGATTTCTACTAACTTCAGAAGAGTGAGAGTAACACTCTATAAAGCTTTACAAGCCTTAAATATTTCAACAGTATGTTTCTACACATTTTGAGAATGCCTTATTTTATTTTACAGATACTCTATAAACATGGTGAAATAAAATACTGTTTCTTCCAATTTGTGAGCACAGTGTGAACTTCAGTTAAACACCATTTTCTTTAATACTGGAGGATTTTAAAAGAAACTAGAAAATATTGATGACTGATATATATATATATATATATACATATATATACATATATAATAGTAATAAAATAATACCTTATTAGAGTAGGGGAGGCAAAATTTTACCCTTACCCTCTTAGGGTTTTTCAGCTGGACCTGAAAATTAAACTGACATAAGACAGATTAGCAGAAGAAATGCATAAAAAAATCATACAACTTTTGCATGACACAGAGCCCTCATAAGAGATGAAGACCTAAAGAAATGGTAGAACTAATATACTTTTATAGTAGGTTGAATAAAAAGAGAGAATTATGGAAAAGTAACTAAACTATCTATGTCGGGAGGCTAAAGGAAGATAAGAATTATTTTAACAGGTTCTCTTTGCATAGAATTCTTTGTATAAAATTCTCTCTGTCTCAACTTTTTGTCCTTGATGATAAGAATGTTACTTTTCTTCTGGTATAGGGAGGACATTTTTCTTTTAAGAAAAAGAAGGAAGGTCAGAGTGTTTTTCTTGCACTTGCTGTTTTTCAAGTGCCTTTAACTCAAAATAATCCTTATGTCAAAGTGGCATATTTTGCAGTGGCATGTTCTGTCACCCTTTGTCAGCAAATAGTGAAATATTTCTGTTTCCTGATTTATAGAAGAATATGAACATTTTTTCTAGAAATGTCACAGATGTGAGATATAGGAAAAAATAAGGTTCATTCGTATCTCCTAAATAAAAGCTATTTATTTTTAAAGCAATTATATTTATAATTATATATTTATTTTCCAAAATTACATTACAAGGGCAAATTAATTAATTTTAGACTATGTAACTTTATTCTACTAAACAGTTACTCTTACAGATGTATGGATGCACTTCATTTTGAAATTATTTTTAAAATTAAATATCTCAGTTAATATTAAAAATGTAGTTTTCATCTTATATTTATTAAAAAGAGATGTAGTGAAAAAAATCTATATAAGTGAAATTAAATGTATCTCTTATGGAGAGAAATGAAAAAATAAAGGCCTTATTTTCTGAAAATGGGACATGGACAGAAGTCTGCAATTACCTTTATAAATATTTATTATAACTTCTTTAGTTTAAAGGTTGTAACATAATATAAAAAAGCATTATAAATTTCATCTATAAAATTTAACATTACTATATAATTATACAGATCAATAATTTATTAAAACATTCTACATCATGATTTTTATAATATTTAAATATGCCTATATATATATAGCTATTATATATATATATATAGCTATTTTTTGAATGATAATGTCATCATTGTCTGACTGTATAGCTAACTGTCTTTGGGGAATAAAGGGAAGAATTGAGCTCAGTGATGGTCACTGTGCTAAAAAAAAAAAATCTATTATAAACTTTTCTCAGATGGAGGCAATCCTGACATTATTTTGAACATTTGATTGACATAAATTCCCTTTCTCTACATTCTTGACTAATCCCTCAATAACCAGAAATTCACCCAATATATAAAATGAAAAATGTTAATTTTTCTTACAAAAGCTAGTATGAAGTTAATACTAACAGAGAGTAAGCAAAAGAAAAGGAGGAAGTGAAAGAAGTAGAGGGGAAAATAGGGACAGAAAGAAATGGAGAGAAAAGAAGAAAACACAGCTCCAACAATCAAATAACTGGAGAATAATTTGTATTTTAACAGATAGTCTCCCCAGAGAACACTTTTTCATTGTGCATCTAATCGCTATGAGACTGTCAAGAAAAATCCTGTTCCCATTGCTCCTGCCTTGTAGAACCTCCAGGGGAAAGAAAGTTACTTAAAACTCTCATTTGACAAGGGTCCTGCAAGTATTCCCAGTTGCAAGTGTTCTTGGATGGGCCTTCAGCTACTCCCACTCATCCTTATTCCTCTCTTCCATAAATCACTGTTCTTGCCTTTTATACATCAAGTAAATAGAAAGGAAAGAGATGTTTCTAATAAATTCATTGCTCACAGATGATAATTGAAAATAATATAACTTTTCCATCCACTGAGCTATTGTCAGGAGAAATATTTTAAAAATTGTTCAACTTACTCTGTAGGAAGCTCTAAGTCTAAAGAGTCTGTTACTTTTAAAAACATTTTGCAGTGATATGAATGATATGTATTTTTGCATAAAACAAACCACAACCAAATTAACATTCATTATTTGATGAAATCCCCCCAATTTTTGATTTTGTACTCCACAAAATTTATTTCTTCCCTATACTTCCCATGTTTACAGTCTGGAAATAATAATGTTTTAGATGTTTTTTATCCTGCTTTTAAACAAAGTTATCATAGTATTTGAAAATCAAATGTATACAATTTGATAATTTATAGAACAAAAGGCTTACTGCTAGGTTTTGAAGTATACTTAACATTATGCCCATTAAAAATGTTGTGCTTCCATAACTTTCAGAATTGCATCTGTGATATGGTTAAGAACATGAGCTTCAAGTTCAGAGAAACCCGCTTCAGTTTTGAAATAAACCATTTGGTAACTGTGAGACTTCCATTAAATTACTTAACTCTTCAACACCTCAGCTTCCTCACATGTGAGAGTTGAGAGGATTAAATGACAGAAGACTTGTAAAGTCCTTAGCTCACACTGCAGGACATATTATGTGTTCAAAGATACTTGAAGGCACCATCACTATTATTTTAAATGTAAATTGCTGACACATATGATGGGCTATAGAGCTCCAAATTCACTTTTTACCAAAAGCAGCAGAGAGTTCTTGAACAATTAAGTAGCAAGCATTTAAAGGAAATTGAATTTCAGAACCAATTTGAGTAATATTTTCCATATATATACAAATATATATATAAGGCCTGAAACTTTATTTCATGCTTTTGAACTATGATATGAAATCACATTCACTATAGAAACTAACTTCACATTTCCTCTCTCTACTAAGTCAGTTTAAATGATTTTTTGGTGAAACAAACAAAAAAAAACCTTTGGCGGAATAGGTGGAGAATATAACTTATACTATAAATATATGTGATACTGTTTTTCCCTCTCTCTCTTTTTAAAAATTGATAAATATGTAGGGATCCTGGCAGCCTAGCATTTGAACAAAATTAAATCCAGAGAATGTTGAAGGTGTGAAAGCTTGCAATCCCTACTCCAGTGTAAAAAAAAAATAAGACTTTCTCTTAACCCACGTTTTTTGTCAGAATATTTTCTGGAACTAAGTAGTTATTTTAAGCATTCTACTTTATTGGCTAGGTCCTACAGTGAGTTATTGGGAAAACTGTTGTGTTTGACCAGTTTAGCTGACATTTTCATCATTTAATTCTACCTGTTTTTTCTCCCTAATGTAGGGGAGAGATCCATTCCTTATCATTTATTGCTCTCAGAACAAGAATACCCCCATCAATGATGTATGAATTATAATTTCAAATATATACACATAGTCTAATTTCTACCACATATTATATCATCACATCTGTACAAAGAGAGCAGTAGAACTAAGAAAATGTTATGACATTTTCCAAGCAAGCACTCACCAAAAAATTATTTAAATCCTTAAAATCTTTCTAGCCTTTTTCCCATGAAGTCTCTCTCCCTATCTCTCTCTCCTGTTCTCTCTTTCTGTCTCTGTCTCTGTTGATTTCCTTTTCTTTCTCTCTGTTTCTCTCTCTCTCACACACACACACACTCACACACAAACTATAAGTGTGATAATGTGAAAAGCAAAAAGCAGGAAACTGTCTTGAATATGTTGATGCAAATGAGCTCATTCTATAAGGTATTCAAAGCCTCCATCCTGCCCGTTGTGGTTCTAATTATGTCCCTGAGACTGATAATGAAGTACCAGTATGACACTACAGTTTCAGTATACAAGTGTCAAAAACATTTCAAAGTCGAATGCACTATAAGGCAAATTCATGTTTAGATAAAGAGAATGTAACAGTCTATCATGCAGAAATGCAATTAATTGTGCTGTTTGAGTAAAGAAGGTCAGACAGAGACAAGCTCTTTGCTTTTGTCAGCATTTTGAAGACACTGAAAATCCCACACCACCTAAATTAACCAAGGCCTATTCCCTTATAACATTACTAAATCCACACTATTTGTTACACCATAATTTCCTATAACAAAACTGCCACCATTGATAACACTTTTTCTGTTTATAAGGAAAATAATATTTTCAAAAACTACCGGAATGGGGTGAACTATAAAATGTGGAGAGCCTTTCCAAAAATATAGAACTATTGTTTCATCATTTCGTAAAATTTTTCTTCCATAAATATTATTTTAATCCTGATCCTTCCCCCCTAAATACTTTTAAATATATCATTTTAAAACCAATATATTTAACACTCAAAAAATAAGTGATATACAGTGTTATTTCCTAGAGAATTATATTGGAAAAATGGACATGATTATCTGATTTTTCCAGAAGGTATTCTGCTGTTGAACAGTTCTGCTTAATGTGTGAATAAATCTGTGTATGTTTCACTTCTCAAACAGAAAATTTTTAAAAAATTATTAGTTTCTAATAAAAGCAAAAATAGATAAAAGTTTGACCTGGAATTGTAGGAGACATATTTTACATATATAAGTGTGTATTTTATACATGTATTTGTTGATGGTATATATTTCATATACACAATATCTAAGTAATATAATACTAATCTTTATTATTATGTTATATTATCTTGTATTTACTGTTCTTACTCACCTTCTCCAAGAAATTGAGATCATCTCTGTGTCCCTACCTAAACTAGCTGGTTAGTAGTAACTTTAAGATAAGGGCTAAAACAGAGTGATTAATGTGACATTTCAAGTTCATTTAAAGATATATATTATATTATAGACTTTACAATTGCCATTAACAAATCTCCTTATGTACATCAAGGAGAGAGGAGGAGGTTTGGTATTTTAATGTTTATTTTTCGGACATCCTTATCCCTATGATTAACAAATCTTAATATTTATTGGAGACATGACCAAGACTTTACTTTTGAATATTACAAGTTGCCTACACATGGCAAGAAGTTAAGCTCCTATCAGAGATGTAAAGGATATCAGCAAAAAGATGTGGAGAACAAAGATTTCTTTAAGAGATAAGGCATATAATGTCAAGATATACAAATAAAACCTACATGCAGCCTAAGGAATATTGAATACTTCTAGGCCACTGTTAGGATTGTGGATTCACTCTAAGTGAATACCTTTGGCTGACACTAAATGGGGAAGTACAAGAGACTTCTACAATGCTCTTGTGTTCTTGTGTCATTTAGTTTTTTTCTTTTTCTTTTTTTTTTGCAGTACGTGGGCCTCTCACTGTTGTGGCCTCTCCCATTGCAGAGCATAGGCTCAGCGAGCCCGCTCCACGGCATGTGGGATCTTCCCTGACCGGGGCACGAACCCATGTCCCCTGCATCGGCAGGCAGACTCTCAACCACTGCGCCACCAGGGAAGCCCTAGTTTTTTTCTTTTGCAAATATTTAATATTGTGAAATATGTCACACATTATTTCATAGCTTAAGAACTACAAATATGGGGGAGGGGGAACCTATCAGAAGTTGCATACAAATGATTTTTATTGCACAATTTATAGTGGAAAACAAGAATTTGGAGATTAGATTTAATAACATGTTTCCTGGTCTCTTGAACTAAGTCATGTAAACCTTTGACAGACATGGAATCAGGAGTTATGACTGACTTCATGAAGGGCATCAGACACTTGGAACTGTGCTTTCTCATAAATTATCTCAAAAGGGAAAATCCTCCCAACTATAGAGGGAACTCGTAACACATGTATTTTGTCAAACAGCGGAAAACATACTTGTCACAATATTGAATTATAAAGGTATGTAGAGTGAATTGTCAAATATTTCCTTTTCTTTTTGGCACCAACAGTACAAGATCTGACTTAAAATAGACACAAAAAGCAAGATGGTAATATGAAGGAATTTGTAGAAGGAAAAATTAAAACCTAAGAAGAGATTTAATAGATTCATTAACCAGAAACCACAAACACAGTTTTTAAAATAAAATTGTCTAAAATCAGTGAACTTCCTTGCAAGTGACTAAGTTTCCATTGATATATGCCTTACTTCAATGAACTATTTGGAACCACAACCTAACAAAATGAAGTTACAGTAAAAATATCATTATTTTACTAAGAAAAGTTTATGTAATACTTAATATTGTGGCACATGAATATATATGAATGTGTGTGTGTATATATAAATATATATATATATATATATATATATATATATATAATTAACTAGGAAATCATGGAATAAGGACATACAAAATCTCTGACAAAACCCACCAGTCCACCTACTATTCTAAATCAGGGAAGAGACCCACAGTTGTAAAGAGGAAAACAAGAGTTAGTTGATAATTTGGCGTGCCTCCAGGATAGAGTCCATCTTAAGGACGAAGGAATGCATTTTCCATGCTTCCAGGAATGTTTGCTGCTTGTGGCTTGCAGTTACATCCCTTTCTGGGAATTATAGTTTATCACAAGGAGCTGCCTCCCCTAAGGTCATACCTAACATCTGGGGCCACTCTATAACCAGTGACTTATTAATGGGGAAATGCAATGACTCTATCATCTCTTTTCAATTCAAGGCATCTCTTAAACACAATTTTAGCTTGAAAACACCTATTGAGGAAGTATCTACATAAATTACTGGGATTTCTTTATAAAAGTTTTGTCTCTCCTGTATAAATCATTTATTTATATCAATATGGACTTATATCCATTGTATAATTTGGGTTATAATCAAATATAATATTATTTATCTTGGTGCTCAAATTGCTGCAGTTCTGGCCATTGAGAGCTCTAACAGTTGGCATCCTTTAACGTTATCTTATTTTTTTGCATTTGAATATCCCCTTACTTTCTGGTGCAAGACGTTCCAGGCTTATCTTGCATATTTGCTGCTCAGCCCTAGAATCAACCATTACCTCCAAGAAGCTCTGGTTCCTTTCATTGAAGAATTCCATCCTGGATGTTGGGTGTGCTTATTTCTAGATCCTCTCAGTGAGCAGGGTTAGGGAATACATGCATGTCTACTAACACATATGTATACACATCTATAACTGTTAATGCAATTAGATGCATCTATATATGCTAAATATTGAGTTCATATTTATGCCTCCCACTCTAATCCAGTACCACGAGTCATACGAACATCTCCTCTCCACTTACTTGTCTGTAACCTCCTCCTCCAACAGTAAGAGAATTGACTTTCACTATCCTCCATTCACTTACTTATTTTTAAAATTCCATTATGTATGTATAGCAATTTCAGAATTGTTAATTCATATCCTTGTGAGAAACACCTTTAGCAACAAATGTACAATGTTTATGTGTAGTTATTTCGTCTTTAGTTTTACAGTTTCCTGTCAAAACATCTTTTTCCAAAGGTACTTAAGTCAGCAGTTTTAACAGAAGCTGTCCAGTGAGAATATGATGTACATTGTTAACTTGGTTAAATATTTTCGTCATTCTACATTCTATCCTGAGGTTCTCCTACCTCCTGTTTTTTTTAAATTTACATATATTAAGTTTCACTATTTGTGTTGTAAATTTGTATGGGTTTTGACAAATGCATAGCATCATTTTTCTGCCACTGCAATAATGTACTGATTAGTTGCACTGCTCTCAAGTTCTTCCCTGTTCTCTTCAAACACTACTCTTTCCCAAGACTGGCAACTGATCTGTTTTTCATTCCTATCCTTTTGCTTTCTCAATAATGCCAAATGAATGGTGTTACTGTATGTATATAGCCTGTTAGATTTGGTTTCTTTCACTTACCAAGATGCATTCGATTCATTGATGTTGTTGAGTGGATTAACCATACATTTACTTTAATCACTGAACAATATTATTCCATTGAATGTCTGTACTACAGTTGTTTTTATCTTTTTATACAATTTTTAAAGGTTACTTTCCATTTGCAGTTATCACAAAATATTGGCTATAATCCCCACATTGTGCAACACATCCTTGAGCCTGTCTTATACCCAATAGTTTGTACCTTTATTTAAATTCCTTTCACCTATTGAAAGGCATCTTGGGTGCTTGTATTTTTTTTTTGATTATAAATAATAATAATCTCCATAAGCTACAATAAATATTCATTCACATATTTTTACGTGGTCATAAATTTTCAAATCAGTTAGATAAATACTTAGTTGTGTGAATCCTGGATCATATGGTGTGTCTATGTTTAACTTGGTAAGAAACTGCCAAACTGATTTCCAAAGTGGCTGTACCGATTTTAATTATCACCTACAATGAATGAGAGTTCCTGTTGCTCTACATAATAACCAACATTTGTTATTTTCAGTGTTTAGGGTTTTAGCCATTATAATAGGTGGGTAGCAGTAATTTCTTGATGTTTTTAATTAGCACTTCTCTAAGGAAAATTAGACCTTCCCATTGGCACCAGGTCTAGGATGTACTCTTTGTCCTCACAAACCACAAAATTCCTCCCACCCAAAGCCACTAAACATCAGGACTTGGGACAACTCCTTTTATTGTATCAAAAAGCACAAGTGGGAAAAAATGGACACTCCAGATGAAATAGTGCAATCAAGAATACCAAAACAGCACAGGGAACGTTTTGAAAATCAAATTGTTATTGGATCCACAGCCCAAAAACACTGGCCATAATCTGTGTGATAAAACTAAGTTAGATGACAGCCTTTTAAAATACAACAAATTATACCCTGAATCTCCTAATGTTAGCCAAAATGTCCTGAATACAATTGAAAGTCACCCATCATAAAAAAAGAAGAAATGAAAGATCACAATTTGAATGAGGAGAGATAATTGAATGACACCAAATCAGAGATACATCAGATATTGGATTTATCAGACAAGGATTTTAAAACAGTTATTATAAAAATAATTCAACAAGTACTTAAAAATTCTCTTCAACAAATTTTGAAAACTCAACTACACTGGCACTCTGATCTTGAACTTCCAGCCTCCAGAACAGTGAAAAATAAATTTCTGGGTTTTAAAGTTATCCAGTCTGTGGTATGTGTTATAGCAGGTTGAATGAACTATGACAGTAGCAAAATTATCCTTCATCAATAAAAAGGATATAAAATATTCAGAGATAAAAGTAAACTAAAACAATTGGTCACCATTTGTCAACAACAGAAAGGTTAAAAGAAGTTCTTAAAGAATGGCTAAATAAATTCTTCAAATAGAAGGGAAGCTATGAAGAAATATTGAATCATCAGGAAGAAATATTTTTTTAAAATAAATGGTGATAATTGAGGTAGCAATTAATAACATCATATATTAGACAAAATAATATTGGACAATTTGGAAAATTAAGGAACTTAAATAGAATTCAAGTTCCCACACTTCACACAACATGATAAAACACTGATACCAGTAGACTGTAATAAACCACATATGTGTATTGTAATACATAGATGAACCACTAAAAAAAACTGTACAAAAATACACTCAAAAACACTATAAATATATTAAGATGGAATTCTAAAAAATCTTCAAGTAAGCCATAAGAAGACATAAAAAGAGAAATGAAGGAAACAAAATGAAAATAATTAATAAAATGGTAGGCAGAAACCCAAACAAATCAACAATTATACTAAACATAAATGGACCAAATAGCAATTAAAAGGCAGAGATGGACACAATGGGTTAAAAAATAAACAAACAAAAACCCACATCGTCTTTTTGCTTACAAGATCATTTCAAATTTAACAACATATGTAGGTTTAACATAAAAGAATAAAAATGATATACCATGAAAACATTAATTGCAAGGGAAAACACAAATGACTATATTAATATCAGATCAAGTAGACTTCAGGGCAAAGAAAATTACTACAAGCAAAAAGGGACATTACATTATCAATCCACAAGGGACACATAATAATCTGACATGGGTAAGCAGTAAACAACAGATCCTCAAAATATATAAAGCAAAAAACTGAAAGAGTTGTTAAAAAATTGACAGATGCACAATTATATTTGTAGACTTCCATACCCTACTCTCTGCAACTGAGAGTACTATGAGACAGAAAATCAGCAAGAATATAGATATCTGAAAAACATAGTCAACCTACAGGATTTAATTGACATATATAGAACACTGTATCCAGCAGGAGGACATATTTAAAAAAAAAAAAAAACCTTTGTCAAACTACTTCATATCCTGAGAAATAATATAAACCTCAGCAAATTTAAAAGAAACAATATTATATGGAGTATATATATATTTTGTTCCTAATAGAATCAAATTAGAAATCAATAGCAGAAACACATCAGTAACATCTCTAAGTATTTGGCAATTTAAAACCACACTGCTAAATAATCCATAAATCAGAGATGAAATTTGAAAGGAAACAAAGCATTCATAGAATTGAATGAAAATGTAGCATGTCAAAAATATATGTGACAGAACTTAAAGCAACACTGAGAAGGATATTTATAGCATTAAGATTTTATGTTTGATAAGAGGAGTGTTCTCAAATTAATAACTTAACTTCCAACTTCAACAGAGAATAAAAGAAGAACAAACACAAAGGAAAGCAAGTAGAAGGGAAAAAAAGAAAGATAAATCTTTAAATAATCAGTAGAATTGTAAACAGGAAAACAAGGGGAAAATCAGTGAAAGAGGATACTGGTTTTAAAAAGTCTGTCTCAAAAGTTTACGTACCTTATGGTTTTATTTATGTAACATTATAATGTTATAAAATTATAAAGATACAGAACAGATTAGTTGTTGGCAGGGATTAGGGATGAGGGGAGGAAGGCAGGTGGGTCTGCCCCTAAAAGGGCAGCATGGGCTTCCCTGGTGGCACAGTGGTTGAGAGTCCGCCTGCCAATGCAGGGGATACGGGTTTGCGCCCAAGTTTGGGAAGATTCCACATGCCGTGGAGTGGCTAGTCCTGTGAGCCATGGCTGCTGAGCCTGTGCATCTGAAGCCTGTGCTCCACAATGGGAGAGACCACAACAGTGAGAGGTCTGTGTACCAGAAAAAAAAAAAAGGGGGGCAGCATAAGTGATCCCTGTGATGATACTGTCTGTATTTTCACTATATTGGTGGTTTCATGAATGTGTACAAGTGAAAAAAGAAATTGTGGCAGTAAATACACACTCATACAAACAACTGATTTGAGGTAAAATGTGCAAAATGTAAATAAGATTGATGGACAATATTAATTTCCTGAACTATAGTTATACAAGTTGTTATTGTTGGAAGAAACTGGCTGGAGGTTACATGAGATGTCTTCTGTATTTTACAAGTTTATGTGAATCTGTAATACAATACCTCAAAACAAAAAGTTTTTAAATGCATGATAAACAAAGTTAAAATACAATTGAGAATGAGTAAAACAACAAACTGAGAATTATATTTTAACTAAAATGAGCAAAAATTATTGGCACATAGTTTACAGATTTAAAAATAATAGTAATAAAATCCTACATATCCATAAAAAATCAATAGTGGAAATGGCAAAATATTTGATTAGACAATTCATATAAGAGGAAATGATAAAGGATAATAAATATATAAAACAACTATCCACACACATAAAATAATCACCAATTTCAACTCCTTTCCACCATCCACAGAGGTAAAAAATGATCCCTAAAGGTTCAGTGAAAGTTCTGTCACTGCTGTATACACGGTGTCTAGAATAATATCTGGCAAATGATATAGACTACATAGATATTCATTAAATGAAGTAATCTATCTAAGTGGTAATCAAGAGAATGTATGTTATGATAAGAACATATTTATATGAATTAAGCTGGCATAGGATGGCAAAATTTGTTTGACAATATCCTATATTAGTGAGAATGTCATGAAAAGAGTCCCCACTGCAAGAACGTACACATATTAAAACAATTACACTGAGATCAAATCTTTATTAAAACTGGAAATATTCATCCAATATAGTTACTTAGGCAGTTCCAGTTTCTGATATTGAGTCTAAATAAAAACTAGCGCACGTATACAAAGGGACAAACAGGAGGAATTTTTATATACTCTTGATTGTAGAGAAATGTAATAAGAAATTACTTGAACAGCCATCAAAAGGGAAAGGTTAAATACATACCTATGATGGAATACTATATTGCAGTTAAATTAATAACCAGAAATTACATGCAGCAATATTCATACATTTGTATATTTATTTAATAATTACTTAAATAGTATCTAATATTTGTTACACATTGTTCTAAGTACTTTACAAATATTAACTTATTTAATACTGATAATCTTATGAGATAGGTACACTTCTATCCTCACTTAAAGATGAGAAAACTTCAGCAGGAAGAGTTTATGAAACATGGCTAGGGTCACAGAACTATTAAAAGTTGGAGCTGAAATCCAAACCCAAGCAGTTTGGATCTTAATTGCTCTCAAACATTGTGCTTTGGTTGTAATAGAGAAGAACAAGCCTGACTCCATATTGGCTCTATTCCTTTAGCTCTAACCCTTGTGCTCTGTTGCCTGTGTTTAGTCATGCTGGGGCACCTTTGTTAAAGAATATTGCCGGTAGCCTAAAATACACATGATAACATTCTCAAGGCTTGATCTTTAAAGGTATAATAAAAAGTTGCAGAACAGAAAATAACAATTGTCTTGTTGGAGTTTTATAAGGAACACTGTAACCAGACTTATGTGGACAGTTGCAAGAACAAAGGATTCTGTTACCAAGAAGTTTGTAACAACCAGCCACACCCCCTCTCCTTTTAATATAAAAAAAGCCTGAATTCTAACTCAAGTAGGACTGTTCTTTGGGACACTAGTCCTCCATCTTCTCAGTCTGCTGGCTTTCTGAATAAATAAAGTCACAGTTCCTTGCCCCAATAACTTATCTCTAGTTTTATTGGCCTGTCATGCAGTAAGAAGTATGAGCTTGGACTCAGTGATATCTTCACACACACACACACACACACACACACACACACACACACACACACACCACACACACACACAAACATCTGTATAACATTAATAAATGGAAGAATGTTACTCACAGAATCTCAATTATAAATATTTTAAAGTGTTATATAAAAATATTGTATATAGAGACACATACTTATATTCCTACATGTTGGTAATTTTTTTTCATGTTGGCTGATAAGAAACCAGACTCACATTCGTAGTTATCTCTGAGAAACTAAAGAGGGAGCTGAGATTTGGTGATAAAGTTAAGCATAGCAAAAGTAAAAGTTAAGGAGGTTAATCATTCATACTCTTTTATTTTAACTTAAAGAAACAGGCCTATAAAATTTCAGCTAGTGATCTTGCTTACTACCTAACTGGGGCCAAGAGGAAGGAGTCGTTTGAATTTTACAGACCTCTTCTGTGATTTCTACCCACCTAAGCAGACTCTGTACCCACACACTCTATTTTCCATCCTGTTACTCTGGGTGAAATGTCCATACTCCTAACTAGAGCTAGTCCCACCAGGTATTCACTAAACTATAACCCTTTCATCTATAAAAGATCAATAAGACAGAAATGTACTTACATTTACTCCTTTATCATCATGTTAAAAACTCTGGGGGGGGGGCGGTGGAGGGGTTGAATTAGCTTATGTACTTGGCATTATTTCTTCTATCATATACAAAGTTAAAAAAAAAAGTTTTCATAATTTTATTTTTTGACCAGCTGCTACCATGCATATTTGCTCCATTTTTTAATGAAAATATCTCTTGAAAGAATTGTCTTTATACTTCTATTTTCAAGCCCTTCAGATGAAAATATAAATGGCCACTACTCTAAGGAAAGATTGATTTATCTAATAAAGTTGAAAATTCAAATACAGCAATTTACTTCTAGGTGTACATCTTATAGAATAACTTACATACGTTCACCCATAAACATGTAAAAGCAGACATGTAAAGCATGCATTGTTTGCAAGAGAAACAAAAAAAAAGGTACAACTCAAATTTCTACCAGTGTTCCCTGATAATCAATGGATCAATAAATTTTAGTACAGTTATAATGCAATATAATCATAATGTACATTATAACAGTAAAAATAAATTATAGTTACCTGCAGTTACATATTTGAATTTTAGTAATATGATATGTAAAAAAAAAAGGTATTGAAAAATATGTGTAGGGCTTCCCTGGTGGCACAGTGGTTGAGAGTCCGCCTGCCGATGCAGGGGACATGGGTTTGTGCCCCGGTCCAGGAAGATCCCACATGCTGCAGAGTGGCTAGTCCTGTGAGCCATGGCCACTGAACCTGCGTGTCCAGAGCCTGTGCTCCACAATGGGAGAGGCCACAACAGTGAGAGGCCCGTGTAAAGCAAGAAAAGAAAAGAAAAATATGTGTAGTACATTCCAATCTCAAAATTCAAAACTATGTAAAAGTACACATATTTAAGGATTCCAACTCAGGTTAAAAGCAACAAGGGAATTTTACAAACAAAATTCTGGATAGAAAATACGTTTGAAGGTAGAAAATTTTAATAGTATTTAAAGGGACACATAGAGACCTCAAAAACAATGGAAATGTTCTTTTGCTTGAGGTGGATTTTGAGTACTGTGCAATCTCTGTGTTCTCATTCTTTATTCCTTATGTACATTTTATGATTATTCTTTTAATTTTTAAAAGGTACAGAAATACATGGATCAAGAACATAGTAAGTTAATATTTTTCTAAGCTAAATAATCATCTGAGTTCTCAGATCAGCAATACCTGGCAAAATTTATCATGAGATCAATGTCAGAATAAATTTCAGTGTTTAATTGTTTCAAGAATATATAAGAGATTCACTGGGATGAGGAAGTTTTTATAAGAATAACATTATGGGAAGAAATTATAGTGAGTAATGCACACATATCTATAAAAATGTTTTGTTACTATATTTATCAAACAAAATAATTACAAGGCAACACTATCTGGTAGAATATGATAGGGAAACTCTTATATAGAATTTTTTAATCAAGGAGATAAAAAGAAAACAAAAAAAACTACCTATAAAGTTGGACAAAGAGTGTGAGTAAACAGAAAATAAATATCTTTGTAGTGAAGTGTTCGGACTAGATGGGATCAGACACAGACTAGTAAAGACCTCAAGGTCATGAAGCTACTAAGTACTATAAGGAATCAAATCCAGCCTGCTTGAGTCTAAAGTCCATGTTATAAATATCAACACTACAGAATTTTATCAGACCCAAGAAGAAAATCCATATATTTACCCAAGTAATTCTAGAATATTTTTAAATATTTAATATTTTAATGAAAAAGAAATCTTGTATTTTAAGAAGACTACAAATTTGAAGATGTCTATTAAATAATACTTTACTTTTTCCATGATATTTATGACCTTGCTTAAAGGCAAAGTTGTGCCTAATGATTAAAGTATCCTTTTTATTACCTGTATATTCAACTGTTTCCTTCCTATTGGATCCTTTTCATTGGTTAGTAAACACGTTCATGTTTCTCCATTAAAGAAAAAAATTGCCATCTCTGTTACCATATCCCAATTCACCTAAATTTCATTTAAATTAATTTCATTCCTTCCTCCATTTACAATCAACTATTTTTTAATTTAAAACGTTTTGGCCATGCACCACATGGCATGTGGGATCTTAGCTCCATGTCCAGGGATCGAATCCATGCCACCTGCAGTGGAAGCTCAGAGTTTTTAATGACTGGACTGCCAGGGAAGTCCCTAAAAAGTTTTTAAATTTATTTTTTATTGAGGTAACATTGGTTTACAACCTTGTGTATGTTTCATCTGTACAACATTATAGTTCTACTTCTGTATATAAAACAGCATGCTTACCACCCAAAATTTAGTTTCCATCTGTCACCAAGTAGTTGATCCCCTTCACCATTTTCCCCATGCCTTTCCCCTCTGGTGACCACTACTTTGTTCTCAATATCTTTGTGTTTGGTTTTGTTTGGTGTAGTTTGTTCATTTATTTATTTTTTTGTTTGTTTGCTCTTTATTGGTGTGTGTTCATTGTAGCATTTACAATAGCTAAGATATGGAAACAATCCAAGTGCCCACCAACAGATAGATAAAGAAGATGTGGTGTATGTATATACAATGGAATATTACTCATCCAGAAAAAAAGATGAAATCTTGCCATTTGCAACAACATTGATGGACCTTTAGCATATTATGTTAAATTAAAGTCAGATGGAGAAAGACAAATACAGTATGATTGTACTTATATGTGGAATATAAAAATACAGTCAAACTTATTAAGAGAGTTTTCTATACTGGCTATCTCCATCTCCTCATCTCCATTAACTTGTCAAATAAATCTACCCAATGACTAGCAACAACTTTCCCCCAAATGAGCACTCACTAATGTAACAATAAAATTCAAATTCTGATGCATAAGAGAGCCATCTTACTTGACCTCTCAGCAGAATGAACACAATGGTAATCTTTCCCTCCTTGACACTGTCACATTCTCTCAATTCAGGGACAAAATAGTATGTCTTCCCTTGGCATCAAAATCTGCAGGTGCTCAAGTCCCTTACATAAAATGACATAGTACTCTCAATACTCTGTATCTGTGGTTCTGCTTCCACGAATTGTTGGTTGCAGTACCCACAGATATGGAGAGCAGACTCTATTCTCATTTTCCACCTGCTGTTTAAGCACTGCTTCTATTTACTATTTATTGAACTGATTAATTTTAATGGTATTTAAAAGTTGGAGTCATCCAAGGCTTTTCCCTTCTCACTCTGAACCTTACACCATTCTGTTTATTGACTATAATTTTGTGATTATTGAAAAAAATGTACATTGTTACTCTGAGCTTCTCCATTTGAGTCCAGATTCCCATATCCACTTTTCTAGTTATATTCTCTGTTATGGTTTTCAAAGGATAAGGAAAGGAATATCCCTTTTGTAGCCATTGAGTTGTGAATAAATTAATAAATAGATAAAAATCCAGGTAAATGGAAATTTAAATGTCATCTTTATTTCTGACTATGCCAGGTTGTAGGAACAAGATTAGATATATAGGCAAATGATCTTGAGTTTTGCAAATGGATCCTCCTCTTTAACAAGTATCTTTAAAATCTGGATCATAAGCTACTCAAAATTTAGACAAGTCTCTCTTTCTGTCCTGTGAAAGAGTAAATTAGAAAGTTTATACTTCCAGGAGTGCTATTTTATTGTGATTACCTTACATGGAAGCATGATAAATGAAAAAAAGCATTTAATATTTCCTAGTTGTCTCTTTGTTATTGTTGTTATTGTCACTTTGTTTGTTTACCATTTGGACCTAGCTCCTAGGTTATGCCTCCCAAACATATGACTAAAAATAACAGGTTCTTCTTGATGTCCTGAGCATCCTTTATTCCTGGAGACAGAGTACTCTTGGCCCAGGCATTTTTATTACCTTCATACATTTTTCAGTTTATAAAATGAACCTATCCAGAGCCAAATGAAACCCGATATATGGAAATGCCTCTAGAGAAGTTAATCCTTCCTGTTCCTCCTCAGCCTTGAATGCAATTACTGAAATTGTTGTATGAAGTTTTCTGCTGTCTATCCAAGTCTGGCAACAATAATCGAAATCAAACGTTATGCATTAGGGATCTGTGGTACACATGGAACTTAACTCACTTTTCACTGCAAAATCTATCTTGGCCTGCAGATTCTGCTGAAAACAAAGTAAACTGTCAGTGATCTGTTTACCAATTTTCATTTAGAACTGATTCTGCCTGTAGCACAAAGTTCTCTCCTGCCTAAAATCAAATTGGTCTTTATTTGTGGGAAAAGGGTAAGAGGGTGGACTACTTACCAGAAGCTGAAGCAAAGAACAAAAGCCAAGATACCACATATCCCATAATAATTAGGTCCCGAACCAAATGAAGATTACATAAGAAATGTCAAATTTTATGTGTTATTTTGCAATGTATCAGACATTTTCTTATATTTCCTTTCTTCCTCTTTCTCTTAACTTGCTTATTGATGTGGTTATGTGCATAAAGTGCATAAAATGAACTGAGTGATAAAAAATCAAAGAAAGTTACCACAGTGTAAAAAGGGAAGTCTATAGCATTTTTACACAAATGAAAGAAGGTTAACTTGTGTCCCATCCCATCATCTGCCTTTCTCAACGTAAACACTGTTCTATCACCTTGATTAGTTTTGCCTCTTCTAAAATTTTATGTAAATAAAATCATAGTATATGTATTCTTGTGAAGTTGACTTCTTTTGCTCAAAGTTAGGTCTACAAGATTTTTTTTCATGCTATTGTATGTATCAGTAGTTTGCTTTTCTGTGTGGTATTTCATTGAGCAAATAAAATTAAATATGTTTATTAATTGTCTTGTTGATGGATAATTGCATTGTAGTGGTTTGGGGAAATTACAGATAGAATTTGTATGTACATTCTTATGCATATCTTTTTTTTGGTCACATATACTCATTTATTTTGGGTAGTTACCTCTAAGCAACATTGTTGAGTCATAAGCTAATATTAAACCACCCTTGTATTTGTTGCATCTAGATAGTGGATATATGAATATTCTTCATACACTTCTTTAAAGTTTTCTATATGTTTGAAATATTTCAAAATACAAAAAGGAAAATCTAGTATGGAGGACATGGGCAAGTAGTAGTGTTACTCATTCTTGATCAGTGTACAAGACACATTTAAATACTCAAACAGGACTATATAAGGAAAACCATGTGCTGCACCACAGAGAGGCTGGTCCTTGTCAGCAGGCTGAGAAAGTAGACCAGAATTCAACACTTCTGCAGGCAGATATATGCAAAAGAGGATATGTGATGTTTGTAATCTATACTTTTTCTTTTTCACAAACACATAAATCAGTTAAATCATACCTCTTCTCTTAGAGAGAAATGAATGAAGGAATGAACAGAATCCTGAAGTGATATACTTTTGTTTGTTTCATATGAAAGCTTGATGAAAGAGAGTTCATGTTTTCCCATAATAAGGTCATATCACGTGCTTCAAAAGCATCTTAAAGTACTCTAAAATAAACATAAAATCTCCTTAAACTTCATCTTCCACTCTACTCGTGAGGTCACATGTCGAGGGATCATCCTTGAAGCACTTACTAATTTGAATCCATATCTAATCACTAAATGTTGATGTTAACTTAACCTGCCAAATCATGTTTTAGAAATGCTATTTTGTAATAGATCCCATGAGGCTTTGTAATGAGAAGTTAAGGCTATATAAAAATATAAAACATAATTTTAACAACATAGAGATGCCTGAATTTTGAACACTGAAGTCCTTCTCATGAATGTTGAAAGGATAGTATTAATTCCCTTTTCTAGTAAGCTCGAGTCTGAAGGAGCCAAATGGCAACATTCTTAAATAAAACTCCTTATGTCTGGCCCTTTTTCAGCTTATCAGCAAATAGCAATGGTTTTTATGATGAATATTTTTCATCTTTTACTTTTCTTCAATTATACAACTTATATTTATACCTCTGAAAAAGCTATCATCAGTCTCCTGGACCACAAAAATAGTCTCCTAACTAGTCTACACTAGTCTGCTCTGCCTCTCTGTCTGGTGCTCATTTTCTTTACTGTATGAAAGATCTCTAGAAATACAGGCCAGAGTACTTTACTCTCCCAACTTAAAGCCATCAGGGCTTCTCATTCCTCCTAATATAGAGGCAAAATGCATGAAAGTTGACTAAAGTTTTAGCTCTTAACATATTCTGTCACTGGTCTTATTTTCAGCATACCCAGCATTGTGCACAAATTCTCTTTCTGCTCAGTTCCTTATCCTTACCAGACTCACTCCTGAGAGAGAGGGAGAGGAAGTGACATAGGAAGAGGAGGAGGAGGTGGAAGAGGAAGAGAAAGGACAAGGGAAAGGAGAAGAAAAAAACAAATGAAATCTAGGTGTTGACTATAGTATTTGAGATATGAAGAAATTTCTATGTAAGTACAAATGCTAAAAAGTACACACATATTTTGAACACTTAAAGGAAGGTTAATGTATCTAGCCTGAAACTGAATAGATACTCACTCAAACCCACCTGCTCTGAAATTAAATTTATGTGAGGAAATCTAATAGACCAGCAAAAGATCATTGATACAATGAATGGTGGATCTCCTTGTAGTAGCTATCCAAGCAGTTATTCTTGTTGGCATCATTATAACTACCCAGTAGATTTTGTAATAAACTGATCATTTAACATTCTGTCCATGTGCTTATATTTACATTCCAAATTAGCTCTTTATCCTTGAATTCTTCTTTAATGGTAAAATTCATTGTTTCACAAACACACACACACACAAAATTCCCCATCTACTGCAAAGTTCATAGCAGGTTCTTTGTTAAAAATTCAAAAATAAGATATTTAATCATGTATCTTCCAAAGAATGTGCTCAAGATCTCTTTGAAATATGCGAGAGAAGTAAGACCACCTATCCCAAATGGAACATTACAGTCATTTCTCAGTATACATGGTGGAATGGTTTCAGGATTCCCCCTTGGACACCAAAATCTGTGGACGCTTAATTCCCTCATATAAAAAGTCTTAGTATTTGCATATAATTTACACATATCCTCCCATATACTTTAAATCATCCCTATATTACTTATAATATTTAATACAATGTAAATGCTGTATAAATAGGTGTAAATTCAAGTTTTGCCTTTTGGAAATTTCTGGAATTTTAAAAAATATTTTTGATACTTGGTTGGATGAATCCACAACGCAGAACCTGCATATACAGAGGGTTGTCTGTATTACTTTTTTCTGAAACCATCTGTTTTTGTTTTTCTTTCTTCAAGGACCACTTGTTAGTCCCTTCTACTCCATGACCATTTTCTCAAGGGGGTGTTGTAAAAAGCCATAACCCTTTCATTTTCATGATAGTCTCAAAATTAAAAGGAAAAAAGAAAGAGTCAAGAAAGAAAGAAAAAGAAAAACAAAATTAAAAAAAAAGCGAGAGAGGAACTTGATGGATGCTCCAAATTTTCCCTCATTTATTTGTACAAGATGCTAAACAGGGTACAGAGACACATTTGTACTTTTAGCTGTCTAATGACATTAGAAATCTTTGGTTGCCTATAAAACATAATCAAAAAAATCTCAACTAATAACTTTGGCTCACATATGTAGGTTTAATTTCCTGAGCTCAATGATAACAAAGATCATAACCTCTTCACCTTTTTATTCAACATTAATTTGGAAAATAATCACCATACAATTTTTCTTATCATGTGAGAGGTTCTGTGGTAAGCTATGTTTTCTCTTTGATGTTGAATTGGAATCTAGAGATATTTAACTTCTATATTTATATTCTTGACCCCTATTTACTCACATTTGGCCAACAGAGTTATGATGGATGTTAATCTAAGTATCATAATAAAATGTGTGCTAAAAATTAATTTTTATTCTTATTGAAGTAAATTATTGGTTTTTCCAGTCCTTTTTATGACACAAATTGCTTATCTCCAAAGCTAACATTTCAGTACTCTTAAAGAATGTCCAAGGAAGAAATTGAGAAATCATCTGGCAAATGCATGTGAAAGAAATCTCCCTTTAAGAAAAAGTATGTTTAAGGACAATGAAATTTTATTTGCATTGCTCAAATTTCTCATAAAATTGCTAAATTGTCTACTTAATTGAGCAAGAGTTACCTGAATTTTTAAGAATATGACTTAGCTAAAATTATATTTCTCTAAAATGTATGTTTACATAGTACATATGTAAATAGATAGAGATGGGAAGAATAATGCTTCAAATAGATGAAAGTTTCTGAGGTTGAGCTTGATTTGATCAGTCCTTTTAGTTCAGACCTAATTGTTCATCAGACCCTGAAATTCGCACCAATGTCGTACATTTGCACTATGAAATGTTTAAAACATTTTTTTAAAGTTCAAATAAAAAACATACCATCAAGAAATTTTACAGAGAAATATCATCAGAGTATCAAATTATATCAAATTATATCCCACCCTCCCTCAGGTTAAAATCATACTATATTCTAACTGCCATTAATGTAGCATTAACAAAACTTCAGTGAGGAAAGAAAAGTTTGATTTAAGTAAAAGCATAAAATTAAAGATCCTTTACATGATGTTGATAAAGAAATTACCACACATATTTTAAAGAAACCTTTATATCTAAATAATTGTTTGAAACATGATTATACATAATGTAATCATAAAGTTATAAAATATGAAATATATTTATTTGTATAAAAATTATTGAATAGAATTTAAATTGTTAGAAATTATGTTTCTATATATTGGGAAGACAGTCTTACATACATTCCTTCCTTTTCTACAGGAAGTTGTGCATCCATTGAAAAAGAGATTTTCCTGACCCCATTTCCACTGGGCTACTTTCTCTACAAATAGAAAAGTTCTAGTTATTATTAGCAGTACCCAATAGACCTACAGGTGAAAGGATTACTGAATATGGCATACATCTTGTTAGGAAAAAGCACTAGAGAGAAAAATGCAGCTGCAGGGTTATTATAAAAATATGCTTTTGCTTAAAGGTAACTTGCAAGGAAATTTTTTCTTCTGTATTTTAATTAGGTAATCCCAGGCATATTTAATGTGCAGAATACTTCAAATGGTGAAGGAAATGAGTGTAATTTAGCAACTAATAGTTTTTAAAATAGTCTTTTAAGATATTTTTGTTGGTCTCTTGAAGTTCTACCAGCTGGTTTGCAATTACAGAAATGCTGTAGAACATATCACTCTGGGACAACTGAATTACTGGAAACTTTAGTGGAGTAGGATCAAAGGCTGACAAGGGGCTCTACTTAGAAGATAAAGTACAATAGGGTTGTGAAAAGTTTTATTTGAGATCATTTCCTTATCTCTCAAAGACTGAAAAAAAACTTTTGAAACATCAGCAATCCAGAGCAATCCACTTTCCTCTGACCTGAGCTTCAATAAGCTAACTGCTGTAGTTTAATACTTTGATTTGTTGGGAACAAAATAAAAGAAGAAAATAGTAAAAGCTTGATTTTCTCATATCAGGAAAAGCAAACTCTCATGTAGTCATGTCAGGAGATGAAGTGAATTGTTTACTCAAATGTTCTTTTAATTAGATAATTCCTATATAACATATATCATATTCTTTTAATAATTATAAGGTATATAGAATTTATATTAATAAAAGTATTAATGCAAAATGAATTTATATTATTAAGATAATATAAATTATTTCTATAGATGGAAATTGGCTAAGATGTGTCTTCTTTAATCTTTAATCTATTCAGTCATAAAATAAGATTTAGTGACTTTCTCACAGACAAATTAGAAAATATTTGGTGGACCTCCCAGATTTCCTTTCCTCTCTGATTTATTTTCCATGCACCCACTGAATGGTGTCAACTCCTTTTCTAAAATGGATCCATTTCTTTGTTGTTTAGACTAGATCTCTTGCTCCCTTTTTATTATCTCCACCTGCTTCAGCATATTCAAGCACATTTTCTCTAAAATGCTTTTATATGCGTTTATGTAAGCATCTGTATTCAACACCCACCTTTTCTTTACTCATTGAAGTATTACTTCAATCCCATCCATCTATTGAACTTTAGATATCAAGGTCACTAATGACACTTTTGTTACTAAATCTTATAAGCATGCACATTTTTTTCTTATTGCAATTCAGCTGTATTTTTCATTGTTTAGTATTGCTTCCCCACCTAGAGTTCTCTCTTCTCTTGGCTCACTTGACACTATTCTCCTACTTCCCTGGTTATTTCTTCTCAGTCTTTCTGAAGGCCACAAGCTGCACTGAAATGTTAAAAGTTGACTTTGCCAGGATTTTTGCCCTTATCTCATTTCTCTTCTCTCTGCACCTACTATTCCTGTCAGGGTGATCCACTCCCTGACTCCATGTTCTATATGCTAATAACTACAATTCTACATTTCAAATCTATCTCCATTTCTCATGAGCTAAACAATTATATATCTTGGATTTGGACATTGGAGTGCTATATGACTTCTCTGATCAGAACATAAAGTAAATTGAATTAATTGTTTTTCTTTCCTCAGAAATGATTTTCCAGTATTCTTAGCTTTAGAACTAGATACTGTAATTCACCACCATTTATGGCATAAATATTCATAATGCTTGTATCTCACCTTTCACCTATGTTACTGTCTCTTCCATCAAACTCTTGTACTATATGGCTATATCACCTCATTCCTCAAATATTTCATTTTCTATCATCTGTCTTGAGTACATTGTAGCTGCTATTAAAAAAAAATCCATAACCTGAGTGGCTTAACAGTAAACACAGCTCTGAAATCTGGGAAGTCCAAGATAAAGGCACCATCACATTCGGTGTGTGGTGAGGGAGAGCCTGTTTCCTAGTTTATAAACAACTTTTCTTCTCACTGTGTCTTCACATGGTAGAAGGGGTAGCTCTTCAGGGTCTCTTGTAAAAGGGCACTAATCCTATTCATGAGCTCCCCACCCTCATGAACTAATCACTTCCCAAAGTCCTCAACTCCAAATACTATTACATTGGGGATTAGGATTTCAGCATATGAATTTTGGAGAGATACAACAATTTGGCCTATAGAACTAGCTATATGACCACTGAACCTGTGCATCTGGAGCCTGTGCTCCACAATGGGAGAGACCAAAACACTGAGAGGCCCACGTAATTCAAAAAAAAAAAAAACTGTAGAAAAAAATCAGTGAAACTAAGCTGTCTTTTTGAAGAGATAAACAAACGTGAAAACCTTAAGCTAGACAAAGAAAAAAAAGAGGGAAATATCAAATAAATAAATCAGGAATGAAGGAAGAGGCATTTTAACTCATAACACAGAAATACTGAAAATTATAAGATGCTATATGAACAAATTATATGCCAACAAATTAGATAAACTAGAAAAATAAGTTAAATTCTTAGAAACGTACAAACTACCAAGATCAAATCATGAAGAAGTAGAAAATATGAGCAGACCCATTACTGTTAAGGAAATTAAAACAGTAATAGGATATTAAACCAGTAATCAAAAAGCCTCCCAACAAAGGAAAATCTAAGGACAGACAGTTTTCACTAGTAAAGTCTCCCAAACACATAAAGAAAAAATAATGCCACTGTTTTTTTTTTTTTTTTTTTTTGTGGTACGAGTCTCTCACTTTTGTGGCCTCTCCCATTGTGGAGCACAGGCTCTGGACGCGCAGACCCAGCAGCCATGGCTCATGGGCCTAGATGCTCCATAGCATGTGGGATCTTCCCGGACTGGGGCACAAACCCGTGTCCCCTGCATTGGCAGGCAGACTCTCAACCACTGTGCCACCAGGGAAGCCCCATGCCACTGCTTTTTGAAGTATTCTCAGAAATAGAATAGGAAGCCACACTACCAACTCATTTTAGGAGGCCAGCATTACACTGAAGCCAAAGACACATAAAAACACTAAAAAAAAAAAAAATGAAGAAAGAAAGAAAGGAAATTACAGACCAATATCTCTGATGAACTCAGATGCAAAAATATTGGCAAACCAAACTCAGCGGTACATTAAAAGGATAATACACTATGATTAAGTAAGATTTATTCCATAGTTACAAGGGTGCTTTAACATACACAAACCAATTAACGTCATACACCATATTAAAAAAATGAAGGCTAAAAATCATGACCATCTCAACAGATGCAGAAAAAGCATTTGATAAAATTTAATATCCTTTTATGATAAAAACTCTCAACAAGCTGGGTATAGAAGAATTGTACCTTAACGTAATAAAGACCATATAAGAAGCCACAACTAACATTATATTCAAAGATGAGAAGTTGAAAGATTTTCATTTAAGGTCAAAGAAAAGGCAAGGAGGCTCACTTCTGACACTTTTACTTAACATAGCACTGGAAGTCCTAGCCAGAGCAATTAAGCAAGAGAAAGACATGAAAGGCATCCGATTGGAGAGGAAGAAGTAAAATTCTCTCTACTTCCAGATGAACTGATAACATATATAGAAAATCTTAAAGATTCCACAAAAACTTGTTAGAACTAATACATTTAGTAAATTTGCAGGACACAAAATCAATATACAAAAGATAGTTGGGTTTCTTTACACTGAAAATGAACTGTCAGAAAACAATCCCATTTATAATATCATCAAAAAGAATAAAATGCTTAGGAATAATTTTAACCAAAGAAGTGAAATATCTGCACACTGAAACCTATAAAACACTGTTGAAAGAAACTGAAGAAAAAACAAATAAATGGAGAGATATTCCATATTCATAGACTGAAAGAATTAATATTATTAAAATTTCCATACTACCCAAAGCAATCTACAGATTCAATTCCAATCCCTATCAAAATTCTGATAGCATTTTTTGCAGAAATAGGAAAAAACAATCCTAAATTTTGTATAGAATCACCAAAGACCCAGAATAGTCAAAATGATCTGGAGAAATTACAAAGCTGGAGGTATCACACTTCATGATTTTAAACTATATTACAAAGTTACAATAATTGAAACAGGACACACAGACCAATGGGACAGAATAGAGAACAAAGAAATAAGCCCATGCATATTTGATCAATTAATTTTTGACAAAAAGCCTAGAATTTATTATGGGAAAAGAATAGTTTCTTCAATAAATGGTGCTGCAAAAACTGGATATCCACATGTAAAAGAATGAAACTGAATCCCTATCATACATCATATACAAATATCAATTCAAAATGATTGAAGATTTAAAAATAAGACTTGAAACCATAATATTCCTAGAAGAAAACAAAGAGCATGCTCCTTGACATTGGTCTTGGCAATGATTGTGGATTTGAAACCAAAAGCAAAGACAACAAAAGCAAAAATAAACAAATTGGACTACATTAAAATAAAATGCTTCTGCATAGCAAAGGAAAACAACAAAATGGTAAGGCAACCTATGAAATGGGAGAAAATATTTGTAAATCACATATCCCAAAAGGGGTTAATATCTAAAATATATAAGTAAATCAAACAACTCAATAGCAAAAAATTGGGCAAAGGATCTGAGAAGACATTTTTCCAAAGAAGACATAAGGATGGTCAACATATATATGAAAAGGTGCTCAACATCATTAATCATCAGGAAAATTGAAATCAAAGTCAAAATGAAATATCACCTCACACCTGTTAGTATGTCTTGTCAAAAAGACAAGAGATAACAAATTTTGATGAGGTTATAGAGAAAAGACGATCCTTGTACACTGTTGATGGGAATGTAAACTTGTATAGCAACTATGGAAAACAGTATGAAGTTTCCTCAAAAAATTAAAAGTAGAATTACCATGTGATCTAGCAATCCCATTTCTGAATATATATCAAAAGGAATTTAAACCACTATCTTGAAGAGATAGCTGTACTCCCATGTTCATTGCAGTACTATTCATAATAGCCGAGGTATGGAAACAATTGAAATGTCTGTTAAAAATGACTGTATAAAGAAAATGTGGTATATATACACAGTGGACTATTATTACACTTAAAAAGAAGGATATCCTACCATTTGTGACAACAAAGATGAACTCGGAGGGAATTGTGCTGAGTGAAATAAGCTAGACAGAGAAAGACAAATAATGCATGCTATCACTTATATGTAGAATAAAAAAAGTCAAACTTACAGAATCAGATAATAGAATGATGGTTGTCAGAGACTGAGGGCTGTGTGGAAATAGTGAGAGCCTGATAAGAGGGTACAAGCTTTCAATTATAAGATGAATAAGGTCAGAGGATCTATGTATAATATGGTAAGGATAGTTGATAATAATGTATTGTACTGCATGATTGAAATTTTCTGAGAGTAGAACTGGTGTTCTCACCATAAAAAGAAAAAAAGAAAAAAGAAAAGAAAAAGACAAGTGAGAGAGTTTTCAGAGAAAATTAAGAAGAGAAGGCAACTGAGACCAACGGCATTCCAATCTTATTTACTGGTACTTTGCTTTCCACTTTCCAAGTTGGATGTCTTTGGCTATTTATTCTTTGTGCCTGATTATTCCAGAAAAATATTCCTAGAAGATGTAGAGCTGAACTGACCACCACATATCTTGAAGTTTTCAAATGTATCTTATTCATTTGAACTGAATATAATTTTAGCTTAAAAATTTATTTTTATTCTTGTCATTTATAAGTTCAAACTATGTTACTAATATTAGCAAATGAATTTGTTAGGATTTTTTCATCTCCTCCTTCTGACTTCCACAGTAAGACCAGCATTATCATTTGAAGACTATCTTCTTTAGTGTTACAAGAAGGCTACTGACTGCAAAAGGCTTGGTCATTTACATCTAACTGGAGAAAGACGGTGAGCTTCATTCTCTGAAACCATCAGTTAACACATAGCATGTCCCACTGACCTAAAGTAGACCATGAATAAACTGAAAAAATGCTGTGGTCATGGACTTGAGTATTTTAAAGTGAATCAAGGTCCATTCCTATTCTTGGAGTGAGGCAATCCTACCAAATCATTTGGCTGAGTGGAAAGGGAGAAACAAAGCTTAGCAGGCAACTAGCAAATCTCATTATGCCCCACAATGTAGCACAAAACCTAGCTTACAAAAGACAATCATTCTGGGCGTGCCAAATAAGTGTAAATCTATAATGTAAAATAAAAATAGCAAATCATCATATAGCACTTATTATCTATGAATCTTACATGTATTTATGTATTTATTTCTCATATGCACTCTGATTTAGATATCAATATTATTATTCTCATTTTATAGGTAAGAAAACTGAGGCAAAAAACTTAGGTAATTTGCCCAGAAATTCACAACTCTTAAGTGGCAAAGACAATTTTCAAACCCAGGCAGTAGAGTCTACAATTCGTTCTTATAAACAAATCTTAACTGCTTACATAGAGTAAAATTTCAAGGATTTTTTTTTAGTTTCAATTTCCTCTATGAATATAATCTACTGAAAAATAAATTGTTTCTAAATAAGGAACTGGTTTTAATATAAACTTACCATGTCACACTTTGAAGCCACTAAAATCAATGAGGTAAATCAGTATGTAAAGACATGTGAATATGAAGGGCTTTTCAATTCTTTGGAGTTTTAGGTGTACCTGTGTGATCACACACACCATCCTCCATCTCCTTAGAACAGTAATATCTCCTGTTGCCTAAATGAGCACGGATTGACTTAGGCATCCTTAAGTTTATGTGGTTTTGGTACTATTCCTCACATCTAGTTAGTCATGGTTTCATTAACACTTAAATTAACCCAGATTTACCCACACAATACAACTGTAAAATATATTTGAATCTTGTTTTATGAATGGAATCTTACCATGATTTATATCACTGATATTAAATTCTGATCATTTTTGAGAATTTGATGGAGATAATAAAAGGCATAGTCTCAGAGCTCCTTTTGCACTAATATAAATTGTTAATTTATAAATAAAATGAACTTTCATAATATTTAATATCCATAGGACATGGTACCCTGTAAATATGAAATTACTTCACTTAAACAGATGGACCTCTCCTATCTTTGAAACTTACTTAATTTTGCCACAAGTTTTGTGTGTTCCCTTGCTTTTTAGTTGCTGATAATTGTACAGAGGAATTAACTTTAATTTTTAAAAATTTGTATTCTGAATGAATATTATTTTAGAATGATAAATGATATTTGTTTCTACTCATGTCATCAATAATTCTTTGTATTCTGTTTGAATAAGAACCAGAGATATTGTAAATTTTACTGAAAAACTATTATATGGTATTATTGTCCAAAACAAAATTTACCTACTACACAGATTTTTTCTTGATAGTTGTGTAGTATTTATATAGATTTTTCAAAAAGTTTTAAAATAACTATCTATTGAATTAGGCTTGAAATTGCATACTAATTCAATGTACTCAATAGTTAAAACATTAATTTCTGTTATTCCAAGCAGGATTATATGCATTTTTCATATGCATATAGTTTCATTCTAGTTTCATTCAGAAATACAAGGCTCAATTTCCATCATGTAAGAGTGAGCTATTTTAATCTGATTTTGATTAGTTTATTTTAGATTTATCTATTTCGATCTATCTACCATCTATCTGTCATTCAGTAAGCACTTACATAGCAAAAGGAGAAATGTTGAATGCATCGTGATGCATCTATTTGACAGACTACACATATTAAATAAGTGTATATATCAAGATACATAGAATTATAAATCTAGTAGCAATGATGCATCTATTTGACAGACTACACATATTAAATAAATGTCTATATCAAAATACACAGAATTATAAATCTAGTAGCTAGCATTTCCATGTTTATGATGTCTAGGCTGTGTTCTGAGTGCTCAGCAAATATTAACTCTATTTAATGTTTATGGCAAGCCCACGAGGGAGGTCATGATTTTAGAGATGGACAGAGGCCAGAGGATATTAAGTAACTGCCACAGCAGTTCAGCAGGCACAGTGGCAGAGCCAGAAAACAAACCTGTATTCCAATTCCAGAATCCATGTGCTTAGCCACATAACTACATTGCCTCTCAGCTAGACTAAATATTTCCAGATGATAAAGTTTTGATTCTGAGTTCCCAGTCTATTTTTCTTACCTCTCTCAGTCTCTTTTTTTGTTAAGTAAAGAAACTTAGTTAAGGTTTTATTTAAGATTCCACTAACGTATATTGGTCTACAATTTAAATTATTTTGGTTTCATTCATAACAGTGCATGGTAGTTTCAGTGTCATGGAAAGTATCTCTTTTTATAAAAAAAAAAAAATTAACTCCTTTAACTTTTTAAAACTCCATTTAAATCCAAGTTTCTTGAGCTGGAACTGAGACAAGGTCATACCTTGGGAAGGATTGAGGCACAAATCATTGATTCCTTTTTTGTTTTCCCAGAGTAAAATTATAGTTGGTTATTTATTCCCTTTTCTGTTCACTCTTTGGGCATGTAAAGATTAATTAGACAAAAATATGATGAATTTTAGCCACAGCAGTCAGAGAAGAAATAGAAACAAAAGGAGCCCAAAATGGAAAAAAAGAAGTAAAAATGTCACTGTTTGCAGTTGACATGATATTATACATAGAGAATCCTAAAGATGATACCAGAAAACTACTAGAGCTAATCAATGAATTTGGTGAAGTAACAGGATAAAAAATTAATGCACAGAAATCTCTTGCATTCCTATACACTAACAATGAAAAATCTGAGAGAAATTAACAAACACTCCCATTTACCATTGCAACAAAAAGAATAAAATACCTAGGAATAAACCTACCAATGGAGAAAAAAGACCTGTATGCCAAAAACTATAACACACTGATGAATGCAATCAAACACTATACAAACAGTTGGAGAGATATACCATGTTCTTGGATTGGAAGAATCAATATTGTGAAAATGACTCTACTGCCCAAAGCAATCTACAGATTCAATGAAATACCTATCAAATTACCAATGGCATTTTTCACAGAACTAGAACAAAAAATTCCACAATTTGTATGGAAAGACAAAAGACCCCAAATAGACAAAGCAATCTTGAGAAAGAAAAATGGAGCTGGAGGAAACAGGCTCCCTGACTTCAGACTATACTACAAAGCTGCAGTAATCAAGACAGTATGGTACTGGCACAAAAACAGAAATATAGATCAATGGAACAGGATAGAAAGCCCAGAGATAAACCAACGCACATATAGTCACCTTATCTTTGACAAAGGAGTTAAGAATATACAATGGATTAAAGATAGCCTCTTCGATAACTGGTGCTGGGGAAAACTGGACAGCTACATGTAAAAGCATGAAATTAGAACACTCCCTAACACCACACACAAAAATAAACTCAAAATGGATTAAAGACCTAAATGTAAGGCCAGACACTATCAAACTCTTAGAGGAAAACATAGGCAGAACACACTATGACATAAATCACAGCAACATCCTTTTTGAAACACATCCTAGAGTAATGGAAATAAAAACAAAAATAAACAAATGAGATCTAATGAAACTTAAAAGCTTTTGCACAGCAAAGGAAACCATAAACAAGATGAAAAGATAATCCTCAGAATGGGAGAAAACATTTGCAAATGAAGCAACTGACAAAGGATTAATCTGTAAAATATATATGCAGCCCATGTAGTTCAATATCAAAAAAAGAAACAATCCAATCCAAAAATGGGCAGAAGACCTAAATCGACATTTCTCCAAAGAAGATATACAGATTGCCAACAAACTCATGAAAGGATGCTTAACATCACTAATCATTAGAGAAATGCAAATCAAAACTACAGTGAGGTATCAACTCACACCAGTCAGAATGTCCACCATTAAAATATCTACAAACAATAAATGCTGAAGAGGGTGTGGAGAAAAGGGAACTCTCTTGCACTGTTGCTGGGAATGTAAATGGATACAGCTACTGTGGAGATAAGTATGATTGTTCCTTAAAAGCCTAAAAATAGAACTACCATATGACCCAGCAATCCCACTACTGGACATGTACCATAAGAAAACCATAATTCAAAAAGAGACATGTACCACAATGTTCATTGCAACACTATTTACAATAACCAGGACATGGAAGCAACCTAAATGTTCATTGACAGATTAATGGATAAAGAAGATGTGGCACATGTATACAATGGATTATTACTCAGCCATAAAAAGGAACAGAATTGGGTCACTTGTAGAGACGTGGATGGATCTAGAGACTGTCATACAGAGTGAAGTAAGTCAGAAAGAGAAAAATAAATACCATATACTAACACATCTATATGAAATCTAAAAAAAAAAAATCATTCTGATCAACGTAGTGGCAAGACATAAATAAAGATGCAGAAGTAGAGAATGGACTTGAAGACACAGTGAGGGGGAAAGGTGAAGCTGGGATGTAGTGAGAGAGTAGCACTGACATATATACACTACCAAAGGTAAAATAGATAGCTAGTGGAAAGCAGCTGCATAGCACATAGAGATCAGCTCGGTGTTTTGTGACCACCTAGAGAGGTGAGATAGGGTGGGTGGGAGGGAGATGAAAGAGGGTGGGGTATGGGTATCATGTATACACATACCTGATTCACTTTGTTATACAGCAGAAACTAACACACCATTGTAAAACAATTATACTCCAATAAAGATGTAAAAAAAAAAAATTCTGTTATTCCCAATTTGCTTGACATTTTTTCTCTTGTGTCCTCATAAATAAAAATCCTGTGTATATCTAAAAAATATTTTTATTTTATTAAAAGTGTCATAAAAGTGGGTTTTCTGGATGAAATTTCATGAATATTTTAGAGGTCTCAATAAGTTATAATACAGTATAAAATTTTAATTGCAATTATAAAATTGACTTTTCCAAACTTGTATCTTATTCACAGTATCATTTCATTATAATGCAAATCTCTACATAAGAGATCTCTCAGATTTAAAGAGCACTGTCAGCTTAAAAAATGAAAATAGAACTATTTGAGAACCATATTCTACATTAGAACTATTTGACATACTATCACAGCTTGGCTTTATATCCTTACCCCCAAACTAGTTCTCTATGTATTCAAGTTTTATTTTATCTTTCCAAGAGCTACTGTTCTCTCCACATAGATTGATTACTTTATAACTTCATAATTTATTTAATTTAATTGTACTCACGATGATAAGGATATTACTGACAAGACTACAGAAATAAATATAAAGAAATAAAGAAAAATAAATACAAAGTCATGATTTTCATTCAAGGTTAAAAATTTTGCCATTTCATGCTTAGACGAATGACATGGATAACTAATTTCATGAATCTTAGGAAATCTCTCAACTTCTTCCAGATCAGAAACTTCTG
Source organism: Orcinus orca (assembly GCF_937001465.1). NCBI lineage: Eukaryota > Metazoa > Chordata > Mammalia > Artiodactyla > Delphinidae > Orcinus > Orcinus orca. Next base: position 41,953,038 of record NC_064576.1, on the reverse strand, counting down.
GACAACTGCCTTATTACATAAAGTAGAAAAAGGAAGTAAAGTGAGTTCAAATTTCTCTTTCAGGAAAATTGTTTATTCTTAGAATTAATCGTGTGTTGAGAGCTCATACAAGTCTATGAGAATATTTTCATGAGTTTTATTAAATAATTGTTAAATACAACTGTTACTAAAATTAAGCTTCACAAACATATTGAATAAGTTATAAAAAAACAAAGCTAATAAATATCCAAATCTCATCTTTACCTAATTATTTCAAAACATTTTACAATTATTTCTGCTTTTGCGATATTTATTTATATGTACCATATCCATATGGTAAAAATATTTTATAAAGCTTGCTATTGCACACTGTTAACCAACTCTGCATTCAATGACCTCATGTTGGTAGCTTGAACTCAGCTATTCTGGGTGTGTCTATTCTACAGAAACCAGTGAACACCACAACTTGTCTTCTTTTTTTCCAGAGTGCACTTAAATATTTACCAACACATCATCGTACACACACTTATATATGCATATGTGTGTATATATATGGATACATATACATTTCTTAACAAAATTTATGTAGTTTAAATATTTACACAATCAAATAAAAATACTCATGTTGGAAAAGCACATTCAATCAAAGTTTGCTACTAGGTTGGAGAATATGAATGAGATATGTGGATAAAATTATGTGTATAAATAAACAATAAAACAAAAACAGGAACTTGCAAGGACCAATGATGACATTGGACAATGTGCTTTGAACTGACCAATATGAACAAGATAATTTTTCCACCTTCAGTTGAGAGAGAGAGAATTATTTTTGTACATTTAATTATAAAGCTAGTAGTTTTATACATTTAATTATAAAACATATACATTTATACATTTAATTATAAAACTAGTAGTTTAAATATCACCTTAAGTATTTAAAGTCAAATTGGAAGGATACATTTACTGTGTCCTCATGATTATGGTCTAAAGCACTTAACTTATTATATGACTTAAGCTAGTTAAAATCCACATATAGATAACTGCCCAGAATGCTGAAAATATATTTGTTTTCAAATAATATATATTGTATCAATATGTCTTGATATTATAAAACCAGAGATTTTGTGTGTTTTTGTGCTATTTTTCTCTTTCAGTTCTCCATAGTTCATGAAGAAGTAGCAGTATAGAGCAGACAGGAGATGTCTTATGTCAGTGACTAAAGTGAAACCTCAGGAGATAGGTGCACCACCTTTCAAAAAGGCCATTGTATTTATTTAGTTATTGTGAAGAAGTGTCTGTACTTTACTAAAGGAAAAGAAAAAATTCTATAATTGCTAATGTCACTGGGGAGATGTGTTCTGAGAATGTACGTAGTTAGTGTTATGGTTGCCTTGGAAAACAGGGAGAAAACAATGACTAGGAGATGAAACTCAGATACTGTTAGAAAACTGAAATTACTTTAGATATTGTAGAAAGTTTGGGGTGGAAAATTACTGAAGAAAATGTAAAATAATTAACGGTAAATATTGGAGGAAGTAAGGAATAAGTTTGCGTTATATTAGGTCTTTTCCTGCTGTAAGAGTCCTAGCTGCTATGATGATCAAAATGTAAAATAGATAGCTAGTGGGAAGCAGTTGCATATAACAGGGAGATTAACTTGGTGCTTTGTGACCACCTAGAGGAGTGGGATAGGGAGGGTGGGAGGGAGACGCAAGAGGGAGGACATATGGTGATATATGTATATGTATAGCTGATTCACTTTGTTAGAAAGCAGAAACTAACACACCATTGTAAAGCAATTATACTCCAATAAAGATGTTTAAAAAAATGTAAATCATTTAAACACTAAATTATTGTAGAGACAGTTCAGCCATACTGAAGAATATGAAATTGTATATTCCCTGAGTGTCCCTTGTATTTCTTATTATACATATTTATTGGCATAAAAACGTTATTCTCTTTAAAAACAAAGTTTATTCTGAAGACCTTCTTAATTAAAATGGAATTGTTCTTTCATCTATTCCCTAATCTATCTTTATTTCAATGGAAGGTACACTTTTAGATATAAAAGGGTAAATTTTAACATATGATATGTGGCCAGAATATATTTCATAATCTTAAAGTAACTTTAACTGAAAAAAAAAATTGACAAAAAGTGTGCTAAAATAGCTGCTGTTCCACTGAGAATTTAACCCAAAGCGTATGCCTTGGGGACATTGCCTACAAAGAAAAAAATTATGTGTCATATAGATTAATAAGTATAAGAAGTGATACCTCATAGTTGTTATTCAGTGGAAAAAGCACTGAATGTAAAATAAGACCCAGTTTCCAAGTTTTAACTATGGCACTTACCTATCATATAGCTTTGGACACTTAAACACCATTTATTACCGTACACAATGAAAATACAAAACTTTATTTCAAGCTTTGTTCAAAGAATCTAGCATGTAACAGTACTTTGTAAAATTCTATGATTATTTTTCTGACAATCATATACTACTTCTAACATCTCAGAGAGAGAAACCAAACACATCATATACCTGGCAATAAAAATTGCATTATTTCCCACAAATGTATTTCCCAGGAAGTTAAATATTTCTTAGAATTAATTATTAATAGTTCATGAGTTAAATACAAGACTCTAAAAATGTCTTGCTGCATAAAAACATATTGGAACTCATAGAATAAGAAAAACTCTAAAAAAACAGACTTTGAATATTGAACACCTTGAATTTTTATAGTATTATAAAAATAATATAAAAAGAATCACAACAGTGCTGCTTAAATTTTTCCTAAACTTCAGTGCAGAAAGTCCTCTGTAGTCAAATACTGAACATTTTAAATGTGATACAAAATGGTGAGAATTCTTTTTTTATTCATTGAGGTTGGTGTAATTCTAAGGATATACCTAATCAGTTCGTTGATTCTTTTGTAAATGTAATTGAGGTCTCAAATTAAGAGGAGATTGTCTCAGTGGACCTGACACAACCAGGTGAACCCTTTAAAAGTAAAGAGATTTCCCTGGTTGATAGAAAAGAGATATCAGAAAGAATCAAAACATGGGGAAGATTTGGCATATTGTGGTTGACTTGAAAACTGGAGTTGGGGGAGAAGCATATGACAAAGATTTTCAGAAGCTTCTAGAAACTGAGAGTAGTCCATGGATAAAACTAAACAAGAAAACAGGGGCCTCAGGCTACAACATCTTGGAAATGAATTTTGCCAACCATCTGATGATCTTGGAAACATATTCTACCCCAGAGACTCCCCATAAAATCCCAGCCCAGCCAACACCTTAATTTCAGCCTTGGAATACTAAACAGAAGCTCAGCTGAACTTCCCTGGAATTTCTGACCTATAGAACTATTAAATAATGAGTGATAGAATTTTAAAATTGTGGTAATTTGTTACTTAATAATAGAAAACCAATACATTCATTCAACAAATTGTTTTTGTTTGCCAGCAAGATTTAAGGCACTATGTTGAATAATGTGAGCAAACAAGTATTAATCATATATAAAAGTTGCTCTCTGAAAAATATAGAAAGTAGTTGAGGAGATAAAATGCATAAGTAAAAAAGCATACAATAAGATAGAAAGGAATTGCAGAAGATACATGGAGAAAAAAGTTATGGATACAAAATACATGTTTGAAGAGAAAATTGATGAGAGTTGGTTAAGACATTTTTATAAAGGTAGTCAAATAAAATACTAGATTATGTGAACTTCAAATAGCAACTGAAAATATTAGTTGTGCAATATTTAACAGTAAATATCCTGAAGACTGTGAGAAATATAATTGGAAAGATAAATTGTGATTGTTTTACATAGGCATTGAATGATTATCTAAGAATCGTGGACATTATTCTTTATAAAAAACAGAGCTATCAGCAATGTTTATCATTGGAGTGACCTGTAGTCCTGGAAGAATGAAATGAAAACATTAGAATAAAATGGATAAGAAAGGGAAAAAGAGTTTCCCCAGAAAACCAGGTTAAGGATCTATTTAAATATCATGGTAAGTGAAATGTGGCCTTAAATATATATATATATATACATATATATATACAAATATACGTATATTTATACACAAATATAAGTAGGAACAAAGCACTTTGAAAGATATTGCAAGGTTGTTTCTAAAGAGCAAGAAAGAAATGAAAGGGAGAGAAAAATGTATGTATATATATTTTTATCCCTTTCCTTTCTCTCTTGTTTCTTGAAATCTCAGGATATACTGTTTCTGAAATCCTGAGTCTAGGTATGCAGGCAGGCAGAGAATAGCATCACATTAATTCAAATGTAAGCAGATGGGCAAGAGAACTCTGTTTGCAGTATAGAGAGTGGGTGGTTTTAAAGTAACTATTTCAACTTTCAGTGGGTTTTTCAAACAAAACTGTGTGTTCTACTTATGAAAGTATAGTTTGAAGTTCTCAGAGATAAAGTTTGAAGTTTTTCCTTGAACTTTGCTAAAGTTATGCCTCATATTCTTAATTCTATAGTGAGCAAAATTCAGTAAAAATTATCATACTGTCCTACAGGATTAAGTAGACAAAGAATAGGGTGCAAGACTCTCATATATGAAAGGGTCATGTTAAACACCCAGTAGTTTCAATCTGAATCCTGGAAAGGCTACTCCCAAGCATCAATTCCAATGTAAAAAAACTGGGTCTTACAAAGATTGAAGTTCAGCCACATACATCAGAATGTCTGACTGGATTAAAATTCCAAATCAAATTATTGGTCAAGAAGGTGGGCAGTCAAGATAAACTTTTAGCAATCTCACAGAGTTGGGAATATAGAGGTTTCCACCAAGACACAAGAGAGCTATAAATGTTCAGTCTTTATAATGCAATCATAGAAGGGAACAATTTTTAAGTAAAAGAAATCCTGGAATAGAAAAACCCTCGAAAGATTTAAAACCCAGTCTTGAAAAAGCACAATCTCAGATTGGATTTACAGGGCTGCCATATTGGAGGAAAATATTATAGCAAGTTTTTTTTTTTTTTTTAACATCTTTATTAGAGTATAATTGCTTTAAAATGCTGTGTTAGTTTCTGCTTTATAACAAAGTGAATCAGTTATACATATACATATGTCCCATATCTCTTCCCTCTTGCATCTCCCTCCCTCCCACCCTCCCTATCCCACCCCTCTAGGTGGTCACAAAGCACTGAGCTGATCTCCCTCTGCTATGCGGCTGCTTCCCACTAGCTCTCTATTTTACCTTTGGTAGTGCATATATGTCCATGCCACTCTCTCACTTTGTCCCAGCCTACCCTTCCCCCTCCCCGTATCCTCAAGTCCATTCTCTAGTAGGTCTGCATTTATATTCCCGCCTTGCTCCTAGGTTCTTTTGGCAATTTTTTTTCTTTTTTTTAGATTCCATATATATGTGTTAGCATACGGTATTTGTTTTACTCCTTCTGACTTACTTCACTCTGTATGACAGACTCTAGGTCCATCCACCTCACTACAAATAACTCAGTTTCGTTCCATTCTATGGCTAAGTAATATTCTATTGTATATATATGGCACATCTTCTTTATCCATTAATCTGTTGATGGACACTTAGGTTGCTTCCATGTCCTGGCTATTGTAAAGAGAACTGCAATGAACATTTTGGAACATGACTCTTTTTGAATTATGGTTTTCTCAGGGTATATGCCCAGTAGTAGGATTGCTGGGTTGTATGGTAGTTCTATCTTTAGTTTCTTAAAGAACCTCCATACTGTTCTCCATAGTGGCTGTATTAAGTTACCTTCCCACCAACAATGCAAGAGGGCTCCCTTTTCTCCAAACACTCTCCAACATTTACTGTTTGTAGATTTTCTGATGATGGCCATTCTGACAGGTGAGAGATGACTCATTGTCGTTTTGATTTGCATTTCTCTAATGATTAATGATGTTCAGCATTCTTTCATGGGTTTGTTGGCAACCTATATATCTTCTTTGGAGAAATATCTATTCAGGTCTTCTGCCCATTTTTGGATTGGGTTGTTTCTTTTTTTGATTTTGAGCTGCATGCATTGCTTGTATGTTTTGGAGATTAATCCTTTGTCAGTTGCTTCATTTGAAATATTTTCTCCCATTCTGAGGGTTGTCATTTTGTCTTGTTTATGGTTTCCTTTGCTGTGTAAAAGCTTTTAAGTTTCATTAGGTCCCGTTTGTTTATTTTTGTTTTTATTACAATTTCTCTAGGAGGTGGATCAAAAAGGATGTTGCTGTGATTTATGTCATAGAGTGTTCTGCCTAGGTTGTCCTCTAGTGTTTGATGGTGCTTGACCTTACATTTAGGTCTTTAATCCATTTTGAGTTTATTTTTGTGTATGGTGTTAGGGAGTGTTCTAATTTTATTCTTTTACACGTAGCTGTCCAGTTTTCCCAGCACCACTTATTAAAGAGGCTGTCTTTTCTCCGCTGTATATTCTTGCCTCCTTTATCAAAGATAACATGATGATATATGCATGAGTTTATCTCTGGGCTTTCTATCCTTTTCCATGATCTATATTTTTGTTTTTGTGCCAGTACTATACTGTCTTGATTACTGCAGCTTTGTAGTATAGTCTGAAGTCAGGGAGCCTGATTCCTCCAGCTCCATTTTTCTTTCTCAAGATTGCTTTGGCTCTTTGGGGTCCTTTGTGTTTCCATACAAATTGTGAAATTTTTTATTCTAGTTCTGTGAAAAATGCCAGTGGTAGTTTGATAGGGATTGCATTGAATCTGTAGATTGCTTTGGGTAGTACAGTCATTTTCACAATGTTGATTCTTCCAATCCAAGAACATGGTATGTCTCTCCATCTATTTATATCATCTTTAATTTCTTTCACCAGTGTCTTATAGTTTTCTGCATAGTGGTCTTTTGTCTCCTTAGGTAGGTTTATTCCTAAGTATTTTATTCTTTTTGTTGCAATGGTAAATGGGAGTGTTTTCTTAATTTCACTTTCAGATTTTTCATTATTAGTGTACAGGAATGCAAGAGATTTCTGTGCATTAATTTTGTATCCTGCTACTTCACCAAATTCATTAATTAGCTCTAGAAGTTTTCTGGTAGCATCTTTAGGATTCTCTATGTATATTTTCATGTCATGTTCAAACAGTGACAGCTTTACTTCTTATTTTCCAATTTGGATTCCTTTTATTTCCCTTTCTTCTCTGATGTTGTGGTTAAAACTCCCAAAACGGGGGGCTTCCCTGGTGGTGCAGTGGTTGGGAGTCCACCTGCCGATGCAGGGGACACGGGTTTGTGCCCCGGTCTGGGAGGATCCCACATGCCGCGGAGCGGCTGGGCCCGTGGACCGTGGCAGCTGAGCCTGCGCGTCCGGAGCCTCTGCTCCGCAACGGGAGAGGCCACAACAGTGAGAGGCCCGTGTACCGGAAAAAAAAAAAAAAAACAAACTTCCAAAACGGTATTGAAAAATAGTGGTGAGAGTGAGCAACCTTGTCTTGTTCCTCATCTTAGTGGAAATGGTTTCAGTTTTTCACCATTGAGGATGGTGTTGGCTGTGGGTTTGTCATATATGGCCTTTATTATGTTGAGGAAAGTTCGTTCTATGCCTACTTTACGGAGGGTTTTTATCATAAATCGGTGTTTAATTTTGTCAAAAGCTTTCTCTGTATCTATCAAAATGATCATATGTTTTTTCTCCTTCAATTAGGCTAGTATGGTGTATCACATTGATTGATTTGCATATATTGAAGAATCCTTGCATTCCTGGGATAAGCCCCACTTGATCATGCTGTATGAACCTTTTAATGTGCTGTTGGATTCTGTTTGCTAGTATTTTCTTGAGGATTTTTGCATCTATGTTCATCAGTAATATTGGCCTGTAGTTTTCTTTCTTTGTGACATCTTTGTCTGATTTTGGTATCAGAGTGATGGTGACCTCGTAGAATGAGTTTGGAAGTGTTCCTCCCTCTACTATATTTTGGAAGAGTTTGAGAAGCATAGGTGTTAGCTCTTCTCTAAATGATTGATACAATTCGCCAGTGAAGCCTTCTGGTCCTGGGCTTTTGTTTGTTGGAAGATTTTTTTTTTTTTTTTTTTTGCGGTACGCGGGCCTCTCACTGTTGTCGCCTCTCGCATTGTGGAACATAGGCTTCGGACGCGCAGGCTCAGTGGCCATGGCTCACGGGCCAAGCCACTCCGCGGCATGTGGGAAATTCTCAGACCCGTGTCCCGTGCATCAGCAGGCAGACTCTCAGCCACTGCGCCACCAGGGAAGCCCTGTTGGAAGATTTTTAATCCCAGTTTCAATTTCAGTGCTTGTGATTGCTCTGTTCATATTTTCTATTTCTTCCCATTTCAGTCTCAGAAGGTTGCGCATTTCTAAGAATTTGTCCATTTCTTCCAGGTTGTCCATTTTATTGGCATGTAGTTGCTTGTAGTAATCTCTCATGATCCTTTGTATTTCTGCAGTGTCAGTTGTTACTTCTTTTTCATTCTAATTCTATTGATTTGAGTCTTCTCCCTCATTTTCTTGAGAAGTCTGGCTAATGATTTATCAATTTTGTTTATCTTCTCAAAAAATCAGATTTTACTTTTATTGATCTTTGCTATCATTTCCTTCATTTCTTTTTCATTTATTTCTGATATGGTCTTTATGATTTCTTTCCTTCTGCTATTTTTTTTTCTTTTTTGTTCTTCTTTCTCTAATTGCTTTAGGTGTAAGGTTAGGTTTTTTATTTGAGATGTTTCTTGTATTTTAAGGTAGGCTTGTATAGCTATAAACTTCCCACTTAGAATTTCTTTTGTTGCATCCCATAGGTTTTGGATCATCGTGTTTTCATTCTCATTTGTTTCGAGGTATTTTTTGGTTGCCTCTTTGATTTCTTCAGTGATATCTTGGTTATTAAGTAGTGTAATGTTTAGCCTCCATGTGTTTGTATTCCTTACAGATTTTTTTCCTGTAATTGATATCTAGTCTCATAGCGTTGTGGTCGGAAAATATACTTGATACAATTTCAATATTCTTAAATTTACCAAGGTTTGTTTTGTGACCCAAGGTATGATCTATCCTGGAGAATGTTCCATGAGCACTTGAGAAGAAAGTGTATTCTGTTGTTTTTGGATGGAATGTCCTATAAGTATCTATTAAGTCCATCTTGTTTAATGTATCATTTAAATCTTGTGTTTCCTTATTTATTTGCATTTTGGATGATCTGTCCATTGGTGAAAGTGGGGTGTTAAAGTCCCCTACTATGATTGTGTTACTTTAGGTTTCCCCTTTATGGCTGTTAGTATTTTCCTTATGTATTGAGGTGCTTGTATGTTGGGTTCATAAATATTTACAACTGTTATATCTTCCTCTTGGATTGATCCCTTGATCATTATGTTGTGTCCTTCTTTGTCTCTTGTAATAGTCTTTGTTTTAAAGTCTATTTTGTGTCATATGATAATTGCTACTCCAGCTTTCTTCTGATTTCCATTTGCATGGAATAACTTTTTCCATCTCCTCACTTTCAGTCTGTATGTGTCCCTAGGTGTGAAGTGGGTCTCTTGTAGCCAGCATATATACGGGTCTTGTTTCTGTATCCATTCAGCCAGTCTATGTCTTTTGGTTGGAGCATTTAATCCATTTACAGTTAAGGTAATTATCGATATGTATGTTCCTATTACCATATAGCAAGTTCTAAATTCTCTTTTTAATTTTTAATACACACCATTCAGTATTCATTGAAATATTATCAGGAGATATAATCAAGTGGGTTTAGGCAAAACCAAAATATAAAATAGAATAAGACCCACTGGGGATGCAGATATCTGAGAAATTAAAAAGGCTTTTAAAATAACTGATTTATGTGTGCCAGATAATATGTTACAGGTTGAAAATCTCAACAGAGAACTATAAGGAGAAGAAGGATGAGGGAGTAAGGGAGTATAGAGAGGAATTATTGAACCAAAGAATATAACAAATGACACTTCCCATTCAATAGATGATTGTAATATATGATTAAATACTCCCAAAGAGAGGATTAAAATGCATGATCGGAATAATACCTGGGAAATACATAACTGGATGTAAAATAAATGGATTTAATGTGTTTAAATGTCCTTTCATTTTCCATGAAGTAATATAGGGACTATTTTATACTAGACTTTAATTAGTCAATAATGTAAGTTGAAATATTTGGTAAATTCAAAAAATAGGGAAATCATATCTAACACAATATTAGGCAAAATGGAAAACAAGAGAAGTATAATGAAATTAATCTAAATAAAAATCATATTGAAAAATTATAAATTTAAACACGAATTTACTAATAATTGCATTAAACATAAGTTGACCAAAAATTCAAACAAAAGATAAAGTTAGAATGAATAAAAACAAATAAGCAAACAAATATATACTATGAATAAAATAACCACACTTTAAATATAAGGGTTCATAGAGGGTGAATGCAAAAGAATAGGGAAAATACGCCATGCATAAACTAAACTAGAGGAATATAGTTTAGCTGTAATAGTATCAGATAAATTAGATTAATCCCCCAAAATCCTTTTAAATAAGCATATTATGTAATGATAAAAAGACTCAATAATCCAGTCATTCCAAATTCTGTGCACCTTATAATGTATCTTCAATATATAAAAAGCAAAACTTCTGGGTAGTAGTAATATGGTACCGTCTTGTCTAGGTTACTCCAGTGGGGGTAAACCCCTCGCTCATCTTCGCTGTTGCATACTTTGTTGCTGTCACCAACTAACTTAAATGTCCCCAGCCCACCAGAGGTGTTGTGGATTGCGATTGAGGAGGCCACTGGCTCAACATTTAAATCAAATGGGACAGAGGAATAATTACCTTATTATTGTACCTGCCCCCACCCCAGACCAAATACCTGCTATAAATTGGGTCTATTATTCAAAAAGTGTAAAAGCCGCAGACAATATGCATGTCTGGGAGGTGGCTGGCAGGCCTTGCAATGAGAGGCAGCTACCTATGAGGAGTGCTACCAGGACCTCACTGAAGTGCTGAGGTTTTTCCTCTCATCACCCAGAAGGTCTCAACAGTCGGCAACAAATAGAAACCACATCAGAAAGATGTAATTTTACTAGATTAGAAACACACAACATATTTAGTGACTTTGTCCAAAATAATAATGAAAAAGCAACTAGCTGGCTATTAGGTCTATATAATGTACTGTGGGAGCTATTACTTACTGCAGTGGAAATAAGACAGCTACTTTGTCTAGAGATCCAAAAATCTATGATTTGTTAAGAGATCCAACTACCTTAAAGACTCAAACTGCCCATGATAGTGAGAGGCCACCAGAGTTAAAAAATACATAATTCAGAAATAGAGCACTCTGCTTCCTCTGATGAGGTCTGACCCCAATATCTTCTGCCCTTATTATGGGGTCTTTATGGCCTGAAAAGTTGCCCACCCTTCTATATCTATAAGGCTAACACCCTTGGGAAGTTTTGGAGGAGGCTCATACCTTGTTACCTAAATCTGCATGGTATAATGGGTATATCATTTGCAGAACATCTAGAGAGAGAGAGAAGCTTATAACTAAACCTGAAGCAACTCTTTTTTTGAGTTGAAACAAAATAACTTTTTAAAATTTTTTATTGATTATAGTTGATTTACAATGTTGTGTTAGGAAAATAATTCTATTTACAAGGGAGCCCTACTCATTATCAGGCCTCTCTACTCTCTTTAATAAATCTTATTCATAGAGTTAAAGACGAATTAGATAGCATAGAGATGTTAACCCACAATGGAGATGACTCTCTTAATTTCTCAACTTTAACTACTAATAGGACAATTAAAACCTCTTCCAAAGAAACCATCCAGTGAATTTAATTCTACCCAGCCTCCTGAGCCTCCCTCTAGTTCCCATCATCTCAAATTCCCCAGGAAGCTTTCTATTGGCAATTAAGGCATCTAAAGCATTTAGGAATACCAAATGATTTAACTTCAGAAGCACTCACCCCCAGCAATGACAAGACATCCTAAATTCCATTAATGTGCCTCATCCTTAGAAGTTCTCCTAGCCACAAACACAAGGGTCACCAGACCCCTGGTCTCATCAGCTCCAGCTGAAGCCCCTCCACTGACTTGCCCCAAGGAAACCAACTCGGCCCCTCCCACAGGAATTCAATACGCCTCTTGGACCTCTATAGCTGTCAGAGGACAGTTGCCCCTATACTATCTTGGTGGTCTATTAGAATAAAAAAATTTCCAGCATTTCCTGACTCTTCTAAATACAGAACCCCAAATAACTATCTTGCCCAGGGATCTCTCTAAATATAAGGCATCTTTTTTCAACTTACAGGGGGTCACTAGCTTTAAGGTCTTAGTTGAGTTAACTAAATAGGATGTCAAAATTGGAATAGTTTGATTGAGAAATACTATCATGGTTACCGTTCTTCTTAAACTGAAATTCCCCATAATTGGAATAGATGACATCTCAGGGAAATTTGCTGATTGGAAAAAAGAAATCTGTAGCCTTATTTGTGGGCCATGCTGAATGGAACCCACTGATTTACCTATGCTGGTTAAAATAGCTAACATCTCAAACTACCAGTTGAAACAAGAACCAGAAAAACTGTGGCCAGACAGACAACATTTATTGAAAGAAGGGGTCATAATATCTGCAATTTATCCTTTTAAAAGCCCAATTTGGCCTGTCCTTAAGGCAGATAAAAATAAATGGAAGCTCACCACTGAATATTGTGATAATCTAAATGCTGTAGTTCCTCCCATCAAAGCTCCCATATTCATTATTATTAGAGATGAATGAGGAAATTCAAAAGTCTCTAGGAAGTATTTTTCCAACATTGACTTAGTCAGTATGTCTTATCTTGCTCCTATTACTACAATTTCCCAGTTGCAATTTGCCTTCTCCATTGAAGAAGGTATACCTTTACCTGTTTGCCTACAGGATATTTAAATAACCCTGCTGTGGCCCATAATCTTTGTCTCCAAGAACTGGAAGACATACCCATTTTGACTTTTGCTCTACTGATATTATATAAATAATATTCTTTTAAAACCCAGATAACTAGGGGTCATCCAGTCCAGTTTGGTTGTAATGGTGGCAGGACCTCAAACCAGAGGTTGGGTTACAGATCTGCATAAAATACAAAAGTCAGTATTTTTTGTTGAATTTGGGAGCATTATCTGGTCAATAGATAGATGAAAGATTCCTGAGGGAATTAAGCAACAACAGTTGATACTAAAAGACCCAACTACCTTTAAACAGGCCCTACATCTGCTGAGTCTTGTTGGGTTTTAGAGAAAGCATATTCTTTATTTGTCTATCATAATAAGGCCCATCTATCAGATTACTCATACATTATTCAACTGTTATGTGCCTGGGAGCTTGCCCTGTTGACCACCCCACAGGACTTGCCTTTGGCATTGCTGGGGTCCAACTTTTGAGTGGAGGCCTGGTCACCAAGGACTATGTCTCTTGAAGCCTAGGGACAGAGACTGTCTATGGGATTTTGAACCTGGTGACTGCATGTGACAGACACCTGGTACACATTGGGGGGCAACACCCCCCAATACACTGGACACTCCTGGAAACAAAAGCCACTACAGGGCCCTAATATGTTCCTCTGAATACTTTGTTGCCCATAATTCAGTGGGTTAAAAACTTACCACCTATGTGGCTGAGCATGGCCACAGAATCCTCACTATTCAGGATAGGGCTAAACCCAACATCGAAGGTCTTTCCACACTATGGGAGGAGGTGGCTTCTCCCATCTTCAACCCCACAGTAAAATCAGGAGCCCCTTGGAACCAACTATCTGAAGAGAAAAGAGAGCCACTGATGGCATTACCAACTTCACATGTGATAGAGCTCCCTAGAGGGCACTGCATTCCCCTTGACTATTCCCTCACATGGGATAGCACCCTTGGCTTGGCCTAATTAGAAGAATTATAGGCCATGCCCAAGTTATCAGTGGTTCACCTTTTTACAGATTCCTGGAGACTAGCTAACAGACTTGCTGTTTGTTCCAGTTAATGGGAAATGGACAACTTCTTCATGCAGGGTAAAGAACTATGAGGATAGTCCATTTGGCAGCAACTGAGGAGAATTCCCTTTGGGTGGCTCATTTCCCTGTTCATACCAAGGCCAATACTCACAAGGCTCTCTTCCATAATCAAGTTGATAAACAGGTCAATATTTCCCTTGTTCAATCTTCCTTATTTTTGTTACCATGGGGAGTCTAAACCCATGAGACATTTAGCCACTGGAGAGTCTTTTCTCTGACAGATTGGGACAAAGCTACAGGACTTTCTCTAATACAACCCTGGCAAATATAACTATTAATAAATGTACACACTGTCATCAAATCTGTCATTGGCAACTCATGAGATAACAAAAAATATTCCCTGCGGAAATATTCCCTACAAGAGATTGCAATTAGATGATTTCAGACTGCTTTCCCCTTCAGCAGAGGTCATGCGTTATGCTCAAACTATGGTAGATAACTATACTGGCTTCCTACTGGCCTTTCATACTAGGCGTGCAATGGCTGAATCCACAATAACCGGCCATACTAAAACCATTCTTGTCCCCTTTGGGATTCTAACATTATTGATTCAGATCAGGGTTCTCATTTTATAGCACATACAGTGAAACAACTGACCCTGGAACAGGATATTCAATAAAATTTCCATCTGGCATATTGCCTCCGGGCAACTGGTTTAATTAAACCAGTTGAACAACTGCTTTTTAAACTTCAGTCCAGAAATATACTCTTAAATGAGTCTCAGTTTTACACCAGGCCCCAATTTCTCTTAATTCCAGACATTTGGGAAGACTTATTCCACATGCTAATTTTTACACAACTTCCTATCAAGCTTTTCTATATTTAAAGGGGGACAGGCCTCGTCTTTATGTTTAGGAGATTCTTTACAAAGGGCCCTTTAAGAAAACCTCTCAATGAATATAAGTTGTCAGTCTTGCCCCATTCCCCAGGAGCTGGAAGCCAGATCAAGGACAGATATTTTTATGACACCCAATAATGAGAGATTGTCCTACAGGCCTGGCATTTGCCCCACTTGCTATGGAACCCATTTGAACCTACATTTTCACCATTGAAAAATCTTCCACATTCTTCATGCTATAAAGGATGGATAATTAATCTGGCCTCCTTCTCTTCAAAAAGTAGGAATTATTGCTCCAAGTTCATTTCTACAGACAGTATGGCAACCAAGAAAGGAGATAAGCAACCCCACTTGGTAAATGAAAATCATTCAAAAATAATTATGGAAATAAGACCTTATTCCACCAAAATAAAACTAGACAATCGCTCTTTGGTAATAATTCATGCTGGAGAGAAAGAAACATCAAACAATAAAATCCCTATAAGATGCATTGCCACGCTATTCTGTTGGCTCTTGGTCTTATTATTATTGATCTGAGTGTTTTCATTGGTTTATGATCTGGAGACTCAAACTCTCCAAATAAGCCATTATTTGAACCAAACAGGGCAAATGCAAAAGCCCACAAACCACTGAGTTTGGCTAATGCAAACCTTACAGCCCAAAGACCTCACTAGCTTGCTCTTCACTAACCAAACCAACAACTGAAACAAAAGGTCCACAATAATGGCTAAATTTGAGGACCTGCCTACAGATTAATGCTGTGACCCTAGCCTCAACCTTGAATATTTTAATTGGCAAACATCCTGACACCCTATTAATCACATACACCAAAATCGGACCCTGTGATCTTAAATTTATTTGTATCAGAGCCCCTCTCATCACTAATATGAACAAAACCTTGCTGTGTTAGGAGCTTTTAGATTCAGCCACTCTTAATTGGTACTTTAATGATGGCTGTTGGGTCATTGTCCTTTGGCCCATTTATGGCAGTATCAAAGATGCCATCATTACGTTTGCTAACAGTATACCCACAAAACATCTTGATTTAACATGTATTTTAAAGTCAAGTTCACATACCTAAGTTGCCTCCATACTCTACAAGCATAACAGCCTCATTAAAATATTATAGAACTATTAATACATGACCACATCAGTTCTAGCTGGTGCCTAACTGGGAAGGATATTCCAGCCCCAAGTTGCTGTAGCCAAGATACCCTCAGATGCCCTCAGTTCTCTAGTGACTAATTGCACTGATGAGTCCTATTTTAAAAGGTGGAACCAACCCCAAACTAGAGTGATTTTCCAGACATTCAGTTTGCTTTCTCCACAATTCAATCTTTTCTTGTGTTACCTGTAAAACTGTAAAGTCTGACCCTTATAATTCTAACATATAATTTTAAGCCCTTATGCTATGCTTCTGCAATATGTCCAAGGCTAAAATTTTGCTAGTATCATTCATCTTTCCTGCCTAACAGGTGACTTTATCAAAATATCAATCCTGTGTTTTCTTCTTGGTATAACAGAATTTATTGGTTTTTCAGTGGTCAAACCACTTGCTCTCCTCTCTCCTCTTCCTCTTCCTTTTCCATATTATCCAATATCCATCTCCTCTTGCCAACTTTCCTATGCTAACAGTGACTAATCTGTTGCCCTCCAAAAAATTACATGGCAAAGAAAATCCAAACCCATTTCCCCAACTCCTTAGATTTTTATACAGACATTACATATCTTTAACTGCACCAGCCTCTCATGCTTTGACTCTCCATAATTATTGAATTTACCATCAGCCTACTTTCACATATCCCATACCACACATTTATCCCACTGTGAGATAGATAGATATTGGGAAATTAAGACCCCTTTCAAACTGTTACCTTTGCTTATTTCTTGGGTGTCTCCTCTTGTGCCACCTAAGCAGTCTCCTCAAGTGGTGACTGTTGTCATGTCTCCTCAGTATGCCACACAGAGGAGATATCTAATGGATAATTAATTCTACCTCCTCACCATATGCCCCCCAAACACCAATATCTTCCTCCAGTCCTATTCTTTAGTAATTCCCAATGTGTAAAGCAAATTGCAATTTCCCAATCTAAAGATAAGTCTACAAGTCTTTATTGTGACCCTCTGTTCATATTCTCTATTTTTCCCTTCCACTACCCTTAAGCCTCAAATCACATGTATACATTCCAGTCTCTCTTGGTCTTTCCATTTATATATATATATGTTAATCATTCTTCCCCCATGATGGCCAAATGTTATAAATATACTACATTCATACCTATAATATTGGTATCTGTCACCACTTTGGGACTTGCTTGAATGGCTGCAGAAACCATATATTTAACCCAATAGTTAAAAAGCATTGGCACTAAAAAAATTAAATAAAATGGGGGGAGGAAGCATTGACACTAACTGACACATGTCTAAAATTCAAATATCACATATTTTAAAAAACCTCATGTACCTAACCTATTTAAACAAAGCCAGGGAAAATTGGTAAAAATAGTTTTTTTTTAACAATAGAGTGGCCATTGATTATTTATTAGTTAATCAAGACAGTGTTTTTAATATTAATACTTGCATATGGATTGACAACATCTATCTGTCAAGTGGCTAGTTTAACAAAAAATGTGAACAATGAAATCATCTTCATCAAAAAAATAAATAACCCACCCCTTTAGCACATTTCATAATTCAAATAAAATATTCCTAGAGGTTCCTGTCATGAATGACTTTTTTCCTCTTATTAACACCAAACAAATAGAGAGCCTTCAAGAATTCCTCATGTTCTACTTGGTTCTTTTTACCATCATAACAAAATGTTTTCTATGCCGTTTAGGACAACTCATGCCCTACTCTCTGGAGGTCTCCTCTACTATTCAGGCCAGTCAAGTATCTCAAATCATTGAGTTCAAAACTGATTCAAGACATCAAGTTGTCAATTGTAGTATAATATTTCACAAGTACTGTCTTGACCCAGTTTCGAAGTCATGGTTAAAAACTTTATAATTCCCCTTCAAAATGTGCCACTCCCCAACAACAAACACTCCCTTTACCAGGCTTCTATTCTCTGGAGCTACAATGAATACACAGCAACTGTCTCACTTATCAGGATCCCACATTCTGGGACAAGGTGCCAAACAGCTAAGGACAGCCTTTCTACCCTGGACATCATGAAATTGTTCAAATTATTCAGTCTTCAGGAAGCCTAGTGAAACATAGTACCCCTAACCACTTGCATATATAAACTGACCCCTACAGCTAAGATGCTGGTTACACTGTCCTTAGTTGCAAACTTCTAAGTGACCTTGTGTGGCAGTCTTCTATGGTTGAGAGCTGTAAGTAACAAAGAGTTCAGCATTTCACCTATCCAAGTGTCACTGTGTTGTATCTCACCATAAAATGAATCATTAGGTCTTATAAAATATACAATAGACAAAAGAGTGGTAACGCTTATGAAATAACTGAACTACAAATAAAAGAGTATGATGTTATCTGTTTGTCTATGGTGTTATGATTTGTCTGAATCCTGGGACAAACACAAAATTTAAAAAAAAAAAAAGATAAATGACATGTCAAGGAGGAGACAAAATGGAATCAAATAAAATGCTTAATTAAAATCAGAGTGCACAGAAAGTAGAGGTGGAAAAAAGACCAAATCAATGAATAGAAAAGAGTTACAAAGATGGTAGATTTTACTCCAATTATATCTATAATCCCTTAAAAGTGAACAGCATAAATATGAGTTAAAAGACAGAGATTATCAGATTGGATTAAAAATGCAAGATCCAACTATATTCTGTTTACAAGAAACACATTTTATTTTATTTTATTTTTAAAAATAAATTTATTTATTTATTATGGCTGCATTGGGTCTTTGTTGCTGTGTGCAGACTTTCCCTGGTTGTGACGAGTGGGGGCTAGTCTTCATTGCAGTGTGTGGGCCTCTCGTTGTGGTGGCTTCTCTTGTTGCAGAGCACAGGCTCTAGGCGCACAGGCTTCAGTAGTTGCAGCACGTGGTCTCAGTAGTTGTGGCACATGGGTCTAGTTGCTCCACGGCATGTGGGATCCTCCCGGACCAGGGCTCAAACCCTTGTCCTCTGCACTGGCAGGTGGACTCTCAACCACTGCACCACCAGGGAAGCACAAGAAACACCTTTTAAATATAAAGACTCAGGTTAGAAATAAAGATATGATGAAATATATACCATGTTATTCCCCACTTAAAAGAAAACTGGAATAGCTATATTAATTTCAAAGTGAATTCAGAACAAGAAAGATTATCAGAGATAAGGCAGTAATTACATAACAATAAAGAATTCAATTCAACACATCTCTCCCAATAATTGAAAACCCAAGCAGGCAAAAATTTCCAAAGATATAAATTAAAGGAACAATGGTATCAACACATTGATCTAGTTGACATTGATAAAATACTCCATTGAATAGTAAAATACACATTTATTTCAATAACATTTACTAAGATAGACCACATTGTGGACCTTAAAACACAACTTAAGAACAGTTAAAAGAAAATAGATCCACAAAGTTACAAATACTATATAATTCCACTTATATGTGGTATCTAAAGTAGTCAAATTCATGGAAACAGAAAATAGAACAATGGTTACAATGATGGGGAGAGAGAAAAATGCAAAGTTGTTTAATAGAAATAGAGTTTCAGTTTTGCAAAATAAAAAGGGTGATGGAGATGGATAGTGGTGATGCACAATGAAGTGAGTGTAATTAATGCTACTGAACTGTACATATAACATGATTAAGAAGGAAAATTTTATGTTACATGTATTTTAACACAATTTTTAAAAGGATGCTAATGATCTCACAGATATGAAAAAAAAAGAGGGAACATTACAGACAACTCTATGCCCATAAATTTGATATTCTAGATAAGGTGAAAAAATTCCATGAACATAGACCACATAAATTTATTCAGGAAAGGATAGTTAACCTGAATATTTTATCTCTGAAAAAGAAATCAGATTATTAACTAAACTTTTTAGATAAAGGAAAAAATATATATCCAAATGCTTTAAATGGTGAATTTGACTTAACACATTATGGATGACATAATACCAATTCTATAAAATCTCTTTCTATAAAATAGAAAATAAGAAAATAGTTTCAAACTCTTTATGAGGTCCATATTACTCTACTAAACTGAAGACATTACAGGAAAAGAAAACCACAGAAATATATCTCTCATGAACATCAATAGAAAATCATCAACAAAATATTAACAAATTAAACCCAGTAAAATAAAAAAAAATAACATTAGAAAAAAGTAGGGCATCTTCCCAGAATATAATGAGGCTGGTTTAATATTAATAAAGTAATTTATGCAGTCCATAATATTGTGAGATGAAACTACAAAACCATTCAACATTTTAGTCTCTATTTATGAAAAAACTCTACAGGAACATTTTTTCCTAATCTATTAAATAGGATACACAAAGGACCTATAGCTAAACCATAAGTAATAGAAACTGAATGCCTTAGGTTCAAGAGCCAGACATGTACTCTTACAATTCCTGTTCCATATAATAATGGGTGCCATATTTTGTTCAATAAGACAAGAAATAAGAAAAAAGTCAATGAATCCAAAGCAAAAGAAATATGAAAAACTACATCATAATCACCATTTTCAAAATAAGAGATAAAAATAAAATCTTAAAAGTAGACTCATTACATCAAGATGAACAAACCTAGGCAGATGGCAAAGTCCTTGATGACTTAAAAGTTTATATCTTAAAAAACTTCTATAATTCAAGAATGAAGGTGAAAACAAACTTGTTATAGTTGAGAAACCAGCATTAAAAAACAATAACTACAATATACATTAAAGAAAGTCCTACACACAGATAAAAAATGATAGCAGATGAACTGATACAAAGGAATACAGAAACCTGGAAACATTAAATATGTGGGTACATTTAAAATATGTTTTCATTATTTTATCTTTTCAAGTGGTTATTTGATTCACTAAAAACAAAAATATTCTATTGTAGTGTTTATATTACCTACAGAAGTAAAATCAACAAGAATTACACAAATGCTGGGAGAGGAGAAAGGGACATAAGTAGTTGCATGGTTTTATACTAGATGTGATATGTTATATTATTTGAAGGTAGAGCATGATTATTTAACAATGCATATTGTAAAACCTAGGGAAACAAGAGAAAAGTATAGTTAATAAGGTAATAAAGGAGAAAATGTAAAATCAAGCAGAGGCTGTGCTCTGAGTTCTCTCCCACACCACTTGTGGGCTCTCTGATGAGGTTGACGTTACATGGTGTCATAAGATATCTGAAGGCACCAACCACTTGAACCTCCGGAATCAAGTGAGATTCCTGCACTTGAGTCCTTTGCACTTTTTGCTTCTGTGAGTCACTGTAACTTTTAGCTGGGCATGTGGCTGACATGATCTTGGTGCTCCGGCCGTGTGTCAGGCCTATGCATCTGTGATGGGAGAGATGAGTTCAGGACATTGGTCCACCAGAGACAACTCGGCTCTATGTAATATCAAACAGCAAAAGCTCTCCCAGAGATCTCAATCTCAACTTTAAGGCACAGCTCCACTCAACGACCAACAAGCTACAGTGCTGGACACCATATGCCAAACAACTAGCAAGACAGGAACACAACCCCTCCCATTAGCAGAGAGGCTGCCTAAAATCATAATAAGGTCACAGACACCCCAAAACACACCACAAGATGCAGTCCTGCCCACCAGGAAGACAAGATCCAGGCTCATCCACCAGAACACAGGCACTAATCCCCTCCACCAGGAAACCTACACAACCCACTGAACCAACCTTACACACACTGGAGGCAGACAACAAAAACAGTGGGAACTACGAAGCTGCAGTCTGCAAAACCGAAACCCCAAACACAGTAAGTTAATCAAAATGAGAAGACAGAGACACACAGCAGATGAAGGAGCAAGATAAAACCCACCAAACCAAACAAATGAAGAGGAAATAGGCAGTGTACATAAAAAAGAATTCAAAGTAATGACAGTAAAGGTGATCTAAAATCTTAGAAATAGAATGGAGAAAATACAAGAAATGTTTAAGAAGGACCGAGAAGAACTAAAGAGGAAACAAACCCGGATGAGCAACACAATAGACGAAATTTAAAATTCTCTAGAAGAAATCAATAGCAGAATAACTGAGGCAGAAGAATGAATAAGTGACCTGGAAGATAAAATAGTGGGGAAAACTACGGCAGAGCAGAATAAAGAAAAAAGAATGAAAAGACTTGAGGACACTCTCAGAGACCTCTGGGACAACATTAAATGCACTGACATTTGAATTAGAGGGGTCCCAGAAGAAAATAAAAAGAAAGGGACTGAGAAAATATTTGAAATATTATAGTTAAAAATTTCCCTAATATGGGAAAAGAAATAGTGAATCAAGTCCAGGAAGCACAGAGAGTCTCACACAGGATAAATCCAAGAGAAATATGTCAAACCACAAATTAATCAAACTATCAAAACTTAAATACAAGGAAAAAAATATTAAAAGCAGGAAAGGAAAAGCAACAAATAACATACAAGGGAATTGCCATAAGGTTAAGAGCTGATCTTTCAGCAGAAACTCTGAGAGTCAGAAATGACTGGCAGGACATATTTAAAGTGATAAAAAGGAAAAAAACTACAACCAATATTACCCTACCCAGCAAGGATCTCATTCAGATTTGACGGAGAAAATAAAACCTTTACAGAGCAGCAAAAACTAAGAGAATTCAACACCACTAAACCAGCTTTACAACAAAGGCTAAAGGAACTTCTCTAGGTGGGAAACAAAAGAGAAGGAAAGATCTACAATAAGAAACACAAAATAATTAAGAAAATGGTGTAAAAAAAAAAAAAGAAAATGGTAATAGGAACATACATATCGATAATTACCTTAAATGTAAATGGATTAAGTGCTCCCACAAAAAGACATAGACTGGCTGAATGGATACAAAAGATCTAGGGACACATACAGACTGAAAGTGAAGGGATGGAAAAAGATATTCCATGCAAATGGAAATCAAAAGAAAGCTGGAGTAGCAATTCTCATATCAGACAAAATAGACTTTAATATAAACACTATTATAAGAGACAAAGAAAGACACTACATAATGATCAAGGGATCAATCCAAGAAGAATATATAACAATTGTAAATATGTATGCACCCAACATAGGAGCACCTCAATACATAAGACAAATACTAACACCAATAAAAAGGGAAATAGATAGTAACACAATCATAGCAGGGGACTTTAACAGCCCACTTCCACCAATGGAAAGATCATCCAAAATGAAAATAAATAAGGAAACCCAAGCTTTAAATGATACATTAAACAACATGGACTTAATTGTTATTTTTAGGACATTCCAACAAAAAAACAACAGAATACACATTCTTCTCAAGTGCTCATGGAGCATTCTGCAGGATAGATAATACCCTGGATCACAAATCAAGCCTTGGTAAATTTCAGAAAATTGAAATTATATCAAGTATATTTTCCAACAATAATGCTATGAGACTTCATATCAATTACAGGAAAAAAAAATTTTAAAAATACAAACACATGGAGGCTAAACAGTACACTACTTAATAACCAAGAGATCACTGAAGAAATCAAAGAGGAAACCAAAAAATACCTAGAAACAAATGACAAGGAAAACACGATGACCCAAAACCTATGGGATGCAGCAAAAGCAGTTCTAAGAGGGAAGTTTACAGCAATACAATCCTACCTTAAGAAATAAGAAACATCTCAAATAAACAACCTAACCTTACACCTAAAGCAATTAGAGAAAGAAGAACAAAAAACCCAAAGTTAGCAGATGGAAATATATCATAAAGATCAGATAAGGAATAAATGAAAAAGAAATGAAGGAAACGATAGCAAAGGTCAATAAATCTAAAAGCTAGTTCTTTGAGAATGTAAACAAAATTAATAAACAATTAGCCAGACACGTCAAGGAAAAAAAGGGAGAAAACTCAAATAAATAGAATTAGAAATGAAAAAGGAGAAGTAACAATAGACACTGCAGAAATACAAAGTATCATGAGAGATTACTACGAGCAACTACATGGCAATAAAATGGACAACGTCGAAGAAAAGGACAAATTCTTAGAAATGCACAACCTTCTGAGACTGAACCAGAAAGAAATAGAAAATATGAACAGACCAATCACAAGCGCTGAAATTGAGACTGTGATTAAAAATCTTCCAACAAACAAAAGTCCGGGACCAGATGGCTTCACAGGTGAATTCTGTCAAACATTTACAGAAGAGCAAAGAAGTATGCTTCTCAAACTCTTCCCAAATATAGCAGAGGGAGTAACACTCCCAACCTCATTCTACGAGGCCACCATCACCCTGATAAAAAAAACAGACAAAGATGTCACAAAGAAAGAAAACTAAAAGCAAATATCACTGATGAATTTAGATGCAAAAATCCTCAACAAAATACTAGAAAACATAATCCAACAGCACATTAAAAGGATCATACACCACGATCAAGTGGGGTTTATCCCAGGCATGCAAGGATTCTTCAATATATGCAAATCAATCAATGTGATACACAATATTAATAAATTGAAGGAGAAAAACCATATGATTATCTCAATAGATGCAGAGAAATCTTTCAACAAAATTCAACAGCAATTTATGATAAAAACACTCCAGAAAGTAGGCATAGAGGGCACATTCCTCAACATAATAAAGGCCATATATACAAATCCACAGCCAACATCGTCCTCAATGGTGAAAAATTGAAACCATGTCCACTAAGATCAGGAACAAGACAAGGTTGCCACTCTCACCACTATTATTCAACATAGTTTTGGAAGTTTTAGACACAGCAATCAGAGAAGAAAAAGAAATAAAAAGAATCCCAATAAGAAAAGAAGAAGTAAAGCTGTCACTGTTTACAGATGACATGATAGTATTCATAGAGAATCCTAAAGACTCTACAAGAAAACTAGAGCTAATCAATGAATTTGGTAAAGTGTCAGGAGACAAAATTAATGCACAGAAATCTCCTGCATTCCTCTGCACTAATGATGAAAAATCTGAAAGTGAAATTAAGAAAACGCTTCCGTTTACCTTTGCAACAAAAAGAATAAAATACCTAGGAATAAACCTATCTAAGTAGGCAAAAGACCTGTATGCAGAAAACTATAAGATACTGATGAAAGAAATTAAAGATGATACAAACAGATGGAGAGATATACCATGTTCTTGGAATGGAAGAATCAACATTGTGAAAATGACTATACCACACAATGCAATCTACAGATTCAATGCAATCCCTATCAAACTACCAATGGCATTTTTCACAGAACTATAACCAAAAATTGCACAATATGTATGGAGACACAAATAGCCTGAATAGCCAAAGCAATGTCGAGAAAGAAAAATGGAGCTGGAGGAATCAGGTTGCTTGACTTCAAACTGTACTACAAAGCTACAATAATCAAGACAGTATGGTACTGGCACAAAAACAGAAATATAGATCAATGGAACAGGATAGAAAACCCAGAGATAAACCCACGCACCTATGGTCACCTCATTTTTGATAAAGGAGGCAATAATATATAATGGAGAAAAGACAGGCTCTTCAATAAGTGGTGCTGGGAAAACTGGAGAGCTACATGTAAAACAATGAAATTAGAGCACTTACTAACACCATACACAAAAATAAACTCAAAATGGATTAAAGACCTAAGTGTAAAACCAGACACTATGAAACTCTTAGAGGAAAACATAGGCAGAACACTCTATGGCATAAATCACAGCAACATCCCTTTTGACCCACATCCTAGAGAAATGGAAATAAAAACAAATGGGACATCATGAAACTTAGAAGCTTTTGCACAGCAAAGGAAACCATAAACAAGTCGAAAAGACTACCCTCATAATGGAAGAAAATATTTGCTAATGAAGCAACTGACAAAGGCTTAATCTCCAAAATTTACAAGCATCTCATGCAGCTCAATATCAAAAAAACAAACAACTCAATACAAAAATGAGCAGAAGACCTAAATAGACATTCTCCAAAGCAGATATACAGATTGCCAACCATCACAAGAAAGGTTGCTCAACATCACTAATCATTAGAGAAAAACAAATGAAAACTACAATGAGTTATCACTTCACACCAGTCAGAATGGCCATCATGAAAATATCTAGCAACAATAAATGCTGGTGGGTGTGTGGAGGAAAGAGCACCCTCTTGCATTTTTGGTGGGAATGTAAATTGATACATC
The DNA here is from genome assembly GCF_937001465.1 of Orcinus orca. Lineage (NCBI taxonomy): Eukaryota > Metazoa > Chordata > Mammalia > Artiodactyla > Delphinidae > Orcinus > Orcinus orca. The sequence goes on along the minus strand of NC_064576.1, from coordinate 41,926,925 downwards.
CACTATGGAGAACAGTATAGAGGTTCCCTAAAAAACTAAAAATAGAAGTACCATACAACACATCAATCCCACTACTGGGCATATACCCTGAGAAAACCATTATTCAAAAAGAGTCATGCACCATAATGTTCATTGCAGCACTATTTACAATAGCTAGCACATGGATGCAACCTAATTGTCCATGGACAGATGAATGGATAAATAAGATGTGGCACATATATGCAATGGAATATTACTCAGCCATAAAAAGAAACAAAATTGAGAAATTTGTAGTGAGGTGGATGGACTTACAGTCTGTCATACTGACTGAAGTAAGTCAGAAGGAGAAAAACAAATACCGTATGCTAACACATATATATGGAATGTAAAGAAAAACGTTCTGATGAACCTAGGGGCAGGACAGGAATAAACACACAGGTGCAGAGAATGGACTTGAGAACACGGGGAGGGGGAAGGGTAAGCTGGAACGATACGAGAGAGTGGCATGGACTTATATATACTACCAAATATAAATTAGATAGCTGGTTGGAAGCAGCCACATAGCACAGGGAGATCAGCTCAGTGCTTTGTGAACACCTAGAGGGGTGGGATAGGAAGGGTGGGAGGGAAATGCAAGAGGCAGGAGATACAGGGATATATATATATGTATAGCTTATTCACTTTGTTATAAAGCAGAAACTAACACCATGGTAAAGAAATTATCCTCCAATAAAGATGTTAAAAAAATATATAAAATCAGATGTGATATTTGTTCTAATAAAAGTAACATGTATGGTATATATAGGTACATTTTATAAGTATGTCTTATGTAAAACAGAATGAACAAAATTTTGAACATATGTACATTTAAAAAGATCAAAATAATATCACTATGTTACAAATATGAAAGTAAAATAATTAATTTGCTTTACTTTGTATAATTTTGTATTGTTTCAAACATTTTAGCAATAATATCTATTATTGTATGGATAAAAAAGAAGAAAATGTTTGTTAATATTCTTTCTATCAGGGTACCTAAATTTAGTCAAATACCCTGTATACTAATTTCATTCCTAGGAATCTACATTAAAATAAATATAATATGAATGTCTTAAGTTATTATATAGGAAATGTGCACCTGCTTTGGAAGTGTGTAGGTTTTAAACAAGATGAAGTAGTCTACTCAAAAATTAGATGAAGGGGCAGTTGAGGTGTAGTTAAGGAGAGGTTGAGAAACAGTATGAGAAGAGAGTTTACAAAATTATTTTAATAATCAAAGCACATTAGGAATGTGTCAAATCTGTGTTGTTGGCAGGAAAATAATGGCAGAAGGAAGCAGGTGGGGTTTAGAAAGGGAGATCATAGACTAATCATCTGTGTTTTACAAATTAAATAGAATTATTGAAGTAATTGATTTCTTCAGGCTCGGATAGTTTAATATTACAGTATATTTCAATGTTCAACGTCAGCTTAGTGTTTCAGGGTACAGGCTTAGTTAAGATCTTAATCCCCACTTTTTTGGAGTCAATGAAGGCAAAAAATATGATACAGAATGTATTTGGCCCTATCATTTTTTGCAGCTTTCTCTTTATTTTCAGTTGATAAAAATTATTTTCATTCAATTTTCCAGACTTTGAAAAAGTATCTCTCAGGTATTTTGAAGTGTACTTTCCTACTTCTGTATGTAATGCACTCCACAAACTTGTATAAACATTGAATGTGTGAAATCTGAACCAGAATGTGACATTGAGAAAGCAGGAGTTCTATTCCCAGAGAATTTCAAAATATTACTTCACTTTTAAGACACGATCTTCAGAAATATGTTTTCTGAAATATTTTTGTTTAATTTGTTATTTTTCTTGAAATTAAACATGCAATTGACTATCTTTGGTCCACCTAAGCATCTTATTATTCTCACAATTTACAATCTAGAATACCTAAAGATTTTCTTTCTATATTAGTTTGTGAAATCTACATGTGTTATCACTAGAAGCAACAATTTTAATATTCAGGTTTAGATTTAGAAGTTATTAAATCTAAAATTAAATAAAGTAGACATACAATTAAATTAAAAGCAATTTAATAACATTGTTCTACAGAAAAAAATAAAACCTGTAAAAGGTATTAAAAGTAATTTTTAATACCTGTAAAACCTGTAAAAGGTATTAAAAGTAATTTTAATTCATTAAAAATAATGAATTATACATTTAAAAGTACAGCATTTAAGTTAAAGGGAGTAAAAGGGCAGTATTTGATCCCAAATGTATGTTGTTACTAAAACATAAAATTTGCATTTGTATTAAACCACCTCCTCCTTGATAATTCGGGGCTTCTGGAAATATTGCAAACTGTGTTTTCTCTATGTGTGGATTAGTAAATTAACAAAATGAATCTAAAATCCAGATGTAGGACAAATGACAAAGAAGGCCAAGGAAATACTAAAGAAGACATATAGAAGTACTGAAGAAGAGTTAGAAAATAGGTCAGTACTGCAGAATGAAGAGACTAGAAACAGATCTACACAGAGAGGTGGCATTGCAGATAATTGAAAAGAGGCTGAATTTTCTTAGTGAAGGATGCTGCATGGTGACTGTCACTGTGAATACAATACAGTAAAATAAAATCAGATTCCTAAATTCACCATACTCACACATATTAATTTTATGTGTGTTAAATAACTAAATATAAAAATATAAATATTTTTAAATGGAGGAAAATGAGAAGGAATTTCTGAGTAGCACACACAAACACACAAAGTCACAGAGTGCTTTTACTGTATTAAATCATAATAATAAATTGTACTTCACAAAATACCATAAAATGTGAAAAAGCAGTCCTCAGAATAGAAACAATTGTATGCAATACATATAACTTTCTTCTAGGGAAGATTTTCTTTTCTCTCAGAATAAGCAGGAATACTGAACTTCTTTGAAGACAGTATTATAGAAATTAGAAAAACAATTTTGTTATTTATATTCTGATAATTGGATTTAAAAATAACATATAATAAGAAAATTAAAGTCTTGAGAAAAAAAATACTAAATGTTCTAAAAGAAAATGGTAAGAGTTTTTTCTGAGTGGAAACATCCTTGAAGGCTGCGGCCCTAGACTTGTGTTGTCATTCTGCTTTGTTTGGCTTAAAAGAGAAAGAACCTCTGGGGTGGGGGAGGGAAGTATTGGGAGTTTGGGATTAGCAGATGCAAACTATTATATATAGGATGGATAAACAACTAGGTCCTACTTATAGCACAGGGAACTATATTCAATATTCTGTGATAACCCATAATGGAAAAGAATAAGATTTATGTATAGCTGAGTAAATTTGCTGTACAGCAGAAATTAACACAACATTACAAATCAACTATGCTTCAATAAAATTAAAATAAAAGAAAGAAAGAAAGAAAGAACTTCTTACCAACCGTCCAAAAGCCTCCAAGGTGTCTAGGGCCCGTGGATTACCTCATTAGGGATTGGGCCAGTAATGTGTAGTCTTCGATGATCTTTTTTAAACTGCAAGTATTGAATACTATAAACAAACAAACAAACAAACAAACTTGAGTTTGGGGGATGGAACTTCATTCTCTTTCCCATTTGCAGCCAGGATCTAGATTTCTTTTCTCAAATTCAAGGTACAATGATGGAATCTCCTGTGTCTCATGCTCATCTTAATTGCCCCTGTACAGCCTATTGCTATGATCTATCTGGTTTATGATATTATCCTCCACATCTGGACCAGTTCCTGGAAAAATGCAGCTGTTTATTCAATGTTTTTACACAATGAATGGGTCTCTGAGGTAAACTGCCCATTTACTGTTTCTTGCTCTATTTTCCAGGTACTCTGTTCCGCTTCTTGCAATACACTTTGTTGTAGAATCTGCAATGGTCACCATCTCCTAGTTTCTGTCTTCCTACTGAGTGTAAGTCAACATTCACATCAGTCTCCAAGTCTACGTTTTTCCATGGCAGAGAAAATAAACCAGGTTCAGTTATTCTATACACATATTTTAAGTACTACTTTGTGCCATGCAGAATCTATCCCTGTTCCAAAGATCCTTTTCCCTGTAGCACTTACATGTTGGCATAACTTTTAAGACATTAAGTGGACTTTGTTAATAAAAAAAAATAAAATAAAATTGAACTTTTTATTGTATTTCCTTAATTATGTCAGATTTATAAAGTCAAACTTATAGAAGGGTAATTCAGAACTATAAGGGTTTTTAAGGATAATAAAGAATTTTTGCAAACCACACATATAACTGAACGTCAGCTTTTAAAAATGTAACATATTTGACAGTTTCCATTATTTTAAATCTGTGATAAATAAAACATTGAAATGTAATTATAACAAATTTAATTTAACCACAAGGAAGAATTCACTGAGGAAAGCTAGCATAAATAACAGTGAGTAATTATCAAATCCATTTGAAAAGAATAAACACATTTGGTCATTTAAAGTCATTGTGTTTTTGTTTTGTTTGTTTGTTTTTCAGAACCTCCTCCAAAACAACAATAACAAAACATAAAAAAAAAAGAACACTGCAAAACCTCAGGCCATATATTCTGCTTCTCTTTGTATTGTCCATATTTTTTCTCTTTGCTGTTAATACTATTTGCCTGCACCACTGTCCCAGAAAACACCTTCAAAATTATGTTCAAGACTTGGCGAACTCCAAGTAGAGTATGTGAATGAGTTCATAAATTTAATACAGCATCTTCTAATATTGTGAATAAAGATATTATAATCACATTTCTGGTGTTGGAAGATGTTTTTCCAAATATGGCCTCAAAAATATTCCCTATACCACAGGCTCTCCTGCAGTGTGACCTTTCTACTGTCCCTTCAAGGAGGACTCTCTATTTCTCCAGCTCCTTGAGACTGCATGGGCTTTATGGTTGCTTTGATCAATATAATGTGACAGAAAAGATGTGTAGCATTAACTGGCTTGGCAGCTTCCTATCCCTGCCTCTTAGAAGTTAATTGCCATGTCATAAGTGTAAATATTCTGAGACCACTCTTCTGTTGGAATCCCAAGCCTCACAGAATTTCCCCAGAAGATGACATGTCACGGAGAGAGTATCCAGGGAGCACCTCAGTGTTGACATGTGCTTGATGAAACAATCTTGAAAGTGGGTCTTCCAGCCACTCCAGACTGACAGTTCATCAGATATGACTACCAAACCCCATCCAAATCTCCAGATCCACAACATATTATGCAAAATAATGGTTGTTTAAAGATACTAAGTTTCAGAGTGTCTTTTTTTAAATTTCACATTTTATAATTAACTCACCTAGTTTCTATTCCTTATTCTACATACTAGATGCATAGCTTATTATCTTTATGTCTTGATTTCCTTAATCATAAAATGGAAAAAGTTGCATAAGAATGTTGTAAAAATAAAATCAGTTAATATATATAAAATCACTTAAAATAAAAAGTTGCATAAGAATGTTGTAAAAATAAAATTGGTTAATATGTATAAAATCACTTAAAATGCTAATGTGAACATAGTAACTATGAAACAAATGTTAACTAAAATTTATTCTTGCAACAAAAATCACCACTTTCTCACTCTGTGTCAGGCACTGTGCAACATGTTGATTATTCCATGTGGATTGATATACATGTACTAGTTTTATTATCAGGGAAGATATTAAAATCATAACACAAATGTTCATGGGCCTGAAAATCTGTGTTGGCTCAATATTCTTATATAATATTGTATTGTAATTTTATATTGCAATATTGTATATACAATATTGCAATTTTGGGAACTTCTGTTTGTCTCTGACAGACCATGCTAGCCTGGAGGCAGGAAGTCGTCTTTTTCAAACTGTATTCTTTGAAGATTTTACTGTGCTTTCACATAGTAAATGTGTAATTAATATTTTTGAATGAATGAGTGAATGACTAAAGCAATGGCAACTTTAAAGTTAACAATAATGTCAAAAATTTATCAGGATCTATTGGTAAATTTTCAGTACAACTGCTACTATTCTGTGTCTGGGCTCAAAAACTTCATTTTGGACATAGGAAAATTGAGGCACAGAAATATTAAAATCAAATATCCACAAAGCACTTAAATGGATGGGATAGGGAGGGTGGGAGGGAGGTGCAAGAGGGAGGGGATATGGGGATATATGTATAAATATAGCTGATTCACTTTGTTATACAGTAGAAACTAACACCACATTGTAAAGCAATTATATTCCAAAAAAGATGTTAGAAAAAAATCAAATATCCATAGTTTTCAGACGGGTGAGATAAGAAAAGAGTAGTTAGAATCAAGATTTCCTTAGTTTATTCATTCAATTAATGTATGGAATACTGAGTCTATGTCAAAGTCTTTCCTTTTATTTTATTGTTTATCATTACTCCAAATATAGTTACTAAGTGGCCTTAGAACAGCATAGAGATGTTTTGTATATTTAAAATAGATTTCACCTGGAATTTTGATGGTCAGAGCTGCTTAGGAGTATATAGTTTGAAAAGTTTCCCAAGTGTTTAGAACATATATACAATATAATGACACCTAATTAATTTTGCTTATAACTTCTCTGATATATTAAGATAAAAAATACAGAACTAATCAATTTTTGAAAGATTAGCAAAGTCAACTCAATTATGTCAATATCTCAAGTTAAATGTTGACTCTATGAGAGGGATGTTTCCTCTTAAAAATTTGTACTAATAAATTTTAATTTCATAATATGTGTTTTAACAGAGTATGTTGCATCAATGGAAATATTCAATCCAAGCAAGTCTGTTGTCAAAAGAATTAAATGAGTCATAGCTGTAAATTAATTTATTTTATTTGCCATGACTATTTACATAAGATCTATATTTTCAAAAGGTTTATGAGGAGAAAGAAGATACTTTTTTGTGTTTCTTTCTGATCTTAGAACTTGAAACATGTTGACCAATGGCACTGAGCTATACTAATTTTTATCATTTGATCTAGTTTTCTAGATTGCACTTTTTCTTCGTAGATACATATACCAGTTGCCATTTCAGTACAACATGCAATATATTCTAAAAGCTGTACAAATTCATTTAAAATGACACAAAGACTGAAATAATTTAAAACCCTTTGTTATCTTGCAAGATTCATAGCATTTCATAACCTTTTCATTCATTCATAACATTTTAGGGATTCATTGTCACCTATAAAACTCCATGACAATGAATCAAAGGATCAAAAGCATAGCTCTTTAAATTTGAAAATAATTTTCATGCCTTATGGACTATAGCAGGTTAAGCTTTCTAAAGTTATAAAATCAGAAATGGCTTAAGTAGTCAAGTGCCAATTCATTACTTCCATATGTATATACTTCCACATGCTTCAGAAGTTCTTATCCATATAATATATGGTCTGGTTATGCACATCTCCCCCTAATCTGATGCACAAAGAGTACAAAATAGGGCTCTTAATGCATTCTTCACTATGATTCTGGCTTCTCAATATTCCTGCCCAGAGATTATTTTACCAGATAAAAACAAAGTTCCAATAGGTCTCATTGAAAAGAAAGTTGAAAATATGCACCTGTTCTGATCCTGTTTTTTCTCCTGGAGTGTATCTCCAGTAGAACATGGCATGTATATACACAAAATATGCAAAACAGCATTATCTGTTAAAACCAAAAACTGCACACAACTCAAATGTCCATCACACATATAAGAAAAAAATAATGTGATACATTTATACAATAAAAATAATGAGTTACAAATACATGGAATCGTATACATCAGCAGTCCCCAACCTTTTTGGCACCAGGGACCAGTTTCATGCAAGACAATTTTTCCATGGACCAGAGGTGGGGGTGGGGATGATTTTAGGATGATTCCAGCACATTACATTTATTATGCACTTTATTTCTATTATTATTATGTTGTAATATATGATGATATAATTATACATCTCACTATAATGCAGAATCAGTGCGAGCCCTGAGCTCCTTTTCACTTGCTACTCACTGATAGGGTTTTGATATGAGTCTGAAAGAAGTTGATTTATTATGGTCTCTGTGCAGTGAGACATCTCCGCTAGTGATAATCTCTATTTGCAGCCACTCCCCAGTGCCTCAGCTCCACCTCAGATCATCAGCTATTAGATTCTCATAAGGAGCGTGCAACCTAGATCCCTCGTATGTGTGGTTCACAGTAGGGTTCGCGCTCCTATGAGAGTCTAATGCCAATGCTGATCTGACAGGAGGTGGAGCTCAGGTGGTAATGCGAATGATGGGGAGCAGCTGTAAATACAGATGAAGCTTCACTCACTCGCCTGCCACTCACCTCCTGCTGTGTGGCCCAGTTCCTAAAAGGCCATGAACCGGTACCAGTATAAATGAATATCACAAACATTGTGTAAGCTGAAAATATTCAGACACCAGAGAATATACAGCATGCTTCTATATATAATATCCAAAAAATTGGAAGATACAACATAGTATGTCAAAAGGCAGAAATAGCTGGGAAAATATACTATTGTGTCTGTGCATATTTACGTTTGCATGTTATTTTTCACAAAAAAATTTTTTTAAGATTTTTTTTTTTAATGGAGAAAGGTACTAAAATCTCCTGACAAGCTCTATTATTTGGGTGAGTTTTGTTCACTTATGGCTATATTTTATTGAAGATTACAATATTGTCAGGATATCCTGAATCAGTTAATAATATAAACCTCAAGTTAAAAAATGAAGCAACTATATCATATTATCAGGAATCCACATGTCAAGTAAGTTTCATTGTTTTATTTACTTGGTGGCAAATATTTTCAGTGACCATTCAAGTGTTTTGGTTCCTGTATCCTCCCATCCACAGAGTCAGATGACAAAGCCCCTAGCAGATGGAGCCCATATTGGACTCTCTGTGCACACATTATCAGTATTGACCACTGCTACTCAAAATGTACTTCACACAAAAGGGAGATAAACCAAAACTTTATCCAGTTGTTGCTTCTAGCTCCAAATTTAGGATTCATAATATATAGTGTAATGACTCACATGAAATAGAAAATTTATTTACCTGCAACAGACAACCTGGCAATCACAATAAGACACCTTTTATGGAAAAAGAAAGGATAAAAACTAAAAACTGGAATTATCTACTCAATGTTGTTTTAGTGTAAGTGTGTGTAATAAAAGATGCTACCAAAGATTACATGACTTCCTGAGGGCCAGAAATCACAAGGAACACCTTACCTGACAGTGGATACTGTTTCCTTGGGAAGCTACTTCATTTGGCAGCCTCTGGGTTGAAAATCTGGTAAGTGCTGTTATATTCATTTTTTCCCATGAGCACATCTGACTTAGGAATGAGAGGATTGTCCTTTTGGAGACTAAACTTCTTTGGAAATTAACTTCTTGAGTACTGTTCAGGAATATTTGAATTACTTTAGCAGTTCAAGAGTCAACAAGGGTATTGTTAGTCAACCTTTGAATTTCTTTGGCAAAACTTAAAGAATTCCCTGGCAGGAAGTGTCAAACCTAAAAGGAATTTGGAGGGTTACTGTATTGGGGGGACCAACCTGAAGTGGAATAAAGAGGGGATCCACATCAAGGTGTAGCCTAGCACAGGATGTTAGAGCTCAGACAGTTTGGAGAGTTTACTTGTAAAAGGCTGGTCTCTTGCAGGGTGTCAGAGCACATCAGAGTGATGAAGTTATCCAAGAGGGGGGACAGCAGTCCTGCACATGTTGTCAGTTCAAGAGAGGTGAGGAGGATGGCCAGATAGAAAAGAGGGTGCAGATGACAATGAGAAAGTGATTAGACCTAGGAGGTGTTGTGGGCTGAATTGTGCCCCCCCCCAATTCACATGTTAAAATTATAACCCCCAGTACCTCAGAATGTGGAGATACGGTTTTTACCTATAAGTCAGACAGAGAAGGACAAATACTGCATGATCTCACTTACACACACTTTAGTGGAATCTAAAAACCAAAACGAACAAACAAACAAAAGAAAATGAAAACAGATTCATAGATATAGAAAAGAAGGGCACCAGGTAGTGGCAAAGTAGATGAAGAGGATTAAGAGGTAAAAACCTCCAGTCATAAAATAAATAAGTCAAAGGGACATAATATACAATGCAAGGAATATATTCAATAGTATTTTAATGACTTCATGTGGGGACAGATGGTTATTAGATTTATAGAAGTGATCATTTCATAAGGTATTTAATTTTTTTTTGTTTTTTTGTTTTGCAGTACGCAGGCCTCTCACTGTTGTGGCCTCTCCCATTGTGGAGCACAGGCTCCGGACGCACAGGCTCAGCAGCCATGGCTCACGGGCCCAGCCACTCCATGGCATGTGGGATCTTCCCGGACCGGGGCATGAACATGTGTCCCCTGCATCGGCAGGCAGACTCTCAACCATTGTGCCACCAGGGAAGCCCAAGTTATTTAAATGTTGAATCACTATGTTGTACACCTGAAATGAAAATAATAAGTCAACTGTACTGCAATTTAGAAGAAAAAAAAAAAAGGAATATCTAAAGCAGCTCTTTCTTTAGCCTGTGCACGGTGCATGACATTTTAGAAAATCTCTTAGTTAGCCCAGGAATATTAGACACAGTAGCTAAGAGAAAGTATTTCACTGATCTGAAAATCAAGCTACTAAAATATATTTAGTATATAAAAGTTGCAGTTGCTACAAGAATCAGGCCTTAAATGTGTTGATTTACTACAGATAATTTAGGTCCTTCACTATGAATTAAAGCCCAAGAACCCCTTTACTACTTGAAATATTAATCAAAGTAAAATTAGAACAAAGTCATCATTCCATATATAATAAACAGAATTATATATATACATATAGATATTATCAGAAATATTGAGGATTAGTTAAAATAAGGTAGAAAACTTCACTTTATATATGATTTTCACTTTATACATGATTTCACTTTATGTATGATCGGTTTGATGCATATCTGCAAATAAAGTTTCACTGTCATAAGAAAAATCAACAAAAACAACAACACTATATTTAAAAATCCAATTCCATGCATTCACCATCTCACTACTTCTATTCATAGAAGATTTTAAAGGATACTTTGAGGGGGTGAATAACTATAAATGCATCTGATTCATCAATTTTCCCCAAAATCGGTCTCAATGGCCATATAAAATTAAAATAATATTTTAAAATATGCTAAAATAGTTGAGTGCCTAAGATATCAAATTCTGAGCATTATCCATTTAATACCCATTTAAGGTATTTCAAAACATATTAATAATTTGAAAATAAAATAATTAAAAATATGCAAACTATGAAAAAATCATAACAAAGCTTTATGTCAGTTGATTTAAAAATAATTTTGTTAATATTCAGAACTTATGTAAAGCATTATATTTTGTTAGATCTTTGGCACTGTATATAGCATTCAAATAAAATGCCAGACATTTTTAAAAGCTTCTAGAACTGTGAGTTTTGTAAATTTTACATTATTTTCTTTATTATTATTCTTCCCAAGGAAATCCTCTTTCAAATAAAAACAAAAGCCTAGAGTTAAACTAAAATGTAAAATGGATTAAAATAAAATTAATTTTGTGAGTTCCAAGAAGCATATACTCAAAAAAAAAACAGTGGTTTAGGTAAAAGAGTGAATCTCAGACAGAATTACTAAGATTTCATTTATGACTATTTTCTTTGTTTTGAATTCTATTCACTGCTCTCATCTTGTATTACATCTCTCATATATGTTCAGATTAATTTCAGTTATTTTTATGAAAATACCTGGCTCTTATACCTGGTTGTTACTGCAAGTTTGTCTTCATCATATAGTGGACCATGTTTTTGCTTAATAGTTCTTCTATTCCAAACACAAAAAATACCCTACGATATTAGGACTGTCACTAATATTCACTTCCCTACCAAAAAAAAAAAAACAATGTAAGAGCAAATTCTAGAATATGTATTTAGATATTAATTTATGTTTATCTGTAAGATGTAAGTTTGTTTTGGAATACTTAATGATTTCTGATCCCAAGCAATTAGCCAATCCCTTCTACATCTCCATTTCTGTAAATAACTTATGTTGTGTTAGTGCTATTCAGAGCTTACATTAAAGTTTCCAGACTCTTAAGGAAAAAAAAAAATCATACCTAAAATTTGTAGGTTTATAGAGAAAAAAATATAATTTGATTATTAGGTTGAGAAGTCCCTCAGTGACAGAAGAAAAAGGTATATGTGATAATCAGAAAAGTTTTTGAGAGCTTCCAGAAATCAGGAGAAAAGAGGAATTTGCAGGTTCCTTCAACAGAACTTAATTGACTGCATGGCACATCCATGGGGCTGAAACACTTGAAAACAGTTGAAACATAGGCTCCCAGTCTTGGCCATGACTCCTGTGTTTCAAATTTGAAACAAGAAAAGCCAAGTCCTTTGTCTTAGAAAGACCAGGTATGCTATGCAAGGGTCATTTCATTATAATCAGCACAGATTAAAGATAGAGGATATTGTCTGCATTTTCCAGACTATATAATTGGGACATTCTACATTCTACTCTTTATGGAGAATGAGGTAAACCCTCTTATTATAATGAAGTTTTACTTTCTGTGAGCTATATTAATATAGAACAAGAATAGATTGTGAAACTTAGAAAAATAAGATAATTAAAAAAAAATTATAGGTATATAAAACCTGGATATGCTCTCCTGCTTCTCCAATCATTTCTTTCCTTTGTCCTAATACTTCTTTTCTTCTCTCCCCTTGGAGGTGGCAGCATAGCTAGAGACCAAAGAAATGGTGGGGCCATAAAAAAAGACCACATTAGCATCAGGAATCAATGGTGGAGCCAGAAATCAAGGAGGTGACTAGCTAGGTTGGGATATATAAGGTTATTTAGCAATAAATAAATATATTGGGGTTGATGGAAATTAAATTTCTCATTGTCAAAGAAAGGCTTTACAAATATAGAAAAAGAGAAGACTGGGAAAAACAAACAGTATAATACATACAAAGGATAAAACTCCTTGGATGTTGAATTGGAATTAGAGGTTCTGGTGTGAACTCAAAGATAGTCAGGGTAGGTAGATAAATGATAGAAAGATAAATGATAGACAGATGACAGATGATTGATTGATTGATTGACATAGTTATATATGTGAACATGTATATATTGGCAAGTGTATGTGTGTGTCTCCAGCTCTAATTCACTACCACAAGTTTAATTCTAGCTTTCTCCTCCCCATTGCTATTTGTAATTTCTTTCTCTGAGAGTGAAAAACTTGGCCATCATTACCTGCAGTTCATTTGCTTATTTGTTCAACTCTATAATGCATCTTAAATACTCTCAGAATTCGTAACTCATGTTCATATGTAAAACATACTCACCAACAGTTATTTTGGTCTTTAGCATTACAATTTCCAGTCAAAACACCCTTTTCCAGAACTACTTAGGTTTGGTTCTTTTCAATCCACATATCTGCTAAATTTTCCTTTCATAATTTCCTTTCTATTTTCATTCTTCATTTATATCTTTTCAGGATAATCTTCTACTTCACCACTTCTACTTTCTCTTTAATATTAACTAAACCATTAATTAATTTCTCAATAGCAGCTATGTATTTTTTTTTAATTTTCAATTTGGCTGCTCTTAAAACTTCATTTATCATCTCTGAAAAGCTATTGACTCTAGAATATTTTGACACCATCCTATATGTCTTTAATTACATTAAGCATGAATAGCTATACGTTGAATCAGATTATTTCAATACCTCCAGTTTTAATTAGATTCCTCAATTTTATATTTTTGGATGATACTTTTGTGTTTGACTGGATTACCTCTCATTTTTTCTTTTATTGTGCACTTAATTTTTTCTCGATTAGTAAAAAATATTTGTTGCTTGTGTATAAGGTGTATTCCTCTAGAAGCATTTCAAAATCCTGCAACAGGACACTATGTGCACTAACGCAGGTTTATTTAAATACAATACCAAGCTTGGCATATTTAGATTTATTTGCAAGCAGGAAGTTTGAATTCTGGTATTTTCCTCACTAGAGGACAACCTTTTAGTTAGGAATTCTCAGAAATCTTTTTATTTTCTCTTTATTCCCACCAACTATAACTTCAAGTTTTGATGTCTTCATCATTTAGACGTGTCTGTTTTATTTGTAGTGTCTCTGATTCAACTTCCCACTTTACAAGGGAACAAGCCTTTGTCACCTTCCTGCCATGTGTGGATTGCAAAAGCAGAAGCTCTAAACTACCAGATTTAGTAGTGTAAAGCAAAAGTCACATTCAGAGCCAATACACTCCTTTAAAAAATGTAATTTTTCAAGTTTTTTATCTGTATGAGATTCCCTGCATGTTTATCATTAATTTGCATAAGAAAGTTTTTCTAGAAAGTATAATTGTTCTATAATTTTCGATATTTTGAACTGGAGGGTTTCTCAAAGCATGTGGTGTTTCATTTCCCAAGTAATTTTTTTTTTCCGAGTGATGTGTAATACAAACCCCAACTGCAGTCAGTTTAAATTATTGAATTTATTATTTAAATTATTCATATGGCCATAGATAAATGAGAAGTCTTTAATCTTGTCAGATCTTAAGATAATTAAAAGTTTATGTTTTAGAAAGCAGTGAGCAAAAGATACAACATTCCAAGAAAAAAATTGGTATGAAATACTTTAATTTATAATATTAAGAATAATCATATATATTGCATAATTTTTAAGGTGGACATGAGGGATCTTTTCTTGAAATCTTTAAACATTCTGAACATTACTAGAGATACATTTTCTCCTTTCTTCTATCATTTTCTCATAAAAGAAGACAGGGAAAAAAAATGTCTCCCACATCAAGCAAGAAGCTGCTCTATGAATGGTTTCTTCATTTGTGATCATCTTCAAATTGTTAGAAACCATAACATACTGTAGTAATACCAATGATATTTTTTACGTTCTTGTTTGTGGCATCTATTTGTGAGCCTTCTTTATTTTCAACAGGCCAGTACACAAAAATTATTGCAGTGCAACACAAGATAGATCAAGAAAGGATACATTGGACAATGAAAAATGATGAACTGGGTGGGGTTTACAGCAGATTATACAATGAAGAGTAAAGTGTTAGTTGAAGTTGAAATCAACACAATAAAAAATTTCCAACATAAAGACTCCTTAATAAATAAATAATAAGCAAACCTAAGAGATAAAAAGCAAAGCATCAAACAGCTGTGGGAAAATTTCAAGCAGTCTAATCTATACTTAATTGAGTCCCTAAAGGAGAGGAGACAAAGAAGAAAAATTATGTAAAGAAATAATGCCTGAAAACATTTCAAGTTTGATGAAAACTATAAACTGATCCAACAAGCTCAATTAAGCCTATACAGTATAAAAAGAACATGAAGAAAACTTCCAGCTACATCATAATCAAGTTTCTCAAACCCATGAAAAATAGAAAAACAGAACAAAGTGTTAATCTAATAACCTGAAAAAGGACATAATCATATCATAGCAAACAATCTAAGAAAGGCTGAAAAACCAAATAATATTAATAATCAAATGAAATAGAAATGATGTAAATACTCTAATTAAAAGGCAGGGATTATCACACTGGGAAAAAATGCTCATTATGTTATCTAAAGAAATCTTCTTTAAATATAAAGAAAAATATATTTTCAAAAAAATGCTGAGCAAAAATGTAACATACATCAAACAAAAGAAATCTGGAGACACAATATTTAAATCAGACAAGGAATTAAAAAGTAATTTCATAAGGATACTGTTGTCAATTACTCAAGAGTACATAACATACAAAGCAAAAAATTGATAGAACTTCAAAGAAAAGCAGATAAACCTCAAGTATAGTCAGATTCAGCATCTCCTTTCTATAAATGATAGAACAAATTTGAGAGAAACTTTAAAGAATATAGAAAATGACTGTTCATCAACTTGACCTAACTAACACTTGTGTGAGATTCCATCCAATACAGGAGAATGCACATGTATTTTAGGGTGAACATCAGAAATTTAACAACATAGCATAATATAAGCCATGCAACAAGCTTTGACAAATTTTTAAAAAGTCAAGTGTTACAATATGCTTCTGATCATTATGGACCCATATTAGAAATAAGTAATAGAAAGATGTCTGGAAAATCCTCATTTTATGGAAAATAAATATAATAAATCTAAATAACTCATGAGTCAAATAAAAAATGGGAATAAGAAATTATTTAGAGCAATTATTTTATTTTGAATTCAAATATAATAGAACATAGAATTGTGGAGTATAGTTAAGCAGTGTTTGTTGAGGTACTTATATCACTAAACACATATTAAAGATTAGAAAGTTCTTAATTAGATTGCATGTTATGAAACTTAGAAAAGAATAACCCAAAGTAAGTAGTATTTATGAAATAATAAGAACAGAAAGCATTAAATAGAAAACAGAGAAACAGAATATAAAAAATTAATATAATCAAAATTTGATTATTTGTGATTAATCAAAGGAGTAAAATTCCAACCAGAATGATTAGGAAAAAAGATAGAAATTACTAATTTTAGGAAAGGAAGAGAATAGTAAATCCAGATGTAAACCCACACGTTCAGTTTAGTTTGAAAAAGTTGCCAAGGTAATTCACTGGTTCTAGAGCTACTGGATAGCAATATGAAAAATAATAATCTTTTCCCTCACATTCCACCTGATATAAGAAGTGGTTTGGTATTTATCATATTTCTAAATATAATAACTGAAACTGTAAATTTTGGAAGATACATTAGAAAATCTTAATGACCTTAAGTTTGAGAAAGGTTTCTTAGTTAAGAAAATAACTAAGCACACCTGAAGTACAATCCATTAAAGGAAAAACTGATAAATAAAACTTTATCAAAATGAAGGACTTTTGCTCTTTCTACACTGTTAAAGAAAGGAAGAACCAGGCCACAGAGTGGGCAGGGCTTCCATCCATAAAGAACCTTCAAAACTCAATTAAAAAATAATTATTTTCTTAAATGGGCACAATAGTTGAATAGACAATTCACAAAAGGAGCTATATGGATGACAAATAATCACAAGGAAAATGCTCAAAAAAAATAGATGCTCAGCTTTACTAAATATTTGGAAAGTGTAAGTTAAAACCAAAATGAGATACCACTAAACACATTAGAATGACTAAAATTAAAAGACTGACCATAGCAAGTGTTGGCAAGCATATGAAGCAACACTACTGGTGGAATGCAAAATGATATAATTTCTTTGGAAAATAGTTGACTGTTGTTTAAAAAGTTAAAAATATACTTACTATATGATGAAGTCACTGCAGTACTAGTTTTTAACCCAATGGAAATAAAAACATTTGTGCAAAGACTCTTACATGACTGTTTACAGCAGCTTTTTTGTGATAGCCAATAACTAAAATCAATACAAATATCTGTGAACTAGGGAATAGATGTTTGTATAACCATAGAGTGAAATATAACAGCAATGAAAAGGAATGAATACAGACATTCTAACTATATGGGTGAATTTCTAAATAAAAATGCTAGGTAGAAGAAGCCAGAGAATAGATTATTCCATTCATATAAATTTCTAGAAAATGCAAACTAACCTATAGTGATACAAATCATATCAATGGTTTGTTTGTGGACAGTGTTTAGGCATCAGGGAGGGACGGGGAAAGAGATTATAAAGACACACAAGGAAACTTTTGGAGATAATGGTTATATTTGTTTTCTTGACTGTGGTAAATGTTTCATGAATGTATACATATATAAAAATGTATCAAGTTGTACACTTTATATATGACATTACTGTTGTCAGTTTTACCTCAGTGAAGCTGTAATTCCAAACAAAAAAAAGATATAACAAGATAGGAACACTTTATGCTCTTAGTTTTTCTGTCTCTGTCTCTTTCTCCTCTCTCTCTCTCTCTCTCTCTCTCTCTGGAAAATTTAAATCTTCTCATGGTAAGGAAAAGATGCAAACCTTGTATCTGTGTTGTGTCATCTAATAATGGTTTAATAATTCCTTTTGTTAAGCAATGAATAAAGAATCATTAACTGGAAAATTGCCATGCATCTTCCAGGACTGCTGTTATAGAATGTGTAAGGGTCCATAGGCATAAATCTATGTATTAAAATAGATTCTATTTATCTCATGAAATTAAATGCAGTTCATCTTTGAAATTCAATAACTTTCTGCCTTTCAACAATTATTTCACTATCCCTAAGATTATTTAACTGCTTGTCTTAGTCTGTTAGGGATGCTATAACAAAATACCAGAGGTTGGATAGCTTATAAACAACAGAAATTGTTGTGTTCTGGAAGTCGGGAAGTCCAAGATCAGGGTGCCAGCATTGTCAGCTGAGGGCTCTTGTCTTGGTTCATAGCCAGTTCTTTCTCACTGTTT
Organism: Orcinus orca; assembly: GCF_937001465.1. Lineage (NCBI taxonomy): Eukaryota > Metazoa > Chordata > Mammalia > Artiodactyla > Delphinidae > Orcinus > Orcinus orca. The sequence goes on along the minus strand of NC_064576.1, from coordinate 41,908,598 downwards.
CCTCACATGGTGGAAAGGTGTAGGGGGCTCGGTAAGGTCTTTTATATAAAAGCACTAATCTTACTCAGGAAGTTTTCTCCCTCATGACTTAAGCACCTCCCAAAGGCCCACCTCCTAATACCATCACAGTGGGAATTAGTTTTCACATATAGATTTTTTGGGAAAACAAAACATTCAGACCATGGTATTGATAAATCTCTTAACTATATCAATATGCAACACGATGTAAATTAGTATCCTGGTATAATATCATGTTATTAACGGAAATCAAGAAAGGTTTACATATACCATTATATGTATACATATACCATTATATATATATATATGTGAATATATACTTTGCATTACACAAATAGATAGTTAGATATACTAGACACTCCTACAAAGTGAGCAAAGCAAATAAGCTAAAGATTCAGAAAAGACCAAATGTTAAGAACTATGTGCATGGAATGGTAATGATCAAAGTAGCTTTAATTTTTCAGACAAAATTGTCTAATTCGAATGTAATACATGTGCCTGAATGCATTTTACATAGGATAAGGTTGATGTCTGTCCCCAGAAAAGTAACAAATATGATATCTTAGTAATTTTTGTTATGTCTTCTCTAGACATTTTATAAGCAATCCCTGTGCAAAAATAAGAATTTTGTAAGATTTTTAACACCTGCATATTGGCCTTTACCTTGAATATATGGTATAAGTGAAACACAGCAGCCTATGACATACTTAGGATACACACTTAATGTGACTTAATGAGGTTACATTAACCTGAGTGTTCATGTTACAATAGGTTAAGTCCCCATTCTACCTTACCACACACAATGTTCTGTCTTTTAACAATTCATCCTACCTAAGGGTCATGGACCCCTCCAGTGGATGCTTTTATCAGCCCACTAATCTCCCCTGGATCTTATTTAACTAACAAACAACTTAGCTCTCTGGTTCTGCAAAGCTCTAGATACAATTAATTACTTTTTTTTGGTTCAAATTTGGTTTGGTTCAAATCAAGATGGTTATAAAATAAGTAAACAGGAAATTACAATCAAAGAAAGTATTTAATATTATTCCACATGTAGTGTAATAAAGTTAATTACTTCTGTACAATGGAGGAATTTTTTCTTGTTATATTCTTATTGGAAAACAACTTTTTAACTTGCCAAAAAGAAAGGTAGATTATTCAGCTTTTGTCAATGCTTTGGACAACTCAGAGAATTTTTTAAGAGATCAAATTATCTTATAATTCAGAATTGTGTGTGTTTTATGTGTGTGTGCACCTGTGTATGCACATATGCACATATGGCTATCTGAACACTTAGGGACAGGAGTAAAGGGAGTTTCATGTTAATCAAAGAAATCTTAGAACCACGGCTGACAGACCGTGGTAATTATTAGACCATTATTAGATTGCTTATTTGGATTTTTAAAAATAGACAAAATCGGGGCTTCCCTTGTGGTGCAGTGGTTGAGAGTCTGCCTGCTGATGCAGGGGACACGGGTTCGTGCCCCGGTCCGGGAATATTCCACATGCTGCGGAGCAGCCGGGCCTGTGAGCCATGGCCGCTGAGTCTGCGCATCCGGAGCCTGTGCTCCGTAATGGGAGAGGACACAACACTGAGAGGCCCGCGTACCGCAAAAAAAAAAAAAAAAAAGACAAAATCAGTAGAAAAAAACACATTTTTACATAAAATAGAATCACTTGTAAGAGAAAATAATTGCATAATATAACACCAATATTATATACATACATGTAAGAACTGTCTTACACCAAAATATGATGTACCAATTCTTGTTTGTACTTGCTTGCATTTTGTTCACACTTTTAAGTTCCCTACCCACTGCTGTCATGAGTCTCTGCAGGAAGAATATATTTTACCAAGTCACTGATTCTGGGCTAGCCACATAGTTGGCTTTAGCCAATGGCACGCAAATGGATGTGACATATGACATGTTTAAACTATAATTTTAAATATCATTACATGGTTTGATTACTCACTTCTTCCTGAATCCATACTTGAATGTTGGGCTTCTGCTGTGATAATAGGATGAGAAGACATGTAGAACTGAGTCAGGTTCAACCAAATGTGGCCATGAAATCCCAGGCAAGCCCAGTAGAGCTACAGACAAACTGATGTAATGAACCCAAGGAATAAATGTTCAGTGTTTTAAACCTCTGAGATTTGTTGATTTTTTTATTACTTGAGCAAAAGCTGACTAATGTGCCCTAAATAGATGCTAAAAGTAAATGTGAGGACCATGCTTTTTTTTAAAAAAATAAATTTTTATATAGGTAATTATTCTGTTTAGTATATCTAAATGTTGCTATTTAGAAAAACTATCTAGCACATTTTATATCATTAATTCCAAACTTCTGGTTAAGAATATAACATTTGTTGGAATGTTTCTTTGCTTATTTTATTTTGTTTTACAAGACAGTCCCAAAGTAGCAAGCTAACAAATCCCTTCAAGCATTGTTAAGGAAGGATATATAAATCCAAAGAACTCAACTAACAGCGTAAAATCAAGATTTTGATGCCATGTGTGTACAGTCTAAGCTAACAATTTCCCTTACTACCAAATAAAGTCTTAGTGAAGGTTTATTTTTAGCTAGATTTGAAATGTCCTATACTCCCACTATTTAACATTCAATCTCAATTTAAAATTCAAATTTGCTGCTCTTTTCCTTAAATCATTACTTTTTTTTGTTTTAAAATATGAGAAGTGGCAGTTAATGACTCTTCACAATATAAGTGATATTTAAATCAAGAGAAAACAGATTAGAGAGGAGAAAATGGTTGGTCCTTTAAGGTGCTGAATTTTTCTAACTCCTTAAACTTGTCAGAGAGAATAAAAATAATTTCTAATATACCATGTTTGGTATTTGAAAACTGCCTAAAGTGCACAAATAATAGAGCACAAAGACTGTTAGTTGATTGTATAGTCTGAAAAAATATGTTTTTTCCAATATGTGTTTATTATGAGTGTGAATTTGAATTTTATATTGCGTGATTTGTGTATGCAACTGAAATCTACTATGCAGTTTGTAATTTTGATGTGCAAAAGGAGTCTGAAAGTTGCCTTTCTACAGTGTTCAATTTTAGTTCTATTATCACTAAAGTTTTTAGCAATTTCTAAAATGGTCTAAATAGCAGTGCTCCCTCCAAACAACCCAAACCTAAAACAAATAAAAAAAGAAAAATAAACAGACTGAGATAAGATATTTGAGAGTAGACCTATTTCTAAAAGAGTGTAATCAGTACCACTATCCTCTGCCACTGAATTCCTGAGGCGAGTAGACGCTCCAAAAAAAAAAAAAAAAAGTGGTTTAAGTGTCTATGAATCATATTGTAGGTTAGATCAAGGGCTATAAAGATTATAAATATATTTAGGGTCATTATTCCCTAGAGGAAATATTTGGTGTCTAAAAGTATTGCAGTTATGAGATTCACTGTGCTCTTATTTTTTCTTTTTATTTCCTTTGTATATAACCCAAGGGCTTCATGTAGTTTCCTTAGCTATGAGTTTAAATGTCTGATCTATTTTTCTTCTAAATGTTTTGCTTTTCTGTGTTAACCTTTTTTATCCATCTATATTTAGCTTGGTCTGTAAATAGTAAAAGTGCTGACTGAACTATCTCAAAGGAGAATGAAGAAAATAAAAGTGGACCTGAAAATCAAGGAAATAAAGGAAATCATTTTAACTGTTTATAGTCATTCTTAAAACAGTATTTTGTAGTGAAGTAGTACAAATTCATAGATAGGCTGTCTTCTTAAATGACAGCATATGAGACTATCACTTGCTAAAGACCATTAGCATTTACCATAGATTTAGAGAACATGCAGTCTAAACTATTTCCCTTGATTTTATAGGAAAAAAAAAAATCCATGCTCAGAGAGCTAACGGTCACATAACTAGTTCCTTGGTAGATTGATAAGTATCAGCAAGGTGTTCTGATTTCCATGGAAGCATATTTTCTGTTTAGAAATGATCCTTGTAGTTGATTAATATATTCTTAGGAAAAACCTAGCTAATCATTCAGAATAGCATTTTGTATTATGAACTGATTTCCTTTACTTGTTAATATGTATATGAGATACAAGAAGAGTTTAATTTAAGTAATTTTTACAGTTGTTTTTTTTCGTTGTTGTTATTTTAAAAATGTCATCAGGACTTCTAGCTTCTGGTCAGACATGTAACAAATTTGGAATAATCCCTTCTTTCCTCACAACGAGAAAAACACTGAACAAACTGGAAATTAATTCTTAGATACATCAGAGAACCGAAGTCACAGTGCAAGCTGCTGCCCTGAAAACTGGACAGATAGGCAAATGCAGTAGTCCCTCATCCACAGTTTCACTTTCTGTGGTTTTAGTTAGCTGTGGTCAAACTTTGTCCAAAAATATTAAATGAAAAACTCCAGAAATAAACAATTCATAAGTTTTAAATCGTGTGCCACTCTGAATACATAATGAAATCTCAAGCTGTCTTGCTTTATCCTGCCCTTTGTGCACTGTATCGGTGCTGTACGCACCACCCCCACCTTAATCACTTAGCCTCTGTCTTGGTTATCAGATTGACTGTTGTGGTATTGCAGTGCTTGTGTTCAAGTAACCCTTATTTACTTATTAACGGCCCCAAAGCACAAGGGTAACAATGCTAGAGATTTGGATATTCTCTTACTGTGCCTAACTTATAAATTAAACTTTATCATAGGTATGTATGTATAAGAAAAAAAAAAAGCATAGTGTATATGGGGTTTGGTATTTTCTGTGGTTTCAGGCATCCACCAGAGCTCTTGGAATGTATCCCCTACAGATAAGGAAGACTACTGTATATGAAGAATCACAGCTCACCAGGACCAGAATCTGTTTCTGGAGCCAGAAATTGCGAGGAACACTGAAACGGTAATTGAGTAAATGCTATAAACTATGGCCTAGCTTGAAAGCTAAAAACTCACACTTTTGTGGGTTTTACTACCACAAACCCCATTAAATTCTCAGGGTAAAGAAAGTAGAAAAATTCCCAGTATTTCCTGCAGGTAAAGTGGAGAAGTAACCATTTTAAAATAAGCCCATAGTGTTTCCTTCTCCTTAACAAAGCTCTTCCCTCAAGGAAAACTATTTTGACAGAGCTTAATTGGCTTAGGTTTCACAAGAGCCTAATCAACCTGGGAAAGGGAAATACCCAGCTACAGCCTCCACATGAATGTTTATTGCAGCTTTATTCTTAATTGACAAAAATTGGAGGCAACCAAAATGTCCTTGAATAAGTGAATAGATTTTAAAAAATGATACATTCATATAAAAAATATAATCAAAAGAAATCAAGTCACGGAAAGACAGGGAAGAGCCTTCAATGAGTATTACTATGTTAAAGCGAAAAGTCTGAGTCTGCATACTGTATGTTTCTGTCAATGTAAAATTTGCACTGTACAAAGTTAAACAGACAGGAAAGACTTATTGAGATTATTGCGGTGGAGGAGAGAAACTGAACTCAACCCCACTGAAACAAAATTCAGGAGGATTTTTAAGCACAGGGGCTGTCTAGTGGAAAATTACTGGAGGAAATTAGAGGGAAGGTTGATCAATGAGTGTGTCCAACACATTGAGTTACTCCTGAGTAAATGTTATTCCTGAACAAAAGTTTTTCTCTTTAATTAGGCCATCTGTGTTTCCTAATTGGTGCCTATGTAAGTTATGCCTCAACCCTGGAACAGAGACTGGAAGATAGGGTTGCTATCTCCTTCCATGTTTACATTTCAAAGAAATGGTTCCCTGATCATTAATAAAATCATTTCCCGGGATTGTAAAACTGGCTAGAGGCTGGGAGAAAACGTCCATACATTTCAAAGGGGCAGAGAAAGAGTTTACAATTAAAGTTTTCTAAAGTAAATGCTCTAAGAAAACGAATGTTCGGGGTTTATAGTCAGAAAGAAACCTGTCTACAGTTTAATTAAGCTGAGGAGAATGTTAAGGCAGTGTTGATCATTCCAGCTAAATGCAATTCTGGAAAAGGCAAAACTATGGAGATGGTAGAAAGATGGGTGATTGCCAGACTGGAGAAAATTAGATGATGTGGAGCATGAGAGAGTTTTATGTGCACTGAAACAGTTCTGTATGATATCATAATGATGGATACAAGACATCCCATAGAACTGTACAAGACAAGGAATGAACACCACTGTAAACCAGGACATTTAGTTAATAGTAAAATATCAATACTGGTTCATTGATTATAACAACTGTACTACCATAAATACAATATGCTAATAATAGGGGTAACTGGGTGGTGAGGAGGCTGAGGACTCGAGGGGGGTATATGGAAAAACCTTTACATTTAACTCAAATTTTATGTGAATTTACAACTGTTTAAAAAAATAAAATCTATGCAGTAAAAAAAAAAATTATCACAATCTTTTTATGTTACCCAGTTGTTTCATGTTATTACTATTACCATTCATTTCCTTAAAACGGTATTAGATATATCCTAAATATTTGCTGTATATCACTTGGGATGAAATTATACTTAGATAAATATAAAATACATTGCCTAAAACTATTATTAACATAAAAATTTTGAAAAAAATGTTGAAAGGAGTTTTATTTCATACTTCTTTTTCTGCTACTAGTAATTTAATATACTTATTTCTTGGATTCCATTTAGAAAGTTCCCTTCTAAAGCTTGCTTTGTATGAATTAACTTATTTTTTAATCAAAATTACTCATCATTTCATTAGTTTTGAAGGAAACTATATCATCTTCAGTGTATTTCTGTCTGCAAATTATGGATTAATAAAATCTGAATTATATTTTCAAGGACAACTGCTAAATTTTCTCTGCTACTAATCTTATATAAGTTATCAATCCAGAAAAAAAATGCCTGCTTCTTGTAAAACTGCAATAGCATCAATATATAACTACTTATATTTTGTAATTATAACCATATTAGGGCATGCTTTTCCCAAGATTAAAGTAAAAATTAAAAAATTCTAATACCAATATAGGCACAAAACAGACTGTTTGGTAAATGATATTTGATGCCAGAAAGCAACAATAATATGTTTTCATGTCACTACAGGTCCCACCATTGGTGAGGAAGACCATCCAGAAGGTTACTAAAGATGACATTTTAGAGCCCTTGGTTTACAAAGATATGATGTATTATAAATATATTGCAAGAGATTGTCTATACTTGTTAAAAGCAAACATACTTTTTTTCCAGAGAGTAAATATAATATGGTAAAAAATTCATAGTGCTAGTTTCTCTGAACCTGACTTTTCACTTGGAATATTCATTTGGATTTGCCTCTCCCACCACACTGTCTGGTTAGAAGAGTAAGTTTCTCAGCCCTTATAACTTTGTCTCAAGTGTAGATATAGATAGGAGCCAGTATAAAGCAGCACTAAAAATAACCCTTTCCTTTTTTCTTCTTAGCTTAGTATTGATTGACTTTTTCCAAATTATTATTTAAAGTTAAATGTGATCAAAAGGAAATCATTGCAGAAAATATCAACTCCTTGTAATTAGTAAAATATCCACATACAGATAAGGCTTATACCATTTTACATGTGTTTTCTTGATTCCCAACTCTCAGCTTATCTCCAATGGGGAAATAAAATATATATAGTAAAAAAATCTAAATCACCATGAGATGGATTTATTGCAGTATTACTCAAAGGTACAGCTCTGGACTGGTATTGATTTGCAAATTATTTGTTGCAGGTCCTTGATGAGATATATTTAAATGCTATATTATTTGAAAAATGTAGATAAATTATGATTCACTTGTACAGCCTTCTGATAGAGCAAAAGTATTTTTCATAAATATAAAAGAAATTGGGCTTCTATTTTGTATATTTTTAGTTTTATTTTTCTAGTGTTTTACATTCATTTTAATCTTACTAAAATATCTATGGGCCAGCAAATTGTAAATTAAAAAACAAACAAACAAAAAACCCTTCCTGCTTATAAGGCAGTTGTTCACTGGTTAATTTGCCTCTCTCAGTCTGGCAGAGTTCTGAGGAACAGAGGCCCTGGTGTTAATTTCCAAAGTTCAGATCCCAGGTGTCCTCTTCTTTTCTATGTTACACTGGGTGGTTATTTACCTGTGTCTCTCTCATGATGTACGTGTGGCATTTAGCTCTGTGCCTGACATCACTAAGTGATCAACAAGTGTCAGTAACATCTATTATTGTTATTCTCTTAGTCAAAGGAAATTTCTCATCCCACTTTCTCCCAAGTGAATCCTGTTCAATTCTGCATCCTGGTCTGAGGGACACAAACAACAAAACCCAGGATTTGTCCATGAATGTCTTCCAGGATTATGAGGAGAGACAAAATTATACTTATAAGTTGAGACATTAGCACAGGGAGAAATAACTTTGAAACTTACAACTCCAAGGAATTATAACCTTAACTATGCAATAACTATGCATTAGATGATTAAACAACTATGAAGTTATCAAACTTCTACTTACAATTGGAATATCTGTCTTTCTTACTATATTCAAATGGAAGCAGGATAGCTTCATGATTTTGTTCACTGATATCTATTCTTGGCATCTCAGAGTGTCTCAATAGCGTTTTAGAAGTGTCTCAATAAAGTTTTATTAACTAGATAAATAAACACAAAGTGAACATCAAGGTGTATAGATACTCCTTCTTATCTGCTCTTGGTAGCTCATTTAACAACAGCAGCAGAAGAAAAACAGATCAGAATTCTCTCATTCTGGCAGTTGCTTTTGTCCATACTTTTTTGACTGCCATATAATTTACGTAAAACTATTGTGAGACATCTTCTGGACACTTAATTATACCAAATGATAACCAGTTAACCCTCGGAGACTCTAAAACACTAAGCTTAAAGTTTGGTCTGCAAACAACCTAAGTAATTATAACTGGGGAATGCATTAAACATGAATATTCTAAGCATTTAACTTTTTAAAAACATTTTTATTGGAGTATAATTGCTTTACAATGGTGTGTTAGTTTCTGTTTATAACAAAGTGAATCAGTTATACATATACATATATCCCCACATCTCTTCCCTCTTGTATCTCCCTCCCTCCTTTCCACCCTCCCTATCCCACCCTTCTAGCTGGTCACAAACCACGGAGCTAATCTCCCTGTTCTATGTGACTGCTTCCCACTAGCTATCTATTTTAGATTTGGTAGTGTATATATGTCCATATATATACTACCACTCTCTCACTTTGTCCCAGCTTACCCTTCCCCCTCAACATGTCCTCAAGTCCATTCTCTAGTAAGTCTGTGTCTTTATTTATTCCCGTTTGGCCCTAGGTTCTTCATGACCTTTTTTTTTTTTTTTTTTTAGATTCCACATACATGCGTTAGCATATGGAATTTGTTTGTCTCTTTCGGACTTACTTCACTCTGTATTACAGACACTATGTCCATCCACCTCACTACAAATAACTCAATTTCGTTTCTTTTTATGGCTGAGCAACATTCCATTGTATATATGTCCCACATCTTCTTTATCCATTCATCTGTTGATGGACACTTATATTGCTTCCATGTCCTGGCTATTGTAAATAGAGATGTAATGAACATGGTGGTACATGACCCTTTTTGAATTATGGTTTTCTCAGGGTAAATGCCCAGTAGTGGTATGGTAATGCTATTTTTAGTTTTTTAAGGAACCTCCATACTGTTCTCCATAGTGGCTGTATCAATTTACATTCCCACCAACAGTGTATGAGGGTTTCCTTTTCTCCACACCCTCTCCAGCATTTTGATGGCCATTCTGACTGGTGTGAGAAGGTATTGCATTGTAGTTTTGATTTGCATTTCTCTAATGATTAATGATGTTGAGCATTCTTTCATGTGTTTGTTGGCAATCTGTATATCTTCTTTGGAGAAATGTCTGTTTAGGTCTTCTGCCCATTTCTGCATTGGGTTTTTTGTTTTTTTGATATTGAGCTGCATGAGCTGCTTGTAAATTTTGGAGGTTAATCCTTTGTCAGTTTCTTCATTTGCAAATATTTTCTCCAATTCTGAGGATTGTCTTTTCATCTTGTTTATGGTTTCCTTTGTTGTGCCAAAGATTGTAAGTTTCATTAGGTCCCATTTGTTTAATTTTGTTTTTATTTCCATTTCTGTTGGAGGTGGGTCAAAAAGGATCCTTCTGTGATTTATGTCATAGGGTGTTCTGCTTATGTTTTCCTTTAAGAGTTTGATAGTGTCTGGCCTTGCATTTACGTCTTTAATCCATTTTGAGTTTATCTTGTGTATGATGTTAGGGAGTATTCAAATTTCATTCTTTTACATGTAGCTGTCCAGTTGTCCCAGCACCACTTATTGAAGAGGCTCTCATTTCTCCATTGTGTATTCTTGCCTCCTTTACCTGAGATAAGGTGACCATATGTGCATGGGTTTATCTCTGGGTTTTCTATCCTGTCCACTGATGTGTATTTCTGTTTTTGTGCCAGTACCAACTGTCTTGATTATTGTAGCTTTGTAGTATAGTCTGAAGTCCAGTAGCCTGATTCCTCCAGCTCTGTTTTTCTTTCTCAAGATTGCTTTGGCTATTCAGGGTCTTTTGTGTTTCCATACAAACTGTGCAATTTTTGTTCTAGTTCTGTGGAAACTGCCAGTGGTAGTTTGATAGGGATTGCATTGAAGCTGTAGATTGCTTTCGGTAGAAAAGTCATTTTCACAATGTTGATTCTTCCAATCCAAGAACATGGTCTATCTCTCTATCATTTTGTATCATCTTTAATTTATTTCATCAGTGTCTTATAGTTATCTGCATAGAGGTCTTTTGTCTCATTAGGTAGGTTTATTCCTAGGTATTTTATTCTTTGTGTTGCAGTGGTAAACAGGAGTGTTTTCTTAATTTCACTTTCAGATTTTTCATCATTAGTGTACAGGAATGAAGAGATTTCTCTGCATTAATTTTGTATCCTGCTACTTTACCAAATTCATTGATTAGCTCTAGAAGTTTTCTGGTAGCATCTTTAGGATTCTCTATGTATAGTATCATGTCATCTGCAAACAGTGACAGCTTTACTTCTTCTTTTCCGATCTGGATTCCTTTTATTTCCTTTTCTTCTCTGATTGCTGTGGCTAAAACTTCCAAAACTATGTTGAATAAGAGTGGTGAGAGTGGGCAACCTTGTCTTGTTCCTGATCTTAGTGGAAATGGTTTCAGTTTTTCAACATTGAGGGTGATGTTAGGCTGTGGGTTTGTCTTATATGGCTTTTGTTATATGGAGGTAAAAGTTCCCTTTATGCCTACCTTCTGGAGGGTTTTTTATCATAAAAAGGTGTTGAATTTTGTTGAAAGCTTTCTCTGCTTCTATTGAGATGATCATGTGGATTTTCTCCTTCAATTTGTTTATATGGTGTATCACATAGATTGATTTGCATATATTGAAGAATCCTTGCATTCCTGGGATAAACCCACTCGATCATGGTGTATGATCATTTAAATTTGCTGTTGGATTCTGTTTGCTAGTATTTTTGCATCTACGTTCATCAGTGATATTGGCCTGTAGTTTTTTTTTTTCTTTGTGACATCTCTGTCTGTTTTTTTTAATCAGGGTGATGGTGGCCTCTTAGAATGCATTTGGGAGTGTTCCTCGATCTGCTATAGTTTGGAAGAGTTTGAGAAGGATAGGTGTTAGTTCTTCTCTAATTGTTTGATAGAATTCGCCTGTGAAGCCATCTGGTCCTGGGCTTTCATTTGTTGGAAGATTTTTAATCACAGTCTCAATTTCAGTGCTTGTGATTGCTCTGTTCATATTTTCTATTTCTTCCTGGTTCAGTCTCGGACGGTTGTGCATTTGTAAGAATTTGACCATTTCTTCCAGGTTGTCCATTTTGTTGGCATAGGGCTGCTTGTAGTAATCTCTCATGATCCTTTGTATTTCTGCAGTGTCAGTTGTTACTTCTCCTTTTTCATTTCTAATTCTATTGATTTGAGTTCTCCCTTTTATTCTTGATGAGTCTGGCTAATGGTTTATAAATTTTATTTATCTTCTCAAAGAACCAGTTATATTTATCTTTGCTATCATTTCTTTAATTTCTTTTTCATTTATTTGTGATCTGATCTTTATGATTTCTTTCCTTCTGCTAATTTTTGAATTTTTTTATTCTTCTTTCTCTAATTGCTTTAGGTGTAAGTTTAGGTTATTTGAGATGTTTTTTGTTTCTTAAGTTAGGATTGTATTGCTATAAACTTCCCTGTTAGAACTGCTTTTGCTGTATCCCATAGGTTTTGGGTCATTGTGTTTTCATTGTCATTTGCTTCTCGGCATTTTTTGATTACCTCTTTGATTTCTTCAGTGATCTCTTGTTTATTAAATAGTGTATTGTTTAGCCTCCATATGTTTGGGTGTTTTTCCAGATTTTTTCCTCTAATTGATATCTGATCTCATAGTTTTGTGGTCAGAAAAGATACTTGATATGCTTTTAATTTTCTTAAATTTACCAAGGCCTGATTTGTGACCCAAGATATGATCTATCCTGGAGAATGTTCCATGAGCCCTTGAGAAGAATGTGTATTCTGTTGTTTTTGGATGGAATGTCCTATAAATATCTATTAAGTCCATCTTGTTTAGTGTATCATTTAAAGCTGTGTTTCCTTATTTATTTTCATTTTGGATGATCTTTCCATTGGTGGATGTGGGCTGTTAAAGTCCCCTACTATGATTGTGTTACTATCTATTTCCCTTTTTATTGGTGTTAGTATTTGTCTTATGTATTGAGGTGCTCCTATGTTGGGTGCATAAATATTTACAATTGTTATAACTTCTTCTTGGATTGATCCCTTTATCATTAGGTAGTGCCCTTCTTTGTCTCTTGTAATAGTCTTTGTTTTAAAGTCTATTTTATCTGATATGAGAATTGCTAGTCCATATTTCTTTTGATTTCCATTTGCATGGAGTATCTTTTTCCTTCCCCTCATGTTCAGTCTGTGTGTGTCCTTAGGTCTGAAGTGGGTCTCTTGCAGACGGCATATATACAGGTCTTGTTTTTGTATCCATTCAGGCAGTCTATGTCTTTTGGTGGGAGCCTTTAATCCATTTACATTTAAGGTAATTATCAATATGTATGTTCCTATTCCCATTTTCTTAATTGTTTTGGGTTTGTTATTGTAGGTCTTTTCCTTCTCTTGTGTTTCTTGCCTGGACAAGTTCCTTTAGCATTTGTTGTATAGCTGGTTTGGTGGTGCTTATTTTTCCTAGCTTTTGCTTGTCTGTAAAGGTTTTAATTTCTCCATCAAATCTAAATAAGATTCTTGCTCGACAGAGTAACCTTGACTGTAGTTTTTTTTTTTTTTTCATCACTTTAAATATGTCCTGCCACTCCCTTCTGACTTGCAGAGTTTCTGCTGAAAGATCAGCCATTAACCTTATGGGGATTCCCTTGTACGTTATTTGTTGTTTTTCCCTTGCTGCTTTTAATATTTTTTCTTTGTATTTAATTTTGATAGTTTGATTAATATGTGTCTTGTCATGTTTCTCCTTGAATTTATCCTTTATGGTACTCTATGCTACCTGGACTTGGTTAACTATTTCCTTTCCCATATTAGGGAAATTTTCAACTATAATCTCTTCAAATATTTTCTCAGTCACTTTCTTTTTCTCTTCTTCTTCTGGGACCCCTATAATTCGAATGTTGGTGCGTTTAATGTTGTCCCAGAGGTCTCTGAATCTGTCCTCAATTATTTTCATTCTTTTTTCTTTATTCTTCTCTGCAGTAGTTATTTCCACTATTTTATCTTCCAGGTCCCTTATCTGTTCTTCTGCTTCAGTTATTCTTCTGTTTTTCCCTTCTAGAGAATTTTTAATTTCATTTATTGTGCTGTTCATCACTGTTTGTTTGCTCTTTAGTTCTTCCAGGTCATTGTTAAACATTTCTTGTATGTTCTCCATTCTATTTCCAATATTTTGGATCATCTTTACTATCATTATTCTGAATTCTTTTTCAGGTAGACTGCCTATTTCCTCTTCATTTGTTATGTCTGGTGGGTTTTTACCTTCTTTCTTCATCTTCTGTGTGTTTCTTTGTCTTCTCACTTTGCTTAACTTACTGTGTTTGGGGTCTCCTTTTCTCAGGCTGCAGGTTCGTAGTTCCCATTGTTTTTGCTGTCTGCCCCCAGTGACTAAGTTTGGTTCAGTGGGTTGTTTAGGATTCCTGGTGGAGGAGACTAGTGCCTGTGCTCTGGTGGATGAGACTGGATCTTGTTTTTCTGTTGGGCAGGTCCACGTCTGGTGGTGTTTGTTTGGGTGTCTGTGGACTTATTATGATTTTAGGCAGCCTCTCTGCTAATGGATGGGGTTGTGTTCCTGTCTTGCTGGTTGTTTGGCATAGGTTGTCCAGCACTTTAGCTTGCTGGTCATTGTGTGGAGTTGGGTCTTGGTGTTGAGATGGAGATCTCTGGGAGATTTTTGCCATTTGATATTACATGGAGCTGGGACATCTCTGGTGGACCAATTTCCTGAACTTGGCTCTCCCAACTTAGAGGCACTACCCTGATGCCTGGCTGGAGCACTAAGAGCCTATCATCCACACAGCTCAGAATAAAAGGGAGAAAGAAAGAAAGAAAGAAAGAAAGAAAGACAGAAAGAAAGAAAGAAAGAAAGAGTAAAAATTACTTATTAAAATAACAAACAAAAAATAATTATTAAAGAAATTTTTTTAAGTAATTAGAAAGAAAGAAAGAAAGAACAACCAAACCAAAAAATAAATCCACCAATGTTCACAAACACTGAAAACTATACTAAAAAATCAAGCAAACAAACAAAAAAATGGACATAGAGAAACCTAGGACAAATGATAAAAGCAAAGCTATACAGACAAAATCACACACAGAATCATATGCATACACAGTCACAAAAAGAGAAAAAGGGAAAAAAAAAAAAAAAAAAATATATATATATATATAGTTGCTCCCAAAGTCCATCTCCTCAGTTTGGGATGATTCATTGTCTGTTCAGATATTCCACAGATGCAGGGTACATCAAGTTGATTGTGGAGCTTTAATCTGCTGCTCCTGAGGCTGCTGGGAGAGATTTCCCTTTCTCTTCTTTGTTTGCACAGCTCCTGGGATTCAGCTTTGTATTTGGCCCCGCCTCTGCATATAGGTCACCTGAGGGCATCTGTTCTTCGCTCAGACAGGATGAGGGTAAAGGAGCAGCTGCTTCAGGGGCTCTGACTCACTCAGGCCAGGGGGAGGGAGAGGTACAGAGTGTGGGGTGAGCCTGCGGCGTCAGAGGCAGGCATGACGTTGCAACAGACTGAGGTGCACCATGTGTTCTCCCAGGTAAGTTGTCCCTGGATCACGGGACCCTGGCAGGCTCCTGGGAGGGGAGGTGTGGAGAGTGACGTGTGCTTGCACATAGGCTTCTTGGTGGCTGCAGCAGCAGCCTTAACATCTCATGCCCGTCTCTGTGGTCCATGCTGCTAGCTGCTGCTCGCGCCCGTCTCTGGAGCTCCTTTATGTGGCGCTCTTATTCCCCTCTCCTCGTGCACAAGGAAACAAAGAGGCAAGAAAGTCTCTTGCTTCTTAGGCAGTTCCAGACCTTTTCTAGGACTCCTTCCCAGCTAGCTGTGGGGCTCTAGTCCCCTTGAGGCTGTGTTCATGCAGCCAACCCCAGTCCTTGCCCTGGGATCCGACTGAAGCCGGAGCCTCAGCTCGCAGCCCACGCCTGCCTCGGTGGGTGAGCAGACAAGCCCCTTGAGCTGGTGAGTGCTGGTCAGCACCAATCCTCTATGCAGGAATCTCTCTGCTTTTCCCTTTGCACCCCTGTTGCTGAGCTCTCCTCCATGGCTCTGAAGCTCCCCCCTTCCTCCACCCACAGTCTCTGCCCATGAAGGGCCTTCCTAGTGTTTGGAAACCTTTCCTCCTTCACAGCTCCCTCCCACTGGTTCAGGTCCCATCCCTATTCCTTTGTCTCTGTTTTTTCTTTTTTCTTTTGCCCTACCCAGGCACATGGGGGAGTTTCTTGCCTTTTGGGAGGTCTGAGGTCTTCTGCCAGTGTTCAGTAGGTGTTCTGTAGGAGTTGTTCCACATGTAGATGTATTTCTGACGTACTTTTGGGGAGGAAGGTGATCTCCACGTCTTACTCTTCTGCCATCTTTAAGCCTTTAACATTTAAGAAGCACTGGTATGCAGAAGTCTATTTGTCATAACCTGGCACCATCTCCTTTTAGTTAAATGTTATATGTCTCAGATTAATCACTGATTTTTCAAATATTGCATTTATAGCAATCATTGTTTTTTGTCGAAATCACAATTCTTGAGACAACCTGACAAAAGCTGTGGACTCACACTCAAAAAACCCCAAATAAATGTATTCATAAATATATTCATAAAGATTACACAAGTGTTTAATTTCAAGAGATTCATGAAGTCTCCAGAAGAAAATGGACCCTGAGTTTACAATTCTTTCTTATTAGGTTTTAAAAATACCCTCTGCTCTGTTCCCACCCATAAATTTTTTTTCTCAAAAGTGCTTTATTCCTTTACCTTTCACTTACTTTTTTTTCTCATATATTCAGAGATGTCCTTAAAAATATCAAATGATGAGCTTCTCTGGTGGCGCAGTGGTTGAGAGTCTGCCTGCCAATGCAGGGGACACAGGTTCGTGCCCCAGTCCGGGAAGATCCCGCATGCTGCGGAGTGGCTGGACCCGTGAGCCAGGGCAGTTGAGCCTGTGTGTCCGGAGCCTGTGCTACACAATGGGAGAGGCCACAACAGTGAGAGGCCCACATACCACAAGAAAAAAAAAATTTCAAATGACAACATATTTCCTTTAAAATATTTGTATAGGAATTTAAGACAGAATGTTCCTCTCTCTTTTAATAGTAAGTTCCATATTTTGATTACAGATATATCCATATGTTTTTAATATGTTTTTGTCATACATTTCTTTTTTAACTCTTGTTTTCTTCTTCCTTCTTTCCTTGTATTATATTTAAGTGGTTTAGATTTTTTCATTTTTGATTTTGTCCCCAACTTGTTTTGAGATTGACATTGTTTTATTTTTAGTTTAGTTAATATTATAAATGTTTGACATCCATTCTAAACATATATTAAAAAATTCAATCATTTTACTCTTGTAACTCAAATATTTAAAAATATTTAAAATCATTTAACACCAAATTCTACCCTCTCATGTTCTCCTTTTGTAGTGTTAAACCACAAAAATTAATCATTAATATGTAGTTTTTTACCCAATATTTATACAAGAGCAGCCTTACAATTTATTTTCACTAACATGGTGGGTCTTCCAGTGGTTAATTTGAATTTTCATTTCTGAAAATATCATCACCCTCATTCATTAATGCTAGTTGGAGATATTTTCCTCTTGACTTATGGTAGTTAAGGTTGCTGATGAAAAGTCACTTTTCACAAGTAATCCATTTTGTTTTTTTTCTAGTAGCTTTTGAGATTTTATTTTTGGGAGGAGTAATCTGCATTTTTATTATTATGCACCTTTATTATTATTATGCATGCTTATTACTATGTATTTTAATCCTTTGGAGATGACTCATGACTTTTCAATCATGAGAAATTATTTACTATTGGATTTTAAATATTGTTTTTTTTCCCCATTTTCAATTTATCTTTGGTTTTTATTTTCTATTTTACCAAATTCTCTTTCATAATTTACACTCTGACACTTTTGCTTCAGTGTGTGTACTTTTCTTTGATCTATGTTCTAAAATCAAATTCTTTTTTAAGATAAAATTAGTCTAACTGCTAATATGTCTATCATAATTTCCCATTCAAATAATTATTTTTTTTATTCCAACATGCCTATTCTTTTCTCTACTGTTATGCAATTACCTTATGATTTCTCTAACTTTATTTGTGTTATGTATATTTTAAACATTCTTATTTTGGAAACTCTATCAAATCTTTCTGTTGTTTCTTATGTTTGGTAAGAAAATTATCCAAATTTTATGTCAGCTGACTTCATCTCTTGAAGTTTTCTTTCCTTAGTTAATTTTTAATTTGTTTTTCTTGACTCAACTTCAAACAGTTTGTTTTGATGGAATACCAATCTGTGTTGTGTTGTGTAGACATGTATGGGATATCTAGTCTTGATGTCATTTTAAGATTGATGCCTTTGGTTGAAATTACTAAACTAAGCATTTAGTAAGATTTTGGGTCCAGCATATATGTTTACTGAAGTCTGCTCTGTATTTACTTTTTGGAGAATAAAAGACTTCCCAGCCTACCTCTGAGCCTATGATCAATAAGAAGATTATTTGCAGTTTCCCAAGAATTGTGGGTGGAGCATTTGTAATCCCTGTTTCACAGATGTGACAGTGATTTGCGGATCTACTTTATACAATTAGATCAGTTTCAAACTCAGTTTTAGCTTTCCCTTTTGGCAGGATTCTACGAATTTTCTCCTGTCATCACAATGTAATTAAAACCTCAACTCCACAATCAGTGTCTTATTGTCTTTTGATATTTTGTGAGTTGCTCAGCTTCAGTTTGTGATCATTTAATATTATTTTTGGCAGCTGGAATGTTCTTATTTATTTTTTCTCCTTCTATATTATGTGGTATTAGAAAATATCTAGCATTTTATGTGTTTTTAATAAGAGAACCCTTTCTTCTAATTCAGTTATTTTTGCCATAGTAACCATAAGTCCTCATTATCACTAGTTTGCATAATACATAACTTGAAATGTAGTTATTTTCCCCAACATATCTATAAATATGGGAAACTTGGCATTTTCCAAAGTTTTGTAATTAATTTAAATCTTGACTGATGAGCATATTAAGAGTTGCTATTTCTAAAAAAAATAAAAAATAAAAAAAATCCTTGGGTGTTATAACTAAAAATTGCCTAACAATGTATGAAAAATCATTTTCAAAGATTATTTAATACATTTCAAATTTAGTGTGTTTTACACTGTGTATGAAAGTGATCATTTTGTTCAAATCTGTTATAAAATATATCTTGTGTGGTAAGTGTGATCAGGAAAACTGAAGAATTAAAGTGTTGCAAGAAGCTCCTTTTTAAAAATGTAACCCTGTTGCTTGTCAGATCTTCATTCTTAATATTACATTTTACTTTTGTGTTTAAAATGGAAAGGAAAGGTTAAAATACTATCAAAATTGATATTCCTAACTTTTATTTGTAATGCTTTTAGTTATAGACTCATGCAATCTCTAAATTGAAATATACAAACTCTTCCCAATTTTGAATCATAAATCTGCAGGTCAAGGGCTTCCCTTGTGGTGCAGTGGTTGAGAGTCCGCCTGCTGATGCAGGGGACATAGGTTCGTGCCACGGTCCGGGAAGATCCCACATACTGCGGAGCGGCTGGGACCGTGAGCCATGGCCATTGAGCCTGCGCGTCTGGAGCCTGTGCTCCACAACGGGAGAGGCCGCAACAGTGAGAGGCCCGCGTATCGCAAAAAAAAAAAAAAAAAAAAAAAAAAATCTGCAGGTCATGAAAATAAGTTTTATGCATTTTAAATAATATTGAAAGGGAATTTTTGCCAGCAAATTTTATTGTGATATACATATTAAATATATTTACATATGCATTGAAACATACTAATAATTTGTATCTTATTAAAAATTATTGAGAAATTTTAGTACTATGTCAAGGAATCTATAAATTATATAATGTTCCATGATAAGTTTGAAGGCTTAACTTTTCCAAGTTGACATGAAATACTTTTAATATAGTGTCTCCATCTACACATTAAACCATGCTGATTTTATTGTAAATGTAAGTTATTAGATTTGTGTTGATTTGAAACTTTTAAATATTTGATGTAAAGCTTGACAACAATTTTAAGTTGCAATCTATGACAACAAACAGTTGTCATGAATCCATGTCAATAAACAGCTGAGAAATTTAAAGTTACAATTCACGAAAATGAAAAGTTTTAATTAAAAAAATTGTGAAAAATTTTCTATATCTATCCTTTATCTTTTGTATTCTGTGTGTAACAACATTTTCAGAAGAAAAAAGAGAGGTTTAATTATGTGCAGAATTTTATCTTAATTGCTTCAACTTGAAGGAGTAGAGTAAGAGGAAACATGTATGTTAATATGGTAAAGAAATATGTATATCATAAATAACTTCACTAATGCAATAATTCATTATTTGATTTATTGATGATATATGATTGAATCAATTTTCAATTATCTTTTCAAAGGGCATTTATTATTGCTTATAAAATAGGATAATTATTAACTTTCATTTGCATAGCATATTTTATTTAATTTTGTTTAACTGAAAGTTAGAAATTAATTAGAAAAACAAAGATGCAAGTCCATTAACAATAGACTTTTGAAATTGTGCCAAACAATGAGTGGCTAGAAATAACAAATGGTATATTTGAATTCAAATTGCCTGTCTTATCGCTACCATGGGGCATGGATCCTTCAGAACCCCTCTATCTCACGTCATGAGATCAACTACAACATGTGTATTCTCTGGGTACATGTACTTTTCCAAGCAGCAGGATTCATAGTCTCATCAGATTTTCTAAAAGACCTAGAAATAGAAGAAATATTTCTAAACCCACTTGCAGGGGTGGACTAGATCCATTAAGTGTAACATTCTCTGTGATTATGTAACCTAATGAACTTTAAGAGTATTTTATTTTACAGGGTTAGAAGAATACAGGACTATACTTCTCTTTTAGGTTAAAGTTGAGGGGAGGTGGAATTGAGATGTTTTTGATTGAGAAGAACATGAATTTATATATTTTAAAAAGCATATGCTCTTAAATGTACACATTTCAGAATACTGTTCCCCATAACCACCTCTTCAGTTTGTCATGAACTATTTGATCTCATGCTATTACCTTTTTCTTTGGCATATGTCAGTATAGAATGTCAGACAAGTTCGGGAAAGGGAGTTGTGAATTGAGAGAACATCTAATCTAATTTTCTTTTAAGTTACATTTCAGAATTGAAGACTAATTTAAATTCCCAATGACAAAACAAAACAAACAAAACAAAACAAAAAGCTAGAGATAAGGTAGAAGTCAAAATGAACATAAAAATAAAAGCCACTCTTCTGCTTTCAGGTTTGACTTTTCACCTCACTGTCTTACATTGCCTAGAAAAATAATAGAAATCACCCCAGGAAAACATTCACAGGTTAACCGAACTGTTAGTTACTATTTGCTTTACCATTACCAATTGTTCCCATAGTTAGGGATAAAACAGGAACCCAGTTGCTAATATACGTAGGGTAGCATTGAAACAAAACTGGCCTCAGGCAAAATCACAAGCTGGGATCAGTCCTTGGAGGTTTTAATTTATTTTGCCAAGGGTGTTTTTCCACTGTTCATTATCTTCTACCAACAATCGTGTTAGACTCCTTGAATTGTTGTTTTACCCCTTGGGTAGAGTATTCCAGTAATTTAAGCCTATAGTCATTCCACAACATAAAAATATGAAAACCACTGTATACTATTGTAAGGTCCTGGCTCAGAATTTTTAATATTTTACTGCCTTAATTGTGTCAATCTACAGAATATTTCTGGGGAAGTTACATGGATTTGAAAAACTTTGTATATACAGCTGAAAGATCTCTTAGATGGTGACTGGCAGTGGGAAGGAAATGAAATAAAAAATAATTTGGAGAATCAGGAAAAATATAAGGGGGCATGTCACGTATTGGCCATTGCATTGATGTGGGGAAATTCTTCTATAGAACAGGAAACTTCTTTAAATGTGAGGCATTGAGTTCTAAACCTGCATATACATTTAATAATAAATAATAATAATAATAATTGCCATTTACTGAGTATGTACTATTTGCCAGGAACTCTTGACCACTTTGAATATATAACATTAATACTGACAATATTTACTTACATTGATCTATTTTATGGAGGACACTGAAACAAGAAGATAAAATATTTAAAAACTGAAAACCATTTTGCTTTGGGCTTCAGAAACAGCTTTCCAGAAAAGAAGATGTTCTCAGGATTTCCTTTAATGGAAAACAATAAACACTTAATGAAAAGTTGAGGTATTAAAAATGGAAGGAAAGAAAGAAAAACATTATAGATGGAAAGAGTGAAATGCACAAAGGAACTGGTTTGAAAACAAGAAATATACAAAATTTTCAAAATTATTGGACTGCAAAATGAGGAGGTAAGAAAGAGCAAGGCTAAAGCAGAAAGGATTTGACATATGCAGCTTTCTGGCAATTACTGATAATGATTCCGGATCTATTAAGAAGAAAAGAGGATTGGAAAGATGCAAGGAAGCTCACAGGATAAAAAGAAGTCCTGAAGATTCAACCCCAGAAAATGGGCACAACCCAAGGAAGAGAGACTGTGGAGAATACAGTCACTCACACCATGGGCCTTGCCTGGTCAAGACACCTCTCTTGGACCTCAGTAACAGTGGCTTTGCCACAAAAGACTTCACAGCCCTCACTGGATGCTTTCCACTACTACTCGTAGAAAACGTGACAGCCTCGA
Organism: Orcinus orca; assembly: GCF_937001465.1. Classification (NCBI taxonomy): domain Eukaryota; kingdom Metazoa; phylum Chordata; class Mammalia; order Artiodactyla; family Delphinidae; genus Orcinus; species Orcinus orca. The sequence continues at coordinate 41,886,149 of NC_064576.1, read as the reverse complement.
ATAACTTCCAGTTGATATGAATCTTCGAGTCACTCCTTCTTGTTACAAATCTTTCTTGGAAGAGTCCATTTGGTCAATCTTGGTTCACATATATATGTCTCAGCTGACATCATGCCAGGTGACGTAATTACTTTGTGGTTACATTTAGCTTCTAAAGGATGACACCAAAATTCACAAAATGGAGGCATCTCACAAATAGGACTGGGGTTATGTCATAGAGAACAGCTTATTGGAGGAATAAATCTAAAATTAGGCTTAAATTTTTAATAATGGAAGCCTTCATTTTGCAAGATTCACACATGTTTGAATTTCAGTTACCAAGGCTTATCTCACTAACAATAATTCCTCAACAAGCAGTTCACATTTTAATTTTTACTGTTAAATTAATTAATTAAACAAGGAGGCCATTAGACTGAAGGGGCTCTAATATGGGGACAGCCTACAAAAGCCAACTAATATCTAAACTTGTAAATGCCTCAAAGTTTTGAAAACAAAATGCTAAGGACAACCAATAACAAACAGCCAAGTAGGCTTTAAGCTAGAGCCAATCAAATAACTTCCTTTCTTTGCTTCTGCACCTTCTCTATATGTCTTTCCCTTGTCTCTTGTTGGCACATCACTCCTAACCATTTCCTGGTTTGGCACTGCCCAACTGGATTCAATTTTTGCTCAAATCAACTATTAAAAATTTTAATGTGCCTCAGTTTATCTTTTAACAATTCATTAACTGTGAGTAAGTACATAAAGAACAAACTTTCCTGCTAGTTCTACATTCCACAAATCATTACGTAAATAAAATGAACATCAGGATCAGTTACAAATAATGTATTTTTTTTCAAATTCTGTAGGTAGTTGGTCACTCTGCATCTGTTAATAAGTTCATGCACAGACAGCAAAGCATGAAATTGTGTTGATTCCTTGTCTCCTAGTGATAAACTCATTGTGTTACCATGATTACAGCATACATTTTAAAAATGACTGCAGAGCTCTTTGAGAAAATTATGTATATAAATGCTAGATAACAACATGTATATCTAATTTGTTCCTGCATTATAGGATATCTAAGGCTGCAGCAATTTTGAAACCTCCTGAATATCAAGTAGATATTCATTCTTCTTTTGCATCACTTTTCTTTTCTCTCCATATGATACTGTCAACAGCAGACATTGAATTGAATCATAAATTCAACAAATATTGAATGTCTATTAGAATTCAGACATTTTGCTAGGCACTAGAATTCAGAAAAAATCTATCACTATTTAACCAATTCTACAATTTTAGTTCTATTTCTCCAATTCTTGACATTTATACACAGTATTTAACTAAAATAATGTTATGTGTTTTTCTATTGAATCCTTTATATCCTCACACTAGCATTTTCTCTACAACCTGACTTTCTAAAAATTCCCACTCTTAGCAATTGTACTCCACAGATAAACCAATATGCTGATGTTTCCACCAATTAATTGCATTTTATTTTCTCTTTTGTGTTTAGTAAAAATAGTTTATAATCATTTACTATTTTATTTTACTTCATTTCATTTCATTTCATTTCATTTTTTGGCTGTACCACATGACTTGTGGGATCTTAGTTACCCCACCAGGGATCAAACCCAAGGCCACCAGCAATGAAAATGCTAAGTCCTAACCACTGGACCACCAGGGAATTCCCTCATTTACTCCATTTTATATTTACTAAACTATTACTAGGTATCAAGCTTACTCTGTTATACTTTTAATCCTTTTACACTCATTTTATTTTTCATTAATCTGTGAATAGGAAACTTCTCGGCTAAAAATTCTTTGAAACATTTTCTCATCTGCAAAATTCTGATTGTTTATAACTCATTTCCTTGTCTAGAACTTTAAACTATTATTTGCTCCACACTTTTAATCAGGAATACTCAAGATCAGACACAATTCACTTATCTTAGAAAAGTATGAAGTAATAATAATAATAGGTTTCCTCAATGTGAGAGGAGAGTCTAGCAGCCTAAGCTGTACTCCAACATTTGAGCATTTGGATTTTGATATTTCCTGGAAAGTATATGTCTTAGGAAAATATGTTTTAAATCTAAGTGTATCCAATATCCCCCTAAAAATTACTAAAAACATCCAAGTTATTTTTAAATTATACAGAATAATAAAAATATATATTATATATGTCATTAAAACATTGCTAAGGTGAATAGAATAAACATACAATATAAATGAATAGATATAAGATACTGATTTTCTGATATGAAGATTTACAAAATGGAGGTGACTAAAGTAGTTCAAGTCACATTATATCTTGTTTGGACTATTGTGATTGTTTCCTTCCTGTTTTCCTTACATCTAGCTCTCTTCACCACACTTGGAAAACTTCCACATTCTTGTTATGGCCTGCAAGATTTTGCATATTTTGGTCTATAGCTTTCTCTTCAAATTAACCTTATTCTACTTTTCCGTTACCCAGTGTACTCCAGAAACTCCAGTAATACTCAGTTCTTGAAATTCAAATCTGGGCCTTTGGAGTTGCTTCTTTCCTCAACTTGGAATAGTATCTACCCTCACTCCCATGTTTATTTGCTCAAAACATAGGGCATTTCAGTTTAGGTAAGTTAAAATTACTTTTTGCACCTAACATTACAGTATATATAACTTTCTTCATTGAAAAGTCAACATACCAGCCTTTATTATTATAAGGGTAAAAATGACTATCATAAATATGATAATCTGGATTGTTTGTTAAAAGTGTTGTTCTATTTTGCCATCATTAGGTTCAAAGTTTTAACTGCTTTAATTTCCTTAACATTTTTTGGTGAAGTTATTAAGAGACCATGTTAAATTACTATCATGACTAATAGAGATATTCTGACAGAGGTAAAAATGCTATTCTTTAAATAGCAAATACACATATGTCTTGAATTATGTGTGTAAATATACCACTCATACATTCTGGATGAGACAACTATGACTCAAAAAAGAAAGAAAATAGAATTTTGAAAGAAGATTTAAATAATAAGAAGAAAGACTATGGATGTATTTGTATAAGTTTTATACATAAGATCTTTACAAAAGAATCTTTTTATCAGCTATTTTTGTTACAATTTCTTTGTATCTAATCTACATACACTTTACATGAATATAAATCAAGGTCAACTTAATATTATTAAAATAATATATATTTTTATTTTCAAATGTTTTAATTTTTATTTTAGAATATTTCAGTCAAAAATTATCACAGGAACTCATACATAATCTCTAACACATCATTTTTACATATATTTTCTATCACATAAATTTTTATTCCTTCGTTTATTAAAAAAATTGTCAGCTTAAAGTCAATAATGATTTAAGCTTAAATATTAGCAATTGCCAAACTGAAATCTAGTATATACATTTGGATAGTTTAGAAAAAATATTTAGTTTATACAGAGGAAAAAAATATTGTAATGACTGCTAACCTTGCAATAGTAGGAGCAAAATAATTTGTAAACTGTTAAAAAAGATAAAAAGGAAAGCAACATATATTGAAAAGATCAACTTACTTTTTGCCCGAGTCTCCATTTCATATTATTTAAAAATATATGCAACACCTACTTTACTCAGCCTCTAGGCATTTAAATGCAAGAAATAGATATGGCATATGAGAATGAAGGAGAAAGAAGAGAGAGTCTATTTGTGTCTACAACATAAGAAAATGGATAGGAATAAAGTTGGAACGGTTGCCTTTAGAGAAGTATTTTTGACTTTTTATAGGTAGATTTCCAAAAGTTCAGCTTAGGGGGCAAGGAAGAACACTTCTGATTTTATCCAACTGGAAAGAGGTCATTTGGGGTTACTGAGAAAGTCACAAAGTGTAAGCAGAAATTGCTAGTTGCTAACAGAAGCTAATTCTCTTAACTGTATGTTGGCAAACTTGACCTATTTATCATTATGATATTAAAATATAAATACTGAGGATATTAAGTCATGGAGATCTTAAATGGCTTGCTCAGTTTAAGCTGTGCTTAAGAATGGAGTTATTTTACAGCTGGAACTAGGATAGCTCTATGTTTATTTCTGAATATGCCTGGATAACTGGTACTTACCCCTGGAAGAGATAAGGATGAGATGACCTAGCTAGTGACTTATAATGAACACATTGTTAAAAGTTTGAAACTCCCCTGCAATTTAGATGGATGGTTTGCACCTGGTTCAACCACTTACAAAGCAGGACTTTATAGCTTCTTGACCAATGAGGTATAATATGTACCTCAATAAACTCATGCCTGAGCTCCCTGAAACTGAAATATGTTGCATATTTCTTGAGGTTTAGAATCCAACATGTGTTCCTTGTGACTAAGTACACTAGCTTCTGTACCCACAAATATTCAGGCGTCTCCATGACTGCATTTTCTTTCTCTTCTTGTTGAGACAGGCTGGGACCTGGGACCCTTTGCTGTAGTGCTACAGTGCTTGCACCTGGACAAATGTCTTCTCTAGCAACAAGATACAAAGAAACTATATGGGACTAAAAATAACTGCATACATGTGGCAGTTAGAGCAAATTCTGGACAAAAAATACAAAGAAACCAAACACTCAACTGCCACTTTTGAAGAGCCTGGAGCAAAAGCAGGGGATAGGGAGCAAAAGCAAGGTACTGAACATGCCCCCTGCACACAACACCACCTAAGGGGTGGGCAAATCACCTAAGCCACCCCTCCAGACTGAGCCCTGGACACACCCCTATGCTCACCCCATATGAGGAAAAAGCTTGTCTCCCACTCAGGGAGCAAGTGAGCAAGGGAACCTATTACTTGTTCTCACTCTCTCTGCTGCAGCAGGGGGCCACAATAAAGCCTTGCCTGAATTTCTTGTCTGGACTCTAGTCAATTTCTATTGATTGGGGAAGGCCAAGAACCCTGGTCGGTATCATTGTGTCTTATCATTTACATTTATTAGAGCTTTATATGAGCATAAACCTCTGAATCCTTGTGACTCCTTTCAATTATCTGATACTGCATAATCAGTGAAATAGTGAATCATGAGAAGAAACAGAAGTGTAATGCAGTCCTCCTTATTTAATATTCATAGTTTATCAATTTTTCTTAGGAAAATTAACTAAATTTTAAAATTTAAACATTAGCTTATTTTTAAAATACATAGATAGGAAATTTTATGAGTGATTAATTCATGACATGAAATGTGTTTTTTTTTTTTTTTACAAGTGTAACAATGATAATGTAACTAAACTAAGTAAATCACTGAATTATATTCTGAAGATATGTATAAATAAATAATATATGTTAAAACACATTTCCATCTCTCAAAGTGTACATGTAATTGAATAAATTCAACAGGAGTTTTTGTTGTTTTTCAGAAAATAGACTATTCATTTGGATCCTATATATAAAATGGAAAAAAAAATGTGTTGTCTGTCAAAACTTCAGAGTAAAACGTATTTCTGAAATATTTATCTCTATAGCACTACTCATTTACAAAGCAATTATGCTACTTTTAATGGATTGATAATGGAACAGAACTTGGAATTATTAATCTTTTTGGAAACTATTTTTTGACATAAAAAGTAAGACATTGCCTTGAATGACTGAAAATGATTACAGATACAGAGAACAGTTATTAGCCAACCAAATCTTAATTATCATAAAATTAAATTTCCAAATATTTGAGTTAGATTTCTATATCTACAGAGCTGACTGTCTTTTACCAATTATTTAGACATTTGATGATTAATTAAAATATTTTTTCTAAAACTTTCCTATAAGACATTGGAGTGAGTTATCCATGATTCTTCAATAAAGTTATAGAGATAAATTATATGACATGGGATGTATTAGTAGCAAAAACTAAGTAACTATAATAATCCACAATACTTCTGATGCTATAAAAATATCTATGGAATAATAAATACTTGAAAAAATAAATAAAGAATGAATAAAAATTTCAGGAAATGAAGAGCTTTATAATTTGTCAAAGAATATAAAGCTTTAGTTTAGCAATCAGTTTTAAAAGCAGTTTTAAGATAATGCAATGTTTTAAAGTTTTGAAAGCAGTGTTATGATAAAAATATGAAAAGATTGCCAATCAAAACTGAGCACCAAGTCACTAACATATAAATCCATAAACAAATGCACTTTTAAGAAAATGAAACCATCAGAATCTTTTTCTTTTTCCAGCTCTGTACTGCTCTCTGAAAAAGGGGACCAAAGTGCTCTAAAGAAAGTGGCATGTAGAATACCCCCTTATTTTGAATATTAGATAATAGTTCAATTTCTCTATTCAACTCATTTAATTTGCTATTCCTCATGCTTGTGTGTCTTTTTTCCTGTAATAACTACCATCACTTATCCACTTAATGTAAAATTCTACCTTGAGGTCAGGTCTAACTCAATGTAATTGAAAATAATTCTCAGTCTATTGGAAATTTCAGGCCAGACAACAATTGCATCCTATGAAGAAGAGTGCAATTCCCTCAGGCTGAAGCCCTGAGAAGCCTGAGGCTTAAATACAATGAAGGATATTTTTTCCCCTGTTTGTTTTTTTTCTTGCTAAAATATCATGCTTGTTAAAGCCATCTAAATGTGTAGATCGATAAACAGGAAGGAAGGCTTTCAGCCTGATATGTCACAGAGGTAGACAGCATCACCTGTAGTCACAGTTCCCTATTTTGGCAGATTTGGTTTCAGAGACATCAAAACTCACTCAAACAGGAACAAAGGAATTTGAGGATTACTGGAAAAATAAGACTTCAGAAAAGTACATATGTATATGAAAAGATTTCTGCCTGTTCCTTGCAGAATTATAGGATTAATTATTCACTTTCATGAATTTGAAATCTATATACAAGGAGAAAGAAAAACTTCACCTGTCGCTTATCACAAAGTCAATGAGATATTATTAACAATGACACCTAGTGGTGAAAGAGCTTTGCCACAAAAGCTCCATTAAAAATGTGGTCTAAATTAATCTGACCCTATCTTGGTTTAACATGCATGACCTATTTTATCTTATGCTTCAGTGGAGACCTGCATATATTCAAATTTTTATTGTAGGCCACCTGTGTTTCTCAAAGGGTTATCTGTGGATTGTGTGTGTCACAATAATGTAGGGTGCCTGTTTAAAATGCACAATTTAATCCTTCATGGTAAAGACAAGAAGTATCCATGGTTTAAGAGATCTGCAGGTAATTCAAAGATGTATGAATGTTTGAGAACACAGGAATAGGAGAATGACAGAGGAACAAACACTATGCGCAGAGTAATATGCTATATACAGAAGATCTAATGTAAGTTCTTACTTTCATTTTGAAGTATCACATGGCTCATTTGTGTATGCATGTGTGTATTTCTGTTGTCACCCATAATCAAGGAAAATAAAGATCAAGATTATTGTCATTCCATTCTTTGAGGAGTTCACGTTCTTATAGGAGAGGTAAAAGGCTAAATTATAAGATTTACATAAACAGTAGGTAAACAAAGGAAGGAGTGACAATATCTGGGTGTAATATGAGAAAGAGTCACCAGGAATACTACATTTGAACTCATTTTTGATGACTGATCAGCAGTTTGTCAGATGATGACATATGTCAGGAAGAAAACAACAGGTAGAAGAAAGAGCATAAACCTGTCAGCAAGCATGGCACATCAACTGAATAATACATTTTGAAAATGAACAGAATGTGGTCTGTAGGAGAAACAGAGTAAAATAGAGGGATGAGTCTGCACACTGCAATAGGGTTCCATCTTTCTGAACTACTCTCTGTTCGCCAAACTTGTGGTGAATTTTGTTAAAATGGAAAGAAATCCTTTTATTTATAAAAATAGATTAAGATAGGGATATAGGAAGATAGATGATAGATAGATAGATAGATGATAGATTTATCAATCAATGATGGGAGACAGAATCTCAAATACATAAGTTTGTCCTCAATAAATGCCTTTGAAAAATTACTATTCTTTATATTGGGAGTTTACTGGATCTAAAGTTTACCAAAAATTAATAATGGATGTCCATAAATTACTTATTTTTATTAATTCAGATAATCTTTATTTTTAAAAAACAGCATTTTTGATCTATAATTGATGTACAAAAACTGGACATATTTAATGTATACAATTTGATGAGTATGATGATATGCCTACCCTAGTGAAACCATCACCACAATCAAGTTAATAAATATATCCATCACCTTCAAAAGTTTTCTCCTGCCCCTTTGATTTTGTGTGTGTGTGTGTGTGTGTGTGTGTGTGTGTGTGTGGTAAGAATACATGAAATCTAGCCTCTTAACAAATTTCTAAGTGTACAATACTGAAATGTTAACTATGTGCACATTGTTCCATGGAAGATCTCTAGAACTTATTCATCTTGCATAACTGAAACTGAAACCCATTGAACAACCACACCCCATTTCTCATTTCTCCCAGCTCCTGGTAACCACCATTTTACAGTCTTTCTATGATTTTTCCTCGTTGAGTTCTCTCATACAAATAGAATCATGCAGTATTTGCCCTTCTGTGATGGCTTAATTGACTTAGCATAATGACCTCCATGTTCATCCATGTTGTTGCATATGACAGAGTTTTCTTCTTTTTTTAAGGCTGAATAATATTCCATTGTATTTATATAACAAATTTTCTTTATCCAGTGATACTTTGATGGACATTTAGTTGCTTGCATGTCTTGGCTATTGTGAATAATGCTGCTATGCATATGAGTGTGCAAATAGCTCTTCAAAATCCTGATTTCAATTCTTTTGGATTTAGCCCCAGGCATAGGATTGCTGGATAATATGATAGTTCTTCTTTTAATTTTTTGAGGAACCTACATACTTTTTTCCATAGCGGCTGCACTATTTTCATTCCCACCAATAGTGTACAAGGATTTTGATTTCTCCACATTCAGGTTAACACTTCTTATCTTGTTTTTTTTTTTGAGAATGGCCACCCTAATGGGTATGAGATGCTGTCTCATCATGGTTTTGACTTGCATTTCCCTGATGATGAGTGATGTTGAGAACATTTTTATTTACCTCTGGTAAGTTTATATGTCTTCTTTGGAGAAATGCCTATTCAACTCCTTTGCTCCTTTTAAAATAGGATTATTTGCAGGGTTTTATTGCTATTGAGTTGTAGCAGTTCAATGTATACTTTGGATATTAATTACTCATCAGAGATATGGTTTGCAACTACTTTCTTCCATTCTGTAGGTTGCCTTTTCATTCTTCTGATTTTTCCTTTGCTGTGCAGAAGCTTTTTAGTTTGATATAGTTTCATTTGTCTGTCTTTGCTTTTGTTGTCTGCACTTTTGGTGTCATACCTAAGAAATCATTGCCAAGGCCAATGCCAAGAAGCTCTTCCCCTATATTTTGTTTTGGAAGTTTCAAGAAATACATTGTCCAATTTCTTTTATTTTAAACTAAATGGTTTATTTCATTTTAAATTAAATGGGTCATTTTAAACTAAATGTATTTTCAATAATAATAATGTCCTTTTACCTAAAGCTGACATTAAAGAGCTGACATGTATTACTAAAATAGGACAAAGAAAACTAATGTATTAAGATAGTAATCTATTCAACTAGTACTTAACGAATATTCTGAGTAATCTTCCTTGGGGCAGATAATCAAGAAAACTGAAAGGGAAAGTAAGTTCAGTACAATTCTAGGAGAATCGCTAACTCTGTCATAGGAAGTTTGTTAAAGGAATGCAAGGAAGTTTCAATAGATGGAAACCATTAATATAATCCATCATAGACACAAAAAAAAATTAAAGAAAAAAAGTCTGGATTATCTCCTTAGATGCCAAAAAGGAAGTTTATTATAAGAACAAGTATATGTGATGAAACATTTAAAAACAAGATAGGTACATTTTAACATGATGATTATTTAGATGATAGATAAGTAGATAGATACATAGATGGATGGTTAGTTAGATAGATAGATAAATAGATAGTGAAAACTGATAAACACATAAATAAATACCTACACCCAAAATTGAGCATCATACTTAACTTGATAAAATCAGGAGCAAATCCAGGCTGCCAATAATCTCACAGTTAGCTTGCTAGTATTGGCACACTAGATAAAATAATTAGACAAGAGTAATAAATTATATGTATAAGAATTAGAAAAATAGTGGTAAAACTACCCCTGTTTGTATATGATATGTCTGTGTATCTGAAAATTCTAAAGGAGCCAAGTGAAAAATAATTTCACAAAATCAAATAACTCACTAAATATAAATATATATAACTAAAATGTATAAACAGTTATATATTGATTTATATGCATATAGTAGCTATGGAAATGTAGCATACACATAGGTGACATATAAATAATGTGGAAAAATATCCTTTTAAAATTGGTATTGAGATAATTTGATATCCATATATAGTTTAAAAATAAAACTGGATCTGTATTGTATAAACAAAAAAAAATTCAATTCTTATGGGTGAAATAAGATTAGTAAAAGATTGATAATTATTGAAGTTGAGTTGTGGATACATGAGGATTCAGTACACCTTTCACCTTAATTTTGTGTAGTATATTTAACTTTACTATGTTAAAAATACTATTAAAAATTAAAAATAGATAACGTGTTGCTTGACCTAAAATTTAAGACTGTCTAAGTAATATATAAAAATTTAAATATACCTTAAATTTGTTAAAAGGGTCTGAACATCTTTGAAAAATATAAATAAAATATAGTTTATTGCAACTTATCTTCCTTTATTTAACATACACACAAAAAACTATATAAACATAAAAAGACTTGAAATACTGTGGCAGGCAAGACTACCCACCTAGCATACAACATCAGCTGAATCAATTCTGGGCTGGCAGATATTGTGAAAAAATTGTCATCATATCCAAATCAATTTCAGTAAAATTGATGAGGAAATTCACAAGTATGTTTTCAGCTGTTGTAAATTTTATTAGAAAAGACCAGTATTCACTTCATGCATCCTCTTTTTTTTTCTTACTTACTGTTCTAGATATCTAATCTTTCCCTTTTTATAACTCTTATGCTGAGTTCTAGATACTCAAAACAAAAACAACTCTTAAAAGTAGTAATACATGATTTCTGGTATTTATACTTAATGTATATCCTTTTATGACTCAATTCATCTCAATAAATGTTCATTGAGTTCCAGGCATTGATTTTGGCACTGAGGATAAGGCAATGAACTATGGAAAGCTCCTTCTCATACAAAGCTTATGGCCAAGGGAAGAACTCTAGATGATACATAAATCAGCCATTGATAAGTGCTATGAAGGAAAGCAAAGTAGGATAAGGAAGTACAGAATGGGGAGGGCACTATGTTATATGTGAGGTTAGGAAGACCTCTCTTATAAGGTGACAGTGATGTAAACTTGAAGAAATTGAAGGAGTAAACCAGGCCCTTATCAGGGGTAAAAGATTTCCATGCAGAGAAAACAGTAAAGTCTCAGAGATGGAAGCCATCCTGACATGGCTTATCAATCAAAATGAGACCAGTGTGACTGCAGCAGATAAAGTAAGGTGGGCAGTGGGCAGCAGAGATTAGGTGGTTATCCAGGGGTTGTGTAATGTAGAACATAGCAGGTAACTGCTTTGCTTTTAAACAGTGATGAGTTTGAATCCAAAAGTGATATGATGTAACTTACATTTTTAAATAATCTTTCTATAGTGTGAAAGATAATGACTGAACCTCAGGTAAGTTCCTGATGCTCCAAGAAATTATAACAAATTTCTCTTAACTATTTATTCTCCTATTCTCCTTGAAAACTCATAAACCCTCCTCTTTCCTCCACCCTCCAAGTCCTTTGTCATCCTCATTATTCACACTAGTAATGCCACTCACCATCACATTTAAACCTTGAGATCTTCTGAGGAGATTGGACACACATCTACCACCTCTCATTTACCTGCATCTGTGATCATAAATTTGCCTTCTTTTCTGTTAATCTGTATTAATAGTCCAAATTAAGAAACTTTCCACCAGTATACAAATGATGCCTTCAATTTGGTATACTCAATAATTTTGCTTCAGAAATTCCTCCCTCTGTCTTTGATATCATTTTCTTCTCTCTCTATTGTATCATTCTCATCATCATGCCAATATGAGATCATTTTCCTCCTTAAAAATAGATCAGTCTTGATTCCACTTGTCTTTGAGATCAGCACTTTAAATTTCTGTTTTCCTTCACTGTAAAACTAAAAGAAAGAGTGGTTTCACTGGCTCTTTTCTTCCAATTCACCTTTGAACTTATTCCAAACAACTTATTTCATCAACTAATAAATGATGGTGGCTTGGTGCAGTAGTGCAGGTAATGAATGTTGCCAGATTCTTTATATAGTTCAAAGGTAAAGTTGATTGGATGTGAAGGATGTGAAGAGTCAAGAATGCTGGATGCTTCTAAAACCCTGCCACACTCAACCCTTACCTCCTCAGTGCTTACTAAGGCTTCCCACTCCCAGGATCTGCATCTTTTTGTCTGAAGGATTTCTCTGAAGGGCAATTATAGAGCCCTGAGAGCAGCCTTCATCTAAATATTTTATTAGAGACTGTATGCACATACCCCCAATTCTCTCCTTTATAAGTGTGGTAACTCTCAAACATATGTTTTATTCCATTTCCCAAGATTTCCTTGCAGAGGTAGCTCCAGCTGTCCAAAGCTGGCATTCAAGCTCACATTGTCTTCCTTTACCTTGTCTTACTTCCTCAATCTTTGTTGTGATTAGTGTACCTTCCAGATAAATTCTTGCACTCAAGCCCTTGTCTCAGGATCTGTTTCTAAGAAAGCTTACACAAAGTTGTATGGTATTCTTAGGTTTTAAGAACTAGAGGGAGTAAGTGAAAAAGAGAATATTCTCACAATTGAGTTTACTGCCATGAGCAGAATTAAAACAAAAATGTTACACAAAAATTCATCCATGTGCTGGCAGCTGAAGGACATCTATTGTAAGAATACTTTCTACATTTTGAACATTACAGTTTACATCAAAAGGGGATGGGTATTGGACCCTGAGGGAGTCTCCATGTAAGGTCCCTTGGGGTGCAGGATCACTTGAATTCCTGTGATAGGCAAGACAGCAATATGTCCAATATTTTCAGGGTAGAAGCAGTCATTGAACTTGTAACACAGAGCTGCAGCCAAAGCAAGATATGTGAAACACTGTGAGATTCAATAATGTTGGAAGAAGGCTAGGAAAAATCTTGCCAAAGTTTAAAATTGTGTGCTTATCATGAAAGCGTAGACTGACAGTGTTGACAGCTCCAGATCTTGTATGGGAAATCTATTTACTTCAAACTCAGATGTCATTGTCTACACAGCCACTTCTCTGCTGCTATAAACTCTCACTTTCTGTTAGACGTCTAGACTGGAAGGTGAAAAAAAAATGAGATTTAGATTTTTCAATAAAAGAATGCAAGTTCAAAGCATTGCACTGGTAGCTTTGTTTCTGAAAAATTTTCTGCTGCTAAATTTGGGTACAGAATTGAGCTAATAATAAAGTTGGTGAGGAGAACACTTGGGAAGGTATTTCTATAGGTATCAAGACACACACACACACACACACACACACACACACACACACACATGCATACACACACACATATACACATACATTCTAAATGATCTGTGTTACCAGTTAACAAATTCATTTTCTTATATGGGGAACATCAGGTATTAATTCTTCATCTTTGGTATTTAGTGATGATCTGTGTTCCTCTATGACAACTTCAGTTTAGTTTTAATATAAAGACATTTGTATAATAATCTAAATGAGGAGGATACATAACAGCAAACAATAAATAAATATAACAGATTTCTTCTTGGTAATTTCACTAAAATGAGAATGTGAATGAAAACAGGCTTGATACTTGAGATTACATCTGAGCAGAAAACATAAGTTATTTCAATAAAAAGGTGAAAGGAAAGAACCATTTTAAGCTCATCTTGTGCATAACCTCTAGATAAAGAGAGCATCTTATTTTTCCAAAGCTATAATGTGTTCATCTTTCAAAATGAAATTATGCGCTAAAAATAAGAAAATGATGCAGAAAGGAAGTTATACATCTATAAATCAATAAATATTTTAAAAGATGATTTTTGAGTTAAATTGTCCCCTTGAAAACTGTTAATTTACAAATTGAATTAAGAATAATAGAAGTTTGGAGGGATCTCAGCACATGTAATATTAGAAAAACAATTAAAATTTTAACACTTAAACAATGAAAGTTTTACCTGGAAATTCAGAAATACATTAATTATAACTAGTTGGATTAAAACAGTATTTATAATAAATATAAAACCTACTTAACTAATTTTTTCAAAGTAGTATTTTAAATATGTAGGAAAAATAGCAAAAGAGCCAAAATGATTTATTATTCTGCAAGAGACATCAAAACGACTACTGCTTCTTTTTCTTCCTTTCCTTCCTCCCTTCCTTCCTTTTTTCTCTTTTTTTCAACTCTAAAATATGAACAAATCTAAAAAGTAGTGATTTCAAGAGTGAGCACCAGTGATCTGTATTTGTTTTGAGTGTGTTCACTGACACTAATCAATACCCCATGTGACTTCCTTATAGTGAAATGTCAATACTAGACCTTGTTTAAAAACAGATAGAAAAGCTGAGCTGTTTCATAAGAACTTCAGTTCATTCTGGGGAAATCTTCTTAGTTATGTCATATTTTCAGATACATAGGTATAATTTAATATAAGATAGAAATGATAGGCTAGCTGATTGACAGATATATGGATGGAGACACTTCCCAGTGTATCCACAGTACTCAGCATAAGCTCTTGCACTCCTGTGTATACCCAATGCATCCAATAGTTTAAATGAATGAATGAATATGAAAATAAATCCATTCTTCATTAAACTTTGTGCACCAAACAACTTACTCAATATTCCATCTAGTTTTGCAACACCAGCAGTCTGCTTTTTGAAAAAGCTGAGGGCATTTGGAGACCATCTCTGTTTCATTTTATTTCATAATTAATTTGTTTGTCTGTTTATACATTTGATCATGGCTAATATATTTGATCCCACAGTGAATTGCATGAATAAAATTACCTGAGGCCTAATTAAGTAGTATGGTTATCAGGACCACTTTAAATCTAGGATTATGTTAGGCCACCCAATCCTGTCATCCAAGATACTGCTGGAGACATGTTGTCCCCAGCACTACATTATCAATCAACAAATGGTTTGGCCAAAAGCCTGGCCAAACCATTATGCACAGGATGAGTTGTCCTCAGTTTGTTTCACACACTTGGTGGGCTTCAGTTAACATATTTCTCTAGGATTCTATATCAAAATTGGTGTTGATTTTTTCTATGTCAGTATTTATTCAACACCTATTCTTGCAACAGTAAATTTATTTACCGCATATGAAAAACAAATATCAAGCAATGTATCTTTCAATAAAGATAATTAAGGCATGACTTGGGCAAATAAACTTTGCTTTTTTTAACTTAAATATGCAAAAGTAAAATATATATACACAAAAACTACTTCAACAAACTCTGAGTGTGATGGATCTGTCTTGTTAAATATTTTTTAAGCAATTTTTAATTGACAACATGTGTTAAACTTCACAGAGCAATGTGCATGAAGCACTTTGCATCTGTCAAAGCTTCTTTGAGTTAACTCCTTTTTGATATGTTTGCTTCTTTTGTATTGCAGTGTGTTTTATTTCTGCACATCAGGTTCCAATATTGGTATTTTATGGGAAACAGGTGAATATAATCTTGGTAACTCTAAAGGAAGTGACTCTAAAAGTATTTTTAAATAACAATCCATAAATGATGGCTTCTAGAATTGAAAATTTAAAAACTAATTTTACACAAGTACTCAGTTGCTTATCCTGAATTAAAATAAAGATTGAGGTAAGATACATGTAGATCTCTACTTAAATATAAGATCTCTACTTAAATCTCTACTTAAATATACATGTAGAGCTCTACTTAAGTTAACAGGGGAAAACTCCATGCTTTATGTTACTTTTATTTCCATTAACTTGTGGAAAAAAGAGTTAAAACACCGACTTTATTGGACAGCTGCATGTAAGTCAATGAATTTAGAACACACCCTCACATCACAAACCAAAATAAATACAAAATACTTAAAGACTTAAATATAACACATGATACCATAAAACTCCTAGAATAGAACATAGGCAAAACATTCCCTGACATAAATCATACCAATGTTTTCTTAGGCCACTCTCCCAAGGCAATAGAAATAAAAGCAAAAATAAATGAATGGAACCTAATCAAACCTATAAGCTTTTGTACAGCAAAAGAAACTATCAACAAAACAAAAAGACAGCCTACAAGCTGGGAGAAAATATTTGCAAATGATGCAACAAACAAAGGCTTAATTTCCAAAATATAAAAACAGCTCATACAACTCAACAACCAAAAAACAAACAACCCAATTGAAAAAATGGGCAAAATACCTAGATAGACATTTCTCTAAAGAAGGCAAACAGATGACCAACAGGCACATAAAAAGATGCTCAACATCACGAATTATTAGAGAAATGCAAATCAAAACTACAATGGGATTATCACCTCACACCAGTCAGAATGGCCATCATTAAAAAGTCTACAAATAATAAAGGCTGGAGGGGGTTTGGAGAAAAGGAAACCCTCCTACATTGTTTGTGGTAATGTAAATTGGTGCAACCACTATGGAAAATAGTATGGAGGATCTTCAAAAAACTAAAAATAGAGTTGCCGATAATTCAGCAATCCCACTCCTGGGCACATATCCAGACAAAACTATAATGCAAAAAGATACATGCACCCCTATATTTATAACAGTACTATTCACAATAACCAAGACATGGAAACAACCTAAATGTCTATTGACAGATGAATGGATAAAGAAGACATGGAATGTATATACAATGGAATACTACTCAGCCAAAAAAAAAAAAAAAAAAAGAAATTATGCTATTTGCAGCAACATGGATGGACCTAGAGATTATCATACTAAGTGAAGTAAGCCATGAAGAGAAAGACAAATACCATATAATATCACTTATATCTGGAATCTGAAATATGACACAAATTAACTTATCTACAAAACAGAAACAGACTCATAGACATAGAGAGCAGATTATGGTTGCCAAGGGGGAGAGGGAATGCGGGAGGGATGGAGTGGGAGTTTGGGGTTAGCAAATGCAAACTAGAATGTACAATATAAAAACTGAAGTCCTACAGTATAGCATAGGGAACTATATTCAATATCCTGTGATAAACCATAATGGAAAAGATGATTAAAAAGAATATATATATATATAACTTAACCACTTTGCTTTACAGCAGAAATTAACACATTGTAAATCAACAATATTTCAATAAAATAAAGTTTTAAGAACAATAAAAAATAAAATTAGAAAAATAATTGGCTTTATATCAGTCCCATGTGTAGTAGTATCCACTTAGTAGATCTCTTAGGACAAATTATGAAATTCCCATTAATTAATAATGCACAAACCAATAGATTTACTAGAAATTGTTATTCCTTTCTTTGTCACCTTCCTTAGTTTGGCTATGCAGCAAGATCCTTTATCCCCTCCGCACACCACATTTTTAACACAGTAAAATTGAATTGGATTGAAGAATTGCTGTAGAATTGAAGTCTTGGTGAAAGGAACCATCACTGAATGACATTCTATACATATGAGCTTGCCCAAAGGGGGTTTTGTTCTTTCCCAGCACAGAAGGTTTCTGCTGACATCAGAAGCATAAGAGATTTTGTATCTCTTGTTCCTCAACTTCAAATTTGTTGATTTCATCACTGGTGCATTGTAGTTTCTTTCTAGTCACTGTAGTTATTTCAAAATTATGTAAAATTATGTACAATTATTTCAAGTTCCCTCTGTCTGTCTGTCTCTATCTCTCATAATTATACCAATTCAACCATCTCTGTCCAATTGTCAATTTTTACTTTTGCATCTCATTTTTCAGTTTTGCCCCTGTTTCCTCTCATCCCTGGTAAGGCAGTAGTTTGGATACAATTCCAGTTGTTATTTAGAACACACCCACCACAGCCAGATGATGGCATATGAAGCATCATGAATGAGTGTCTTTAAAATAAGCGGGCTGCAATAAGAGCGAGCAGTCTCTCTTAAGAATATTCACCTGAAATTAATATAATATTATAATCAGCTATAATAAAACAGAATATTCACATTTGCATTATAGCCAAACCCAATGGGTACTTTGGAAAGATTGGGAGTGTAGAAAGCTAAAAATTTCCATGACAGCACGCCCATATGGTAAAACAAAACAAAACAAATACCTTGAGCTATGGATGAATTTAATTAGGGAAATATAACAAAAGTAGAAGGATGAAGGTATAGAAAAAGATAGATAAATCCTACTTATGAGCATGTTAAGAAAACATGTACATCATAAATTTTCTGAAATACTTTTTTGAATTTGGCTGACTTGCGGGTCACCTTTAGCTTGAATATGTCTTTTAAATGGCAATCAGTTCATTTTAGATTGACTCAGAGAAGTCTAGTCATTTATTAATAGGGCATTGTTTGTTAGCTGAAATATGTGAACCATTTTAATGTTTTCTTTCTTTCACAATTATTATTTTTTAAATACTGGGTATCAAAATAGATTCTTGTCTAAAATATTACAGTTTTATTGCACATATTTTAATTACATTTCAATTATTTGCAAATAAAACATTAGTACTAAGAGTAACTGACTTTAAAATTAAATATTAGCTTTTTCATCTTTTAAAGTAAGAACTGTTATTTTAATTGATTCCTGAAGCAAAAGTTCAGATCACACAGGAATTTTATATATCTTATCTCTTCATTACAAGGAAAAGTGAGGGATTTTATCTGATCATTTGGAATTTTTTTCTTTGAAACTGAGTATGCATGTCACCACTATGTTGTTATCTGTATGGACTTATTTATTAGGAATAGCCTTTAGAGGAGTAAATCAGTATATTTTATGACAATGTAACAAATGCTTTTTTCATAGAAACATTTATATCCAGCATGATGCACAGAGTCTGTAAGAAAAATTAACACCCACAGTAATAAAGGTTAATTTTGACCAAACCTGTTGGAAAATATTCTACACTTTTGGAAAATCCTGTTTATAACAGTATTATATTCCAAAGGTAATATATCCTTGGATGACTGAAAAATCCAACATTCCACTTCAATATGAAGTGGCTTCAGCACCCACGGCTACTTCAAAAAGAGCAAGTCCAATCAACCTGGATAGTTTTCCATCCAGGAAAATGGCTCAGCTGCTCTCCATGCCCAACTGCCAACTCTTACCTCCTCCTTACCTCTCACCTCCTCTTTCCTGCCTGCAATCTGTCCACACACATTTCATTTTACCCGTGTAATACACATGTACTGGAGCCATCTAAAGGCCACTTTCAGCATTATGTGACAGTTAAAAGAAGCATCAATTCAACGATAAACCTTTGAAAAGTAATGCAGTTGTTTAATGTAGATTTCTGCCAGGAGATTAATAAGGCAACGTTACATTAAAAAAATAATAATAGTAGGAAAAAGTCATTAACATTTTCTTTACACATATCTCTTTTCACTGTTGTACTTTTTCTAACAAGTGTTTTTTCACTCAACTTCCTTTTTCTCTCTCCTCGTCTATAGATTCCACTTTCACAATTTCTTCTTCTTCACTCCTTTTTATCTCTCACCCTTTCTCATGTATTGATGTATGTTCTGTTCTGTTTTTAGCCTTTTTAGTGAAGGCTAAGTGGTTTATCAGAAAAGAAAACTGTCCTTCCTCTTTAGAAGTTGTGGGAAGGGATAGATCACAAATATTTGCTTTTAAAAAAAAATTACTTCCTTATTAAAAAAAATTATTGGAGTATGGTTGATTTACAATGTTGTGTTAGTTTCACATGTACAGTAATGTGGATCAGTTATACATATACATATTTCCACTCTTTTTAAGATTCTTTTCTCATATAGGTCATTACAGAGTATTGAGTAGAGTTCCCTGTACTATAGAGTAGGTCCTTATTAGTTATCTATTTTGTATATAGTAATGTGTATATGTCAATCCCAATCTCCAAATTTATTTCCCCCTTTCCCCTCTGGTAACCATAAGTGTGTTTTCTACATCTGTGACTCTATTTCCATTTTGTAAATAAGCTCATTTTTACCATTTTTTTTTTTTTTAGATTCCACATATAAGGGATATCATATGTTATTTGTCTTTCTCTGTCTGACTTACTTCACTCAGTATGACAGTCTCTAGGTACATCCATGTTACTGCAAATGGCATTATTTCATTCTTTTTTATGGCTAATATTCCATTGTATGTATGTACCACATCTTCTTTATCCACTTCTCTGTTGATGGACATTTAGGTTGCTTCCATGTGTTGGCTATTGTAAATAGTGCTGCAATGAACATTGGGGTGTATGTATCTTTTTGAACTATGGTTTTCTTTGGATATATGAATATTTGTAGCGTGTTGTGTTTCACTGTAACATCTCCCTATACCACACTGGTATACATCCAAAAAAGTGGGCTGCAGTGTTTACTGTGGTACCTAATGCCCCTTCCAACTAACAAAGCAATCATTTTATTTTATTTTTTCCTTTATTTAATTTAAAAATGTTTATTAATCTAAAGAAATTGCTTTCATTTGAAATTGCGACTAAAAGTAAACAGTAAGTTAAAATGTAAAAGTACAATCTCACATTTAGAAAAAAGGAAAAATAACACATGTAAATGTTATTTTCTTTGTTTTGTTCTGCTTTTCCAGCTTTATTGAGATATAATTGACATAAAATTGTGTAATTTTACAGTGTACAATGTGATGGTTTGTTACACTTATATATTGCAAAATGTTTACCATAATAAGGTTAGTTAACATATCATTTACCTCACATAATTACCACTTTGCTATTGTTGTTGTTCTGGTGAGAACGTTAAAGTGCAATAGTCAAAGTGTACACATTTCCAGTTATAAGTTATAAGATATAAGTTATAAATTATAAGATATATGTTATAAGTTCCTGGGATCTAATGTCCAGCATGGTGACTATAGTTAACAATATTTCTTCCTTTTCTAATTGGCCTGGGCATACTTTTTAGTTTTTCTTTTTGTAATGCCTCTGAACACAGTGCCACCTGACTTGTTCTAATTGTCCTCCTTGTCTCCAATCCCTTGGAAACCTTGTTGTTGGGAAATTTGGGGAAGACTTAGAGAAAACAAATTGCTAATTGTTCAGTTCCCCTGTCTGAATGTCTAGTGCATACCTATCGAGGATATGATGAATTGCTGTCATATAAAGCATGCTACAAATTTATTCACACACAAAATTTTGTATATAACTTTAGTTCTTCAGACTTGTGGCTGTCAAGGTGGGGGGTTGAGGGATGGATTGGGAATTTTGGTGTTAGCAGATATTATATATAAAACTATTATATATAAAATGGATAAATAATAAGGTCCTACAGTGTAGCACAGGGAACTATATTCAATATCCTGTGATAAACCATAATGGAAAAGAGTATGAAAAAGAATGTGTATATGTATAACTGAATCACTTTTCTGTACAGCAGAAATTAACACAACATTGTAAATCAACTATACTTCAATAAAAACAAACAAACAAAAAACCCCACATTAGTTCTTTATCTTGCATACAGCAAACTGCCTAATGGGGATTCAAATGGAGTGCAGACTAAGAAATCCTTGCATTATCTCAGATTTCCTAATCTCCAGCACCTAATTTGGTCTCAATTCCATCAAATGATCTCTTGTTGTTTGTTTGTTTGCTTACTTGTTTCTTCTTCAGAGCAGCCCTGGAAAGTACTTTTTCACATTCTACAAAATTATCTTAACCAGTAATATGAATTCAGCTGGCTGACCATGTTTCTGGAATTTTTTTTTTTTCTCTAAGCTCTTAATAATTTTTCTACTAACTTGCTGTAGTATAATTACTCAAAATGTAATCCACCTAATTTTATGGACTACCACAATATTCCCTCTAGCCTGGATATATATGCAAATACTTTTTCTATTTTTGTAAGTTAATAGTTTATGTACAAGACATATAAATAGGGACAATTATTCAAAATGTCATGTGTTTTTTCTAGGGCTGCCTTATGCACCAGAAACAAAATATACATCTTTGATGCTGTGATTCAGTGAATAATTCCTAATGTCTTATCCTCCAAATTTTTACCTACTCTCCATCAGTTCTCAATCTTTTAAAACTGTCACACTGTATTATTTCAGTAGTATGTTCAAATTACAGCAGAATAATCAACAAATATATTAATTTGTACTTTATTCTTGCTTTATCTACCCTCATTTTTTCTTGCATTAACCGTCAATCATTCTATTTCTGGTTCCATTTCCATGTTTGTGTTTTCTCATTTCAAGAAAATTGTGCTTCAGAGAAGGAAGAATTTTATGATAAATATCCTTCATAGCATTTGATTTGGAAAACTGTTTGTTGCTTCATTATGCTTAGACAAGGTTTACTTGCAGAACATTGGAAAGGAGCTACTTCATGTTACACCTTTGGAGGCTAGACCACAGGTACTAGGCTTCAAGCCTCTAAAAAGATGTCTATACCCAGGCATGAGATGGAAGATGCAGGGTCATGCTCTCCAAATGTCTATGGATTTGTTACCAGACTATTACGGACCCTAGATTAGAGGGATCTTTCTAAGTGTTCTGATGTCGGTAAGAACCCCAGCTTCCTTTGCCTGACCTCCCTAGTGGTGTCTATTTTCTTCTAACCTAGAACAATGGAGGTTCAGTGGTAGATACAATTTCATCTAAAAAAAATCTTAATATATGACAGGTCTTATATAACTAACTTAGTAGAATAAGGTTCATGACCATCAAATAAACATGTTTGAAATCCTTTTTCTCCTATCCCTGGTAAATGCTCTCCACATGCCTTTTTGTGCTCTTTGGGAATAAGAGTCCTCATGTAGTAATTTCAAATCATTTTTTATTTCTAGGCTATGATAGCAGTACACTTACTGGTAAATTTGGTCCCAGACAATACAAATGGACAAGAGTCCTGAACCATTTCACTTTGATCCTTTTTCTCCCATAAATGAAATAGTCAAATTGCTCAGCTATTAGTAAGTTTAGTACTTATCACCAGTCTGAAAACTTATGAGAAATTTCTCAAAAATGCTCAATCTAGATTGCACATATAGCCCTGATGAGGTCTAATTCTCTCA
Source organism: Orcinus orca (assembly GCF_937001465.1). Taxonomy (NCBI): domain Eukaryota; kingdom Metazoa; phylum Chordata; class Mammalia; order Artiodactyla; family Delphinidae; genus Orcinus; species Orcinus orca. The sequence continues at coordinate 41,862,937 of NC_064576.1, read as the reverse complement.
CTAATACCCACAGTCTGTGTGCATTAACACAGAATAGTTTCTGTAATTTTCTTCCAAAGATTATCATGAATCCAAAGGTTAATATTGACTTTTCTGTAAAGTCCAACAACTTAATAGTCAGGAATTATTTCTCAGTGTTAGTAAGGTTTGGGTTTTGTTTTTATTTTGTTTTGGCTGGTTGTGTTTTTCCTTATGATGCAGCTGACTGTTACTGCCTATAGGCTCAAAATTTGAGGCAATGGCATCATCTCTTGACACCTCACAAAGTAACCCACATTTTCAAGAACCAACTTCTGGCCAGTATTAACATAGGTATATCAAGGGAAATACAGAAATGATGCAAAATCCTTACCAAGTGTTATAGACTAAATTGTGTCCACCTAAATCCATATATTGTAGCCCTATGCCTCAATACGACCATATTTGGAGACAAGTACAAGTGCCCTTCATTGCATTTGATTTTGAAAAATTAAGTTCATTTCATTATTCTTAGACAAGGAGACAATTAACATTAAATGAGGTTATAAATGTGGGGCCTTAATCCAATAGGATCAGTGTCCTTATAAGAAAAGAAAGAGATACCAGGAGCAACTGTGCACAGAGGAAATGTTATGTGGAACACAATGGAAGGTAACCCTAGCAGACTAATACATCATTATAATCCCAGTCTTTACTGTAAGATCTTGAGGCATTTTAAAGAAGTATATACTGTAAAACCAATCTGGACTTTTCCAAAAACCTCATATTCAGTATCTAACGCTCTGTCTTCCTTTTTACCTATGTGATTTAAATTCTCCATTTATTAGCTTTTCTCCCATATGCTTGTTCATAAAGGGTACTGTGAGGTGTTGTAGTCATTTGCCAAAGTTTCTTAAAAAATCCTCACGCCTGAACAGAATAACAAGCAGGAATTATAGTGTAAACTGTTAAGCAAACACTTTTTCCTCTTCAGAGGATGAGCAAGGATTGAAATACAAACAAAACAGTTCACAAAAGGAAGGAAAATAAATGGCTAACAAGAAAGGATTGTTTGGATTACATGAGTCACAGGGTAGAACAATCACTGCAATAACCCAGTAAACATTTTCTAAAGCACTTACCAGGTAAAGCAGTAAATGTTTATGAGAAAAACATGATCTAATAGTCACAAAACCTACAAGAGAAGTACTATTTCTGTTCCTATTCTACCTAGAAGAAAACAGGCTTAGTAATTTTGAATAAAGCACTGATATTTTCTTTTATGTAGGTGTGTATGTGTGTGACCAAAAAAATATAAGTCAATGTGCCATCAATGGTTATATCTAGGAATAAAACCTTGGATTATTGTTGCTCACTTGTTCTTCTCTTCTCCTTCCCCTTCTTTGTCTCCTCCTTCTCCTCCTCCTCCTCTTTTGGACTTTTGAATCATTGAGTAGTAATATGCTCTGCTATTATAATTAGAGAAATTGATGTTAACATTTTTTAGTAAGAACAAAAGAGCATGTAATCTAATTTATTTTAGAGTTATTCAACTCATAAAGGTCACTGATCTTTAAAACAAATAATAAACATTCTCAAAAAATAAAATGAATAATTAACTGTGTTAAGATTTTGGACTTCACTACTATATAATTGCCACAAAAATCAAATATAATTTTCAACTGCCAAATTTTAGAGTTCACAAATCTAACCAGGATCTAATGAAAATAGACATTCCTTTTTTTTTTTTTTTTTCCTTTAGCAGCTTTATTCTTACTTGCAATAACTGGAAGGGACCATGATTTACTTGAATGGGTGAATGGATAAACAAACTGGCATATCTACACAATGGAATATTATTTTTTAATTTTTTAAATTGAAGTATAGTTGATTTACAATACTGTGTTAGTTTCAGGTGTACAGTAAAGTGATTTCATAATACATATATATGTATATATCTATAATCTTTTTATTCTTTCTACTATAGTTTATTATAAAATATTGAATATAAGATATTTAATTCCCTGTGCTATACAGTAAATCCTTGTTGTTTATCTATTTTACATATGATAGTGTATATCTGTTAATCCCATACTCCCAATATATCCCTCCTCACCCAGGCATTCTTATATATTACTGCTGGAAATATTATTATAAACATGCTAGTAACAGAGGAATGTATTGCAAGGTCCTTTACAATGCTGATACTCTGATGCACAAAAGTTCCACTTTTAGGATCCTTTCCTAAGAAAATAAAGAGAAATGTTGACAAGATGTTCATCTCAGGCTTGTTTGTAATATCTGCATATTGGAGATAACATAATAACCTACTTTATAGGAGTGATAAACGACAACACATCTGTATCAAAAATTGCAATGGAGGCATTAATGTAAGATATCCAAAGATTGTTATAAATATCATTAAAAAATTAAGTAAAAATATAAGGAATGCAAAATTTGAGATGTGATATTAAAATATTTAGATTTTATGCAGAATAATCTTAACAATGTTTTCATCCATTGATAAGTCTGTAGGTGATGTTTACTTATTTTCTTCATATTTTTCTTGTTGTTTTTTCCCATTGGTTACATACCAAGAGAGAAAGTAATGAATGTGCAGATGAAACCATTTTGGTCCATGGTGCAAATATATTTCTCATTGAAAAATAGTATACTGGAATCCATATTTTATTGATCAGTTTCCTGTACCCTGTAGACCTTAGTCCATCTACCTCTGATAAGGACATCCAATCGCTTGGTTTTCTGATCAGAAAAGATTACTGAGATAAGAACTATGACTTAGTAAGTCCAAAAGATTATGCAAACCACATGAGGCCAATGAGTAGACAGCATGCCATACCAATGTAACATGCCAACTTCATCGGGTGATCATTTTAAAAACAATCTTTCTGTGTTTCATTATAAAGGCAAATATTAAGGAAAACAGAGACAGACAATATAATCAAAGAGGAAATATCTATTTTGTGATTTATGCCCATTTCTCCTCAGAACATTTGAAAAACAAATATAATTTAATTTAATTTGCAATGTTCACTATTTCCTCCAACACTGAATTGAAATGAAGAGACATACAATTGAATAGCAACAATGTGTTGTTTGAATAAATAATGTCTGATTGACCTTCAGATAGAAATTTTTGAAATCTAAATAACAATGACTTTTTTTGATTCTCAATGTATCCTTTCAAGTATGTATTGTGGTTCATAGCTTTTTATTTAAAAAATATGTGTGTATGTATATTTTTCACAACATGAATTTTCAGTGACAAAAAAATAAGTTCTTTAGAATATCTGTCTAACATGCAGGCCATATATATGCCAAAAGCTTATTCATTTATTGTTAATTAATGTATTTAATAGTATGAATATATGATACTGTATTCTCTTAAATATTTCACATTAATATTATGCAATATCTAACAATACTCTTAGGTTTATGTGCTTTCCTTCAGCAATAAGATTTGTTGTTATCTCTGTGATTACTTTCACAAATTTCTTAGTTACAGTATTATATTCCTTATAATTCATTCAACAGTGAATGATGTCGCCTTAATTTCCTGAAAGTTATATCCAAATAGATTTTTTAAAAAATCAGTTTGCAGGGACTTCCCTGGTGGTTCAGTGGTTGAGACTTCACCTTCTAATGCAGGGGGTGCAGGTTTGATCCCTGGTCAGAGAGCTAAGAGCCCACATGCCTTAGGGCCAAAAAACTGAAACATAAAATAGAAACAATATTGTAACAAATTCAATAAAGACTTTAAAAATGGTTCACATAAAAAAAATCTTTAGAAAAAAGATCAGTTTGCATAATTTGTCCAAATGACAATTGGCTTACTAGTTGGGCCACTGTGCTTTCTTTGTGATTCATGTGAAACTATTGATAGTTTTATTCACTATTTGATAATCTGTTCTTATAAGAGACAACATAGTTAGAAATACAAATGAAATGTCTCACCATTAAATTCAATTACTAGCTATTCCGTGGTTTCTATACTTTCTTTTTTAGCTGCTTGTGCAAGATCATTACTTCTTTTATTCACTTATGCCAGTATATTTATTGACATCTGTATTCCCAATGGAAATCTGTTTATAATGCTCACTGTTTACATTTTCAATACTAGTCAGTTATAGCAATTACATTATTATTTGCCTCAGCATTTCAAAAGTCAGTCAATAACACAATCATTACTTTACAAAAGTGCAAATTTAACCAATGGAAAAGCCATTAGCCTAGATGGTAGTCTCTGAATCCTGGCTGCATGTTGGAATCGTAGTCTAACCAGAGGTAAGTTTGGAGGTGTTTTTTAAATTAAGTAACCTCTGCAATGGTTGTGAAAATCCTAATGGCAAAATTATTACTAAAAATATAATTCTTTGAAATAATAAGTACATATTTTAATTTTGTGAGATCCTTTTTTGTATTTTCATCTAAGTCTACTCAGCTTTCTATCAGCCACTTGATACCCTGACAGAAATATTCATTGTTCACTGAAAAATAACTTATATAGTAAACCTTGAATATTTGGTTTAAAAATATAACCCATTGCTTACATAAACTTGTTTATATTGTATAATTTGCTTATCTTTTTGTGAAACGTAATATATAAGCTAACAAAGGATTTCAAGTAACAAAAGAAGAGATAGAACAAGATGGCAAATGTAGAAAACATTTATTTTAATCAATAATTAAAGAAGGGCAAATTGAATCAAACTGGCAAACATTTTTAAGAGATTATACTTGATGTTTGCAAAAATGCTGGGCCAGTAGAAGCTCATAAAACAATGGTGATAGTATAAGTTTGGACAACTATTTATTAATTGACTATTAATTAATTTAGGATTTAGAATTTAAAAAATCCTCAAATCATGAAATAAAAAACAGAATAAAACAAAACAAATCCCTATAGACAAACATGTTGGTAAAAATATAGTTTATCTTTTCCAAAAGTTTGGAAAGAAATTGAATATTCAATGACAAAAAATAAATAAGCATTGCTCTATTTACTCAAAGTATTATTATGTGCCAGTTACCAGTGATCTTAATAAGAAAAATCCTTGCATTGTAATCTTAGAGGTAAAACTAAAGGCAGAAAATTATATGTATAATTGGATAACAAGTATGTAAAGAGATATAAACACTGCATAGAGAAAATTTTTTAATATTTTAAATTGCTTTACCAAATTTTGCCTCTGGGTAATAACCCCAAAACATTTTTATTGTCTGTCTGGCTTTTTAGATTTATTGACTTGTAAAATGTTCATGTTTACCTGTATAATAAGAATAAAAATAAGAAAGTAATTGTATTATCTCACACAATGATGGTGAAGGTGGAGATGCATTTACTTAGAGATCTTAATTTTTCATATCTGCTATTTCTGTTGAAACTTTTCCAATGGCAGTGTTATTCCTCAAAGATGACATAACATGTTTACAGGCACTAGTGATAAAGCTGCAAGTCAAAGAAAGGATTGAATGCTTCTTGAAATATACCCCATAAAACTACGACTGTGTAATTTGTCATCCAATTCTTCAGTCTAGAGTGAAATGGGTACTAGTAATAATGCTTCGGGGACTAAGGTTTAAACTGGAACTCTCTCAGGCAATCATGGTTGAACATTTACCTTACATGTGAATCCAAATAATGGCAGAAACATCAAAACAGGAATATTAAACATACAGTTAGTTGTATCTTTGATGTTTTTTCTTTTCCTCATTGTAAACCATAATATTTCTATTTAATTCTAAAACTAATACTTACCATGATTAAAAAATATTCTCCTAATGGGTGAGATAAAAAATCATTTTTCTGTTAATTCACATCAAAAGATGTTTTGGAAAATCCTGGTGTTTCTTCTTACTACTTATTTTGTCTTTTTGCATTTTTAACCAGGTACAGTTGACCATACTTATCACCATTAAGTCTTAACCTTGTTTTTACATAATGATACATCTATTGAAATTTATATTAGATATTTCTGATAATGTCTATAAGAACAAGAAAAGACACTTCTATATTTCATCTAGGATGTGAAATATTGAAATACTTGGAAATGTTCTTGATGTATTGTATCATAGTAAGGTGGACAGAAAAAAAGTATAATTCTGACCTTGTCTTTTGTTAAAACCAAATGTTTAACTTGCATGGCAAAAACCTCAAGCAGAATGCCAACTTAACAAGCGTTATTGCCACTGTTATTTTTTGTTTTTCCAGGAATGGAAACATAATGAATGAAAAACCTAACTTACATTGTTTTTCAATAAATTTTAGCTTTCTTCTAAAATGTGTTCTCTGGGGACATTTTAGTCAGTTTAAATTATAATACTTTGACTGCTGAATATTACTGCAGCAACTTTTAAAACTGTATGTGTTGCTATAAAATGCCTATGAGTCAGATTCATTGCAAGGTGAGGAAGGGCATTCTGAATGCCCTATCTGTTTTTCTCATCTAATCCAAACCTAAAATAAATAAGCACTCATGCATTTTACTTGCTTCACTCAGCTTTAAAAAATACCTGCTACTACTTCCTTCAAGAAAATAAGTTAAAGCAAAAGAAAACCATGTTTCTATTAGAAAAAAAGGGCGAAGTTTCCAGGATTAGCTAGCATTTTGTATAACCTTGTGAAAAGCGTTCTGATTAGCATTGACCTTCCTTTTCATATGGAGAACTGTGCTAGCCAGGTAGGAAATGAAATCTCAAAGGTAAAGTAACAGGTCAGTAAAGTCAAGCATTCAATCAGATAATGGAAGCCTATGTCATTAATAAGTGTGTCATTTGCTTCAATAAAGGCATCACTTTAAGAAATTAAATCAGTCCTTTAATACTCTACATAAGTCCCACCCTCCTAACCCACAAACTCTTCCATGATCGCCTGCATTCATTAATCACTCCTTCCTCTGAACTCTTATAACACTATTATCTATATTCCTCATTTTGACTTTACGTAGAAAGTTCTATTATATTGCCATGAATATACTTTACATATGCTTAGTTTGACTAACCAGTTTATAAATCTCTTTAGAACTGTAAATGTGTCTTATTGCCAAATCTTAAAAAAACAGAGATTTCTGTGTTGCCTAATAGCGTTATTAGCACCTAAAGGAGCTAAGTGGCTATGATGAACAAAGAATGTTTGAAAGGGTTATGAAATAATATATTCCTGAAATAACTGAAAATTGTGTGATTATAGTAATACATATAAGCATATTTTGTTCAACTGATTATTAAACCTGGAAGTTATTTAAATAAATATTGATGAGTGAATGAATGAAATGAAAGCAATTTAACTATCACTTTTATAATTATTGGATAAGACCAACAAAAAATGAACAAAACAGATTCTAAATGTTCTCAGATTCAGAATTCCTCTGTTCCTTTTTCTAAGTTTTACAGGATCTAGTGCAGTGTCTCATACATAAGGGTAGCATGATGCAATGAAAAGAACCCTGAGCTAAAGCAAAAACATACCTTGGTTTTTGTTTCTGTTTAGTGGTCTGTTGTTGAATGGATCATGTTACCTCTCATATTTTTAAAATCAATTCAACAAAATATTTCCCTAATATTATTTTAGCTCTGAATTTTATGTATTCCCTAGTGGATTTCTTTTCTTTTACAGCATCATTCTTTTTGCACCAAATGACACATTTGGTTCCATCTTAATGGGCATTAACGTTAAGCTTGCATCTACCTCAACAATGACAGTTGAACAACAACATGTTTGAAACTATGAATAAATGTATGTTCACCCTAGTATTCTCTGACATATCTCTAATGCTGACATGATGACCCATCCTCCCTCCTTGTATTCCTGTTTTCAGAACTATTTTTGTAATTTGACTCCAGATTCATCTACTACTAACCAGTTTAGTTATTGAAATTTACATTCAAATGTTCAGTCTTCTGAGTCAAGTCCCACTCACATCTCAATTCTTGTATGGCTATCAGACTTTGACATTATTTCCCATTCAATGTTATTGACCTCTCATAAACTTTATTCTGGGAATGTGTTTTTATCTTTAAGAAAGATACTTGCTGGCTAAATCAAGTACCAGTAGTATTGAACCATCCAATGTCCCTACCATTTTAGAACTATCTACAAATGACTATCTCAATGCCTATCGCAAAAACTACAAGAATTAGTCATATTTTAACATTCAAATATATAATTTTCAGTAAAACAATAATATGTGCATATGTATGTGTGTTAAAATTTGTTTATAAATATATGTTCATGCATACATTGATGTGTATGTGTACTTACATTAATGAGAATGATTTTTATATATGGATGTCAACTAATTATCACACCTTTATTATTGGATTTTGTTAGTAAATGGAGAAGTCCAGGTAACGTATGAAATGTTTATTTAATGGAATTTTATATGTAAAATATAATTTTGCATAAAATTTGTCTAATTCTGAGGAACAAAGTAGTAAAAGTTTTGATTATTTAGTCTTACTGAGGCAACCTGAATGTAAGCATGCTATGGTGTTGTTTTGTTTTGTTTTATTTTAACTGAAAGTGACTATGCATTATCTTAACTTCATCGTCTTCTATTTTCTGTACCTTACAGATGCAATATGATGAAAATCTAAAGGATATTTATTAAAAATATTAAAAATAAGACAATATGTCCAAAATGAAGTCATTTATGCTAAGACTCACTTCACCAAATTGAGACTTAATTACATTTTCAGCTTTCCCAGAAATGGAATCCTGAACCAGCCAACGTGGAATTACCTGAAGAGCACTAGTGAGTTAGTTACCTGCCTGATAGAACCCTGCCATCCCCTAAAGGAAAGTAACTTTGAGGGTTGTCACCAACCTGCTTTTTTTGCTTGGTATAACTTCCTTGTTTCCACTCCTTTCTTCCTGTGAAAGTCTTTCAATTTGTACAGCTCCTCAGAGCTCATTTCAATTTGCTAGACTGGATGCTGCCTGAATTTGAATTGCTTTTTGCTCACATAAACTCTCAAAAATTTTAATATGCCTAAGTTTATCTTTTAACAGTTGTGGTGTCAAAAGAGGGAACTGAAGGAGACCCCGAACCCCCAGAAGCAATGGCAACCACTGAGCCCTTTGAGCTAACTGCTTTCTTGTTGCCTTTGGAGGTGATGAGTCAGTCTCTCCTAGTCCTGGCTCTGCAGATTTTGCATACAAGCTTTCACAATTTATTTGAGCATCTCTTTCTGTGGATTGGGTACAGAAACCATCAACCAAAGTTAGACTGGGTCCAACTTAGAAACTGGACTGGATCCAGGGTTAGGTAGGGTCCAATTTAGAAACTAGACTGTGTCAGGAGTCAGACTGAGTCTGATTTAAACTGGGTCCAGTGTGAGGTCTCAGGGTATAAAATTTTGGTTTAAGGGTGAACAAGGAGGTGAACTTTACCAAAGATTATCTTGAATTACAGTGGCCATAGTGGAGAACTTTTAACCTAGATAAGCTTATCCATTTATGAGGTGCCCTAGAGAAAACTTGTTCTCAGCCCACCACTAACCATAAAAGGTAGATGACAAACTATTTTTCCTCCCCTGCTGTGTCTGGTGACCAGGAAGAGACCTGCTGGGACACCCTACTTTCTCTGGAGCTGGTAGACAGAATCCTGGAAAAGCTAGCAGAAGCCAGGAAAGAGAATGGTTACCAAAGTCAGCTTTCCCAGGTGTCAATCTGTGCTGCCCAATTTAGAGAGGGAGGAAAAATTTCATTTATTCCCTTCCTTTTCAAATTCAGATTGGCAAAAAAAAAAAAAAAAGTAAGAATTAGATTTTTGAACTTTGACTTATATACTTGCTTTAGTTTATCCATTAGTCATGGATCCTTTCTCTCCCAGGGATAGCTATTGCCTTCTTGTTTATCTCATTTTGTGTCCTGAGAACATGACTTGGTAACCAGAAAGTTGAGTGCCAAAAAATGATAGCTGGACAGAAATGTGGGTTGTATTCCATTTGCAGCTAGATATGACCGGACAGAAATGTGGGTTGCACTCCATTTGTGTCTGGGCTTCTGCTGACTATTGACAGCTCTCAGGGGAATTGTCTAAGTACGTCTTTCTTTTGTTTATCTTTAAGAGTGGCTCTAGATCTTCAGAGTATAATATCTTTTGTACCCTGTTTGGGGATGCCTCTTGCATCCATAGGGTTATTCAGTACTGACAGGCATATTTACTGTTTGTCCCAGCTAAACCTGAGAAGATATTCAAAATAATTTTTTTTGTTTTTTAGTAGCTCTATGACCCAAAGTTAGCCAGATTGGAAGCTGATATCCAGAACCTGATGGGAACTTTTTTCTAGGTCTTCTCTCCTATGATAAAATGAAACTATGTACCCAGAGGGAAAGAAACATATTCTGAAGTCTTTGCGAAAGACTTACTAAAATATTTCAAAGATGCACAGCTCTAAATCTAGAACATAGAAATCTTTTGATTTCCATCTTAGTTAAAGATTTTCTCTCTGATATAAATAAGCAAACTGAAGATAATTATTTAGATGCATGGATCAGCCTCTCTATCATTGAAGTTGAAACTCAATTTGTTTAGGAATCAAAAACAACTGCACTTGTCTTAAAAACTGAATCTTTACAGTAACAGAAGGGTGGCTCTAGAAACAGTTCAAAGCTTACCCAAACGTTTTACCAATCCCCAAACCTGTCCTATTCATTTCAAATATTTTACAGATATGGCAAAAGATCTGGATTCATGAATAAAATTCTTTCTTGTTGGAACTAGCATTTTTCTTTTTCTCTATGCCATTTGAGATGTAAATATTCTATCTAGTCTTCTCTAGGAGCCAAGGTAAGTCTTATCAGAAGGAAATGGAAAAGACTATTTTGAAAACTAGCTCTGTGAAAAGCTTAAGTCTCTTCTGTAAACATTAATAAAAAGCTTTAGCCATATGAGCAGATAACCTTAACTTATTCGGTCTGCCAGAAACACAATTTGGTTCCAACTCTTTCTTTATCAACCAGTGAGTTTTGCATTATCATACCTGTCTCATGGCTAAAATTTTTAAATGAAAGCTATAAGACCTCTGTCTGTGTGTATGTTTATGTATGTCTGTGTGTGTATGCTATAGATGTGTGATCTTTTTCTGCCTTCAGATGGTATCACCAAAATTATTTAAGAACTCTATTTAATTGGCATAAAGACAAACAAGTGTTTTATAAGTCAAGTATATTCTCAATAATATTTGAACTAACCTAAATGTTTTTCAAGTTCAAGTGATCTAGGATAATCTTTAGTAAATAAAATCTAGTTTAAATTTGTTGGTTTAAATAACAGTCATGTCTTTAGAGTTATCAGCATTAACTATAATACTTTTATTCTATCTAGCTGTACTAAAAGTCAAATAAACTCATTTTATCTGTGTTACAGAATTTGTCACCAAGAAAGGTGACTTAAGATGGTGGTTATCTGTTTAATGTTTAAGGAAATTTTCATGAGTAACGTAAACGTAAGTGTTAAGAACAAGTAAATAAAATAAGATAAAAGTTTATAAATAAACTTTTTAACAACAATTATACTTTATGGTATATCTTCTTAAAAATAGCTTCCAAAATCTTTTGGGTAATGTGAAATTTTATAGTTACACTGAGATAAATGCTAAATAAAATAAAATAAAATAAAATAAATACATTAACTACTGAGCAAAGGTTTATCCACTTTTTCTTCTTTTTACAGAGGAACTAAATGTGTTTGGGTTTACTAGTAAACATGTTTTGTGCCACCTTGGAAGTTTTACTATGGGGAATAGTATGCATCCAGTTTTTATTAAATATATTTCCAATTTTCCAATCCACAGAATGTTAGTGCAACAGTTCACAATTACTTATTTCTTAGCTTTCACTAAGAATTAAGAATTCTAAGGGTTAATTATTCTAATCAATATACATAACTAAACTACTTAGAAATAACGAGGAAAAGAAAACAGTTGTGTATGAAATACAGGTAAGGAAAGTAAAAAGATTGATTGCTTCAGAATGAGAAAGAGGAAAAAAATATTGGAAAAAAATCTGAATGGATATAAAAACGTTGTAGAAGTTCCATGGAAGAGGAATTTTATGTGTAGTCAAGCTGGCTAAGATTGGAATGGATTTAATTAAGTTTTTAAAAATGGGTTTTAATATCAAAAATAACACTGATGCAAAATTAGAATGTGTTTTTTTCTCTGTTAAAAGAACAAAGTTTTCTTCAATTATTGGTATTCTCTTAATAAGAAATTGCAAACAAAGCTTTTTCTTTACCTTTTACATAATCTGCCTGAACAAAAAATTTTGTGTCTTACTGTGCTTCACATTATTTTTTTTCAGGTCTTTAATTACTTAAGAAAACTTAGTCTTCTCAATATTTAAAAGAGCTATGTTTTGTGCACATCTATGTAACTTTCTGTATTTGCCTTTGACATTGTCCCTTTAGGTAAATAGAAAATTAAGTATTATTTCTTAATAATATGGCATCCTGTTTAATCAAATGTTCAAACCATTTGACATTTTCTCAAGGTCAAATTCTAAATGAAATCTTTTTTAGTTCAAACTAACTTTGAGATTTCCCAGAGGGCCTCTGGAAAATCTCAAAGGATCTATCTCTCACTTTGTGAAAGATGGATGTTAAACTGGTTAGGTTTATATGTTATGTTAAATTACATGGGAATCATTGCCAAATAAGTGATAATAAACATTCTTACGTTATAGTTGCATGGATGCATGTAAAACTTTATATGTCCTGGTACAGTGTTTTCAGCAGTAAATCAAGTTATCTTAAATTGTTGTATATTTAAGTAGTAACAGAATTCCCTTATTAATTTCATTATAATGAACTCATCAGCTATTTAATGTGGATATTTTAAAGTCTTTTGCCATTTTCATGCAATTATTATTTTACTGTGAAGTTTTGCAAAAGTGCAATTCATGGAAAGGACCCTACCAATACTCTGATCACTGACACTGTTGTCAAATTATAAGGTGTCAGGTGCATATTTCTCAATTGAAGAAGGCTCAACCTGAGATCTGGTCTTATGTAAATGCTGCAGACCTCAAAATCAAGTTCACTAGGAAGAGAAGTAGCTGACATAGAGGTAAACTGCTTCCTCCTAAGATGTCTGATCAGGAACATTTCTTTTCATTCCTCCTTCCTTCTCTGACCATACTGTCCCTAAATCTTACACCATGAAGGTCTTTATGATTCTTTTGCCTGCTCTGGCTTGGAAAGATAATGCCATTGTTCACATATCTCAGACCATTGCATGGGGGGTGGTGTAATCTAACTTCCAAATGACTGTTGGATTTGCTATGATCTTGTAGTTCTATTCATCACAAAATTATCCCTGATTTCCAATGCCTCAGTTTTTCTGGAACAAATTCAGCCCTCCTTCTATCATGTCAGGCTTCATATCCCCTTTATGTCCATTCTCCTCTCTCTAATTAACATCCCTAAACCCAGGGAAACTTGAAACCAGGCTTTGTACAAAGAAAGGGATACAAGGCAAGGGTAACCAGATACAACTGCCTGTGTAGTCTACAGACTCTTAAATTTTAGTGGCCTTTCAGGGCTGTAATCTTTTTGTTCTGAGCCACCAACTCAAACCAGAATTACCAGGAGATATTCATGATTCAAAATTTGTTTCCTTTGGCAGTTCCTTATTTCCCTGGCTAAGAGTAAGTGCAAATGATACTATGATCAGGAATCTCTACTTAATTCTTGAAGATATTACAGAATCTGTTCCTAAAGCAATAGCTGTCCAACTAAAAATCTCTAGGCTCTCTGGCCAGTTATTCCTGATAATAAGATAGCCCTTGATTACCTTCTAGCTGAGCAAAGTGTTTGTACTATGGCAAACACCACTTGCTGTACTGGATTAACTTTCAAGGAAGTTGAGACTCAGTTATGTAAGATCACTGAACTTGTCAGTTGGCTTAAGAAAATGACTCCTTCAACGAGGTCTTTCTTTGACTTATTTGATTCTAACCGGTTTGGGTCTTGGGGACCATGACTCTTTCAAAGTGCATTCCAGACATTGGAATTATCCTATTTATAGTAATCATAGTTCTCTCCCTGGTGTACCGTATTTTTTCAAAAGCTTTAAAGCATGATTTCAGCTGCTAACCACGAAGCAAGTAATCTTCTCATGAATAGAAAGAACACTGAAAAAAGAACAACCAACTTAAAGAATGTGAACTCAATGTTGTGACTTGTGAATGCCACGCAGAGAAATAGCAAACACTTTAAGAAGTCCAGAGTGGTATCTGGAAGTAGTGTTAATGCCTTGAATTTATTATCTTAGCTCTCTGTTAGGCTGAGAGTTTAATCAAAAGAGGGATTTTCTTAAAGACAAGACAATAGGCCCAAAATGGAGTTGTTTATGCTAAGCCCCATGTCACCATACCAAAGTTTAACTTAATTAAAGTTTCAGCTCTCCCAGAAGTAAAATTTAAACAGTCCATCAGGAATTGCCTGAACAGCACTATTGGGTAATCTGACTAATAGACTGCAGCCATCCCTTAAAGGAAAGTAATCTTTCAATAACAAGACCACTTTTTTGCCTAGTATAACTTCCTTGTTCCCACTATTTTCTGCCTATGAAATTATTTCATGTTGAATGGCCCTTCAGAACTCCTTTCTATCTGTTATATTGGATGATGCCCAATTAATAACAATTTTTGCTCAGAAAAACCCTCATTTTAAATATGCCTCAGTTTATTTTTAATAATATCTAATTAAAATATTTGTTGATTTAGAGTTTATGACCACTTTCATATGGACTACCTTATTTGATTTTGACAATAATTCCTAAAAGTAAAATGGTAAAATATAATTATATTAATATAATAAGTGAGGCAAATAAGAGGTTAAGTAGGTTGACATCAAAGAACTATTTAATAGAGAGCCTGGAATTAATATGAGCATTCTAATTACAGATTCACTGCTCCTTTAATTTAAAATATAAAATTATTAAGAAAGCATATGCTACTATTCATATGTGTATACATACATTAAATCACCATTTATTTAGAAAATATTTATTTGTGTCTTTTATGAACTGGACATTGTTCAAAGCACTTGAGATATATCAAGTGATGTAAGAAGCAAAGTTTCCTGTCCTAAAGGATTTAACAACTTACTAGAAGAGATAAATAATAAACAGTAAATTACAACATAATGAACAAGTAAATTATATAGTAAAAAGCTTCACATATATGCTACAGAAAATTTTTTGAATATATGAAGTGTAAGGAAGATTAGAAGCAATTCTTATTTTTTAATTGGAGTATAATTGCTTTACAATGTTGTGATAGTTTCTGCTGTACAAAAAAGTGCATCAGCTATATGTATAAATATATGCCTTCCCTCTTGAAACCCCTCCCACTCCTCATCCCATCCATCTAGGTCATCAGTGAGCACCAAGCTGAGCTACCTGTGCTATACATCAGTTTCCCACCAGCTATCTATTTTACACATGGTAGTATATATATGTCAATTCTAATTTACCAGTTCATCCCATACTCCCCTTCCCCTACTATGTTCACATGTTCAGTCTCTATGTCTGCATCTCTATTCCTGCCCTGCAAATAAGTTCATCTGTACCATTTTTCTAGAGTCCACATATATGCATTAATATGCTATATTTGTTTTTCTCTTTCTGATTTACTTCACTCTGTAGGACAGAACCTATGTCCATTCATATCTCTACAAATGACCCAATTTTGTTCCTTGTTATGGCTGAGTAATATTCTATTGTAGGTATGTACCACATCTTCTTTATACATTCATCTGTCAATGGACACTTAACTAGCTTTTATGTCCTGGTTACTGTAAATAGTGCTGCAGTGAATATTGTGGTACATGTGTCTTTTTGAATTATGGTTTACTCAGGGTATATGCCCAAGAGTGGGATTGCTGGGTCATATGGTAGTTCTATTTTTAGTTTTTAAGGAACCTCCATAATGTTCTCTGTAGTGGCTGTGTCAATTTACATTCCCACCAACAGTGCAAGAGTGTTCCCTTTTCCCCACACACTCTCCAGCATTTATTATTTGTAGATTTTTTGATGACCATTCTGATTGGTGTGAGGTGATAACTCATTGTAGTTTTGATTTGCATTTTTCTAATAATTAGTGATGTTGAGCATCCTTTCATGTGCCCCTTGGGCATCTGTACATCTTCCTTTGAGAGATGTCTATTTAGGTCTTCTGCCTATCTTTTGATTGGGTTATTTGTTGTTTTGATACTGAGCTGCATGAGCTGTTTGTATGTTTTGGAGATTAATCCTTTGTCAGCTGCTTCATTTTCAAATATTTTCTCCCATTATGAGGGTTGTCTTTTCATCTTGTTTATAGTTTCCTTGCTGTGCAGAAACTTTTAAGTTTCATTAGGTCCCATTTGTTTACTTTTGTTTTTATTTCCATTACTATAGGAGAAAATGTTTTTTCTGTTTTCTAATGTTTTCCCCTAAGCGTTTTATAGTGTCCAGTCTTACATTTAGGTCTTTAATCTATTTTGAGTTTATTTTTGTGTATGGTGTTAGAGAGCATTCTAATTTCATTCTTTTATATGTAGCTGTCCAGTTTTCCCAGCACCACTTATTGAAGAGACTGTCTTTTCTTCATTGTACATTCTTGCCTCCTTCGTCATAGGTTAGTTGACCATAGGTGCATGGGTTTAGCTCTGAGCTTTCTATTCTGTTTCATTGATCTATATTTCTGTTTTTGTGCCAGTACCATACTGACTTGATTAGTGTAACTTTGTAGTATAGTCTGAAATAGGGGCACCTGATTCCTCCAGCTCTGTTTTTCTTTCTCAAGATTGTTTTGGCTATTTGGGGTCTTTCATGTTTCCATACAAATTGTAAATTTTTTTGTTCTAATTTTGTGAAAAATGCCATTGGTAATTTGATAGGGATTGCATTGAATCTGTAGATTGCTTTGGGTAGTAGAGTCATTTTTATAGTATTGATTCTTCTAGTCCAAGAACATGGTTTATTTCTCCACCTGTTTATGTCATATTTGATTTCATTCATCAGTGTTTTATAGTTTTCTGGGTACAGGTCTTTTGCCTCCTTATGTAGGTTTATTCCTAGGTATTTTATTCTATCTGTTGTAGTGGTAAATGGGATTGTTTCCTTAATTTCTCTTTCTATCTTTCATTGTTAGTGTATAGGAATGCAAGAGATTTCTGTGCATTAATTTTGTATCCTGCAACTTTACCAAATTTATTGATTACTTCTAGAAGTTTTCTGGTGGCACCTTTAGGATTTTCTATGTATAGTATCATGTCATCTGCAGTGACAGTTTTCTTCTTCTTTTCCAATTTGTATTTCTTTTCTTTTCTTTTTCTTCTCTGATTGTTGTGTCTAGGACTTCCAAATCTATGTTGAATAATAGTGGCAAGAGTGGACATCTTTGTCTTGATCCTGATCTTAGAGGAGATGTTTTCATTTTTTCACCATTGAGAATGATGTTTGTTGTGGATTTGTCATATATGACCTTTATTATGTTGAGGTAGATTCCCCCTATCTCCACTATCTGGAGAGTTTTTTCATAAATTGTTGTTGAATTTTGTCAAAAGCTTTTTCTGCATCTATCCAGATGATCATATGTTTTTTATTCTTTAATTTGTTAATATGATGTATCACATAGATTAATTTGTGTATATTGAAAAATCCTTGCATCACTGGGATAAATCCCACATGATCATGGTGGATGATTCTTTTAATGTGTTGCTGGATTCTGTTGGCTAGTATTTGGTTAAGGATTTTTGCATCTATATTCATCAGTGATATTGGTCTGTAATTTTCTCTTTTCATAATATCTTTGTCTGGTTTTGGTATCAGAGTGATAGTGGCCTCGTAGAACGAGTTTGGGAATATTCCTCCCTCTGCAATTTTTTGGAAGAGTTCAAGAAGGATAGGTGTTAGCTCTTCTCTAAGTGCTTGATAGAGTTTACTTGTGAAGCCAGCTGGTCTTGGACTTTTGTTTTGTTGGAAAATTTTAAATTACAGTTTCAATTTGATTGCTTGTGACTGGTCTGTTTATATTTTCTATTTCTTCCTGGTTCAGTCTTGGAAGTTTGTATCTTTCTATGAATTTGTCCATTTCTTCCAAGATGTTCGTTTTATTGGCATATAGTTGCCTGTAGTAGTCTCTTATAATCCTTTTTATTTCTGCAGTGTCAGTTGTAATTTCTCCTTTTTCATTTCTAATTGTATTGATTTGAATCCTCTCCCCTTTTTTCTTGATGAGTCTGGCTAAAGTTTTATCAACTTTGTTTATCTTCTCAAAGAAACAGTTTCTCATTTTATTGATATTTGCTATTGCTTTCTTTGTTACTATTTTTTTTATTTCTGCTCTGATCTTTATGATTTTTTTCCTTCTACTAACTTTGTTTTTTGTTGTTGTGTTGTTGCTGTTTTTGTTCTTCTTCTTTCTCTAGTTGATTTAGGTGTAAGGTTAAATTGTTTATTTGAGATTTTTATTGTTTCTTGAGGTGAGATTGAATTACTATAAACTTCCTCTTAGAACTGTTTTTGCAGTGTGGCATAGGTTTTGGGTTGTTGTGTTTTCATTGTCATTTGTTTCTATGTATTTTTTAATTTCCTTTTGATTTCTTCAGTAATCTCTTGATTATTTAGTAGTGTATTGTTTAGCCTACATGTGTTCGTGCTTTTTACATTTTTTTCATGTATTTGATTTCTAATCTCATATTGTTGTTGTCAGAAAAAATTCTTGATAAAATTTCAGTTTTTTTAAATTTACTGAGGCTTGATTTGTGACCCAAGAAGTGATCTATCCTGGAGATGTTTGGTGTGCACTTGAGAGGAAAGTGTATCTTGTCACTTTCGGTTGGAATGTTCTATGAATATCAATTAAGTTTATCTGGTCTATTATGTCATTTAAATAAGGAGACCCTTATTTATTTTCTGTTTTGATGATTTGTCCATTGGTTTAAGTGGGGTGTTAAAGTCCCTTACTATTATTGCATTACTGTTGATTTCCCCTTTTATGGCTGCTAGCATTTGCCTTATGTATTGAGTTGCTCTTAAGTTGAGTGCATAAATATTTATAATTGTTTTATCTTCTCTTGGACTGACTCCTTGATCTTTATGTAGTGACCTTCCTTGTCTCTTGTTACAGTCTTTTTAAAAAAAAAATCTATTTATCTTATATGAGTATTGCTACTCCAACTTTCTTTTGATTTCCATTTACATTGAATATCTTTTTCCATCCCCTCACTCTCAGTTTGTATGTGTCCCTAGGTCTGAAGTGGGTCTTTGTAGACAGCATATATACAGGTCTTGTATTTGTATCCATTCAGTCAGTCTGTGTTTTTTGGTTGGAGCACATAATCCATTTACGTTCAAGGTAATTATCAACATGCATGTTCCTATTACCATTTTCTTAATTGTTTGGCATTTGTTTTTGTAGGTCTTTTACTTCTCTTGTGTTCCTGCCTAGAGAAGTTCCTTTACCATTTGTTGTAAAACTGGTTTAGTGGTGCTGAATTCTATTAGCTTTTCCTTATCTGTATAGCTTTTGATTTCTCCATCAAATCTGAATGAGATCCTTGCTAGGTAGAGTAATCCTGGTTGTAGGTTATTCCTTTTCATCAATTTAAATATATCCTGTCACTCCCTTCTGGCCTCCAGAGTTTCTGCTGAAAAATCAGCTGATAACCTTATGGAGGTTCCGTTGCATATTATTTGTTGCTTTCCTCTTGTTGCTTTTAATATATATATATATATATATATTTTTTTTAATTTAATTTTTGTTAGCTTGATTAGTATGTGTCTCGACATGTTTCTCCTTGGATTTATTCTGTATGGGACTCTCTGTGCTTCCTGGACTTGGGTGGCTCTTTCCCATGTTAGGGAACTTTTTGACTATAATCTTTTAAATATTTTCTCAGTCCATTTTTCTTTCTCTTCTTCTTCTGGGACCCCTATAATTTGAATGTTTATCTGTTTAATGTTTTCCCAGAGGTCTCTGAGACTGTCCTCATTTCTTTTCATTCCTTTTCTTTATTCTGTTCCTTGGCACTTATTTCCACCATTCTATCTTCCAGCTCACTTATTCATTCTTCTGTTCCAGTTTTTCTGCTACTGATTCCTTCAGTTTTTCTGCTACTGATTCCATTTCAGTTATTGTGTTGTTCATCACTGTTTGTTTTTTCTTTAGTTCTCCTACGTCCTTATTAAGCATTTCTTTTATTTTCTCAACCCATGTCTCCATTGTATTTCCAAGATTTTGGACACCTTTACTATCATTACTCTGAATTCTTTTTCATGTAGATTGCCTACTTCCCTTTCATGTATTTGCTCTTGTAGGCTTTTACCTTTCTCATTCATTTGTACCATAATTTTTGTTGTCTCCTTTTGCTTGATGGGTGGAGCTGTATTCCTGTCTTGAAGGTTGTTTGGCCTGAGGCATCCAGCACTGTAGTTTGCAGGCAGTTGGTTGGAGCAGGTCTTGGTGCCAAGATGAGGACCTCAGGGAGAGCTTGCACCAATTAATATTCCCTGAGGTCTGGCCTTCTCTGTTAGTACAGCAGTTTGGACTTGGCACTCCCACCACAGAAGCTCAGGCTTGACACCTGGCCTGGGAACAAAGACCCCACAAGCTGTGTGGCACAGAAAAAAAATGCAACAAATAGGAACCAAATAATAACAAAGAATAGAAATATAAAATTAGAAAAATAAAAAATAAATTAGAAAAAATAAAAATGAAACAAGAACACAGCAAAAGAAAATGACAACAGCAAAAAAAAAAAAAAAAAAAAAGGCTGGAAAAGGCCTTGGCGGCAGGGAACAAGGGGCAGGACTCTTGCATCTGGAAGAGTCCCTGGTGTGGGGCCTTAGGCCCAGGACCCACATGGCCAGAAAAGGCCTTGGTGGGGTGTTGCTCAGGCTTAGGACCTGTACTGCCAGAAAATGCCTTGGTGGGGAGGTGGGGCTTAGGCTCAGGACCTATGTGGCTAGAACAGGCCCTGGGGGGTGATTTGGGTCAGGACATTTGAAGCCAGAAGGGGACCCGGATAGCAGAGATTCAGGCCTGGGATCTCAGCAGGCTTGCCAGAGCATGAGCAGGCATGGGAGATGCTGGCTGCATTCCTTTCTGATCCTCTGATCCCCTGAAGGTCTCTCCCTGTCCCTGCTGATCCCCACACCATGACTCAGACCCTCCAAGAATGAAAACCCCTCCCTCCCCCACTGCCCCTCAGGGGTGCTTGTCTCTTCCTGCTTCAACTTTTACTCCCCCCCACTTCTTCCCTCCCAGTCCTCAGGACCCGAGCAGCTGGAGAGGGCCCCAGAGGGGTGAGGTTCAGGCCAGGACCCCAGCAGGCTTGCCAAGGTTGGAGCACATGGGGGAGACACTGGCTACATTCCCTTCTGATCCCCCAATCCCCTGAAGTTCTCTCCCCATCCCTGCTGATACCCTCTCTGAGAGTGGTTCCCTCTGATCATGGAAACCCCTCCCCCCCAACCACCATCCCTCAGGGGTGCCGGTCCCATCCTGCCTCCACCTTTCCTTCATCCCTCCTTCCCCCACAATGTCCTACCCAGTCGTGAGGGGATTCCTCCCATCCACTTAGGTGTCCAAGGTCCCCCACCAGCACTTGCTAGGTACCCTACTTGTGAGGAGACGTAAACTCTGTGTCCTCCTACTCTGCCCTCTTGACTCTGCCCCCTGCATTTCTTATCATTGATGGTACAATTTTAATTAGACTTGTCAAGGTAGAGCTCATTGTAAAGGTAGCATTTGAGCAGAAATTTGAAGAAGTGAAATATTTAGTCTTGCAGCTCTGAAACCATGGCTAGTCTTATCTGAAGAACATCTAGGAGGCCAATTGGGTTGCAGCAGATTAAGTGTTGTAGGATATGTGAAGTGAGGCAGAACATGAAGAGCTGTGTACATCATTTTACAGATGCTGGCTTTTCTGGGAAACATGGGGAACCATTATGAGTGAGATAAGAAACCACTATGTGGAATAAATGGTTAAGATAAAGTGGCAGAAAATTCTCTTACTATTGGAAGAAAATAAGAAGCTAAAAAAATCATCAAATCATATTTAGACTAATTATATAGATAGTGAAATTTCAAAAAAAATATGACATTTGTGTTAGAATGAGGAAGAGTGAGACAAGACTTCAAATCTTGCTGGTAGAAACCTGGGGATTGAAGATGTCTGCATTCAAGGAGGGACTCTTTATGAAAGTGCGTGATAAATATAAAAATTTTGTTAAGTGAATGGCACTAGATATAAACTTTTAGTTCTTAAAAGGAAGGGAAGGAGATGTTCTACAAACATTAGGGAAGAAACTGACTCCATCTCTATACTCAATTTCATGAAGGCTACCCAGGAGGAAGAAGGAGTCACTTCTTCAGAGGGCTACACAAAAATCATTTTTCTAAAGAAGCATAGGGTAATAAAACCAGGTAGTATAATAAATAAATTCTCAATAGCATAGGTTTAACATATTAATTTTATTCGGCCCTTATGACTCTGTTTCACATTGTTAGCTAGGGGCATTGATCCCTCCTCTCTACTGATTTCTTCCATTGTGTAACAGCATCATTTTCAACATGTGCCTACTAAGGTCACCTTGGAAGAGAGAATGAGAAACACTGAAAGAGACCTTTTATAATTTCAGGCATGGAACTGCTGTACATTATTTCAGCCCACATTCCATTGGTCAGAAATATCCAGTGATACTCTGTTACAGGTATTGTCCATAATTTGAATGAATGAGAATTTATGCTGGATAATCTTTAACTTCTTTTCAATTTTGACAACCAGTGATGCTGGATTTTTCAATAGAAGGCTGAGCACTGGAAGTTTAGATAAAGAAAGAGATTGGTGTAAGATGAGATGAGATGAGATGAAATAAAATTAGAGGGCATGAGAAAAGTATTCAAGGAAAAGATACATGGAGCAAAATATAACTTTTTACTCATATTGTACCTCAAGAAGAGGAAATCCTTAATTAAACCATTTTTTAGAATAAATGCCACTATAGAACATAAAATGCATATAAAATTTAATAAAGTTTTTAACTGATTATTTGCTAAGATTAAATATTTTCCAAGTATATGATATGGGATGACTGAAAATGATTTTCAAATATAATTATCCCATTTCATTATAGATTGCGATTCCACTTAAGTATTTTTTAAATGTTTTTCATTAAAATATATTCTGAAAAACTTATTCTCAATATTTTATGTTACTATAGAAATACCATGTTCCTGTTTATGTTGCCTTGATACTGAGAAATGATCCAAGTATAGCAAACTAAAAACAGATACTCATTTCTGATAGTTTGGGCCTCTCACTGTTGTGGCCTCTCCCATTGCAGAGCACAGGCTCTGGACGCGCAGGCCCAGTGGCCATGGCTCATGGGCCCAGCCACTCCACGACATGTGGGATTTTCCCAGACCGGCGAACGAACCCGTGTCCCCTGCATCGGCAGGCAGACTCTCAACCACTGCGCCACCAGGGAAGCCCTCATTTCTGATAGGTTTTTAACTGAAAGAATGGGTCTAATTTATTAATCATTGATTTATTGTCTTGGAACAATTGAAGCAACTAGGGTTAGGTCAGTTTTTAAGGTATTCTTGATTTCAGTTTTGAGATAATCTTTGAAATTGGGTGTTTAGATTTGTCCTTAGTAAGTTTACAGAAACATTCTAAAGTGCTCCTCTGACATAAACACAGCAACCTTTTCCAAAGCAAAAGGTTAACTGTTTCTCCATCAATGTACTTTCAATTCAATTATTTTACATTTTAGAAGGTTGCAGGTGGTAAGATTTCTTCATAGCCTCCAGAAATAAATCAAGAAGGTCAGGCCTGAAAAGTTCACATTTATATTGAATACATTGACATCCAAGAAAGACTAATGGGATGAAATAATGAAGGCTATAACAATTATAATGGAGAAGGTAGAGAAAAATTTATAGTAATCATAGCATGTTAACAGAGATAATTCAATAGCAACTTCCTTTTTTAAACTGTGAAAACACTATATTATATATGTAATAGCTAAAATTATTTATGTGTGCATATATATAGATATATAAAACTCAAAAGAATGGTGTGTCCTGATTGAATTTGAGGGAAAATTCCTATTTTCAGGAGTTAATTTCAGCTGGACAATTTGATGGTAAACATATCAATTTGTACAATGAAAGCTTTTATTCCTTTATGCAACAAATGTGAATATACATATTATGGACAATGAAATGTGTTAAGACCTATGGAGCACATAGAAAACACTATAAGGGCTTCCCTGGTGGTGCAGTGGTTGAGAGTCCGCCTGCTGATGCAGGGGACGCGGGTTTGTGCCCCGGTCCGGGAGGATCCCACATGCCGCGGAGCGGCTGGGCCCGTGAGCCATGGCCGCTGAGCCTGCGCGTCCGGAGCCTGTGCTCCGCAACGGGAGAGGCCACATCAGTGAGAGGCCCGCGTACCACAAAAAAAAAAAAAAAAAAAAACCCACTATAAGCTCCAAGTTGCTTCAGTAAAGTATCAAATTTTCAGAAAATGGTAAATCTTGCAGTTCATCAGTTTTACCAGTTCAAACAAGTGTTTGTGTGTGTGTGCATATGTGTGTACACAAACATAGGTATATATATATATATATATATATATATATATATGTATATGTAGCAAATATTCAAGTACATGTATATATATATGTGTTTGTGTATATGTTCACACATACATATGTACCTCTTACAATATACTGAGGTTTTGCTATTCACATAAAAGTCCTTGCTACTAAAGGTATAGGATTAAAATTGAAGATAAATCAGGAGAGATTTAATAGAATATGAAATCTGCTAAGAAGTAGTATCTTTGAGTGGAGGGATCATACCTTATCCCCAACATCTCATATCTGTGCTATTGAGTAAATATTATTGTTCCCCCCAAATTCCAATTTTAGATCCTAACCCTCAATGTGGTGATATTAGGGGGCAGGGCCTTTGGGAAGTAATTAGATCATAAGGGTGGAGCCCTCATGAGTGGTATTAGTACCGAATACCAATACCAATAAAAGAGAGTCCAGAGAGCTGCTTTGTCCCTTCTGTCATGTGAGAACACAGTGAGAAGGCAGCTATCTATGAACAAGAAGCAGGCCTTCAGCAGACACCTAATCTGCTGGTGACTTGATCTTGGACTTTCTGGCCCCCAGAAGTGTGAGAAATACATTTCTGTTATCTATAAGCCACCCAGCATGTGACATTCTGTCATAGCAGCCTGAATGGACTGAGACACTGTTGAGAAAATATACAATAAAGAAAACTGTAATTGACTATGAAGAGGTTTAAAAAAATTCCCTGAATCAGTAATGCATCAGTGTATTGTAAATGGCTAAAAATTGTGGGAAAACATAAGCAGTTATATTTAGGACCAGAGTTCAGTCCCCTGTTTCATGTTCTGTTACACAAAGGCATGGACAGATACAACTGTAAAATTATGGCTTATTTTTCTGATCTCAACCACATTAGCAGTGACAATAGATTTGATGTCTTGCCATCTATTGCAACATTTGTATAATGCTGATGTTAGTACTCTGTGTCAAACATTTTTGTAGCATCTATAATAAATGCAATGTTCAAACATAATAGATTTGTCTTTTTGCTTTATGGAAGTTAACACACTGAATATTCCTAGTGTTTTGACATCATCTTATATCATAGAATAGCTCTATTTTTTTTAAGTTAATGGCTTACATGCTTAGTAAATATAAGTAATTATGGACTTTAAATACTCTGCCAGTTTAAAAGTCCTACTGGAGACTTAGAAGGTGGATTTATTGATGGACACTATAGTGACAGGCTACCTAGTGACAAACCTCTGTCAGTCAGATAATTAATGTGCACTGAAGCAAACTGACAAAATTACAGATTGAATGGTATTACAAAGAAAAAAATTCAGGTCCCTTGCCTAAAGAAACTTTAGTGTAATTAAGCCAGGTTTGCAAATACCAAAAGATTTACTGCTAGCTTATTATAACCTCTCAGACTCACAAAACCAAGTGAAAATCTATTTTATTTTTCCAAGACACCCTAGAACTGATTGTGTTAGATATAACTATAATACTTTAATGTCATGTTCTAGAACTTCATCAATCTTCATGCTTGCAGTTGTAATATACAGATAAATAAACTTTATTTTCTCTTTTTTTGAGAACCCAGTACCCATTAACTTGTTACAGGAAAACTAAATTGAGGAAATGGTAATAAATAAAAGACAACATAATATTGATTAAAAAGAAATAAAATATTTTACTTATATTCTTTCAAAAGTTAAAACAGGAAACATTTTCCAATAAACAATGAAATACAAGATAAATACAAGATAATGTATAGATATATATGCATATGCAATTATATGTTCATATAATCTTATATGTTATGATTTTCTACTTATCAATATTTCCTTTCATTTCTTCTTACCCAGATTAAATTATTTTATCCTTCATTAATAGCACTACTATACATATCCTTTCAACTTCTTTGCCCTTTCTTCATGTTGATAAACTGCAGTTCTAGTGAATGCCAGCTCTCAGCCTACTCAATGACTACATACATACATATGAATGAAGCTGGAGAATAAGTCACCCTGTTGACTTGCCTTATTGCAATCCCATGATCACTACCCTCAAATGAGACCTTAGTTCTTCCAGGCAATCAGTTATATTTCCTTCCTTTGAGTCACTTTATTTCATCCTTCTTTTTTTAAAACTTCTTGTAAGAGAAAGCTTCCACTTTAAAACTAGAAAATTTTATTTTTATATTATCATCAAAATAAAGGCATAAAATTGTAACAGTAGTCTAAGAAACAGTGTGGGTTCCTGAATATACATTCTTAGGTCACAATTTGAGAAATACCTTCACAATGCTTCCAATAAATTCACCCCATTTGAAGAGTCAGAAAGAAGATGATGTTCCATGTGAGTTCCTTAAGGATGAAGATAGTGAAGGAGATAAATATGGTGGGACAAGAAAGAGCAATCACTTGTAACAGCAACCATTTTTGAGAGCATAAATATGCTATGGCAAGAGCTTATTTCATGTCCATATTTTAGGTCATGGCATGTTCTAGGAAGTATGGATGGTACAGTCAGTATGGCTGGACTGTAGTGTGTATTATTGGGGAAATAACTGAAGAAGAGGTTGAAATAAGAGATTAGCTTTGAAGGAGGTTGAATGTATATTAAGGAGTTAGGACTAGTCTAAATCAGTGTTTTACAACCTTTCTTTCTCTCTATCTCTTTTTTTTCCTCTGTCTCTGTCTCTGTCTCTCTTTCTCACAGTGAAACTCTTTAGGAACAAGATCTTATTCAGAAGATAAATATGTAACAAAGAAAAGGAGGTTTGTCCCAGTGGAGGCCAGGAGATGGCTAGGAGCCAGCCCTGCCTCTCTTTTCTATTTCAACAATTGCTTCTTAAACAAAGGTCCTTGAGGGCATACCTGCAAACTCCTAGGACTTAAACAAGGACAGTCTGAAAACCTGCTCTAGTTAATGGAAATTCACCAGATCTATTTTTAAGAATAATCACCACCGGTTCTATGTAGAGATAAGAAGGACCAAATAGTCTCTTGCAGTCATGGAAAGGAGAGGTTATGAGCTATGATAATGAAAGTGAAGAAGAGGGACAGATGTATAGTTAGGACTGAAGCAGAGCCAGTATAATGTTGTGACTTCTTAAATACAGGGTGTGAGGGAAGTGCAATTAGCAAGATTGGTGGGGTTACCTAGTCAGCCTAAATTGATTAGGACATTCTGGCTAACACTAGGAAATAAACGTGAAAGAACTATATTTGCCTTGTTCCAGATCATGGGACCACCATGCTGAAAATATAGAGGGTGGTCCTCAAGAAAGAAGAAATGCATTTGGAAAGAGAAAGGGAATGATGAATGAGGATCTAGTTTAGAACATAGTCCCATTATCACATTAACCAAACATTATCCCCCCAAAAGTAAGGACTTGAGATGGAGAGCTCTAAAATTCTAATGGTTTGGGAAGGGTGTAGAGAACCCTTCATATTACTATGGACCTGAGTCAGTGTTGTGGTGATTGTGGGGAAGGACAGGCAAAATTTGAAACATAAAAGAGATCAAAAATGAATGGCAAGTCACTAATCATTAGACAAAAGTAAATCAAAACCACAATGTGGTATCACCTCATACCGGTCAGAATGGCCATAATAAAATATCTACAAACAGTAAATGCTGGAGAGGGTGTGGAGAAAAGGGAACCCTCTTGTACTGTTGGTGGGAATGTAAATTGATACAGCCACTATGAAGAGCAGTATTGAGGTTCCTTAAATAACTAAAAATAGAACTACCATATGACCCAGCAATCTCACTACTGGACATGTACCCTGAGAAAACTATATTTCAAAAAGAGTCATGTACCACAATGTTCATTGCAGCACTATTTACAATAGCCAGGACATGGAAGCAACCTAAGTGTCCATCAACAGATGAATGGATAAAGAAGATGTAGGACATATATACAATGGAATGTTGCTCAACCATAAAAAGAAATGAAACAGTTATTTTTAGTGAGGTGGATGGACATAGAGTCTGTCATACAGGGTGAAGTAAGTCAGAAAGAGAAAAATAAATACCGTATGCTAACACATATATATGGAATCTAAAAAAAAAAAAAAAAAGGTTCTGATGAACCTAGGGGCAGGACAGGAATAAAGATGCAGATGTAGAGAATGGACTTGAGGACACGGGGAGGGGGAAGGGTAAGCTGGGACGAAGTGAGACAGTGGCATGGACATATATACACTATCAAATGTATAATAGATAACTAGTAGGAAGCAGCTCCATAGCACAGGGAGATCAGCTCAGAGCTTTGTGACCACCTAGAGGGGTGGGAGAGAGAGGTTCAAGAAGGAGGGGTATGGGTATCATGTATACATATAGCTGATTCACTTTGTTATACAGCAGAAAGTAACACACCATTGTAAAGCAATTATACTCCAATAAAGATGTTTTTAAAAAATGAATGAAAAAAATATGTATATGAGTTCCCAAACTGGTATACAGATTCTAGATAATACCTTAGTCCATATACATCACTGATTCAAGAAGCTAATGGAAACCAGAGACATAAATGAACAAAAGCTATCTAGTGTCGCTATCACCCACTCTCCTGAACACAACAAACACACAATCATATATATTTCCTCGTTTTGAGTAACTTTCTTTGATTTTTATACTGTTGTCTGTTCCCTCTTCAAACTTCTAAAACTTCCTTCACTTTTTTCACAGTTGAAGTCTTTGCTCTCTATTTCACTTATAGAAGCAATTTCACTGAATTTTGCTATTTATACCTTGTTAAAAAGAAAAACTAAACCAAACAAACAAAAACCCTTTTAAAGTTATATCCATTATATTAAAACAAATTTTGTTAAAATCAACAATGCCATCCATAATGATAAATTTAATGGCCAATATTCATTCTTTATCTCACATAAATTATCAGTAGCATGTAATACACATGACCTCATTCCCCTCTTTGAAACAACCTTTTAATTTTGCTTTTAGACACCATATACTCCTGACTGTTCTGCTGCTCCATTGTACATCAATTTTTAATATCTTTCCTAATTCTTCTACAGTTTTTGAAATGTTAATGATGGAAACTAAACAATTAAATTTGTAAACTTAAAAAAAATCTTCACTTTCTATAATGGTAAATTGTATGTATTAACTTGACTAGGCCAGGATGTACCCAGATATTTAGCTAAATATTATCCCTAAGTCACTCCTAAGTGTGTCTGTGAGAGTATATCTGGATGAAATTAGTGTTTGAATCAGGAGACTGTGTAAAGCAGATTGCCTTTCCCAGTGAAGAGGGCCCCATTCAATCTGTTGAAGGCTTGAATAGAACAAAAAGTTTAACAGAGAATTTACTCTCTGTCTGACTATCTTCTAGCTGGAATATTTGTCTTGTCCTGCCCTTCGACTCTGATTTGGATTTGAACTTATATCATTGACTCTCCTATACTATTATCTCCTGAGACATAATTTTTTTAAAAACTTATTTTTAAAAATCAAGTGACAAATCAAGACATAGCTTGGCTTCCTTTAACAAAGGAAATCTTAGGACAAGTGGTCATATATAACAAATTATTTGGGGAAGATATCACAGAGAATTAAGGTGGAAGAATTGTGTTGATTTCAACAGAAAAGGAGAGCCATCCAAATTTGTTTAATTGAGCTACTTACCACTGTGAACATCTGTTGTTCAGTCCTGCTGGGGGCCATATGAGGGTGTGCTTTTTTTCTTGCTGTTGAGTTTTAAGATTTCTTTGAATACTTTGGATAAGAGTCTTTTATCAGATGTTTATTTTGCAAATATTTTCTCCCAGTCTGTGGCTTATCTTCTAATTATCTTGATACTGTCTTTTACTGAGCAGAAGTTTTAAATTTGAATAAAGTCCAGATTATCAGTTATTTCTTTTGTGGTTTTGTCACTGGTGTTGTACATAAAGGACATCACCATACCCAATGTCATCTAGGTTTCCTTCCAAGTTATCTTCTAGGAGTTTTATAGGTTTGCATTTTACACTTAGGTCTATTATCCATTTTGAGTAATTTTTGTTAAAGCTGTAAGGTCTATATCTGGATTCATTTTTTTTTTTGCAAGTGAATTTCCAGTTATTCCAGCACCATTTGTTGAAGAAACTGCCTTTACTCCATTGTATTGCCTTATCTCCTTTGTCAAAGGTCAGTTGACTCTATTTATGGGGTTCTATTTCAAGGATCTCAATCATGTTCCATTGACTTATTTGTCTTTTCTTTTGCCAGTATGACACAGTCTTGATTACTGTAGCTTTATAGTGATTCTTGGTGTCATGTATCATCAGTCCTCCAACTTTGTTCTTCTTCAATATCGTATGGCTATCCTGTGTCTTTTGCCTCTCCATATAAATTTTGCAGTTTGCCTATGTCAATAAAACACTTAGTGGGAATTTCATTGAAATTGCTTTGAGTATATAGGTCAAGTTGGGAAGAACTGACATCTTGATATTTTTGAATCTTTCTATCCATGAACACAGAAAATCTCTCCACTTATTTAGTTCATTGATTTTGTTCATTAGAGTAAATGGTGTATTTTTATTTTTTAAAAAATATATCAATATAAAGACAGCTGGTTTCTGGTCATTAAAATGTGTGTTTCTATGTTTCTGTGAAGCAACAGTGAAAGGATGAACCTTTTTTTTTTAATGTCGGATGAATGGCCTGGTTAAATTCTTATAGTATTACAATAGTGAGCCAGAAAATCTGTGCTTCAGGTCAATTCAATTGTCTTTGATTTTAGTTGATGATACTCTTAGGTCTGACAAATTATTGACTGTCTACTGCATATTTTAGTGTTAGTGTCATCTTTCATCATTTTTTTATGAATCTCCATTATATACAGTGATGATATGAGAATTTATTTCAAGGGCATTATATGAGAACGGTAACATTGTATGCTAAGTTTTGATAATTAGTTTTCTTATTTTTATGGTATTAAAAGATGGTATCTTTTGGAGGTTGGAAACAGTACATTTAATTTATTAGAAAAAACAATTTGTCCTTTAGGATGTTAAATAATCATACTCTTCAACATAGATTTAAGGAAAACCTTAAATAAAATTATTGCTTTTTTGCAACTTTAAGATGCACAATGTTATTGGATGTAGCAATACAATGACATTCTTATTTGTTTTGTCCTTATAATATTGCCTAGCTTATGCCACAAATAAGCACTGAAATTTACTTAGTAGCCAAAGAACTCTTGAGTCAGTGTAGAACATGGCAAGGAAGGGCAATATGTAAGGATATTTTACCTGATAAGCAGAGAATTACTAAAAGAATAACTGTTTATTGCACCCTCCTTTTTTATTTAAACAAATCATCAACCAAGTGTTTTGTATCAGGAATGTAAGACAGGGAGTAGGTAACCACGTTTTATATGTTAGGATAAAGATCAAAAAAGCTGGCCTGTCTTAAGCCCAGGCAAAATAATCCAAAGACACAGAAATTGTTAACTTTGTTGAAATACAAGTACACCTTGGAGATATCAGAGATTCAGTTCCAGATCACCACAATAAAGCGAATATCACAATAAAGTGAGTCACACAAGTTTTTTGGTTTCCCAGTTCATATAAAAGTTATGTTGACACTCTACTATAGTCTGTTAAGTGTGCAAAAATATTTTTAAAAACAATGTAAGTACCTTAAATTAAAAATGCCATATTGCTAAATTATGCTAACTATCATCTGGGCCTTCAGTAAGTTGTAATTTTTTTGCTGGTGGAGGGTCTCGCCTTGGTGTTCATCACTGCTGACTGATCCAGGTGGTGGCTGCTGAAGATTGGGGTAGCTGTGGCAGTTTCTTAAAATAAGACAGCAAGAAAGTTTGCCACTTAGATTGAGTCTCCTTTCACAAGTGATTTCTCTGTAGCATGCAATGCTGTTTGATACCATTTTACCCACAATAAAACTTTCATATTGGTGCCAATACTCAATCCTGGCTGGAGCTTTATCAGTGAAGTTCATGTAACACTCTAAATCCTTTGTTGTCATTTCAACAATCTCGACAGCATTTTCATTAGAAGCAGCTTCTATCTCAAGAAACCACTTTCTTTGCTCATCCATAAGAAGCAATGCCTCATCCATTAAAGTTTTATCGTGGGGTTGCAACAATTCAATCACATCTTCAGGCTCCACTTCTATTTACAGTTCCCTTTCTATGTCTCCACTGATATTTTGAACCCCTCAAAATCATTCATGAAGGCTAGAAACAACTTCTTCCACACTCCTGTTAAGGTTTTGACCTCTTCCCAGGAATCATGAATGTTCTCAGTGGCATCTCTAATGTTGAATCTTCTCTAGAAGGTTTTCAATACACTTTGTCTAGATCAATTAGAGGAATCATATCTATGGCAGCTATAGCCTTAAAATATATTTCTTAAATAATATGACTTAAAAGTTGAAATTACTCCTTGATCCATGGGCTACAAAGTTAATTTTGTGTTCACAAGTATGAAAACAACATGAATCTCATTGTTCATCTCCATCAGAGCTCTTAGGTTACCAGGTGCATTTTCAATGAGCAGTAATATTTTGAAAGGAAACTTTTTTCTGAGTAATGGACCTCAACAGTGGGCTTCAAATATTCAGTTGTAAAGAAATGTGCTCTTATTCAGGTTTTGTTGTTTATTTTTGGAGTATAGGTAGAGTAAATTTAGCATAATTCTTAAGGGCCCTGGGATTTTTAGAATGGTAAATGAGCATTGGCTTCAACTTCAAGTTGCCAGCTGCATTAGCTCCTGATAAGAGAGTCAACTTGTATTTTGAAGCCAGGCAATTGATTCTCCTCTCTAACCATGAAAGTTCTAGATGACACCTTCCAATAGAAGGCTATTTTACCTACACTGAAACTCTCCTGTTAGGTGTAGCCACTTTTATTCATTATCTTACCTAGGTCTTCTGGATACCTTGCTGCAGCTTCTACATCAGCACTTGCTGCTTCATCTTGTTATGGAGATGTCCTCTTTCCTTCAATCTCATGAGCCAAATTCTGCTAGCTTCAAATTTTTCCTCTGAAGGTTTCTCATCTCTCTTAGCATTCATAAAATTGAATACAGGGCACTGCTATAGCTTAGTCTTTGCTTAAGATAATGTTGTGGCTGGTTTGATGTTCTATCCAGACCACTACAACTTTCCCCTTATTGGCAGTGAAGCTTTTATTCTTTCTTATCATTCATGTGTTCACTGGAGTAGCATTTTTAATACCCTTCAAGAACTTTTTTGACCTACATTAATTATGAAATGATTATAACAGTAAGTTTAAGGAACATCATCTCGTATAGACACAAAATTAAAGAAATAGAAAAAAATTTCCTTGTGATGAGAACTGTTAGGATGAACTCTCATCAGCTTTCATATATAACACACAGCAATGCTAATTATATCAATCATTTTGTATATAACGTCCCTATATTTATCATATAACTGGGAGTTTGTGCCTTTTGAGTGCCTACATCCAATTCCCCCTCCCGCACCCCCTGCCTCCGGTAACCACAGATCTGATTTGATGTCTGTTTCTATTAGTTTGTTTGTTTGTTCTTAAAGTATGATTCACCCAGAACACTATCTTAGATCCTGTTACACAACATTGTGATTCAATACTTCTATACATTTCTACTTGATTTTAGAGATTCAGTAGGTAAGAAATCAGAGGTCTTTCTTTTCTTTTCTGGTAGGTGGTGCAATCGTTCAAGTTTTTAGTTTCTCTTACCTGAGCTGCCTCTGGTTATATTTGAGAGTTGTCACTTTCCATTTTCCACCACATTTGTCAGAAGTTTCACCCCATGCCCTTGTTATCACTTCTTGTGCCTCTAAGGTCATTGGTGTCTTGTTGCTTCCAGTGTCATTGGCATCAAAGCCTGTGGCACCAGGATCATGTGCTCTTCCACCATATCTGGGAAATACTGAGCCACAGGTTCTGCCTCTGAAAGGTGATGGGAAGTGGGGGGTATCCAGGGTTGCATGGGTACCTCTGTTGTGTATATTGCTGTAATATTCATGGGCTTCACTGCTGTGGGTAGGGGATCAGGGGGCCAGTGTCACACATGTCTTTGTGACTAGAGGCATGGGGTCCCAGACACCATTGCTTCCCAGTTACCTATGGCCACAGGTGCCACTGCTGCCAGGAGTTCAGTGTCATGTACACACCCTCCATTGATGCTACTGGGTTCTCTGGGGCTGCAAGTTCAGCTGTCATGGCCAGAGAGCCAGAATTGTAGACAGTGTTTTTACTCTTTCCCAGTTCCTCCTCTTATATTTGTTCCAGTTGATCCACTGTTAGATGTACAGAAATGTGGAATTCTCTGATATCCTGTTGTGTTGGGCAGAGGTACTCTTGTTAGGTTGTGGTTGTTTTACAGATTGTAGATTAAAGGGGAGAAACAAATGGAATGTCTCAGTCTACCATGATTGTGACATCACTTTGCATTTACAACTTGGCTAACTGGTCCAAGAAGCTTAGCTTCTGGCCTGTTTCAGCTTTCGACATGCCTTCCTCACTGAGTTTAATCATTCCTAGATTTTGATTTAAAGTGAGAAGTGTTCAACTTTTGCTTTCACTCAGTTAGATGCCATTTTAGGGTTATTAACTGGCTTAATTTCAATGTTGTTGTGTCTCAGGGAACAAGGAGACTTGAGGAGAGAGAGACCAGGCAGTGAGTGAAACAATTAGATTACACACAATGTTTATTAATTAAGTTTGCCATCCTGTATGGGCACAGTTTATGGTGCCCCAAAACAATTACAATAGTAATATCAAAGATCATTGATTACAGATCATCATAACAAATATAATGATGAAAATGTTTGAAGTGTTGTGAGAATTACAAAAATGTAAAACAGAGACACTAAGTGAAGAAATGCTATTGGAAAAATGGTGCCAATAGCCTTGCTTTATGCAGGATGGCCACAAATCTTCAATTAAAAAAAAAACCTGAAATATCTGCAAAGCACAGTAAAGTGAGGCACAATAAATTGAGGGATCCCTGTCGATTAACTATAAATCTTTCAAAACTTGGAGATGTTGATGTTCAAAAGAAGATGATGCTTCAAATAAAGATGTCTGTTAATACAGAGTGATTATGCCATAAATAATTTTGTCACATAAATAAAGAAACAAACAAATCCATCCAGGATGGCTTTTGAGAGAAACTGTTTAAAATACAGCAAATGTAACCCTACTAAGGAAAACAAATGGATATTTAAGTAAAACTCTAAAAATGTAATTCTACTTTTTATTCTGTCTGAGAGTTTTGTACTCAAAAATTCTAAATTCTCACTTTATGATGAAGCAATTCATATCTACATGTGTACAACCAAGGTCTAATTCTTTCTTTTGATAAAGGCACTAATTTTTACAAACAAGTTTGAGAAAAAAATCGTGTTTCTACAAAATGAGCCAATTATCCAGGGAAGAATTAATCCAAATCCTCTACAACCTAGAAGAGGCAGTCAGTTATTGATTTTATAAGATGCATGTTTCATCCTCTTTGTTCTTCCTACACTTGCTTCCCTAACTGTTTATAATTTAGGGATAATAGTAGTATAACTTACTATACTGCTATATCAGGAGGTATTAAACACATACTACTACAATATATGGCTAGTCACAATCTTAATGAACTCTCTTGTTGCTATTATGCCAGATACACACACACACACACACACACACACACACACACACACAAACACGTATATATGTAAGTTCTTAGGTAATAAGGCAAACATTTTCTATAAAATCTATCAAGAGCAACTTACATTCAGAGTAAGTGAATTTGGAATTTCTAAATTTCAGCTCTCTTCTTATAGGTTATTAAGTTTGTAAATTTCTCAAAAAGAGAAATTTTCAACATATTGCTTAAAATTTGTTGCATTCCTATGATTTGTTTCTGAAGACAACAGTGACAGACATCTAATCATTATATATCCAGATAAATGCCCGTGCTTATAATAAAGAGATAAGCATGGAGATATGTTTATCTCCTTTAAAGATAAAGAAATAGTTTTTGGTTTGGGTCACAGAAATCAGATGACAAACGGAATGGAAAGTGTCACAATAAGATATACATGATATGATGCCACTATAATTCGGCCACCTTAAGAAGTGGACCTGTGACAAATATATCTAAACTTATAAGCACAAAGAGAAAGTATAACTCCAGTGCCGATCCTAAATGACAAAATGCCATTGGTACAGCAGACCACAGATTCAGGCATGAGGTCCCTGAATCAATGATACCCAAATCTGAGAGGACAGCTGCTGCAGCATTCAGTTCGTCTTAAGTAATGGAGTAATTAGTCATTAAAAAAATGTTCTGGTAAAAAAATTTAATGTGCATGTGTTGTGTATGTGTACTTATTTTCAAAGTGTTTTGAAATGTTTTCTGCCATATATTTCTATTCTATGTGTTAACATAGACACTAACAATCATATTGAACAAAATGTACTGGTATATGGCCCTAAATTTTTAAAATTTTCTGCTATTCTTATTTAAATTTAAAGACCTAGGTGGTGATGAATGATTATCATTCAGCATATTTGTATATTCATCATAGTTAGTATAATATAGTATATATTTATTCTGAGGTGGAAGTTGCAGTTTTAAAATTATATTTAGAAAATTATAAATCATATATTCTTTTCTCTTAACTTATTCTAACATATTTAAGATACTGTCAGTCAATATATTCAGAGAACATAATTTGATTTTAATATCTGTTAAGACAAGCCAATTAAGTAAATAAATCTCACAAATATCAATCAATATATTCCAACCACATGTTGACTCTGGAAATGATCATGTTGCCATAGGTATGTTTAATTTTATTTGTTTTTTTGTTTTTTGTGTTTACTAAAATATCATTTAATGTTGTATTATAATATAATAGATTATGTGTCACCCTATGGAGCTTTATATTCTTCTTCTGGAAAGGCAGAAAAAGAATAAGATGGGTGTGGGGCAGCTAGTTGTTATATGGAACTTGGAACAAGTAACCAGTAAAATGAGCAACACATCTACTGCCCATTAGTCCAAAATTCCTCCTCAGGGTTATGCTGTCAAATTTAATTTTTTTTCACTTCTGTTTATTGGACTTCTGTAGAATATGGTAAAAGGAAACTCCTGCATAAAAAAATTTAGGTCTAAACACTAAAAATAAAAAGTAAACTAATCCACTAAGTTTACTAATGACTCAGTGGACACTAGAGAAATATTTTTACTTATCATCTTGTTTCATATCTAGATTTACAAAGCATCTAACACAATACACAGTAATATGTCAATATACTGTGTGTGGTATTTGAGATCTAGTTAGCATTTTTATTGAACTCCTGTGTTAACATTTTCAGAAATGGACTGTTATTAATTACCAATATAAATCCATACTTTGATACCATGGGTCACTATTAAATGGGTCATTTCAGCTGTAATAGCTCTTACTAAGAGCAATAATTCAATTTCAGCAGATTTCAGTGTTAATAATTAAAGTGTGCATGTACCACAACCTATTTGTCATGGTAACTAGACAGCATAAGACATTAACATGATTCTGCTCTTGATGAAAGACACCACTCCATTCCACTGCTATTTTCAAAAGCATTTCACTTCTCGTAATCTAGTCTAATTAAACGAAACTGGTTATTTACCTGTCATGTAAAAATAATAATTTCATATCTTAACAGTAATCTTGGGAGTTATGATTTGCCAGTAGGAAATATTGCATATAATTTATTGTCATTCCATTAGTTCTGCAAAACCTACTATCACTGGCATCATTAAGGACAGCAAGCATTCATCTGTGCGTATTCATCTTCAAGAAATCTCAAATGTAAAATCTTGTACAAATTTATTTCTCTCCAGCTCTTATTTTCCTGCAGCCAACCCTGTATTCCAAAGAATTACCTAGTAAATTTGTGCAGCATGTTATGTGATAGCAACTCTGAAATTATAGCTTTGTCTCAGTCTAGCTGTGGGATCTAGAAAAAAATTACCTAGTCTCCCTGAGCCACAGTTTTCTCTTGAGTATCATTTAAACTTTTCTCCTCCTGGCTTTGAATTCTATGGTGTTATTTAATCTCTAATATTAGACAAAATAAAACTAGAATTAAAATAGTCTCAACTCTAAGAAGTGTACTTTGACTGTATATGATAAACATCATTACATATTATGTTAATGAAATATGTTTTCTTATTCTTAGATATATGACAATATCACTCTTTTAAGCTATTTAAAAGGAAATAAATATAGACTGTTTCAAATCTCCTTTATCCCAAAACAGTTATTTTATATCTTATAGAAAAAGCATAGAAAATTTGTGAAGAGTGGTAGGAGGTTTAACAATGAGTGATCCATCTTCTCCAAAAGTTCACACCCCAGGCTCTTTGTAGAGAAGAATCATTTTCTTTTCAGTTCATACACAAACACACATCAACACACAGTGTTCTATTTTAAAGGATTGTTCTGTTGTAGAATGAAAAAGAAATTAGTAATGTTATTTTCTAACCCAATTGCCAATACTTCATTAGAACTATGAAGAAAACACTATATTTTTCATGGTCTTCTAAATGTATTTAAATATTATTTTTATCATCAAGCAATCAGCTAGCCATAACTAAAATATCATGAGGTCAGCCACCGTGACATTTGTAATCAGATCCCTGAAGGTAGAAAGGCTTATCTCTACTGGAATGTAAATATAAGACTAACATTGTGCTTGTCACTAGTAGGTGAAGGTAATGGCATTGTTGTCTATCTGGTTTCATTATGAGGCTTTGTTCCTAGGAGAAGTATAATTTTCTTTATGTATTGTTTCTTCCTTCACTGATCCATGTGCCTCACTAGAAAAGTGTAGTCCTGATTACTCTAAGACAGTGTTTCTAACCCTCAGCACTATTGACATTTTGGGCTGGATAATTCTTTGCTATGGGGGGCTGTCCCGTGCATTGTAGGTTGTTTATCACTCTTCCTGGCCTCTACCCACTAAATGCCAGTAGTACTGCTCTAATTATCACAACCAAAAATGTCTCAGATATTGTCATATGTCCCCTTAAGGGCAAAATTACCCCCAAAGTCATATCACTGGTCTGAGAACATTCTAAATCCTTCTCAATTAACTGCTCATAAATGTGTGATCAGATACAAGAGGGCTTCTGGAAAGATTCTGGGAAAAAAATTTCAGCACTTCTAAGAGGGCACAATAGAGAGACGTCATTTCTCTTCCTCCTCTGAATATTGTAATGTCTGGAGGTGGTGCCTGGAACTGCTGCATCCAGCTTCCTATATATCTGAAGGTGAAGCCAAGGTTATGAATAGTGAGTGAATAAATGGGAAGCTTCTGATATATACTAAAGCCATCAGGTAGTTAATGAATCAGCCATCATTCAAGCTCACATTTGGACTTTTACTAATGTGATGGAAGTTATTTTTTTAGTCTATAAACGAACGTGATTTTTGTTTTGTTATTTAGAGAAAACATTTTATGTGTTAGCAGAAGGAAATACTACAACATTTACATTGGGTTTTACAGATCTTTTCTTTGTCTTCCCCCAACCACTAACCCCCCAAGCTCCTGATGGTTTAGAAGTTTTAAAAATCTAAACCAAAATTATCACTTTTATTCATTTTATTTGGGTTTTTTAGATTTAGCAAAATGAAAAAAAATACTCTTTTGCTACCAAAATTAAGCTGATTAATATTAAGTTGAAAATTCATGACTCAGACACAAGACTTATTTAAAAATATGTCTTTAACAGGTTTGAGGAGCAGCATATATCAGTTTCAATGAAAGCTAATTAGGCTGCAATGTAGTATTTACTAATGATGTAGAGGTGATTTTTTCCCCACAGCTTTGACTTTTTTTTTTTTATGACAGCTGATTTCAATCTTATTTCAAAGTTTGTAACTTACTTTTCTGGATTAGTTCTAAAACATATTGTTGAAATTCAGATGCATCACAAGTCACTGTACCATAGCAACATGAATCATAATTCTTCATTGTCTCTAAGCTCAAAAAACAAATTTTGAGGAAGAAGAAATTTCCTTGTCTATTGAGTAAATTGTGACCTTTAACTTAAAAGAAGTGCTGTCCTCCATATGATATAATCTTCTTTATTTTAAATGAATAAATGTTAGGAAAATTTACTTTTGTATTCCAGGTCTATATAAGACTAATTTTATTTTTAATTTTTAAATAAAATATTTTTGTCTCATTGCTTCAACAAATTATTCCTTTCTGGAGAGCTGATTCATCACCTTGTTGCAGAAATCTAACATGAAATCTTGGGAATGTGGGAATCAATATGCATAATCCTTTCTTCTTTATGACTTGTCTTCATTGAATATGTGTGAAGACCCATATGTATTCACAAATACAGTCACAAAACAGACCAACAAAAATCTAGTATTAATTTCATTATTAACATATTTCTGAAAAGCTCTTACAATAATTTTTTCAGTAATCAGCATAGATCTGCAGCTTAAAAATTCCTGTGTATTAAATTGTTACATCTTCTCTGATTCCACCTCTTATCCTTCCATATTATAATTTTTAGTGCCTCAAAACCGACAAAAATTTTGATGCATAGGTCTTTTTTGATTCATTGATTATTACATTTTTACTCTCTCTCCCCTCTTTGAAAACCTCTTTTCTTTCCTACCCAGTGTATATTCTGGTCATTGGTTATAATAATTTCCTTCTAAACACCATTACATCCCTTGCCCCTTCTCACTTTGTCATGACTGCTCGGCAAAATTTTAATTACATCCAATTTTAGGCCATTCTTACTTTGCACTTATACAGCCAAATGTGAATAGAAAACAAAAACAAAAATAAAAAGGAACAAAAGAACACTTTACCACTCTATGTGTTCTCTCTTTAATTTCATTATTGTGAACCTCAAGTGAACCCTGAGTGCTGCCTGGTCACCGTAATACACTTCTGTATTCTCTTCTCTTCTCTCTTCTACTTGTTAACTATTTCATACTCTGCTCTCTCTCCATACCTCCATCACTTCCTCCTCTATCCTAATCTCAGGCCATAACTTTGTTTCCTGCTTCCCCAGGAAACATAAATAAGAGATCCCAAGAGATGCCTACTATCATTTATTCCCATCATATAACATCAGTAGCCTTCCACCCCCTTCAAAATCATTTATTTCATATTCTTGCACATATAACTTCATGGAAAATCCATGATTACAGTTAATCTACCAAAAACCCTGAATTCATGAGGGTTCTTTTTCTCTCACACCTTACACTGAATTTGTCATGATATCCTGTAGGCTCTACTTTTAAAACACATATAGAATCTGATACCAAATTATTATCCCTACTTCCAGCAGTTCATTCTCTCACTGTATTATTTAAATAACCTCTAGTATTTCTCTACACTTCTATTTTTATTCCAGGAATTGTATTCTCACCAGTTGCTATAGATATTCTTATATAAACCTTCTGTGGACTTAATGAGTTAACCAAATTTTTTTCTAATAAATTCTTCCTGTATTTTTTATTTTTTCTTCTGATGATTTGAAATGTTTATTTTACTTTCAAACAACAGTCTTACCCAGATTTTTCAGTGATTAGTCATGTGATATTTCTATGTTCATTTCTGTAGTTCTAATTATACTGTGTACATTTCTAGGCAGAAGTATTTTGTTATATATTCACACCACTGCAAATTTTAAACTATTTTTTATTGTTAATAGTAATAGTGTTTTTTTAAGTTATCTCCAATAGCAGATAATATTTGTATACAAATCAGAACCTCATCTGAGGTTCATAAAATATAAAATATAGCAAATATTTGTTTTTTAACTACTAAATCTTTACTGAATAGCTAATATATGCAAATATTGTGCTAAATTCTGGGGATATATTGGCTTACAATACAAGGTTTCTGATCTCAAGGAAAGTTTTATGAAAAAGGTAGTGTAATAGTTACAGTAGAGTATATAATAAGTACTTAAATGCATGTATTTCAGTGAAGGTAATTAATTGGAGTGTTACAAAAGCTTATAAAAATGTCCTTTTCAATTCCACACTAAAGAATTGATATGACTTCTTTGGGCAGATTAAAGAAGAAGAGGAGGAAAGACACCATGAGCAGGCAGCAAATAAATGACTCTGCATTGGGAGATGACATAGTAAGTAGGGGAGAGCTAGGGGCTGAGATGTGAGAGGAAGGCTATTCCAGCTCATATCTGTTCTCTAGCAGCCATCCAAGACCAAACAAGATAATGGAAACTCTTCTTTCAGTATTTCATATCTAATTTCTTTATTGTTTTCAGAGATAATAGCCTGAATTTCTTCTCTGTGAATATTTTTGGTTATCTATTACATGTTATGTTCGTTTCAGATTACAGCTTTAACACAGTGGTTTTCTGCATTCACAGTGAAACACGTTATTCTTCCCA
Organism: Orcinus orca; assembly: GCF_937001465.1. Classification (NCBI taxonomy): domain Eukaryota; kingdom Metazoa; phylum Chordata; class Mammalia; order Artiodactyla; family Delphinidae; genus Orcinus; species Orcinus orca. The sequence goes on along the minus strand of NC_064576.1, from coordinate 41,819,948 downwards.
TAATCTTGACTGTTAATGCTCATAATTAGTCACTTTCTTCTTAATGGATTCACTGAAAACTAGCACTTTAATTACTGCAAAAGAAGCGCCTACAAATAGCCCAAAGCAAAGGGAAAAGTTGTAAGCTACAACCATTTTAACTGATGAAGGGGCCACAAGGGAAATACAATCCTTGTAAGTAATGAATAGCTTATAATTTTCATATCTCCTTGTTTTAATTATTATTCATTCAATAAACATTAAAGGCTAAACTATTATATTTATATCATACCATAATCGCATGTTATGTTGTTATGTCATATCATACTAAACTACATATAAAACCCCTACTGTGTTCTGAGATGTGAGGTTCAGATAAATGTAGTCTGTCTTACAAAACATGCACTAAGAAGAGAAACAAGAGGTTGGACCATACATTGTTCATTGGAAAGTAACCTAAAAGCTTTGGTTCAGTTTCTGGCTCCCTCTCTTATTATATGTATTATCTTTGATGATCCCCTTGCATTTATGAAAGTTTTGAATCTGTAGTAGTAGTAATACTAATAATAAATTTATCATCGAATTTTATACCATCTACTTTTACTTTGTGTCACACATTATTTTTCTTCTCTAGTCATCTGGCCCCTTTCCACTTGCTTTTACTTCTTCCTCTGTTCACAAAAAATAAAAACAAAATGATAGTTTGCTGGATGATACAAATATATCAATTACTATTTTCCAGAAAAAAAATAGGATAAAACACATTTTGTTCATATCCAAAAATATAACATCAATAATTATTTTTCTTATAAAGGAAACTAAAATATATACATGTTTTCTTTGAAATGCATATTTTGACATGTTATATCTTTTATTATTCAGCATCTCTATTACTTAAGAACAAACCTTACTATAACAACCTTTAGATTCTGATGCAGAAAAATATATATCTTGGATTTCTAATGAAGGAGTTTGATTATGCTAGCTAAATGGCATTTTTTCTTGAGGAACTATATAAGGAATATTTTTTATTCATCATGTTGCATATTCTCACAAATTTTTTCACCAATTTGAATACCCAAAATTATTGGGGTGCTCTTAGTATAATCTTTACTTTTGTTACCATTTCCAGACTAATGCTGGTTCTTCTTTCTCAATTGTATTTGTTGAATGTATTCTGATTATGTATTATATAAAAAATGCAGTGGGCCACTTGAGTGTTGAAAAATGGCACTGAGAAATGGTACACATTTTAACTTGGATGGTATTAAGCATTATTCTTAAAATAACTCTTTCATTAGCAACTTTAGTTGATTATCATATTTTAAAAGGAATATACAGGAAAAAGAGTCAGGAAAATATTAAAATATATCTTATTAACCATAAGTTTTGGAGAAATACAGAGCCTAATTTTAGTTATAAGACTTATAATCAAGGCGGAACATTTTTATTAAGATGTGATTTCTGACGCTCCGTGCAGATACGTAATCAACTCTTTCTGCTTTTAATTCTCAGTTTACGGAAGTAACATGTCTGCTAATGTTTGAAGATATATTTGTTTAAAGTGCTGTTTTCATGTAAAGTGTTATAAAGGAAAACAAAACAAAACAAAAAAATTGTGACAGGTTCTCAATATATTATTCCTTTCTACCTAATATTGTATAAAGATTTAGTGAAATGACACTTCTGTATTTTCCTTTTTCTTTCTTCCTATGACTGCTCTTCCACTTTTATCCTTTTATGAGTCTTACATGAATCAAACAGAGATCAAACTGGGAATCCAATTTGAATGATAGGCACCATTATAATCTTAAAATTGCTCTTCTCCTTAGATGATACTAAGTGCTCTCTGATTGGGTCAAGCTAATCATGCCTGGCTCCAGAAACTTTACAAGACATATCTCAGCACTCATACAGTGAATGTTGAGTGTGCCTCATAATGTTTTTTTATTAGGCAGGCATAGAAACATCAGACTATAAATTAGTTCCTGGAAGAGACTACTAAAATAATCTGGTTAATAGTATAAGAATGATTATGTACATATTTTAAAGAATATTTCTTATAGAGTTGTAATAAACCATCTATTCTATTAAAAAATAAAATCTCACTTAAATACAACATAATCACACAGAAAAAGAAAACAAATAAAAAATAACTTGTAGTAGATAGCACAATTAGTCATTACCAACCCACAACAAGTAAACACCTGCTACCAAGTCCAAGCTAGTACTGGTCACCACAAGACAGGCCAATAAACCAAAAGATGAGGTGTTGGGGCAAAAGACAGCAACTTTATTCGGAAAATCAGCAGACTGAGAAGATGCAGGACTAGTGTTCCAAAGAACCATCTTATTGGAGTTAGAATTCAGACTTCTTTTATACTAAAAGGGGAGGGCATGTGGCTGGCTGTTGCAAACTTCTTGGTGCCAGCCAGACTCCAGAGGAGATGTGATAATCCTCTGTTTTTGCAGCTGTCCACATAGGTCTGCTCACAAGTTCCTGTAAACCTCCAACAAGACAGATCTTATTCTCTGGTCTGCAACTTTTTATCTCCATATAAATGAAAAGTGTTATACCTTTGAAGCCTAGGAAGCAGACCCTTGAGAAATGGCTATTATATACATTTCAGGCTATAGGCAATTTCCATTACAAAGGTGCAGAGCCAGCATGACTAAGCACAGGCAATGGAGCACAAGCATTAGAGCTAAAAGGATAGATCCAATATGGAGTTAGGTTTGTTCTTCTCTGTTACACATCCATTCCAGAAAAGTGAGATCTTATTTTAATGTCTCAAATTTCCTTCACAGATAAAACTTGGAGGTATTAAATAAGTCTCAAATGTCAGGAAAATTAGAAGAGGACAATATAGACAGAAATCACTGATTGGATCCTCATAGGTTGATACTACTACAATAATGTCAGAAAAAATAGTTTTAAATATGATTTCAAACTTCATTATGAATATGGGCTGTGTTGAGCAAAACATTTTTTAGCAAGTTTCTAAACCTCAACACTACTGAAATTTTTTTAATGTCATAAAAACACATAAGACCTATTCTCAATACATTTCTTAAGTGTATATGTACAGTACAGTGCTGTAGACTTCAGACACAATATTGTACAGCAGTTTACTAGAATTTATTCATTTCACGTAACTGAAATTTTATACACATTGGACAGCAACTCCCATTTCCCCCTCCCTCCAGTCCCTGGAAACCACAATTCTACTGTCTTTCTACAATTTTGACTATTTTAGATACCTTATGTAAGTGGGATTATGTAGTATTTGTCCTTCTGTGACAGGCTTATTTCACTTAGGAGAATGTCCTCCAGTTCCATTTATGTTGTTGTATATGATAGGCTTTCTTATTTTTTTAAGGCTGAATAATATTCCATTATATGTATAAACCAGATTTTCTTTATGCATTCAACTGTTGATAAACATTAGTTGTTTCCATATATTAGCTATTGTAAATAAAGCTGTTCTGAACATGGGTGTGCAGATATCTCTTTGAGACCCTGATTTTAATTCTTTTGGATATATGCCCAAAAGTGGGGTTACTGGATCATGATAGTCCTATTTTTAATTATTTGAGGAAACTTCATACTGTTTTTCATAGTGGTTGCACCATTTTACATTTCCATCCATGGTATACAAGCATTCCAATTTCTCTACATTCTCATCAACATTTTGTATTTTTGTTTATTTTCATAACAGCCATCCTAACAGGTGTGAAATGATATCTCATTGTGGTTTTGATTTGTATTTTGCTGACGATTAGTGATATTTAGCATCTTTTCATATAGCTGTTTGTCTTTCTTGTTTGGAGAAATTTTTATTCACATTTTTCACCCATATAAAAAAAATTGAGTATAGTTGATTTACAATGTTGTGTTAGTTTCAGGTGTACAGCAAAGTGAATCTGTTATACATATACATATATCCACTCTTTTAAAAGATTCTTTTCCATATAGGTCATTGCAGAGTATTGAGTAGAGTTCCCTGTGCTATACAGTTCGTCCTTATTAGTTATCTATTTTACATATAGTAGTGTGCATATGTCAATTCCAATCTTCCAATTTATCCCTCCCCCCCTTACCCCCTGGTAACTATAAATTTATTTTCTACATCTGTACCTCTATTTCTGTTTTGTAGATAAGTTCATATTTACCCTTTTTTTAGATTCCATATACAATTGATACCATATGATATTTGTCTTTGTCTGACTTACTTCACTCAGTATGACAATCTCTATGTCCATCCATGTTGCTGCAAATGGCATTATTTTGTTCTTTTTCATGGCTGAGTAATATTCCATTGTATATATGTACCACATATATCCATTGTATTTGATTGTTTATATGTACCACATATTCTATTGTATATATATACCACATATACCCCATCTGATAAGGGGTTAGTATTTTGGATGTTAACCCCTTATCAGAGATATGGATTGCAAATATTTTCTCCCATTCCATAGATTCACTTGGTTGATTGTTTCCTTTGTTGTGCAGAAGCATTTTAGTTTGAGGTAGCTCCACCTCTTTGTTTTTGCTTTTGTGCTCTTTTTCCTTTGTTCTTAGGTGTCCTAGGCATGCCACTTCCTTCAGCACTCTATGAAGGAAGACAGAAACCATCCCTTTGGGCAACCCACTAGAGGGCCAGAATGTTGGAGGACTGTTCCATTCTCTTTATTCTCAAGTGAATTTGGGGGCCAAGGTAACTTCTCTTGGCACTCAGCTGTGTCAGTTTGGTATAAGGGCCGACATGTTAAAGTGAAATCACTCACCTTACTCATTTCCATGCAGCTATTTTTAGGTTTGTGTTTATCTGAGGACTGAAACTTCTTGACTTAATCCTAGACTTCTCAGAAGGTAATTTCGTTCATATATTGTTGTTAAATCAATGTTTCTGTGAGAAACTACACCTGGGATTTCCTCTTCTGCCATTTTGCTGACATAACTTCCTATATATCTTTGTTTTCTCCTTTGAGTTATGCATATTCATTCATGTGATTTTCTTGTACACTTGGATATACAATTAATTGTTAAAAGATAAACTGGAGCATATTAAATTTTTTAAGAGTTTATTTGAACATTTATCTATTTGAATGGGGCAGCACCAAATCAGAAGTGGTTAAGAGTGCTCCACTCATACAGGCTAGGGAAGGATATAGAGAAAATGCCAAAGCATAAAAAGGAAATTATTTGATTGGCTACAACTTAAAGCCTAATTGGCTGTTAGTGATTGGTTGCTCTTAGGTTTTGATTTCTAAATATCTAGAGGCATTTATAGGCTTAGATTTTGGTTTGCATATGTAAGCCACTAGGACATTAGAGCCACCTCAGTCTAAAGGTCTCCTTGTTTAATTAACTTACCAATAGAAATATATGTAAACTGCATGCTGTTTAAAATTAAATGTACCTAGAAGAAAAGATTATGCTTGAAATGATGCATAAATTTTCTAGTTCATTAAATATAACTCATTGATTAGTCAGATTTTCATCTGAATGAAACCAATGTGAATTACCAAATGTCATAGTCATGTGAACATTCATATATTTTATCAGAGTTTTATAAAAATAATAACTTTTCACATGACTGGGAATAATCAGATAAAATTAATTCCCTCGTTAATTAAAATATATTGCCTATATCCAAAAAAGAACCTAAGTTTCTTATGCTGTTTTGTACTATAGTTTAATTGTATTATAAACATTTAGAAAATTGTAATTTAAACATAAGGTATTAGATCATAAAATTATTTCTACTGATTATTATGAAGATTTTTACTACATGTATAATTAATCTTTATTTTTAACATGAACTTAGAATCCAAAATGAAAAACATTAATAACTAATACATTCTGGGACCTTTGTCTTTTTTGTGGACTTACAAAATGTACTGACTTTTCTCCTGGGCTGATTAGAAATAATTTTAAATTAAATTGCTTTGCGAGAATTAACTAAAAATCAAATTTTTCTTACAGAAAATATTTCTTTTATAATTCTCTAACTTTAAAGGACCCACTTCTCTTTATATTTACATGAAAATACTTTTATTTCTCATAAGATTTAAGAAAACAATTCAGTAGTTTTAGGATACTTGAATAATATAAAAAGGCATGAAGTAAAAATACGGTGTCTTCATTTTGTTGGACAATTTTTAAAATATGCATTTTCTTTAAGTATAAATGTGTCAACTTAAAATTTATGTTTTCTTACAAGTTCACAGATAACTTAGATAACTTGATATACAATATAAATTTTTAGTTTAATTTTCTTTATTTGCTACAAATTTATAAACTGTTGTTAATGAAATGTTATCATAAACTGATTTATTTATTTATCTATCTAAATTTGAAATACAAAGCATCATATAGTGAATCAAAACTGAGAATAAGGAAATAATTTCTCAAAACAATGTTTAAAATATTTTAAATTTAAACATATATCTCCTGAGGATGAATTGTATATTCAAGAGTTTTGTTAAAAACAATATATAAAATATATATTTATAACTAAATCACTTTGCTGTACACCTGAAACTAACACACCATTGTAAATCAACTATATTTCAGTAAATTTTTTTAAAAAAATTACAAATATGCAATTATGATGAATTTAATTTGCAAAAAAAAAGGAAATAAAATATATTTGTATGCCCTGATTTATTCCTGCACACATTCATCCAGGAAATATATATTGGCAGCCACTCTATGACAGAAACTGCAAATTAGAAATGTCTGATGAGGAAGATATCATAAAATCTAAGTGGATTGTTATTTTCTGGTTTCTTAAAAATCTATTCTACATTCAGTTTCCTAGTCAGAATCTCACTGCAGAGATCATAATCCTCTGCCTTTTCTCTCCAAATATTAGAGATATAGATGCTCTTTAAATATTGAAAAAAGGAAAGAATACCAAGATATTATGTAGTTCATTGGATAAGTAGTTGCTGTGTCTTCTCTAAGCCTCATGCCTGCCCAAAAGTTATCTTCTAAGTTTGACAACCTTATCAACTGTATTTATTTTCAAGACTGATGACTCTTTTTAAACATATTAAGAATACGTAATGAGGCTCGTTTCTGGAGAATAAACTTTTATGTTGAGATGACAAAATATAGGCATAAGCCTCTACATTTGCTGACCATTGGTCAACTTTAGTAAATGCATTAACCACCTCATTTTATTCTAGGCTCATTAAGCTCAGTGTGTTTTAACTAATACTTCACTTTCATTAGAATTTAGCAATTCTTTTTTTCAATAAGGATGTGTGTCTACTTCAAGCTCTAGCTGAATGACTGACTGACTGACTGACTAACCAGCATAGGCTAATTATTTCCTTAAGTTGAGGCATAGAATTACAGTGTATGTGGAATAGTAGAATACATTGACATTGTAGAAGAACTAGTAGAATATGAAAGGGAAAAAATCATGTTTAAAAAATAATTAAAAGTGCTTAGCAGTGTGCTTAAAAATTGTTTTGAATAAAATTATACTCCATAGAACACTTTTATATACTGCATCTAATTTAAGAAATATAAACAATTGTTTCAATTAAATACATCTAAACATTTTCTTAAAAACAGTTTTGGGGAACAATTAATATATGTATTTAATGTGAATGTTTTCTATGCACCAGGCACCTTTCTCAGAACTTCAGATATATTAGTGAACAAAAGACCAAACTCTTGTTTCTTGGAGCTTATATTCTAGCCATAGTAGATAGATAATAAATAATACAGGTAATAATTAAGTTATTTCTTATATTAAAAAGTTAATGAATACTGTGGAAAAAAAGAAAAAAAATTCTAAGTAAGTAGAGTCAGGAGACTTTGGAAAGAATTCTATATGATGAAATGAATAAATTTAATTAACATAAATATATTTATGGGCACCCTAAACATAAATGTGAAGTGTCTTGTTTTTCCTGCTTTTCCTTAAAAAATAATTGATTTCCCCCTCATTCTATATGAGTGTCTACAGAAATTGATTTCTCTTTATTTGGGCCTACATACCCCAAAAATACAAGGTACTGCCTTTCTACCCTATAATCCTCTCAAATTTAGCTCAGCTTTACCTCATTTTTCACTAAAATTAAAGAATCATAAAAAATAATCTGTATCTTTACTCTAAGTGAATGCCTCCCATTTGCTTCCATTGTTTCTTTATTTTTTCTAATACATTCTTTTCCCATATATTTAAATTTATTCACTGACTATTAAGACCCCTTGTATGGCAATTTTAGAACTTCTCTGAGACCCTCTAATTCCTGGAAAAAAACAGAAGAACCTCCAAGTACCAAGACCAACATATAAATCGTAGTCATTTTTGTTTCTCCAATCACTTTATTCACTGCCTGACACAAATGAAGTGATTATTTCAGAATTTGTGTGGTAGAAATGACAGTGCATACAGTGTGAGGGAATGGGGAATTTTCCTCTACATGCTTTATGCAGTGTATGTAATAATCTCAATATTGTTTAAGCTATTTTATATGTTAATGGTGGGCAATGAAATATTTCATAGCCATAGATCCATGCTCTTAGCTCCTGGAACTGTAGAAAAATGGAAAATTTCTGAAACCTCACAAAAAGAAGAATCATCTCTCATTCTTTTTCTTTTTTCCTTTTTTATTTATTTATTTTTTACTAAAACAATTTAGGATTGACCCTGATATGTAAAGGGTTAGTGAGAGTTAATACTCCACAGCCACACTGCCATCTACTGGAGGAGGATGGAATGAAAATCAGATACTTGGTTCTCTCCATTCAGATTATTTTGTGGTGGTGGTGGTGGATGGGGAAGTGAGAGGGGCGTTAATAAAACATAATATACTATTTTTTTATGAGCCCTCAATTAAAAATACCTTTTTTTGCTTCAATGACAATTCACCAATGAATGAAATTCTGAGGTCTCACTTAGAAGATGCAAGAGTCTGAAGTCATTGAAATTATTCCTTTGATATGCACCTTAACCATCTAGGGCCAATATCTTATTTTTCTCCATCCTGAATCCCCTCAGGGTGCATAGTCTGGGAGTGGCTGCCGTGGCTGATGGCTTGATGGCCATCTACAACATTCTTTGCTTACTGATATGACAGGAGATATTTTTCATCTGCAATAACGATGGAAATGCTATAAAGAAAATTTTGGAAAACTTAGAAGATTCTTTCCCAGCTACCTAGTATGCACTTTTTGTCTTTTCCTTTTTCATTCTTACTATGTGGAATGAAAATGGATGCATGGAGTACTATCTATTACCTATCTTGAACCGCTCTTGGGAATAGAAGACCCATGGTGAGAAGAGCAGAACAGAAAGAGAAGGTATCTGATTCCTGGGATTTATGGAACTGATACGGAGCAGGACACTGTGGGGCTCCTGGGCACAAAAGCCTCCCTATGTCCCCCATTTCTCTGATTAGGAAATAGGCTTCATTCAGCCTCCATGATCTTCCCTGAGTTCCAACAAGCAGGTTCGAACAGTTGTTAATTAGGGAAGGGAGGGGATGTGAGACAAGGGAGGGACAGTCAAGAGAAACAATAGTGAAGCCTTGAGGCAATGTTCTGGCTCCCCATCAATGGATACACATAACTATATATTTGAGCTGTTATGCAGATACTGAAACCCCCACCAGGTGGGAGAAGTTGACTGTATGCTGCCTACAAGCACATAGACCAGTTGGAACCAGAAGGTTGATGTTGACGATGTTGACTCCCACTTACCTCACCACTAACCAATCAGAAGAATGTCCACAAGCTGATCATGCTCTCTTTGCCCATTACTATAAAACTTCCCACTACAGCCTCCAGGTTGGGACACACAGTTTTGAAGGCATTAGCCCACTGTGGCCCCCTTTGCCTGGCAAAGCAATAAATCTATTCTTTTTTACTTCACCCAAAACTCTGTGTCTGAGATTTAATTCGGTGTCCAGGTACCGTGGCCAGATTTGGCTTCAGGACCACCATATCAGGCCCAGTCTTCTATCTCCAGACTGCTTTTATTTGAAAGACAAATCTTTATATGTTTTAACCTTTCTTTATTTTGGATTTTCTGATACAAATTCCAACCTATACCCTGCTCAAGATTCAAAATTTCAGGAGACAATGTCCAACTCTTATAGCTTTTAAGTGTCCACACTTCACCTTGCATATAATAAGGTTACTTAATTTATAGTCCCATTTAGAGTGACCATCAGCAAGGAGAGATAATACCCCAGAGGAATTGATAAATTTGGATGCTCTTAACATAATATGGCAATGGATGTTTCACAAGCCAAATAACAATCAACATCTATCATAGGTAGATAGGTAGATAGATAACCTCCCTCAAGGGTCCTTATAAAAAGAATAATGTTGGGAGATGCAAGAGGGAGGGATATGGGGATATACACTTGCATATAGCTGATTCACTTTGTTATACAACAGAAACTAACACAACACTGTAACTCAATTATACTCCAATAAAGATGTTAAAAAAAAAAAAGGTTTGGGAAGATTGAATTATGAAGTTGCCTGAAAAATGGCAGAAGGTAGTGGAACAAAAGGGTGAATACATTCTTCAATAAATTTCCTGGTGAAAATAAAAAAAAAATAATGTTTAAGTAATGAATGAGATTTGCAAAAGTATTCTTGAATTTAAATGAATTTACATGATAAAGCTGCTTCTTAAACCAGCTCTCACTGAAGACAAATGTCATTACCACAAAGTACCTTCAGTAAAAGTAACTCCAAGGAAGATAGTGGTATAATATTGCCCAAAGATGTAGATCTGAGAAACTGCTTTAATTCAGTGAAGACTTGAGAGAACCCATATTCTTCAGGAAATGTATAAAATTGCATTTATTTAAACTGAAAGTCCTAATGTATTCTTATTTTCCAACATCAGGAATGGAATCATTCTACATTGGCATAAAATCTTTAAAGAAAACTACACAGAAATCCATTTCACATTATTTGGTGAAAATATATTTTAATGATGAGTGACTACTTATTAGGATTTACACTTGTGATCTTACATATACTTTGATATTAGTCCCACATTAGGCAATTCATGTACATTTTACAGTTAAGGAAACAGATCAAAAAAGAGTTAGAAATAGATTCCCAAACCAAAATAGTTTTCCCAAATCATACAGTTGGGAAGTGGAAGAACTAAAATTCACACTTAGATCTATCTGATTACAAAAATTCAACTCTCTTTATTAAAATACCTCCCAAAGTTTTTCATGAGGCAACGAGAGAAAATAGATAGAACTACAGTATTTCTCAGGAATTGATGTTTGTGAATGAAACTGAGGTCATATATGTATGTAAAACAAGTCGGATATCTTTCCTTCAGTGACATATTCCACACCCGGGAGAAGAGACTCTCTCACCATGGACAGTCAACCATACTGTGTTTCTGTTGTATTGGGAACAGCTGGAACCCAGGCTTGCTACCCCTATACACAAGTACCCTCTCCCATTTGCCAACCCCAGCTGGACATAGTTCATTTTCTGAAGGTCATGTTGTGAAAACATTTGGAAGACAGTCTTATATAACAGAGTGTATTTCTTAGACATTCTTGTTAGGGTTGCCAGATTTAGCAAATATAAATACAAGATACCCAATTAAATTTTAATTTCAGATAAAGCCCACATAACATTTTCATATTAAGTGTCATATATCCCATGCCATATTACGGAGGGCATATTAACACCAAAAAATGTATTTGTTCTTACTGGACATCCTGTATTTTAGCTGACAATCCTGATTCTTATAGGTTTTTCCTAGATCATTATGACACTCACATAGTTGTTTCTATTTCAGTCAGTAATAGTGATCTCAATTTCTAAACCATTTCTGGAACACAGGTGGAAAAACAGGGTAAGACTCTAATGAAAAGGTATATTGCTGAGATGAAGCATTTCATTAATGCCAAGATAAAACATGATGGTAAATGTCTTGGTCATTAGCCTTGTGAGTACACTGAGGTCTCATTGCAGTATGACTTTCAAGTTCCTAATGCTCAGGGATACATCACTTAATTACTGGAAAGTTATCACTCTGAATATATTTCTAAAGTGTTTAAGAAAATGACCCTGTGTTTTAGCTTATGTTTGCTCAGAGCAGTAACTTAAAGTCCTAGTGCTCTGAGATTCTCCTCCTGATACCCAGCTTCTGCCTGTACTATTGATCACCTTTCTGAGCTACATGCGGTCATTCTTTGCTGTTGTGCACCCTACTCTGACTTTCTGGGAGATGAAAATATCTTCCATATTCTGTCCTACACCCAGCATGAGATCTTTCCTTCATTCCTGAAGAGTGTGGTTTTTTCCTTTACCCGCTTCAAAAGATAAAATAAAGGACTTTCAGTGTGTGCCAAGGTCTGAATCACTTTATTTGAAATAGCACCCCCTGCATGCCACGTAAATCATGTCTCTTTTCAGCTGCATTCAGTTCGCTTTAGATCATTTCCCTTCTCTTCTTCAGTAAAAAGTGAAAGAAAGATAGAGCTTTCAGATCTTACTCCAATCATCAGGAGTCTGTGTTTTTGATTTTTGAAAATATGAATTATGGAAAAAATATTTACAAGCACCATAGTGTTTTAATTCTTATTTTAAAATAAATATTTAGGAATAAAACTTGTTGAGATGAAACTCTGCATATAATGATTACAATCTTTTTATATTTTATGTAGAAAAAAATAATTCCTTCAGGCAAACCTTTCATTAACAATATTTTTTAGTTTTAATTTTGCATTAATAAAGGCCATACAGCTTTTTTCTCGCTAGAACAAAGATAAAGGCAACCTCGATGGTAAATTGTGTTCCAACTTTTAGAAAATTGAAAGCATATATTATACATCACCCTTTTTTTCCAGTTTCTTCTCTCATAAACTGAGAAATATCTGAAGTTTCATTTTCACCCAAGGAATTTTCTATGCCTATAATGTAATCATATCATGCAAGACATCTTGTTCTAATCTATTTATATTAACTTCTGTTTAAAAAATTCTATATTGAATAATTTTCATGAAGTATTGTGTCATTTAATAATCCTTTAGTTTTCTAAGCTGTACAAACAGCTCTATGTTAATATGTGGTGTTGTACAAAAAATAAATAAAAACTTCTGCAAGAACTTGATTCATTAATATTTCTTTTATTTTCTTTTTCATAGTTAGGAAAAAGACTTCTGTGCTGCTCTCAAAAGTTGGTTAATGTATCTTAAGTGTAGGAAAGATAATTTTCTTATGAAAATATCTCCAGATTCCAAAGCTCCCTTTATAAAAAGAATGATTCAGTGGTTCTCAAAAAATTCCAAAGCAGGGGAGTCAGAAGAAATCTTGCCAGAACAACTTAGATTTTTAAAAAGTGATATATATATAAATATATATATGCAGTTATATACCATTACATACATCATATTTCAATATATTTACAATTATATACCATTGAAAATGTCAATGTTGTAAACTGCAAAGTATTATGACTCATTCATACACTCCATAAAAACACATTCCTGCAACTTATCACATATTACTAGGCTTTGAGTACAAAACAGCACATGCAAGAAGCATGTCGCTCAGTGAGAATAGTGTCCTGAGGAGAAGCTAAAGTTAAATAAAGAGTTCCAGGGGTTTTGGAAGAATAAAGCAGGCTAGGGAATAGGGAATGAGGGCATTTTCAATGAAGGGACACTAGATCTCAAAAATAAATATACATTAATGGTGAGATAATTTAGACCAGGCAGGCAAACAGTGTTCCAGGAAAGTGAATAAAAATATGTACGTGCAAATATGTTCTGATAATGGAAATGAATTCCTTAGATTATTGTTATGTTAGGCTTTAACAACTGATTCCAGTATTATTTACCTCTGCCAGGATATTGTCAATCTTTTTATGATTCAGTCTAAATGTGAAAATATGAAAAATTTTATGCTTATATATTTATACAAATGCATTCCAACCTGACATAAACTTACTATACTACCTGGTTAGTGAAGAATTCATGTTTTATGAATGTGTCCTATGCTATTCTCAGTTGAACTATTTTCTTAGTAGAATCCTTTTTGACTAATCTCTAAAGGGTTCTTCTCAGTGTACCTTATTTTGTTTATTTTATATAGATGATTTCTGTGACATTCTATGTCTCATCTATTCAGCTATAAAAGTAGAATCAGCTGATATTTTGTTTTTAAAAGTTATTTAAACATAAAAAGATACTTCTGTCAACACATTTGTAAAATAATATTGTGAAACATGAATTTTGATTGTTGTTCATTTGCTTTTTAAAAATATTAAATAAATAAGCTTAAAAACATTCATCTTTTCTGGGATAAGAATAGTTCTATTGTTATGACTCCACTTGCCACTGGTGAAATTAATCTATTTGTCATTTAATGTGACCTACCTTGTCATGGAAGATACTTGCAATTTTCTTCATCATAATTGTAACCAGAATGCTTGTTCTTTTGATGTGCTTTTAAGATTGTGTCATGAACAATCTGATATTATTTTGAACTGGAGAAGGGTGCTTCCCTTGTGCACCTAGTTTAATAAATATTCTAGGTGCAGTCTTTATCCTGGCCTGCAAGGTCCTACACGAATCACACTAAGCACTGAAGCCTTCACTGTGATTCTGGCATTTCTCATGGGAGATGATAGCTAAATATTTCATCAATACTCTGGAAGTTCAATTTTTGATGAAGGTTCCATGAACTTTCTTTAACTCCTTCTTTGGAATTCAGACCCTAGTCAATTAGCTTGGCAATCCCCTCTCCTTTTTTTTTAACATCTTTATTGGAATATAATTGCTTTACAGTGGTATGTTAGTTTCTGCTGTATAACAAAGTGAATCAGCTATACATATACATATATTCCCATATCTCCTCCCTCTTGCGTCTCCCTCCCATCCTCCTTATCTCACCCCGCTAGGTGGTTGCAAAGCACCAAGCTGATCTCCCTGTGCTATGCGGCTGCTTCCCACTAGCTGTTTTCTATTTGGTAGTGTATATAAGTCCATTCCACTCTGTCACTTCCTCCCATCTTACCCTTCCCCCCCCCTCGTGAATTAAAGTCCATTCTCTACGTCTGTGTCTTTATTCCTGTCCTGGCTCAAGGATCTTCATAACTATTTTTTTTCTTTTTATTTTTAGATTCCATATACATGTGTTAGCATACGATATTTATTTTTCTCTTTCTGACTTACTTCACTCTGTATGACAGACTCTAAGTCCATCCACCACACTACAAACAACCCAATTTCGTTTCTTTTTATGTTTGAGTAATATTCCATTGTATATACAGGCCACATATTCTTTATCTATTCATCTGTCGATGGACACTTAGGTTGTTTTGATGTCCTAGATATTGTAAATAGAGCTGCAATGAACATTGTGGTACATAAATCTTTTTGAATTACGGTTTTCTCGGGGTATATGCACAGTAGTGAGATTGTTAGGTTGTATGGTAGTTCTATTTTTAGTTTTATAAGGAACCTACATACTGTTCTCCATAATGGCTGTATCAATTTACATTCCCACCAACAGTGCAAGAGAGTTCCCTTTTCTCCACACCCTCTCCAGCATTTATTGTTTGTAGATATTTTGAGGATGGCCATTCTGACTGGTGTGAGTTGATACCTCACTGTAATTTTGATTTGCATTTCTCTAACGATTAGTGTTGTTGAGCATCCTTTCATGTGTTTGTTGGCAATCTGTATATCTTCTTTGTAGAAATGTCTATTTAGGTCCCCTGCCCATTTTTTGATTGAGTTGTTTGTTCTTTTCATATTGAGCTGCATGAGCTGCTTGTAAATTTTGGAGATTAATCCTTTGTTAGTTGCTTCATTTGCAAATATTTTCTCCCATTCTGAGGGTTGTCTTTTCATCTTTTTTAAGGTTTCCTTTGTTGTGCAAAAGCTTTGAAGTTTCATTAGTCCCATTTGTTTATTTTTGTTTTTATTTCCATTTCTATAGGAGGTGGGTCAAAAAGGATCTTGCTGTGATTTATGTCATAGAGTGTTCTGCCTATGTTTTTCTCTAAGAGGTTGGCCTTACATTTAGGTCTTTAATCCATTTTGAGTTTATTTTAGTGTATGGTGTTAGGGAGTGTTCTAATTTCATTCTTTTACATGTAGCTGCCCAGTTTTCCCAGCACCACTTATTGAAGGGGCTGTCTTTTCTTCATTGTATATTCTTGTCTCCTTTATCAAAAACAAGGTGGCCATATGTGCCTGGGTTTATCTCTGGGCTTTCTACCCTGTTCCATTGTTCTATATTTCTGTTTTTGTGCCAGTATCATATTGTCTTAAAAACTGTAGCTTTGTGGTATAGTCTGAATTCATGGAGCCTGATTATTCCAGCTCCGTTTTTCTTTCTCAAGATTGCTTTGCCTATTCGGGGTCTTTTGTGTTTCCATACAAATTGTGAAATTTTTTTGTTCTAGTTCCGTGAAAAATGCCATTGGTAGTTTGATAGGGATTGCATTGAATCTGTAGATTGCTTTGGGTAGTATAGTCATTCTCACAATGTTGATTCTTCCAATCCAAGAACATGGTGTATCTCTCCATCTATTTGTATCATCTTTAATTTCTTCCATCAGTGTCTTATAGTTTTCTGCATACAGGTCTTTTTTCTCCTTAAGTAGGTTTATTCCTAGGTATTTTATTATTTTTGTTGCAATGGTAAATGTAAGTGTTTCCTTAATTGCTCTTTCAGATTTTTCATCATTAGTGTATAGGAACACAAGAGATTTCTGTGTATTAATTTTGTATCCTGCTACTTTACCAAATTCACTGATTAGCTCTAGTAGTTTTCTGGTAGAGTCTTTAGGATTCTCTATGTATAATATCATGTCATCTGCAAACAGTGACAGCTTTATTTCTTCTTTTCCGATTTGGATTCCTTTTATTTATTTTCCTTCTCTGATTGCTGTGGCTAAAATTTCCAAAACTATATTGAATAGTAGTGGTGAGAGTGGGTAACCTTGTCTTGTTCCCTCTCCTTTTTTAATGTCTTCCTCCTTTTTCTCAATAATCTCAAAATCATGTTTTTTAATTGATTCTTTTTTCTTATTTTTTTAGATGTCATTTTAGAATTTATGTGAGAAATTGAATTATTTTCTTCTAAAGCCATTGGACACTTTACTTGAACCTAACCAAGGGATAAGTTTCCAGAGAAGTCCTACAAATGTGTCTTGCTGTTTCTCATAGATGACACTGTTTTGATTTAAACAAGTAGGTTTTGTGTCTCCTGGCCATCTGTAGAGCTGGGAGAATTGGAGTTACAATTTACAAGTGGAGTAAGGTTTGTGATGGGCAGTTTGGGGGGAGGTAGAGGTGGAAGGGTGGGGATGGCAGCAGCTGTAGGAGCAGTGAGAGACCTACAGTAGAGTTTTCAGTGGTGAGATTCAAATGACCATTTAACATGAACTGTACTATATTTGTCAGATGTGATATTCAAACTTGTTATTTATGAAAATATGAATTAAATCTAAATCCAAAGGCATTTTCTGAGAAAGAGAAGATACAACATCTCTACTAGAACATTCAGAAGCTTTTGAATGGCTGTTGTCTACATTAGTCTAAGACGGATTTTGTTTTCTTTTATTTATTTATTCTTTGTTTTTTATTTATTTTATTTATTTATTTTTGGCTGTGTTGGGTTTTCGTTGTTGCATGGGCTTTCTCTAGTTGTGGCAAGTGGGGGTTACTCTTCTTTGCAGTGCTTGAGTGTCTCATTGTGGTGGCTTCTCTTGTTGCAGAGCATGGGCTCTAGGTGTGCAGGCTTCAGTAGTTGTGGCACATGGGCTCAGTAGTTGTGGCTCACGGGCTCTAGAGCACTGGCTCAGTAGTTGTGGTGCAAAGGCTTAGTTGCTCTGTGGTATGTGGGATTCTCCCAGACCTGGGCTTGAACCCGTGCTCCCTACATTGGCAGGCAGATTCTTAACCATTACGCCACCAGGGAAGCCCCGGATTTTGTTTTCTAGAAAGCAGAAACGTCTATGACTGTCTGCTTTATTTGATTGAATTTAGGCCAGTGTCTCTGAATCTCTTTAAAAATATAATTGTCTAAAGTGTATGTAACTAATGTCCTTAGGATTCCAAATGGCTGCTTCTTTGCTGAATTGTTCTGAGGGAACTGTTTGTGTTTTGGAATGATACCATCTCTTTGCAAGGAAGCAACCAGTGCAGGTGTCTTGTAGGTCTTCAGTTCTGGGAAGCACATCGTCTTTTGCCATTATGACTGCTGAGAAACACTGCTGTCCATGTGTATCTTTTGAATTGTATTTGCAGGGCTCATGGGTGATACCCTTTTCCTCTCAGGCACTGCATCTGAAACAGATACTTTGAATTTGTACTCTGCTATGGTCTGAAAGTTTGTGTTCCCTCAAAATTCATAAGTTGAAATCCTGATGCTCTATGTGATGGTATTAAGAGGTGCGGCCTTAGGGTGGTGATTAGGTCATGAGGGTGGAACCCTTATGAATGGGATTAGTGCTGTAATATAAGAGACTCCACAGAGCTCTCTTGCCCCTTTGGCCAGGTGAGGACACAGTGAGAAGTCTACGATCCAGAAGAAGACCCTCCCCTGACCATACTGGTACCCTGATTTTAGAGTTCCAGCCTCCAGAACTGGGAGAAATAAATTTCTGTTGTTTAAAAGTTCCCCCAGTCTGTGGTAATTTGTAATAGCAGCCTGAAGAGACTAAAACACATTATTTTCCTACTTTCCTCCTTAGAACTGAATCAAAGGTCAGCTTCTTTGAATTATGGTCTTCTTCCTTGGAATTAAGTTCTGTCGGTCTGGTCAGTCTCCAGTGCTGAGAAGCTCATCTGGATGAGCATCACAAGCAGGACAGAGATACTGTCATGGCTCTGTTCCTCTATAGACTCACTCCCCACCCTCTTGTGTCATCTAAATCTCCCACCCCACCTGCTCCAGCTTCCACTGTGGGCTCTGCCACCACTACCACAGCTACAACCAGTGCATTGCTGGTCTGTTTAATTTTGAGAAAAAAAATAAACTTGAATACCTTCAAGATAATTTCCTTCTGAAGTATACAGGCATTGAAAGAAGCATAAACTTTTATAGATTTCTAGAAACAATTGTTTCTAGAAAGAATTTAAATCTTTCTGAAATCTATGGGTGTTAGCATTTATGATTCAATCAACATGAGTATATTTACTTTACAGAAATAGTTCTAGTTGCATTGGAAGCTGGAATATTAAACATTTTGTAAGGCTTCTGAATCACCTAAGTCACATAATAGAAATTATAATTTTGTGCATAACAAAACTATTAGTGATAGATACCCTTTCTGTCATACAACTCACCTAAACCACAAGCAGAAAGTCACTGAAGTCCTACTCTATAGTAAGTTCCATTTCTATAAATAGTTCATCTTATTCATTTAAAAAAATAATAGTGTAACATATTGCTAAGAACTCTAATACTGTTTACTAATATATGTTGTTGCTGACATTGTCTTTAATTTTTCTGCTTTGATTTAGCTTCCACATTAGACAATATTCCATTCTTACAGTATTTCAAAGCTTGAATTCGATAGACTTTCACTTTCTTTTAATTGGGTAAAGAAATTCCATGAGAAAATTTTCTCACAGTGCTACTATCCAGCATTACAACAGCTTTTACATAATGTCATGCTCTGTCAATCATTGACACCTATCACTCAATAGCTTTCATGGCATCTAGGCTTCTAGCCTTCATAGAGTAGTTTAAAACTTGAATTTAATTATCTTTCATTTCTTTGCTTTTGTGGGGGGAGGGGGGCTTGTCCCTTAGATACCCTCAGTTAAGGAATTTTTTTCAGTCATAGTGATTGCATTAATTTGGCTAGATGCTAATCTGTTAGACAAAGATACTCAGTATATAATCATTTGTATAAATGTATTTCTTTTTATTTAATAATATAATGCATAATGCAGCAAAATTTGCTGTAAATGCTATATGGTCTCTGTTATTGCTACTCAACTCTACTATTGTAGCTTAAAAGTAGCAGTAGACAATAAATAAATGAGTGAGCATTGCTGTGTTCCAATACAACTTTGTTTACAAAGCTGTCTGTAGGCTGCAATTTCTCTACCCTTGATGTAGAGGGAAGCTGGTAGGGCAGCTCAGTCATGCTTATCACAAGGATTTTGCAGTTTCTCCAGACATCACCATATCTCAGCAAATTACCCAAGTACCTATCTATAGGAGGGAAGAGAGGAAGTGAGTGTCTGGAATACAGACAATAGTCTGTAAGAAGGCTGCCATGTTCACTCACTAACCCCTGCTCATAATGTAGCCAGTGTTCCAACAGAATGAGACTCTAGCTGGGCACTTACGGACCTGAGAAAAGATCAGGGATTCCACTCTAAAAGGAAGAAATGAAATATGGTTACTGGAAGACTGTTACAAGTTTCTACCATATTCCGTATCTTCTAGATTTTGAGCACACTAGTTCCTTCCCTAAGGATAATCCAAGTCTCATCCAGGTACTGCATCCAATTGGAAGTCTGGGATATCTTCATGAAGCCTAGTCTTCCCCCTGACATATGGATGTGGCTCCTTGAAAAATCCAGCAAACTATAAGCTAATAAATTGTCTTGCTTTTTTTCAAACTAAGTATTCAAAAAAGAATAAAGACAGGATAGGCACAATAAATTATCTCATTCAAAAACTGGAAAAATAGAAAACACAGCAGTCAGGCATGCACAGAAATTGAAAAATGTTTCTGGTCAGCAATTTTGAATACTACCTGAAATGGCATAAGCACACCCTTAAAATTTGTGGGATCTGGGCCAAAAGTACAAAAAGAGGACCACATACAATATATCTAAGTTCTTTAAATTTATATATATAGTGCCAACTGTTCCAGTATGTTATGTGGTTCTAACTTGAAAAAACAAACCTTCCTTACAACAACAACAAAAATTTAAAAATAAATCTATAGACTTTGTAAGATTTAAAGTCAGCTAAAGATTTTAAAGACTACAAAATGTAAATATTATTGCTTATTTCAGTGTTCTGTTAATCAGCCATCCACATTTGGATTAACTACCAAGTATCATAAATTGTATTCTGTTGATAGTATGGTTTGTTAGACTACTATTCTTGAATTATTATAGTTTGTAGTTTTTGCTTCAGTGCAGTTTGGAAAAAGTCCCTCTGCTGAGTCAGTAGCAACTGGAATTATTAATAAACATGGTAGTACAATATTTAGATTCAGAAATCAACCATGAATTTTACATGTTGTCCCGTAATTGCAGAAAATTTTATAACAATATTCTGAGTCTATCATATCAATTACTATTTGTTATATCCTGATTTTTTAAATCAGTCTTAAATGAACATTTAGAGCCAAACAATATTTCCTATATTCTTTCTGTTTCAAGATGTTCACTACTGGTATATTATTATAAAAATGAGAATAGTAATACATTGCTTAATTAGTTTAATACTCTCTTCAGTTAAGACTCCATGGCAAACTATAGTGGCCTTACAAATATTCTTCATAAAATTTTATTTGGAGTTTCCTTGTTGATGAATTTTTCCATTTATACATTTTTTGTTTTTTTTGTTTGTTTGTTTTTTGCGGTACGCGGGCCTCTCCCGTTGCAGAACACAGGCTCCGGGCGCGCAGGCTCAGCGACCATGGCTCACGGGCTCAGCCGCTCTGCGGCATGTGGGATCTTCCCGGACCAGGGCAAGAGCCCGCGTCCCCTGCATCGGCAGGCAGGCTCTCAACCACTGCGCCACCAGGGAAGCCCTCATTTATACATTTTTATTTCCTTATTCTAAGTTTCTTATATTTTCTTGAGATGTCACTTTTGTTGCATATTTCATATCTACTTTCTTTCAGTTTACATAAATCATTTTTCTAAATTTTTAAAGACTATTTTGAAGTAGAATAGCTAATCATAGACCTATTTTTATAAGCTTTTCCAGGTAATATTCATAATAATCAACAGTTCATATTGAATAACTGTAAAAAACATATTCAAAATTAATTTTTATATCTGTCAATGGTCACAATTTCCTCTTTATATAGGAATACTTTGTTATTTTGGTAACTCCTTCTCTTGTAGCTCATATAAAATTTCAAATAATTTAAATTAAATCTAATCATTTTAATAACATTTAGTTGACTTTCTCAGAATTTGTTCTTAAATGACTTTAATGCAAGAAGTGATAAAAACATCAGCAAGATATTCTATTTGAGGCAGATCCAGAAAATATAATATTTATTCTTTGATTTATTCCAAACAATGTCACTGCTATCAGCACCTTTGAGACCATGTCTCCTCATTCCAACACAAAGTTATGCGCTCTAGGTTTTTATTATCTGTAAAGTTTCAAAATAAAAAAAAAATAGTATTACATTTTATAGGTATAATGCTTATACCTATATTTAAATTAAAATAATATGAATTAAGATTGCAAAATGTACCATAGCTATCTTGTGAACCTGTTGGAAATACTGCCATAATTTGCAAGCAATTCCAGCAACATGTAGTGGGATACAAAAAGAAGCAAGAAGTTGAAAACCAGGCACTATCCAAAAATTATAGGTTGCTACGGAAGACTGTTGAATTCTTACTTATCTGAAAATATACGGAAATAACCTTAATGTGTGTTTTCTTTAACTTCCATACTTCTACTCTCCACTCCTCCCTTCTCTCAGAAGCAATGTCCTCTAATAACAGTACCATCCACAAAAAAACAAAGTGTTCGGGTAGAGGTATGGCTTACTTAGCACAGCACCCTGAGTCTTATGGGTATCTATGCATTCTTTGGTACTTTTTTGGTGTATGTATTTTGAGATACATGAGGATTCTGAAGCCCCAGGCCCCAGGGCAATGCCCTCTTGTAAGTAGATCTCAGGAGGGAAGTGACTGTTGGTGAAGTTGTTCCATAGTGACCCATTTGGCTACCCCTGAGGCTGCTTTATAATAACTCCTATGTGCATCTTCTCACTTATAGCAGGGGTCCCCAACCTTTTTGCCACCAGGGATCGGTTTCATGGAAGCCAATTTTTCCACGGATGGGGAGGGATTGTTCAGGTGGTAATGTGACCAATGGGGAGTGATGGGGAGCGGCAGATGAAGCTTCACTCGCTTGCCCGTTGCTCACCTCCTGCTGTGTGGCCCGGTACCTAACAGGTCACGGACCGGTACTGGTCTGTGGCCCAGGGGTTCGGCACCCCTGATTTATAGTCTTTGAATTTGTTCTTTCTTTAGGTCTTCCTTATCTAATGTCCTGTAAGATAATATCTAAAGAGGATGTTAGGAAGTATGCTTTCCTGGGTATTTATAGCATTTAACAGCTCACTCCTGCTACTGTAGGTCGAGGGTACTGAGGCTACTTTAAGTATTAAACAGTCCCAAGCTTCTGTTATCACATTTGTAATTTCTTTGGCAATACAACTTCCTCAAACTTCATTAAGCTCTGGTTATTATTTGCTTTCAGTCAATCATGTGAAAGTTTAATACTCAAAGATCCTTTCTGAGCATAACCCTAACTTGCAAAGTTCCCACTTTTATTTGCTGTCTGTTCAGCCTGTGACAACTGCTTCCCATGCCACACTAAACGTTCTGCATTTTAGGATTTAGCTTACAACAACACCAAACAACCATTATATGGACTACGCTGTTGTAATCAAAAGAACCCAATCTACAATAGCCTTTCAATAAAGTAAAGCTTATTTCTCTCGCACGTAACAGTCCAAGGTAAGTAGTCTAGGGCTGATGGGGTGGCTATACTACCCCAACACCTGATCCCCAAGGTTGTTTCACTTGTTTCTATTTTTATGCTAGTAAGAATGGAGAAAGGAATCCAAAGATGACATTACATTTTTAATTTAATTCGTAGATATATACTTTAGCCTGGTTTATTTTTTTGTATTTATTTTTGTTGGTATTATTTCTTGGAAATTTAAATGCAAAAGAATGGCAGATGTCTTCATTTTAGAGCCAATTAGTGAACATTGATGGTCATTGTTTATGTTTTTTGGAAAACCAGCTCTTTTAATTTGCCACATTTTTTTCTTTGTTCTGCCTCCTCAGGTTAGGAAATGAAAACACATTCTTCCAGGTTTCCTTGAAGCTAGAATTCAGAAATATGACCGAAATTTTACCAATCAGATGCACCTGTTCAAGACTTATGTGTAAAATAGTCACATAAAAAGATGTTCAACAGTTTCCTTCTTGTAAGGATGGTAAAGTATGGTGGGGAGGCATTCTTCTTTCAGAGGCAGTAATGTCAGAGGTTGTAGCTCACTTAGTGGTACAAGCTGAAAATCCTTGCTCCCTCACTTAGCCAGCCAAATATTTTGAAGCAGTTCATGTGCATTTGTCAAAATTATGTTTTAAAATTGTTCGGGAAGTATAATTAAAAAGAAAATCTTTTCCCATGCCAGAAAACCTCTCCACAAAGGTAGCAGAGAAAGAAGACATTTTATGATTGAATGAGCATTAAACCAGAATGCGAGGCAACATCACAGGCAATCCACTAAGAAGTTGTAAAGACAGAAAGAAATCTCACACTTTTATATACCCAAGCAGATACAACTCATTACTTATTTATTCTCATGATAAACAATGACCAGTCCTCAAGTCAGAGGACTTGAGGGCATCACTTGTCACACATAGTTCATCTTAGATACACCTGAATTGAGATGTCATCTGTGTTAGCTACTTGACTTCATCCAGAGGAAAAACAAATTTCCCATATCTTTACCACAGAAAGTATTTTTGCAACCCAGAGGAAGGCACCCACTGAAATTAAGTTTTTATTCTCCCACAGAAACTGGGAGATAGGGGTGCTATCTTCCTTAATACTTGCATTTCTGTTAGATTGTTCCTGAGTCCCTAAAATGGTATACCTGCCATAATAGAGCTGATTAAATGACCATCTAGTTTCAAGGAATTTATATCTGTTTCAAAGGAGGAGAAAGTACTTTATAATTACATGTTTCTAAGATAAATTCTCTAAGAAAAAGGGAGGGGGAGAAGTCTCTTGTATTATTTTCAACATAGAAAATTAAGCCTATTGTTTTAAACTTTATTTGTGTTTATAGTCTATAGCCCTAATTCTCTTCTCATGCTAAAGTTCCTATGAATTAACTAATGTATAATACAGTTCTTTTGGTTTAAACTGTTTTGCAAATGTGGCTTCTTTTATTTGGAAATGATTATTCTAACTGATAACCCGATATCTTCATAGCATCTCTAATTTATATTAACCTATTTCTAGAAATTATAATATTTATGGTCAGAAATACTTAGATTAATTATTTTACTCAGTTTCCAAATTGTAAGTATTTGACCTGGGATGTGAAATCAGTTCTATTTGATTCTAGACTTTTGCTCATAAACAATACATTCTACAGTAGGTGTTGTTCTTGAACCAATTTGAACACAGATTACTTAGGAAACCAAATTACACCAAGGTTTTCCTATATGATCAGTTTCCTCTCTTCCATTGAAAAATAACTTAGTTATAACAATAAAACACCAATCTTTAAGTGTGATTAGCTGAAAGACATTATGGATGGATTCATAGCTAGCTAGCTTGCTAGAGATAGGTCCTCTTAATAACTAGGAGTAATTATATTCATTGCAAACACTTGGCTTATATTTCCTTTATCCAGAGTATAAATCACATAACTAAATATGCCTTCACCTTTATGTCAGCATTTAAGAAGCATGGGAAATATGAATAAATGTAGATTGTGGAAGAAATTGAGAGTGATACCCCAATGCATGTTCATCTTTCATCTATATGAATAGAATCTTTCCTGCCAGAATCAATATTATAATTTTTCCTAGGCTCATTGCCAGTTAGATGTAGCCATGAAATTCAAGTGAATGTGATAAGATAGCTTATAGAGATATTTCTGGAAGAGAATATCCTTGAGGACCATTTGCTTCTTCTTCACTCCTCTATCCTACTACTTGGAAAATGAATGCTGTCATCTCAACTTATAAAAACAAAGACATAACCTAAAAATTATGCAGTAGTGAGGAGGAAAGATCCAGGGTCCTTGCTTACTTTATAGGATAGAGCTGTCATATCAGCCCGGGACTACATGCCTCCAGAAGACCTCCTGAATGAGATCTATATTTTGATCTTGTTTAAGCTACTGTTACTGAGTGATTTTATTTAAGTTTAATATAGTATTATAATCCTAAATACTTACATAGAAACATTTTTCTCTCTCTCACTCTCTCTCACTCACTTCCACATTAAAATACACAGCTCCCCACTATGAATATCTTGCAACAGAGTGGTACATTTGTTATAATTAATGAAAACACATTGACACATCATCACACAGAGTTCATACTTTAGAGTTCACTCTTGGTGTTGTATGTTCTATGAGTTTGGGGAAATATATAATGACTTGTATCCACCATTATAATATCATACAAAATAGTTTCACTGCTCTAAAATCTGTGGTCCACGTATTCATCCTTCCCTACCCCTTAACCCCTGATGGTTACTGATCTTTTACCTCCATAGTTTTGCTTTTCTGGAATGACACGTAATTAGATTCAAACAGTATATAGCCTTTTCAGGTTGGCTTCTTTCACTTAGCAATATGCTTTTAAGGTTCTTCTATGTATTTTCATGGCTTGATAGCTCATTTCTTTTCAGTGTTGAAATAATATTTCAGTGTCTGAATGTACCACAGTTTATTTGTCCATTAACCTGTTTGAGGACAACTTGATTGCCTCCAAATTTTGACAATTATGAATAAAGCTGCTATAAACATTCCTGTATAGGTTATTGTGTGGACAGGTTTTCAAAGAGCATTGTGATGGCTGATTTTATTGACCATTTTGTTGACTGGGCTAAAGAATGCCCAAATAGCTGTTAAAACATTATTTCTGGGTGTGTCTGTGAGGTGGCTTCTGTAAAGAATTAGCGTTTTATTCCCACTGAGCAGTGAATGGAATGAAAATGTGAAGGAAGGACAAATTCCCTTTCTTGTTGAACTGGGCCTTCTATCTTTTACTACTTTTGGACATTGAAACTACTGGTTCTTTGGTCTGGAGATGCTGAGACTTACGCCGTTGGCTCCTCTGGTTCTCAAATATTCAGACTTTGAATTTAACACTGGCTTTCCTGGTTCTCCAGCTTTCAGATGGTAGATTGTTGGACTCTCAGTCTCCATGATCACATGTGCCAGTCCCTATAATAAATTTATAAACACGCACATATATATATATATATATATATATATATATATATATATATATATATATTCTATTGGTTCTGTTTCTCTGGAAAACCCTAATACAATTGTGATTGCTGGATTGTATAGAAGAGTATGCTTAATTTTGTAAGAAACTGCCAAACTGTCTTCCAAAGTGGATGTACCAATTTCTGTTTCCACCAGCAGTGGATGAGTGTTCCTATTGCTCCATATCCTCACCAATATTTTGTGTTGTCAGTGTTTTGGGGTTTTGTTATTCTGATAGGTGTGTACTGAAGTCTAATTATAGTCTTAATTTTCAATTCCCAATTACAAATGATGCTGAGAAACTTTTTCTATGCTTATTTGCTGTTTGTGTATCTTCTTTGGTGAGGTGTTTGCCCATTTTTAATTGGGTTGTTTGTTTCTTATTGTTGTGTCTTAAGAGTTCTTTGTGTATTTTGGATAATAGTTCTTCATAAGTCTTTTACAAATATTTTCTCCAAGTCTGTGGCTTATTTTCTGAAAGGGATTTTTTTAAAAAGTTGAATTAAAAATCCATCTGGGGGCTTCCCTGGTGGCTCAGTGGTTGAGAGTCTGCCTGCTAATGCAGGGGACACGGGTTCAAGCCCTGGTCTG
The DNA here is from genome assembly GCF_937001465.1 of Orcinus orca. Lineage (NCBI taxonomy): Eukaryota > Metazoa > Chordata > Mammalia > Artiodactyla > Delphinidae > Orcinus > Orcinus orca. Next base: position 41,792,133 of record NC_064576.1, on the reverse strand, counting down.
GGAAGATCCCACACGCCGCGGAGCAACTAGGCCCGTGAGCCACAACTACTGAGCCTGCGCGTCTGGAGCCTGTGCTCCACAACAAGAGAGGCTGCGATAGTGAGATGCCCGCACACCATGATGAAGAGTGGCCCCCGCTTGCCACAACTAGAGAAAGCCCTTGGACAGAAACAAAGACCCAACACAGCCAAAAAATAATAATAATAATAATAAAGGAATTCCCTTAAAAAAATGAAATCCATCTGTGGTTACAAGACACATAAATCTAAGAAAAAGAAAGATTGAATATAACATATCAGTAAATAAAAGCAAAAAAGTAATATACTATGTTAATTTAGATAAGTTAGCTTTAATAAACAAAATATAAATAAGTTTAAGATCATGACGTGATGAATGATAACGATTCACCAGAAACTTATCATAACCCTAAGCCTACAAATGTAGATAATACTTTACTGACCCTAAGAGTCTGTTAATTATAATTTCCACTAGCTTTTAAGATAAAGTTAAATATACAGTCAGTAAAATATAAACCAATATTCTTTTATCACTCAGAATTTATATTTAGTAATCATTGAAAATAATCTTAGATTTTTCAGATACTTTTATTAAATCTTATTTTATGATTATATTAAAAATATAGTTAAATGTAAATACATTGGCGTAGTGTTATGTATATGTCTTTATTATTATATTTATGTGTATAGATTCTGTAATAAAAAATATTTTTTCATTGATATACCTCATATGTGTTAATTCTCCTTTAATCAATATGGCTAGAGTTTAGTAGTTTGCTTTTTTTTTTTAATTCCCTTGTTTTGTTCTTTGTTTATCTCTATTCAAAGATCCAGGTTTTGGCTTTGTTAATTTTATTTTTTGTCAATTTTTCTTTTGTTTTTTGTTCTTGTCTTTATTAATTTCACCCTTCATTTTAGTTTGTGATTTTTTTGTTGTTGTTGTTGCTAGCTTTGAAATTAGAACTTTATGTAAGTGATTTTGGACTTTTTATTTTTAATATAAATTTAGTCCTATAAGGTTTTCACTTTTTTTAATTTATCCTCTGCTAACATTTTAGATATATTTTCATTTTTACTCAGTTTGAAATATATTTTAGTTTTTTATTAATCAGCATTCTCCAGAGAAACAGAACAAATAGAAGGTATCTGTGATGTATATGCATATATGTGGGATGTGTGTGTGTGTGTGTTTGTGAATATACACATAATTATAAGAAATTGGCTCACATAATTATTAAGATGAAAATTCTCAATATCTAAAGGGTGAGTTGCCAAGCTGAAGACTTAAGAGAGCTGATAGTGTAGTTCCAGTAATTCCAAATGTTTGAGATTCAGGAGACCTAATGTTATAGTTCCAGTCTGAAGGCTCAAGTCCCAGGAAGAAATGAAGGCAGGAAAATGTCAATATCCCAGGTTGAAGGCTGTCAGGCAGGAGGAATTCTTTCACTTGGAGGTGGGTCAGAATTTTGTTTTATTCAGGTCTTCAATTGATTAGATGGGGCCTACCCACTTTAAGGAGGACAATCTGCTTTACTCGGTCTACTAAGTTAAAGATTAATATCATCCAAAATACTCTCACAGAAACATTCAGAAAAATGTTTAGTCAACTATCTGGACAACTCCTGGCCCAGTAAATTTGTCACATAAAATTAGCTATCAGAAGTTTCAATTTGTATTTCTTCATTGATTCATGAATTTTTAGGTGTGTATAGATTATATGCTTTTAAATTTATTAAGTTTTTTTTGGTACTACATATGGTCATTACTAGTGATCATACCATGTGTACTGGACAAAATTGTATCCTGTATTTATCATATTTAGTCTTCTGAATTGTTTTCATGGCATTACCATTCATTTAATTTAAACCTTTTGGTCCATTTTCAAAGGGTTGTCTTTGGTAGATAACATAGAGTTGAGTCTTATTTTATAGCCATTCCACCTTTTGATTGGAAACTCTATTTTCATTTAATAACTTTATTGATTATTAAATTTGTCTATCACGTTTTTATTTGTTTTCCATTTCACCCTCCCCCCCATTTTATTTTGTTCCTCTGTTTGCCCTTTCATTCCTTTTTTGGTATTATTTGAAATTTGCTTTTAGAATTCCATTTTATTTATTTGCTTTTTCACTACGCATTTTAGTCATTTCTCTAGCAGTTACAATATATAAGGTATGTCATTTTCACAATTAATTTGGTTTCATTTTTTGCCTTTTCTAATAAACTTCAGACACTTTGCAATCATTTAGGTCCATGTATGATTCCACCTACCATTATTCTTTTTTGTTTGGTATTATATGTAAGACAACTACATACCAAAAAAAAAAAAAAAAACCTTACAAGACAATGTTACACTTTTGGCTTTAGAGAGTCATATGTTTTTCAAACAAGTTGTTATATAGTATTTTATGGTGGGAGGGATAAACTGGGAGATTGGGACTGACATAAACACACTACTATTTATAAAATAAATAACTAATAAGAACCTGCTGTATAGCACAGGGAACTCTACTTAATACTCTGTAATAGCCTTTATGGGAAAAGAATGTTTTAAAAAAAGATGTTATATAGTATTTTATACATATACAGGCATACATCTTTCTCTTTTAGGAATAAGATGAATAGAATAAAAGATATAATGGTTGGAAAGAAAGGAACAATCATTGTTCCTATTCAAATAACTTGTCCATAGATAATATTTTCTATCTTCAAAGTAATTTATGAACAAATCATGAACATTTCCAAAAGAGTTTAACAAAGCTGCTGGATCATGAAATCAATCTATAAAAATTATGTTCACTTCTATATATCACCACAAGAAACAGGAAATATAATTTTAAGAAATATATCTATTGCCTAAGAAGTAGAAATATAAAATATTGAGGAATAAATAGAAAACAATTGTGTAGACTATTGAGAATTAAGCTGTAAAGGTTTATTGAAAGTCACTTAAAAATCTAATGAAATAAAAGGATGTATAAAATATTGGGTAAAGATACTTAATAGCATAGGGATATTAATCCTCCCAAATTATTCAATATAGGAAGGACTATTCCAACAAAAACCCAACTGTAGCTCTCAGAAACACACACACACACACACACACACACACACACACACACAAATAACCTGGTAAATCTGGAGAGTGGTAAAACTATATTAATTTAAAATATTTTTGACACTAGGAAGCCCCTTCGCGGGTGGAGACTTCGGGAGGCGGAGTGGGGGAGCTTGGGAGCCGCGGAGGAGACCACAGCAACAGGGGTGCGGAGGGCAAAGCGGACAGATTCCAGCGCAGAAGTTCGGACCGACGGGAACTCGCCAGCCGAGACGGGCGGGACTGGGAGCTGAGGCTCCGGCTTTTGTCGGAGCGCCGGGAGAGGACTGAGGTTGGCGGCGTGAACACAGCCTGCAGGGCGTTAGTGCACCGCGGCTGGCCGGGAGAGAGTCCGGGGAGAAGTCTGGAACTGCCGAAGAGGCAAGAGACTTTTATGTCCCTCTTTGTTTCCTGGTGCACGAGGAGAGGGGATTAAGAACGCTGCTTGAGAGAGCTCCAGGGACGGGCGCGAGCCGCGGCTAAAAGTGCGGAGCCCAGAGACAGACATGAGACGCTAGGGCCGCTGCTGCCGCCACCGGGAGGCCTGTGTGCGAACACAGGTCACTAGCCACACGCCCTTCCGGGGAGCCTGTGCAGCCCGCCACTGCCAGGGTCCCGGGATCCAGGGACAACTCCCCCGGGAGAACGCACAGGCGCGCCTCAGGCTGCAACGTCTCGCCGGCCTCTGCCGCCGCAGGCCCACCCCACACTCCGTGCCCCTCCCTACCCCCGGGCCTGAGTGAGCCAGAGCCTCCGAATCAGCGGCTCCTTTAACCCCGTCCTGTCTGAGCAAAGAACAGACGCCCTCCGGCGACCTACACGCACAGGCGGGGCTAAATCCAAAGCTGAGCCCCTGGGAACTGTGAGAACAAAGAAGAGAAAGGGAAATCTCTCCCAGCAGCCTCAGAAGCAGCGGATTAAAGCTCCACAATCAACTTGATATACCCTGCATTGTGGAATACCTGAATAGACAACGAATCATCCCAAATTAAGGAGCCCTGTGGATGAAAGGCGCTTGGTGCTGCAGCCAGGAGTCAGTGCTGTGCCTCTGAGGTGGGAGAGCCAACTACAGGACACTGGTCCACAAGAGACCTCCCAGCTGCACATAATATCAAACAGCAAAAATCTCCGAGAGATCTCCATCTCAACGCCAGCACCCAGCTTCACTCAACGACCAGCAAGCTACAGTGCTGGACACCCTATGCCAAACAACTAGCAAGACAGGAACACAACCCCACCCATTAGCAGAGAGGCGGCCCAAAATCATAATAAGTCTACAGACACCCCAAAACACACCACCAGACGTGGACCTGCCCACCAGAAAGACAAGATCTAGCCTCATCCACCAGAACACAGGCACTAGTACCCTCCACCAGGAAGCCTACACAACCCACTGAACCAACCTTAGCCACTGGGGACAGACACAAAAAACAACAGGAACTACGAACCTTCAGCCTGCAAAAAAGGAGACCCCAAACACAGTAAGATAAGCAAAATGAAAAGACAGAAAAACACACCGCAGATGAAGGAGCGAGATAAAAACCCATCAGACCTAACAAATGAAGAGGAAATAGGCAGTCTACCTGAAAAAGAATTCAGAATAATGATAGTAAAGTTGATCCGAAATCTTGGAGATAGAATGGACAATAGAATGGACAAAATGCAAGAATCAGTTAACAAGGACCTAGAAGAACTAAAGATGAAACAAGCAACGATGAACAACACAATAAATGAAATTAAAAGTACTCTAGATGGGATCAATAGCAGAATAACTGAGGCAGAAGAACGGATAAGTGACCTGGAAGATAAAATAGTGGAAATAACTACTGCAGAGCAGAATAAAGAAAAAAGAATGAAAAGAACTGAGGACAGTCTCAGAGACCTCTGGGACAACATTAAACGTACCAACATTCGAATTATAGGGGTTCCAGAAGAAGAAGAGAAAAAGAAAGGGACTGAGAAAATATTTGAAGAGATTATAGTTGAAAACTTCCCTAATATGGGAAAGGAAATAGTTAATCAAGTCCAGGAAGCACAGAGAGTCCCATACAGGATAAATCCAAGGAGAAATACGCCAAGACACATATTAATCAAACTGTCAAAAATTAAACACAAAGAAAACATATTAAAAGCAGCAAGGGAAAAACAACAAATAACACACAAAGGAATCCCCATAAGGTTAACAGCTGATCTTTCAGCAGAAACTCTGCAAGCCAGAAGGGAGTGGCAGGACATATTGAAAGTGTTGAAGGAGAAAAACCTGCAACCAAGATTACTCTACCCAGCAAGGATCTCATTCAGATTTGATGGAGAAATTAAAACCTTTACAGACAAGCAAAAGCTGAGAGAGTTCAGCACCACCAAACCAGCTCTACAACAACTGCTAAAGGAACTTCTCTAGGCAAGAAACACAAAAGAAGGAAAAGACCTACAATAACAAACCCAAAACAATTAAGAAAATGGGAATGGGAACACACATATCGATAATTACCTTAAATGTAAATGGACTAAATGCTCCCACCAAAAGACACAGATTGGCTGAATGGATACAAAAACAAGACCCATATATTTGCTGTCTACAAGAGACCCACCTCAGACCTAGAGACACATACAGACTGAAAGTAAGGGGATGGAAAAAGGTATTTCATGCAAATGGAAACCAAAAGAAAGCTGGAGTAGCAATTCTCATATCAGACAAAATAGACTTTAAAACAAAGACTATTAGAAGAGACAAAGAAGGACACTACATAATGATCAAGGGATCGATCCAAGAGGAAGATATAACAATTGTAAATATTTATGCACCCAACATAGGTGCACCTCAATACATAAGGCAAATACTGACAACCATAAAAGGGGAAATCGACAGTAACACATTCATAGTAGGGGACTTTAACACCCCACTTTCACCAATGGACAGATCATCCAAAATGAAAATAAATAAGGAAACACAAGCTTTAAATGATACATTAAACGAGATGGAGTTAATTGATATTTATAGGACATTCCATCCAAAAACAACAGAATACACATTTTTCTCAAGTGCTCATGGAACATTCTCCAGGATAGATCATATCTTGGGTCACAAATCAAGCCTTGGTAAATTTAAGAAAACTGAAATTGTATCAAGTATCTTTTCCGACCACAACGCTATGAGACTCGATATCAATCACAGGAGAAGATCTGTAAGAAATACAAACACATGGAGGCTAAACAATACACTACTTAATAACGAAGTGATCACTGAAGAAATCAAAGGGGAAATCAAAAAATACCTAGAAACAAATGACAATGGAGACACGATGACTCAAAATCTATGGGATGCAGCAAAAGCAGTTCTAAGAGGGAAGTTTATAGCAATACAATCTTACCTTAAGAAACAGGAAACATCTCGAATAAACAACCTAACCTTGCACCTAAAGCAATTAGAGAAAGAAGAACAAAAAAACCCCAAAGTTAGCAGGAGGAAAGAAATCATAAAAATCAGATCAGAAATAAATGAAAAAGAAATGAAGGAAACGATAGCAAAGATCAATAAAACTAAAAGCTGGTTCTTTGAAAGGATAAACAAAATTGATAAACCATTAGCCAGACTCATCAAGAAAAAAAGGGAGAAGACTCAAATCAATAGAATTAGAAATGAAAAAGGAGAAGTAACAACTGACACTGCAGAAATACAAAAGATCATGAGAGATTACTACAAGCAACTCTATGCCAATAAAATGGACAACGTGGAAGAAATGGACAAATCCTTAGAAAGGCACAACCTGCCAAGACTGAATCAGGAAGAAATAGAAAATATGAACAGACCAATCACAAGCACTGAAATTGAAACTGTGATTAAAAATCTTCCAACAAGCAAAAGCCCAGGACCAGATGGCTTCACAGGCGAATTCTATCAAACATTTAGAAAAGAGTTAACACCTATCCTTCTCAGACTCTTCCAAAATATAGCAGAGGGAGGAACACTCCCAAACTCATTCTACGAGGCCACCATCACTCTGATACCAAAACCAGACAAGGATGTCACAAAGAAAGAAAACTACAGGCCAATATCACTGATGAACATAGATGCAAAGATCCTCAACAAAATACTAGCAAACAGAATCCAACAGCACATTAAACGGATCATACACCATGATCAAGTGGGGTTTATTCCAGGAATGCAAGGATTCTTCAATATACGCAAATCAATCAACGTGATACACCATATTAACAAATTGAAGGAGAAAAACCATATGATCATCTCAATAGATGCAGAGAAAGCTTTTGACAAAATTCAACACCGATTTATGATAAAAACCCTGCAGAAAGTAGGCATAGAGGGAACTTTCCTCAACATAATAAAGGCCATATATAACAAACCCACAGCCAACATCGTCCTCAATGGTGAAAAACTGAAAGCATTTCCACTAAGATCAGGAACAAGACAAGGTTGCCCACTCTCACCACTCTTATTCAACATAGTTTTGGAAGTTTTAGCCACAGCAATCAGAGAAGAAAAGGAAATAAAAGGAATCCAAATCGGAAAAGAAGAAGTAAAGCTGTCACTGTTTGCAGATGACATGATACTATACATACAGAATCCTAAAGATGCTACCAGAAAACTACTAGAGCTAATCAATGAATTTGGTAAAGTAGCAGGATACAAAATTAATGCACAGAAATCTCTGGCATTCCTATACACTAAGGATGAAAAATCTGAAAGTGAAATCAAGAAAACACTCCCATTTACCATTGCAACAAAAAGAATAAAATACCTAGGAATAAACCTACCTAAGGAGACAAAAGACCTGTATGCAGAAAATTATAAGACACTGATGAAAGAAATTAAAAATGATACAAATAGATGGAGAGATATACCATGTTCTTGGATTGGAAGAATCAACATTGTGAAAATGACTCTACTACCCAAAGCAATCTACAGATTCAATGCAATCCCTATGAAACTACCACTGGCATTTTTCACAGAACTAGAACAAAAAATCTCACAATTTGTATGGAAACACAAAAGACCCCGAATAGCCAAAGCAATCTTGAGAACGAAAAATGGAGCTGGAGGAATCAGGCTTCCTGACTTCAGACTATACTACAAAGCTACAGTAATCAAGACAGTATGGTACTGGCACAAAAACAGAAATATAGATCAATGGAACAGGATAGAAAGCCCAGAGATAAACCCACGCACATATGGTCACCTTATCTTTGACAAAGGAGGGAGAAATGTACAGTGGAGAAAGGACAGCCTATTCAATAAGTGGTGCTGGGAAAACTGGACAGCTACATGTAAAAGTATGAGATTAGATCACTCCCTAACACCATACACAAAAATAAGCTCAAAATGGATTAAAGACCTAAATGTAAGGCCAGAAACTATCAAACTCTTAGAGGAAAACATAGGCAGAACACTCTATGACATAAATCACAGCAAGATCCTTTTTGACCCACCTCCTAGAGAAATGGAAATAAAAACAAAAGTAAACAAATGGGACCTAATGAAACTTAAAAGCTTTTGCGCAGCAAAGGAAACCATAAAGAAGACCAAAAGACAACCCTCAGAATGGGAGAAAATATTTGCAAATGAAGCAACTGACAAAGGATTAATCTCCAAAATTTATAAGCAGCTCATGCAGCTTAATAACAAAAGAACAAACAACCCAATCCAAAAATGGGCAGAAGACCTAAATAGACATTTCTCCAAAGAAGATATACAGAGTGCCAACAAACACATGAAAGAATGCTCAACATCACTAATCATTAGAGAAATGCAAATCAAAACTACAATGAGATATCATCTCACACCAGTCAGAATGGCCATCATCAAAAAATCTAGAAACAATAAATGCTGGAGAGGGTGTGGAGAAAAGGGAACCCTCTTACACTGTTGGTGGGAATGTAAATTGATACAGCCACTGTGGAGAACAGTATGGAGGTTCCTTAAAAAGCTACAAATAGAACTACCATATGACCCAGCAATCCCACTACTGGGCATATACCCTGAGAAAACCATAATTCAAAAAGAGTCATGTACCAAAATGTTCATTGCAGCTCTATTTACAATAGCCCAGAGATGGAAACAACCTAAGTGTCCATCATCGGATGAATGGATAAAGAAGATGTGGCACATATATACAATGGAATATTACTCAGCCATAAAAAGAGACGAAATTGAGCTATTTGTAATGAGGTGGATAGACCTAGAGTCTGTCATACAGAGTGAAGTAAGTCAGAAAGAGAGAGACAAATACCGTATGCTAACACATATATATGGAATTTAAGAAAAAAAAAATGTCATGAAAAACCTAGGGGTGAAACAGGAATAAAGACACAGACTTACTAGAGAATGGACTTGAGGCTATGGGGAGGGGGAAGGGTAAACGGTGACAAAGCAATAAAGAGGCATGGACATGTATACACTACCAAACGTAAGGTAGATAGCTAGTGGGAAGCAGCCGCATAGCACAGGGAGATCAGCTCGGTGCTTTGTGACCGCCTGGAGGGGTGGGATAGGGAGGGTGGGAGGGAGGGTGACGCAAGCAGGAAGAGATATGGGAACATATGTATATATATAACTGATTCATTTTGTTGTGAAGCTGAAACTAACATACCATTGTAAAGCAATTATGCTCCAATAAAGATGTTTAAAAAAAAATAAAATAAAATAAAATAAAATATTTAAAAAAAAAAAAAAAAAAAACCCAACTGTATTTTTTTTTTTGGAGGGGGATAATTGGCAATTAATACTAAAATTTGTCAGAAATATAGATGTTCAGGAGTCAACAAGACATTTTTTGATGAAGAACAGTGCATTATGAGGACTTGCCACATAGTAGATCAAAAGTTATTTTCCAATGTAAATAAAATAGCTTGCTATATGCACAAAACTAGACTATTGAGCAGAATACCAAGACCCAACTCTATATGGAAACTTCATATAAGACAAAAATGACATTACTAGTAAAAAAGTAACATAAGGTGAAAACCAAGGAATTTCTATTTCTACCAGTTATATGGTTATTATAGTGTTATTTGAAAATCAGCTTAAAAGGAGGAAATATATTGCAAGTAGTTGAAAGGAGAATTGGAAATAAGGAAATAGGGAGAAGCAAGGATAGACTTTTTTCCCCCAAAATATTGGAGAGATAGTTTATGTCTATTTTATGCCACATGTTATTCCAAATGCTTTCAAACACATAACTCTGTTTTTCCTTTTTGGATGACCCTAAATGTGTCACTTTATAACTCATTTTATAGGTGCTAGAAATTGAAACTCTGAAACATGATCTTCCTTCTTTCCACAGATAGTATGTAGTCAGCTGTCTTTAGAATTTGAGGCTATAGCTTCTCCTACTCGAGATCTTTGCTGCATTAACTATTTCCTACCTGGCAACTGCTTCCTACTTTCTGATCAATGGGAAATCCTATTTTGTATATATATCTATATCTATCTATCTATCTATTTATATCTATATCAATCTATCTATCTATATATATATATATATATATATAGTCATTGAAGAGAGATCTTTCCACCTAAAACTTAAAAATCCTAGCAAATTTACAAGTAAATATAGTCAAGGGATTTGAGAATACCTCTCTTAGCAGGTGTTTTCACAAAGTGGGTTCTGAACTCTACTCTTTATCCACCTCTCTGTGTTTCTGCCAAATACCTCACAGTAAAGCTAATAGGAACAAAGCTAATACTTTCAATGTCCACAGGAAATTTTACAGAAAGAAACCACCTGAGGCAATGCACTTTTGTGAATTTTTTTTTTCTAAATCTTTCAAAAATATTAGCTAAAAGAGAGAAAAGGTGTCCTTCAAATAGCTCTGCAGCATTAGAATTTTTAGAGCCTAATATTGCTAGAACTGTTTGTATCCATAACTTTAGATTGGAAACAGCAATAAAAAGAGGCATTCAAGTAAAGAATAAAATACAAAAAAAAAAAAAGTTGATGCTTAGGAGAATGAGAGAAACAAGGAAAACACTGCATAGAGGCTGCTAAGGATCTCTTATACAGATGTACCAATGCCCTCATTGACTATGAGAATTCAAACAAGGCATTGGATAAGGCCTGGTTAAAAAGCAAAGACATCAGGCTAGCTGAGGCACACCAACAGGAATGCTGCCAAAAATTTGAACAGCTTTCTGAATCTGCAAAAGGAGAGCCAATCAGTTTCAAACGAAAGAGAGTGGCAGCATTTAGGAAGAATCTGATTGACATGTCTGAACTGGAAGTAAAGCATGCCAGGAACAATGTCTCCCCCTTCTTACAGAGCTGCATCGACTTGTTCAAGAACAACTGAACCAAGGACGAGAATGTGAAGAAAGCCAGCATCACTTGCACTCAGATCATTACCACAGAAGATTTATTACCTTTGACTTTAGTTTAAAATTATGTGAATAAATATTTTGATTTCTAAAGATCTTAACACTTAAAAAATAATCAATGCTCACTGAAACAAACCATGATTATATTTAATAACATAGTAATTTGCAAGTAATGGGCACTCATTAATACAACAAATCCTTTAATGTTTCAAACAATCTACTAATACAATACTCTACCTACCTACAAGGGAATTACAGCCCAGTGAGGGAGGGGGACTTGACTGAGCAAAGAAGTAGCATATAAGGAATTCTTCCTCAAGAAAAGTAAGGCTTCCTATGGCTGGTGCTAACAGATTTGAGCCTTGCAGTAAGGATAGAAGAACAGCCAAGCAACTGTTAAACAAACAAATAAAAATGTGTAAAAACAAAAAGTGTAAATGAGCTGGTTGTGTTCAGGGAACAATATGAAATTTAATTTAACATAGTGTCACGTATGCTTAGAGGAAGAATGATGGCTAGGTCAGCTAAAAATTAAGGTTAACATTACATTTTGCATGATCGCAAATATAGGTAAATCTTATATAGTACCACATGTCAGACATTGTTTTAAACATTTTATATAGATGAACACACTTAATATTTATAAAACTGCTCTAAATGTATCAAATAAAATTGTACAGGAGACATCAAACAAGGAAGACTTTATTGAAGACTCCTGCAGTAAGGGAGAGAAATTGAACTTAACTCTGCTGAAACAAAAGACGGGTAAGTTTTTAAGCACTTGGGTGAGATAGCGGAAAAGTACTGGAGAACATCAAGGAGGAGATTGGTCAGTATGACTAGGATATGTGTTTGCTAATTGGCACTTATTGAAGTTTGGCTCCCATCATCTTATAGAGACTAGGAGCAGAGGGGCATTATTTTCCTTGATGGTTACATTTCAAAGGTGTGGCTCCCAGATCCCTGAGAAAGATATTTCTAGGTTGTAAAATTAGCAAGAGAAAACTAGCAAGAGAAAATCTACATCTCAGAAGGACAGAGAAAGAATTGACAATTGCACATTTCCTAAAGTAAATGCTTTAATACAAGGGAGGTCAGGGGCCTACAGTCAGGAAGAAACCTGTCTAAAATTTAGTCAAGTTGAAGGGAAATGTTAAATCTGTCTTCATCAGGTAAGTGCTATTATTTTCCCATTTTATAGGTGAGAAAACTGAAATATAAAAAAGATAAACAGATTGTTATATGGTTTACTTAATGATTAGTGATCAATGATCTTGATGATTTAAAATTAAGACCCAGGCAGTCTGGAAAAGGTTCAAGATGGTGGCGTTAGAAGATCCTAAACTCACCATCTCCCATGGACACAAAGGTATACAACTAAATATGGGATAATGGACATGAAAACTAGATAAACAGATCCTCCACAACACAGAATAAAAAGACAGCATTGAAATAGGTAAGAGAGCCATAGGTAGAGTCTCACCAAGGTGGGGGGAGAAAAAAAGACACATCTCAGACACAACTATCCACAATTGGCAGGGATCACAAAGGCATAGATCTTTCTTCCCAGGAGCAATGGAATCAGAAAATTGAGTTCCACAACAGGCACTCCAACCTGTTGATCTTACACAGGAGAGATGAGCCCCCAAGACACCTGGTTTTGAAAACCAATGGAGAATATGTCCAGAAAAAACATAAACAGCAAGGAATAAAAAAAAAAAAATTCTTAAAGGGCTCTCATACAGACTCACTTGACCTGAAAACTGGTACAAATACATGAGATTGAAAAGTGCATAAACCATAGTTGAAGGAGACCCACTTATTAATCTTAAGCACCTGCTGAAGAGGCAGGTACCAGCTGGGACACTCCCTGGGGACTGAGACACTGATGGGAACCATCTGTGTGATTTCAGGCTACTTTGCTAATGCCAGCACTGGTAAATGTCACTTTGAAATTCTCTGTCTAGTCTGTTAGTGCCAGTGTGCATGTCCTGCTGAGAGCCCTGCCCATCCCTGAGCCTTGGCTGGGCCCCACTGTTGGTCTGAGTGCCAGTCCTGTCTATCAGAAGACTGAAACAGCCACAGCAGCAACCACAGCCAATCTGGGGATCAGCCCCTCCCTCTAGCACCCAACAGCAGCCCCACCACAAGTGGAGGGTGCAGGTAAACAACATAGGAGACAGTCCTTGAGCACACGACTCTTGTGGCCAGTTGACACTGCACCTCTGAGCCCCACAGAACATCTCATAATAAAACTGCTCCTTTAAGACTGAGAGAGATAGCTGATTTACCTAATACATAGAAACAAACACAGAGAATTAGGCAAAATGAGGAGTAGAAGGTATATGTTCTAATCAAAAAACAAGACAAAACCTCAGAAAAGAACTAGGCAAAATGGAGATAATCAATCTACCTAATAACATGTTCAAAGTAATGGTCCTAAAAATACTAACCAAACTCAGAACAAAAATGAACACAGTGAGAACTTAAAGTTAGAAAATATAAGGAAATATCAAAAGGAAGTTATGGTTGAACTTAAAAGTACACTAACAAGGTTCAGGAGCAGATATAATGAGACAGAATAACAAATTTTCAAGCAGGAAGACAAAACAATGAAACTCATCTAGACAGAGTAGTAAAATGAATAAAGAATTTTAAAAATCAAAGATACCTTAAAGAACACATAGGACAACATCAAGCAGAATAACATTCACTTCATAAGGGTTGCAAAAGGGGGAGAGAAAAAGGAGAAGAAAAAGGGCTAGAGAAATTATTTGAAGAAATAGTGGCTGAAAACGTTTTTAATCTAGGGAGAGAAACAGACATCCAAGTTCAGGAAGCATATAGAATTCCAAATAATATGAACCCATAGAGACATACACCAAGACACATTATAATTAAAATGGTAAAAATTAAGGATAAAGAGAATCTTAAAAGCAGCAAGAGAAAAACAACTTGTTACATACAAGGGAAAGCATATAAGGCTACCAGCAGATTTTTCAGCAGAAATTCTATAGGCCAGAAAGGAATGGCATGGCGTATTAAAAGTGCTGAAAGGAAAAAGCTTCTGACCAAGAATTACTTACCCAGCAAAGCTATCATTCAGAACCCTTTTTCGAGAGATCAAGAATTTTCCAGATAAGTAAAAGCTTAAAGGAGCTCATTATCACTAAACTGGTCTTACAAGAAATGTTAAAGTTACTTCTTTAAGCTGAAAATAGTTGACAGTAATTAATAAGAAGAAGACATATAAAAGTAAAAAATCTCACTGGAAAAGGTAAATATATCATTAAGGTTGTAAATCAATAAGTCACAAAGCAAGCATAAAGGTTAAAAGAAAAAAGTGCTAAAATTAACTAAAATTACAACCATTAATTAAGGGATGCATAATATAAAATGATGCAAAAGGTTTATTGAATCTATAAAACATGGGATGGGGGAGTAAGAAGTAAAACTTTAGAATGTGTTCAAATTTACATTGCTACCAATTTAAAATAGGCTACTATTTACATAAGATATCATAGGTGAACCTCACAGAAAACTATATAAAAAAAACATGGTTAATACATAAAAGGAAATGAGACAGGAATATAAACATAACACTAAAGAAAATGAGCAAAATGCAAGGGAAGAGAGAAAGAGAAGAAAAGAACAGAGAGGAACTACAAAAACAGCCAGAAAACAATTAACAAAATGCCAGTAAGTACATACGTATCAATAATCACTTTAAATTTATTGATCAAAAGACATTAAGTCTCTGAATGGATTTAAAAAAAACAAAAAACAAAAACAAGACCCATCTAAATGATACCTACAAGAGACTCACTTCAGAAGAAAGGATACACACAGTCTGAAAGTGAAAGTATGGAAAAGATATCCCATGCAAATGGAAACAAAAAGAAAATTGGGTCGCTATACTCATATCAGATGAAATAGACTTTAAAACAAAGACCACAATAAAAGACAAAAAAGGGCATTCCATAATAATAAAGGGGTCAATCCAGCTAGAAGATATAACATTTATAAATATATATTCACCCAACAGAGGAGCAAAGAGATACACAAAGCAAATATTAGTGGACTTAAAGAAATTGAAAGCAATACAATAATAGTAGAAAACTTTAACAACACCCCATTACATAAATGTATAGATCATCCAGAGAAAAAAGTCAATATGAAAGCATCAGACTTAAATGACACACTAAGTCTGAACTCCTTGCTTGGCACCCTGCAATAAATGCTGCACTTTCCTTCACCACAACCTGATATCAGTAAATTGGCTTTACTATGTGCAGGAGAGCAGACCCAAGTTTGGTTCAGTAACATTAGGTCACAAAACAAGTCTCAATAAATTTGAGAAGATTTAAATCATATCAAGCATCTTCTCTGACCACAATGGTATGAAACTAAAAATAAATCACAATTTAAAAAAAGGAAAAAAACATGAAAACATGAAGATTAAACAGCATGTTACTGAAAAAACAATGACTCATCAAATAAATCAAAGTAAAAAAAAAAAAAGCTAGAGACAATTGAAAACAGAAATGCTATATAGCAAAATCTATGGGATACAGCAAAAGTGTTTCTAAAAGGGAAACTCATAGAAAGACAGGCTCAAGAAACAACAACAAC
Organism: Orcinus orca; assembly: GCF_937001465.1. Lineage (NCBI taxonomy): Eukaryota > Metazoa > Chordata > Mammalia > Artiodactyla > Delphinidae > Orcinus > Orcinus orca. The sequence continues at coordinate 41,776,055 of NC_064576.1, read as the reverse complement.
AAAAATCCCAAATAAACAGTATAACTTTACACCTAAATACGTTTGTGTGTGTGTGTGTGTGTGTGTGTGTGTGGTACACGGGCCTCTCACTGTTGTGGCCTCTCCCACTGCAGAGCACAGGTTCCAGATGCGCAGGCTCAGTGTCCATGGCTCATAGGCCCAGCCGTTCCATGGCATGTGGAATCCTCCCGGACCGGGGCACAAACCTGTGTCCCCTGCATCGGCAGGCGGACCCTCAACCACTGTGCCACCAGGGAAGTTCCTAAATACAGTTTTTAAATAAGAATGAATTAAGCCTAAAATTAGTAGAAAAAAGAAACCATAAAGAAGAGAGTGAAAATAAATGAAATGGAAAGTAAAAAATAATAGAAAAGATCAATGAAACTAAGAGCTGGTTCTTTGAAAAGATTAACAAAATAGTTAAAGCTTTAGCTAGACTAAGAGAAAAAGAAAGAGGACTCAAATAAAATCAGAAATGAAAGAGAAGTTACAACTGAATCCATAGAAATACAAAGGATCATAAGAGATTATTATGAATAAATATATGCCAACAAACTGTACAACCTAGAGGAAATAGATAAATTCCTAGAAACATACAATCTGCCAAGACTGAATAATGAAGAAATAGAAACTCTGAATATATCAATTACTAGTAGGGGAACTGAAAGGATAATAAAATATCTCCCAACAAAACCTGGGACCAGATACTTCACTGGCAAGACTCTAAAAACATTAAAACAATATTTAATAAGTATCCTTCTCAAACTCTTCCAAAAAACTGAAAAGGAGGGAAATCGTTCAAACACATTTTATGAAGCCAGCATAACAACATAACATACCAAAACCAGACAAGAAAACTGCCAAAAAGAAAATTATAGGCCAATATCCTTGATGAACATAGATGTAAAGATACTCAACAAAATATTAGCAAACTGAATCCAACAATGCATTAAAAGGATCATAAACCATGATCAAGGGGAATTTATTCCAAAGATGCATGAATGGTTTAATATCAACAAATCTATCAATATGATACACTAAATTAACAAAATGAAGGATAAAAATATATGATCATTTCAATAGATGTAGGAAAAACATTTGACAAAAGTCAACATCCATTTATAATAAAAACTCTCAACAAAGTGGATATAGACGGAATATACCTCAACATAATAAACAGCATATATGACAAACCCACATCATACTCAACAGTGAAAAGCTGAAAGATTTTTCTCTAAGAACAAGACAAGATTACCCATCTCTGCACTTTAATCAACATAGTACTGAAAGTCTTAGCCACAGCAATTGGGCAGGGGAAAGTATAAAAGTCATCCAAGTCAAAAAGAAAGAAGTAAAAGTGTCATTGTTTGCAGAAGACACAATCCTCTATAGAGAGAACCCTAATGACTCCACTAAAATACTGTTAGAATAAATAAATTCAGTAAAGTTGCAAGATATGAAATTAATATACAGAAATATGTGATGTTTCTATACACTAAAAATGAACTATCAGAAAGAATTTTTTTTAAGAAATCCCATTTATAATTACAGCAAAAAGAATAAAATATTAGGACATAAATTTAACCACAGAGGTGAAGGATCTATGTACTTCAAACTATAAGACACTGATGAATTGTATGAATATTAATTGTATGAATATTAATTGGAAGAATTAATATTGTTGAAATGTTCATATTACCCAGAGGAGATAGAGTTGGGGGGCAGTAGGCAAAATGGGCGAAGGGGGTTAACTGTATGGTGATGGTTTGTAACTAGACTTCTGGGGATCATTTTGTAATGTATACAGATGTCAAATTATAATGCTGTACATTGGTTTATATATATACATATATGTATTTATACAAACAGACAGTCTGGATCTAGAATTTAAGGTAATTTCTGAAACATCACACTAACTATTGAATGCTATGCAGTACATTCTTCATCTTTATTTAATTAATCATTTAGAGCTATTAGGAAAGTAGTGAAATTTGTGTTTTAGGAAGATGTCTCTGGAGTTTCTAAACTGAATGGAAATTTACTGAAATTCATAGTACTGGTATAAATCATTGTGGATCATTTGTATCAATGGATGTCAATTATAGAGCTAAAAATCTGAATTAAGATACTAGAAAGAGTGATCCATGATATTATGTTTAGCTTGAACATACAGATAGAAAGATGGGGCATGTCTTTAAAAGGAAATTTCAAGATGCATATTTTATGCACTGTGTTTGAAATTAATGTGGAAAAGAAGGAAGAAAAAATGGTAAGGGGGAATGAAGGAAAAGAACAGAAAGAGGCAATATTCTTGAAGACTCCTACATTGACAGATACAATGTTGACCATTTTTTTTGTTTTGCTTTGTTTTGTTTTACAGCCTTCCTCCCTCAATAATAATTAGTTCGGGAACCAAGGTGGAACTGACACTGTAGTGGAGAGTACCACTGTATCCATTCTAATCTTCTTTCTGTTAGGATAGAAAATGTGCTCCTCTTCCAATTTAAATCTACTTCCTCTGCCTATGATTTGAATTTCATTCCCCCACCTTCTTTAGATTCTCACACTCTAGATTTTTCCCTTCTGTCTCTTCATTTTTAGTGAACCCTAATAACTGGATTTTTCCTATTGGATTAGTGAATATGTTCAAGTATGTACATAAAAAGAAAAGCATACATAGTTAAAAACAAACAAACAAAACAAAACAATAGTTACCTTGATCCCACATCCTGCACTGGATATATCATTTCTCTCATCTCTTTCATAGCAATATATCTAAAATGGTTAATGATGCATCCTCATTTTCTCATATTAACACCCCTTTTTATCTACTATAATCTTTCTTTTCCTCCTGTGACATTAACAACCTCCTTTCCCACCAAAATAATGAATGATATATAAGTTACTAAATTAATTAAAGAGCCTCTTTTCTTTGGCCAAATGTCTCTGCCTTCATTCCTGAGTAATAAGGGTGCCTGGCAACGTTTTGGTTGAGAAGGACAGCTTCCTTTGACTGTGTAGAATAAAGCAGGGAATAAAGCAGGGAGCTACTCTGGTAGTTTAAAATCTGACTCAGTCTTGTATGTTCCTTCAATATCTTTGAGTCTGTAATAGATATAAGCTCTACTTAAGATAGGAACAATTAATTATTCTTCACAAGTAATTTGGGAACCTTATACATTTTGCTTGATTTGTAGCCTGACTGAGGAGTTTTAAATCACATATTAAAACAAATCTAAACTAAGTTAAAACAAATAAGCAAGAAAGAAGCTCATAAAATCCCCAATAGATACTTTCTCTTCAAGTATTCACCTTAGACACCAGCCACTGGGTTCACCTCTCTGGACTGACATTTCCCTAATGAAGCAGCTACATCTTTTGTGGCGCCTGCCTTTATAAACAAGATATCCCATTTGGGTCTTTCAGCACTTTTGTTCTTTTGCTATATCTATCATTCCTCGCAGCAAACAAAGGACTTATAATAAGGTATATATTTTGAGGTGGGGGCTGGAGCTTACAAATATTATTGTTGTATCTTTTTCAAGCACACATTTTCCTGTATTTTGTTTTCTCTTGAAAGAATGTTACTGACTGGAAAAAAGGATCTGTGTTTATTTCTTTTTTTAATCCTATTTACTTTTGGTACATAATAGGCACTAAAAGGCATATTATTTAAGTAAATAAGCTAATTAATAAGTGCAAAGTGCAAAACTACTAAGTAATGCAAAACATAAGGAAAAAAATCAGTACAGAAACTTGAGAAAAGGGAAGCTGATAACATTGACCGGCAGAAAGTTTCACTTGGGTTGATCTGATACTGCTACAACTTGGTTAATTTCACAAAGAAGATTGGCAAATGGTATTTGTTCAGATGGATAAAATTAAATGGCTTCAAAGTTTCAATTTTTTAATTGGTAAATTTGTACACAGGAATCAATTGTCTCTTTAGAAAATAGCTACTAATATGCTAGATTGAAGGAATGTTCAATACAAACCAGATTTAAATTCAGTAATAGCAAGGACTTTAGAATGAGTCTATTATCATGATATCATTGCAGAACTGAGATCATCTGTTTGTTTCTAACTCTAGGAGTTTCTGTCATAATGAACTTTCAAATTCCCTTTGGTAACTCACTATCAGAGATTATTTGCATCTATGCAAGTTATCACACAATAATTTTCTGGCCATTTGCTGGAGTTGTTTGTTTTGTTTTTTTTGTTTTAATTACTAAAAGACTCTTTTTCTACCTGTTTGGGATTCTCTTATAAAAATATTGCCAAATCTGTAAAGGTCAAAAGTAATCTTTTTTTTTTTTTTTCTGATTGGGGGATTTATTATTTTAGAAATTCCTTTTTTTGTCATTGACATGAGTTTTCAATCTTCATTGTTCATCAAGAAATCTACATAGTCTAAAAAGCAATTAGACAATAAATATTATAATTTTCTTTTATTTATTTACAATATATTTTAAGTATTTCCTCATGTAACAAAAGAAATTTTATAAAGGAATAGGTATAAATGTAATCACAGAAAGTTTAACAGGTGATTCTCACATGAATCCCTGATTAAAAATCAGTGTTCTAAAGCTAGGCTTTAATGGAGAAAGAAGAATAGTAATGACATATAATATTTATTGTTTGCTTCCTGAATGCCAGCCTTTGTGTGAAATCCTTAACATGTAATAACTTACATAATTCTTACAACCATTCTCCAAGGTAAGTATAATGTTTTATTTTTAGAATTCAGGAATGTCAACTAATTCCTGAATAATTTGTTTCCCTTAGCCTCAGAAACATTGGGTGCTATCTTTTATTTTCCTTTATATTTCAAAGCATGTAATAAGGAAAATTGTTGTCATATTGTTTTAAAATAACTTTATGTTATTAATAGTGATTTCATTTGGGCGGGTATTTTTCCATTAGCAAATGCCTCTACACGTCAAAGACACTGTTCCAGCTTATGTGCTAGGTATGGTATTAATATAAGAAAATCTGACTGGTCCTACCAGTCAGAGACACCTGACAAAGAGATGTGATAACAGGGAACCAACATTATCGAAAGGTCAAAGGGCAAGTGTGATTTATCAAAACAGAGAAGACAGGGAGAGAGGGAGAGAGGAGAGAGAGACAGAGACAGAGAGACAGAAAGAGAGAGAGAGTGAGAGAGAGGCTTGTGTGGAGAGCATCACTTGACAAAAAACTTACCCAAAAGCAGTCAGCCCAATAACCTGAAGTAAGAAATCAGTAGGAGTGAAAATCCTGACTCTATTTCTCCCACTCTCCCACTCTCTGGTCTCTTACTTGGTCTCTCAATTGATTAAATCCAACCTGAGACCACAGGATTAGCAAGCTGTTTTCTTGTTTCTAGGGTGAGAAGGATGGAAAGTGACCATAGAAGGGTAAACAGAAAATATGCCACACAAAGCTTCAGAGTCACATTCTCAGCCATAAACTGGAATTTACTAATCAATATTTTGAGAGTAAAAGAAGTTTATGATAACAGAAAAATAGACATAGGACTTCAGAAATCCTTGGGTCAAAACCAGGTGGGTCACAAACCACTAAAAGTTTTCCTCTGCTCTAAAAGAAGATGTTTGCACAATGTAAGGTAAATAAATATATAACAAGTATTAGATAATTTATCAAGGAAAGAAAATGCAAAGATGACAATATACAAAATCTAATATAAATTTCATAAGAATTTTAAAATATATTTACTCTAAATGTAACAATGCATTTAGATATGTAAGATGTTTAATTAAAAATAAAAGGGGGGACTTCCCTGGCCATACAGTGGTTGAGATTTCACCTTCCAATGAAGGAGATTCAGGTTCGATCCCTGGTCGGGGAGCTAGGATCCCACATGCCTCGTGGCCAAAAAACTAAAACATAAAACAGAAGCGATATTGTAATGAATTCAATAAAGTCTTTAAAAATTAATAATAAAATTTTTAAAAAAGGGTGTAAACTTTTAGAAGAAAGAAAAGGGATAAAGCTTCATGATCTTAGGGCTTCCCTGGTGGCTCAGTGGTTGAGAATCTGACTGCTAATGCAGGGGACACAGGTTCAAGCCCTGGTCTGGGAGGATCCCACATGCCGCAGAGCAACTAGGCCCGTGAGCCACAGCTACTGAGCCTGTGCGTCTGGAGCCTGTGCTCCGTAACAAGAGAGGCCACAATAGTGAGAGGCCTGTGCACCACGATGAAGAGTGGCCCCCGCTTGCCACAACTGGAGAAAGCCCTTGCACAGAAACGAAGACCCAACACAGCAAAAATAAATTAATTAATTAATAAACTCCTACCCCCAACATCTAAAAAAAAAAAAAAAAAAACTCTAAGGGATACACATTAATTCCAAAAAAAAAAAAAAAGCTTCGTGATCTTAGATTTAGCAATTTCTTAGATATGACACCAAAAACACAAGAAACAAGAAAAAAATTAATAAACTGGAAATCAAAAACTTTTGTGCATCAAAGTACATTATCAAGAGAGTGAAAAGACAACCCATAGTATACAAGAAAATTAATTTGGAAATCATACATCTGATAAGGCTCTATTATTCAGAACCTATAAAGCACTCTTACAATTCAGGAACAAAACATAAAAAAAAAACAATTAAAAAATGGAAAAACATATGAATTGTCATTTCTCCAGAGAAGGTTAAAGGTCAACAATCACATGAATAATGGTCGATTTTTATTAGTCATTAGGGGACCGTACACCAACACTGTAATGAGATACCACTTTATACCCAATAGGATGGCTAATTATCTACAAAACAAAACAACAAGTGTTGGGAGGATGTAAAAAAAATCGAAACCATCATATGTTGCTAATGGGGATGCAAAATGGCACAGCTCTGTGGAAAGAGTTTGGCAGTTCCTGAAAATGTTAAACATATAACTACCATATGACCCAGAAATTCTACTCTTAGTTATATAACCAGAAGAGTTAAAAACATGAATTCAAACAAAAACTTATGCACAAGTGTTTATAGTACTACTCATTACAATAGTCGAGGGTGGAAACAATGCAAATGTTCATCAATTGATGAGTGGATAAACAAAAATGTGGTATATTTATGCAATGGATAATTTAGAATGAACTGGGATAGGCTATGAAATAGTTGAATCTCAAAAGCAATATGCTAAGTAAAAGAAGCCAGACACAAAAGGTCACATATTGAGTGATTCCATGTATATGGAATATCCAGAATAGGTAAGTTCATAAGTAACAGACCAAAAGCAGATTAATGATTGCATAGAGACAGGGGAGAACAGGAAGTGACTTGGTAATTGGCATGAGGTTTTCTTTTGTTGCTATGAAAATATTTTTATAGAGGTCGTGGCTTATACTTTTTAAACATACTAAGTGAATCATACACTTTAAAATGTTTATTTTATGATATGTGACTTTTGCCTCAATACAAAATTTAAAAATAAAAGGGTGTATCATATACACACATTTTAAATTAGAATTAATAAAGTCATGTTATAATAATTCTGAAGATGTTTGTCACTGATATAAAATAATGATGTAATTACTTTAAAATGTCATCTACTCCAACAATCAAAATACACTTAATTGAAATAAACTATTATGTTTGTCTTAATTTATCTTAAACTTATTTTGCTAATATAAAATATCCTTAAAATATAAATAAAGATCAAAATAGGATATACATCAAAATATCTCCTTAGTAGATTACTGTGCAAACAGTAAACAATTTATAGAGAAAGAAGTATATATTCTATTTATTTAGGAATGTTTGGTACATACTCATCTAAATTTTCTGTACACATACTTATTTTCATTACAGCCTTAAATCAAAATATTCTACTTCTTACTTATTGAATCTTATATAAAAATAAAGAGTCAAACCCTTCATCAAATTATGAGTGCCACCCTACCACTGTAATCCATTTTTCTTTTGAAGAATATTGGGTTTTCAAATGTTGTAATAAGAATGTCAACTCTGCCACCAGCTTGCCTGATATATACAATATGTGCACTTCTTTTTAATTATAGCATAAAATGCTGGATTTAATGAAAGCTCTCAATGAATTCAGTCATGACACAAATCTAGCCTTTGATCAAAGCTTGCTTGAAATGTTTGATAGCTCACACAACTGAGATGTTAAGTTCCAGAAGTCTTAAACTTTGTTTATACAGGAATTTATTTTCCTAAAACATCACATTTGGACCATATCATCTTTGAATCTACAGCAGTGACTTTCCTGAATTATTTAATAATATGACTTCATCTTTTTCAGAGGGCAGCCAGGAGGAAATTTTCATTTAAAAAGTATTTTCAAAACTGTACTCAAATATTTTGCCTGTTATACTGCTCAAAATGTTTTATGTGAATATTCCCAAAATAATTGGTGGATAGACTCTGCTCTTGACAAAAAATTACCCACTCCAGAGGAAGGTATTTTAAAAAATTCTTCACTACATCACTACAAATTACAGAAATATTATTATATTACTACAAAATTTAGAACCATTAAACATCTGTTATCCAGGATTTAAGAATCAGTTGATTTTTTGTAAATATTGTTTTCTGTATTTACAAACTGATATATTGAATAAAAGAAGTATTATATGCATACGTTAATACTTTAATACTATTTTAACAGCTCTATTGAGCTAAAGTTGGCATATAATAATAATTACAGATTCACATGCAGTTGTAAGAAATAATACAGAGAGAGCTTATGTAAATTTTACCCAGTTTTCCCGCAAGTAATATCTTACAAAACTCTAGTACAATATCACCAGGATATTGACATTTTTAACTCCACTGACCTATTTCAGATTTCCCCAGTTTTATTTGTCCCCATTTGTGTGCATATGTGTGTACTTAATTACATGCAATTTTTTCACATGTGTAGGTTCACAAGAGTCTCTCTTGTTGCTTTTTATAACCAGCTCATCTCTCTACTAACCCTATATCTGTGCCTAACCTGTAAAAAATATTAATTGAATAATGTTACCGATTTCTATAATTTTCAAAATATTAAGTAAATAGAATCACATAGTATGTAACCTTTTTGGATTGACTTCTTTTCACTCAGAATAATTTCCTGGAGTTTCATCCAAGCTGCTTATATATCATCTGTATGTCTTCCTTGTTGTGAATGTACCAGAATTTGTTTAGCAATTCACTTATAAAAAGTCATCTGTGTTGTTTCCATTGAGGATAATATGAATAAAGCTGCTATGAGCATTTATGTACTGGTTTTTGTGTGAACATAAGTTTTTACTTGTATGCAATAAATGCCAAAATAACACTACTAGGTCAAATGGTAATTTCATGTTAAGATTTATAAGAAACTTTAAAACTCTTTTCCAGAGGGGTTTTACCATTTTACATTTCCACCAGCAATATATGAGTGATCCAGTTTCTCCATGTCCTCTGCAGCATTTGGTGTTGTCATTTAAAAATAAAATTTAGCCATTTGATAGGTTTGTAGTGATATCTCATTGTGTTTTTAATTTACATTTCCTTATTGCCTAATGATGTCGAACATATTTTTATGTTGCAATCTGTATAAACTTTGGCAACATGTCTGTTCAAGGCATTTTTCCATTTTCTAATCTGTAAGTTTATGTAGTTTTCCGAATTTAGGAAGTTATCAGCCATTATTTTTTCAAATACTCATTTGTCCCCATTTTTCTTTCTTTCTTTCTTTCTTTTTCTTTCTTTCTTTCTTTCTTTCTTTCTTCCTTTCTTTCTTTCTTTCTGTCTTTCTTTCTTTCTTTCTTTCTTTCTTTCTTTCTTTCTTTCTTTCTTTCTTGGACTCTGATAATACAAATATTGGATATTTTGTTATTGTTCTATACATCCTAGAGTCCCTTTTCATTTTTAAATTCTATTTTTCATATTGGATTAATTCTACTGATCTTTTCTTAAATTCACAGCTTCTATTCTCTGTCATTTTAACTCCACTGGTGAACCTATTCAGTAATATATAACTTTAAAAATTTTAGTTGTATTTTTCTCTTCTGTGGGAATTTCATTATTTTCATAATAATTTCCTCTTTATTTGCTGAAATTATCTACTTTTTATTTGTTTTGAAAGTAATTTCGTGTTGAAGCATTTTTATGACCATTGCTTGAAAATCCCTGTCAGATAATTCCAGTATCTGATTCATATTGTCATTGGTGTCAGTTGATTTTCCTTTCTCATTCAAGTTTCCATTTTCCTGATTCTTGGTATGATGGGTAATTTTTTACTGAATCATTGACACTTTATTACGTTAGGATATTCTAGGTATAATTTGAATCTTTTATTTTTTTCAGGCAATCACTCCTTTTAGGTTTAAAATGTGGATTCTGACCTGTTTTTGTGTTCTGTGTTTCCAAAGAAAATTTAATTTGACGTGCCATTTTGGTGAGTTTGTTCAATCTGACCCCACTGGGAATCTATAATACTTGTTCCTGCTGGTGCTGCCTGTGGGGACAGACGAGAGTTCCCTAGGTCAGACCACCTGGCACATGTGCTTGTAGGTGGAGAAGGAAGCCTTCATCCCACCATAACTAAGAGTATTCCTGGGCCGGGAAGCTTACTGTAGTGGGATCCCATTTGTCAGTGTCACCAGGTCAACGAGTCTTAGCTTGGGGAAGGGATTCTCTGGCCACAGGCATGCAGACACTTTCTGTCTAGTGTGGACTGTTTGTTGTGGTGTGATTTCCTGTTGGAGCTGTCCAGTCACCAAGAGTCTCTAGGTGGAGAAAGGAAATACCCAAAGACATTGGGAGGCCTGTCAGGACCCGCAAGGGGGATCCTGCCATAAGTGCTGAATCTGGAAAGCACTCTGCTTCCCTGTTAGGCTTGAATACCTCCTCCCTCATGCAGAGACACCAGAAACCTGGGGGTACCTACGGGAAATGTACCACAAGAGGCACCCAACTCAGGGAGCCTCTGTCTCCTTGGATCATGGAACCAAGACTCCTCTACTCACACCACTAGACACACACATGTGTATGTGTATGTGTGTGTTTCTAGTAGATTTGTTTGGGTTCCTTTACACATATGATAGCCATTTACCCATTATATTAATTATCACCTTTAATTTTTGAATCATAATACATTACTTAATATTCTTTGTTAATTCCAAAATCTCTTGTCTTCATGCTTGTGATTCCAGTTTTTTTTGTCCTGTTGTCTCTTATTGATTCTTTGGTTTCTTGATTTCTTGTCTGTTTAGTGGTAGAATGGGAGTTTTTCATTTTCTTTAAAATAATATGTGTATGCCAATTATATGGAATTTTCTTGGTGCTAGAGCTTGAAAACTGAGATGGTGTGTGTTCCTCAAAAATAGGTTTGCATTGGCATCTGTCATGTATGTGGGTCTCCTAAAGTCAGATATGACTAAGCTTAGCCTTTTTTTTTTTTTTTTTGGAAATATTGGATAATATGAATTTGAGATGAAAAATCAAGTCAACTTGATTCCAAACTATCAGAGAATCTTGTTTTGCCCTCTACCATGCACCAAGGTTTAAAATGGATTTTTTTTGTTCTTAGTTTCTCCTGGGTAAAGCATGATTTTTTTTTTCTAGTTCAATTTTAACCTGCCATTTTCTCATCAGAGATTCTAGCTCTATGGTAGAGTTTTCAACACTACACTTGGACAGGCCCTTGGCTTTGTCTTCAATTCCTCTTGAACACAGTGAACCTTGAACACTGGTGTGAAATTCAATAGGTTCATCAAAGTGCCTGCAAGACTAAAACAAGCTTCAGGGCTCAGTCTACTTTTCTGAGTTCTTATACTCATTTAAGTTTCCCTTCCTTTCTTGACAATTTATAGCTGCATTTAAGATGATATTGAAAATGTTTTTAAACCAAGAGGTTTAGTTTTTTTCTGGAGAAGTGTCAGTCTACTATATTGCAGGAAACAGAAGTCAACCCACATTCTTTTCTAAACATTTATATCATTATTTGCCATCTCAAAATGACTCTAAAGATTTTTTTTTATCTTAATCATGTTGTCTGAGTTTTTATTTTTCTCTTTTATTAACCCCCTCGCCCCCACACACATACACTTCTGGCTTTTTTCTTATACAAACAAAATTTTAATTTTGCAAGTATTTCTTAATGTGAGCACCATGCAATTTATCTTGAAAAGTCTTCTGGTGACCTATTTTTGTGACCTTGTGCAAGTCACTTAACCTCTTGCTGCCTCAGTTACCTCTCAATTAAATGAGGATAACAATAGAGCCTCTGTAATAGGAGTTTTCAAAGATTAGGCAAACATATGCCAGATGCTGCTTTAGGCACTGGACCTTCGGCAGTGAAATAAAGAGCTAAAATAAATTCCTGTCATTGTGGAGTTTTCAGTCTAGTTAGGCAGAGAAGGAATACCCAAACACTGTTGTCAAACAAACATGTGCCGAGGCTCAATGACACAAGAAAAGTAGTAAGAGTGTGAGTGAGGCCTATGAAAATGCTGAGTGCCTTCAATTTGGAGGGACTGAAGTATACATTGAATGACAGGATTACCTTCATAAGGCCTGTAAGATCCTTACCTTGCACATGTTTTTTGCACTTCTGATAATGTGTGCTTAATAATTAAAAGTAAATGATAGTCAATATTTATTGAATGCTTACCATATAAATACAGTACTCAAACTTATGTATGTGTAATCTTATTTCATTTTTACAACACTGTGAAATAGTCTTCAAAGAAAATATCACTTCAGTAAAAATATTCCCAGTAATTCCAGACAGATTTAAATGATTTCTTCTTTCCTTTATTCTAAAAAAAAGAAAAAAAATCAGAGCTTATATAGTTTGTATAACATTTATATACATGAGCAATAGTAAATCAAAAATATTCTAGTCAGTGTCATGACCATAATGTTGACATGATTCATGTTTTTATTCCCACTTGAACAAGGTCCTATGGTTAATTTTACTTATATTGTGATACATACATAAAATGTATAATCATTTTTATTCCATGGAATAAATGTTTTAATACAACTATTTGTGTTTCTTAACTGAAATGCAAACTGACACACAATGTTATTTCTAATATTGATAAATTTGTAGTGAAAGTTTTAATTGTAGAGAATAATTGAAATAACTCCAAAATTTCACTTCAGTTTGGACTTTTAATTTTTAATTAAAATTAAAACTTTAAAAATTAACATTGGTATTTCTAAACTTTAAAAGTTAACATTGGTATTTCTCTTAACATTTCTCTTAACATTGGTATTTCACTAACTTAGCAACACTGTCAACTGCAAAACACAGGACAAAAACATTCAGCTAAGCACTGTATAAGTTCAAGAATGTTTTAACTAAAAAAAAAAGTCCATTTAAACCCAACCCTAATTAAAAAGACCATAAAATATTGTAACTTACAGTGAGAGGGAGTTTCTATAATTTGGTATCAAAAATAGAAAGTAACAGAAGTATCCTTAACTTGTCAAAGGAAATATAACCTGAATTATTATGAATATAGTACTAAACTTGAGCTAAAGGGTTTTTTTTTCAGTTTTAATGCTAATTATGAAAAGTTTCTAAAGGTGAGAACAAGTAATGTTCACTTTCAATGACTAACTATAGTTGAAAGAGAAAAATTCAATGAATGAAAGTATGCAATAAAAATGCAGTGTAGATATAGACAACTGGGAAGTAAAATCCTGCCTAACATGCCTTATAACTTTGTTATTCCTTTAAATATTGGGAATATTAAAACATTTGAAAAGAAAATTGTCTATAAGTATAGGGAATATGAATTAGCTGTCATCTGGGAAAAGACACAGAAAAGAAAAAATAGTAAACAAATATTATTCATAATAGATTCTTATTTTCCATAGGCTATGTGCCAGAAACAGTGCTCTGCAATGATAATGTAGAAAAGATGACTTTTGTGCTCATTAATTGCATGATGTGTAAAGAAAAACTACTTTAAACAAATAATTTAATCATTTTAATAAGTATGTGATTTGAAGGAGATGAATGTAATGCTATGAAAGCCTATGATCAGAACACAGGACCTGGTATTTGTGAGAGATAGGAAATGAATCCAGGTATTATTCTCTGAATAAGTGATGTTGGAGCTGAGTTGGAAGAATTGAAAAATTAACAATGACAAGCACAGTTTATTTCAGAGATTATTAACACATATTTTGAATCGTTATGTTTTTCCTGAGAAAATCTTTACCACTGGATTATAATGATTTTATAGTATGTGGAGGGTTTGAATTAGTGATTCCTACCCTCTTTTCATAAGTGAAGTCATAGAATCATCACCTCAGGGAGCCCTATGTCAGCACAATTGTGACTGAGATAGAGGGAGGTATGGTTCATAGCAGGAAGAATGGAGAAGAGGAAATCCATTCTTCCCTCTCCAATTTTCATAAAGATTAAGCTAGAAGATTAAAAGGTCAGAAGGACCTTATGTTCCTCTGAGAATGAATGCTACAAAGTTAGAATGTCTTCTAGAGCCCTGATACACATGTTTTAAGTTAATGAGAAGATAGTGATTAAAGTAAGAATGTGTATTGTTTAATATAGGAAACAACCATAGACAAAATAAATAATCATTTTGTCTTATGGTAGAGTTGCATGCCTTATAAAAATTATAAAAGACCCTGAATGATTGAACATTTCTCAAATTAACTTGTTTATGTGAAACACTGACACTCAATTTCTTCACTAAACAAGAAGAGGGTCTGTCTATAAAAGAACATGATGACTGTAGTTTTCCATGATGGTTCTTGTGTGATTTTAGTCCCTACATCTATTTCATGAAGGCTTCTCTTGCCCTTGACCTTAGCCCTGGCCACTGTGCCACTCCCCTCACCTTGCTAAAACTGAATTACCCACTTAATGCTTGTTAAATTACAAAAATGTTTCCTAATTCTTTGGAGAACCATTTTGACCAACTATCTTTGAAAGTAGCTGAACTTTGACACATTTGCTAAAGCTCTAAAAATATTGTGCCATTTTTTTCCCCCAAAATTAGAATACTCCTTTGGAGTCATCTTTTGTTGCAACATTCTGAATGAAGGCTTATGTTTAACAGTGCTCTAACTGATTTTCTTCCACGAAATGCAGTTTTGCTCAGTCTCTATCACAAGGCCATGCAATTATTGCTCACACACCTTATTTTTCAACTGGAAAATCAGTAAAAGATAGGAAAAGCCAACTTTATTCTCTTTTATTATTATCTTCCTTTTCTTTTGCATGTGTGTGTGTTTGGCTTCTAGACACAAAGAAATCAACAATATATTGGGAAAAAACATACTCCCTGCCTTTTTTCTTTTGGTTTGGTCTCCACATAATATAAAAGCATTATAATCCAGTGGTGAAAATTTTCTCAAGAAGAATATGAATTGTGAATAAAGTATCCCTGTTAATTTTAATAGTCATGAAACGGTGTATACCGTATTGACAATTACATGCTTTCTTACATGCAAGAAAATGTGAATAACGTATGTCCATAAGTTGCAAATGCTTATGAAAATGCAAATAATTACATCCTGTGATATCTTGTTCAAAATATTCAAATAAAGTTAAAATTAACATTTATAATTGCCTTTCTGGTATATGAAAATTAATTAAAATCAAAGTATTTTCATAATCTATAACTAGTATCCAAATAAACTAGCTGTCTATTTACTACAGATATATTCTCATAGTATTGTGCATTCAAGCATTAGATTAGAGA
The DNA here is from genome assembly GCF_937001465.1 of Orcinus orca. NCBI lineage: Eukaryota > Metazoa > Chordata > Mammalia > Artiodactyla > Delphinidae > Orcinus > Orcinus orca. The sequence goes on along the minus strand of NC_064576.1, from coordinate 41,760,369 downwards.
ATGCAGATTATAGGTACACTGGATGTCTCTTAATCTCTTTCCAACAATTTAACACATTTGGATTAGTTGATATCACATTTCACCAACAGGTTAAAAAACAAAAACAAAAAAAGAAAAACTTGGTGTTTTTTTTTTTTTTTTTTTGTATTTTGTTGACTTTCATTTAAAAAAAAGCAGATCAGAAGGCAAACCTCAATTTAATTTTTAAGGTAATATTTTGGGGATTAGAATCAGAGATAAATGAAATGACATTTTTAATTGATAAATGAATTAATATGTTTAAATTATGTTATCCTATTTATGGCTTTAAAGAATAGCTTTTATAATTGATTCAGTATATTATTTAATGATCATTTTAACACAATTATAAGATTTTTAAAAATCTACTCAAACATCAGTGTATAATATTAGTTATAGGGAAACAATTTATCACTGAATAAATTTAGTATACAACAATCTATATCAAAAATTTTCTCACAGTCTATTCTATTTGCAGAGAAAAGCATTGCCCCACACTTATAGTTATATACAAAAATTAGAACAATAAGTCAGGTTCTTGTTCATTTCAGTAGAAAACTTTTCTAAATAACATTCATAAATTTAATAAGTATTATTATTTTTACTAAAGCATTATCAGCAAAAAGACTATTCAAAGCTATGACTATTGCCTTACAGTAAAACTAAGTTGGTTTTAGTTGAATGACTCAGTTCTGTTTTCATTTTCTGCTCATCCCTACATCTATGTGAATTGGAAATAATGTGATAGAAATTACATTGCCAGCTGAAATACTTCACTTTTTTTTTCAATCCTTTTTTTCTCTCCAAATTACACTCTAGTTAGCTACAAGGTCAATAAAAAAAAAAATTGTAGAAAGAACTCTGAAATTAAATGTACAAAAAATTCCCTTCTTTTAAGCTAAATAGAACCCTGAAGAAGCATTACATACTGAGGTATTGAATGGATTAATAGTATACAAAGCTTACAAGACTTTTGCTGTCAGAGAATTCAGTTGGAAACCAGGAGTGATTATCTTTGCACCATTTCAACCAATAGCCAACTGTGTGATAGTAAATCCTCTAGCCACTTTTTCCTCTACTTTCCTAATACATAGAAAGAAACATGAAATGATATCAGAAAGAAGGTAGAATAAAAAGCCCTAGACCTTCCTTCACCCCCCACACACACTGATACAGGAATAAATCGAAGACAAATTCCATTTATGAGAAATTGGAAACTAACTGAAATGCTTCTGAACCCTGGAATAATGTGAAACCAACGCACCAAAGCTGATAGGGAGATATGGGACATCCTCTCACCAGAGACTTGTCCCTAGTGCCATGCCATCTGATGAGAAAGAGACTCATATATCCCAGCTATACCCAAGGAGACAATAGATTGGTTCATGTCCAGTGCTTCAGCTTTCTGAAGGAGCTCCCCAGAGTATCATCTTCTGTCTTGCCAGTCTTTGAGCTCTGATGGGTCCAGCACAGTCTACCCCCTCTCAGTATAGAGCAAGCAGATTAAAAAAAAAAAAAGAATCCAAGTCTCACCTTCCCTCTGAGGAAAGAAGGCATTGATTTATACATCCAGTGCCACAACTTTTCCAGGACTGCCTAAAAACCTATCATCTGTCTTTCCAGTAATGGAGTGCTGATGGGTCTGTCACAGTCTAGATGCCCAGGAGAGGACAGAGATGATGTGTCTTGGGCTGGTAGATGCCATAGCTACCCCCCTCCCCCATTTCAGTGCAGAGTAAGCAGACAAAATTCACATCTACTTGCCTCTTCTTGGGGTTGGTAAAGAATTGTTAGAGGCCCTTAGAATCTTTGACCAGTCTTATTGGTTAGGGTTCACTTCTGTATGAGGTCAGTCCCTGAAGACAGGGAGAGAGACCTGTTTTGTTGAATGTATAGATATCAACGCAGAGAGTCAACAAAAGTAAAGAGTCAGGCAAAGATGTTCCAAATGAAGGAATAAGAAACTGACCCAAAAGAAATAAAGTTAGAAGGTTTACCTGAAGAGACAATTAAAAGTAACTCTCATGGGCTTCCCTGGTGGTGCAGTGGTTGATAGTCTGCCTGCTGATACAGGGGACACAGGTTTGTGTCCTGGTCCAGGAAGATCCCACATAATGTGGAACAGCTAGGCCCATGAGCCATGGTTGCTGAGCCTACACGTCTGGAGCCTGTGCTCTGCAATGGGAGAGGCCACAACAGTGAGAGGTCCACATACCACAAAAAAAAAAAAAAAAAAAAGTAACTCTCATAAATATGCTTACTGAGGTCAAGAGAACAATAAATGAACAAAGTGAACATTTCAACAAAAAGAAAAATTTTAAAAGTACCAAGCAAACCAAAATAATAGAACTGAAAAGCACAATAATTATGCTGAAAATTTTACTGTAGGGTTCAACAGCATACTAAGTCAAGCAGAGTAAAGGATCAGTAAACTCAAAGACAGTTCATGGGAAATAATTTAATCAGAGGAACAACATGAAAAAAGAATGAAGATGAGTGAAGGAAGCTTAAGGGACTTAAGAGACATTATCAAGTGGACCAATATGCACATTATGAGAATTATAGAAATTGAAGAGATGAATGAACAGAAAGTTTATTCAAAGAAATAATGGCTGAAACCTCCCCAAATCTGGAGAAGGGAAGGGTCATTCAAATCTAAGTTGCCTGAAAAAGGCCAAATGATACGAAACCAAAGAATCCACACGGAGACATATAAGAATCAAACTGTCAAAATTCAAATACAAAAAAGATAATTTTGAAAGCAGCAAGAGAAAGAAAATTATCATATATAAGTGAAATCCCCTACCCATAAGACTATCAGTGGATTCTTTCAGCAGAATTCTTACAGGCCAGAAGGGAATAGGAGGTTATATTCAAATTCCTGGGGAAAAAAATATCAAACAAGGTTATAACACCTGGCAAAACTACCCTTCATTTTTGTTTATCACTGACCATAAGTTGTTATCAGCTTAAAATAAACTGTTACAAATGTAAGATATTTTATGTAAGCCCCAATGTAACCATAAAATAAAACTACTTATAGAAGTTGCACAAAAGAAAAAGAGAAAAGAATCAAAGCATACCAATTTACAAAAGTAGCAAGATACAAAGGAAGACAAAAAGAGAGGGAATGACAAAAAAAAAAGTACAAGACTAACAGAAAACAACTAACATATGACAATAATAAATCTTTTCCTATTAATAATTACTTTAAATGTAAATGGATTAAATTTCCCAATCAAAAGACACAGATCGAAAGAATGGATATAAAAACAAGGTCCCACTATAGGCTTTCTACCAGTGACTAACTTTATTTGTTTTTGTTTGTTTTTTTCTTTGTGATACATGGGCCTCTCACTTCTGTGGCCTCTCCTGTTGTGGAGCACAGGCTCCGGATGCACAGGCTCAACGGCCATGGCTTATGGGCCCAGCCGCTCCGCGGCATGTGGGATCCTCCCGGACCGGTGTACGAACCCGTGTCCCTTGCATCGGCAGGCAGACTCTCAACCACTGCACCACCAGAGAAGCCCTCAGTGACTAACTTTAGATTTAAGCTTACACATAGGCTGTAAGTGAGGAGATGGAAAAAGATATTCCATGAAAATAGTAACCAAAAAGGAGCAGGGGTTGCTATACTCACATCAAACAAAATAGACTTCATGAAATAGACTTTAAGCCAAAACCTGTCACAGGAAACAAAGAAGGACATTATATAACAATAAAAAAGTCAATTCATCAGAAAACTATAACAATTAAAAACGTATGCATTCAACATCAGAGCACCTAGATATATAAAGCAAAGAGAACTTAAAGGAAAAATAGTAATGCAGTAATAGTAGAACACTTCAATACTTTCAATAATGGATAGAACATCCATACAGAATATCAATAATTAAACAGAGGAATTGAAAAACACTATAGACAAAATGCATGCTATATATATATATATATGTGTGTGTGTGTGTGTGTGTGCGTGTGTGTGCGTGTGTGTGTGTGTGTGTGAGTGTGTGTGTGTGTGTAACATTCAACCCAACAGCAGTAGAATACACATTCTTCTCAAGTGTAAAAGGAACATTTTCTAAGATTGATCACATATTATAGTATTATTTAAGCCTAGAGAAACAACACCTAACTCCACCTGGAGCAGGTGACTAACATCCATAACATGAACATTTGAAATATGAATCAGAACAATAAGCATTGTAATATCTTCATATTCAAACTGACAAAGACCATTAATTACCATTATATTTACTTTTTCTGTTCTATATTGATGATATTCTATAAAAAATATATAGAATTCTATAGAAAATATGTAAAATCTTAGCAAAATCAGTTTGGAAAATTATACAGCAAGGAAACTTTAGCATATATATGTAAAAAAATCTCCAAGGAATGTAGTTGAAAGGTACAAATTTCCAGTTACAAGATAAATTAGTAGGAAGGATGTATAGTTAACACTGCTGTATGATATATTTGAAAGGCATATAGGGAATAAATTCTAAGAGTTCTCATCACAAGGAAAAAACATTTTTTTTTCTTTTTATGCCTTCTCTTTTTATTGTATCTATGAGATGATTGATACTAACTAAATTTATTGTGATAATCATTTCACAATATCTGTAAGTCAAACCATTAAGCTGCACACCTCAAACTTATAGAGTGATGTATGTCAATTATATGTCGATAAAACTGGGAAAATTTTTTTTCAAAAGTCAAAAGCTGCAGTTTTATTTTATATTTTGTGAAGATATTTTGTTTTGAAAAATCAGCTTCGTATTTCTGTAATTAAATCATTGGGTCCTTTATTTTTAGTTTTTTAAGAAACCTCCCTACTGTTCTCCATAGTGGCTCTACAAATTTACATCCCCACCAATAGTGTAGGAGAGTTCCCTTCTCTCCACACCCTCCCCAGCATTGACTGTTTGTGTATTTTTTGATGATGGCCTTTCTGACTGGTGTAAGGGGATATCCCATTGTAGTTCTGATTTGCATTTATCTAATAATTAGTGATGATGAACATCTTTTCATGTGCCCTTGCCTATCTGTATGTCTCTTTGGAGAAATGTTTATTTAGTTCTTCTGCTCTAAATAGACATTTAGGGCACTAAACAGACACTAAAAATAGAGCTGCCATATGATCTTGCAATCCCACTCCTGGGCATATATATGGAGAAAAACATTGTTTGAAAGGATACATGCACCCCAATGTTCATTGCAACACTGTTTACAATAGCCAAACATAGTAGCAACCTAAATGTCCATCAACAGAGGAATGGATAAAGAAGATGTGGTACATATAAGCAATGGAATATTACTCAGTCATTAAAAAGAATGAAAAATGCCACTTGCAGAAATATGGATGGACCTAGAGAATGTCAAACTGAGTGAAGTAAGTCAGACAGAGAAAGAGAAATATTGTATGATATAACTTAAATGTGGAATCTAAGAAGAAATTATACAAATGAACTTATTTCAGAAACAGACTCACCAACTTAGAGAATGAACTTATGGTTACCAGGAGGGAAGGGTGGAGGGAAGGGATACTTAGGGAGTTTGGGATTGACATGTACACACTGCTATATTTAAAATGGATAACCAACAAGGACCTACTGTATAGCACAGGGACTCTGCTCAATATTATGTAACAACCTAAATGGGAAAATAATTTTAAAAAGAATAGATACGTGTATATGTATAACTGAATCGCTTTGCTGTACACCAGAAATTAATGCAACATTATTAATCAACTGTACTTCAATATAAAATAAAAAGTTAAAAAAAAAAGAAATACAAAGGAAAGAAAAGAATCACTGCATATACTGTTTGCTAATCATGTAAAATTTCACTCAACTCTATATACAGATTTCAACAAATAATAATTGTGTATCACATGAAATCAGGAAGTGATGGGTACAGTCTTACTCAACAGATCTGTGAATTTAAATAAAATAGGTTGTTATGATACTTGTTTGTGTATAAATTTTAAAAAATCATTTGGTCCTTATTAAGAGCTATAAGCTCTGTTGGTGCTGAGGATTCAAAAGTGGAAAGAGCTACATTTGGAACATGGAGACACTCATTGACTAGAGAGGAAGAACACGATCTCAAAATCACACATTTCACAGGCAATGTGTTATGTCCTATAAAACAGATGAATGAGAGTCCAGATAAGGCAGCATGAATTCTGCCTTGAGCAGAGCAAAAAGTGAGGAAAGTCCATCCCCCCAAACAATGACATTTGAACTAATATACCATACACATTATTTTTTTATGCTATGATTAAAATGAAATTATCAGACTGATTTCATTATTATTACATTCCTATAGATATTCAGAAAACAGAGGAAATTCTTTTTTTTTAATTTCTTTTTTTGATTGCAAAGCAATGTTCTTTTTTTTCCTAACAAGTTTATTGGAGTATAATTGCTTTATAATGGAGTGTTAGTTTCTGCTGTATAACAAAGTGAATCAGCTATATGTATACATATATCCCCATATCCCCTCTTTCTTGCATCTCCCTTCCACCCTTCCTATCCCACCCCTCTAGGTGGTCACAAAGCACCAAGCTGATCACATCACTGTGTTATGTGTCTGCTTCCCACTAGCTATCTAATTTACATTTAGTGGTGTATATATGTCCATGTCACTCTCTCACTTCGTCCCAGCTTACCCTTCCCAATCCCCGTGTCCTCAAAGTCCATTTTCTACGTCTGTGTCTTTATTCCTGTCCTGCCCCTAGGTTCTTCAGAACGATTTTTTTTTTTTTTTAGATTCTATATATGTGTGTTAGCATATGGTATTTGTTTTACTCTTTCTGACTTACTTCACTCTGTATGACAGACTCTAGGTCCATCCACCTCACTACAAATAACTCAATTTCATTTTTTTTATGGCTGAGTAATATTCCAATGTATATATGTGCCAGATCTTCTTTATCCATTCATCTGTTGATGGACACTTAGGTTACTTCCATGTCCTGGCTATTGTAAATAGAGCTGCAATGAACATTTTGACACATGACTCTTTTTTGAATTATGGTTTTCCCAAGGTATATACCCAGTAGTGGGATTGCTGGGTCTTTTGGTAGTTCTATTTTTAATTTTTTAATGAACCTCCATATTGTTCCCCATAGTGGTTGTATCAAATTACATTCCCATCAACAGTGCAAGAGGGTTCCCTTTTCTCCACATCCTCTCCAGCATTTGTTTGTAAATTTTTTCATGATGGCCATTTTGGCTGCTGTGAGGTGATACCTCATTGTAGTTTTGATTTGCATTTCTCTGATGATTAATGACGTTGAACATTCTTTCATGTGTTTGTTGGCAATCTGTATATCTTCTTTGGAGAAATGTCTATTTAGGTCTTCTGGCCATTTTTGGATTAGGTTGTTTATTTGATATTGAGCTGCATGTGCTGCTTGTAAATTTTGGGGGTAAATCCTTTGTCAGTTGCTTCATTTGCAAGTATTTTCTCTCATTCTGAGGGTGGTCTTTTGGTCTTGTTTATGGTTTCCTTTGCTGTGCAAAAGCTTTTAAGTTTCATTAGGTCCCATTTGTTTATTTTTGTTTTTATTTCCATTTCTCTAGGAGGTGGATCAAAAAGGATCTTCCTGTGATTTATGTCATGGAATGTTCTGCTTATGTTTTCCTCTAAGAGTTTGGTAGTGTCTGGCCTTAAATTTAGGTCTTTAATCCATTTTGAGTTTATTTTTGTGTATGGTGTTAGGGAGTGTTCTAATTTCATTCTTATACATGTAGCTGTCCAGTTTTCCCAGCACCACTTATTGAAGACAGTGTCTTTTCTCCATTGTATATTCTTGCTTTCTTTATCAAAGCTAAGGTGACCATATGTGCGTGGGTCACAATCCTGTTAGCTGCTCTGGGACACTCTTTCAAAATTATGCTCATTAGCATAAAAATAGTAAACACATTTTATATTTCATGTAAAAGATATTTAGAAATGGATACTGGCCTCCAATTTCTTATACCCTCTGACCAAGGTATCCCTTGGATTTCTGAAGTTTTCAGATCTTACAAAGGTAATATGAATATACAGTAATGTATTATATGTTCACCATGATGTGTGTGAGGTCTGGAGCAACACTCTGTACTCAAACATATTGATTTTTCTATACCAAAAGTTGTGGGCATTCACAATAAATAGGTATATGAAGACTATGAATATGTTTATATCAGTTCAGTTTATGTTTTGCTACCAATGAACATGCCACAAATTTAAGGAAAAAGTGATTTCAGAAAGAGTCAGACTTTGAAATTTAAAATAAGGAATTGGGAATCTGTAAATAACTGAAAGTTTTAAAGTGAGTAAATTTTAAGTCAGTTGCAAAGGGATAAATAAAAGCCTTTGCTTCCATGGAGAGAGTGAGAATGGCTCTGTATTTTATATGGTAGAGTTTTTTTCTATTTTGCAGGAGGTCTCCACTGTTACTGGTTCACAGGCCTCATTTATACTTGTACTTAAAGACATATTTATCTAAGCCAAAAATTGTAGCAAATGTAAAATCCAGTCTTGCAGGGCAAGACTTACTTAAACATATCTTTATCTTAAATAAATGAATAATAACTAAACACATGTATACATATATAAAAGACCATGTCTTTAGCTATGACTTTTAGAAACATTGTGTTTACTCTGAGCCTAAGGATCAGGAGTCAAAATTGGGAACTCAAGGTCTAAAGATGTCAATATTCAATTGGCTATTATTAATAAACTCTCCACTGTATATAAAAGATAACCAAATTTAGTTTCTAGATAAGGATGAAAATAGTCATCAGGTAGAATTAATACATGATTCCTTAATATCTCAAATTCATACCCATCTCCAATCCAAAACAATCTAAGAAATGCTCAGGAGCATCAATTCTTCCTTAGTAGTCAAAAGCTTCTAAATATAGGAATTCCAATATATATTAAAAAAGAAAGAAGTGTTTAAAATTTAGCCAGGTCTTACCTTTCCCACATCATATATATAAGTATGGTTAACAGTTGGTGCAGAGATTAGAGCTGTCATATATACATAGTAGATTTTGGAGATTGTACGCATAGCCCTGAAATCAACACTAGAGTCAGAGAAAGAAAGCTAGAATTAAAAGAAGTTCATGTGAAAAAGTCTTCTATTTCATCCTATTAGCAATGATTCCAGAGACACATCACAGAATATCAGGGAAAGGAAGTTTAGTTACCTTATTGCCTATGACATCATTAGGGAACCTTTTCCAATTAAAAAGTTCTTCTAGAAGAAAACATGTGGGGCTTTCTAAAATCAATATAAATGAGTCAGATGATTATGAGTTTTAATCAAATCTTCTCCATTTTCTACTTGTGTGACTTTTGTCAATTAATTGAATGTCTCTGACTTCAGTTTCCTCAACCAATCTAACCAGAATAATCATCCCCACAATTTCCTTTCTGTAAATTGAGTAAATCTATAATTCTGGCATAGAATCTCTGTGAGAAATAAATATAAATGTAAATAATTTAGTGCAGGTCACAGAACATTACAAGCTCTTCATGAATGATACTTATATATTAATTTTATATAATTAGTAATTATAACAACTATTTTCATATGGCAAATGTGGGTATGCATTAGATTTGACAGCTCTCATAATTTTGTTAATATTCTCTCAGATCATTAGCTGACTTCTCTTACAACTTTTCCCTGAGATGGAAGACATTGCAGTGTGCAATGAAAAGTAAAATAGCACCCTTTGTTTCCCTGGTGGTGATATCCACTGTCTCTCTCCCCTACTCCTCTCATAGGCAAACATTTGTAGAAGTAGTGGTTTTCAAATATTTTGCTCATGATTCAGAGAAAAATGTTTATTTTACAACACATCACAATACTCTCTCCCAACACATAATTATATAAACAAAACAAAATATTCTTTAAAATATACACTCTCAAAACTATTATTCTATTCTATTTCATTTTAAGACATACTTTCATAAATGTGTTGCTGCTGGAAATTTAAAAATCCATTGCCCTAAAGAAAATGAGTTGATAAGTATGGTTCATAAAAATATCCAAATAAAAAAATCACTGCATTGAATTTTAGTAGTAACAAAAATAAATAAATTTTTTTGGTACTATTTTCTTTCTTTCTTCCTTTTTTTTTTTGGTCATGTGGCTTGTAGGATCTTAGTTCCCTGACCAGAGATTGAACCCAGGCGCCTGGCAGTGGAAGCATAGACTCCTAACAACTGGATTGTCAGGGAATTCCCAATGTACTATTTTCAAAAATTTTAGATGTAACACTGTTTGCCACAGCTCTCTCAATTTTGTTACCTTTAAAATAAAAGCTGTAATATTTTCCATTCAATAAAACTTGCTGAGTACAAATTATATGTAAAATTATATAAGTACTGTTTAAGAATGACATGGCACAGTTAAACATACTTTAGCACTATATTAAAGAAATAAAGAATTGAGAACAATATTTTAGTATAATATTAAACACTTCTTATATAAACAATAGTAATTATCTACCTTTGTTAGCTATTTGTTGAGGGACTATCTACATTGAAATTATAAAATCATTAGTGAGAGAATAAAACATATCAGCTGTGGTTCTTATTCCAGAATAAGACTGCTTTTCCTAATCTCATGCCCAGTCAAATAGTATACCACTAGGCAGTGTATAGCTTCCGACATTTGTTGAAGATTTTCTATGTATAAAATATGACTAAAGCTTCAAGTAGCAAAATGCCTAATGTCTCTTCTTCCTCAAACCACCTAGTAATTTATCTGCAGTGTGTCACATTGAATATTTAACATAACCAGCTAGTTGTAAAAAAGAAATAAATAATATGGAAGCAGATATAGATTATATATTTTAAGACTTTTGGAACAAATATATCAAAATATTTGTAAAGTAATTTTTAGTATTTATTGGAGCATAGGCTTAATGATTTGCTCAAGGTCGCAGGGTTGATCATTGAAAGATTTATGTTTGATATTGAGTACATCTGCCACTTTGTCCTAGGACCTAAAAAGTTTCCCTTATTATAGAAACACTCTACTCTGAAACAGAAAATATAGGGGTTTTTTTTGTTTTTGTTTTTGTTTTTTTTCGGTACGTGGGCCTCTCACTGTTGTGGCCTCTCCCGTTGCAGAGCTCAGGCTCCGAACGCGGAGGCTCAGCGGCCATCGTTCACGGGCCTAGCTGTTCCGCGGCATGTGGGATCTTCCCGGACCGGGGCACCAACCTGTGTCCCCTGCATCGGCAGGCGGACTCTCAACCACTGCGCCACCAGGGAAGCCCCCCAAAAATATAGTTTTAATATATAGACTAGAGCTGCACTTTTTCCTTAGTCTTATTTTAAGCTTATCAGCTCCTTGTTCTATTTTGTAATTGTATGTAGTACACATAATTTATGTGTTAATTCCAAAACCTACTAGACATTGACATTAAGCAGATGCTAAATACATTGTCTATTTCTTTGAAAAATTTTCGGCCTCTAATAAAATGTGACCAGATACACTTTCATATAATTTAGCTTAATGCTGGCTGTTGCTATTTCCTACAGGATTTACATAAAGTACAGGCTATATATTTCAAGTAGGAAGCTATTTTGTCTTCAGTACTCAGAAGGTTAAGTAAAGATGGCTAGGGCAATGGAGATTATCTAAGAAAAAGCATAAAAGACTTTCTGTATTTCATAGTATCCTTTTAAAAAATAATCTAAATTTCTAAAATTGCTCAACTCAGCACTTGAAAAGATGATGTGTTCCATCTAGCCACAGAGAGGAGCTGCAAGAACCAGTCAGCTGTATGAACCAAGTAAAACCCTTGTCTCAAATGCAATGAATGGATTTTTTTTTCACCTGTTCTTACAGTAAAGCATACCAGGGTATAGTGGGCATCTAGCCAGAAGCAGAGAGGTGGCAAAAGAGAAGTGCAAGGGGAGGAAAAGTAATTCACTAAAATAAATTTACTGGAAACTTTTGGGCAGCCGCCAACCAGGATGAAGGCAAAGCAGAGAAACAAATTATATCAACATAACCTTAGCAATAAAAAACAGAGGCATGAAAAAGGTAATACCCTTTTCCAAAAGGTTATTTGAAGTCCATATTTTGGAATAAAGTATGAGCAGTCTCCAAAGGGAAAAAAAAAAAACCAGCTCTGATGTTTTAAGATATTTGAGGATGTTATTTGAAACAGGAAGCATATTTCCCATAGACATTATATAATAAATGATAATTAGATCATCATGCCAAAAGCAAGTTTATCTCAGCGACAGAGGATGCAGTGGCTACAACTGCCTGATACCTCTCTGACCTCTGTGTATAATGACATATGCAGAGGGAAGTGCATTCCCATTCCCATCTTGCGAGATCAAGATCCTGTTTCCTATTGTCAAAAAGTATAAGGAGGTTTCCTGCTGGTGGGGAAAATTCTCTATGAAGGGCTATCTTCAGGACATGAATCAATTTCCTGCAAGGTGGGATCTGGGAATACAGGAGGAGTTAATTGGACATTGTTTGTGATTATCATGGGGTGATCTGAGGGCCTAACACTGAAAATCGAGAACAAGATATTCAGAAACAGCTTCAGGTATATATCATTTCTATCATATTTTTTTAACAAGGTGTGGGTTGTTTTGATTTTTTTGTCAGCCCCAAGAATCAGCTGTCTTCTTTAGTTTCTACATTTTCTCTACTTATTTCCTAAAACTATAGTGTATTTTTCTTCAAATTATTGTGGAAAATTATACAACATTTATTCTTTCCTTCTATCCCTGTCAAGCACACAAATATTTCTACATATATTCAGTGCTTGTTAAAAGAGGTAAATAGTAATATTCTTCCTCCTAAAGACTCTATCTCTTTTTAAATTAAGAGTTTTAAATAAAACATTGAAACATAAGTATTTCATGAATGATTAATGTTAGTTACATAAAAGAATATGTATTTTCTTAAATTTGTTTTATAGTTCTTGAAAAATGGGAAGTGGAGAGGAAGGTAAAAGATGATAAGGACTTTTGAAATCTTAGTAGTAAGAATAAATATTGTTGTTTATTAAATAACCAACAGGATATCCATTTCCTTCTTTCTCGTCTTACCAGACTTCTCTTTATAAAGACAAGGCAGGAATACAAGGCCAACCAATTTTGCTGTAAATGAAAGGTCAAGAAAAAAAAGAAATGCCAAGTATAGGGGTGAATAAATTTTCTTCTACTCTCTTAGATTCTGTGTCTAGTCCTACAAACTAAACTGACATAAAACAAGCTAACAGGAGAAAAGCATACAAATTTAAATATTTTTCTGTGTACATAGGAATCTTCAAAAGGAAAATAAATATCTGAAGAAGCCAGTAGGTCCAAAACCTTATGTATCTTTTTAAACAAAGAATAATAAATTGTTGATATTTGATAAGAAAATATGGATTGGGCTGAGGGCAATAAATTGTAGGACCATGACTAGGAAATATATAGGAGAAACTAGTGGAAGATAGGGGTTACTTCATTAGATTTACTTATACATGTTCATTTAAGTGTTGACTCCCAATCTCTGGTAATAACGTTTTTCTCTTCCTAGTACAGGGATGGAAAGTTTTCCATCATAAATTTTATGGTCTGCTTTTAGGCAGAAAGAGGAGGTCAGAGAGCCCTTCCGGCATCTCCTCTTTCTTAAGTGCCTTCAACTCAAGATAATCAATATGCTAGCAATTAACTAAATGTTTGTGTCTCCCCCAAATTCATGTGGAAATCTTAACCCCTAATGTGATGGTGTTAGGAGGTGGGGCCTTTGGGAAGTAATTAGGTCATAAGGGTGCAATTCTCATAAATGGGACTAGTGCCTTTATAAAAGAGACTCAAGAGGGCTCTCTAGAACACTTTCTGACACGTGAGGCTACAAAAAGACGTAGTCAACAATCTACCTGGAAAAGGTATCTCACCGGAATCGACAATGCTGGCACTCTTATTACAGACTTCTACCCTCCAGAAATGTGAGGAATAAATTTCTGTTTATAAGCCATCCAAAATATGCTACTTTGTTATAGCAGCTGGAACTGGCTAAGATAGAAATTGGTACCCAGAAGTAGGTTGCTGCTGTAATAGATACCAAAAAATGTGGCTTTGGAACTGGAAGATGGGTAAAGATCAAAACTTCTAGAAGGACAGTCTTATGTAACATAATATAACCACAAGAGTGATTTCCCATAGGATTTGCCTCATTCTATTGTTTAGAAGCAAGTCACTGGCCTTTCCCACACACAGGGAGAAGGGATTGATTATATAAGAATGTGAGCATCCAGTGGATGGGGATCATGGGAGCACCTTAAAATCTGTTCATTACTATCTTTTTCAGGGTTTGGTGTCAGGATAATATCGGCCTAATGGAATAAGATGGAAACTATTCCTCTGAAAAAATTTTAAACATTTATGTAAAATTGGCATTAATCTTCCTTAAATGTTTGGTAGAGTACACTAGTGATATCATCTGGGCCTGGAGTTTTCTTTTTTGTAAGATTCTTTGTAATTACAAATTCATATTCCTAAATGGTGATAGGTCTATTTAGGTTATCTATATTTTTCTTGAGTGAGTTTCAGTAGTTTTGTGTTTCAAGAAATTTGTGCATTTCACAAAATTTGCTTAATTTACTGTTAGAATATTCTCTTATTATAATTTTAATATTTTTAACATATATATTAATGCACCCTCTCATCTTTCTGATATTGGTAATTCACATCCTGTCTTTTTTTTCTGATTAGTTTGAATAGAAGTTTAAGAATTTTACTCATCTTTTCAAAGAAATAACTTTTGGATTCACTGATTCTTATTATAAATTTTGCTCTCAATGTTATCATTTTGAGTGTTCATCTTTATCATTTTCTTCTTTTTATTATTTACATTTGATTAATCTTATCATTATAATGAAATAATTATCTTTATTCCTAGTAATATTCTTCCTGAAAAGTTTTTTATAATCAGATATTCATATGGCTTCTAGTGTTACTTGGTTAGAACTATCATTGCATATCTTTTGCCATTCTATTACTTCTAATCTATTTGTGGTTTTATAGTCAAAGTGTGACAATTCTGCTTTTATTTGAAAAATGTAGAAATTTTAATTTTATTATTTATAAAGCTGGATTTAAATTTTCCTTGTAAGTGATTGCTTTGTATTTATTTTATCTGTTTTTTGATCTATTTTTCATATTGGATTATTAAATATGATTCAATTCTGTTTCATTTATTTTTATTTTATTTTTTATTGATGGATAATTGATTTACAATGTTGTGTTAGTTTCAAGTATGTAGCAAAGTGATTCAATTATATACATTCTTTTTCTGATTCTTTTCCCTTATAAGTTATCACAAAGTTCTGCTTCATTTTTTAGTGATTAATTTAAATTTATAGAATTTTAACTTATCACAAATAATCTCATACCACTTAACATATAGCATATAACATATAACACATAGCAATAGTATGCAACTTTACCTTACAACCATATACTTCCATTTTTCCTGTCCTAAACTCTATGTTTTTGTTTTACTTAGAACTATGTGATAAGCTCCACAATATATTATTATTAGTTTTCCATTAAGCAGTCAATTATCATTTAAGTGATGTAAAAATAATAAAAATGTACCTGTCCAAAGCTTTACCTTTTATTCACCTTCTATTATGGAAAGATGTTTTTGTTGATAATAGAATTCTACATTAACTCTCCCACTACATCCACCTCCCATTTCAGGACGTTAATGTGTTTTTTCACTTTTCTTGCTTGCAATGTTTTCATAACAATCTGCTATAATTCATGCTTTTCTTCCTCCATATATAATGTGACTTTCTTTCTCTGGCTGTTGTTAATATTTTCTCTTTTTTACTTTTTATTTTTTTTATAAGTTTAATTATGATGGAACCTAGTGCAGATTTCTTCATTTTTATTTTCATTTGTTTTTAACTTTCTTAGTTCTGAAGGTTTTGCTTTTACCAGATTTGAAAACAAATTGATCTCCTTATATCAGTTATGAAAATTATACATAGAGTCAGCCATTTGAAATTGGACTACAGTTCATGATATTTTATTCTTATCTTCAGTTGTTTTTCTATTTAGACAGTTTCTATTGCTTCATCTTCAAGCTTATTAATCTTATCTTTTGCAGTATCTAATCCACTGTTAATTTGATCAAGTGTATATTTTCTGCCAGAAATTTTATTTTCCCTCTTAAGAAGTTTACATGTCTTTTATGTACCTCTTTTTATTTCCCTCTTTAACATATTCATAATTTTTTAACACATGAAACATAGTTATATTAACTCTTATTTTTCCTGTCTATTAATTCTACCTGTTATTCCTGGATCTTTTTCTATAGACTTTTTAAAAAATTATTATTATGAATTGTATTTTCTTCCTTTTTGCATGTGTAATATTTTTTTTTTGGCTGCTAAACATGGTAATTTTTACCATATTGGTTGATGAATACTTGTGTATTCCTAAACATACTTGAGCTTTCTTTCAGGATGTAGTTAAGTTACATGGACCAGTACAATCTTTATTGTGGGATTAATTTTTATTTATCACTAAGGCAATTGCCTTCTGAGTATTTGACTTGATGCCCATGTATTATTATGTTTTTCCACTGTGACTAGTAGGAAGATGGTATATTTCTAGCCTTGGTGTTCCCTAACAATTATTCTGTTGGCTTGTTTTCAGTGATTCTTTTCTTGGTCTCAAGTGCTTTCCTCTCATATGTGCTGATCAGGACTCAGCTTAAATATCAAGGAAATCATGTGCAGGTGTCTGGACCTCTCTTTCTGTGCACTTCTTTCCTCAGTGATGTTTTCTTTCCTCCTGTAGTCTGTTCTATAAATTGTAGGCAACTTGGCCTTCTTGAATTCTTAACTGTCTGTGTTTAGCTGAGGGAGTATCCTGGGCTCTGTTTGAGTTCTCATTCATGTACTGTGATCCAGATACTTTCTCTAGGCAGTAAACTGGCTAAACCACAGGAATACTTCTGTAAGAGATCAGTGTCCTATGCTGCATCTTTTCAAAATTTCATTTTGACATTTATGTTTGATTGTCTAAAGTGGGGTGATTACATTTAGTAGTTTCTGTTACCCCATCATGGTTGGAAGTAGAATTCAGTAGATTATTAGTAATTGCTGATATTTGAATCATTCTATATTCCAGATTTAAAATAAAGACCTAAAATTGAGGAATTCATATAAACCTGAGTCTGCAAGTAAAGTTAATTACAGTATCTGTATAGGACCAGAAAGAAGAAGAAGAAGAAAAAAAGAAACTGATAATCAAGAAAAAGATAAAACCAACAGCAGAATTGAGAGTAGAAATCCTCTCCAGCACTAAAAGTTATAACAAGGCTATTCATTCTAACATGGTGGGAAAACCATAGTGTAAAACCAGAATTAAGGTCTACATATTCAGTAGATCAGTTAACAAAATAATATCAAAGATGTTATTCACAAAGAAAAGCATTGCCATACTCAGTCCCCTACAAAGTACGGACAAAAATGACCAAGATATCTGCACAACTGGAAATAAAGAGCAAGATATATAATACAAAGTCAAGGATTAAGGCAAAATAGCAGGCAAGTTCATATAAAGTAATAGTATAGAATTAGAAGATTCAATACTTTTATATGACACCTGTGGAGGAAAGACTAATTCCAGAATGATAAGCTGTGAGAAGGTAGATATCAAGAGACCTGGCTGAGGTGAAAGACAGGTGGACAGTGTCAAAAACCTGTCACTGCAAGGTAGAACCTGACTTATTTTCAGAAAAATAGATTTGATTAATTTTACTTTTCAAATTCAGGTTTTTCTTGTTTAGATCATTTAAAGATTTACTGATACAAAAATAAATAATACATGTGGAAAATAACCAAAAAAGTTTTCACTTCTCTTCTATTTTCCATTACATAGGGAACAAAATAGGTTAACTGAAATTTTGCATCTGTAAAATTAGTAAATTTTTCAGTTTTTATGAAAAGTTAGTTACTACAGAGTTAACTGAATAAATTTTAATATATTTTAGTATTTATCAAAGGATAAACACATTGATTATACTGAGTTTACTTTTAGTGCTGTGAAAGTGTAGAATTAGAGCTAATTCTGAAGATGGTAGGAAAATAGCAGTTGGAAAAGAAAAATTATAATACATTCTAATAAGAAAGCAAAAAAAAAAGGTAAAAGATACTTCCAGTTTTTCAATAATAAGGGCAACAAAAGTAAGAACATCTCAAAGGAAAGGAAAAGTTTTGAATGGGAAAAGGAAGATACATAGTTTGGGGAAGAAAACATATGGCATTTTGTTTTGTTATAAATAGAGGTCTATCTCATAGCAAAAAACTACAAAGTAGAGTTTACTATCTTAAATCCCTGTAGGATATTTTTGAAAAGCAACAAAGCATGCTATAATTTTGTGTATTCCATGGTTTGGACAGGAAACAATTTCAAGCTTTCTTGCATTTTTGATTCAAATAATAAATAAAATAAATCAGATATGGTAAAGAAAAAAATCAGATATGGTAAGGAAAAAATCATTGCTATTGATAAAGTTTCTTTCAATAAAATAAGAAAAACATATTTTAGAACAAAAAGTTTCTGTAAATTGTTTTACTTTAAGAATATAACCAAATATTTTTCTTTGAAATATTAAACTGATTAGAAAGGAGTTTGATATTTTTAATATTGCTTTACAATAGCACAGCTTTAAAACTGTATAGATCATCTGTTAAATCTATATTTCCAGTTTTAATCATGGTCATAATAGTGTAGGTACCTGGATTAAGAAAATGTTAGATTCCTCCTAAAATTCTACTAGAATGTACAATAGAGAAATATAACTATTCTTTTCTCTAAGAAACAACATGCCAAATCTTAATCATAGTTTTTTTTTTCTTTTTAATTACCCATTACATGTATTGCCAAATAGCCAAAATACTTTATTTTTCAGTTTCATATATGTTGCCATTTGGACAAAAAAACTACATTTATGATAAAATTTTACAATGGATTTATCTTGATAAAGAGTTCTTGTCTACTTATTCCCTTTTAATAATTTAAGCAGCTTGATTTGTTTTCTGCAAAATATCTTACATTCAACACATTGAAATAAATGACTGATGCTTTCTTCCCTGCAAAAGAAAAAAACATTTTATATATATATATAAAACTATGATAGAATCCAAGGACTTTTTTTTAAGCCAAACAATAGACAATTAAAAATTATTGAATTTTGCTAAAAGCTTAACTTTAAAGTTTTTATTATTGCATGAAATTAACTAATGATAGGAAGTACAGCATGCCCAGTGGTATACATTAAAACAGCAGTTGCAGAGGGATGTGGAGCATGTTAAAATTGTTTTCAAACCTTTAGAATTTGAAATGGATAATAATGCTTTTGACCCTGTCAACACAGTAGACTCACTATGCAGAGAGTACTTTCACTGGCTTGTTAATCTCCATCTAAGTAGTAACCTATGTACCAGTGTAATAAAGATCAAGTCAGTTAAAGTATCTCTGGTCCCAGTTAATGCATAAATACTTCTGGCAGCAAAGATTAAACCAGAAAATACCCAGAGGTATCTAAGCAACTGCAAACTGAAGATAAAATTATTCAACTTAGTGGAATTGTTAAATTTAAGGCCAATATATAAATTTTATCAGTTTATCCTGAAAGAAGTTGAAAAATGTAGTACTTCAAATAATATATTGTAGAAGATGAAGTGCTTAATTTGCTGTTGTAGGTGTAGCTGTCTGTGGACTTACTCCTGTAATGCTCACTAAAAAGAAAAAGTAAGTGATGAATCTTTCATAGATATGACTGTGACTTTTCAAAATTATCTTGAAAGAAAGTTACTGCTTACTGAGTATTTAGTGTTCACAAATATTTCCAGCTATTAGAATATTAACTATTGAGCAAAGGTGCAAATTTATGCTAATTGAAACATAGTTGTGTTGTAAATATAGATGCCAATTTTCAGGCTTATTCCACGTGGAACACCAGAGCTTAATAATGCAAAAAACAATTATTATCAAAAAGTGAATTGTTTAGGGCTTCCCTGGTGGTGCAGTGGTTGAGAGTCCGCCTGCTGGTGCAGGGGACACGGGTTCGTGCCCTGGTCCGGGAAGATCCCATGTGCCGCGGAGCGGCTGGGCCCGTGGGCCGTGGCCACTGAGCCTGCGCGTCCGGAGCCTGCACTCCGCAACGGGAGAGGCCACAACGGTGAGGGGCCCGTGTACCACAAAAAAACAAAAAACAGACAAACAAACAAAAACAAACAAGATAAAAAGTGAATTGTTTAATCTTGACTTTATGAAAATTTTTAATCACTTTGGAATACATAGTAATTAAGAAATCAGATATTTGATCCATGCAGCCAATTAAAATTATTTCCTGCTAGTTTATAAATACATCATTTTCTGTCATTTGAATTTAGTCAGGTGTATAAATCCATCATCCCCACATAGACATGTTTCTGTCAAATCTATTTATAATAACGATTCACCTTTACACCTTCATAATTTATTTTATTTTTAAAAAAGTGTGTTATTTTTACATTAATATATATGTTAAGTACAGCTATGTGAAATAGATTTGGCAGTTCTTATCATCCCTATTTTACAGAGAAGAATACAAGCAGACCAGTGGCAAGAAGAGATAATTGAGATAATTTTAGGTTCCCAGAGCTACTTATTTATATGTTAAAAACTAATAGTCTTCCTATTATGTTACACTTTCAGTTAAGAGTATCTAAGTAGAAATGATTAATTATTCATAGAGCAGTGTGTTTTCTTCTAGAAAGAGGAATATTTTTTTTATTAAAGGGATGGTTTAAAATCCTAGAATCATGCAACTTGGTACTCCTTAATGATTGCTCAAAGAATTTGAGATAGAACTATAGCCATCTTTTCATTTGGACTTAAAAATCATTTCACAGTTAAACAGGCTATAAATAAACTGTATATAATAATCTCCTTTGGATTATATTATATACACATAATTATCTGAAATCAGTGAGCCCTGCAGAAATGTGCTTATATATTGAGATGGATCTGAAACTACTACAAAACCCTACAAACTACTAGAAACTACTACAAAAAAGAGGGTTCAACTTTTCTCCAGAAGTTAATAAAAGAGGTAGGGGTACTGTCTAGTGCTCCCCAGATACCTGAGATCATTCCTTTTTTCTGTTTCTGTGGGCCACTCCTCTAACTATGGTGTGAATTTGCTTCCACTAATACATGCCTGTGGCTCATCTTGGAGGACAGCCCTTGAACCGTTGGAGCACCTACCTTTAACCACAAATGTAGAGAGCAGAAGTACCTGGGGGTTTCCATCTCAGCGTATGAAAATGTAAACTTTCCCTGCTGAAATCTCAATGAAATCAGACTTATCCTGACGTTTCCCTCTATCCTGGCTTCATCCCCATCCTTGACAAACTTCCCCTACTCTCTTGCCAGATTCTTGAAACATGTCACTTGCACGTGAGTCCCTATTTCAGGTCATGGTACCCAGCCAAAGACAGTAGAATATTCACAACTACTCCAATATAGCTGTGGATCCAAGGATTTGTCTCTAAATGAGGACACATTCTTCCTGTGGCAGTGCCCAGGGCACTGTCAACATTTGTCATTTTACTTCCCCTTTGCCCTATGCTTCAAAGATGACTTAATCAATTCTATTTTTTTAAGGTTTTCTTCTGAAAAGCATATTAGACTTTATTGTTTACAGTCAAGTTTTACTGATCTGGCAGTCATTCTACACAAATTAAATTTAACAGATTTACTTTCAACAATAATATTACTTTCAAATTCTTTGGATAAGACACAGTGGAAACCTTTAAACTAAGAACAAAATCTAATGGCATGGACATACTTTCATATAAATGAGGGATCCCAATCAATATTTTATTTGGAGGTGATTAATAAAAGAAAATAATTATACTCAGAAACAGCAATTGGTGATTTGAGATACTTTGCTCAATCATTCAAACTCTTGAGTAATAAAACTCTTTCCCAGAATTTCTTGAAAGAGATAATTAACTCTCTTGCAGATTCACTGGGTTGAGCACTCTTGCTTATATTAAGACTATAATGATACTTTTTGTTTAATTGTCATGACTTTTATATGACTGGCCTAGTCATTTTTAATAATTAGGTACTATTCTTCACATTTTTACAGAAGAAGTAACTGAAACTCAAAAAAATCAGGTTGTTAAATGTTACATGGTAGTACATAACCCAAAGAGGTCTTAAATATATAGATTTGATTTCTAAGTTCCATGTTGTTTCAAAGGCATTAAAATTCAAGAGAGGTTATTTAAGCAAAAACACAAGTAATACAGATAAAACAATTTTGCTCATAATATCTAGAAAACTGAGAGAAAAACCTATGAGTTATATCCATTTCCAAATATATACATAATTTTACATATGCAGCAAGTAAGTATCTTGATGGCAACCTGAAGTGTGTATATATATATATATATATATATATGGTTTTTTTTGTTTTTTGTTTTTTGTTTTTTTTTTTCAATACACGGGCCTCTCACTATTGTGGCCTCTCCCGTTGCGGAGCACAAGCTCCGGACGCGCAGGCTCAGTGGTCATGGCTCACGGGCCCAGCCGCTCCACGGCATATGGGATCTTCCCGGACCAGGGCACGAACCCGTGTCCCCTGCATCGGCAGGCGGACTCTCAACCACTGTGCCACCAGGGAAGCCCTGAAGTGTGTATTTTATAGCTTATTTTAAAATGCTTAAACTTAAATATAAATTCAAACCTTCAGCCTTCAGTGTTCAATGTTGTGAATAAATTCATCTACATTATTACTAAGGGAATTTCAAACTCTCCCTTTTCCAGGAGGTTTCCAAGGCCCCAGTGTTATATTTAAAGACAAACTTTAGGAGATCCATCAAGATTCATTTGTCTACTGGTGTTACACGCAAGAAGCCCATTGTCTCAACCTTCAGGATACAAGCAGGTAAAGTAGCTGTGCTGCTCACATGCCACCCCAGGTAGCCAGGGAGTCGCTGGTGAGATCTGAGGATGAGTGCCCTGGATACAGCTTACTTGACTAGACATCTACTTCATTTGGTCTCTTAGTATCTCATTCAGCCAATGGGACATAGTGAGTTTCTCCACTGTTTTCTGAACATGCAGGTGACATTAGTTTCCTAGGGTTTCCATAACAAAATATCACAAACCAGTACCTTAAAACAACATAAATTTATTTTCTCACAGTTCTGAAGGCCAGAAATCTGAAATCAAGTTGTTGGCAGTGTTGATTCCTTCTGAAGGCTCAGAATCTCTTCCACACTTCTCTTAGTTTCGGGTGATGCCTGCCAATCATTGGTGTTTCCTGGCTTGATACATCACTCCAATCTCTGTCTTATCTTCATAAGATATTCTCCCTGTTATGTCTCTTCTTCTCTTCTTATAAAACCACTGGTCATGAGTGTTACATTGCGTTGGTATTGGATTAAGGCTGACTCTAATGTCCTTGTCTTAATTACATCTTCAAAGACACTATTTCCAAATACATTTGCGTTCACAGAAACCAGAGGATAGGACTTTAACATGTCTTTCTGAGGAATACCATTCAACCCATAACAACATTCAGACTTAATCCTTATCTGATCAAACTTCTTCCTGTGCTCAAAGGCACTGCCCTTTACATCCCCCCTTTCTCTCAATGGATAATTGCATAATTGTTTTGACAAGCTCAAATTTCTCAAAAAACAGGATATGAAAGAAGGAGTAATTAAGTTAGACTTGGATAATGAGTAAAAGAAAGGAATTTTGAAAACTCTAGAAAAGAGTATCTGATTGTTAACATAAAGAAAAACATGTTTGCATAAATAAAAATTGACACCATTTACTAGTGCTGACACTAAACTTGAGGGCAGGAATATAGATTATTAATTATTTTTCTACATAAGATATAGATTGATGAACAAGTGAAAGTTGACAAAATATGATAAACTACTTATAGCTATTAACTAGATAAAAGTAAATATTTTATTCGACAATGCCCATAAAGTAGTATCAATCAAAGTTTTCACTTGAAAGAAAAGAAAAATGTTTTTTCATTTAGAGAATAGTCTCTAAAAGAAGTTTTATAAATATATGGGAGGCTTTCTGAGATACTGTATCCATATATGCATATATTTAAGTAAATAATTCCTTTAATAAATATTTATTGAGCATCAGCTATATTCCAGGGACTATACTAAATACCAGGATTACAGAATGATTTTTTTAAAAGAAAATAATTTCCTCATAGACCCTAGCATTGTAGCTGTTATCATTTAAGTAAAAATAGAAATGATGTGAAATTATATAAGAGCTAAGGAAGAAAAAAATGGGGAGGCATACAGAATTTTCAGGGGTCAGGAAGTTCCAAGTTTATGGGAAAAGGTTACATTTGAGCCAATACCAGAAGAGATGTAAGGGAGTAAGCCTTATGGATATCTGGAGGAAGTTTAAACATCTTGAAGATGGAATGTGCCTAGAGTGTTTGAGGAACATCAAATAAACCAACATGAATTGGGCAAGGTGAGTCAGAGAGTAAAGGAGATAAAATATGAGATAAAGAGTCTTCTTGGTTACTCTAAGTGTTATGCTTTATATTTTGCATAAGCTGGAAAGCCAACAGAGGATTTTGAGCCCAGAAGTAAAGACTTTCATTTTACAGGGTAGTAGTTATTCTGGCTACTTTGATGAGAATAACATTTAGGAGGAAGAACAGAAATATTGAGATCTTTTAGGAAGCTACTGCAAAGATCTAGATAAAGTATGATGGTTTAGATCAGATGTGGCAGTGGAGGTGAAAGACAGTGTATGATCTAAGTGTAACTCAGTGGAGAGACAAAGGAATTTGTGAAGAGATTGGATTGGTGGCATGAGAAAAAGAAAAGTTAAGGAAAGTTTTACGGTTCTCACCTTAAGCAACTTAAAGAATATGGTTGACATTATGCAGAATTAAAGGTTGTGAAAGGAATAAGCTTATGAGGGAAACAGTATAGTTTTAGACATGTTAAATTTGATATGCCAATTTTACTTCCAAGTGAATGTGTCAAGCAGTTGGAAGTAAATGTGTATATCAAGAGAGAGGTCTGGTCTGTAGATATAAATATGCTAGTTGTCAGTGTCTACAATTAAATACATGATGCTAACAGAGATAGATATTAAAGGAATCACATGTTGAAAGCAAAGAGAAGTGCTTAGAGACCAAGCCAATTAATTGTAAAGGATGGAATGTTAGGAGACAGGAAAAATGAGGAGAAATCTGCAAAGGATACAGAAAATGAGCATTCAATGTGGAAGGACAAAGAACATAATTGTATTGATCTGGAAGCCAAGTGAGGAAAGACGATGAAACTGGATAAAAATTGTGATCAAAAGTATTAAATGTTTGCTATAAATAAAGATGAGATCTAAGAACTGACTATTGGATTAAGCAAATTTTAAGTCAAATTTCCATAGCACTTTCTGTGGAGTGATACAATCAGAATGAGGGGAGTGGAATTTGAAATCATAAATATAGGCAACAGTTTCAAAGAGTTTTGTTGCAAAGGATAATGTATCAGATGAATGAAATTGATAGCAATAAAAATAAAGAGCCTGTATTTTACCTTCCTTGCAATCTTATGATTTAGCTTGCTGTAATTTCATAAATACTAGTAGTAGACCCACCACTACTGGATCAGAGATGAAAGATAGTGTATAACTCACAAGAATAGCAGTAGTTGTAGTTTCAGCATTTTCAACAGGTCTCTCCTCTGAGTCCCAAAACAGAAGAAAAAGTCTGGGTTTAAGAGACCTGAGTCATATGTAAAGGGCTAAGAAAGTTCTCCCTTTTACTCCAGCAGGAGACATTATATATATTTTCCAAGGCTGATTCCTGCCCAAACATCCTAGAAAAAAAAGTAATCTGGAACAAAAAACATTCAGTGCTTCACTTTGCAAGATGTACACAATTGTGATATACCAATGGAGAATTGTCTCCCAGCAAGTAGTAGAGGATTTTCCTTAATGAATGAAATTAACTCTATCTTTGTATGTTGACAGAAATGATTCAGTACATAGAGAGAAATATATGATGCAAGAAAAAGGAGACAATTTTTAGAGTGATCTGCTTGAGCAGGTACAATTACATGAAATTTAATGTACAAGTGAATGATTTGGTCTCAGATACTCAAACAATAGGACATCCATGATGACAGGAAAGATGACAGAACACATATACACACATGCTAGTAGGGGATATATGTGGCATTGGGAGTTGGTAAAAGTTCTCTCAGTTTTTTTTTTTTAATTGAAGTAGAGTTGATTTACAATATAATTCTAGTTTCAGGTGTACAACATGGCGATTCAGTATTTTTATAGTTTATATACTCCATATAAATTACAAAATATTGGCTATATTTGCATTACATTAGATGTACATTACATCCTAGTTATTTGTTTTATACTTAGTAATTTGTACCTCTTAATCTCCTTTACCTATCTTGCCCTACCCTGCACCCCTCTCTTCTCTGGTAATGCCTTGTTTATTCCCTGTATCTGTGAGTCTCTTTCTGTGTTGTTATATTCCTTCATTTGTTTTATTTTTATATAATACACATAAGTGAGAAAATACAGTATTTCTCCTTCCCTGTCTGATTTTTTTCACTAAATATACCCTCCAGGCTTATCCATGTTGTCAAAACTGGCAAATTTTATTCTTTTTAATAGTTGAGTAATATTCCCTTATATATATGGTCTAGTCTTATACTGCTTCTTTATCCATTCATCTGTTGACGGACACTGGGTTGTTTCCATATCTTGGCTATTGTAAATAATGCTGCTATGAACATTGGGATGCATACTTATTTTCAAATTAGTGTTTCCATTTTCTTCAGATATATACCCAGTAGTGTAATTTCTAGATCATATAATGGTTCTATTTTTAGTTTTTTGAGGAATCCTCATACTGTTTCCATAGTGGCCATATCAACTTAATTCCCACCCTAAGTATACTAGGATTCCCTTTTATCCACATCCTTCCAACACTTGTTATGTCTTGTCTTTGTGACAGTAGCCATTCTGACAGGTGTGAGGCAATATCCTTTTGTGCTGTTGATTTGCATTTCCCTTATGATTAATAATGTTGAGCAGTTTTTCATGTGCCTGTTGGCCATATGTAGGTCTTCTTAAAAAAAAAAAAAAAAACCCATTCAAGTCCTCTGCCCATTTTTCAATTGGGAGTTTTGTTTTTTTGATATTGAGTTGTATAAGATATTTATGAATTTTTTTTATTTTAAACCTTATTGGATGTATGATTTACAAAAATCTTCTCCCATTCACAAGGTTACTTTTCATTTTGCTGATGATTTCCTTTGCTGTGCACTATGTTTTAAGTTTGATTAAGTCACATTTTTAAAACTTCTGCTTTTGTTTCCCTTGCCTGAGAAGACAGGTGCAAAAAAATACTGCTAAGACCTATGTCTAAGAGTGTACTGCCCATGTTTTCTTCAAGGAGATATATGGTTTCAGTCTTACATTTAGGTCTGTAATCTATTTGGATTTTTTTGTGTGTGTATGATGTGACAAAGTAGTCCAGTTTGATTCTTTTGCATGTAGCTGTCAAGTTTTCCCAATATCACTTCCTGAAGTGACTGTCCATCTTCTTTGTATATTCTTGCCTCCTTTATTGTAGATTAATTGACTGTATAAATCTGGGTTTTTTTCTGGGCTCCTCATTCAGTTCTATTTATCTATGTGTCTGGTTTTATGCCAGTACCATACTGTTTTGATTACTGTATCTTTATTGTATAGACTGGAGTCAGGAGTGTGATACCTCCAGTTTTGTTTTTCTTTGTCAAGAATGCTTTGTTGGAGACCTTCAACATGGTGGAAGAGTAAGACGTGAAGATCACCTTCCTCCCCACAAATACATCAAAAATACATGTATGTATGGAACAACTCCTACAGAATACCTACTGAATGCTGGCAGAAGACCTCAGACTTCCCCAAAGCCAAAAAAATCCTCAAGTACCTGGGTAGGGCAAAAGACAAAATAAAAAACATAGACAAAAATAGGGATGGGACCTGCACCTCTGGGAAGGAGGTGTGAAGGAGGAAAAGTTTCCACACACTAGGGAGCCCCTTCACTGGCAGGGATGGGGGGAGGGTAGGTGAGAGCTTCAGAGCCATGGAGGAGAGCGCAGCAACAGGGGTGTAGAAGGCAAAGTGGAGAGATTCCTACACAGAGAATCAGTGCTGACCAGCATTTACCAGCTTGACATGCTTTTCTCCTCACCCGCTAGGGTGGATGGAACCTGGGAGCTGAGACTTGGGCTTCAGAGTTCAGATCCCAGGGAGAAGACTGAGATTGGCTGCATGACGACAGCCTGAAGGGAGCTAGTGTGCCACAGCTAACCAAGAGGGAGTCCAGGAAAAAATCTGGACCTGCCTAAGAGACAAGAGACCATTGTTTTGGGGTTCACAAGGAGAGGAGATTCCTTCCACATGAGCCCACAGAAGGCAGAGCACTGCCTAAGAAAGCTCCAGAGATAGGCATGAGCTGTGGCTATCAGCACGGACCCCAGAGACAGGCATGAAACACTAACGCTGCTGCTGCTACTGCCACCAAGAATCCTGTGTGCAAGCACAGGTCACTGCACAAACCCCCTGGGAGGCTGTGCAGCATGCCAGGGTCCTGAGATCAGGGACAACTTCCCCAGGAGAACACACAGCATGCCTCAGTCTGTTGCAATATCACACTGGCCTCTGCTGCCACAGGCACGCCTGCATTCCAATTATGACTACCATACCCCTTCCTCTCCCCAGCCTGAGTGAGCAAGTGAGCCCTAATCAGCTGCTGCTTTAACCCCATCCTGTCTGGGTGGGGAAGAGATGCCTGAGGGAAACATACAGAGAGGCAGGGCCAAGACAAAAGCTGAACTCCAGGAGTTGGGTGAACAAAGTAGAGAAAGGGAATTTTCTCCGTACATCCTCAGAAGCAGTGGATTAAATCCCCACTATCCACTTGATGAACCCTACATCTGTGGAATATCTGAATAGACAAGGAATGTTCCTAAAATTGAGGTGGTGGAGTTTGGTAGCAACTGTAGACATGGGGTTTGATTTCTGTGACTGATCTCTTTCAGAGTTTTATGTTTATCTTAGTCTAGTTTTAGTGCTTGTTATCACTGATGGATTTGTGTATTGGTTTTGTTGCACTCTTCTTTTTTTTTTTATTTTAAAAAATTTTGTAAATTTAATTTAATTTTTTTAAATTTTATTTATTTTCTTCCTTTTCTTCTGAGCCATGTGACTGGCAGGGTATTAGTGATCCAGCCGGGTGTCAGGCCGAAGCCTCCAAGATGGGAGAGCCGAGTCCAGGACATTGGACCACCAGAGACCTCCAAGCCCCACATATTATCAATCAATGAGAGTTCTCCCAGAGATCTCTGTCTCAACGCTAAGACACACCTCCACCCAATGGCCAGCAAGCTCCAATGATGGATGCCCCATGCCAACCAGCTAGCAAGACAGAAACACAACCCCATCCATTAGCAGATAGGTTGCTTAACTCATACTAAGTTCACAGACACACCAAAACAAAAACACACCACAGCAGGAGGCCCTGCCCACCAGAAAGACAAGATCTACCTGCACCCACCAGAACACAGACACCAGTTCCCTCCACCAGGAAGCCTTCACAAGCCACTGAACCAAGTTCACCCATTGGAGGCAGACAACAAAAACAACGGGATATATGAACCTACAGCCTGCAAAATGCAGACCCCAAACACAGTAAGCTAAATTAAATGGAAAGGCAGAGAAATAAATATGCAGCAGATGAAGGAGCAAGCTAAAAACCCACCAGACCAAACAAATAAGAGGAAATAGGAAATCTACCTAAAAAAAAAATATGGAGTAATGAGAGTAAAGATGATCCAAAATCCTGGAAATAGAATGGAGGAAACAAAAGAAACATTTAGCAAGGACCTAGAAGAATGAAAGAGCAAACAAACAATGATGAAAAACACAATAAATGAAACTAAAATTCTCTACCAGGAATCAATAACAGAATAACTGAGACAGAAGAACAGAGAAGTGACCTTGAAGATGAAATAGTGGAAATAACTACCACAGAGGAGAATAAAGAGAAAAGAATTAAAAGAATTGAAGACACTCTCAGAGACATCTGGGATAAGACTAAATGCACTAACATTCGAATTATAGGGGTTCCAGAAGAAAAAGAGAAAAAGAAAGGGTCTGAGAAAATATTTGAAGAGATTGTAGTAGAAAACTTCCCTAACATGAGAAAGGAAATAGTCAAATCAAAGAAGCACAGAGAGTCCCATACAAGATAAATCCAAGGAGAAATATGTCAAGACACATACTAATCAAACTATCAAAAAATAAATACAAAGAAAAAATATTAAAAGCAACAAGGGAAAAGCAACAAATAACATACAAGGCAATCCACAAAAGGTTAACAGCTGATATTTCAGCATAAACTCTGCAGGCCAGCAGGGAGTGGCAGGACATATTTAAAGTGATGAAAGGGAAAAACCTACAACCAAGATTACTGTACCCAGCAAGGATCTCATTCAGATTTGATGGAGAAATTAAAACATTTACAGACAAGCAAAAGTTAAGAGAATTCAGCACCACCAAACCAGCTTTATAACAAATGCTAAAGGAACTTCTCTAGGCAGAAAACACAAGATAATGAAAAGACCTCCAATAACAAACCCAAAACAATTAAGAAAATGGTAATAGGAACATACATATTGATAATTACCTTAAATGTAAATGGATGAAATGCTCCTACCAAAAGACATAAACTGGCTGAATGGATACAAAAAGAAGACCCATATATATGCTGTTGACAAGAGACCCACGTCAGACCAAAGGACACATACAGACAGAGCATGAGGGGATGGAAAAAGATATTCCATTCAAATGGAAATCAAAAAAAAAGCTGGAGTAACAATTCTATCAGACAAAATAGACTTTAAAATAAAGACTATTACAAGAGACAAAGAAGGACATTACATAATGATCAAGGGATCAATCCAAGAAGAAGGTACAACAATTGTAAATATCTATGCACCCAACATAGGAGCACCTCAATACATAAGGCAAATGCTAACACCCACAAAAGGGGAAATCGACAGTAACACAATAATAACAGGGGAATTTAACACCCCAATTTCACCAATGGACAGACCATCAAAACTGAAAATAAATAAGGAGACACAAGCTTTAAATAATACCTTAAACAAAGTGGACTTAATTGAATCTTATAGGATATTCCACCCAAAAACAGCAGAATACATTATCTTCTTAAGTGCTCATGGAACATTCCCAGGATAGATAATATAATGGGTTACAAATTAAGCCTCAGTACATTAACAAAAATAAAATCATATCAAGTACATTTTCCAACCACAATTCTATGTGACTAGTATCAATTATAGGAAAAAATAACTGAAAAATACAAACACATGGAGGCTAAGCAATACCCTACTAAATAACCAAGATGTCACTGAAGAAATCAAAGAGGAAATAAAAAAAATACCTAGAAAAAATGACAATGAAAAAATGATGATCCAAAACGTGTGAGATGCACAAAAAGCAGTTCTAGAAGGGAAGTTTATAGCAATACAATCCTATCTCAAGAAACAAGAAAACTCTCAAATAAAACAACGTAACCTTACACCTAAAGAAATTAGAGAAAGAAGAACAAAAATACACAAAGTTAGCAGAAGGAAAGAAATCATAAAGATCATATCAGAAATTAATGAAAAAGAAATGAAGGAAACAATAGCAAAGATCAAAAAACCTAAAAGCTGGTTCTTTGAGAACAACAAAATTGATAAACCATTAACCAGACACATCAAGATAAAAAGGGAGAAGACTCAAATCAACAGAATTAAAAATGAAAAATGAGAAATAACAACAGATACTGTAGAAATACAAAGGACCAAGAGAGATTACTGAAAGCTACTCTATGCCAATAAAATGGACAACCTGGAAGAAATGGACAGATTCTTAGAAAAGCACAACCTTACAAGACTGAAAAAGGAAGAAATAGAAAATATGAACAGACCAATCACAAGCACTGAAATGGAGACTGTGATTAAAACCCTTCCAACAAACAAAAGCCCAGGACCAGATGGCTTCACAGGTGAATTCTATCAAGTATTTAGAGAAGAGCTAACACATATACTTCTCAAACTCTTCCAAAATATAGCAGAGGTAGGAATACTCCCTAAATCATTCTATGAGGCCACCATCACCCTGACACCAAAACTAGAAAAAGATGTCATAAAAAAGGAAAACTACAGGCTAATGTCACTGATGAATATAGATGCAAAAATCCTCAACAAAATACTAGCAAACAGAATCCAACAGCACATTAAAAGGATCATAGAGTATGATCAAGTGGGGTTTATCCCAGGAATGCAAGGATTCTGCAGTATACTCAAATCAATCAATGTGATAAAGCATGTTAACAAATTGAAGGAGAAAAACCATATGATCATCTCAATAGATGCAGAAAAAGTTTTTGAAAAAATTCAACACCCATTTATGACAAAAACCATTAAACAGATCATACATCATGATCAAGTGAGGTTTATCCCAGGAATGCAAGGATCCTTCAATATATGCAAATCATTCAGTGTGATGCACCATAGTAACAAACTGAAGAATAAAATCCATATGATAATCTCAGTAGATACAGAAAAATCTTTTGACAAAATTCAACACCCATTAATGACAAAAAAAAAAAAAAAAAAAACCCCAGAAAGTAGGCATAGAGGGAACTTAACTCAAAATAATCAAGGCCATATATGACAAACCCACAGCCAACATTGTTCTCAATGGTGTAAAACTGAAACCGTTTCCACTAAGATCAGGAACAAGACAAGGTTGTCCACTCTCAATATTATTATTCAACATAGGTTTGGAAGTTTTTGCTACAGCAATCAGAGAAGAAAAAGAAATAAAAGGAATGCAAATCAGAAAAGAAGAAGTAAAGCTGTCATTGATTGCAGATGACATGATAGTATACATAGAGAATCCTAAAGATGCTACAGGAAAACTAGTAGAGCTAATCAATGAATTTGGTAAAATAGCAGGATACAAAATTAATGCACTGAAATCTCCTGCATTCTTATACACTAATTATGAAAAATATGAAAGAGAAATTAAGGAAACACTCCCATTTACCATTGCAAGAGAAACAATAAAATACCTAGGAATAAACCTACCTAAGGAGACAAAAGACCTTTATGCAGAAAACTATAAGACACTGATGAAAGAAATTAAGATGATACAAACAGATGGAGAGATATACCATGATCTGGGATTGGAAGAATCAACATTGTGAAAATAACTATACTACCCAAAGCAATCTACAGATTAAATGCAATCCTATCAAACTACCAATGGCATTTTTCATAGAACTAGAACAAAAAATTTTACAGTTTGTATTGAAACACAAAAGACCCCAAATAGCCAAAGCAATCTGGAGAAAGAAAAACAGAGCTGGAGGAATCAGGCTCCCTGACTTCAGACTATACTATAAAGCTACAGTAACCAGGACAGTATGGTATTGTCACAAACACAGAAATATAGATCAGTGGAACAGGATAGAAAGCCCAGAGATAAATCCACAGAAATATGGTCACCTTATCTTTAATAACGGAGGCAAGAATATGCAATGGAGAAAAGACAGCCTCTTCAATAAGTGGTGCTGGGAAAACTGGACAGCTACAAGTAAAAGAATATAATTAGAACAATCTCTAACACCATACACAAAAATAAGCTCAAAATGGATTAAAGACCTAAATGTAAGGCCAGACACTATCAAACTGTTAGAGGAAAACATAGGCAGAACACTCTATGACATAAATCACAGCAACATCCTTTTTGATCGACCTCCTAGATAAATGGAAATAAAAACAAAAATGAACAATTGGGACCTAATGTAACTTAAAAGGTCTTGCGCAACAAAGGCAACCATAAACAAGATGAAAACACAACCCTCAGAATGGGAGAATATATTTGCAAGTGAAGCAACTGACAAATGATTAATCTCCAAAATACACAAGCCGCTCACGCAGCTCAATATCAAAAGCAAAATACCCAATCCAAAAATGGGTAGAAGACCTAAATAGACATTTCTCCGAAGAAGATATACAGATGGCCAACAAACACATGAAATGATGCCCAATATCACTAATCATTAGAGAAATACAAATCAAAACCACACTGAGGTATCACCTCACACCATTCAGAAAGAGCATCATCAAAATATATGCAAACAATAAATGCTGGAGAGTGTGTGGAGAAAACGTAACCCTCTTTCATTGTTGGTGGGAATATAAATTGGCACAGCCACTATTGAGAAAAGTATGACGGTTCCTTAAAAAACTAAAAATAGAACTACCATATGACCCAACAATCCCACTACTGGGCATATACACTGAGAAAACCATAATTAAAAAATGGTCCTTTGCCATAATATTCATTGCAGCACTATTTCCAGTAGACAGGACATGGAAGAAACCTAAGTGTCCATTGACAGATGAATGGATAAAGAAGATGTGGCACATACATACAATGGAATAGTACTCAGCCATAAAAAGAAATGAAACTGAATTATTTGTAGTGAGGTGGATGAACACAGAGTCTGTCATACAGAGTGAAGTAAGTCAGAAAGAGAAAAACAAATACCATATGCTAGCACATATACATGGAATCTAAAAAAACAAAAAATGGCTCTGATAAACCCAGGAGCAGGCTAGGATAAAGATGCAGACGTAGAGAATGTACTTGAGGGCAAGGGAGGTGGAAGGATAAGCTGGGACGCAGTGAGAGTGCAACATTGACATATATACACTATCAAATATAAAATACATATCTAGTGGGAAGCAGCTGCACAGCACAGGGAGATCAGCTAGGTGCTTTGTGACCACCTAAATAAGTGGGAAAGGGAGTGTGGGAGGGAGGCACAAGAGGGAGGGGACATATGTATACATATAAGTGATTCACTTTGTTATACAGCAGAAACTAATACAACATTGTAAAGCAATTATACTCCAATAAAGATGTTTAAAAAAATGCTTTGTCTATTCAGGGTCTTTTGTGCTTCCATACAAATTTTATGATTTTTTTTTTGTTCTAGTTCTGTGAAAAAAGTCATGGGTATTTTGATAGAGATTGCATTAAATTTGTGGATTGCTTTGGGTAGTATGGACTTATTAACCATATTAATTGTTGCAATCCATAAACATGAATATCTTTCCATTTATTTGTATCTTCTTCAGTTTCCTTCACCAAAGTCTTACATTCTTCAGAGTAAAAATCTTTCACCTCCTTGTTTAAGTTTATTCTTAGGTTTACTATTATTTTTGGTGTAATTGTAAATGGGATTGTTTTCTTAATTTCTATTTCTATATACAGTATCATGTTCTGCAAATAATAACAATTTTACTTCTCCAATTTGGTTGCTTTTAATTTCTTTTTAGTAACTGATTGCTGTGGCTAGAACTTTTAATAATATGTTAAATAGAAATGGTGGGAGTGGGAATCCTTGTCTTGTTCCTGATCTTAGAGGAAAAGCTTTCAGGCTTTCACCAATCAGTATGATGTTAGTGGTGAGTTTTTTTAAAATGGCCTTTATTATGTTGAGATATTCACTCTATACCAACTTTGTTGGGAGTTTTTATCATGAATAGATATTTAATTTTGCAAACGATTTTTCTGCATCTATTGAGATGATCATGTGATTTTTATCCTTGTTTTTCTTTAATGTTGTGTATCACATTGATTGATTTGTGGATATTGAACTATCCCTTCATCCCTGGTATAAATCCCACTTCATCATGGTGTATGGTTGTTTTTATGTATTGCTGAATTTGGTTTGCTAATATTTTGTTGAGGATTTTTTCATCTAGGTTAACAAGGGATATGGGAAAATAATTTTTTTTTTGGCTTCTTTTTCTGGTTTTAATATCAGGGTAATGCTGGCTTCATAGAATGAGTTAGAAAGTGTTCTCTTCTCTTCAATTTTATGGAATTGTTTGAGAAAGATATGAATTAACTCTTTAAATGTTTAGTAGAATTATCCTGTGAAGTGTCCAGTCCTGAACTTTTGTTTGTTGGGGTCTTTTTTATTACAGATTTAATTTAAATACTAGTAACCACTGTATTTGGATTTTCTCTTTCTTCTTGATTCAGTCTTGGAAAATTGTATGTTTCTAGAAATTTATCCATTTATTCTAGGTTGTCCAATCTGTTGGCATATAACTGATCATAGTTCATCAAAATCTTATGATTGTTTGTATTTCTGTGATATCAATTGTAACCTCTCTTTTATTACTAGCTTTCATTTATTTGTACCCACTTTCTTTTTTTCTTAATAAATATTGCTGAAGTTTTATCAATTTTATCTTTTAAAAAAATGCTCTTAGTTTCATTGATATTTTCTATGTTTTGTTTTTGTTGTTTTTTTTGCATCTATTTTATTTATTTCCACTCTGGTCTTTGTTATTTCCTTCCTTCTGCTGACTTTGGGCTTTGATTTTTCTTCTTTTTCTAATTCCTTTTAGATAAAAAAATATGTTGTGTATTTGAGAGTTTTCTTGTTTACTGAGGCAGGCCTTTTTCATTATAAACTTCCCTTATAGAACTATTGCTGCATGCCATGCAGGTTTGGGAAAGTTTTCATTTGTCTCAGTGTATTTTCTTATTTTTTCTTTTATTTCTTCATAGATCCACTGATTTTGTAGTAGCAAGTTATTTAGTCCACATATGCTTTTTATTTCTTTAATTAATTGATTTCTAGTTTGATACCTTTGTGGTCTGAAAAGAGGCTTGATATAATTTCATTTCTCCTAAATTTATTGAAACTTGTTTTGTGGCCTAGAATGTAATCTATCCAGAAAAAGCATCCCATATACACTTGAAGACGGTGTGTATTCTTCTATTTTTTGTTAGAATGTCTTGTAAATATTTAAAGTCCCTCTCTTCTAATGTGTCATTTAAGGCACTCTTCCCTTACTGATTTTCTGTCTGGATGATCTATCCATTGATGTAAGCAGAGTGTAAAATCCTCTACTATTATTCTATTACTGTCATTTTTTCCCTTTATGTCTGTTATTTTTGCTTTATATATTTAGGTATTCCTATATTAGGTACATATATGTTTACCAATGTTAGAGCCTCTTCTTGGATTGATACCTTTATCAATATAGAATGTCCTTCTTTGTCTTTTGTTATAAATTTTGATTTAAAGTCTATTTTTCTAATATGAGTTTTGCCTACCTCAGCTTTATTTTCATTTCCGTTAGCCTGAAATACCTTTCTCCATCTCTTCACTTTAAGTGTTTGTGTGTCTTTGGCTCTGAAGTGAGTGTCTTGTAGGTAGCATATAGATGTCTTTTTTTGATTTTTAAACCCAATCACCTATGCTATGTCTTTTAATTGGAGAATTCAGTCCATTTACATTTAAAGAGATTACTAGTAAGTATGTACTTACTGCTATTTTGTTACTTGTTTTCTGTTTTTTTTTTTTTTTTTTTTTTTTTTTTTTTGTAGTTCTGCCCTGTTCTTTTCTTCTTCTTTTAGTCTCTTCCCTGTTGTTCAATGATTTTATTTAATATTATGTTTGGACAAATTTCTCTTTAATTTTTGTGTATCTATTGTAGTTTTTTGACCTGTGGTTGCCATGAAGTTTATATGTATCAACCTATAACTATATCTACTTGTTTTAAGCTGATAATCATTTAGGTTTAAACATATTCTAAAATATCAATATTTTTACTCCCTCTCATCATTTTATGCTTTTGACATCATATTCTATACTTTCATATCTATCCCTTAACTCTTAATTGCAGTTTTAGTTGGTTTTAAATCTTTGTCTTTTAACCTCCATACTAGTTTATTAAGTAGTTGATACAATTCCTTTCCCACATATTTTCCTTTATCAGTGAGAATTTTTACTTCATACATTTTCTTATTTCTTATACTGGTCTTTTCCTTTGTGCTTAAATAAGACCCTTTTTCATTTCTTGTAAGGTCAGCTTAGTTGTGATGAACTCTTAGTTTTTGCTTGTCTTGGAAATTCTTTCTCCTTCAGTTCTGAATGATAACCTTTCTAGTTAGAGTGTCTTAGTTTGTAAGCTTTTTTTTTTTCAGCACTTTGAATATATCATTCCACTCCCTTCTGGCCTGCAAAGTTTCTGCTGAAAAATCAGCTAATAGCCTTAAGGGGGTTCCCTTGTATGTGACTCTTCATTTTTGCCTTGCTGCATTTAAAATTCTGTCTTTAAATTTTTCCATTTTAATTATGATGTATCTTGGTGTGCGTATCTTTGGATTCATCTTGTTTGGGACTCGCTATGCATTCTGGACCTTGACATCTGTTTCCTTCCTCAGATTCAGGAGGTTTTCAGCCATAATTTCATCAAATAACTTTTATGTTCCTTTCTCTCTCTTTTCTCCTTCTGGCATCCTTATAATGCCAATGTTAATATGCTTGTAGGTGTCCAAAAGTTATCTTAAACTATCTTCTTTAAAAAAAAAATGTTTTCTTTTGGGACCTCCCTGGTGGCACAGTGGTTAAGAATCCACCTGCCAATGCAGGGGATTTGTAGGGTTTGATCCCTGGTCTGGGAAGATCCCCCATGCTGTGGAGCAACTAAGCCCGTAAGACACAACTACTGAAGCCCATATGTCTAGAGCCCTAGCCACAACTACTGAAGCCCGTGTGCCTAGAGCCCATGCTCCACAACAAGAGAAGCCACTACAATGCGAAGCCCATGCCACAACAAAGTGTACCCCTCCCACTCACCACAACTACAGAAAGTCTGTGCACAGCAACAAAGGCCCAACGCAGCCAAAAATAAAATAAATTAATTTTAAATAAATAAATAATAAAAAGCTTAAAAAAAGTTTTCTTTTCTTTTTGCTGTTTTTATTGAATGATTTTTTACTATTCTAGCTTTTAGATTGCTTATGCATTCTCCTGTATCACCTAATCTGCCTGCATCACCTAATCTGCTGTTAATTCCTTATAGTGCATTTTTTCATTTCAATTATTTTATTCTTCAGCCCTGACTAATTTTTATAAAATATTCTTAGTTCTTTCTTGAAGTTCTCACTGTGTACCTCTATCCTTTTCCTGAGTTCAGTGAATATTTTATTACTATTGCTTTGAAGTGTTTATCAGGTAAATTATTTATCTCCATTTCATTAGGGTTTTTTTCCTGAGGTTTTATTTTTTCTTTCATTTGAAACATACTCCTCTGTCTTCTAATTTTATTTAACTTTCTCTGTTTGTCTCTATGAAATTAAGCAAAACATTTACCTATTCTGGTCTTGAAGGTGTGTCTGGGTGGGAGCATCCCTAAGCAGTCTGTGTGTGTCCAGTGGCTTTGGTGGGAGAGCAGGGTCTGAAGTGAGCATGGGTTGCATCTTCTCTTGGGCGTATGTTAGCAGCTACCACTTTGGTGGGAGGTAGGACTGGAGTCAGAGGGGCTAGAGCTGCAGCCAAGTGTGAGAGCAGATTTTCTCAGTCTCCATGGTGGTTGCTACCCTACTGGGAGGTAGGGCCAAGGCCCAAGTGGCTGGAGCAGGAGCCTTAAAGGAGTGGAGTTTCTCTCTTTTGTGATGGTAGTCTTCACCTTTGTCAGAGGTGGGGTTGGGGCCTGAGCATTTGGAGTCACACTTCTGAGCTGGCTCCACTTTTTCCCTAGGGCACATTCACATGATAACAATGGCAGTCTCCCCACTAGAAGGGAGCAGTTCCAGAGCAAGAGACAGTGGAGCAGGAGCCCAGTGTGGGCTGGAGGCTGCCTGAGGTGTTTCTGGAAGACTGACCAGAGCACAAGACAGTTTTCTATCAGCGATCTCTGTGCTGGAACTAACAGCAAGCAAGTCTGTGCATGCACTCTTCAAGTACAGAGTCTTGGTTTCTTCCAGCCCTCCAGTAAACCCCAATGGTTTTCAAGCCAGGTAAGAGGGCTTGTCTTCCCTGTGCTGGTCCGCAGGGCTGGATGCATATTAATGGACTCAAATCCCTCACACTTTAGTTAAGATTCCTGAGCCTGTGCTATCCCCTTCCACTTCTGTGTCACCCACTAGATATGTGTGTCCTGAGTAAATTACTTCTCCTCCCCTTCTACCAGATGCCTTGGGTTTCATTCTTTATAGCCTTGGTTGTAGAACTGTTCTTCTAGTCTTCAGGTCATTCTCAGTGAGAGTTTTCTATATGTAGTTTTCATTTTGACGTGTTCAGTGAGCTCAGGGTCCTTTTTACTTCACCATCTTGATCCCCACCCCCCAGAAGTTCTCTTCTGATTGCTCTGATTTTATCAGTGAAATAGAAATCAAGGTAAATAGCTAAAAATGAGGACATAAGGCACAAGAAGTTTTGGAGAGAGAAGTTATGAAAGGATTATTCAGAAAATATACAGATGTAAACTCTAAAAGTGTTTAGAGCAGACATGGCAATGGCAGACACAGTTACTGTGTTAAATACCTTCTATTTACCTTCCTGCACCCCATGAATCACCAGCATGTTCTCTACTTATATAGATTATATCTCTTTCTTTAGGTTTTCAGTTGGGTTCAGCTAATGGGAAATTACCAAAGAATACTGAAGAGACAAAAAAAAGTTAGGTCAAAGTATTAATTCCTCAAAATATGCCTCTCTCAGAGACAACTTTAGTTGGCTGTGTCTCAAGTAAGTCAATGCTCTTATTTATTTATTTTTTTTTTTTTATTTTGGGTCTTCGTTACTGCGTGCAGACTTTCTCTAGTTGGCGTGGGGGCTACTCTTCGTTGCAGTGCATGGGTTTCTCGTTGTGGTGGCTTCTCTTGTTGTGGAGCACAGGCTCTTGGCATGCAGGCTTCAGTAGTTGTGGCATGTGGGCTCAGTAGTTGTGGCTTGTGGGCTCTAGAGTGCAGGCTCAGTAGTTGTGGATCACTGGCTTAGTTGCTCCATGGCATGTGGGATCTTCCCAGACCAGGGCTCGAACCCGTGTCTCCTGCACTGGCAGGAGGATTCTTAACCACTGCACCACCAGGGAAGACCTCAATGCTCATGTTAAGATAGACTTTCTTCATTTAGTTTCCATTAACCCTTCCTTGCCCTTGGCCCTTTAGGCTTAGTATTGGTAAAATGTTTCCTAGCGCTAGTACTGAACTTTCCCATACACCATGTATGTACCTTTGAATCCGTTCCTTTACTTGAAACGTAACGATTTAAAGTATCTTTATATGAGAGTGTGATGTTCTTCTTGTTGGAACCTGAATAATAAAACTACAGGTACTATTCACTTGACATTTTTTCACTGAATAAGTGAAATGTATAGATTCCTTAAAGTTGGGATGAGCCTAGTTAAACTCATACTTGGGATGAGTCTAGTGGACCCCCAGTGTCTAAGATCAGGTTAGTTTGTCATACTCTCTGATAACTGAGCCCATTCTCTCTAGTTTTTCTGTATAGTCTAACATGTTTGTTGTCCTCTAGAAAAAAACTTGTCCTTTAAGCTCATTACAGGATTTGTGTTAGGGGTGTTAGGGGCAGAATGGTAGCAGATGTCCACTGAGAAGTCTGAAAGTTTTACCAACTACCTTCTTGCCCGACCTAATACATAACAACCTCCTTTGAGTTTAAAACAGATTTGTTTTCTTCACATTGCCCAATAATGCATCATTTAAAAACAAAAACAGACCAAAACAAAAAACCCAAACTTTCACCATATAGCAAGATCTTATCACATTTATTTCTTAGCCATCTGATCTCAAGTCCCTTCTTTGGATTCTTTTTAATTGATTCTTTATCCTTAACATCCAACCTCATCCTTTCTATTCTTCTTCACCATCCTTCAACATTCTAACTGGAAGATATGCTAAGCTTCAATGTTGGAATACCTTGGATTGGTAATCTAGACCTGATTTTTCTACCACTGTTTATTTGTGCATGTTATTTAACTTACCTGAACCTCTATTTCCTTTATCAATAATAATTATAATAATAATAATACTTTTCTGAAAGTGGTTTAATAAAGATTAAATATGATAATCTATATAAAGGACATAATACCAAACAATAATTCAATATATATTAGCCCTCTTTTCTTTTATCTATACCTCATTTCATGGTGATCTATGCAGCTAAACTTCTAACATTAGAATAATTTCAGGACAGCAATTATAACATACACCATATTTTTATAAGTACCATAAATGCAACACTAAGAATTTAGAAACATTTAAAAGGAGCTATGTTTCTAATTAAAATGTCATAGCTATATTTTGTTACCTCAACATAAATTCCATATGTGTTGGTGAGAGAGGAATAGGGGATATTCTTTCAACTAACTAAGCAGCTGAGGATGGAGAATATTTTAACTTCAAAACCCAAAGTAGTGCTATGTTAAATTAAGAATAATTCATTTTGATGAGATGGGAAAGGAAGCATTGTCAAATATATGATAAAATAATAATTTTAAATTTGAGAAGGAAAACCTTGCTTTGAGTTGTATATGTATAAAAGATAAATCAACAACAAAAAGTTGTCTTTTTTGTCTATAAATGTTTAAGATAGCATGTCATGGTTCTTTTTTAATACTGTGCTGTTCCAGATCATCCCACTGGACAAACACCAGCTGAGCTTTTTTTCTGAAATAACATAGAAATTCAAGGCTTGACTTCAAAAAGCACTAGATTTCATTCTGTACATGGAAAAATCTTCCTAAAATAGTGGAAAGAAAATGCCAAGAAGTTCTACTTCAGTCTTCATACTTCAAAAAATACTTCAAAATGAATAATTCTATTTATTACTGAAACACAATAAGAAGGGTTCAAGAATAAGACTGACTTACCTGGATTACATATATAAATTAACTGAAATGCTGAAATAATAAGATTTAAGATGCACACATTGCTTTTCCTCAACAATGGTTCCAGAGAAAAACCTTTCAGTATCAAAGACTTACTAAAAGAATGAAGCATTTGTATTCTACACGTAAAATTGATGATGATATTCTTCTATTCTAGGCTCATTCATGCTTTAAAAGGCTATAAGAAAATATTCATAAAACTGAATTAAAAGTATTTAATTCAGCTAATATTATTGGTTTATTATTAGGATTATTGTAATTCTATTCTGGAAAGGGATAAATATTCATTAATTGGAATTTTTGGAAAAGATGTAGAGAAAATATATGTCACAATGAGAGTTTTCTGTACTTGTGAACTAGAGATAATAATCCAAAATACTCATAAAAAAGATACAAATGCACAGTGAATATAAAAATAAGTTTTAAAATAACATACTTTTATTCATTATTTTCCCAATAGAATAAATTTATTCATATATTAAAAATTAAGCATTAACAATTTCTAGAATGCTCATTTTATCACATCAGAAAATAATGTTAAACCAATGATCCTGCCTTCCTATTATTGATCAAAAATGATTTTTGAATTCTTATAGTGTGAAAGGCATTACTTTTTGTGTACAGATACTTTTCCTTCAAGTAGACAAACATTCTCTGATATCTAAAATTTTTAATAAAGGTATACTTTCTAGTTTAAATGATAGTTAATTAAGCATTAAATACCAAACTCTTTATAATCATTAAAAGTTGTGACATTCTTTTGCTTCCATCTAGCTGTATATCAATGTGAATGACTCTCAATTAGCTGAGTTTTAATTAATTCATTTATAAAATGAGAGAAATGGTTTATATTATCTCCAAAGTCTATTTCAGTTAAAGAAGATCAAAGAACAGAGAGAGAGTTAAACTGTTTCATAGAAAGAAATTCTGTAGTTCTCTAATAAGGAATACAATTTTACAAACAAATTTTCTAAATGCTTTTTTAAACACTGAGTTAAAGTAAAAACCTAATTTCTGCTTAAGCACAGTGAATTAAAAACATCTCCCTGGAACTGAAAGCAGAATAATTTATTGAAAATCTTTATAAGGAATGCCAGACTTCAGAACCATTTTCCCACCATTTTGCCTCTACAGCCAGAATTTGGTCCTTGGCACTTGTCAGTAGGGAACAGGAGGTTTAGCTCTAGTGAGATGGAAACAGAATCTTTGGTCTGTTAAAAAGCAAGTCACCACAGTGATTATGTGAAAGTCCACATATTCAACAGTGAGAAACCTGCCCCTCTCTACTGATTCCCCTCAGAGTTGACACCATAGGCAAGAGGCTTGTGTAGTCCCAGAGCCCACACTCAGAAGGGTCCTACTCTTGGTTTAATACTTTGCTCTTGCTTCCTTAAAATTCCTAATATTTTTTTAGCAAGGCATCCTTAAATAATGCAGCTGGTCCTGTTTCCCCTTCTTGCCCCCCAAATCCTGGGTGCCAGATTTACAATCACTGCAGGAGAATGCAGAACTTTTCTCTGGGGGAAATTATCTTGCTGGAAAGAAAAATCCTCAAGATGCCAATCCTGAGGGTAATTCATGGAATGGCCAGGTTGCAGCCCAATTAGCCTATAGACAGGCCACACATTAAAGAAGTCTCCTCCACTACCACCACACCCACACACACAGCTTCAAACAGGATTTTAGTGCCTCACTCTCATAAATGAACAAGGAGCCAACAATCACCCAATACTGAAGAAAAATCCCAAATATGGAAGGGAGTGACTGAGATACACAAACAGAAAAGAAGGAACTTAGATAAAGACAAAATGTAGGGAGCATATGTTTAAATATATAAAA
The DNA here is from genome assembly GCF_937001465.1 of Orcinus orca. Classification (NCBI taxonomy): domain Eukaryota; kingdom Metazoa; phylum Chordata; class Mammalia; order Artiodactyla; family Delphinidae; genus Orcinus; species Orcinus orca. Next base: position 41,715,583 of record NC_064576.1, on the reverse strand, counting down.
AATGATAAAAATTGTGTATATTTCATTCATGAACTAAATAACACATTGCTATTTTAAACACATAATCAAAATAAACACTCTAAGAGAAAAAAAAAAGAACTTTGTGAACAACATAATAGCAAAAATTACAATAAATATTGGAATGCATAATTGAGAATATCTTCCCAATAATAGAATAAAAACACAGAGATAATGAGAGAGATTAGGCAAGGAATATAAATCAATAAATGTGATACAATATCCAAATAATAAGGTAAAAAAATTGCAGAGAAGAAAATTCACAAAAAGAGTCTCAGAAGGGAAAGAGAAAATTTCCTGATAAATAAACCCCAATGAGCATCCATAATAATTTTAAAATATAAAAAAATTAAAAATACTTCAGGGTGATTGGTTCAAGATGGTGGAGTAGAAGGAAGTGCACTCACTCCCTTTTGTGAGAACACCGGAATCACAATTAACTGCTGAGCAATCATTGACAGGAAGACACTGGGACTCACCAAAAAAGATACCCCACATCAAAAGACAAAGGAGAAGCTGCAATGAGATGGTAGAAGGGGGTGAAATCACAATAAAAACAAATCCCATAACCACTGGGTGAGTGACTCACAAACTGGAGAACAATTATACCACAGAAGTCCACCCACGGGAGTAAAAGTTCTGGGCCCTACATCAGGCTTCCCAACCTGGGGGTCCGGCAACAAGAGGAGGAATTCTGAGGGAATCAGACTTTGAAGTCTAGTAGGATTTGATTGCAGAACTTTGACAGGACTGGGGGAAACAGAGACTCTATTGTTGGAGGGCACACACAAAGTAGTGTGTGCATCAGGACCAGTGGTCCCAGAGTACACTAACCAGACATACCTTTTAGTGTTTGAGGGTCTCTTTCAGAGGCAGAGGCATGGCTGTGGCTCATCGTGGGGACAAGGACCCTGGCAGAAGAAGTTAGGGGAAGTAACCCTTGGCATGAACCCTCCTAGAGTCTGCCATTAGCCCCACCAAAGAGCCAATAGGCTCCAGTGTTGTATTGCCTCAGGCCAAACAACCAACAGGGAGCGAACTCAGCCCCATCAATTAGCAGACAAGTGGAGTAAAGTTTTACTGAGCTCTGCCCAACAGAGCAACACCCAGCTCTACCCACCACCAGTCCCTTCCATCAGGAAGCTTGCACAAGCCTCTTAGATAGCCTCATTCACCAGAGAGAAGACAGCAGAATCAAGAAAATCTACAGTCCTGAAGCCTGTGGAATGAAAAACACATTCACAGAAAGGTAGACAAAAAGAAACAGCAGAAGACTATGTACCAGATGTAGGATCAAGATAAAATCCCAGATAAACAAATAAATGAAGTGGAGATAAGAAAAATTCCAGAAAAATAATTCAGAATAATGATAGTGAAGATGATCTAGGACCTCAGAACAAGAATGGAGGCAAAGATCGAGAAGATGTAAGAAATGGTTAACAAAGAACTGGAAGAATTAAAGAACAAACACCTAAAAGAATGAAAGAACAAACAAACAGAGATGAACAGTATAATAAGGGAAATGAAAACAAAATACACTAGGAGGAATCAATAGCCGAATAACTGAGGCAGAAGAATGGATAAGTGACATGGAAGACAGAATGGTGGAATTCACGCCATGGAGTAGAATGAAGAAAAAGAATGAAAAGAAATGAAGACAGCCTAAGAGACCTCTGGGACAGCATTAAACATACTAATATTCACATAATAGGGATCCCAAAAGGAGAAAAGAGAAATGACCCTAGAAAATATTGAAGAGATTATAGTTGAAAAGTTTCCTAACATGGGAAAGGAAATAGCCACCCAATTCCGGGAAGCACAGAGAGTCCTGGCAGGATAAACCCAAGGAGAAACATGTCGAGACACACATTAATCAAATTGACAAAAATTAAAGACAAAGAAAACTTATTAAAAGCAAAAAGGGAAAAATGACAAATAACATAAAAGGGAACTCCCATAAGGTTAACAGCTGATTTCTCAGCAGAAACTCTACAAGCCAGAAGGGAGTGGCACAATATATTTAAAGTGATGAAAGGGATGAACCTACAACCAAGATCACACTACCTAGCAAGGATCTCATTCAGATTCAACAGACAAATCAAATATTTTACAGACAAGCAAAAGCTAAGAGAATTCAGCACCACAAAATGAGCTCTACAACAAATGTTAAAGGAACTTCTCTAAGTGGGAAACACAAGAGAAGAAAAGTACCTACAAAAGCAAACCCCAAACAATTAAGAAATGGTAATAGGAACATACATATCATTAACTACCATAAATGTGAATGGATTAAATGCTCCAACCAAAAGACACAGCCTTGCTGAATGGATACAAAAACAAGACCCATATATATGCTGTCTACAAGAGACCCACTTAAGACCTAGGGACACATACAGACTGAAAGTGTGGGGATGGGAAAAGATATTCCATGAAAATGGAAATCAAAGGAAGTCTGGAGAAGCAATACTCATATCAGATAAAATAGACTTTAAAATAAAGAATGTTACAAGAGACAAGGAAGGACACTACATAATGATCAAGGGACAATCCACGAAGAAGATATAACAATTATAAATATATATGCACCCAACATAAAAGCACCTCAATACATAAGGCAAATACAGCTATAAAAGAGGAAATTGACAGTAACACATTAATAGTGGGGGATTTTAACACCTCACTTACAACAATGGACAGATTATCCAGACAGAAAATTAATAAGGAAATAAAAGCTTCAAATGAAAAAATAAACCAGATAGATTTAATTGATATTTATAGGCTATTCCACCCTAAAACAACAAAATACACTTTCTTCTCAAGTGCACACAGAAAATTCTCCAGGAGAGATTACATCTTGGGTCACAAATCAAGCCTCAGTAAATTTAAGAAAATTGAAATCATATCAAGCATCTTTTCTGACCACAATGTTATGAGATTAGAAATAAGTTACAGGGAAAAAATCCCGTAAAAATAGAAACACATGGAGGCTAAAAGATATGTTACTAAATAACCAAGAGAACACTGAAGAAATCAAAGAGGAAATCAGAAAACACATAGACACAAAAGACAATGAAAGCACAATGATCCCAAACCTATGGGTTGCAACAAAAGCAGTTCTAGGAGGGCAGTTTATAGCAATACAATCTTACCTCAAGAAACAAAACTCAAATAAACAATCTAAAATTACCCCTAAAGGAACTAGAGAAAGAAGAACCAACAAAACCCAAAGTTAGTAGAAGGAAAGAAATTATTAAGTTCAGAGCAGAAATAAATGAAATAGGAACAAAGAAAACAATAGTAAAGATCAATAAAACTGAAAGCTGGTTGTTTGAGAAGATAAACAAAATTGATAAACTTTTAGGCAGACTCATCAATAAAAAGAGGCAGAGGACTCAAATCAATAAAATTAGAAATGAAAATGGAGAAGTTACAAGGGACACTGCAGAAATACAAAGCACCCTAAGAGACTACTACAAGCACATCTACGCCAATAAAATGAACAATGATCTGACCGAGGACCGTTGGAGAGCATCAGAGGAGAGGGGATTAAGAGCACTGCTTAAAGGAGCTCCAGAGATAGGCATGAGCTGCAGCTATAGCGCGGGCCCCAGAGATGAGCATGAGATGCTAAAGCCGCTGCTGCCGCCACCAAGAAGCCTGTGTTTGAGCACAGGTCACTATCCACACCTCCCCTCCTGGGAACCTGTGAAGCCCGCCATTGCCAGGGTCCCCTGATCCAGGGACAAAATCCCCGGGAGAATGCACAGCATGCCTCAGGCTGGTGCAATGACACACAGGCCTCTGCCACCGCAGGCTCACCCCTCAACTGAACCCTTTCCCCACCCCGCATGGCCTGAGTGAGCCAGAGCCCCCGAATCAGCTGCTCCTTTAACCTCGTCCTGTCTGAAAGAACAGATGCCCTCCGGCAACCTACATGCAGAGGTGGGGCCAAATCCAAAGCTGAACCCCTGGAGCTGAGGAACAAATAAGAGAAAGTGAAATCTCTCCCAGCAGCCTCAGAAGAAGCAGATTAAATCTCCACAATCAACTTGATGTACCCTGCATCGGTGGAATACCTGAATACACAATGAATCATCCCATCGAGGAGGTGAACTTTGAGAGCAAGATATATTATTTTTTCCCCTTTTCCTCTTTTTGTGAGTGTGTATGTGTATGCTTCTGTGTGAGATTTTGTCTGTATAGCTTTGCTTTCACCATTTGTCCTAGGGCTGTCTGCCCGTTTCTTTTTTTTCTGGTTTGTTTGTTTGTTTTACTTAAATTTTTTTTTCCTTAATAACTATTTTTTATTTTAATAATTTTATTTTATTTTATCTTACTTTATTTTATTTTATCCTCTTTCTTTCTTTCTTTCTACTTTTTCTCCCTTTTATTCTGAGCCGTGTGGATGAAAGTCTCTTGGTGCTACAGCCAGGAGTCAGTGCTGTGCCTCTGACATGGGAGAGCCAACTACAGGACACTGGTCCACAAGAGACCTCACAGCTCCACATAATATAAAATGGCAAACATCTACCAGAGATCTCCATCTCAACACCAACACCCAGCTTCACTCAACGACCAGCAACCTACAGTGCTGGACACCCTATGCCAAACAACTAGCAAGACAGGAACACAACCCCACCCATTAGCAGAGAGGCTGCCTAAAATCATAATAAGGCCACAGACACACCAAAACACACCACCAGACATGGATCTGCTCAGCAGAAAGACAAGATCCAGCCTCATCCACCAGAACACAGGCACTAGTCCCCTCCACCAGGAAGCCTACACAACCTACTGAAAAAACCTTAGCCACAGGGGGCAGACACCAAAAATAACAAGAACTAAGAACCTACAGCCTGCAAAAAGGAGACTCCAAACACAGTAAGATAAGCAAAATGAGAAGACAGAGAAACACACAGCAGATGAAGGAGTAAGGTAAAAACCCAACAGACCTAACAAATGAAGAGAAATAGGCAGTCGACCTGAAAAAGAATTCAGAATAATAACAGTAAAGATGATCCAAAATCTTGTAAATAGAATAGAGAAAATGCAAGAAACATATAACAAGGACCTAAAAGAACTAAAGAGGAAACAAGCAATGATGAACAACACAATAAATGAAATTAAAACTACTCTAGAAGGGATCAATAGCAGAATAACTGAGGCAGAAGAACGGATAAGTGACCTTCAAGATAAAATAGTGGAAATAACTACTGCAGAGCAGAATAAAGAAAAAAGAATGAAAAGAACTGAGGACAGTCTCAGAGACCTCTGGGACAACATTAAACACACCAACATTTGAATTCAAGGGGTACCAGAAGAAGAAGAGAAAAAGAAAGAGACTGAGAAAATATTTGAAGAGATTATAGTTGAAAACTTCCCTTATATGGGAAAGGAAATAGTTAATCAAGTCCAGGAAGCACAGAGAGTCCCATACAGGATAAATCCAAGGAGAAACACGCTAAGACACATATTAATCAAACTATCAAAAATTAAATACAAAGAAAACATTTTAAAAGCAGCAAGGGAAAAACAACAAATAACACACAAGGGCATCCCCATAAGGTTAACAGCTGATCTTTCAGCAGAAACTCTGCAAGCCAGAAGGGAGTAGCAGGACATATTTAAAGTCATGAAGGAGAAAAACCTGCAACCAAGATTACTCTACCCAGCAAGGATCTCATTCAGATTTGATGGAGAAATTAAAACCTTTACAGAAAACGAAAATTTGAGAGAGTTCAGCACCACCAAACCAGCTTTACAACAAATGCTAAAGGAATTTCTCTAGTCAAGAAACACAAGAGAAGGAAAAGACCTACAAAAACAAACCCAAAACAATTAAGAAAATGGGAATAGGAACATACATATTTATAATTACCTTAAATGTAAATGGATTAAATGCTCCCACCAAAAGACACAGACTGGCTGAAAGGATACAAAAATAAGACCCAAATAAATGCTCTCTACAAGAGACCCACTTCAGACACAGGGACACATACAGACTGAATGTGAGGGGATGGAAAAAGATATTCCATGAAAATGGAAATCAAAGGAAAGCTGGAGTAACAATCTCATATCAGACAAAATAGAGTTTAAAATAAAGACTATTACAAGAGACAAAGAAGGACACTACATAATGATCAAGGGATCAATCCAAGAAGAAGACATAACAATTGTAAATATTTATGCACCCAACATAGGAGCACCTCAATACATAAGGCAAATACTAACAGCTATAAAAGGGGAAATCGACAGTGACACATTAATAGTAGAGGAGGACTTTAACACCCCACTTTCACCAATGGACAGATCATCCAAAATGAAAATAAATAAGGAAACACAAACTTTAAATGATACATTAAACATGATGGATTTAATTGATATTTATAGGACATTCCATCCAAAAACAACAGAATACACATTTTTCTCAAGTGCTCATAGAACATTCTCCAGGATAGATCATATCTTGGGTCACATATCAGGCCTTGGTAAATTTAAGAAAAGTGAAATTGTATCAAGTATCTTTTCCGACCACAACACCATGAGACTAGATATCAATTACAGGAAAAGATCTGTACAAAATACAAACACATGGAGGCTAAACAATAAACTACTTAATAACGAAGTGATCACTGAAGAAATCAAAGAGGAAATCAAAAAATACCTAGAAGCAAATGACAGTGGAGACACAAAGACCCAAAACCTATGGGATGCACCAAAAGCAGTTCTAAGACAGAAGTTTATAGGAGTACAATCCTACCTTAAGAAACAAGAAACATCTCTAATAAACAACCTAACTTGCACCTAAAGCAACAAGAGAAAGAAGAACAAAAAAACCCCAAAGTTAGCAGAAGGAAAGGAATCATAAATATCAGATCAGAAATAAATGAAAAAGAAATGAAGGAAATGATAGCAAAGATCAATAAAACTAAATGCTGGTTCTTTGAGAAGATAAAATTGATAAACCATTAGCCAGACTCATCAACAAAAAAAGGGAGAAGACTCAAATAAATAGAATTAGAAATGAAAAAAGAGGAGTAACAACTGATACTGCAGAAATTCAAAAAATCATGAGAGATTACTATAAGGTACTCTATGCCAATAAAATGGACAACCTGGAAGAAATGGACAAATACTTAGAAATGCACAAACTGCCAAGACTGAATCAGGAAGAAATAGAAAATATGAACAGACCAATCACAAGTGCTGAGATTGAGACTGTGATTAAAAATCTTCAAACAAACAAAAGCCCAGGACCAGATGGCTTCACAGGCGAATTCTATCAAACATTTAGAGAAGAGCTAACACCTATCCTTCTCAAACTCTTTCAAAATATAGCAGAGGGAGGAGCACTCCCAAACTCATTCTACAAGGTCGCCATCACCCTGATACCAAAACCAGACAAAGATGTCACAAAGAAATAAAACTACAGGCCAATATCACTGATGAACATAGATGCAAAAATCATCAACAAAATACTAGCAAACAGAATCCAACAGCACATTAAAAGGATCATACACCATGATCAAGTGGGGTTAATTCCAGGAATGCAAGGATTCTTCAATATACGCAAATCAATCAACATGATACACCATATTAAGAAAATGAAGGAGAAAATCCATATGATCAACTCAATAGATGCAGAGAAAGCTTTCGACAAAATTCAACACCCATTTACGATAAAAACCCTCCAGAAAGTAGGCATAGAGGGAATTTTCCTCAACATAATAAAGGCCATATATGACAAACCCACAGCCAACACCATCCTCAATGGAGAAAAACTGAAACCTTTCCACAAAGATCAGGAATAAGACAAGGTTGCCCACTCTCACCACACTTATTCAACATTATTTTGGAAGTTTTAGCCACAGCAATCAGAGAAGAGGAAATAAAAGGAATCCAAATTGGAAAAGAAGAAGTAAAACTTTCACTGTTTGCAGATGACATGATACTATACATAGAGAATCCTAAAGATGCTGCCAGAAAACTACTAGACCTAAGCAATGAATTTAGTAAAGTAGCAGGATACATCATCAAAAAATCTAGAAACAATAAATGCTGGAGAGGGTGTGGAGAAAAGGGAACACTCTTGCACTGCTGTTGGGAATGTGAATTGGTACAGCCACTATGAGAACAGTATGGATTCCATAAAAACTACAAATAGAACTACCATATGACCCAGCAATCCCACTACTGGGCATATACCCTGAGAAAACCATAATTCAAAAAGAGTCATGTAGCAAAATGTTCATTGCAGCTCTATTTACAATAGCCAGGATATGGAAGCAACCTAAATGACCATCATTGGATGAATGGATAAAGAAGCTGTGGCACAGATATACAATGGAATATTACTCAGCCATAAAAAGAAACGAAACTGAGTTATTTGTAGTGAGGTGGATGGACCTAGTGTTTGTCATACAGAGTGAAGTAAGTCAGAAATGAAAGACAATTACCGTATGCTAACACATATATATGGAATCTAAGGGAAAAAAATGTCATGAAGAACCTAGGGGTAAGACAGGAATAAAGACACAGACCTACTGGAGAACGCACTTGAGGATATGGGGAGTGGGAAGGGTAAGCTTTGGCAAAGTGAGAGAATGGTATGGACATATATACACTACCAAACATAAAATAGATAGCTAGTGGGAAGCAGCTGCATCAGCTGTTTTGTGACCAGCTAGAGGGGTGTTGTAGGGAGGGTGGGAGGGAGGGAGATGCGAGAGGGAAGAGTTATGGGAACATATGTATATGTATAACTGATTCATTTTGTTATAAAGCAGAAACTAACACACCATTGTAAAGCAATTATACTCCAATAAAGATGTTAAAAAAAAAAAAAAAGAATCCTCCTGTCAATGAATGCAGGGGACACGGATTTGATCCCTGGTCCAGGAGTATCCCACATGCCAAGGAGCAGCTAAGCCTGTGCACCACAACTACTGAGCCTGCACTCTAGAGCCTGCAAGCCACAACTATTGAGCCTGCATGCCACAAGTACTGAAACCCGTGCACCTAGAGCTCATGCTCCACAACAAGAGAACCCACTTCAGTGAGAAACCTACCACTGCAACAAAGATTAGACCTCACTCGCCACAACTAGAGAAAGCCTGCCTGCAGCAAGGAAGACCCAATGCAGCCAAAAATAAATAAATAAACTAAAAAAAAAAAAAAAGAACGTCCAGACAGTGTGAGTGTGTTTCCTGCTGGGACAAGGCAGAGATATCTCCATCCAGGCTTGCTCACCTCCTGGCTGCTTAGAGGTCCTCCCTTAGGATTCTGAGGTTGATCCTCATTCATATAAACCCAGCCCCCCACTCTGCCTACCTGTCAGCCCTAGGAGGGGCCTTCTCTGCCCAAGCCAGACCTGGCTGTCCTTGCCAGCTCAGTGGATCCACGTGGCCTTGGCTCCAGGCAAATTCCCTGGCTCAGGTTCTTCGGAGGGTGAACAAATAAGCACTCATCTACTGTCAGTCCACTCAGACGTGAAATCCTTCAGGGTCTAAACTCTGAAAATGAACAGGATTAACGTAAGAATAATGCACCAGTGTTTCTAACACTTGCCCTCTGAATGGCAATGGGCTTGCTCATCATTACCCTCCCTTTCACCCACTAACCATATTTGACTTAGCTTTTGATGTGAATTATATCACCCAGAAGGATGTGTAAAACATGTATGAATGGTTTAAACAACAAATTAGAAATTGCACAACCACATAACCACACCCAATGAGGAATGTTGCCAGGATCCCACCCCATCCCCATTGTGTTGTGGACCCCCTTTTCCCAATAAAAATCCTCTCTTTTCCCCAGAGGTACTCTGACTCCATGGAACATATTTTCTTGCTTTGCTTTATACTTTATCACCTATGTATGATTCTCTGTAATTTCACTTTGCTTGCTTTTGAACTTATATACATAGGATGGTGATGTATATATTATTTGGGGTCTTGCTTCTTTGCTAAATATTGTGAGATTCATCATGTTGTGTGAAACTAGTCTGTATTTTGTTTGCTGTTTGGTATTCCATTGTATGAATACTGTAATTTTATCATTTCTACTGTTATGGGATATTTGGGTTGTTTTCTTTATTTATCTTACTGTGAAAAATGCTGCTATAAACCTTAAAAAAAAAAGAAAAAAAAGAAAAGCTTCTCAGCATCACTAATTATTAGAGAAATGCAAATTAAAACTACAGTGAGGTATCACCTCACACCGGTCAGAATGACCATCATCAAAAAATCTACAAACAATAAATGCTGCAGAGGGTGTGGAGAAAAGGGAAATCTCTTGCACCGTTTGTGGGAATGTAAATTGTTACAGCCACTATGGAGAACAGTATGGAGGTTCATTAAAAAACTAAAAATAGGGGCTTCCCTTGTGGCGCAGTGGTTGAGAGTCTGCCTGCCGATGCAGGGGACACGTGTTCGTGTCCCGGTCCGGGAAGATCCCACATGCCGTGGAGCGGCTGGGCCCTTGAGCCGTGGCCACTGAGCCTGTACGTCTGGAGCCTGCACTCTGCAACGGGAGAGGCCACAACAGTGAGAGGCCCACACACCACAAAAAAAAAAAAAAAAAAAAAAAAAAAACTAAAAATAGAACTACCATATGACTCAGCAATCCCATTACTGGGCATATACCCAGAGAGAACCATAATTCAAAAAGACATATGCACCCCAATGTTCATTGCAGCACTATTTACAATAGCCAGGTCATGGAAACAACCTAAACGTGCATCGACAGATGAATGTATAAAGAAGATGTGGTACCTATAAACAATGGAATATTACCAGTTTGCAAGACAGAAATAGAGACACAGATGTAGAGAACAAATGTATGGACACCAAGGCAGGAAACCAGGGGAGAGGGGTGGTGGTGAGATGAATTGGGAGATTGGGATTGACATATATACAATAATATGTATAAAATAGATAACTAATAAGAACCTGCTGTATAAAAATTAAATAAAATAAAATTCAATAATAAAATAGAATGGAAAAAATTACTTTATTCCAAGACACATTAACTAAAAAAAAAATTAACTAAAAAAAAATAGTGATGCATGAAATATTCTAGAGAATTATGTAGAGAGAAAGAGAAAAGAAAGAAATCAGGAGTCAAACTGTCATAGAACTTCTTACAAAAAAACTAGAAAATGAAAAAAATTGAGAAAAAATCTTGACTATTCTAAGGGACCATGATTCTGTTAAAAAGGGAAAATCTTAAGCAAGGAAACAGTGAAAAAGAGGTTAAAATAATCATGGTGCACAGAACTAAATGTTAGTAAGTAAAAAGTATGAACTATTCATACTGGGCATATACTGTGAGAAAACCATAATTCAAAAAGAGTGATGTACCACAATGTTCATTGCATCTCTATTTACAATAGCCAGGATATGGAAGCAACCTAAGTGTCCATTATTGGATGAATGGATAAAGATGTGGTACATATATACAATGGAATATTACTCAGCCCTAAAAAGAAATGAAATTGAGTTATTTGTAGTGAGGTGGATGGACCTAGAGTCAGTCATATGGAGTGAAGTAAGTCAGAAAGAGAAAAACAAATATTGTATGCTAACACATATTTATGGAATCTAAAAAAAAAATGGTTATGAAGAACCTAGGGGCAGGACAAGAATAAAGACACAGACCTACTAGAGAATGAACTTGAGGATAAGGGGAGGGGGAAGGGTAAGCTGTGAAAAAGTGAGAGAGTGGCGTGGACATGTATACACTACCAAATGTAAAATCAATAGCTAGTAGGAAGCAGCTGCATATCACAGTGAGATCAGCTCATTGCTTTGTGACCACCTAGAGGGGTGGGATAGGGATGGTGGGAGGGAGATGCAAGAGGGAGGAGATATGGGGATATACATATACATATAGCTGATGCACTTTGTTATAAAGCAGAAACTAACACACCATTGTAAAGCAATTATACTCCAATAAAGATGTTAAACAAAAAAAATATATGAACGATGAAGAACAAGCTAAAATTGTATCAAAACTGAAAATGCTAATATACTGTGCAGGTCAAGTAGTCTAAATTGCAAATTGTAATATTATGAAAGCCAAATATAGATTTAGCTACAAATTCTAATCTATTATAATGGGAGTATAGCAGAAGGGGAAATGTGATTTTGAGTTGGATATGAGAGATGGTATTTGATACTAATCTTCTAATGTCTGTATTAGACACAAGAAATAAACAGTGATAATATCTAAAACTGAGAAAAAGGAAAGAGAGTTGGCATATATACCCACAGGACAGTGGGAGAGAATGAAGGATGGAGAACATTTTATTTAGAAATTTGCAGTCAAAAAATTGAAAACAACAAAAAATATTTGTGATTGGTTCCCTATGGGGAATGAGACTTCGAATTAAAGAAAACTGTCCTGATTTTTCTTTTTCTTTTTTTTTAATTAATTAATTAATTAAAAAAATTGTTTTTGGACATGTTGAGTCTTGGTCACTGCACACGGGCTTTTTCTAGTTGTGGCAAGTGGGGGCTCTTCTTCATTGCAGTGCATGGGCTTCCTATTGTGGTGGCTTGTCTTGCTGCAGAGCAAAGGCTCTAGGCATGCGGGCTCTGTAGTTGTGGCTCGCAGGCTCAGTAGTTGTGGTTCGCGGGCTTTAGAGCACAGGCTCAGTATTTGTGACGTATGGGCTTCGTTGCTCCGTGGCATGTGGGATTTTCCCTGACCAGCAATCAAACTCATGTCACCTACATTGGCAGGTGGATTCTTAACCACTGCGCCACCAGGGAAGTCCTGCCTGATTTGTTTTTGAATTGGTCTTGTGGTATTATCTTTTAGACAAGATATAAGTTTGAAAACAATTTTAAAAAACTTTATTAATATTTGGCTGACTTCTAATCTCCTGCCTGTTTAAATTCCGCATAAAATTAAACATTTCTCAGATGTAATTTTTGTATGATATTTATATTTATCACTTTAACACAATATCAACATTGTTATTGAGTGGGTCTTGAATTTTCAAATTCTTATAAAACCACTACACATACATATATGGGTACATAAAAACTTGAATCATCTAAATCTACTCTTATAAAAAGAAATTCCAAGATGAAAATGGAAAGCCCTGGTTTAAGTATGGTGAGTACCATGATAAGGTAAATTTCAGTGTTTCTTCATTTCACAGAGCAGAATCACTTAAAAATCTATGAGGCAAAGTCACAGTTACCATCTTAAACTCAAATAACAAGTAGGTTATGTTTGGTGAATTACTATTTTATGTATTTAGGAGAATAAGTACCTGAAATTCCCCTTAAAATGTGCCAGAAGTCCCACAATGATTTCAAAATTAATGATACAAAAGAAAAACAATAAAAATAGTTTGACTGTGGTAATCTGAATCAAGGAATGATCTGCTGGTTTACTCTGTTGCTTATAGATAGATCCTTGGTTACAAAATCAACTAGGAAAAAAAGAGAATAAGCAAAACAAAAAATAAAAATAGATAAAGCAAGGGGAAAATGTCAGGAACTTAGCAGACAGGGCAAAGGAGTAAACTAACGTGTTAGGGAACTTTCACGTAGTAGCCCAAACTAGACTACATCATCAAGAGAAATATCCCTTCCAGTAACGAGCTTCTTAGAGAGATCTGCCATAGAGGCTTTTGCAGAGTGTACAGCAAGTTCAAAATCAATCACATTCTTTATAGTAAGAGACATTTCTGTTTTTACTGCTTTACTAGTACCTCTGGGTGAAGACTGAGCATAAATGACAATTTTTTCAGTAGAGACAATCTGAAGCGGGGGCAGGCAGAGGAGTGTGGTTCAGGTATGTCATTTCCAATGAGCTAACTTAATACAATGATGCATCCTGGAATATTTTGAGGCAACAAGAGCAAACTTATTCCTCATGCTCTCAGATATCAGCTGTATCAGCAGACTTTCAAGAGTACTTGAGTGGCAGAGAAATCAAATTTGACATCATTAGCAAGATAATAAATAGCATACCTCCATCTTAATATTTCACATTAAATTCTTTTAATATTTCACATTAAAAGAAGATCTATGTGGCTTAAAATCCATATAACTGATGGCAAAGTTAATGCCTTATTTTGAAAAAAAACAAACAAAAAAACCTGTGGCTTATATTATTACGTTAATGAAGATTGTGGTACCTCTGCATGGAATTTAGCTACAAACAGGTTTATTTGCGGGACCAATAATAAAAGTAGTAGTAGTAGTAGTAGTAATAATAATAATAATAATGAAGCACTTTATTTGGGTTTAATTTGCTGTTCAATCAAATATGTTCTCAGTTGAGGCTCCACATCTTTCACCATGAATTGGAAATTCACTAAAACTACTGGGAAGCTATATTGAGCTACAGAGCTTGTTAGACATTTTTCTAAATCCTAGGGTAAATATTCCAACCTTCAGCCCAATCAAGACAGCCAACTTAAACTGCAGTAGAAAAAGTTTTTCTGAATTCTTCAGCTGCAAGTTTTCCTCATTCCCCTCTCTGTCTATTTTATATTTCACATTAATTATTATAAATACTTAAATCTGTGCTTCCCTTACCCTCTTTTACACTCTCCTTTGTAATTGCAACTTCTTTCTCTGTATTGAGACACATAACTTGGAAAACAAATTCAAGGTTTGTCAACACCGCCTGGTGATATTACTACTTTCCTCCGCTAATACTAGTTTTCCCCTCTCCTCAATGCTGCTCAGCTTAGCACTTTTACTCAGTACTTTCTTCCCCCCATGATTGCTTCTCTACCTTTAGTTTACTATCTTTGTTTTTCTCATAATTCTTTAAAAAACAGAATTTTTCAATTGGGAATTTCTTGTCTTCTTCTGTGTGTTCAAACTTGTCATTTGATAAAATGAAGACAGTGTCCTCCACATTTGTTCTGGATCTCTGCCCTTCTAATCACCAAAGGCTGCCTCTTCACTTATCCTCCCAGCTCCATCATTATCTGCCAGTTCTTCTCCAAATCTATTCATCTACAAAGAAAACGGAAACTCTGCTAAAGCCATTACATTTTTTTGTCCAGGCAAATGCCAAGGAGTTTTTGAAACTCCCGTCTCACATGCTACTTTTTCTCACTATTTTTCAAACTGACATTTCTCTGATTGGATCTCTGGCCTTTGACTGACTTTAGTTCTGCTTCTCTAGCTGTAGGAATCTGTCTCAGAATGAATGGCCCCCTGTGGTTGGTTGAGTTTTGTTAGGTCTCTGGATAGTTTATTTTCTGGTAGAAAAATAATATTTCTGCCATGGATTCTTTCTACATGTGCCCTTCAACAAATAACCTCCATCCTATAACTTTCTCAGGTCAAAAACATAATGTATCATGCCCTCCTGGAGATGGTCTGGTTTTCAAAATTTTATTTTAAAAAATTCCGTTTCTTTTTTCCTCAATGTTTGCCACTGGGGCATGGATCTCACTCCCATTGGTACAACCTGGTTAAGCCCAGATATTATTGTAATAAAACTGAATCCTTAGAATGATCTTCAAATTGAATAAGCCTACAGGAACAATCCCTATTTTCTCTAATTATGAAATAGAGTTCCCAGATAGCTTAAATCTAAAACAACATTCATGCAAGATCTCACCATAAAGCCTTTTCACTTCTATTTTTTTTTTCAAAACTATATATTCATGCTCTTTACTATATAAAGTGCTACATAGAAGAATACAATACTCACATAGTTCCTCATACATTTCACTTTTCTCTAATTGTAAAAATAATGTAAACTCATTGTATTAAATTAATACCATAGAAACATATAAATTACAAAATAAAAAAATTTCCCTATCTTATTTTAAATTCACCTGCTAAGAGACTTGTTAAATATTATAATTCACAACATAATACTCTTCTATTTATAAAAATGTTTTATTTTAGTTCATCTATTTTAAAATTAGAAACTTTTAATTACCATTATGACATAATGTAATTTAACAAGGTGCTGATTATCTATCAGATATCAATAAAGATTAAAATGACTGCTCCATTTCTCTAATAATTAGTTATGTTGGACATCTTTTCATGAGTCTCTTGGCCATCTGTATGTCTTCCCTGGAGAAATGTCTATTTATTACAATGAGGTATCACCTCACACCGGTCAGAATGGCCATTATCAAAAAATCTACAAACAATAAATGCTGGAGAGGGTGTGGGGAGGAGAATTCTTTTGCACTATTGGTGGGAATGTAAATTGATACAGCCACTATGGAGAACAGTATGGAGATTCCTTAAAAACTAAAAATAGAACTACCATATGACCCAGCAATCCCACTCCTGGGCATAAACCCTGAGAAAACTATAATTCAAAAAGACACATGCATCCCAATGTTCACTGCAGAACTATTTAAAATAGCCAGGACATGGAAGCAACCTAAATGTCCATCGATAGGTGAATGGATAAAGAAGAGGTGGTACATATATCCAATGGAGTATGTGTGAAAAGGAGAAAAATTGGGTCATTTGTAGAGACATGGATGGACCTAGAGACTATCACAGAGAGTGAAGTAAGTCAGAAAGAGAAAAATGAATATTGTATATTAATCATATATGTGGAATCTAGAAAAATGGTTCAGAGGAACCTATTTGCAAAGCAGAAATAGAGACACAGACATAGAGAACAAATGTGTGGACACCAAGGGGGGAAAGGGAGGGTGGGATTAATTGGGAGATTGGTATAGACATATATACACTATTATGTATAAAATAGATAACTAATGAGAACCTGTTGTATAGCACAGGGAACTCTACTCAGTGCTCTGTGGTGTTCTAAATGGGAAGGAAATCCAAAAAATCGGGGATATATGTATACATATAGCTGATTCACTTAGCTGTACAGCTGAAACTAACACATCATTGTAAAGCAACTATACCTCAATTTAAAAAAAAAGAAAGAAAAGACTGCTCCATTAGCTTTTACAAGGTACAAAATATTCAGGGGGCAACAGCATAATTTGTATTGGCCTTTCCAGTCCAATCAAGCCATTCTTCTTTGAAGAGGAGTGACTATCCAGGAATATACATTTCAGTGTGGAATGTGGTATAATTTTCAAGTATCAGCTCAGCTAGCCAAATAGACATTTTTGAAGTACCAGTCTGGATAGTGTCACATCCCTTACATGTGGTCAGTCAAACCACTGGTTTATTGCTTATTTTAAATTTTCAAATTAAATATTAGAGAAAGTCAAAGAACCCAAAAGATAGACTCAACCAATAACCCGATTTGGGCACCATACAATACATTCCAAATTTTCTAGTTTCCTGACTCAGAGTTTTTGCCTTTGAAATTGCTTGATTGCTCTCGAGACAGCTATTGTTTTATTTTCTTTACCTACCTCAATATCTTAAAACTATTTATATTGGTGATTCTATTTAATTTTTTTTAAGTCAAATCCAAATATTCCTATAGACATTGGCTTGTAGGGAAATTTCACAACACTTGTGTTTCATGATTTATATTTGCAAATCCAATTAATGTTAATTATGTTTTTAAAGTACATCTCCTTACATTCTGCCTTGTTACCAAGCATTTAATGAAAACTTCAAAAACAAATATTTGTTTTCAACTATTTTAACCACCAAAAAAGTGAACAAAATGAACACATACAAAATTTTGATGAGCAACACATCAAAATGAAATAAATTCATTAAAGATAATAATTTAGGCAATTTGCATGTGGCTTAAGCTTTTTGGATACTAAAGTTAATTTTATAATAAAATGACCAGCCTACTGCTGATATCAGTTCCTTAGCTGATCCATCTATTCTGGAATTGATGATATGACACATTATGACAGAGGTAAGTACTCCTCAGTGCATAACTGTGCTCATTAAACCGAATGATAACTCCATAAAAAGAGTATTTGGGGCCATATATGTGAGATTTTACAGAGACATAATAGTTCTTCTCATACTATGATTTGGAAAGAAAATGCATTCATCCTTTGAAAACTTAAACTGCTGGAGAAAAGTATTAGCAAGATTAATTCAAATGGTAGATAGTCTACCCAACGCTGTCTTTTGTCTTTCCTTTCATAGTAACATTTAAATCATGGTGTGAGAGAAATCAAACTGAGACTCAGGGAGCACAAAGAAGATGATTCTAGGTTTGAAGATGTTGTAAGCTGGCATTTTCTTCTGTTAGATTTTAATCACTCTATTTCAGTCATGTATCAGTCCTCAAAAAGTAACGTGATATCATTAGTCAAATGATAAAGTCCAGTGTTTTTGTTTTTTGTTTTTTTTTTAGAATTCCAAAATAGTCAAGGATCAAATAGTCCAAAGGAAATTTTTTTTTTGTAGGTTACAAGGAAAGTCATGGGAAAATATCTGAAAGTTTGAACAAATGAATTCTAAATTGAAATAAATAGGTATTTGGCAAATGATGTTTTAAATCATTGTGAAAGAGGCAATAAGTTGAGCTTAAAAGGTTTATACAAAAACAGTAGAAGTGATACATCTGCCTCAACTCCTCTTTTTAATAGGATTCTGGGGAAGAGAAGAGATAAATGTATGGTAAATATGCAATTTGTAACTGGAAATTTCCAGTCTTTTAAAAATGTATATATTAGATATTAGAAAGAAATTTTAACACATTTCTGGCTATTTACTGAACTGTCCCCTCAAAACTTGTATTTTTAATCAGAAAACATGACCTACAGTCTCATACTATTACACAAAACTGGGATGTATTCTAAAGAGTATTTCATTCAAGATGATAATATCAGGTGACTTTACAATAGTCATTCTAATTATGTCCCATATTAACTTTTGCAACTAACTGAGGCAACTCTTTTTAGATTTTTGAATTTTACCTATAGCGATCCTATATACTTTACTTTTCTGTAGAAAGAATAACTGCCACCTAATTTCCAGAATCTCTGATCTGACCTAGTACCCAGCTATGTGTCTTCAATAGACTGAATAATGAATTTCTTTTCAAATAGTGTTAAAATGGATTAAAGAAAACAATTTAGGTGATGCAAACAAATTCATTTAATACTTGATGAAGTGGACAGTGTCCTTTTGTAGAACTGCAACATGGGGCAGAAGGCAGGAAGGCTTACAGGATAAAGAATATAAAACAAGAGAGATAAATAGAAAATACCTGATTGTTTGGGGCCACAGAGTCAAACTTGCTTCCGGTAAGAGGGAAAAAAGAAATAAATACAGAGCCCAGAGTTAGCTCAGTGTCTGGGGATTGGCTGACTGAATGAATATGTTGCATTTCTGGCCAAGAGGAGTATTTACAGGGACATGGAAGTCATCTAAGCTTCAGTTTGCTGATATGACACTCTGGGCAGGAGCTGTCCTATCGTGGGCCTAGAAACTTATTTCAAAAATAGATAGCTATAAGTTACAGAACTATTTAAAATGTGAATTATCATAACTGTGATTTTGGACAATCTTTGTTAAATTTGGCATATACATTATCCCATGTTAAAAATTAATGAGAATTTTGATTTTATACATCCTCTTAAATAAAAGTTTAATATCAAACTGTTAACCAGTTATTTATGGGCAATGGGTTCTATATGTATGTAGTAGTTAATAGAACAGATTAGCCATGTGGACTGAATACAATATATATGTAATGTAGAGTTAAGCTCTGAATGACATGTCCTTAAGTTGTGTGGGTCCAGTTACACGTGGATTTTTTAAAATAAATGCTACAAATGTGTGGGTCCACTTATACATGGATTTTAAAAATAAATACTACATTATTAAACAACCCTTGGTTGGTTGAGTCCACAGATTTGGAACCATTGATGCAAAGTGCAGATTGTAGTTATATGTGGATTTTTGACGGGGCAGGTGTTGACATCCACTTCATGTTCAAGTGTCAACTGTAGAAGCATCCTCAATTTTGCCCTTGATATTTTCCAAAATGAGCACATGAACACATGTGCACACACACACACACATTGCTATTTGTTGGGGAAATACAATTAAAACCAAAATCTTCTCCCAACTCAGAAAACCTCTCTGTAAAGGTGTTAGAGAAAAAGAACAATTTTATTTTTTAATAAGCATTACACCAGAATGTGCCGTACATCACAGGCAATACCCTAAAAGATTGCAAAGGTGAAAAGCTTTAGAGCCAAACAGATAAAGTCTGTAACATACATATTCTCAGGGTAAACAATAACCTTCATGGAACAGGACTTGACAACACCACCAGTAACACACAGTTTATTGTAGACTCCCCTGTTAATTGGGTCACCACTGTGATTTTGTTCATCATTTCCCACCCTGCCATCCTAGCTTCTCCCATGAAATATATGTGAAGGGGGTTCTAAATAATAAATTACTTAGTAAGTAAAATAAAAGCAGGTCTACAGGCTCTAACTAGCTTTTGTTTCTAGCTTTTCATGATTTTATCTCAGTTTACAACTCAACAATGATAGGACATTAAGGATCTAGCAAACTTTGATATCACAGGGTCTAAATCGCTATCCACAGGGCTAACGCACATACATTGTGCTAGATTTTAATTATATTCTTCCTCAATATTCACTTCCTTCCTATCTTTCAAACTCCATAAACTCCTCCTGTACTATCTCTGATAACCTTACAACTAACAACAGATGTTATGTAACTATTTCCTATAATATTCCATTGTGTCTATCAGGGCAAGCCTATAGATCTGATTCGAAATCTCAGGAAAGTAAAATGAAAAGTATCTTGATCAAATTCAAAGTTAACTAGTTACATGGCTGATACTAGTTTCAAGTTAAGCATTCTTCCCCATTATGCAGCTCATTAAATTTAATGCATTGTAACAAAACCATAAATTAATAAAAACCAGTAACTCAAAAATGACCCCCCAAACTGGTGGCATTTCCTTCTAGTACAGTGAAATTTTATATGAAAGGTAACATAATACCATAATGTAGACATGCCATTAAAATAGATGTGGAACTGTCTAGTGTAACTTGGTTGTTAGAGATACCATCAATTATATGCTACCAGATATCTGGTGAGCTTTAAGTAATATCATATTTATATTATATTTCCTTGTTTTCTTTCTTTTCTTCTATTTGGTAATTAAGACGAGCATGTGTAAGTGTCTAGAGAAAATGTTATGCACATTATCAATCTTCATGAATCCTTCACTGAAGACTAAGGTCAAAATGAATTGGTTCCTGTTGTACAAAATTAACTGAAAGGAAATGAGAGCAATTTACAATAGACAAATTGCTGCTGAAGAACAAAGTGCAGCAGGGCAATATTGATAAATTCTCTATAACTTCTCAATGTACAGCAGAAATATGAACAATTATGTGGTGAATTTAGTCTTTAACCACAGATATAAAAATATACATGCATTTTTAATAAGTCAATCTGTGAAGAATCTGTCTATGGTGTAAAATGTGCCATTTGCATCTTAATTGTCTAAAGGCCCTTTTCTACTTAACCCCAGCTAAGACACAAATAAAATAAAATAAAATAAAATAAGATAAAATTAAATTAAATTAAACCAGTAAGAGACAGAGAGAGGAGAGACTAACTCAGGGACTTGTATGATACCTCTTATCCCTCAAATTTACACCACATGACAAAGTTATATTTCCTCAAATTATAATAGCAAGCCATTTTTTTCTCCCTTAAAGTTGATAAACAGGCAGCAATGATTTACTAACAGATAACATATTATAAAGAAAAGTAAGAGATAACATGATAAAGAAAAGTAATTGGAACACAGCAAAAGGGGGGTAAAATTGTCTAAGACAGTGAACAGTGTGATTAAAAATAGGATAATGAATTCCTGAAACTCATAAAACTTTTAGTCAAATATATTAAATATATGAATTATTCACTTAGAAAACAACATATGAGTTTATTTGTAAAATTTGGTTAAGTTTGATTTTTGTTTTGTTTTGTTTTTGGTCTTGTTTTTCAGCATAGAGCAAGCATCATTTGTTTGCAAAATGGAGATGCAGACTATCTAGATGGAAAACGGGTCTTGGAGGATGCTTTATATCAGACATACTCAGGGAAGAGTCTGTACATATTAGCTGATCCTTTAAGCCCCTTCCAAATCTGTGATTATGATTCTGAGTTGAGAGAAACATAAAATGGTCAAAAGAACATGGACTTTGGTTTAAGAAGATCCAGACTTTACTCTTAACTATAGAGCTTTCTGTTATCCTGTACTCAAACAAGTCACATCTAAACTAAAATTGTGGGCTAGAAAGTATTGTTATTTTTAATGCATAATGTAATGCAATTGAAGAATTTAATGGTTATGTGCATGGGTTTTGCATTTAGAAAGATTTGGATCTGAATCCCATCTCTATCACTTGCCAACTGTGATGACTTGTTGAAGGAATTTAAATTCTCTGGGTTTCAAATTTCTTATCTATAATATAAAGATAAAAACAATCATCTCAAAGGTCAACTCAAGGATGAATTAGCTAATGTTTATAAAGAATTCATTTCACTGTGTGGTGCTTATACATGTACAATAAGTGTTGGTTATATTTGTATCCTCTTTAATTCCTTAGGACGTAGCAATGTCCATCAATCATTTATTGTAACATTGTTTCTTCCAGCCCTTAGCCATTTTTGAGCTAATTATCTTGCTTATCAGTATCCCTTCCTACAGTGAAATAATTTTATTCCTTTTTTTAAAAAATTAGTAATGATTTTATGACCCTATTTCAAGGATTGAAGGAAAATGTCTGGGAAGTCCCAAAGGGATGCAATATGTAAACAGGAAGGGTTTTCTATGCAATGTTATTTGAAACACACTAAAACACTCTACTCACTTTAGTGTACATCTGAGGTTAACACAACACTATAAATTAACTATATTTCATTAAAAATTAAAAAATAAATAAAAACACATCCACCAATAAATATATGAATAAAGAAAGAAATTTTAAAAACACTCTATTCTAAAGTAACTGATGCCCAAATTCTGATGGTTAACACTACTTTCTAGAGTTAGAAATTACAGGCAAACTGGACTTCAGTGTTATTTAATTAAAAAGGATAATTGGTAAGCTGGCCAATATAAAATTAGCATGCTAATATAGACATGAGGTAGTCTAACATTTTGGTACCCTGCAGTGACAGATGGCCCCCACCCAAAATTTGGTTTGGGTATGGAGAATTATTCCATACACACCTTAAGAACTGCAGAGAAGTCAGCAACAGTTTTAGTTTAGTTGATAAAATAATGGAACAATAAAATGTATACTAACAAAGCCATTCAGATTCTACTATCAGTATTGTTCCCTTAGGCTCAGTGCTTTAATAGCTATTAAAAAAATGTGAATAGCCCAGTTAAATTAGTATCAGTTGTTTTAATTTTGAAGCATTTCAGAGTTTAAGACATGAGAAGATAAGAGGGAGGAAAGGGACAGCATCATGGAGAGGCAAAAACAAAACAAAAAAACCTCAAAACAACAGTAACAAACCACAGTTGGGAGGCTTAAGGAAATCAAAACGATTTGCCTTATTGAGAAAACACACAGGATCAGAAAAGTTGTCAGACTCAGAGGAATTGGAGATCTTAGTATAAACATTTTCAAGAATAAAGATGATCAAGAAGGAGGCTCAGATGAAGCCTAGACAGGAGAGGAACATTAAGGCCAGGTCTTCAAGTTTCCTCTCCCTGCACTGGACTTGCCCCTCTGGCTCAGAATAGGTAAGATTTCTAAATGAGTTTTCCAGTGAGGCCCCTCGCATAGTGGGAAGATTTCTGTTACTAAACATCTCCATCTTATACTCCAGAATTTTGAATAGCTTATGTGACATTCTCCAGAAAATCAGCTTCATAGATTCTGGGTTCTATTTACTATAATTGATCCATAGAGGGTCATCTTGCCAAGGACATTTCATAGATAAATTCTCCTTCTCCAAGCAAATATCATTATTTGTCTACTTATAAGGGAGTCCTGCTTACAAGGAGATTAAACTTAACCACTTACCATCTTTCCTTTTCCCTGGGGACATCCTCCTGGTGAAGGGAGTGAGCAGATCTTAGGACAGGTGATTTAACTCATTTCTGCTATGAATACATCACAATTATGCATTCTTTTTGTCCTTATGTTTAAGGCTGCAAGAACAACAACAACAAACAATAGAAATTAACCTGCAAACAAGACCTATGTTAAAACTGAAGACAGAAAAAGTCATAAAAATAGAAGTGAAGAAATCTGATTTTCCATGTCTGTAAACACAAAGTATTCTTTATTGTTCTTCCTTACTCTTTCCTTCCATATTCTAAATTCTCTCTATAACATTGAGAATGAGACATTGAGTGACTTGCCAAAGATAACCCAGTAGGTTTATTTATTATCTGACCAGCACAAAACTCAAGGTCTTCTAAATTTGAAAAATTAATTTTCTCAGCCTTCCCTCTTCTTTGAACTAACTTTGTATGTTACTGATTTCAATCTCAATCTTGCAAAAACAATTTATTACATGATTTATTCAAATAAAATCATCCAGAAGCTAACCTACCTATCATGATGTTGGATTATAAAGACACAGTGTAGAGCAAACTGTAGTCCCTGCCCTCAAATAGCTACCTTTCTAGTGTACTTAAAAGGTAAAACAAGCAACAGTAAGTAAAAAATATTATGAGACCACATACAAGGGGATTGTACCGTAGTCTTGGTGCTTGGTGTAGGCTTTTTGAAACCTGAAGGTAGTTGGGAAAAGGATGGGAAGAACTTTCCATGCAGAGAGAGCAACAAATACGCAGGCTTAAAAGGGAGATGAGAAGATCAATGTATTAGTATTTGTTCAATATCGGTTGAACAAAGAATGTGAAGGAAGAGAAAGTGTCAAGTGGGGATGAACAAGTAATAAGAAATTAAATAGTAAAGAAACCTGAATAAAGTGCCAAGGAGTTGGGAATTTATTCTGTAATCAACTGGTAGCCTTTGTAGCTAAGCATCACAAGGTCATGACCAAATTTATTTCTTAGAGCAAAAAGCAAACCTTTCTGTCATCAAATATGTAAATCAGCCACTGGGTTAAATACAATTAAATGGAATTCTTTAATTCATAACTTCATGGTGTCATTAATATGTTGACATTCATTACTGATGTCACAGAGGGAGATTTATTATGCAGTGTTTTTCAAACTCATTTGATCATGAACTTCTCCATTCTCTTTCAAGATGACTATTGTCAAGAATTATTGTTTTCCAGTTTATCTGAGAAAATTAGTTGTTTCTGTAATGTAGAAATAGGTTGAATAGAAGCATAACTGGCAATAAGAAAATCAGAAAAGAGTCTGTTTCAGTAATCCAACTGAGAGATTTTAAAAGAATGAACTAAGATATTGGAAGAGCAATAGATTTGAAAGGTAGTAGGATGTGGAATTTAAAGGAGCAGAGTAATCTAACAGTCAATAACCCAGTCACATCTGGACACACTGACATTTTCTATATCTAGATAAAGAAGGTCTTATTCTCATTCTGTCACCCATCTCTGATTTCCAGTTGCAGTTTCTTATCTGAGATGTTTAATTCTTTCCTTTATCCTTTGGGAGAGGCCAATTTGGCTTTAGCCTTGAAATCTCTTCCAGTTTGCCATAATATAGTGCAATAATCATAGAACTACCGTAGCCAAATAACAAATAGTAACAAAGAGGGCATTAATTATGCACAGTATGCTGTGGCTTTAAACAACTTAGGCATGCTGGCTTTACTGTCAAAAGGAATTTTATGGGGGGGATGATGTTTTAATATTAAATAATGTCTTATATTTTTATCACGGACTATGGTAAAATGCCCTGAGTTGGTATGTTGCTGACCTAAAAGAAATATGACAAAATTTTAGTAAATCAAAGAATCCACAAGCTGGATAAGTAAGAATAAATTGTGAAATTGTGATCCCCACTGAATTGACGCATTTGATTTTCCTTCCTGCCACACACGGCATTACTAAGATACAGAAAAATGAGGGAAGAGAAAAAAGATACATTTCATGCCAATAAATATTTAGAACCCTATTTTGAGGTTAATGCATTTTTATTACTGTTTAAAGTTTAAAACATGGTGTGTTTTTAAAAGTAATTAAGATTCTAAAAGGGTGAAAACAAGTGCCTATATTTCTAAAGTGAGCACAAAACAAGCAAAATGGGGCATTTTGTGGCAAAACTGTAATAATAATTTCATTATTTAAAAAAATATCTTTGCCACTGCTGAACAGATAGGTTACATTTGAGAGAGACGGGGGAAAAAAACAGCTTCCAACCACGTATTTATTTTGTTTTATAGATACCTTCACTTTAAAACTGTATTTTGTGTTAAAGTGCTCTTCAGAGTACTATTTCCTAGGAGAAATTATTCATAAATGGCACTAATGAGTGTCAAGCTGCGTTTCAAGGCATTTTGAAAATTGTCC
Organism: Orcinus orca; assembly: GCF_937001465.1. NCBI lineage: Eukaryota > Metazoa > Chordata > Mammalia > Artiodactyla > Delphinidae > Orcinus > Orcinus orca. The sequence continues at coordinate 41,689,184 of NC_064576.1, read as the reverse complement.
TATTAATTAATGGTGTAATTAAGCTTTTGTCAGTGACATATCATATTTCTGACAGGAATAGATGGCCTGTGTAAGTCAGTGCCAGGCAGCCATCCAGGCAGCCACTGTGTATAATGGATGGTAGCAATTTAGTGCAGGTTTGCAGTGATGGGACCACCTACGTGAGGGAGGCTGGCAACTTGCACACACAAACAGTACTTAACACTGTACTTGGGGAAATAACTGTAGCTGAGATTGATGTGGCCCCCTCCCCAGGATGACACATTAGCCTTTTACCATTAAACTGTAAATAGTGTTTCTCTGAGCTTTTGTGACAAAAATGTCAATTAGCTTCCAAATTTCATTTTCATTTAATTTTGTATTCTAATTCCATTTGTATATTAATGTGAAGATGGTGCAGAACTGTTAGATTATAATATCTCACTAAGGCTAATAGGATGTAATACACACTTATTGAGGGTAATAGTTATACACATTTAAATGTCCTCCCCCCATTCAACTATTTGTGTGAGAGATATGCCACCCTTTAGTGCCTCTCGAATATCAGTGTGTCACATACAGTAAGATTTAAGCTTGGCTACAGAGAAATAAAAGAACTATAATTGAAAGAGAAGAAAGATCTAAGTATACTCACATCAACACAATTAAATATAAATCATTTTATTCTGATCCTCTCTCTGCAACAGATGTCTATTAATTCTGGTATTAATAATTTACATTCTGGCTCCAGCTATCAAGGTCTTAAAATCGAATAAAAATCAAATACAAGAATGGAATTTCCTTGGTAGAAACATTTCACTTCAGTGAAGCTCACAGGCTTAGAATGATTTTTTTACAGAAATAACTATTTTTTCTCTTATACATTTTTATATTTTCTGGCTTTTAATAATCCATTTTTATTAAAAACCTATTTTCATAGAAAATTACAAAAATATATTTCAATTCACAGCATCTATATTTAGGCTCTAGTCTTCCAAATACCTTCCAAGGTTTAAATAGAATTATGGAATGGCTAATTGGCACTAGTTCAGGAATCAGTGTTACTATACTTAGACTCTGACTTTTTAAAGGAGAGAAAAGGACATTAAAGATCACCTAGTTCGACCCACTTTATTTTACAGATGAAGAAACAGAAGCCTAAGAGATTATATACCTCACCCAAGGTCAGACATCTAGTAAGTGGCAGAGAGACAACTATGACCTGACAAGCTCAACTGTTTTTCCCTGTAGAGGTTGTTTTCAAAGTTGTTTTTTTTTTTTTTAAGATAGCAGTTTATATTTAAATGAAAATTAAAAGATTAAATAAGTAAGATGACAGAAAGAAAGGGAATGAGGAAAGGAAAGAAAAAAAATGAAGGAGGCAGGGAGTGAGTGAGAAAGGAAGAAGCAAGGATGGGAAGAAAGAAGGGAGAGAAGGAGGAAGGAAAAAAATTATGATGTTGTAAGGATCTTATTTCAATCCTCTAAGATGCCTCAGTCATTTTATAAAGTGCTTTGTTCATCTTTTGAGGCACCGATTGTTTGCATAACTTTGTGTAATTAATCCTCAACTTACCAATGAGGGAATGAGATGAGTTCCAGATTTCTATTTTGCAACATAATTTAAAAAATTATTTTAGTCATAGGAACTAGGTTATAGCAGTTTAACACCCAAGTGTCAGTAGTTTATATAACCCATAGTGGATCTTAAATACTTGGATTAAGAAATATCAAAGTTTCAGGGGTAAGAATCACTTTGGTTGGAGGACAGAGTTAAGACAAAGTTCTAGTAGACTTAGAAATGTGGGTTCTACATAAGTTAATACATTGGTAATTCCCTAAAGAAATATTCTTTAACAATTTCTCCCAAATGTAGAGAAAAGATTGAGCACTTGTGAGAAAAGGCAGAGAGGAAAGACTGCTGATGGCATCTTTGGCTTTCTTCTATATTGTCCAGTATGACTCAGTTTTGTCTTGAAATTGCTGTCCCACTCAGCAAATGAATGCCCTAGAAGGATGTTTAGATTAAGCTTTGTTACTAAAGCACTCCTTCTTTGGAGGGTCTTATATATCACCCCCTACAGGTTAGCAAAGTATGTATTCTAGTCACATAGCACTTTCACTGATAGAAGTTTCCAATAACAGCTTTAGCATTCCTTAGAACAATAACTAATACACAGGTGGTGTAATTCTGTGCTGTGTGTAATCCTAAATTCTTTTTCATGTATGAATTCATTTACTTCTCAAGGCTGTCCTATGTGATATATATTGGTATTATTGTCATTTTACAGATGAGAAAACCAAGGCACAAATGTTAAACAAGTTAACTAAATTCATACAACTAGTAGATAGCAAAGATGGAATTCAAACCATCCAGACCACCTAGTTCCAAGATTCATAAAGAGAGGACACCCTCATTGTCTGTTATAGGGGGAGAAGATTAGTAAATGTAGAGTTAGAGTAGTGATAATGATTTTCTTTTTTTAATTTTTGTTTTTTTCCCTCTGTCTTCAGATTCTCATAGAATAAAAAAAATCATCATTAGAATGGTAGAGAAAGTGACTTCCCTGGCAGTCCAGTGGTTGAGACTCCATGCTTCTACTGCAGGGGACATGGGTTAGATCCCTGGTCAGGGAACTAAGATCCTGCATGCCACACAGTGCAGCCAGAAAAAAACAAAAGGTAGAGACAGCAATTTGTTAAAAGGGGTAACTGCCCAAGACTCTTATCTTCTTTCCCTTTTTTGGGTGGGGGAGGGAGAATCAAAAGAAAATACATTGGGAGAAAGAAAGTAACTCAACATCAGAGAGATTTTCCTCTCATCTTCTGATGATACCTTTGTGTTATGGGTTGAATTATGTGGTACCCAAAGAAAGATGTGTTGAAGTCCTAACCCCCAGTAACTCAGAATGTGACCTTATTTTGAAGTAAGGTTTTTGCAGAGGTAGTCAAACTAAAATAAAGTCATTAGGGTAGATTCTAAACCAATACGTTTTGTGTCCTTAAAAGGGCGGGAGGGAAATTTGGACACAGAGACAGACATGTACACATAGGGAGGATGCCATGTGAGTACTAAAGCACATTGGGGTGATGCACTTACAGCCAAGGAACAATAAAAGTTGTGATGGACACCAGAAACTAGAAGAGAGAAGAACAGATTCTCCCTCACAGTGCTCAGAAGGAACCAACCCTGAAACCTCAACATTTTAGCCTCCAGAACTGTGAGACAATTAATTTCTGTTGTTTAACTGCTTGGTTATGGCAACCCTAGGAAATTAATGCATCTTGAGAACAGCACCTCTAAGTTGCACAGATTGGGGAAACCCACACTCAGAAATGGAGAGAGGGCCAGAGGAACTAAGGTCATGCCTCTAGATGTGGAAGACATGAGCATTTCGTGTGGCCATTGAATTTGGGAAGTTTTTATTCCACAAAAATTAAACAAAGCAAATATCTGCTATTGATCTGGACTCTTAAAATTCAGTCACTCATTTTCCTAATTCCATCACTTTTTCACAAACTCTGTTATTTTTTAGCAAAAACCTTTTCCCGACATTCACATCCACATGTACTGAGTATAAATCTTACTCTACATTTAGGAGTTTAATAGAGATCACAGTACTTCAGTTTTAAAAAACAATTTCAATCAGACTCAAGGCCCATCTTATCTGAATCTTAGAGTATTTGTTATCAGTTATATGATCTGGTGACATTTGGAGGATGGGGACTCACTCATCTTTCTGGGGACTCACAAGAATATAAGATATTTATTCAGAAACAGAGGAAAGATTGCTAGCATTTAGTCACTGGTACCTGTATTTGAAGCTCAAATAGTTCTTTGAATGAGGAGGTTAAGTGACTTTCCTGCCACCCTTGAACAAAGCAAATTTTGAAAGAGCTTCCTAAGGTAATACAATATCATTTCCCTTTGATGTCCTGCCAGCTCTCAGAGTAACACTGCAAGTCAGACTCCCACCAAGATCTGGGATCAGCAGATTACTGACTCTTTTCCCATCTTGAATGTCCTTCTCTCCATCTCGCTTCTTCCAACAACCCCTTCACATAATTTTTCTTACATACCTAGCTCTGCTTTAGACTCTGACAGAAATCTCTCCTGAAGCAAAGGAATAAATTGAGCTGGAAAGGGAGTGGGATCTTAGGAAGAATGTAGGAAGTTATAAGACACTAACAATGAAATCTGCCACACCTATATAATTGCTGGATAGGTCCACTGCTAAGAGTCAAGAGTTCCATAAAGTCAGCAGAACCTAAAAGAACTCCTCACACAGCACCAAACCTGCCTATCAAGGCAAAACCAATTTGTTCCCATCTCAGGATGAGCACTGTGATACACTTGGTTGCCTAAAGCAGAGATCCCTTTGTTATCTTTGACTCTTGCTTTATTTATTCCCTCATCCAAGTAAAAGCCAAACTCTCTTCTCCATGATAAATCTGTCTGAAATCCCTACTACCTTAGGGAATCAATATTCTTTATTGCATCATGTACCATGTGACTCATTCAACATGACCATTCAATAGCTTGCAACACCCTCTAAATGGCCTTTGTCTTAAATGTTACCTCTACAATCCTTTCTCCACATTTTGTTGTTTTAAAATATCAGATTTGATCAGAGCATTACTTTGCTTAGGACTCCACAACGGCTTTATAAATTTTCAAGGTGAAGTCCAGACTCCTAACAATGTCATGCAAGGCCCTTCACTATCTGATTCCTGGTTACTTCCAGGCCTTTCCGTGTTACCACTATTTTTCTCCCTACCTTACACACATACTCCACAACTCATGTCTCAGAATTATTGAACTATTTATATTATAAACATTACGTGAAATTTCTCTTGCCTCTAAGCTTTTGAAAATGCCATTTTTTTTTTCTGGAGTGTTCCTCACTTACACCTTCACCTCATTTTTTCTCTTCATTTCATCAGCAGTGTTTTATCCTGAAAACTAATGAAAATGTCACTTCTTCTGGAAGTTTTACAGGAGCTTTCTAACATTCTGGGTTCCCAGAACATCATGTGCTCAGAGAGCTCTGTGGCTTCTCATTATCACATCAGGCTATGTTATGGTTCTCTGTTCACTTGCCCATCTTCCTCAGGTAGGTTATATACCCTTCCAGAAAAGTGATGATATTTTCTTTGTTAATACATCTCCAGTGCCATATAGAGCTTTGTCATTTAGCAAGTGCTAAGTGTTGAACGAATGATTGAGTATCCCAAGGGCATATGTGACTGTTACACAGGTAATTCAAAAACTGCATATTAAACTTCCTTTATTCTAATCTTTTTATAAGAATCTTACTACTCTATCAAAAATAGTTGAAATAGAAAAACAAATGAATTCATTTCTAAGAATTCAAAAAGGAAAGGAGATAAAACAGTATCTAGTATAAAGACTTTGCTCTTAATAATTCTGTCTTCTTCTTGTGATTTAGGGTCCAAAATAACTTTATTATGCTAAAAATCTTGCAGGATGACATTTTAGGTATTCAGTAATGATCAGTTCTACACTAAATGCATAAAATGAGCTCAGTATCCATTTGGTGAATATCTAATATGTTTAAATTAAATTGGAAACTCCTTATAGTGACTAAGACATAGAATTACTTTGTTATAAATTATAGGTAATCTGTATTTTCACATTAACTCTATTACCAGTAATAGAGTTTTAATGTGGTACTTACACTTTGATAAAAGAGAAATCGTGTTGCCACTAGAAATATGTAAGATGTGGATTGAGAAAAAATGGGAAGTCAGGGGGAAAAAGAAATGAAAGATGTGGAGGAGAATGAAGAATTATAGGAAAAGCCAGAATGACTAAGAATATAGCAACAAAGAAAGGGAAGAAGAAAAAAGATGGATGGAAAGAAAAGTAAGAGGATGGGCTATGGAAATTATAGGGAAGGAAAGAACATTAAGAAAAGATGAAATAGAAAAATAGAGAAGGAAATTTAGAGCACAACAATATGAAACATATATGGGTTACTGCTATACTGAGAAAATAAAATGAAATGCATATACTATCTGCATAAGTTTAAACAGGAGTTTTCACATGATTAGCAAACAGAAATAGAAAGCTATAATATTACATTTTGAACTATTTGTTAGTGATTACCAAGAATCCTATTTTATAGCCTGAAATTACTCTAAAAATCACAGTTAGATTGATCGTGGAATGAGGGAAATGACTTTCTTTCTCTCCAGGCTGTGCAATGGTAGGACAGTCCTAAGTAATGCTGTAAGGTTTATATTTATGTTTATCAAGGTGAATTTCATGTACCTTCCTCAGGTGCTAGGTTCTGCAATAACAATATATATCCAAGATAAAGGAAAGAGAGAATGAGCAACATAATCATTAGCTCAGACATTAACAAGAAACATGTGTAGTGGTCCCATTTAATAGAAGTATTTTTTTCCTTAAGAACATAGCATTTTATTTTCCCTGTAGATTTTCTTTAAACCCATTTTATGTATCTGCTGTAATGCCTTTGGAATTCACTGTTTGATATCTTGTTACAGAATAAAGGAAAGCTTTCTTATTGGATTTTAGGAATTGGACATTTTGGAGGTTTATATTGAAAAGAATAAAGAAAATGAATTTTCTGACTCACTTTCTATCTTTCTCATATGATTAATTTTAATTCTGTAGTATAGAAAAATGGAAAATGCAAAGTACAAGCTTTGAGCAGATAGAATAAATCACTGTATCGAGAAAAGAAAGCTTCTGTATGAACAAGACAGGAACTGATTGAATGACCCAACATATCACAAATTCAGAGATATTGGTGTTAAATTGGATTTCTAAGAATATGAGTATTGGTTCAAGACCATAAGAGCATAAATTTGATAGAAGATGGAAATAGTCTATGTTTTCTGTTAGCTATAGTCAAATGTTCAAAAATTCATATGCATAGTAAGTGGCAAATTTTTGAGTTAAATGAGTAAAATAATATTTGGGAAATTATCCCTCCTCCTTAGAAGAATTAATATCAATGTGGCTATACATTATTAGCTGGGGATTTATTTGATACCATAAAATTTTTATGTAAGAAAATTAATACCAACAGATATATTGGGTCCAAATCTTCAATTTGGCATAAGGAGACACAGTTGAGATAAATGTCTTTTGCAGGTGGGGTGGGAGTAGAGTGCGATGGGGCTTTTGGAGAAAGGGATGTGAAATTATACACAGGTATTTGGCCATTGTACTATAATCTTTCTTCCATACTCCTTTCATTTACGAAGAGTTGGATTTGTGAAAAGGAAAATTACTGGCAAAAACATAAATACTGTACAATGGTCTCTCTGCTCCCAACTTCTTAAAAAGAGCCCACATTTTTGCATTCCAAGGGAAGAATTCTTTTATTAGAATAAAAGAGTACAACAACATTTTTTTTAATTATCCTGTACTCTTGAGGAAAGATGAACATTAACACATCAGCAGACAATTTGCTTGGGAGACTTTTGTGGCCATAAATATTCAGTTCAGGATTAATTCTCTGACCATTCACCTATTTGTCATAGCTTCTTTAATTAAGGTCCTTAATTGAGGAAATAAATATATCATGATATTGAACAGGTATGCTTTCTGAAGCCATTCCTCCAACCTAACTGGCTCTAACTTTTAAAATATCAAGCCATTAAAAGAAACTTTCCATAGAAAGTTAGAAAAGTTATCTTCCAGAAAACTTAAAGCTTCCTGGGAACAATATTATATTCATATTCATGTTACTTTAAAATTTTCTTACCTCTTCCACACTTCCATTTTGCCTACCTCCACTATCCTAACTAATTTGTGTTTTCATTAATTACATACACATTTGCATAATTCACTACTATGGGAGTTCTGTGGATATTAGAAATATCTCTTATTCATGTATCATCTATTCATCTTTTTATTTTGCTACCTCACACAGTGCCTTTTGTATATTATATGTACAATGAATGTTTGCTGATTTAATATGCTTAAATGTAATGTAATAATAGTATCAAATTATCCAGTAAAAATAGTCAATACCTAGTCTAAATTAAATTATTAAATGGTATCTTAAAGGTGATTTTTAAAATAAAATCCAATTTATTTTTTCAAACACAGATATTGGCCAATTGTTTCCATGAATAATATTTTTTAATGAGAAATGTAAACAATTTAAAAATATAGCTTGTTTTTCTAGAAATCAGATTTCAGGTCTCATAATTTTCTGACATGGCTTTATAGTTGGAAGTTATAATGGACAGGGAACAATGATTTTAGTCATTAATACACACACATGCAACCTTTGAACTGGGACAGATGCTGCCTAGTGAAACTAAAGAACAAAGAAATTGCACTTTGTGTTGTTGGCTAACTGGTAAAAATACATGTTATTTAAGGTCCTCCAAGAAGCAGAGACCAATATGGAATTAAACATTCAAGGAATTTATTAAGGAAAACACCTGTAAGAGAAAGGAAGAGGGAGCCCAAGGAGACAGGGAGAGCTGATGGACCCTGATGCAAGCTCTGAGCCTTGTGAAGAAAAGAGGGAAAGAAGGAATGCAGGATGAAAGAATCTCAGATGGGAAGGCAATCTTAACAATTTTGATGGGGCCAAATGGGAATCTTGAGCCAAAGTCATCCATTGGAAGAATCCCACTCTCCTAGGAATGAGCCTGTCTTGGTATCTATCCCTGCTAAGCCAATCATTGGTTGGTCACTGTGAGAGGTGTGGCCTCAGAGCCACTAGATTATGGATTTCAGAAAGCAGTAACAGGGATGTTTGATCACTTATGCCCCCCACAGTTGAAGATCAGAGAGCAACCTTTACCCGGCTGCCATGGAAGGTAATGAATGACACAATGGCTATGATTAATTGACAGTGTTTTTCAAAATTAAGGGGTGATGGTGGAAAAGAAGAATAACAGTGATTGATCAATAAAAAGATAGACATTAGATTAGCAGTATGGTCTGAGCAGAAGCAAGAACTCCTGGACTGATGGTGTGTGCAGAAGCCCTGGAATCCCGCTCTTGGATTCAAATCTGAACTCCAAATTTGTTAGCTATGTACCTGTGGGCAAATTAATCCAGCTTACTTTTCCTCAATTTCCTCATCTGTAAAATGAAGTTAATTATTTGCCTCACTTCTAGGAAGTACTATTTTCCTCTTAGATTGTTAACATTGGAAGATACTTTAAAGGTCATATCATTCAACAACATATGACATACTATGTCTTAAGCCCATACCACTATGAACCCAGCAAGTGGATTGTTTTAATTTATGTGAATTGGAAAATAGAGAATGGATAAGGAAATCAGCTCTGTCTTCATGATAAGGCAATGGATCAAAGAGAAACATCAAAATTCTTGACCCAAATTACATTTAGGCCCAGCTATAATTCATTAGGTTCCATTCCCAAGGTATATATGTGTGTGCCACATGTGTGTGTATGTATATGTGTAAACTAAAACTATATTTGCAACAAAATCATAATAATTGATCATGATATAAATAATTTTCAACATTAAATAAGATTAAACTACTTTTAGATAAATATAAGAAGATGAAACACTTAAACACAATTGAAGCAATTTATATTAAATTTCCATAATAAAATGTTTTGATTTTGCTTAGGGAGAAGTTAATACACATGCATATAACACACTGGACATTTTATAATTTATATTGGGAAAGAGTGCTGTGTCACATATTGTTTTTTGTTTGTTTTTTTTTTTTTTTGCAGTACACGGGCCTTTCACTGTTGTGGCCTCTCCCATTGCAGAGCACAGGCCCCGGACGCGCAGGCTCAGCGGCCATGGCTCACGGGCCCAGCCGCTCCGAGGCATGTGGGATCTTCCTGGACTGGGGCACGAACCCGTGTCCCCTGCATCGGCAGGTGGACTCTCAACCACTGCGCCACCAGGGAAGCCCTGTTTATTCTTAAGAATAGACTATGTGAAACTACCTCTGCATTGCAGGACAATTAACCTCCTTGCCTCCACACATTTTGAAACACCTACAAGGAAGACACTTCTCTAAATTAAGAAATGTACAGCATACTTCATATCAAAGAAGGCAATTCAGGTTTCATAGAGCTTGGAGGTCTCTCTTTGAGAAATAAAAAATCAAAAACTAATTTTCAAGTATATATTTATTTGCAGTGAGAAGACAGATGATAAAAGTTAGGCATTCTACAAAACTGAAAAATCAACACAAAATTTCAAAAATTAAATTAATAATATACTTGGCAGTTATCTGTTTTAAATGCTATTATAATTGTCTATTTCTCCCTGTTACATATAACTTTACCACAGACTTGTTTCTGGTTTCATATATTTTTAATCTTGTTTATGCTCCACCATTTATATCATAAGAAATTTTCTTCTTATAGTAGGGCCTCTAAACCTGCAAATTCATTCACTAGGCTGGGGCAGTCAACACAGTAAATAATAGAAATATACCTGGAAGCCATTCCTTCAGTGGAGAGGAGGACAGTAATTAACTAGATATGGAAGTGCCTATGAACCACATAAATATCACCCACTGCTCCACCCACAAATGTGCTCCATTCATTTTCCTGTTACTTAGCTCCACAAAATGCCTAAGGTGTCTTCAGTGTCACCCATCAGAGGGGAATTGTGATGGAGAGAAAATTGATACAAAGAGACAATTATTCCAACCAACTGTGGTCAGAATATCTTAGTTTTAAAAATTTTACAAAAACATGTGACCTTATGAAAGTATTGTCAAAAAGGAGCCTATGCAAAGACAGGTCCATAAGATTAAGCTACATTAGCTTCTTGGTAAATCTACCTCCTTTCAAAAGAAAAGCATTTTCCCCCAAACAGAAACAAGTGCATACCTATATACCTATTCTAAAAGTGCATGCTTCTATTTTATTTAAAAATTCATTGTGACTATGGGAGCTAAATTCTCTTAACAGCTATTATATCTTAGTATTACTTTTTCTTTTATATTGTGTAAGTCAAACTACTAGTGATGGTCCCTGATTTACAAAAATTAACTTACAATTTTTCAGCTTCACAAAAGTACGAAAGTGATACGTATTTAGAAACCGCACTTAGAATTTTGAATTTTGTTTTTTTTCCAGGCTAGCGATATGATGCTGGACAGCAACAGTGACAGCACAGCTCCCAATCAGCCACGTGATCACAAGGTCAACAACCAATACACTTATGAACGAAAACAAACTATACCCTTAGAAGCATTCTGTTCCCATACAACAATTTTGTTTCTATCAGTACAGTATTCAATAAATTACATGAGATATTGAGTACAATTATAAAATCGGCTTTGTGTTAGATGGTTTTGCCCAACTGTAGGCTAATGTAAGTGTTCTGAGAATATTTAGTGTAGTCTGGACTAAGCGATGATGTTTGGTATTTTAGGTGTATTAAATGCATTTTCAATTTGTGATGGGTTTATCCAGATATAACCCTATTGTAAATCAGGGAAGACACTTTTATATCTACTTTTGTATATACTTTCCCAATCTATAGTTACTCTGTGGAATTTCAGTTTTTAGGCCATGTAATTGCTCAGCAAACAAAGTTACTGGTGTTTAGGTGTCTTAATGAAATATAAATTTTTGAATTCTAAAGATGCATCATATAATCTGACTGCTTTCTTCCCTGAAAATAATAGATCTTCTTAGAGGAAATTTTTATAATGTGACATATACAATGATTTTAATTTGTGCTTCCATTCATTTTCATATTTACATTGATGAAGGATTCTGAATTTTCTTTGTCATTGCCATCTATTTTTTGGTTTTACTGTAAATAAAGTAGTTAATTCCCAATTGACTATATATAATCTGTATGTATATGCAATTATAAATATATACACATGTATATATATTAACCTCCCATCAAAGTTACAGATAAATGTCTGTTTTCCTGTCCTGATAAAATTGTATCCCATTCTCATAATTATTAGAAAAAGTTAATTAGTTCATAGTCAATCTATTTATCATGCAATCATTCCTAACAAGACAATCTAACAAAATCGATACAATTGTTCAGCACTGTTCTTTTTTAATTTAAAATAAAGCCAGAATATAAAAATAAATATTGAATATGGTGTAAAATATATTATGTTTTGAAACATGTGGCTCTAATAAAACATCTGCTCATAATGCTGTTTCCTTCTGTCAGAAATAAATTGAAACAACTAATCATATAAAACATACTGCTACTTTGAGAAGTAGACTAGACCAATTTTTCCTTCTGCAAATAGGGAAAAGATTGGAATTGTTTTACATATTTCACAGGGCTCTGATTTGCAAACATTTGTGCTTCGGCAAATACCACATTTTAAAAATTAGACTGGCAAAAAAACACTTATTCTATCAACACCTTGTTATATGTGTGAAAGACAATTTAATCTGCAAAGTGCTTCCGTATTATACTTTGGAATTCTATGGATTAATCAACATTAGAAAGCTATATTCCGCATCACTGACGGTTTGTGTGTAGCTGCTAAATAACTTCTTTTGTTATGAAGGAATAAGTGCCAAGTTTTCAGCACATTTACAATTTTAAATTGAGCATTTCAACACATGCTTAAACTGGTAATTTGACTTATAAAAATATTTAAGGGAATGTTACAATAGTGATAAATGTAACTTATAGGCCATAAGCTATAGTAAGTGTCACCATTGCTTGGCAATGAGAGAAATACAGTATTAGAATTAATTTTTGAGATCAAAACATAATGAATACCAAGATTCAAGTACAGCTATGCAACGTCACCTAAAAGATATATAACAATCTCACCAGCCCCCTGTGCTTAAGCCAGCACAGGACTTACGTATATGTTAATTATTAACTATGTATATATTAATATACTTTTTTTTAACTGTGTAAACTCAGAGGGCTATTGAGGAAAAATCAGAAACCCGGGCCTGTGGTCCTCATATGTGGCAAATGGGCATGCCTGTCCAGTGCAATACAGGATGAAAATCATAGCTAATGTGTATTTATTATTGTTTCATTTTAACCTATGTTGCAGAGTATATTTGTATGCTTTATAATATTTAAAATATATTAGAACTGTATTGCATGAATTAATGTATAGACATTGGAGTATTTAAAATGATTCTTAATAGCAGAGTGTAAGATAAAAATGTTTAGATATCACTTACCTAGACAAAGCCATACCCAGCCCAACTCTGTCCAGGAGTTTGAAGAGCCTTAGTCAATCAAATATGAGTGGTCTGATCCCATAAGGAATGCCATGTCTATTATAAAATGGTAATCTGAACCTAATATTAGGCTAGTTGAAACCAGCTGTGGTTCTTTCTATAAAATTCCAAATAGACATTCTGATTTTATTAATCAATTTTATGACTTTGATAAATATGCATCAACCCAGGAAAAAACATAACCTAATTCAGTGCCTCAGTGTTTTCATAATACATTTTGTCAGGACAATACCAAAGGGATGATTTTAGACCTTGTTGAATTTGCTAAATCAATGAGTGCAACATGCCAACTTAAGAAAAATAACGTACTGATCTTGTCCCTTGAAGTTTTCACCTTATAACCATGTGACTATGTGAAAGCATATAGGACTCTGGTACACTAATGTATATAGGACACTGATATGTTAATATCTTCTAATAGATAAATTCTCTTTGTACCACATTCTCGTGTAATCCTCTTCCACACTGACAACTGACCTTTCTATTTGCTTTGGACATAAGGCATTATCAGACATACTAGAAGCTGAAGCTTGAAACATACTTACACATTGCAGTGATCCCTCTCATGTTGCTGACTAGAACTCTTCCCCCAACAAGTGTGGAATCCTATCCCAGCCTGCTAGATTCCATGTCCTAATCAACAGCCAAACGCAGCCCAGAAGTGTGAGTGAGTGAGGTTATATTAACTTATTTCCAGTCAAGCCACCAGGACATCAAAGCCACATAAGTTATCCTTAGAATGACTAGTAGAATAAACGCCAACTAAATCCAGCCAAAAGTGCTGACCCACAAAATTATGAGCAAATAAAAAATTGTGTTTTTAAGCTTTGGGGTGCTTTGTTACACATCCACATGTGACTGAGACAAGCATTCTAGAAGTTTGCTGAAAAGAGCAATGCTACTTTAATTTCCAATTCTAAGGTCAAGAGCAGAGTTGAAGAATTACACTACTCTCCTGAGTTGCAAAATCATGTAAAAGATGTGTGTGTGTGTGTGTGTGTGTGTGTGTGTGTGTGTGTGTGTGTGTTTGTATAAAACTGTAAGGGTATGATTATGGACTGAAATGTTATATAACAGTTGCTGAGGTATATCTCTGGGGAAATAGAATGATATGGTAATTATCATTTAGTGGTTATACACTTCCCCACAAATGAACAGAGAATTTTGCTCTATACAGTAATGGGAAGCTTACCAGTAAGTTTAAAAGGTCAGGTGTATTGAAATAATGTGAGACATTTTACTTCTGATTATTAGAGGAAACATTTAGGTGCCAGTCTGTATTACAAGGGGAAATAGTACATCCCATCTATAGCAACTTGATCAACAATGTGACTAACAGTAAGAGAATGGAGAGGTTAGTTTAGGCAATAGATGAAAAACACCAAGAGTAGAAACAGCCAATCAGAGAAAAAGATGACACAGTATTTCCAAGAGCATATAGTTTCTTATAATCAAATACGATGACCCATAGAAAGAAGTTATTTAAAATGTAAGCATTATCTAAATGTTTTCATATTGTTACATCATTATCACAGTATTCTTCTTATATGCTCTTAGTGCTTTAGGAGCTGCTATAAATGATGGGCTAGCTATATAATCATTTGCAGCTGTGAGTAATCCACTATGATCAAATTCTTGTAATTGTGATCTTTTAAATATTTGCACCTGCAAATATTTGGAGCATAAGATCATAATGTGTCTTCCAAAAATGAGTGAAACAAATGAATTTGCTTGCATGCATTGATATTTTTGAATACATGCACAGTTATGTAATTTCTAAAACAACTATTTCTAAGATAACTAAGGCACATTTTTATTTAAGATGTGAGTGGAAATCTCATTTTAGCCTTAAGTTATCTACTGATAAAACTTCTGTAAGAGCATATGAAAATGTACATCTATGTGACTATAATGTCATAAACGTGTGAATTTGAGAGGCATTGGTTAAACTCTACTTTTTAAATGTTTCAGAAAATCTGTACTTTTAAAAATTACAAACTAAAATAATGACCACATATTGAGGAGAATCTAGATGGAGATAAAGAGATGGCAAACAATTCCTTTATAGGTAGCTTTCTAATTATGAGTATATGTTTCTGAAAATATGTTTAGAAATAAAATACTTATAAGTGTATAAAATGGAATCTTTATGCTCAATGGTTTGGAGGATGGAGAATAATGGAGTTCTATTAATTACTTTGTCTCAGTCTGTAATCTCTTTTTCTCTCCCTCTCTATAATATATAGAGAGATACAGATTTATTTATATATTTTTTTTATATATATATATATATATATTATATATAGCTATATAATTTTCCTCCTATTTAGGTCCTGTCTTCTTCAGGACCAGGCAACCTAATGAAGTTTGAAAATGAGACATCGTGCATGAACTTCCAGGGCTGCTATTAAAGGCCCCAGTGTAACACCTTTCCTTGATACCATTGGAGCCGTGAGATGAGCCTAATATTTTCTTTTTCTGGGCCACTCACAAGTAAATCAACAATTAAATAGCAGCATGGAAGAACAATATTGCATGATGGATTTCCTTATTCAATCACCAATTTCTACTTCACATATAAATTAAACACACCACTTGGAGGGTTCATAGTAGAGTGGGCTTAAGCCATGGGGCTATTTGAATTGTTGTTTTGTGCATTTTGGATTATCTAAAGCTCTCATTAACACGAGAATCAGAGACAATAGATTAAGTTTTATCCAGTGTCTGTTCCTCATGCTACCTAGGGAAGTGAAAGGAACCAATCTTTGTGGTGCAACATGCATACCTGTCACTAAACAGGGAAGTTTACACATATTTTCTCATTTAATCCTAATAATAATCTCATGATATACATGTAATCATTACTAAATTTACCAATAAAGAAAATGAGGCTTAGGGAGATTATTTTATTTTTTCCAGTTTTACACAATAGGTAATTTGTGTAACAGATATGCTTGGTTAATCAGAGGCTTAAGCCTACTCAATGTCTCTAGAACTTGTTTTCTCCTTTAGCAGACAAGGTTGTTTGCTTATTGTTAATATTGCTGTACTAGATACTCTATAGGGAAAATACCATAAATAATATTCAGTGATTGTGTGCTTTTAAGAGCATACATGAACTAAAATTCAACAAGGCACACCTTATGTATATTTACATTTTAACACAATTTTAAATCTTAATGCAAGTAGTTAAAAATTTTTTCTCTGATTTCAGATAAAGTTTGTTAGGGTACAGTTATAAGGATGGTAATGATGTTCCTTTTTATTTATTTTTCCAGTGAAGGCCACTGTAATTTTCCAGTGAGACTCCACTGTAATTAAAGCAGCTGCTCCTTCTACTTACTATAGAGCAAGCTTTATGCTTAGATCATTGTTGTGATGGAACACACATAGCTGGTGGATATAAAAAGTATTTACAAAAGTTTGTGTTTAGAGATTTGAATTTTAAAATGGTTCACTGCTGGGAAAGGTAAATTCTACAGGAGACACTAATGTTAAACAGCTCTAATATACTCTGACACTTGGGATATCAACACATAAAATATTAATAATCTTGATCAGTTTAGTACCAATGATGTTAAAACACATAGAATATAACTGGGCATGTTAATTTTAATTATTCCATTTGAGATTGAGAATACTGAAATTCAACTAAACTTAATCATTCCCTGTTATCATTTCCCCCCAAAATCTCTAAAGAGATAGCTGAACTAGAGAAAACCATGCATATGAGAAGCAAACAAAAAATATGCAAAATGACCTTTTCCCTGAGGGTGGGTTTTGGACTTCCTCAGACAAAATTGTCTGATTGACTTCTGTTATTTAATCAAAGGGATGCCTTGAATCCATGGTCTATATTCAGATTCTGTACTACAAAATGTATGCCCTGGAAAAGGCTAGAATGAGCCATATGGTATGGGATTACTTGGGGGCATCCCTATAAACAATGATTAGCATAATTCTAGATAGATTGATAAAGTAATCATTTTGGTGTGTGTCTGCATGGATTAGAATACATGCATATACCTTCTAGTTCTGTCTGCCTAAAGGGTCCAGAAGCAATGACACACCAATAGCAATGAACACACCCAGCACCCAATCCTGGTTTCTAATAGAATTCACCAATAGAAAGAACCAGGGCTTCTTGGCGAATGCTTGATTTTAGGGCTGGGACAGGGAATATAATATCAACATGAAGAATTTGAAATGTCAGAAAATAAGGAAATGCTGAAAAAAAAAAAAAGAAAAGAAAAAAAGAGAGAAAGAAAAGGAGAGGACATGTCAAAAGGACAAAGGAGCCAACTGAAAGAGCTCCAAGGCCAAACCTGGAACCATCTGGGCAATGATGTAAAGAATATAGTATTATCTAAGAGGCCTTACTGATTTTGTATATATGTGTGTGTGTGTGTGTGTGTGTGTGTGTGTGTGTGTGTGTGTGTATGTAATTTATATAAATTTATAGGAAAATTACATGCTCTGAGTACACTGCAGCAGCCCTGGGGAATGCCCTTCTTGAAGAGGGATGGAGGATTTCCACCAAGAGCCAATTCCAACTTGTCAGCTATGTCAGTTAACCACCTTGGAAAGTAAATTCTCCAGCTCCAGTGATGCCTCCAGATGCCCGAAGCCTGGCATCCATAGGATTACAACCTCAGTGAGAGACCCTTAGCCAGAACTGCCCAGAGCAGCTGCTTCTGAATTTTGGATCTACCGAAACCATAAGAGGTAATAAATGATAATTATTGTTTTAAATCACTAATTTGGGGGATAACTTAAGCAGTAAGAACTCATACAACCTCTACAGTTTGTTGAAGGCTGGCTTTCTGAAAGGGTTGATCAAGATAGTTTCTGATTTCATGGGCACCAAATACAAGTCTTAGGGTGATATTAAGTGAATATCTTTGTGTGAAAGCCTATTTTTCACATTGTCTTCCAGAACAGAGGGAAACAGGAGATATACACAGGCAAATGATTGAGGAATTACACATAGGGAAAAGACTAAATTGAAGAGAAAAGACCAATAGATACTGACCTTTCATGATTTCCCAATGAAAAAGCTGCACCTTTATCTGATCAACACAAAGTAAAATTCACCCATCCACCACAGTTTTGCCCACATGCAGAGAATTCTTCTAGTAACTTCTTAGCACATTGCACATAACTATGACAGCACACCTAATAGTCACCTGATATTTAAGGAAACTTCCTAAAGATTTAAGCCAGACAAAAAGGAACAATGAAATAAAGAAATTTAGAGAAAAAGAGAAAAATATAAGAATCAGTAAGAAGTTTAAAAATCATTCAAAAAAGATATTTCATCCAGAAGAAATGTAACACTAGATAAAAAGGAAAAAAAGACACTAGAATTTAAAAATAAATGAATAAATAAATAAAGAGTAAATATAATATATAAACTTGAAATTTTCACCCAGAAAAAAGAAAAAAGTGAGGTTGAAATGGAAATAAGAAAATTCTATCACTACACTTGACTAAAACAATTCAGATTTCAGGAAAGAAGAAGGGGAAATGGAAGTTAGGTTATTATTAATGTAATAATATGAACATGAATATGATCTGAACATAGTATGATCTGAATAATAGATGTTTCCAGACTAAAAAAGTCCACAGAGAGTCCAGCACAATAAATTAAGAAAAGATCCATAATGATACAAATCATCGTGAAATTGCAGATCAACAGGGGTAAAGAGAAAATTCTAAAAGCTTCTGGAGACAAAGATGTAAAAAACAAATAGGTCATTGACAAAGAAAATAAAATAAATTGCATTTCTTTATTACAAACCACAGAAACCAGATTTATGAGGACACTGTAGGCTTAAGGCTTCCAGAAACCATTGTGTTTCCTCATGGAAAGAGCCTGCCTGAGAATGAAGGTAATTGAAGTAAACACATGCAAAATATGCAGGAGAAGATCCACTTCTGATGACACCATCAAGTCCTCAGTTCTACAGTAGTCAAGCCCAGTCCCACACTTTGGACATGCCAGTTGCAGACCATAATTATTATTTTTTTTAAAGCTAATTTTAGTTGGATTTCTGTCAGTTAGAATTGAAACTCTCCTGACAAATACAAATACAGGAATATCTCCTTCCACTGCACTTTACTTCACTGTGCTTTGCAATATATTGTGTATTTTACAAATTGAAGGTTTATGGCAACCCTGAATAGAGCAAGTCTTTTGGTGCCATTTTTTCAACAACATTTTCTCATTTCATATCTCTGTGTCACATTTTGGCAATTGTTTTAATACTTCAAACCTTTTAGTTATTATTGTATGCATTATGGTGATCTGTGATGAGCGATCTCTGATGTTATTATTGTGATTTTTTTGAGGTGCCAGGTATCACACCCATACAAGAAGACAGACTTAATTGCTAAATGTATACATTCTAACAGCTCCACCGACTGGCCATTCCCCATCTCTCTCCTTCTCCTCAGAAATCCTTATTTCCAAAGACCAAATATATATATATATATATATATATATATATATATATATATTAGAACTAAGTCAGTTAATAACCTTACAATGTCCTCCAAGTGAAAGGAAGAGCCACAGGTCCCTCAATTTAAGTCAAAAGCTATAAATGAGCAAGTTTAGTGAGGAAAGCATGGCAAAAGCTGAAATAAACAGAAAGCTAGGCCTCTTGCATCAAAGAGTTAGTCATTCAAATCAAGTTGTGAATGCAAAGGAAAAGTTCTTGAAAGAAATTGAAAGTGATACTCCAGCGAACACACAAATGATAAAGCAAAACAGACTTTTTGCTGATATTAAGAAAGTTATAGTGGTCTGGATAGAAAATCAAACCAGCTACAAGATTCCCTTAAGCCAAAGCCTAATCCAGAGCAAGGCTCTAATTCTCTTCAATTCTATGAAGGCTGAGAGAGGTGAGGAAGCTGCAGAAGAAAAGTCTTAAGCCAACAGAGGTTGGTTCATGAGGTTGAAGGAAAGAAGCCATCTCCATAACATAAAAGTGCAAAAGGAAGCAGCAAGTGCTGATGTAGTAGAAGCTGCAGCAAGGTATCCAAAAGATCTAGCTAAGATAATTAATGAAGGTGGTTACACAAACAAGAGAGATTCAATGTAGATAAAATAGCTTTCTATTGGAAGAAGATGTCATCTAGAACTTTCATAGCTAGACATGAGAAGTCAATGTCTGCCTTCAAAACTCAAAGGACAGTTTGACTTGTGTTAGGAACCAATGATGCTGGTGACTTTAAGTTGAAGCCAATGCTCCTGTACCATTCTCAAAAATCCTAAGGCCCTTAAGGATGATGCTAATCCCACTCTGCTTGTGCTCTATAAATGGAACAATAAACCCTAGATGACAGCACATCTGTTTAACACATGGTATACTGAATATTTGAAGCCCAGTGTTAACAAATACTGCTCAGAAAAACAGATTCATTTCAAAATATTACTGCTCAGTGACAATGTACCTGGTCATCAAAGAGCTTTGATGGAGATGGACAATGAGATTAATGTAGTTTTCATGCCTGCTAACACAACCATTCCATGGATCATGGATAAAGGAGTAATTTTGAATTTCAAGTCATTATTTATGACGTATATTTTGTAAAGCTAGAGCTGTCATAAATAGGGATTCCTCTGATGGACATGGGCAAAGTAAATTTAAAAACTTCTGGAAAGGATTCACTATTCTAGATGCCATGAAGAACATTTGTGATTCATGGGAAGAGGTCAAAATATTAATATTAACAGAAGTTTGAAAGGAGTTGATTCCACCCTCATGGATAACTTCAGGGGAGGAAGTAATCAATAACAAGAGAACTAGAATTAGAAGTGGAACCTGAAGATGTGATCGAACTGCTCCAATCTCATGATAAAATTTTCATGGATGAGGAGTTGCTTCTTGTGTATGAGCAAAGAAAGCTGTTTCTTGAGATGGAAGCTACTCCTGGTGAAGATGCTGTGAAGATTGTTGAAATGACAACAAAGGATTTAGATTATTACATAAACTTCATTGATAAAGCAGTGACAGGGTTTGAAAGGATTTACTTCAAGTTTGAAAGAAGTTCTGCTATTACCAAGGCTGTTGCTCCAGAATCATACCCCTGCCCCTCCCTCCATTGGAAACCAATTGATCTTATTTAAGTTTCAGGAGGAAGCTGCAAAGAGGAAGACACAAGAACTGATTAGAACTTACTAGTCCCAAGATGGTGGAAGACTTGACTTTCAGTAGACTTTGAACCACATTATACACTAATTGTAATATATTAGCATGCTAAATGACACACCTACCCTCACCATGACAGTTGACAATTGCCATGACAACAACTGGAAAAGCCCATACAAGGACTGAAAAGGAGTGTTATGTAAGTTCCGGGTCCAAACCACACCCCTGTTCTCAGATAACTCATGAATATTACCCTCACTCTTTCCAAGTCCTTTCCTTTTACCCCGACCCATATACATACATACATACATATATATATATATATATATATATATATATATATATATATATATATATATATATATATATATATAGTCTCTACCCGAATCAGGTTAAGAAGTTGATTTGAGAACTAAGTTCCCATTTCTCCATTCTTTGGCCACTGAATAAAACTTGTGCTTTTCCAGTTTCAGCATCAGTTTCCTTATTGGCTGTGTGAATCAGATCAGTAAAAGAACCTCCTTGACTGAGACAAGGGGTCTTGGCTCGGGATGTGCGTGGGTCCAGGCTATTTATTTGGTAACACAACTTTGACTAAAATGTTATTAAACAGCATTTCATGCTACAGAGAAATCATCTGTGAAAGGAAGAGTATATTGATGCAGTAAACGTCATTGTTATCTTATTTTCAGAAATTACCACCCCAGCCTTCAGCAACCACCACTCTGATCAGTCAGCAGCCATCAACATGACAAGAGCCTCCACCAGCAAAAATATTTTGACTCGTTGAAGCCTTAGATGATATTGTTAGGGAGGAAGAAATTTCCTCTACCTATCTAGGTTCTCTTGGCTGGTCTAAGAATTAAATTGACATGAGACAGATTAAAATGAGACAATCAAACAAAACTTTAATAACATATATACATGGGAGAGACAAAGGAGAGCTAAGTAACTTGCCAAAATGGCCAAAACCCTCACCTTAAATACCATCCTTAGTTAAAGACAAAAGTGGATGTTGGGGTTAGTGGTTTGGGTCTTCAAAGTGGATGAAGGCAATTCATTTGGAGATGGAAAAGCAAAAGTTTTATAAACAAATGTTTGTTGGGCCATGCAGAGACAAAGGGACACAGTGGACTCCGATCTCCAGGTCTTGCTGAATTTCCTCCACCACACATAGCATGTAGTTTTTGTAGATGACTATGGTAATAGCTCTATTTAGGGAGCAGATCCTCTGTCTAAATTATTTAGGCTGCTAAGGGGGAGGTAAAAAAATAAAATAAAATAAAACCAGTTCCTGAGTCTTTTGTTTCTTGAAAATAATCAACCTATATTAATCCCCATGTTGCAAGAAGCGGGATCCCTTCCAGACCCTGAGAGCATGCTCTTATCTAACACTCAGAAATGAATTGTCTGAGGAGACACATGAGCTGACACAGCAAGAAAATTTATTGGGAAGGGGTGCCTGAGTGGAGAGCAACAGGGTAAGGGAACCCAGGAGAACTCCTTTGCCATGTGGCTCGCAGTTTCAGATTTTATGGTAATGGAGTTAGTTTCTGGGTTGTCTCTAGCCAATCATTCTGACTCAGGATCCTTCCTGGTGGAGCGCACATAGCTCAGCCAAGATGGATTCTAGAGAGAAGGATTCTGGGAGGTTGGTAAGACATATGGACTGGCATCTCCTCTCTCCTTTTGACCTTTCACAAATTCTTCCTGTTGCTGGTAGCTTGTTAGTTCCACATTCTTTACCAGGATCTCCTGTTGTAAGATAACTCATGCAAGTGTTTACTATCTTGTCTGGCCAAGGCAGGAGGTTTCCGTAGTGGTTCCCCTAACACTCACGCCAAGGAGAGATATTTTGAGGTGGCAAATTTTGTTCCTTTGCAATTGTTAGCATTTTTTAGAAATAAGGTATTTTTAAACTAAGGTACATTCATTGTTTTTTAGACATAATGCTGCTGCACACTTAGTAGACTACACTATAGTGTAAACATAACTTTTATAGACACTGGGAAATCAGAAACATTGTATGACTCACTTTATTGTATTGCTTACATTATTGTCGTGGTCTGGAACCAAACCCACAATATCTCTGAGGTGTGCCTGTAGATTCACTATTGTTACTACACACACACACACACACACACACACACACAAATACACACACATATGCATACAAACACATATATAAAACATTTATTCCTGCTATGCATTCAAAACTTAGGATGTTTACATTATATACTTTTACACAAAGATCAGAAACAGGACCATCTTGTGAGTCATCAAGGATCTTGTTTCACATTTATATGTTGATATGGAACCACAGACATTTCATAGGTCCTTGTGAACCAACATGTGGAGGGACATGGGGATTAGTAAGGTAAACATGAAAAGGTTATGTCTTGAGAGGGGATCTCCAGAAGTCAAGCCTAAGATGAGAGTTTGTGAGAAAGTGATTTATTAAGGAAATCCTTTCAGGGAACTAAAATGGAACTGAAAAAGCAGAAATGTGGGTGTAAGCCAACCAAGGGTGTGATCTCAGGCAGAATCCTCAAGGTAGTAGCAATATGTTGACTGTAAGTTATACACTTACACTGCCCTGTGCCAAGGAATTTGGGTCTTTCTTAGTCCCACATCTGTTGGTCTTTGGTTGGTGGCCACCAAAAGAAGATGCAAATTCCCAGGCACTTCTGACTTTTGGGCCTTGTGGGCAAAGCAAGCTTTAGAAGCTGTAGGTGCTGGCTGTTGGAAGCAAAAGCACCCTGAAGCCTCATGATAGACAAACACATGGTAATAAAAAGGGCTGTGGGACCAAGACCACGCGGGTGACACACTTACATTGGCGGCTACACATAATAAATATAAAGCTGTAGACTACCTAGATCTTTTAGGTCGGAAACAAACAATCTAGTATTCTAAGTTCAAAATAAATTATTGATACAAGCAAATAGACAATCTAGGTCATCTAGATCAGAAGATTAAGAGACAGAGAAAAAGAAGATTCAGAGAACCCCTACCTCCTCCCTATTCATCTCTGCCCATTACCCGGAGAGGAAGCAGTTTACCAGTGATGCTTTACTTACTCAGCTCTTACATTAACTAGTATAGGGTCTGGTTGACTAGTGGTCACTGCTCTTAATGTCTGGGTTGGCAGTAACTGTTTTACACACTGATGCTTTCCAACTCTCTCTCATGAGCCTATTCTACAGGTATTCTCAAATTCATAATATTTGAATCTGAACTCTGTCTCCTCACACAAAGAAATTTGCTCTCCCTAGGTCTCTGATGTCAGTGATTTGAACCATTAAACACTCAGTCATCCAAGTGGGAAATGGAAGTACCATCCCAGAAATTGTCCCAACGATGTATCTGCTGAATGTGATCTCCCGTTATCCAGTCTTGCTTCCTATCAATTCTCCCCTTGACAGCAATAAAATTTTTCTTTTTCTTTTCTTTTTATTAAGCATCTGATATCACTCCTCTAATTAAAAATGTTCACTGGCTCCCTACTGATTCGACACTCTTTAATCCACCTCCTAAGATCCTGTAAAACTCCCACATCCCACTTTTTGACATGTTTATCTTCCACTCTTACGTTGTAGCATACTGAACAATTTTCAATTTACTGATTTCATAAGCTTCTCTGATTCCTTTGATATTTTGAATATGCTATACCTTCATCTGGAAATAACTTATCTTCTGCCTTTCTTTCCTGTCCTTACTGACTAACTCCTTTATACCATCCAAATATTTAAATAACTCTTCCTCTGGGAACTTCTATCCATTAAGACCTGTTTACTTGTCTCTCCTATGACCTTTCTTACCTTACTCACACTTTTATCTTATATTCTATTTGACTCTGTACTTTCTGGTCTTCACAACCAAATTTAAAACACTTGAGGGCAGAGAAAGTGTCTGATTCTTCACTGTCTCTGTACCTAATATAGTGTCTGACACATTAATAAATCAATGAGTCTTTGAATTAATTTAAATTAATTAATACATACATAAAAACATTTTTTTCTAGTTTGACTTATTTTAAAATGTTAGTGTAGCATCCTTTTAAAACTTTTCTTTTCTTTTTTTTTTCCTTCTTTGACTGTCATCAATGATAGTTCCTGGGGTAATCTAGTATCATAGAATAATCTTAAATTTAATTCTGTCATATCAGCCTCTGCCTAGAGTAAAATAAATTATGGAAAAGATCATCAAAGTTCTTAATAGATGTGAGCACTTTTCCAGATAGTTCACAGCTTGACAGGCATTTGTCATAATCAACAGTAGACACTTTTGTGCTCATAATTACTTTAAAAACACACCAGATAATCTGATTGTCCAACAATGTGAGGAAATACAAGTGACAACAAAGTACTCGCATCAAGTTTTGGATGTTTATAAAGCTGCAAAAACAGTTGATGGATGAGCTTTTTTCATATGATTCCTCTATACATACAAATTCTCTCAATGTCAAACAAAGATAAATTATATAAGCAGGGATAGGAAAGGGGATCACTCTTCTCCTCTTGCAGGAAAGCAATGGGCTATTAAGAGGTTTACTTCTTCATAATTGTTCTTACTAACCTTTCCACTTCCCCTAGAACATCACATACTTGCACGTGCATGCACACACACGCACACACGCACACACACACACACACACACAGCTTCTCCTCTATATAACAGCATGCTGTCGTGGAAGACAGAATGACCCTGCAGCTTAAGATAATAAACTACTATAAACAATTCACATAAAAGAAGAGAAATTTCTGAAATTCCTTTGCAATATAAATATATTTATATCATTCTTCTTTAGTTTAAGGGAAAAAAAGGCTGCAAGTAGTACTAGGTGAGCTCACGTCCTCAGCATTTCAGCATGAAATACTGCAGACTGTTTTCTCTTATTCATACTCCGTTTCATGGAGACCTCAGAGAGTCCACAGATAAAACCCCTATGTCCCTGGAGTAGGAAACTTGGTGCCTGACCATCATAATTTGACAAGCCTCCTGCAACACAATGGAGCCCTAATCTCAATTACAATAGTTTAGCACAGATTCTAATCACTGATCCTTCTGAAAATCAGAAAAGCCCCGCATATACATTCACCACGTACATTCACACTGTCACACAGAACCCTCAAACCTATTGCCCGCAGAGGCCCTCATTTCTGTTTAAGAGATTAATTTCTTATCTTAGAATTTCAGATATTATCATAATCATTCAAGATCTAATCTCCTTCCCCCCCGCCACCCCCTGCCCTAGCAAAGAGATTCCCCATGAGATTAGTTTCAGAGATCATAAGGGAATGTAGAATAGTTCATACATCAACTATTTCCTCTTCTGATGTACAAGGACCCAGTGCCTACCCCTGGTTCAAGCAGGGTTACCTGTAGGACATATGACTTTCTTCCTAGTTGTTTCCTTCTCTCCTGTAGAGATGATGTCCCCTTTACACATTTATGCTGCTCCATTTTTGCTACCATGATGAGCTCCAGAAAGAGGTATTCATTATACTGTCCTCTGTCAGCACACTTACTGTTTCCCAGGGATCCAAGGAAAGGGCAGAGACACTTCAATATTCCTTCTCTTCACCTATCCCCACTAGGAGCACCCCCAGCACAGACATGGTATCTTCTCCTTTTCCTTTATTAGGTAGGATGGAAGGGGCATATCAAATAAACAGAGAAGTTTTGACATAGATTTATATTACCAACACTAGAGATTAAATTTTAGAGAAATAAAAACATCTGTCCCTTCCAGAATGAATTAGATATTGGCTAGCATAAACCATTATTTTTTTCTTTTACTTACCTCTGAGAATACAATATTAATAGTTCAGATGTATTCAATTTGATAGAAATGCAAATATAATATGGAATTTTATTCTCATTTTTTTATGCTAAACTTAGAGAATTCTATGATGGAGTTCCCTTATTCTTTTCTTATTATTTATTAACAAAGGACCTATTTATAACTGTTCTCACACTGTTTTCTTGATAAAGATCAAAGTTTACCTAGTGAACCCAAACTCAATTACTGAATTTCCTGATATTCTAACTTATTCAGGAATTTGGTTTGTCTTAGAATTAAAAGTACCAGAATGCATAAAAATACACTAGCCAGAAATCAGTTTGAGGTATGCTCTAGGAGAGAGAACAGAGAGTTCTGAAATCCATATAGAGAAATGAAGTAAAAACTCTCTCTAGAGCTCATATTTTATTTAACTGGTAGTACTTCAGCAGGAAAAGAAATGGTGCTGTAAGTTACTTTCTATCAATAAAAAAATAAATATTTTATTTTGACAGTGCTGCATGACATATAAATGTAAAAAATCACCTTTATTCTTATTATATTTAGGTCAAAGTTTCTGACTTTTTAAGAAGATCTTGAAATACATTTATTTCAGAAAGCATACAATCTCTGATACTAGATAACATTTCACATTTCATGTGTTCTTTTAATTCTTATGATTATTAAATCACACACAAATTTCAAAACAAAATCGAAAGATACAGCCATCAACCACCTTTATTGAGGGTTGAAAAAAGTAAATGGCTGTACCCCCAAAAATAGATAGAAGCACTCATAAGCACAGGAAAAATGATATTTTATATTTGTATAAATGTTATTAAAAGTTTCCAAATGAATTTCATTTTAACTCCAAAAATAGTTGAACGAAAGGTAAGAAACGTGTGTGATATTTTGTTTTTTAATTATTCTATAACATAAAAATTGGCTGTCTGGTGTGATTAGTCTATTTACTAATGGTCACAATATTCACAGTTAACTAAGTTTAGATCCTAATTCAGGTCCTTAGTTGTCTAGTTTACAGTATTTTCAGTTCTCCAGTGGAAAAATGTCCTGGTCTTAAAGAATTCTTTGGGACACTTGTTAAAAAATACAGATCCTGAAGCTTCTTCCCTTGAGATATTAATCCAATAGTCTGAAAGAACACACTTAGGTGTTTTCCTCACTATCTTATAAAATTAATCTAAAATATAGAACACTGGGCTTCCCTGGTGACACAGTGGTTGAGAGTCCACCTGCTGATGCAAGGGACACGGGTTCGTGCCCCGGTCCAGGAAGATCCCCCATGTTGTGGAGCAACTGGGCCCATGAGCCATGGCTGCTGAGCCTGTGCATCCGGAGCCTGTGCTCCACAATGGGAGTGGCCGCGACAGTGAGAGGCCCGCGTACCGCAATAAAAAATAAATAAATAAATAAAATAAAATATAGAACAACTTTCATATTTTCTATTTATGTTCATATTAAGCTAAGTAGTCATATTAAGCTAAAAAGGTAACACCCTTTGTTGGGCACTAAGGTTGTCAGAGAGAAACTGAGCCAATGAAGCAGAAGGATGAGGGAATGCTGAGGAACGCACCCCACCAAAATCCAGATGCTCTCATGCGTAGATCTATTCAAATTCAATTTTTCAAATAAGGACAAGGAGACTAATCCACAAAGGAAACAACTGGAAGCATGTGTTTTTAGTTTTTCAATACAGAAATCACATTGGGACTTTTTCTTAACAAATAATATAGGAACTTTTTCTTAACAAAACTGAAAGAAACATCTTATGTAAAATGCAAAACAGTAATTTTAGAATAAAATAAATTAAATATGCCAGTATGAATTACAAACACATTAAATAATTTAAACAAAGTACAGTTAGATAAGGCAAATCTCTGGCAAAGAATGCCATTAAAACTAACAACAAAGATGTTATGAAATAATTGTAATTCTGCATAAAATAAAGGTAGAATGAAATGATACATATTTCATACCATATACTGATTGTCTTTAGGAATAGCCTTGCTTTCCTTGGCTACTATACAATTGACGTCAGGCCTAGTATGGCTTGTTTCATTTTCATCTGGTGTGAGTGGAAGATTTATCAAGGTCAAAAGAAGAATCTACGACAGTACTGACCAGTGGTTCATCAAAATGACAACTAGAGATTTACCAATTCTCTTAATCATTTGAGATGTTTTTCCTGATGCCTTTAAAATTGCACAGTAAATAAAAAGTGAAATCTAAGAATAGCAAATACTACAAACCTAAGTAAAAATAAATTAACACTTGTATTTCTATCAGGGTTTAAATTGACACTTTCCTAAGTATGTTCGATATGGTTTTTTGTTTTGTTTTGTTTTGTTTTTTTGCTTTCCAACAAGAAGCATATGAAAATTGAAACGGTTTTCTCTTGATTTTCTCTCAAGTTAAAGATCATCTTGCTGATGAAAACAGACTGGAGAGTACTAAAAATTAATAACAAAATAAAGTAAAAATTTGCTACTTGAGTTACCCAGGATTAGGATGTAACATAATTATCACCCAGAGATACTGCTCTACTGTAAGGAAAACTATAGGCATAATATGGAATAAGCAAGTCTCAGGTGCTTTGTTCATTTCAATATACAATTTACACTTTCTGTAAGAATAAGGTGCGGGCTTCCGGGAAGATGGCGGAAGAGTAAGATGCGGAGATCACCTTCCTCCCCACAGATACACCAGAAATACATCTACACGTGGAACAACTCCTACACAACAACTACTGAACACTGGCAGAAGACCTCAGTCCTCGCAAAAGGCAAGAAAACCCCACATACCTGGGTAGGGCAAAAAAAAAAAAAAAAAGGAATAAACAGAGACACAAGAATAGGGACGGGATCTGCACCAGTGGGAGGGAGCTGTGAAGGAGGAAAAGTTTCCACACACTAGGAAGCCCCTTCGTGGGCGGAGATTGCGGGTGGTGGAGGGGGAAAGCTTCAGAGCCGCGGATGAGAGCACAGCAACAGGGGTGCGGAGAGCAAAGCAGAGAGATTCCCACACAGAGGACCAGTGCCGACCAGCACTCACCAGTCCGAGAGACTTGTCTGCTCCACCACCGGGGTGGGTGGGGGTGGGAGCTGAGGCTCAGGCATCCATCGGAGGCAGGGAGAGGACTAGGGTTGGCAGCGTGAACACAGTCTAAAGGGGGCTAGTACGCCATGGCTGGCCGGGAGGGGGTCCAGGGAAAAGTCTGGGCCTGCCGAAGAGGCAAGAGACGTTTTCTTCCCTCTTTGTTTCCTGGTGTGCGAGGAGAAGGGATTAAGAATGCTGCTTAAAGGAGCTCCAGAGACGGGCGTGAGCCGCGGCTAAAAGCGCGGACCTCAGAGACAGGCATGAGATGCTAAGGCTGCTGCTGCCGCCACCAAGGGGCCTATGTGCAAGCACAGGTCACTATCCACACCCCCCTTCCTGAGACCCTGCGCAGCCCGCCACTGCCAGGGTCCAGGGATCCAGGGACAACTTCCCCAGGAGAACGCACAGCATGCCTCAGGCTGGTGAAACATAATGCCGGCCTCTGCCACCGCAGGCTTGCCACGCGCTCTGTGCCCCACCCTGCCCCTGGCCTGAGTGAGCCAGAGCCACCGAATCAGCTGCTCCTTTAACCCCATCAAGTCTGAGCGAAGAACAGACGACTTCCGGCGACCTACACGCAGAGGCGGGGTCAAATCAAAAGCTGAGCCCCTGGGAGCTGTGAGAACAAAGAAGAGAAAGGGAAATCTCTCCCAGCAGCCTCAAAAGCAGTGGATTAAAGCTCCACAATGAATTTGATGTACCCTGCCTCTGTTGAATACATGAATAGACAACGAATCATCACAAATTAAGGAGGTGAACTTTGAGAGAAAGATTTATGATCTTTCCCCATTTTCCTTTTTTTCCATGTGGATGAAGGGCTCTTGGTGCTGCATCCAGGAGTCAGTGCTGTGCCTCTGAGGTGGGAGAGCCAACTTCAGGAAACTGGTCCACAAGAGACCTCCCAGCTCCACATAATATCAAACGGCAGAAATCTCCCAAAGATCTCCATCTCAACACCAGCACCAGCTTCACTCAATGACTGGCAAGCTACAGTGCAGAACATCCTATGCCAACTAACTAGCAAGACAGGAACACAACACCACCCATTAGCAGAGAGGCTACCTAAAATCATAATAAGTCCACAGACACCCCAAAACACACCACCAGACGTGGACCTGCCCACCAGAAAGACAAGATCCAGCCTCATCCACCAGAACACAGGCACTAGTCCCCTCTACCAGGAAGCCTACACAACCCACTGAACCAACCTTAGCCACTGGGGACAGACACCAAAAACACTGGGAACTACGAACCTGCAGCCTGCAAAAAGGAGACCCCAAACACAGTAAGATAAGCAAAATGAGAAGAGAGAAAAACACACAGCAGATGAAAGAGCAAGATAAAAACCCACCAGACTTAACAAATGAAGAGGAAATAGGCAGTCTACCTGAAAAATAATTCAGAATAATGACAGTAAAGATGATCTAAAATCTTGGAAATAGAATAGACGAAATGCAAGAAACACTTAACAAGGACCTAGAAGAACTAAAGATGAAACAAACAATGATGAACAATACAATAAATGAAATGAAAAATACTCTAGATGGGATCAATAGCAGAATAACTGAGGCAGAAGAACAGATAAGTGACCTGTTAGATAAAATAGTGGAAATAACTACTGCAGAGCAGAATAAAGAAAAAAAGAATGAAACGAACTGAGGACAGTCTCAGAGACCTCTGGGAAAATATTAAATGCACCAACATTCGAATTATAGGGGTTCTAGAAGAAGAAGAGAAAACGAAAGTGACTGAGAAAATATTTGAAGAGATTATAGTTGAAAACTTCCCTAATATGGGAAAGGAAATAGTTAATCAAGTCCAGGAAACACAGTGAGTCCCATACAGGATAAATCCAAGGAGAAAGATGCCAAGACACATATTAATCAAACTGTCAAAAATTAAATACAAACAAAACATATTAAATGCAACAAGGGAAAAACAACAAATAACACACAAGGGAATCCCCATAAGGTTAACAGCTGATCTTTCAGCAGAAACTCTGCAAGCCAGGAGGGACTGGCAGGACATATTTAAAGTGATGAAGGAGAAAAACCTCCAACCAAGATTACTCTACCCAGCAAGGATCTCATTCAGATTTGATGGAGAAATTAAAACCTTTACAGACAAGCAAAGGATGAGAGAGTTCAGCACCACCAAACCAGCTCTACAACAACTGCTAAAGGAAGTTTTCTAGGCAACAAACACAAGAGAAGGAAAAGACCTACAATAAGGAATCCAAAACAACTAAGAAAATGGGAATAGGAACATACATATCGATAATTACCTTAAATGTAAATGGACTAAATGCTCCCACAAAAAGACACAGATTAGCTGAATGGATACTAAAACAAGACCCTTATATTTGCTGGCTACAAGAAACCCACTTCAGACCTAGAGACACATACAGACTGAAAGTAAGGGGATGGAAAAAGATAATTCATGCAAATGGAAATCGAAAGAAAGCTGGAGTAGCAATTCTCATATCAGACATAATCATCTTTAGAATAAAGACTATTAGAAGAGACAAAGAAGGACACTACATAATGATCAAGGGATCAGTCCAAGAAGAAGATATAACAATTGTAAATATTTATGCACCCAACATAGGAGTACCTCAATACATAAGGCAAATACTAACAGCCATAAAAGGGGAAATCGATGGTAACACATTCATAGTAGGGGACTTTAACACCCCACTTTCACCAATGAACAGATCATCCAAAATGAAAATAAATAAGGAAATACAAGCTTTAAATGATACATTAAACAAGATAGACTTAATTGATATTTGTAGGACATTCCATCCAAAACCAACAGAATACACATTTTTCTCAAGTGCTCATGGAACATTCTCCAGGATAGCTCACATCTTGGGTCACAAATCAAGCATTGGTAACTTTAAGAAAATTGAAATTGTATCAAGTATCTTCTCCGACTACAATGCTATGAGACTAGATATCAATTACAGAAAAAGATCTGTAAAAAACACAAACACATGGAGGTTAAACTATACACTACTTAATAACGAAGTGATCACTGAAGAAATCAAAGAGGAAATTTAAAAAAAACCTAGAAACAAATGACAATGGAGACAGGACGACTCAATATTTATGGGATGCAACAAAAGCAGTTCTAAGAGGGAAGTCTATAGCAATACAATCCTACCTTAAGAAACAGGAAACATCTCAAATAAACAACCTAACCTTGCACCTAAAGCAATTAGAGAAAGAAGAAGAACAACAAAAAAAAACCCAAAGTTAGCAGAAGGAAATAAATCATAAAAATCAGAGCAGAAATAAATGAAAAAGAAATGAAGGAAATGATAGCAAAGATCAATAAAACTAAAAGCTGGTTCTTTGAGAAGATAAACAAAATTGATAAACTGTTAGCCAGACTCATCAAGAAGAAAAGGGAGAAGACTCAAATCAATAGAATTAGAAGTGAAAAAGGAAGAGTAACAACTGACACTGCAAAAATACAAAAGATCATGGGAGATTACTACAAGGAACTCTATGCCAATAAAATAGACGACCTGGAAGAAATGGACAAATCGTTAAAATGCACAACCTGCCAAGACTGAATCAGGAAGAAATAGAAAATATGAACAGACCAATCATAAGCACTGAAATTGAAACTGTGATTTAAAATATTCCAATAAGCATAAGCCCAGGACCAGATGGCTTCACAGGCGAATTCTATCAAACATGTAGAGAAGAGCTAACACCTATCCTTCTCAAACTCTTCCAAAATATAGCAGAGGGAGGAACACTCCCAAACTCATTCTACGAGGCCACCATCACCCTGATACCAAAACCAGACAAGGATGTGACAAAGAAAGAAAACTACAGGCCCATACCACTGATGAACATAGATGCAAAAATCCTCAACAAAATACTAACAAACAGAATCCAACAGCACATTAAAAAGATCATACACCATGATCAAGTGGGGTCTATTCCAGGAATACAAGGATTCTTCAATACATGAAAATCAATCAATGTGATACACCATATTAACAAATTGAAGGAGAAAAACCATATGATCATCTCAATAGATGTAGAGAAAGCTTTCGACAAAATTCAACACCAATTTATGACAAAAACCCTGCAGAAAATAGGCAAAGAGGGAACTTTCCTCAACATAATAAAGGCCATATATGACAAGCCCACAGCAAACATCATCCTCAATGGTGAAAAACTGAAAGCATTTCCACTAAGATCAGGAACAAGACAAGGTTGCCCACTCTCACCACTCTTATTCAACATAGTTTTGGAAGTTTTAGCCACAGCAATCAGAGAAGAAAAGGAGATAAAAGGAATCGAAATCAGAAAAGAAGAAGTAAAGCTGTCACTGTTTGCAGATGACATGATACTATACATAGAGAATCCTAAAGATGCTACCAGAAAACTACTAGAGCTAATCAATGAATTTGGTAAACTAGCAGGATACAAAATTAATGCATAGAAATCTCTGGCATCCCTATACACTAATGATGAGAAATCTGAAAGTGAAAACAAGAAAACACTCCCATTTACCACTGCAACAAAAATAATAAAATATATAGGAATAACCTATGTAAGGAGAAAAAAAAACACCTGTATGCAGAAAATTATAAGACACTGATGAAAGAAACTCAAGATGATACAAATAGATAGAGAGATACACCATGTTCTTGACTGGAAGAATCAACATGGTGAAAATAACTCTACTACCCAAAGCAATCTACAGATTAAATGCAATCCCTATCAAACTACCACTGGCATTTTTCACAGAACTAGAACAAAAAACTTCACAATTTGTATGGAAACACAAAAGACCCCGAGTAGCCAAAGCAACCTTGAGAATGAAAAATGGAGCTGGAGGAATCAGGCTCCCTGACTTCAGACTATACTACAAAGCTACAGTAATCAAGACAGTATGGTACTGGCACAAAAAGAGAAAGATAGATCAATGGAACAGAATAGAAAGCACAGAGATAAACCCAAGCACATATAGTCACCTTATCTTTGATAAAGGAGGAAGGAATGTACACTGGAGAAAGGACAGCCTCTTCAATAACTGGTGCTGGGAAAACTGAACAGGTACATGTAAAAGTATGAAATTAGATCACTCCCTAACACCATACACAAAAATAAACTGAAAATGGATTAAAGACCTAAGTGTAAGGCCAGAAACTATCAAACTCCTAGAGGAAAACATAGGCAGGTCACTCTATGACATAAATCACAGCAAGATCCTTTTTGACCTACCTCCTAGAGAAATGGAAATAAAAACAAAAATAAACAAATGGGACCTAATGAAACTTCAAAGCTTTTGCACAGCAAAGGAAACCATAAACAAGACCAAAAGACAACCCTCAGAACGGGAGAAAATATTTGCAAATGAAGCAACTGACAAAGGATTAATCTCCAAAATTTATAAGCAGCTCATGCAGCTTAATAACAAAAAAACAAAAACCCAATCCAAAAATGGCCAGAAGACCTAAATAGACATTTCTCCAAAGAAGATATACAGACTGCCAACAATCACGTGAAAGAATGCTCAACATCACTAATCATTAGAGAAATGCAGATCAAAACTACAATGAGATATCATCTCACACCAATCAGAATGGCCATCATCAAAAAATCTAGAAACAATAAATTCTGGAGGGGGTGTGGAGAAAAGGGAACCCTCTTGCAGTGTTGGTGGGAATGTAAATTGATACAGCCACTGTGGAGAACAGTATGTGGGTTCCTTAAAAAACTACAAATAGAACTACCGTATGACCCAGCAATCCCAGTACTGGGCATATACCCTGAGAAAACCATAATTCAAAAATAGTCATGTACCAAAATGTTCATTGCAGCTCTATTTACAATATCCCAGAGATGGAAACAACCTAAATGCCCATCATCAGATGAATGGATAAAGAAGATGTGACCCAGATATACAATGGAATATTACTCAGCCATAAAAAGAAATGAAATTGAGCTATTTGTAATGAGGTGGATAGACCTAGAGTCTGTCATACAGAGTGAAGTAAGTCAGAAAGAGAGAAACAAATACTGTATGCTAACACATATATATGGAATTTAAGAAAAAAAAATGTCATGAAGAACCTAGGGGTAAAACAGGAATAAAGACACAGACCTACTGGAGAATGGACTTGAGGATATGGGGAGGGGGAAGGGTAAGCTGTGACAAAGTGAGAGAGAGGCATGGACATATATACACTACTAAACGTAAGGTAGATAGCTAGTTGGAAGCAGCTGCATAGCACAGGGAGATCAGCTCGGTGCTTTGTGGTCACCTGGAGGGGTGGGATAGGGAGGGTGGGAGGGAGGGAGATGCAAGAGGGCAGAGATATGGGAACATATGTATATATATAACTGACTCATTTTGTTGTAAAGCAGAAACTAACACACCATTTTAAAGCAATTATACTCCAATAACGATGTTTAAAAAAAATAAATAATCTTCCAAAAGCAATGGACTCCATAGGTTATCTAAGTTCATTAAAATCATTTAAAAAAATAAAATAATAAATAAGATGCTATGCAAATACATAAGGATGTAGGATATCTAGGTTCTGGACCCAGATCTGATTTTTAATATTAGTTTGCCTTCTATAAACCCACTACCCTCTCTATACCTCTGTCTCCTCTTCTGTAAAATAAGAGATGGGTATTGGAAGACTGCAGCATTGCAAAGGACTGTACATATGTTATACATCATTGCACTTAAAATTTACAAAACCATATAATGGAAGATTCATTGCTGAAGTGGCCCCAATTCGCCACTTTTTTTTACAATGGGACTTTCTACTCCTTCTTTAAAGGATAAAATCTGTGCCTCAGTCCTTGAATCCGGATGGGCCAGATCCAAGCTTTCAGATGCTTTGTGTACTTATACTTACTCAAGAGGATCCCAAAGGAAAGAGGGAAGGAAATCTATTCCAGGATGAGAGATCATGTGAAGCTGAGATGAACAGTTCCCATTGAGGGTGTCCTAGAACTGCCAGCCCTCAGTTGATTTGCTAACTAGTTACAGATATGAGTGAACCCAGACAAAATAGCCAATCCCAGTCCAGATCAGCAAGATCAGCAGCAAAACCCAGATGACCAGACTCCTGAGCAAGAACAAAAGCTTATTGTTTAAGCCACAGTGTTTTAAAGTGGTTTGTTACCCACTATTTTATCAATAGATAACGGTTACATATATAATGAATATATTATTATCCCTTTATCACTTGTATCAATTAGAAAACTAGAACTCAGAAAAGTCAACTAAATTGCTCAAGATTAATAAATAGAAAAGTTGTGATTCCAACTCAAACACTTTTCACTATAGAGCAGTGTATCTACATGTCTATGGGCTCATAATCATGTCTACCACTCAAATTATTATAAGCCACAAATGTCCTTCCAAAACTATGAAAAAAATATAAATTATCACAAGTTTAATTATCTGATTACATATTCCATCAAAGATGCGTATATATGTAAAGAGCTTTTAAAAGCTGAGGCACATCGTTTGATATATGCTTTCAGTTCTGAAGGATGTGTTCATTCAGTTTCTTTCTCCTGAAAGTGTATACCTATTTGCATATGGGCCTTAGGAAAGATATTAGTAGTGGGAATGGGAACAATATAAAGATATATAACACATGCTTAGTGTGGGCTGCAGAGTACAATGAATACAAATTCATTTCTCTCTGCTCTAATGAGTGTAAAAGATTTATGATATCTTCAATATCTACTTTTCCTCAAGAACTCATCATACAAATCTTTATATTGTGTGTTTGTGTGTGTGGTGGTACTAAAATTTAGAATAATGAAAATCTTTGGGCAGAAAAATACATTGATAAATGATTTATTCAAGACTTGTGTTCTATATTCATGTAGCACTAAGTGTACATAGCCGGTTTCTATTACATTTAAGACACTCCCACACCAATTGGAAACTTAGTCATTAAAATTACATATATCATACTGTCATATGTTTAAATATAGGACTCCAGACTTTGTTCTACCTATTTCTGGAAGTATACCTTGATCTTTTTCTGAGGTGAATTGGGGCTACTCTCTCTGGAATTTAACTGGATAAAAAGAAGTGTGGGAACCTGACTTTTATTATACTCTGTGACCAGAAAGGCCAGAGGGAACCCTTTCTTTCTGGCAGGGTAAAAAGAACAAGTTGATAAGATAGTAGTAAAACAATTAAGCTAAAACAAATTTCATTAATACATGTCTATTTATTCAACAAGTATTTGTTGATCATACAACTTGTGCTGTATACAGTGATCTACAGTTATTAAAAATTGGCACTTAAGGAATTTAAACTATAGGGAAGAGATGATACATAACTAGGTAATTTGAGGTATCCCTAAAACCATTTTAAAACAATGCATAATTTTTGTTTCAATTATTTAGATATTTCAGGTGAACGTGTTTCTTGGTTTCTTTTTAACCTATCACAAGTGAGGAAACTTGGGATTTACTTCACACCATCCTCACTATGATTTGTTTTATTATCATAACTAGGTTAATAATACTATGTATGCATACACTGTGTAGCAAAGTTGTGGTCAGAGTAGAATGGGATGGTATAAATGAGAAGGAGTTGTAAAATAATATATATTAATCAATATAAACTTATGTCTTCCATATATATATTGTGAAATATTTGACTTTGTTCAGAATTGTGTCAAGCAAACTCAAACTTGAAAATCTGTCTTCCTTATTAAAATAGTTATTTAATCCTAAAAGGGTGTTTCCTATTAAGAAATTTCCCCAATGGGTTACAAGTTATAGAGCTTTACTTGCCCCTAGTGTCTTATCAGGGATAAATTGCTCCTTGTATTCTCATGTGGAAAAATAGGGGCAAAATTGAAATTTCCTC
The DNA here is from genome assembly GCF_937001465.1 of Orcinus orca. Classification (NCBI taxonomy): domain Eukaryota; kingdom Metazoa; phylum Chordata; class Mammalia; order Artiodactyla; family Delphinidae; genus Orcinus; species Orcinus orca. Next base: position 41,650,049 of record NC_064576.1, on the reverse strand, counting down.
CTTTCTAGAGTAAATCAACAGATGGAAGGCATCCTTGGCTTTCTAGAAAGTTGATCCTTATAAATTGTGGAAGTGGGCAGAGTGTTTGTCCAATGCTAATGTATACCGCTTTTTTTCCCCATAACATTTGGTGAGGTAAAAAATAACTCTTCTACCTATCATTTCTCTTCTCACATTTGTGACAGCCCACCATCAGTGACATGACATTAGTGTTCAGGGTATCCATCATGGGGAAATGCATTTTTCATTTACATTATGAATGAACTTCTAAAGCAAAAATGTCATAGATGGTCTACAGGAACTGAAAAAATATAATATATCTAATTATACAAGGAAACATCAACTGATATATAATGCATTTTTTCACATTTTTCATACATGATTTATTAGTTATGGTAGTATTGCATGTACATTTTTGTTTTAAGACAAGATGGTTTTTAACACAAGGGATAAGATAGGCACACACACATCAATGAACATTTGCACACACAAGCTACTTGTTATTAATACAATGTCTTCTGTAAGGATATTTTGGTAATGATAATAGAGAACATCTGAAGGGTATGAATCTTAATTTTTGACAACTTGCCTGAATATTGTCTTTCCAGTTTGAGAGTGACAATTATGTTTTAGTAACTAAGTTTTCAATTGTTATAGGAGTATTCCTGAGATGTAATAGAATCCTGATAAGTATACACTATGTTGAACAGAACTCAATTCTTCTTGAATAAGTCATTAATTTTCAATCTTTTTTCTTCCCCAAACTTTTCATTTTAATAAGAAATGTATTGTTTTATCAGACATGCAAATCTTACAGAATGCATACATATATTTATCAGATATCCAAAGCATATATAATATATATATATATTTAAAAAATAATAATAACGTTAACTTCTATGTACTCATTATAAGCTGAAAAATTAAAACCAAAACAGGAAAAGTTAGGGAAAAAAAATGGCTAAGGTCTGAATGAAAGTGCCTCAGTTTTGTTTTAAGTTAAGGGAAAGAAAACAGAAGCTGTGGTTTATCTGAATATCAGTTAGTTTGACAAAACTTTATTAAGTTTTAATAGATATCATTATATTTTTCTAACTTCATAAGCTTCCAAACTTGGCATTATTCATAACATTTTCTTAAATTTTTAGGGATTTCTTTGTAGATTATCAAAAAAATCTTACTCAGCTAAATAATAATAGAAGTGATGATCTTTGCTCTTATCTCTTACCCCATGTTAGGTGGGGAGCATCACCACCAAGTACCAGGAATAGCAGAAAATGTAAATGAACCAGATAAGTCCTATAATCCAAGGGGCATTAAATAAGGGTTAGATGTGGAGTTAACTCTTTCTGCCTGGAAGCCAGTGCCCTTTATCATATTTCTTTATCATCCTTATCCTAAAGTTTCAATCTAAATGTCATCTCAACCATAAAGCTGGGTTTTATCCTCTTAGAAACTATTAGTTCATGGACATGAGGAATGAAGTCAAATTCATCACCTTGTTTCTTTCTCCCTTACTCAATGATGAATTGTCCATTTGCTGCAGGGTTTTTATATGTGCTCCTAGCAGCCTAGGTTTCTAACTTCCAGAGCATACATATAGTATTAGCATTTTGTTTCAATGTGGAATCCATTAATATTGTCCTGTTCTTTTTTCTCACAAATGATATATTTTTTTAATTTAACATCTTTATTGGAGTATAATTGCTTTACAATGTTAGTTTCTGCTTTATAACAAAGTGGATCAGCAACACATATAACCCCATATCTCCTCCCTCTTGCTTCTCCCTCACACTCTCCCTATGCCACTCCTCTAGATAGTCACAATGCACCAAGCTGATCTCCCTGTGCTATGCAGCTGCTTCTCACTAGCTATCTATTTTACATTTGGTAGTATATATAAATCAATGTCACTCTCTCACTTGGTCCCAGCTTACCCTTTCCCTTCGCCCTGTTGTCAAGTCCTTTTGCTACATCTGCATCTTTATTCCTCTCCTGACCCCAGGCTCTTCAGAATCATTTTATTTTTCTTCTAGATTCCATGTATATATGTTAGCATACGGTATTTGTTTTTCTCTTTCCGACTTACTTCACTCTGTATGACAGACTCTAAGTTCATCCATTTCAATACAAATAAATCAATTTTGTTTCTTTTTATGGCTGAGTAATATTCCATTGCATATATGTGCCACATCCTCTTTATCCATTCATCTGTCAATGGACACTTAGGTGGCTTCCATGTCCTGGCTATTGAAAATAGAGCTGCAATGAACATTGTGGTACATGACTCTTTTTGAATTATGGTTTTCTCAGAGTATATGTCCAGTAGTGGGATTGCTGGGTCGTATGGTAGTTCTATTTTAAATTTTTAAAGGAAACTCCATACTGTTCTCCATAGTGGTTGTATCAAATTACATTCCCACCAACAGTGCAAGAGGGTTCCCTTTTCTCCACACCCTCTCCAGCATTTATTGTTTGTAGATTTTTTATTATGGCCATTCTGACTGGTGTGAGGTGATACCTCATTATAGTTTTGATCTGCATTTCTCTAATGATTAGAGATGTTGAGCATTTTTTAATGTATTTGTTGGCAATCTGTATATCTTCTTTGGAGAAATGTCTGTTTAGGTCTTCTTCCCAGTTTTGTATCGAGTTGTTTGTTTTTTAGATATTGAGTTGCATGAGCTGCTTGTAAAGTTTGGAGGTTAATGCTTTGTCAGTTGCTTCATTTGCAAATATTTCTCCCATTCTGAGGGTTGTCTTTTCATCTTATTTATGGATTCTGTTGCTGTGCAAAAGCTTTGAACTTTCATTAGGTCCCATTTATTTATTTTTATCTTTTATTTCTATTTCTCTAGGAGGTAGTTCAAAAAGGATCTTGCTGTGATTTATGTAATAGAGTGTTCTATGTTTTCCTCTAAGAGTTGGATAGTGTCTGGCCTTACATTTAGGTATTTAATCCATTTTGAGCTTATTTTTGTGTATGGTGTTAGGGAGTGTTCTAATTTTGTTCATTTACTTGTAGCTGTCCAGTTTTCCCAGCACCACTTATTGAAGAGGCTGTCTTTTCTCTATTGTATATCCTTGCCTCCTTTATCAAAAAAAATGTGACCATATGTGCATGGGTTTATCTTTGGGCTTTCTACCCTGTTCCATTGATCTATATTTCTATTTTTGTACCAGTCGTATACTGTCTTGATTACACAACCTTTGTAGTATAGTCTGAAGTCAGGGAGTCTGATTCCTCCAGCTCTATTTTTCTTTCTCAAGATTGCTTTGGATCTTCAGGGTCTTTTGTGTTTCCATAAAAATTCTGAAACTTTTTGTTCCAGTTCTGTGAAAAATGCCATTGGTAGTTTAATAGGGGTTGCATTGAATCTGTAGATTGCTTTGGGTAGTAGAGTCATTTTCACAATGTTGATTCTTCCAATCCAAGAACATCATATATCTCTCCATCTGTTCATATCATGTTTCATTTATTTCATCAGTGTCTTATAGCTTTCTGAGTACAGGTCTTTTACCTCCTTAGGTAGGTTTATTCCTAGGTATCTTATTCTTTTTGTTGCAATGGTAAATGGGAGTGTTTCCTTAATTGCTCTTTCAGATTTTTCATCATTAGTGTATAGGAATGTAAGAGATTTCTGTGCATTAATTTTGTATCCTGCTACTATACCAAATTCATTGATTAGCTCTACTAAGTTTCTGGTACCATCTTCAGGATTCTCTATGTATAGCATCATGTCATCTGCAAACAGTGACAATTTTACTTCTTCTTTTCAGATTTGGATTCCTTTTATTTCTTTTTCTTCTCTGATTGCTATGGCTAAAACTTCCAGAACTATCTTGAATAATAGTGGTGAGAGTGGACAATCTTGTTTTGTTTCTGATCTTAGTGGAAATGGTTTCAGTTTTATGGCATTGAGAATGATGTTGTCTGTGGCTTGTTCATACATGGCTTTTATTAGGTTGAGGTAAGTTCCCTCTATGACTACTTTCTGGAGGGTTTTTATCATAAACCAGTGTGGAATTTTGTCAAAAGCTTTTTCTGCATCTATTGAGAAGATTATATGGTTTTTCTCCTTCAATTTGTTAACATGGTTTATCACATTGATTGATTTGCACATATTGAAGAATATTTGCATTCCTGGGATAATCCACTTGATCATGGTGCATGAATCTTTTAATGTGCTGTTGAATTCTGTTTGCTAGTATTTTGTTGAGGATTTTTACAACTATGTTCATCCAGTGATATTGACCTGTTGTTTTCTTTCTTTGTGACATCTTTGTCTGGTTTTGGTGTCAGGGTGATGGAAGTCTTGTAGAATGAATTTGGTAGTGTTCCTCCCCCTGCTATATTTTGGAAGAGTTTGAGAAGGGTAGGTGTGATCTCTACTCTAAATATTGATAGAATTCACCTGTGAAGCCATCTGGTCCTGGGCTTTTGTTTGTTGGAAGAGTTTTAATCACAGTCTTCATTTCAGTGCTTCTGATTGGTCTGTTTATATTTTCTATTTCTTCCTGGTTCAGTCTCAGAAGGTTGTGCTTTTCTAAGAATTTCTCCATTTCTTCCAGGTTGTCCATTTTATTGGCATAGAGTTGCTTGTAGTAATCTCTCATGATCCTTTGTATTTCTGCAGTGTCAGTTTTTACTTCTCCTTTTTCACTTCTAATTCTATTGATTTGAATCTTCTCCCTTTTTTTCTTGATGAGCCTGGTTAATGGTTTATCAATTTTGTTTATTTTCTCAAAGAACCAGCTTTAGTTTTATTTACGTTTATTATTGTTTCCTTCATTTCTTTTTCATTTATTTCTTATCTGAAATTTATGGTTTCTTTCCTTCTGCTAACTTTGGGATTTGTTTCCTCTTCTTTCTCTAATTGCCTTAGGTGTAAGGTTAGGTTGCTTATTTGAGATGTTTCTTGTTTCTTGAGGTAGGATTGTATTTCTGTAAACTTCCCTGTTTGAAATGTTTTTGCTGCATCCTGTAGGTTTTGGGTCTTCGTGTTTTCATTGTCATTTGTTTCTAAGTATTTTTTGATTTCTTCTTTGATTTCTTCAGTCATCTCTTGGTTTTTAAGTAATGTATTGTTTAGCCTCCATGTGTTTGTAGTTTTTACAGATTTTTTCCTGTAATTAATATGTAGTCTCATAGTATTGTGGTCAGAAAAGATACTTGATATGATATCAATTTTCTTAAATGTACTGAGGCTTGATTTGTGACCCAAGATGTGATCTGTCTTGGAGAATGTTCCACGAGCTCCTCAGAAGAAAGTGTATTCTGTTGTTTTTGGATGGAATGTCTTATAAATATCAATTAAGTCCATCTTGTTTAATGTATCATTTAAAGCTTCTGTTTCCTTATTTATTTTCATTTTGGATGACCTGTCCATTGGTGAAAGTGGTGTGTTAAAATCCCCTAGTATGATTTGTTACTGTTGATTTCACCTTTTATGGTTGTTAACATTTGTCTTATGTATTGAGGTGCTCCTATTTTGGGTGCATAAATATTTACAATTGTTATATCTTCTTGGATTCCATTGATTATTATGTAATGTCCTTCTTTGTCTCTTGTAATAGTCTATTTTCTTATGTCATAATTTTATGCATATTCGTTTGCTGTTGGTCTTTTCCACTCTTCTGCCATTTCCATGATAATAGCAACCATTTCATTTTGATCACCATTGTATATCTTTCACCTGACACAACATCTTGCTTATAAAGGCTCAATAAATGCAATGTTTGCTAAATGGGCGAACTTAGGCTCAGGACGATGATATCTTGCAAGGACAGAAGGTGAGGAACAATCCATTATGGATCAAAATGCTTAACAAAAATATGTTGAGATATGTGCATGTATCCACTTTCTCTCATATCTAACTGTTCTTCAAACAGACAGCTAAGTCCTTTGCAAATCTTTATCTAGGGTATTTATTTTTTTTAAGGCTGGAAATCATAGTAGCTTAAAATCAAGGAACCATGGGACTCTTCCAAGCTTTTTTAAAAGCTAAGTCCAGAGATACGCATCTTATCTATATAAGGCCCTTATCCAAAGCACAGAATGCTTTCCGTTTTTCTCCATCCTGAATTCCCCTCAGGGCACACCATGTGTAGTGGAGGTAGGCAGCTGTAGTGGCAGATGGCTTGATCCTTGGAGAACTGAAATTGTGGGCAACATTCTTTGTTTATTAGAATGGCAGGCAACATACCCTTTGCATAGTAACCTTCAGATTTGAGGGGCCTTGAATGAGTTGACTTGAACCAAGAGGATATCAACTCCCTGCTCCGATTTTCCACCTCTGAATTTTTTTATGAGATCATGCACATACTGACAAATAAGAACTCTGATAGGTTTCTAAGTCAGGCAGAGAAAGATAGATTGTCCAACATAAACAGTATCATCAAAAATATTACCATCTGTAGATGAGACACACAGTATTATATACCTACAGCTATTGCCTAATCATAGTAACTTACCATTTCAATCAATTTTAAAGTCCTTTTATCTTACAAACCCCAATGCTTCCACTGATAAGTTTTGCTTTAAAATATTCATTTTGAAAGTTACTTCTTTTAACAACTATTATGACATATGTATTCTTATCATAAAGCTTAAATTTAGAACTGTGATCTTTCTTTGGGCCTTGGTTTATGTTCTAACTATTTTATTGTATGTTTAATGGAAATTACAAAGATATTTTGTTTGCCTGGATATATGAATCTCTCTTTGTGCATGTGTATAAGAGAGACCTTATATGAACTGTGCAACCTGAAAAAAACACTATTAAAATAAAAACTCCACTAGAAAAACCATTCACACTCAGTTCAGTTTTCTTGTCTTTAGATGACTTATTTGACTCTATGAAATCCTCATGTTTATTCTATTCAGTACAATAACATTTCCTTTTACTTAAAACTTCTCTGTTAAGGCATGAACAACTTTTGTGCTGGATAGTCTTATTTTGCCCTTTAGAATCCCCTCTTCTAAGTCTGTGACCCTGAGGTTCTTACTCTACATGTTTTTTCATGAATCATCTGGGAAATATTCCAAGAGTATTGAAGCACAGCCAGGAAGCTGAGGAAATGTTGAAGAGAGCTGGAGAAAAACTGCTGGGAGGGTCAGAAGAATGTCAGAGAAGGTCGGGAAACATCAAAACCAGGAAGACTCTAAACACATGCCCTGAGGTCAATATCATGTCACAGCCAAAACTTCAAAAATATCAAGGTTAGAAAAGCTACTTTGCATCACTTTTTCTATCACTCTTCATTAGTTTTTTTTTTTTTTTAACATTTACTATTAAGGAGATAAATAGTACAACAATAGAAATATATTAGCAATAATACTATGGCTCAGATTAACAATGACTATTTAATAACGAGCATAATAGCTACTAATTGTCAAGAGTTGTCTGTTAGAAGCTCTGTATTGATCACTGCACATACTTAGGTTCGTATGATCCCCATAAAAATTTTGTGGTATTATTATCTCATTTTGCTGATGCAGAATCAGAGATTAAAATAATTTATGTTAGTTTGAGGAGTTCACTCAGCCATTGAGTGAAATTCAGAACCAGATGTACCTGACCCCAAAGATCCTTAATTGTGTTATGGCAATGACTTTTGCAATTGTCTAAATGCTGTGAGTGTATATAGTTACTAAATTAACTGTAAGTTTACTTTTATTTTTCTTTCTTCTTATAAGCCAAATTTCAGGACAAAAAAAAAGTCAACTTATTCTCGCTTATTAAAGGTATACCTAGTATTTTTAATCCAATATATATCATCTTGTAGAAAGACTTTATATTATCCTTGTTGTAATCAAGTTTTTCAGGTTTACCAAATTAAAAGTCTTATCTCTGAAAATAATGTTAAATTTTACTGTTTAAGATTATTTTAAAATTGGAAATTTTATTTTTGTTATAATTGTTATAAAAATATTCAACTGTTATCATCAGTTACTAACAAAGAGGACCCATGAGATTTATTTATTTATTTATTTATTTATTTATTTATTTATTTATTTAACATCTTTATTGGAGTATAATTGCTTTACAATGGTGTGTTATTTGCTGCTTTATAACAAAGTGAATCAGTTATACATATACATATGTTCCCATATCTCTTCCCTCTTGCGTCTCCCTGACTACCACCCTCCCTATCCCACACCACTAGGTGGTCACAAAGCACCAAGCTGATCTCCCTGTGCTATGCAGCTGCTTTCCACTAGCTACCTATTTTACGTTTGGTAGTGTATATATGTCCATGCCACTCTCTCACTTTGTCACAGCTTACCCTTCCCCCTCCCCATATCCTCAAGTCCATGCTCTAGGAGGTCTGTGTCTTTATTCCCGTCTTACTCCTAGGTTCTTCATGACCTTTTTAGTTTTTTTTTCTTAGATTCCATATATATGTGTTAACGTACGGTATTTGTTTTTCTCTTTCTGACTTACTTCACTCTGTATGACAGACTCTAATTCCATCCACCTCACTACAAATAACTCAATTTCTTTTCTTTTTATGGCTGAGTAATATTCTATTGTATATATGTGCCACATATTCTTTATCCATTCATCTGTTGATGGACACAGGTGGCTTCCATGTCCTGGCTATTGTAAATAGAGCTGTAATGAACATTTTGGTACATGACTCTTTTTGAATTATGGTTTTCTCAGGGTATATGCCCAGTAGTAGAATTGCTGGGTTGTAAGGTAGTTCTATTTGTAGTATTTTAAGGAACATCCATACTGTTCTCCATAGTGGATGTATCAATTTAAATTCCCACCAACAGTGCAAGAGTGTTCCCTTTATTCCACAACCCCTCCAGCATTTATTGTTTCTAGATTTTTTGACGATGGCCATTCTGACCGGTGTCAGATGATATCTCATTATAGTTATTTATTTTTCTTTTTTTTTTTTGCGGTACGTGGGCCTCTCACTTTTGTGGCCTCTCCCATAGTGGAGCACAGGCTCCGGACATGCAGGTTCAGTGGCCATGGCTCATGGGTCCAGCCATTCCATGGTACGTGGGATCTTCCGGGACTGAGGCACAAACCTGTATCCCCTGCATAGGCAGGTGGACTCAACAACTGCACCACCAGGGAAGTCATTGTAATTTTGATTTGCATTTCTCTAATGATTCATGATGTTGAGTATTCTTTCATGTGTTTGTTGGCAATCTGTATATCTTCTTTGGAAAAATGTCTATTTAGGTCTTCTGCCCATTTTTGGATTGACTTGCTTGTTTTTTTGTTATTGAGCTGCATGAGCTGCTTGTAAATTTTGGAGATTAAGCCTTTGTCAGCTGCTTCATTGGCAAATGTTTTCTCCCATTCTGAGGGTTGTCTTTTCATCTTGTTTATGGTTTCCTTTGCTGTGCAAAAGCTTTGAAGTTTCATTAGGTCCCATTTGTTTATTTTTGTGTTTTTTTCTTCCATTTCTCTAGGAGGTAGGTCAAAAAGGATCTTTCTGTGATTTATGTCATAGAGTGTTCTGTCTATGTTTTCCTCTAACAGTTTGATAGTGTCTGCCCTTACAGTTAAGTCTTTAATCCATTTTGAGTTCATGTTTGTGTATGGTGTTAGGGAGTGTTCTAATTTCATACTTTTATATAAAGCTGTCCAGTTTTCCCAGCACCAATTATTGAAGAGGCTGTATTTTCTCCACTGTATATTCTTGATTCCTTTATCAAAGATAAGGTGATCATATGTGCATGGGTTTATCTTTGGGCTTTCTATCTTTTTCCATTGATCTATATTTCAGTTTTTGTGCCAGTACCATACTGTCTTGATTACTGTAGCTTAGTAGTACAGTCTAAAGTCAGGGAGCCTGATTCCTCCAGCTTCATTTTTCTTTCTCAAGATTGCTTTGGATATTCGGGGTCTTTTGTGTTTCTCTATAAATTCTGAAATTTGTTTGCTCTACTTCTGTGAAAAATGTCAGTGGTAGTTTGATAGGGATTGCATTGAATCTGTAGATGGCTTTGGGTAGTAGAGTCATTTTCACTATGTTGATTCTTCCAATCCAAGAAGATGTTATATCTCTCCATCTATTCGTATCACTTTTAATTTCTTTCATCAGTGTCTTATAATTTTCTGCATACAGGTCTTTTGTCTCCTTAGGTAGGTTTATTCCTAGATATTTTAATCTTTTTATTGCAGTGGTAAATGGGAGTGTTTTCTTAATTTCACTTTCAGATTTTTCATAACTAGTGTATAAGAATGCCACAGATTTCTTTGCATTAATTTTGTATCCTGCTAGTTTACCAAATTCATTGGTTAGCTCTAGTAGTTTTCTGGTATTTTTTGATTTCCTCTTTGAATTCTTCGGTGATCACTTCATTATTAAGTATTGTATTGTTTAGCTTTCATATGTTTGTATTTTTTACACAACTTTTCCAGTAATTGATAAGTAGTCTCATAGTGTTCTGGTCTGAAAAGATACTTGATACGATTTCAATTTTCTTAAATTTACCAAGACTAGATTTGTGATCCAGGATATGATCTATCCTGGAGAATGTTTCATGAGCACTTGAGAAAAATGTGTATTCTGTTGTTTTTGGATGGAATGTCCTATAAATATCAATTAAGTCTATCTTGTTTAATGTATCAGTTAAAGCTTGTGTTTCCTTTTTTATTTTCATTTTGAATGATCTGTCCATTGGTGAAAGTGGGGTGTTAAAGTCCCCTACTATGATTGTGTTACTGTCGATTTCCCCTTTTATGGTTGTTAGTATTTGCCTTATGTATTGAGGTCCTCCTACGTGGGGTGCATAAATATTTACAATTGTTACGTCTTCTTCTTGGATTGATTCCTTGATCATATGTAGTGTCTTTCTTTGTCTCTTGTAATAGTCTTTATTTTAAATTGTATTTTGTCTGATATGAGAATTGCTACTCCAGGTTTCTTCTGATTTCCATCTGCATGGAATATCTTTTTCCATCCCCTCACTTTCAGTCTGTATGTGTCCCTAGGTCTGAAGTAGGTCTCTTGTAGACAGCATACATACGGGTCTTGTTTTTGTATCCATTCAGCCAGTTTGTGTTTTTTGGTGGGAGTATTTATTCCATTTACATTAAAGGTAATTATTGATATGTATGTTCCTAATCCCATTTTCTTAATTGTTTTGGGTTCGTTATTGTAGGTCTTTTCCTTCTCTTGTGTTTCTTGCCTAGAGAAGTTCCTTTAGCATTGGTTGTAAAGTTGGTTTGGAGGTGCTGAACTCTCTCAACTTTTGCTTGTCTGTAATGGTTTTAATTTCTCCATCAAATCTGAATGAGATCCTTGCTGGGTAGAGTAATCTTGGTTGTAGGTTTTTGTCCTTCATGACTTTAAATATGTCCTGCCAGTCCCTTCTGGCTTGCAGAGTTTCTGCAGAAAGATCAGCTGTTAACCTTATGGGGATTCCCTTGTTTCTTATTTTTCCCTTGTTGTTTTTAATATGTTTTCTTTGTATTAACATTTGATAGTTTGATTAATATGTGTCTTGGCATCTCTCTCCTTGGATTTATCCTGTATGGGACTCTCTGTGCTTCCTGGACTTGATTAACTATTTCCTTTCCCCTATAAGGGAAGTATTCAACTATAATCTCTTCAAATATTTTCTCAGTCCCTTTCTTTTCCTCTTCTCCTTATAGGACCCCTAGAATTCGTATGTTGGTGAATTTAATGTTGTCCCAGAGGTCTCTGAGACTGTCCTGAGTTCTTTTCATTATTTTTTTTCTTTATTCGCTCTGCAGTTGTTATTTCCACTATTTTATCTTCCAGATCACTTATCCATTCTTCTGCCTCAGTTATTCTGCTATTGATCCCTTATAGAGTATTTTCAATTTCATTTATTGTGTTGTTCATCATTGTTTGTTTCCTCTTTAGTTCTTTTGGGTCCTTGTTAAATGTTTCTTGCATTTTCTCTCTTCTATTTCCAAGATTTTGGATCATCTTTACTATCATTATTCTGAATTATTTTTCAGGTAGACTGCCTATTTCCTCTTCATTTTTTAGGTCTGGTGGGTTTTTACCTTGCTCCTTCATCTTCTGTTTGTTTTTCTCTCTTCTCATTTTGCTTATCTTACTGTGTTTGTGGTCCCTTTTTGCAGGTTGCATGTTCGTAGTTCCCAGTGTTTTTGGTGTCTGTCCTCAGTGGCTAAGGTTCATTCAGTGGATTGTGTAGATTTCTTGGTGGAGGAGACTAGTGCCTGTGTTCTGGTGGATGAGGCTGGATCTTGTCTTTCTGATTCGCAGGTGCACATCTGGTGGTGTGTTTTCAAGTGTCTGTGGTCTTATTATAATTTAACACAGCTTGTCTTCTAATGGATGGGGCTGTGTTCCAGTCTTGCAAGTTGTTTGGCATAGGGTGTCCATCACTGTAGCTTGCTGTTCGTTGAGTGAAGCTGGGTGTTGGTGTTGAGATGGAGATCTCTGGAACATTTTTGCCGTCTGATATTACGTGGAGCTGGGAGGTCTCTTGTGGACCAGGGTCCTGGAGTTGCCTCCCCCACTTCAGTGGCACAGCCCTGATGCCTGGCTGGAGCACCAAGAGACTGTCCTTCATACTGCTCAGACTAAAAGGGAGAACAAATGAAAGAAAGAAAGAAAGAAAGAATGAAACAAAGAAAGAAGGAAGAAAGAAAGAAAGAAAGAAAGAGGATAAAGTAAAATAAAGTAATATAAAATAAAAGTTATTAAAATATAAATTAAAAAATAATTATTAAGAAAAAAATTTAATAAGTAAAAAAAAGAAAAAAAAATGGATGGACAGAACCCTAGGACAAATGGTGAAATCAAAGGTATACAGACAAAATCTCACACAGAAGCATGTACATACACACTCACAAAAAGAGGAAAAGGAGAAAAAAATAATCTATCTTGTTCCCAAAGTCCACCTCCTCAATTTGGGATGATTCTTTGTCTATTCAGGTATTCCACAGATGCAGCGTACATCAAGTTGATTGTGGAGCTTTAATCCACTGCTCCTGTGGCTGCTGGGAGGGATTTCCCTTTCTAATCTTTGATCACACAGCTCCCGGGGTTCAGCTTTGGACTTGGCCCCACCTCTGTGTGTAGGTCACCTGAGGGCATCTGTTCTTTGCTCAGACAGGACGGGGTTAAAGGAGCAGCTGCTTCAGGGGCTCTGGCTCACTCAGGCCAGGAGGAGGGAGGGGTACAGATTGTGGGGCGAGCCTGAGGCAGCAGAAGCCAGCGTGACATTGCACCAGACTGAGGCGCACTACACGTTCTCCAGGGAAGTTGTCCCTGGATTACAGGACCCTGACAGTGATGGGCTGCACAGGCTCCTGGGAGGGGAGGCGTGGATAGTGACCTGTGCTCACACACAGGCTTCTCAGTGGCTGCAGCAGAGGCCTTAGCGTCTCATGCTCGACTCTGGGGTCCGCACTGATAGCCACAGCTCACGCCTGTCTCTGGAACTCCTTTAAGCAGCACTCTTAATCCCCTCTCCTCGCACACCAGGAAACAAAGAGGCAAGAAAAAGTCTCTTGTCTCTTCAGCAGCTCCAGACTTTTCCCGGACTCCCTCCCGGCTAGCCGTGGTGCAGTAGCCACCTTTAGGCTCTGTTCACACAGTCAACACCAGTCCTCTCCCTGCGATCCGACTGAAGCCCAAGCTTCAGCCCCCAGCCACCGCCCGTCCTGGTGCGTGAGCAGACAAGCCTCTCGGGCTGGTGAGTGCTGGTTTGCACTGATCCTCTGTGCCGGAATCTCTTTGCTTTGCCCTCCGCACCCCTGTTTCTGCACTCTCCTCCGTGGCTCTGAAGCTTCCCCCCTCCACTACCCACAGTCTCCGCCTGCGAAGGGGCTTCCTAGTGTGTGGATACCTTTCCTCCTTCACAGCTCCCTCCCACTGGGGCAGATCCCGTCCCTATTCTTTTGTCTCTGTTTATTCTATTTTTTTTTTTTTTGCCCTACCCAGGTACGTGGGGAGTTTCTGGCCTTTTGAGAGGTCTGAGGTCTTCTGCCAGTGTTCAGTCGGGGTTCTATAGGAGCAGTTCCACGTATAGATGTATTTCTGATGTATCTGTGGGAAGAAAGATGATGTCCACATCTTACTCTTTGGCCATCTTCTCCTGTCTCTCTCCCATGAGATTTATATGATGGAAAAAGATAGTCTATCCAACTATAGATTCACAAATGACATGGGTCATAAAAATTGACATTAATGTAAACAGAGCTGTGCCTTTGAGCTATGAGATTTATGAATTTAAGAAAAGTTCTATTCTGATCTTTAGTAGATCTCCTTATATTGCTGAAATAGCATGGGATCATATTTATACTAGTTGCACTTGTATTACTGAAACATAGTTTTAAATTTGTAAACCGTTATATCCTATCTTTAAATGATGAATGTATCATTTCTTGAAGTTGTATGTGTTGAAGTAACTGTGAAACAGCATAAAATTTTTATAAATAAATTGCCCATCAATATGATTTGATTTCTTTAAATGATATTTGATTTCAGTTTAATTTAAAGCTACTCAGTATGTACTTTATTCCATATACTATGGCATTTCTAGGGGAAAGGGGCAAATAATTTATGGTACTTGCCTCTAAAATTCTTTTATCCTAAATGAAAGACAGGTGCTAAATAAGTTCTTTTCAGTAATGAATTACATGATCATATAGAGTCTACAAGAAGCACTAATACATGGTAAGGGGGAGGAACTTAATTTTAGGAAGTTGGATCACTCACTAGCTGCCCTTCAGAATAAACTGAAAACATGTATCTATTGCTGTTTTTCAGATTCTATGCACAACTGGCTGTACTGATACTGTTATTTACATTCCATAATATTTTTATTTCTTAAGACCAGACTGACAAAATTATTTAATCTGTTCCCTGTAGTAACAGACCTTAAAATAGATTTTTGTACACCTTGAGGGGAATATATCCATTATATCTACTGCTAAAATCCTGGTACCTATCACAGTGTCTAGATAAAGCCTGTGTCAGGAGATACTTTCTGAATGGATAAAGGAAGGAGTAAATTGAAATTGTTAAGATAATAGTCTTACCCAAAATGCATTGGAAGTGCTTATATCGTGAAATACTTCTAGTGTGCAGAGTTTCCTCTTATTCCTTTGAATCATTAAAAAAAAAAAAAAAAAAAAAAAAAAAGACCAGAAGATGGCAGAAGTGTAAGACGCGGAGATCACCTTCCTCCCCACAGATACACCAGAAATAAATCTACACGTGGAACTGCTCCTATAGAACACCGACTGAAGGCTGGCATAAGACCTCAGACCTCCCAAAAGGCAAGAAACTCCCCCACGTACCTGGGTAGGGCAAAGAAAAAGGAATAAATAGATACAAAATGATAGGGATGGAACCTGCACCAGTGGGAGGGAGCAGTGAAGGAGGAAAAGTTTCCACACACTAGGAAGCCCCTTCGTAGGCGGAGACGGCAGGAGACAGAGGGGGAAAGCTTCGGAGCTGTGGAGGAGAGCACAGCAACAGGGGTGCGGAGGGCAAAGCGGAGAGATTCCCACACAGAGGATCTGTGCAGACCAGCACTCACCAGCCCAAGAGGCTTGTCTGCTCACCCGCCAGGGTGGGCGGGGCTGGAAGCTGAGGCTTCAGCTTTGGTCAGAGTGCAGGGAGAGGACTGGGGTTGGCGGCGTGAACACAGCCTGCAGGGGGTTAGTGCACCACGGCTAGCCGGGAGAGAGTCCGGGGAAAAGTCTGGACCTGCTGAAGAGGCAAGAGACTTTTTTTTGCCTCTTTGTTTCCTGGTGCACGAGGACAGGGGATTAAGAGCACTGCTGAAAGGAGCTCCAGAGACAGGAGCGAGCCACGGCTAACTGCGCGGACCCCAGAGATGGGCATGAGACGCTAAGGCTGCTGCTGCAACCACAAATAAGCCTGTGTGCGAGCACAGGTCACTATCCACATCCCCCTTCCGGAGAGCCTGTGCAGTCTGCCAATGCCAGGGTCCTGAGATCCAGGGACAACTTCCCCAGGAGAACTCACAGCACGCCTCAGGCTGGTGCAACGTCATGCCAGCTTCTGCCACCGAAGGCTTGCCCCACACTCCGTGCCCCTCCCTACCCCAGCCTAGGTGAGCCAGAGCCCCTGAAGCAGCTGCTCCTTTAACCCCGTCCTGTCTGAGCAAAGAACAGATGCCCTCAGGTGACCTACACACAGAGGTGGGGCCAAATCCAAAGCTGAGCTCCAGGAGCTGTGCAAACAAAGAGAAAGAGAAATCTCTCCCAGCAGCCTCAGAAGCAGCCGATTAAAGCTCCACAATCAACTTGATGTACCCTGCATCTGAGGAATACATGAATAGACAACAAATCATCCCAAATGAGGAGGTGGAATTTGAGAGCAAGATTTACTAATTTTTTCCCCTTTTCCTCTTTTTGTGAGTGTGTATGTGTATGCTTCTATGTGAGATTTTGTCTGTATAGCTTTGCTGTCACCATTTGTCCTAGGGTTCTATCGGTCCACATTTTTTTTTTCTTTAAAAAAAAACTTTTTTAAAAATTATTTTTTAATAACTTTATTTTATCTTACTTTATTTTATTTTATCCTCTTTCTTCTTTCTTTCTTTCTTTTCTTTATTTCTTCCTTCTGTCCCTCCTTCCATCCTTCCTTCCTTCCTTCCCTCCTTCCTTTCTACCTCCCTTTCTTTCTTTCTTTCCTCCTTTCTTTCTTTCATTCTTTCTCACTTTTTCCTCCCTTTTATTCTGAGCCGTGTGGATGAACAGCTCCTGGTGCTACAGCCAGGAGTCAGTGCTGTGCCTCTGAGATGGGAGAGCCAACTTCAGGAAACTGGTCCACAAGAGACCTCCCAGCTCTACATAATATCAAAAAGTGAAAAATCTCCCAGAGATCTCCATCTCAACACCAGCACCCAGCTTCAATCAATGACCAGCAAGCTACAGTGCTGAATACCCTATGCCAAACTAGCAAGACAGGAACACAAACCCACCCATTAGCAGAGAGGCTGCCTGAAATCATAATAAGTCCACAGACACCCCAAAACACACCACCAGACGTGGACCTGCCCACCAGAAAGACAAGATACAGCCTCATCCACCAGAACACAGGCACTAGTCCCCTCTACCAGGAAGCCTACACAACACACTGAACCAACCTTAGCCACTGGGGACAGACATCAAAAACAGCAGGAACTACGAACCTGCAACCTGCAAAAAGGAGACCCCAAACACAGTAAGATAAGCAAAATGAGAAGAGAGAAAAACACACAGCAGATGAAAGAGCAAGATAAAAACCCACCAGACCTAACAAATGAAGAAATAGGCAGTCTACCTGAAAAATAATTCAGAATAATGACAGTAAAGATGATCCAAAATCTTGGAAATAGAATAGAGAAAATGTAAGAAACATTTAACAAGGACCTAGAAGAACTAAAGATGAAACAAGCAATGATGAACAACAAAATAAATGATATTAAAAGTACTCTAGATGGGATCAATAGCAGAATAACTGAGACAGAAGAATGGGTAAGTGACCTGGAAGATGAAATAGTGGAAATAACTACTGCAGAGAAGAATAAAGAAAAAAGAATTCAAAGAACTGAGGACAGTATCAGAGACCTCTGGGACAACATCAAACACACCAACATTCGAATTATAGGGCTTCCAGAAGACGAAGAGAAAAAGAAAGGGACTGAGAAAATATTTGAAGAGATTATAGTTGAAAACTTCCCTAATATGGGAAAGGAAATAATTAATCAGGTCCAGGAAGCACAGAGTCTCACACAGGATAAATCCAGGGATAAAGATGTCAAGACACATATTAATCAAACTATCAAAAATTAATACAAAGAAAACATATTAAAAACAGCAAGGGAAAAACAACAAATAACACATAAGGTTAACAGCTGATCTTTCTGCAGAAACTCTGTAAACTCTTCTCTCCCCAGAAGGGACTGGCAGGACATATTTAAAGTGATGAAGGACAAAAACGTACAACCAAGATTACTCTACCCAGCAAGGATCTCATTCAGATTTGATGGAGAAATTAAAACCTTTACAGACAAGCCAAACCTGAGAGTTCAGCACCACCAAACCAGATTTACAACAAATGCTAAAGGACCTTCTCTATTCAAGAAACAAAAGAGAAGGAAAGGACCTACAATAACAAACCCAAAACAATTAAGAAAATGGGATTAGGAACATACATATTGATAATTACCTTAAATGTAAATGGTTAAATGCTCCCACCAAAAGACACAAACTGGCTGAATGGACACAAAAACAAGACCCATATGTATGCTGTCTACAAGAAACCCACTTAAGACCTAGAGACACATACAGAGTGAAAGTGAGGGAATGGAAAAAGAAAATCCATGCAAATGAAAACTAAAAGAAAGCCGGAGTCACAATTCTCATATCACAAAAAGTAGACTTTAAAATAAGGACTATTAGAAGAGAAAAAGAAGGACACCACATAATGATCAAGGGATCAATCCAAGAAGAAGATATAACAATTGTAAATATTTATGCACTCAACATAGGAGTAACTCAATACATAAGGCAAATACTAACAGCCATAAAAGAGGAAATTTACAGTAACACATTCATAGTAGGGGACTTTAACACCCCACTCTCCCCAATGGACAGATCATACAAAATGAAAATAAATAAGGAAACACAAGCTTTAAATGATATATTAAACAAAATGAACTTCATATATATTTATAGGACATTCCATCCAAAAACAACAGAGTACATAGTTTTCTAAAGTGCTCATGGAACATTCTCCAGCATAGATCATATCTTGGGTCACAAATCAAGCCTTGGTAAATTTAAGAAAATTGAAATCATATCAAGTATCTTTTCTGACCAGAGCGCTATGAGACTAAATATCAATTACAGGAAAGGATCTGTAAAAAATACAAACACATGGAGGCTAAACAATACACTACTTAATAACGAAATGATCACTTAAAAATCAAAGAGGAAATAAAAAATACCTGGAAACAAATGACAATGGAGAAACAGTGACCCAAAACCTATGGGATGCAACAAAAACAGTTCTAAGAGGGAAGTTTATAGCAATACAATCCTTCCTTAAGAAACAGGAAACATCTCAAATAAACAACTTAACCTTGCACCTATAACAATAAGCGAAAGAAGAACAAAAAAAGCCCAAAGTTAGCAGAAAGAGAGAAATCATAAATATCAGATCAGAAATAAATGAAAAACAAATGAAGGAAACTTTAGCAAAGATCAATAAAACTAAAAGCTGGGTCTTTGAGAAGATAAACAAAATTCGTAAACCATTAGCCGAACTCATCAAGAAAAAAAGGGTTAAGACTCAAATCAATAGAATTAGAAATGAAAAAGGAGAAGTAACAACTGACACTGCAGAAATACAAAAGATCAAGAGAAATTACTACAAGCAACTCTATGCCAATAAAATGGACAACCTGGAAGAAATGGACAAATTCTTAGAAAAGCACAATGTGCCAAGAATGAATCAGGAAAAAATACAAAATATGAACAGAACAATCACAACACTGAAATTGAAACTGTGCTTAAAATCTTCCAACAAACAAAAGCCCAGAACCAGATGGCTGCACAGGCAAATTCTATCAAACATTTAGAGAAGAGCTAACACCTATCCTTCTCAAACTCTTCCAAAATATAACAGAGGGAGGAACACTCCCAAACTCATTCTACGAGGCCACCATCACCCTGATACCAAAACCAGACAAGGATGTGACAAAGAAAGAAAACTACAGGCCCATACCACTGATGAACATAGATGCAAAAATCCTCAACAAAATACTAACAAACAGAATCCAACAGCACATTAAAAAGATCATACACCATGATCAAGTGGGGTCTATTCCAGGAATACAAGGATTCTTCAATACATGAAAATCAATCAATGTGATACACCATATTAACAAATTGAAGGAGAAAAACCATATGATCATCTCAATAGATGTAGAGAAAGCTTTCGACAAAATTCAACACCAATTTATGACAAAAACCCTGCAGAAAATAGGCAGAGGGAACTTTCCTCAACATAATAAAGGCCATATATGACAAGCCCACAGCAAACATCATCCTCAATGGTGAAAAACTGAAAGCATTTCCACTAAGATCAGGAACAAGACAAGGTTGCCCACTCTCACCACTCTTATTCAACATAGTTTCGGAAGTTTTAGCCACAGCAATCAGAGAAGAAAAGGAGATAAAAGGAATCGAAATCAGAAAAGAAGAAGTAAAGCTGTCACTGTTTGCAGATGACATGATACTACATATAGAGAATCCTAAAGATGCTACCAGAAAACTACTGGAGCTAATCAATGAATTTGGTAAACTAGCAGGATACAAAATAAATGCACAGAAATCTCTGGCATTCCTATACAGTAATGATGAAAAATCTGAAGGTGAAATTAAAAAAAACACTCCCATTTACCATTGCCACAAAAAGAATAAAATATAAGGAATAAACCTACCTAAGGAGACAAAAGACCTGTATGCAGAAAATTATAAGACACTGATGAAAGAAATTAAAGATGACACAAACAGATGGAGAGATATACCATGTTCTTGGATTGCAAGAATCATCATGGTGAAATGACTCTACTACCCAAAGCAATCTACAGATTCAATGCCATCCTTATCAAACTACCACTGGCATTTTTCACAGAACTAGAAAAAAAAATCACAATTTTTATGGAAACACAAAAGACCCTGAGTAGCCAAAGCAATCTTGAGATCGAAAAACGGAGCTGGAGGAATCAGACTCCCTGACTTCAGACTATATTACAAAGCTACAGTAATCAAGAGAGTATGGTACTGGCACAAAAACAGAAATATAGATCAGTGGAACAGGATAGAAAGCCCAGAGATAAACCCACACATATATGGTCACATTATCTTTGATAAAGGAAGCAGGAATGTTCAGTGGAGAAAGGACAGCCTCTTCAATAAGTGGTGCTTGGAAAACTGGGCAGGCACATGTAAAAGTATGAAATTAGATCACTCCCTAACACCATACACAAAAATAAGCTCAAAATTGATTAAAGACCGAAATATAAGGCCAGAAACTATCAAACTCTTAGAGGAAAACATAGACAGAACACTCTATGACATAAATGACAGCAAGATCCTTTTTGACCCACCTCCTAGAGAAATGGAAATAAAAACAAAAATAAACAAATGGGACCTAATGAAACTTCAAAGCTTTTGCACAGCAAAGGAAACCATAAACAAGACCAAAAGACAACCCTCAGAATGGAGAAAATATTTGCAAATGAAGCAACCGACAAAGGATTAATTTCCAAAATTTACAAGCAGCTCATGCAGCTCAATAACAAAAAAACAAGCAACCCAATCCAAAAATGGGCAGAAGACCTAAACAGACATTTCTCCAAAGAAGATATACAGACTGCCAACAAACACGTGAAAGAATGCTCAAAGTCATTTATCATTAGAGAAATGCAAATCAAAACTACAATGAAATATCACCTCACACCAGTCGGAATGGCCATCATCAAAAAATCTAGAAACAATCAATGCCGGAGAGGGTGTGGAGAAAAGGGAACACTCTTGCACTTATGGTGGGAATGTGAATTGGTACAGCCACTATGGAGAACAGTATGGATGTTCCTTAAAAAACTACAAATAGAACTACCATATGACCCAGCAATCCCACCACTGGGCATATACCCTGAGAAAACCATAATTCAAAAAGAGTCATGTACCAAAATGTTCATTGCAGCTCTATTTACAATAGCCAGGAGATGGAAACAACCTAAGTGCCCATGATTGGATGAATGGATAAAGAAGATGTGTCACATATATAAAATGGAATATTACTCAGCCATAAAAAGAAACGAAATTGAGCTATTTGTAATGAGGTGGATGGACCTAGAGTCTGTCATACTGTGTGAAGTAAGTCAGAAAGAGAAAGACAAATACCGTGTGCTAACACATATATATGGAATTTAAGAAAAAAAAACGTCATGAAGAACTTAGGGGTAAGACAGGAATAAAGACACAGACCTACTTGAGAATGGACTTGAGGAGATTGCAAGGGGGAAGGGTAAGCTGTGACAAAGTGAGAGAGTAGTATGGACATATATACACTACCAAATGTAAAATAGATAGCTAGTGGGAAGCAGCTGCATAGCACAGGGAGATCAGCTCAGTGCTCTGTGACCACCTAGAGGGGTGGGATAGGGAGGGTGGGAGGGAGGCAGACACAAGAGGGAAGACATATGGGAACATATGTATATGTATAACTGATTCATTTTGTTATAAAGCAGAAACTAGCACACCATTGTAAAGCAATTATACTCCAATAATGATGTAAAAAAAAAAAAGACCAACACTTTAATATTGATATGGGTAAAGTTATTATATTAATCTATAAAAAGCTCAAATTAAAATGGAGAAAATCACTAAGCATGTGTAAACATAGTAAGTGACAAATGATTTGACAGACTTTAAAATTCTACAGAACTATTGAAGATTTTACTTGCATGATATGTTTAAACATATTCTACATATCTCAGAGGACTGAAAAAAAACAGTGCACTCTGTACACATTTAAGCAAACACTTTTACAATACCCAGAGCCAAAGATATATTTTACGAAGGGCATGAGCCATTTCTAGAGGTGGGAAAGAATGATAAATGCAAATTTTTTCCTGTTTTTTTCTTGACATCTCAACCAGTAGAATAATACAGATCATTGGTAATGGCTTGAATTTGAATTATGAGGCTCACTTTGCTCCAGGCACACAGGCTTTTGTTTTGTTTCTCTAAGTCTAGTTTTCCCTTACTTCTAAACAATTGTATACAATTCTGTGAGAAAACTCTCTCTTGATCCTTTTGCTATTGAACTATACTTTTCCTCCAGATGTCAAGACAAATATAACCAACTAAGGAAAAATTCCCTGATCTCTCAGCTCTTCCTTATCTAAGAACTCATAACAATATAAAATATTCATAGCTTGTATCACAGTTTCTGAATATATATTTACTTGCTCACTAGTGGGATCAGCATCTCTCTTCCACAAGCTTTAAGTAATGTGTGAACAGAGATGATGCTGTAGACAGAATAATGATCCCCAGAGATGTCCACATTAATATGTTATGTTCCATGGCATAGAGGAATTAAAGTTTCAGATAGAATTTTGCTTGCAATAATTTTAAGCTGACCTTAAAATTGGGAGATTTTCCTGGATTAGCAAGGGGTGGGCATCATGTAATCACATATATCCTTAAAAACAAAAGAAGGAGTTGGGCGACTCAATGTCAAAATAATTCAATGTGAGAAAGACTACACCAACCATTACTGATTTGAAGATGGAAAGTGGCCATAAGCCAAGGAATATGGGTAGCCTTTAGAAGTTGGAAAACTCAAGAAAATGGGTTCTCATCTAGTGCTTCAGAAAGGAATGCAGCTCCCTCAGCAACTTGATTTAAGCCTAATGATAACATGTCAGACTTCTGTAGAATGGTAAGGTAATAGAGTTTGCAGTGTTAAGCCCCTAAGTGTGTTATAATTTGTTACTGCAGTCATAGAAAGCAAATAGTAGATGATATTCCCAGAATCTAGTACATGCCTGGCACATGATGTTTGATACTATTTGTTTAGTAAACAAATAGATAATGAGCCTGAGAGATGCACTGTATCTACTGTATGATATTAAGATCCGAATATTTTCTTCTCCTTCATTTATAAATGAATTAATCTGAGTCAAGAAACAAAGAAAACCCACAAAACTCTATAATCAGTATTTTGGAATTTGAAAATTACAGATCACAGTCTACTAAGCTTGCATGCATAGTAGTTGTAGAGTGAGACCCTGCATTACCCAACTTCACCAGGTTTGTTTGTTTGAAACTTATTCTGGCTCTGGAAGTGGGAACACTGAGATAACATGGAAGGGCTACAGCTGGCCAAGTGCTGGAACATTGTTCAGAAATCAAGTGTGATAAAATGTGTGCCTCAAATTAAATGACTCCCATTATTTGGTGGTGACTATATTATGACTTCTTACTTCACTTATGCTTTCTCATTTACAAAAACCCTGTGGGCTACCTATTACTAGTCCAATTTTCATATTATTAATTCAGGCTCAAAACATCCAATGAGGGTAGGTCATGGTAATATATGAAAGTAGAAAGGTAAAGATGGTGGGAACAGCCCACCTCAGTAGGGAGCAGTGTTTTATCACTGACATTTTAAAAAATACCCTGCACATGATGAAAATAAAAAGCAGACCAACTTTTTCTTGTTTCTACTCTTCTTCACTTCTCTATAGACAATGCTTTCTCTCCCTTTCTTCCTCCATGGCATTGAGATATGGGATTACATTCAGGCTCATTGAATCCAGCATCTACTTTTCTTCAATCATGCCATGTCTCTGTCTAGAATGAGGCTGCCTGTGTTCAACTTCTTTTTTTTTTTTTGTCCTACACTATACAGAAAGTTCTTTTTCTTCTTATTTATTTATTTGTTTATTGTACAGCAGGTTCTTAACAGCTATCTATTTTGTATATATTAGTATATAAATATATAAGTATAGTATATAAGTATATAAGTCAATCCCAATCTCCCAATTCATCCCACCTCCATTGCCCATCCCCCACCCCCACTTTCCCCTTTTGGTGTCCATACATTTTTTTCTCTACATTTGTGTCTCTATTTCTGCCTTGCAAACTGGTTCATCTGTACCATTTTTCTAGATTCCACATATATGTGTTAATATATGATATTTGCTTTTCTCTTTCTGACTTATTTCACTCTGTATGACAACCTCTAAGTCCATCCACATCTCTACAAATGACCCAATTTCATTCCTTTTTATGGCTGAGTGATATTCCATTGTATATATGTACCACATCTTCTTTATCCATTCCTCTGTCAGTGGGCATTTAGCTTGCTTCCCTGGCCTAGCTGTTGTAAATAGTGCCACAATGAACATTGGGGTGCATGCGTCTTTTTGAATTATGGTTTTCTCTGGGTATATGCCCAGTAGTGGGATTGCTGGGTCATATGGTAATTCTATTTTTAGTTTTGTAAGGAACCTGCATACGGTTCTCCATAGTGGCTGTATCAATTTACATTCCCACCAACAGTGCAAGAGGGTTTCCTTTTTTCCACACCCTGTCCAACATTTGTTGCTTGTAGATTTTCTAATGATGCCCATTCTAACTGATGTGAGGTGATGTCTCATTGTAGTTTTGACTTGCATTTCTCTAATAATTAGTGATGTTGAGCAGGTTTTCATGTTCCTCTTGGCCATTTGTATGTTTTCTTAGGAGAAGTGTCTATTTAGGCCTTCTGCCCATTTTTTGATTGGCTTGTTTGTTTTATTAATATTGATCTGCATGAGCTGTTTATATATTTTGGAGATTAATCTTTTGTCCATTGATTCATTTACAAATATTTTCTCCCATTCTGAGGGCTGTCTTTTCATCTTGTTTATAGTTTCCCTTGATGTGCAAAAGCTTTTAAGTTTCATTAGGTCCCATTTATTTATTTTTGTTTTTATTTCCATTACTCTAGAAGGTGGGTCAAAAATGATCTTGCTGTGATTTATGTCAAAGAGTTTTCCTCTAAGAGTTTTATGGTGTCTGGTCTTACATATAGGTCTTTAAGCCATTTTGAGTTTACTTTTGTGTATGGTGTTAGGTAGTGTTCTAAATTCATTCTTTTACATGTAGCTGTCCAGTTTTCCCAGCACCACTTATTGAAGAGGCTGCCTTTTCTCCATTGTATATCCTTGCCTCCTTTGTCATAGATTAGTTTACCATAGGTATGTGGGTTTATCTCTGGGCTTTCTCTCCTGTTCCATTGATCTATATTTCTATTTTTGTGCCAAGATCATATTGTCTTGATTACTGTACCTGTGTAGTATAGTCTGAAGTCAGGGAGTCTGATTCCTCCAGCTCTGTTTTTTTTCCCTCAAGATAGCTTTGGCTATTCAAGGTCTTTTGTTTTTCCATACAAATTGTGAAATTTTTTGTTCTAGTTCTGTGAAAATTGCCACAGGTAGTTTGATAGGGATTGCATTGAATCTGTAGATTACTTTGGGTAGTGTAGTCATTTTCACAATATTGATTCTTCCAATCCGAGAACATGGTATATGTCTCCATCTGTATGTGTCATCTTTGATTTCTTTCATCAATGTCTTATAGATTTCTGAGTACAGGTCTTTTACCTCCTAAGGTACGTTTATTCCTAGGTATTTTATTCTTTTTTTTGCTGGTGAATGGGATTGTTTCCTTAATTTCTCTTTCTGATTTTTTTGTTAGTGTATAGGAATGCAAGGGATTATTTTGTTGTTAGTGTATAGGAATGCAAAGGATTAAAGAAAGATGCAATAATTTTGTATCCCATAACTTTACCAAGTTCAGTGATTAGTTCTAGTAGTTTTCTGGTAGCATCTTTAGGATTATCTATGTATAGTATTGTGTCATCTGCAAACAGTGATAGTTTTACTTCTTCTTTTCCAATTTATGTTCCTTTTATTACTTTTTCTTCTCTGGTTGCCATGGTAGGACTTCCAAAACTATGTTGAATAATAGTGACAAGAGTGGGCATCCTTGTCTTGTTCCTGATTTTAGAGGAAATGATTTCAGTTTTTCACCATTGAGAATGATGTTTGCTGTGAGTTTGTCATATATGGCCTTTATTATGTTGGGGTAGGTTCCCTCTGTGCCCACTTTCTGGAGAGTTTTATCATGAATGGATGTTGAATTTTGTCAAAATATTTTTCTGCATCTATTGAGATGATCATATGTTTTTACTCCTTCAATTTGTTAATATGGTGTATCACATTGATTGATTTGCATATATTGAAGAATTCTTGTATCCCTGGGATAAATCCCTCTTGATCATGGTGTATGTCCTTTTAATGTGATGTTGGATTCTGTTTGCTAGCATTTTGTTAAGGATTTTTGCAACTATATTCATCAGTGATATTGGTCTATAATTTTCTTTTTTTGTAGTATCTTTGTCTGCTTTTGGTATTACAGTGATGGTGGCCTTGTAGAATGAGTTTGGGAGTGTTCCTTCCTCTGCAATGTTTTGGAAGAGTTTGAGAAGGATGGGTGTTATCTCTTCACTAAAAGTTTGATAGAATTCACCTGTGAAGCCATCTGGTCCTGGACTTTTGTTTGTTGGAAGATCTTTAATTGCAGTTTTAATTTCATTACTTGTGATTGGTCTGTTTATATTTTCTATTTCTTCCTGGTTCAGTCTTGGAAGGTCATACTTTTCAAAGAATTTGCCCATTTTTTCCAGGTTGTACATTTTATTGGCATAGAGTTGCTTGTAGTTGTCTCTTATGATGTTTTGTATTTCTGCAGTGTCTGTTGTAACTTCTCTGTTTTCATTTCTAACTTTATTGATTTGAGTCCTCGTCCTCTTTTTCTTGATGAGTCTGGCTAAAGTTTATCAATCTTGTTTATCTTTTCAAATAACCAGATTTTAGTTTTACTGATCTTTGCTATTGTTTCTTTGTTTCTATTTCATTTATTTCTTCTCTGACTTTTATGATTTCTTTCATTCTACTGACTTTGGGTTTTTGTTTTTCTTCTTTCTCTAGTTCACTTAGGTGTAAGCTTAGATTGTTTATTTGAGATTTTTCTTGTTTCTTGAGGGAAGATTGTATTGCTATAAACTTCCCTCTTAGAACTGCCTATGCTGCATCCCATAGATTTTGGATCATCATGTTTTCATTGTCATTTCTCTCTATGTATTTTTTTATTTCTTCTTTGACTTCTTCAGTTATCTCTTGGTTACTTAGTAGCACACTGTTTAGCATTCATGTATTTGTTTTTTTTTTCCAGTTTTTTTTTTCCCTGTAATTGATTTCCAATCTCATAGCATTGTGGTCAGAAAAGATGTTTGATATGATTTCAATTTTCTTAAATTTATCAAGGCTTTATTTGTGACCCAAGATGTGATCTGTCCTGGAGAATGTTCCATGTGCACTTGAGAAGAAAGTGTAATCTGCTGTTTTCAGATGGAATGTCCTATAAATATCAATTAAATCTTTCTGGGGCTTCCCTGGTGGCGCAGTGGGCTTCCCTGGTGGCGCAGTGGTTGAGAGTCCGCCTGCCGATGCAGGGGACGCGGGTTCGTGCCCCGGTCCGCGAAGATCCCACATGCCGCGGAGCGGCTGGGCCCGTGAGCCATGGCCGCTGAGCCCGTGCGTCCGGAGCCTGTGCTCCGCAACGGGAGAGGCCACAGCAGTGAGAGGCCCGCGTACCGCAAAAAAAAAAAAAAAATCTTTCTGGTTCAACTGCTTTTCAAATTTGAGTACCAGTTGCCCTTTCCCTCCCTCAGTTTCATCATCTATTAAAGCAACAATATCTATCTCAAAGATTTTTGTTAGATTGAAACAGTTTAATATGTGAAAAACATATGCTTAGAATAGCATCTGCCATAGAGATGCCCTTTGTGTATCTTAGTTCTTATCATAAGAACTCTGAAATTGTCACTGGAAAATCTTCTCAGTGTGAGCTTGGAAGAAATATTTTACTAAACTACATGAGGTGATTGAGGAGACAAAGCTATGAAGCATGGGTAATATATTTTGATCTAACATGCTTTCTTAAAAAGGATGAGTTGGATTAGCTAGAAGGTTTTAGTTTGCTTACTAGTATGTTCATGTTTCAGGACAAAGCTGACTCTTCACGCCAATATAATTGCATCAACCTGGTTTTTGAGTCACACGCCCTGGGTTCCAATGTCAATTCTGCCACTCAGTATGTGTATAACTCTGAGCAAGTTAATTTACCTTTGGTAAATTGTATTGTATTGTCTATAAGATAGGGATAGTGATGATACCAAACTCACAGGGTTCTGAGTGTTAAACAAGTTCATGTTTGAAATGTACTTATAATAGTGACTGTCTCATAAGTACCCCATAGTTATTAGATATTTTTTATCATAATATTCCAAAGTGGTTTTTCACAAAATATTAATTATTTTTGACTAAAATCATTATTTTATTTCACAGCAGATTTTTAATTGTTCAAATAACTAAAATAACAAGAACAACAAAGTAAACAGCATATGCTCTTCAGAGCCAAGGTCACTTACCACTAAGCAGATTGGAGATATACTTACTTCACATATTCACTAGCTAGTTAAGCTACAAAAGGGGGTTTTAAAGATTTTGTTGTTGAAATTATAAAGTTAAAACTATGGCAGTGGAATGTTTGTGAAGATATTTTTGTTTCATTTTCTGGTATACAAAAATAACTTTCAAAAAGCTAAGTGGTGTGCTTTTATTTGTTTCCTGTCACACATTCTAAAGGGCCTTTAAAAGTCAGTAGCTGTTACTCAATGAATAATGAGGTATATTATACTCTCAATGCACGTGCCAATCTCCAATTAACACTAATGGGATTTATGGCAATGAAACCAAGGGAAAATCTACTTCAGTGTTTCACAATAAGGAACCTTTATTTTTGATACCTAAATTTTTACCATCTAAGTACTGTCAAACAAAAATAAACAAATTAGTATTAAGCATCAATTTGACACATCCATTCATGTTGACATTTGGAAATACTGTCTTTAAACAGTAATATGTTTTAAAGCAGAGATGTGGCTTTAGATATCAGTTAAGAACATATATATCTCTCCCTCCTCTGCCATTAGTGTTAAAAATGTAAAGAATAAGCTGAACAGTCCTGGTAATGCTTGAGAAATACAGAAATAATGAATTATTTAAGTATGTGTGGCAAAACATTTTTAAGAGCAGCATTTCAGAATATTATCTCTTTTATGTGCACACATAGAATCCTATTATCTCTTTCATGCACAATCATATATCCCTCTTTAGTAAATATTTCTTTCTTAGATTTCTATAACTTTAGTCTTAATCATATAGTCAAATCTTCCTAGAAGGCACCTTTTAAGTAGGGAAGTGAAAAATCATTAAGATATTATTGAATTGAAAGAGCGTGTTAAAGAATGTATTCTTGAGGTATTTGTATAACTATCTGTATGAGATGTGACAGCACAATTGAAATAATTATTTTTATTAGCCTAAATGTAGGATGATCTATAGACACTTCAGCCATAGATCTTTGGTACAGTCTCAGTCTTTAAGATAATTATTTAAAGACATTGTACTACACAGCTAAAGTGTAAATTCCTGTGTAAAGAGGACAAAGAAGCCCACTTTAATAGAATTCAGTCAGAAAAGAATAAAAGATATAATATACAGAATATATGTTGATACAGCCAAAGTCTATTCATTCATTATCTAACATTATTTATTTCTGGATGCCTGAATAGACACATCTTTCAGAAAACTTATTTAAAGAGACTATAGCAAGTAAATAACTCATAAAAACATAGAAAAATATGTTTTCCTAACTATTAAAATAGAATACTTCCCTCTAAAGATTTTGACTGATAAAGTAAAATCGCCCACAAGCTGAGATATTTATCTAACATCAACTTATCTGAGGTGTAATCATATCTAAACAAGGGCTATCAGTCTTTCTTAGGTAGAGAGAAGTTGACATTTTAAGAAGCTAATCTATTAAAACAAGAGGTGGGTTTTATTTTACATGCCCACCAGGTAGTCTAAGGAAAATTTGACTTAGTGATTAGGCCTGAAAGAATGCCCAGAACACAGTAGGTACTTGATAAATATTTTTTGAATTAATAAATTAATTAACTAACTTTTCAGAAATTCTATTTGCAACATAAAAAATGTGTTTGTCTCTTCTGTACCTTGACATTCAGTTCCATGAGCTGAGAACAAGATATATTAGTTGGTTTATGAAGCTCAAAGTGTGCCTGGATATGGAGGAAAAAGAAAGTTATTATGCTTTAATGTAATAAGTATTAAAGTATAATATAGTAAATTACATTTAAATGAATTAATGCCATTCCATATCAGACACATACAAGAAGTTTATTTTTGGATAAAGTTTTTGTTTTAAAACATATTAATTTGCATGATTAGTTTGTTAATTCATCCTTATGTACTCTAACCTATCAGCTTATGTCAATAAATATATATATATATTTTTTAACATCTTTATTGGGGTATAATTGCTTTACAATGGTGTGTTAGTTTCTGCTTTATAACAAAGTGAATCAGTCATACATAAACATATGTTCCCATATGTCTTCCCTGTTGCGTCTCCCTCCCTCCCACCCTCCCCATCCCACCCCTCCAGGCTGTCACAAAGCACCGAGCCAATATCCCTGTGCCATGCGGCTGCTTCCCACTAGCTATCTACCTTACTGCGTTTGTTAGTGTGTATATGCCCATGACTCTCTCTCGCCCTGTCACAGCTCACCCTTCCCCCTCCCCATAACCTCAAGTCCGTTCTCTAAGAGGTCTGCGTCTTTATTCCTGCTTTACCCCTAAGTTCTTCATGACATTTTTTTCTTAAATTCCATATATATGTGTTAGCATACGGTATTTGTCTTTTTCTTTCTGACTTACTTCACTCTGTATGACAGACTCTAGGTCTATCCACCTCATTACAAATAGCTCAATTTCATTTCTTTTTATGGCTGAGTAATATTCCATTGTATATATGTGCCACATCTTCTTTATCCATTCATCCGATGACGGGCACTTAGGTTGTTTCCATCTCCGGGCTATTGTAAATAGAGCTGCAATGAACATTTTGGTACATGACTCTTTTTGAATTTTGGTTTTCTCAGGGTATATGCCCAGTAGTGGGATTGCTGGGTCATATGGTAGTTCTATTTGTAGTTTTTTAAGGAACATCCATACTGTTCTCCATAGTGGCTGAACCAATTCACATTCCCACCAGCAGTGCAAGAGTGTTCCCTTTTCTCCACACCCTCTCCAGCATTTATTGTTTCTAGATTTTTTGATGATGGCCATTCTGACTGGTGTGAGATGATATCTCATTGTAGTTTTGATTTGCATTTCTCTAATGATTAATGATGTTGAGCATTCTTTCATGTGTTTGTTGGCAGTCTGTATATCTTCTTTGGAGAAATATCTATTTAGCTCTTCTGCCCATTTTTGGATTGGGTTGTTTGTTTTCTTGTTATTGAGCTGCATGAGCTGCTTGTAAATTTTGGAGATTAATCCTTTGTCTGTTGCTTCATTTGCAAATATTTTCTCCCATTCTGAGGGTTGTCTTTTGGTCTTGTTTATGGTTTCCTTTGCTGTGCAAAAGCTTTGAAGTTTCATTAGGTCCCATTTGTTTATTTTTCTTTTTATTTCCATTACTCTAGGAGGTGGGTCAGAAAGGATCTTGCTTTGATTTATGTCATAGAGTGTTCTGCCTATGTTTTCCTCTAAGAGTTTGATAGTTTCTGGCCTTACATTTAGGTCTTTAATCCATTTTGAGCTTATTTTTGTGTATGGTGTTAGGGAGTGATCTAATCTCATACTTTTACATGTACCTGTCCAGTTTTCCCAGCACCACTTATTGAAGAGGCTGTCCTTTCTCCATTGTACATTACTGCCACCTTTATCAAAGATAAGGTGTCCCTATGTGCATGGGTTTATCTCTGGGCTTTCTATCCTGTTCCATTGATCTATCTTTCTGTTTTTGTGCCAGTACCATACCGTCTTGATGACTGTAGCTTTGTAGTATAGTCTGAAGTCAGGGAGCCTGATTCCTCCAGTTCCTTCTTTCGTTCTCAAGATTGCTTTGGCTATTCGGGGTCTTTTGTGTTTCCATACAAATTGCGAAATTTTTTGTTCTAGTTCTGTGAAAAATGCCAGTGGTAGTTTGATAGGGATTGCATTGAATCTATAGATTGCTTTGGGTAGTAGAGTCATTTTCACAATGTTGATTCTTCCAATCCAAGAACATGGTATATCTCTCCATCTATTTATATCATCTTTAATTTCTTTCATCAGTGTCTTATAATTTTCTGCATACAGGTCTTTTGTCTCCTTAGGTAGGTTTATTCCTAGATATTTTATTCTTTTTGTTGCGATGGTAAATGGGAGTGTTTTCTTGATTTCACTTTCAGATTTTTCATCATTAGTATATAGGAATGCCAGAGATTTCTGTGCATTAATTTTGTATCCTGCTACTTTACCAAATTCATTGATTAGCTCTAGTAGTTTTCTGGTAGCATCTTTAGGGTTCTCTATGTATAGGATCATGTCATCTGCAAACAGTGACAGCTTTACTTCTTCTTTTCCGATTTGGATTCCTTTTATTTCCTTTTCTTCTCTGATTGCTGTGGCTAAAACTTCCAAAACAATGTTGAATAACAGTGGTGAGAATGGGCAACCTTGTCTTGTTCCTGATCTTAGTGGAAATGCTTTCAGTTTTTCACCATTGAGGATGATGTTTGCTGTGGCCTTGTCATATATGGCCTTTATTATGTTGAGGAAAGTTCCCTCTATGCCTACTTTCTGCAGGGTTTTTATCATAAATGGGTGTTGAATTTTGTCAAAAGCTTTCTCTGCATCTATTGAGATGATCATATGGTTTTTCTCCTTCAATTTGTTAACATGGTTTATCACGTTGATAGATTTGCGTATATTGAAGAATCCTTGCATTCCTGGAATAAACCCCACTTGATCATGGTGTATGATCCTTTTAATGTGCTGTTGGATTCTGTTTGCTAGTATTTTGTTGAGGATTTTTGCATCTATGTTCATCAGTGATATTGGCCTGTAGTTTTCTTTCTTTGTGACATCCTTGTCTGGTTTTGGTATCAAGGTGATGGTGGCCTCGTAGAAGGAGTTAGGGAGTGGTCCTCCCTCTGCTATATTTTGGAAGAGTTTGAGAAGGATAGGTGTTAGCTCTTCTCTAAATGTTTGATAGAATTTGCCTGTGAAGCCATCTGGTCCTGGGCTTTTCTTTGTTGGAAGATTTTTAATCACAGTTTCAATTTCAGTGCTTGTGATTGGTCTGTTCATATTTTCTATTTCTTCCTGATTCAGTCTTGGCAGGTTGTGCATTTCTAAGAATTTGTCCATTTCTTCCAGATTGTCCATTTTATTGGCATAGAGTTGCTTGTAGTAATCTCTCATGATCTCTTTTATCTCCGCAGTGTCAGTTGTTACCTCTCCTTTTGCATTTCTAATTCTATTTATTTGAGTCTTCTCCCTTTTTTTCTTGATGAGTCTGGCTAGTGGTTTATCTATTTTGTTTATCTTCTCAAAGAACCAGCTTTTAGTTTTATTGATCTTTGCTATTGTTTCCTTCATTTCTTTTTCATTTATTTCTGATCTGATTTTTATGATTTCTTTCCTTCTGCTACCTTTGGGGTTTTTTTGTTCTTCTTTCTCTAATTGCTTGAGGTACAAGGTTAGGTTGTTTATTCGAGATGTTTCCTGCTTCTTAAGGTGGGCTTGTATTGCTATAAACTTCCCCCTTAGAACTGCTTTTGCTGCATCCCACAGGTTTTGGGTCATTGTGTCTCCATTGTCATTTGTTTCTAGGTATTTTTTGATTTCCTCTTTGATTTCTTCAGTGATCTCTTCATTATTAAGTAGTGTATTGTTTAGCCTCCATGTGTTTGTATTTTTTACAGATCTTTTCCTGTAATTGATGTCTAGTCTCATGGCGTTGTGGTCAGAAAAGATACTTGATACAATTTCAATTTTCTTAAATTTACCAAGGCTTGATTTGTGACCTAAGATATGATCTATCCTGGAGAATGTTCCATGAGCACTTGAGAAAAATGTGTATTCTGTTGTTTTTGGATGGAGTGTCCTATAAATATCAATTAAGTCCATCTTGTTTAATGTATCATTTAAAGCTTGTGTTTCCTTATTTATTTTCATTTTGGATGATCTGTCCATGGGTGAAAGTGGGGTGTTTAAGTCCCCTACTATGAATGTGTTACTGTCGATTTCCCCTTTTATGGCTGTTAGTATTTGCCTTATGTATTGAGGTGCTCCTATGTTGGGTGCATAAATATTTACGATTGTTATATCTTCTTCTTGGATCGATCCCTTGATCATTATGTAGTGTCCTTCTTTGTCTCTTTTAATACTCCTTATTTTAAAGTCTATTTTGTCTGATATGAGAATTGCTACTCCAGCTTTCTTTTGGCTTCCATTTGCATGGAATATCTTTTTCCATCCCCTTACTTTCAGTCTGTATGTGTCTCTAGGTCTGAAGTGGGTCTCTTGTAGACAGCATATATAAGGGTCTTGTTTTTGTATCCATTCAGCTAATCTGTGTCTTTTGGTGGGAGCATTTAGTCCATTTACATTTAAGGTAATTATCGATATGTATGTTCCTATTCCCATTTTCTAAATTGTTTTGGGTTCGTTATTATAGGTCTTTTCCTTCTCTTGTGTTTCTTGCCTAGAGAAGATCCTTTAGCATTTGTTGTAAAGCTGGTTTGGTGGTGCTGAACTCTCTCAGCTTTTGCTTGTCTGTAAAGGTTTTAATTTCTCCATCAAATCTGAATGAGATCCTTGCTGGGTAGAGTAGTCTTGGCTGCATGTTTTTCTCCTTCATCACTTTCAGTATGTCCTGCCACTCCCTTCTGGCTTGTAGGGTTTCTGCTGAAAGATCAGCTGTTAACCTTATGGGGATTCCCTTATGTGTTATTTGTTGTTTTTCCCTTGCTGCTTTTAATATGCTTTCTTTGTATTTAACTTTTGACAGTTTGATTAATATGTGTCTTGGTGTATTTCTCCTTGTATTTATCTTGTATGGGACTCTCTGTGCTTCCTGGACTTGATTAACTATTTCCTTTCCCATATTAGGGAAGTTTTCAACTATAATCTCTTCAGATATTTTCTCAGTCCCTTTCTTTTTCTCTTCTTCTTCTGGAACCCCTATAATTCGAATGTTGGTGCGTTTAATGTTGTCCCAGAGGTCTCTGAGACTGTCCTCAGTTCTTTTCATTCTTTTTTCTTTATTCTGCTCTGCAGTAGTTATTTCCACTATTTTATCTTCCAGGTCACTTATCCGTTCTTCTGCCTCAGTTATTCTGCTATTGATCCCATCTAGAGTACTTTTAATTTCATTTATTGTGTTGTTCATCGTTGCTTGTTTCATGTTTAGTTCTTCTAGGTCCTTGTTAACTGATTCTTGCATTTTGTCCAATCTATTGTCCATTCTATCTCCAAGATTTCGGATCAACCTTACTATCATTATTCTGAATTCTCTTTCAGGTAGACTGCCTATTTCCTCTTCATTTGTTAGGTCTGGTGCTCCTTTATCTGCTGTGTGTTTTTCTGTCTTCTCAATTTGCTTATCTTACTGTGTTTGGGGTCTCCTTTTTGCAGGCTGCAGGTTTGTAGTTCCTCCTGTTTTTGATGTCTGTCTCCAGTGGCTAAGGTTGGTTCAGTGGGTTGTGTGGGCTTCCTGGTGGAGGGGGCTAGTGCCTGTGTTGTGGTGGATGAGGCTGGATCTTGTCTCTCTAGTGGGCAGGTTCACGTCTGGTGGTTTGTTTGGGGGTGTCTGTGGCCTTATTATGATTTTAGGCAGCCTCTCTGCTAATGGGTGGGGTTGTGTTCCTGTTTTGCTAGTTGTTTGGCATAGGTTTTCCAGCACTGTGGCTTGCTGGTCGTTGAGTGAAGCTGGGTGCTGGTGTTAAGATGGAGGTCTCTGGGAGATTTTCGCCGTTTGATATTATGTGGAGCTGGGAGGTCTCTTGTTGATCAGTGTCCTGAAGTTGGCTGTCCTACCTCAGAGGCAGAGACCTGCCTCCTGGCTGGAGCTCCAAAAGCTTTTCATCCACAGGCTCAGGATAAAAGGGAGAAAAAGTAGAGGGAATTAGTAGAAGTATGAGGAAAGAAAGAAGGAAAGGAGGGTAGGAAGGAAGGAAGAAAGAAAGAAAGAAGCAAAGAAGGAAAGAAGGCAAGAAGAAAAGAAAGGAGGGAGGGAGGGAGGGAGGAAGGAAGGAAGGAGGGAAAGAAGGAAAAAAGACAGAAAGAAAGAAGATACAGTAAAAATAAAATAAAGTTATTGAATTAAAAACTTCTTATTTAGGAAAAAAAAAAAAAAGGGACGGAAAGAACCTTAGGACAAATGTTGGAAGCAAAGCTATACCGACAAAATCTTACACAGAAGCATACACATACACCCTCACTAAAAGAGGTAAATGGGGAAAAATCCTAAATCTTGCTGTCAGAGACCACCTCCTCAATTTGGGATGATTCGTTGTCTAAAGGAGGGAAGGAAGGACGGAAAGAAAGAAAGAAAGAACGAAGGTAAAGTATAATAAGGTTATTAAAATTAATTATTAAGAAAAAAATTTAAAAAAAAACATGGACGGATAGAACCCTAGGACAAATGGTGGAAGCAAGACTATACAGACAAGATCTCACACAGAAGCATACACATACACATTCACAAAAAGAGGAAAGGGGAAAAAATCATAGATCTTACTTACATAGTCCACTTCCTTAATTTGGGATGATTGGTTGTCTATTCAGGTATTCCACAGATGCAGGGTACATCAAGTTGATTGTGGAGCTTTAATCCGCTGCTTCTGAGGCTGCTGGGAGAGATTTCCCTTTCTCTTCTTTGTTCTCACAGCTCCCAGGGCTAAGCTTTGGATTTGGCCCTGCCACTGCGTGTAGATCGCTGGAGGGCGTCTGTTTTTTGCTCAGACAGGATGGGGTTAAAAGAGCCGCTGATTGGGGGCTCTGGCGCACTAAGGCCGGCGGGGACGGAGGGGCACAGAGTGCGGGGCGGGCCTGCGGTGGCAAAGGCCGGCGTGACTTTGCACCAGCCTGAGGCGCGCTGTGCGCTCTCCCGGGGAAGTTGTCCCTGGATCCCGGGAACCCGGCAGTGGCGGGCTGCACAGGCTCCGCGGAAGAGGGGTGTGGAGAGTGACCTGTGCTCGCACACAGGCCCCTCGGTGGCGGCAGCAGCAGCCTTAACGTCTCCCGCCCGCCTCTGGGGTCCGCGCTTTTAGCCGCGGCTTGCGCCCGTCTCTGAATTCCGCGCTTTCATCCGCGGCTCGCGCCCGTCTCTGGATTCCGCGCTTTCAGCCGCGGCTCGCGCCCGTCTCTGGATTCCGCGCTTTCAGCCGCGGCTCGCGCCCGTCTCTGGAGTTCCTTTAAGCAGCGTTCTTAAACCCCTCTCCTCACGCCCCAGGAAACAAAGAGGGAAGGAAAAGTCTCCTGCCTCTTCTGCAGGTGCAGGCTTTTCCCCGGACTCCCTCCCGGCTAGCTGTGGTGCACTAACCCCTTCAGGCTATGTTCAAGCCGCCAACCCCAGTCCTCTCTCTGCGCTCCGGCCTCAGCTCGCAGCCCCGCCCGCCCCGGCAGGTGAGCAGACAAGCCTCTCGGGCTGGTGAGTGCCGGTCGGCACCGATCCTCTGTGCGGGAATCTCCCCGCTTTGCCCTCCGCACCCGTTGCTGTGCACTCCTCCGCAGCCTCGAAGCTCCCCCCTCCGCCTCCCGCAGTCTCCGCCCGCGAAGGGGCTTCCTAGAGTGTGGAAACTTTTCCTCCTTCACAGCTCCCTCCCACTGGTGCAGGTGCCGTCCCTATTCTTTTGTCTCTGTTTTTTCTTTTGCCCTACCCAGGTACGTGGGGAGTTTCTTGCCTTTTGGGAGGTCTGAGGTCTTCTGCCAGCCTTCAGTAGGTGTTCTGTAGGAGTTGTTCCACGTGTAGATGTATTTCTGGTGTATCTGTGGGGAGGAAGGTGATCTCCGCGTCTTACTCTTCCGCCATCTTCCGCCTTCTCCCCAATAAATATATTTTTAGATATTCCAAAAACACAAAGAATACTTGAACATTGTTTTGTTTGTTTGTTTGTTTTTTAATTAATTAATTAATTAGTATTTTTATTTATTTTTGGCCGTGTTGGGTCTTCGTTTCTGTGCATGGGCTTTCTCTAGTTGTGGTGAGCAGGAGCCACTCTTCATCACAGTGCATGGGCCTCTCACTGTCATGGCCTCTCTTATTGCAGAGCACAAGCTCCAGACACGCAGGCTCAGTAGTTATGGCTCACAGGTCTAGTTGCTCCATGGCATGTGGGATCTTCCCAGACCAGGGCTCGAACCTGTGTCCCCTGCAGTAGCAGGCAGATTCTCAACCACTGCATCACCAGGGAAGCCCTGAACATTGTTAATTATACTTTTGGATTCTATTTAATAAAGTAAAAAAATGTTACCTACCGTGTCTTAAATTTATACAAATAAAATTATATTTATTTGCTCAACTAAATGATTACCTTATCATGAAATTAGTAATTTGCACTAATTTCATTGATGATACTGTCAATTTTATAATCTGAAATGTTGGTTAGACATAGTCTAGGGGATATAGTAAAAGTTTTTCTTTTTTGTGTGATCATATTCATGACAACTGGGATTTTATTTACAAATTACTGGTAGATTAAATTGTTTCATATTGATTTATAGTCATCTGGATTTTTAGCTCCTTGTTCTCAAACATGACCATGCAACTAATCTTGGTTGATAGCCTTTTATCTATGCAGTAGTAGTATCACCCTAGGTGGTATGTCATCAGGATCCACTGAAACCAATTTTAGTTTTTGAATTTCTTTTTTTGAGGAGTTCTAACTCTTTATAAGACTTGATATTTTATGATATTTAGTCTTTCTTAACTGTCCTTCGAAGAACAAGAAAATAATTTACTTCATATTTTTTAATTGAATATAACTCATTCTATCCCATAATTAAAATATAGGTTCATTGCATCTCTTTATGAATCTAACATACATACTGGATCTTAGTTATCTTATATTTCCCATACATTGAAATATTTTGTTAATTATCCTCAAAATTATTTCACAGTTGTTTGTCCATTATTCCCAACTATTCAAAAAAAAATAAAGTTTAAAACAAAAAGAAAATGGAACAGAAGAATGAAAGAATCACCTAGAAAGATGATGCAATGAGAAATTGATTGTCTCTCATTTTTCTTAGTGTATTGCATCATCTTTAATGAACGTATTATATTCTTCCTTTAGATTTCACTAGGTAGAGAATTCAGAATCTTAAAATTTATTCTTTTAGTAGCAAAAACTGAAAGAAGATATTTTACAATTATATGAATCAGAAGATGAATGCAACATTATTCATAGCAGCTCTGTTGACATTAATCATGACAGTGAAATTGATCATATAATTCTGAAAATCATATAATGAATGATTAAGGACAAAAAGAAAATGTGGTATTTTCTTCCAGTTGGCCATTCAATGGGAAGACCTTTATCATGCAATGGACCATTACATTTTGCCAAAAGAATATGTGGCAATATTCATTCATTTATATTTCTCTTGGTATCCTGGGGGTTAAATGACCACAACATAATCACAGAAAGTCATAGATAAAAGGCACAATATTGGATATTTCAGAGATATTATCTAAAAAATTTAGGAGAGTTTTATATGTTTTAATAGACATTCAAACTCATAAACATGTAAACAATCATGAGGTCCCAAGGGTTCCCAGAAGTTTTTCAAAAGCTTCTCATCAGGTTTAATATAGAAATGATGATGTTCCTAAAAGTAGGCCACTCTTTCTAAATGGCAAAATAGGTAGTTGGCACATCTCTAAGAAATTAATATAAATTTTATTATATAGTTTATTCTTAAACTTAAAAATTTAATAAAAAATTGTCTTCTAGTGAAATCAGATTTTTTTCCCACCAATTTAGAAGTCAGTCTCAGAAAAAGAACTCTTCATTGACAGTGGATTTCAATTGTGAAAATATCAAGGAAAAAGAGAGAATAAAGAAAAACATACATAGTAGGGTGATAAACTGGGAGGAAATCTATCCTAGAGGGGTTTAGGAGAGATTATCAACTGCATTCTTTTTCAA
Source organism: Orcinus orca (assembly GCF_937001465.1). Taxonomy (NCBI): domain Eukaryota; kingdom Metazoa; phylum Chordata; class Mammalia; order Artiodactyla; family Delphinidae; genus Orcinus; species Orcinus orca. Next base: position 41,609,348 of record NC_064576.1, on the reverse strand, counting down.
AAAATATGCTCTTATTGTTTTTTTATGAATCTTCAGGGAAAAAAGTAAAATTTATGTTCACTGGGTTTTCAGAAAAAAAGCTCTGTTAAAACTATTGATTGATAATTTCAGATACAGTAAAAGTACATTATAACCTACATATTTTTTTCAGTTGAGATGGATATAATTTCTGTGCTGGGGAAATTATAACCTCAAAGGTCAGACTAAATACACAGTTGGATATTAACCATCTTTGTATCTAATTCAGAAGTTTATGCTAAAATTCATTTATTAAATTCATGTAAACACCTAGCTTCTTAAATGGTCTTCTAACAATTTGGAAATCTTTTGAATCTCCCATTAATAAATGATTTGGATAAAATTTTGATACATATTCATTATATAGTTTTATGAGTCATGTTCTTAACTTTTTGGAAATTATACTTCAATAGTTTTAGAGTTTGTCCCAAGTGGAGTGACCTGATAATCATTTAAACAATGTTATTTAAGAAGTGCACTTCATGGGCTGCTTAAGCCTTGTCACGCGCATTTTCTTATCTCCCAGAATGAATCCCAAGTGGCAGTAGAACATTAACTTTCTGAGCCTGTTTATCTGCATTTTTTCTTTTTTCTTCTCCAATGATTTTGTAATTTTGTTTTTGTTTCTGCTTCAGTCATGTTCAGTAAGAATTTTCCATATGGAGCCCGTTCCTGCTAAACCCACAGGATGTCTGGCTTACTGGGACCAAATCTCCCAGCTGGAAAGGAAGGTTACTTCCTTGCAGACCAGAAACTTTAGCAAATTTGGGGCATCTCAAAATTAGAAGAATTTACACACAAAAAATACTAGTATTACATTTTGTAGACAGTGGTTAATTCTCTGGCTTAATAGTTGCACAATAGATTTATATGGCTCTAAATTCATAGTGCAAACTCAGGGAGGTCTTTATCATGTTGCATCTATGTAAATAATCAGTCTAAACATAATAAAACCTGCCCCTTTTTGCAATTAAGAATGACTTTTAGAGACTTTTTATAATCACCATGGAAAGGAATGTTAAGACAATTCATTTTCATATCCAGATTTGGTGAAGTTCCTTATTATCTTCAGATTTTTGTCTGGTTGATATACATATAATCACTCAGTGGAAAAAACGTCAGTGATTTGGTCTTATTACCTTGTAGAACATTAACTAGTTTTGTATTTAATCTAACAGTCTTATACTAACATTTCTTTATTAGTTGCCTATAAATTCTTAGCACTCCATACACTCTCTGAACAAGTTTTAATATCTGACTGGTTACCTCACTAATTAGTTGAATAAACTTTTTGACACATATTCATTATTTATGTGAAACATGTTTTTCAATTTTGAAAATTACACCTTAACACATATAAAAGCACTTGGCTATTTGCCCCTAAAGGAACTTTATGTTTCTTTTGCATGTGTATATCCCAATACATAAAATTGAGTGTGAAAATGTATTTTTATTCAATAAATGTTAATTGAATGAATAACTGGGTAGACAATAAATAAATATTTACATTTGTCACTAGATTAAAGCTAAAAAATGCATGTTTTGATCAAGTTTAAGAGTGTTATTCAATAATATTGTTATAGTATGGATACAGTTCCTGATAGAGGTATAAAACATGAAGTTATATTTTTCTTCATCCATTTGTTCTCTATGACACTCCATTTTTTTTTTTTTCCAGCATAGCCACAATGACATTTATCCCTGTGACCATGGAAAATTTATGCCATAAGAAGAATACAAATTTTAAGGCCCAAAAGCCCTGTATTCAAACCCTGCCTCTAATAAGTCATTTGATCTCTTTAGGCCTTAAATTTCTCTTCTACAATTTGAGTATAAAATTATCTTTCTTGAAGTATTATAGTGAAGAAAACATGAGGTGAGATATATATATATATATATATATATTTTTTTTTAACATAGTTACTGGCATATGGGTGATCACCAAATAATAAAGCTCTTCTCCATTATTTATAATTTCCTCTTGATAACCCACAACCCAGGGCCATGGGCTCTGCTGAGGAATACAACTTGGCTTGTCACCATTTATCTGTCAGTTTGAGACAACTATTTAATCACTTTAAATCTCAATTTTCTCAAATTCAAAATGAGAGATTTGAAACAGAGGTATGCAATTCAAGACATGGCCCAGGGACCAGCAGCATCAGCATTATATGGACATTTATTAGAAATGTAATATTTTATCCCCACCTCTGAATTACTGAATCAAAAGTACCATTTTTATAAGATCTTCAGGTGATTCATAGGCACATTAAATTTTAAGCAGCTCAAACTAAATTACTCTAAGCTATCTTTCTGCTCTCAGTTCTGAAAATATAAAATATATATATATATTTTCAAAATAATATCCCTGTTATTGTGTTAAAAACAGTTAACACTTTAAATTTTTTAGTCATATGCCATTTCAGTTATCAACTGCTAAGTCACAAACTGCTACAAAGCTTGGTGGATTGAAACAACAACTATGTTATTCTGTTAGTAAGAAATTCAGACAGGGCACAGCAAAGATGACTTGTATCTGCTCCACAATGTCTGGGGACTTTGTGGGAAAGATTTAAACTTCCTGGGGTTACCTGAATGTCAGGGAGATGAAATTATTTAGAGAGTTTTTCACTCACAAAACTGGCACCTGGATTGAGATGTCTAGAAGGTTAGGCATATCTGAATTTTAGATTAAAATGTCTACATTAGGCCTACCAAGAAACTTGAGCCTCTCAGAGTATTTAGACCTTAAGATGGTAAGACTTCTGACATGGCATCTCAGGAGTTCAAGAGAAAATGTTCTTTTGAACTCAAGACAGAAGTTAAATGATCATTTCTGCATTAACTTCACTCCCAGTGTATTCAACTACTCCAAACACTGACAGACTTGTCCAGTTTCAAGGAGAGAGGGTGTGGATACCCCATTTCCATAGAGAGATGTCAAAGTATTAGCAGCCATGTTTTTAAACCTGCACACTTTAAGTTTTTGTATTTATGAAAAGGTTTTGCAAAAATTTTACCAAAATGAGTCCTCTGAAGAATGAATAGACAATAGCTGCAGTTTAGGGGGAAGTGTCATCAATAAGATGACAGAATAAGAAGTTCCAGCCCTTGTTCCCAAACAGAAGCATCAATCAAAGGACTAAAATACTTCATGAGAGGTCCAGAATTCAGTTAAGAAACTGCAGTAACCCCGATGTACCCAAAACAAAACAAGTGCACTGAAACAGACAAGAAGAGCAATTTTACTTTACCCACATCAGCCACCCTCCCAGGTTGGCACAACTAATATGAAAAGTGAGCACCCTGGGCTGCAACTTCCACCTCAGCTTGGGGGGATGGGGTGAACAGCCAAAGTCCCCTGCCTTTCAGTGAGCTTCCTAAGGGTCTGGCTTCTGTCTCACCTAACAGAGCACTGAAAGAACTGGCATAGTCTAGATGCCTGGGATAGCTAGGAACAAAGGAAAAGGTGTGGAAGGACTTACTGCAGCAAATCTTGAGAAAGAAGAACAAAGCTGGAGATATCACACTTTCTGATTTCATGCTATACTACAAAGCTACAGTAATCAAAACAGTATGGTAGTGCATTAAAAAAAAAGACATATAAACCAATGGGACAGAATATAGCTGAGAAACAAACCCATGCATATAAGGCCACCAGCTCTTCAACAAGTGTGCCAAGAATAAGCAATGAGAAAATTATGGTCTCTTCAATAAATGGTGTTGGGAAAACTGGATAACAATATGACAAAGAATAAAATTGAACTCCTATCTTACACCATACACAGGAATAAATTAAATCTGAAACTTTAAATTTCCTAGAATACAACACAATGGGTAAGCTTCATAACATCAAGCTTAACAATAACTTTTTCAATATAATACCAAAGCACAAGCAACAAAAGCAAAATGGATTGCATCAAACTAAAAATCTTCTGCACAGCAAAGGAAATAATGAACAGAGTGAAAAGGCAATCTAAGAAATAGGAGAAATTATTGGCAAATCATATATTTGAAAAGAGGTTATTATCCAAAATATATAAAAATTCATACAATGCAATAGTGAACAATAATAATCCAGTTACAAAATGGGCTGCAGACTTGAATAGGCATTTCTCCAAAGAAGACTGAATGGCCAAAATGTATATGAAAACATAAAAGAAGTTCAATATCACTAATCATTAGGGAAGGTAAATCAAAACCACAGTGAGATATAACTTCACCCATGTTAGCCTGGCTATTATAAATATACATATATAATATACATAATGCATCATTACATACATGTATATAATACATATATCATTATGTATATGTATTATATACTTACATATATCTCTACATTTATATATACTGAGGAGAAATTGGAACACTTGTGCACTGTTGGAGGGAATGTAAAGTGGTGTAGCTGCTATGGAAAACAGTATAGAAGTTTTAAAATAAATTTTAAAATAGAATTGCTGTATAATACAGCAATCCCACTCTTCTGAGTATATATCCAAAAAAATTGAAATCAGGATTGTAAAGAGATATTTGCACTTCCATGTTCATTGCAGTACCATTCACAGTAGCCAAGACCTAAGTTTTCATTGATGGATGAATGAATAAACAAAATGTGATATATACATAAAGTGGAGTACTATTCAGCCTGAAAAAAAGATAGGATGCCATTTTTGACAACATAGGTGAACCTGCTAGATGAAATAAGCTGATCACAAAAAGAACATGATTCTACTCATATGAGGTACCTAAAATAGTCAAATTCAGAGAAGCAGAAGATAAAATGATTGCCCGGGGGAGAGGAAAATGAGTTGCGGTTCAATGGGTATAATGTTTCAGTTTTGCAAATGAGTAAGTTCTAGAGATCTACGGTACAACATTATGTAATGTAGTTAACATATTCTATTGTTACATTTTGTTAAGAAGGTAGATCTCATGTTAAGTGTTATTACCCACATAAAAAATAAAAATAATAAAATAAATTATCCAAAGGGAGGAAATAATGACAGTTCTGGAAGTATAATATTACTCTAAAAGAAAATGTTATTAAATCACCTTGTTTTATTATTAAATCACTTCATTTTATTGTTAAATTATACTAAATGTTTGCATCTGTTAATATATTTTATGTTTCTGTTAATATTTTAATTAGTGTTTCAGGTAAAATACAAGACTCACAGTTAAATTTGAATTTCAGATAACTGACAATTTTTATTTTTAGTATAAGTATGCCCCAAATATTGCAAAGGACATATTACACTAAATAAATTATTGTTTATCTGAAATTTAGATCTAACTGTCAGGCTTGTATTTATTTACTAAATCTGGCAACCCTAAGTTTAATTTAGATGTATACCTTCTCCAATCTTTTATTAATATTGATGCTTTAGGAGGATGTGCCATACTTACCCAGGTTCTTCTCCTACCCTATGGTTCAACATGGGGTATACCCTAGAATACATACACCTCAATGTTAGGGGTATGGTTAGTCACAAGACTGAGTAATAACAAGTTCAAACTGGTGAAAAGCTACCAGGGACTATACTTTGAGGCAAGCAGTCATTTTAGATTTCTCCAAATTCCAAGTGTTTATTTGTAATTCTCTATTAAGATATTTTAGTACATTAATGTTTATAAAGTTTTATAATTTAATATTCAAAGATATTATGAATACTCAACCAGATATATAATCAGAATGTATATATTGAATTTCACTCTATTGATAAACCATGCAGAGCTATAATCATAGCATTCTTAGATTTCAAATACCATGATTATATTCTTCTACCTGTGAATCTTATACCTTCAGTTAAAACCTATGCATGTACTAGGAATTTAACAAATTTAACAAATTCTGGTTGAAAAATTAGAAATTATGTGGCTGAAAAATTAGAAATTATTTTCAAACAAAATAAAAGGCAATTTCCAACATAAACTTATATAACAGGCACAGAAATAATTTTAATAAGATTTTTTCCCAGTAAATGTTTTACTTCTTTAAATCAGGTTTCCAATAAATTTTATGTATTTTTTATTATTTTACTTTTGAACCTGTAAATAAATGTTGCAAATATATGATATTATGCTGTGGAAATGTAGCTGAAAATTTAATTTATACATCCATCCACAGTGACTATAAGTATATCTCAATGTTTCCCTTCAAATGAATCTAAGACATCTCAAAACTTTTCCTCTCACTAAATTTAAGGCTTTACATGTCTGATTTTGTGCATTAAAAGCAGGTTATTCAACTGAAGCAAATCCACAGTTATGTTAAGTTCTCTGAGGAAAAAAAAAAAAAGTCTGTTGAAGAAGATAAACTCTTCCCTACTTTTCCTTTTTCAGGTCAAAGGAAAATATACCTTTCTTATTTTTGAAAGCTTGTATGAGAGGAAGAATTATAACCACATACTGTAAACTTCATATTAAATCATAGAGTTTTGAGAGAAAACAATCAAAAGTTCTTCACTGCTTGCATTAATATTTCTACTGTTTGTATTTAAATACTTTTGCTGATGGGTCAGAAAATAGTGTCAGTTATATATAGCACAATATCAAAGGAACAAAAAAAGAATTTCCGGAAGAGCTGTCAGAAAATACTGGCACCCATTATCATAGAGCAAACATTTTAGTATAGACATAATATGTTATTAGACTTCTTTTCCTTTTAATATGGCTCTACATATTTTCAAGGTGACTTAGAATCATGATGTGATTAATTCTAACAAAATTCTCAAGGTCCCAAAGATGTACATGTTCTTTGTTAACAATGATGTGATGGTAGAAATTACCCTCGAATTTCCTATTTACCTCTGAAGTAGAAATTCTTTGGGTTTCCATATTCAAAAGCATATTTGCTTAAATACTAATCATAAGTGCTTATAGGAAAATAAAAAACAAACCAAGAAAATTATGATTAGGTTTTCACGGTACACATTCTTTGTTAGAATTACTAATTTGGTAGAAATGTATTGAACATTGTGTTAGGACACAAAATACTAAATAGATTATTTGCAGTCTTTTTGCTAAAAAATTTTACATCAGATTCGGAAAAAACAAAAAGCATTATAAGGAGAGAAAAATAATATTACATATGTATGTAGTTAAGTAAATAAATTATTTTTCCTATTCAATAAATTGCTATTGGCAATGTAATTTGTGCTTTTTTTGGCCTTAAAGTATAGACGGAAAAATATGTATCTTACTTGACTTACCATGGGGTGGGTTACCTCCCAAAAAACCCAACTTAAGTTGAAAATATCATAAGTTGAAAATGCATTTAATACAGCTAACCCACTGAACATCATAGCTTAGCCTAGCCTGCCTTAAATGTACCCAGAACACTTATGTTAGCCTACAGTCATGCAAAACCATCTAACACAAAGTCTATTTTACAGTAAAGTGATAGATATATTGCATAATATATTGAATACTGTACTGAAAGTATGAAACAAAATGTTTGTAAGTGTATTGGTTGCTTACCCTTGTGATTACATGGATGATTGGGAGCTGCAGATCACTGACTCTGTCCAGCTTCCTAAGAGAGCATCATACAACACATATCACTACCAAGGAAAAGACCAAAATTAAAAATTCAAAGTACAGTTTCTACTGAAAAACTATTGCTTTTGCACCATCATAAAGTTGAAAAATTGTAAGTTGGACCATCATCAGTTGGGACTGTCTAGAGTAATTTCTAATGGAAATTGGAAATAGTTGATGACATGGAAAAGACAAAAACATTTAGTTTATATTATAGTTCAATTTTAATTATAAATAAAAGGGAAGAAATGAGTTAAATGCTGAATGCATTTGAGGGCACAGAGTGGATTTTAATATATGTTTGTGGAACAAAGGAAAGCATGGAGGGAAGAAAAAAAAGTTATGGTCACTGCATATGAGTTGGGGTAGCTTCTGTCCAACATGTTACCATTTATTTTTACCCCGTCAGTACACACATGCCATCAAATTATGACATCTATTTCTCCACCCTCTTGATCTGGCCTGGCATGTGATTGCTCTGAAAAATCATATATGGTGAAAATGACTCTAGTCAGTTCCAGGCCTCACCACTGAGAGAATTGGTATCTTCCTCCAAGCTGTCTTTCCTTTCCTTTTCTTTTCTTTGAGTTTATTTGTTTTTATTTTTTCTTCTAGTTTTATTGAGATATAATCAACATGCAACACTGTACAAGTTTGAGATATACAGCATGATTTCGTTTATATACATCATGAAACAATTACCACAATAAGTTTAGTGAATATCAGTCATCTCATATAGGTACAAAATCAAAGAAATAGAAAAAAAATATTTTTTCCTTGTGATGAGAACTCTTAGGATTTAATCTCTTAACAACTTTCATAGTAAAATACAGCAGTGTTAATTATATTTACCATGTTGTTCATTACATCCCTAGAACTTATTTATCTTATAACTGGCCTAATAATTTTTTAGGGTGATATTGGTGAAGTTTTATTCTGATTAATGAAATTTACATTCAGAAAGTTGTAAAACGTATGTCACGGTTTACAAAGCACTCTATTGTGCAAAAAATGTTTGAGCCTTAAAATAACTCTGCGATGTAGGCATATGAGTTATATGATTTTCAAAAGCAAGTATCCATTGCTCTCTCTTCTCCCTCTATATCCTGAGCTACATTGATTGCCTCCTTTCCTAGCTGCAGATGATCCTTTTAGCTGTTTTGTAATGCTTTCCTTTAGAAGTCAGCAACCATGTAAGAAATGAGACTATACTGACATCATCAATCTCTAAGCAGCCCAACTAGAGATTAAAACACCAGATTAACACCAGATTAAAACACCAACCAGATTAAAACACCAACTAGAGTATCAAGGCACCAGTCACATGAGTGAAAAATTTTATATTGGCTATCCCACCCAAGAGGCTTCAGATGTCTGCAGTTTCAGGCATTATTTGACTTCAATTACATGTGAGGCGCTAAGCTAGAACTATTCCTAAACTCATTCAATCTAAAGGTCAAAGAGAAATGTTCATTATTGTTATTTTAAGCCACTAAATTTTCATGGGATTTATTACTGAGTAATAGATAACTAAAACAGGGGCCTGTTCATGTTCAAAAATACCATGAAACTTTGATAAACTTTATTCAAACTGACTCATGTGTGTGTATTTGCTGTAGTGCAAGAACCATAGGACTGCCCCCTAACAGGTAGACATCCCTTCCCAGGGAAAGGGAAAATCTGCTTCTGGTGTTAACTATACAGTGGTAATATCCACCTCATTGCAGATTACAGTTTGAAGAGTGAAAAATTATGTCAGATATAACAAAGGACAGGATGACAACAGCTAAAAATAGTGCCAATGGTAAGAGGAGACATTCTTTCAGTTGAGACCAACTTAGACATAGAATAAAGAAATGTGGAAATGAGAAATATATAAAGATTAAAAAGGGGCTAAAAACTGAAATTATAGGGACTAGCCAATAAGGCTAATGAATTTCCCTAACTTCATTCCCCAAGAAAGGAAACCTTTTTTTGGAAAGCTATTGGCTGTTATTTCAAGATGGAACTTGGTAAAAATAAAAGAAAAAAAGGTTGGACAATAGAGCAGTGCAAGTACCCTTACCCTCAAGAAAGGAGTGGTTGGGTGGGGATGGGGGCAGCGGTACAAGATTGAAGATAGTAAAGAGTCAGCCCACCCTGAGAAAAAAGATATAAAACATTACATACAATTTTCTCTTGTAACTCCTAAGCCCTATCTGTATATTTTACAACTCACTAAATTATACTCTTGAAGAAAACTTAAGATGGAGTCTAAACCTTAGTTTTTCTAAGCCTATTTTAGCCAGGAACATTCTCAGGTATCCAGTAAGCTATCTCTACAGTCTTCAAGATAGATGGCAGCTATATTTACTCTCTGAGAATGTCCCAAACCTGCACTATTTCTTGAAAAACAATTATCAGTGATTTCTTTCCTTCACATTCTCCACCATCCACATGTCTCCTGCTATTGGTCTTTGTAATTATTCCCTGTGCAATAGAAGGGAGTAATTCCTTGTTCCCTATGGGTAGCACACAAATAATACAAAATAATGTATCTCACAATAGCTAACCTTTACTCAATACATATTACATTCTATCTATGTTCATAGATTCACATAGATTATTTCAATTAATTCTCATAACTCTATGAGGTAAGCATAATAGTACTGTATTATTTGCACTTATCTTGGTAAATGTTAAAATGAGTACTTAATTTACAGATAAACAAATAAAAAATAATAAGAATAGCAAGTAGCTTGTCCAAAGTTACAGATATTGCCTATATCTTTGGACAAGGATTTGAACCCAAGCACTAACTCTAGTGTGTGCCTCCTATTTTCTAGAATACACTAGTTATAACAATTAATGGAGGTCATAGCATTGCTAAAGGCACATAAAGTCCTGAGGGAACTTAGCAGATACTCCTGTGGGATTTTGAAACTTCCCATCAATAAGCTCTTTACCATTTAATTATATATAGGGGGATACAACTGGGCAAACATATATGTGACCTTTATCAAGTTTACAAAGCAAAAAATATAAGTAGAAGGAAGCAAAAAAAAGGAAGAGAGGAACTTATTACTTTATGTAGATTGGTTTAATGTATACATTTCAGAAACTAAATTATGTTAAGCATCACATTCAATTAAATTTAAGATGTACTTTGTACAATTCAATTTAATATTTGTATAATTCTGGTTCTTCTTTAATTTAAATTTTATAATTAATATTGAGGTTTTTTTTTTTAAACTATGAAAAGCTGTTTAATTTTGAAGGCATGTCTTGGGTTTGATGTCACAGCTTACACTTAATGGCATATTTGAAGTATAAGACTACAGTCACCACTGGCTTCCTAGACACCCAACATGTATAGTCACACAAGACCCTGTGTGTAAAAGGGCCCCAGTCTTGGTTAGGCATTCTGGTGCTGCTGCCTTAAAATTCTTAATAAGAATGAATAAGGAGCCACATGCTTTAATTTTGCACTACACAGCACAACTGAAGCAGCCAATTTTGATGACTGTAATATTTGGCATAATTATTGATGTATGATTTAGTAACTCAGAATTTGGGCTCAAATTTTGTGATTTTTGGTATATTCTACTTGTGTCCTTATCATCACTTTGCATTAGCTATTTTCTGGATTCAGTGGCCTGGAAGTTATCACATACCAGAAGGAAGATGTTTATCATATTCCAGAATCCTCACAAATCACCATACATATCACAGTATTTGGATGAAACTGACAACTAGTTCAACAGATAGAACTACTAATTTGAAAGCAAGGAACATACGATACTGTATCTCTCTGTCTGTCATTATAAGAGATATACTTCATTTTAGATCCAAGTGTAAACCCATCCCACACAGACCCAATATTATCTGACGTTTATTTTGGTAAATTATTTACATCAGAAGTGCTACATTATGAAAATAAGGTTACAGAATATTTAATTTATGCTAAGACATTAATCATACAACTTTAAACCTCCTACATCACACTTTCCATGTGTTCTTCATTCTGTTTCTGTACCCCATATTCTTCCTGCTCTTTAGTCTTGGACATTTGAGAAATTTAAAGTAATATATTCTGTCAGTGTTTGTAATAGCATTTTGCCAAATATACATGATAACATATAACTGAAGGAATATCACAAATTGTGAAAAAAGCTATATTTTTAAAGTAGTGACTATAAAACCAGCAGTCATAACCTCTGGTGAAACTCATTTAACAAGCTCTTAAAACATTGTTTCCTAATTTTTTTTAGTGGTTTGTTCTGAAACAGATATTTGCACTTTTGGAAAATAGTGTGTGTTTTAAACTAAAATATTGACAAGAGGAAGCTCTGAATCATTGAAAAATTGAATAGATCTATCTCCTATCTACCTATGTATCTATGTATCTATCTATCCTCTATCTTTCTTCCTCCCTCTTTCCCTCCCTCCCTGCCCCATCCTTCCTCCCTCCCTTCCTTCCTTCCTTCCTTTCTCTCTCTCTCTCTTTTTTCTTTCTTTCTTTGTTTCCTTCTTTCTTTCTTTCTTTCTTTCTTTCTTCCTTCCTTCCTTCCTTCCTTTCTTTCTTTCTTTTTCTTTCTTTCTTTCTTTCTCTCTCTCTTTCTCTCTCTCTCTCGTTTCTTTCTTTCTTTCTTTCTTTCTTTCTTTCTTTCTTTCTTTCTTTCTTTCTTTCTTTCTTTCTCTCCATCTGTCTTATAGATATTTTTGCTTCTGTTTCTTGGAGAAAATCTGTGAACAGCTTTGAGGGGGTTGTCATAAGATGACTTGTTTCTCTCCTCTCCGTCTTTTCAGAGACATTCCATTGTTATTAAGTATTTAATGACTGAGTAAAAATCATAATAACAACTGTAAAGAAAAATAAGAGAAAGAAGGGAGTTAACTCCAAATGCATTCAGAAAATAAAATCCTATATTATTATATTTATCTACATGTCCATTTTTATACCGTCATTATACTTTTGATGCAAAATAATAGAAATCTTAAAATAAGACAATTTAAGTCACCCTTCTTGAATGTCACTCAAACTCCTTTTGGCTCTCCTAAGTCTTCATGCATATCTATATAGATTTTAGAATTTGCTTGTCAATTTTTAACAGAAAACCTAATGGTATTATGGGCTGTATTTGGGAGGAATTATCTTCTTAAGAATATTGAGTCTTTGACTAATGAATATGACACTTAGTCTATTTACTTAGATCTTCCAAGTTTTGTAGTTTTCAGTGAATATCTATTTACTTAGATCTTCCAAGTTTTGTAGTTTTCAGTGAATATACCTTATACAGAGTTCATTAAAAATACTTAACTGTTTTACAGTGGGTTTTTTGCCATTGTAAAATTTTGTTTAAATATTTTCATTATCTAATTGCTCATTGCTACTATTTAATAATAAAATTAATTCTGATATATCAGTCTTGTATCTTGCAACCTTGCTATTCTCACTCAGCTTTGGGGTTTTGTCTGTGTGTCTGTATGTGGGTCTTTTTTTGTGTGTGTGTGTATATTGTATAAAATCATCTCTATATATGATTATGTTATCTGTGAATAAATACTCTCCTCTTGATTTCTTAGGTCAATGATTTCTATATCTTTCAATTGCCTTTGTGATTTCTTAATGAGGATCCCTTGTATGTGACTAGTCATTTTTCTCTTGCTGCATTCCTGATTCTCTCTGTTTTGTCTTTCATAGCTTAATGTGTTTAATTTTCTGTCCTTATGTTTATTCTATTTTGAATTCTTTGAACTTCTTGGATGTTTACATTTATGTTTTTCATCAAAGTTGGGAAGTTTTCAGCTACTATTTCTTCAAATATTCTGTGTGCCCCTTCTCTCTTTTTCTTCTGGAACTCCCATAATGTATATGCTGGTCCATTTTTGATGTCCTGTAACTCACTTAGACTCTTCACTTTTCTCTGTTCTTTTTTTCTTTCTGAAGTTTACCCCTAGCTCTGCATAAATGGTGGAGTCACTCTAGGATAAGGAAACTATGCTAAAAGAAGTAAAGGGTGTGTGTGAAAATGTCTCATAAATAGAAAATATCAATAAAAGAAATAGAAATTTTAGAGAACCAAAGCTGAGCATACTCTAAGAAACAGACACTTCAGTGACCATGCATGGCAAGGAATACAGTTTCTTTAAAAAAAAAAAAAGGAAAAAGTCACTGGACAAACACCATTATGGTATTGGGAGGTGAGGACTTTGGGAGATAACTAGATCATGAGGGTGGAACCTTGTTAATGGAATTAGTGTCTTTATAAAAGAGACCTTACAGAACTCTCTCATCCTTTCCACTGTATGAGGACACAGTAAGAAGACAGCCACCAATGAACCAGGCATTAGGTACTCACCAGACACCAAATTTGCTGGTGCCTTGATTTTGGACTTCTCAGACTCCACAACATTAAGAAATAAATTTATGTTGCTTGTAAGCCACACAGTCTATGATGGTTTGTTATAGCAGCCCAAACAGACCAAGACAGGAAATTTGTACCAAGAAGGACGGTGCTGCTCCTAAAATAAAAATATCTAAAATATGGAAGCAGCTTTGGAGCTGCATTATAGACAGAAGTTGGAAGCATTTTGAGGTCTATGCTAGAAAAAGCCTACATTGCTGTGAGTGAACTATTAAGGGTGATTATGGTGAGATCCCAGGAAGAAAAGAAGAATGCTGTAGAGAAAGCCTCAACTTTGTTAGTGAATACCTAAGTAATCCTGAACATAATGTTGATTATGACATCATCAGAATGGTCTTTACCATCCATAATTCCTGAGTGGAATGAGGAAAATGTTATTTGGAAATGGAGGAAAAGTCATACTTGATATTAAGTGGAAATGAAGTCTGAATTGTGTTTGTGCACTTGTATTTTGTGTAGAAACTGTGAGCTATGAAATCAGCTGCAGCAATTTCTAAGCAACTGTTGAAGGAGTAGTCTGGTTTCTTCTGACTCATTGTAAAATATAAGAATAAAGAAATAACTTTGAAGACAGAATTGTTAATTAGGATGAAAGCAGAACTGAAAAATGTGGAAAGTTCTCAGATGATTCATATTGAAAAGAATCGGAAAGCCTGCTTGGGAAAAAACAAACAAACAAAAAACTAAGGGAGTAGCCAGGGACCATTTGATAATGAGGTTAATATGAATCAGCCGTCTCCACAGAAGCCAGATCTATCTTCCAAAAACAATGGAACAATGACCAGAAAGACAATTGGGACATCACTAGGCCTGCCCCTCCCATCACAGGCCCAGAGTACAGAAGCCCTGGGGACATGGCTGACTCTACTTAGATTTTAAAGAACAGAACCACGGTCCCTCAGAGCTGTGAGGACAGTGCCCAGGTGGACAGTGTCCCTGCTGCCATAGGAGCAGGGCCACCCAGAGCCTTGGGGGCCTAACTCCTTCAAAGTAGGGAACCTTTGCTCCAGTGAGTTCCAGAAGATGGGACTCTTGTCACAGAAATGTAAGACCTCTGCCTCTTGGCATGCAGGGCAGAGCATTGAGTCAAAGGATTATTCTCAAGTCCTAAGATCTCATGGAGTTTCCCTTATAGTTTGGACTAACTTGGGACTTATGACTCCTTTCTTTTTTCTTAATTTTCCCCTTTGGAATCAGAATGTTTATCCTCTTCCTGTCCTACCATACTAATTTGGCAGCCCATAACTTGTCTGATTTTATAGGTTCACAGCTGGAGAGCAATATGTCCCAGGATGAATCATATCTTATTAATATCTTATTTAGATGATATTTAAGATGAGACTTTAGACTTAGATTTTAAAATTGATGCCAGAACCAGTTAGGACTTTTGGGGATATTGGGATGAAATGAATGTATTTTGCATGCAAGAAGGACATGAATTCTGGGGGGCTGAGTAGAATGCTGTGGTCTGAATGTTTGTGTCCCCCAAATTCATATGTTGACATCCTAACCTCAATATGATGGTATTAGGAAGTAGGACCTTTGGGAGGTGCTTAGGTTATTAAGGTGGAGTTCTCATGAATGGGATTAGTGACCTTATAGAAGGTCTCAGAGAGCTCCCTTGTCTCTTCCATCATATGAGGTTATGGTGAAAAGACAGCTATCTATGCATCAGGAAGCAGGCTCTCACCAAACACTGAATCTGCCTGCACTTTGATCTTGAACTTCCTGGTCTCCTGAACTGTAAGAAATACATTTCTGTTGTTTATAAGCCACTGAGTCTATAGTATTTGTTATAAAACATTAACAGAACAAGATACATACCATATATAAAACAAAGTCAAAAAAACAACTGGGTCAGAAAATGCTAAAAGGAGATGGCATTACTCTGCTCCAAAGTTTCTCCAACTAGAAATGACCAATGAAGTGAGAAATTGTTGAGAAGGCAGTACAGTTTGTTTAGGTGTCCTTTGTTAGAAGTGTAGTTCTAAAGCATTTATTCATATTGTTTTGCTCACCTTTATGTTATTACCAGATGACAATAAATGCTGTGAGATTGTTTTTCAAAAAAAAAAAATCTGCATCATTATATTTTAAGTGTACCTTTGCAGACATTGACTTACAGTAAGTATCTCTTTCATTGGTTTTATTGTAACTAATTAACATATTTTGTTTTTCTGAGTTTTTCAACACACTTTGTTAGTTTATTACAATCTTCCTTCAAATAATATCTTACCAATTTATATATAGTGTAAGAATATTATAGCACTGCACTTTTGTATCCCCAAATTGAGTGTTTAGGGTATAATTATCATACTTTTATTCCTGCATAAATTATAAACCTCACATTACATTTTAATTATTTTACTTTAACAATTATTTCACTTAAGTAACTATAAAGAAAAATATATTTTATATTTACCCACATACTTATAATTACAGTGTTTTTCAACTAATTGTATAGATTTCTACTTCCATCTGGTATTAGTTTTATCTATATTGAAAACTTTTCTTAAACATTTCTTTTAGTACAGGTCTCTAATCAATAAATATTCTTATCTACTTTTCTTCCATTTTGTCATAAGTAACATTTATCTTGTCTTATTAATCAATAAATTTGTTTGCTGGATATAAAATTCTAGCTTGAGAGTTCATATTTTACTTTCAGAGATTTAGAGATGTCATTTCACTGTCAATTCCTTCCATGATGTTTTTTTCTCTGGGTATAATGCTTTCCCCTGGCCTCAAGATCTTTTTAGTATTTTCTATTTATCTCAGATTTCCAGAAATTTAATTATGATGTGCCTTGGTATAGTTGTTACTATTACACTATTTTTTTCTCTGTTTATTTCCATCTGTCTGTCTCTCTGTCCTTCTGTCTTTCTTAAGTCTTGTTTGGGGTGCTTTGAGTTTTCTAGATCTGTAGGTATTTTTGCTTACATTAAATTGAAAGATTTTGGGCCATTTTTCTTCAATATTCTTTCTTCCCTGCTGTTTCTATTCTTTTGGGATTCCAGTTATTAAAACACTACTTAATTTGAAATAGTTCAAGAGTTCCATAAGTTTTTGGAATTTTTTGTTTGTGCTTTAGTTTTTTTTTTGTTTGTTTGTTTTTGTTTTTCAAGTAGTTCTATTTTTATTTCTTTTTATTTTCTTTGAATTTTATTTTCTTTATTTATTTTTATATAGCAGGTTCATATTAGTTATCCATTTTATACATATTAGTGTATATAAGTCAATGTGCTTTAGTTTTAATAATTTTTTTATGTTGTGTTCATACCTATTTCATCTGCTATTAATCATATTCAAATTTTTATTTCATATGTGAATATTTCAACTCAGAAGTCAGCTCCTTTTTTATATTACCAATTTATCTTCTCATTATCTTCATCTTTTCCTTTTTATCCTTGAACAAATCTGTTTTAATGTTATTGTTGATTCCATTATCTCTCTCATGCCTGTATCCATTTCTGTTAAATAAAATTTCTCTAATATTTTTAATATATTTTAGGATGATGCTATTCTATCTTGCTAATGGTTTTACTGGATGATGGCCATGGTGAATATGGTGTTGAGTGTCTATATTACTGAGTGTCCATTTGATGAATGAAAAATTTACCCTTCAAGTGTCATTGCAAATAGGACAGAGATAAAGAAACAGAAGCGGACAATAGGTAATACTTCTTTCCTTCATTTTATCAGAAATATATATTCCTAGATACATAAATAGAGCATGAATAGAAGATAAATATTATTCTCCATCTGTCTGTTCAAAGAATCAGCAGTAGGAACTTGATTATCTTTTCCTGGAAGTGCTAAAATTATAGTAAGAACAAAGTATATTTCAGTAAGAATATTCACCAATAACAGTTTCTCAAATCTTCAGTACACTAAGAAACCACAGTCCATCATTCAAGATGAACTACAGTGAGAACTGAAGATAAGGAAGATGCAGTGACAACACATGTTATGGTTTTGGTCCAGCAGTTTATGACCATTTTCTGAATTGCCTCTGGAAAAGGCATTTTAGGATGTCTCTGTTTTCATCACATGTTCATGTGTTAATTTTGGTGGGGAAAATAAATCTAATTAATAAACCAAAGCAATTTTTCCTTACCTGAATTTTAGTCATCTCATTTCATGGGGGCTCTATGGTATTTTTCAAATTTTATATTAGAAATACTTTGTTAAAGTGGACTCAAGTAAAATGTTTACAGCAATCACTTCCTTTAGCATTCATTTCTAATCAGCTGTGTTGAGCCTAGGACTTCATGTCTTCTCATGTAGCTCACTATTTTCCCCCATATTCCTACTGACCTAGAGTCTAATTTTTTTATTTACCACAATAATTATTAAATATAAAGTTATTTATATAACATCATATAAACATATAAAGGTTTTTTGTTTGTTTTCACTGTATTTTTCCTCCCAGTTATCTTGCCATTTTAGAGAAATTAGCCAGGGCTTTTAGTCACCTGTACCTCAGAAAATGATTAAGTTGCAGGGTCCAAAGGAGAAGTTCCTCTAAAACAATTTGTCTTCCTCTCAATTTGTTGGATGATGGGGTAGACCTGCATTCCCTTGAAGGGACTATTCTCTTAAGAATGAACAAAGGTGAAGCAGAAAAAATTAAAGAGAGAGAGAGAGAGAGAGAGACCCTAAGATTAAGAAGGACAAAGAAGTCCATTGTGCCCAGAATAAATGGGATTTTGTGACCTCACTGTCCAGTAATACCCAGAGAAGTGATAGTGAAAGGTTCTCCATCAAAGTGAAAAGTATCTCTTTGGTTCCCCAAGAATTAGGACCTTGAGCATTGAAACATAAATGGAGAGAGATGACTCAGAGCAGTAGGAAGCATCAAGAGAAGCATGAACCTGGGAACTGTGATCCTTATATTTGGTAAGTGTTTCTTTATGTCACCAGCATATCCTGGAATGTCATAGGCCTTCATAAAGCAATGGTGACTTGGAAGTGGTCATCAAATGAAAACCAGAGTGAACTAAGAGTGTATGTGTGGTATGAGTGTGTGTTTCTCTGTGTGTGTGGATATGTGTTACTTTTCTTGTTCTGCCTAATGCCACAAGTATATATTACAAACCATGAGAAAATTAAAAGACCCCAATGATGATCAATTCTACAACTCTTTGCACTTTGGTTATATGAGAAGCAAAGTCAGATTTAATTTGATTTGAAGAAAATGAATTACTATGACAAACCATGTGTATCCTAGTTTATGTAGTAAGATACCCAGTACAATAGCTCATTAAGACTGGTAAATATATCAGGAAGACTGCTGATTGATGATGGATTTTTCTGAAGTAGTTCTGGCCATCTTTTAATGTTATTACCTGATTCAAGTTTGTTTTCTTACACAATTCTTTTCCTTTCAGAGCTGGCTTGCATTAGCTCACAGCCACCATTATCACCACAATGATACATTGTGGCCATTGCTTTACTGAGTATAATCAGCACATGCACCATTGCCATCCTGAAGGATCTTAAATGAGCCCTTCCAACATAGTGGCAAGGTGGCAATTTATTCTCCCTCCTTTTATCTTCTTATTAAGACTTTCACAATCCCAGAGGTGATTTCTCATTTCATTTTTCATAAGTGTGTAACAGACTGGTGGTTTTCATCAGAGGGTTTGGAAATTGCCTCCTTTTAGATGAAGACCACCAGATCTGTATATTCAAGTGTGTGTTAGATTAATTACTTTATGCCAAAAATATTTAAATATCTGGGTAATGTAGGGATTCCAAAGCAAATACAAATTATCATATTTTTTCTCAAGAATATTTAATAATGAGAAAAAGCATCAACAATTAGTCAGAGCTAACATTAAAAGATGCCAGCAACACTGTAAGAAAGTAAACTGAAACTTTCCAGTATTAAATACCAATGAGAGAAATTAAAAAAAAAAAAGAAAAGAAAATTAATCAAGTTCACTTAAACAGTTAATCATTCTTAGCATCTATTGCAGTCTTACTATATTTGAGGCCTTTGCTAACCATTAAACATAAATTAGTCTATGTAATACCCAGAAGATTCTTTGAGATAGTTACTATCACTACTATTAGGTGAGGAAACTGGTGCAGGGGAATGACTATCAGCTCAACATCACAAAGCAGTAAGTGGAGAATCCAGGATTCAAACCTAGGCTCAGAGATACTGTTCTCATCACATTCTTACAGTGACTATTCTACAAGTATGAACAAAATGTGAAAATTCTGAATGAAAAAGGAAAACTAACTACTAAAAATATTTAAACACTGATCAACATTGTTATAAGTATTTGACAAAACCCACCACACTTCTGTGTAATAAACAGTCAAAAAACACACAAAGTAGACAAAGCTACTAGAGAAGAACTCATTAAATGTAGGAATAAGCATACAGAAATTATTTAAAGCAAATTCACTGACAGGTGAATTTTAATTCAATTTTAATTATTCTGAAATTATTCTCTTAATTCAACATACTTTCAATAAAATTTTCAAGAAAATCTATTTTTTAATACATTACTTAATTTTTATAAGCTATATAAAAGATGAAAAGCAAGTGTAGATTGGCAAATAATTTTGCCCTAAAGTTATACCATATACTTATATCATAATAAACTAGATTAATTTATATTATATAAGATTGGATGTGAATAGATAAGTGATCAGTGTAAAAGCTTTAAGTGCAGGAAATTTTTTCAGGAAAAGACCATAATTTTAGTTTATAAAAAAATAGAAAATTAAGTAATAAACTAACATTTACTTACTAAGATTGCTAAATATTTCCAATACATTTATTAAACTTACTAGATAATGTCTAAGTCTGTTCAGGTCACTATAAAAGAAAACCATAGACTAGGTGTTTTAAAGACAACATAAATTTATTTTTAACAAATTTGAAGGCTGGGAAGTCCAAGGTCAAGGCGCCAGCAGATTCGGCGTCTGATGAGACTTGCTTCCTAGCTCATAAACAACTGCCTTCTCACTGTGTCCTCACATGGCAGAAGGGAGGAGGAAGCTTTCTGGAGTCTCAGTCAAAAGGGTACTAATCCCATTTTGGGGGACTCTGTCCTCATGACCTCATCACCTCTCAAATGTCCTACTTCCTAATACCATCACATTGGGGGTAAGATTTTAACATGAATTTTGTGGAGACACAAACATTCAGTCCATAACAGACAAAATACATGGTTAAAAAATGAATATCAGTATGAAAAAGGCTTTTCTTGGCAATATTCAAAACCCCATAATCATATAGGTAAAGGTCAAGAAATTGACAATTGTGACAACATGCTTCAACCTTGAGGGCATTATGCTAAACAAGATAAGTCAGACAGAGAAAGACAAATACTGTATGATATCACTTATATGTAGAAT
Source organism: Orcinus orca (assembly GCF_937001465.1). Classification (NCBI taxonomy): domain Eukaryota; kingdom Metazoa; phylum Chordata; class Mammalia; order Artiodactyla; family Delphinidae; genus Orcinus; species Orcinus orca. The sequence goes on along the minus strand of NC_064576.1, from coordinate 41,588,004 downwards.
GTAAAAAAGCTTAACTCATAAAAATAGTAGAATGGTGATTACTAGGGGGTGGAGGTTGGGGGAATTGGGAAGATACTGTTTAAAGTTACTAACTTGTAGCCAGTAGATAAATAAGTCCTGGAGATCTAATGCATAACATAGTGATTATAGACAACAATACTGTTATTAAGAGACTAGATCTTAATTGTTCCCAACACAAAAAAGAAATAATAATTATGTCACCTGATAGTGGTATTAGTTAATGCCATGTTGGGTGGTAATCATATTGCAATATATAAATGTTTCAAATCTACACATCACATAATTTAAATTTATACAATGTTATATGTCAATTATATCTCAGAAGAATAAATTTAAAAAATGAAAAAGCATAAGGAAGAGAAATTATCATCATCATGTGCTCTTAAAACAGTAATGCCATTGACCTAAAAGAAAGAAAAAAATATGGCCTCATGAAGCATAAAACCACTGACCCATTAAAGGCACAATGACAAAGAATTATTATTCATAATACAGAGAATGCCCAAAGTAAAATATAATAAATTATTTTTAAAAACTGAGGAAAATACTTAACCATCAAACCTCATAGGAAAATAAGACACGTAGGTGGCCAATGTATAGTAACTGATATGCAATCTCTCTCATAACTAAAGAGGTACAATGAATAATGCCTTGCCTACCTATCAGAGTAGCAATATTTTATAGGGCATATTATGTCATATTTTGACAAAATTTCTGGAAAATAGGTCTTCTCAGATTCCTCTCGGTGAACTAAAAATAATAAAGTATGTTCAAAGCCTTTAAGTCAACAATTATTTTTGTAGAAATCCAGCAAAAGCAAACCAACACAACAAGAATAATTTTAAAAAATACATGTCCATGCCTAACTCTTATATTTAAGTTACAAACCCACAAAAGATGCCAAATAGCCAAAATGATCTTGAGAAAAAATAGCAAAATTTATATTATAAATACAGAGATCAGATTAGTGGTTAGCAGAGGGGATGGTGGTTAAGGGATGAGCGACATGGGTGAAGGGGTCAGAGTAAGGTGATGATGGATAGTAGCTAGATTTGTGGTGGTGATCACTTTGTAGTGTATATAGATGTTGAATTATAATGCTGTACACCTGAAACTTACATAATATTTTTTAAAAAGCATTTTTTTAAAAGAAGAAAAAGCAAGACACACACAGCAGCAACAGCAATAACAATTATCATAAATCTCTTTAAAGTGTAGACTTTAAAACATTATGGGGTATCCCATTGCATTCTTATATGGATTTCTACTTAGTCATCAATAAGAAAAAGGTAGACATACGCATATCCTCTTTCTATGTTATTAAACTACTGACAACATATTTACCATGCTTTATGTTATATTTACAATACATGCTGAGTATACTTACACATTTGTGTAAGTATATTTGTGTATGAAAATAGAGTGAACTGAAACAGTGCATACCACTTTATCAGGCTATCTCAGGAATAAGGAAGAAATACAGGGAGGGTGAATAGGAAATTTTTTATGTTTTAATCTATAGACATATTCATTATTGGAAGCTTTAGATCAGAAATGTGTTCATGTATGACATGCAAAAAAAAGTGTAATTTTAAACATGTTGAAGTATAAAAGAAATGTGCTGCTGCTACAAAACTTCTTCATTTTATGAATATAATTTCTCCTGACTCTATTCTGGCAAATTCACAAAATGGGGAGAGAGCTACTTGGTAGTTATGTACCAATTAATCATTTACTCCCATTCAATAAATATTTGTTGAGTTCCATTCTTTGTAACATACAAGTGTGGTAGATGCTGTGGACAAAACAGTCAGGAGAATAGACAAAGTCTCTGACTCATTAGATTGCAATCTACTTGGCCAGATAAAACAAATAAGTAATGACAATGAGCACAGATTGTAAATCATCCAATAAAAGGAAATTAAAAAATGTGGTTCACAAAGACACAGGAAAAGCCACTTTAAGTGAAATAGTCACTTGTGACATTTGAATGGAGTCCTATAGAATATGAATAAATTAGCCATTGAAGACCAGTGAGGTAAATATTCTACATATAGGGAAAAATAGTGTAAAGGATTTGGCTTTTTTGAGGAGTGGAAAACAGGCAAGGTGAGGAAAGAGAAAAATAAAATAAGGTTGTATAAATCAATGGGAGTCAGATTATGCCATCTTAAAAGTTATAATTAAGAATTGGGATTTTATTCCCAGACTTATCTTCCAGGAGTGAGTATAACTGGAACAGATAAATAAGCTAATAGTGCTTGTTATTTGTTTAGTTTAACATAAGCATGTGAAATTATGTTGGTTTTGTTTCTGATGGTATATTTCTAAAAGCTTTTGTAAGCGTGAGAGAAAGTTAAATTATAGCTCTAGAGATGCCTGAATCATAATAAGCTCAGGATAAATGTTGTATCCCTTTCTATCTTGTGCTCCTTGTCCTGTGTTTGGTTTATGAACTTCAGAAATGAATGAATGGATGGATGAATGAATGAATGAATAAATAAGTAAATACTGAAAAAAAAGGTAGGCTCTTTTTATTTTCTATTTCTTGAAGAAAGCATGTAAAAATAGTTTTAAATTTAAACTGAACTGTGATCAGCAAAAGAACACCTAAACATTTTGATTAGCTTACCTATCATTCTTTCAGATGCTATTTTATCTAAATAGGTATTTTGATCTGTTTGAAATGTACAAATGAAAGAAGATACATTTTTTATTGTTATGTATAAAAATTAAAAAAAAGTATCCTGTGGAATATAAATGCTATATAAGAAAGGGGAGGGGGGGAAAGCTTAAATGGAAATACTTTAAAATATTACAGGGAATATTTCTTATGAGACTATCTTCTAAAACCCAAAATAGAAAACTTTTATTTTCCATTTCTTTCCTAGTATAGTCTCTGATGAACTCACGTTTCTTTTATTTTTCTTTCTTTATTTCATTTTTATTTTTTGGTCTATTTTGTTTTACATTTCAGCAGAGCTTCTATAACTATTACCTATTTTGTTTTAAATGTTTTCTTTTTCCTTTTCTTCATTAACAAGAATCTTTGAGGCTGCTGCCTAAAGTATATAAATATGCTCACAATTCTTTTTTATATATATATACTTTATTTTAAGGCTACTTTTCCTTTCTTTTCAAGTGCAATTTGAATATAGAAAAGGGTAAACTTACTACCTTCTTACAGTATTTATCTCTTGTTCACAGCTATTTCTCTTTGATCGGCCTATCATATTTCTACCTTGAACTTTTTACACTTCTCCAGTTTATAACACAGCTCTCTATTTGCTTTCCTTCTTGTAGTTATCTTTTGTCTTTCCCTCCTTTCTCATTTTATTTTTATCTTTGTTATTCTTCTCTATCATATCTCTTATATGTTCTCCATTTCACTTTTCTAATACTTGTAGGCTTCTTCAGATTGAAAATGATCTCATGATCGTCTATTTTGTTTTTCCCTAAAATTTTGTTTTTCAAATTCTCAAATTTTTATTAATTTTAATCTTTCACATTACAAGCTTGAAACATATTTTTATTAACATAGATTTGAAGTAAGGAGAAAAATAATAGCAAACACTTTACAGCATTTTCTATGTGCCCAGTACTTCTAGGTATTTAATATATCATTTTAGCTTAACAACTATATGAGGTAATTTCTATTATTAGATCAATTTTAAGGAGGTGAAAATTGAAGCACACAAAGGTTGTGTAACTTCCTTAGTGTCACAGTGGTAGGAACTGATTTAGCCAGGCTCAAACTGTAGTTTGACTCCACAGTTAGTGTCCCAATCATTCCATTATACTGCTTTTCACAAAAAGCTAAACTATGAGAGAAATGTGTGGGTTTTTTTCCTATTTCTCAATCTGAATTTAAACTAAATAAAATAACCGTGCCTAAAAACGTCATTTAAAAAAAACCCTAAATTTTTAAATGAATCCACTAAAATAAGGTGCTCCATTAGTTGTCATATATGAGGCAGATTTTATACTATAAGAAATATGTGGATAAATTGTTTTTCAAAAGTTTCAGTAATAATATATATTATTGTAGTTAAAAAAAGATAATATTTTTTTCCTGATTAAACTCAATTATCTTTCTTAATCACTTTTAAAATTTTTGGTGGGGGGAAATCATAATTAAAAATATTTATTAAACCACAGATAATCCTTTAGTAGATGAGGGGATTCAAAAGGGAGTGAATCAACCAACAAAATAGGAAAGATTCAAGGGCAAAGTTAATGAAAACCATCAATCAAAAATGTTATATATACATAATAAAACATTTGTTAATTTGTTACAAGGAAATTATTCTAATCAAACTATAAATAACAAATTATTGAGGTGATGATTTAGAAAATAATGAGGTGCACTACCAGCTATAAAGCTATAACTGTGATATAATTCATTGCTGAAATTGATTCTCCTCTCTGAGTATTTGCTTCCTTCCAGTTGGATTTATGCATTGTATTGGTCTCTTAAATTAGTGGATTTGATGTTGAAAGCTCAGCCTCTGTGCACTGGTGCCAAACAAATCTTGGAGACAGAGTTTTAGGTGAAGTAGAAGAGAATAGCTTTATTGCTTTGCCAGGCAAAGGGGTACACAGCAGCTCCTGCTCTGTAAAAAACTATGTATCCCAACCCAGGAGGATTTGATGAGGAGTTTTATAGTAGTGGTTCAAAGGTGATATTGCTTATAAGATTAGGGGTTGTGCAGGGCCTGCACTCCTTTAATCTCATCTCAGGTGGTCTCTTAATCTCGATGAGCTTCTCTGGTTCCTTTAATCTTGCCTCAGGAGGTTTCTTGACTGTTCCTCCCTTGATTACCAACTGTTCAAATCTGCCCTTTGGAACTCAGGGAAAGTCATGGAGGCTGGAGTCTGTTCCAAGAAACAAGAAACGGGGGACAGAAAGGCATTTGTGTCCAGGAACCTGACAGGGTCCTGCTCAGTTTCACTTCATGCATCCTCTTAGATATTACCGTTTGAGGTACCTTCAGATATTCACCTACATACTCCATTTCAGTCAAATCCTTTGGCTTTCAATTTCATCTACGGCAATGTTCATTTGGTAGCTGTTAAATACTAGGGTTGCATTCGTCAGAGAGGAAGAAATTTTCCTCTACCCTCCTAAATTCTGGCTGCTCAAGAAATTAAATTAACATGAGTCGGATTAATAGGAGAAAATCATATATGTAATCACGTGTATTATATGGGAGAGACCCAGGAAACCTGAATGATTTGTAAAAATGGCCAAAACCCTCACCTTAAATACCATCTTCAGCTAAAAACAAAAGAGAATGTGTGTGTGGGGGTAATGGTTGGGACTTCAAAGGTGATAAAGCAATTCACATAGAGATGGAAAAGCAAATGTTTGATTAAAAAATATTTGCTGTGCCATGCAGAGACTATGGGACAGACTCTGATCTCTAGGTCCTCCAAATTTCCCGCACAATACCTAGCCCATATTCTTTATAGATATCTCTGGTGATAGCTCTATTATAAGAATAAGCCCTTTATCTACATTCTTTTAGGCAGTTAAGGGAGAAGTAAGAAGAAAAACTTCCTGAGTCTTCTGCTTCTTAAAAGCTATCAGCCTAAATTAATCCTCATGCCAAACAGATACCAAAATTTGCCACAAATTTTGCTACCCTAGACATGGATTTTATGTCAGACCCGATGATAGGTGATGGATATTAGAGATGAATAAGGTGTGAGACATGAAATAGAATCCTGAAAGACCCTTTTTGCCACTCTCCAAAATTCCACAAGAATATTGATTTTAAAATAGAAAACAGCTATTCCTATTTTCTGGGTTCCTAAAATCCTGTACTTGCATGGAAAAAAATGGTGAAAGAATTTGTAAAAAATTCAACATAATTATTAAGAAGAAACATGATGAGTTTTAGAGCAGTGAAGGAGTATTATTTAAGTTTGACAGTAGACAGAAAAATGGATTCACTAAATGCTACCTGAGAGTGAATATAATGTATATTTCTGAAGAGAATTTAAAATGAAGAAATTTTTGGGAAAATGGTACTTGAAAGGAAGAGTTATTAGTATTAAGAAAGATTAGTGCTACATTCTTAGCAGCACAACTTTTAAATGTCTTTTTTGCATAATTGTCTTTTTGTGTTTCAGTAAGTACAAGAGTAGTATTTTATTATTATTTTTTTCTTTACCTGAATTAATCACTAGGTTTTCAAAATCTTTCTCCTAGTAATCCAATTGTCTCCTCATAAGATTGATTTCATTGGGGTTTCATTGTTTGGAACATGACTAAGTGTAGTTGTGGTCTCAATAGCTTCTGGCTACATTGGTAACTTCTGTCAGTAACTCCTTGTCTCATTGGAAATTGTTGAACGTATTTATTTGGACTTGCTTGGAAAAGAGTCTTGTATATTTGAAAAATTACTTATCAGAAGTATATAAATCTAAATGTATATTATTTTTTACTGTTCATAGAGAGTACAAATATTTTTAGAAGGAGCCAAACTAGTGACAAGATTATTGCCCATACATTTTCATTCAGAAAAATATCCTGCATTCAAAATCTCATCCTCTGACTAAACTATTATGAATCATGTCAAAAAAGTCATTGTCTCTTAAAATCTTTAATACATTTTAATTCATATAATAAATTTAATATAAATAATTCATTTTATGTAAGCTATGTATTTGTCAGGGTCAGTTTAGTTATCTCTGACAATGTTGACTGATTTAATTAGTTGACTAATTAATTAAATGCCCAATCTTGCTGAACAAAGTATTTGAAGCAGCATATAGCCTATATTATAGTCATAAAATTTCATTATTGAAAGAGGCTTATAGATCATCTGTTTCATGTCTCATTTACAAAAATAAGAAAGCACTGGCCCAGAGTTTTTAAATTATTTTTGCAGTTTAATTAGTAGGATAATGTGAATTGGAACCTCATTCTTTTAACTTTCACATCAGTGCCTTTTTCAACAACCTGATTATCAAAAAAAAAAAAAACAACTTATGTGAATAGAAACATTCTAATAGGTATTTCTTGATGATGATGATGATATTTAGTAATTTTTTATGTAATATGAGGTGGTAGAGAGTCATAAAAATATTTTTAACTCACTGGACAGTCTTTCTGTACTTACTTGTGTCCTTGAAAGTTGTCCTGTGTACATTTTAGAGAGGGTATAAATCTTTGGTCTTAAAATCAGGTCTGTAAGATATTTAACTTTTCTATTTTCATATTTCTGGACATATTTTTCACTTAAGTGCCTTTTTCAATGATAGTTGGAAATTAATATTATTCAATTCAAATATATGTCCACCAATTAATTTAATTCAGGGTTTCCCCTAGATTACAGAGTTGCTATTAAATTCTTGGGAGGATTTCATGTGGCCAAGGTGCTAGAGAGAGACACAGAATATTTTATAATCCACTGTTCATGCTGGCATGTTTGATGGAATTTGCTGTTACAACTCATTTCTGCTGTTTTTTGTGGCATCTACCCATCCATGGCTTTATTGGGAATCACTTGTGTGCAGTCCATATAGTCCTGGAGTTTGTGGGGACTTTCAAAATCTGCTTCAGGCCTCTCTTCCCAACTGATACCCCATATCCATTTTTGCAAGTCTGCTTTTTCACCTGATTTGCCAGGAAAACAGGCGATTTGCTTGTTTGCTTTATTGATTCTTCTGAAGGGAAAAATATTTTAGATATATTTTGTTCTCCCATTTTCTTTATCCCACCTGCTAGCCACCATCTGCCAGTTAACCTGGAAATGAGTAGGATAAAGAACTTCGTCTCAAGGATTTCCAGTGAGGTCCAGCTCACTTGCCTCTTGGTTTCCTCTTCTCTGTCCTTGGCTAGGGACACCTCAAAACCTCAAAAGACAATTTTGTAATGCCCAGAACATTTTTATATCAAGTTATTGTCTCTGAAAATTAATTGCAGAATAAAATGCATTGAGTGTTCCTCCCCAAATTTACAGCTTTTATTAAAGTAGTATTTACATGCCATAAAATTCACCCATTGTAAGTATGCAATGACTTTTAATAAGTATTCAGATTTTTACAATAAAAACCACAATCCAAAATTAGAATATTTCCATCACTCCAATGGATCTCTGTGTGGATTGGGGTGTGTATTCAAAGTTCAGGCAGTTTTCAAGTCTTTCCCAGGTTTCTTTTTCTGCATGGCTGACTTACATCTCTACTGCACATTTATTAAGGTTCACAGAAAGCCAGGATGGTATGGAGAGCTTCTTACAGCCTTCTATGGATTTCTCATTTCCAAGACCTCACTGTTAAATTTCCCTATCAGGATTATAACCTAAAACTAGCTAAGCCACTGTCATCCCTGCTCATTAGGTACTGAAATCACTATTGTTAATGATTAGGCAAGTGGTTTTTCTTCTCCTATCCAAGTCAAGTAAACTCAATCCATCAGCAAAGTGGTTGGTTTTTCTAGCTTTTCCCACCAAATGGTGGGAGATGGATGTTCAGGCAAGAATTCCATGATCACTCACTGTTCAATAGTTTAATAGATTTTTAAGAATAACATCTCTCAACCATTGTAAACCTTCCATCTACTTCAGAGCCCTGGAATTTTGGTTATTGACCATTTTGTCCAATTTTATAGTTGATTTTTAGGGAGAGGTTTTTCTGAGTTCTTCACTTTGCCATAATGGAGGTCCCAACACTGAAAATCTCTGCTGAAATTCAAAATCTGAGAATAGACACATTTTTATTCTTATCAACCTTTACCTTGGTCAAGTTTTAGGACATCCTAAGTATTGCCTGGATAGAGCAGAAGCATTGAGGTAGAGGATAAAATTCTAGAATTTAAGGAAATGGAGATTAAAAAAAAAATTCAGCCATGAAGGTAACATTGAAATATTTGATATCCCCTCTTTTGTGCTATAGAGAATCTTTTCCCTTGCATCCTGTTGTATAAGAAGTTTCACATTCGGCACCAATACATATTGGTGATCTAAAATGTTTGCCTTTTCCACTAGATAATGATTTTCACCTTTCCACGAAACACCACTGCAAACTTGCCCCTGTCAGCATACCCAACACAGAGAAACTCTCAATAAATAGTAGTCAAGGAAAAAAGAGTTATTTGTGACTTGAGTAGAAAATATTAAATGAGGAAGATAGGGGCATAGGTGGTCCTGATTCAACTTACTATAAAATATGTGAAAATTGATTAAAACATCTTAAAAAGATTTAGCTTTATGTGTCATTTCTGCATATAATCCTTTAAAAGTATACTTGAAAAGTATAAAAATACATTTTGAACAAAAATGAAAATTAAAGGAAAGGCAGTTATATATGTAATACACGTGAACTCATGAATTAAACATCATTCAAATTTATTCTTCAGTTTCATAGTTCAATGAATCTGAACTTTCAGAAAGAATTTCAGAGAAATATTTTTGATGGAAATATTAATAATGAAGTGAACTTTTCTTAATACATCAGGATATAAATGAGAATGGTGAAAAATTTTTAGCTTTGTTTCATTAAGCTGTTTTTCATATAGTACTAAATATTTTGAAGGACTGCAAAAGGTAATATTTTTCCATTTTAGATTTTAAGTTTTCTAATCAAATAAAATTGTCTGGTCCCCAAATACATTGAAACCATATTTTCCAAAGTCTAAATGGGAAATGATGCAGGTTTAGAAAATCCTGCTTCTAGTCAAGAAAACTGTAGATTGTTACAAAATCTCTCAAAGACTACTGGGGCAAAGTCACACAGCATGAGTGTATTGGGAGAAATCTTTATTTCATTCTTTTTAGATAGTTTTAGATTAAGAAGTTCTATCAAAAAGCCCATGCTGTTTTAAATTATACCTCATAGGAAGAAAAAAATAAAACAACTTGATTTAACTTTCTGTTTTCCATTTATAGAAGAAAATTCTATTGTCTCTTATATACTTAGTTACAGAGATCACAGTAAATTTCTTAGTGTCTTGGTAGCTTGTGTCACCAAGTTGTTTTTCTCACATTTTGACTTAAGTATTTAAGCAGGTAGCATTGCAAATGAGGAATAAAAGAAATTTCTCTTTAGATTTTATGTATTAGAAAAACTGTGTCATGCATATATTGAATTCAAAGAACAATTTAGGTTCATTGAAAACCATTAGGTATTTTGCTCTGACGTTTAGTTAAATAGAATAAATGAGCCTCTTTCCAAGTGAGAAGCACCTTTCTTTGCTTTAAAAGTCATCTAAGCAGAGTTCACAGAAACAATTTTCTAAAATACAAAGAAATGGCTTCATTGTTTTATTTTTCTAATAAATACCAGAAGTACCTTGACACTTGTGTTACAACAGTAATAAACCTCTTTAAAATATCAATGTACTTTTTTCTTGAAAGGGCATAAATGTTTATCTGCAATTGTACAGAACTGCTCTATAAGTATATTATATATGCATACACACACACACACACACACACACACACATACACACACGAAGTCCGGCCCTCAACCAATGGTCTATTTATCTTGCATTGTTTCCACTAGTAATAGAGTTGCATGTGCACAAGGCTGTTAAACTTTATTTTTTGGGGTGGGAGAGTGCATAACTTTTTTTTACATATTGCATAGGATAGTTGTTTCTATCACTTGGGAAACATCTAAAAACCATAAATGAACTGGCTCTACCCGCAGAGAGCTGGTTTCAGTTGGTCTCTTGTGGGATTCAGGCATTACTATTTCTAAGAAAGACTGTCAATGATTTTAATGTGGAGCCAGGTTGGAAACCATTGTTCTTGATTTTAGCTTGTTACTAATCCTAATTCCCTAAATACTTATAAGAATTGTATTTAAGGAAAAATGAGCCCTTTTCATTCCTTACTTTGGCTTTATCCTAGAAACTTGTTTTTCTACCCTTAGTAAAATAATTTGAATAATGTGTGGAGCTCAGAGATAGCAAACTTGTGCCATTTTTTTTATCTCTTAAGTTTAGTTCAATCACCAGAAGAGTACTGAAGAGAATGGTCCTCCTCTTTCCCTTCCTTTGGCATCTAATCCTGCTGCCATGTGATCCGCTTAACTATTTCCCAAGCAAAAAAAAAAAAAAAAAAGTACCCCAAATCATTCCAAAGGAAGGAAGTGAAGTAAAAAGAGAAAATTTATTCCTCTTATTCCAGACCTCCTATTGAAAGATCCAGATTTAACCCAAAAGGTAATGTATAGGCATCTTATTTTAAGACAACAATAATAGTATTTATTTTACACATCCTACCAAAGAAGAAACTGCATTAGTATCTTATTAATCATATTACAGTGAACATGGATTAGCAGCATACAATGAGTTTGGGTTAAAATTGACAGGTGAAAATATAAACAAATGAAAATTAGTAAAGCGGAAGTAATATCCAGCTCTTAAAATGCATATAACCTAAGCTTTCACAAAATTACAAATGACAAATAATGATCAGTACCTAATATTAAAAAGTTGTTTATGTACATAATAGGCATTTAATAAATATTCATGAAATGAATGAGTATGAACTTAAATATCAGTCAACATAATATCAGTTCAGCAGTCAATAGAAATAGCAAATTGAAGCATCCATTTATTTCCAATATATGCATTGTATTCTAATTCTTACACCTTTTAGTTGAGAAACCACAGGAAAATACTGAAATCACCAGCTCCTTCCAACTAGCCATGCCAGACTCTGAGACTTGTTGTGTGGCTTAAGTAAAATCCAGCAATACGAGTGAAAACATTTTTGTAAATTGAAAAGTACTTTGCAACATTAAGATATTATTAATTTGTGATAATATTAATGGCTCAGTAATATTGAATTTCAGAGATATTTATACTGTTCTACACTCTCAACAGAAGCTCTACCAATGAGACAGTTTACTTCTTGAAACTTTTTTTAACCTAAATTAATAACATCAAATTTTTTTTTTTTTTTTTTTTTTTGCGGTACGCGGGCCTCTCACTGTTGTGGCCTTTCCCATTGCGGAGCACAGGCTCCGGACGCGCAGGCTCAGCAGCCATGGCTCACAGGCCCAGCCGCTCCGCGGCATATGGGATCCTCCCGGACCGGGGCACGAACCCGTGTCCCCTGCATCGGCAGGCAGACCCTCAACCACTGTGCCACCAGGGAAGCCCAATAACATCAAATTTTAACGTTCATATTTCTTTTATTTAATTCACATGTGTTAATTTTTAATTTTAAAAGGTATTTTTAAATTGTAAGAGCATAAAGAGTTATATTGAATTGATCCTGTTATACAAATAATAATCATAATCATGTTTAAAATCATAAATGGAAGTCCAAGATTTGTGAGAAACAACTAGAACAAATGAGCCCATAATTTGACATTCTCATTAAGCTTACAATAAAGATAATCTAAAACCTATTAAATAATAAGCATTATGTTACATGATGCTTAGGCATTTTCATAAATGGCTGCTTTGGTATCACTTTCAAACAGTGATACTTTTCTAATTGTTTTCTTTTTGATTTTCCGTTCTTACTTTTGAATTTTTCTATATCAGTAACTATCAGAAATGATATTGGTATTCCCTGACAGTATGTTCTAATAATGAATCAAATCATTATGATTTGTTCTCCACTATTAAATATAATAAGCAAAAAGAAAACAAAGAAAGAAAAAGAAAAACATAAAAATCTGTGGCCTGCAGGTTGATACACAAACAAATAACCAATAATGATATAAAACCTCAACAAATTTTATAAGAATTTAAATCACTTAAAATATGCTCTCTAAACACAGTATAATTAAAAATTAAAAATGTTAAGAAGATAACTAAAAATTTTCAACCACCAGGGAGTTAACCCATGGTTAAAAACAATTAGAAAATATTTTGAACATGATTAAAAACACAAAATATCAGAATTTCGACAAATGCAGCTAAATGACAGGAAATGTACAGCCTTAAATGCATATAGTAGGGGTAAAAAAGAAAGATTGAAAAGCAATGACCTAATTTGTATCTCAGGGTTATCCTGAAACAAAGGATAGCCTTAAACTCAAAGAAACAGAAGAAAAAAATAATCAAAATAACAGCAGAAACCACCCAGGTCTTCATGGTTTCACTGGTAATTTCTTCTGAATATTTAAGGAAGTATAACATCAATCTTAAACTCATCCAGAAACTATTAATAGAAGAAATGTTCCACAAATGCTCTTCAGAGTCTATCATAACCTTGATTTAAAAAACAGACAAAAATGTCACAGGAAAAGAAAATTACAGACTCTCTAATCAATTGCATATAAATATCCTAAACAAAATATAAACTCATTAAATTTGGCAATATATAAAATAATAAAGTAGTTTGACCAAGGGGGATTAATTGTAGAAATGCAAGGGTAGTTAATATTCAAATATTAACAAACAATATGAATCATCACATTTATAGAAGAAAATTAGGTAATAATATGAATTTTAATAGATGAAGAAAAAGTATTTAATTTAACAAAATTTAACACTATTTGTGATATATAAATCCTTAACAAATGAGAAATAAAATGTAACTCACTGAATCGTATGAAAACTAACTAAAGAAGTCTTATCGAAAACATCATACTATATGGTGAAATATTAAACACTTTTCCCTGAGATGATAAATGAGAAAAAGATGCCCCTCCTATTAAACATTGTACTGGAAATCTAAGGCAGTACAATAAGAGAAGAAAATCCTTTTAAAAGCATAGGATTGGAATAGAAAAAATAAAAGTCTGTGCACAAATAAAATCTAAAAGCAAATCTATAGCTATACCTCTTGGGATACAATGTGAATATTTCCAAGTCTCTTCATGGTCAGAACTTACAGAGCAAAAATTACTGTCTCCATGGCTTAAAGGATCATTGAATGGCAAATAAACCTTGGAAATTAGCGATAGTGAATAAAGTCAGAGAAATTGCAGGTTTATCTCTCCTGGAGCCATTTATTTACATTTCAAAGGGTGATTGGATAAAGGATGTTTTGTTCCCTCCTCTTCCTAGAGAGATTTGTATACCTTAGAAAGATGAGTGCCCATATTCCCTTGCAAGCCCACTCTCTCTCTTCTCTCTTTCTCTTCTCCTTTACTCTTGAAGGGAAGAGGTGTAGCTATTCAAGATGTTATATATAAACTCCAACTTTCATAATTCTGGGGTTCCTTTCCAATAAAGCAGACCAAGCCCGCACATGCAGAGCTCATCTGATTTATACCAGATCAACCTCTGAGGAAAAATGGGTACGAAAAATTGACACTGAAATACTCTGTAAGTAAATAATTACCTGTTTCTGGTCCAGAACACTCATATTTATTGTCAGAAATAGATTGAAAGTAAGAGAGTGAAATAACCCATTTTATATGAATAAGTGAATTCAGCAATATTGTTGAATACATAATCAATAAACAAAAATCAATTGTATTTCTATATACCAATAATAAACTTGAAATAGAATGTTAAACATATATAGCATCAAAGTTATTGACTGCTTAGCAATATATCTAAAAATGATATATAAGCTTTCTGTATTGAAGACTAGAAAATGTTTGTGAGAGAAATACTACAAGACCCAAATGAAGGAAGACTCATATAGCATGCTCATGTTCTGGAAAACTCAATAGTAAATATCTCATTTTTCTCAATTAAACTGTAGATTCACTGCAGTCTTAGCCAAAATTCAAGAAGTTTTGGTCAAATTTGACAAATAGATTTTTAAATGTACATGGAAATTAATAAGGCTAAAAAGTCTAGGTAACCTTGAAAAACAAGAACAAAACCTGAGTACTTTTACTTACCATATATCAAGACTACAAATGACTAAAAATTGCAATAATATAAAGTAGAAGATCTACAAGGGTCTGAAAAATAAATATTATATGGAATATAGCATAAAGCAGAAGTGAACAATGCAGGTTCTGGAAAACAATGCCCAGATTTAGAATTTAGATTCTGTCATTTACTAATTTTATGACCTTGGATAAATTATTAACCCCTCACAGCCTCAAATTCATTTCACATAAAATGGTGCTAAAAATAGTAGCTACCTTATTAGGTTAGATTGTTGTGGTAACTGAATGAATTAAATCATGTAAAGTATTTTGAGCAGTGTCTGGAACATATTTAGTACCCAAGAAACATTAGATATCATTATTCAAGAAAAGAGGAAATAAGCTACAAGGGAAATAAAGGAGGTGGAGGAAGGCTAATGTGATAGGAACACTGTGATCAAGGGTAAGGGTGGGACAAGATAATGCAGTGGAGGAAGGCAGACACATGACAATGACTGGTTCTGTTGATCATGATGAATGTTTAGGAATTCAATGTAATTGTAATTGGAAACTAATATGGATGAAGAATGGAAGAATGTCACCTGCCATATCAATAAACAAAAGACAATGTGGCCATCAACCATCAGTCACTGAAGCCACCCCCAATGGTGCACCCTGAAGGAATTCAGGATGAAGAAAAACAGGATACTGTTTTTATGCACTTACATAGTCAAGGTGCATATCAAAGGAATGATTTCGAAAACCCAGACTCTTACATCTTCCCATACATAGAAAAGTGCTAAATTCATTAATTTGAAATGTCTGGTTTCTTTAATTAACAGTAATCTTTTGATGTTCCAACTATCTGTTTTTTGTTTTTGTTTTTTTTGTTTGTTTGTTTTTGCAGAAACTCCTATATATCCTGGCTTCTCCCTTACCTCTTCAGAAGAGTCCTTAAGAGCTAGCTGAGAGGCTGTCTCCCAGGCTTAAGTTCTCAGTATGTATGCCAAATAAAACATAATTCTCAGTTGTTAGACTGTGCATTTTTTTTCAGTCAAAACTAATGAAGAGATTCAGGAAGGGAAGTGACACAATAAGATGCACATTTTAGAAAATTCTCTGGTTTCTACATGGAGAACAGAATGTGGCTGTGAAAAACTGCAAAGAAGGATACTAGTTATAAAGTTGTTGTATAAGCCAGTATGATAGAGGCCTGGGCTAGTGTTTTTCAGTTGAAATGGTGAGAACTGGTTTGAAACAATCTATGTTTTGGAACCAGAGCTTACAGGATTTGCTGATAGATTGGATGTGTGTGATGAGAAAAAGAAAGATCAAGAATCCTTCTGAGGTTTTGGTGTTGGCAACACGTGGGAATTATAGTGTTGTTCAGAGCAATGGGAAGAAGGAAGGAGCCAGAGATGAGGTAGGAGTTGAAATGTAATATTTAGGATATATTTCATATGAGTTGTGCACTTTGTACCCAAGTGGGCATGTTGGAAAGACAGTTGGATAGCAAGGTCTATACACAGCTTAAGGGAGATATTAAGGGTAGAGATAAAGATTTGTGTGTCAAATGATGATATTTAAAATAATGATAAAGGCTATTATGGTTATAGGTATTTAGTTATATATAATTTCTGACCAGCCTCTGTGCTGGAAACCTTTAATGTATTATCTGATTTATCACTCAGAAATGACTCTAAGGGATAATTCCTATTTAGTGTCCATTTTAAAATAAGAAAATTAAACCTGGAGCTGGAGTAATCAGCACATGATTGCAAATAATAAGTAACAGAGCTATGATTCAAACAAGTGACGGCCTGACTAAAAGTTTTCTTTTCCAATTATGTTACATTTTTTAATGTCAAATTGCTTCCCTCTAGTCAGAGAATTAAAAACGTGGCTTTCTAACAGCACATAATTGTTTAAGTTTGTCACTATGCTGCTGTCTCTCATATATTTAATTCATGCCACATCATCATACAGAAATATAAACCTTTATTTGAATTATTTTGTATTAAGAAAACAATAGTTCCTCCCCATATAAATTTATATTATAATATTACATTGATATTTTATAATCTTACAATGCAGTGACCATGATCTTTGTGTCCTTGAAGAAGAAAACTGCATGGAGCTATATCTTCTATTAAGGAGTCTAATGTAAGGAGTGGCAAAGCAGCACCAATGGGGGAAAAACATTTAATATACTTACTAAAAGTTTTCTTCTTACATGATGAAGCACTTAAGATTTTAGTCAGTTGTGCAATGCATATGAATTCGTTCCTGTGAATTCCTCACTCTCTCACTTTAAAGCCTTGCATCTACTCCCTTTGCAGATTCTCCTTTGTGTTGTCTTTGAAATGTATTTTCATTTTATCTGAATCTCTCCTGTGATTTCTTTTTCCTCTACATAACTGAACTTTATCTCAACTCTCCTTAATTAAATCAATAGCTGACTACACTTTCTACCCAAAATATTGAACACTGATAAGCTGCTAACAGTTTGGGAAAAACTAAACTTCATATGGCACAGCTGTGAAGCCAAAGATATTTTTCCTCTTTTTTGCCCCTTTACTCCCAACCTCCTCACCCTCCCCCCTGGTTATTTTGTCCCTTTCCCTAATCATTCAGGAAAAAAAGAGTTTAATACATGTCTTGGAGATGTGAGTGTGCAGCCAGAGCATGGTCTGTTGAATAATCAGCATTCGTGCAGGGGTTTTCTGTTACTGAAAAATCTCACTGGGAGCAGAGGAATATAAGCAGATACGCTGCTGCTAACCTGGAGGAATGATGGTAACCTGGCTAAAAGGCTGCAGTTCTAGATCTTAAATCCTTTAAGTAAATGCCGCTTCAAGGAGAAGTAGCCAGGACACAAACACCTGTAAACATGTTTTTCTTTTGAAATCTGAAGGACCCCTGAGTCTTCCAGTTTGAATATCTTATCTAAACAGTATTGCTTTTTTAGAATAGTTTCTAGTATATTTTCATGGGCCTGATATAGCCACTCCTTGGCAGGTCTTATACATACTAAACAGAATAAATGTCACATTTCCTACAGTACAAAATGCTTAAATACAAAATAATGTGCAATTACTTTTCCATTCTGAGGTATATATTTTTATTAATAAAATGTTATATCATGAAATGAATGAATATTTCTTTGAGAATAAGGGACTATTTTGAAAAAGAAAGATAAACAATATATCAAAAATGGTTTCCATTTATGATATTGAAGAGCAATTGCTTTTATTTCACTTTATCTATGAAAATAGAGATGATCAGCTCTACTTCTGAATGCCATAAGGCAATTGACTTCTATAGGGCTTTTCTAAGCTATGCATAGGTTATTAGGTTGTTTTTCAGAGAGATATTATGTTAGAGCATGTTTGTGTGTGTGTGTGTGTGTGTGCATGTCTGTGCACGTGTGTGTATTTATTTATTTATTTTTGGAGGGTTATTTTTTATTTAAAAAAATTTTTTTAACATCTTTATTGGAGTATAACTCCTTTACAATGTTGTGTTACTTTCTGCTATATAACAAAGTGAATCAGCTATACATATACATATACCCTCCCTCTTGTGTCTCCGTCCCACCCTCCCTAACCACCTGTCTACGCTGACACAAAGGACCAAGCTGATCTCCCTCTACTATGCGGCTGCTTCCCAGTAACTATTTTACATTTGGTAGTGTATATATTTCCATGCCACTCTCTCACGTCGTCCCAGTTTACCCTTCCCCCTCCCCATGTCCTCAAGTCCATTCTCTATGTCTGAGTCTTTATTCCTGTCCTGCCTCTAGGTTCTGCAGAACCATTTTTTTTTTTTTAGATTCCATATATATGTGTTAGCATATGGTATTTGTTTTGCAATTTCTGACTTACTTCACTCTGTATGACAGTCTCTAGGTTCATCCACCTCACTACAAATAACTCAATTTCCCTACTTTCTATGGCTGAGTAATATTACATTGTTTATATGTGCCACATCTTCTTTATCCATTCGTCTGCTGATGGACACTTAGGTTGCTTCCTTGTCCTGGCTATTGTAAATAGAGCTGCAATGAACACTGTGGTACAAGACTCTTTGAATTATGGTTGTCTCAGGGTATATGCCCAGTAGTGGGATTGCTGGATCATATGGTGGTTCTATTTTTAGCTTTTTAAGGTACCTCCATACTGTTCTCCATAGTGGCTGTATCAATTTAAATTCACAACAGCAGTGCAAGAGGATTCCCTTTCCTCCACACCCTCTCCAGCATTTATTGTTTGTAGACTTTTTGATGATGGCCATTCTGACTGGTGTGAGATGATATCTCTTTGTAGTTTTGATTTGCATTTCTCTAATGATTAGTGATGTTGAGCATTCTTTCATGTATTTGTTGGCAATCTGTGTATCTTCTTTGGAGACATGTCTATTTAGTTCTTCCGCCTATTTTTCGATTGGGCTGTTTTTTTTTTTTTGATATTGAGCTGCATGAGCTGCTTGTATATTTGGAGATTAATCCTTTGTTAGTTGCTTCATTTGCAGATATTTTCTCCCATTCTAAGGGTTGTCTTTTCATCTTGTTTATGGTTTCCTTTGCTGTGTAAAAGCTTTTAAGATTCATTAGGTCCCATTTGTTTATTTTTGTTGTTATTTCCATTTCTCTAGGAGGTGGGTCAAAAAGGATCTTGCTGTGATTTATGTCATAGAGGGTTCTGTCTATGTTTTCCTGTAACTGTTTGATAGTGTCTGCCTTACATTTAAGTCCTTAATCCATTTTGAATTTATTTTTGTGCATGGTGTTAGGGAGTGCTCTAATTATATTCTTTTACATGTAGCTGTCCAATTTTCCCAGCACCAATTATTGAAGATGCTCTCTTTTCTCCATTGTGTGTTCTTGCCTCCTTTATCAAAGATAAGGTGACCATATATACATGGGTTTATCTCTGGGCTTTCTCTCCTATTCCTTTGATCTATATTTCTGTATCTGTGCCAGTACCATACTATCTTGATTACTGTAGCTTTGTAGTATAGTCTAAAGTCAGAGAGCCTGATTACTCTAGCTCCATTTCTCTTTTAAAAGATTGCTTTGGCCATTTGGGGTCTTTTGTGTTTCCATACAAATTGTGAAATATTTTGTTCTAGTTCTGTGAAAAATGTCATTGATAGTTTGAAAGGAATTGCATTGAATCTGTAGATTGCTTTGGATAGTATAGTCTTTTGCACAATGTTGATTCTTCCAATCCAAGAACATGGTATGTCTCTCCATCTGTTTGTATCATCTTTCATTTGTTTCATCAGTGTCATTGTTTTCTGCATACAGTTCTTTTATCTCCTTAGGTAGGTTTATTCCTATATATTTTATTATTTTTGTTGCAATGGTAAATGTGAGCATTTCTTTAATTTCTCTTTCAGATTTTTCATAATTTGTGTATAGGAATGCAAGAGATTTCTGTGCATTAATTTTGTATCCTGCTACTTTACCAAATTTATTGATTAGCTCTGGCAGTTTTCTGGTAGCATCTTTAGGATTCTCTATGTATAGTATCATGTCATCTGCAAATAGTGACAGTTTTACTTCTTCTTTTCTGATTTGGATTCCTCTTATTTCTCTTTATTCTCTGATTGAGGTAGCTAAAATTTCCAAAACTATGTCAAATAATAATGGTGATTGTGGACAACCTTGTCTTGTTCCTAATCTTAGTGGAAATGGTTTCAGTTTTTCACTATTGAGAATGATGTTGGCTGTGAGCTTGTCATATACAGTCTTTATTATGTTGAGGTAAGTTTCCTCTATGCCTACTTTCTGGAGGGTTTTTATCATAAATGGGTGTTGAATTTTGTTGAAAGCTTTTTCTGCATCTATTGAGATGATCACATGGTTTTTATCCTTCAATTTTTTAATATGGTTTATCACATTGATTGATTTGCATATATTGAAGAATCTTTGCATTCCTGGGATAAACCCCACTCAATCATGGTGTATGATCTTTCTAATGTGGTGTTGGATTCTGTTTGCTAGTAATTTGTTGAGGATTCTTGCATCTATGTTCATCAGTGATATTGACCTGTAGTTTTCTTTTTTTGTGACATCTTTGTCTGGTTTTGGTATCATGGTGATGGTGGTCTTGTAGAATGAGTTTGGGTGTGTTCTTCCCTCTACTATATTTCTGAAGAATTTGAGAAGGATAAGTGTTAGATCTTCTCTAAATGTTTGAGAGAAATTGCCTTTGAAGCCATCTGGTCCTGGACTTTTCTTTGTTGGAAGGATTTTAATCACAGTTTCAGTTTCAGTGCTTGTGATTGCTCTGCTTCTATTTTCTATTTCTTCTTGGTTCAGCCTCAGAAAGTTGTGCTTTTGTTAGAATTTGTCCATTTCTTCCAGGTTTTCCATTTTATAGTCATATACTTGTCTGTAGTTATCTTTCATGATCCTTTGTATTTCTGCCATGTCAGTTGTTACTTCTACTTTTTCATTTCTAATTCTGTTGATCTGAGTCTTCACCCTTTTTTTCTTGGTGGGTCCAGATAATGGTTTATCAATTTTGTTTATCTTCTCAGAGAACAACCTTTTAGTTTTACTGATCTTGGCTGTTGTTTCCTTCATTTCTTTTTCATTTATTTCTGATCTGATTTTTATTATTTCTTTCCTTCTGCTAACGTTTTCATTGTTGCTCTTCTTCTTTTTCTAATTGCTTTAGGTTACGGTTACATTGTTTCTTTGTGATTTTTCTTGTTTCTTGAGGTAGGAGTGTATTGCTATAAACTTCCTTCCTAGAACTGCTTTTACTGCATCCCATAGGTTTTGGGTCATCTTGTTATCATTGTCATTTGTTTCTAGGCAATTTTTGTTTTTCTCCACTGATTTCTTCAGTGATCTCTTGGTTATATATAGTGGATTGTATAGCCTCCATGTGTTTGTATTTTTTACAGTTTTTTTTTCCTGTAATTGATTTCCAGTGTCATAGTATTGTGGTAGGAAATGATAATTGATATGATTTCAATATTCTTAAATTTACCAAGGGTTGATTTTCTTAAATTTACCAAGATATTTTCTCTCCTGGAGAATCTTCCATGGGCACTTAAGAAGAAAGTATATTCTGTTGGTTTTGGGTGGGTGGAACGTCCTATAAATATCAGTTAAGTTCTTCTTCTGTAATGTGTCACTTAAAGCTTGTGTTATTTTCATTTTGGATCATCTGTCCACTTCTGAAAGTGAAGTGTTAAAGTCCCCTACTCTTACTGTGTTACTGTCAATTTCCCCTTTTATGGCATTAGTATTTGGTTTATGTATTGAGGTGCTCCTATGTTCGGTGCATAAATATTTACATTTGGTATCTTCTTCTTCAATTGATCTCTTGATCATTATGTAGTGTCCTTCTTTGACTCTTGTAATAATCTTTATTTTAAGTTCTATCTTGTCTGATATGAGAATTGCTATTCCAGCTTTCTTTTGATTTCCATTTGCATGGAATGTCTTTTTCTATCCCCTCACTTTCAGTCTGTATGTGTCCCTAGGTCTGAAGTGGGTCGCTTATAGACAGCATATACAGGTCTTGTTTTTGTATCCATTCAGCCAGTAGTTGTCTTTCGGTTTGAGCATTTAATCCATTTACATTTAAGGTAATTATCAATATATATGTTCCTATTCCCATTTTCTTAATTGTTTTGGGTTTGTTATTATAGGTCTTTTCCTTCTCTTTTGTTTCCTGCCTAGAAAATTCCTTACCTTTTGTTGTAGAGCTGGTTTGGTGCTGTTGAATTCTCTTAGCTTTTGCTTGTCTGTAAAAGTTTTAATTTCTCCGTTGAATCTGAATGAGATTCTTGCTGGGTAGAGTAATCTAGATTGTAGGTTTTTCCCTTTTATTACTTTAAATATGTCCTGCGACTCCCTTCTTGCGTGCAGAGTTTCTGCTGAAAAGTCAGCTGTTAACCTTATGGGGATTCTCTTGTATGTTATTTGTTTCTTTTCCCTTGCTGCTTTTAATATCTTTCCTTTGTGTTTAATTTTTCATAATGTGGTTAATATGTGTCTTGGAGTGTTTCTCTTTGGTTTTATCCTGTATGGGATTCTCTGTGCTTCCTGGACTTAATTGACTATTTCCTTTCCCATATTAGGGGTATTTTCAACTATAATATCTTCAAATATTTTCTCAGTCCCTTTCTTTTTCTCTTCTTGTTCTGGGACCCCTATAATTTGTATGTTGGTGTATTTAATGTTGTCCCAGAGGTCTCTGAGACTGTCCTCAATTCTTTTCATTCATTCTTCTTTATTCTGCTCTGCAGTAGTTATTTCCACTATTTTTTCTTCCAGGTAACTTATCTATTCTTCTGCCTCAGTTATTCTGCTATTGATTCCTTCTAGAATATTTTTAATTTCATTTACTGTGTTTTTCATCATTGTTTGCTTGCACTTTAGTTCTTCTAGGTCCTTGTTAAATATTTCCTGTATTTTCTCCATGCTATTTCCAAGATTTTGGATCATCTTTACTATCATTTCTCTGAATTCTTTTTCAGGTAGACTGCCTATTTCCTCTTCATTTGTTTGGTCTGGTGAATTTTTACTTTGCTCCTTCATCTGTTGTGTATTTCTCTGTCTTCTTACTTTGCTTAACTTTCTGTGTTTGCAGTCCCCTTTTCACAGGCTGCAGGTTTGTAGTTCCCATTGTTTTTTGTGTTTTCCCACAGTGGCTAAGGTTGGTTTAGTGGGTTGTGTAGGTTTCCTGGTGGAGGGGACTTGTGCCTGTGTTCTGGTAGATGAGGCTGGATCTTGTCTTTCTGGTGGGTGGGACCACGTCTGGTGGTGTCTTTTGAGGTGTCTGTGAACGTATTATTATTTTAGGTAGCCTCTCTGCTAATGGGTGTGATCGTGTTCCTATCTTGTTAGTTGTTTGTCATGGGGTGTCTAGCCCTGGAGCTTGCTGGACGTTGAGTGAGACTGAGTCTTAGCATCGAGACAGTGATCTTTGGGAAAGCTCTCACCAGTTGATGTTCCGTGGGGCTGGAAAGTCTCTGGTGGTTCAATGTCCTGAATTCGGCTCTCCCACCTCAGAGACTCAGGCCTGACACCCAGCCAGAGCACCAAGACCCTGTCAGCCACACAGCCAGGTACATGGAGAGTGTCTTGCATTTTTGGAAGTCTGAGGTCTTCTGCCAGCATTCAGTAGGTGTTCTGTAGGAGTTGTTCCACATGTAGATGTATTTGTGGGTAGGCAGGTGATCTCCACCTCTTACTCTTCTGCCATCTTGAAGGTCCTACCCAATTTTTGGGTTTTTTAGACTCAGGAAGATTAATTTTAAAGGGACAGGTCCTGACAAGTTCAGAGAAGAATTCTGTGGAGAAAATTTCAGAGAAAAAGGGAAGTTTGGTGAGATAATTACTATGGAAGAACTGGGGGTACAGAGGAGGTTAGGTGTTCTATATTAGAGCTTGTTAATTTTAGTAAAGGAAAATTTAAAAGTCACCATCCATTTTTGCCCTGCTTCAGAGTTTAAGAAAGAAGGATAATATTAGGAAAATATTGTAAGCCTGTAGCTGGACATACTTGAATTGAAATTTTATCTCTGTGATTTACTAACTGTATGGTTCTCGGTGAGTCTCTTAACAGCTATTTCCTTAACTCTAAATAATCATAAGTATGTTTAAATTTTTTGGATGATAATGATGAATATAGTGGACTAAACATTTGTGTCTCATCAAAATTCATATATTGAAATATTTCCTAATGTGATGGTATCTGGTGTTAAAGCCTTTGGCAGATGTTTAGGTAATGAGGACTGTATCCTCAAGAATGATATTAGGGCCCTTATAATAGAGGCTCCAGAGAGTTGCTTTATCCCTTCTACCATGTGAAGAACTAGGAAGTTTGTCTTCACCAAAGTCTGAATTGGCCAGGGCCTCGATTCACTACTTTCCATCCTCCAGAACTGTGAAAAATAACTTTATTATTTATAAGCCACTCAGTGTATGATAGTTTGTTATAATAGCCTAAATGGACTAAGACACAGATCAGTACCAGAAGTGGGGTGCTACTATAACAAAAACCTAAAAATGTGGAAGAGCTGAGGAACTGGGTAATGGATAGAGACTGGAAGATTTTGGAGGTGCATGCTAGCAAAAACCTACATTGCTATGAATGAACCATTAGGTGTAATTCAGGTAAGAGTTCAGTTGCAAAAGGAAAGAGCTATAGAGATAGCCTTAATGTTAGATAATATCTAAGTAATCCTGAACAAAATATCTGTAGGAATATGAATGGTAAAGGCCATTCCAATGTGGTCTCAGGTACAAATGATGAAAATGTTATTGGACAATGGAGGAAAGGCCATTTTTCTTGTAAAGTGACAAAGAACTTGGATGAATTGTCATGTTCTAGGGTTTTGTGGAAGGTAGAACTTATGAGCAATGAAACTGAATATTTAGCTGAAGAAATTTCTAAGCCAAATGTTTAAGGGATGGCCTGCTTCCTCTGGATGGCTTATAATAAAATGAGAGGGGAGAAATTACTTGAAGATAAAATTGTTCATCAATAAGGAAGCAGAATTTAAAGATTTGGAAAATTCTCAGCCTATTCATATTGTAAAAAATGAGGGTATGGTCAAACAACCATTTGATAAAGAGATTAGTCACTCATCTCAACTAAAGCTACCAGCTATTGTTCAAGACAATTTCTATTGGTTATAAGCTACCCAATCTAGTGTAGTTTGTTATAGCAGCTTGAACAGACTAAGGCAGTAATGTAGCTCTTGTATGACATATAGCACTCATTCAAAATATGGTTCCCCACTTGTCATTACTTTTACTATATAGCAGTAATTACATTCAAGCATTGAATTGCTTTTCTTCACATATCATGATATATGTATTGTTTCCATGATATATATTATGATATCGTGACACAGTTCTCAGAATATTTTGAAACCAGATTTATTTAGAGTAAGATACTGAAATCAATAAATCACCAAGCAACCCCAAGTCTAAATATCAAGAGGAGCCACACTGATAAAAAGCAGTTAAGCATCTGGTAAACCACAATATATATTCCAATGGTATAGTCAGCCCTGAAAGTTTAGGTCTTGAGGACTTTGTCTCAAATGAGTCCCTGCTTTGAGCAGATGGACATTATATGGCACAATTTTTCTGGACTAATAGACTTTGTTGGTTTACCTATGCCATGTCTAATTTAGTATCTGTCTGCAGTAGTAGTAACCGGACAAATGGGTTTATGATTAGCATTAATTTTTGGTCTATGGAGCTGCAAGCGATCCAGTCTGATTAGTATAAAATATGTACCTATAAATAACATAATTCATGACACCACTGTTTCTTAAAACTTTTAGAACCACAAAACTCTGAAAACTGATTAGGTATGTAGCAATTTAATCTAGCCTACTTTTGGCACCTGAAGTAAAAGTGTTGTGCCTTTGGGATATATATGAATCTCTTTAGACCATATCCAGTGGACTATTATACTTGATGATGCTAGCTTGTTATGCTACTTGAAGTAAGTGAAAATGAGAGGATAAAAAAACTCTTTAGCTTTCCAGTCAATAAGACCCAGATATTATGATACATTAGGATGTGGAAATTTAAGCCAAAAATGGGAAGGAAAAAGGGAAGTTTTCCATTGGCTTTTAGTATGTAAATATCTGTTGGTGTTTTAGGAGGTTTTTTGACTGATTTCAGCGGAAGAGACGTACGTAATTATTCTGAAGTGTTTCATTTTCAAGGGAAATATTTACAGAATATTTCTGTGGACAAGAAATTAATTTCAGTAGACCAAAGTTAACATGTTTATCTGGAATATTTTCTTAAAAAAAAGAAACCCAAAGTATCTAATCTTAGGGTTTTATTTTATACCTAACAGATATAATCCAATTTATAGCCTCGTAAACTGCATAAAATATTAGGCAGTACCTAGATATACGTGAAATGGAAGCAGACTTTAGTTTCAATCTCCCACATTTCCCATTCTCCCAGCATCTTCAGATGGACTGCTTTCTTAATTTGCCGGGTACCTTCCTGGTCTCTCTTTTCTCTCATTTGTAGATCCTAATTTATTCATCCTATGATACAAGTTGAAAAAATCAAATATTTTCTTTCCTTTTCACCAGATTTTTTTTGAAAAATGGGTCTAACAGTGATTTTTTTTTTTTTTTTTTTTTGCGGTACACGGGCCTCTCACTGTTGTGGACTCTCCCGCTGCAGAGCACAGGCTCCGGACGCGCAGGCCCAGCGGCCATGGCTCACAGGCCCAGCCGCTCCGCGGCATGCGGGATCCTCCCAGACCGGAGCACGAACTCGTGTCCCCTGCATCGGCAGGCGGACTCTCAACCACTGCGCCACCAGGGAAGCCCTAACAGTGATTTTTAAAGCATTATGCACTGCATTTCTGTCAGTCTGTGCAGTTAGGTATGTGGATATGTTTAAAAATATTAGTGGAAATCTTTTATTGCACTCTTAAAATTTGTCATCTGTATTTAAAATTAAATAAACTGAATTCTTTTTTATTTTGCATGAATTGCTTGCCAGGATACTATCTTCCTATAGAGATTAGAATTACAATGAGACTAAAATGGAGAAACAATATAAATTAAGCTAAATATAAAATACAGCAAAAGGGAAAAATAAACATATTTGTCTGTAAAATGTCTATATGCTGGAAAAAAAAACTTTATTTTTCTGTCAAATTATTAGGATTATTGCTTTACTTTTTCACATACCTCTCACGTATATACATATTCTCAGTTGCAATTAAATCCATTTTCTTATTTTATCAGTCAATGTAAAGTTTCTTCACTATTGAAATCATCATAATACCAAACCAAACATTTCTAATAAAGTTCCTTTAGAGTGGCTAAACTAGAAGGGTAGCAATCTGCTCCTTACCTTCTAAATGATGCTTTTCTCAAACACCAGCCATCTGACACTGACTTCTCATAACTCTCTGCTCAAACGCCTTATCTTCAAATATCATTTGAAAAAAGTTGTGACTTTTTTTTCCTTCTTGTCCCATCTATGCATCACGTCATGATAACAGACTAAACCATTTATAGATTATCATGTCCAGGACTTTGGCTTGGCAATAATTTAGCAGTTTAGCATGTAAAATAATCTAACTTCAAGAACTGGATTTTGAAGGAAGGACAAGAGGAAAAAGAAAGGCAATATTAATGATTTTGTTTAACCCAACTAATCTTTTTGGAAATGTTAATATAATTTACCAAATAATTTCCAGTTATTATCTATCGCCATCAATATCCTCCTCCTCCTCCTCATCATCATCTTTCCTTTCACCATATAGTTCTTGAGAAATTACCATTTTTAACAAGGTATTCTTCATTTAACCTTACAATGGCACTGTAAAAATGACCAACTTACACAGAACAACAAAGCCCCAAGGAAGTTAAAACAAAAACAAAACTGTACAAGATAATATAACTAGTAATTATGTTGTGTTTCAAGATCATGATTTCTAACTTTAAGTAGAAAGTATTTTTCTCACTGTTAGCTTTATAATATCTATATTTATTATTATTATCCTAAATATATGTACAAAGTTTCTGGAGCAGAACAGATTATTATCTACTTACAGTAAATAAGAACTGTGTGATTCCTCTGTGCCCCATTTTTTTTTTTTTTTTTTTTTTTGTGGTACACGGGCCTCTCGCTGTTGTGGTCTCTCCCATTGCGGAGCACAGGCTCCGGACGCGCAGGCTCAGCATCCATGGCTCACGGGCCCAGCCGCTCTGCGGCATGTGGGATCCTCCCGGACTGGAACACAAACCCGTGTCCCTTGCATCAGCAGGTGGACTCTCAACCACTGCGCCACCAGGGAAGCCTTGTGCCCCATTCTTTACCACTGCAGTGGTACGATGAAAACCAGATGTCATCTTACAAGTACAGGGTCTGTACTGTAGGTGAGGGACCAAGCACAAAAATCTGGACTTTATATAGGAAATTCTCCCATTCCCTTCAGAGAGAGTCTTTTGAGAAATGTAAGAAGAAGGAGGCTGGGCCCTCACTCTTTGGAATGCAAGTAAACCTCTTCAGCGGAGATATAAGACTAGTGTTTCCAACTTTATAAGCCATGGAATGTCTCCTTCTCCCGGGTAGCATCCTCCTTTGAAATACAGACACATCTCTGAAGAAGTGAATCTCTCTATCATTCTTACTGGATAATGAGTTATGAATTAACTTCTAACGTGTGTTTTCTAGGCTATGAACATTCATCTAGCATTATTTCTTGTTAGTAATAATGTGATTTATTGCCACTGGGATTAGTTTTTTACATTTATTAGATTTTCCATGTTACACAAGTTCAGATTTCATGGTTTTACTTTAGGAGGCATAAGTGACTGAAGTAGGCATCTTCTTTTTTAAGTGTAAAACTTTTAGTCTATGTGCATGAAAACAAACAGAACAACAATAATAAAACAGAGTTACTGATAGCATTTTAAATGATCACAGAAGAAATGATCCAAAAGTAATGTTGGAAACATTTCAGTACGCTTGTCTGTTTTTTAAAGTTTGTGTATCTTCATATATAATCTGGTGAATGCATTTTATTATGATACTTTATTATTTTTAAAAATAGTTTTTGGATTTCCATAGAATATTTCTTGATTCTAAAGTGAATAATTCCAGAACATCTATTGTCATTATATCATGGAGAATTATGTTCAGAAAGACATGTTTAAAAGAAGTCTCCATGGAATTAATTTAAAAATCCTGCAGAAAAATTTGTATTTTACTAAAGCCAAAACTCTACTAAAAATTGTTCATTATATTATTTCTTTAATTCATGTTTTACATAATGATATGTAATTCACCTGTTATGTGGTTTCACCTCTATAGGTGGGGAGAAAACCTACTGCTTTATGTTGACTCAGGATTTCCTTTAGACTATATTTCTTATCTAAATGGTCAAGATCTCATTTCTGCAAAGGTGGGATCCACTATTATTTTATCTCCAAAATACTACCAATTTTAAAATACCTTATTTAGCAAATATAAACAATTTCATTTAATCTAATTCCTTTTCAAATGAAGTTGGAAAGTAGTAATTTATTCATGTTAATTGAGAATGAGGTATTGTCTTTTCAGCAGCAAAATTAATTATTAGCAAAGTTCAGACTCTAGCTCAGGCTCTGATGGCCTGGGGCAGGTTGATTGCCCTAAGCAGAGCTATATATGTGATGACTCTTTTGACCACTTAACTTGAAAATTTAGAAGCAGTAGAGCTTAAATGTCTCTCTCATTTAAATTCTAAGATCTCATTACTTATAAAAGTGTCTCATCTAAATGTGTAGCTGTTCCATTTTCTACAGGCAAAATTTTGTCAGTGAAAAAGAATATAACATTGCTGATAACTATTCCAAAGCCACCTCTACTGCCTTCTGTTTAAAAATATTTCAGTAAGTTTACTTTGGGTCAGTTGAGTTTTTCAATGAAACAGGGTGGATTAATTTCTTTGACTTCATGTAAGAGTGCCAAACCTGAGAAGTTGATTGAAGAGCTAACATTTATAATGGGAGGAATCAGAAGGACAAAGAGGTGTCAGGAGAAGAGGCTACCTCTGACAGTAGTACAGATTTATTCGATATCAATGAGCATGTTCCACTCAACATGAACTGCAAATAAGCAGGGGAAAGGACAGTGGCTAGCAGTCTAATTAGGAGTCATAGTCACACGGAAGAGCAAGGTTTGGCCCAAGGATGCATGACATGGCAGGAAACGAAATTTAGACAGGGCACAGTAGGTAGGACTCGACAATCCTCTAAATTAATTAAGAAAAAGAAACAGGCTACGTAACAATTAGGCTTAAGATATTAAGAAAAAATATTTTAAATGCAAGACAAAGAATATTTAAAAGGCAAGATATAATTATGAAAGGATGAGGCAATAAAAACATTTCAGTGGCAGAATGGCAGACTGGCTGCCTGCCTCATGAATTTGGCTGCACATAAGTGCATTCAGATTGACCCTCACAGTGTTAAAAAAGAAAAAAAAAAGAGTAAATAGTTGCCAACTTTTAAAAGCTTGAGATGTCACATGGAAAAAAAAATTACACTCTTCAATGGATCCATGTTTCATTCAGAAACATATAAAATTCCTTACAATTCTGTATAGAAACCTAGAATTGCCCACACTATAGCCTTACCTCTCTGACTTCACTGCCTATTTCTCTCCCTTTGCCGTAGCCACATTGGCTTCCTTATCCTTCTTTCAACATACCATCTTGTACAATAACAGCTTCTTCTGCCTCTTGTCCCCAGATACCAGCATGACTTCTTCCCCCATTTCCTACAAGTTAAAATCACACTGACTGTTCTCTTTAAAATTGCAACCCCGGGCTTCCCTGGTGGGGCAGTGGTTGAGAGTCTGCCTGCCAATGCAGGGGACGCGGGTTCGTGCCCTGGGAGAGGCCACAACAGTGAGAGGTCCGCGTACCGCAAAAAAAAAAAAAAAAAAAAATTGCAACCCCACACATTATTCTTTCTCCAGAGCAGTTATCATATGTTAAGAGATTATATAATTCACTCATTTAGTATGTATATTGCTGGTACTTTCCCCTGTAGACTGTGAGTCTCTATATGTTTCTAAAGTTTTGGAAGATCCTATAACACCAGAACTCTACTACCTCATAAAAAATTTGTCTGGGCTTCCCTGGTGGCACAGTGGTTGAGAGTCCGCCTGCCGATGCAGGGGACACGGGTTTGTGCCCCGGTCCGAGAAGATCCCACATGCCGCGGAGCGGCTGGGCCCGTGAGCCATGGCCACTGAGCCTGCACATCCAGCGCCTGTGCTCCGCAATGGGAGAGGCCACAACAGTGAGAGGCCTGCGTACCACAAAAAAAAAAAAAAGAAAATTTGTCTGAATCCCAGGAGCACATGCATCTTTTATATGAAGCATTCATTCTTATGTTTAATAATCTCCAATATTCCCTTTTGTATCCCTGACAATAAAGCTTGGAGTCATGGTTTATCACCAACCTCGCACTACTCTCTTTTATTTTATTTTTCAAACAATAAGTTAAGAAGAAATTCAAGTATGTTTTGTATCAATATATGGAAATATTTGTAAGAAAACACAGAAGACATATTACTTTAGGGAAGTAAAATATATCTCTCTTTATTCAGCTTTAATATGCACTTGAATCACCATTATGAAACAAATACAGCATGCTTCACTTATTACATTATTGACTAACCCTGTGGGAATTTGAATCTGAGGTCTCTGAATATAAGATAAATAAATGGAATACCAGAAATTTCAGCTGGAGTGTAGATCGAGACCAAATAATAATAATAATAATACCCATAAATGTTGTATTAAGAAGTTTACAATTGTTGGGGAGAAAGCAATTTTCCTCTACCCTTCTAGGTTCTTCTGGGTGGCCTAAAAATTTAATTGATATGAGACAGGTTAACAGGGAAAATCAAACAAAAATTTAATTACATGGGAGAGACCCAGGAGAACTGAGTAACTCTCCAAAATAGCTGAAGCCCTCACCTTAAATAGCATCTTCAGCTAAAAACAAGAAGATATTGAGGGTACTGGTTTGGGACTTCAAAGGGGAGGAAGCCAATTTACACAGAGATGGAAAAACAAATGTTTGGTAAACAAACATTTGCTGTCCAGAGATGATGGGACACAAAAAGCAATTTTAACAGACTTTGCTAGGTTCCTCCCTGTCTACACACTTAGTTCATACTATAGTTATCTATGCTGACAGCAGTTCTTTTCCTGGAACAGGTCCTCTATGTACATTCTTTTAGGCAGTTAGAGGGAAGGTCAAAATTTCTTCCCAAGTCATTTGGGTTTTTATTGTTTTCTGCTCAAAATAATTCTTATACCAAGAATGTATTTTGGGGTGGCAAGTTTTATTCCCTTACACAATTAATGTTGGATAAACCCCCAATTAGAAAGTCAACACAAGTTTGTTTTAATAATTTCTATTCCAATTTATTTTTTATTGAAGCTTTTATTTTTAGAGTTTAGTTATTAGTGAACGATGTTCTTTTTAAATTTAATGGAAGAAAAATTTGTTCTATACTTTGGTATCTTTAGAGCTGAAAAAGAAATCTCATTTCCTCTCATATAAGGCAAGTTCTCACTCTGCCTGAAGTACATTTCTAAGACCAATCTTGCCCCAGAAATTTCTTCATTTTCCCCATTTTGTCAATAGATGTTGTAGCATTTCTTTAACCAAAAGTTGTGTCTTGTATTTCAAAATTGCTTGATCATGATCGAAACTAAGGTGAAAGAAACACTAGACATTGTATATGCCAAACCAGTGATAACTCTTGTGTGTCTATAAGGCATTCAGAGAAGAATGGCACCAATATATTAATAATTAAACAATAGATCCACTATTGAATTTTAGACTTGTTAACATATATTTTCTTGAAGATATAACTAGCTTAATATTAACTTGGATTGCCTTGCTTTAATAAATTACCATGGAATGGGAAGGAGGGCCAGCATATGTAGGTGGAGATTGTATAAAATAGATTTTAGCCTTAGCATTGGCACTGATCGGTTGCGCAGCTGTGCTACTTTCGACAGCTCAGCTCAGCTATCTGGGTTGCAGTGATTTCATCTCTGAGTAGGAATTAAATTAGCTATGTGAGCTTGGGCAAATTAAATTGTATCTCTGCACCTCAATTTCTTCATCTATGAAAATGGTAATAAGTAGCTTCACTATCCTCATAAATTTGTTATGGGGATTCAATGAATGAATAAATGTAGTAACACTTAGAGCATGCCTAGACTAGAGTAACTAAGTGTAAGTGTTTGGGTCCTAATCATATGTAAAATGTTAAGCAACTAAATGTTGGTATAACTTTTTAAATGTGTAAAAATTTCTGGTATGAGAAATTATTTTAAATATTAGAATTCATTAAAAATATTTGGAATTGGGTTGTGGTCATAAACGCTACCTTCAAATTAACCAATAAAGTCAACATTGTAAGAATACTTATCTTTAGTCAGGAGACAGAGGATTTAGGAACACAATTTAAGGTAGGAGTCTTATGTTCAATGATGTACTTAGACACCTCTGGGTGTCCAGAGGTCCTCTTGCAGAGGACAGGGTCCTCTTGTAGATCCATAGTGCAAAATATTATGTTGATTAGCATTAGTAAATCATTGAATTTTAGAAGAGGGAGCATCCTCAGCAGTATTTACTTCAATAAATTCACATTTAAAAATTTTAGATAAGCAAACTGATGCCAAGAGAATTAAATTAAAAAGCCACCATGGTTCAATGGAAGGCCACTAGAATGAGAAGATCTTAGTTACAGTCCTTGTTTCATGACTTATTAGCCATGGGCTTCTAAGCGAGCCATATAGTTCTGTGTGTTTGACTTCTCTACTGTTAAATAATGATAATCATGCCAAGCTACCTAAATCAATCATAAGCCTGGGGGAAAACAGATGGCACCTTCAAAGGGTAATTAAAGATACTTTAATAAAGGGATTATTTTCAAAGACTTGAGTCGACCTAAGGAAACCACTGGGGGTAAATGAAATACCAACGGATTTGTATCAGTACTATGACTAGATTTCTAGAAAGATGAATTGGTGTACAATGGAGTAGATAGATGCTTTGCACTCACAGGAAACAAAGAAAATTTACTTCTAATATTCCCTTTACCATATTTTTCCCACTGTGTATCTTTTCCCTTCATTCTATAACTACTTTAGTAGAAGTGTGGGCTTATATTTATTAATTCATCAAAAATACCAACTGCTATTTGACAAGGGAGCCAAGAATATTTAATGGGGAAAGGCAATAAATCGTCTTGGGAAAACCAGATAGCCACATGAAAAGAATGAAATTTTACCCCTATCTTATACCATTCTCAAAATTAACTCAAAATAGACTAAAGAATTAAATGTAAGAGCTGAAACCATAAAACTTCTAGACAAAAACATAGGGAAATTTTTTCTTGACATTAGTCTAGTCAACAATTTTTTTGGATATGACAACAAAAGCACAAAATAAAAATGCCCAATATCACTGATCATCAGGGAAACGCAAATGCAAGCCACAATGAGATACCACCTCACACTTGTTAGAGTGGCTATTATCAGAAAGACAACAATAACAAGAGTTGGCAAAGATAGGGAGAAAACAGAACATGTGTGCACTATTGATGGGAATGTACATTTATTCAGCCACCATGTAAAACAGTATAAAGAGTCCTCAAAAATTTAAAAATAGAGCTACCATATGATCCAGCAATTCCACTTCTGGATATATATTCAAAGGAAACAAAGTCACTCTCTCAAAGAGATATATGTACCCCCATGTTCACTGCAGCTTTGTTCAGAATAGCCAGGACATGGAAAAATCCTAAAAGTCCATCAATGAATGAATGGAAAGAAAATGTGATGTAAATAAATAAATATACATATATATATAAAATTATATATATAGTTATATTTACATATATTATTAGATTATATTATTTAGCCATCCATAAAAATGTAGGAAATCCTGCTATTTGTGACAGCATGGATAAATATTGAGGCATTATACTAAGTAAAATAATTCAGACAGAGAAAGACAAATACTGTATGATCTCACTTATACATGGAATCTAAAAAAAATTAAACTCAGAGAAACAAAGAGTAGAATGGTGGTTGCCAGGGTCTGAGGGATGAGAGAAATGGGGAAATGGTCAAAGGGTACAAACTTCTAGTAATAAGATGAATTAGTTCTGGGTATCTAATGTATAGCTTGGTGACTATAGTTAACAATATTTATTATATACTTGGAAGTTAAGAGAGTACATCTGAAATCCCATCAAAAGAAAAAAAAGGTAATTATGTGAGGTGATGGATGCAATAACTAACCTTATTGTGGTAATCATTTCACATTTCTGAAAATATAAATTCAGATCACCTTATTGTACACCTAAACTTATACAATGTTATATGTTAATTAATTATATCTTGAGGATGT
Organism: Orcinus orca; assembly: GCF_937001465.1. NCBI lineage: Eukaryota > Metazoa > Chordata > Mammalia > Artiodactyla > Delphinidae > Orcinus > Orcinus orca. The sequence continues at coordinate 41,552,277 of NC_064576.1, read as the reverse complement.
TGGTAAAAATATACTGATATTGTGCTACCATTGAGAGCAGGAATCACGGAAGAGACAGGCATAATGGAAAAGTATAGGATTCAAAAAATAATAGAGATACTTCTGGATTTCTAGTCAAATAATTTGAATAGAAAAAATCTCCCAATTATTTATAAATTATTTATATCTGTTACAGGAAAGCAAATGTAAACCCAGCCAAACTCTCCAGAAGCTATCTCTAATTTTTAGATCTTAAGAAATGTTACTGACCAGCTTGCCCAGTCCTTTCATTTTACAAGCAGGGAATCATGTATATAGAGAAGCAAATAAATTTTTCTAAAACACAGCTAGAACCAGGTTCAATGTTCTTCTCAGTATAATACACAGCCTCTTTATTTATGGTAGATGCTATAATGTTCTCCATAGCATATAAAAGTGTTTTAGTTGTTAAAACAGTGTTCAAAATCTCTTTTCATTGAACTGTAAAAGAGAAAAAGATTACATGAAATTTATTTTAGACCTGCTGGGTTATTTGACTAAAGCAAACAAATAGCAAAATTATATATATATATATATTTTTTAATTTTGTAACTATGCTATTTTCCCCAAAGACAATATTTTCCTCAGGTAAATGTAGTAAGGAAATTTTGTTACTCTATGCACCTATCCCCAGAATGGGATTACCCACCTCCACTGCTTCATGGTTAATGCTCAGAACAAAAGGATTGGGAAATTTATATAGACCTATTTTAAAAATTCAGGAGTCTATCTGTTCATTCTGCTTCTTTCCTTTCCTTACCTACAATACCTACAATCCAGGTGTCAGGCTGGACAGAAGAGGTCCCAGAGCATTCAAATTTAATTTTTGATTCAGTCATCTAGATTATTTTGTTTGATTAAAAGAGTCCTTGGGGCTTCCCTGGTGGCGCAGTGGTTGAGAGTCTGCCTGCCAATGCAGGGGACATGGGCTCGTGCCCCGGTCCGGGAGGATCTCACATGCCACGGAGCGGCTAGGCCCATGAGCCACAGCCGCTAAGCCTGCACGTCCAGAGCCTGTGCTCCGCAATGAGAGAGGCCACAACAGTGAGAGGTCCACGAAAGCAAAAAAAAAGAGTCCCAGATCACAAGAATAATGACTACTTAGTCAAGCACACTGCTTGACAAGTCCCTCTACAATAGGCCAAAGTGAGATCATCATGGAACTCTGCAACTTTTAAAAAAAAAATTCCTTGTCCTTGAACTGACTTTTCCAGATGAAAGGTCTTCATATGAGTAGGAAATACATGGAAAAAGGGTGAGGCTATACCTATTAGAATGGGACTTCTGACTTTTATGGCAAACACCTCTCTGAGGTGTTTTAGATCCAAGAAAGTCTAAAGAAAGAACATTAATTATCTATCTCTTTACAATTCACCCCAAAGTTTTCCTCAAAATGGAAAAGCACTATGGAGCAAGTGTCCCAAATGTTGCAGCACATTGTTTAACTGACTGCTGAGTTTTCCATCCCCTGACAGATTTCACTGACCATGATTTGATCACCATCTTGATCTTACTGAGATGTCAGAAACAGCAGGGCTTCCACACAACACATACGTCAGCATTTCCTGATGTTTTTCCTGTGCTGATTCCACAGCCATAGCAGAGTCAGACCGTGGGTGGATGAGTCCCATTTAGCTAGAGGTATAGATAAACAGGACTGTTGGACTGATTGAGGGTTCCTGGAAGGCTATAAGTTCATGGCCTGCATATGCATAGTTCACTCCCTTGTCTGGCTTCAGAAGGTCCTTCCAGGTTCCCAGCATCTGGGGCAGAGAGGGTCCTGTGCAGACTTCTTCAGGGGACACCACAGCACCATGACTCTGACTGTGGAAAGTTGAGGAACCCATGAGTGGTAAGATTGCGTGATGGGTGGTGTGAGACAAACTCCTTACTTATGAGTCCAGGAGGAGAAGCCTTAAGCATAGGGGGACTGAGGCATTTCTCATCCCAGGACTTACCTGCTGGACCCTGTAGATAGAGATCCCACAAGATCAGCCTTCCTCTGGGAAGTGTGGTTGTGACTACAGTGCCTCTGGCCTGATTCAACCTTCTAAATGTGGATTAATGTCTTGGGGAAGGTGGAAAGATCAGTACAGAAATTTAACAAGAAAGTCACATGGCTTTTTAAGGTGGGCTCTGATGCATTATGGTATTTGTTCAGCTGATTTTGTCCAGGACATTGAGGGGATGCTTGAGGTCAGTACTCAAGTTGGTCTCATCCTGCTACTTGGGGACCTGTTGACAGTAGCCTTAATTAAATGTTAAATGAGACAATTGAGCAGATATGGTCCCAGTCTCTGTAGGATAGATTAATCAGAATGGTTGACCAAGCAGCATGCTCATGAGACAATGCTCCACATGTCTATCGTATTTCATGTTTATTCATTCTTGTGAGCAAGACTTTAAGTAGTTACCTCCTTTTTTTAGACCGTCTTTTCAAAAATGTTTCCATAGTGCACAGTCTTGGAAGATACATTGTCTTCCTTCAGAGGAAAATACAAGCATGCTTACTCTCTAGTCTGATGATGATGATATGCTTCTTTAGAGAAGAGGGCAAGCATGCTTACTACCCATTAAAAGAGCCAGGTTCCCTAGGCTCAATATTCCTTTCCTGTAACACAGTCCAGTACATGGGCTGGTATCCATCTGTGCCCATCCCTTTGCCCCTTCAGGACTAGGAGGCAAGGTGAACTCATGTAAATATGCTTGTGCTGCTTTCTGTGCCGTGTATAAGAAAGTCCTTGGTCTCAGACCAGGAGTCTCCTATCTTCAGCCAACATCCATGAAAATGTCACAGACTATGACATTAGTGTGCACCCAGGGTAAATTCTCAGGTCTTTCACAATTCTTGACACCCTGGGACCATTTGTAGGCTACACATTTATCTTGAGAAATAACATGATTAAATCATTCTTTACTGAATATGTAAATATATTTTATGCTGAGAATCTCTTAAAACTCTGTGTGTATATGTGTGTGTGTGTGTGTGTGCATAAATATAAAAAGAATGGTAGCATTGTCAGACTGTGAGTTCAAAAGTTACAGGATGCTTTCAAAATTCTAGGTCCATCCATCAGCAATAACAAAAAAAAACATTAATTACCCTTATATGGTGACATAATATTTAGTTACTTTGTTAAGACTGAATGTTAATAATAATCTTCAATCTTTCCCCAGGAAACTTCATTTAATATTAGAAGATTTCTCAAGTTAAAACAACCTGGTGGAAATTCCCAAGAGAGGGATAACGTTGGTATTTATACAGTTCTATTAAAATGAAGGTCAAGTTTTAAGCCAGCCAAAGATTCATTAGGAACAGGCTGCTTGGGCCTGGAAAGCTTTGCTGCCTCGAACCCATTATGGAACTGATTAGTATCAGGAATGTAATGAGTCTCATTACCCCCATCTGCAGTATATCCTCCTCCTTCACCTCCCCACAGTCCACATATTTTGCTTCATAGAAATTGTCATTTTTCTTGGTTGACTGCCAATTTGCTACAGTAATGAAATTGTTCCAAATTAAATGCTGCTACCAGGACAGGATGACCATATAAAAGATAGTGACTATAGGTTCTGTCTTGTAGTTGGACAGCAGAGCTCCTAACAAAGGCATGTATTTCTAGGATTTAGCCATTAAGTCATCTTAGATGTAGCAAGGATGAAAGACAGTTTTATCCCTTTAGATGCCCTGGAAGGGGAAATTTAGAGACAGGGAATGTTTTGTTGTCAAGCTTTCATTTTTCCTAAATCAATATTGCCTGGAAGAACATGAAACATCAACATATACAAAAGTCTTCCTGTACTTTTAAGATTAAAAATGAAAGATGACTTTTGTACTGCATACACTTTCATGATATCCTGTCCATCATTCAATCCAAAGAAAGCACTTTACTGTGTTATAATTTATTTACTTATTGCTTTGCTGTCCTTGACAGAAATTGTCTTGAAAACAAACAGTATATATTTCTTTTGCTTTTTTATTTCAAGTCCAGTTAGAAACTTGAGGAATGTTTTTAAATGAAAGAAGTCTTGATTTTAGAGAGCTATAACTTGTTTTATCCTTAGTGATTGCACTGACATTGTACAGTTTCTGTCCAGGAGGCCAGATTGGACAGAGAAGGATGCTGTAGGACAAAATGAAGATGGAGTCTCAATAGCCATGTTGAGCTGGAAACAATGTTTCCCAGAAGATTTGCTGTGGATACACAAAGTCATAATCAGAGGGAAAGACTGACAGCAACAGCAAAAAAAAAAAAAAAAAAAAAAGACAAAAGCAAACCAACCAGCAAATAAAAACAAACAAACAAAAAATCCATAGTCTTTTCTATTCCCACTCCAACCAGAAAGTTAAAACCAAGAGCCACAAGAATCAAAATTTAAACTGAAGGACTGAAGCAATATATTCAATCATATTTGAGATGAAGAGAATGGAGGTGATACAAAACAGTTAATATTTGCTGTTGACCACTCAAGATTAGAATATTCATAAATGCAGAAATACCTCTGCCTTTTAGAGAAAGCTTCAGAGGAGTCTGATTTAGAGTGGGCAAAATTAGCCCATGCCTATCGAGCTTAGCCAAAGACTTAGCAGTGTAACAATTAGTTTCTCCCAGCTCACTCAGCAGGCAGGATTCAGCAGACCCTTTGTTCTTAACAAAGAAAACTAGGCTTGAGGGGAACTTTAACTAAGACCATGAGGCAAAAATTAATAAAGTATATTCAATTTATTATTAAACTTCCATAACCAATTTTCCAAAAAAACTTTATACTGAACTAAAACCTTTAAGGATCTGAATGAAACTATAATTCATAATTATTGGTCTACATCATAATTCCCTGATTCTTAAAATTCTGTCATATGCACAAATCATGGGATTCAGAGACTAAAATACCTTGTTAGGTTAGAATTAGGAAATAAGATGGCTCTTAACACATGCTAATTTTTCTAATAATAAAATTTCATGTTTTTGAAAAGCTAAAACCTACTACTTTAGTTTTACAAGAACTTAAAAACTATAATTATTTGTATATTTTCAATATCTGTAAGTTATTCATTTACATATTTCCTAAACCTTATAAAAACTATAATTATTTGTATATTTTCAATATCTGTAAGTTATTCATCTATGTATTTCCTAAACCTTATTTTGCAATATACTATAATATACATATGTTCTTATTTCTTTTATGTTCCAGTTTTATTATTCTTAGATTGTTTTTTTGTTTTTTGTGGTTTTTTTTGGCTGCGTTTGTTCTTTGCTGCTCTGCGCGGGCTTTCTCTAGTTGTGGTGAGCAAGGGCTACTCTTCATTGTGGCGCGCAGGCTTCTCCTTGCGGTGGCTTCTCTTGTTGTGGAGTATGGGCTCTAGGCACGTGGGCTTCAGTAATTGCAGCACACAGGCCCGAGAGCACACAGGCTCCAGTAGTTGTTGCATGTGGGCTCAGTAGTTATGGCACACAGGCTCAGTAGTTGTAGCACACAGGCTCAGTAGTTGTAGCTCACAGGCTCTAGAGTGCAGGCTCAGTAGCTGTGGTACACAAGCTTTGTTGCTCCACAGCATGAGAGATCTTCCCAGGCCAGGGAACGACCTCATGTCCCCTGCATTGGCAGAAGGATTCTTAACAACTGTGCCACCAGGGAAGCATTGATGGTTTTTGTTTAAAGACCAAATCTTGGGATGAAAAGATTTAGATGAATTAGGAGTCTTGGTAGTTTTAGACCAAAAGTATCCAAATGTACAAGCAGTATTCTCAAATTTCCAGTTACATAAATTATTTTCTCTTTCCTTCCCAGAAATATTTAGGATGGAATATTTAAGATTACTGAATGACATATTCTATGAGGGCTGGAGTATGTAAACAAAGTTTTTACTTTAAAACTGAAATAAAAAATAAAGAATATGAGGCAAAACAAGGTAAAAAAAGTCGAGTTAAAACAGTTGTTTTCAGTAGTTAAGAATGGTTTATTTATTATTTAAAAGAAAGACATTAATCACATTATAAACAAGTATGACTAGGAATAAAAAATTCCTTCTGAAATTTCAATTATACACATTAAACATTTTCACTGTTAACACCTATGTTTCATGCACATATTTTCCATTCTTTTGTCTCTCTATGGTTCAGTGCACCTATTGCCCTATTTTCCAGTTTACTTGTTCTTATTAGTTTTCATTTTAAATGAATCTGCTGTTAAATACATCCATTGAGTTTTAAGTATTTCTCAGTTCTAGAATGTACACTTGGTTGTGTAGCATTGATTCCAGTTCACTGAAGAAAGTCTCAAACCAGTCATTATTTCCTTGAAGACAGTAAACAGTCATCTTAAAATCAATAAATCTAGGCATAGTTTGAAAACTAAGACAAGGTTTTCAGTCTCCAAAGCAGGTATATGTTTGCTTTCTAGCAGGCATCAAAGGGCTGTTACAATACTGAATCAACTTAATGCTCAAATTAAATCATATATTAAAGAGGTTTAAACCTCAGACTCAGTTTCTGCACAGCTGCTTCATTTCCAATTCACCCTCGTGTCCAGGGTATAACTTTTCAGGGTTAAAATTACAATTGTGTGAATGTGTGTGTATGAGCGTATGGAGAGTGGAGGTTATTAGGCCTCTCTTTGACGGTCTCCTCCTAACATAGGTTAATGTTGAAAGCTCTGCCCAGTATCTCTGCTTCTCTACTGTCTCTTAGGGTATTTGCAGATGTGTATGGTGCAAAAGTGTCCCCCAAATCAGAGCTCATATCTCTGGGTTTCCATCTTCTAGATCCTGCCTAATATTTCTTCATTGCCCTGTGAGGTGAAGTTTTCCAGAGTTGTCAAAGGGATTTTTAATTACTGGTCTACTCAAAGTTTTCCTCAGAATTACCTACTTTGATATTAGCAGAAGTCCTGAATTAGATTTTAAAGCTAACTCCAAAAGAATAAATTGAAGAATTGTAAAGCTTATTATTTACAATTACAATAGCATTCTCTGTGGGATATCATAAATGTTTAGATAAAACTGGACCAAGAACTATATGACTATATGTAGTAATTCTCACTTGTGGCATAAGTGTTCAAGGTTTCACAGGGCCCACAAGGAAGGGGTAAGATGAATGGATAAGGTTCCCTTGATTCAATAAAAATAGCACTTCCTTTACATGTTCATACACATAAAAGTACCTTTGAAGAAAGTGTTCTTCTGCTGAAAAATATAAAAATCAATGATGTTTACAAAGATGTTAAGAATTTCTAAGCTGCATAATGACAGGAAAAGATCTATTTTATTATTGTTGTTCTAATATCTACCATGGTAACTGGCATGTTATAGGTTCTCAATCAATATTCATTGAGTCAATGAATGGATTACTCAGGAAATTTGCAATCATATTGTAGTATCCACAAATCAATTTTGAAATACTTTATGGTATTCAATTTAATTGTTTTTCTATTAAAATTTTATTTAATTTTAAAAAATCTTATTTTTACATGCTTTATTGATGTATACCTTACATACCATAAAGTTCATCTTTTTAAAATGTGCAATTCATTGTATTTTACTATATTTACAGAGTTGTGTAACCATCACCATAATCTAATTTTAGAACATTTTCATCACTCTCAAAACAGATCTTGTACCCCTTAGCAGTCACTCCTTACTCACTCCTATCAACACCCACCCCTCCCCCAACCCTAGTCAATCAGTAACCTCTTTTCTGTCACCCTAGATTTGCTATTTGGGCATTTCATATAAATGGAATCACATTATGGCCTTTTGTGATTGGCCTCTTTCTTTCATTTAGGGTAATACTTTTGAGGTTTATCCAAGTTGTGGCATTACTTAATTCCTTTTTTATTGCTGAATAGTTTCCCATTATATGGATATGCTGCATTTTATTTATCCATTCTTCAGTTGATGGACATTTGAGAGATACAAAAATCAAACTACAATTAGATCATTCTTCAGACCCATCAGAATGCCTATAATGAAAAAGACAGAATAACAAGTTTTGGTGCAGATGTGGAGAAATTAGAACACTCTTATGTTGCTGGTGGGAGTATACAATGATGTAGACTCTTTGGAAAACAGTTTGGCAGTTCCTCAAAATGTTAAACATAGGATGGTATTATTCAACAAATCTATTCCTAGGTATATACCCAAAAGAATAAATAATGTCAACGCAAAACGTTTGCACAAGTGTTCATTGCACCATTATTCAACAACCTATTTGCTCTTTTATCTGCATAATATTATATTTGAGATTTCATACTTTTCCAGATCTGTATTTTTTAACAGGTAGAATTCTATTATATTTTTTTCCAATTTTTTTCTGTAAAGTATTTCTGACTGATAATTGAATTACTCTGGCAGTGTTGGATTTGTTTTTTACCTTTCAGTCTAGCACACATCACCTTCACTCATTTTTGGCCAATCACAAGTATTTGCTGAGTATCTACTATGCATCAATAACTGTAGCAGTTACAGAAGATTCAAAATAAATCTAAGAATTTATTAAATTATCTATTAGAATGTCAGGTACCTAGTGGGCACCTAATGAACATTTACTGAATTCATAAATGAGTAAATGTACAAGTATACAGTCCATGTCTTCAAGAGTTAGACAAAGATTTACAAAGACAGCTATACATATTACACAAAGGAACATACAGTGTGCTATATAGCAACAAACATTTTAACCATGAGATCTTCCAAAACTCATGGCTTTCTTAGCAGTAAATATGTTATTTCACAGTTGGAGATTCTTTTCCAGTTCTACTGTGATTCAAAACTCGCTTACTTCCTATTTTTGTAGGTTTTGCTCCTTAGCTTATTATCTTATGTAAATGCTCATCTGGTAATATCAACTCTGAAGTCTGATAATCAAGTATTTAATCAAAACATAATTCTTTGTGCCTATAATTCATTTATTTTTGTTAAAAGTTACCTTTATTCTGCTTTAGAACACTGTGAATGGGTTGTTTTCTCTTTTATTTATACTTTTGATCTTCTTTTTACTTCAGTGTAAACATTAGGACTGAATTTTTCCACCTGTATGACCTATATTGCACAGTATGATATTTCAAAACTGCAGTTGGCTCAGAGCTTAATTCAAAATGCAGTTCATTTATGAGGACCACATTGGTGGGATGAGCTGCATATGTTAACTTTTTTTTTTTAAGTCATAATTAGAAGTAAGTTATTTATTCACAAACTGAGCTTTCATTTTATAATCAACCTATAATATATTATATGGAAAATAATCAGCTTATAAAATAATTTTGCTGGAATTGTAAAATTTTGAGTTGAGAACTTAATAATAATAAAAATGTTACCATTGTTTCCATCACTGTACTATGTACACTAATGGATCACATCATTTCATTCCAACAACGATCCTGTGAGATATTATTGGCTTCATTTTGCCAATAAGGAAATCATGACTTAAAGGACTTATATAATTTTCAAGGTCACATAATTAGTGTGTGGCAGAGCCCAAAGTTGATGGTTCAAATCACGATGTTACACTGGGCTAGATTTGATGCTTTAGTTGAAGTAGCTACAGAATGGATTCTTTTCCTATGCATACATTTCCTTAATTATTCTAATATCAACCTCCATCAAATAAATTAAACTTAATTGAGTGCCTGAAGGCAAGGACTATACCTTTTCACCTGTTTTTAGCCTCAGATTCCAGCACAACCTGTGCATCTATTTGTTACTCAAAACTATTTGATTGAATACATTTTAGATACAAATCATTTAACTTCTTTTTAATATGGGAATTTGTAATCAGTTATAAATATCTCTTTTGAAAAAAAGCTCATGATTACTTTGAAAATAAGGAAAGATCATGAGAGCTTGTTTCCAAACATTTGTTCTTCTAAATTCACATATTGTTTTAATGGATTCTTGGTAATTAACTTTACCTGAGGGGAAAGGTCAGGATGAGGAAGTGGCTTATGAGAAAACTGCTCTTATCCCTGTAATCCAATGCTTACCCCAATATCACATTTTGTTACTTCAAATTTTCTAAAGGTTAGATTTATTTTCTAGATTCATAAAAATTTAAGTTGCTTCACATAGGATCCTTCATTGCAGGTACTAAATGTTTTAATTAGCATGGAAATTACCTTTGAAATTAAATAGTAACAATGACCCAAACGTCTTTAAAATTAACTGGAAGCAAGTGTTTATTGCTTTTAGAGAACTTTACATCACAGAAAATGCCTAGTAACTAACTGCCTATCTTAAAACTGTAATTACTGTTTTCTGCTGAAATCATCTTCATTAAAATAATCTTCAAAGAGAGAAAAAAGCATGATATTCAATATTTTCCTTTCTAGTTTTTTAATACTACAAGATAATAGAAACAATCAGACATTACCCTAGTTTTCTTTCTATATCTAATTACTAGAGTAAATTTGATATTTAGCATTTCCTTGCATGCCTTTATACTATTTCTACATCTGAATAGTTTTTAAAAACTGAATTTTGCAGAATACTTATCACTCCACAGTGTAATTTTCCATTCACCATCATGCTTTTTAGAATTTATCTATTCTGATTTTTATGGTATGTCTCTTAATTTCTGTATATGATTTGCTATAAAATATATACTTTATTCATCAATTTTTTTATTGTACTAAGTTATTTACCACTTTTGCTGTTACAAACAATGCTATGATGATCATACTTGCAGTTTGGGCAGGTGACTGAGAATTTCTTTAGGGTTTTTACTCACAAGGGGATATGTTGGTTCATCATCATCAACTTCTAGCTTTCTATCCAAAACAATTTGTACAAATTCTGAATTCCACCAGTATTATTTAAGCATATCTCAAATACTTTCATCATACGTTTTAACTATTGTTAATTAAAATTATGTGGAATGATTTCTCAAGATTTTGATTTGTGCTTTTCTAATTGTTTATGAGGCTGAGTATTTTCACATAAAACTTTGTCTTTGGGGTGAAATGCTTGTTCATTTACTTCATCAATATCTTGAATTTTTTCCCTTTTTTACTTGTATTAATGTGTGGCAAAATAAATTGTTAAATTACAAGGCTTGTAATTTCACTTTTCTTACATGAAAAAAGTTAGTGTATTCAAATTAATCCATTCTCATCTCAATGAGTTGTGTTTTTCTCTATACTATTATTGAGGATATAATGTGGTCTTCTGTAAATTTTGTTAGTTTCCAAGATTTGGTCTTTATACTTCAGGCTCTATTTGTGTAGGGCATATATTTAATGTAATTATTTTCTATAAAAAGAGTCAATTGTACCAGTATCATATTTTTAAAAAGCTATCCTTTCTCCACTGATTTGAAAGTACTCTCTGATACATTCACCCATTCATTCTGTGTAGTAGATTTTATTAGAAAATATTTATGGACAATCATGTTTTAGCCATTTCACTCTACTCTTCTGTTTCAATTTTGTAAGAGGAGAAGAATCTGTAATCTGTTCCTTCCTAAAAGTGCTCCCTCCAAGTCATTTTCTTTTCTCATTGTACTTGTCAGGACATCTTTGATAATGTATAAGATAGCAGTCATAGAAGACATTTATACTTTTTCATTATTTTGACTTGAAAGCTTACAAAGTGTCATTAGTAAGTATTATAGCTAATCTGCTTTTTTAAAAATATTTTATTTTGGTGAAAACAGTTAACATGAGATCTAACCTTTTAACATTTTTTTTTCTAAGTTTACATTATAGTTGACTATAGGTGCAATGTTGTTCAATAGCTTTCTAGGGCTTACTCATCCTACTTAAATGAAATTTTATGCCTTCTCAATTTTCCCCTGCCCTCAGCCCCTGGAAACCACCATTCCACTCTTTTAATCTATGGATTTGACTATTTCAATTAGCTCATATAAGTAGAATCATGGAGTATTTGTCTTTCTGTGGACTGGCTTACTTCTCTTAGCATAATATCCTCAATGTTCTTATGTGATGTCATGTTTTGCAGAATTTTCTTCTTTTTGTAGGGCTGAATAATATTATTTTGTTATGTATATACTACATTTTCTTTATCCATTCATCTGTTGGTGAATATTTAGGTGTTTCCACATCTTGGCTATTGTGAATAATGCTTCAGTGAATATAGGTGTGCAAATATCTCTTTGAGACATAGTTGCAATTCTTTTGGATGAGTAATCAGAAGTGGGATTGCTGGAGCATGTGATAATTCTATTTTTTAATTTTTTGAAGAACCTCCATGCTGTTTTCCATAATGGTTGCACCATTTTACATTCAATAGTGTACAAGAGTCCTGATTTCTCCACATTCTTATCAACATTTGTTGTCTTTTGTTTTTTTTTTTAACAGATTTGAGGTGATTATTGTGGTTTTGATTTTCATTTTTCTGACAATTAGTGACATTGAACATTTTTTTGATATACCTGTTGGCCATCTGTAAATCTTATTTGGAAAAATTTCTATTCAATTTATTAGTTCATTTTTAAATCAGTTTATTAAATTTTTGTGCTATTGAGTTGTAGGAGTTCCTTATATTTTGGTGGTTAACCTTTTATCAAATGCTTTTGATAATCTGGCAGGTTAAGCAATTCTCTTTTATTCTTATTTTCCTGAGAGTTTTTTTTTAATTAGAATTTAAGTATCCATGAGAACAGGCAGAATTTTTAATTCTTATTACATATAATGCCTAGAATTTTTACGACCTCATATAACACTGACCCATAATATATAGATGTTGATTGATTAAATACTTTTAAATTTTATTTAATGTTTTGTTTTCCATTTATTGAAATATTCGTATGTATTGGTTTGGCCAAAAAGTTTGTTTGGGTTTCTCCATAAGGTATTATAGAAAAACCCAAATGAACTTTTGGCCAACCCAATATTTTTGTCCTTTCATCTATTAAAGTGGTCTTTTAAGGAATTTTCTCTTTTCAATTGTTGAAACATCTTCTGTGTGAACTACTAAAATACACACTTTACGTGTGTGGGTGTGGGTGTGCATGCATGTGTGTGTGTTGCTTTGAATTATGGATGTGCATCTTGATGCATTAAGAAGATTGTCAGATCCTATGGATGAAGTAGTAGAAAGCTGTAAGCATATGGGTCCTTGATGACTGAAAATTGCCGTACTAGGCCTGAACTGCCTACAGCTGGAATTTTACTTGAGCTTTTATCCTCCTTAAGGTACTGTACTTTAGTATGGGCTTAGTGGTTAAAAAGTAAGTATCAAAAATTCAGTATGGGAGGCTAGACAGCTAATGATCCTTGTTAGGCTAAGGTAAAATATTAGATAAAATTGACACATAGTATTGAAAGCAAATTTGAAGCCAACAAATTTTTAACATTTGGAATAATAAAAGGAAAGATTCAGAATATTACTGTGTGTTGGATGCTTATTGATACTTTTAGCAAAGCTCCTAAAACTAGACAAATTTATGTGAGAAATACCAGTGTGTAAGTAACCATAAAAAACAACACATCTCTTCTTACAACAATATCTGCCTGAGGTCTGAAAACTAAGATAATTGAGACCACCATAATTTGCAGCCCTGAAGGTTTTAAAATCCAGAAGCTTTTGATTCTCTCAATGGATTACTTATAAGAAATAGCATTGAAGCAGCAGCAGTAGCAGGATATTAAAATTTTGTGCTGCCCTACCAAAGGTTAAGATATTTCTGACAGATTCAGGATTAAAAGTATAGGCTTCCAATCAAAGTCAGTAGTTCCATTTAGACTCAAGATAGACTCCCTTCAGTAAAAGATAGTGATAGGCAGAGTTTAGGTGCTTAAAAGCAATGTCCAGTCAATGTCATTCACTAAGATTAATAGGCAAGAAGCAGATAGACTCATCGAAAGATAGCAGTTATCGAAAGGACTCTACTACCAAAGAAAGCACAGATTAATTCTTCAAACACCCTTTTGCCTCCTAAAAACTGATGGGCCCTCAAACTGTAGCTCATGTTGGATTCACAGATTGTATGGCCCCCAAAGTGGGCACTTCATAGGTGACAAATCAGAATGATACACAGGTCTTTTAAATGGACTAGTCTAGTAATTAATCCAGCCATTTTGCTTCCAGTTCCACCATATTGTAAGGTCAACTAGTCCTCCATTACAGGACAAGGAGCTGTAATTTTCATGAGGTGTTTGTAGCAGAGAGATTGCTCCAATATGTGAAACTCAAAGCACCACCTTGATCATAAACCACCCTCAATCTGCCATTGTTTACTAGAGGCTGCCACATTTTCCTATACTCTATCATCTTAAAAAAAATCTTGTATAATTCAATATTTAACTGAGGCATATATTTATAGCAAGGATGGTCCATAGCATAGGTATCTTAATCAAAACATTTCCTGAACTATATGACAAATTTTAAGATATTTGTGGCTCAGAGGATGCTTATGAATGAGATAATTAATGCATTCATATATAAATGATAGTTAATTTTAAATGACAAACTATGGAGATTATTTATCCATTAATATATATATAAATGATCATCATTAACATGATAGGAAAGGTGACCAAAAGGGAATATTGTTGAAAAACAAGTTGCAGAAGATAACACAAGAGAAGCAGAGAATTGAATAAAAGTATATGCAAATATTAAAGTATCCAGAAACATTTATGTCATTGTAGAGTTTTATAGGAATATGTTGCAGGAAGTAGACATAGTCTGTTTATATGTTCAGAGTAACACACAGCACATAGCACATGCTAAGCAGGGTTAAAACTTTGAACTTAAGTGCAGAATTATGAGTTTTTAAAGACCCGGCTTACATTATATTTCTTTTATAATGATATTATACCTTAGATAGATATGAAATTCAATTTTTTTAAAAAGCATTTTAAAATACAAGAGTAGGGAAAATATATATGAGTCTCCGGAGGGTTGCTGAATTCTAAATACTTTGATGTGGGAAATAATCATCATAATTTAAGCCTTCATGAAAATATGACATGGTTAAGTTTTTCCATGTCTATATTTATTCATTTATTCTAGCAGAGAATACAACATCTCTAGATCAGTGGAGAGTTATTTTATTTACTCACAGATTATCTTAATATCACTGGTTCCCCTTGCCCCAGTTCTACACTGGGTGACAGGATGTAGGTCAGATGTACCTGAGCTGATAGGAAAAATTACGCAACAGAAAAGGACAAAATTATGAGACTTGCAGCTTAAATAAGGCAATTGTCACATCTGTGATTCTTCCACCAGAGAGAGACAAATAAACTTTTACTCTCTAAGATAAACACATCTCTTCTAGGGAAGGATGGGGAAGATCTATACCTTGGAATATAAGCAAATGGCTAAAAAGGAGATAAGAAAGTTGTCTCTGGGTCCATAACTTTAGAATTTAAGTAAATTTCATGTCTGACATTCAATAATAAAGCCTGAACCATGCAGAAATTTAAAAAATTTTATGACCAAAGAGATCTCATTTATTTACAAAGGTTCATGAAGTCTAGTTGATTTTATTTACTTATAAATGAAATTTAACTTTGAAAGAGAAATGAAATTCATTTGAACTAGGAATAAATGAAGATAGGATTGATAAAGTTATAGAGACATTGCTTAAAGACAGTTGAAGAATGTAAGATTCTTTAGCATGTTCACATATAAGGTACTCTTCAGCATGATGTCTTAGTCAAAGTCGAATAGCATATGAGAAAGAATCCCTCTTACTGAGGAACTGGGGAGCAGTTGTATTATTTGGTTACACTGGAAAAATAAAGTCCACTGACAATAAGAAAAGAAATTTTTCAGTATTGTTTTGTTATCACTGAAACTAGTTGAGTATAGTTATAACTATACTATGTTTTATTTGCATTTATCTAGCAAAGCAAATTAGATTACCATTGCTACGTATTTTGGTTAATTTTACTGACATGTAGATTGATTCAGTCTAATTAAATTAATAAAGTAAAAAGAATATATTCAACCTCTAATGAGAGGTATATGCTGACCTATTTCTCTATACTATAAAAATCTTGAATGATAGGATAATTCTGTACTTACACTATGAGTACAAGTTCAGTGAGAGAAACAATCACTCTTGGTATTTTGAGTAAAAAGAGATTTTATACAGGCAATTAGGCACTAATAAAATTGTTTCAGTATCTGTAAGAGCAGTGAAAACTATGTATCCAGGATGAGTTCTGTAAAATCAAAACAACAGACTCACCTAGGAATCTATGATCTATGAGACTGCAACACAAGTCGTGAAATCAAGAACATACATCTTTAGCTGCAATCCCAAAGCTGGAATCAAGAATCTTTCCTTCTGGTCCCAAACAGGATCAACCCAAAGAGGACCACACCAAGATACCTTGTGATTAAAATGGCAAAAATTAAAGATAAATGTAGAATGTTAAAATCAGCAAAGGAAAAGCAACAAGTTACATACAAGGGAATTTCCATAAATCTATCAGCTGATTTTTCAGCAGAAAGTCTGCAGGCTGGAAGGGAGTGGCATGATATATTCAAAGTGATAAAAGGGAAAAAACTACAACCAAAAATACTCTGCCCAGTAAGGCTTTCATTCAAATTTGATGGAGAGATCAAAAGTTATACAGACAAGCAAAAGCTAAAAAAGTTCAGCGTCACCGAACCAGCTTTACAAGAAATGTTAAAGGAACTTCTCTAAGTAAGAAAGAAAAGGTCACAACTAGAAACATAAAAAATTACAAAAGGAGAAATCTCATTGACAAAGACAAATATACAGTAAAGATGGTAAATCAGTCACATATAAAGTTAGTAGGAAGGCTAAAAGATAAAAGTGGTAAAATCATGTACTGGGTCGGCCAAAAATTTGTTTGGGTTTTTCCGCAACGTCTTACGGGAAAACCCGAATGAACTTTTTGGCTGACTCAATATACCCACAATAAGTATTTAACATATACACAAAATAAAAATATATAAAATATGATGTCAAAAACAGTAAACGTTGGGGGTGGGGGAGTTAAAATTGTTAAAATGTGTTTGAACTTAAGAGAACAGCAACTTAAAATAATCACATTACATATAGATTGCTATGAACAGTCTGTGGAAATATAGTCAATAACTATGTAATATCTTTGTATGGTGACATATTGTAACTAGATTTATCATGGTGATCATTTTGAAATGTATAGAAATATCAGATCACTTTGTTGTGTAACGAACTAACATAGTGTTGTAGGTAAATTATACTTCAAAAACAAATAAAAAAGAGATCAGATTTGTGTTTACCAGAGGCAGGGGATGGGGACAGGGAGAATTGGATGGTGGTGATTAAAGGTAGAAATTTCCATTTATAAGAAAAATAAGTACTAGGGATACATTGTAAAACATGATAAATATAATTAACACTGCTGTATGTTACATATGAAGTTGGTAAGAGAATAAATCCTAAGCTTTTTCATCACAAGAAAAATTTTCTATTTCTTTAATTTTGCATCTATATGAGATTATGGATATTCACTAAAATTATTGTGGTTTGTATTTCATGATATATGTAAGTCAAATCATTATACTGTACACCATAAACGTATACAGTGTTGTATGTCAATTATATCTCAATAAAACTGAAAGAAAAAAAGGAATCTTTCCTTCTGCTGCTGCTGCAATTGCCTCTCAGACTCCAATTTTGAACTCAAACTCTGTAGAGAAAACTTTCATCAACTTGCTTAACAGAAGAAAAAGAGCTAAAATAAAGAAGGGAGTGGAAGATGGCTTTCATTTCATTTCTGATTCCACACCTCATGAGATTTCATCTAAGTGGAAACATGAGTTTTCACCTAGAATCCAAGCTACAGAGTCTTGCATTTAGTTTTTAATATTTTACCTTTTGCAGTATGTGATGACACCTTAGAAAATAATTGAATAAGAGATCCACAAGAATGTAATTACTTATCCTCTAGAATGTAAAGGGCATAAGGGCAGGAATTTTTACCTCTTTTGTACATTTTATATCCTCAACCTCAAGAACACTCACTGGCTCATAGTAGACACTCAATAAATATTTGTTAAATTAGTGATTATTTTGTTGAATCCCCAATGTCTAGTACATTATATGGCACATACTCACTAAATATTTAGCATTAACGTTGCTTTTTACCACGTTTTTTGTTAATTTCCCATAATCCATAGCAAACATACACCCAACACATACACATACACAATTTTAAAACTAAATTGAGAATACCATTCTATTACCTATGTTAATAAATTTACTGTTTGGTCCTTTTATTTAACATGATGTGTCAAAACAAATTTCTCATTTCCCTTATATTCTCAATGCCTTTATCCACTTCTTCCCCTGTCTGTGATACAGTGTTTCCTTGAACATTTAATATGACCTCTACACTGCTAAATTCTCTTTTAAGTGTTCCTCTCCCCTTCTAAATTCTTCTGCTGTCTGATAACAACTTTTACTTTCATGCCTTGACCTACCATTTCCCACACACCCCTCTCAAGATGCATTGCTGCTTCAGACCACCCAAAATCTCAGATCTCTACCAGGCTTCTACCTGCAGCATATCTCTGTGTTGACACTTCATTAAAGTGATACTGATCAGGTAGCCTATGCTCTAGAAACATGTACCATGTGGTTGTAGCCTCCTATTGTCCTATTAATAGTAGCTGGCATTGCATTAAGGAAAGACCTAGCAGTCCAAAATCTACTTTTCTGTTGAGTTGTTTCCTGACTTTTTCTTTTTCCAGTTTTTATTTGAGGATATATGGTAGATATTTTTACATGCCACCTAAATTTCTATTCAAAACTGAAGGATTTAATTCCCCAGTTGTTGGTACTGTCAGCAGACAACACTCGATTTTCATAAATTGCTCATGACTAGAGAGAGCCGCCTCACACACCTTCTTTTGATAGCCTATTTCTAGTGACTGTTCAGTGACAGAATATGAAGACACCTCTCTTGTCCCAATGTAAGACACCTCTGAAGAGAGAGCTCCCAATTTCAGAGCTCCCTGTAGGGTTATATAAGATCACTGTAAGACTAAATCACAACCCTATGTGTTTTTCTCCAGTCTCCCCTCCCCCTCTTCCACAGATGTTAGTCCTAAAATATATATGTTTCTAATAAATATCCTGTATAATAATCTCTGAATCTGAGTTTGCTTCCCAGGGAATTCAACCTACAAAAGATCAAAATATTTTCATATTTGAGGAGCTCGGATAATTTGGCATGTACTGCTAAATAGACGTAGCTAGTAAATAATTATATTAAGTGAGATTATAGCACTAAAAATAGAACTTGAAAACAAAATTCTATGATTAAATGCTAAACAAGATCATGTAGACTAAAATTGACATAGAAATTCAGAGAAGGAAAAAAGTATTGAAGGCTGTCAGATTCAGAGAGATTTTTATGGAACAGAAATATTGAGCTCAATCTTGATAAGTGGACAGGATTTTGATAGATGAAAGGAATGAAGAGCATTCCAAGCAAGGTAAACATTGCTGAAATGAGTAGTGGGCCTGGTGAATTTCTGGTATTCTTTATCCTTTAATCTGAGAGTGACTTGGGAAGGTGACAATCAAATAGCTCTTATTCAGTGTTTTTGAAGTATATTTTTATGATTTTTTCCCCCTGAATAGCCCTGAATTTGATTGTGTCTCTTATCACAGTTTCTGTGAAATCTTTAGATTTAATGAGCTTATTACTGGTTTAAGTAAGCTGCCACTGGAGAGCTGTCAACCTAAAATAATCTCACATGTTCTCACTTGAAGAACTCTCCCAGGAAATGGATGATCAAGGAAATGATTACCCTTAAAATAAAAGTGTTTAGTGAAATTCTAAAGGGAGAGTGTGTCCATAGTCCTTTATCAGTATAATTTTTTCAGCCTAGACCATGTCTTGAGCAATTAAGCCACAACTAAATATATTCAGATTGACATTAAAACATGGGTAACACCCAGAATCAGTTTTGACATAGTCTTTATAGCTAAAGCTTCTGTTTCTTAGGGAGTCCACATTTCCAAAAGAAAATTAGGGAAACTAGTCCTATCTTCAGGTACAGAAGAAGGGATAAAATGGGGCAATTTGATATTTGACATTTTTATTATTACATGTTCCACCAGTTAAACAGTCATTTTAATTTTCATTAAACAATAGACATCTTTGCTAGCCTCTTTATATTTTAGGATATATGTAAAAAGATAAATAGAGAAACTCTCAATCAGTAATAGTGTTTCACTATGGCAGGCATTAGGAAACAAGAGGTTGCTGTGATAAGGCTTTTTATATAATTCTTAAGACTTAATCATTTACTCAGCTTCTCCCTTGAACAGATAGCTAAAGCAGGACAAACGAAATAAAGTTGAGGCCTGGTCCAAAATAAGTCATTACTACCTCATGTATCGTCAGCCAGATATACACAAAGAATTAAGAGAATCTTATCCTAAGACTACAAGGCAAAGAATGACAGCCATTGACACTACATTCCTTTTTTGTCAACTTCACTGAAGCAGGCTTCTGGCACTTGTCTCTGCTTCGTTGAAGCCATGTGGGTGAGTTAGGTAAGTATGAGATAACTGTTCCATATTATCCAATTCATCTAGCTAAATTTCAGGACCCCTGTATACCTTTGCTTCTCAAAACACATAAATGTAATCATCATCTATAGACATTTTAATTTCACTGAAATCAGTGCAATACAATAAAAAGTAATAAATATTCACAGTGTGATTACTTTTTGCACAGCATTCTCTAGATATCATGGAGGGCAAAAAGAAGTAGAAATAAATGGAACTTACATAAAAATTAAGACATTCTAAAATTCACACAATTCTATACTCTAGGCTTTCTAAGATGGAAAAAAAAAACAAAACAACTAAATATACATAAGTCAACTTCTATGAAACCACATTGAAAATTGTCTTCAGATTATAACTGTTTAAGACAAAAACCATTTTTTTAATAGCTCTTAAAAATGTGGGGGAAATATATATAGTAATCATAGAAACAAAACAGCATAAGGTCGAAAAGGCTCTATTATCTACTATTTACATCAATATTATGAGTTAAATGTGTTGTTTTCCCTTCACAGGTGAGAAAACTCTAAGGATAGAGGTTTAATAACTTTCTCAAGGTGACAGAACTAATATGTTTCAGAGCTGGGATTCGAACCTCATTACCCCAGCTCCCTGAGTACATGCTCTTAACCTCTGCTCTGTGTTGCCATTTTATTGTCTCTATATCAACACAATATAAATAAAGCTACAATGTTAAGAAAGTAAACTACAACTATTTTGTTAAATATGATTCTTCTTTTGATACTGCACAAAATGCATTTAATCATTCTATTCAGCTAGATATAGGTAGTTTAAATTCTTAAATGATTTTTCATTTAACAATTATCTAGTGGTCCATATATGTTATAAGTTATCTGGTAAAAGAATCACTACTTCATAAAATACAAAGAAACTTTAAAATGAACTAATCCAGGGCTTCCCTGGTGGCGCAGTGGTTGAGGGTCCACCTGCCGATGCAGGGGACGCGGGTTCGTGCCCCGGTCCGGGAGGATCCCGCATGCCACGGAGCGGCTGGGCCCGTGGGCCATGGCCGCTGGGCCTGCGCGTCCGGAGCCTGTGCTCCACGACCGGAGAGGCTACAGAAGTGAGAGGTCCGCGTACCGCAAAAAAAATAAAAAATAAATGAACCAATCCATTTATAGTCTGTCCAAATGGATTAAGTTACTTACCAGAAACTATAGTGTTGGTTAATAGAATCATTACTAGATTTTAGGTCTTGTAACTTATAACCCAATGATTTTTCTAGTTTTCTATGATATTGCTATTAATATAGAAAGCAATAGAAATTCAAAATCATATTCCTACATGTGTAAATAGGCATTTGATAATGTTTGCTGTGATGAACAAATGATAAACTGTGTTTCATGCCTTCTCTAATTTGTTTCTTGGGAGTCTGTATCTCACTGCTGGAATTTTAAAGAAATTTTGAATTCAAATTACTGTTGCTAATGGCTTATTTTCCACTTGAATGTGTTATATTGATATGCTCAAGAAATGGGGTATCACTATGGAAATATGAGGAGAACAATTTTGATAATCTTGACATAGGGGCCATTAATCATTTATATTAACATAAATCAGTTAACTGAGTAGTTGGATATTATGTAACTTATCATTTCAGGAATACAGTGATTTCCATACTATTTAAAATTCCCAGAGAAGAATCTAAGATTATTATCACTTATACATCTGTTCAGTAAAAATTATTCTGCAGTGTTTAAATATTAGCTTCACTTGGGGAAATATAAGGCATCTATGAGTTTTCAAACTGTGTTTAGATCTGTTTCCCTACTTTCAAAATTAGCTTATACACTCCCTCTGTAAAATATTGTATTTTATTTGATAATAAAATTGAATTATTTTACTGCTAATTAAAATTTCAAATATCAGTTTTCTTAAACAAAAACCTATGTGTATCCCTCAAAGCATCAATTCTTTATCTACATTCAGTCCATAAATTCTAATCTTTTATGTAATATAGCACAATGTCATTTTTATCAGAACTAAACTTATTTTAATTTTCAAAGGTAAAATTGTGACATGTTCTTGATTCTTTTAAATATCCTTCTTGATCTTGAATATAAACTACTCTCATCATCCCTTTCCCATCACATCCTAGAAAATATCATTTTCTACATTCTCCACATTGTCTGAAATAGCTAAGAGCTAATGTATTTATTCTCATACTTTAACTGCAAAAGAAATGTTGGCCTTTTAATTTAATAATAAAAACTATTTTTTAAGCAAGTCAGAGAGATACATGTGCATATTTGAGTTTGGTGGATGAGCATTACTTTTGAAAACATAGGTCATAAAAGCACTTTGGATTAGTTTCATTCCTGACAATTGATAAAAAGGGATGGTAGAAAACAGCACAGTGGGACTTTTTAACGATGGTAACTGATGTCTCAAATTAAACTTCATGTCAAAATATCCTTCAAGAAAATGATAGATGACACATGATCTGCAAATTACTGCTCAGCAATCTCTTTGTTTCATGGCAAAGTTCACGGTACCTTTCTTAAAGTTGGTCTTGGGTATAAGCACAGCATTTACAAATATCCCAAAAACTAGATTGAATATCACTCCTTTCTTCTCTCTTAAATTTTGGGTATTCTTAAAAGATAATTTCTGTTTTATAAACCAACACAGAATAATTGTACAAATATATTTTTGTGAAATATGTTATACTTTTACAACCCAAATTTCCTAACATGATGGTCTATATAATATATTCAAGATTATTATATAGTAAAAAAGGAATCTTTCATCTGTCATTATAAACAAGTATAATTTTTTTTTCTTTCTGAGAGATTTTTTACTCTTAATTGCAATGATGGCCTTTTAAAATGAGATTTAAAATTTTTATTGAATATTCCTAAATGTACTGACTTTGCCATTAGTAAAATGGTGAAACATCACTTTTGCAAAATAGTTAGTGTTGAAAATTGTTTTCTAAATGATTTCTAAAAAAAGAAATACATTTTCTTAAATATAATAAATGCATATTTTGGTCATAATAGCTGTATCTCTTAAAATCTTGCTAAATTTTCCATTTATATTTTCTAAATAGTCCTTCTTCCACGTTTTGGTATATGACTTGTTCAGCTTGCTGTACTTTCACAATGTTTTTTCTTTATTATTCTGAAGGCTTAAGAATTCCTTATATTTCATGTATATTTGTGGCTTTGAGGTTGTGAGTCTCTGTCATAGGCTCCTTAGACTTCTGTTCTAGAACAGCTTGTTTGCTTGTTTGTTCTTTTCTTCAAACCTATGTTCATCTTCTTTTTTTTTTTTTTTTTGGCTGCACAGCAAATGAGTTCTTAGTACCCTGACCAGGGATCAAACCCACACCCGCTGCACTGGAAGTGTGAGTGTGAAGTCTTAACCACTGGACCACCAGGGCAGTCCCCCTATGTTCATCTTTTATTTAACTTCTTGCATCTCAGAAACACCTTATAATCAATGTATTCAATAATCAGTTTACCATGCATCTTTAGCTACAGTTGCTTTTTCTCTTTTTTCTTGGTGTTTCTCTCATAAATGAAACACTGTGGCAAACAGAAAAACTGACTGGTGTCAAACAAGGTACAATCTTCCCACATAAGACTCTTGGTCTCAAGGCAGCCACATCAAGATGGGAGAGAAACATGTGGATGTTAAAGAAAGGAATCAAATGCATTTGAGAACCACAGCAAGAGAAGAAAATTTGAGAACAATTACCTGTGCAAGAAACTAACTGAGAGTGAATAAATCAGAAGCCAATTAAAGACCCATATTACCTAAGAAATAATGAGCCAAGACTAAAAATGCCCTTTACCTCTTTGAGCTGTAAAGCAGCTTTCAGGCCACCAAACTGTGGGTGAGAGAAAGGCTTCATTCAAAGACAGATGAGCCATGGAGAGCGTGTTTTTTCTTTTTCTTCTTTTTTCTTTTGTCCTGCACAGGACAAAAGAGATTACGTGGAGATTTACATGGAGATTTTCCTGCCCTTTCAAAAGTCTGTGGTCTTCTGCCAGCGTTCAGTAGATATTCCATGAGAATCGTTCCACATGTAGATGTATTTTTGATGTATTTGTGGCAGGAGGTGAGCTCCATGTCCTACTACTCCACCATCTTGATTGTTCCCCTGCAAGGAAAGCATGTTTTCCAACACCTTTTCAGATGAGCCCAAAGTATATAATCGCAAAGAAAAAAATCTCAGAGGGTGGAGCCAGGGCACTAGGGAAAATCAGACAAAGCTTCAGGAGAGGAGAATCAGGATCTGCTCAAGACAACTTCTCACTGCAAATGTGTTTTTAATTTTATTATTTTGATCACCATTTCCAGTGAAAAATTAAGGTTTAAATAAATAATATTTTAAGCTTTTATTTAACTTTATTGAATTGATAATACAGGTATCCTCACAACTTTATGAAAGTTATAAAGGAGTAGCCATAATTTTTCAATGAAGAAAACACAAAAATATTTATTATTTATCATCCTGAAAATTTTTCCACCAAGTCTTGGGAATACAACTCCTCACAATCACATTTTTGAGAAATGGAGTCCTCATTTTTTTTTAAGCTAAATTGCTATGTATATGAATATGAATTAATATCAGGATAAATTACATGGATGAAAAAATGAGCTAAAAGCTATTACAAAGGTTTTCATCACTTTTGAGGTGACATTCTATAGTGTGAGAATGACACCATCACTTTTGGGAAGTGCCAAGAAAGACAAAAAAAAAACAAGTTCTCACTCAAGCTCACACTAATTTTGTTCTGCCTACTCATGAAATTAGTGGACATATCAATATTGTTAGCACCCAAAATGACAGCAGGACCCAGAAGACATCCCTTGATACTTCAGGTTCTAGTATAAATTGAAAGTAATTCCGCTAGAACTGTATGGCAGACACCTTGCTTTCCTACAAATAGAGCATTTTCAGTATCACCACACAGATGTGTCAGCATTTATCAAGGCCTTGGGAATACAGTCCATGGTGAAAAATTGACATAACTTGATTCTTAAAGACCATCAAATTTTGACTTTCTTTATACAAATGTACAGCATCTGTGAGGAAATAGGGTCTGAAGAGATTCTAAATAAAATGTGTCACAATTTCATCTGTGGCCAGGACTATAGAATGAATTTGGTATCATAGAGCCATCTAGGGTTCAGTAGAAGGAGAAGCCCCAATGTCCTCTACATTAATTTTTTGTCACAGATGCTACAGATTTTGAGTTAACCTTATAACACATATAACCTTTCAAGGAATGATTAGGTATCCTTGAAGGTTCCTTTACATCCTAATCAGACTCCGTTTATAATGTACTTCTCAGAAACACTTCTTTAGCATATTGAAAAAGAGGCATAGAATGTGATCATCTGCTGATGAAAAACTACTGGGTATCACACACATTATGTCAATGAACTGAATATTCTGGAGTCTACATTTATAAGAAGCAAATAATATGGGTAGAGAAACACTTTTGAAAAAATATGCCTTCACATAAATATATATTTGGATTTCTCTTCAGATAATTTTAATATTTAGGGATTAAATTGGTTTTAAAGTGATTAGAGAGGAGGTTTCAAGATGGCAGAAGAGTAAGACGTGGAGATCACTTTCCTCCCCACAAATACGTAAAAAATATAGCTACATGTGGAACAACTCCTAAAGAACAGCTACTGAATGCTGGCAGAAGACTTCTCAAAAGGCAAGAAACACTCCATGTACCTGGTTAGGGAAAAAGAAAAAAACAGACACAGAAAAATAGGGATGGAACCTGCACTTCTGGGAGGGAGCTGTGAAGGAGGAAAAGTTTCCACACACAAGGAAGCCCCTTCACTGGAGGAGACTGGGGGTGGGTGGGGGTGAAGTTTCAGAGCCACAGAGGATAGTGCAGCAACAGGGTGCAGAGGGCAAAAAAGAGAGATTCCCACACAGAGGATCAGTGTTGACCAACACTCACCAGCCTGAGAGGCTTGTCTGCTCACCTGCCGGGGCAGGTGGGGCTGGGAGCTGAGGCTCAGGCTTTGGAGGTCGGATCCCAGGGAGAGGACTGGGGTTGGTTGCATGAACACAGGCTAAAGGGGGTTAGTGCACCACAGGTAGCTGGGAGAGAGTCCAGGAAATAGTTTGGAACTGCCTAAGAGTCAAGAGACCATTGTTTTGGGGTGCACAAGGAGAAGGGATTCAGAACACTGCCCAATCGAGCTCCAGAGATGGGGGCAAGCCATGGCTATTGGCACAGACACCAGAGATGGGCATGAAATGCTAAGGCTGCTGCAGCCACCAAGAATCCTGTGTACAAGCACAGGTCACTCTCCACAGATCTCCTCCTGGGAGCTTGTGCAGCCCGCCACTGCCAGGGTCCTGTGATCCAGGGACAACTTCCCTGGGAGAATACAAAGTGTGCCTCAGGCTGCTGCAAAGTCATGCCAGCCTCTGCCATTGCAGGCTTGCCCCGCATTCCATACCCCTCCCTCCCCCCAACCTGAGTGGGCCAGAGTCCACTAATCAGCTGCTACTTTAACCCCATCCTCTCTGAGCAAAGAACAGACACCCTCAGGTGACCTATACACAGAGGCAGCACCATATCCAAAGCTGAACCCCAGGAGCTGTGCAAACAAAGAAGAGAAAGGGAAACTCTCTATGCAGTCACAGGAGTAGTAGATTAAATCTCCACAATCAACTTGATGTATGCTGCATCAGTGGAATACCTGAATAGAAAATTAATCATCCCAAAATTGAGGTGGTGGACTTTGGGAGCACCTGTAGACTTGGGGTTTGCTTTCTGCATCTAATTTGTTTCTAGTTTTATGTTTACCTTAGTTTAATATTTAGAGCTTATTATCACTGGTAGATTTGTTTATTGACTTGGTTGCTCTCTTCCTTTATTATATATATATAGTTTTTTTCTCTTTTTGTGAGTGTGTCTGTGTATGCTTGCTTCTTTGTGTGATTTTTGTCTGTATAGGTTTGCTTTTACCATTTGTCCTAGAGTTATGTCTGTCGATTTTTTTAAGTGTAGATTTTAGTGCTTGTTATTACTGGTGGATTTGTT
The DNA here is from genome assembly GCF_937001465.1 of Orcinus orca. Lineage (NCBI taxonomy): Eukaryota > Metazoa > Chordata > Mammalia > Artiodactyla > Delphinidae > Orcinus > Orcinus orca. Next base: position 41,524,697 of record NC_064576.1, on the reverse strand, counting down.
TATGGGTTTGGTTGTTCTCTTCTTTTTTTTTTTTTTATCTTACCGTTAGATTTTTTAGGTTAATAACTTTATTTTATTATTATTTTTTCCCTTTTCTTCTGAACTGTGTGGCTTACAGGGTCTTGGGGCTCTGGCCAGATGTCAGGCCTGAGCCTCTGAAGTGGGAGAGCTGAGCTCAGGACATAGGACCACCAGAGACCTCCTGGCCCCATGTAATATCAATCGGTGAGAGCTCTGCCAAAGATCTCCATCTCAATGCTAAGACTCAACTCCACTCAATGACCAGCAAGCCCCAGTGCTGAACACCACATGCCAAACAACTAGCAAGACAGGAATTTAACCTCACCTATTAGCAGAGAGGCTGACTAAAATCATAATAAGTTCACCCCAAAACACACCACCAGACATGGTGTTGCCCACCAGAAAGAAAAGATCCAGACTCAACCATCAGAACACAGGCACCAGTCCCCCCCACCAGGAAGCCTACACAACCCAATGAACAAAACTTACCCACTGGGGGCAGACTCCAAAAACAACAGGAGCTATGAACTTGCAGCCTGTGAAAAGCAGACACCAAAACAGTAAGTTAAGCAAAATGAGAAGACAGAGAAATACACAGCAGATGAAGGAGCAAGGTAAAAACCCACCAGACCAAACAAATGAAGAGAAAATAGTCAGTCTACATGAAAAAGATTTCAGAGTAATGATAGTAAAGATGATCCCAAATCTTAGAAATAGCATGGAGAAAATACAAGAAAAGTTTAACAAGGACCTGGAAGAACTAAAGAGCAAACAAACAATGATGAACAACACAATAAATGAAATTAAAAATTCTCTAGAAGGAATTGATAGCAGAATAACTGAGGCAGAAGAACAGGTAAGTGACCTGGAAGATAAAATAGTGGAAATAACTACTGCAGAGCAAAATAAAAAAAATAATGAAAAGAATTGAGGACAGTCACAGAGACCTCTGGGACAATATTAAATGCACCAACATTTGAATTATAGGAGGCCCAGAAGAAGAAGAGGAAAATAAAGGGATGAGAAAATATTTGAAGAGATTATAGTTGAAAACTTCCCTAATATGGGAAAAGAAATAGCTCCTCAAACCCAAGAAGCACAGAGAGTCCCATATAGGATAAAACCAAGGAGAAACATGCCAAGACACATATTAAACAAACTATCAAAAATTAAATACAAAGAAACAATATTAAAAGCAGCAAGGGAAAAGCAACAAATAACATAAAAGGGCATCCCCACAAGGTTAACAGCTCATCTTTCAGCAGAAACTCTGCAAGCCGGAAAGGAGTGGCAGGACATATTTAAAGTGATGAAAGGGAAAAACCTGCAACCAAGATTACTCTATCCAGCAAGGATCTCATTCAGATTTGACAGAGAAATTAAAACCTTTACAAACAAGCAAAAGGTAAGAGAATTCAACACCACCAAGCCAGTTTTACAACAAATGCTAAAGGAACTTCTCTAGGCAGGAAACACAAGAAAAGGAAAAGAACTACAATAACAAACCCCCCAAAAATAAGAAAATGGTAATAGGAACATACATATTGATAATTACCTTAAATGTATATGGATTAAATGCTCCAACCAAAAGACATAGACAGGCTGAATGGATACAAAAACAAGACTGTATATAAGCTGTCTACAAGAGACCCACTTCAGATGTAGGGAAACATACTGACTTAATGTGAGGGGATGGAGAAAGATGTTCCATGAATTTGGAAATCAAAAGACAGCTGGAGTAGCAATTCTCATATCAGACAAAATAGACCTTAAAATAAGGACTATTACAAGAGGCAAAGAATGACACTACATAATGATTAAGGGATTAATCCAAGAAGAAGATATAACAATTGTAAATATTTATGCACCCAACATAGGAGCACTGCAATACATAAGGCAAATAATAACAGCCATAAAAGGGGAAATTGACAATAACACAATCATAGTAGGGGACATTAACACCCCACTTTCACCAATGGACAGATCATCAAAAATGAAAATAAAGAAGGAAACACAAGCTTTAAGTGACACATTAAACAAGATGGACATAATTGATATTTATAGGACATTCCATCCAAAACAACAGAATACATTTTCTTCTCAAGTGCTCAAGGAACATTCTCCAGGAGAGATCATATCTTGGGTCACAAATCAAACCTTGGTAAATTTAAGAAAATTGAAATCATAATCAAGTATATTTTCCAACAACACGCTATGAGACTAGATATCAATCACAGGATAAAAAACTGTAAAAAAAAAAAAAAAAAACACATGAAGGTTAAATGATACACTACTAAATAACCAAGAGATCAATGAAGAAATCAAAGAGGAAATCAAAGAAAACATGATAAACCAAAACTTATGGGATGCAGCAAAAGCCATTGTAAGAGGGAAGGTTATAGCAATACAATCCTACCAGAAAACAAGAAAAATCTCAAATAAACAACTTAATCTTACACCTAAAACAATTAGAGAAAGAGGAACAACAACAAAAAAAAAAACAAAGTTAGCAGAAGGAAAAAATCATAAACATCAGATCAGAAATAAGTGAAAAAGAAATGAAGAAAATGATAGCAAAGATCAACAAAACTGAAAGCTGGTTCTTTGAGAAGAAAAACTAAATTGATAAACCATTAGCCAGATCATCAAGAAAAAGGGAAAAGACATATCGATAGAATTAGAAATGAAAAGGCAGAAGTAACTACTGACACTGCAGAAATACAAAGGATCATGAGAGATTACTACAAGCAACTGTATGCCAATAAAATGGATAACCTGGAAGAAATGGGAAAAATTCCTTGGAAAGCACAACTTTCAGAGGCTGAACCAGGAAGAAATAGACAATATAAACAGACAAATCACAAGTACTGAAATGAGACTGTGATTAAAAATCTTCCAACAAACAAAAGACCAGGAACAGATGGCTTCACAGGCGAATTCTATCAAACATGTAGAGAAGAGCAACACCTACCCTTCTCAAACTGTTCCAAATATACCAGAGGGAGTAACACTCCCAAACTCATTCTACGAGGCCACCATCACCCTGATACCACAACCAGAGAAGATGTCACAAAAAAAGAAAACTACATGCCAATGTCACTGATGAATATGGTTGCAAAAATCCTCAACAAAATGCTAGCAAACAGAATCCAACAGCACATTAAAAGGATCATACACCATGATCAAGTGTGGTTTATCCCAGGGATGCAATGATTCTTCAGTATACACAAATCAATCAATGTGACACACCATATTAACAAACTGAAGGATAAAATCCACATGATCATCTCAATAGATGCAGAAAAAGCTTTTGACAAAATTCAACATTGATTTATGTTAAAAACCCTCCAGAATGTAGGCATTGAGGGAACTTACCTCAACATAATAAAGGTCATATATGACAAACCCACAGCCAACATCACTGTCAATGGTGAAAAACTGAAATAATTTCCACTAAGACCAGGAACAAGACAAGGTTGCTCACTCTCACCACTATTTTTTTTTTGCAGTATGTGGACCTCTCACTGTTTTGTCCTCTCCCATTGCAGCACACAGGCTCCAGACACGCAGGCTCAGCGGCCATGGCTCATGGGCCTAGCTGCTCCGTGGCATGTGGGATCTTCCCAGACCGGGGCACACACCTGTGTCCCCTGCATCGGCAGGCAGACACTCAACCACTGTGCCACCAGGGGAGTCCTCACCACTATTTTTTAACGTAGTTTTGGAAGTTTTAGCCACAGAAATCCAAGACAAAAAAAATAAAATGAATCCAAATAAGAAAAGAAGAAGTAAAACTGTCACTGTTTGCAGATGACATGATACTATGCGTAGAGAATCTTAAAGATGCTACCAGAGAACTACTGGAGCTAATCAATGAATTTGGTAAAGTGGCAGGATACAAAATTAATGCACAGAAATCTCTTGCAATCCTATACACCAATGATGAAAATTCTGAAAGAAAATTAAAGAAACACTCTCTTTTACCATTGCAACAAAAAGAATAAAATACCTAGGAATAACCCTACCTAAGGAGATAAAAGACCTGTACTCAGAAAACTATAAGACACTGATGAAAGAAATTAAGTGTGATACAAACAGATGGAGAGATATCCATTTTCTTGGATTGGAAGAATCAATATTGTGAAAATGACTATACTACCCAAAGTAATCTACAGATTCAATGCAATTCTTATCAAACAACTAATGGTAGTTTTCAAAGAACTAGAACAAAAAAATTCACAATCTGTAAGGAAACACAAAAGACTCTGAATAGCCAAAGTAATCTTGAGAAAGAAAAATGGAACTGGAGGAAAAACGAAGCTCTGTGACTTCAAACTATACTGCAAAGCTACAGTAATCAAGAGAGTATGGTACTGGCACAAAAACAGAAATGTAAATCAATGGAACAAGTTAGCCCAGAGATAAACCCACACACATATGATCACTTTATCTTTGATAAAGGAGTTAAGAATATACAAGGGAGAAAAGACACTGTCTTCAATAAGTGATTCTGGGAAAACTGGACAGCTACATGTAAAAGAATGAAATTAGAACACTCCCTAACACCATACACAAAAATAAACTCAAAATGGGTTAGAGACCTAAACGTAAGGCCAGACACTATCAAACTCTTAGAGGAAAACATAGGCAGAACACTTTATGACATAAATCACAGCAAGATCCTTTTTGACCCACCTCCTAGAGAAATGGAAATAAAAAAATAAATTAAAAAATGGGACCTAATGAAACTTAAAAGCTTTTGCACAGCAAAGGAAACCATAAACAAGATGAAAAGAGAACCCTCAGAATGGAAGCAAATATTTGTTAACAAAGAAACTGACAAAGGATTAATCTCCAAAATATACAAGCAACTCATGCAGTTCAATATCAAACAAACAAAAAACCCAATCCAAAAATGGGCAGAAGACCTAAATAGACATTTCTCCAAAAAAGATATACAGATTGCCAACAAACACATGAAAGGATGCTCAACATCACTAATTATTAGAGAAATCCAAATCAAAACTACAATGATGTATCACCTCACACTGGTCAGAATGGCCATCATCAAAAAGTCTACAAACAATAAATGCTGGAGAGGGTGTAGAGAAAAGGGGATCCTCTTGCACTGTTGCTAGGAATGTAAATTGATAGAGCCACTATGGAGAACAGTATGGAAGTTTCTTAAAAACCTAAAAAAAGACCCCACAATCCCTCTACTGGGCATATACCCTGAGAAAACCATAATTCAAAAATAGTCATGTGCCACAATGTTCATTGCAACACTATTTACAATAGCAGGACTTTGAAGCAACCTAAGTGTCCATCGACAGATGAATGGATAAAGAAGATGTGGCACGTATATACGATGGAATATTTCTCAAACATAAAAAGAAAGGAAAGTGAGTTATTTGTAGTGAGGTGGATTGACCTAGAGACTGTCATACAGAGTGAAGTAAGTCAGAAAGAGAAAAACAACTACCATATGCTAACACATATATATGGAATCTAAAAAAAAAAAAAAGTGGTTCTGAAGAACATAAAGGCAGGACAGGAATAAAGACACAGATGTAGAGAATGCACTTGAGGACACAGGAAGGGGGAAGGGTAAGCTGAGACAAAGTGAGAGAGTGGCATGGACATATATACACTACCAAGTGTAAAATAGATAGCTAGTGGAAAGCAGCCGCATAGCCACGTAGCACAGGGAGATCAGCTTGGTGCTTTTTGACCACCTAGAGGGAGACACAGAGGGAGGGGATATCTGGATATATGTATACGTATAGTTGATTCACTTTGTGATAAAGCAGAAACTAACACACCATTTTAAAGCAATTATACTCCAATAAAGATGTTAAAAAAATAAAGTGACTAGAAGTAAAGAAGTTGCCCTAACACATCTAAGGTTGTTTTAAAACCAGTTATTAAATCCAATAGTTGTGAAATTCTGTCATTAACCAATGTTCCCAGTCATTTATTTAACAAATGTTATTCATTAATTTAGTACCTATCAGATGCTAAGCATCATTCCAGGTGCTATAAGAACATAAATGAGTAGTATGGACAGAATTGTTGCCTTCAGTCTAGTAATGAATTCAGACAAAGCTAAGACAGCATTCACATTAGTATTATGGAGAAAAATATAGTCATGGATGAGTAAAGACATGCTCTGTAGTGGGTTGGAGCATGTGCTGTTTTATTTTGTGTTGTCAGAGAAGGACTGCTCTCTAAGGTAATACGTGAGGAGAGATGCAAAGAATGTGAAAGAGTAAGCCTGGTGGATGAGATATTTGAGCAAAGAGAGTTTCATAGCAAGGATAAAGACTCTGAGGAAGGGATGTGCTAACAGAGATCAAAGAAGGAGATGGTTAGTGTAACCCAAGAAGGATGTACAAGACAGGGATCGGGTGCTGGGTGAGCTAGTAGGAAATAAAGTCAGAAAAAAGCAGGTGTGAAGCTCCTTGGTAAAAGAGGCCATGGTAATACAAGCCACAGTAAAAGCTTTGCCCTTATACTGATTGTGGTGGGAAATCTGAACATAGAAACAATACTGTCTGATTTATATTTTAAAAGAATCCCTCTGGCTGCTTAGTTTGAGAATACGCTAGACTGGGGCAGGGACAATGGCCTGAAAAACAGTTTTGAAACTGTTCTAATAATCCAGGCTAAAGAAGCCAGTGGCTTGGACCAGGTCTGTGGCAGCACAAATGGCAGTACATGATCAGATTCTGGATATGTTTTGACATATGGTCAAATTTTTTTTGATAATATGAATGTATACTATTTAAAAATATTTTCAGAATTATATTCCTTTACAAGCTAAAATGCATCTCTCCTCAGTTTGTCTAAAATTATAGTTCAGAAAAATGGGGAAACAAGAAGGGTTTATTACCTATGGAAAGTGACCTGTAACATAGGAGAACACTCCCCTCTCCAGGGTCAGTGGTTTGTGCAAGAAGGAAAATAGAAATAGATGGAGGTGTAATGTAGTGTGTGAGCAGATGTCTCCATGCTGAAGCCTTGGAAGACAAATTTGCATTTCTTTATCTCAGTATATGGAAAGTGATTCCATTAAAAAGAACCCACAAGAGTTTGCATTAGTTGGTCTTTCATTTCTGGGTCACATGGATATTGTAACTTCTAAGTAGTATAATCCGTTAATTCAATAGTTTTTCAAAAGTGCATTCTCAGCCAGTCTAGATTAGCATGAACTGTATCTGGGAGATTCTTTAATTCATCACAATTTTAAAGCCTCACAAGGCTGTGACAACATGAATTGCATAATCTAGGTTTTCTTACTATGTGTTCAGAATGTCAGTGGCCAGTGGTTGTGAGTGCAATCTTGGAACAGGCCACACTGACCCATTAGCTATCATAAGCAATTCATAGATGCTCTGCTTTTGTTACAGGCTGAACCAGGGCAGGGCGTGTGTGGCATATAGAAAGGAGAGTTTCTGATTATTAAGGAAAAGTTCCTGGAGAAATTTCAAGAGCTAGATAGGACTCAGGATATTATAGTAGGCAAAACAAGTAGGGATGTAGGAATTTATTCAGAAAGGGTTAATTGTATTAATTCTATGTTGCAGAGAAACAAAGTTTCAAATAAGACCCAAATATAATGATCAGTTTGGCAACACTAAAAACAAAGTTTGGTCTTCAGCTAACTGGTATTGTGTTTATATTAGAAGCTAGGTTTCTCTCATGCTAATCCAACATGCACAGCTATATCAATGCAATCTCTGAAATCGGCCCCATTGGACAATATTGCTAACACAGGATGATGGCTTAGACTTATATCTAAGATATGAACATTACCTCCACCAAGATGCATGAATTATGAGGTTGGGGAGTTTATTTATTATGCATATTAAGAGAAAATCATTTCAAGAGAATTCTCAGAAACTTTCTTCACTAAGAGTAGGTGGTAGCTATTGATTTGTTTCAATCATCTCCAGAGCTGGGAGGAAGAAGGTGCTGCCTCCTGTTAGATTGATTCCTGGTCCCATGATGTAACTGTGTGCTTGTGATTATAAATCTTGTAGCATGTAGGAGTTTCCAAAACCTTGTCATATTTCAACCATGACTTTTTCAAACTGATTTAAGCAAACTTTAGTCCTATACCTGGCCTAACCCACTTCTCTGCCTAGCTTGTCAGCTGGCTTATAAAAATGTAATCAACTCATTCTCAGGGAATTTTATAAAGTGTTGCCTACTAGTTTTTACCACATCATGTAAAATGGTAATTCCACAAGTATACCTGGAGATTCTCTTCAGGCCTTTTTAGTATTTCAGCCTTGGCCTCAGAGCAGTTAAGAGACTGCTAATAATGATGTGACTTGCAGTCTGTAAGTAAATTACCCTACTGTGCCCAGATGAAATGCTGCCAACTACTGTGACACATGCCATAAATAGGGACCTGCTGTTTGTGGTAAAGTTGAGTAAAACTGGAGATTTCCCAAGCTTGGATCAATCACAGAATGAAGATAGGTGATGGGAATATAGAAGCTGAAATTATTCAGACATCAATTGAGGAAGAATGAATTTAAAAAATAAAATAAAAGTGATTCAAATCAGGAATGACTAAAGGTAAAAAGTTAATCTGAGCACAGGAATTAGACAAACAAAACAAGTTCAATTTGAGGAACTTTTGATATTGTAACAGGTGCAAATAAGCAGAAGCAAAATGGTACTCAGCAAAAGCCACAGTACTTTTTCAGATGCTATAGTCACTCAGTGTGCAGGCATTTCTTCTTCTGGACAATTTCAAAAATTCAAACAAACTTCTGATGAAGGACAGTCAGTATAGATAGCTTTACAATGTCCAAATTGAAAGTTTGATTTATTGGGTTAGTCTCCCCCTGCTTATGCTTCAGAAATAACAAGGTTGACTGTAAGATAATTTATCACTAACAAGATAGAATATTTTGTGTATTACTTGTTTATTTTGTTTTGTTTTGTTATTCCTGGCTTCTCATAGAAAGAACTCTCATGTTTTCACTGAAATTTCTCTCTTTCCAGAAGGTATCTCTCTGTCAGCGTGGACTAAACATTATTTTTCCTTCTAGTTTCTACAAAAAGGAATTGCTGTTTTCTTTTCCTAGACAAGAAAATAGAGCCCCCTCAAAAGTTCTCCCTAATTCCACACTTGCATAACCTCTTAGTTACTTCATTTTTACTTTTGTAGGTGTTTTTTCACAAACATTTCTTAACCAAATATTTTCCTACCTTGTCCACTCCTAGTTTTTCCAATCAACTTTGTGTGCTTTCTGCCAAGCAATACCCAGATCATTCAAAATTAGTATTTATAAATATCTGTGCTTGTATTTATCATAAAAGGGCAATAGTAAATAGCCTTTGGCAAGAATCTCCACCGTTAGGGAATGGCATTTGCTCTTTCTACTATCACTGATCTTTAAGACCCAAGAACTACTAGCTATTATTATGTATGATTTAATTCATTCACAGAATAACAAAATATAATCAGTTTTGGTTTTCAATCTCATATAAATTGATCATTTTTAAAGCTGTGTCACCCTATGATTCATTTTATTTATAATGCTCTTAGTAAAGCAGAACCACAATAAAGGGTGGCCAAAAGTTTTTGTTTTAGGAGATTAAAGTCATGGCTAATTAGCTAGTTTGCTGTAAAGATTGCCTATGAGTTTCCTAAACTGTTATTTCCAGAAATCTATCCTTCAGAGTCTGGGTTTCACTTTCAGGAGAGTAAATAAGCATGCCAATTTCTTTCTTTTTTTTTGTTCCTAGAAGGGTTCTTTAATTCAGAGCTTTAGGAAACAATAAAAGACTTAAAGGAGAACGATTGAACCAACATAGTAAAACCTTATATTCAGTTTTACTAATCAGTTAACTTACGCCCTGACACTGAATTACCTTGGGGAAGCTACTTAACATCTCTCAACTTCAGTTTTCTCCTGAGGATCATAATAGGAAAGAATACCTTACTCTTATATTGTGGATGAAGTGAAATAATGCACATAAAGTGCACCTAGCTTTTTAAAAGGCTAGTTATTTTTTTTCGTCATACATATCATGGAAAATATACTTTCTCCTCACTGAGAATTGGTGAAAACCATTAGCTGTGTACGATGCTAAGCATCTGATCTATGGTTCTCTTCTGATCTCTGGGTTCTGCGTACCATCTTTGGAGTCCCTCACAATGTTCTTATCCTGCCCCTAGGGGGGGTCGGATGCCTCCCAGGACTGGGGCTGAGAAATCTCAGGTGTTATCTGCAATATCTCAAAAGTCCCCATTCAATATCCAAGTCTTTGTCTCCAGCGGTAAATGATCTTCCAACTGTCCTCCAAAGTGCCCCTCTGAATGCCTGCCAAGGATTACTCATGTCCCTGAAAATGGTTTCTCTCTCATGCATCCTGCGGCTTCCTGGTCCTCTCTGATGGCTGCTAGTCTGACACCTCTGTGCCTGCTGCCAGGTCTGCGTCCTGTGCCCTGCTCTGCTGCGGGCATGGGGGGAACCAGATTCCATGACATTTCTGGTAGGAAGAGTCACCTCTGAGTTTGGTCACTGCTGAAAAGAATCCCCCATTGTGTGGCATGCAAACCACGATGCCATCTGTTTGGCTCCATTGAACATCGACCTGCTTGGCGACAGCAGCCAAGAGAGCTCACTTTTTAAAATGTCATTCCTGATTGGTGTGTTCTGCAAAATACTTGAGACAGAAGAAATCAGACTGATTTTATAGAGAGACACTCTGGGAGCAGGTGTTAGGATTAAGGATTACAGTGGCATCTCCCACCCCGTTACCAGCAAACACTTACATAGTGCCAGATACTGTTCTAAGCACTTTACGTATATGAATTCACTTAATCCTCAACAACATGACTGTGAGATAGAAACTAGTATTATCACCATTTTGCAGGTAAGCAATTTTAGGCATGGGGGTTAAATCGGTTGCCCATGGACACAGCTATTTGGTGGATGAGCAGGGAATCTAGTCAGAGGTGGCACTCCACTCCCTGTAAATGGTACATTTGAAATAAGATTACACGTGATCATTATAAATAATGCTTAATATTGGCCATTCTCAAGAGAAAAGAATGGAGCTGGATTAATCAGACGCCCTGATTTCAGACTATACTAAAAAGCTATAGTAATCAAGACAATATGGTACTGGCACAAAAACAGAAATATAGATCAATGGAACAGGATAGAAAGCCCAGAGATAAACCCACGCACATATGGTCAACTAATCTATGACAAAGGAGGCAAGGATTTATTTACACTGGAGAAAAGACAGTCTCTTCAATAGGTGGTGCTGGGAGAACTGGACAGCTACATGTAAAAGAATGAAATTAGAACACTCCCTAATACCATACACAAAAATAAACTCAAAATGGATTAGAGACCTAAATGTAAGACTGGACATTATAAAATGCTTAGAGGAAACATAGGAAGAACACTCTTTGACATAAATCACAGCAAGATCTTTTTTTTTTTTTTTTTGCGGTACGCAGGCCTCTCACTGTTGTGGCCTCTCCCGTTGCGGAGCACAAGCTCTGGACACGTAGGCTCAGCGGCCATGGCTCACGGGCCCAGCCGCTCCGCGGCATGTGGGATCCTCCCGGACCAGTGCACGAACTCGTGTCCTCTGCATTGGCAGGCGGGCTCTCAACCACTGCGCCACCAGGGAAGCCCAGCAAGATCTTTTTTGACCCACTTCCTCAGGCTAACTTCTGTAGCGGATGCCATGGCGACCCCACTGTGGTAGACAGCAGCCACCCACTTCCTCAGTTCCTTCCCCAGAGGTGGAGTCTATTTCCCCTGTTCCTTGAATCCAAATTGGCCTCATGACTTCCTTTGATGAGCAGAAATAGGCAGAAGGATCTTTGTGCAGGTTCCAAGGTTGGGCCTCAAGAGACCTTGCAGCTTCCACTTTTGCACTGAGAATGCTTCTTCCACCATTCAAGCCAGCTTGAAGCTGTCCTGATAGATCAGGGATCAGCAAACTTCATTGGATAGGTGATTTATGTAAGTTACTTAGACTTTCCAGGCCTCAGTTTTCTGATCTTTTGGGAGGTCTGAGGTCTTCTGCCAGCGTTCAGTAGGTGTTCTGTAGGAGTTGTTCCACGTGTAGATGTATTTCTGGTGTATCTGTGGGGAGGAAGGTGATCTCCGCGTTTTACTCTTCCGCCATCTTCCCCGCCAATTTCTGATTATTGAGGTTTCTCAGTAAATCAGTTCTTGCTAAAACTAAAAATCATGTTGAGAGGCAAACGAGACTAATCAGAGACTAATTATTATGCTTTAACTCTGCCTCAGAGTCAAAAACTTTTAGACCCTGCTAAAAAGTTTTTTGATAAAGATCAGAATATTAACAGAGAATAGTGGTGTTTTTCAGTCCACATACACAAATTCTTCTCAACTCTAATTGCATAGAATTAAAAGTGCATTAAAACTTTTATTTTTAGTGCTCACACTAGCTTTATGCATCTCAACAATTTCAGCTTCAAATTCTCCATGAACATATTACTGTGATATCAGACAGACTAGAGACTGATACGTCCAATGCATTAAATCCAATTGTAATTCACAATTCTCTCTCACTCACGATAGTCAATGAAGTTCTATAATCAACATTCCAAAGAGATTTCTAATACACTCATTTCTCTTCATCAAGTTGGTCACCACATTTGTTCAGTTCCTCATCACCTTGAATTTTTCAAAATTTTCTTAACTTGTCTTGTTGTCTCTATTCTTTGTACCAAACCAATCTTTCCTGAATTTAAGCTGATTTTCTAAGATATGACACTAGTCCCTATATACAAGTACTGTGGCAAATTTCAGTATTCTTCATGTCACAGATGGAGACTGCAGCTTTATTCCTATATAAACAGTGTTTCCCTATCTGGTCACAGCCCTCTCTCCCTAGGTTCAGCCCCTGCTGTTTCACCCCTCAGATAGTTTGCTTTAGTCAAAATCAGTTACGGCATTCCCAGAAAGTGCCAGGAATTTTCCATGCCTTTGTACATATTGTTATTTTCTTTCTTGTTTTAAAAATTTTTTATTGAAGTATAGTTGATTTACAATGTTGTGCTAGTTTCAGATGTACAACAAAGTGATTCAGTTATATGTGTATTTATAAATGTATATATTCTTTTTTAACATTCTCTTCCATTATAGGTTATTACAAGATATTGAGTATAGTTCCCTGTGCTATACAGTAGTTCTTTGTTGGTTATCTATTTTATACATAGTAGTGTGTATACCTTAATCCCAAATTCCTAATTTACCTCTCCCTACCCCTCTTCCTCCTTTGGTAACCATAAGTTTGTTTTCTATGTCTATGAGTCTGTTACAATTTTGTATAATTGCCACTGGGAAATGTGACACCAGGGACAGTGACAGTTACAAAGATGCATTAACATGGCTGCCTGAGACCATGGAACATTCAAAAATGGAGCTATAAATAATAAAAGAAGAAAGACTGGTATGGGGTAAAGCTAGCTCTGCAATAGTTGTGATTTGTCATAGACACCAAGGGAACATTAGGAATTAAACACTGGTAGTATGTATCCAGCCAGCTCAGTGGAGCACCTCACTGGACTACAGATACCAGATCTCATAGCCAGGAAAAATGGACTGTCTCTCCAAACCATGTTTAGTTCTATTAAGGTTAGTCTTCTTAAGAATAAAAATGCCTCTTTGCTGTTGCACTGGAATGGCAAAAGACAGTATCCAGGAAAGGAGTTGGATGGAAAACAATGTGCTAATTAGTTGGCAAATGATCAGAGGAAGGATCTCCTATTCTTGGAGGCTTGCATCTCTTTTACAAATATGAGGTAATGTGTATATACATATATGTGTGTGTGTGTGTGTGTGTGTGTGTATACACACACACACTTTGATTAAATAATATAATCCACATCACAAAGGATACATGAAAAACATCGGTAAAGACAGAAGCAACAGTGGCTAGACCTGCCTGAGATAGCCTCATGGAGGAGTTTACACTAGATTCTGGAAAAAAAAAAAAATTAATAGGCAAAGACATCTGATCATTATTCCAGGAAGTGGAAGTAATATGCCTGGGGATCATGTGGAAAAACATTGTATGAACAGGGAACAGTGGGAGTGTAGCACAGGGTGTATAGGATAGAATGGTTAAAGCTGAGATTGGAATGAGTGGTGGATTCTAGTTATAAAATAATTAGTCAATTTTGTTATGGCATTTAAAATGCATCTTTTCAGTGATGGAGCCAATGAAGGAAATTTAGTAGAGGAAGTAGCATAAGGTTATTGACTAGAGCTGGAGAGGATACAGGGAATAAGGCAAGTTAGGAAACTTACAATTGTCACAAAGAAAAATAATTAAAAGATTATACTAAGAGTTAAAGGAGGACATGAATTGTAGACATGAGCTGTAGGAATCTTCTATGGTGATAAAGAAATAATTCAAAGTATAAATTTTGCTTAAGTAAGTCACAGACAGCTAGACCATATCTATATCACTGTAACCTGTCCTCTTCTACTGCTTCATTTTATCCATGTTTGGGAAACTTCTCCTGAGCTTTGGTTTTCTTATATGCAGGACAAGTGTTTTGAACTATGTGATTTTGAATATTTTTTTAAGTAAATCAAATTGTTTTTTCCCCCAATCTATTGAACAGATAAAAAGTTGATGCATTTTAGGTGAGATAACAGAAAGAAACCCAGAAATCGGTCCCCTTTTCCCAGGGCAGTTTTTGTGGCATCCCTGGGAGAAACAAATTCTCACACATCCAGCTCTCCAATGGATTAGATAATTGCTAAGATCCTTCTAGCTCTATTATGCTATTATTCCTGGAGGATATGATTACTCCAGTGATTGATTTCTATTTTTACACAAGGTGAATATTCCCAGCAATAATGTCACTCACTAACTATGAAGTATGGTAACTTACATTAAGTGGGTGAAAAAAGCAATATGCAGTCATTTCCTTTTTGAGTTTCTGATTACACTGTATTGTAATTTGTCAATGAAAACACTCCAAGTTAAAACTACAGCTGAGTTATTTTACTGATTATAGAGTATGACAGGTTAGTCAAGTAAGGATTAAATGACCACTATGTGTTCTAATAGGTAAAACTGTGTGTAAAAGGGAAAAGAAAAACTGTAGTTACAGAGCCATTCTTTCCAGTAATTATTATGCATTAAGACCCATTATTTTTTAAGGTCTCTCCTAATTTGGTCTAAACAAAGCTATGTCATTATCAAAGACTAGGCTTGCTGTTCTATTCTCTGAGCAAAATGGCAAATTTTATCAAGTGATAAGGGAATAATTATAGGGACCAAGCACTCAGTCCAAGTTCTTCCACTTGAAATTGCTTAATATGATACTTTGATTCCTCCTAATTTTGACGTTTCCAGTGGTTTTACAAGTTCTATAGAAGCTTTGTTTACCGAATTTTAAAAAAAATTACCCCAAAATATGAAAGGGTTAAGTATATATAAAGAAGAAATGAATCATGATAACTTCATATCATAAATTTAACCGTACTTCCTATTTTAGAAAGTATATTTTTTACACAAAATTTAAGCAAAATGATCTAAGCAAGCATAAAAATATGAAGTTCAATATGAGTACACTATTTTGTTGAACAAGTAGGGTGTACAGAAAATAATGAGAGAAGAACCTGAAACTTTTCTATCACTCTCCATTTATCTTATTCTGTAAGATGAATGTTTCCCTATCTTTCTAGAAGAAAACTAGGATGCATTCTATATTCTTCTGATGATTCTCAAATAATAAAAGAGATTTTTAGGCACTTCTAGTCATAAAGACAACTTGACTTCAATAATTAACATGCATCTTTATTCTGGCTTGTTGTTTTCAACTCCTTGGTTGATGCCTAGATATCTGGAGGTACACCTCTAGTTGCTTTCTATTGAGGTTTCTCATCCCCTTAGCAAGCTGTCTTGAAGAGTTCTATGCAACCCATGCTAGCTCCCTACAGTTAATAGCTTTTATCTGGCACATGGGGTATGTGTTCTAAGCATCCTTTGCTCTGACAAACCATGGGATATGGGACCACTCCTAACCCAGCCACCTCTTCTTCTTTCATAGCCAGTTCATTTATAAAGCATTCATATTTTTTAATCATATTAATTCAGAGGAAGACCCTAGTTCACTATATCTTCCAAGTTCAAGGGAACATGAGGATTTGCCCCCTAGATCCCTGTCAAAGGGAAGAAATTGTGCCAGGTACCAATACATTTTCCAGCCGTTATCTATTTCAAGGTTTGTCTCAACTTCATAGAACAACTTTTACCAATGGGTCCCTTCCCTAAACAGCCTGCATCAGCCAGAGGTATAAAAATGCAGCTATTTTGAGCCTCTGCAGGACACCTCTGAAAAGCCATATTGTTACAGGTCTCTTGATGGGACTGACTGAGGGTTTGCAGGGCCTTCATTTCAGGATAACTTCTTCCCAGTCCTTCTTCATTTCCCTTTCTTTTCCACAAGAGCTCCTTTGATAACAACATTTTATCCTATGGTGTAACTGTGATATCTCAGAAATTACAAATAGTT
This sequence comes from Orcinus orca, assembly GCF_937001465.1. NCBI lineage: Eukaryota > Metazoa > Chordata > Mammalia > Artiodactyla > Delphinidae > Orcinus > Orcinus orca. The sequence continues at coordinate 41,508,127 of NC_064576.1, read as the reverse complement.
TATTATTGCTGTAGTATAGAGAGGAAAGGGTCGTGACAAAGGCTGGGACCAGATAGATGAGCAATAACTCTATAATGAAAGGTTTTGTATAAAATGAAAAGATCTTGATGTGCATCTTATTACTTCTATAAATGATGTACCCTTGATCATAAGAAGAAATATGTTATAATTAAAAGATATTTAGCTAAGGATCAAAAAGGGATATTAACTTTGAATTAATCACTAGCATAGACAGGAATTAATGTAATATTAATGTAATATTTTAAATAAATAAAACAGTTAAATATAACAGTTTAATATAAAACAGTAAATAAAACAGTTTAAAACAGTTTATATTATAATATATAAGATAAATTCAATACTTACATTATTATAAATAACAAATTATACATATATATGTATAGTATATAATATACATCATCATCAGAAAATCAAGAAAATAAATCAAAAGGTCACATGGAAATGAGTCTTTATTTAAAAATAAATGGTGTCAAGGAGAAATTCATGCTACCAAAGTTATAAAAATAAAGAGTGGATTAGAGAGAATTCTTACTGTTCACTTTGTAGTGACATAAAATCCAATAATAAAAACAATTTAATGTAAAGAATGAAGAGAGTAAAACTAAACTGTGGAAGTGGGAAAACATTTAAAATAACTAGAAAACAAGTTTGGAAAAGCTGCCTCTGATGCCACTTTTCTTGAATATGACTTACATGTGATTTGATGGAAAAGGAAATATTATTCTAAATCTAAGCAACAATTTAGGAAACAATCAGAAATCAGTTTGTCTATCATTTCCTGTAAGAAAGGAGGCACAAAATGAGTAATATCAAATAAATTTATAAAATAAATAAGATATCAAGAAGGAAGCCATTAATAAGGAGAGTGATGGAGAAAATTTCAAAGTTTAACTGTAGAAATAGAGAACTGATTGCACTGAAGAACTATATTATCACAAAACAAAACCAAAAACTTAGTAGAGGTGTGACATCAAAGGTCATTAAATAGAGGAGAGTTGTGTCATTTTATCCAAGCTTATCTATATTTGCATGATTGAAATGAACAGGACCACAAATAATAGAATCAACATTATGTTGAAGATGCTTGCTAGAGAACCGTGCCACACCAATGTCATGTGCACATTGTCTTCTATAGCTAACCCCTGTTAGCATGTTGGTGCAGGAGCGATAGCACATGCCCAGGGGAACTGTGAAGATAACAGTATGGAACTACAGAGCAGTGAAAGAGGGCCTGAGAGTGATTAAGATGAACAGCTGTCTCTCTATTAACAGAATGTGAATCACTTGATTTAGCTGACATACCTCTTTCCTTTCTGTCATTCCCCAGTTCACATGTATCCCTCCTACTTAAAAGAATATCAACCTTGAAAAAAAAAATTACTCTTCCTTCACGATGAGCATTCATCTCTTGTTAAAACATCCATAATGAAAACAATTTGTGACAAGTTCAAATAATAAGAGATTCTTATGATATTGTAAGTATTCCCCAATGTGCTGATTTTCTTCCAGATATACTTTAGATTTTTCCAAAAGGGAGAGATCTACAATGGCACAATTCAAATTTAATAAAGCAGAAAAAGGTTGTATAGTTCTAGGTCAGATCACCATGCCTAGAAACAGTTTAATGACCTTAATTAACTTACTCTTATTTAATGACCCTGATTGGTATCCTGCTATGCTCAATGTACATACTTCGTGTGTAGGTTTTCAGCCTTATATTTTTAGTTAAAGACATCTTAACTTAATCACTGTTCAATTCACATGGAAAAGTAGAATTATTAATTAGTGATTTGTTGAGGCAGACTGAATGAAGGAGCATGGAATTAGAGTTAAGAAACAAAAATGTAATTTAGATACAATCTGTAACTAAGGGTTTAATCTTAGCTGAGGTATGTGTACTCTCTAAGGTTAGTTGAGATCCATCATAATATAGAGGTTAAGAGCATAGAGTCTCAAGCTAGACTGTGAATTTATACCCTTTCCCCATAGCTAAATCGTCACATAAATTTAGAAAAATTACTTACTCTCTTTGAGCTTCAGTTTTTTTATATGTAATATTGAACTAATAGTAATAATTACCTTATAGATTATGGGGAAGTGATCTGTATATGTTAAATAAAGATCACTAGAGTACATACCTCCACAGTTTGTTATGAAAGACAGATCAATTTCTTCAGAGAAATTGTCTGGTAGGTTTTCCCATAAGCATCTGTTCAATGATAACTGTTTTTATTAGTGCCATAAAAACAAGAACATTTGAGAACTCCTCAGTTGTAAGCAACATTTTGGGTGCAGTATAAGAAAGTCACACATGAATTTCATCACATTTTCAAAAGGCTATATGTTTTTATTAGTGCTGGATAATGAACTAATGAAATGTAGTGGTAGTAAAAAAAAGTTTCATAATGTTCATGGATTCTGTGGATCAGGAGTTCTGACAGGGCACAGCAAGTATGGCTTGTGTTTGTACCATAATGCCTAGGCCTCAGCTGGGACGATCTGACTGACTGAGGGTGACCAACTGAGGTTGCTCTGATACTATTACTATGCAACACAGCGTCTTAATCTTTTTGTGTAAAACAGCACAAATTTTTATTAAGCTCACAGGTTCTGCATACTGGGAATTTAAAGATGGAACTACAGCTGGAAAGACTCAAATGGCTAAGGAGTAGAAGAATTAAGCCTGGAGGATCCATTTCTAAGATGTTTTTGTCATTCATATGTCTGGAACCAGGTCTGGAATGACCATGGGGTGGGCTCAGCTGGGACTACAAACCAAAGAGCGAACAGATGGCTTTGTCATTGGCTTATGCTTTTGCATAATGGTGGCTGTGTTTTAGAGGGACCGTATGAGAGGGGGTTGATGGAGAGCATCCCGAAAGGACCAAGTGGACTTGGCAGTCACATACTGTGTCTTCTGCTGGGCTCTATCTTTCAAAGCAGTCATAAAACAGGAAAGATTCAAGGAGATGGCCATACACTCCATCAATGGGAGAATGTCCAAAATTTCGGGGGAAATATTTTTAAACCACCACACAATTTGATACAAAATATAAAGAACTACTTTTGTTCTTCCTATGTCTAAGAGTTTATGCATAACTTCTTAAGTTTAGAATCAGTTTTGAACATTCAAGTTTATAAATTATTTTAATCTCCATCTAACATTCCTCTCACCTTAAATTCCTCAACATGCTGAAAAGAAAACTCATCAATATTTTTTAAAATCCAGATTATTCTCTGGACCTTCTTTTTATTTTTTTAGAAAAAAAAGAGCATCATAATTTTGTTAGGAAACTAAACTCAACAACATTCTTGATATTTATCTAATTATCTACCTCCATGTTTATTCTGTCATCAAATATTTTCAAATCTTTCTTGCTGAATTCTTTCACAAATTCCTTTTTATTCCATTCCCATTTAACATTAGTTCAAATCTTTATCATATTTTATGGGGATTATTAAATAATTTTCTTCCTGTTCACCCAGTCTTTGGTCATTCCCTCCTTTAACTGTCCCTCCACCTTGCAAAACTCTTCGACCCAAAACAAAGCAATGTAAATGTTAAGCACTGATTAAAGAGTTTCAATTTATTAAAAGTTTATAGAATCAATTCAGGATACCTTTTCTCAGGGCACTTTTGTTAGAAACATTGTATCTAACCTAAAAGTTCTGTTATTAATATATCATGTGAATGATTATTTGAATGGTCATTCAGTTAAAGACACAGAACCAGAGAAATACAAGCAATAGCCCCAGGCTCCTGAAGAATCAAATTTACTCCCATTGATGTTTTAAGACTACATTGATGCTGACCTTCAGTTGAAAGAGAAGCTACCCTCAAAATTGCAGAATCAAGGCCAGATGGAGCCCAGATGACAAAACCTTTCAAATCCACTAGTTGTCCTGATTAAACTTTTAAATGTTCCACCCAAGCCAAGTTTGTCTGCATATTTTTCTTCTTTTACAACAAAACCTATTCAGAGTCCTTATTTTTTTCCCTCACATTTTCAACATATATGAACTCTCTTCTCTTTCCTTTTCATTTTAGCAACCAGAGGTCTCACATTTGTATAAACATCAGAAGTTTCTTTATCATGAAAACTTTGTAAGTTTGTTTAAAAATGCACATTTTTTATACCAAGCCCAAAGCTATTAATTCATATATGGGACTGGTGCTAAAAATCTGTATTTTATCAACTGAAAATTTGAGGTTTTATCACCATCAGAAGATTCTAATGAGGCTGACCAATGCCAGACAGCTATTAAGGGAAAATGTTCTAAAGATAACTTAATAGGCCTCCACTCAAAATGAAGTTCAAACATCAACTTTGTAGGAATCTATCTCCATTTTATGAAGATGAAATTAAATACTCAATCATATGACCTTTTTTAAATATTTTCTAAGATGGAATATTGTAGTAAAAGTTGTCTAAGGAAAATTTTGCTTTTTCTTCCAGCTTGGTGTAAACATGATGATTTAAATTCCTTTCTGAGCATGTTTTTTCACCTGAAATACAAGAAAGATGATACATACCTCCTTATTTCCTAAATATGTTATGAACATAAATTATTGGACTGGAAAATAGACTTGCAAACATATATATTATACATATTTAGAAAATTGAACTCAATTTTTTAAGGTTTAAACTATGCTCTGATCTATTTGTTTGCTATTTTTGTTTTGTTTTGTTTTTTGGTTAATTTGTTGTTATTGTTCATATTCTCCCAATGGACTGTGAATCCCTCAAGGAAAGGGATTTAGACTCTTCAGCCTCCTGAAATTTATTTTATTTCAGTACATGTTAACTATAAGTTTTTACTATTGACTATATGCTGAGATTTGGCAAAACTAGACCTGTTTATGCTGAATTCTTTCCCACACTTAGATCCTGGTAGAATGTAAATGGCCATACTTCTTGATCCCAGTGATAATTTGCTTCTATCTTTTTCCTTATGTCTATCTTATGTCTTTCATTCTTTTTTTTCTTTAATAGCATCTTTGTTATGAGATTTGTTTTGAATTCAAAAGTAATACCTATTTATTTTAAAAATTCAAATACAGAGAAGCACAAAAATAAAAGTAAGTAACCTCACCATCCCATTCTAATTATATAAACTCTAAGATAAATATTAAGTCTGTTGTAGTTCCTCTCCTATCCTCCTCTAAGTTAATAAATAATTAACTTATATATATATATATATATATATATATATATATATATAATCTCCACACACATGCATACACACACATACCCACAATGAAGGTGAGGGTAGGGTTAAACGTGGCACAATATTACACATTGGGGAGCACAGAATCAAATGTCTACATAACCAGGCATTTACCTGGTTTACCTATGTTAACCAGGTAACGTAGAAAAGTGAAGTTTTTCTGAAGTAAGGCCATGGAAGTGGTGGGGACAGGGGCTAACGGAAGAGTTTCTCTCTGTCTGAAGAAGGCAGTTACCATGTGGGAACGTAAACCTAGGTTTGCAAGATCTTCCAGCTTTTCAAAAGACCAAAACCAAACAAACAAGCAAACAAAAAAAACAAACAAAAAACAAGCCAAAAAAAAAAAAAGTCTCTTAATTTACTATAAAATGTCCTCATTTTTAAAACTCTATGAAGAATACATAAACACATTTCTAAGTAGAATCATTTCTTTTAAATAGTATTTAGGGTTTTTTCCTTAGGGTTGTCTGATACAGAATTTATTACTGAAAAGTGATTGAGATTCTCATTGTATAATATCCAAGGTGTGCTATGGAACATTTTCTGATAGATTTCCTTTTGTTAAAAATAAACATTTCTTTTCAGGCGTTGATGATAGAGATTCTCATTAGATGTTTACCTTAATCACGTGATTTAGTCGATGTCTGCCCTGTTTCTCAACGGCAGCATGAGTTACCATTTCTCTTGTCGTAGATGATAAGCATCTTGGGAGAGATACTGAGATTTTGCAAATCCCATTTCTCCTCACACTTTTGGCTCCTGGGTAACAGAGTGAGGAGTATAAAAGAATTCTGTACTTTTTTTTTGAGGGGGAGTGGGTAATCTTACTTTAATTCCAAAACATTCAAAATAAAAGGTTTTAAAAATTCACCTCTCTCTCTCTTTTTTTGTTTGGTTTGAAATTAAAACTAGTTTGTAATTGATACCTAGATTTTTCTGCTTGCTACATATCTGCTTATGCAACTTTTTTGTTCAAAATTGTTTTTCTAGATTATATCAAGTTTTTTTCTTCAATCATTTCTAACATCTTGACATTAAGAAGTATTTCAGTCATATCTCTTATAGGATAGAGGGGTATCAGTACTACCTGAGACCCAAGGCATAGTGAGAGAAATTATTGAAGAATGAGGTTATCACAATGTTGAACCAAACAATTCACCTTGGTCTTTCTTTCAGAATTCACTGAAATTACCAAATTCTGGATCATCTTACTTCTCTACTATATTAAAAGGCAGACATCTTAAAGAAGAATGGTTTAGGGTTCCTTTAGCTGGAACTTATACTCATGTCATTAAGAAAAAGAAAGAAAGAAAGAAAAAAATCCCAGACAGAAATATAACTATGTTGCAGACTTACTGAAAACTTGGGTTATAGGTAACAGGATTACAGTTGTATTACAGTATATTGATTTAATATTTTCCCTTTATGCAATATGTAGCTATATGTGTTCTTCAATCTACTATCACATTGCTGATTTTTTAAAAATAATATAGTTTTGAATCAGTTCCTTAGAGAATGATACCAATTAAAAGTTAGTACATTTTAAAATCATGAAATAAATGAACAACTAACCTTTCCTTAAAAAAATGTCTGTTACAATATTTCATTGATACAACAAAGAAAGCATATTGCTACTTATATACTTTATGATATCAAAAATGTTAATAAAAATAGGATATTTTTTCTTTATGGTTTATTTAGAATTTCTTTTGCAGTCAGCACCTATTCCGTTTGTTTTCTTTCCTTTAGACTTTAAAAGAATAATTGCAAAATACATTTAAAGAACTTTCTTCAAGATGTCTTTGAAAGTAAAAATAAAAAACAATTCAAAACTTCTCAAAATGGTTTTCTCCAAATTGGTTCTGTAATTCTGTGCCTCTTTATTCTGTGCTGATTTTCTCTTTTCAAAGATCTCTTCTAGGCTACCTTGCAGCATGTTTTATGGATCTGTGATTCTGCTGATTGTTTTTTCTCACCAAGGTCGTTAGTGGGACCCTCCTATCTCAGTCTCCAATTTTCACATAGACTTTCATCTGTCTTACAATTCATAATCCTAGTATCTGTGTATTTCCTGGGATCCTCAACTAGAGAGCCTGGATAGTTTGGGTTGGTTTCATTTTTCACATTGTTTCCTGTATTATTGATTATGCTAGTTTCCTCTTATTATTAAAGTGTAGAATAGCTAATATTTATTTAACATCTACTACGTTCCAGGCACTGTGAAATTTTTTTTATAATTCTTATTTTGTTCAATCCCTCCAACAACCCCAAGTGGAAAAACTCTTATTATTTCCTCTTTATAAGCAGGAAAATTCAGTATGATCTTGTCCAAAGTCATAAGTTAGCAAGCATCAGAAATGAGATTTGAGCACGAATCTGATTTCAGACCTTGATTTCCTGGCCACTTCTCTTCACTGCTTAATTATTTTATTTCTTCTACATAATTCTACCAAAACCAAGTATTTCAGTGCTTTAAATAAGTTCAACTAGCAGTATTCTTACTCACTAATAGTTTTTAAAAAGTAAAGAAGCCACATGATTTTTGAGTAAGAATTCTTAAATTCAAATATATTTGTTAGAAAATTTGCTAAAATAGCAAATGAGAGAGGGAAATGAAAACAAATAGACTCAGAAAATACTCTATATCCCTAAAACATGAATAATTTATTTTTCATTAATTCATTTGATTATTCATGGTGAATTTTTAGCATATTATAAAATATTATCTTTAAATGCACTTCAAAATCCTCATCAGTCTCTTTCTTTTTGAAATTTATCTCTGCCCGTTTTTTTTTTTATTTTAATGGATCTTTATTGTAGTATAACTGCTTCACAATACTGTGTTAGTTTCTGTTGTACACCAAAGTGAATCAGCTATATATATACATATGTCCCCACGTCTCCCTCTCTGGAGCCTCCCTCCCATCCTCTCTATCCCACCCCTCTAGGTCATAGCAAAGCACTGAGCTGATCTCCCTGTGCTATGTGGCTGCTTCCCACTAGCTAACTATTTTACATTCACTAATGTATATATGTCAATGCTACTCTCACTTCGCCCCAGCTTCCCCCTCCCATCCCATGTCCTCAAGTCCATTCTCTATGTCTACGTCTTTATTCCTGTCCTGCAAATATGTTCATCAGTACCATTTTTTTTTTTAGATTCCATATATATGCATTAGCATATGGTATTTGTTTCTCTCATTCTGACTTACTTCACTCTGTATGACAGACTCTTTGTCCATCTATCTCACTATAGATAACTCAGTCTCGTTTCTTTTTATGGCTGAGTAATACTTCATTGTATATATGTGCCACATCTTCTTTATCCATTCATCTGTCGATGGACATTTAGGTTGGTTCCATGACCTGGTTATTGTAAATAGTGCTGCAGTGAACATTGTGGTACATGTCTCTTTCTGAATTATGGTTTTCTCAGGGTATATGCCCAGTAGTGGGATTGCTGGGTCATATGGTAGTTCTATTTTTAGTTTTTTAAGGAACCTCCATACTGTTTCCCACAGTGGTTGTATCAATTTACATACCCACTAACAGTGCTGGAGGGTTCTGTTTTCACCACACCATTTCTAGATTTTTTGATAATTGCCATTCTGACTGGTGTGAGGTGATTATCTCATTGTAGTTTTGATTTGTATTTCTCTAAAATATAGTGATGTTGAGCATCTTTTCATGTGCCTCTTGGCCATCTGTATGTCTTCCTTGATGAAATGTCTATTTAGGTTTTCCTCCCAGTTTTTAATTGGATCTTTTTTTTTTTGATATTGAGATTCATGTGCTATTTTTTATTTTGGAGATTAATCCTTTGTCTCTTGTTTCATTTGCAAATATTTTCTCCCATTCTGAGGGTTGTCTTTTTGTCTTGTTTATCGTTTCCATTGCTGTGCAAAAGCTTTTAAGTTTAATTAAGTCCTATTTGTTTATTTTTGTTTTTATTTCTGTTACTCTAAGAGGTGGGTCAAAAAAGATCTTGGTGTCGTTTATGTCAAAGAGTGTTTTTCCTGTTTTCCTCTAAGAGTTTTATAGTGTCCAGTCTTACATTTAGGACTTTAAGCCATGTGAAGTTTATTTTTGTGTATGGTATCAGATAATGTTCCAATTTCAATCTTTTACATGTAGCTGTCCAGTTTTCCCCACACCACTTATTGAAGAGGCTGTCTTTTCTCCATTGTACGTTCTTGCCTCCATTGTCATTAATTAGGTGACCATATGTGTGCGGGTTTATCTCTGGGCATTCTATCCTATACCATTGATCTATATTTCTGTTTTTGTGCTAGTAACATGCTGTCTTGATTACTGTAGCTTTCTGGTATAGTTTGAAGTTGGGGAGCGTGGTTCCTCCAACTCCGTTTTTCTTTCTCAAGATTCCTTTGGCTATTTGGGGTCTTTTGTGTTTCCATACAAATTGTAAAATTTTTTGTTCTAATTCTGAGAGGAATGTCTTTGGTAGTTTGATAGGGATTGCACTGAATCTGTAGATTGCTTTGGGTAGTATAATCATTTTCACAATATTGATTCTTCCAATCCAAGAACATGGTGTATCTCTCCATTTGTTTGGGTCATCTTTGATTTCTTTCATCAGATTTCTGAGTACAAGTCTTTCACCTTCTTAGGCAGGTTTATTCCTAGGTATTTTATTCTTTTTGTTGTGATGGTAGATTGGAGTGTTTCCTTAATTTCTCTTTCTAATTTTTCATTGTTGGTGTATCGGAATGCCAGAGATTTCTGTGCATTGATTTTGTATCCTGCACCTGCAACCTTACCAAATTCATTGATTGTCTCTACTAGTTTACTGGTGGCATCTTTAGGATTTTCTATGTATAGTATCATGTCATCTGTAAACAGTGACAGTTTTACTTCTTCTTTTCCAATTTGGATTCCTTTTATTTTTTTTTTTTTCATCTCTGATTTCTGTGGCTAAAATTTCCAAAACTAGGTTATTATTGATTTGTATGTTCCTATTACCATTGTCATAATTGTTTTGGGTTTGTTTTTATGGGTCTTTTTCTTCTCTTGTGTTTGCCACCTAGAGAAGCTTCTTTAACATTTTTTGTAAAACTGGTTTTGTGGTGCTGAATTCTCTTAGATTTTACTTGTCTGAAAGGCTTATGATTTCTCCATTGAATCTGAAAGAGATACTTGCTGGGTTGAGTAATCTGGTTGTAGGATTTTCTCTTTCATCACTTTAAGTATATCCTGTCACTCCCTTCTGGCCTGCAGAGTTTCTCCTGAAAATTAAGCTGATAACATTATGGGGATTCCTTTGTGTGTTATTTTTTGTTTTTCCCTTGCTGCTTTTAATATTTTTTCCTTGAATTTAATTTTTGTTACTTTGATTAATGTGTGTCTTGGTGTATTTCTCCTAGGGTTTATCCTGTATGGGGCTCTCTGTGCTTCCTGCATTTGGGTAAATATTTCCTGTCTCATGTTAGTGAAGTTTTCCACTATAATCTGTTCAAATATTTTCTCAGACCCTTTCTTTTTCTATTCTTCTTCTGGGACCCCTATAATTCAAATGTTGGTGTGTTTACTGTTGTCCCAGAGGTCTCTGAGAGTGTCTTCAATTCTTTTCATTCTTTTTTCTTTATTCTGCTCCTCAGCAGTTATTTCTACCATTTTGTCTTCCAAGTCACTTATTTTTCTTCTGCCTCAGTTATTATGTTATTTATTCCTTCTAGTGTATTTTTAATTTCAGTTATTGTGTTGTTCATCTGTTTGTTCTTTTGTTATTCTAGATCTTTGTTAAACATTTCTTGTATTTTTCTCTATCTGTGCCTCCGTTCTATTTCTGAATTTCAGTATCATCTTTACTATCATTACTCCAAATTCTTTTTCAGGTAGATTGCCTATTTCCTTTTCATTTATTTGTTCTTGTTGGTTTTTACCCAGTTCCTTCATCTGTGATGTACTTTTTGCCATCTAATTTTTTTTTTTTTTTTTTTTTTTTTTTTAATGAGTGAGATTGTGTTCCTGTCTTACTGGTTGTTTGGCCTGAGGCTTCTGACACTCGAGTTTGTAGGCTGTTAGGTAGAGCTGGGTCTGGGTGCTGAGATGATGACCTCCGTGACACCTCATTCCAATGAATATTCCCTGGGGTCTGAGGTTTCCTGTTTAGTCTAGTGGTTCAGACTCAGAGCTCCACTGCAGGAGCTTCAGCCTGACCCTGGCTTGTGAGCCCAAATCCCACAACCCATGTGGGGGTGGCAAAAAAAAAAGAAGGGAACAAAGTAAAAAATAAAATTAGACTAGGAAAGTAACAAACATGTTTGAAAGAATAAAAAAATAAAATTATAGATGAACCAATAACCAGAAGGTCAACTATACCACAATAGTAAAAAAGACGAGGGAAAAAAAAGAAAGGGAGGTAAAGGCCTTGGCTGAGGACGGTGGGGCCTAAGCAAGGGCAGTGGGTAGGGCCTATGCTTAGAACCCACAGAGCTGTAAAATGCCCTGGGAGCTGTGGGGGGTGGGGCTTAGACTCAACAGAACAGAAGGGTTCCAGGCGTGTCCCCCACCACTGTTCTCAGAGGGCAGGGAACCTCACCTGGGAGCCCAGCAGTCTTTCCTGGCTCGAGTGGGCAGGGCAAATACTCTCCACTCCTCTCCTGCTCCTGCCGGAGGGCTTCTCCTGACTGCCTGTCCTGATCTCCCTGGCCTCAGGGACACTGATCTGATCTGGCCTTCACTTCTCCTCCTTCAGTTCCCCCATTTCCTACCAGTTCACTTGGGGTTCCTCCCATCTCCTTAGGTGTCAGGGTCCCCCACCAGTGGCCTGCAGGCACCCTAGTTGTGGGGAGATGCTAATTTGACATCTTCCCACACTGCCATCTTCTATCTCTTCTTCATCATTTTCTTATAACCTAATTTTTCTTCTCTTTTTGTCAAATAAGGAAATAAAAGCCATAATTGATTTGTACATTGACTAATTATGCATTGTGCATACCCTGTGCTGGGCTTGCAAAGTCACATCAAGAGGTATTGTTTCCCTGTAGGAAAGAAACTTTATGTTGGAAAGAGGCGGGTCCTGAACACAGAAGAAAAAATGTTTACATTGATAGGTAAGAAAGGGTGCTTCTCTCTTCACCTTGTCCCTGGTGAATGGAAGAAAGAAATAACCTATAACACCATGAAACTCATGCTCTAGTAGTGGAGATTGAGAAGTATTTAGCTCAGCAAGGGGCCATAAAATGTTTCTCGGGAGATACTGACACTGGTGTTTTCTCATGTGGTTGAGGGATGAGCAAGATAGGTTGGAGTTAGGCAGTTATTTGCTATAGAAAACATCTTGTACAAAGTCAGAGGATGAGAAAGCATGCAGGTTTGGTCAGCTGTTGAGTCTAAGGACGTTGGTTGGTCAAGGTCAGCTCATGGAGGACTTTACATCTTCCAACACCATTTAGACTTTACTCAGTTGGTAGCAGGGAGTAACATTATGATAAAATGGCATCTGCTGCATATATCCAAACCACTAATTTTTGCTATAAGAATTACCTTTGCTTTGCCACATACTGTTTTATGTTTTAATATACTTAGTGATATAATTCTGGCTTCAGACACTATTATTTCTGTCAACCTCACCAATATAATTGAACATGTTTTAGATTCTTGAAATATAAGGGTCATTTTGTGTGTGTATATGATATTAGATTTTCCATTAGGGCTCTAATTCTTCTGACCCACCCTGCCCTTGAGCTCATCAATTTTTGCATAGTTGACTGGGCTCTTCCCTGAATTTTCTTTTAAGAAAGTTGATGAGTGAGGAATTTTTAAAAGTAATACATTTGAGAAGTTTTCCCTTCAAAAATTGCTGTTCTTTAATTGAACTTACAAATTTAATAAGGTTTTTAATGTTATTTTAATGCAATTCTAATAATTCTGAAAACTCCTAAAAAATAAAAGAAAGACATAAAGACCCCAATAGGTAAAAGACCTAGTGCCAAATTTTTTTTTTTTTTTAATAGTGTATATGGTCTTCCCTGGTGGTGCAGTGGTTGAGAGTCCGCCTGCTGATGCAGGGAATGCAGGGAACACAGGTTCATGCCCCGGTCCGGGAAGATCCCACATGCCTCGGAGCGGCTGGGCCCGTGAGCCATGGCCACTGAGCCTGCGCGTCCAGAGCCTGTGCTCCACAACGGGAGAGGCCACAATGGTGAGAGGTCCACGTACCGCAAAAAAAAAAAAAAGTGTGTGTGTGTGCAGCTGTCTATTAGGTATGGGTGTGCAATTGCATATTTGTTGCCAGTAAAAGTATTACATCAGTAAACAAAGAAATGTGGGGAAAAATTACTGTTGTATGATACAGTAAAACCCAAGGATGAAAGCTGTATACATATATCTAGATAGCTAGAAATATACACAGACAATAGCATGGCATCATGTAATTTAGCCTATTCATTATATCTCCAGGTTATAATTTACTCTGAGGTTTAGTTTCTCTGCTCTCAGTCATCATCCATAAAGAGGATACATGTTCAACTTGAATTTTATTTTGGAGTCAGAGATAAGCAGAGCATTTTTTCCCTCTTATCTAAAGCCCACCCATATTGATCGTCTATATTTGAGAAAGCCCACACCTTTCATTCTTTGCTAATTCCTGCTGGAAATATTTACTGTTTCTGAAGAGTTTTTATTTATTCATAAATGTATGTAGCTCTCAGTACACTAACCTTTTTATTCTTGCCTGAAATAACTACATCTGTAATAAGAGGAATATTTCAACTTATCAAGGTACTTACTGATGAGCACTATTCTAGGTACTAGGAGTAAAATGATGAGTAACACATGATCTCTGCTCTCAAGTCTCTTACACTCAAGGCCAAGGTTCTGAAAAGTTCTATAGAGCTGAAGTTTAAGAACCACTTGAAAAGGGATGTAAAGTGTATTATTCTGAGGGAGAGAATCTATGGTTACAACCACACAGTGTTCAGTATTTTTTTTCAAGATGGCCATAAGTTCTTCTAAAGCACAAGGCTAAAGTAAAGCCCTGTAGATGATTGTGTTCATATGACGACATGGAGAACCTACAAGTGGGGGTTTTGAAGTACAAGAGAAATAAAATCTGGTGGGTCATCTGGAAAACTGTGTCTAGTTTAGGAGACTTTATATTAGGGAGTACAAAGACATTCTGAAACCCAAACTTTATTAATGTCATAACAAATCTACCTCTCTTCATGCTTGAATAATTCATTCTGATTTTTCAAAAAATAGGAAGAAAGCCATCAAAGCCCCAACATATAAAGTCAAAGTTGACTTCTAAATTTTGATTTTGCAGCATAGTTTTGAAAGTTGTATAAATTCCAGGACCACCACATACTTGCTCTCTAAACTTAGATAAATTACTTTTTTCTTCCCGTTTTATTGAGATATAGTTGACATACAGCACTGTATAAGTTTAAGGTGTGTAGCATAATGATTTGATTTGCATACATCATGAGGTGATTACCACCATAAGTTTAGTGAACATCCATCATCTCCTACAGATACAAAATTAAAGAAATAGAAAAAAATTTTTTTTCTTGTAATGAGAAGTCTTAGGATTTACTCTCTTAACAACTTTCATATATAACATACATCAAGTGTTCGTTATATTTATCATGTTGTACATTACATTCCTAATATTTATCTTATAACTGGAAGTTTGTACCTTCTGACTGCCTTCATCCAATTCCCCCCATGCCCAACCCTGCCTCTGGTAACCACAAATCTGATCTGTTTTTCTATGAGTTTGTTTGTTTTTGAAGTATAATTTACCTACAACATTATGTTAGTTCTTGTTACACAGCATAGTGATTTGATACTTTTATACTTTTCAAACTGATCACCATGATGTTTAGTTACAATATGTCACCATACAAAGATATTACACCATTATTGATTATATTCCCCACACTGTACATTTCATACCCATGACTCATTTATTTTGCCACAGGAAGTTTGTAACACTTAATCTCCCTCTCCTATTTCTTTCCTTCCCTTCCCTTCCTCCTCTCTGGTAAGCACCTGTTTATTTGTATCTATAATTCTGTTTATAATTTTTTACGTTTGTTCATTTGTTTTGCTTTTTGAGACTCCACATATAAATGAAACCATTCAGTATTTGCCTTTCCCTATCTGACTTATTTCACTAAGCATAATACCCTCTAGGTCCATCCCTGTTGTCATAAATGGCAAGATTTCCTTCTTTTTTGTAGCTGAGTTATATCCCATTTTATATATTATATGGAAGACGTGATATATATATATATATATATATATATATATATATATATATACATACATTCATCTATTGATGGGCACTTAGGTTGCTTCCATATCTTGGTTATTGTAAATAATGATGCAATTAACATGAGGGGGAAGATATCTTTTCAAATTCGTGTTTTTGGTTATTTTTTCTGGATAAATACCCAGGAGTGGTATTGTTGGATCATATGCTAGTTCTATTTCTAATTTTTTTAGGAATCTCCATTTTGTTTTCCATAGTGGGTGTACCAATTTACAATCCCACCAACAGTGTGTGAGGGTTTCCTTTTCTCCATATCCTTGCTAACACTTGATATTTATTGTCTTTTTTTTTTTGCATTACTCGAGCCTCTCACTGTTGTGGCCTCTCCCGCTGTGGAGCACAGGTTCTGGACGTGCAGGCTCAGTGGCCATGGCTCATAAGCCTAGCAGCTCCGCGGCATGTAGGATCTTCCCAGACGGCACAAACCCGTGTCCCCTGCATTGGCAGGTGGACTCTCAACCACTGTGCCACCAGGGAAGCCCTGTTGTCTTTTTGATAATAGACATTCTGAAAGGTGTTAGATGATATCTCATTGTGGTTTGATTTGCATTTCTCTGATGATTAGTGATGTTGAGCATCTTTTCATGTGCCTGTTTGCCATATGTAGGTCTTCTTTGGAAAAGTGTCTATTCTGATTCTCTGTCAATTTTTAATTGAGTCATTTGTTTTTGTTTTGATGTTGAGTTGTATGAGATACTTGTATATTTTGGATATAACCCCTTATCAGATATATTGTTTGCAAATATATTTTCTCAACCAGTAGGCAGCCATTTTGTTTTGTTGATAAATTTTTTCACTGTGCAAAAGCTTTTTAGTTTGGTGTAGTCCCACTTATTTATGTTTGCTTTTGTTTCTCTTGACCAAGAAGACGTATCCAAAAAAAATTATGAATACCAATGTCAAAGTGTATATCACCTATGTTTTCTTCCAAAAGTTTTATGATTTCAAGTCTTACATTTAAGTATTTAATTCATTTTGAATTTATTTTTAATAAATAGATAAATTTAATAAATTTATAATGAATAAACAGGTAAATTAATTTTTTAAACTTTAATTTCCTTATCTAAGAAAATAAAACTGTTTTGAAAAATCACATAAGAAACAATATAAATGTAAGTTTTCTACATTTGTATACAAGACAGAAAATCTGGGATATAATTTGTGCATTTGAGTTCATTCATTCCAGGGATATGGAGGCTCTTTTATGCACACACACACACACACACACACACACACACACACACACACACACACAGAGTTCATTTGCCATGATATTGTTCAGTGTTAAAGTTCAGTTAGTTAATTCATCATATACCAAGTTTTAGTGGAAAGACTTTAAAGAGGTGGAGTTTTCAGGTATAATTTTGAAAACACAAGTCAGTTTTTTAAAATGCCCTTGTCATTTCTTTCACTGGTATACCCCTCAGATTATGTGAATTGAAGAAATTTTATTTTCATTTCTACAGTTTTGTAGTAGCTTCAATATAACATGCAAAATAGCAATTGTGTCTTTAGAAATTTTCTCTTATAACTCCATTTTTCTTAAAAAAAATAGCAGATTAGCTGTTTTCTTCCCCAATAAATGGGCACATAAATATAAATACACCAAACAGGAAACACTACTTTGCTTTTATACCACCATCTGTTACATATCACATTCTATGTGTTGTGTTAACTGAAGCAAAATGTATACTGCTGAAGTGAACATTGTTTTTCTACAATCTTTAATAAAACCTCACTCAATTCACTGGTTTTATTCAACAAATAAGTAGAAAAGAATGTTTTATATAAACTTATATTTATATTTACTCTATAGCTTCTCTGTGAAAAAAGATAAGAAGAAAAATGTATCACAGATTATTTCCTGTTTCAAGGCAGTGGTTTATTAATACATTTGTAAGACTTAGATTTTATGATTATTTGAGGGAAAACAAAGGTCTTTAAAATACTTTGTCAACATTTTACTTTGTCTCGATTATTGTGGAATGAGAATTTAATAATGGTAATGATGGGAGGAACCACATTTGCTGAGTTTATAACCAAAGTTTAATTAAAATGTAATTTTAAGCATTTAATATAAATGCAAAGTCTGTCATTAATGTGGTGCAAAGGTTTCAAATTTGAACATGCACATAACAACAGACAGAAAGAGCAGGTAAATTGTTTCCAAATAACTTTACATTTTATATAACTGCCTAAATGGCATTTATGCCATTGTGGACAAGTTGGAGAGTGATATAAACAAACCAGTTACTTGTTTCTTGAAAATTGCGTAATTTATTTGTATAGCAGAACGTACATGCAGAAAAAACGACTTACCAAACAAACTATAGTATGCCAAGAGAAAGACAGAGCTTCTCAAAAGCTTCAGTTATGTGCAAGAACATATTCAGAAAGAACGTAGTGGATACAAGTTTACTTTAGGCTGTCTCACCACTTTTTTTCCTTCTCATAGTGAATTTAGACATATGAAGAAAAACTGATTTGAGCCATAACTCATTCTTTTCCATTTTCTCTATTCTGAAAATAACAGAGAAATAAAAAAAGAATATGTAGTGTCATGCCCTGGCTCTGCTACTTACGTTTAGTTGTCCTGAGGAAATCAACTAAATCTGTGGTCTTTACATGTACATTCCTTTCCTTATACATTCTGTATAATGTATAATCTCTCTCTCTCTCTCTCTCTCTCTATATATATATATATATATATATATATATATATATATATTTATATTCAGAGAGAGAGAGAGTGAAGTGAATCCTTCTTTCTCTTGTTCTACTCAGGTCCTCAATGGATTGGGTGATGCTCACTCACACTAGTTAGGGCAATCCACTTTACTCAGTCTACTGATTCAAATGCTTATTTTCTCCAGAAACAGTCTTCCAGACATACCCAAAAATAATGCTGAATCAGATATCTGTGATCCAGTCAAGTACACATATGCACATGCACTAAGGAGGACTACTCATGGTAATTACAGTCCTTATTGTGATAACTGGTCATGTGGCTGTACTTAGTCATTGGAATTACTTCTTCCATTACCCAGTCTGTATTCCCTTTGCCTTCAGCAAGCACTGTAGCCCATCATGGTTCTTAACCTGGTGAGGTGATCCACAATTTTATTCTCTAGGATCTGGGTCACTAGTGGTGGTCCTGCCAGGATTGGGTTATATTTTATTTTTTCCATTGACCTTAATCACAGGGCATGATAACACTGAGAGACACTCTAAGAAATCTCCTGTACTCTAGTCATACTCTTTCTTACTCCACTGTGGAGTAACAGTCCAATTTCTTCATTGATAGACAAGATCCATCACCCCAGCCAGTACAGTAACTACCTTACCTTCTTTACTTGATTCAGAAGCACGAGAAAGCCAAAGTGGCCAGGCAGCAGTCTTAAATTCCAGTTTAGTGAAATCATTTTTGTGTCTCCTGGTGAAAGATTTCTCCCTTTGGAACTAAGACCTCAGGGTCAGCAGAGAATAAGGTCATGGAAACTTGAAGCAAAAGTAATAATAGTATATGGTGCAACTCCCATTTCCATCCCTTGATTCCTAAACCTATGGATTCTGGCTATGAAATAAATAGCACCATGTATTAAATGCTGATTCAAAGCATATACAACCTTATAGAGAACCTTGCATCAACCGTTTAATGTATTGCCACCTAATTGATGCTATAACTAAATCTTCACAAGGTCATTCCATCATTCTATCAGACCAGCTGCTTGAAAATAGTGCACATGGCAAGAACAGTGAATTTCATGAGCATGAGTCCACTGCTGAAGGGTTTTTTGCTGTGAAGTGAGTTCCTTGATCAGAAGTAATGCTGTGGGAAATAACTTGACAGTGCATAAGACATTCTATAAATACATGGGTATTAGTTTTGGCAGCAACACGTGTGTCAGTAAGGTAAGTTCATATCCAGAGTAAGTGTCTATTCCATTAAGAACAAAAGGAGGCTCCTTCCATGATAGAAGTGGTCCAAAGTAATCAGTTTGCCACTAGGTAGCTGGCTGATCATCCCAGAGACTGATGCCATATCAGAGACTTAGTGTTGGTCTCTGCTTTTGGTAGATTGGGCACTCAGCAGTGGCTATAGCCAGGTTGGTCTTGGTGAGTGAAAGAACATTTTGCTGAGCCAATGCATTACTTCCATCCCTGCCACCACAAACACTTTGTTCATGAGCACACTGGATGATGACAGGGCTGGCTGGAGAAAGAGGCTGACTGGTATCCACAGAATGGGTCATCCTATCTACTTGATTATTAAAATCCTCCTCTGCTAAGGTCATCATTTGGTTAGCACTCACAGAAAACACAAATATCTTCACAGTTTTTACCCATTCAGAAAAGTCAATCCACATACCTCTTTCCAAAAATCTTTGTTACCAGTTATCCAATCATGTTATTTCAAAGTCTTTGACCATCCAACCAAACCATTGGTCATAGCCCATAAATCAGTATGCACTTGCATGTTTAGCCACTTGTCCTTCCAAGGAAAATGAACAAAGAGGTGCACTGCTTGAACTTATGCCTCCAATAGGAGTTCCCTCCACCAGTGTCCTTCAGAAATGTCCCAGAAAGGAGCTGTAAGGATTTAGTTGTCCACTTTCAGGCAGTGTCTGTATATCGTGCAGAACCATCTGTAAACTAGATCTGAATCTTCTATTCCTCTGTTAACTGATCATAAGAAATCCCTCATGTAGCCATGTGTGCAGACTGGAAGAGGGAATGTCGTGAGCTGGAGTGGGGATCATGGGTACTTGGGTCACTTCTTCATGTAATTTAATTATGTCTTCAGGGCCTGTTCTTTCCCCATCATGTATATACCATCTCCATTTGATGATGGAGTGTTGCCATGCACACACAATTTTTGGCCTACGATTAAGCATTCAGATTCCACTAAGGCCCAATAACCAGTCAAGAGCTGTTCTCAAAAGGAGTTATCTGAAGAGGATGGCAGGGTTTTGATCTAAAATTCTAAAGACCTGCTCTACAAATCACCTAGAGGGCCTGCCAAAGGCTTCAAATACTCCTCTTATCTGCCACCAACACTTCGAGCACCACTGGATCTCCTAGATCATATGGCCCAAGTTACAAAGCAGCTTGTTTGGCAGTCTGGGCCTGTTGCAGAGCCTTCTCTTGTTCTGGGCACCACTCAAAATTAGCAGATTTTCATATCACTCAGTAAATAGGGAGAAGTAACACACTCAAATGAGGAATATGTTGCCTCCAAAATTCAAAGAGGCTTCCTAGGCACTGTGCCTTTTTTTTGGTTATAGAAGGGGATAAATGTAATAAATTATCCTTCACCCTAGAAGGAATATCTTGGCATGCCCTATATCAATAGACCCCTAAAAACTTCACTGACATAGAGGTCCCTGAATTTTGTCAGAATTATTCCCCACCCTTTGGCACACAAATATCTTACCAGTAAGTACTACTACCAATGTTTACTTAACAAATAAGTTGTTACGTCTTGCTCACTAGTCTCAATCAATGTAATGTATCAGTGTAATATCCTGTAAAATGAAAAGGTGATCAAGATTCCTGCAAACTAATTTATGACATAGGGCTGGAGTCTCTGACAAAGGACAGTAAAAGTGTATTATTGTCCTTTTCAGCTGAAAACAAACTGCTTATGGTTGGTTTTATTGACAGAAAAGGAGAAAAGAAAGTTATTTCCCAGATCAATAGCTAAATACCAGGTACTAGGGAATGTGTTCATTTGCTCCAACAATGAAGCCATATCTGGCACTGCAGCTGCAATTGGAGTCACCACCCTAGTTAAGCTTATGAGAGTCCTGTCATTCTCGGAGATCCATCTGTCTTCTGCACAGGTCAACTAGGGAAAAGCTGAATGGGAATGTGGTGGGAATTGCCACCACTACACCCTTCAAGACCTTGTTGGTGATTCTAATCTCTACAATACCTCTAAGAATGTGGTATTGCTTTCAATTTATTACCTTCATAAATAGGGCCACTCTAGTGGTTTTCACTTGGCCATTCTCACCATCATAGCTCTCCCTCTATAGGTCAGGGAAGTGATGTGAACTTTCTTCTAGCTGCAGAGTGTACCTTTTCCAATAATTCAGTTGGGAATTGAGGAAATAACCACAGGATGAGTTTGGAAGCCACACTGGGCCTACTGTGAAATGAACCTGAGCTAAAACTCCATTGATCATCTAACCTCTTTAAGCCCATATTCTGAGTGGTGAACCACAGTGATATTTTTGGTTTTCTGGATTTAGAGTCAGTTCAGAACCAGTGTCTACTAGTCTCCAAAAGGTCTGATTATTTCTTTTTCTCCAATGCATAGTTACCCTGGTAGAAGATTGTAGTTCCCTTTGGAAAAAGGCTGGGAAAATGATTCACAGCATAAATTTTGGGGCATGAACCAGAGTCCTCCCTCAAGGAGATCTATTCTCTCCTTCACTCAAGGGATTCTGGTTTTGTAAAAGACAAATCTGAAAATTGACTGGAGGATTGTGACTCACTGTTTTTATGATTCAAGCTAGAATTTTGTTCACTTGATCTAGAACTTCTTTTTTTTTTTTTTGATAGATAAGAAGTGGATTTATTTAGAGAGAAACACACTCCACAGACAGAGTGTGGGCTATCTCAGAAGGCGAGAGTCCCTAAAATATGCTGTAATTATTTTTTATGGGCTGGGTAATTTTGGAGGCTAATGAGTGGAGGATTATTCCAGGGAAGGACTGGGGATTTCCAGGAATTGTGCCACTACCCACTTTTTGGCCTTTTATGGTTAACCTCCAAACTGTCATGGCATTGGTGACTGTGTGATCTAGAACTTTCTTACTTATACAGATCAAATAAGAATTTAGTAGGCTTCATACCTATTTCACCTCTAAGAACACTGTGATCGATTAACCAGTGCCACATATTTGCAGGAGTCAGACTTTTCTGATTACTACTTTGACTCCCCTGTCTATTAAGGTAATCACACCCAACTTTCCTTTAGTGGTTTAATGCTGTCACTTGGTCCCTGATACCTGGGGATACAACTACTCTCATTGCACTTAAGTTTCCCAGTTCAGTAGCTTCAGTTCCCACTAAGGTCTGCCCTATATAGAGGAGCAATCCCTGAGCACTTCAAGGATACAGGGAAGCCCATTGCAAACTTATTTCTCACAGTCTTAGTGGAAGTCATGCTTTTTGTACCTCCCAATGTGGGTGAGTAGGTCTTAAATTAAAAATTCCCTCAAAATTCCAATCTCTTTAAGCCTTTGAATCCCTTCCTCCACATTAAACCAAAGCAGCTGGGGCATTTCCAGTTTGCTCACGGTGGGTCACATTTTGGTCCATGCTTCAGGCAACCAAACCAAAAAAAAATGTTACAACCCTTTCTGACTCCTGGGGCTGCCACATTAAATGCAGAATCTCTACTCAGTGAACCCACATCCATAAATTCAATGTGATCCAAATATATCTTCCTTCCACTATTATCCCACATCCTTAGTATCCATCCCTATGCATGTTAATTGTATTTCTCTGTATAAATTAGAAATGCAAATAATTCTTTTATAGTGTAACACACTTTGTACCTGACCTTTATGGGCCTGTTGGCACTTGAGTCTACTTAAAGGTCTAGAAAAAAAGAAGAGTGCTGAGGGTGGGTACTCAGAAGAATTAGCATTGTCTTGTATGGCTACTGCCTCAGGGAAGGCCATGAGAGTTTCCTTAGGCAATGCAGATGGGGTCAGTAAGGCAAATATCACTGGAAGTTGGGAGACCTCTTCCAGCAGTATTTACGGACCTAATGTCTCCAGTTTCATCAAGGGTCTTCACACATGCCAACATCATAATTTAAAAGATACCATTTTTTCCCAATCAATGCCCTCCTTTTAAAAGTAAACACCCTGCCAAGCTTGGAGCTCAATTTGCATTGTAATTCATGCAATTCCAGGATAAGATTCTGTGTTTGATTTTCAGCAATCTCAGTATTGCAGCTACAGGAGTTAGGGGTTTCCCTCATGGCACACACAGTCATTCAGCTCCTTGCTTCTTACAAGTGATAGATTATGATTATCTAATATAGGTATTTTGCATATCTGTGACCATTTCATACCATGGACTGTTAGCGCCTTCTTTACTACTGGAATTAGTCCTTAATGTCTTTAAATCTAATCAAGTTAGAAAGTCAATTCCAGAAACCTCACAACCAATTCAGAAAGCTCATCTTAAAAATCCTGTGCCTCTAAAACCATGTTCAGTACCAAAATCTGTAATAGGGTTTTCCAGAGGAACAGAACCACTATACTTCACATATAAAAGCGGAATTTCCAATATGGTAGTTTTAAAACTTGGCCCCAATTTCTTTGAGACACTCATAAACATGAATAAATTCACCATTGCTCTGACCCACACAGAACTGAAGAAATACCTTCAATGTCAGGAAGGTCATGTGGATTCTGTATTGTTTGCTAGAGCATTGAACCACCAGGAAAGATGTTCAACTACTCCAGTGCTGCCATTCTGAAAATACTATATTAGGCTCTCTGCCAAAAATCCCAGATAATCTCAGCCTTCCATCCAACTTCATCAAAGTCCCAACCATAAGGGGGAAGAAGACATCTTAGAAGTGGAAACTCCAGCACCATTTAACCAACCCCCATGCAAATCAACTAATCATGTTAGTTTCAGGTGTATAACATAATGATTCAATATTTGTATATATTTTGAAATTATCACAATAAGTTTAGTTAGCATTTATCACCACACATAGTTATACATGTTTTTCTTGTGATGAAAACTTTTAGGATCTACTTTCTTATCAACTTTCAAACACACAATACAGTATTATTATCAACATTCACCATGCTGTATATTCCATACACATGACTTATTTATTTTATTACTGGAAGTTTGTACCTTTAGATCACTTTTGTCCATTTTGCTCACCCTGCACTCCCAATCTCTGGCAACCACAGATCTGACCTCTTTTTCTGTGAGCTTGTTTTTTTGTTTTGTTTTGATTTTTAGATTCCACATATAAGTGAGTTTATATTTGTTTTCCTCTCTCTGACTTATTTCACTTAGCATTATGTCCTTAAGGTCCATTCATGTTGTAGCACATAACAAGACTTCCTTTATTTAATGGCTGAATAATATTCCAGCATGTGTGTGTGTGTGTGTGTGTATCTGTATGTATACATATACAACTTCTTTATCCATTCATGCATAGATGGACACTAAGGTTGCCTTCACACCTTGGCTACTGTTAATAATCATGCTATAGAGATGAGGGAGAGCATATATGTTTTCAAGTTAAAGTTTTCATTTATTTTGAGTAAATACCTGGAAGTGGAATTGCTAGATGATATGGTAGATCTGTTTTTAATACTGCTTCTCATAATGGTTACACCAAGTTACATTCTCTCCAAAAGTGCACAAGAATTTCCATTTCTCCATGTCCTCATCAACACTTGTTAGTTCCCGTCTTCTTGAAAATAGCAATTCTCACAGTCGTGAAGTGATATCTCGTTATGGTTTTGATTAGCATTTCACAGATGATTAGTGGTGTTGAACACCTTTTCATTTATCTGTTTACCATCTCTGTGTCTTCTTTGGGAAAATGTCTATTCAGATCCTCTGCCTAATTTTTTTTTTTTTTTTTTTTTGCGATACGTGGGCCTCTCACTGTTGTGGCCGCTCCCATTGTGGAGCACAGGCTCCAGATGCGCAGGCTCAGCAGCCATGGCTCACGGGACCAGCTGCTCTGCGGCATGTGGGATCTTCCCAGACCGGGGCATGAACCCACGTCCCCTGCATTGGCAGGCAGACGCTCAACCACTGTGCCATCAGGGAAGCCCCCTCTGCCTAAATTTTAATCAGACCCTGTGTTTCTTTCTTATAGACTTGTATGTGTTCTTTACATATTTTAAATATTAACCCTGTATCAGATATTTGATTTGCAAATATTTTCTCCCATTTGGTAAGTTGCCTTTTCATTTTCTTGACGTTTACCTTTGCTGTGAAGAAGCTTTTTAGTTTGATGCAGTCTCACTTGTTTACTTTTTCTGCTTTTGCTGTTTTTGCAAATCCAAAAAGCATCATCAAGACCAATGTTAAGGAGGTTATCACCTATATTTTCTTTTAGGAGTTTTATGGTTTAAGATTTTACAGTCAAGTATTTAATCCATTTTGAGTTAATTTTGGTGTGTATGGTCCAGTTTCAGTCTTTTGCATGTGGCTGTCCAATTTTCCCAACACATTTTATTAAAGAGATTGTCCTTTCCTCATTGTATTTTCTTGGCTCCTTTGTTGTAAATTAATTTAACATATATGCATGGGTTGATTTCTTATTTCAATTCTGTTTCATTGATCTGTGTGTCTTTTTTTATACGATATTATACTTTTTTGATTACTATAGCTTTATAATATAGTTTGAAATCAGGAAACATTATGCCTCCAGCTTTGTTCTTTTTTTTCACAATATCTTTGGTTATTCAGCTAGGATGTGGCAGAGTTTTGAAGACACTGTTAGAGAAGCCTGATAGGCCTACAAAAAGTTATTAACAAGAACTGAAAAAAAAAGAAAAGAAAAGAAAAAATGTCATTAGAACCTGGAGGAAAGGGGATCTGGAGGAAAGGGACAAGGACACTGGCAGCAGAAGTTCTGGGAAGTACTCCTTGGTGTGAGCTCTCCCAGCATCCATCATTAGCCCCACCAAAGATCCTGTAGCCTCCAGTGCTGGGTGGCCTCAGGGCAAACAACCAACAGGGAAGGAACTCAGCCCCACCTATCAGCAGACAAGCAGATTAAAGGTTTACTGAGCTTTGCCCCCAAAGCAACACCCTGCCATACCCAGCAGCAGTCTCACCCATCAGGAAGGTTGCACAAGCCTCTTAGATAGACACATCCACCAGAAGGCAGAGAGCAGAAGCAAGATGAACTAAAATCCTGCAGCCTGTGGAACGAAAACCACATTCACAGAAAGACAGACAAAACGAAAAGACAGAGGACTATGTACCAGTTGAAGGAACAAGGTAAAACTCCAGAAAAAACAGCTAAATGAACTGGAGATATGCAAATTTCCAGAAAAAGAATTCAGAAAAATGATAGTGAAGATAATCCAGGACCCTGGAAAAATAATGGAGGCAAAGATCAAGAAGATGTAAGAACTCTAACAAAGACCCAGAAGAAATAAAGAACAAACAGATGAACTATACAATAACTGAAATGAACAACAAAAACAAAAACAAAAACACTAGGAGGAACAAATAGCAGAAAAACTGAGGCAGAAGAACAGATAAGTGACCTGGAAGACAGAATGGTGGAATTCACTGCCGTGGAATAGAATAAAGAAAAAAAATGAAAAGAAATGAAGACAGCCTAATAAACCTCTAGGACAACATTAAATGCACCAAATTTGCATTATTTGGGTCCCAGAAGGAGAAGAGAGAGAGAAAAGATCAGAAAAAATATTTCAAGAGTTTATAGTCAAAAACATCCCTAACATGGGAAAGGAAATAGCCAGCCAAGTCCAGGAAGTGCAGAGTCCAAGGCAGGATAAACAGATGGAGAAATACATGGAGATACATAGTAATCAAATTGACAAAAATTAAAGACAAAGAAATATTATTAAAAGAAACAAAGGAAAAATGACAAATAATATATAAGGGAACTCCCAAAAGGTTAACAGCTGATTTCTCAACAGGAACTCTACAAGCCAGAAGGGAGTGGCATGATATATTTAAAGTGATGAAAGGGAAGAAACTACAATCAAGATTACTCTACCTGGCGAGGATATCATTCAGATTTGATGGAGAAATCAAAAGCTTTACAGACAAGCAAAAGCTAAGAGAATTCAGCACCACAAAACCAGCTCTACAACAAATGCTAAAGGAACTTCTCTAAGTGAGAAACACAAGAGAAGTAAAAACCTAGCAAAACAAACCCAAAACAATTAAGAAAATGGTAATAGGAACATACATATTGATAATTACCTTAAATGTGAATGGTTTAATTACTCCAACCAAAAGACACAGACTGGCTGAATGGATACAAAAGTAAGATCCATATATATGCTATCTACAAGAGACCCACCTCAGACCTAGGAACACATACAGACTGAAAGTGAAGGAATGGAAAAAGATATTCCATGCAAATGGAAATCAAAAGAAAGCCGGAGTAGCAATACTCATATCAAATAAAAAAGACTTTAAAATAAAGAATGTTACAAGAGAAAAGGAAGTACACTATATAATGATCAAGGGATCAATCCAAGTAGAAGATATAGCAATATAAATATATATGCACACAGCATAGTAGCACCTCAATACATAAGGTAAATGCTAACAGCTATAAAAGAGGAAATCGACACTAACACAATAGTAGTAGGGGAATTTAACACCTCACTTACACCAATAGAGAGATCATCCAAACAGAATATTAATAAGCAAACACAAGGTTTAAATGACACAATAGACCAGATAGATTTAATTGATATTTACAGGACATTCCATCTGAAAACAGCAGATTACACTTTCTTCCCAGGTGCAAACAGAACATTCTCCAGGATAGATCACATCTCAGGTCACAAATCAAGCCTTGGTAAATTTAAGAAAATTGAAATCATATCAGCATCTTTTCTGACCACAACATGATGAGATTACAAATAAATTACAAGGGAAAAAAAGTAAAAAAAAAACAACAACAAAACAGAAACAATGGAGGCTAAACAATACATTACTAAATAACCAAGAGATCACTGAACAAATCAAAGAGGAAACCAAAAAATACCTAGAAACAAATGACAATGAAAACACAATGATCCAAACCTATGGGATTCAATAAAGGCTGTTCTAAGGGGGAAGTTTAGAGCAATACAAGCCTACCTCAAGAAAGAAGAAAAATCTCAAATAAACAATCTAACCTTACACCTAAAGGACCTAGAGAAAGAGGAAAAAACAAAACCCAAAGACAGTAGAAGGAAAGAAATCATAAAGATCAGAGCAGAAAAAATGAAATAGAAACAAAGAAACCAATAACAAAAATCAATAAAACTAAAAGCTGGTTCTTTGAAAAGATAAGAATGATTGATAAACTATTAGCCAGACTCATCAAGAAAAAGAGGAAGAAGACTCAAATCAATAAAATTAGAAATGAAAAAGGAGAAGTTACAATTGACACTGCAGAAATACAAAGCATCATAAGAGATTACTACAAGCAATTCTATTCCAATAAAATGGACAACCTGGAAGAAATGGACAAATTCTTGGTAAGTTATAACCTTCCAAGACTAAACCAGGAAGAAACAGAAAATACAAACAGACTAATCACAAGTATTGGAATTGAAACTGTGAATAAAATTTTCCAACAAACAAAAGTCCAGGACCAGATGGCTTCACAGGTGAATTGTATCAAACATTTAGAGAAGAGCTAATGCCCATCCTTCTCAAACTCTTCCAAAAAATTGCAGAGGAAGGAACACTCCCAAACTTATTCTATAAGGCCACCCCATCACCTTGATAACAAAACCAGATAAAGATCCTACAAAAAAAGAAAATTACATACCAATATCACTGATGAATATAGATGCAAAAATCCTTAACAAAATGCTAGAAAATGGAATCTAGCAAGACATTAAAAGGATCATACACCATGATCAAGGGGGATTTACCCCAAGGATGCAAGGATTCTTCAATATATGCATATCAATCAATGTGATACATCATATTAACAAATTGAAGAATAAAAACCATATGATCATCTCCATAGAGGCAGAAAAAGCTTTTGACAAAATTCAACACCGATTTATGATAAACACTCCAAAGAAAGTTGGCATAAAGGGAACCTACCTCAACATAATAAAGGCCATATACAACAAACCCACATCAAACATCATTCTCAATGGTGAAAAACCAAAAGCATTTCCTCTAAGATCAGGAGCAAGACAAGGAGGTCCACTCTCACCATTATTATTCAACATAGTTTTGGAAGTCCTAGCCACAGCAATCAGAGAAATAAAAGAAATAAAATAATACAAATCATAAAAGAAGTAACTGTCATTGTTTTCAGGTGACATGATACTACACACAGATAATCCTAAAGATGCCACCAGAAAACTAGTAGAGCTAATCAATGAATTTGGTAAAGTTGCAGGGTACAAAATTAATGCCCAGAAATCTCTAGCACTCCTATACACTAACAATGAAAGATCAGAAAGGGAAATTAATGAAACAATCCAATTCACCATTACAACAGAAAGAATAAAGTACCTAGGAATAACCCTACATAAGGAGGTAAAAGACCTGTACTCAGAAAACTATAAGACACTGATGAAAGAAATCAAAGATGACACAAAATGATGGAGAGATATACCATGTTCTTGGATTGGGAGAACCAACTTTGGGAAAATGACTATACTATCCAAAGCAATCTACAGATTTAGTGCAATCCCCATCAAACTGCCACTGGCATTTTTCACAGAACTATAACAAAAAATTGCACAATTTGTATGGAAACAAAAAAGACCCTGAATAGCCAAAACAATTTTGAGAAAAAAAAAAAGGAGCTGGAGGAATCAGGCTCCCTGACTTCAGACTATGCTACAAAGCTACAGTAGTCAAGACAGTATGATACTGGCACAAAAGCAGAAAAATAGATCCATGGGAGATGATAAAAAGCCCAGAGATAAACCCATGCACCTATGGTCAACTAATCTATGACAAAAGAGGCAGGACATACAATGGAGAAAGGACATCCTCTTCAATAAGTGGTGCTGGGAAAACTGGACAGCTACACATAAAAGAATGAAATTAGAACACTCCTTAACAACACCATACAAGAAATAAACTCCAAATGGATTAATGTCCTAAATGTAAGACCGTACACTGTAAAACTCTTAGAAGAAAACATAGGAAGAACACTCTTTGACATAAATCACAGCAAGATCTTCTTTGACACACCTCCTAGAGTAATGGAAATAAAAACAAAAATAAACAAATGGGGGCTTCCCTGGTGGCGCAGTGGTTGAGAGTCTGCCTGCCATTGCAGGGGACACAGGTTCGTGCCCTGGTCCGGGAAGATCCCACATGCTGCAGAGTGTCTAGGCCCGTGAGCCATGGCTGCTGAGCCTGCGCGTCTGGAGCCTGTGCTCTGCAACAGAAGAGGGCACAACAGTGAGAGGCCCGCGTATTGAAAAAAAAATTAATAAAAAAATAATAAAAAATAAACAAATGGGAGCTAATGAAACTTAAAATCTTTTGCACAGCAAAGGAAACTATAAACAAGATGAAAAGAGAACCCTCAGAATGGGAGAAAATACTTGCAAATGAATCAATGGACAAAGGATTAATCTCCAAAATATATAAACAGTTCATGCATCTCAATATTAAAAAACAAACAAGGCAATCAAAAGATGGGCAGAAAACCTAAATAGACATTTCTCTAAAGAAGACATACAGATGGCCAAGAAGCACATGAAAATGTGCTCAACATCACTAATTATTACAGAAATGCAAATCGAACCTACAATGAAGTATCACCTCACACTGGTCAGAATGGCCATCATCAAAAAATCTACAAACAACAAATGCTGGAGAGGGTGTGGAAAAAAGTGTGCCCTCTTGCACTGTTGGTGGGAATGTAAATTGATACAGCCGCTTTGGAGAACAGTATGGAGGTTCCTTAAAAAACTAAAAATGGAATTACTATAGCCCCAGCAATCTCACTACTGGGCATTCATCCAAAGTAAACCATAATTCAAAAAGACACAAGGACTCCAGTGTTCATTTCAGCACTATTTACAATATCCAGGTCGTGGAAGCAACCTAAATGCCCATTAATAGAGGAACAGATAAAGAAGATGTGGTACATATATACAATGGAATATTAGTCAGCCATAAAAAGGAATGAAATTGGTTCATTTGTAGAGACGTGCATGGCCTAGAGACTGTCATACAGAGTGAAGTAAGTCAGAAAGAGAAAAACAAATATCATATATTAACACATATATGTGGAACCTAGAAAAAAAATGGTACAGGTGAACTGGTTTGCAAGGCAGAAATAGAGACACAGATGTAGAAAACAAACGTTTGGGCACCAACGTGGGAAAGCAGGTGGGGGGAGGGTGGTGGTCACATGAATTGGGAGATTGGTATCAACACATATACAGTAATATGTATAAAATAGATAACTAATAAGAACCTGCTGTATAAAAAATAAATAAAATTCAAAAAAGATAAAAAGGAAAAAGTAAAAAAAACCTCAAAAACAAACAAACAAACAAAGAATCTTAAGCTAATGTCTCATAGAATCTTTCAGATAAGGAAAACAAAAGTTCTCAAAAGTGTGCCTCACTGTCCCTCTCTGAAACAACAAGATTTCTAAGAATTTTATAATTGTAGTCTTACAGCAAACTCAGAAGCAGCTTTGGTAAAGAAGGGTTAATTTCAAGGAAACTTGTGAACATAGTTTTTTGTTTAATGGACTAAATTATGAAAAGTTTCATAAGAAACACAGTTTAAGAATACTGTAGCAACCTGGACTCCATGCAAGAAATACAGCATGAAAATATCTCAGTGGACTCCAAAATTCTACGGGTAGAAAGGAGGTTGAGATATTTACTCAGCTACAGACATTGACTATTTATAATGGAAAAGGAAAGGTGACTGAGAAGGTAGAACTTAATGTCCAGAAGATATAACCAAAAGTCCCAGGAAGCAGGATTGGAGCCTAATCAAGAAACGAGACATGGGCTTCCCTGGTGGTGCGGTGGTTGGGGGTCTGCCTGCCGATGCAGGGGACGCGGGTTCGTGCCCTGGTCTGGGAGGATCCCACGTGCCGCGGAGCGGCTGGGCCCGTGAGCCATGGCCGCTGGGCCTGCGCGTCCGGAGCTTGTGCTCTGCAATGGGAGTAGGCCCCAAGAGTGAGAGGCCTGCGTACAGCAAAAAAAAAAGAAAAAAAGAAACGAGACATGTCTTCTTGGCTTGATTGCAGATTTGCTAGGACCAGTGCTTTCTGTACACCTTCCTTTTCTCCATTGTGAGTAGGGGTGGTTATTGGTTATGTAATTTTTTTTCTTCCATTTGATGTTGATTATTAGGTGGCAGAAAATTGGTCTCTTTAGTTAATTGGTTTACAGATTGATAGAAGTTGTTCCTGAAGAACAAAATACGAAGATACTCATATGCATTCTGAAGTGATTGAGATTTTCAACCATGAGCCTGAACTGATATCATAAAAGGATTGGACTTTTGGGGATCCTGGAAGGGAGTTTATTTTATATGTAAAAGGTATGTAATTAATTTGTGATCAGAGAGTGAGTTTAGAATATTTTTTTAAATGTCTATGAATTTCTTTGTCTAATTCTATGTCTAAAATTCTGTAACATATT
Organism: Orcinus orca; assembly: GCF_937001465.1. Taxonomy (NCBI): domain Eukaryota; kingdom Metazoa; phylum Chordata; class Mammalia; order Artiodactyla; family Delphinidae; genus Orcinus; species Orcinus orca. The sequence goes on along the minus strand of NC_064576.1, from coordinate 41,475,214 downwards.
TACCACTGAAAGATTGGGATTTATATCCCTTTGTCTCAGTTCAGGGTGATTTTATGGCTACTTTGACAAACAGAGTACTGTACAGACGATGTTATGTAACTTTTAAGGCCAAGTTATAAAATACCCCATAGTTTCCATCTTGTTTGATGTAAAACCGAGCTGAGTTCAGCTAAACTATGCAGAAACTGTCATGCTAGAGAGTCTGTGTTTATTTCTGTGAACATCAGACCCAGCTGAGCCAAGCCTTCTACTCACCCACATCAAGGCACCAGGTGCATACATTTGAAAAAGCCTTTTTAGAATTAGATCCTCCAGCATCAACTCTGACACCATCAACTCATTAAAGTCATCCCCAGCCACATTAGGACACAAGGTGACCCATGGGCCTCTTCAGAGTTCATCAATACTCAGTGTTCACTATATGGTAGCATTCCTACTTCCATGTGTAAATTTGAATAAATCACTACAGTCATCACAGCATTTCTTCTTTTTAGGAAAGAAAGGCTAACCCTGTGCCCTGAAGACTTGAGAATGGATAAGTTGCTGTCTTAAAAGCAATCTCTGGTGAAAGTATTCCTTGTTTTAATATTAGAACATCTAATAGAACAAACATAGCCCATTGTATCCTGATAAGAAAACTAATATTTAGGGAATATATCTAGGAAAAATAACAATAGACCCTTCTTCTACCCTCATACCTTAGTCCCCAGTAACATGTACTCTTGACACGGGAGGAACATGATCATACATAAGTTACAAATCTATAGCATATTCCACATTCTGCTGGAAAGCATCAGAGCATTTGGATTTTCAAAGCCATACCACCATTTTAAAGTAAAGTCAAATTGCTTCCACTGATAAGGTAAATGTTAGGAAATGTATATTTCATGGGTACTAGCTTTCTACTGTGATATGAATTACTTTTCAGAAGCAATCCTATATATCATAAAGATTTTCAATGAATGTCCAAATTATAATAGTGAGAAAAAAATGAGGTTAAGAAAAAGCAAATAAAATTACAAAATAATTACTTACTACATAAAAGACAAATCACTGGCCGTTTAATATATTGGGAGTTCATGTTAGGCATTGCTTCTAGAAAACTGTGCAATACTTGTTTAAGTAGAGACAAGGATACCTATAGTAAAAATAGCCCATATTGGGTTTTTTGTTGTTGTTGTTGTTGTTGTTTTTTAACATCTTTATTGGAGTATAATTGCTTTACAATGGTGTGTTAGTTTCTGCTTTATAACAAAGTGAATCAGCTATACATATACATATATCCCCATATCTACTCCATCTTGCGTCTCCCTCCCACCCTCCCTATCCCATTCCTCTAGGTGGTCACAAAACACTGAACTGATCTCCCTGTGCTATGCAGCTGCTTCTCACTAACTATTTATTTTATATTTGGTAGTATATATAAGTTCATGCCACTCTCTCACTCCGTCCCAGCTTACCCTTCTCCCTCACTGTGTCCTCAAGTGCATTCCCTATGTCTGCATCTTTATTCCTGTCATGCCTCTAGGTTCTTCAGAGCCTTCTTTTTTCTTTTTTTTTTAGATTCCATATATATGTGTTAGCATACGGTTACCAGTGGTATTGGCCTGTAATTTTCTTTCTTTGTGACATATTTGTCTGGTTTTGGTATCAAGGTGATAGTGGTCTCATAGAATGAGTTTTGGTGTTTTCCTCTCTCTGCTATATTTAGGAAGAGTTTGAGAAGGGCAGGTGTTAGCTCTTCTCTAAATGTTTTATAGAATTCAACTGTCAAGCCCTATGGTCCTGAGATTTTGTTTGTTGGAAGATTTTTAATCTGTCTCAATTTCAGTGTTTGTGATTTGTTTGTTTATGTTTTCTATTTCTTCCTTGTTCTATCTCAGAGGGTTGTGCTTTTCTAAGAATTTGTCCATTACTTCCAGGCTTTCCATTTTATTGGCATAGAGTTGCTTGTAGTAATCTCTCATGATCCTTTGTATTTCTGCAGTGTCTGTTGTTACTTCTCCTTTTTCATTTCTAATTCTATTCATTTGAGTCTTCTCCTTTTTTTTCTTGATGAGCCTAGCAAATGGTTTATCAATATTATTTATCTTCTCAAAGAACCAGCTTTTACTTTTATTGATCTTTGTTATTGTTTCCTTCGTTTATTTTTCATTTGTTTCAGATATGATCTTTATGATTTCTTTTCTCCTGGTAACTTTGGTGTTATTTTGTTCTTCTTTCTCTAATTGCTCTAATTGCTCTAATTGTTCTTCTTTCTCTAATTGCTCTAATTTCTCTAATTCTCTAATTGCTCTAATTCTCTAATTGTAAGGTTAGGTTATTTATTTGAGATTTTTCTTGTTTCTTGAGGTAGGATTGTATTTCTATAAACTTCCCTCTTAGAACTGCTTTTGCTGCATCCTGTAGGTTTTGGATCATCATGTTTTCATTGTCATTTGTTTCTAGGTATTTTTTGACTTCCTCTTTGATTTCTTCAGTGATCTCTTGGTTATTAAATAGTGTATTGTTTAGCCTCCATGTGTTTGTATTTTTTACAGATTTTTCCTGTAATTGATATCTAGTCTCATAGTGTTGTGTTTGGAAAAGATACATGATACGATTTCACTTTTCTTAAATTTACCAAGGCTTGGTTTGTGAACCAATATATGATCTATTCTGGAGAATATTCCACAAGCACTTGAGAAGAAAGTATATTCTGTTGTTTTTGGATAGAACGTCCTTTACATATCAATTAAGTCCATCTTGTTTAATGTATCATTTAAAGCTTGTGTTTCCTTATTTATTTTCATTTGGATGATCTGTCCATTGGTGAAAGTGGGTGCTAAAATACCCTACTATGATTTTGTTACTGTTGATTTCCCCTTTTATGGCTGTTAGCATTTGCCTTATATTTTGAGGCGCTCCTATGTTGGATGCATAAATATTTACAACTGTTCTATCTTCTTAGATTGATCCCTTGATCATTATGTAGTGTCCTTCCTTGTCTCTTATAATAGTCTACCTTTTAAAGTCTATTTTGTCTGATATGAGAATTGGTACTCCAGCTTTCTTTCAATTTCCATTTTCATCGAAGACCATTTTACATCCCCTCACTTTCAGTCTGTATGTGTCCTAGGTCTGAAGTGGGTCTCTTGAAAACAGGATATATATGGGTATTGTTTCTGTATCCATCCAGCCAGTCTATGTCTTCTGGTTGGAGCATTTAACCCATTGATATTTAAGGTAATTATAGATCTGTATGTTCCTATTCCCGTTTTCTTAATTGTTTTGGGTTTCTTATTGTAGGTCTTTTCCTTCTCTTTTGTTTCCTGCCTAGAGAAGTTCTTTTAGCATTTGTTGTAAAGCTAGTTTGGTGGTGCTGAATTCTCTTAGCTTTTGCTTGTCTGTAAAGTTTTCATTTTTTCCATCGAAAGTGAATGAGATCCTTGCTGGGTAGAGTAATCTTGGTTGTAGGTTTTTCCCTTTCATCACTTTAAATATGTCCTGCCACTCACTTCTGTCTTGCAGAGTTTCTGCTGAAAGGTCAGCTGTTAACCTTATAGGGGTTCCCTTTTATGTTATTTGTTGTTTTTCTCTTGCTGCTTTTAATTATTTTGTGTGTTTAATTTTTGATAGTTTGATTAATATGTGTCTTGGCGTGTTTCTCCTAGTATTTAACCTGTATGGGAGTCTCCGCACTTCCTGGACTCAGCTGGCTATTTCCTTTCCCATATTAGGGAAGTTTTCAGCTATAATCTCTTGAAATATTTTCTCAGTCCCTTTCTTTTTCTCTTCTTTTTCTGGGACCCCTCTAATTCGAATGTTGGTGCGTTAAATATTTTCCCAGAGGTCTATGAGACTGTCCTCAATTCTTTTCATTCTTTTTTCATTATTCTGCTCTGCAGTAATTATTTCCACTATTTTATCTTTCAGGTCACTTATCCGTTCTTCTGCTTCAGTTATTCTGCTATTGATTCCTTCTAGAGTATTTTTAATTTCATTTATTGTGCTGTTCATCATTGTTTGTTTGCTCTTTAGTTCTTCTAGGTCCTTGTTAAACCTTTTTTGTATTTTCTCCATTCTTTTTCCAAGATTTTGGATCATCTTTACTATCATTACTCTGAAGTCTTTTTCAAGTAGACTCCCTATTTCCTCTTCATTTGTTTGGTCTGGTGAGTTTTTATCTTGCTCCTTCATTTGTTGTGTGTTTCTGTTTTCTCATTTTGCTTAAATTACTTTGTTTGGGGTCTCCTTTTCACAGGCTGCAGGTTCATAGTTCCTGTTGTTTGTGGTGTCTGCCCCCAGTGGCTAAGTTTCGTTCAGTGGGTTGTGTAGGCTTCCTGATGGAGGGCACTGGTGCCTGTATTCTGGTGGATGAGGCTGGAGCTTGTCTTTCTGGTGGGCAGTACCACATCTGTGGTGTGTTTTGGGGTGTCTGTGACCTTATTATGATTTTAGGCAGCCTCTCTGCTAATGGGTGGGATTGTATTCCTGTCTTGCTAGTTGTGTGGCATAGGGTGTCTGTCAGTGTAGCTTGCTGGTCGCTGAGTGGAGATGGTTCTTAGCATTGAGATGGAGATCTCTGGGAGAGCTTTTGTAGTTTGATATTACGTGGAGCCAGGACATCTCTGGTGGACCAATGTCCTGAACTCGACTCTCCCACCTCAGAGACACAGGCCTGACACCCAGCCAGAACACCAAGACTCTGTCAACCATATGACTCAAAAGAAAAGGTAGAAAAAAAGAAAGAAAGAGGGAAAAAATAAAATAAAGTTATTCAAATAAAAAACTAAATAAATTATTAGAAATTAAACAATTAAAAATAATAAAAAAAGAAAAAAAAGAAAGGAAGAAAGAAAGAAAGAGGAACCAAACTAAAAAACAAATCCACCAATGTTAACAAGTGTTAAAAACTATACTAAAGAAAAAAAAAAACAAGAAAAAAAAAAAAGGACAGACAGAATCCTAGAACAAATGGTAAAAGCAAAGCCATACAGACAAAAGCATACAAAGAAGCATCCACATACACACTCACAAGAAGAGAAAAAGGAAAAATATCTATATATTGTTGCTCTCAAACTCCACTTCCTCAATTTTGGGATGAGTCGTTGTCTCTTCAGGTATTCCACTGATGCAGGATACATCAAGTTGACTGTGGAGATTTAATCCTCTGCTCTTGAGGCTGCTGGGAGAGATTTCCCTTTTTCTTCTTTGTTCACACAGCTCCTGGGGTTCAGCTTTGGATTTGGTCTCGCCTTTGCATGCAGGTCACCTGAGGGCATCTGTTCTTTGCTCAGACAGGGCAGTGTTAAAGTAGCAGCTGATTAGGGGGCTCTGGTTCACTCAGGCCAGGAGCAGGGAGGGGTACAGAATGCTGGCTGACCTGTGGTGGCAGAGGCTGGCGTGACGTTGCAACAGCCTGAGGTGGACCGTGTGTTTTCCTGGAGAAGTTGTCCCTGGAGCACAAGACCCTGACAGTGGCGGGTTTTACAGGCTTCCGGGAGGGGAGGTGTGGATAGTGACCTGTGCTTGTACACAGGATTCTTGATGGCTGCAGCAGCAGCCTTAGCGTTTCATGCCCACCTCTGGTGTCCGTGCTGATAGCCATGGCTCGCATCTCTCTCTGGAGCTCGTTTAGGCAGTGCTCTGTATCCCCTCTCCCTGTGCACCTTGAAACAATGGTCTCTTGCCTCTTAAGGCAGGTCCAGACTTTTTCCCATACTCCCTCCCAGGTAGCTGTGGCACACTAACCCCCTTCAGGCTTTGTTCGTGCAGCCAGCCCCAGTCCTCTCCCTGGGATCTGATCTCCAAAGAAGCCAGAGCCTCAGGTCCCAGCCCCCACCTGTCCTAGTCAGTGGGTGAGCAGACAAGTCTCTTGAGCTGGTGAGTGCTTGTTGGAACAGATCTTCTGTGTGGGAATATCTCCACTTCGCCCTCTGCACCCCTGTTGCTGCACTCTCTCCCATGGCTCTGAAGCTTTGCCCCCGCCACCCACCGTCTCCGCCAGTAAAGGGGCTTCCTAGTGTGTGGAAAATTTTCCTCCTTCAAGTCTCTCTCACAGTGGTGCAGGTCCCATCCTTATTCTTTGGTCTCTGTTTTTTCTTTTTTCTTTTGCCCTACCCAGGTACGTGGGGAGTTTCTTGCCTTTTGGGAAGTCTGAGGTCTTCTTCCAGCGTTCAGTAGGTGTTCTGTAGGAGTTGTTCCACATATAGATGTATTTCTGATGTATTTGTGGGGAGGAAGGTGATCTCCACATCTTATTCTTCCACCATCTTGAAGGTCTTTGTCAGCCCATATTGTTGAACCCATTTGTAGTCAAAAATTTTATCACTATTCTCATTCTGCTCACCAGCTCATTAATCTAAGAATGGTCACCTTCTCTAGCAGATTTTTAAGAACATATTCTGTAATTTGAATCTCTTTGGAAACATACACAGCTAACAAATAGTCATAATTTCTGTGTAATTAAAGAGGTCTATTTTTTCTCTTCTTTCCAAAACATCATTGACACTAACCATCTACTTTTGCTGCAGACAGATTACTTAACATCTGGCTGGTTAATTAGCCACCACCCATGAATTAGTTTACATATTGACCTCTCTTTAGCTCTTGCTCCAGATAAATGTAACAAGATTTGTATTTAAGGTACACATTATTTTATTTCAGGAATACAATGTACTGGAATATTTAGTCCTGTCTCCTACTGAAAACAACTAAAAATGTGGATGAACAATTTAAAAGTCTTCTTAAAACATAGGAGTTTTATAAACATAAAGGTTAAAATTAAGAGAAAGCTAGATCACAGAGAGGAAGGAAAGACAAAACACCACATCTTTCCTGACAGCATTTGTCAATATTAAAGAAATTTACTATAATTTTGATGGCCTACTAGAATAGGAACTTCGGAAATCATAGTCCAGATACTACCAAATTGAGCAGCCTAAAGGAGATCTTCCTGGTATTAAGTTTGGATACCTCAAGAGATACATTCTCTTGAGAAAACTGAAGCAGTAGTAAATACTTTGACACTTAGATTCTTTGTTGCCGAATAGGGTAGGAAGAAGAAAAACTATTTTGAAGAAAAATTATTTCTCAGAAGGAGCAAATACCTTTGGCATGCACACTGATTTACAGCCCAAGCTTTCATTCCCAGGGCCCCATAAACTTCAAGCTATAAATTATAAACTAAATATGTATTGATTTGAGTCTACAAGAAGCATACCCAAATACTCTCTTGAAGATAGTATCTTTATCCCAGCCTTCAAAGATATCTCATAAATAATACTTCAAAAATTACAATATATATAACATCAAACCAAGAAGTTTCTGCACAGTAAAATTAACCATCAACAAAGTGAAAAGACAACTTACTGAATGGGAAAATTATTTACAAGTCATATATCTGATAAGAGGATAATATCTAGAACATACAAAGAACTCATACAACTCAATAGCAAAAATAATTAAAAACAAAACAAGAAAACAAAAACCGAAAAAACCCAGTTTTAAAATGAGCAAAAAATGCTGATGAGATATTTCTAAAAAGAAGATATATAAAAGACCAAAACGTACATGAAAAGATGCTCAACATCATTAGGCATAAAGGAAATGCAAATTAAGACCACAATGAAGTATCATCTCGTGCTTGTAAGATTGATCATCATTAAAAAGACAAGAGATAACTAATGCTGGCATGGATGTGGAGAAAAGGAAACCCTCATTGGTAGGATTGTAAATTGGTGCAGCCACTATGGAAAACAGTATGGACAGTCCTCAAAAAATGTAAAATATAACTACCTTATGATCCAACAATTCTACTTCTGGCAATATATCCAAAAGAAACAAAAACATTATTCATAAATATATTGGCACCCTGATGTTCATAGCAGCATTATTTACAATAGCTGAGACATGGAAACAACTTAAGTGTTCATTGATGAGTGAATGTGTAAAGAATTTGTGATATATATTTGTGTATGTATATATGCACACACAGTAGAATATTATTCAGCCATAAAAAATGAGGAAATCCTACCATTTGCAACAACATGGATGGATCTTGAAGATATTATGCTAAGTGAAATAACTCAGACAGAGAAAGACAAATGCTATGTGATCTCACTTTTAAGTGAAATCTTAAAAACAAAGAGACAAACAAACAAAAAACAAGGAATGCATAGAAAAAGAGATCAGACTTATGGTTACCAGAGGCAGAGGGTGGGAGAGGGGAAATTGAAGGATGGTGGTAAAAGGAAAAAAAAAAAAAACATGTGAAAGATAGTAAAAAATATCCTAACACAGAAGAAAATGAAACATAATGAGAGAGAAGTATTAGAGGGAAGAGAGAGCAGAAAGAGTTACATAGTGTATTGCAGTAATAGATTAATACAAGTGTATTAGGAGACTATAATTATTGGTCACAAACATTAAAAAAAATTACTATGTTTGAAAAAATAAAATCAAGTTAAAAATATGGACTGAGTCCAGTGACATTTAGAAAATTAAGGAATAAAGCTTTAAAAAATAATAATCAATGTAATCTGAAAGTTAAAGAATGAAAAACAAATCTTCAAACCTTTTAAAGCTGCAAAAATAATAATAATCAAAATTAAACACTCACAGGACAGGTTTAACAGCCCAGTTGACATAGGTTAGCAACAAATTAGTGAACTGGAAAACAGCTCAAAAAAATTATCCAGGATGTAGTAACAAAAAAGATAGATGGAAAAGATGGAAAAGAGGTTAAAGGACATGGAGTTAAGTAGAAGATCACAATGCAAGTCAGTAGATAAAGGCATGATACTTTTAATAATGCTGAAAGGATACAACTGATGACTTAGAAAACTTATAACAAGCAAAAATATTTTCTATGACTAAATAATGAATTCAGATAAACAAAAATAGAGAATTTGAAAATAGCAAACATTAAGGTGAATTAATGCAAAATATGCATTAGCAAAGTAATTCCACGTGTAAATAATGAGAAGTAAATATATGTTATATATATAATATATTATATAAATATATATATATATATATAGAGAGAGAGAGAGAGAGAATGAGAAAGAAATAGAGAGAGAGAGGTGAACAAGGAGAAGGAGAGAGAAAACTATAAAGAGTAAGAGACAAATCTCCAATCATATTGGGATTTTAATTCATTTTTTCTGGTAATTTATAGAAGGTAAAAATAATTAGAATATAACAGAACAGCACAACACAAATTAAAAATTGACCTAATATACATATATGGAAAAATGCACTCAATTATGATAAAATAGTCATTCCTTTTATGCACACATAAAACATTTACAAAAATTGATCAAATATTGGAAAATATAGAAAGACCAAATTTAATTAACCCAGCATCTGGCTCAAAAAAAGTCTTTGTAAAGATGTAGTAATATTAATCTTTTTTCATGAGCATGAAACTGACAGTGAATGTACAAATTAACAATATTAGCAACAAGAGAGGGATATCACAACAGATGACAAAGACACAAAAAACCAATTAGGAATATTAAACAAAATTTTATGCCAAAATATTTGAATTAAATGGAAAAATACCTAGAAAACCGAAATTTGCATTACTGACTCATAAATACATAAGAATGAATACTCCTATAAACTTTAGAAAATTCAAATCAGTAATCAACATTTCCATAAATAACACTTAAAGCTAGAAAGCTTCAAGCAGAGATTTCTACAAGACATTCATGGAACACAAGATTCCAAAATTACCAAACTTTTCTGGATAATAAGAAGTGGTGTATTTAGGATAGATTGTATTGAAATAACACATACACACACAAACTGTGTTGTAAAGATAACAATATTTACTCATTTCTAACCTTATGTAGCTGTTCCAATGATTAGTAAGAAATTGCCACAAATTTGAATGCTTAAAACAATACCCAGAGAAGACAAACAAAGTCAGAAGACTGACACTACCTGACTTCAAGTATTTCTATAAGTTTACAGCAAATAAGAAATTATGGTATTAGGGAAAGAATAGCCAAAACCATGAATAGAATAGAATAGAGAGCCCAGAGTAGACACAGACAAACATAGTCAACTGATTTTTGCCAAAAAAGTAAAGGCAAATAATTCAATGCAGAAAAGATAATTTTTTTTCAATTAATGGTTCTAGAAAAAATGGACGTCCACATACAAGAAAATAAAACTACAAACAACTCTCTAGACCTTACAACGTTCATAAAAAATAACTCAAAATGGAATATAGATTTAAAGGTAAAATACAAAATTATAAAAATATCTGGAAGATAAAAATGGAAAAAATGTAGGTGACCTCAAATTTGGTGATAAATTTTTACATACTACACCAAAGGCACACTCCATGAAAAAAAAATAGTTGAAATTCATTAAAATTAAACAGTCTTGCTCTGTGAAAGTTATTGTTAATATGATGAAAAGAGATGTCATAGCCTGGAAGAAAAATATATGCAAAACATGCATCTCATAAAGGACTTGTATCCAAATATATAAAACATTCTTTAAACTCAACAATAAAAAAAGACCAGAAAAAAAAAAAAAAACCCAAAAGACTAAAGATCTGTACAGACATCTCACCAAAGATATACAGCCATCAAATAAGCAAATGAAAAGATGCTCAACATCATAAGTCATCAGGGAATTGCAAATGAAAACAAGATAGTACTACATACCTGGCTAAACTGTACCACACAGACAGCACCCAATAACGGTCAAGATGTGGAGCAATAAGAACACTCATTCATTGCTGGTGGGAATGCAAAATTGTACAGCCACCTCAGAGCACCATTTGACAGTTTCTCACATAGTTAAACATAGTCTTAGAATCTGATCCAACAATCATATTCTTACATATCTGCCTAAATGAGTTGAAAAGTTATGTCTACAAAGAAAACTGCACATAAATGTATATAACAACATTACTCATAGTTGCCAAAAATTGGAAGCAACCAAGATATTCTTCAATAGGTGAATAGATAAACTTTGGTAAATATATAAAATGGAATATTATTCAATGATAAAAAGAAATTATCAAATCACAAAAGACATAGATGAAACAAATTCATATTATTAATTGAAAAGGCTATATGCTGTATGATTCCAACTAAACGATGTTCTGAAAAGACAAGCTATAGAGACAGTAAGGTGATCACTTGTTGCTAGGGGTTTAGGAGAGAAAGGTAGAACAAAGAATTTTTAGATAGGTGAAACTATTCTGTACACTACAGTACTGTAATGGCTGTTACACAACTTTATGCACTTGTCAAAACCTATAGAACTACACAACACAAAGAGTAAATCCTAATTAAGCTATGGGCTTTGTTTAATAATAGTGTATCAATATTGGTTCATCAGTTATAACAAATGTACCACAATAATACAATACGTTAATAGGAGAAACTGTGTGCAGAGAAAGAATTTTCTGTACATTCTACACAATGTTTTTGTCAACCTAAAACTTTTCTAAAATATAAAAAGTTTATTAAATGTTAAAAATTACACTTGTTTTACCTGTGCAATAAAGGGAAAATATAGCAAATTTAAAAACAACACCCCCCCATTATTCTGTACATCAGAAGTTGAGGTTCTATGTGGCTGGGATTTTTGCTTAGGGCCGTGCCAGGCTAAAATCAAGGTTTTGGCAGTCTGTGTGGTCATCTGGAGCTTGGGGTACACATCCAAGGTCATTCAGGTTGTTGGACAAATTTAGTTCCTTGTGACTGTAGACTGGAATCCTCATTTCCTGGCTGATTGTCAGTCATCCAGAAGTCACTCTTAGGCCCTAAATGCCATCTACATTCCTTGCCACAGCCAACAATGTAGAATCTCCATCACCTCAAATCCCTCTTATGCTTCAGATTTCTGTCTTTGAATATTTTTCATCAGAAAGAGCCCCTTAGATCCAGCTTACCTAAAATAATTTCCCAATCTGAAAGTCAAATGATTTTGAAAATTACATCTGCAAAATCTCATTTGCTATAGAATATATCAGTAAAAAAAGCAAGGAAGAAATATCTCATCATATTTATAGATTCTGTCCACATTCAACAAGAGGAAATTAGGGTGATGGTCATGGGGTGGGAGTTGTCATATTAGAATTCTACACTCATTACACATAGAAGAATCAAGATAAGTGGCTTGTGTCATCAATGGCTCTGTCTAATCCACACAGTCACTTTGGGACACAGGGTTACAGAAATTCTGCCATCTCCAACATGTTGTTTCCCAGATTGCCCTTGGGTATCACTGTCCTAGCCAACTAAAAACAGAAAAATATGTGAGAAATAACACAATAGGGAGAATCATGGTTCAGGTATGGAGGTGGTACACATATTTCTAAGTTCATTCTAAGATGTCAGTGATATGGCCATTCCTAAAAGTTAAAGAAACTACAAATATCTTCTAGCTCTGTGCCTCAAGTGAAACGGAAATGTATTTAGATGGTTTCTGTCTTAGTCCATTCAGGCTACTATGGTAAAACACCTGAGGCTAGGTAGCTTATAAACATCAGAAACATGTTCTGAGTTTCTCACAGTTCTGGAGGCTGGAAGAGAGAGGTCAGGATGCCAGCAGGTTTGAGTGAGGACTCTCTTCTGTGTCACAGACTTCTCATTGTATCCTCACATGGTCAGAGGGGCTGGGGAGTTCTGTGGAGCCTTTCTATAAGACACTAATCCCATTTATGAGAGTTCCAGCCTCATGACTTAAGCACCTCCTAAAAGTCCCATGTCCCAATACCATGACTTTTGGTGGATAGGATTTAAATGTATGAATGTTGAGGAGGCAAAACATTAGACCAGAGCAATTACCTTTTAGTCTCTCTTACAAGAGAAACCCCTTCCATAGCCATATTTTCCAGAGATGTCCACAACCATATGTTCATCCCCATATGCTATTCTGCAAAGTGGCATTGCCACTTTCATCAAGAATTTGCACTTATTTCTCCAACCCCTTGAATATGAGCAGGCCCTGAGACTGCTTTAACACATAGATTAGGAAAAATGTCACCTTTCCAGTTCTGGGGGTAGTCCTCAATCAAGTTTGTAGCTTCACATATTTTGGGATGATGATTTTTGAGATGCTCCCAGTTGGAAAAAAGATGCCATCCTGTTTGTAGCCCAAGCCACATTAAGAGGTTAAGTACTTTGGTTGAAAGCTCCAGCTGAGATTCCCAATTGACAAACAGCATCAAAGGCCATGTCAGTGACCCTACTTGGCAACTCCAGTCCTACCTGTCACCTGACTAATGGATGAGAGAGCTAAGAAAGACCACTTAGCTAGGTTGAAACAATCTACAGAAATACAAAGGTTAATAATAAATGATTTTTTTAACCTACTATGTTTTGGGGTAGCTTGGCATGTAAGAATAATTGGAACATAAATTACTTCCTGAAATGAGATATTGTTATTAAAAAATAATTATGTGACATTAGTATTAGGATTGTGCAGAGGGCAGAGATCTGAAGGCCTTCAGGAGATTGGAAGAAATAAAATTTTTCATTAGATGCTGGAGAAAAATGTGACCCACTGTGATGGTTAATTTTATGTGTCAACTTGACTGGGCCAAGAAGTGCCCAGATTAAACATTATTTCTGGGTATGTATGTGAGGGTGTTTCCAGATAAGATTAGCATATGAATTGGTGGACTCAGTAAAGCACATTATCCTTCCTAGTGTGGGTGGGCATCATCCAATCCATTGAGGCCTGAATAGAACAAAAGGGGCAGAAGAAGGAGAAATTTGTCCCTTTTGCTTCCTGCCTTTCTGCCGAGCTGGGACATCCATTTTCTCCTGCCCTTGGAAGAGGACTTACAGCATAGGCTCCACTGATTCTCAGGCCTTTGGACTGGGATGGCACTTATGCCATCAGCTTTTCTGAATCTCCAGCTTGTAGATGACAGATTGTGGGACTTCTCAACTTGCTCTATTATCACATGAGTCAATTCCTCTCTCTCTCTCTCTCTCTCTCTCTCTGTGTATATATATATATATATATATATATATATACACTATTGATTCTGTTTCTCTGGAAAATACTAATATACTCATATTACATAATATAACAAGATAACATGGAAAATATATATATATATTTAATAAACTAGTATCTCTAAAAAGATGTCAAAACAGTACTTCCCATCTCATATGCTCTTCTGCAATGTGACTTTGAAACTCCAGATATGGCTTTTGTTTCTCAGACCTCTTGACTCTGAACATGCTTGTGACAGTTATGACCAGTCAAACATGGTAGAAGTGGCATGATAGTAGTTCTGGAAGTAACCCTTGATTTGCCCAGTAGCTTTAGATTTCTACTTTTTGAAACTCTTGTTCTTGGAAGACAGATGCCACGTTTTGAGAGCCTGACCACACAGAGAGGCCATGTCATGAGTTAGTAAACAGTCCTATCCTATGGTAAATATTAATTATCAGTCTTCTCAACAAACCATCTGGCTTGCCCAACATTAAGGGGACTCTAGCCCCAGATTGTTTGTAACAGCATGAAAAATCCAAACAAGTACCACAAGCTGTGCCAAGTTTACTTCAGAATCGTTGGTGATAATAATAAATTATCATTTAAGACATTAAGTTTTCTGTGTTTTGGTCTGCAGAGTGGGGCCACCACTGCAGCCAAGTACCCAGAGGAAAGAGCATAAAACCAGAAAAGATTATTCCAAAGCCTTAAAATCTAATGGAATTTGATTTGCTTGATTGTAAACTTGCTTTGGAGCAATAATCCCATTTTTTTCTTCCATTTTCTTCCTTTCTGAATGGGGAATGCCTACACTATTGACTGTTCCACCATTACATTTTGAATGCAAATAACTTGCTTTCTAACTTTACAGGTCCACAGATGGAGAAATATTTTGTTTCAGAATAGATGATGTCCAGTGTTTCATCCATATATGATATAGATGACAAGATTTGGAATATTTTCAGTTGATATTTATATTAAAGTTTGGATTTACAGTTAATGCTGGAATACTTTAAGACTTTGGGGGATGTTGAGACAAGATGAATGTAAATATTTTGCATGTCAGATGGGTATGGATTTTAGGGGACCCAAGGGCAAACTATAGTCTGTTGAATAGTGGTAAAAAATTCATGTCTACCTTTAACCTCAGAATTCAACCTTATTTGGAAATAGGATCTTTTCAGATGTAATTATTTAAAATGAGATCATACTGGATTAGGGTAGACCTTAAATCCAGTGATTAGTGTCCTATAAAGAGGAGAGAAAAATGCAAAGACAGAGGCAGAGATTAGAAGGCAGTCACAAGCTAGAGAATGACAAGGGTTGCTGGAAGCCACTAGAAGCTGGAAGAGGAAAGGAATGATTCTTTCCTAGAGCCTTCAGAGAGATCATAGCCCTGGCAACATCTTCATTTTAGACCTTTAGTCCCTAGAATTATGTAAGAATAAATTCCTATTGTTTCAAGCCACTTAGTTTGTGGTTATTTGTTACAGCAACCCTAAGAAAGTAGTACAGATCCTTAAGAGATTTGAGAAAAATTATTTATCAGGCTATTTCCACTGATTTCAGGTCAAAAGATAAGGGTGATACTAAAAAGTAATGAAAGAGGTGATTCTTGTCACTCAAGGCAGAAGGTGCCTGCTGAATATTGAGAGAGACCTCAGTGATGTGTTGTCAGGTACCAGGTTGTGTCCTTTCTCATACAGTTGGGGCAGGAAGAACACATCTGACAATGGCTGTTTGCAGATGCTATATCTTTGCCATCAATAGCATGCATGTTCTGTTCTTCCACACTGTCCTGGAAAGATGGCTATTTGATTCTTTATATTTATGAAGTCCATTGGTAGTAGTCCTGAATTTGAGTTTTGGGACTGACTCAGGAAGTAAACCATCAAATTTATACAAAGCTAAAAGCCAGTCTTGCTCTTAACATTTTAAATGGAAATGCTTTTGTCTAGATTCAAACTGACATATTATAATCAAGTTTTATAAAATATCTATTTAAGCCACACATTTTTTTCAGTTAATTTAAAACATGTTTTCTGCACCAAAAGAAAGTCTCCTTATAAAGTAGCTGTGTTAGTTAACTCTTGCCACCATAATGCTTATTAACTACCAGAAAATTCACTGATATTCAATAATAAGCATTTATCCTCTTTTATCTTCTTTTCCATAGCTCTCCAGTTTAGATAAAATGGTTCTCCTTCAAGTCACAAATCTGCAGATTAGCTGAAATTTCCATGAACTCAGCTGGCCTCTGCTGGGCTCAGCTGGCCTCGGCTCCAGACACCATGGATAGTGGCTGTCTGGAGTATTTCTTTCACTTTGCAATAGCAGAAGCGCAAAAGTACTAAATCCAGACATCCATACATATCTCATGCTGATGCGTTCATTTCATTGGCTAAAGCAAGTTACATGGCCTCACCAAAATTATGGTTTGGGAAAATGAAAGTGTCTTCCTCTCACAATGAAACCATTGCGAGTGTGTGGCTTATTGTTGTACAAAGGGGAAACGAAGAATTGGGAATGAAACTTACCTGCCACAGTGTTATTTGTACATGTGATCCAGGGCACCAAGAGGGCTTATTTTGAGACCCCCTAATTGGAAATGTAAATACCACACATTTTTCAGATTTTATCAACACAGTATCAACAGCATGGTAGATGATTAGCGATTCTACAGAATGGTACATATTCAGAGAGCTAACATGTCTCTGAAACAAAATGGGAAAGAACTATAGCTGTCCCAGAGAAGTGCAAATGCATGGTGTCTGGCTGTGTAGTGGTTTTGTGATTTGTCAACTTAGCTTTGTTGGAACTACATTTTCTAGAATTCTTTTCCCTGAATATTTCTGAGATAGGGTTTACAATGTGGAAAAATTGAGTAAGATTTGGAGGGAGAGGTGAAGCTGTAGCTGCTTTTATGCTCTGAAGTTCAGGGCAAGGTGTTCAGCTTACATCAGATCACATGTTGTTGTTGCCTCATCTCCTTGACAGGGGGATCACCCAGCTTGCAGCTCCAGCTCCCATAGACTTTCTCCTTCGGCTTTTCAGAGTCCTGGGCTAAGCAGTCATGCTGCTCCGCCGTGGTGGAGGGTGTGACACCAGTCAGTGGCGTCATTGGGGTTGGAGGTGGTTGGAGGTAGATGCAGTGTTATAGTGGTAAAGTTTAGAAGTTGGATTTCCAGAAAATAAAATCTCTAATTAGAAGAATTTGCCAATTTCATGGTGAAACTTTTCTCACCATGGCCTATTTCAACCTACTAATATTATGTTAACTGTCTCAACAAAGTGTTAACATTTACTATTTGGCCTCTCATGGGCTAATGAGCCAGCTCCATAATCCCACCAGACAAACATGAGTTCCACTTTTTCATTCATCATCCCATTTTGTCCTTGACGGTTCCATATTATTATAAGTTTCAGTTTTTCCTTTTGTGTTTCAGTTTTCCATGCTTTCTTCCATTACACACCTTGACTACCAGCCTCACTTAATTATTGTGGCTTAAACTCTAACACGGTATGCAGAGGCAACAGCCGTTTAGACTTCTCCACCAGCTCCCTCAATTGCATATGTTTTAATATCTATAATAAACCCCTTATTTTTATATAACTGGCTCAGCAGCTTTAATCAATCTCTACTAATATAGTGTGTATATATTATACATATACATATTATATTAATATAGTGTGTATATATATACATATATGTGTATATATTTCCCTTGCAGATGAAAACATCTGTCAAGCTGATAACCATATACCAAGAACTAGAGGCCTTATCAATTTATGAGAAGCCCATATCTGGAACAGCAATTATAGTTGGAGTCATTACCTCACCTAGTTTTAAAAATCTTTACTACTGAATATTTCAAGTAGTTATGCAGGAATGTACCTGGTAGGTAGTAAGAGATTCAATGTCTTCTATTTAGCCCTCAAAACCAAAATTACTCGAGTTTTATGCTAGAATTTTTCTAGAAGCTGAGTATATCTTTTTCTATTATGTATTCAAGAATACATAATATTTTTGTATTATGTAAAAAAAGGAAATGGCAAAGTTTTGATAAAGGATATCACTATGAAATCAAACTTTGTCTGTCATCTGATTCCCATAATACATGACTCTGTTTCAAGGATAGTAGTGATATCCAGATTTATGAAAGATTCAAGTAAACTCAGAACTAATATTTAGTGAATCTCACTGTCTTTTACTCTACCCCACATTATGAAATCATGTACATTTCCCTGACCATCTGTTCTGAGTATTCATTCTCTGGTAACAATTTCTGTATGATTAGGATTGATTGCAAATAACAATAATTATACTGACTACTGGATGCAGGAGGGAAGGTTTTGAAATTATATGAATTATATTGCAGAATTTAAAGAAAAAATATCTATTCTTAAATAGGAAATTAGCTATGTAGGAGAATTTAATGCATGGTTTCTTTAAGACACCACTGTAGAAAAGGACTGTTAATTTTTTTCAGTCCTATATACTTTACTACTGATTAAATTTAAGGCATAGAGTGTTTATTTAGCCTGGGTTTGTCAGGAGCATGTAACTTGGAAACGTGTAATTTGTAATGTAGAAAGAAGGATTATCTGGCAACTTGTTTAATGGTTCAACAATGATTCAACGATGGTATGATTGTTCCCTAAACAAGACAGGAATGATACTAGAAGTAGCAAAATGGAGGCTAAATGGGTAAAAACAAGAGTTGTCTACTACATAACCTAAAGATGGTATCACAAAGAGAGCACAATATTAGGAATAAGAAGACAAAGTTATTATACATAGATCTATTTACTAGATGTGTGGTATCAAGACACTTAAACTTTCTGAGCCTTAGTTTCTTTATACTTAAAATAAGATGATTAGAAAAGTTGATCTTTAAAGATAATTCCAGCTCTCAATAAAAATGTTTCTATTTAATTCTTAATAAATCATGGAGCAGTCATATGACAATTAATTAATTATTATTTTTTACTATTTACTATTTTTCATTATATGCTATTTTCAACCTCAGTAAATATACCTGGCCACTATTCTTCAGAGATATCAGATTACACACTCTAGTTACAAATGGACATGCTTATTCTCTTCCATGGTTGATTCACTGAGAAAAGTGTAAAGGTCAGTCCTAGGAAAATATGTAAGTAGTTGAAAGGGTTCTTAAGTATTCCCTCAATAACTTTGGTAGCACTTACAAATCTACTTTTGTTGATCTTCACCTCCCTATTCTCTTCCACTCCAGATTTCAGCCAATGTGTACTGCTACACCAAAAAAAAAAGTTCTGGATCTTTCTCTGCTCCTCACATCCAGCACCTACATTTCATTTTCAATTTTTTTTTTGACTTTAGTTTTCTGATTGTTAAATAATGGCTAAATATTTCTGGATACTGTATTTTGATAGAATGATCATCTATGTCCTCTTGAATTTTTTCTATTATGAAACATACTGGCAAACAAGAATCATGTTTCCAGACAATGTTGTCAGCAAAAATCTGGTTTGAATTTTGTCCAAACTACATACTTGCATGATATTTGGAAGGTAGAAAAAGAAAAAATATTCTCCTCTGACTTGAAGGGTAGACATGGGGACTAATGGCAGCCCTGAGCTTTATAGTTCCCAATAGAACTCCTACCAATCGACAGTTATGCAGCTTAGGTGCTGAGGGAGGCTATATCATTGATAATAATTTATTGTACTTCTGTTACGTTTTGATTTTTCAAAAGCAAGACTCCCCAAATTGGAAGGTTGTACTCTTTTAAAATGATTTTCTGATGATAAATCTGAAGGTCTTTATCTAGGTTCAAAAATCAACAATAAAAGATAAGATGAGAGGACCCTGGTCTGTCTGTATCAGAGACTGTCCTGAGAGTCAGGGAATCTTGACTCCTTTGATAATATGAATAAATAAGACAAGACCTCTTTCCTTTGCCAACACCAAATATTTCCTTGTAGATTTTTTGGTTGTTTCTTACAGACTTCTGATCTTGATTTCAAAATATAATCCACCTACATCCCTCAGGCTTTAAGGTGAGGTATAGATCAAAGACCCGCTTTTCCCTCCAGAAACAGTTTACTTTCATGACTACATTACAATTCAGGGGGAACATTTTAACCACTTTACTCTGTAAACTTCTCTTTGATTTTCCTAAGCTTATGTGCTTGAACTCAGCTCCTCCATTTTTTTCCCCTCCTCTTCTGTTTCTCTACCTTCTTTAGAAAGAGCTATTTTACACTCACTTTTTTCTCTGTATTTTAGTGCCAAACTCAGTATGGCCTTAATAGTATTCCATATTTTCATCTTCAAGCTCTCTTACATAAAATTCACAAGGGGAAATGTAAAACTGTTCCTTTGTAAATTTTCAAAATGACTCAAATTTTCACTAAATAGAAGCTTCAAGTGTCAAGATTTTGATCTGTTTTTATAGTCTCATAATCCTTGTTTCCAAATTGATTGTTTAGTGAATAGAAATTATTGTTAGGTATGGTTGAATAGAATAGACTCTATTTCTTCTTTATTAATAAGGAATGGATGAATAGATATATTTTTAAATTTAATGGTTTAAACATTTGGATATTTTATACCATAATTTATTGTGAGTATTTTGGCAAATTTTACAACAAAATTACTTCTTAGTTTATCAAGACCATAATTCTTATTTTGACTGCTTAATCTCAAGGAATGGATAGATTCCATAAATTTATCAAGTAATTATTTATAAATGCTTCATTTAGGATGCTGTGGAATATCAGCAAGTCTGTACCATTAGGATCGTTAAAAGATCTGGGCATGACCATTTCTATTCCTTCAGTGTGACCTAGAGGGTCACATCTGCCTGCAGTGTAATTTAAGGATTGGAATGCTAGCCATTGGTCAAAAGATCTGTCAGCTCAGTCTTCATGTGAACTTACAGAGCTATAGATGAAACTAGCATTTTAAATATCAAAGTTAATAAATAGTTTTCAGTTATGATAAGCAGATTATATAATATGTGTCCTGTGTATGTCTGCGTGTGGAGAGAGAGAGAGGGAGGAAGGACAGAGGGAGATTGAGGATGAGAAGGGGGAAGGGAGATCAAATAAACTGGTTCGAATGAATTGAGAACTTAAAATAATTTGATAGTCTCAACTGATCAGAAATTCAAGATTTGAAAATGTTTTGAATATAAAATCCTGTTTATATTGAAGTACCAATAGTGCTAATAACAATACAAAATTATTATTTTGAGGTTGACTGATTCTCTTTGAGCTTAACTTGACATTTGATGGCAACCATAGTATATGACATATATAACTGCTTCAGTCAGAGCAATTTATAAACACATATATGTAATATTAATTTACTATTTTTATTGACAAAACAGTTCTCTCTTTTATTTTTCTTCTTTATTCAGTCTGTTATACAATTGGCTTTTTAAAATGTTTTTTCATTTTATTATAAATATTTTATTAACTGTTAATTCATCACTTTAATGTATTGCTTATTATTTTTATACATTTAAAAATATTTCTACTGGAGTTAGATTCCAATCATATAGCAAAACGAATAGTCAGTAGCAGTATATATTTTCCTGGTTCCTATAATTTAGCCGGCCAGATTACCTACAGTATAATTGTATGATATATATTCACTATGGACTGTGGAAGAATATTTACAGAAATAATTGAAGCTGCAATGTGCTCCTTTTTTGTCTTAATTATCTTTCATATGGTAGTTTATTTTTGAAGTTTTCCTCTTCTATTGAACTAAATGTTTTAATTGCTGGTAGAAATGAATAATCATAAAATATTATTATTGCTTTCTATATTTTCTAGATTTATTTTGTTTTAAAATATTTAATTTGCTAGGGAAGGTATTCTATCTTCCTTTCTCCTAAAGGAACCCCCATTTGGTTGTAATCATGTCTATTTGAATTAGACCTTGAAATGGTCTTTCACGCTTTTGCTATTTCAGGATTAGATTACTGCAATCCTCTCCTGGCTTCTGGCCCAAGAGGAACCTGCATAAACTCCAGCTGGTGCTGGATGCTGCTGCCAGATTTTTCCTGCAAAAGATGTCAGTCTGAATATATTTTCATGCTCCTTTCTGATTTTTATCCAAATTACAGGTTAAACAACATATTGATTATAAAATAACCCCTTTTCCTTGAAAGTTTTTAGTGACATTGGCTTACTATCACCAGGTTCTTTTTTTTTTTTTGTAAAGTACTCTTAAGCAAACTTTCCATTAACCTCAAGGTTAGCTTATAATCATCTCGTAATAAAGCCTTGTAAAATTGTTCTGTGCCTTCATTTGTAGAATACTTTCAATAAATGTGTGCTTTGGATTCCAGATATATATGTTTCTCAACAAAGTTACATCTTAACCTTTTGTACATATGAAAAAATAATTTAAAAATTCTGTTTCAAGGTTATCACTCTTGTACTCACACTGCTTTCTAAATTGTCAGAATCCATTTACATAAAACTGGGACTACAATACTATTACACAGTGTAGTATATATTCCATATTTGTGTTAAGTTTAATGGCCAAAAAAAAAAAAGCAAGTCAAATTGTTTGATTTTCATTTGGGAACTGATTCATTTCTGTGAGCAGACATGATTTCAGGTAAACTCAATGCACAGTATTACTCTGCAAGAAAAAAGCTACATATATAATATACTTGAGGTCACAGTTATAAGGATATATAAGACAGTAGTGGGGTCTTCAAATATTTTATAATTTATGAAAGTAAATGAAAAGTTTATACAATTGTAACATAAAGCAATTTATTATGTAGGTTATATAAATATGATACACAAAAACAGCACAAAGGAGGGGAAACATGAGAGTCATTAAAAATTATACACCAGATTTGACTGATTCTTAAAAAATGAGAAATTTCTATAGACCAGACTAGCAGTGAGGGAAAGGTAATTGAGAATGAGAAAACAATGATGTGGGTAAAGACACAGAGGAAGAAATTTCTGAGAAATATCAAGTCATATAGTTTGACAGAGGTGTATGTTTGGGGAAGAGATCTAGTGGAAAGAAAAAATAGATTTTAGGGGAAAAATAGTAGAAGCGCTTAAACACTTGATTAAAGAAAATAAGAGAAAGTTTGTGAATAGGGTGATGATGTAATGAATAAGAGGCTTTAAAAGATTACATTACTGATAAGTCACTATGGCATCATTACAAATAGTAATGATGAAGACATTTGTTAGGGCCAAGAATAAAAATAAAACAATAGCCTATATATTTAGAGATGCATATTATTTGAGGGACCCTACTGCACATATGTTAAGGGTTTTACACAAGTTCTTGTTTCATAATTATTATTAGAAATGGTTACCCCTGTTTTATTAGATGAGCAAACTGAGCATCAGAATATTTAAATCATGTGCCCATCTTCACTTCCCTTTACAGCATCAGCTGTCAAATTCGGGTCCCACTAACTTCTTTTTCCAAATGATGTCTATTAATTCTTTCTCTGTTTATCGGAATTGTGAAAGATACATAATAAATTCCCCAACTTACTCTAGAAAACTATTATTCTGCCTCTTTAAAATACCTTTGGTGTTTTAATAGAATGGGCTTTATGCTATTTTTCTATTTTTAAGACCTCTGGGGGAAAAATAAATCCAGAGTACAGAAAAACACACAAACACTTAAGACCTGAATACAAGTTATTCAAAAATAATTATCAATTCTTTTTATAAAATAAGTTCTAATCTCATAAATTATCTGCCCTTTAGTTTATTATGTATTTTAAAGAGACTTAGAAACATATTATATATCCACCATTGTAGAATACTATTTTATAAAAATGACATTTATCCATCTACATAACTTTAAAGTGTTTATGTTAAACTTGCTTTTTTAGAACCCATGCCTCTACTTAAATTCAGCACATGAAAGGAATTTTTTGCCTACCTTTTGAATAGCAACCTCAAATATGTCCCCCAGTTGGGGGTAAAGGTTCTACATAATTTATAGATTGAAGCTTGAGGATGTGTTGCAGAGTGAATCTTGTTCAGTGGACTAATGAGATATTGACCACTTCCTCCTTGCTACACAGTGCCTTTATTTTGCACCCTACACTGGCTATAATGCATAATAATTGGGGATTTTATCCTTGACAACGTGGGAATAGTCAAATCCTCAGGTAGAGAAAACTCTGCATAGTGGTCAACCAATATTTACATAACAAAGAACACGATGGCTGCATTATAATTTGAGAATACATTACATTTTAAATAAGCACAATTGTTTCTAATAAATTGTTAATGAATTCAGTTACTTGGAAAATGTCAACTAAAATTAACAAATTACTAAAAGTAAAAATCATTCTCAGTAATAAAATAATTTGTTAGCTAATGTTAATCAGTTTTATAGCTCTACATTTTTTTGGTGAAGAGCAAATTCCATTACATGGGAAATAATTCCTATGTACTTAAATTATTGTATAATTAAAGATATTTTTTAAACAAGGAGTTTTGTAATGTCAGATTTTTTTTTCCATTCACATACTAGTAGCAATGTTTTAAAGCAAACAATTTACTCAATTCTGAAATGTTTCATTAATTTTTTTATGTTCTACCATAACATTTTCACTAATCAAGTTTCTTTTTTGAAAAAGTAGGTATTTTTAAAACAATTAAAAACTTATTTGTTGCTGTTCATATTGTCTGTTTTCATCATGATGAAGACTTTGTTTATATTTAAAATGTTTACTGAAATATGAATATGTATAGTTGCTACAATAAATAATATATGAATATAAGAGGCGGATATACATTTTTTCCTAAAATTATTACTACCCAAACTGAGCAGTAGTTCTAAAACACTGTCATATAAACTCAATTTGTGCAGTTACTCCTCGTGAAATATTTCAATTCTTATTTAAGTTATTTATAGATCATTCAGCTTTATAAATCCAGCTAGAATGTAAGCCATTTTCTGAAAGTTCACTTCACTGTGTGTGTTTATGAGGGACGGGGAGTAATAATGACGTTTACTGAATTGAACTTCTGTGACTAGAGTTTACTCTTTTCCTCCTTAGTTTTGTATAAAAATAAACAATTTTAATAATAAGGAAATAACATTGCATGAGAAACATTTAATATACCTGAGAGAATATTCAAGTACTTCATTCTTATTAATGTGCAATTAAAGTGTTAATGAAGTTTATTTTCTCAAAAATTCTATAATTCATTTTAAATTTTAAATTCAGACAGGCTGACTCACATTTTAATTTGGAGTTCATAGCCTACTATAAGGAGGTAACTAAAAAGAATTTCAATTACAAATATAGTTGTCAGTCATTGGAAATGTATAATAGTAATAAAAATGTATGACAGTGTAGAATTCCATTCTAGCATTTTTACACAAATAATTGTACTGAGTATAAGTTAAAGAGACTGTAGATTAAACAGTAATCAAACAATAATAGTGGGTAAAGATATAGCAGTTCACTTTGTGTCTTTGTGTAAGCAACACAGTGAATGAAATACATGTGAGAACATTTCTTTGCTATAAGAAATGTATATGATCCTATAGTCTCCATTAGCCTTGTGTTTTGATACATTTCATTATGGAACCATCTTCCATATCAGCTGAACAGCTGGGGACCAGAAGACAAGTACTTCTGATCAAGGCTGTCCTCTAACCCAGGATATAAAAGAGAAGACCACAGAAACTATTTAACTTTCCTCCTGCTTTATGACAATGTTGAGAATGGAAATGAAAAGGGGAACATCAGAAAAAAAGCATCTTTTCTTTTCTCCCTGCCTAGAAACTTTGGCTCCCAGGATTTCTCACCTCTTTGTCATCGCTGACATATCACCTCCTCTGCCATCTCCTTAAAATGCTTTCTAAATGAGCTGTTTCCCATTATTATTCTCTCCTGCTTGCTTTCTCTTGACCAAGGTAGACTTCACACTTCCCTCAGCTTGACTAAACTTTATATAAGCTTCTTCCTCATTGTAGGCCCCTGCCCTCTCTTTTCTCAGAGTATCTTCTTTAGAAAATTTATAGAGTTGACTCATGAACAAGGCAGGGGTTAAGGGTACCAACCCTCTGCACAGTGAAGAATTCACATATAACTAGAGTCATGGTTCCTCCATAGCCATGGTTCTGTATCCCTAGATTCAATCAAAAACAGATCATATAGTATTGTAGTATTCACTATGGAAAAAAATCTGTGTTTAAGTGGACTCATGCAGTTCAAACCTGGTGTTGTTCAATGGTCAACTGTAACTGTGAGTTATTCCTTCTGCCCCTTTGAGATAAACGTAAGTCTTTCTAAAAAGCCTCTTGCCAGTTTACAACCCAGGAATGTTTTTTCTCATAGACTTGGAAGACATCCCTTTGAAATGTAATTATCAAGAAAGATAATGCCCCTATTTCTCAGTCTCTATGGAAAGAATAGGAGACTAACTTCCATGGCAGCCAATTAGCAAACACAGCTTGTCTCATCACAGAGAAAATTATCTGAAAACTCAGGAAATAACTCAATGTACTTTATACATCCCTCAGATCAGCCTGCTCTCAAAACATCTTCCAGAACTTTTCCACTAGTTTATTGCAACCTTTAAAACTTCTCCTGCTCTTTGTTTCAGTATATTTGAGTTCTGATTAATTTTGGCCTCCCTTCCCAATTGTAATAATCTTGGAAAAAGTCTTCCTTGCCTGTTTAACTTTGTCCATTACAGTTTTCGCTTTGATACTGTTCATCATACTAATCTTATATCATTAGTTTTCTTGTTTATTTTCTGAACCCTCCACTTGAATGTAAACATTGTAAGTTAGGCAAAAATCCACCTCTAACCCAACATAGGTTTTCAGTTGGGACTTTTTAATAAAAAGACAGACTAACAAGGGAAAAATGAACAGCTTGTTAACACATGCAGTGTACATCACATGGGAGAATCCTCAAAGAAAAGTAACTCAAAGTGGTGGTTTGGAACTCTGGCTTACTTCAAGAAAGAAAAATACATTTCTAGAGAAATATCAGGACAAAGGAAAGCAGTTTAAGACTTCCAAGGCAAACTGTGAAAAGGAAAATATACGGGAGGAAACTAAAGGAGTAAAATTTGTTTACAGATTTCTCTGGTGCCATATCTGGGCTGATAAGAGTCTGTCTGCAGTAAAGGGAGAATTTATTTGGGGGCTTTAGGCAGTAAAGAAGAAGGAGAGAAAGCTCACTCTACATTTGCTGCTTCTTAAATACCTTCTGTTCAAAATAATATTTTATGTCAGAGAGGTGTATTTGGAGGTGACATATTCTGGTTTCCTTCAACACCATGATGGTGGTAATTTATGTTCAGCTTACCATGGTATCCTTATTTTTTAGAACCATATCTAGCACAAATTATATATTAAACAGAAATACTTACTGAATTAATAAATCCTGTGATATTTTTAGTTTACCATTATCTATCTTATTTGTTAGCACATAATTAGTGTATAATAAATACCTATTAAATATGCATTGTTAATAAATATTTATCAAGATGGTGATTAGAGGCAAAGGAAACAGTGTGTGTAAAGACATTTCGGTGTCAACAGCATACTAAATATGGGCTAATTGCAACCAATTACTGATAGTCAAATCATGAAATAAAAACAGAAACATATAAAGGCTTTACGCTGAATAGACCAACAGTTAGTGGACCATATAACAACTTGAAATATATACTTGGGGTTTTTATCCTCTAGGTTATAGGCAGGTGCTAAATGAGTATAAGTAATGATAAAGGAAATCTCTATTCAGTCTTGCACGTGCATATGTGGGCTTGACCCTTTCATGACCTTAAGCCAAGTCTCAACATTCCAGACCTTTTAAAGAAATGGGCCTAGTTTCATGCCTGCAATAATGATGTGACACTGTGAAAATAATGAGCAAGACAGATTTCCAGTTCCCTTCTATAAGCAATCAGTAAATGCCTTTTCAAATCTTATCCTAATTGGAAGGTATTTCCACCTTGTTCTATATGACACTCTCATACTTCAGAGCTGGGGAGACTCTTCTTTAAGACACTTCCTTGCCTGGCATGTTATTAAATTCAGCCTCCAAATAAATTATTATTGGAGGCCTTTGATTCTCCTTCTGCAGTAAAGAGTCTTATGGGATCAGTCCAACAAACCTAGTACTTTATTGAGTACTAATAAATTCAAGCTTTCAGGATGGGTATATACCACTATGAGGGAAATAAACACAAACATGATTTTTCTTATAAAACTGCATCAAATCTTAAAAAGTTCTTGAGTGTAGCTATGTTGTAGCCAGCTAAAAGAAATATGACATTTCTGTGTTTATAATCCTAAGAAAGTATTTTGTGTAAATATTAAACATTTTCCATCATCACCATTCCAAATTCGAATTATGAAAATATCTTTTTGTTGGATTGAGGGTCAGTTAGTATGTATTTTCTTATGAAAAACATGCCTTATAAAAAATGGGAAGTGAAAAATCTTTGATTCAAGCTGATATGTAAAATTTTAATATAACATTTATGCTATAGTTGTGAAATTTCATAGAGCATATTTAAAATAGAAAGTGATTATATTTTTTTTTTTTTTTTTTTTGGTATGCAGGCCTCTCACCGTTGTGGCTTCTCCCATTGTGGAGCACAGGCTCTGGATGCGGAGGCTCAGCGGTCATGGCTCATGGGCCCAGCCGCTCCACGTCCCCTGCATTGGCAAGCAGACCCCCAACCACTGCGCCATCAGGGAAGCCCAATTGTATCTTTAATGTTTTAAATAAGCTAAATTTATCTTAAAGGGAAAACTTAAAGTAAGCTAAGGGTACAATTTTTACCACTTGTTAAAAATAGTTAAAAGAACAAAACAAAACAAAACAAAACTCCTGGATTAAGTAAGCTGTATTTAAGGGAAATATGTAAATGAAGGGCCAAACTATACAGAGGACAAAGTCTGATTTAGTGTTATACACCTGAACATCTACAAAACAATAATACCAGACTAAATTTAAATTTAGGATGATCACAGTACACTCTGAGTTATTTAAAATAATTTTTCATTATTATTTTCTTTACACAAGATTTTGTTGTTATTGTTTCTATTTATTATATTTATAACAGATTTTTAAGAGACATTTATTTTGTATCTCCCTCTGGTGTTTCTAGAACAAATGGCAATCCATGGTGTACAGTAAACACCAGAATATCTAGCCTGTGACTCTCTCTCTCTGTCTCTCTGACCTTATTTCCTGTGGATTTCCCCACTCAACAACAGCCATATTTGTTACCGACCAGGGTTCTTGGCCTACTTAATCAATAGAAATTGATAAGAGGCCAGACAAGAAATTCAGGCAAGACTTTATTGTGGTCCTTGCTGCAGCAGGAGGGAGCAAAAACAAGAAGCAGGTTTCTTTGCTTGCTCCCTGAGGCAGGGCAAGCTGATTCCTGATATGGGGTGAGGGTAGGGGTGTGTCCAGGGTCCAGCCAGAGGGGTAGCTTAGGTGATCTGCCCACCCCCTTGGTGGTGCTGTGTGGGTTTTGGTCTTTTTATATCTTGTTGTTCATAATTTGTCCTATCTGCTCATGCATGTAGTTAATTTTAGTCCCTTAGAGTTTCTTTGTATTATGTTGCTGGAGGAGTTGTTTGTCCAGGTGTAAGCACTACAGCATAGGATCCCAGGTCCCAGCCTGTCTCATATTGGTCTCTTGCTAATCTTTAAATACACCAAGTATGGTCCTGTCTTTTCAGTTCCTTAGTCTTTGCCTTGAAAGTTCTTCCTTCCATTCATTCCTCACTTTACCATGTCTGATCAAATGTCACCACTTCAAAAAGGCCTTCAGTGATTTCTTTATCAGAAAGAGCACCCCTACCAATCTGGATTCACAGAGCTTGATTTATTTCCCTTTATAGCTCTTATATCATTAACCTCAATGCATATTTATTTTTTTTATTGGCTTTCCCCCGGTTGGAATGAAGCTATAGGAGATAGGCCTTGTTTAGTTTATTGCTCCATCTTTAGTCCCTATAATAATACCTGCACATAACTACTCAATAAATATTTAAGAATTAATGATTGAATGGATGAGCAAATCATCAACAACTTCCAATTGTTGAGCTTTTACTAGTATGAGAGCATAATGCTAATACTTTTGTCTCATTTAAACTTCATAGAAATAATCTAGTGTAGATATTATTATTTCTCTTTTAAAGATAAGAAAATGAATTTAGAGAACTGAAAGGATACTGTATAGCAGGGAGGACAATTTAGGATGGAAAGACTATGAATATAGATTAGGACATATTGAATGAATTCACCAGTGGGAAATACAGTTGGAGGGGTCTAATAGGGAGCTGGATGTAAGAGTAGGATGCTTAGGAGGAAGAGCCAAGATAAGTATATTATATTATATTAATTATTTTATTTTATCTTATAGTTATTCATTATGAGTATATAAGTACTAGTTTAAACCACAAAAATAAGTGGAATTTCCTAGGAATCTGAGTGTGAAAGGGAAGAAGTTAGCAAGGAAATAGCAACCTTAAATGTGTGACTGGACATACATAGGCTCAATTTTTCAAAGCTGGGTAAGTCACATTTTCCATTTTTCCTTTCTTAAAGGGGCATTACGGTGTACAACTCATAAATATAGAAGTTATGTTAGACTTCTGTTTTCATTTATACCTAGTCAGCCATTAAATACATTTGATTTTATTCTCTAAGTATTTTCCTAGTCAATCCTATTTCCTCTATTTTGGCTGGACCCTCATCATTTCTTATTTTGCTTTCAGCAATGACTTACCAAATTATCTCCCAATTGGTGTTTAGTCTTGTCTCTTTAGATTTTTTTTTCTACACTAAGTAGAAAGGCTTATTTGTTCTAAGTAAGCTTCAATCATCTTTCTAAGTTGCAGTATACTCCTGGTACAAATCGTTCTGCTGCTTTCTCTCCAGCAGCACAGGCATGAGCAACCCAACACCCACCACCAGCATATATATATAATTAGCTTTGCAATCTAATTTCAAGTGCACCATTCCATTTTTACAAAGGAGAAACACTAGAAGTAGAGTGAGTATGGTACAACCAGCATGTAACCACAACCTCGAGAATGAAAAAGAGGTTTAGCAAAAGAAATCTGTAGACATGCTCTGTCTGTGAATGATGCAGTGTTGTGCCTGTCTTGGGACTTGGGTCTAGGATTTGGAGAGAAATCCAATGATAGCAAGGATGCCCTAGAGATCACAGGTGGCAACAATACATCAGGTGGGCTAGCCCAAGGTGATGGAGAGCCTCCATTTAAAGAAAAAAAAAAAAGACCTGGTATTGGAAAGACTGACAGAAGACTGTTTTATTTATTGCTCTACTCCGTATGCCCAGCACAGTACCTGACACTCGATAGGTGCTCAACAAATGCCCCATTGAAAGGAATATCAATCTCCAGCTCTTCCTCAGTGTGAGACTGAGAAAGTAACCTGAAGCTTCTGAACTTTCGTTGCTTTCTGTGAAAGTGAGCATGCCATGACATCTCACATGTGAACCTGTCAGGCAAATTCTAAAGTAAATCACAAATGAGAGGAGTGCATGATAAGGCTGCTTCTATTGTTCATTCCAAAAGATTTCTAGATATTAATATTAACTTTCATTATTAAAGAGCAGTGTCAATTTCTCAGTAACATTATTCCATTCAATAAAATAGATCATCCAATTTATAAGAATATATATATATATATATATATATATATTATTCATAGACATCAACAAAGCCCTTGTAATTTGCAGGAGAAAAATGCAGGCCATGAACATTTTTATTCCTCCAGTTATTCCCCCCTACATAAAACCCTTCTTTTCATAGATTATATGTCATATTCCAAGACTTCGGCTTTGCAGGCAAAGCATTTCATGTTCTGACCGCTGCCTATCTTTGCATCTTCATCTCCCTTCTATGCTGCACATTAGATCAGCAGACATAGGAGACTCCATCTGTGCTGAGCCATCCTTACTGCCCTGAAACTGCAATGTTCTTTCTCACCTATGAGCATATGAGAGCACTATGAATCTCTAATCCGTTTTCTGCTCTCCCGTGACTCACATCGCTGTAATATTTCAGGTGAAGAAAGACTGCCCTGTGATCATCATATGTTGCTTCCATGAGCTGTATGTACTGAAAGATACTTGCGGGGAGGATATAAATATGGGAGTGACTATTGTGAACACCTAAAATAATTTAACATATGACAACATGACATAATTTTATAGCTAATGTTAATTAACTCTATAGATTAAAAAAATCTTAATATATTTTACCATACCTTCATTCCTTAGAAAAATATGTAGGCTTAAATACGATCAAGGACAAGTCAATGTCCTTCTTTTCTAGATCAGTATTCTTATAGTGTACCATAGGATGTTACACAAATTTACACTGAAAAAATTTCATGGGCATACTTGGTTGGGAAAGCTGTGTCAAACAAAAACATATTTTGTAAACTCTAAATAATTCATATACGGATGTACATTGGGGATACTACGAGATACTATATATTAAGCAGTGTTTCCCAAACTTTTTAACACATGTATGTAGAAATAATATCTTGCAGAAATACTGATGTAAACCTATCAATTTATCTTTATAGGAGAAAAGAACAGAATAATTCTACCTTGAGAAATATGTCCCCCAAATTATCTCATCTATTCAAATGTGTGCCGTGCCATTGCCTAAAGTTCTAATTAGAGTGTCTTTGGATTAAGACTTTGGTTTCTGTTAAAATATCACTACCTAAGAGAGTGGCCCCAGTTTATGCCTTACTAGTCATGTATACTCTGCTTTAAAATTGTCTCTGAAAGTTAATGTTGAAAATCATTTAGATGGATCATGTAAACCTTAGACATGTGAGAAGATGCTGCTACTGTAACAGTGCCAGCAGGAATCTGGCAGCAAGAAAAAGGGTCAAACAGCAATACTTCAACATTTTTCTAAGCGTCAAAATGTTACAACAGTGGAAAATTACAAGGCAACTAACTAGTCTTGCCATTAAAACTTCCTTAAAAATTGCTATCTGTAATCTGCCTCAAGAATGAAGTCATTTGGAGTTAACCATTATCCAAAATCTATTTACAAGTTAAGAGCTCTCTAAGCCTCCAGCTACGGAATCATGACAGTATAATAGATGGTGTGCATTGCCTTTGGAAAAAATGAAGGTTACTTACCTATAAGCCTGCTTTTCTGACTATGTATCATTATCTATCAGCCATTAGAAAGCCACTCACTGCCTCAGAGCATTTAACTTGCTGATTGGTTTCTGATTATTATATTTCCTTGGGCAACTGATTGATTATTATCATTTTTTTTTCCTTCTCTGTTGCCTGCAAAAAAGATTCATATACTATGGATAATGTTTTCAGTACTTTCTGCCAGCAGGGGGAGTTTTGTAGTTTTCTTTCAAATATTGACACTATTACAACTTCTTTGCCAGGAGACTTAAACTGTGTTTCAATGTTAATGGTGATGGTGGTTCCTATCTACTGAGAAGGAATTCCTAGGTACAATTCTAAAAGGCTTTACATGTAGCACAAGTGCAGCTTCACATATCGCAGCAACATTCTGATAATCTTGGCACTGTCATTGCAGTATTGATGATAAATATAACACTACTTAGGTTAATCATTTTTAACACAAGAATCATTCTTTTTTATTCCTAAGATGATCAAAGAAGATGACTTTTAAAAAATTAAAGTCTATAACCTCTGTTCATAAGGACTAATAAGTGCAACTACTGAATGATATTTTTCCAACAAATCAAAGTATCAAAATAGTATAGGCAACTAGGACTCAGAATTTGAAAGTCAATGAAAATTCTGTTCTGCTTAATATGCCTTAAATACACGTACAAAAGGCCCTATAATTTGCCTGATCATTGGTACACTAATTTGAGTTAAGCTAGTGTAACTTCTACACATCTCTTAAAATAAATATACAAAGGCAAAGGATAATAAAACACACTATCAGCTGTCTGTGACTTAGTTTATTAGACTACTTTGTTTCATGACAATAGCTGAGAAAATAAACTAGAATATGGAGAACTGGTTGTGGGGCTTGTAATAAATACCTTGGATCATAGATCAGGGGAGATTTCAATTCTGTGGGGTGCTGAAATGAGGGACTGTGTACAATGAAGGGGAATTGTGAGTGAAGAGGACACTCATGGAGACCATGTGAGGGGAGGTGCTGAGAGAGAAACTTGAATGAGAAGCTAAGAGGGAAAAGAAATATGCAGCTCTCACCTCACAGCTTTGCACAGGAACAGTGAAATTCTAACACACTCATGGATATTCAACAATTATCATTCACTGACAGGACACCTTTGTCATCAGTTTCCTGAATATTACCAATAAAAAAATCTGTCATGTTTTTGTGCCCTATTGGCAATAAAGATGGCATTTCTCTTCTCTTTTCTCAAAGGTTACCTTGTTCTTCATATTTTTAGCTGTTAAAAAGCAATATAACTCTAGTCGAAAAGGACAATGAGTTTAAAGCTTTATTGAAAACTAATTAAGAGTTACTCCTTTATCTTTAACTATGATTCCTTGCCTAAAATTAGTATATCCTGTTTTAATAACAAATATTAACTTTTTAAACATAAATTTAAGGAAATATATAAAGGGCTGGTAATCTAACATATGCAAAATTAGAATTAGGTGGGCTAACAATTGCATATTGGTGAGCTTTATGAGTTTTAGATTTTGAGAAGGGAAGGAAACATCATATAAAACCTATAATTTTACACTTCTAACATAGTGTAGCAATATTACCAAAAACATGGTAAAATTGACTAAGGTTTGTATTAGCTTATGAGCTGAAGCACAGTAATTCCTTAAATAATTTAATATTTTCCAAGTTATTAATATTGTTTCTGGGAGTATTATACTTAGCAGAGACAAACTGATGAACTAAGTAGGTGTGTTCTGTCTTTATGAATTACAGTCTATAGGACAAGACAGAAAGTAAAATAATAAAGTCACCTAATAATTAGTAAATGCAGTAATGTAGTAAATGTCACATAAGACAATTATGATGTGTTACTGGAGCATTTACCAAGAGACTTAATCTACTTTGGGGTTACGTAGGAAAGCTGGATGAGGCAACATCTAAAACAAGCTTAAAAATAAATATTATCTGCTTTCCTACAAAATCTTATAAAGGCTTTTAAACTTTGGGAACCATTTATTTATAAAAGACATAGTCATTGAATAGCTACTATGTACTAGGTATTGTGCTATGTGCTAGAAATACATCAATGAGCTTGATGGACAAGTCCTTCCCTTCCTAGAGCCTATAGTCTAGTGACACAGAGCAAAGAGCAGACCACTGTCAATCAGGTAGTTTTTGCTTTGGTTTAGAAACCATTATTTCTGGCTGAAAAGCACATGTTTTAAAATCCTATAATAATTAAATTAATTAATTAAGAATCAAAATCCTATGATATAGATGACTATTCATAAATGCATGATACTCTGATTTGAGATAAATATATTGATGACTCATTTCTTCATTTTTTTCCCCTTACATCTATAAGTTGTGATTTGTGCCTCTACTGAATATATGTGTTGTCAAGAGAAAGATACATAGACATAAAAAGGGAGAGAGTAGAAGAGATGTTTGATTTCTCTATCATGTACTAATTAATTTTTAAATATCATTAGATGATGTTTACTTATCTTCTTCCAGTCATCAACAGACTTACAGAAAAAGTCTTTACCACGTTAACACCAACAAGGTAGTATTTGCACGTTAAGGGTCCCACACAGAAAGTTCACATATAATACACACACAAAATATTAATTTAGTAAAATTATTTTGAGCAACTTTAATGTGCCAAATATTGTGGTAAGTGTAGTACAGAATAAAAAGGATAATGAAATCTATCTCAGCAACTTCTTTTATAGCAAGAATCTCATAAATGTCTATTTGATTTAAATAGGGAGGAATGACATCTTTTTATTTGCAAATTTCCAGATTCTCCCCTACAAGCTTTTTGAAGTTAGAGATTTTTACCTCATTTGTATTTATAGCCTTAGTAGCAAGCTGAATTTTAGTATATAATTTGTGTGTAATAAATATTGTTTAGATATCTGCAGGAAAAAAGAGGGGAGGGAAGGAGGCAGGAAGAGGGGAAGGAAAAAGAAAGGAAAATAACTTTTCATTATTTACCTTATTGTTATTATTATTTATTGAGTAACACCAAAATACTTAGATTTCTCTATTGAATTCACTAATAGAAAACTTCCTAAATTATGAACTTCCGAGCTAATCGAAAAGAAAAAACTGTGAACATAATTTTAAAAATTAATTATGAGAAAGGCTTACTGTAAAATTGATTATGTAGTAACATAGCAGTTTTCTAGTTATAGAAGTCATTTACCCCTACAATAAATGACCTCAAGTGTCTGGATAATGGTCTTGTATTTCTTTTCTATTTCCTGCACTAATTGAACTCTTATTTCTTTATGTTGCATAGATTTGTCTAGGTTAGCGACAGTGTATAACTACTTCTCTCATAGTCTGAATTTTTCTGTTTTGTTTTTTTCTAATTTTACTATCATGATTATGCACCATAAGATTAAGGTTGTTGGAGATACAGGCCTTCTTGTAACTAGGATTTTAGTCATAAACACCTAGCTTGTGATAAAGGGCTAATTTATGTATTAGACTGAACTGCCTCAACTTTTTTTTTTTTTTTTGGCCACACTGTGCGGTTTGAGGGATCCTAGTTCCATGACCAGGGATTGAATCTTTGGCAGTGAAAGCACAAAGTCCTAACCAATGGACCTCTAGGGAATTCCCTCAACTATTGTTTTTTAACTCGGAAGATTATGTTAACACATAATAAAATTACATGTTTAAATCACATTCTTCACATGCCATGAAAACCTTAAATCACATATAGAGCCAATGAATTAGACTTTATGTTGATTAAAGCTTTATGTTGATTAAAGACAAGATAAGGTGCTAAGCAGTGAACCAAAATCAAAACAAACATGGATGCACAGTTTTGCTAAGAGAGCTCTCTCTCTAGTAAGTTTAGAAAATGAACACTATGGTTATATACCCTTAAAATAAACAGTGAACTTAATCATTACAGATAGATTAAAAATATTGATTGTGATCTCAGTGATCACACACTGTATGAAACAACTAACAAAATTATTTAATATTCTCATATTTTCAAGAAATTAGAGAACAAAGGTATTTAATTATGTTTGTGTCCCAACTGCTTAGGGACAAATTTTCATTTTACAGTGAAATAACATATACTATAAAAAAGAAAATAACATCAAACAACTTTCATCTTTCACCATAGTTCTCTTGTCTCAAATTTCATCCATTCATTCATTCAGAAAATATTATCGAATACTGAATATGTGTCAAACTGTTGGGGGCACTGGAAACAGAGCAATACATAAAATCAGTAAAAATCTGTGGCCTCATAAAGCTTAATTCTGGCAAAGGGTGCAGGATATGTACAATAAATACAATACATAAGCAAAACATATGATATGTCAGAGTATTAATTGCTAAAATAAAAGAAGGAAAATGGGAAATATTGGTGATTGAATATTTTATATTTATTACTCAAAACTGGGAAGTAGAACAAACAATGATTAAGTAATGGAATGAAGTTTAATTTGTTTCCTTATGTCTATTTGTTTACAGATTAAATACATTAGCTTCATTCTAACGGGTGATCCATTCAAAACAAGTTTTATGAAACAATACCAACAACAAAATAAGAACACATACACACAGAAAAGAATAATTAAACCCCAAATGTATTTTTTCCTTTTCCTGATTCCAGAATAGGAAACAATTGTACATAGTAGAAAAAGAGACAGTTTTCATAAAATGTGAGTAAATTTCTCATCAAAAACTATCTGTGTTTCTCTAAGAAAATAATAATCTCTTGTATCATCAGTTCCTTGGTAGAATGGAAGGCTAAACTTCAGATGAAGCACTGAATATTGTCATAAATACAAAACTATAAGATCTTATAGTTTGTATTCTCCTCTTCCTCACCATGTTTCTCCTGGCCTTTATGTTGGTCACCTAACCTTAGAGCACATGAGTGCTGTCTGGCTACAACATGAGTGACTTCCTTTGTCCCCAGGTATGATTTTGCCAATCTGGCCAGCTGCAAGGGCCACCTTCTTCTCTTCTTTATGTATCATACCTAAATTTCATGACAGAAAAGACTTCCCTGAAATAGGAAAAAAGTTCTTCAGGTGGGTGTTAAGAAAGGACGTCCTCCCTGAATCTCCAGATGAGCTCTCCAAAAGCATTTGTAAAAGAGAAGACTCAAACTTCCAAGTATTAAGTGAAAACTAAAGTTAAAGCCCTGAGAGATTTTTAAAGATGAAATTTCATGCACAGAGAAAGATAATGAGGAAGATATTTTAAGTAAAAATAATTTCCCAGTGCTTTCAAATCATATGACATATTCAGCTGCCTACTCTGACTGTTCATAAGGCCTGCTCATGGATAAGGCTTGACAATTGGATTTAAGAGTGCCACATTTGATTGCAATTTCTGTGATTACATAGAGAACAATGAGTAATATATCAATTTACCCAGTTTCAAGAATTCACAAGTAAATCAGACTTACCAAATTTATCTGTCAAGAAAGTTTGCATAAGAAATAATTAATGATATGGTTAAAATCAGTATGATATGTTAAAGTACCATAATCCCATTTTGGGTTTTCATTTTACCTGCTTTTGAAATAGCTATACTTAACAAAATAAAAACAAAGCTATTTGATTCCAACCGCTTGGGAATTTGTAAGGATATGTGACTATTTTAAGGTTTATTAAGGGGATGTTTTCTTGAGTGGATATTATGATTTCACATCTTTCAGAGTCCTTTGTATTAAATAGGTTTTACATATGAGAAATTAGATTAGAAAAAAGTATCTAATCTAATTTTTTTCAAATTTTGGTATCTAAAAAGTTTATATTATCTCAGATAATCATATCTGAACAATGAAACACAAGTAGAAATGAAGTTGCATAATCAGTGTTTACTATCAGTTATTTTTTCCCTCTGGTCTGTGTAATTTTAATATATAATAATATAAGAAAAATGATGATACTGATACTACTTATTTACTCATTTATCTATTCATTCATAAACTCTTTATTTATGAGCCCTACAAGTAGATTCCTTTCTAGATCAAAATGCAGTGGTCAAAAACAGAAACAAGATCCTGCTTGTATGTGGAGTTTACATTATAGCAGGGAAAATAGACATAATATACAAAGTAATAAGATCATATAAATTATTGATATAGCTTCTTTAGTCAATAAACAGACTAATGTGATACCCAGTGGCAGTTTAGAGGGGACTGCAGTAGAGTGAGTGATTATGGAAGGCTCCTATAAGAAGTAGCATGAGAGCCAAAATATGACTGACGATTAGTAATTTAGAAATCTCCCAAACTTTCAACCACATCTACATGATCATGTCATCTCAAACCTGATTATATTTTTAAAATGTGTTGAATCCTTTCTATTTTGTGCTCTGACATTTCAAACCACGTACAGGAAAATAATTTTATAAGACACAATATGATATAATGCAATATAATAAAACCATAAGAGCATAGATCCATATTAGCAAAGTTGCCCAATAGTCGGACACGGAAACAACCTAAATATCCATCGGCAGATGAATGGATAAAGAAGATGTGAAACATATATACAATGGAATATTACTCAGCCATAATAAGGAACGGAATTGGGTCATTTGTAGAGATGTGGATGGACCTGGAGTCTGTCATACAGAATGAAGTAAGTCAGAAAGAGCAAAACAAATATTGTATATTAATGCATATATATGGAATCTAGAAAAATGGTACAGGTGAAACTATTTGCAGGGCAGGAATACAGGAATACAGACATAGAGAATGGACATGTGGACATGGTGGGGAAGTGGAGGGTGGGACGAATTGGGAGATTAGGATTAACATATATACACTACCATGTGTAGAATAGATAGCTAGTGGGAACCTGCTGTATAGCAGAGGGAGCTCAGCTTGGTTCTCTGTGTTGAACTGAATGGGTGGGATGGGGTGGTGGGAGGGACGTCCAAGAGGGAGAGGATATATGTATACATATAGCTGATTCACTTCATTATGCAACAGAAACTAACACAACATTGTAAAGCAACTATACTCCAATTAAGAAAAATAACACATTACAGAAACTCTACATAAATGTGCCTATGTCTTCCTCAAAATATTAACAGTAACTATTGAAATTTTATTATGTTTCAGATTCTGAATAGAAAATGGATTTTCACCAAAACATATCAATATTTTATGTCATGTAAAAACGGAAAACAGGGCTTCCCTGGTGACGCAGTGGTTGAGAGTCCGCCTGCCGATGCAGGGGACACGGGTTCGTGCCCTAGTCCAGGAAGATCCCACATGCCGCAGAGCGGCTGGGCCCGTGAGCCATGGCCGCTGGGCCTGCGTGTCCGGAGCCTGTGCTCCGCAATGGGAGAGGCCACAACAGTGAGAGGCCCGCGTACCGGGAAAAAACAAACAAACAAACAAACAACAACAACAAGAAAACACCGGAAAACAACAACAACAAAAAAACTATGTTTTTAAATCTTGCATTCAAGATTTAGATATAGGTTAGGTCTGGAGATGAACCAAAACAAAAATCTCTTTGTCTTTTAGTTTCTATCATTTGATTTTCATTTGAGGAGTTCTAAGGAAGTGGTTATCTGCTACTAATAACCAAAACATATTTTTTTGCTAAAATACAACTCTCATATGAATATAATACACTGTGCCATTGGAGGTTAGTATTGGTTTTACTTATATTTTCATTCTTTTAAACTGCTGGGTGGCGTTGATGATAAGAACACATGCTTGGTAGGATGACTGCCTGAGATGAATTTCAACCCTTTTTTGGACCAAATTATTCTCTCTGGACAAGGCAGTTGAATTTTCTAAGTCTTGTGAGGGAAAATAAAGCAATCAAGCTCATCAGCGCAGTCTTTAAAAATGTTGTTTGTGAACATTTCAAGATGACTTGTGGAAGAGAGCAAGAAATTTAAAGAGTATATAGGCTAGACTGAGGAATTCCATTCAAAAGATGGACTGAACGGGATTCGAGGTGTGAGCATCGGAGAGTATTTAGCCTTGTATGTATGTGTATAAATATTGCTGTTGTTTTGGTTACAGCTACAGTTACATAGCTTTTGAAACATAAGCTTATAAATCTACTCCTCCTATATGTCTTGCAATTTTTTAAAGTGTGAACTGGACGAATGTGAGTTTTTTTCAAAAACATTGCTGAAATGACTGTGCTTAATATGACAGCTATTTCAGTTCCTCTTTTAGTTTTGTTCTCTTGAGAATGTTATGTGAGAACATGAGCCTAATAATTTCTACTTTCAAACTAAAAGCTAGCTTGTTAAAATGAAGGCACTCCTCCCGCCTCATATCTAAAGTAGGCACATAAATCATGATGCACCTTGTTAGTATGCTGGTGAATGTGTATTATTTTTGCTAACCTTGACTTAAAGTTGGTTGCGTCCTAATCGGATAAACCTCTTAATAGCCTAATAGCTTACAAGTAGAAAGAAATCAACCATGCTGCTTACCTAGTATTTCAGTTCTACTTAAAATTCTATGATTTAAATGTAAC
This sequence comes from Orcinus orca, assembly GCF_937001465.1. Classification (NCBI taxonomy): domain Eukaryota; kingdom Metazoa; phylum Chordata; class Mammalia; order Artiodactyla; family Delphinidae; genus Orcinus; species Orcinus orca. The sequence goes on along the minus strand of NC_064576.1, from coordinate 41,433,559 downwards.
ATATATTGTCTATACATGTAGTATGAATAGACTTTTAACGTTTCTACTCAAAGGACCCTCTCCACCAATTTGTTCTGATGCATAAAAATGAATTAGGCAGTTATTACAATAATGAAATCTACAATAAAAATTTGGGGAAAGATAATACCTACCCTAGGTATCATTGACTGAGATAAACTAAGGTCAAAGAGAGGAGATTTACCAAAAAAATTAATATTCATAGGATTCAAATGATACTTTTTTTTCTGAATTATTGACAATGATGTTAAAATATGACCAACAGGATAGTTGGTAAAAAAGTGATTCTGAGACTACACAACTAAAGATAGTATTGATAATTGTATATCATATTTACTATCTAATATATATAAGAAACCAAGCTAATATTTTAACATGCATAGAGTTATTTAATCCACATAATATAGGTATGAGAATTAATAGGTTAATATATTTATATAACACTTGTTATTGTTATTAATAGTCCAGTCTTCTGCTGAATAAAGAAGGTAATACTTGTAAAGTATTTTAAAAAGTACCTGACACATAGTAAGTTATTAGTATAAAGAAATTATCTCTATAAGAGCAGTGTAGCACAGTGGTTAAAAATATAAACTGTATACTTAATCTCTGGGCTCTGTTACTTTTTCACCCTGTGATGTAGGGAAGTGACTTTATCTATGTGTGCCTCTGCTGCTTCATCTGAGAAATGAATATAATAATGTTTGCAATTTATAAGATTATTCTCTTAATAATATAATTTTAAATCATTAATTCTAAATATTTTCTGTTCTTTTTTCAGAAAAAATAGTAAGCTTATATGTTAATTTGGTTTAATATTATATTGTTTTACATTGATTTATTCTTTTTTTACTGCAGCAAAATATAAAAAAATATAATATGTACCATTTTATTCATTTTTAAGTATACAGTTTAGTGGCATTAAGCACATTCACATTGTCGTGTAATCATTGCCACCATCAATATCCAGACCTTTTTTATCTTCCCAAACTGGAACTTTTTACCCATTAAACAATACCTCCCCATCGCCCACTACACCCACTCCCTGGCCACCACCATCCTACCTTCTGTCTCTATGAATTTGACTGTCCTAAGTACCTCATATTCTTTTTGACAGCTTTCCTTAGTTATTAAGTAGACTTTGTGATTGTTGCCCACTCTGCTAATTTTAAATTATGTATTTCCTCTTGAGATCAGTCTTAAAAAGAAACAAACAGGATAAATGTCATCAAGCATCCAGTTTACAAGTCACGTGTGTTATTCTTCTCATTTAGAAAACACTCCCCTTTAAGATCCTGTACTCTCTTTATTTAGGTTCATATTTAAATGGATATAATAAAACCCAAGGTTTGATTTTGTGAAGGTAATATCCCCATCAAGATGTTAAAAACTTGACCTCTTTGGTAACATTTCCAGTGCAAATGAGGCTAAAAACTATCATAAACATATCAAAATTGACAGAGGAGCAGTAAGGGCATACACTACTGAATTGAAATCAATTAATGGCTTGAGCCTCAAGTCTTGCCAAATGATGAATTATTATTGGGTATTTCATCATTCTAACAAATTGTTTTTTGAAAAAAAATATGATATAACATCATACATTTGCTAAACCTATGGTAAAAAACTATGGTAAACCTATGGTAAAAAATTTTTCTCTTTATCCTGGTTTTAAATATATATGCTAGGTCCCACAACCCTGAAGTATAAGACCAATAAAATATGAGTTTCTTTGAGAGAGATTAGTCTCCTTATTCACTAAGTCACCCTCAGGCCTCTGGTAGGTCAAGAAAATTTGTTTGAGGAGACAGACTTCTGAATATAGGAGCCAAAAAGAACTGGCAATATTAATTTGTTGCCCTGTCCAGATTCCATAATGTAGCTATTAAAGAAGGTGGATCTGGGTAGCCATGCATTTCTCTACTCAAGGAAGAGAGGAATTATACCAATTCAAGGTAGCATTTTATCAAAAGTTTGCTGCTAAGCAACTGAGTATGTATGGAAGAGTGTTGCTAGGCAGCACACCTCATCCGTTCCACTGCTGAGAAGATTTTTTGTTAGTGCAATGAGAAATTAGCCCAACATTTATCTCTCATAAAGCTTTTACATGTACAAGTAAGTTTACACAAAGAAGAATCACTTTAAGTATGAAATAGAGATATTATATATTAGAGATAATATTAGATATTAAAACATATTAGAACATCTTACCACAATTTGGAGACTGGCAATACTATATGGTTAAGTGACTCATGTCTGTAAATATCAATTCGAACATCAGAAAATCAACCACAATTGACAAAACACACCTGAAACAGTGAAGTTAGAGTTGATATTCTTAATATACAAAGATCTGGTATACACAGATATGAGAATCTTTAAAATTTCATCAGGGATAAAAAAAGGCATGACCAGACATAATAAGGAAAATAAAAAGACAAGCAGAGATTAATAAGCCTATTTATGATGTTGGCGTTCCTGTTTCTGTTGCAGTGCCTCTTCTCTGGTTGTTCATTCAGCCATATCTTCTGAGATATAGAGTCTGGGTTAGGCACCTTGGGCTGCCATAATGAAATGCCAGCGACTGGGAAACATAAACACAGAAATTTATTTTCTCACAGTTCCGGAGGCGGGAAGTCCAAGACCTGGATACCAGCATTGTTGGGCTCTGGTGAAGGCTTTCTTTCTGGCTTGCAGATGGCCACATTCTTACTGTGTGTTTTCATGGCCTTTCCTTCTTGCAAGTACATGGAGAGAGAGACAGAGAGAGCTTCCTCTTCTTATAAACCCATCAATCCTATTGGATTAGGACCCTACCCTTGTGACCTCATGTAAGCTTAATTACTTCTTAAAAAACCTATCTCCAAATACAGTCACATTGGGGGTTAGAGCTTTAACATACGAATTTTGTGGAGACACAGTTGAGTTCATAGCAGAGTCAAAATGATAGCTGCATACTTTGCAAACCCTCTTAGATATCCTAAAGACAAGATAATTCAAAAGTATTGTTTTCCAAACTGAATTCTTTGTAATATTTGATCCTTCTCCTTCTCTCTCTCCAACTCATCCCTTACTACAAAATCCATCACCAAGTTAAATATCTTAAAAATATTTAATTTTTTTCCATTTCCCTGCTCCAAGTCTAATTTTTCATTATATCTCATCAAGATTATTGTCAAAGTCTCTACCTCCATTTCCATAGAACTCTATCTTGAGGTATGTAGTAGAAATGGCATTCCCTGCTTTAAAACAAATAATAAATTCAATGAATCTTCACTGCTGTCAGAATGAAATTTCAGTCCCTTGATTTAGTTTATTTTTTATATTTTGTAGCTTTATATAATTCAGCTCTTGCTTATTCCTTCAGTTTCATATTTGACCACCACCCTTCCCATTCTACACTATAAACTTTCAAATTAAGTTCTTTATATCTTATTCTCATGTGGCCAAACTTTTGTAATATGTAATTTACAAGTGTTTGCCACTTGTAGTACTGTGTTTCCATCTCTCTCATTTCTTTGTAAAGTTGCTCAACTCTCAGTCTAGGAGGTTCTTTCTTCTGGGAGGCATAACTGACTCAGATTTGGCTGTGCTGCTCATATTATGTCATCTCATAGCATCATCTATACTGCACAGCTCTTAACAAATGAGCTTTTAATCACTTCATGAGAGTTTCCTCCTCTATACCATATACTTTGAGAGAGAAGGAATCAGTATAGTTCCTTTTACTAATGTATTCCCTATACTTGGCACTAGTCTCAGCATACATAATACATATTTATAAAATGAACACATTAACTTCACAAATGGTCAAATGCAAAATGAGAGAGCAAGTTGTTTTTATATATAAGGAAATACTCTCTACAATTTTATCACTAAATGAAAGATTAAAATGACATTATCTTACCATACTGTAATTAACTTTTCTAGAAAAAAAATCAATATTTTCAGGGACTTTAAAAGGTCTATCCTTAAAGTAATTTCCTTCTGAGTGAATCTAGACTAAAGAAAAAGAAATAAATAAATACATGTAAAGTTTTTGAGAAAAGTTTATTTTGTTATTTATAACAACAAAAAAGACAACAGCATATATATTAAACTAAAGGAATGTTTAAGTAAAAGGTGATACATTTATAGAGTGGAATGCTATACAACATAGAAATTATGTTTTAAAATAATGTTTACGGTTCTTGATGAAATGTTGACTCAAATAAACAGGATACAGAATTAAATCTATGCAGATTCTAATTTTTTTAAAAAATGGGTACATATGCAATGTACATACAAACATATTCCTGAAATTTTTTTAAAACCAGAAAGAAGATACAGTATTAATAGTTGTGTTTTGTTAGTAGTTAAATTATGAATTTATTATGCTTTTTATTTATAATTTTCTGTTTCTTAGTTCTCTATAGCATAATGAGCTTGCATTAATTCTTAGAGTAAAAAAAATAAGGGAAGATAAAATGGACTTATAGATATCTGTCTTTATGAAACAGCTTTGAGCATGAACAGATATCCTAATTTAAGGGAATGCCCTGCTGTGCAGGACCCCACATCCCACTCTGGAATTCTTACAGGCCTGGTATACTTTTCTACCCCTTGAAAACACAAGCTTGAACCTCAAACATGACTTAAACTTGACCTATCAAATGCTTTGAACTTCAAATCAACAGGGAAAGGTAAAAAGACATCACTTGCCAAATTACTCCTAGTTGTGCCAAGGCAGCATGTGTAGGTGCTCAGTGGTGGCACCAAGGGTGGACTGGTTCCCAAGCACCTGGCAGCATCTTACCCAAAGGATCCTAGCAGGTCCTAGGCTGGGTTTTATTCTTTTTTTTTTTCATCCTCATTACCTTTCATTTTCTATACTTGCTTCCTCTTCTGTCCCATCAATTCTGCAGCTACCAGGTCTCTTCACAAATAGTTCCATCTATATTTCAGATCTCCAGAACTTTCACTTGCAACCCCAAACCCTAATTGATAACCTGGTTTTATTTCAAACAGACATATACCCAAATTGGATGGAATACAGGAAAATCCAATTGAATGCTTAACGGTAATACAGGGGCCCTGTACCCTTCAGAATTGAGGAGTATCGAAGGAAGGGGGAGATTGAAACCAAGGAAAAGACTCTGTGAGGCCTTCCCAGGTATAAGAGCCCCTCTGTGTCCCCTGTTTCTTGTTTGTAGAAAAATGGGCTTTCATCTCCTAGGCCTTCTCTGAGTTCTAAAGAGCAGGTTCAAGCAGCTAATGATTAGGACAACAGAGGCACAGACTCCTAGTTCCTCCTGAAGGGATATAGATCAAAATGTGATGCATATTTTTGAGTTGCTTTGTAGAAACTAAGAACAAGCCCCCCCTCCCCCTCACCCAGGCAGGTGGAGGGTGGTGATTACATTCTGACCACAAGCACTAGACTCCAGACTGGTTGGAACCAGAAGGTTGAGATTCCCATAACAACACTCTGTTACCTCACCCACAACCAATCAGAAGAAGCTCCACAAGCTGATCACCCTCTCCCCAAATGTTGTCTTTAAAAAGCCTTGCCTGAGAGACATCAGGGAATTTGGGTCTTTGAGCATGAGCTGCCCATTCTCCTTGCTTGGTGACCTTCAAATAAACCCTTAGCTTGTTCCAAACATCCCCTGTCAGAGTTAGGCTTTCTGTACTGCAGGCAAACAATCCCTTGCTTGGTAACAGAACTATAAATAGATACATGTAGTAACTATGCTTAAAGCCTATACCTATTAAAAATCAGGATTAGGTTTTAGTTCTCAATTAGTCATGAAATGCAATGTTATTTGAATAAAATTCTTTATTTGAGGAACAGGTCAGATAAAAACTATTTATTGTGTACTTTCTATATGTCAGGCATTGTGGTATTTCTTCTAATCAGTAAACTATTCAAGTCCCAAATAATTAACATTTCACAATGTCTCTATTTAAGCAATTTATTGAGAAATTATTCTAATAATCACTAGCCATTTGCCTATGGCTAATGGACTATTACACATTGGTCAGTAATCTCTAAGATTCAACATTTTTCTCTATTTCATTCTTCTGTCCTTGACAATTTCCTCATTTTCTATAGCTTTTCAGAATCTTTAAACAGTACTTCAACAATATATAAAATTTGTCATTAAATTAAAGTTTAAGAGAATAAATTCTTGTAAAATATCTTAAAAAAAACACAACTATATTAACTTACCTGGAGAAAACATTTCTGTAATTAATGGAATAGGCTTACTACTGGAAAATGAATCAATTCATTCCTTAGATTGACTGCAGGCTGTCCTTTCCATAAAGGAAAAATCTATATATTTGCCTTTTTTCTTCTATTTACCATCTACCCTTTGACCATTAACTCTTCAATTAGCAGTTCAATGCAATAAAGTAAAATACAGGACAAGAAACACCAAAGCCCTGACTATCTTGGAAAAGTAATACAGATAATTGACCAAGACCAACAAATTTTATCAATATGAACAGTTTACTTAGAAATTTTACAGCTTGGAAGTATATTTTTTCCTCAAGACTAGAGGCAATTTACTCTAAAATTGTATGCATAATTAACTCAATTATGTACACTTTCCATTTAATTGGGTAATAAATAATACAGTGTTCTTGGACAACATGTAGTCTAGATACTGCTTACCTTCTATTTTACCTTGTGCTTGATGGATCTTTGTTACCAATGTAAATATAAATATTACCTTGATCAGAATTTAATGTTTATTTGCTCCTAATAATCAATTTTTATTTGATTTATACAGATAATTATTTAAAGTCTTGCTTTTTTGCCAGCACAAGTAGATTGGCCAACAGAAGATGACAGAAAAAAATTGTTTTTTTATTTGAAAACCTCAGATGATAGAGTTTAAATAAATGGATATTATATATTTAAACATATTAATTTAGTTATTTATGCCATTATTCTTATTTACATTAGATGACAATTCTATTTACATTACTGTCAATTAAATCATGTGAAAAATGAAGAATACAGGTAGAGAGCTCCTTACAACTGCTTTGAGATTTTGAGAGGGAGAAACATTGCTAATAAACTTTTTCAATTACAAAATATCCCCAGTAAAGATGAATAGGGTAGAAATATAACTTATTTTTTCTTTCATTAAAAGTATTATGCCATGATTATTATTGTTGAGTATTCTCTGTGTAGTAAGGAAAACATAGTATATTCAAGGACACGGTTATCTCTCTAAGGTCTTGCCATAAGTTACAGACAATAAAATGTGGATATAAAATATACCAGATGAGAAGACAGTTAAATCTCCGAGGCGTGGGGTAGCTTAAATCTCTTCTTAGACAAAGAACCCTCTTGCAATTTCTAAATACGAGATTTTTATCAATTAAACAGTATTCTGTGTTTTCTTTTCCCAGTCTCTAAAAAGACATGAAGTTTAGCTGAATGAAAGAAAAAAATATAATAAGGGAGAAAGCCTCTCATGAACATCTTGGAAGCCAAAAGAACGGAAAGAATTTGCAAACACACAATTAGCAGCTTTTTAAAAACTGTGTATAATACGTGTTTTATATGTATAGATAAGTTTGCTTTTAATAGCCTGCTATTTAAAATGAACTATATGTATCCTTTCAGGCCTCAGTTGTTATATACACATAAATGTTTCTTTTAAGGAAATATTAAAAAGTTACTAATTACAGTTGAATTTATTCATCTGAATTCATTTATTGCCAACTGTTTGCTAGCCACTGAAGATATGGTGGCGAGCAAGATAGACAAGGTCATTGACCTTATGAATTATGGTTACCAAACAACAAATATCCAGATCTGCTAGAGAAATCACCACTGGTTCTGGTAATTCAAAAATCAATTTTTCTGTATCCAAGTGTATAGTTAATTCATAACAGAGTCTGGAAGTTTATTTCATATGTTTGACATGAATGTATAAAAGCTCAGTGATGGCTCACTATACACTTGACCTCTTTCACCCATTTTGCCCACCATTCCCAACCCTCTTTCCTTCTGATAACCACCAGTCTGTTCTCTGTGTCTATGACTTTGTTTTTTCTTTTTTTTGTTTGTTCTTATTTTGATTTTGTTTTTTAGATTCCACATATGAGTGAAATCATATTGTTTTGACCTTTTACCTTCTGGTTTATTTCACTTAACATAATACCTCAGGGTCCATCCATATTGTCCCAAATGGCAAGATTTCATTATTTTTTTATGACTAATAGTCCATTGTGTATATATACCATATCTTCTTTTCCCTTTATCAACTGATGGACACTTAGATTGTTTCCATATCTTGGCTACTGTAAATAATGTTGCCATAAGCATAGGTGTGCATATATCTTTTCAAACTAAAGTTTTGTATTCTTTGGATAAATATCCAGAAGTGGAATAACTGGATAATATGGTAGTTCTATTCCTAACTTTATGAAGAATCTTGATAATGTTTTCCATAATGGTTGTACCAATTTATATTCCCACCAACCATGTGAGGGTTCCCTTTTCTCCACATCCTCTCCAACACTTGTTATTTTTTGTCTTTTTTATGGTAACCATTCTAACAGATGTGAGGTGATATCTCGTGGTTTTGATTTGTATTTTTCTAATAATTAGTGATGTTAAACGTCTTTTCATGTTCTTCTTGGCCATCTGAATATCTTCTTTGGAAAAATGTCCATTTAGATCTTCTGCTCTCCCCCCACTTTTTTTAATGTGTTGGGTTTTTTATTGTTAAGTTGTGTGAGTTTTGTACATATTTCGGATATTGATCCCTTGTCAAACATGTGGATTTGCAAACATCTTCTCCCATTAACTAGGTTGCTTTTTCATTTTGATGATGGTTTCCTTTGCTGTGTGAAAGCTTTTTAGTTTCATGTATTCCCATTTGTTTATTTTTGCTTTTGTTTCCCTTGCCACTGAAGTCCAACCCACAAAAACAGCTCAGAATCAATGTCAATGATTTCTACCAGCAATTTTATGGTTTCAGGTCTTACATTCAAGCCTTTAATCTATTTCAAGTTAATTTTTGTGTATGGTGTAGGATAGTGGCCTAGTTTCATTCTTTCACATGTGGCTGTCTAGTTTTCCGAACACCATTTATTGATGAAACTGTCCTATCTTCATTGTATATTCTTGGCTCCTTTGTCATAAATTAATTGTTCTTTCATGTGTGGGTTTATTACTGGGCTCTCAATTCTGTTCTATTGGTCTGTGTATCAGTTGTTATGCCAATACTATACTCTTTTAACTACTGTAGCTTTGCAGTATAGTTCCACATCTGGAATTGTGATGCCTCCTTCTTTGCTATTTTCTCTTAAAGTTGATTTGGCTATTTGGAATTATTTGTGGTTCCATTAAAGTTTTAGAATTACTTGTTTTTGTTCTTTGGGACACTCCATAGGAATTTTGATACAGATTGCATTGAATCTGTAATTTGCTTTGGGTGGTATGGACAGTTTAGCAATATTAAGTCTTCCCACTTATGAGCATGAAATATCCTTCTGTTTATTTATGTCTTCTTCAATTTCCTTTATTAGCATCTTACAGTTTTCTGTGTAGAGGGCTTTTGCCTCCTTAGTTAAATTTATTCTTAGGTGTTTTTTTCATTTTGATGCAATTGTAAATGGGATTATTTTCTTAATTCCTCATTTTGACAGTTTGTTATTAGTCTATAGAAATTCCACTGATTTCTGCAGATTAATTTTTTATCCCACAACTTTACTAGATTAATCTACTCTAACAGTTTTTGTAGAGTCTTTAGGGTTTTTCATATAAAGTATCATGTCATCTGCAAACAGTATCAGTTTTATTTTTCCTTTTCTAATTTGGATGCATTTTTTTCTTACCTATTTTCTGTGGCTGGGACTCCTGAGGACTTACTTATGGTAATGATCACTTTATGATGAACACAGATATCTAATCATAATGTTGCATACCTGAAACTTATACAATATTATAAACCAAATTTACCTGTTTAAAAAGAAAAAACTCAAAGATGGAAATGAATATGGCATAATTGGAGGGTGTTGAGAATACAAACCATACCTATTTACCCTGGCCTTTAATTTGTAATAAGTATATTTACTAGAGATTCTGAGTTCTTATCTAACTCTCAGTATTAAGTTTAATTAAGGGCATAGTCCTTAATTAAAGTGGATAATCCAGACTATTTTTGTGCTTATCATTTGTATGGCAGGATTTCAGAAGATATATTTTATGAAACGCCTTTAGATTTGATTCTATAAACAAATCATCTCATCAAAAACATCTCTAAATAGCTATGAAGACAGAGGACAATTTAATATTTTGGATGTAGACTCAATGACCTTTACACATGTTACTCTTACAAGATTGTGCTTCTTAAGAGAACTCATTACAAGAGGTTAAATAAAACACAATTAACATGTTTTGAAATGTCAATATATTATAGAAAAATTATTGTATCAAGATATACCCTGAATTATATATATATATATAACTATATTATATATATATAATCTTTTAAAATTAATCATTCTGCTTTATAACACTAAGAAAACAGAAGTCAACAGAGTTACTCTCTCCTCTTCTTGCTACAAAACATATTTTTCTTTATCCACTTTCTCTTATTTCCTTGGTGTACAATAACAAATATTATCTAAAAGCTAATATTATCTCCTAACATCTTCTGGAAGCATTTCTCAATAAACTGTGTCATCTTCCCCTTTCTAAATCCAAATATGCTAAAATATTTTCCATTTTAAGAAATAAACCCATTATTTCCTATATTCTTCTCCGCCATCATATTTCTTCACTTTCCTTCTTAACATCTTTTTACTTCCTTATAGTGCATTCACTGCATAACCTATTATACTTTGTGTTTTACATCCATCAGGTCTATAAAAACTATTTATGCTAAAGTTTTGAATGACCTTCTTGTCAAATACAATGTTCACTTGATGTCAGCATGATTTCTCTCTGTAGAGCCCTTTCTTAAGCTATTCTATCACCTGCCTTCTTATATCTCCAAATCCTCTCAGTTTTCTGCTCCTTTCCAAACTGTCCCTTAAATATGTATATTTCTGCTTTCTGTTTTATAAACTGCTTCTAATCAGTTTAGACATTGCCTCTGAGATTTGTCATATTACTTTATTTATTAAACTATAATCTGAAAATCCCTAATATTTTATGTATCTCCTTATCTGTAGATCTACATATCCAAATGTCTACTGGGTTTCTTTTCTTGTGTATGCTTTAAGTTTAACATTTCTAAAACGGATCTTGTTTCCTTCTCACTCAAATTCCTACTTCATCCCAATGTGCTATCTCAGTGATCTTGAATTGCACAATATCTCAGTGATCTCGAATTGCATTAAATTATTCCTTGCTCCCTTATTTAACTACTGTAAGCAATTCTGAAGGGTCTTGGAATTTACTTTATTTGCAAGCTGACAAACTGATCTGTTACTGCTTCATGGATATTGGCAGAGGATTTGTGACTCCTGGGTTGGAGACTAAACTTTATTACTCAAGACAAAGAAGTAGCCAGAGATTGTGGGGTTAAACCAGTTCTCCATGACCCTCCAAATTCCATAGGGGCAATGTAGATCAGTCTAGATGGATACCTGCACACCCAGTGGATTGTGTAAGAACAGAGGAAAACTGAGTTTTATAATGAATGGTAAGCAAGCCTGCTCTGTGTATAGGGGGAAATATTATCTTATCCATATATGTTGCTTTCTGCAAACACAATCATCAGGGCCCAAAGTGGAATACCTCTCCCAACAACCATTATCCACATCCAATCAATCATCAATTTCAGTTGACTCTAACTCCTAAATATCTTTTAAATTAATCCATTGGTCTCAATCTCCACTGTTATTAAGCTAGTTCAAAACAGGTTATCTCATCTCTCAATAGAATTACTGAGAAAGCTCTTATAGATCTGCTTGCTTATCAGGACCCTGCCTCACTCTCCACGCCCCCCTTCCATCCCCTATGAATCTCAAAAATGACGTCAAACTATCATTGTAAAAATTAACTCCAGCCATGCCAATTTTATTTTTATTGTTCTCATTGCCCTCAGAAAGAATTAACTGATGTTAATGCCTTTCATCATCTGACCTCTGGGTACATTTCTAAATTCATTACACTGCTTCTTTACCACTTCTTTTTTCCATTTAAAAATAATTCTCACAAATTAATTCCCCTTCCTTCTCACTGCCAACTGCTGTATTAATCTATTTTCTATTTCTCTCACCTCTAAGTGTTTGGGTGTAAATTTTTATTTACCTTATTTGTTCCCACTCAGTTTCTACTTGCTGATTTTTTTAAATTCACATTTCTTCAACTTTCAGCTTTAAGGTCATGTCCACTGAGACATTATCATTAACCTGTAAATAGTCAATACATGGTACCTCTTCCAGATGTCCCAGTTGCACACTGGGTTTCCACACTAGCAGTATTTTCACTAGCGCATATCTCTCACTGGGATCTCTGTGGGGACCAGGGACCACATCTTATTCTTTGATCCTTGTTATATCCCCAACAAATAACAAACTGATTAATATACTCCTTTCTTAATAAATATTTGTGTTAAGAGTGAAGGAAATAAGTAAATTACAAAACATTTGTGACAACTGAAGTTTCCCATGTTCTCAAATATTGAAGCTCTAGGTAGGAATGGACCAGGTCTTGTTTGACTTTGTCTCTGCAGCAGTAAGGATAGTGCCTAACACATGCAGTGACTCCTCATTATTTGCAAATTTTGTGTTTGTGAATTCACCTACTTGATAAAAGTTATTTGTTAAGTCAAAAATCAACACTGTGTTTTTGGGTCATTCATGGACATGTACATGTGCAGAGCAGCAAAATATTTGAGTCCCCCAATGCACATGTCCCCATATGATGTCAACATGTTAGGCTCTGTCTTCCTCATTAAGTTTTCTTACTGTAAATGTATCATTTTCATGGCCAGTAGTGTCACATGTTTGCATTTTTGTGGTTTTTCTTGGCTTTTTTCTTTCTTTCTTTTAATTTAAAATAGCCCCCAAGTGAGTGCCCACTAGAGTTTTTAAATGTATGTATCCTGTGATGTTTTTTACAGAGAAAATACCTGTTTTAATTTCCTTCAGCATGAGTTATAGTGAATTCAATGTTACTAAACCAACAATTCATATTAAACAAAGTGTCTTTAAACAGAAACACATAAAGTACGGTTATGTATTGATGGGTCAGTTGGAAATAGTGTGACCAGAAGCTCACAGGAAACTAATTCTGTATTTTCCCTAAGGGCAGTGAACCAGTATTTGCTAATTCAGTGTCTGCAGTAACTTTATAGAACATCATTACAGTAAATAATGAGAATAGACTCTAGTTTCTCATAAGTATTTTACAATTAGTAATTGAATGAAAAGAAGTAAGGGATGAATAAGGGAGATAATTAAGTTATGTCTCTGAAATTGTATTATGAGCTATATAACTTGTTCGGTATTTTCTTCAACGAGCTGGGTGAAGATCAAAACACATATTTTTTGTAAAGGGTGGATAATGCATATCCATGAGAGATATTTATGCAGAATTCAAAATAATCTTATTAGGTTGAGGAAATTTACTGGAAATCAATGAGACAAAATTTAACAAGGATGCCAGGATTCACCATTTAAAGTCTACATATTAGTTATCTAAGAAGATAAAGAAATATCTTAACAGTTTTTATATAAACTTCGAAGTTTAATTTTACTTAATCACAAGAAAGATATGAAGAAAACATGTTGAAATCACATAATGTCAAAAGTTACAATCAAGAGATCAAAATAAAAGATGTAAATAGCAATTGTAGCTTAGTTTTACTGTAGCTGCAGATTGAAAATCCACATAAACTGTGTTCTAGGGCTTTAATTTTTAGAATGAGTACCAAATGGATAGATTCAATTACTTAACCGTGTTTTGCTAGATGTATGTAATTTTTATACTATTAACTTAAAATCCTGATATCTATTATTAAATTTCTCATCTCTATTTTTACAGTGTTAAACTCTACTAGAAACACTTCAACTGATTGCAAATGACAAGTGAATCAAAGCTACTGCTAATGCCATTTCACAGACACCCCCAAAACACACCTAACTGTGCAAAGTAAAATTCTGGTTCCCTTGCAGCCAATATTGCCTTATCTAGATATATTTTAAGCTAATAAATTGATTATACGAACATAATACCATAAGAATATTCTAAACTTTATAGCCATAGCCCAATATCATTTCAGAGGAAGATATAAGCTGTATCTTAAGTAATCAATACTCTGTGAAAACTACACTGAATTGATTCAAGTAACACTGGTAAGATTATTGTGACATAATTTGATTTGGTGATAACAAAATATTGTAATGAAATGCACTAGTTGTCCTAATCAAAATCTTTCAAGTTTATCTAAATTTTCACTGATCTATAGAGAGAAACTTTAATATTAGATTTTATTACACTATTAATATCATTCATGTTTTGCTTCAAAGTTAGCCCATCCCTGAAAATATTCCACTTGCATTCCCACTTCCAGGCCTCTTATTGGATTATTTTAAACTTCTAAGCCTTTTTAACAAAGGTAAAACTTGAAAGCAGTTTGTCTCTGAGGTCATGCTGAGAGTAGAGAAGGAATATATCACTTAGTCAAATTCGAACCTCTTGAGAAGCATGTTCAAGATTATTTAAAAGAAACTTCAGCTTCTCTATCCCTGGACTAACCACCATATTTGATTTCAGAGAAGTCCAACCATTTCAAAAAAGATAGGACTTCTTCGGAGAACAATGGGCATACTCTTTAAACCTCTAGATCATTTATGTTTTTGAACTATAGACTATTTCTACCTCCAGAGAGACCAAGTAACTCTTTAAGTGATATTGTTCTTCTTTTAGAGGTGCATGATTCTTCAGGGAATCATGGCCAGTATCAAATACATGTAATATTCATAACAGGATGACAAGTATTATTAATTTCTGAATACTTTTAAAATCAGCAGACAGTGATTATGATGAATATATCTTCTTTTGGTTCTCTTTAATGTAGATTAAGCAAATATATTTTACATACACTTATAGTTGTTAAGATAAATACATGTCTCTTGGAATAGCTGACATATCACATAGTAGTCTATAAATTATAAAGTATCAAAAATATAATTTATCTCAATAATAGTGCTTAATTTGGAAATCATTAACAAGGGCTGAACTCCTAATTAGGTTATATAAGACTACTACATTGAATATTATTCTGTACATTTTTTTTTTCCTTTTTGGCCACACTGCATGACATGAGGAACTTCCTCAATCAGGGATTGAACTTGTGTTCCCTGCAGTGGAAATGTGGAGTCTTAACCACTGGACCACTGGGAGAGTCGAATATTATTCTGAAAAGTTATGTACTATATACATTTTAATATCATTTTTGAGAAATTATCCAAAAGTATCAAGTGTGTATTATTATTCAATATAATATTATATCTATAACTGTATTGATCTGGAAATTTTAGAAAGAAAGCATTTTGTTCAGTGTTAAAAATTTTTACGTTTAATAATGTGATAGTGATTTAGTGATTTATTTCAGGACTGATGAAAGTAGTTGAATAATTTTGCATGAAAAATATGGCTAGAATTTTTTGGAGAATAAATTAATATAGATCATTCTAGAAGTACAAATTAAGATAAAAAAGTATTATAGCATTTTGCCAGTTAGAAAAATATTCTAAAATTCCACTAACACTAATTGTTTATCCAAAGTTTGGAGAATATAAAAAAATTATTGGTATCACCAAATAGTGGTCTACTCATTATAGCCAGCAGAATCTGGGATTACTGTAAACAAGCTCTTACATTTACATCTAATATCAATATCTCCATTCTCTGCTTCTGTTTTTCATCAAAATATGTGATTATTAAAACTATATTTACTGATATACTTCTTATCATTTTGGTTTAGATTTTTAAGAGTAAATTATTGAAAATAAACATAATCTAAAGAATTTTTAAGAGGTGAAAAAATATATAGAACAATATGTAATAATATAGATTTCCCAAGATAATCTTTAATAAATAAGGGCAATGAGGGTTTGGGAAGGTTTGCTTTAAAATATCACAAAGTATCATAAAGTTGCAACATTAAAACAGGGTTGTCAAAGAAAAAACAATGAAAAGATCAGATCACATATTTCAAATCATGATTCAGATATATTTAGGAATTCAATATATCACAAAAATAATTAATAAATGTAATATGGATAATATAAACTGCTAGCAAATGGTTTGTAGGAAACTAGTCATCATTTAGGAAAAAAAATCCAATTAATTTTTAATATTACACTAGACACCAAATCTGATTTTCATTGTTTTAAAGATTAAACCATTTAATTCTAAAAGACAACTATAAGAATTACTAATAAGTGAATACCTATCCATTGAATACCTACTTAGATGTGAATACGTGTTTAATTTGTGAATGAGGAAGGGATTTGTAGGCTTCATTGAATATAATAAATCACAAAGGAAAATTTTTTAAAAAATGACTGGAAAAGAGTGAAAGTTAAATACTAGAATATGTTTTTAAATTGTGTCAAATAAACTGGGAAAAGTTTCAACATATATGTTCTTAACATTTGAGAGAAAACAAACACACAAATAAGAAAAAGAATAGGATGTCAAAGGAATAAAGAAAAAGACCAAAAGATCAATGGAGTACCCAATAATTATTTGTTGAATAAATGTGTGATAGAAAAATGAAAGGAAGAATACCCAAATATTATCAATGGTTATTTGGGGGTAATTGAGTTAGAGGTGATCTTAACATTTTGGATATCATTTCTAATTTCTAAAATCTTTTTTTTTTTTTTTTTTGGCCAAAAAGTACATGAAAAGATACTCGATATCACTAATTATCAGAGAAATGCATACCAAAACTACAATGAGGTATCACCTCACACTGGTCAGAATGGCCATTATCAAAAAGTCCACAATAAATAAATGTTGGAAGGGTGTGGAGAAAAGGGAACCCTTCTACACTGTTGGTGGGTATGTAAATTGGTACAACCACTGTGAAGAACAGTATTGAGGTTCCTTTAAAAACTAAAAATAAAACTACCATATGATTCAGCTAATCCCACTCCTGAGCATATATCCAGAGAAAACCATAATCCGAAAGGATACATGCACCCCAATGTCCATTGCAACAATACTTACGGTAGTCCAGACATGGAAGCAACCTAAATGTTCATCAACAGAGGAATGGATAAAGAAGGTATGGTACATATATACAATGGAATATTACTTGACCATACAAAAGAATGAAATAATGCCATTTGCAGTAATGTGGATGGACCTAGAGATTATCATACTAAGTGAAGTAAGTCAGACAAAGACCAATATATGATATCACTCATGTGTGGAATCGAATTTTAAAAAAATGAGACAAATGAACTTATTGACAAAACAAAAACAGACTTACAAATATCAAAAACAAACTTATGGCTACGGAAGGGGAAATGTGTTGGAGGGGATAAATCAGGAGCTTGGAATGAACATGCACACACTACTATATATAAGATAGATAACTAGCAAGGACCTTCTCTGTATAGCACAGCGAACTCTCCTTAATATTCTGGAATAACCTGTATGAGAAAAGAACCTAAAAAGAATGAACATATGTATATGTACAACTGAATCACATTGCTATACACCTGAAACTAGCACAACATTGTAAATCAACTATACTCCAATAAAATTTAAATTAAAAAAAATTTATTATATAATTTTCAGGTGTACAACATTATAATATGACATCTGCATACACTACAAAGTGATCACCACCATGAGTCTAATTGCCATCCATCAGCATGCAGTTGAATCCCTTCATCAGTTCACCTATCCCACAACCCGTTTCCCATCTGGTAACCACCAATCTGTTCTCTGTATCTATGAGTTTGTTTTTGTTATATTTTGTTCATTAGTTGGTTTTGTTCTTTTAAATTTCATATATTAAAATCATATGATATTTGTCTTGATCTGACATTTCACTTAGCATAACACTTTCAAAGTCCATCCATATTGTTGCAAATGAAAGGATTTCATTATGTTTTAGGACTGAGTAGTATTCCACTGTGTATATGTACCATATTTTCTTTATCCATTTATCCAGCAATGTATGTTTAGGTTGTTTCCATATCTTGGATATTGTAAATAATACTGCAATGAATATAGGCGTGCATATATCTTTTCAAATTAGCATCTACATGTTCTTTAGATAAATACCCAGAAGTGAAATAGCTGAGTCATGTGATAGTTCTAGCCTTAGATTTTTAGGAATCTTCATACTGTTTTCCATAATTGCTGCACCAATTTACATTCTAATCAAAAGTGAAAGTTCCCTTTTCTCCACACCCTCTCCAACGTTTGTTATTTCTTGTGTTTTCTTTAAGAGCCATTCTAACAGATATGAGGTGATATTTAATTGTGATTTTGATTTGCATTTCTTTAATAATCAGTGATGTTGAACAGCTTTTCATGGTCATCTGTCTGTTTTCTTTGGCAAAATGTCCATTCAGATCTGCTGCCCAATTTTTTTTTTTTTTTTTTTTTTTTGCGGTATATGGGCCTCTCACTGTTGTGGCCTCTCTCATTGTGGAGCACAGGCTCTGGATGTGCAGGCTCAGTGGCCATGGCTCACGGGCCTAGCCGCTCCACAACATGTGGGATTTTCCAGGACTGGGGCATGAACCCGTGTCCCCTGAATTGGCAGGCGGACTCTCAACCACTGCGCCACCAGGGAAGCCCTCCTGCCCATTTTTTAATCTACCTTTTTTTGTTATTAATGTTTTAAATCTTTAAAGTGATAATACATTGCCTTTTATAAACATACAATAAAACATTTTTAAAAGGCTATGATTAGTAAGTTTATTTTTTCATAACAGCTTTTATTCAAATCACAATTTGACATTTCACAAAAAATGCTATGCAAATAATTATTTAATTAAAGTCCAACATAGCAAATAGTTTATGCAGTTATCAAAGAATAAATGGAGTTAAATTCTTGCTTGCTTATTTGAAAACTTGGGTTATACATTTTCAAACTTAAATGAAGAAATAGAAAGCATATTAAAGATTATCTAGTGCAGTTCCCTGTATTTAAGAGAAAACTGAGAGCCATGAACTGAGAGATGAAGCAATTTATCCAATAGGACACGATTAACAAGTCACACAAATGGGAGTGGAATGTAGGTGTCTAAACTCTCAGATCAATACTCCATCCTCTACTATGAAAATATTAAAATAGTTTCAATTATTTGCAATTCAATGTATGTTTTATGTCTAATAAAAATAGCTCAAGTTACTTTCAGCATAAAATTCTTTTGAAAAAAGTAAGTTGGCAAAATCTTTTGTTTTAAACTTATATATAGTTGTTTAGGGTTTGCAATAAAAAGTAATTCCTACTTTGGTATAGTGTTGCTATTATGAAAGCAGAAACTGTATAGAACCATAACTGAATATGATTACATACAATTTTATTTAAGGGAAAACTTAAAGCAATGTAAACAAGAAAGATTCTGCATACTATATATTTTTTCTGCTTTACTACATTAAGTGTTTAATTAAGTAAAATGTGTGTTATAATGAATAGTGTATTTGGAGATGCAAATGTCACTCTTTTTTTTTTTTTTTTTTGCGGTACACGGGCCTCTCACTGTTGTGGCCTCTCCCATTGCGGAGTGCAGGCTCAGCGGCCATGGCTCACGGGCCTAGCCACTCCGCGGCATGTGGGATCTTCCCGGACCAGGGTGCGAACCCGTGTCCCCTGCATCAGCAGGCGGACTCTCAACCACTGCGCCAGCAGGGAAGCCCTGTCACTCATTTTTAATCATTAGCCCAGATAAACCACAAGAGAGTTATCATTTCCTTTGCAGCCTAGAAATAGTTTTATTTAGTCTTTGTAATTTTAGTCAAATTCTAGATTTTAATATTATTATGTAGATTATTACCTAAGGTATTAGAATAAATAAAAGTCTCATATTGAAATATCCTTTTTACATGTACCATTTTGAAGTTCTGATGTAGAGTTTAGCAACAGTATAAACTAGCTTTCTTTTCTCTAATATAAAATAGGAATTGAAAAATGTGTTTTAAAAATATTCATTTTTGAAAAAGTGTTCTTAATCTATTAAAGTGTTCAGTCAGAAGTATACTGAATAAAGGTATTATAAAGTTTTCCTCATTATGATTTAAATCTAATGCCTTAAAAGTGAGAGGTATAAAAGATCATATCATCTGTGCTTATTGAATAATACACAGATTTACAAAAATGGGTTTTGTTATTTTAAACCTTCCCTTTTATTTATTTACTGAGACAAAATAAGATATTGTTGTAAACAACTGTAATTAATCTACTATGATAATGTAGAAGTAGGCATGGAAGAGAAGAAAATAATAATGGTGCACAGAAAAAGAAGGAGGTTTGAATTTGTTCTGTCAATGATCTAAAATAAGGTATAAAATTTAATTTTGACAAACAAAAATAAACATAAATTCCAAAATTCATATTGTAATTCACTAAATGAATTCAATTGAATTTGTGCAGAAATCTGAAAGTGACCTTGGAGCAATTGAAACTCCTCTTTAAATGTGTCTAGACAGAGAAAAGGAGCACTTAACCACTGAGAAAAGGTTTCAATAGAGACAGTGGTGGAATATGAGCTATAATCACTACCCATCACCATCATGCTAGTCTCTGTTAACAGAGCCTTACATCTACAAACAATTTCTCCACCTACTTCCAATGATTTTTCTGCTCAGTTTTGGTTATTATAACCATATATTGACACTATCAGTTGAATTAGTGTGGTGAAGTACCAACCTAAAATAAAATAACACATTCTTTTAATATAAATGAAAGTACTAATATTAAAAATTCACACCATATACATGACGTTTCAGTTTCTTTCTTTTTTAAAATTTATTTTTGGCTGTTTATTTTTGGTCTTCATTGCTGCATGCAGGCTTTCTCTAGTTGTGAGCGGGGGTTACTCTTCATTGGGTTGCACAGGCTTCTCATTGTGGTGGCTTCTCTTGTTGCAGAGCACAGGCGCTAGGTGCGCAGGCTTCAGTAGTTGTGGCTCACAGGCTTTGTTTCTCCACAGCATGTGGGATCTTCCGAGACCAGGGATCAAGCCCGTGTTCCTTGCATTGGCAGGTGGATTCCTAGCCACTGTGCTACCAGGGAAGTCCCCGATGTTTCATTTCCTTGAATGTTTTTCAGAACTCAGTAAAACACCTGGAAGTCATTAGGAGCCCTTATTGTGATATGCCCATGAGAAAATATTGTATTTCAGCCCTAACTTCTTTCAGGAATAGAACTTCACCTTTGAGGATGAAGTTTGAAGTGTATAAGGGTTGAAAAGTCTTTTCCTTAGAAAGAGAACAGAAAAGGCACATGCCTCGGGTACAAGAGATTGCAGTACCCAGTTGTTGTTTTCTTTCAAACACATAGTTATACCTTCTTTAAGTCTCAATATCTTCACCTATAAAATTATGAAGTGGGATAGGTGACCTCTAATGACCTTCCAAGAAATAAATTCAGTGGAGCTCCCAGTCTTCTCATATAGCTGCATAATGTAATGGCATTTATTTATTCCCACAATACAGGGAATAAAAACTTTCTGAATTGACACTAACCAGAAGCTACGGAACTGCTGATATGGTATCATGCCCATTATGGAAGCATTATAAGTCACATAAATAAAGATTCCAGAGACTCCTGCTTTCTTTATATGGAAAAAAATGAATTTTTATTTTATTTTTTTTTGCTTTTAAGAGAAAACCTTAATCGACATGACTATAATAAATGTTCTTATCTGAGAAACTTTTTTCTTTAATTACTGTTTAATGGAGGGATTCTTTAAAACAATTCTTCAATTTCTGTTGTTTATTCTAGTGTTTAAAGCTATTTAGAGAACTTTTTTTTGATTGAATGACCAAGTGACAGATTTACTCTGACTTCATAGGTGCCACCAGAGAATAAAGATTATGTTTCAAGGGTATGGGAAGACAGCACCTGATGCCCCTGATCCAAGTGATTGGGTCAGTCCAATCCTCCTGTATGCATTCTGATAGCCTTATGGCTCCAATGACAAGTGGATTTATACAGGATACCGGGAGGGCAAGCCTCCAAATCTTCCCGTTCTGTGCTTCCCCCATGCAGCGGTGTTGACTAATTAGGAGACAAGCATGGCCATACAGATATTTACGAATGTACTCTTTCAACCATACTGGATGCTGTTAGTGGAGAAGAAGGTCTGTGGGCCCCAAATGCCTCAAAAGATTTTGCTTGAACACAGGTGTACAAAAGAGACCCTCACTTTCTGGTTTCCTTTCTTTCTCCTACCATGTATCTACCCATTTCCTCTCCGGGATGATGGCGGAGGTTTAAATTCTATTACCAGGCCGCAACCTGCTACAAAGTTCTATGCGTAGATTACACCTGAACATTCAGTTCCTCATATTATTAGGCTGTTATTTTATGAAGAGTGGGTGTGGTGTCTTAAGTTATCTTGATTCTTACCTATATGTTTCTTCTTTAGAGATAAGCCTAATGCTTATTGGCTTTTCTTCCAAGTGGTGTGCCTAAAAAGAAGTATGCTTCTGCTATTAATCTAATGCAAAGAACCAGAGACTTATTTTTTTCTTTATGTAATTGTTCAAAGCTCACTATAAAAACTTTACTTTTTTATATAAATTGTTTTCTTCTCAAATTTCTACTTATTTAATTATTAAATATTTTTTGTTCTTGGGCATGCTAATGTATTTTTGTCACTTTTCTACCTTATAATTGAATTCTAAGGAAAGAGGCTTAAGGGAACTTCAAATAATTAGAAACAGTGAAGCATTATGCTAGACAAGACCACCTCCACAAATGGGTGAAATTCCTTAATATATGATCCAAAATACAAAACATTAATCAAATAACTATAATGGCATGCCTTTAAAAATATCTTTTAAAATAAATGATATGGAACCAGGTTATCACTATTAGTTCTAACTTGCACTGAATTCTTTCTTCTTGCCTAAGATAGTAAACAATAATCCCATCACTTCAATTCTGATTTTAAAAAAAAATCACATCTTTATATTTATTAGTCTTCAAGAGATTTACCCTTCTTCACAATAGAATCATACTGCTTAAGATATAGAAATATATACTCTTCTGCAAGCCACAAGGCAATCAATAGAAAACTCCACTGAGTGTTTCACTGGCTGTTTGCCAGTCTCTTAGAGGAAAAAAAAAATGTTACTAATGAGCAGTGTGATATCAGTTTCTTCTCTTAAAGAATATGAGAAGCTCTCCTCCAACCAACATTGACAAAAGACTCAAACATCTCACAATCTAACTTTATAATATACTCTCTTCTGGGGTAGCAAGAGGCTTTATCATACAAATATTTGAGAACAGAAAACTAATGGTAAATAAAAAAATCAAACTAGAAATACACTGAATGCTGAAAAGAACAATGGAACTTAAAAGTGAAATAACTGAAGAAGTTTTCATACAAAATAACTCCAGGTTAGAGACACTGGGTGATATAGCTAGAAAATTTAAAGATTGACCAGAAATCATATATGTTTTAGTTTGTTCAAAGTGCTGAGCTATGCACAAATAGAGTAATTTATTGTTTTCAAAAAAATCTGCAGCAACACAAGTAAACAAATGGAATAAACTAAGTAAGAATATTCTTTGCCTTCTGACTGATTATTGGCTTCTTTAGTCTGGGGAATGGGATGGACACATACATGCCAGCAGTCAAAACACTTCATGCCATCTTGCCACTTACACTTGAATTTTTAAAAATTCTAAACCTATAAGGTAAAAATGAATGTCTCATTTGTTTAATAAATCAATATAGTTGATCTGCCAATGATCTTGACCACCCAGTGATCATTTGAGAATTCATGTTCATTTTACTTCATAAAAAACTTGAATTTTTATTTAAGCTTATTAGTGTATAGGGTCTAACATTTTCTGTATTCTGAAATCAATCATAACCTTTTATTAAAAATTGTCTCCTACAAATTACTTTGTCTTAAGATATAATGTACTACAAAACCTTCTAGGAGTTTATGTTAAAAAAAAAAGCAGGAAGGAAAGGTTAGGAAAGGGAAAGGTGGGGCAGAAAGTAAGGGAAAGAAGGAAGGAAGGAAGGAAGGAAAGAAGGAAGGAAGGGAGATCTTTGAGTTGTTTAGGAGGTAGGGGTTTTTTTGTTTGTTTTTTTTGTGGTACGCGGGCCTCTCACCGCTGTGGCCTCTCCCGTTGCGTAGCACAGGCTCCAGACGCGCAGGCTCAGCGGACATGGCCCACGGGCCCAGCCGCTCCGCGGCATGTGGGATCCTCCTGGACAAGGGCACGAACCCGTGTCCCCTGAATCGTCAGGCGGACTCTCAACCACTGCGCCACCAGGGAAGCCCAGGAGGTAGGTTTTACCCTCAAGTTCCCAGGTAGCTAAAAACAAACAATCATTTATTTTGTTACTTGCAACTCATTTTGTATTATGACATACCACAAGATGCCAAACACAATGTGATCCATTTTTGACTTCTATAATTCACGTGTCATCTGAAGTCCTCCAGAAAAGCTAATTCTAGATAAGACTGGCTAAAACCCCACCCACATACTGTGATAGCCAAGGAGTCCCCCACATTTCTCAGATTCCCTAAAAGACTAAATTCCTCACTACCACCTTTTTCCTGGGCATGTTTTCACTGAAATCTTCCAGCTCAGTTATTTCAACATTTTGTGGGCATTGTCAATTAAAAACCATATAGACCTATTCATGAAACTAAATTCCTTCAACAACTGGCACACACATGAAAACATATCTGGGTAGATTGAGAGGAGAGTAATTAAGCTCATAATAAAACAAAGAGTATTAAAATGTTTTATGTGAAAATCTCTTTTGAATACAGCGATACCGGGGACTTTTCTCTGGCTGCTTATCTCTATGCTACACTCCAGCATAATCTCTTGTAGGCTCCTCAGTACATGCTTTGCTGAGTGCCACTACTCAACCTCTGGCGTTTTTCCCAGGAGATCATTCTTCTTTTCTTCTTCCTCTCTCCTAACTTAGTAGTTTATCCTTAAGGTCCTTGAAATGCCAGGCCCATTTTCTCTTTAATATTCAAATTTATCAAGTTTCTTAGCACAACAGCAAAATCCCATATAGCAAAATTTACCCTTCTAAGCAGGTAGTTCTAGTTGTACTTACCATATTTCCCCTCAAGTAACATAGCTTTTTACCAAGAGAAATAGAAAGAAGAGGTTAAAAAAAATCATATGAACATGTTTATTAAGTTTTCCAGGAATAAAACTATATATATAACCATATATATATATGTGTATATATATATATATATATATATAGTTATATATAATAACCTCCAAATTTTCATCAGCCGTTTTTATCAGCACAGTAGTTCTCAACTGGTGACAATTTTGTCCCCCAGGGGACATTTAACAATATCTGGAGACATTTTTGTTTGTCACAACTGGGGTGGAGGGGTGCTAGTGGCATTTCTGGGTTGATGCCAGAGATGTTGCTAAACATCCGAAAATGCACAGGACAGTCCCCTATGCTAAAGAGTTATCTGGACTAAAACGGCATTAGTGTTGACATTGAGAAACCCTGTGCACTGCACTAATGAGAGTTAAAATTGGATGGGTGAGCTATACTTTAAAAAAAACTATCACACAGTAAAAAGTTGAATTAAAAGCATGATAAAATCTTGTCTTGTGAAAAATGATAAATCCCTTGATAACACCCAGTTCAATAGAAATTGAAATCTATATCTGCCAGTCCTTCAACAACACACATTCTCCCTGGATTTTCCACTCGTCACCCACCGTGCCTCCCCATTCATACGTCATACTCTAGTCCATCTGGAGAACCTGGGGTGCCTCAATGTCATGCACTCTAGTAACTGGGTTCCTTATCTCTTGCTACTCCCTCTAACTAGAAAAGGCTTTTTCATATTCTCCATAGCATTACAACACAAGTTACTATTAAAAGCCTTACATAAATTTATCTCCTCCAGGAAACTTCTCTAAACCTTCTCTTCTCTAGGGAAGATATTTTTTATTCTCTCCTCTATATTCTCATCAGTATCTTTAACAGTTCGATTACAGCGTGTATTATGCTACATTTGGTAGCTCTTTATGCCCCTGTCCAACTAGATAGCACACTTATCTATTTGCTATTTAAATATCATATATACGTTTAAATGTATTTTTATTAAATTATTTTTCACCACAGTCTATCACATAACAGAGATGAAATCATGGTGAGAACAGGAAAGGACTGATGATCGTAATGATATAGTTGGTCTTTATATGTGTTTACAGTGTGCTTGGTCCTTTACGTGCATGCTTTTATTAATTTATTTCAGAAAACCTATGAGAAAATTACCATTGTTACCTTCATTGAACATGTGAGGAAACTGAGGTGTTGGCAAGTCAGAAGTTTAACAAAGCCAGAATTTTCAACTACATTTTTAGAGTCCCCATTCCAGAGTCTGAAATTTTGTGTTGTGGTACTTATTCTAATAAAGATAAAACAAAAAGGCGCCATGTAAATGTTGAAAGAACAATGGCAAATAGCTTTTCTGATGTGTTATCAGTAACTTCGAAGAATAGGGTGTACATTTTGACTATGGGTCTTAGAAGCAGTAGGAACAGTGGAGAGAGGAGTTACATTTTATTATTCTCAACATTTCTGATATCTACATAATGCAGGTACATGTGATGGTCTTGTAACCAAAAGTGGGGTCTGGCTACTCATCACTCAAAAGTCAATAAAGAGGCAAGGTTGGTGGAAAGGAAAGCTTGCTTTATTTTCAATACTGGCAACCTGGGTGGGGGGGATGGGGAGAGTGGACTCCTGTTCAAAGGCTGACTCCCCCCACTGACAACCAGTGGGCAAGAGCTTTTATAGACGGAGGGAGGGGGCTACATGCAGAAACAGCATAGTCAGCTCTGACAGTCATCTTAAAATTGGTCATGCGGTGGTCTGATCAGCATCATCTTGATTATTTTAAGTACAGTTAGTCTTTAGTTCCAGGGTCAGGTTGTTCCCATTTCCTTGAGGCCAATTATCAGAATTGTGGCAGCTTATGCCATGGCAACAGTCTGGTCATCATGTAGTTAACTGCTTCCACCTGATGGGGGTTTTAGTATCACAAAACAGCTCACAGGATATGGCTCAGAATATTATCTGTAGCCCTTGAAGAGGAGGTAAAGGTCTTTGACTTTGCTTAATGACTAAAGTATTATTTAGTCTTGTTGTGCTTTTTTCCTTTGTTTCTGCTTTTTCTCACTTCTCTGATTAAACTTATTCTTTGGCTAAAGTTTTTCCACAGACAAAAGGCAAGCAGAGGGCATGGAGGGGCAAGGACCATAGGGTCCTGCTCCCTTTCAGTCTTAAAAATAATAATAGATGCTAGAGCTTATGTAGCATTTCCTGTATACCAGGAGAATTTATGTTTTACATACTTATTCATTTAATTCCCATGAGAACTCCATAAGATTTCAATAAATATGATCATATCCCTGATATACAGATGAAGAAATTAAATAACAGAGGTTAAATAACTTTAAAAAGGGGACATAGCAAATAATTTGTAGATACAATTTGCTCCAGATTCTCATTTATAACAATGGATTTAAGAGGGAAGGAATTAGCAATGTGTGGACTTCCCTGCACCAGGAAGGTGCAGTGTTAAGTACATTGGAAATTACAGAGAATAAAAGAAGCCCAGCTGCAACAGAAAAAATGCAGGAAGAATATGTGAATCACAAAGAAACATTTTTGTAGAAATATTGCATAAATATAGTAATCATTTGTATGTATTACTGTATACTGAAATACCATCATGTCTGTATGCATGCATATAAAATAAACATTATTAATATCCCATAAATAAGGATTATGAGTGGAAGAAATCATTAGGTCTCCTACACAGAAAGCATAATCCTTACTTGGAGGAGCTGTTAAATTTCTTGTGATGTACAGTAGCATGAATAAGATGTGTGTGCCTGTGTGTGTGCACACGTGTAAGAGCATGAATGTACACTACTACATTCTGCAAGAATATGAACGGAAGAGAAGAAGAAGAAAACAGTGATAAAAGTGGAAAAAGAGCTAAGATAATTTTTCTGTTTCTCTATGGGTGTTAATTACACATTTCTCGAAGGGAAATTCGAACATTCGAAGGGATCGAACATTGAACTCAAATATGTCAGAGGCCCTAGAACTGAGTGTGATTTCTGCTGCAGATGAAACAGAATGTACAGTTGTATTTGATGCATCCAGAAGACAGGGGTCATGTCCTGTTGTTCACAGATGTGTTCCTAAAGCCTGACACAGTGCTTGGCACTCTAAATAAACACCAAGAATTAACGGAATAAGTAACTAAAAGAAGTTTGAGATTCAGAAATATGGTTATCAGCTCCTGTGCTCTGGAATAATTAGGTTAGAAAGTTTAGTGTATGTTACTCTCTAGTCAATATGGCTGAGCAGAACAATCACAAGATTCAGCTTCTGTTAGTACAGCCATCTGCTTCTAGAGCTTTCTTCTGACATAATGCTACACACAGACACACACACACATATATAACATTTATATGTAACTAAATTTTTAAAAATACAGTTGCTTAAAAGATATATATCACATAAAATTATACATGTATATATCCAGATCCACCCCCCCGACACACACTTATATGTATTTTAATGGCTGTTGAGAAGCAGGAACATTTTATAGAGAATAAGACAGTATAAATAAAGAGTAATGGTAATTAAACAATTCAGAGAGAAGGATATGTAAATTTGTTTAGTTAAATTATTGTATGAATAACATATATCAAAAAATTAAATTTCAAAGAGAAAAGAAGTAATCATTAGTAGAGAAATTTAAAAGACAATAGGTTGATATATAATTTTCCCAATTTCAGATTTGCTATTCAGTGTGACTGTTTTCTATTTTTGTTTCCTCCTTCATCATTGCATATTTAAGAATAAAATCTCTATTTTTGCTTCTTTCTCACCACTAATTATTGATGAATTTTTTTAAAAAATGTAATTCACACAGATGATAATCCTTACAGATTTCTTTTGCCTCTTCTTATGTCATGCTTCTTCCTGAGGCTGAATTGTGTATAGAGGGATCAATTACAGAGAAAAGCTGCAATGACAGTCTAAGTCTTCTGTGGCTTGATTATATCTAAAGTTTCTTAGTTAAGTCAGTGAGACACACCCTCCAGGCATGGATCATTGTATCATGAGCATCCTTGGAAGAGAGAGAGAAAGACAAGAGGGAGAGTGAGAAGGAGAAAGATCAGGGCTACTTGTGCTTAATGTATAATTTGTTATTTCTACAAATAGTGGACTCCATCATTTTTGAATAGGTCACACATGTTCCTTTCTGCTTGACAGCATTGCTTAGAAAGAAAACATGTATAAAAATATATTCAATGTGGTAAATTATCTTGAAATCAGTTTTTTTCTTGAGGGTACTAACTGAAAGAAAAAGAAAAATGGTGTGCATACTGCTGTAAAGAAGTATACACTATTATTTCGAGGTTTTAAAAAATTTCTCTACATTCTAAATAAGAGAGAAATTAAAGAATAATTTGCATTAGATTTTTCCCATTCTTTCTCTCATTCAAATATTGTTTAAATCAGTTTTACTCGTGTCTATGTGTTTTATGAATTTTTCAAAACATTTTGCATTGAGTATCATACAAACTAAAGTCTAATATAAAGTCATTCGAAGTCATATAAAGTCATTTTCAGTACTAAACCATTTTCTTGTTGACATTTTCTAAAAGTAAGATAAGTGAAGCATAAGCAAAGGCACAGAAATATCATATATGGACATTAAAATAAATTGCTCACATTATTATGAGCAAAAACAAAAAAAAATAAAACTACTAAAATCAGGGGAAGATGTTAGTTTCTATTTCGTAGCAACAAAAGAAAGCTTGTAGCAAAGCACGAGGCTTTCTGAACCTGCCAAAAACATTATTCAGAAAATGGGAAACTACAGTTGGCAGCTTATGTCAATCAGAATGAGAACAAGAGAAACAAAATCTCCAGCTGTTGTGTATATCATATGTGTAAAGAGATAATTTGTTATGGCTTATTCTTTACCACAGCAGTCACTTAATTCAGATGATGGCTAGTGGATGTCAGAATTCTAGTAAGAGATTCAAAGACTCAAGTAACATGAAAATTGAATTCTGTTAGTTTATTAGACTCAAATGATAAAAAGTATTTTAAAAGATTTATGAATGATCAAGGTCATCCAAACAGTGTCAGCCTATTAATGCTGCAAGTCTTCCATAACAAAAAGCTTTGGATCTATAATACTGTATTTGATACCACCTGGGATCTAAAATTTGCAGAAAGAATTACGTCTGAAAATTCCAAATGTAATTGACTTCAGTGTTTGAACCTAAAATGAACTTAAAATCTTTAGCTAACTGCATGATTTGTTCTACTTCCTTTCCTCTGATGCTCTAAAAATGCAATATTTTAAAATATATTAGACAGTCTTTAAAGCTCAATTTAAAAACTCTTTTCCCACAGTCAAGATGACAGTCTAGAGGATTCAAATGTGAAGTTCAGTCATTTGAGTATAAAAGATACAAAGAGTCATTTTTTTTCTGTACCTTGGGGTTGAAATAAAATAAAAGTAATTGACCAGTGGAGACCAATTCAATCCAATAACATAGAAATAACTATAAACCACAGAATTGATACATAAAACTCAGAGGTATGTTAATTATGAAAATATGTTAACAGAATAATATGCTTAGTCTACTATCTACTAACAAATGTATAAAAACTGCTTTCCTGTGCAGTCTCTTATCTTTAAGATAAGATAATTTTGTTGGCTTAAAAATACTGAACAATTTGTTGAAGGAAAGTATCATATTAAAATATTTTTATTAGTAAATCCTTATCCTTTTTGTACCTTTTTGTACCCGATAATCATGGCATGTGGAGGACATGTGAATATCCTCCTTCAGTCATGGAACACTTACCAGAGGCTTACAGAGTATTAACAACTCCTGTCTTTTGTAAGAATTTTAATAGCCAAGTCTTCTACATGCAGGAACATCCGGCAGATACTGTAAGTACATTTTAAGACAAGACTAAAATTGTTTGTATGAGTTTAAAATTTGTCAAAGTGCTGTGTAAGAGCTAATCAGCCAAATATTAGTTTGTCTTCAATTTTATCAGGACTTGGATATGAAGCACTACAACTGGAATTAGCCCTTAAGATTATATGTTTATGTGTTGAAGAAAGAGATCAGTTCTTTTGACGGCCATGGCATAGGAAATATACTCCATGCCCAAAAACATGAGCTGAGCCTGCACCTTTCAAAAGTCAATCATAGGAAATAATATACTGAAATGAAATCTAACTAAGGGCTGATCCAAGTGATTTAAAGTTAAAAAAAACTACTCAGTCACATGAACAAACATATTGAAAAGTTTACATGTTACTTCTCACTTATGTTTCTATTCAAAATTCTAACTCATCAAACCTTGATAAGTAGATTTCATTCTTCTTACTAGCAGAGTATTTTTCTTTACTTTTAAATATACAATTATATCCCTGTTCAAATACCACATTAACAGAAATACCTTGTTCACCTCCACTTTAGTAACATAATTTTATTTTTAAAAGCATGCATTACTATTTTAAAAGATCTCATAAAACTACTTGTTTTCTTGTTTATTGACTATTTCTCCTCATTCTCCCCAGGTGTAAGAAAGCAGTACCCCATGCGTCTAGTTCACTCAATATTCATACACATATTTTGAGACTACTTTTTTTGTTTGAACAGAATGGGACTCAGTAAATATTTGTTGAATGAATGAGTGAATAAAAAAAAAACACTAAAAAGCTCTTGCCTAATTAAATTTATTCCTATGTTAACAGTCTTAGAAATAAGCATGTAAATTAATTACTCCATAATTATTATATGGTAAACTTCATAAAAAGCTTATATATCATACATATATACATGAATATATATATATACATATATATATAGTGGTCTTATAAAAAATTACAAAGAAGTGCTATAAATGTTGAAAGTGGAGTCACAATTACTCTTCATATATCTTATAATGTCTAACACAAGCATTTCTGCTGCAACTCGATGTATAACAAAATTACTAAAAAAATTTGCATTCTGCAAATTTACAGTCCAAAAATATCAGGGCTAATGACAAAAATGGGTTTGGAACATTTCACTCAAAAACTATGTGATTATATAACCATAAAGCTAACAAAAATAATAATTATCCAAAAAGAAACACTAGCACAGTTAGAACCCATTAAGTTTCTAGTAGATATGGAAATATTTAGTAAACTTAAGATTTACACATTTAAAAAGATAAGCGGCTATGATGAAGAACATCAGCTGCTGAATTATGGTTACCAAGGAGAAATACACAAAGAGAAGAGAGATCTCCAGAATAAACATTTTAAGGTCCAAGTAGGCCAAACAAAGCTTCCAGGAAGAACATAGCATGAATGACCTTTGTGTGTGATATGACCTTCTTCAAAGAGTGTCTTCTTGAATTCTTCATTGCAAGTATATTAGGATTCAGCTGGCACTACTTGGTGGTGCAAAATATTAATGGGTGAGGACAAACAGTATGTGAACCAAAATGACATCTTCATTACCTTAATTCACCAGTTATATATCAGCTAATTGGCATTATGGAAATACTCATTGTCACAGTACATAATTTACTTTGTCTTTAAAGCATAGGGCTTAATATGTATTTGTGGATTCTCTCTCTGAATGATAATCTTGTGATTGAGGTTAGAACAGTTTTAGACATTTAATGCAGGCAATTTTGTTTCACCAAATAGCAAAACATGAATTTTATTTTGTTGATATATCAATCTTAATATTCAAAAAAACCCAAACATCTTTTATATGCCTGGTCTTAGAAAAGGATTCCAGAAAACTGAACTGAATGGGATAAAAAGTGCAATTTTAATGTTATGCTTAGACTATAACATGCTTTTTTTTTCAATTAAAAATTATAAGCAAATAAAAACAATAAGATTTCTAGGATAATTATGTGTTTCTTAAGGTATTTCATATTCATCTGACAAGACACTGCATTATAGAATGATATAAGCATAGCCTTTAATACAGGTACAATACATGGTAAACTCTAAAAAGGAATGGTTCTTAGAAAGATTGATATCATTTGGGGGGATTTTATAATATCAGGTTTTTATTAACTTTTTCCTCTATTACTAGCATACAATACTTCTGATTTCAACTACACACTCATTTTTGTAGGTATTCTATTTGCCAGTCCCCCAGAATTTCTATTCACTATCTTTCACTCTAAGTTTATAAATTCATTGCTTTAACCACTGAATGTATATCTAATGAGTACATTTAGGAACATGTTTTAGTTAAACCTGAATGGTAGAAGAAAAACAAACAAACAGAAGGCAAAGACTTTTCTTTAGTTGAAAAATAAACTCTCGATTTAAAAATAGCAATAGGGCTTCCCTGGTGGTGCAGTGTTTGAGAGTCCGCCTGCCGATGCAGGGGGACGTGGGTTCGTGCCCCGGTCCGGGAAGATCCCACATGCCGCTGAGTGGCTGGGCCCATAAGCCATGGCCACTGAGCCTGTGCATCCAGAACCTGTGCTCCGCAATGGGACAGGTCACAACAGCGAGAGGCCTGCGTACCATCAAAAAAAAAAAAAGAAAAAAAATTAGCAATAAACATAAACTCTTAATTGATCAAGATTATGTTAAAGTTCACTCTCATTTGTAACCAGCTTTTGCTCATTTTTATTTTATATAAAATTATTTTCATTTACTATGGAAAATTTATGATTTTTTATTATTTGTAATTTTTAGTAATCTTAAGTAATCTTAAAGATTGCTAAAGTGATCTTTAGTAATCTTAAATGTTTTAGACATCAAATTCATCACATGATTTAACAAATATATGGGTGGGAAAATTAGATTTACCATGTATCTGTACAGCAAGTTTCTTTATACACTTAATTTGCACTACAAAAATGCTTTAGTTCTTTCTTCCACTATTTTCTCACCCCCACCTCCACCACGTTTCATTTTAGTCGGTAAATGTTTATAAAAATAGCATAGACAAATTGTTTTCTTAAGGGATTTAAGTATTTTCATATGCATCTTCTTTAACATAAGTTTGAAATAAATTTTGCATGTCTACTTACATAACAGTAAGTAGCACTGGTATCTGATGTTTTCTTTATAGATTGGGAATTTGTCCTAAAAGACTAAATATATAAACAATAGTCATGATATAATCTGTAATTCTCTTCAAGAAAAATACATGGGTTAGGGCTGAATAAAGGCAGAGCATCTAGACCAATTCAAGCTGTGAAATCAAAGAAGATACAGAAAACAACCTATTTTATATTTTTTTCAAATTAAAAAAGTCAATTTCAAGGAAGGTTGGTACAATGGCCTTAATTGTTCAAATTATTTGAAAAAGACAAGTTTTATTGATTAGACAGTATGGTCAGGAGCAAAGTCAAAAAAAATTGCCAATTGATTTCCTGAGAAATGCTACAAAATACTATGAAGAGTGAGTCACAACATCAGTTGAAGCTTAGTCAGTACAGATGAAACAAATGTTTGGAGAAAGTCTTCCCTGTGATGATAGAGGAGGAACTAAAATTTTATTTATTTTTTTTTAAAGAAAGTCTCTCTGAGGTTATTTTGTTCTATTTGTTTCTTAAATATGTAGCACATTCCTAAAGTAAGAACAAATGTGTTAAATATACTTGTTTCCATCAGATTTCTTCCTGCTAAAAGTGTTAATTCATTTACCAAAAGGTAGTTTGACCAGATATGTAAATGGATTCTACTACTGAATGGCAAATAAGCAAAGGATCATTTTACAGATTCAATTTGTGAAGATGGACTTTAAATTCTGATATCCTGCTTTCAAACCTAGGCTTTACATGTATGGCTATTTTAACTTGGATGAAGTACTTCATCTCCCTGAGCATCAGTGTTCTTACTGGAAAAAATAAACAATACCAACAGCAATGCCAAAATGATGTTAATGTTAATAACCATATATGTATATTTGTTTTGAGAATAAAATAATTTAATAATAACAGTAGCCCTTTTATAATGCTTAATATTTGCCAGAAATTAATCTGTGTGTACCTGTGTACTTAATTTTCATAATAGCCCTATAAGTAGGTACTATTATTTTCCCTAGTACACAAATGTTGAAATCAATAAATGGAACTTTTCCAGTTTCATACAATTAGTATTTGGAGAGGCAGGAAGTAAATTCAGAAGGCTGGCTTCAGATCTGTCGAGTTTCCCATTGAGGAACTAATTTTATCAAGGACCTTGCCTAGGCCTGACAAATTTTAAATGCTTAACAAATTTTGTTTCAAAAGATCAGGATGAGACAGAGCAATTCTGGGAACACGGGAACATGGTAAGCTAACTGTGTTTTCCTCTTCTTCCTCTTCCACTTTCAATCCATTTTTCCTTCCTACTCAAAATACTCCAGGGGCTCTCAGGCAACATGGAAGACCTTGGGTTCTGAGGAATTTTATGCCAATGTAATTGGTATAGATGTGTTCTACTCAGTGTACTGAGCCAAGAGTTATAACAGGAAGGCAGCAGATTCTGAGAAGGACTTGACCATCAGGGATCCTATAACTTCCTTGATTGTTATCACTATTATTAGTTGTTGTTATTCTATTTCATTTGCTTTTTGTGATAGTTACAGTTTATTTTACTGGGTTTGTATTTATTTGTTCTAACTGTTAGAGGTGGGAGTTGCTTAGGTCATTTGCAATTTTCCTTAGTTGACTTAGTGGGGCTCAATCAGGTCTGATGGATGGTGATGGTAAAACAGGTGGTGAAAAGCAAATTGTTTCTATTCCTGGGCCAAAGAAGATTAACTGTCAGGTCCCCCTGAACCTTAAGAAGACTTCTTGATCCCTTGATCCCTGACGTTTGGATATTTGTCCAGTTTAGGAATTAGGACAATTCAACTTTTTTCACTTTCTTCACTTCTTGGGGCCAGGGAGACCAGAACACACACACACACACACACACACAACTTGAAATAAATTAATGATGATTATTATGACAATAATATCACTCTGAAATATTTAAATTTTGCACAAAATTATATTTGTAAACTAAAGAATGTAATTTACCAATTAAATAATTAAGTGCATGAATAATGGGAGAGGTAGACACTGTTGAATCTTAAATAAGTAACTTAAGCTACCTAGTACAACAAATATCTTAAAAAACTGACAAAAATATAACTTAGGTTACCTAGTACAACAAATATCTTAAAAACTGACAAAAATATAAAGAGATAGAAATTCTAAAAAAATTATAAGGTAGATATATAACATATAATATGTTTAATATCTGTACATATGTTTAACAGATATTAAACATATTAAATAAGAAATTTATCCAGATTGAAGAATCTGCAAGTTAAAGGAACTCAGTGACTTTAAAGAAATAAAGGATCAGAGACACACATTAAGGAAAACTTCTGAATTCTATATTGAAAGAGCAAGGACTATAATAATCCAATCAAACAAAAAATTACCTGTAAAGAAAAGAACAGATGTCATCAGATCAACATGCACAAAAAGACAAAATAGAGAATAGATTGTGTATTCAGACAACAGGGAAAATTCTGTCCTCATCCAAAATATCACTCAGTTGCCTTAGCAAGATAAAGTTATTTGAGGATATAAATAACTCAGAGAACATGACACATTAGTATCCCATTAGAGGAAAACATAACTGCACTTAAGTATCTGAATCTTTTTCCTGAGTTTGGATTGCGAGTGATGCTGACTTATTTAAAACTATTTTTAAATAAAATAGTTTCCTAAGTTCCATATATTAAGTAGTCAGAGTTACCTTATTTGGCTTCTGTGGTAGCCAGAATAACACCCATCCTTCCACTACAAAGATGTCCATGTCTTCCTAATCCTTGGAACCTGTGAATATGCCTTCTAAACTTACAGAGATGGATTTTGAAGATCTTGAGATGTGTAGAAAATCTAGAATTATCTGAATGGGGCCAATGTAATCAAGAGTCCCTATAAGGGAAAGAAGGAGGGAGGGGAGTTGGATAAAGAGATGTGGCACAGAAAGAAGAGACTGGAGTGATGTAATTGCTGGCTTTGAAGATGCCTTGAAGGGACCACAAGTCAAGAAATGTAGGGAGCCTCCAGAATCTGAAAAAGGATTCTCTCCCAGAGCCTCAGAATGGAATGCACCCCTGCCCACACCTTGACTTTGGCCCAGTGAGACCAATTCAACCCCCAGAGCTGTGAGATAATAAATTTGTATTGTTTTAATCCACTAAATTTGTGGTGATTTGTTACAGCAGCCACAGAAACTAATGCAAGGACCTTCACACAAAGAAAATTTATCCTAAGCTATTCAATTGCTGAGTTCAGCTAGAGAGAATTCACATAATGAAGGATATCTGTACTCAAGTCACTCTCAAAACCAACAAATGAAACAGAATACATGCCTAGCTTCCAGACTATGAAGAGAAACAGACCTAGTGGTTAGCAAAACATAGCTCTTCTCTCTCTCTGTCTCTCCCTCTTTCCCTACTCAGTCTCTCTGACTCTCTTTTTATCTTATTTCTTACACACACACATTTGACTGACAAGAATAGAGTAACTAAATATATATATAACATAGGTGTCAAAAAAGAGATCTTGACGTGGAAGGCAAATACTATAAGGGGAATTCTAGTACTGTAACTTACTTTCTATCAAGAATAAGAAGTCCTTACTCTAAGACACATTATTATTTTGTTTAACCCTAAGAAAGGATAGTTCCTTCCATTTAAACAGTGACATCCTATCAATTGTAAGATCCATGCCAATTTTTGATAGTGACTGTTTTGTTTTGATATACTCCTAGAAGTGGAATTGATGGATCATATGGTAGTTCTATTTTTAATCTTTGGAGAAACTTCCATAGTGTTTTCCATAGTGGCTTCACAAATTTACATTCCCACCAGCAGTGCTCAAGGGTGGTATAGTTAACAGTACTGTGTTACATACTTGAAAGTTGCTACAAGAGCAGGAGTTATAAGATGAATTCTTAAAACTTCTCATCATGAGAGAAATGTAACTATACGTGGTGATGGATGTTAACTTATTGTGGTAATTATTTTGAAATATATATCAAATTATTATGTTGTATACCTTAAACTAATACAATATTATATATCAATTATATCTCAATAAAACTGGAAAAAATAAATTCATTCCAAGATCAAAGATGTTAAAATAAGAAAAAATGTGTAAGAATAAATAACATTGGGCAATACTTTAGCATTATATTTTTAATCTGTTGCAGAGTAACTTATGGTTTGATGGGTATGAAAGGTGAGGAAAGAAATACTTTTCAAAAGTTTCAGTTGAGAAGGTAGTAGAGATTTAAGAAAGAAAGTAGAGAAGAGATAACATTGCAAATTTGAGGAATCAAGAGCATTGTAATGGTGAAAATGATACCTTGATTGCAGAAAGTATTAATCTCATTTTGGAGTAAGAGCAGACTATATATATAATTGATACAGTAAAGAAAAAGTAAATTTTAAAGTAATAGGGAAACTGTACTAAATCTACTAAATCACATGTGCAAAAATGAAAAGCATGACAATTGGATCTAATCAGCAACTCTTTTTAACTAAAAAAAGAAAATGACAGTATAAAATAAGTTTATATAAGCATAAATGTTTATATAAGCATAAATATATGTAAAAAGTATATTATTTGCAATAAGTGTACATAGATTAGATTTTACAATTTACAGATGTTGATTGATTACAGTAATGTAAAACTGAATAAAATCAGGCTATCTGCCATTTTCAAAAAATACATGTTAAAATACATGATCAAATATGTAACCTTACAGAGAGAATATATGATTTTACATATTTTTACTTTATAACTTTTATTTTCAGGCTTAAAATTTGTATATAGTAGCTAAAAGTTACAATTATTACTTTGGAAATAGCCAGATTAGTGAAACCAGATAGATAATTGAGGAAGAAATTCTAAAATATGGATGTTTATTTAATGAATAGAAAATGTGAAAGTCCATTTCCATAGGAAAAAGATAAATCATTTAATAATTCTTTTAACACATCTGGTTGTCTGGGAGAAGATAAAAATACAGCTATATCACATGTCATATGAAATACAGTACCGATGGATAAAAATAATATGTTAAAAAATACAAAATCATCTTACTAGAAAATCAAAGAGGTTGTTTTATAATAGAGAGGCAGAAGAAACCTTCTCAACCAAGACTAGAATCCCAGATACTAACAGAGAAAAAATAGACACATTAAAATATACATTTAAATGTTTGTATGGTAAGAAATACCTTAGAGAATGTCATCAGAGATACAATAGATCTTAGGAAACATACTCATAATGTTGATAATATGTGTGTAAACATTTAAAGACCCTGAATAGCCGAAACGGTCTTGAGAAAGAACAAAGCTGGAAGTATTATCATAATGTGTCCTGTTATCTAACTATAACACAAAGCTAAAGTAATTGAAAGAGATGGTACTCACAAAAAACATACACATAGAACAGTGGAACAGACAGAGAGCCCAGAAATGAACCCACACTTATATGGTTAATTAATCTACAACAAAGAGTCAAGAATATACAATGGGGAAAAGACAGCCTCTTAAATAAATGATATTGGGAAAACTACACAGCTACACACAAAAGAATTAAGCTAGACTAATTATTCACACCACATCCAAAAATAAACACAAAATGGGTTAAAGACTTAAATGTAAGATCTGAAACCATAAAACATTGGTAGTATGGCCTTTGACATCATTCTTTGAACTTTTTGGATATATCTCCCCAGGCAGGGGAAAGCAAAGAAAAAATAAATAAGTGAGACTACATAAAACTACAAAACCTTTGCACAGTGAAGGAAAGTATCAACAAAATGAAAAGGCCACCTACTGAATAGGAGATGTTTACAAACAATATAGCTGATAAGGGATTAATATTCAAAATTAAAAAAAGAAAAAAAAAGTCTCAAAGAACTCATTCGACATAAAATTTAAAAAATAAATAAATAAAAATAGGAGAGAAGACCTGAATGGATATTCTTCCAAAGAAGGTATACAGATGGTTAACAGACACAGGAAAAGATGCTCAATATCACTAATCATTAGGGAAATGGAAATAAAAATCACAATGAGATATCACCTCACACCTGTCAGAGTGGCTATAATCAAAACAACAAGGATGTGGAGAAAAGGGAACCCTTGAGCACTGTTGTTGGAAATGTAAATTGGTGCGGCCACTATGGAAAACAGTAAGGAGATTACTCAAATAATTAAAAATAGAACTAGCATTATATCCAGATATTCCACTTCTGGGTATACAAAGAACACAAAAAACATTAATTTTAAAAGATATCAATATATGCAGTACTATGTTCATTGCAGTATTATTTAAATTAGCCAGAATATGAAAGTGTCCAACTCTAGACAACTAGATAAAGAAAATGTGATAGATATTGCACACACACACACACACACACACAACATTGCTCAACCATAAAAAATATAAAATTTTGCTATTTGTGAAAACATGGACAGAGGGTATTATGCTAAATGGATTATGTCAGAGAAGGAAAAATATGGTATAATTTCACTTATATGTGCAATTAAAAAAAAAAGAATAAACATGCAAAAGAGAAACAAGAGTCATAGATACAGAGAACAAACAGGTGGTTTCCAGAAGGGAGTAGGGTGTGAGGATGAGAGAAATAGGTGAGGGAGATCAAGAGCTACAAACTCCCAGTTACAAATAGATGAGTCACAGGTATGAAATGTGCAGTGTAGGGGTATAGTCAGTAATAATGTAATATCTTTATATGATGACATATAACTAGACTTATCATGGTGATTATTTTGTAATGTATAGAAATAGCAAATCATTATGTTATACACTAGTAATTAACATAGTTTTGTAGGTCAATTATACTTCAAACAAACAGACAAATGAATTCATAGAAAAAGAGATCAGATTTGTGGTTACCAGAGGTGAGGGTGGGGGAAGGGGAAATGGGATGAAAATAGTCAAAAGGTACAAACTTCCAGTTTTAAGTACTAGAGATATAATCTACAACATGATAAATATTATTAACACTGCTGTAATTCATAGATGAAAGTTGTTGAGAAAGTAAATCCTAAGAGTTCTCAGCACAATGAATTTTGTTTTTCTTTTTCTTCTATTTTGTATCTTATGATATGATGGATGTTCACTAAACTTATTTTGGTAATTATTTCATGATGTATATAAATAAAAACATTATGCTGTACACATTAAACTTATACAGTGTTGTATGTCAATTATATCTCAATAAACCAGACGGAAATAAATAAAGAAAGAAAGAAATAGCTTTTAGGTAAATGTTCATTTTAAAATAAAAAAATAAATACAAATAAAATATACAAGATCTACTTAAATGCATGATGAAAACACAAACAGCTCAATATAAAGCTGTGTAAATAATATGAATAAGAAATTCACAGAAACTGTCAATAAGCATAAGAAAAGATGTTCAGTCTTGCTAGTATTTAGAATAATGTTAATTAAACAAATTTGACAAAAAAGTAAGAAAAACATAGGTTTTAATCTACCAGGAATTTATATCAGTGATAGGAATAAGAAAAAAATAAAATAAATAAAGCATTTTTACAATACCTATAAACAATAAAAAGCATATACTCTTTGACCAAGTAACCCCTTTTGATGAATCTGTGCCTAGAAATAAAACTGCTTCTATATATGGGCATGTACACATACGTATTTATCAAAGCATTATTTACACTGCAAAAAAAAAAAAAAACTTTAAAAATAAAACAGATGTCCAGAAAAGGTAATGACTGAGTAACATTATGTCAAATCATATAAGATCAAATATTACATTGAATAATATTCATTATTTAATAATATCACATAAACTAATTAAAAGGACTGGATTAGAGCTCTACCAGTCAAATTGGGAGAATTTCTACTAAGCTATGTTGAATGAGAATATAAACTTATGTATACAAGTGTAAGTGCAGATGTATCAGTATAAGAGTATATGATTATAGAGAAATACATCCAAGGCAAGGAGATATTCTAGGTTGTTAACATACATTATTTGAGGGTAGGTATTGGACAGTTCTGAATGAAGTGGCAGAAGCTGAGGAAGATAAAGTGGCCTAGACATTTCATTGTCTTCCCAACATTTCAACTCCAAATTTAGAGGCTGAAACTGCTGAAACTGTCTGCAGCAGTTCTGCTCACCCCCTCATAGTTAAGGTAGAGAGAGGCTCATGACCCAATCTCAAATAATAGATCAAAAGGAAATTTAATATGTCATATCTTAAAATTAATTTTTTTTTCTATTAATAAGAGGTTCACAGGATGAAATCTTCATCTTTCTTCAGGATTCAGTTGTTTATTGATGTGGATTGCCTATAGCCATGTTGTAACCATTAGGGGAGAAAGTAACATCATGGGTAAAATAAAGAGAGCAGAGGAGGAAAATAGGGAAGAAGTATCAATGAAATAATGAATAAATCCTGGAATCTGCACTATCTCTGATTTTCTTGTTACAGAAGGTGATAATATTTTTTATTCTTTAAATCTATCTTAATTGAATGCATGTAAAAACAGAAGGAATAAGTATAAAGGAAAAGAAAAGGGAAATATATGAAATGATTATATTTAAACATTACATTTAATGTTATAGATATATATGCATATAGAGAGAAATACAAAATTGAAATTTTACTTTAGTCACCATTTAACACAAGTGAAAACAGCTGATTATTAATAGTAGAATAAATTGGAAGCTAACTTTACT
The DNA here is from genome assembly GCF_937001465.1 of Orcinus orca. Classification (NCBI taxonomy): domain Eukaryota; kingdom Metazoa; phylum Chordata; class Mammalia; order Artiodactyla; family Delphinidae; genus Orcinus; species Orcinus orca. The sequence goes on along the minus strand of NC_064576.1, from coordinate 41,390,517 downwards.
TTCTAAATGCTCATCTCGAAAATGCAGGTCAGTGATCAACTTCCTTTTTTTAATCTCAAATGCTTTTACCTCACTTCCTCAATGCTGTAGGAAACTACATTTCCCAAATTCATTTCCTCTCCAGTTTTCAGGTAAGTTGAGTCATTAAGTATCACTGGAGAATCATTTGAGGGTAGGGATAGAGGAGAAGCCAGAGTATTTCCCTCTGTTTATAGTGATACAAGCTTACATCAGGGAACAAGAAAAATCTCAAACAACCTAACCTTACACTTAATGGGACTATAAACAGAAAAAACAAAACCCAAATTTAGTAGAAGGAAAAAATCACAAAGATCAGAGGAGAAATAAATGAAATAGAAACTAAAAAATATATATTGAAAATATCATTGAAACTGAAAGCTGGTTCTTTGAAATGATAAACAAAATTGATAAACCTTTAACCAGACTGATAAAGTAAAAAGAGAGAGGGCTGAAATCAATAAAATCAGAAATGAAAAATAAATAACAACTGACACCACAGAAATACAAAGGATCATCAGAGATTATTATGAACAACTGTATGCCAGTAAAATGGACAACCTAGAAGAAATGGACATATTCCTAGAAATGTACAATCTCCCCATACTTAACCAGGAATAAATAGAAAATATACACTATTATCTAGAGGGAAATTGAATCAGTAATAATAAAAAACTCCTATCAACAAAAAAAATTCCAGACCCTATGGTTTCACAGATGAATTCTATCAAACATAGAGAGAAGAGTTAACATCTATCCTTCTCAAACTAATCCAAATAATTGCAGAGGAAGTAACAATTCCAAACTCATTGTACAAAGCCAACATCACCCTGGTACCAAAACCACACAAAGATATCACACACAAAAAAGAAAATTACAGGCCAGTATCACTGACCCACATAGATAAAAAATTCCTCAACAAAATGTTAGCAAACAAAATTCAGCAGTGCATTAAAATGATCATTACCATGATCAAGTAGGATATATCCAGGGATGCAAAGGTGGTTCAATATCCTCAAATCAATCATGTGTTATACTACATTAACAAATTGTAGAATAAAAATCATATGATCATCTCAATGGATGCAGAAAAAGCATTTGACAAAATTCAGCATCAATTTATGATAAGAAACTCTCCACAAAGTGAATATATAGGGAACATACCTCAGCATATAAAGGGCATGTATGATGAGCCCACAACTAACATCATACTCAATGATGAAAATCTGAAAGCATTTCCTCTATGGATCAGGAACAAGACAAGGGTACCCACTCTTGCCAGTTTTATTCAACATACTATTGGAAGTCCTAGCCACAGCAATCAGAAAAGAAAAAGAAATAAAATGTGTCCAAATTTGATAGAAAGAAGTAAAAATGTCACTGTCTGCAGACGAAATAATACTACATGTAGAAAATCCTAAAGATGCCACTACAAAACTATTACAGCTCATCAATGAATTCAGTAAACTTGCAGCATACAAAATTAACATGTAGAAATGTGCTGCATTTCTATGCACTAAAAAACAAACTATCCACAAGAGAAATTAAGAAAATAATTCCACTTACCATTGCATCAAAAATAATAAAATACCTAATAATAAATCTAACTATGGAGGTAAAAGACCTGTACTTATAAAACTATAAGACACTGATGAAAGATATTAAAGATGACACAAACAGATGGAAAGATATATCACCTTCATGGACTGGAAGAATTTTTTTTTTTAAATGGCCATACTACCCATGGCAATCTACAAATTCAGTGCAATCCCTATCAAAATATCAATGACATTTTTCACAGAACTAGAAATAAAATTCTAAAATTTGTAGGGAAACAGAAAAGACCCTGGAGAGCCAAAGAAATCTTGAGAAAGAAGAACAATGCTGGAGGTTTGCTCCCTGACTACAGACCATTCTACAAAGTTACAGTAATCAAAACAGTATGGTTCTGGCACAAGCATCAACATATAGATCAATAGAACACAGTAGAGAGTCCATAAATAAACCCACACACTTATGGTCAATTAATCTTTCATTAAGGAAGCAAGAATATACAATGGGGAAAAGACAGTTTATTTAATAAGTAGTGCTGGAAAAACTGGCCAGCTACACATTAAACAATGAAATTACATTTTCTCACACAGTATGCAAAAATAAACTCAAAATAAATTAAAATTCTAAAGGCAAGACAAGAAATCATAAAACTCCTAGAGGAAAACATGAACAGAACACTCTTTGATGTAAATTGTAGCAATATTTTTGGAAACATCAAATAAGGCAAGGAAAACAAAAGCAAAATAAACACATGGGACCTAATTAAACTTAAAAGCTTTTGCACAGGAAAAGAAACAATTGACAAAACAAAAAGACAACCTACTGAATGGGAGAAAATATTTGCAAATGACATGACCAATAAGGGATTAATAACCAAAGAATATAAACAACCCATGCAACTCAATATCAAAAAAAAAATCTGATTTTAAAATATGTACAGAAGACCTGAACATAATTTTTTCCAAAGAAGACATACAGATGGTCAACAGACATATAAAAAATGCTCAACATCACTAATCATCAGAAAAATGTAAATCAAAACCACAATGAAATATCAGCTCACACCTGTAAGAATAGCTATTGTCAAAAAGAACACAGATAACAAATATTGATGAGGATGTGAGGAAAAGGGAACCCTTGTACACAGTTGGTGGGAATGTGAATTAGTGTAGCCATTATGGAAAACAATATGGAAGTTCCTCAAAAAACTAAAAATAGAAGTAATATATGATACAACAATTCCACTCCTGGGTATACATCTAAAGAAAATGAAAACACTAATTTGAAAAATAAATGTTCCCCAATGTTCATAGCAGCATATTTTACAATAGCCAAGATAATGAGGCAACCTAAGTATCCATCAACAGATGAATGGATAAGGAAGATGTGGTATACACACACACGCACACACACACACACACAATGGATTGCTAATTAGCCATGAGAAAGAAATTTTGCCATTTGCAACAGCATGGATAGACCTGGTGGGTATTATGCTAAGTGAAATAAGTCATACAAAGAAAGACAAATACTATATGTTAACACTTATATGTGGAATATAAAAAATAAAACAAGCACATGACTATAACAAGACAGAGTCACTAATATCTAGAACCAAGTAGTGCTTACCAGTGGACAGAAGGAAGGGGTGAGGGGCAAGATAGAGGTAGGGTGTTAATAGGTACCAACTACTATGTATAAAATAAATATGCTACAAGGATACATTGTGCAGCACAAGGAATATACCCAATGTCTTATAACTTTAAGTGGAGTAAAATCTATAAACATTTTGAATCACTATGTTGTACACCTGCATTAATATATTGTAAATCACCTATACCTCAATAAAAACATTAAAAAAGAATTTCTGAGTCAAAATCTAGCCATCATATTTTAATATGCCTCCAAAATGAGACAATACTCTAGCTCTCAGTGTAGTTGCAGTTTCATAATCTCTTACCAACTCGTGTTTAGCTTCTTAACTCTTAGTTGGAAAGGTTGGCTTGGTTACTGTTTCCTGCTTGGACCTGACTCATTCTTACTATTATTACCATTATGCTACAATTAATAATTATTTAATATACAGCATCATGACTCCAGTTAATAATACTATTATATATTTGAAAGTTGCTAAGAGAGTAAATATTAAAAATTCTTAACACAAGTAAAAAATATTTGTAAATACGTGAGGTGATAGATATTAACTACATTTGTTGTAATGACCATTTCACAAAATATACAAATATTGAATCATTATGTTATAGACCTGGAATGTAATATAATGTTATATGTCAGTTATATATCAGTTCACAACTAAATGAAGTTTAAAAGTGAAAAATGTAATAAGGACTAATGAAAGAAAACTAGAAGACTGGATACCCAAGAATTCTCACATTTCTGATTACCAGAATCCATCAAAATAGCCAGAAGAAGGATTTCAGCATTAAGTCTGAGATGGTCAGGCAGTGCCTCTATGCAATTCAATCACATTTATCTCTTGTGTGTTCTCAAAGGCAATGTAAGAAATGATCAAATAGAATAATTGAAACTGAATATAACAAAACTAATAACGTCAGGAATTTATCAGATCAGTTCACCATTTTCTATTTCTTTTTAACTGAATTTTTAAACCATTGTATAATTTTTTGTTTAAGTATAAAACATTAGCTAGAGAGACATTCTAAAAACTAATAAATAAAAATAACTTTGTAGAACTGCATCCTTGTGTGTTGAAACTTTCATAAAATTTTCTATTTTCTAATAATAATTGTTCATACAAATGATAATGCAAAAAGAATCGTTTCCATTTAACGTGGCAACAAAAACTTGTCAAATAGATATCAAATTAATCATTCATGTTAAAAAACATCAAAGTTATCCATCAACGATCTTCATTTAACATGAGTTTAGTGTTTTTATAAAGACACTATTCTTTCCAAAACTCTGTCTAATCAAGTCCATTAAAACAATTAGTTTCGATTATAATTACTTTTGGTGAAACTGATCAGTGATATTGCATTTTATTTTTATGCAATTTCTTTTATATTTTATGTAATATCCTTGATAATCATTCCATCACTGTCATCACTAAAAACAGGCTATTGCAATACTGGACTTTCATCAAGTTTTATTTTGTTTTTTAGTTTCCCGAGCATTTCTTCACATGGATATAGAACAGGTGGATATGATTATTGCCATTTTTAAGATGCAAATATTTAATCACAAGCATGTGATTTAATCTTCAGAGAAGCTAAGATTGGCACTCAAGTCTCTGAATTTCTTTCTTTCGGCACCTTAGAAGACACTGTCAGGTCATACTTTGAAATTTGGAATATTTATAATTAGATTGCAAATGCTTGAAATCAGGGCTGTTTTCTATTTCTTCTTTAGTCTTCTTTTAACAGTTGACTGATGTCATGTGGCAAAAATATAACTGGCCAAACAATTTTGATATACCTGAGGGTCACTATCCTATTTATGACACAGATGTGTTTCAAATATTGATTTAATTTGAACCCAAAACACTTTTTTTTTACAAATATTAGTAATATTTGAGTGATATGTTGCCTTACTTAAGTCATAAAATATCTCAGAGATAGAAGAGATTATTATATTATATTATATTATATTTTTTGCCCAATTAAGTTTCTTTTTCTAATGATTTCTGTTTCTTTGTTTCACTCCAACAGAACTCTACCTTTACTTTCTTCCCTGTTGCTTCAAATTAAAGTTGAAGATTAACTTGTAATCAACTGATTTCTTCATCAGAGTCAAATATACTTGAAGGCCAGGCTACTACTTTTTCCTTTCCTTCTTTCCTTCCTCCCTTCCTTTCCTTCTTTCCTTCCTTTCTTCTTTCCTTCCTTCCATCCCTCCTTTTTCTTTCCTTCCCTCTTTCTTTCTTTTCTTTCTCAGTCTCCCTTTCTTTCTTCCTTTCTTTTTCCCTCCCTCCCTCCCAATCTCTCTCTCCCTTTCTTCCTTCCTTCCTCTCTTTCTTTCTTTCCCTCTTTCTTTCCCTCTCCTTTATTCTGGCCTAGCATAGAAATTGTGATTAAAGAGTAAATCCTACAAATGTCATTATTATTGAACAGATAAATGACCCAAGATGGAATTGTAGTCTATTCATTAATGTTAAAACACACTGTGAGCCCAGTATGCCTGCTTCTTGGAGTGAGATATCTATTATGTTATAAAGACACTCTTGTACTGCATTGACCGTGAGCTGTGTTTCCTGATAAGCTACTAGAGAACAGGCCTGCCATGTCTATGAACTACTTCCTGAACAAGACCTCTAAAGGAATTTGTAGTAGTAGCAGCTTTAACCACCAAATTAGTGCCTTAACCTAAATATGAAATTGTTCCTGAAGGGATACATGATTGACAGTCTCATATCCAAATGGATCCAGGTCCAGTTTTGAATATTGATTTCTCCTATAAAAAAAAATAAGGGATAAAGATGATTATTGATTTGCAGGCATAGTGGTGTGATGGAAAGTGAAAGAGAAGACTTAAAAAACAAGTCGGTTTACACTACCTCTGCCACAGCATGGCATACCTCTGCCTCAAGTTACTGCCTCAGGTTGTATGGTGTTTGTCAGGAACACCCTCAGCCCATACCCATGCTAAAGCAGATTCTCTCTGTCATGCCTCTTATATCTAGGCACACACTTGACCACCCTGGTATACACAACCTGACAGAGAGGCAAGCTGGATTTTGATCACATCAACAACATTGCTACAGTATGAATTCTTCCTGGAGCTTTGTTGGAATTTACATGTGAATATAGAATTTTAATTTTGTCACAAATCTCAGTCAATATGAATCTGAGGGATATGCTCCATAAATGTCTCAATTCAATAATATAATGATTGTAATACCAATGGCTAGATATGGGGATTTGTCTATATCAGGATAGTTTCCTGATCTCACTACACCAGAGTACTTTAGAGGAATTTTTAGCCAAAGTTCAGAAGAAAGTCTCATGTTGCCTGACCCCAGATTAATTCACTGGTTCTTTTATAACACAATGGAGGAAGATTCTGGGTTCTAGGAGACTGTCAGACAGAATTTTTTCTTAGAAAAAAATAGCTTTGTAGTCTACTTAAAATAATAATGAATAATTAGCCATTACCTTCTGCTTGTAAGATTTCTTCTATTTAACTGGTTGAAGCAAAATTGGATATTCATTCTTATTTTGAAAGAGGAAGTGCAATTTCAGCTATAGTCAAGCTTAGTAAAAATGACATTGTCACTGCCACTTTTTGCCCAAAGTGAACTGCCTTATTTTGTACCTTACATGATTGACAGTGAAGATGCTGAATTATACTTTTTTTTCCCCTCTTTTGAAATACTGAAGAGATGACTTTCTCCACCTGCTAACAGAAATACTACAAAAGTAGAAAAAGTGCAGAATTGTAAAGATATATAGCAACACAAAAAGTATGAAGAAACTCACAGTTTTGTTATTTCCTTGTTATAATTATAAAAATTATTGTGTAGGAATAGAACAGCTTCAGCCTTACTAAGCTCTCCTTTCAGAGGAAAGGTCTATTAAGCTCATATGTTCAGATGAAGGAAGGATTTTTCAAGTGGCACATGTCTAAGAAGCCTCCTTGACCTGGTGTGGCAGTGTTATTAAAAGTTGCTTAGTCATCTAGTAATACCTTTAATGTGTCTCCCCAACACTTTCAGTTCAAAATTCTATCATATAAAGACTGGAAATCTTGGGAAATGTCAGAGAAATGCCTTATGAATATTCACATATGATAAACTTAGTTGTTCACGTTTGGCTCTTCTATTACATGTGCCTGTCCCAAGCTGGCTTGTACTCTCTCCTGCCCGACCAGAGTAACTCAGGGGCAACTGGGAAGTGCTTCCTTTAACCAAGGACTGTAAGATGCAGCACTCTGGAGCTGTGGTTTGCAAACCTGTTCCTTGGAGGCCTTGAGTCTCGCTGAGGTGATTCAAGGTTCCAGAACATTGGTTTGTAATATTATGTTTGGTAGTGTGGTAATTAAAGAAAACACTCAAACGTGCTGTCAAATTTTAACACATTGGAGACTATTGATGTGTTAACTTAAACTGCAAGGTTAATTTGCTTTTGTGCATTCCTCATTAAAATTACCCCTACTGTCTCTGTAAATATATTTGAAGGTTTTATAATGTGTACTGATTGGTGAAGTTGGAGCTCTGCCCTAATCTTTTAATGTTTTTAATTCCTGTGTGAGCATTTCAACACCTTTAAAATTAACCAGCGAGTCTTTTATTAAAGTGTTTGCCTAATGCACCCAATTAAGTAGTAAATATGGCTGAGATATAAGCTTGTTGCTTACTTTCTTCAGCAAGTAATGGTCAGTTATACAATGACTACCAAATACAAAGTAATTTTTATGCATAAAATTATTTAAGCAGTTTTAGTTTTTCTCATTCATTGGTTTTATTTTTTTAAATGCTACAATTTGAATGTATGAAATCAATCCTTTAAATTTATTTATTTATAAGTTTTATATATTAAGATCTACATGAAAGTTTTGTTTGCAAAATTGGGCACCGACCCTTAACTGTGAGTGCAGCGGGAGCTATGGCGCAGTGAAATGGAAACTGGTAGAATGCGGTGGGGAAGTTTTGATCTACCTTCACTTCTAGTGTCACTGGTTTTGTGGGTTTGGGAAGTCACTTTTTTAGACCAGGGACAGTTGAAATAAGAGACATAATGTGGCATTGTTATTTAGGCATTAGAGGTCTGTTCAAAGTTCCAGCTGTTCATTCTGAATGACAATATTATAAAAATTATTATTTTTTTTAATTAAATTAAATTACTAGGAAATAACTTCAGTTTTTTTTGTCTGTGAATGATTCCTAAATTTCTTTATGTAGTTTTAACCAAATTTTGGTACTTATGTGGCTTTAGCTATGGAGTACAAACTAGATTCCTAATAAAGCCCGGAGTTTTTATAGCTTGTGGATAGATAAGGAAGACAGTGTCTTTGACAAGACTTCAGAATACAAGATGGCAGGTGACTTACCAAGGCGAAAAAAAGGGTATCAAGGAGATTGAGGTTGATTTTGGGTTTTTAGGCAGTTTTTCCACACATGCTTGCCCTGTTGTAATAGAAAAATTAGTATTTGATTAAGAACTAATTTGAGAGAAGATTATGTAACATTGTGTTGAAAGGTCATTTCATACCTGATAAAATTATTGTACATTTTTGAGGCAGGCATTTGAAGCAAACATCTTGGGTTATGTCTGTCTCCTGTGTCACCCATTGACAGCAAAATGATGACAATATCATCTACATAACTCCCAGGTACCTTGATGTAGCCCCAAAATACAAAGGGATAAGAACTTCTAAGTAAGGAATCCTAGCTCACATAAAATCTGCTTTCTTTGCAAATAATCAGTTAACCTCTAATGTACTTTTGTACTTTTCAGTTAAAAAAGAAACAAACAAGTTAAGGCTATTATCCTAAATAAAAGAACACACTATGAGGGACATTTCAGAAATAGAGCTCTTGACAATATTTCAATTAAATATAGTCTTTCCCAATAGAACATTTGAAAAATATGTTTTCTTGTGTACTTTATTTAAAATATCATATCTGTATTTAAAAAAAAATAATTGACAGTTATAACATGTGTCAGTATTGAAATGTATCATAATAGGTTGTCTTCTGGCTTGTTTGAGGGGTTCCTTCTTCCTCAATACCAAAATATCAATATTTATAATTCATATCTTACAGTCCCACTTCCCACTCCCTTCTTCTTTAAATTGACTGCTCTTAATCTACACTGGTCAAAAAATTCTTATAATCAAAGTTGTTGTCATGGACAAAGTATAGAGGGAAAAGAAAATGAGTAAATGCCTGAGGATTTAATTTATCAATAAAGTCCATAGAATTGAAAATATCGATAATGAGTTTTATTTGAAATTTTCATTGTTTATTTGGAAGCATTTCCCAAGTAATTGGAACTGAGTGTAACTCTAACACAGCGTAACAGAATTTTCCAAACATTCTAGGTGACCTCTCTCTCTTTGGCAGAATAGTACTTTTCCTCCACCTCCATGTTACTAACCATAGTTCTGAATCTGCGAGAGTCAGAGCAGAGGTAAAGGGTAAGGAGACATTTTACTCTGGTAGTACTATCTCAAAGATGGCAAGTGTTTGAACTCTGTCTTTGGAGACTCTGTGATCAAGTCCGAACTCTCTGTCTTTGGGGACTCCATATCAATATTTCCTTAGTGGCTTCTTTGGCATGATGTAAAATGACTCAAGCTGGCTTTATCACCATGTAGTCTATCTCTCCCTTTTCTTGGGCATCACAAAACTTTTGATCTGATAAACTGTAGGAGAAAAGGCTAACCCCCCATACAGGGACACTTTCTTTAGCTACACTTCTAAAACATCTGGGCAGCTGTTTTTTTATCCTCTAGATCAGGGATCAGGAAAGCAGTGCTCATTGGACAAATCCATTTTATTACCTGTGTGTGTAAATAAAATTTTATTGGTACATGTGCCCTTTTATTTATATGTGGTCTACGGCTGCTTGTGTACAAAAAAGGCAGAATTGAGTAGTTGTGACTGAGGTCATATGACCTGCATAATCTAAAATATTTACTATCTAGCTGTTTACAAAAAATGTTTGCTGACCCTGCTCTAGACATAGGGAGTTGAAGTCAAACTTTAGTCTCTTATGCTCTGCAAACATGTAGGGACACATAATGAGCTCTCTGAGTGAGCTCACTCAAGACCCATTGGGAGGAGCTTGGACACTAGGTAAATCTTCTCCCAAAATCATCTTGTCATATTTTCTTTCTCTACTGTTTATCACTGATGCTTGTGAATTTTGAACAAAGCTTTAGATACTTGCTTTGACTTATTTAGAGGGTTGTCTATATTAGGAATTATTTTGACATATAATATTAGAACTTATTTTGACATCTAATAGTTCATAATTTAACACTTCAGTAGAAACCTCCAGATTAATATTTCATTATTAAAAAGATTTAGTAAGATGAGCTACCTCTTACCTCTCACTTCGTTTCTGTTCAATCTTATTAAACTGGAACTTCTTTTGTAGAGCCGTCTGTGCTTTGCTACATTTTCTTTTTCAAAAATTCTCCAGATAGTATTTCAAATTCTCCAAATTCTTCTTCACATAGAATGAAGAATGACTTACTTATTTGGGGAAAAATTAACTGAACACAGATGCTTCAATTAATTTGTTTCTTGGTATTGTGTCTGCCTCTTCAAAGAGTTGGGTGGTATTCCCAGATCTTGTTCTATTTTTGAGGGTATGTGGCCAGACCTTATACATTCTACAGGAAGATCTGGAGACCAATCCTTCTTCTCTCCCCATGTGAGAAGTGTGTGGGAGGCACCACTCTGGGTGGTTTTCTGTGTTGCAGTCCCAAACATTCCATTAGGCGTACCACCTAAAAACCAAGATTGGAGAGCAAGTATTGGTTGTGTCTTCATAGCTAAGCTGAGCTCTCTATTCTTAACAGTAATAAAACTGATTTTTAGATCTCTATTTGTCATTTTGCTTATTTTGTTCTATACTCAAATTGTTGTGAGTCATTTCACTTTCTATACAGCTAAATTAGTAAGCAGTAGGCACTCAATTAAAACCAGCTCTTACTTTCATTATTACAAACCATAGGTTCTGATTTTATACCTAAGAATTTGTAATTAGCAAAGGGAAAACATCATTCAAAAGGATTATTCAATCTTTTCTCCTTTTACACTTCTGTCCCCTTAATCTCTCTTTTGCTTTTAGCCTGATATTTTAAAAGTAATTTCAGAAGGTTTTCAAGACTTCTGGACTGAATGAGCCCTAACTAGCTTTCAGCTGAAACTTCTAAGTTCCTGAAAGGCTACAATTTGAATAATATGAAACAATGTGTTATACAGGTACATAAAAATATATATTTGTATATGTTTATCTATATATGTTATAATTATTATGAAAGAAATAATCACTATTAATATTTACAATGTATACGTACATATATAGGGAGAATGTGCCACTCTAAAACAAACCGATTGATATTATATGTCCCTGGTGGGCATGAATTTCATTATTTTATCATTACAAATAGTATGTCATAACTTATGGCATTTTATTCAATTTGACACATTACAAATTGCTATTTCCATATAAATATGTTTTTAAAACTTTAAAGTTAAAGCCGGAGGGTTTGGGAAATTTGACATTGCACTCTTACAAGTGGCTGACCTCATTTGTGCTTATCTGGAATAAAATGGATCTAATAATCTCTTGATTGTTTGTAAATCTCGAAGTCTAGTCCCTGCAGAAAAAACTGTACACTGGTTGAATCAATATTTTATCCCCAAAAGACTGACAATAGCATTAACTTTTATATTGTATAAAATAAATAAAAAACAGTTAAAGTATTTGAGTTGCATTACAACTGAACTACTTTATTCACAGATGGCACCTCTCTTTTGAGATGCTTTATAACTTATCAAGCTACCTTAAATACTTTCTAGAACAAGGTAAGACACACAGTCAATGTCACATTTATTTCCACAAAAATAATAAATAAAATAGGCATTAAAAGAATACCTCTAAAAGCAATTTTGGTTGACACAAGGAAGACCCTTTAAGGAATAATATACTAAAAGCAGCGGCACCATATTTCCCAGTTTTGAAATCTCATGTTGATATCTCAAGTTTCATTTGAAAGATTCTCTCACTATCACTTGAACAATTTTTGAAAGTGGGGCAAGAGTTGCATAATTAAATGACAAAAGAAAAATACATTGAATCATACCATCTCAGAGCTGAAAATTTTCATAATTATCTAGAGTTAAGCCAGTTATTTAACACAAGAAACAAATCCAGTGTTGTGACTTGAAGACCCAGGATTTCTGACTGTCCATATTGTGTTTTCTACTAGATGATTCTTTAAAAAAAGTCAGCAAATACAATAGGGAACTGGTGATATTTATGTCAATCATATCATTGTTTCCAGATTTGCTTCATTAGCATTACCAAATATTTCATTCAACTATTTCTCTTCCATCTTTCCCTTCAAACACAACAATTTCCTTGGCAAATAAAGCATCCATAAGTACACTTGGGTCTATCTCTGGGGTTTCTGGCAATTGACATTTTAAGATAAGAGCAAAAATAAAGGGAGATGGCTTCAGGGCAAGATATCTTGGCAACATTCAATTTTTGTCTCATATAGAGGAACATGGCTTTCTCTCAGGATGCTGTGCTACAATACAAAGATTAGAGCAATTATGAAAGCCTTCTTTTTAGTCATCACAAATGATATTTAAAAATGAGCAATCTGTATTTTCTCCTCTATATGCCTGTACAAAACTTTAACTTGGGACAATTTGTGGGGTAATTTGGGGTTATTTAGCCACAAAATAGCATTAAATACATAGAGACAGTTTAACAAAGTATTGCCCTTTAGAAAAACGTAATAGAACAACTATACAAAGATAATTTTAAAATGCATGCTTATGAATTACCTAAATAACAGTAAACACTGTATGTATTCTCAGTTCATTGCTTTCATACAAATAGATGCCTCTAAAATGCTTAAGACCGTCCTTCTTTCCTTTTATTTTCCATTCTTTCTTTCTTTCTTTTTCTCTTCCTTTCTTTTGAAAATTTTGGTTTTTAGAAGAAGCAAAATTATATTATTATTATTATTTTAAAATGAATATAAATTTATAGATGCCAAAATGTAAATTCCCATCATCTTGTTCCCTCAGGCTCCATGCTGATGACAGTGATAAAATCCAGTGGATTGGTGATGCTGAAGACGATTTGCAAAGAAAGTAGTTTGACTTCATATTCAAATATCTCATGGCGTTAAATAAAACACAGTTTCTTCCTTACCAATAATGGAAAATGATAAGAACCTGGCTTAGCTAAAACTGCTCTAGATAAATTATTCTTTTTGATGTAGAATGAAAACAGCAATTCAAATTCACAGTCATGCTATCCTGTTAACTTTTCCCCCTCATTGCTCCATTCCCAGATTGCTAACTTTAAAGCACAGATTCCTGGAATAGATAATTAATTCTATGTGGACAAAGCCATCACTGTATCTACTTTTCAGAAAGATGTTATTATGCCAGAAACATAAATTTAATCACAATTGTAACATTGAATTTTCCTTGAAACTGAGTAAAGGGAAAACAAATTTTTGCTTAGTTATTGCTTCCAATTTGCCAACTTGATATGATTCATTCTAAAAGTGAAAGTACTGGGATCTCTACTACCTTTTACTAAGTGCATGAATTACATGAGAGCAGAGGAAGAAAAACATGTAGAAAGATTCACAATCCACTCAGATTACAAATAAATATTTCCTTAAAAATAACTTCCTATTTGTTAATCTGTTCTTCCTTATGAATTTCACCATATAGGGTAGTTGAAAAAAAAAAAAAAAGACAAAATAATACTTAGACCTAACCAGTAACTTTAGTTCAGTTAATACTGTCTTTAGTATCTTTAGGTAATTTACTCTGTGTTTGAATAAATTACGCAAATGTCGGATATTTTCAGCATTCTAGTCTCACCTGGTACTGCTCCTAACCAAGATGGTGACTGACTGACTGCTTTGTGGGTGTATATCTAATATGCCTTGGTGTGGAACAAGACAAATGAGGTATACAAATCCATGTCTTCTGGATCCTCTTTCTACTTCAAAAGGACACATCTAGCTCAGGGAAAAAATACACTTTCATCCAAAGTTAGCAGCTGCCTCTGTTCTTGACATTCCCACATCTGCAGCACAAACCTAACTCTACCTCTATGTTTCCTTGGGGTCATTGGGAAACTACATTTCCTGCACACATCATGCTGACCAAAAAGAACAAAGGTCACCTAAATTGCTTTCTCCTGCTAAAGCCACTGAACAATTTTCCTGCACAGTACAGAGAATGCACGTTTTTGGAATTTCTCCTAAAAGTTTAGAGCCCATGTTACCATTAGCTCCTTCTCCCTCTTCTCGAATGCACTAATATAATGAGTTGAGATTTGTTCTTTTTTTTTTTTTTTTTTTTTTTGCGATACGGGGGCCTCTCACTGTTGTGGCCTCTCCCGTTGCGGAGCACAGGCTCCGGAAGCGCAGACTCAGCGGCCATGGCTCACCGGCCCAGCCGCTCCGCGTCCCCTGCATCGGCAGGCGGACTCCCAACCACTGCGCCACCAGGGAAGCCCCGAGATTTGTTCTTTTTATTCCTTTATGATTATGTCTTCTTTAGTCCTTTCCTGGGCATATAGTAAACTCTAGTATGCCAGTGGTCAAGAGAGATAGAGAAATTTTAAAATCCTTTTTATCCTGACTTTCAACTTGCTTGTCTATTATTTAGGAAGTCAGAAACTGAATATTTACTCTTTTCTGCGTTTGAATTTCTGATGTAACATTCCTATAGCTTCCCACTATTCCACCAGCTTCCTCTCCACCACGGGGGTGACTCAGAAAAGAACAGGATCACCAAGCGACAAAGAGAAAAATATAGAAATATATTTAGATTCATTCTCTTATTGTATATTTCACTACTAAATGTAAAAATTTATTAAACATTAATGTTTTATACACTGTGATGTTTATAAGAGGATTCATTGTTTACAGTATAACAGATTGTAGACTGTAACCTATTTTAACTCTAAAAGAAAGCTTAATATGTGAAGAAAAATGTAAATCAAGTAAATATAGTGGAGAAACAATTGGAAAAATTTGAAACAGAATAAGGTCATATAGTGAACTGAACATCAGATTTTAACTGTATTACTATATTGAACAACCTGGCTCAAACCTCTGCTTTGATTTCTATACATTACTTCTCTAGAGCAGACCTTCATTTTTGCTTCCCTGTACTAAGCATGCTTCCCATCCCAAATCCCTGCCTCTGTTTCTATCACCCTTTCTCCTATCCATAGTGCATGCTTAGTTTTCCCCAAACTCAATTATATGCTCAAATGACAGTGGCATCATTTTTTCTCAAGTAATTTCTAAGTGTGTTTCTGTGGTATTAAAGCCTGATTGGCACTCAAAGTCTGCTACCACTTCATTGTTCTAGCTTTTCCTCTATGACATTTTTTTTTTCTCCTCTAGTACATAGTCATCAATCTGTTGTCCCCAGAGGCTTACATTATTTTCCTTCTTCTTTTCTCATTTTCTCCACAATTGCAATAATCTTTTTACTGATAATTCTCAACTTGCTATCTCCCACCCAATCCACTGGGCATCCTAGGTCATGTAGCCAACTGCATGCAATGTAAATATTTCAAAGCAGAGAGTACTGTACTAAAAGTGAAAGAAACTTCCCTCCAAATCTGCATGTTCTTCCGTATTATTTTACTTTTATTAATGGCCTCACTATCCACCTACTCTGTTCAATAGGGCAATATAACATCTTTACATCAGCTCTAATTCCAAGCTAACTTTTCATGAAACTCTTCTTTTTTTTAGTTTTATTGAGGTATAATTACAAATAAAATTGTAACATATTTAAAGTGTACACCATGATGTTTTGATATACATAAACATTGTGGAAGGAATCCCACCTTAAATTTAATTAACATATCCATCACATATTTACTTTTTGTGTGTGTGTGTGAGAATGCTTAATTTCTCTCTCCTAGCAAATTTCAATTATATAATACAATATAATCAACTACAGTCACTGTGTTTCACATTATTAAGACCTTATTCATCTTATAACTGAAAGTTTGTACCCTTTTACCAACCTCTCCCTATTTCCCCTACGCCTTCATCCCTGGCAGCCACCATTCAACTCTCTGTTTCTATGAGTTTAACTTTTTCATTTCTTTTTAGGTTTCACATATAGGTGATACCACGCAGTAGTTGTTTTTCTGTGTCTGACTTATGTCACTTAGCATGATGCCCTCCATGTTTATCCATTTTGCAAATGACAGGATTTTGTTCTTGTTTAAGGCTGAATAATATTCCATAAGTATACATAATATATATGTAGGAGTGTGGCAAAAGAGAAAAAAATAGTAAATATTATTTATAAGGATTTAGGATCTGAACACAAGAGGTTCAAAGAGGTTTTAGGGCAGGGAATGCTTTGTTATGACAAAGTATATGACATAGTATTTTAAGTTTGTGAGGTAAGAGCCCTGGCAAGTTTTAATGAACTGTTTTTGTGAATTTTAGGTGAACTGTTTATACAAAAGTGCCAACTATCATTAGTAGATACCTGATTTTCCAGATGAGCAAACTGCATGCTTAAAAAAAAAAAAACAAAAAAAAAAAACAAAAGGTTTCCAATCATTTCCTAAAAGAAATAGTAAAGTTATTAATGATTTATAGCCTTACCTCCTGGGTGAAAACTTTTTCTGAGTAGGCATTTACTTTGACACAGATGTTCTCAAATCTGAGACCCGACAGTTGTGATGATGCTGGTGAGCTCGATTCTCAATCCCTGCCTTGTGTCATTATCCACTCTGAGCTGAATTCAATCAGTTTTCATTCACTTGTAAACTGAGAACCAAGAAGGCCCATATTATAACAAGAGAAAAGACCCAACCCATGTTGAAGAGAATGCAGAAACAGATATAGGGTATTAGCCAAATGACCTAATTTAATTATCTATTTGTTTTCCTGGATCTTTTTCATGTCAGGAAGGTCTCAGGATACGAGTACTGCATTCTTCCCCTAAGATGACACATATTCCTTCTTAAGAAGTTAACATTATATCTAGGGATGTTCTGCTGGGCTTGTTTGTCCAATTTAATAAATTTCTAGGGCAAAAAGTTCTCTGGCCTCAGTGATCTTGCCTGGCTTTAATCATGATCTGAATCACAGAAGGAAGAATTTTTCCTCATTTTCTAGGCCCTTTGTAAAGCATGAAATGAAGGGAATTGAAGACAGTCCAGAATTCCTTTCTGTTGGTTAGGTTTTGTGGTCATGGATCATGGGCTAGATATTTGCCATCTTGAATTAGGTTATTAAATAATGTCTATACTTTATGTTGTTTTTTGATAAGAGAAATCAATATGTATAAATGGACCCTGGGTCCGTTTGAATATGAGACTATCAGGAATGCTGGCAACAGTCTACCAAGGTAAGTCCCTGTCCCGTCTGCTTGTAGTAACCTGTAGGTTTTGGTACTAAAAATTTAATACCTGTTATTGAGGGCCACCGAGCTATCTAGTTTTTAGCAAAAATTCCATTAAAGGTAGCTAGGTAGTATTGTACATTTTCAATATCATTCAGCAAGAGGAATCAGGTGCCAGACAGCAAGAGATCATGCTAAAGATCTGAGTCAGAAAATCCACATAAATGGTGAGACTTCCTTTTAAAGTCTATAAAAGTAAAAAAGATTCAATAGATATATAATATATTTTGTAATTTCTTCCCAAATTCAATATTTATGAAAGTTTGGTTACAGAAATAAGCTCCTACAAAAGGTCCCCAGATTTTTTTCCTATATGCGATATTAGAGAGAGAGTTATGTGTTTAGCTGTCTTTTTGTGATGTTTGCTTCTGAAATTGTGTTTACTATTTTAGAACATTAAACTTGGAACTATTTGTTTCATTACCACAGAGTTGGATGACTCCCTGAGGAATATGTATATGCAGACCATAAAGTTGATTAGGTTTTAGATTTTAGCCAAATTATAAACAAACTCTAGCCAGAATTAGACTTATACAAGGAAGTAACTAGGAATGCAACAAGCAATATTTAGAAAAAGGGCATCCTAGGTATCATAGTTAAGAGCTAATTAGTGTCTGTTGAAATTAGAATGTTAAACCAGCAAAGAGAAAATAAAATATTTATGAAAATTAAGAATATTAGCGTATTTTAAAGCCTGATACTCTGCTGTTTCAGTCATCTGGATCTTGTTCTCTGGGTCTTGGTAAGAAACTTCAGATTTACACATGAACCTTGAAGCTGTCAGCTTCTGAAAATTTCAAGAATTCTCAGTTTAAAGTGTCCGTCCTTCCACTGATATGAGGATGGTTGTGTCCCTTAAATGAATAATATGATTCCAAAGACCAACCTCTTTGAGGTTTTTTCACATGTTGGCAATATTTTTTCCATAGGAGTTTGCAGGTGTTTTTTTTAATTTGTTTGTTTGTTTTTTTCCTCTGATTTCTCTTCCAGAATATCAGGTCTCCAGGATTCTTATTATGTGAGGGTTGTTAAAACAATGTTGAGGAAGGTTCAGCTACATCCTGATAAGAATGGGTATTTTGCACAAGTCCCTTAAAGGATTTGGGCATGCCTGTTCGTAGTGGAACAGGTTTATAATCAGAGTGATCTTTTAGATGGATGGGTTGACTTATCATTAAATCATAAAGAGAGAAGATGAATCACAGAAGGAGTTTTTTGTTTTTTTACATTAAAACCAATAACACATCTTAGGCCATGGAAGATCAAGATTCACTTAAGTGCTTTTCAAATTTTAGTTTCGGAATTACATTTGTTCTTGCCAACTTTCCTGAAGATTGAGTATAATTTGAACAGTGAGATTTCTGAGTACATAGCAAGGCTTTGCAATTCTCTGTAATATCAGTAACTCTAAATTGACACTCCTTTCACTGGAGAGAGAGACTGGAAATCCCCAGATTTGGAATGAAACAATACTTTTGCTAACATTAAATCAGTAGCCTTCCATTAAGTAAAAGCTTCAATCTATTGTGTAAGTAAGCAAACAGTGACCAAAATGTATTTAAAATTCATTGCAGGGAATACATTTTGAAACTCATTTGAATGTGTTCACAGTTACCCTAAGACTAGCCCTCTTTTCCATATCCCATCTTTACAGGTGTAGTGGGATAATGGTGATGACAGAGGAGACACAATGCAGAGATTCCTCAGATAAAGCCCCCACTTCGATATTGGTTGAATATAATACCATAATTGTTGTTGCTGTGGTAGAAAAGTCAGCGTAAAATCATTGCAATTTTTTTTTTTTTGAGGGAATAGGAAGTATTTTCATGTAATATAAAGCCAGGTTTCTCCTAATATTTCTTTTCTTTTTTTTTTCTTCCTTCCTTTCTTCCTTCCCCCCTTCTTTCTTTCTTTTTTTCTTTCTTCCTTTCTTTCTTTTTCTTCCTTCCTTCCTTCCTTCCTTCCTTCCTTCCTTCCTTCCTTCCTTCCTTTTTCTTTCTTTCTTTCTTTCTTTCTTTCTTTCTTTCTTTCTTTCTTTCTTTCTTTCTTTCTTTCTTTCTTTCTTTCTTTCTTTCTTTCTTTCTTTCAATTGTCGTTACCAGTCACTGGCATTCCATAACAGCTTCTTTGAACTTCTTTAAAGAATTGGCTTTTTGGAATTTTAAGAGGGCCAAGATCTTAATTAAAGCTCCAGTCTTTCATAAAGATTACCTAAAATCTTTCCCTTTGCTTTCAAGTTATCCTTTTGTGTGCAAATTCTAATTTTATAATGACTATCTACTTCAAAAGTATTAGGCATAAAGAGTTCTTTAATCTACCGGATATTCTGAATTGGAATTATTGGTGATATCAAGAATGCTTTTTGTTTCCAAAGCACTACAAAATCACATATTACATGCAAAACATGTCTGCTACTACAATAAATGTTAGCTCTCTGATCTCCAGCCGTTTGTCATGATCCAGGGTGTGCAGTGTATTCTGCCATCTGGCCTGATTTAGTTTCTAGTAAAGGGTCATATACTGTGAATAAGTTGACTTCTGTTTTTATAAGTCTTGAAAATTTCCTGTTCTGATCTTAAGACTAGACTCATTACCAAGCAATATTATATCTATTTTCTATAGGAATTTTTAAAATAACTCTGTTTAGAGCATGGATGATAATTCTTGGCAGAGTCAAGTCAGTTATTTGATTCCCCTTATTTTGATTATGGAAATAAGGTGCCATGATTTAAAGAATTACATTGATGCTTAGAAATGTGTGAGGGAGTAAGGATTTTATAGGCGATAAACCTACTTGTTAATAAATATTGAGCTTTTAGACAAGAACAAAGACTGATCAGCATGGGGAGCCATCAATTTTAAAACAAAATCTAAACTCCATTTCATAGAAGCTTCCATTATTTGAGCTAAAGCTATTATTGCTGTAAAACAGGGTAGGTAGGCTTTTGCCACAGAGTGAAAAAGGAATGCTGGGGGTTTCCCTGGTGGTGCAGTGGTTGAGAGTCCGCTTGCCGATGCAAGGGACACGGGTTCCTGCCCCTATCTGGGAAGATCCCACATGCCATGGAGCGACTGGGCCCGTGAGCCATGGCTGCTGAGCCTGCGCGTCTGGAGCCTGTGCTCCACAACGGGAGAGGCCACAACGAGAGGCCCGCGTATCACAAAAAAATAAATAAATAAAGAGGAATGCTGTAATAAACCATTGGTATCTGATCATTCCTATGAAGTTGAGTCAGAATAACATGAGGTTATTTATGAATGGATGGGAAATAAATCATAAAATGTTTGCTCCTGCTTAGGGGGTTCAATTATTGAAAATTTAGTTAAATTATACACATATATAATGATTTCAGAAAAGTAATGGACCAATTGCTTATATTGCATCAGTGTGATCAAGGAAAGTTCTCGTTATTTCTTGACCAGAATGAGAGAAATTTTAATGATGTGAAGTATCTCATAATTGAAATATTTGCATTCTTGGAATATATTATGTCCTGGAATAAGTCATATCTTTTGTTTTGACAAAGTATAACTTTTTCTTAAAAGTGCTATGTTCCTTTTGAGCTGATTAAATATATTGAATCAATCTTGGGCACCACATTATCAATAGAACATAATGAAAGTTGATCCTTATGTCAAATAAGAAAATCATGGGAAAATTTAACATGATTAAGGTCCTGTGAAAAATGGAGTGTCTCAATAAACTTCTGAGGCATCATTCTGCTGGTATATTTTAGACCTTCACAGAAAAAGGCCAATAAGAACTTAATTAGTTTAATGAGGGGAGCACTAAGATATAAAGCAGAGTACGTATATACAATTGTAAAATGTGTAGCCTTAGGTGGCACTGAAGATAAAATACTACTTGGATTCAGTATCACAGAAAGCAGGGGATTACTGTTTTCCTTTATGGTCCTGGAGTGTTGAACAAATCAATATCTTTTCCTGTTGTGTTTTGTTACTTACAGTGAAAACACACTGAATAGTATTACAGTGATTGGTACAAGTATGATGTCTCTTTTCTATCAAGCTTCCAATGATTGGTTTCAAGTCCTTCTTTGCCTTCTTGTTTTAGGGGAAAATCTGCAAGTTGGGTAAATGTATGTACAAGACAATCTAAACTTCAATATATTCAAAATCAGTAAGTCTGTTAATATCAGCCAAATGTTTGGACCATAAACTCTTGGAAATCTTCAATTTGGACTTAATTTAGACACAAGCAAAATAGTAGATCAAGATTTGAACTACCTATGACCTGATTACAAACAAGAGAATCTTTGGTTATCTCAAGAAAGAGGTCTTCAGGAGAACACAAGAAGTAATTCTATTTACAAAATAAAACCATTTTTATTAAGTTAGCATGTGTAGTTTCACAAGAGAAATAATAATATTCTTTGGTTGGAGGCATGCTGATGAGATTTATTGGCTGATAAATGGGTAATGTCTGAAATTTGCTATATAAATTTCTACCACCTGAGTGGTCATTCTTCCCAGAGAGAGTTTGTGTGATAGTGGCAGAATTTAAGGTTAATATTGCAGTATGTGATATTAATAAAAAGTTTCTAAGTTTGTTTGTTAATATTTAAAGAAAGTTCTTCTGGAGAATTTAAGAGAAAACTCAATTAAGTGCTTGGTTCCCTCTCAGAATACTTGCATTTTTTACCCACATTATCTTTTTTTGTCTTTCCACTTCTTATCTAGCATAGAACAATTGCAGACAGTGAGGCTCTGCATTAGTCAGGGTTCTGCAGAGAACAAGAACCAATAGAATGTGTATATACTGTAAGGAATTGGCTCATGTGATTCTGAAGGCCAGGAAGCCCAAAATCTGCAGCCTGGTCGCAGGCTGGCGACCCAGGGAAGAGCCAATGTTACGGTTGCATGCAAAAGCTCTCTACTGAAAAAATAACTCTTGCTCAAGGGAAGTCAATCTTTTTGTTCTATTTAGGACTTCAGCTGATCAAATGATGCCCACTCACATCATGAAGAACAACCTGTTCTACTTGAAGTACACCAATGTAAATATTAATCTCAACAAAATACCCCCTAATAGAAACATTCAGAACAACGTTTGACCATATATCTGGGCAGCATGGTCAAGTTAGCATTAACCATACAGGATCTAAAAGAATAAAGCTATTGACTCTGGAATTTTAAAAATTTATTTCCTTTTTCAAGATATCTTTACAGAGTAAATGTGTAATTCAAAGTTTCCCCAAGTGGCCATTGTAATTTTGGTGAAATTTTGACATTTAGAAAGATAGTTGACTAAAGGCAAAACTTGTCCTATAAGATGCCAATCTGACAAGACCTTTGGGACTTGTTGGCCCTTGAGAGTGAGACAGATTTATTGCATCTATTCTTATCCTCTTGTCTATGAACTTCCTCTGAAAAACTGGCAACAAGAAGTGGAAAGAACAATCCAAGAAATAAATGATGATGCTGTTAGAAAAAGGACAGATTTTTACCGACCTAAGACCAAAGAAAAGGCTTTTTTAAATTGATGAGATAAGCAGATTACTTTTAAAATGTTTCTTTTATTTCCAGGAGACAAAATTATCTTAGAATTTGGGAGCTTGATGAAAGAAATAGGTGCTCAGACTCAAAGCGGAACCTACTTCACCCTCATGGTCAGAAAGTCATTCCAAGAAGAAGACTCATGGGGCTTCAAGTAATGCAGTTTTCTGTAAGTCTTAAGCCTTAATGGCCATTTTGGCAAGACCTCCAAGGTCGTCCACTGTTAACTACTCAATATTATTTGAATTAGCAAAAGAAAAAATAAAAAAAGCAGTGCTGAATGTAGAGATTTACAGCTTCAAAGGAGAACTACACCTTGGCAGAGTCTTAATAATAATTCAAAATGGGAAAGTTAGGATAAGATATTAATGAGTTTTGGGGATATTAGTTTGATGGATTCAACACATCATACAAGACAGGGGATTTGTTAGTGAAGTCTGTAACATAATAGATTAGAATTGGTTCCTGTGGAAAGATGCAGGCCTTAAGACAAAGTTAGATGAGAAAACTGTTCTGATAACTGAGCTTATTGTCAGGTGGAAAAAAAACATTGTCTTGTTGAGACAACAATTTGTTTAATGAAGCATCTTAGACATTTTGAGAAAGAATTCAAATAAAATATTACATTTATTAATGTGTTTATATTTTTGGTGTTAGTTTTAAAAATGGAAAGGATTCTACTGAATTTTATTGTATATTTTATAGTTGCCTTTTTAAAAAATTGAAGTATTGTTGACTTACACTATTATATGAGTTTCAGGTGTACAAAATATTGATTCAATATTTTTATAGTTTTTACTCTATATAAAAAAGTTATTATACAATGTAAAAATAAAGTTATAAAATATTGGCTATAATGAATTTTAATAGTTAGCTTTTCCAGGGGGCAATAACAACATGTAATTCTCTGGGATTCATGAAGAGATTCTTTTCACAATCACGAATTTCTTAAGGGAAATTTAATTGTATTAGTTCTGTACCATCTTAATGAAAAGGGGTTTTATTAACCTCACTTGGAAAATGTTAAAATCATTTAAAGCTATCTTACTGTCTTTGATTTGAATTTTCCTGTATATTTATGAATGTGGATTAAAAAGGAAATTTTTTTAATCTAATTTTTAAATAAAATATTATATCACTCTCTTTCCTCATAAAGTTCTTTTTCTGTTCATACTCTTATGGAGATAATTATTTTTCTCAGAAAGTGTGAAAGCTACTTATCTGTAGAGAATAACAATAAAAACAACACAACTCCTTAGCAAATGTGATAAAAATTAATTAAAAATTCATAAAATATCCATAATGGATAGAGCAATAGTACATTCATTCCAATGTCTACTTATTAGATAATGTAT
The DNA here is from genome assembly GCF_937001465.1 of Orcinus orca. Classification (NCBI taxonomy): domain Eukaryota; kingdom Metazoa; phylum Chordata; class Mammalia; order Artiodactyla; family Delphinidae; genus Orcinus; species Orcinus orca. The sequence goes on along the minus strand of NC_064576.1, from coordinate 41,365,932 downwards.
TAACACTTCATTTTATTTTACATAAGTTCAGCCATTCAGCCACATGACTTTTCAAAACTTGATAAAATATCACTTTGTGCAGCTTGGTTTTAATACACTTTTGCCTAATAAGTAAACAATTGCTGATCCAGAGAATTTACTCTCATCAGCTTGATAATCATAATGAGTCTCTACTGAAACTTTTTATTTCAGTAACAACTAACCAGAGTTAATTTCTGTATTATCTTTTTTGTGACATTTTCAATAGCATAGAATAGATGTTGCTTCTTAATAAGCCCTGACCTTTTCCATCTCTCTTCTAATTTGTTATAAAGGACAGCTGAATATGTCCCACTATTTCTTGCATTCAAAATGAAAATGCACTGTAATAAACATACTAACTTTTAGATTATATATTATCAAAAATATTTCTGATTTTTATCTAATTTAATAATTCTTGGTTAGTTAATATCTGAGAAAGGACCCAAATAATATTTGAATAAATTACTTAGTATCCTGTATTTGTGACCCACACCTCAGTAATGATTCAAATACTGATATACTGCTCTTGACTGTCACACTGTTGACATTTCAGATTTCCATGATATCAATGCGTCACAAGATACTAGAGGGTGAATGAAAAGTTGAATACCCACAGCAAATATCTAAAATAATTTATCTACATTGTAATGACACATTATTGCACTTTTGAAGGCATCAAAATCTGTAGGATTTTATGTAATTATTTATATTAACTATAACTATTTAAACAAATAATTAAAAAATCTTTAGAACAAAATCTGTAAATATTGTATATTTAAAGAGCTATCTTCCATCTAAATAATAAAAATGTATAAGAAAACCTAGATTTAGGTTTTGTTTACCTGACATATAATGATTTTAAAGATATATGGTAACACCATATAGCTGCTACATTTATTGTAAACACTGGTTACAGTGACATGATTTTGCTCTTTTGAATGTTAATAACTGAGTATTTAAAGAAAATTTCAATGAATATATCATGAAAAAACGTAATTTTTATTTGTTTTGTAAGACTACTCTTCAATAAAATAGAAACATCTAGCTGAGGGAAAAAATGCTTCTAGAAATACTTCTTTTTGCTGTTTGCTTCATGTTTGTAATCCCATGGCTTCCTAAAAGTGAAAGTGATAAATTACTATCAGTCTATGAGAGCTTTTTGATGTGTCCCTTTGTACATGAGAAACTAAGTTGAGACACCTGAACTCATTTCTCTTGGGGTTTTGAACAACTATAAAAAATGGTTTCATTTTGGACTTTGTAAGGTTCTCTGAAATGAAAATGCCATTATGTGAGGACAGCATATCAATCTAATTTTCTACCTGGATCCCCAGTCTCATCTTTTCCCAGTTGAGACTGTTTTACAATATGCAAGATATCAGTCTTACTTCACAATTTAGTAATATTTTCTAAGTGACTTTTATATTTGTATCAACAGGGATAGAACATAACAGACTAATTTAAATTGTTACTAATGAATTTTTCTAAAGCCATGAAAACAGGAGCATTGTAGCATGTGGGTGCTGTGGTTTCTTGTGAGCATGGAAGATATACCAGCCAAGATTACACCATAGACAGCTCCCCAAAAAGTAAATGAGTAGATGGAAGCAAAAAGCTACCATTACGTCTTGTTTAAAAACAAAAAAAGGAAAGCCTTAAATTGTGTAACAATTTTATGCAAAGGTGAGAAACAAAAATATTGTTATCTTGATTTCTATTATATTTTTGTGATTGTTTTTGTTTTTGTGGTACATGGGCCTCTCACTGTTGTGGCCTCTCCCATTGCAGAGCACAGGCTCCGGATGCGCAGGCTCAGCGGCCATGGCTCACAGGCCCAGCCACTCCGCGGCATATGGGATCTTCCCGGACCGGGGCACGAACCCGTTTCCCCCGCATCGGCAGGCGGACTCTCAACCACTGCTCCACCAGGAAAGCCCTATATTTTTGTGACTGAATATAGATTTGATAGTTCAGAGGAAAAGGGAAATAACTATACAATAACATCTTTTTATTGTCCTAAAAGAAGAACTTAGGAAATTTTAATATTATATTAATTTAATAGGAATTGCAACTTTAAGGCATTGACACACAAAATTTTGCTAAAAAAGAAATCTCAGATTTGAAAATAAGAGTATCATGATCTCTGTTTTCAATTTATCTAGACATTTGTAAGTGCTTATTATAAATGTTTATAAATGTTTCTTTTAATATATTTATTGAAACATGTCAGGATTCTGATGGATTAAGTGTATACATGTATATACATGTACAAATTGATCTAAAGTTTCATTACTCTGCCAACATTTTTTCCTGCAAGATTGAGTGTCTATATTCTGGGCAAGAGTTTTATTTAATCGGATGTAACTAAAGCCTTAAGGATTTCATGTAAAATTTTGTGTTGTGTGTATGTCTGTGTGTGTATGTGTGTGTGCAGCATAGAAGATATATGGTTATTGTCTTATAAAAGATAATAAGCCAAAAAAGTCTAAAACCAGTAATCTCTAAAATAATTTCATGATGCTAGAGCTTCCATTATCAAAATTATTCAGTATTCCATTCTAGCATATGGATGTGAGGAGAAAAGAACTTCTTTAAATTGGCTGAAGTATGCACAGGTATTTTAGAGCATTGTTCCTAAGAATAAGAATGCAAGGACAACCTTCATCTCAGTTATTCATATCAACCATGGTTCCCTCAAAAGACAACACACTCGACCTGTATTTCTGAAAACCTTAATTGAAGTAGCTATTTATATGGTCATAGATGGAATCAACTGGTTTTATAGGTTTCAAGCCACTCCAGGACTAGTAATAGCCAGAAACCATTTCCAACATTGAATCCCAGTGTGAATTTAGTTACATGTCAGAAGCTATAATTCAAGAGGGATGCAGTTACTTTCAGAACCACATGAAAACAGAGTGGTAAGGGGCTTCATAACCTGAACTCAGCCTTTTCCTTCATTTGACCTCTGCTAGATGCCTTCATTGCTTGAAGCCAACCAGTAGCCAGAGAGAAGGGAAACCAGGGTTATGTAATCTGTACAGCACTCAGTCTCCCAGCATTCAGAGCAGGAGAGAGAAAGGATGAAACATGAGTTGAAAGGTACCAAAGGAGAATAATCAGCACAAGGTACCATTTTCTCAAAATGCTGATTGAAATTTATTTCAAACAAAACCACTCAATCAAAATTCCTAGAATTAGAAGACAAGAATCTGCATATTGTAAACAGTGCCAAGGTGAACTTCTGCATATTAAAGTTTAGAAACCTGAGGAGAATCATCTGGAATATTCCCAGCAAAACAACTATATTTTTCATATCTTTGTTTATGAAAATATTTTTTTTTTTTTGCGGTACACGGGCCTCTCACTGCTGTGGCCTCTCCCGCTGCGGCGCACAGGCTCTGGATGCGGAGGCTCAGCGGCCATGGCTCACGGGCCCAGCCGCTCCTCAGCATGTGGGATCTTCCTGGACCGGGACACGAACCCGTGTCCCTTGCATCGGCAGGTGGACCCCAACCACTGCACCACCAGGGAAGCCCTATGAAAAGATTTTAACAAAGTTCGTCCAAACAAAACAGCTCTTCATTCCCTAAGATGAATTGCATGATCTTCTTAGAGAATGTTCTCATTACTGCTGGCAATTTTTGAAATAACAGGGTTTTCTTTCTCTTACAACTTGTATGAAAAATATCTGTTTAGCCTGATTGTTAAATTAGGTTACTACTCATACTGTATTTCTACTACAAAAAAACATGATCTTGCTTGTAAAATTACTTTAAACTTGGATAAAACATTAATATCAACAATTATTTCATTAACAGTGCCTAATCTTACAGTATAAACTTCATAAAGGTAATATTGCGACTTAAGGCAAATATATAAAATAAAGATGGTCAATGATTTTTCTTAACTCATTAATTAATGAGAAAACCCATAAGATGTTAAAACTTCTCCAAAGAACATTTGACAGTTCAAGCAGTTTAATGAAGAAATATTAGGAAAAGATTTTTGGATTATTTTCAAAATTAGTTAATGTCCAACAGGGCCATAAACCACAGTCTTTATTGTTATTGATCCCAGTGGATGATAAATACTTCTATCTTTAATGGCCAATCTACAAGTCAACCTGTGCCTCTGTAGAGTTATAGACAGTAACACATCAGTCCCAATGTTGTGCTTAAAAGACACTCAGTATTCTCTTTTACCAATTTCCGAATTTAGAATAATTTTGCTGACAATAATAACCACCCCTAACATAAATGTCAAGTCAAGAGATCTATAATGATATTTAGGAACATAGGCACTTCATCTTTATCTAAATACTGTAATTAAGTTGAAACTCTGCTGGATGATATTTATTTAAGACATATTTAAGATGTATCTTAAATAAATTAGATATATTTAATTGAGATAAATATATTCAACTGTTCTTATATGAAGAGTTGCAATGGAGAAAATCACAAGCAGGAAAGGAAGGTGAAATATTAGTAATTAAATTTAAAAAAATAACATCTAGATCTCCGTGATGGTAAAAGATCTTGAAGAACCGGCTGAAGGTGGAAGCAGCACTGTGGCTATAAAGGAAAAGAGGTGTCAAAGAAAACACTGGGGGCTTCCCTGGTGGCACAGTGGTTGAGAGTCCTCCTGCTAATGCAGAGGACACGGGTTCGTGCCCCTGTCCGGGAAGATCCCACATGCCGCAGAGCGACTGGGCCTGTGAGCCATGGCCGCTGTGCCTGCGCACCCAGAGCCTGTGCTCCGTAGCAGGAGAGGCCACAACAGTGAGAGGTCCGCATACCGCAAAAAAAAAAAAAAAAAAAAAAAAAAAAAAAAAAAAAAACCACTGGTTTTAATAATCTCATAATACAGATAATTGTCTAAAGGAATTCCATACACACAGGGTAGTAACAAAATAAATATATAAATACCATGTGGTAAGTTAATGCCACAGCATATAACAAAACAATAAAGGTGGTTCAGAACAGAAAAGCTAGGAAGACTTTCTGAATCAAGTAAAATTTGAAATGAGACTTGTAGGAGAATAAAATTTGTATTGTAAGAGGATATCTGAAGGGCAATACATTGGAAGAAATAGAAATGATTCATGTCTTCATTCACTCCCAAATATTAATAAAGTTCTGATTCTGTAACAGGCATTAGCTGGCAACAGAAAATATAATGATGAGCTAGATGGAGGTATTACTTGTTCTAATAGAACTTTTATTATAAAGTCTGCTAACAGTTAACAAGTTGCTATGTTGACTATAGTTTATTTTTTAAAACTTCAGTGTATAAGGAAATAATATCACTAGACAACCTGTTAATACAGCAAAGCCCTGTTAATCACAGTTCGCTATAGTAAGGGACAGCACAGCTTTCACAGAATCTTGGGAGTGTCTTGGAAGGGGGAAGGAGGTTGAGGATAATTATATAGCGTTTTGTCCTGAGATCAAATGTTTTACGAGGATCCATCAAATTAGAGCTTGTTGAGATTGGGCAAAGTGTGGAAGGTTATAGTTTAGGATTTGTTAATCTGCAAAAAGAGGGTCTTGAATGATTCTTGATTGTTAAATTGCTGCTTGATAGGAAATGTTCACCTAAGCTGAGTAGAATATTGTCCCAGTTAAAATAATCTGCAGGAATTTCTGGAAGCAAAATATGATGTTACATAATTGGTTTATAATCTTATCTTTCTTTATCAATTTCCTAGAACAAATAACAAGACACAGATGACCTCAGTTCTCAGTCTTAAGAGAGAAGAGCTATGTCATAGTGATACTAATGGTCTCGGTTGGGGGTGGGGGGAGGTGAGAGAGAGGAAAAATGCTATGTCACATTGATATTAATGGTTTCAGTATGTTTATATGTACACTCATTACACACATTCATGTGTGTAAATACACTCAACTGTCTAATGTCCTAATCAGGATTACATTCTACTGTACTTACTAAATAGTATCTTAAAAACACTCCAGAAGAAGCTACAACAATCTTTTCATTCAGTTTTATTTATTTCTGATAAATATAAGGTGCCTTAATAATGAACAATATCAATGTTAAAAATAAATTTATGTTAACTAAGTGAGTAGTGTTCAAAATAAGTGTTTTAGTTAGTATTGAATAGATACCTCTATCCTTACCTGAAGAGTGTATTAAGATCTGATGAGCCCACTTGTCTATGTTCTTTGAAATGACACTTGATATTTAAACCAGAAATAGTACTGCATTTGCCCATGACCTAGAAGATTCCTGATAACTTCCTTTTACTCTGTGGTTAATTGACCATCTCTAATAGCATACTGTTTGATTTGATTCTAGTACATCTTTTAGGCAATGAACTGATGAAGTACCTAAATTGACACAGAATCCTGCAAGTGGATACTAAATTCTTCTGGATTTTTTTGTTTGTTTGTTGGCTTTTTTTTTTTTTTTCCTTACAAATGTTAAATGTGTGGCAGAATTCCATCTGAGACTCATTTTTCTTTGTGCCCTAAGGAGTTAGGAAGATATATATATTCCTCATTTCCTCTGTTAGAGTATACAAATAATTATGAAAAACAATAATTTAGGGCCTCTTTGTCTTATGGCAGATTATAACAGAATAAAAAAATAAATTAATTAATAGTGTGTGATAAAACCCAAAGAAGAGGAATGTATCAGAGAGAATGATGAGGAAAGTTATTTCTAAGGGTTGGCATTTAAGTCGAAGGATGAAAATGATATCTATATCACTATCGATATATTAGGGAATATAGAGGAATTACATTCTGTTTTTCAGAGAAAGAGAATGAGAAGGAAAATTTATTGTAAAGAGCTTGAAGCAGTAAGAAAACATGATATGATCCAGAGAATGTCAGAGGGCTTTTAAGACAAGAACAAATCGAGAGAATGGTGAGAGAGCGTCAAGATGGCAGAAGAATAAGACGTGGAGATCACCTTCCTCCCCACAAATACACCAGAAATACATCTACATGTGGAACAACTCCTACAGAACACCTACTGAACGCTGGCAGAAGACCTCAGACCTCCCAAAAAACAAGAAACTCTCCATGTACCTGGGTAGGGCAAAAGAAAAATCAGAGACGAAAGAATAGAGACGGGATCTGCACCAGTGGGAGGGAACCATGAAGGAGGAAAGGTTTCCACACACTAGGAAGCCCCTTCATGGGCGGAGACTGCAGGTGGTGGCAGGGGGAAGCTTTGGACCCATGGAGGACAGCTCAGCAACAGGGGTGTGGAGAGCACAGTGGAGAGATTCCCACAAGAGGATTGGTGCCGACCAGCACTCACCAGCCTGAGAGGTTTGTCTGCTCACCCGCTGGGACGTGTGGCAGCTGGGAGCTGAGGCTCTGGCTTCAGAGACTTTTTCTTGCCTCTTTGTTTTCTGTTGTGTGAGAAGAGGGTATTAAGAGTGCTGATTAAAGGAGCTCCGAGATGGGCATGAGCCACGGCTATCAGCACGGACCCCAGAGACAGGCATGAGATGCTAAGGCTGCTGCTGCAGCCACCAAGAAGTGTGTGTGCAAGCACAGGTCACACTCCACACCTCCCCTCCTGGGAGCCCATGCAGCCCCAAACTGCCAGGGCCCTGTGATCCAGGGACAACTTCTCCAGGGGAACACATGGCATGTCTCAGGCTGGTGCAGTGTCATGCCTGCCTCTGTCACCGCAGGCTCACCCTGCACTCTGTACCCCTCTCTCCCCATGGCCTGAGTGAGCCAGAGGCCCCTAATCACCTGTTACTTTAACCCAGTCCTATCTGAGCAAAGAACAGACACCCTCAGGCGACCTACATGCAGAGGCAGGAACAAATCCAAAGCTGAACTCCAGGAGCTGTGCGAAAAAAGAAGAGAAAGGGAAATCTCTCCTGGCAGCCTCAGAAGCAGTGGATTCAATCACCACAATCAACTTGATGTACCCTTCATCTGTGGAATAGCTAAATAGACAAGGAATCATCCCAAATTAGGAGGTGGACTTTGGGAGCAATGATATATATTTTTTTTTCCCTTTTTCTCTTTTTATGAGTGTGTCTGTGTACGCTTCTGTGTGTGATTTTGTCTGTATAGCTTTGCTTTTTACCATTTGTCCTAGGGTTATATCTGTCAGTTTTTTTTTTTTTTCTTCTTCTTCTTCTTCTTTTTTTTTAGTATAGTTTTAGTGCTTGCTAACATTGGTGAATATGTTTTTTGGTTTGGTTGCTCTCTTCTTTCTTTCTTTCTTTTTTATTACTTTTTAAATTTTATTTAATAATTATTTTTTATTTTAATAACATTTTATTTTTTTCATTTTATTTTATTTTATTTTATCTTTTTCATTCTTTCTTTCTTCTTTTTCTCCCATTTATTCTGAGCCATGTGGATGACAGGTTCTTTGTGCTTCAGCCAGACATTGGGGGTGTGCCTCTGAGGTGGGAGAGCCAAGTTCAGGACATTGGTCCACCAGAGATCTCCCAGCTCCATGTATCAAAAGTTGAATATCTCCCAGAGATATCCATCTCAATGCCAAGACTCAGCTCGACTCAACGACCAGCATGCTACAGTGCTGGACTCCCTATGCCAAACAACTAGAAAGACAGGAACACAACCCCATCCATTAACAGAGAGGCTCCCTAAAATCATAATAAAATCACAGACACTCCAAAACACACCACTAGACATGAACCTGCCCACCAGAAATACAAGACATAACCTCATCGACCAGAACACAGGCACTAATCTCCTCCACCAGGAAGCCTACAAAACCCAGTGAACAAACCTTAGCCACTAGAGGCAGACAAAAAAAACAATGGGAACGATGAACCTGTAGCATGCAAAAAGAAGACCCCAAACACAGTAATTAAGCAAAATGAGAAGACAGAGAAACACACAGCAGATGAAGGAGCAAGGTAAAAACCCACCAGACCTAACAAATGAAGAGGAAATATGCAGTCTACCTGAAAAAGAATTCAGAATAATGAGAGTAAAGATGAGCCAAAATCTTGGAAATAGAATGGAGAAAATACAAGAAAGGTTTAACAAGGACCTAGAAGAACTAAAGAGCAAACAAACAATGATGAAAAACACAATAAATGAAATTAAAAATTCTCTAGAACAGTTCAATAGCAGAAAAACTGAGGCAGAAGAAAGGATAAATGACCTGGAAGATAAAATAGTGGAAATAACTACTGCAGAGCAGAATAAAGAAAAAAGAATGAAAAGAATTGAGGACAGTTTCAGAGACATGTGGGAGAACATTAAATGCACCAACATTTGAAGTATAGGGGTCCCAGAAGTAGAAGAGAAAAAGAAAGGGATTGAGAAAATATTTGAAGAGATTATAGTTGAAAACTTCCCTAATATGGGAAAGGAAATAGTTAATGAAGTTCAGGAATCCAAGGACAACCACGCCAAGACCCATATTAATCAAACTATCAAAAATTAAATACAAAGAAAAAATATTAAAAGCAGCAAGGGAAAAACACAAATACCATAAAAGGGAATCCCCATAAGCTTAACAGCTAATCTTTCAGCAGAAAGTCTGCAAGTCAGAAGGGAGTGGCAGGACATATTTAAAGTGACGAAATGGAAAAACCTACAACGAAGATTACTCTACGAAGCAAGGGTCTCATTCAGATTTGACAGAGAAATTAAACCTTTACAGAAAAGCAAAAGCTAAGAGAATTCAACACCACCAAACCAGCTTTACAACAAATGTTAAAGGAAATTCTCTAGGCAGGAAACACAAGAGAAAGAAAAGACCTACAATAACAAACACAAAACAATTAAGAAAATGGTAATAGGAACATACATATTGATAATTACCTTAAATGTAAATGGATTAAATGTTCCAGCCAAAATATATAGACTGGCTGAATGGATATAAAAACAAGTACCATATATATGCTGACTACAAGAGACCTGCTTCAGAAGTAGGGACACATACGACTGAAAGTGAGGGGATGGAAAAAGATATTCCATGAAAATGGAAATCAAAAGAAAATTGGAGTGGGAATTCTCATATCAGACAAAATAGACTTTAAAACAAAGACTATTACAAGAGACAAAGAAGGACACTACATAATGATCAAGGGACCAATCCAAGAAGAAGATAAAACAATTGAAAATATTTATGCACCCAACATAGGAGCACCTCAATACATAAGACAAATACTAACAACCATGAAGGGATATCAACAGTAACACAATTAAAGTAGGGGACTTTAACATCCCACATTCACCAATGGACAGATCATCCAAAATGAAAATAAATAAGGAAACACAAGCTTTAAATGACACATTAAACAAGATGGACTTAATTGATATTTATAGGACATTCCACCCAAAAAGAACACTCTTCTCAGGTGCTCATGGAAGATTCTACAGGAGAGATAATATCCTGGGTCACAAATCAAGCCTTGACAAATGTAAGAATATTGAAATTGTATCAAGTATCTTTTCTGACCACTACACTATGAGACTAGAGATCAATTACAAGAAAAAATCTATAAAAAATACAAACACATGGAGGCTAAACAATACACTACTTAATAACCAACAGATCACTGAAGAAATCAAAGAGGAAATCAAAAAATACCTAGGAACAAATGACAATGCAAACACAACAACCCAAAACCTATGGGATTCAGCAAAAGCAGTTCTAAGAGGGAAGTTTATAGCAATACAATCCAAACTTAAGAAACAAGAAACATCTCAAATAAACAACTTAACCTTACACCTAAAGAACTTAGAGAAAGAAAAACCAAAAAAAATAAAATAAAATAAAATAAACAAACTTAACAGAAGGAAAGAAATCATAAAGATCAGATCAGAAATAAATGAAAAACATGAAGGAAATGATAGCAAAGATCAATAAAACTAAAAGCTGATTCTTTGAGAAGATAAACAAAATTGATAAACCATCAGCCAGACAAATCAACAAAAAGGGAGAAGACTCAAACTGACAGAATTAGAAATGAAAAAGGAGAAATAACAACTGACACTGCAAAAATACAAAGGATCATGAGAGATTTCTACAAGCAACTATATGCCAATAAAATGGGCAACCTGGAAGAAATGGACAAATTCTTAGAAATATACAACCTTCTGAGACTGAACCAGGAAGTAATAGAAAATATGAACAGACCAATCACAAGCACTGAAATTGAAACTGTGATTAAAATTTTTCCTACAAACAAAAGCCTAGGACCAGATGGATTCACAGACGACTTCTATCAAGTATTTAGAAAAGAGCTAACACCTATCCTTCTCAAAACCTTCCAAAATATAGCAGAGGGAGGAACACTCCCAAACTCATTCTACGAGGCCAATATCACCCTGATACCAAAACCAGACAAAGATGTCAAAAAGAAAGAAAACTACATGCCAATATCACTGATGAACATAGATGCAAAAATCCTCAACAAAATACTAGGAAACAGAATCCAACAGCTCATTGAAAGGATCATACACCATGATCAAATGGGATTTATCCAAGGAAAGCAAGGATTCTTCAATATACACAAATCAGTGTGATACACCATATGAAAAAACTGAAGGAGAAAAACCATATGATCATCTCAATAGATGCAGAGAAAGCTTTCAGCAAAATTCAACACCCATTTATTAAAAAAAACCTCCAGAAAGTAGGCAGAAATGGAACTTTCCTCAACACCCTAAAGGTCATATATGATAAACCCACAGCCAATATCATCCTCAATGGTGAAAAACTGATACCATTTCCACAAAGATCAGGAATAAGACAAGTTTGCCCACTCTCACCACTGTTATTCAACATAGTTTTGGATGTTTTAGCCACAGTAATCAGAGAAGAAAAATAAATAAAAGGAATCCAAATGGGAAAAGAAGTAAAGCTGTCATTGTTTGCAGATGACATGATACTATACATAGAGAATCCTAAAGATGCCACCAGAAAACTACTAGAGCTAATCAATTAATTTGGTAAAGTAGCAGGACACAAAATTAATTCACAGAAATCTCTTGCATTCCTATACACTAATAATGAAAAATCTGAAAGTGAAATTAAGAAAACACTCCCATTTACCACTGCAACAAAAAGAATAAAATACCTAGGAATGAACCTACCTAAGTAGACAAAAGACCTGTATGCAGATTATTATAAAGCACTAATGAAAGAATTTAAATATGATGCAAACAAATGGAGAGATATACCATGTTCTTGGATTGGAAGAATCAACATTGTGAAAATGACTCTACTACCCAAAGCAATTTACAGATTCAATGCAATCCCTATCAAGTTATCACTGGCATTTTTCACAGAACTAGAATAAAACATTTCACTATTTGTATGGAAACACAAAAGAGCCCGAGTAGCCCAAGCAAACTTGAGAAAGAAAAAAGGAGCTGGAAGAATCAGGCTCCCTGACTTCAGACTATACTACAAAGCTACAGTAATCAAGGTAGTATGTTAGTGGCACAGAAACAGAAATATATATCAATGGAACAGGATAGAAAGCCCAGAGATAAACCCACGCACATATGGTAACCTTATCTTTGATAAAGGAGGCAAGAATATACAGTGGAGAAAAGACAGCCACTTCAATAAGTGGTGCTGGGAAAATTGGACAGCTACATGTAAAAGAATAAAATTAGAACACTCCCTAACACCATAAACAAAAATAAACTCAAAATAGATTAAAGACCTACATGCAAGGCAAGACACTATCAAACTCTCATAGGAAAACATAGGCAGAACACACTATGACATAAATCACAGCAAGATCCTTTTTGACCCACCTCCTAGAGAAATGGAAATAAAAATAAACAAATGGGACCTAATGAAACTTCAAAACTTTTGCACAGCAAAGGAAACCATAAACAAGACGAAAAGACAACACTCAGAGTGGGAAAAAATATTTGCAAATGAAGCAACTGAAAAAGGATTAATCTCCAAAATTTACAAGCAGCTCATGCTGCTCAAAATCAAAAAAAACAAACAACCCAATACAAAAATGGGCAGAAGAACTAAATTGACATTTCTCCAAAGAAGATATACAGATTGCCAACAAACTCATGAAAGAATGCTCAACATCATTAATCATTAGAGAAATGCAAATCAAATATACAATGAGACATCATCTCACACTGGTCAGAATGGCCATCATCAAAAAGTCTACAAGCAATAAATGCTGGAGAGGGTGTGGAGAAAATGGAACCCTGTTCCACTGTTGGTGGGAATGTAAATTGATACAGCCACTATGAAGAACAGTATGGACGTTCCTTAAAAAACTAAAAATAGAACTACCATACCACCCAGCAATCCCACTACTAGGCATATACCCCGAGAAAACCATAACACAAAAAGAGTCATGTACCACAATGTTCATTGCAGCTCTATTTACAATAGCCAGGACATGGAAGCAACCTAAGTGTCCATTGACAGATGAATGGATAAAGAAGATGTGGCCCATATATACAATGGAATATTACTCAGCCATAAAAAGAAACAAAATTGAGTTATTTGTAGTGAGGTGGCTGGACCTAGAGTCTGTCATACAGAGTGAAGTAAGAAAGAGAAAAAGAAATATCATATGCTAACACATATATATGGAATCTAAAAGGAAAAAAAAATGGTCATGACGAACCTAGGGGTAAGACAGGCATAAAGATGCAGACCTACTAGAAAATGGACTTGAGGACACAGGAAGGGGGAAGGGTAAGCTGGGACAAAGTGAAAGAGTGGCATGGACATATATACACTACCCAAAGTGAAATAGCTAGTGGGAAGCAGCCGCATAGCACAGGGAGATCAGATTGGTGCTTTGTGACCACCTAGAGAGGTGGGATAGGGATGGTGGGAGGAAGGGAGATGCAAGAGGGAAGAGATATGGGGATATATGTATATGTATAACTGATTCACTTTGTTATAAAGCAGAAACTAACACACCACTGTAAAGCAATTATACTCCAATAAAGATGTTAAAAAAAAAAAAAGAGAGAGAGAATGGTAAGAAATGTAAGAAGAACCTGTGAGATTCGGAGGTTGGAATTGCCAGGTCTTGTGCTTGGTAAAAATAAGGCACACAGTTAGATGTTGTTCTAAGTAAAATGATGAAACTTGTAAAGATTTCAAGAAAGACATTTATATGATGTGTTTGGGATATAAAAGGAATACTAAAGTTGATCTGTGCAGAATGGATTGGGTGGGGATAAATTAAAAATTTGAGAAACGGATTTGATAGCTAAAGGTGACAGCCACTTAGACATGGTGGTGGAGAGAAGTGTAAAAATTAATGAACACAAAGTTCAATTATGTAAATTTGGGGGACAGAAGGGGGAGCTCTCATGCCCTGCAATGACAGCAGAGCCCAACAGAAAGAATGACTCCTCTTCTTTCCTAGCAAAGATTCAGCCAATGTAAAACCATGTTCTTTTTCTTTACTGTAGCCGCCCCCCCCCAACTTCTTTAAAAGTGTTCTCCTTCCCTTGCTGTTCAGAGACTTTTGTGTGGCTTGACATCATTGCAGATCTCACATTGCAATTCTCTACTGATCCTGAATAAACCCATTTTGACTGGAGAAATATCTGACAGTCTATTTCAGGTCAACAGAGGAAAATGAATACAAATATATTTTGGAGGTATCATTAACCTAGATATTGAATTCACCAAGGAGATGATTAGGGCTGTTTAGAGGAAGACTGTGAACCAGGAATAAATATTTCTGAGAAGAATGGCAGCTCTCATGCACCTTTTCCCAAAATGATATGGTGTCAGAGAGGTAAATATCTCCTGCTCTTGTGTGTCACTAGGGAAATAACATCATCAAGGAATAGTACATATAAGTTAAAGAATGAGGTTAGGAGAATGTGTGAGAACAGTGTAAGGGATATTTTGGAATTTTCTAATCATGAAAAGGGAATTCAGAAGATAGAACTGGAAGTTTGTATGAAACTAAATGTTGATAAGTTTACTCAGGTTAATGACAATACTGACTCATATGTGTATAGCACTTGACTGTCAAGGAGACTTGTACTTTAAGCTATTCCTAAAGTAAACAGGAATACTAATGGAATTGGTCTTGGTGGAAATGTAGAATATAGTTTACTTCAAGAACCTCTGAGTAACCCATTAAAAATTGCATGGAAGTTTCACATAAGAATCATTTAGGAAATGATTATGGAGGGCCTTGAATGCTGAGGTAAAATACTTGCTTTAATCTTATGGATTATATTACATGTATGAGTATGAAGATGACTTTGTTTCCAAAACAGAACACACTCTCTGCTAACAGCTAGTTGGTGATCTTGAGCAAGACAGTACATGCTTAACAGTCAGTTTGTCTCTAAAACTGGTATGACAACTGATTTTATGTCAACTTGATACTATTGCTTAGAGACAAACATAAAATAAGTGTTTAGAAAGTATAAATGTAACTTGTTTTTGGTCTGCCCCCTCATTTTCACAATTGCTGAATGTTCAATACAGCAGTACTTCTTTCTACAAATTTTAGAAGCAACAGAGAAAGTTAGAGAGAGAGAGAGAGAGGGAGATGGAGAAAAAAACAGAGACAAAGAAAGAAGGACAGACAGAGACAGACAGAAAGAGATGGTATGGGCATAGGGGAGAGTCCTGTGGCACTTGGGAGCTCTTGGTGGCCAGTTCTTAGGAATATATATATTAGGTCTTGGTGGAAATGTATAATATAGTTTATTTCAAGAAGCTGTGGCACTTGGGAGCTCTTGGTGACCAGTTCTTAGGAATATATATATATATATATATATATTAGGAATATAAGAATTAGGAAGTCCTATATTTTAGGAATAAAGGAATTAGGAATATATATATATATATATTCCTAAGGACGACAGAATGATGAAGCCATACTGAAAGAAGCAAAGATGGAGAAGAGAGGGGACCTCATTTCTTTACAGTAGATCTCCAATCCCTCATCCTGTTGCTGAGAACTAGCTCCATTGCTAACCTTGCATTTTGCGAGATATCCCATTATTCTCCTGTTAAATTTCCCCCATTTTTCCTACAAGTTATTCAAATTGGGCTTCTGTAACTTGCAATCAAGAGAACCCCAATTCCAAAAGCATCACATTACACTTAGAATGAAATACAAAGTCTTTTCCTTGGCCTACTGACACCATCTGGTCCAGCCTTCCTTTCCCACCTCACATCTTTCCAGTTTCCTCTTTACTCTCTGTGGCAGAGCAGATCATCTCTGCTTTCCAGACCCTCAAAATTTGTGTTTGCCCTAGAGTCTCTACATGGTTCTTTGCACTTGGTCTAGAGTATTCAGTTTCCAGTCATTTCCTGGCTGGATCCTCTAGATAAATTAACTAGCAGGTCAGCAGATTAGGAGGCCTTTCTATGACCACCATTATAAAGTAGCTTTCACTTTATCACTCCCCATCACATTACTCTGTACTTTTAAAAATTATAATTTAAGCTTCATGATATTAGAGACATTTTAAGATTTATATATCACTGTTTCCATGTGACCTAGAGTATAGACCAAAATAAGTATTAAATATTTGTTCAGTGAGTAAATGATAAAAACATTATTATGGGTTTTATAAATATTTTAGCAAAAATATTACATAGCCATAGTTATTTTAAGAACTTTAAACAGTTGTAGTGTTCAAAACATATTAGAGTACAGAGGAATCAAAGTCACACATTAAAAATTGTTGCAATAATCAAAGCCTGAAATGATAATGATCCTATGTGGAAGAAATTAGTAAAGGCAGGAAAGGAAATAAAAGAAGTGATACTTTCCCAAGAAAGAGATAATTGGCTATGAAAAAGCACTTATTTTGTCTATATAGTTTTTTTTTAAAAAACAATTTTAAACTTGTTACTAATAGATGAGAATTTCTAGTTTTAAACAGATTCTTTATATATTCCTTTTAAACCAGAGCTTATAAGTTCTTAGTGCCAGGTGAGGAGAAGATGAGAAATAACTGTGCATTAATGATATAAAATGAAGGCATGCTGTGTCTTGTTTTCATAGAAAATCTCTAGTGATACAGCAGAATTTCCAGTTTGCATGCTTTTGCTTTGAACTGTGTAGACATCAGATGTGCACTGCATTTTAGAAGAGTCATTTTTTAATTGAAGAGGTAAACCAGATGGTCCATGTGTGTAGGCATGTAAGTAAAATGTGGAAGATCTAAACGTTATTTAAATTGAGTTCAAGGAATTACAAAGCCATTTTGTGGTACAGACGAACAGTGAGAAGACTAAAATCTATGAGCAAAATTAGAAAGGGATACAACATGAAAACAAGAAGTTTTCATGAGAAGTTTTAGAGTGTCCAGGTAACTGGTAAAGAGATCAGTAAAGAGAGAGTGGCATAAATGAGCACTTTGGAAAGCGAAAGAGTAGAGGTCACCCATAACAGTTACTAATATCCAAGAATTTGCAGTGGCCAGCCACTACTTCCTTTCTAGCAGAGAAACACTGTGCCTTATGGAGAGTGATAATGAACATGGAATCCTTGGAGAAAATCGCATATCTATTTGGTCAAAGAAATGGACATATAGTTCCCCCAAAAGTGGAGGGTTATGGAAATTCAATATATCAGAAGTCCCAGAGACTATGATGTCAGGGTGCTGGGTACAATATCTGCGGCATTTTTTACAGTTTGAGTTCAGACCCCTGCTCTGGTCCAATCTGATTCCTTGCCTTCTGTTTCCTTCCTTGCAGCAGACCCCTGGACTCATCCTGTTCCTTTCTCTTTAGTAATGTTTGACTCAACATCTCATGCTCCTACTCTATTTTTTACTGCTTCTGAAAAAAATGCACAGATAATTTTGTTTAAATTTTAGCTGCTAACTATTGTGTGAGAACACCTCTGTTCTTATTTCTGAGTCAGTTGCTCCCATCAGTCCCCTTAATTCTCCCCCAATACTGATAGACACATACACACTCAAATGCTTTCTTCTGATGCCATCTTAACAAACATTATGAAATCACTTCCTTCAGCTATTTGCCTCTTTGAAAATTGAGGGTGTAATGCAGGCAAAACAACACATAACTTCCAATCTTGGGTGGTTATTTTCAATGTTTTAGGATATCTCAACTTTGTGTAGCCTTTCCAAGATACAGGATTAATAGTAGCTAACACTTAGTAAAGTTCTTACTAAATGTCAGACACTGTAAAATATCCATTACATATATTTGTTTTTCTTAATTTTTATAGCATCCTTGTCAGGTAGCTTTTACTATTAACATTCTTTTTACACATAAGGAGACTGATAAATAGAAATTTAAGGCACAGGATAGAGGGAGGATTCAAACTCAGGGACATGGGTTGATTTCTTTATTATTATTATTATTCTTTTTTACCAGTATGCTATTGTAACAAACAGAACATAAAGACTTAAAAAAAAACTGAAATTGAATGTAGACAGAAGTTATATAAATCAGGGAAGGAATTGAGGATAGATCAACATTGGTAAGAAAGTTAACATGGTTATATCAGAAACACAAAGGGAATGACAGGGGCAGTCCATTTACCCAATCATTAATGTATTCTAAAATATTTTCTGTGGTTAAATTTAGAGCGATGTTGAAGAAGGAAAACCTTAAGTAATTTATTAGAGTAGCATGATATTTTTGAATTATCACTAAGAAGTTAATTTGGATTTTAGCAGAGAAAAAATAACCATCACCATCAAAATCACAACAGAAATATGTATATGGAAGATGCTGTTTCATAATAAATTTCAGGGGATTAGCCACACAAAACAGAAATGATGGATGTTGTGCATAATTTTAATGACTTTTGCTTTAGAAACCCTACAGGTATCTATTTATGTGGTAACAGTTAAAAATGGACATGTTTGACTTAGAGATTACTTGTTTGCTTTCCATTGAGAAATACAATCTCCAAAGTCAACTTGAGGATAAGGATATATAAAAATATTTTATCTGGATTATATTTCTAAAAATTGCATTTTGATTTCCAAATTTCATTAACAGATCTTTATAAATATCAAACCTCCCCCTTCCCAAGCAGTCAGAAATGAGATGTATAGTTAAAGACTGTTTTGATGCCAGTGGTGGAATAGAATCTGGTTAATTTGATTGAAAGTTCAGTCAGCCTGTGTTAAAACTATTAGATGGATAATGGCACAACTTTTTATGTACATAATGGAATGAGTTTGTATTATCAATAAAAAATTGAGCCTAATTTTGTCCTAAAGTAGTGTCTGCTTGTAAAAGAGGGTAGAGAAAGATAATATTTAAATAAACACAGAAAGTTATAGTTTTCAGAAAGTAAATTATTTGCCTTGATTTATAGTAACTGCAAATAACAAGTCTAAAAGAAGCATAAATGTTTTCATCATTTTATACAGTTTCTTGTTCTTATTTACAAGATAATTAAAAAATCATGAGGGAGCTTGTGAATTCTTTACTGACAATTATATTAATGAAAAAAGCAGAATTAGATTTTGTTTCTGAGAATGATAAATTGATCCGAGATCATTAGCTCTATATTAACAAGTGGTAGTAAAGATGTAGTTGCTATCTTCAGTACAATCTTTTTAGGTAGAAGATCTCATGTCTTACAAGAATAATTGTTGGCTTTCTGCTGACTTTGCCATGTCCTTGATTATGAAAAAGTAAGATCCCCTACATTGAGTTACTTTATGTGGTTTCTTAAAATATTACATTGCCACCTTGATTAGTAAGTAATCAAACTATTGTTTCCTGGTGATTATAATCATGCTTAATCAAGTGACCAAGTTTCTATTGATAATTCTTTTGATTTTTCCTCCTCAAGATCAAACTCTAAATTAAAAAAAAAAAAAAACCTAGTGTATCTTTCACTCTTAAAACTCTTTGATTTTCTCCAAGAGGCCCTTTGAGGTAATTTCAAACAATTATTTTTTCACAGTATAACAAGAAGTATACTAGATAATTTGATTTGTTTAGGATGCTTCATATTTCTCAATTAGATCCAACACAATTGTAAGACCTTCATGAGAAGTTATCAAATCAAAGGACTATTTTGTAAAATATTTTAGCATAAATGTTTCAGAGATTGTGCACTTGGAAAATTGGATTAAAATACCTTATACATGTCTTAACAACTTCAGTATAAAGAATAAGATCTTATCTTTAAAATGAAATGTAATCAAATTAATATGCAATAATTATCTATTTTATTCAAAAGAAAATTTTACTATCCTACATTCAGATATTGTTAGATACTATAAAAATTAACTACAACTTGATTATTTCACTATATATATATGTGTTGAGTCATCACATTGTACACCCTAACCTAACACAATGGTATATGTCAATTATATGTCAATAAAGCTGGAAAAAAAAACAAAGGAAAAAACCAAAAAGAAACAATAACAAACAAATTAACCACAACCACTTAGCCATATTACCAAACAAGAAGTTTCCACTTTCTTCTAATGTTTACCTGAAGGCTTAGCTATATAAACTACAGACTAAACTTTGTGTTTTCAACAAAGAAACACATTCTTGAGCCTCATGGAAAAGATGATATCAGGTAATTTCAATTAATGGTACTTCAAGAAATTGATTTATTAGCACAGATTTCAGAGCTTAAAGCTGGCATTGCTGAGACAACTCTAAAGAGTGTACCTACAAACAAAGTCAAGGACTTGGTTCCAGAAGCAGGCAACTGTATGAAAGCTGGTTAGTGGACACAGACTCAAAGGAGCAAGGATCATTTACTAATGAAATTTAATTGTAGTTATTTGTTTTGTAAAATCTTAGGTATTATTTTTAATTTCTCACGTTTATATGAGTAATTCATTCTTTCTTGTTAGTTTATCTTTAACCCTCAAGTTAATAGGCTCTCATTTTATAAATAGAAATAAAACATTTTAAAATGGAATCTAATTGCTACCAAACTTCAGAATTTAAAATCAAATAATTTTGATGAATCATCTAATTTTTCATGGCAATATAGTTATTCGAACAGGGCAAACAGGAAACATGCAGTGTGCAGTTGTGCAAAACAGGTTATTCCATATAGCATGACATTTGAGAAGTGTTCATTCACCTGTAATTATTTACAATAAGCTCACCAATAAGGAACAAGCCCTTTCAGGAAGAGTTGTCTGATACCTACCCTATATATTAAAATGCCTGAGTCCCATAAATTGTAATCAAGTTCATTTTCCGGCAAGTCAATGACTTGAACATATTTGGGGAAAAAATACAGAAAAATTCAACAAAATCTTCAGGTATCATAAAAGAAATCTCTGAAGAGATTCTTGGTTTTCTAGCTTCCAAAAGGAAGAGTAAACAAATCTTTTAAAATGTCCAATCCTGGACTACCTGGTGGCGCAGTGGTTGAGGGTCTGCCTGCCAATGCATGGGACATGGGTTCATGCCCAGTCTGGGAAGATGCCACATGCCACGGAGCGGCTGGGCCCGTGAGCCATGGCCACTGAGCCTGTGCTTCTGGGGCCTGTGCTCTGCAATGGGAGGGGCCACAATGGTGAGAGGCCTGCGTGGCACAAAAAAAAAAAAAAAAAGTCCAATCCTGTGTTCCTTCATAAAATTGAAAAAAAAAAAAAAAAACTCTGATGTCAATAGTTGTTAAATATTAAAAATTCAAGGAGGGCTTGTACATTTAATTGACACCACTTGCTACATCTAGGTAAATAGGGTAATACACATTAAAATGAGCATTTTTGTCATTAGGAATAATTTTAGAACACTTTTTATGATCAGAATTGGGGGATTGTTAATAAAAAATGAACCAAAATTTGGATATAAGCAAAAGAGAGCACAGTATAATACTTTTCAGTGTACTCCGTGGTCATTGTTAAAAGCATGCTCATTGATTAGTTCATTTTTTGGAGGGGGTGGATAATGTCCTATGTTTGAAATAGACATTTTCTATTAATTAATGGACAGAATCTGTGAATTTACATGCCAACTTGAAGACATAGACAAGGGTAGGTGCAAACAACTTCTGTCCAATCAAAACTATAATACCAAGGTTTCAGTTTTATTTCTCTGTAGGATATTACCAAAAATTTTGTATGTAACTTAATAATCTCTAATATTTGTTTCTAAAAGTATATATTATCCACTCTTTCAAAATTCTTTTGAATCATTATCAATGAGTTGAAAAAATATTTGACAGATGTTTATTCTATATTCCTACAATACACATGTTCTGAACTTTTTTGAAAATACACTTTGACAAGTCTAACTCTTTAGGACTTACTATTCAGTGATAAGTATATTTTCATTGAACATACTCTTTTTTTTTTTTTAATTTATATGATTGATGTGTTCAAGCATCACCAGGGCTGTCAGACCCCTTAGAAGAGTTAGAACTCTACCTGTTCTTTAGGCTTTATAGTCACTCACTTAGACTATGTGCCAGCATCTCTTAAGACAATTAACTATATGAAAAAGAGAATCTGTTTTTATTTTTTTAGAAATAACCATATAATTTATCAAAGCAAGACAACTAATATCTGCAAAGCCTAACTGTATTAGTTTCCTGTTGCTGTTGTAACAAATTACCACAAACTTAATGGCTTAAAACAATACAAATTTATTATCTTGCAGTCTAGTAGGTCAGAAGTTCAACATGGGTCTCACTGGGTTAAAATCAAAGTGTCGTCAGGGCCATGTTCCTTTTGGAAGCTCTAGAGGAGAATCGAGTTCCTGAACCTTACAATCTTCTAGAGGTTACACACATTCCTTGATTCATGGTCCCTTTCCTCCATCTTCAAAGCCACTTCTCACATTGCATGACTTCCCAAATTGTACTTCTTGTTTCCAGTTTTAAGGACCCTTCTGATTACATAGGTTTATCTGGTTAATCCAAGATAACTCCCTGTTTTAAGTTCAACCTTACTTCCATCCATAATGGTAATTCCCCTTTCTATGTAACATAACATATTCACAGATTCTGGGAATTAAGATGCAGGCAACCTTGGAGGGGAGGGGAATTATTTTACCTACTATACTAACTAAAATAAGAAGCTGAATAATTAACCCATGCAAAATAAAGGTGTCTTAGAAGTGTATTCCTTGGTAAAGCCAAGAATATTGATTGATTCACTCATTTTTTTAAATTTATTCACTCAGAGACAACGTATCATAGTAGAAAAAGCTGGGATATAGTAATCACAAAGAAAGAAAAATAGAGTTTGCATCCCATTTTGTTTCTCACAAGATGTGTAATGGTGGGGAATTATTTATGCTCTTTGAGGTTCTTTTCTCAAGTTTTTAATCAGAAAAGAATGAGAGCAATTAAACACACCTCAGCATGTTGTTCTGAGGACTAGGTATGATAATTAATATAAAGCTCTCACCAGGTGCCAAAGAAAATTAGTTTAAAAATGCCAGTTACAAGTAGTGTAGCATAGTGCCTGCCCTAAATAGATTTTTAGTAAGTGATGCTTATTCATTAACTAAATAATTTATTTAATCATTTATTTTTCAAAAAATATTTTAAGTTCCTGCTATTACTATGCAACACCAAAGCACACACAATGTATAGCACATGTTATTTCTAAAATATTGAAATAGCATTGATTCCAACTACAGGGGTGGGATAGGGAAGGTGGGAGGGAGGGAGACGCAAGAGGGAAGAGATATGGAGACATATGTATATGTATAACTGATTCACTTTGTTATAAAACAGAAACTAACACACCATCATAAAGCAATTATACTACAATAAAGATGTTTAAAAAATAAAAGAAAGTAAGCAAAACATAAATTTTGGCTAGGAGAACAACAACAAAATATAACATTGATTGGTATAACTGAAAAAAACAAAACACTGATGCTTTATTGTAGTTACCATTTATCAATTTATAGTCATAAGAAATTAGTCACAAAGACATTAAAAATTAGAAAAGTCCTATAGGAAAGTACTAAAATCTCTATTTTTCAGACTACTGAATTCTTTGTGAGGATAGTATTTTATTAGGTCTATTGTGAATTTTTTTTAAAAATGAGTTGCCAGGGCATCACGTGTCTCCAAATGATTTATAATTTTAACACCTACTTTGTATCCACATATTAGCCTCATAAAGGACTTTGCTATATTGTCAGTACTGTCTTTTAAAAACAAGCATTAATATAACTACTGGTACTATAAATTTACTTGTGGAAAATTTGACCTTATTTTACATGATAGATAAATTACCATTATACCATATATTTAATAGTTAAGGCTTTTATATGTGTTCAACATATTAAATTGCATTAAAGTATTTTATTATGAAATACAAAATTTTATTCAATTTCACAACTTATAGTTTAAATAATTTATATTTCCAAAAGTGGATACTATAGCATAGTTGTTCATTTTATGCAGAGTAAAAAAAAAAATTGGTTTTTAGCCTTGCTTAAAGAAAGTCCTATAATCTCTAGAAAAGCTACTTCTCTCAAAGTTGAATTCCAAATTCCTGAAAAGTACAAAATGTTTTTATTTTGACAAGGTGTTGAATATTTTAATATTTTTTAAAAAATTATATTATATCCTTTAAGCAGAGTATACGTCAAAGATTTTTTTTATCTTTCCTGATGAATAAACCATGGTTTACCAGATTGCACTATAACGCAATATAATTCTTATCTCTGGGCAGAGATATTTTCCTTTATTGAGAAGTTCCCAGTCACTATTTCTCTATTGTCTCAAAATCTTTTTGATTTAGTTGAAATTGTACTAGACTAGTACTCAAAAAAACAGAAGCCCAAATTGTCCATCAATAATTTTGGGGACATGCAGAAACTTACCTGATATTTTTAGGTCTCAATTTTCTCATTTATTATATAAAATTTTAATTCAATTTTCTCTATTATCTATGTAAACTTGCTCTTCTCTTCAAGAAAGCTTTTTGCATCAACCTCAGCATTCCTTGTCAAAACTCTTAGCACCTATAAATCACAGTTTCAGTGCATGAGGATCTCCTTTGTGGGGCAAGAAACTCATTAGAAGTTTCATCCCTATGGGTAGGTAACTGAGATTACTTGTGCTGTTAGGGAACAAGTACAGGATTTGCTTGGGATTATTTCTACACAATTTATATGTTTGGAACATTATGATAAGCAAGACACCCAGTTGTGTCTATTCTCAAAGACATTAAATCAGACAAGTAAGTAACCCTGACAAAAATGAGGAGGGACAGGTTTTATATTCTGTTCTCTAATTGACAAAAGCCACCTGATTAACAGACCCATATATGTCATATTCAGAGATGTAAAATTTTTTCCTGACTATCTGAAAGAGTGGTTCTCAATGAGGGGCAATATTTCTCTCAGCTGGGGACATTTGACAATGTCTGGAGACATTTTGTTTTTCAAGACTGTGGGGATGGCTGTCCTACTGACATTGAGCAGATGGAAAACAGGGTTGCTGCTAAACATCTTACAATGCATAGGACACAGCAAAGAATGATCTAGTCCAAAATGTCAATAGAGCCACTTTTAAGAAAACTTAATCAGAACAAATTCAAAAGTTTGATATTATCATATCTGTATTCTATTACACCACTCTGATTCTAATGGTATATTGGAATTGGCATATGCAAGAGAGTGTATCAGATAAGGTGTCCAAGCTAGAGACTTTAGTGGCCTGAACTAAAGATAATGTGATGTGGACAATTTTGGAGATCTTGGAGCAAAGCAATTAAATATACTTCATAATTAATTAGGTGAGGTCAGAGAGTCAGTGAAGTGTCTCTGTGACAACAGAATAAATGGTAAAGGAGATAAAGAGATTGTAGGAGAAGAAGCAAATTTAGGGAAGAAGATTTGGGGCGGTAATGGATTTTAGTAGATATTCTCAAATGTTAGGTAGAACTGTACATAACTCAATCTGATATAGATAATAATGTAATTTCTATGTGTATAACATTAAGTAGCCACTTGTAGATTACTTTTATCCTAAGGTAATTTTCTTTTTAAAAGTCATTTCATTCTCATTACAGTTTTGAAAGAAGAGAAGAAGTGCTTCTAAGAGGTTTTAAAGATGCCTGTTTTACTAAAAACCCAACTCATATCATTCAAATTGAGAAATGAACAAATAAGTGCATGACGGTTTTATATACCGTGAATCATTCAAAGAAGTTTGTGACACTTCCCTCTCCGCAAGTCATTTTTTCCCATGTTCTTTCCCAGGGCTTTTTAAAAAATTAATTTAAAAATAATCTTTAAATGTTTAAAACTGAACAGAAGTTGCAAGTGTAGTACAGAGTTTGTTTATATCCTACACCCAGCAACCCAAAATGATAATATCTTACATGACCATAGTACTTTGTCAATTTGATCTAGCTCAGGCTTTCATAAGCATATAAAGTGTTGTTGATAATAGAAAGGAAGATGTACAGGTAATGTTTTGTCTGATTCAGTTGAAGCATGATGCTGTTATTGTAATAAAATTAGAGCAATTTCAATTTACCTTTCAGATATCTCAGTATTTTCATTGGGTAACTGGGGCTCAGCAGCAAGGACAGAATTCAGCAATGAACTAAGAGAGCTATTTAATTCTTAACTTCATTCCTTTTGGATGTCCTATTCTCCTCAACAGTAAAATGTGTAAAAACTTGCTTGCCAAGTATCCTTAACATGTTGTTTGGAGGATGAAAACTGTGTTATTGACATATTTGGGATAAATAAATTCTAGCATGATGTTCACAGGTAAGGGCTGATGATTATAAGGTCTACCTTTCTTCACTGATTTATTATTTTATAGTAAATCTCCTTGAAATAAAGACAATAACACTTGAATAATCTTTATAAATCACTAGTTGAATATCCATAATAACATATGTTGTGTATTGTAATTCACATTTCATAGATGGAAGAATAAGTTATATGAGTTTCTCATGCTCATTAAATCAGAGTAATGAATCAAATTTCAAATGGACTCTTCATTTCTGCAGTAGATATGTCACAGAGGCAGAAATAGAGCCAGGCAAGTAAAGTGAGTGAGGCTAGTTGCCTTGGGTAAAAAATGTAATGGGACACTAAAATCTCAGTAATCAATATCTTAATGCAATATTTTTAAAGTAAAAATTAAAATGAAATATCCATAATTTATAAATATCAAAATTTTAAATAAAGACATGTCTTATTGAATTTTCCTTTTGCCTCAGTGTACTATATGCCTCTGCATGGCACTGAATGTGTGGTTTAGCATATTGGGCTCTAGAGTTGTGAAGCCTGAGCACATATTCTTGCACATACTTATGGTATAATAAGCATATAACTTCACCTCTTTAAGCTCAGATTTTTCCTACCTATAAGATATTTATAACATTATTGCTTGCTTGATAGGTTTTATGACAGGATTAAAGAGACAATGTACCTGGCACATTTTATGACAATTTATAAATGTTCAATACATTACATAGTTTCTAGCTCTTATTTATTGCTGTAGTTAAATACAGCATTACAGACCATATATGAATATAAATGTAATGCAATATATATATAAATAAATGCAAGCACACAACACATACATCACAGAATCTTGGAAATGTTTCAAAATAAGAAAATTAGTGAAATGTATTTATAGGGTTTTAGATTAAAGACTGGACGATTTTAAGGACAGTCAAAAAGAGAAAGAAATTTTTTGAAATGGTCAGAGTTTGACATAATATCTTTGGATTGGGGATCACAGGGAAGAAAAAGCCTAGATGTGAATCTTGGTGAGCATGTTGTTAAACCTAACAAATATGATATTAGTTGTTTTATATACCTATCTTCCAGGAACAGTCATTTCCTAGAGCAACTTGATGTTATTTTTCATCACTATTAGCATTGTTTGACACAGAGACAGGAAATATTTTGTTGCCTTCATTTTTCTTTCTTTCTCTCTCTCTATACACACACTTACACAAGAGTGTGTTTATAAATGTATTATACACACAGGTAATAAATAGAGGAAATGTTTTCAACTGAACTATAAAGTAATTTAAATTTGGTAGTTACTAATGTGTTTGCTGCTAGACGTTAATTTAAAATCACCACTGTAGTGCTAGGGACTCTGCTGGCAGTCACGCTCTGATCCTCTTTGGGTTGGGTCCCCATAGTTTCAGCAACTTCCTTTGAATAGTTATTCTGTCTCTTCAGATAAAATTACATTTATTGTACCTTATCAATTTTAATCCAAACTCAATTCACTGTGATCTGTGATATCTGAGATATTTTTTAAAAATTCGTTAAGAAATATGTTTCTAAAACACATCAACAAACAACTGTCTGTGAAACACAGGGTAATTTACAGAGTCATTGGTGAATGTTTATGAATGTGCTTTTTGTAGTTAGCTAGTATATTTTTAGAAAACAACTGCTTAATTGGAATTTTATTGTGTTCTTTCAAGGGCTATTTCTTAAACCAAAATCAGCAGGATTTTTTTTTTCTTTTAAAAATACCAATAGCCATCTAACTGAAACAGCAAGGCAAGTGACATGTAGGAAATATATGTTGTGTAGGGAAACTTGACCCCTAGGAGACCAAGTTTGGGTTTCTTGAAAAGTCTATTTTCAACAGGAACTCATATGTTGCCATTGAGCTATAGAATAAGGATGTTAAAAGATAATACTATTTATGCTAATGTATGCTTTTGCTTTAATACATTTATATTTTTAAATGGCTTATAATTGCATTACTGAAACTACAATAAAGTGAAGAAAAGAAAAAAAATAATATAAATTAGATTAAAGGTCTTGACAGTGTTAGAGTTTTGTTTTCTTCCTGTTTTTTGTGAAGACTGGTATACAGCTCTTTTTTGTTAACTGTCAATATCTGAAAGGCATAAGAAAGAGTAAAAAATTCATACATTAGTATGCCTTTCTTTTGTTATTGCAATTCATAACATTCCCATTATTGGTAAACATAGGTGATTGGAGATGCATAAATCTTCATCAGATCACATAATATACAATAGAAAAAGGGAGAAATCGATCTCACAACATGACCAAAAGTAACAGCACTTAAGCTAATCAAAGTAAAATGTCCTTTTAATTCTGACTTTCCTATTTGTGGTCATCCTGAGAAAAGTGATACTATATTGACAAAAGGCAAAACATATACATAAAGGACTTAGAGAAAGATGAATTTATTACTGTGGTATGCCTACATGATATTGATCAAATCAAATACATAAAGCACAATAGTCAGATTCTAGAACTTTGATAGAAGTGTTTCCCAGACCACTTTTCTAATTGAACATTAAATAACAGGAACTAATTGTATTATATATAGAAAGTGATTTCAGTTATTAAAAGAGAAGTACTCTCGAGAGCATTTGATATGTTTCCTAGTGTGACACAGGTTGTATTTTTAAGTCCTACAATTATTGATTTGCATTCTTGCAGGTGGGTGAAAGGCAAACATTTCTTTCTTTCATGGCAGTAATGAGAATACATAACAGCACTAAGCAATACACAATGAAGACAGGAAAAAGGAGGAACAAGGAGAGAAATGATGTAAGAGAAAAGGAAAGGGCAGAGGATAAACAGAGCTCAAGTCATTTGTTATCTATTTATATGTATTTAAAGACCATAAGCTTAATATTGTGAACTATATCTAGACCATAAATAGCACTATAGTGCATGTAGGTATATAGTTCATATAAAATAATGTGTGCTATCATCAAAACAGGACATCTTGAAATGTTATTTTTCTCACTTTTTTAGTCTCTTCATATTAACATTCAAAAATTTTCACATAACTCATTAAACTTTATCAAATAGCAATTTTTGTTTCAATATCAAGAAAAGATAGCCTCCCATATGTATTATTTTCTTTTTCTCCAGTTTTTGAGATATAATTGGTGTATGGTTGTATAAGTTTAAGTTGTACAGCATAATTATTTGACTTACACACATCATCAAATGATAATCACAATGTTTAGTGTAAATCCAATATTTATATAGATATAACACTAAAGAAATAGAAAAAACATTTTACTTGTGATGAGAACTCTTAGGACTTACTTTCTTAATAATTTTCATATATAAACTACTGCAGTGTTAATTGTATTTATCATGTTATGTTTTACATCTTTAGAATCTATTTGTCTTATAACTGGAAGTTTGCTCATTTTTACTACCTTCATCCAATTCACCCTTCCCCCAACTCCCACCCCTGTTCATAACAAATTTGACCTATTTTTTTCTAAGAGTTTGTTTGATTTTTTGTTTGTTTTTAAATTATAATTACTTACAACACTATGTTAGTTACTGGTACAAAACGTACCTTTCTATACCTTTCAAAATGATCACCACGATAATTCTAGTTGTCATCTGTCACCATACAAAAATATTATGTAATTACTGATTATATTCCCTATGCTGTACATTTCACATATGTGGCTCATTTATGATGTAACTGAAAGTTTGTACCTCTTAATCTCCCTCAACAAATTTTCTCCTTGCCCCACTACCCTCTCCTCTGGCAACCACCAATTTGTCTTTTGTATCTATAACTCTGTTTCTGTTTTGTTATGTTTGTTCATTTGTTTTGTTTTTTAGATTCCACATGTAAGTGAAATCATAGAGTATTTGTGTTTCCCTATCTGATCTATTTAACTTAGTATAATATCTTCTAGGTCCATCCATGTTGTTGCAAATGACAAGATTTTATTCTTTTTATTCTTTTTTATGGCTGACTAATATTTCATTTTATATATATATATATCTTCTGTATCCATTCATATATCAATGGATGCTTAAGTTGCTTCCATGTCTTGGCTATTGTAAATAGTGCTGCAATGAACATAGGGGTGCATGTAACTATTCAAATCAGTGTTTTTATTTTCTTCAGGTAAATACCAAAGAGTGGGATTGCTGGATTGTATGGTCGTTATTTAATTTTTTTGAAGAATCTCCATACTGTTTTCCATAGTGGCTGCACCAATTTACATTCCCATCAACAGTGCACAAGAGTTCACTTTTCTCCACATCCTCACTAGCATTGTTATTTGTTTTCTTTTTGATAATAGCCATTTTGACAAGTGTGAGGTAATATCTCATTGTGGTTTTGATTGGAATTTTCCTGATTGTTATTGATGTTGAGCATCTGTTGACCATCTCTATACCTTCTTTGGAAAAATGTCTATTCAGGTTCTCTGCCCATTTTTTAATTGGGTTATGTGTTTTTTTGTTGTTGAGTTGTATAAATTCTCTGTATATTTTGGATATTAACCCCTTATCAGATATATTGTTTACAAATATCTTCTCTTGCTCAGTAGGTGACCTTTTCATTTTGTTGATGGTTTCCTTCACTGTGCAAAATCTTTTTGGTTTGGCATAGTCCCATTTGTTTATTTTTGCTTTTGTTTCCCTTACTTAAGGAGGAGTATTCAAAAAAAATATTACCAAGACCAACATTAAAGAGCCTACTGTCTGTGTTCCTTTTTAGAAATCTTATGAATTCAGGTGTTACATTTAAATATTTAATCGTTCTGAATTTATTTTTGCACATGGTGTGAGAAAGTAATCCAGTTTGATTCTTTTGTATGTAACTGTCCAGTTTTCCCAAACGTTTATTGAAAAGGCTGTCTTTTCCCCATCGTATATTCTTGCCTTCTTTGCCATAGATTAAATGACGATCTAAGCATGGATTCATTTCTGGCCTTTCTATTCTGTTTCACTGATCTATGTGTCTGTTTTTGTGTCATTCCATACTATAGCTTTGTAGTATATTTTGAAATAAAGGAGAATAATAATCCAGTATTGTTCTTCTTTCTCAAGATTATTTTAGTTTTTGGGGATCTTTTATGTTTCTATACAGACTTTAGAATTATTGTTGTAGTTCTATGAAAAATGCTATTTGGTAATTTCATAGGGGCTGCATTGAATCTATAGATTGCCTTGGGTAGTATGGTCATTTTAACAATATGGATTCTGCCAGTCCATGAACACAGTATAACTTTCCATCTGTTTGTGTCATCTTTAATTTCTTTCAGCAGTTTCTTATCTTTTTCTGAGTATAGGTCTTTTACCTCCTTTGTCAGATTTTTCCTAGTTATTTTATTCTTTTTGATGTGATTGTAAATGGAATTTTTTCTTAATCTCTCTATTTGATAGTTCATTGCTAGTGTAAAGAAATGCAACAGACTTCTATATATTAATTTTGTATCCTGAAACTTTACTGAATTCATTGATGAGTTCTAGTGATTTTTTAATGGTGTCTTTAGGATTTTTAGGTATTGTTTCATGTTATCTGCAAACAGTGACAGTTTTAATTCTTTCTTTCCAATTTGTATGCTTTTTATTTTTTTTTTGTGACCTAGCATGTGATTTATCCTGGAGATGGCTCCATGTGCACTTGAATGTATATTCTACTGTTTTGAGATGGAATGTTCTGTGTGTATGTGTTAAGTTCATCTGTTCTAATGTGTAATTTAAGGTCAGTGTTTCACTGTTTTTCTGTCTGGATGATTTGTCCATTGATATAAGTGGAATGTTAAAGTTCTCTACTATTATTCAATTACTCTAAATTTCTCCCTTCATGTCTGTTAATATTTGCCTTATATATTTAGGTGCTCCTATGTTGGGTTGATATTAAATTTACAATTGATATATCTTCTTGAACTGAACTGGATCCTTCATCATTATGTAATGTCCTTCTCTGTCTCTTGTTACAGTCTTCATTTTAATGTCTATTTTTTATGTATAAGTATTGCTATCCTTCTTTCCTTTCATTTCTATTTGCTTGGAATACCTGTTTTTCCATTTTCTCACTTTCAGTCAGTATATGTTTGTCTTTAGTTCTGAAATGATTCTCTTGTACATAGATCTGCTAGTTTTTGTATCAATTAAGCCACTCTATTTTTTGTTTGTTTATTTGGAACATTTAGTCCACTTACATTTAAAATTATTACTGATAGGTATATACTTATTACCATTTTGCTCATTGTTTTGGAGTTGTTTTTGTACTTCTTTTAGTTCTTTTCTTCTTTTGCTCTCATCCCTTGTAATTTGATGATTACCTTTAGTGTTATGTTTGGATTTCTTTCTCTGTTTTGTGTTTGTATCTATTATAAATTTTTGGTTTGTGGTTACCAAGAGGTTTATATAAAGCAATTATATATGCATATGATTGTTTTAAGTTGATGATCTGTTCATTTCAAACCCATTTTAACAACCCTGCATTTTTACCTCCCACCCCACATTTACTATTTTTGTGATGTATTATTTTACATCATTTTGTTTTGTATATCCCTTAACTACTTATTGTGGATATAGATGATTGTACTACTTTTGTCTTTTAACCTTCCTACTAGTTTTATAAATGGTTTATCTGCTACCTTCACTGTATATTTGCTTTACCAATGAGATTTTTACTTTCACAATTTTTATATTTCTACTTTTGGTTTTTTCTCTTCTGCTTAGATAAGTCCCTTTAATATTTCTTGTAAAGCTGGTCTCTTGGTGCTGAATTATTCTAACTTTTCTTATTTTTAAAACTTTTTTTTTCTTATTTTTAAAACTTTTGATCTCTCCTTCAGTTGTGAATGAAACCCTTACCAGTAGTGTACACTTGGTTTTAGATGTTTCCCTATAATCACTTCATGCCACTCCCTTCTAACCTACAGAGTTTCTGCTGAATAGCTTAGCTGATAGCCTTATGAGAGTTCCCTTATACATAACTTGTTGCTTTTTCCTTGTTGCTTTCAATATTCTCTCTTTATCTTTAATTTTTGCCATTTTAATTACAATGTGTCTTGGTGTGGTCCACTTTGTGTTGATCCTGTTTCAGACTCTCTGTGCCTGGACTTGAATATCTGTTTTCTTTCACACGTTAGGGAAATTTTCAGCTATAATATCTTCAAAAATATTCTCTACCCCTTTATCTCTCTCTTCTCTTTCTGGGGCCCCTATAATGAAAATGTTAGTATACATAATGTTGTCCCTTAGGTCTCTTAAACTATTCTCTTTATTTTTTAATTTCTATTCTATTCCACTACTGTTTGTTCCAGATTATTGATCCATTTCTCTGTATCATCTGATCTACTGTTGATTCCTTCCTGTTTTTTTGTTTGTTTGTTTTGTTTTGTTTTGTATTGTTTCGTTTTTAGTTATTGTATTCATCAACTTTGTTTGGTTCTTCTTTATATTTTCTAACTCTTTGTTAGAAACTTCTAACATCTCACTGTGTTCATCCATTCTTCTCCTGAGTTCTTTGAGCATCTTTGTACTCATTAACTTGAACTCTGAATTGGGTAGGTTGCTTATCTCTACTTCACTTAGTCCTCCTGGGATTTTTTCTTGTTCCTTTCTTTGGTACACATTCCTCTGGCACCTCATATTACCTAAGTTGCTTTTTATATTTCTATGTATTCGATTGGCTGTTTCCATATCCCAACTTGGAGAAGTGGTCTTACATTGACTATGTTCTATGGGGCGCAGCAGTGCATATAGCTCTGGTCACCAAACTATATGCCATAGAGTTTTTTCTCTATGTGAGTTTATGGGCCTTCTGTTGTGCTGGGCTGACTACTTTGGGTATGCTGGTAGATGTGGCTGGCTCCTAGTCTGGTTGATTGCCAGGCCCTGTCTTGTACAGAGGTTGCTGGCTCCTGTTGGACAAGGCTGGGTTCTGGCATGGCTTGCTGCATAGCCAGGTGAGTCCCTGTCATGGTGCTTGCCAAGTGGTAGGTGGGACCAGGTCATGAGACCTCTAGCTACAGAGCCCCAAGGGGTGTCCAGTGCTAGTGTTGGCCTACTAGTGGGCAACACTGGGTCCTGGGGGGGCTGGATGCAGGTCTGTTGGTCCTGAAGCTAGTATCAACTCACTGGTGGGTGCAGTCCTTTCCTAAATCAGCTTACTGTGGGGCCCATGTTATCCCAGTGATGACACTCTGGTGGGTGGATCTGGATCCTGGAGCTGTTTCAGGGTCCCAAGGTGTCCCAGAGCTGGCTTAGGTTTGCTGGTTTGTAGAGCCAGACCCCAATGTGTCTAGGGGATTATGCCAGCACATTGATGGGCAGAAATGTGTCCTGGTCTTTGGTTGCAGGGTCTGGAGGTTCTGAAGCTAATGTCTACCCAACAGTGAGTGAGTCTGAGTGCTAGCCTACTGCTGGAAAGACCTTGGGACCCAAGTCTTTGGTTCCAGGGACCTGGTAATCCTGGAGTTGGTGTTCAGCTCCAGGTAAGCAGGGCTGGGGCCTGCCCCCTGGTGGGTGAACTTGGGGCTGACTCATGGTTGATGTCAGGTTTTGGGCCCTTTGATGTGTTGAGCCATGTCCCAGGTCACTGGTAAGGAGGATCAGGGGACCCTAGGGCAGCAGGCCTGCTGGTAGATGGGACTGTGTCCCTGCCCAGGTAGCTGCTTGGCCTGTGGCATCCTGTACTGGTGCCATCTGACTTGTGGTCAGGGCCATGTCCTGTCAATAATCAGTTAGAGGAAGGATTCCAAAATGCTGCTTGCCAGCATCAGTATCCTCATGATGGGGTGAACTCCTAGAAATGTCTGCAATCAGCATCTAAGTCCCCAGGGTGAGTCCCAATTGTCTTCTCTTCTATCTATGAGGCTCTCCAAGATCATCAAGTAGGCCTGACCCAAGCTCCTTTCAAATTACTGCTGCTGCCCTGCATCCCATGTGAGACTTTATGTGTGCCCTTTAAGAGAGGAGTCTCTATTTCCCACATCTTTTTTGCTCTACTAAAAGTAAACTCCACTGTCTTTCAAAGTCAAATGTTCTGGGAGCTCATCTTCCTGGTGTGGGAATGCCAACCTGGGGAGAACTCTGTGGGTCTTGGACCCCTTGCTCCTTGGGGATGACCTCTTCAATTGCAATTATCTTTGTAGGTCATCTTCCTGGGGGTGTAGGTCTTGTCTATATTACATCTCCGTCCCTTCTCCCCATATCATTGTGTTTTCTTTTTATCGTTACTGTAGAAGATCTTTTCTACTATTTTTCAGACTGTTCTCATCAATTATTGGTCTGTAAACAGTTGTAATTTTGGTGTGCCTGTGGGAGGAGGTGAGCTCAGGGTCTTCCTCCTTTGCCATCTTGGCCACTCCCCAAACTGTATGTATTATTTTTCAGTCTCCCATAAGAGATAAGTTCTGACCACAAATTATTCTGGGATTCACAATGGCAAAATAGAGAAAAGTTTTAGATTGCCTTGAATTCAAGTTACAGGATATTGGAGCTAAACCAGTAATGGCCTTCAAGAAATACAAATTCTCCTTGTTGAATTGGAAGGCACTTGACATTATGCAGGCCTGTGGGGTCATTTAAACTTGGAATTTACCCTATTGAAATGGATATCTTCCTTAAACAATTGTAAAAATTGTTTGGTTTTTGTTTTTTTGGGAAATGCTTTAGATTTGGGTGGGAAACAGAATCCAAAAAGAAACAATTTAAAAGGAAATTTGAACAGATTACTGAACATGAAAGGATGTTTTACTAAAGACTTTTCTAGGGAATACAAACTCTATCTTCCAGAAAGCAGCAATGCTCATAGATATCCTATGACTTTATTTATATGACCCTCTGGGAAAGGAAACACTAAAATAAAAGAAATCTGGACAGTGATTGTAGGGGCTGAAAGTAGGGAAAGGGATTACAATGAGGCAACAAGGAAATATTTGGAGGTCAAAGATATATCAAATATCTTGAATTTGACATTATTGTCACAACTCACAGAACTCTACATCAAAAACACAAAAAGGGTAAACTTTGTTCTATGTAAATTATGCAATATGAAAATGACTTTAGAAGTTTTTGAAAACTTATATCATGATAACAAATATCAAACAAATATTGAACCCTGATTAGTGATATGTATGCTAAAGCATTTAGGCTGAAGTATATTGACGTCTGCATGATATTTTACAATGCACCAAAAAGCTAAGATGAGTTGAAGGATGGTGGGAGGATAGAGAGATGTCAGACAGGTATGTGTTAAAGCAAATACAGAAAAATATTAACTTTTTACTCTACAATTCTCTCAAATTTTCTGTATATTGGAAAATTTTCAAAATAAAATATCGAGGAAAACTACACACACATATTTGTAAATGTATGGGAAAAGTTTCAGAATCACAGTGCAATCACACACCAAAATATTTACAATGTTTTCTCCTAGGTAATGGGAATGGTATGTTGATAACATGTGGTAAATGGATGGCAAGTTTTGCTTTATAAACTTTCAAGTTTTTTGATTTTCTTACATGCCTCTATATTTTATAATTTTAAATGCAAAGAAATAAATAAATGGGATGGTAATGATATACTGGTAATTTTACATATATATATATATATTTTTTTTTTTTTGCTCACATGAACATTCTGTTATGCCATGTCTCCAGATTCCAGTCTTATGTAATTTATCTGTGGGTATTAATAGATAATCATATGCATGTGGAATTATAAGGACAGAAAGTGTCAATGTCAGCATCAGCCTACAACATACACTCCATTAAGTATTAACAGTGTCCCTTGGAGTAGTGAACCCAAGGCTGGAAATAACAGCATGGTAGTTTAAAAAATAAATCATGCCTGTCTTTAAAGCTTCCTCAACTGTCTCATAAGAAGTGGAGGTAACCAAGCCAATGCAAGTCAGATATCTCTGGCATCATTGACCTTACTACATGTAACAGTATTTCAATACTTATCAAACTATATAAATTTCAAAACATGTGTTAATGATTATCTTGTTGGTCAACTACGAGTGGTCACTTTGTGTGACATATGGATTCATCAGTCAAAACAATAATAGGTAGGGCCATTTTGACCAAATTAAAGTAAAACTTGTGATTTTCTTTCACATGGATATTCAAGCATATAGATTTGTGGAGGATTGAAGGGAT
Organism: Orcinus orca; assembly: GCF_937001465.1. Taxonomy (NCBI): domain Eukaryota; kingdom Metazoa; phylum Chordata; class Mammalia; order Artiodactyla; family Delphinidae; genus Orcinus; species Orcinus orca. The sequence goes on along the minus strand of NC_064576.1, from coordinate 41,328,139 downwards.
AGTTCTTAACTTTTAATTGTTATATGATAATAAAAATCTTCCCAAGTCCATATAAGAAAGGAACTGAGCTAGGGTAGGGACTGGGTGCTAGGGTCAGAAGAAAGTTGAAAAAATAAAAGAACATGTAATAGTAATATATTTTTAACAACATAATTATGAGTCTGATTAAAATCTTCTATCAGTTATTTTGCACTTAAAATGATCAAAATATAGGCTATAGACATGGTACTGGGTAAATTCTCTCCTACTTCATCCTCTCCTCATCTCTAGTCATCCTCTCTATGTTTTTCTAAGATCTAGCCCCATTGCACTTTTGCTCAATGTTCAAGCACACAAAGTTTTCTCCTGTTCCAGAATAATACTCATATTTGTTTTAGTCCTCTTTTAGATCTATTATAAACTTTTTTATAGAAAACCTAAATATGATTTAGCTTCCCTTGAATTTATTCTTTCAGAATATCATATGCTTCCTTCATATAACTTACTATAATTGGTAATTATATTTTTGATGTATTCAATTGTTAACCAACTTTTTCTTGATTGTGAACTCTAGAAACTATGAACATGATTCCTCTGTTCACTACCACTCAGTCATTGACACACACAAGGACTACTGCCTTGTAAACACCCAATAAATGTCTGTTTATGGATGAGTATTCTAAATTACTTATGTAAATGCCATCTCCTTATTGAAGTAGATACTATCTTGTTATGTGTTCAATGCCAGGAATTCCTAGCACAGTATTTTACATATGATCTTAACATATGAAAGTTGGAAACAGTTAAGAACAGCGAATAATCATCAATTAATCAATATTTATTGAACCCCTATTAGGTGACTGACACTGGGTTAATTATTACATTTGTGGATCTCAGTTTTCTGTTCTGTAAAATTAAACTGTTGTGCTATGGAAGATCAAAGTTTTTTAGGAACTTACATTTCTAACTTTGAAAATATTCTACTTAGGATTTCCCTGGTGGTTCAGTGGTTAAGACTCCATGCTTCCACAGCAGGTGGCAAGGGTTCAACCCCTGGTTGGGTAATTAAGATCCACATGATGCACGACACGGCCAAAAAATAAGTACATAAAATGAAATAAAATATTCTTCTTACCTATTAATGCCAGCTCTAAAAATTTGGGAAAAAAATTAAGTGTCTTACACACTACCTTCCTTCAAGGGACTGGTTATATAGAGGTTAAATAGTACCAGGCAATCTTAATTTTACCACAAAAGGTTGCAGCAAATTCTCAAATTTGAGAGAAAAATGCCTGAATAATATTGAGCATATAAATTTGATATTGAAAAAAATATATGTCTTTTGACTAGACTTCACAGAGGCTTCTTTAAAAATTAAAATTGGTGCTTCCCTGGTGGCGCATTGGTTGAGAGTCTGTCTGCTGATGCAGGGGACGCGGGTTCGTGCCCCGGTCCGGGAAGATCCCACATGCCAAGTAGCGGCTGGGTCCATGAGAGCCATGGTCGCTGAGCCTGTGCATCTAGAGCCTGTGCTCCGCAACGGGAGAGGTCACAACAGTGAGAGGCCTGCGTACCGCAAAAAAAAAAAAAAAAAAAAATTAAAATTTGTAGAACTGATATTTCTATGTCAAAAGATTTCTGAGATAATCAAGGTAGTTTTCTAAGTGAAACAGAAAAAGAATTCTGATTGATAAGCTCATGTTTTCTGTAAAAGCATTTGTGTGATACCAATTTTATACCAGATATAATATTGTTTGATGATATTGAGCTATCATTTACACAACTATTATCATTCAAATTTTAAGTTGATACTCCATATTTTTATTCCAAACTTAACCCAACAGGAAGCCATAAGGAATGATATATTGAGAAATATGATGTATTGTTTCCTTAGAGTGAAAGTAATAGATCATTTCCAAAATGAGAAAAGACAAAATTAATAGAATACATCTTGACACATTTTATTCAAAATTGAACACCTTTACATATCAGCATTCATGATGGCATTCCAAAGATAAAAATAATGTCTTACTTGAAGGTCAAAATAAAAGATAAGAGAAACTCAGGCTCATTAACATCTCAGAACATTTCTGGGGCTGATTTAATTAAAGATCATGGAATAATTTGTACACTGTTCCTCAAAGATAGACTTTTATAGAAACCCTCATCTATTTTTAGCCTTTATTGGTATATGCAAGTTTAATTCTGTATATGTAAAATTTTTCATGTGCTAAAGAATATCATATATACAAATCAATAAGTGGTAAATGATTTAAAATATGATATCAAATGTTATATTTGTAAATATATCAATATGTATTCTTACATATAACTCAAAATCTTAAATATCTTAAACAGAAGACAGATCCTATGGCAGAAATATTTAATTTCAATAGCCATTCCAGATTACAATATTTGACTGCTTGGATTCATTTGGATCTTTTGGACCTAGGATCTGCTTGGATTTGGACCTAGGAAAAAAAATTTCCTTTTCCTAATACCATATTTTTTTTTTCCATATAGAGAATGCTATATAGAAAGTTATATCGAAAGATAAATGAGGGCTTCCCTGGTAGCGCAGTGGTTGAGAGTCCACCTGCCGATGCAGGGGACACGGGTTCGTGCCCCGATCCGGGAGGATCCCACATGCTGCGGAGCGGCCGGGCCCGTGAGCCATGGCCGCTGAGCCTGCGCGTCCGGAGCCTATGCTCTGCAACGGGAGAGGCCACAACAGTGAGAGGCCCGCGTACTCGCCCCCCCCAAAAAAAATGATAAATGGTTAGCTTCAATTCCTACACTGTACAACATATAAACAAATTCTTAATAGAGTTAGCAAATATTATTAGGTCCCTCTTATGCTTATGCCACATCCTTAATGTTCCTTTCTTTCCTTTAGTGGAGACAAACCTGCAAGACAATGAATTTAGTAATAGAGGGGAAATATGTGAAGGTTTTATTAGCAATCTTCCCCAGATTATCTCCTTTATGAGATCTGAAATTTCTAATCCTGCTGTGTTCTGTTGAGAGTGTGGTGAAGACAATGAAGCATGGTAGGCCTGATAGAAAGATGGTGGAGAAAGAGATTATTAATCTGAAACTGATGTTTTCAAGTATGCTTAGCTCTCTTTACTCCTTCTAAAAACTAGGATGCATATTGTCAACAAGACAGGTGATTATGCAATATTTTAAAATAACAAGTAAAATATTCTTTTTCTTCTTAGATCATGATTCCATGAGCAATTATACCTCCTCTACTTTGTAAACTTGTCCAGGTGTTCTTTCAGAGGTTCATCTGAAGAGATTCACCTGCGTAGTCTCACCTGTGCCATGGGTCATTTCTCAAAGGTCAAGTCCTATTTTATAAACAGACATTCATTTGTGGAGTTCACAAGGTTTTAAAAAATTGAAGAATCCTTCATACAGGCAGAACTCAAGGGCAGAGTGATCAGTATCTAAATATTCCTTGCAATCACATTTGATAGGAAAGAAAACTCCTTTAGCTTAATCTGTTTCCTAGAGTTCTGAAATTTCTATTTCATTGCAATAAAAGACTATATAAATTAATATAAGCACAATGTGGCTGAGATAAGCAGACATTTCTAATGTTGGGTAAGCTCCAGAACAAGGACAGCGTATAAGAAAGGAAGGATGCTGAGGATGAAAGCAGTTGGTATTAAGGTTTCAAACTGAAGCATTGCTCTTAAAAGCTTGACGCTGACATCTATCCATATCTGATGACAAAAGCATAAGCTAGAGAAAGGCCACCATTTTTTGGTTCTATTACAGGGATTAATTAAAATATACAAACACAAGAAAAATCTCGAGACCCAATAGAAGCCTGGCTCTTTTATTATTGTTTTATTATAGAAGTAGAATGTACATATGCATGTATGCATAACTGAATCACTTTGTTGTGACCCTGAAACTAACACAACATTGTAAATCAACTATACCTCAGCAAAAAAATTATACCTATTACTTAAAAAATTATGAAGGACAGCTGATTAGCAACTGTAATTTTCTCTGCAATCTTAATTTTCCTTAGCTATATAAGATAAAATATTCAGTTTCTGGAAATTAGAGGTTGAACATCTGTGAGGGTAAATATTCTGCCTACAGGTATGTTTTGAAAAATTTAGATAATGGAGGCGATAACTAACATTTAGAGTAGTAAGGAAAAGCTATGTAAAAAACATGAAATTTATGCTATTCTTTGATATGTGTGTAAGATACAGGACAAAAACTACTGGAAATCTTGAGATTACCGAGTAAGAAAATCTTTATATTTCTACATTATTAGTTCCAATAATGTCAGGACTTGCAGCTACTCCATGAACCATAAAGATAAATGTTATAGGGCTTCCCTGGTGGTGCAGTGGTTGAGAGTCCGCCTGCCAATGCAGGGGACACGGGTTCATGCCCCGGTCCGGGAGGATCCCACATGCAACGTAGCGGCTGGGCCCGTGAGCCATGGCCGCTGAGCCTGCGCGTCTGGAGCCTGTGCTCCGCAACGGGAGAGGCCGCAGCAGTGAGAAGCCCACAAAAGAAGATAAATGTTATATATTCATGTTTTTTATACTATCAGGCCTAAGTTAATCAAATAGTTATTGAGGACAGTGTTTTGTTTTTTTTTAATGTGTTAAGGTCAGCACAACTTTTGGCAGATCTCTTAAAAAGTATTCTAATCCAAGACTGTAAAATGTACATTTTTTTAATTATAAAGACATAATAGTACTGAAAACATATTCAGACAAGCATATAATTCAGTATGGCTGAATTTTATTTGCAACAAAATTCCATTATTTCTGCTAATTTATAGTATTTTAATTCCTTAAAAATTCATAGAGTTCAATAAAATGATAAACTCTCAGTTAATCTAAATATAATGTTATTTTCTTTAAAAATACAAATACTCTTGGTTAAGGAGAAGCATTGAATTTTCTAAAACTTTTACAACCATCTACTTTTAAATGCATTTGAGTCAGTGGCTATTTTTTATATCATTTTAATCTGGATGTTTGGTGTCTCAGGGAGAAAAAAATAGTTCTTATTTCATGAACATCTGAACAGACCTCAAATCTAGATGAATGACACTATTACCTGGATAGATAATCCATTTTTCTATAGTGACAATCTGCTGTAATATTTCAGTAGTGCTGCTTTCAAGATATGAAGTTAGATGCCCAAATCTATGCTTTATTCCCTGAAGTGACAGTTAAAGAAAGGTACCACGAATGAGTATTTAATAAAGGGAATGAATATAATACACAAAGGACAATGATCCTTCTTGTATAATTAAATGATATGACAATGAGGAGGTAATATTCTTATTTTAATGTATTTATGATAAATAAGACAATGATATCTTTTCCCCTAATTAAATCTTGAATGCCTTGATGAAAATGCCTTTGATATAACAGATATCTTCAAAAAATGTAAGGTGCAGCACCATTGAATTTCTGTTTATTATGTCAAATAACTGATACACTTTGGGGGGTCCATGTATTATTATATAATATCACACACTCTGTCACATATTCATAGCAAATGAATATGCTAACTTAAGAGCCTCCTTTGCATAAATACTACTTTATAATCGATATACTGACAGTTGTAAAGACAATAGGATTTTAAATATATTAATACGACAAATCAGAATAGTTATGAATAGAGAAAAGGTAGTTGGTACTTCAAAGTTCCTATAGAAGTTGGCCCAGGTTGGGGGCATTAAAGTGAATTTCTGAAAGGTCAGGAACAGATGCTTTCTGAACTGAGTTTTTCAAAAATTCGTACTATATATATATATATATATATATATATATATATATATATATATAGAGTACTCTAGTTGATCTTTTAAGGAGTGTTATTGGCTGCTATCTCTCCAAATATTTCTTCTGTCCCATTTGTCTCTCTTTTTTGTTTTTCTCTCTTTGTGTTTATTTTGGATAATTTGCATTGAACTGGACTCAAGGCCACAGGTACTTTCCTCACTCATGGAAATATATATTTGATTATATACATTATAAATGTAATTATATGATAAATATTATATATATGATTAATTTATTTTAACTCTCTTGCCCTTCTCCCTGAATTCTGTGGACCACTGCTTTGCACATAGAGAAAATTAGAGAATCAGCATATACCTGCCTGTCTTCATTTTCAGAAGCTAAAGTCTTGAGCTCTGTGAATTCCTGGAATAAGATATAGGTATGGGTATAAATGAACTCTTTTGTCTTTTGATATACTATCCTTAAAAGCTTAGTAAAGAAGTGTGGGACAGAGTTAGTGGATTGTGGGTGGGACCCCACAAGATTCTAATACTTGACACTAGCTAATATGTGCTCATTAAAGTCATTGAAAATACCAGTTTATTCCTGGGTCATGTGGTAGTTCTATATTTAGTTTTTTAAAGAACTTCCATACTGTTCTCCATAGTGGCTATACTAATTTACATTCCCACAAACACTGTAATATTGTTCCTTTTCTCCACACCCTCTGAAGCATTTATTGTTTGTAGATTTTTTGATGGCCATTTTGACCAGTGTGAGGTGATACCTCACTGTAGTTTTGATTTGCGTTTCTCTAATAATTAGTGACATTGAGCATCTTTTCATGTGTTTGTTGGCCATCTGTATGTCTTCTTTGGAGAAATGTCTATTTAGGTCCTTCACCCATTTTTTGATTGGGTTATTTGTTTTTTTGATATTGAGCTGCATGAGCTATTTGTATATTTGGGGGATTAAGCCATTTTCAGTTGCTTCATTTGCAAATATTTTCTCTCATAATGAGGGTTGTCTTTTTGTTTTGTTTATGGTTTCCTTTGCTGTGCAAAACTTTTAAGTTTAATTAGATCCCATTTGTTTATTTTTGTTTTTATTTTCATTACTCTAGGGGTGGATTCAAAAGGACCCAGAAACCCCAATCCTGGGCATATATGTGGAGAAAACCATAATTCAAAAAGATACATTCACCCCAATGTTCACTGCAGGGCTATTTACAATAGCCAGGACATGAAAGCAACTTAAATGCCCATCAACAAAGGAATAGATAAAGAAGATGTGGTACATATATATAATGGAATATTACTCAGCCATAAAAAAGAACAAAATAATGCCATTTACAGCAAAATGGATGGAGCTAGTGATTGTCATATTGAGTGAAGTTAAGTCAGACACAGAAACACAAATATATGTTATTGCTTATATGTAGAATCTTTAAAAAAAAGGCACAAATGAATTTATTTACAAAACAGAAATAGAGTCATGGATGTAGAAAACAAACTTATGGCTTCCAGGGGATAAGGGGGAAAGGGATAAATTGGGAGATTGGGATTGACATATACACATTACTATATATAAAATAGATACCTAATAAGATCCTGCTGTTTAGCACAGGGAACTCTACTCAATACTCTATAATGGCCTGTATGGGAAAAGAACCTTAAAAAAGAACCTCATTTTGCTGTACACCTGAAATTAACACAGCATTGTAAAGCAACTGTACTCCAATAATTTTTTTTTTTAAAAAAAACACAAGTTTATTCATTCTTACCCCCATTGATATGTGACCATTTTGAAATTGCTTGGTCATCCATGGAGGAAATCAACTATGGATCATACACCCACTGGGAATGCCTAGTCAATTTCTAGATTTTAGTTCATTTAGGTTTGTTTGGAGTTCTCAATTTGCTAATATGTTTTCAAAAAACTATAACTTTGCAATTTATCTAGCTTTTTCTCATTGTTAGAGTGGGAAATGACAATCTCTTATAAATTTCTACAATGAAGTCCAATATATATTTAATTTTAGGAACCTAAAATAAGTGTAAGAGTTTTTCTTTAATCCATTAAATTTTATACCATAGATATTTAAGCTCCACTGAATAAAATATTCAGAATGAAAACATAGAATACAAAGAAATAATATGGAACAATTTCTTATATTCAAAAATTCTAAAACTTCTAAGAAAATGAATGAAGCAAACAAAAGAGAAGGTTAATAAATAGCATTTGGCAGTGATAAATTATGTGGCACAGATAAATCTCTATAGGAATTAAAGTATGTTTATTTAAGGCCTCTAGTTACTTCTCAGCCATCACAGAGGAGAAGAGATAAAAGTTGTACCTTGAATGTCTCTTTAAGTCAAAAGAGAAGTATATAATAGCATAAGAAAAACTTCATGTGCTACTGGGTTCTAGTTATTCATTTTCTATTCATATGTATTTATAGAGCATGTAGGAGGCCATAAACTCAATATCATGAACTATAGCTAGACCTCAGCTGGTACTGTAAGTAACCAGTCCAAAGACAAAATAGTTCTGAGAGATCTAGATACTGGAGGTAATGCCAAACAAGTTTCATTAGAATAAAATAATAGACCAAGGGTTCTAAAGAGAAAAAAAAATTAGTTAAAACTGTAGATTTAAACAGCACAAAATAAAAACAAAAATCCTGCAATTATTAAAGGCCATAGTAAAACAGTGAGTCCAAAACCTGGATTACAATGCTATTTTTTTTTGTGGTCTATATTTCTGTTTTTGTCTGATTCCAACAACCCAGTCAAAATATGGGCAGAAGACCTAAATAAACTTTTCTCCAAAGAAGACATACAGATGGCCAACAAACACATGAAAAGATGCTCAACATCACTAATTATTAGAGAAATGCAAATCAAAACTACAATGAGTTACCACCTCACACTGGTCACTACAAACAATAAATTCTAGAGTGGGAGTGGAGAAAAGGGATCCTTTTTACACTGTTGGTGGGAATGTAAATTGATATAGTCACTATGGAGATTCCTTAAGAAAATAAAAATAGAACTACCATATGATCCAGCAATCCCTTTCCTGGGCATATACCTGATGAAAACCATAGTTCCAAAAGATATATGCACTTTAGTGTTCATTGCAGCACTATTTACAATAGCCAGGATATGGAAGCAACCTAAATGTCCATCAACGGAGGAATGGATAAAGAAGATGATGGAATATTACTCAGCCTTATAAAGGAACAAAATTGTGCCATTTGCAGAGACATGGATGGACTGAGAGGTTGTCATACAGAGTGAAGTCAGAAAGAGAAAACAAATATATTAATGCATATATGTGGAATTTAGAAAAAATGGTATATATGAACCTATTTGCAAAGCAGAAATAGAGACACAGACATAGAGAAAAATATGTATGAACACCAAGGGGGCGCTGGGATGGATTGGGAGATTGAGATTGACATATGTACTGTACTATATATGAAGTAGATGGCTGGTGAGGGCCTACTGTATAGCACAGGGGAAAAAAAAAAAAAGGAAGGTACAATCTGTTTTCAGGACATGTATTAAGTAACCTTATAAATGCACTCCTATATACTTAGGTGCAGACAAATGTTTGATTCCACTTATACGAGGTGCCTAGAGTAGTCAAATTCATAGAGTTAGAAAGTATACTGTAGATGCCAAGGGTCAAGGGGTGAGGGCTTGGGGAGGGGGAATGGGGAGTTAGTGTTTAAAGGGGACAACATTTCAGTTTAGGAAGGTGAAAAATTCGGGAGATGGATGATGGTGAGAGTTGCACAACAATGTGAAAGTACCTAGTGTCCCTGAACTGTACAGTTAAATATGGTTAAAATAGCATGTTTTATATTATTTGACTTTTACCACAATAAAAAACAAAATATTTAAAAGTTGCTATTGATTTTTCTATTATGGCAAACCTTGAGTCTGAGAGTTACATATATATTTTCTACTTCCTATATAAGTGTTGAAGAATCCAAATGTGAAAACAGGTATGGGTATATAGCGGAACAGGAAAGCGAAGAGTAGAATTAACCAATAAAACTGATTATATAGTGGGATGTTGTCCCAAGATGGTGGAGTAGGAGACTCCAGCCTCTTTTACAACATAAAGATCAACAATTAGACACAAATCCATTAACAAAAACAGGTCTGGGAAAGCTCTGGAGTCGGATTAAGAAGTTTCAACAATACAGTAGAACAAAAAATTTGAGAATAACATCACAAAATGAGAAGGAAGAATAGCTTCATTTTGGCTGTATTCATTATCCCATCTGCAGGTTCACATTGCTCAGCACCAAGAGGAAACTTCCCAGCAAGAGTTACCCTCAATGGAAAAGGAAGAGCTGGGTGAGCATTCAGGGCATTATACAAAGGATCTCTTTCAGTTTCACCTCACCTGGAGACCAGCAAAACTGAGAGGTAGAGAGACAGCTGGAATAAGCAAGAAAAGCAAAGGCTACCGGCATCAGCCAGATAGCAGGAGCATATGCTGTTCCCAGTGATCTGCTTTGCAGACAACCCCAAAATCTTTTGCTACTGAAGAAACCAATGGCCAGCATGGCCTCTGCAGACCCCCTGCATATTTCACCAGTTATTGTCCCACATGTATGTACATTCACTGATGTCAACTGCATGAGTCCCTCCCTTCTCCCTACCCACCTCACCCATGCCAGAGCCTGGAACCTACAGAGGCAGCCATCCCAGGTCTCTGTGGCTGTGAGAGTCCAAGACACTAGCCTAGACTCCTCTAGCTGACCCTCACTGCTGTGTGTGAGCTTGGGGTTAGCCTTTCCAGCTGTGCACTGGCACGCAGATGGCTTAACACCCATCACTGGCCTCCATTATTTTGTGTATGCTAAGACAAAATATTATACCCACAGAAGTGCACGCTGAAAGCCAGGGCCCCCATAGCTGTTTATGAGCCTAGATCTAGCCCTGTCTCTTGTCACTGACATACATCATAGCCTCACCAGCAGCTAGCCCCTCCGGCTGTGCCTCTGCACAGCCCAGTCTGACTCCTCACACTAACCTTTACTGCTCTGCACCAGCAGTGAGAACCAGCAGCAAGAGGAGTGCATTGCGGAAGACAAGGTCTCTGCAGCTGCCAGTGGACTTTCACAATTGGACCTGTCACTTGCTGCTTAACTTGGCCCCCATCACTAAGTGTATACTTGCAACTGGCCCTTGCCACTACACAGATACCTGCAGCTGACCCTCACAGCTGAGTGTGTGAACACCACTAGCTCCAGCCACCAATGTTGCCTGCCCTTGTTCTTATCTGCTGAATCTGGAGACACTACTGAGGGTCAAAACAGTCATTGCGGCTTCAGTGGATCTCCCTCAGCGATCACCAAGGACTATGCATTTGTTGATGCTTTGGTACCCAGTGACCCAAGTTGATGAGTCACCTCACTTCCTGGACCCAGAGCCACCACATGTTCATGCACTTGACACCCTTTACCACTGGACCCAGAGTGACAGCACACTTCAATATATACCGACAAGCAAGTGAAGGTCTTTCTTTCATGGGTAAAGTCTATCAGACATTTAAAGGAGAATTAATTGCCAATTGTTCTCAAATTACTCCAAAAAATTGAAGAGAAGTAAACACTCCCAAACTTGTTTTACAAAGCCAGCATTACTCTGATACCAAAGACAGATAAGGATGATACAAGAAAAGAAGTCTACAGGCTAATATCCATAATGCATATTGATGGAAAAATTCTCAACAAAATATTAGCACCCTGAATTCAGTGGCACATTAAAAATATCACACACCATGAACAAGTGATATCTAAGCCTGAACAAGGACAGTTCACACATGCAAATAATATAATACATGTTAATAAAATGAAAGACAGAAGTTATATGATTGACTCAATACATACAGAAAATACATTTCACAAAATTTAGCATCCTTTCACAATAAAAATTCAACATTTTTTTTTTTTTGTGGTATGCAGGCCTCTCACTGTTGTGGCCTCACCTGTTACACAGCACAGGCTCTGGATGCGCAGGCTCAGCAGCCATGGCTCATAGGCCCAGCCGCTCCGCGGCATGTGGGATCTTTCCGGACCGGGACACGAACCCGTGTCCCCTGCATTGGCAGGTGGACTCTCAACCACTGCACCACCAGGGAAGCCCTCAACAAATTTTTTATAGAAGGAACAAACCTCAACATATAAAGTCCATATGTGACAAGTCCACAGGTAATATCATATTCAACAGTGAAAGATTGAAAGTTTTTCCTCTAAAATGAGGAATAAGACAAAGGTTCTCATTCTTACCATTCTTATTCAGCATAGTAATGAAAATCCTAGCCAAAGCAATGAGACAATAAAAGTGAATAAAATATATCTAAATTGAAAAGGAAGAAGGAAAACTGTTGCTGTTTTATGAAGATATAATCTTATATATAGAAAATTCTAAAGACTCTACCAAAAACATTTTACACCTAACAAACGAATATAGTAAAGTTTTGGGATACAAAACTAACATACAAAAATCATTTGCATTTCTATACACCAACAATGAACTACCTGAAAAAGATATAAAGAAAACAATCCCATTTACAATAATAACAAAAAGTATAGAATATTTAGGAATAAATTTGACCAAGGAAGAAAAACATCTATGCACTGAAAACTATAAAATATTGATGAGAGAAACTGAAGAACAAATAAATGGAAAGATATATCATGTTCATGGACTGGTAGAGTTAATACTACCAATTTAATGTGAAAATATTGTGAAAATATTCAGTGCAATCCCTGCAAAATACCAACGCATTTTTCAAAGAAATAGAAGGAAAAATCATAAAATTCTCTGTAAGATGCTGAAAAGCAAAAGCAATCTTGAGAAAGAGGAAAGGTGGAGGCATCATTTTTCCTGATTTCAAACTACTTTACAAAACTATAGTAATCAAAAAAGTATAGAACTGGCATAAAAACAGAAATATAGGCCAGTGAAACAGAATTGAGAGCCCAGAAATAAATCCACACTTACATGATCAACTAGTATTTGCAAAGGAGGCAAGGATACTCAATGCGGAAAGTATAGTCTCTTTAATAAATGGTGTTGGAAACCAGATATTCACATACAAAAGAATAAAATTAGAACACTTTCTTATAACACTCACAAAAAAATAACTAGAACTAGATGAACAAATTAAATGTTATGACTCAAAACTGTAAAACTCCTAGAAGAAAACATAGTGGCAAAACTCTTTCACTTAAGTCTTGGCAATGATTTTTTGGATATGACACCAGCATTGGGACTATAAAAAATAAAAAAATCTTCTGCAAGGCAAAAGAAACAATCAAAAAAATGAAAAGGCAGCCCATGATATGGGAGAAAACATATCAAACCATATGTCTGATAAGGGTTTAATATCCAAAATATATAAGGAATTTACAATTTAATAGCTAAAGAACAAACAATCCAATGTAAAAATGGGCAGAGCAATGGAATAATTTTTCCCAAGAAGACATACAAATTGCCAAAATGTACATTAAAAAGGTGCTGTTGATCATCAGTCATCAAGGAAATGAAAATCAAAACCACAATGAGGTATCATCTCATACTCGTTAGAGTAACTATCATCAAGAACACAAGAAGTAAGAAATACCAGCATGGATATGGAGAAAAGGGAACCCTTGTGCACTGTTGGTGGGAATGAAAATTGACACAGACACCATGGAAAACAGTACAAAATTCCCTCAAAATATTAAAAATGGGACTATCATATGATCCAGCAATCCCACTTCCGGGTATATATTCAAAGAAAATTAAATCACTATCTCAAAGAGGTATCTACATTCACATGCTCATTGCAGCAATATTACAGTAGCTAAGACATGGAAACAACCTAAGTATTCATCAATAGATGAATAAATAAAGAAAATGTGGTATATATTTATACAATAGGATATTATTCAGGCATAAAAGAAGGAAATCCTGCTATTTGTGACAACATGGATGGACCTTGAGGGCATTATGCCAAGTGAAATAAGTCAGACAGAGAAAGACAAATATAGTATGATCAAATGGTACAAACTTTCAGTTATAGATTAATAAGTTGCAGAGGTTTAATGTACAGCATGGTGACTATAGGTAAGGATACTGTATTGTAGACTTGACAGTTGCTATGAAAGGAGAGCTTTAATGCTCTCATCATAACAGCAACAACAAAAAGGTAATTATGTGAAGTGAAGAATGTGTTAACTAACTTTATTGTGGTAAATATTTCACAATATATACATTTATCAAATCATCATATTGTACACCTCAAACTCACACAATTTTATAGGTCAATTATATCTCAATAAAGCTGGAAGAAAAATTGACCATGTGTGAAGAAAATTAGAGGTTTTTTTTGAGGATACATAATGAATAAATTTCCTGTCTTCAAGGATTATAAGCTTAATTGAGAATGAATCTAAATTGAAGTAGTTAGGAATATGTTGAGAGTCTCACTAAAGTAAGAGTTTGGGACAATATTTATATACTTTCAAGCAGTTTAAAGGTCACAAAAGTGCTTGAAATATTTAAAAAATACCTAATTCATGAGACAGTGTTGAAATAAATGAAAATTTTATAAAAACCTTTCAAATTAATTTCCAAATTTTGTTTTAATTTTATTACAGAAAAATTAGAGCAGATTGAGAAGCAATAAGTCACAATAGATTCATTCAAGGTGAACATTATTTCCCTTATTCCTTGCGTTCATGTAAAAATTAGAGTAAGATAATTGCTCAAATAAATTCTGTATTTATCTTTAATTATGTGGGCAGTAGATATGACTTTTTAAGTTTTATTTTTTTAATATCACAGACTACCTCTAGGCATTATCTTTATATAATGACTTTAGTTTTAGTTTTTAATTTTGTCCAATGAAAAACTATCTTTTGTAATGCAGGGTATATGTTACAAAACTAAACATACTTTTAGTATTGTTTAAGAAAAACAGATGAATGTGTATTTAAATATCCCAAATAATTACTTAGTTTGAAATGCAACTTTAACTGCAGAGACCTGATTAGGGAGAGTGTAGTGAAATTATTAATAACTTGTCAATATGACACTCTAATTAAAAAATATGCTTAAAACAAAATACCAACCATAATATTATCATTCTCTGTGGATATACCTGTATTTGTGAAATATTTAAAGGAATCTATATTAAAACATTTAAATGGTGACACTTCTACAGCAGCACTTAAAATTAAAACCAACAATTAAAAGCATGACTGTTTAACCAAATTATTCAACCATATGGTAAAATACACATTACAAAAAATAGTAATATAGGCAATTAATTAGAATGGAAAATTGATTAACACTAAATCTTTTCAAAATATTATAAAACTAAATGAGAAATCAGTCTATTATTATGTTTTTGTTTAAAAATTCAGAATATAAGGATAATCTCATTTACTTTTATTGGTAAGTAAAGCAGAAATTTGCTTTAAAATAATAGTCACAATTTAAGATTAATATTGGATTTCAAAAGCTTATATATTTTGTTCTTAAAATACTTTAGGACTTACTCCTGAAACTTAGTTTGATTCTATATAAATCTGATTTATTTATTCTTTCTATTTTCCATTTTTGATTGGAAATTTTTCCATAAATGACAAACTACAATTGCTTTTATGGTGCCTGTTGATCTTATGCACATTTTAACAAATTGATGGTGAATATATACTGAAAATGAGAAAGCACCTACATATTTCTATTATCGTATTTTCCTATTGATTCTCATAAGAGACTATCAGAAATCTATATATTCATCCAACTCTACTACAAATAAGGAAAATGAAAAGGAGATTTTATTACTTTTACCCCTGCCAAAGCAGGAAATCTAACATTATGATTTTAGATTATCACATTAACTGGAATCCAGAGTATCAAACTGAGGACATAAAAATCGTTTTATGGCTGCAAACTTTTCTAGACTCAGTGGTACAACTGGATTGATGACTGTTTATAATAGCAATAATCCCAGCAAAATCAGTCATTAGTACAGTTAACAACAATTTGTTGGAGCGTTAACTGCCCTTGGCTTTGCCTCAAGCTGTTCGCAAACTGTCATTAACGGCTGGTTACAATTGATTTCTTGGGGCCCTAGTTAACAGAAATTTGATTTCAATTCAATACTGCAGAGGCTAATTTTGACTCAGTAAACAAGTCTCTTTTCTTAAGGTTAGTCTTGATATAATATTGCTTTTCCCCTGATATATCAAAAGACGTATCCCAAAAGTCAATGAACATGTGGAAAATGTGTGATTACTCTATAGATAGAGTAGATCTAGATTACTCCAGATCAATGTTTGTGTTTTCAACCCACATGGCAGGACTGACAGACAATATAAGACAAGAAAAGCAGTGAAGGGCTTCCTTGGTGGCGCAGTGGTTGAGAGTCCGCCTGCCGATGCAAGGGACGTGGGTTCATGCCCCGGTCCGGGAAGATCCCACGTGCCGCGGAGTGGTTGGGCCCGTGAGCAATGGCCACTGAGCCTGTGCGTCTGGAGCCTGTGCGCTGCAATGGGAGAGTACCACCAAAAAAAAAAAAAAAAAGAAAAGAAAAGAAAAGAAAAGAAAAGCAGTGAAGAATAAAATGTCTTCAGTTTAATATATTCATATACTACATATTTCCAAGGGTGTTCCAGTGAATGAAATCACAGTATATACTTCAAAAACTTATTATATTGTTGAGCCATATAATGGTAACAAAAGAAATGGCTAACAATAAATATGAAAAATGTCTTATTTCACTATGAATAATCACTAAAAACTCAACATGTTATCTTATTATAGTCATGTTTGATTTCCAAGTGAAAACCTACATTCATATACTTCCTCTGAAGAGTGCTATTTAGTATGTCTTAAGTAATTCATTCATTTGTTTAACAAATATTCGTTGAGCATGATCTATGTGCTAGGCATTGTTGATCACATTTGAATAAAACAAATATTACTAATTTGGGGAAATATAGTTTCTAGTGGGGTTAACAGAGAGTAAACTAGAAATCAGAATAAAATATACGTTAGAAAATAAATTCTATTTAAAAAAAGGAAAAATAGAATAATGAAAGGAGTATCAGAAGGCAAAAGAAGTGTTGTTATGTTGGAATTTGAGATTAAACATAGGATGGTAAGGATAGGCTTCAATAAGAAATAGTTTCAACAAAGACTTGAAAGAGGTAAGAGAGTTAGCCAAGTAAATATTAGGCAAAGCACAATCCAAATAAAATAGCTAGAGGAAAAATTCTTTTATTTCTAATGTGGTCACATATACATAAAATGAAGTTTACCATATACACCATTTTTAAATGTACAATTCAGTGGAATTAAGTACATTTACAATTTTGTATAGCCATCACCACTTTTTATTTTCAAAATGTTTTCATTATCCTACACAGAAACTCTATAACCATTAAGCAATAATTTCCAATTACCCATCCTAAACTCTTCGTAAACACAGTTCTTCTTTCTGTCTTTATGGATTTTCCCATTCCAGATACTTCACGCAGAACTATGTGGAATTATGCATTATATTTATCTTTTTGTGTAGCATGTTTTCAAGGTTCATCTGTGTTATAGCATATATCAGATCTTTATTCCCTTTTAAGGCTGAATACTATTACATTGTTTATCTATTCATCCATTAATGAACAGTTGGTTTGTTTCTACCTTCTGTTTATTGTGAATAATGCTGTGAAGAACATTGGTGTACAAGTATCTGAGTCCCTGTTTGCAATTCTTTGGGTATATAACTTGGAGTGAAACTGCGGAGAGATATGGAACTCTATACCATATTATGCTTAACTATGTTTAAATTTTGTAGGAACCACAAAACTGTTGTCCACAATGCCCCACCCCCAAACATTTGTTTCTTTCCTTCTTTTTTTTTTTCTCATTTAACAGTAACCAGCCTAATAGATGTGAAGTGGCAGCTCATTGTGGTTTGATTTGCATTTTCTAATGACTAATGAAGTTTAGCATTTTTTCATATGCTTATTGGTCATTTATATATCTTATTTGATATAAATGGCATGATATACTTAAAGTGATGAAAGGGAAGAACATACAACCAAGATTACTCTACCTGGCAAGGATCTCATTCAGATTCGATGGAGAAATCAAAAGCTTTACAGACAAGCAAAAGCTAAGAGAATTCAGTACCACCAAACCAGCTATACAACAAATGCTAAAGGAACTTCTCTAAGTAGGAAACACAAGAGAAGAAAAGGATCTACCAAAAAAACCCAAAACAATTAAGAAAATGGTCATAGGAACATACATATTGATAATTACCTTAAACATGAATGGATTAAATGATCCAACCAAAAGACACAGGCTTGCTGAATGGATACAAAAACAAGATCCATATATATGCTGTCTACAGGAGACTCACTTCAGACCTAGGGACACAAACAGACTGAAAGTGAGGGGATGGAAAAAGATATTCCGTGCAAAAGGAAATCAGAAGAAAGGTAGAGTAATTATACTTATATCATTAAAAAATAGACTTTAAAATAAAGAATGTTACAAGAGACAAGGAAGGACACTACATAATGATCAAAGGATCAATCCAAGAAGAAGATATGACAATTATAAATATATATGCACCCAACATGGGAGCACATCAATACATAAGGCAACTGCTAACAGCTATAAAAGAGGAAATCAACAGTAACACAATATTAGTGGGGGACTTTAATATCTCACTTACACCAATGGACAGATCATCCAAAATGAAAATAAATAAGGAAACAGAAGCTTTAAATGACACAATAGACCAGATAGATTTAATTGATATTTATAAGACATTCCATCCAAAAACAGCAGATTACACTTTCTTCTCAAGTGCACATGGAACATTCTCCAGGATAGATCACATCTTGGGTCACAAATCAAGCCTCAGTAAATTTAAGAAAATTGAAATCATATCAAGCATCTTTTCTGACCAAAACGCTATGAGATTAGAAATCAATTACAGGAGTAAAAACGTAGAAAACACAAACACATGGAGGCTAAACAATAAGTTACTAAATAACAAGAGATCACTGAAAAAATCAAAGAGGAAGTCAAAAAATACCTAGAGACAAATGACAATGAAAACACAATGATCCAAAACCTATGGGATGCAGCAAAAGCAGTTCTAAGGGGGAAGTTTATAGCTATACAATCCTACCTCAAGAAACAAGGAAAATCTCAAGTAAACAATCTAATCGTACACCTAAAGGAACTAGAGAAAGAAGAACAAACAAAACCCAAAGTTAGCAGAAGGAAAGAAATCATAAAGATCAGAGCAGAAATAAATGACATAGAAACAAAGAAAACAATAGCAAAAATAAATAAAACTAAAAGCTGGTTTTTTGAGAAGATAAACAAAATTGATTAACCATTAGACAGACTCATCAAAAAAAACAGGAACAGGACTCAAATCAATAAATTAGAAATGAAAAAGAAGTTACAACAGACACTGCAGAAATACAGAGCATCCTAAGAGACTACTACAAGCAACTCTATGACAATAAAATGAACAACCTGAAAAAAATGGACAAATTCTTAGAAAGTTATAACCTTCCAAAACTGAACAAGGAAGAAACAGAAAATATGAACAGACCAATCACAAGTAATGAAATTGAAACTATGATTAAAAATCTTCCAACAAACAAAAGTCGAGGACCAGAGGGCTTCACAGGCGAATTCTATCAAATATTTAGAGAAGAGCTAACACCCATCCTTCTTAAACTCTTCCAAAAAGTTGCAGAGGAAGGCACTCCCAAACTCATTCTATGAGGCCATCATCACCCTGATACCAAAACCAGACAAAGATACTACAAAAAAAGAAAATTAGAGACCAATATCACTGAAGAATATAGATGCAAAAATCCTCAACAAAATACTAGCAAACAGAATACAACAACACATTAAAAGGATCATACACAATGGTCAAGTGGGATTTATCCCAGGGATGCAAGGATTCTTCAATAGACACAAATCAATCAATGTGATACACCTTATTAAAAGACTGAAGAATAAAAACCATATGATCATCTCAATAGATGCAGAAAAATATTTTGACAAAATTCAACACCCATTTATGATAAAAACTCTCCAGAAAGTGAGCATGGAGAGAAGCTACCTCAACATTATAAAGGCCATATATGACAAACCCACAGCAAACGTCCTTCTCAATGGTGAAAAAAATGAAAGCTTTTCCTCTAAGATCAGGAATAAGACAAGGATGTCCAATTTCACCACTATTATTCAACATAGTTTTGGAAGTCCTAGCCATGGCAATCAGAGAAGAAAAAGAAATAAAAGGAATACAAATTAGAAAAGAAGAAGTAAAACTGTCACTGTTTGCAGATGACATGATACTATATATAGAGAATCCTAAAAATGCCACCAGAAAACTACTAGAGCTAATCAATGAATTTGGTAAAGTTGCAGGATATAAAATTAATGCACATAAATCTCTTGCATTCCTATACACTAATGATGAAAAATCTGAAAGAGAAATTATGGAAACACTCCCATTTATGATTGCAACAAAAGGAATAAATTACCTAGGAATAAATCTACCTAGGGAAACAAAAGACCTGTATACAGAAAATTATGACACTGATGAAAGAAATTAAAGATGATACCAACAGATGGAGAGATATATCATGTTCTTGGATTGGAAGAATCAATAGGGTGAAAATGACTATACTACCCAAAGCAATCTACAGATTCAATGCAATCCCTATCAAATTACCAATGGCATTTATTATGGAACTAGAACATATCATCTCATAATTTGTATGGAGACAAAAAAGACCCCAAATAGCAAAAGCAGTTTTGAGGGAAAAAAAGGAGCTGGAGGAATCAGACTCCCTGACTTCAGACTATACTACAAAGCTACAGTAATCAAGACAATATTGGTACTGGCACAAAAACTGAAACATAGATCAATGGAACAAGATAGAAAGCCCAGAGATAAACCCATGCACCCATGGTCAACTAATCTATGACAAAGGAGGCAAAGATGTACAATGGAGAACAGACAGTCTCTTCAATAAGTGGTGCTGGGAAAACTGGACAGCTACAGGTAAAAGAATGACATTAGAACACTCCCTAACAGCATACATAAAAATAAACTCAAAATGTAAGACCGGACACTATAAAACTGTTAGAGGAAAACATAGGAAGAACACTCTTTGACATAAATCACAGCAAGGTCTTTTTTGATACAGCTCCTAGAGTAATGGAAATAAAAACAAAAATAAACAATTGGAACCAAATGAAACTTCAAAGCTTTTGTATAGCAAAGGAAACCAAAAGCAAGACGAAAAGATAACCCTCAGAATGGGAGAAAATTTTTGCAAACGAATCAATGGACAAAGGATTAATCTCCAAAATATATAAACAGCTCATGCAGCTCAATGTTAAAAAAACAAACAACCCAGTCCAAAAATTGGCAGAAGACCTAAATAGATATTTCTCCAAAGAAGACTTAAAGATTGCCAAGAAGCACATGAAAAGCTGCTCAACACCACTAATTATTAGAGAAATGCAAATCAAAACTACAATGAGGTATCACCTCACACCAGTTAGAATGGGCAACTTCAGAATATCTACAAACAACAAATTCTGGAGAAGGTGTGGAGAAAAGGGAACACTCTTGCACTGTTGGTGGGAATGTAAATTCATACAGCCACTTTGGAGAACAGTATGGAGGTTCCTTAAAAAACTAAAAATCGAATTACCATATGATCCAGCAATCCCACTACTGGGCATATACCCAGAGAAAAACATAATTCAAAAAGACACATGCACCCCAATGTTCATTGCAGCACTATTTACAGTAGCCAGGTCATGGAAGCAACCTAAATGTTCTTCGACAGATGAATGGATAAAGAAAATGTGTACATATATACCATGGAATATTACTCAGCCAAAAAAGGAACAAAATTGAGTCATTTTTTGAGACATTGATGGATGTAGAGACTGTCATACAGAGTGAAGTAAGTCAGAAAGAGAAAAACAAATATCATATATTAATGCATATATGTGGAACCTAGAAAAATGGTACAGATGAACCAGTTTGCAGGGCAGAAGTTGAAACACAGATGTAGAAAACAAATGTATGCACACCAAGGGGGGAAAATCGCGATGGGTTGGGGATGGTGGTGTGCTGAACTGGGCGATTAGGATTGACATGTATACAATGATGTGTATAAAATTGATGACTAATAAGAACCTGCAGTATAAAAAAAACAAAAACAAAAAAACAACTAAACTTTCTTTGGGTTATTTGTATGGAAATATGTTAATATAAATCTTTTTAAAAAAAGACAAATGTCTATTAAAGACCTTTGTTCATTTTTGAATTGGGTATTTTGTTGTTTAATTGTAAGGGGTCTTTATATAATCTACATATTAATTTTTTAACAGACACATAATTTGCAAATATTTTCTCCCATTTTATGAGTTAGCTTTTCTTTCACTCTCTTTATGGTGTCTTTTGATACACAAATGTTTTTAATTTTGATGAAGTTCAATTTGTCTATTTTTTCTTTTGCTGCCTGTGATCTTGGTGTCATATGCAAGAAATCATTGCCAGGCCCAAGGTCATAAAGAATTTCTCCTGTTTTCTTCTAAGATTTTAGAAGCCTTAAATTTAGTTATTTGATATACTGTGAGTTAATTTTTGTATATGGTATAAGAGTTCAACTTCATCTTTTTTTATAAGCAGTGTCCAGATTCATTCTTTTGCATATGGAAATGCAGGTTTGTAAAAATAATTTGTTGAAAAAACTGTTCTTTCAACACTGAATTGTGTTGGCACCCTTGTTGAAAATCGATTGATCATATATGTGAAGGTTTATTTCTAGGGTTTGTATTATATACTGTTGGTGTATATGCCACTACCACATGGTTTTGATTACATTAGCTTTGTAGCTAGTTTTTAAACCAGGGAAATCAGGAAATGTAAGTCTTTCAACTTTATCTGTCTAAATATAGAGAGTTGCTATTTGTGGTCCCTTGAGATTCCATATTGTGATGGAATAAATAATGTTCTCTCCAAATTCATCTGTTGAATCCCTAAGCCCCAATATTATGGCAGTTGGAAGGTAATTTTGGTTAGTTTATGTCATGAGGGCCCTCATGATGGGATTAATAATTTTATAAAAACAAGAAGAGACTTGAGATCCTTCTCTCTCTCTGTATACACCAAGCAGAGCCATATCAGGACATGATCAGGAAGAAGGCTCTTATCAAGAACTTGACCATGCTGGCACACTGATGTCCTACTTCCAGCCTCCAGGATGTGAGAAATAAATGTTTGTTGAAGCCACCTAGTGTATGGTATTCTGGTATAGTAGCCTAAACTGACTAAGACTCCTATAAGTTTTAGTATGAATTTTTCTATTTATACAAATGTTTGTCATTGAGATTTTGATGGGAATTGCATTGAATATGTAGATCACAATGGGTAGTATTCAGATCTTAACAATATTATGTCTTCCAATCCATAAACATGGTATTCCTTTCTATTTATTTGTCTTCTTTAATTTTTCAGCAACATTTTTAACTTTATGTGTTTGTCTTTTGCTTCTTTGATTAATTTTATTTCTAAGTATTTTATTCGTTTTCAAAGCCACTGTAAATGCAAATGTTTCTTACTTTCCCTTTTGAATTCTTCATTGCTAGTGTACACAGATACAACTGATTTGGGGATATTAATGTTTTTAACATCTTTATTGTAGTATAATTGCTTTACAATGTTGTGTTAGTTTCTGCTGTATGAGAAAGTGAATCAGCTATATGTATACATATATCCCCATTATCCCCATCCTCTTGCATCTCCCTCCCACCCTCCCTAACCCACTCCTCTAGGTGGTCACAAAGTACCAAGCTGATCTCCCTGTGCTATGCAGCTGCTTCCCACTAGCTATCTATTTTACATTTAGTAGTGTATGTATGTCAATGTTACTCTGTCACTTCATCCCAGCTTACCCTTCCCCCTGTCTGTATCCTCAAGCCCATTCTCTACTTTATTCCTGTCCTGCCGCTAGGTTCATCAGAACCATTTTTTTTTTTTTTTTAGATTCCATACATATGTGTTAACATACGGTATTTATTTTTCTCCTTCTGACTTACTTCACTCTGTATGACACCTGTAACTTTGCTCCATTAGTTTCTTGGCTTTAACAGTTTGTGTATGTGTGTGTGGGAGGGAGATTCTTTACGGTTTTATACCTATAAGATAATGTCATCTGCACAGAGAGAAAATTTTACTTCTTCCTTTCCAATTTATATATATATATTGTTTTTTTCTTGTCTAACTACTCTGACTAGAACTTAGAGTACTATGTCAAAAGTTAAAGAAAGGTTGTAATAGTGAGCATCCTTGTGTTGTTCCTGACTGTAAAGGAAAGATATTAGTCTTTCACCATTGATATGGCAGTAGCTTGGATTTTTAAATACATGGCCTTAATCACATTGAGTAAGTTTCCTTCTATTCCTAGTCATTGTGTTTTTACCATGAAAAGTTTGGATTTTGTCAAATGCTTTTCCTGAATCAATTGAGATGATCATGTGTTGTTTAGGGTTCCCTTATTTATTCTTCTAATTTGTTATTACAGTGACTGATTTTCATATTTCTAGGGTAAAACTCACTTTCATGGTGTATAATCATTTTAATATGCTGCTTGATTCAGTTTGCTATTATTTCATTGAGGATTTTTGCATCTTTATTCATAAGGGATATTTCCTGCAATTTTCTTTTCCTCTAGTGTCTTTATCTGATTTTTGTATAAGGATGATACTAGCTTTATCTAATGGGGTAGTGAGTGTGCCTTTTCTTACATTATTCAGAAGAGTTTAAGAAAAATTATATTAATTCTTCATAAATGTTTGGTAGAATTCATCAGTGAAGCAACTTTGTCCAGAAGTTTTCTTTGCTCTGAAATGTTTTATTACTGATTTAATCTCTTGTATATAATGAAACATTTCTTTCTTACTGCTTTCAAAATTCTTTGTTTGACTTTGGGTTTCAACAACCTATGTTTCTCAGTGTGCATTTCTTTAGGTTTATATTGCATGGAGTTTGGTGGGTTTTTTTGTTTGTTTGTTTGTTTTGTTTTAGTTACTTGAGTGTATGTATTCTCTCTTTTCATTAAATTATAGAAATCTTCAGCCATTATTTCTTCAAATATTTTTTTTCTGTTCCTTTCTCTCTCTTTTCATCTAGGACTCATATGAAATATATATTGATATACTTAATTTGTGTCACATAGGTCTCTTAAACTCTATTTTTCTTCATTCTTCTTTCTTTAAGGTCCTCAGACTTGATCATTTCAATTACCCTTTCTTCAAGTTTGCTGATGCTTTCTTTTACCTGCTCAGACCTGCTGCTGATCCTTCTAGTGAATTTTTTCATTTCAGTTATTATATGTTTTCATTTCAGTTATTGTACACTACTGTGGCTCTAAAATTTCTGTTTGGTTCCCTTTTATCTTTTTCTTGATATTCTTCTATTTTTCATATATCATTTTCCTGATTTCATTTAGTTCTTTGTCTATGGTTTCCTTTAGCTCATTAAGTATAAATGTGACAGTTGTTTTAATGTCTTTGACTAGTATTTCAAATGTTTAGGTTTCCTCAGAGATGGTTTCTGTCATGTATTTTTTTTTTTTCCTGTGAGTGGTCTATATTTTCCTGTTTTTTGTATGAATTGTATTTTTTTGTTGTTGTTGCTGTTACTGAGAATTGGAAACTCTGAGTATTATAATGTAGTCAATTTGTAAATCTGATTCTCTAACTCCTCAGGAGTTTCTGATTTCTGTTTGTTATGGTCTGGAGTTGTCTGCTGTAGACCTTTCTAAACTATATTTGCAAAGTGTACATTCCTTGTTGTGTTTAGTCACTGAAGCTTCTGCTCTATTATCTCCGAAGCCTGTGACTTAAGATTTTCTTAAATGTTTGTCTCCAAAAAGGAAAAAAAAAAATGCACTAGCTCTTTAAATCTTTTTGAGAGATGTCTCTGGTGAAAGCTACTGTGGTCAAAGGGTTGAAACCAAGGCAAGCATCTATGTGGGTCCCTTAGGGTACCAACCAAACTTCACACTTCCAAATTTTTGTAGAATAAGGATTCCGCTGCCCACCTTGATAGCAGCTAGCTGCTCCCGTTGTTCAGAAACTCCCCACCACCAAATTTTGCTAGGGCTGAGGAATGGATATGGTGGCTTGTTCATAGTTACAGCTCTCTTTCTTTAGAGTAGCAACCTCTCCCTTCAAACTCCCCTAGTTGTAATAAGTATCCAATCGAGTACCAGAGTTCTAAATTATTTTACTTCAATGTCTCTTTCCAACTCACTTGTTGCTTGGGTGGTGGAGCCAACACCAGAATTTCGTACTCTGTGTGCTTGCATAATATCACTCCAGAGAAAATTAAGAAAATAACATGCCCATGTTAGGGAACAATTCTTCATGAGTCAGTCATCTTGTAAGCAAAGGCATTTGTATTCTGAATTATCTTTGGAATGTTGTTTGTATGGCAAAAACCCTCAGAGGATAGAAATGTCTAGGTTTGTTTGCTGTGCAGTATAATAGAGTTAATGTCTCCCTCTGGAAAAAAATAGGTAGTTTGTTGATAGTTCTTTTTTAAAAATTAGGATTTTCTAAGTTTGGAGTTTCTCTCATATAACAAAACCCATTGTATGTGCCAGTATCATCTGGTTCCTAGTATGCTGCCCTGCTGGAATTGGGGCTTGGGGGATGAGTAAAGAAAGTGTGATATTCTACCTACTTCTATTTCTTTAATATACTGTTCTTTGTTTCTGACACAAGAGTCTTATAGCTTCAGCCAGCTTCTGTCGGACTGTAGCAGACTAGCTTGTTAGCTTGCCCAAAGAATAAAACTTCAGACCCTTCAGAGTTCTTAAATGTCTAGTGTGTTTGAGGAATAGCAGAGAGTCCAATGTGAATTAAGCAGAGTAAAAAGTGGTGGTAGAATATTAGGAGATGATGTCAGAGACGAAGGAATTGGAAGGATGGACAGTGTATTGTGAAGGGTTTTGTAGGCTACTGGAAGGAAAAATATACTTGCAGTGAGTGAAGTGGGAAGCCATTGAAGGGCTTTAGGCAACATATGACAATGATGTGACCGAACTTATAAGGAGATCATTCTGGCTGCTATGTTTTTGCAGTTTACTGGGTATATTTGGTAAACAGGATGATGGATGGTGATTGGCTAATGGATATAAGAAAAAGGGTGTTGTCAAGGCATATGCAACTGCCATCACCTGAGAAGGCTGTAAGTGGAGCAGGTTTTGGTAATAACATCGGGAATTCAGTTTTGATATGAGATATAGTGTTTGAGATGCTTAATGAGTCATGCCAACCAAGATGTCAGCTAGACTGAATATAGTTCGGGGCTGGAGATAGATATTTGGTAATCAGCATATGAATAGTATATGACTAGACTGTACAAATCATTAGACTATATGTCTGAAAATGTCTTAATTCAACCTAGAATTCTAGCCTAGGAGTATTGTATTCTGGCTTCTACCTTGTGTGTATTTGTTGAATCATCAATTGTCAACTAGATTTTTACTCTTTGAAAGGTAATCTGTGTTTTTCTAAAGAGGTTTTTAAGATTTGCTTTTTGTCTTGATTTATTAGAAGTTTTACATAAATGTGTTTGTATATTGACTGCTTTATTATTTATCCTGCTTGAGGTATGCAAATCTAGAATCTATGGGTCATCTTTAATAAACATATCCTTAATTATAATCCCTTCAAATATTGTTTCTAGTCTATTCTCATCTCTCCTTTTGGGTCTTCAGTTACATATATATTAGACCATCTCACTGTGTTCTATATCTCTTACCATATCTTCATTATTTTTCAACTTTCTGTCCTTTTGTAATGCATTTTAAATATTTTCTTATGATCTGTATTCATATATGGTTTTATATATCCAATTTGTGTAGGTTTATAAATTGATGTACTGATTTTTCTATATGTTGTCTTATTCCCTAATGCACCTAGCTATGTTTGGGTCCAGATGTTATATTTGGATAAGTTTTTAGAAATATTGTAAAAACTAGGATGATATCTTTCTCCAAGGAAAGTTTGTTTCTTTCAAGGAAAAAAAGGGCATAATCACTCCAATATCATCTTAAACCAATATCAGGAACTAATATGATTTAAAAATGTACTACACTCTCTGTATTATTCTGAATTATTCTTTTTCATATTTTCAAATCATTTTGTCTCAACCTATTGTGAAGGGATTCACTAGGCATCCCACTTTGGCAACACGTAGAATTAAATTTTTCTTCCCCTCTCCTTGGGAGACTGTCAAAAGCTCGACTCCACCTACTGACTTTTGTCCAAGATCTTCAGAATTGACTACCTACAGCAGAAAAGAAGACTGGTCAGTCTCACCTCCCTGGTTTTTCTCCTTTTAAACATCTTTGGTAAATTCTTTGAAACTTTGTTAACTTTCTAGTGCCTTCAATTATTCAGAGGATTGTTGTTGTTATTGAGCAGTAGTGCACTGAGTGTTTTCTGGTTGTTTTTTTTTGTGGTACACGGGCCTCTCACCGCTGTGGCTTCTCCCACCGCAGAGCACAGGCTCCAGACGCGCAGGCCTAGCAGCCATGGCCCACGGGCCCAGCCGCTCCGCGACATGCGGGATAATCCTGGACTGGGGCACGAACCCGTGTCCTCTGCATCAGCAGGCGGACTCTCAACCAGTGCACCACCAGGGAAGTCCTGGTAGTTTTGTTTTAAATTACTCACTCACCATTATCAAAGAGAGAGCTGTCTCTATGAGTTTTCAATCAAATCTCTGGTTCTATAATTGGTTAACCAAAAAATTAACCTAAGTGTGTATAACAATGACACATGTCAATGCATTGTCCTAAATACCCAGGTCTATGGTAAATTATAATACTCTAATGTTCTTAATTGGAAGTTGTGCATATATTTATTCCATCTTTGGTACTTCCTTGCTAAAGTTTAACCTCTATTGAATGTCCTCAGTTCTTTAGAACTATCATCTTGCTTCATGCTCCCTGACACTGCAGAACACATGACAAGTATGAAAATTATCACAAATTAATGCAGTGGCTTGGGGGGGAGGGTGTCATTAATTTAAATTTAATGGAATAAAAACTTTGAAAAGGTATTAAAAATTGCAGCTAGTGATGTCTAGGTAAACGTTAGGTAGCTTATATTTGTAACTAGAATAAGAAAGAAGGCAGTATACTGCTTATTCTTCTTCAAGTTATCATTATTATTTTGCTGGCAATGGCAACATAGAATGTTATTTTATGCCTTTTATATATATTTGAATGTATAAAGAAATTATACTGATTTCACACTAATGTGTTTGCCTCTATTTAAGTAACTTTCAATTCACTACTTTTGCCTTATATGATGAATATCCTACTCTTCAAGTAAACTCAACCCCAAATGCAGAAGCTGTACATTTTAAACCATGATGCTGTGATCAGAGAAATCTGCATCCTAATTATAGAAGCACTTTCCTGGCATGTAAAATGTTAGGGGGCCATAATATCTTATCTTCTCTGTCCTTCAAGTTAAAGACATGTTCTGTGATCAAAATTTAAAGGCAGCATACAAATGCATGCTTCTCAATTCAGCATGTTTCTTTAATTTTATTAATTTTTATATTATAGTATTCATATTCTTTTGTATAGTAAAGCTATATAACTTCTTTTATTTTTTGCCTGAGACAAAGCGCTAGTATTTGATTTATCTTCTATACTTGTCTTTCTTTTAACAATATGAACTTTTTCTCAGACAAGTGCAATGCTGTGTGTGACCCCACAGGGAAATCGCTTTCTTTTTAAGAAATGTGTACAAAGTACTTAATAAGTCATGTCATTCCATGACTTACTGTATATTATATTTTCAGTGACTACAGTTAACTTTCTTGGTCTCTAGATGCCAACATTTTAATAAAAAACAAGACAATTTTCAACAAAATGTCAGAAATGAAGTGATCAAAGTGCTGTGGGAGCAGTTTGACAACAGTTTGAGCTTTGAATTTCCTATTCACTTTCCAAAACATTCACTTAAAAAGCATTTATTGAAGCTGAACTGCCTTTATCAGCCTGATCAGAGCTCCATAAAGAGCATGCATGATTCAACTGCCTTCCCAAGCTTTAAAAAATATAACTTTGATATATACCTCACAAGTGCAGCACAATAGTTTTCATGCTCACGTTTGTTAAGATTTAGTGCAGCCATTAAAGAACAGAAGGGCTCTATGGTGGCAACCCTCAGACATACCAAATATCCCAAAGCAAAACCTTCTACAAATCAGAGATTATGGTATTGACAAAAATTTCCACTTGATTGCAGTTTCCCCTTTTAAACCTTATATCAGGAGTGACTACCTTTTCGATCAAGTCTCTTAGGGAGGTGAATAGATAGGTTTTTTCCACTTGGAGAAAAATATCAACTGAAAGATAAAAAGTGACATTTTATGTGCCTTGTCCAAGAATCAGTCGATTTATTTAAAAAATGGTATGTGAGCCTGACCTATACATGAAGTTTGTGGCATGTCTCTTGTCAAGTATTGATCACTTAAGACTTTACTGTTTTCCTACTGCAGTGTAGCAATAATCTCTTTTTATTTAGTTTGTGGCTTTGAATTCTTATCATGGCTTTACTGATTTCTCTGGGACCTATTAGATCTTGCATTTTCTGTGCAAATGGCTATGGAAATTAAGCTTGCTGAAGCATTTTTCCTGTGCAAACACTCTTTGTTTTCCATCAGTTCATGTGTCAAGTGGTTTGCATGCAGATAGGGTCCATTTGGAAGCAGCGGGTGCCATCAATCTTCATGACTTTGCTATACACACCATTTCACCTCGACGTGTTTCAATGGGAGATTGTAAAGGATGACTGAGCAATCAAGCTATTCCCCTTGACTGACATCAGGTATTTCTATCTAACTCACCTTAGTACTTTGGGGTCGATGCTGGGTGTTTAGAAAAATTGGCCTCTGGGTGATGTGGTCAAATGTCTTTCACATTTTGAAATATTTGCCAACTCTGTTGGCTTTCAAAATTGTATTTTTTAACTTATTCCACAAATCAGAAGCAAAACTGAATTTTCTCTGCTTATATGTATCCTCTACTTGTAGTATTGTCCAAAATTTTGTGAATGGTTAGTACAACTGTTTTATTTTCTGCATGACTACATCGAGTTATCTCTCATTCAACCAAGAAGTGAGCCATACTTATGAGAAATATGGTGTTTCACTTCCTTGTATTCCAACATGATCTACAATAAACGAATTAAGTGTCAATCCTTTCAAGACAGTGTTTGATATAGATTAAGGAAATTATAATAACAATAAAAAAGTCTCATGCAAAATATTCTTGTGTGTGTGTGTATGGGTGTGTACATGTGTGTTTTGGTGTATATTGGTATACACATAGAAAGTAATATGCTATTCTATTATATATCAAAATTAGCAAATTGATCAATAGTGTTCATAGTTGTACATTACCATTTAGTGTATCTATCTGTTAGTCCCAGTTCATAGCTCAAAAAATAACTCACAATAAAATCAGATTATGTTGGCTATATAATAGCCACAAGTTTTCATTTTTTAATTGAAATGATATTGGTATCAAAATGTAACTTAAAGGAACTCCTCCAGATAGGAGAGTAAGAAAGCAGTATATTTAATTTTTTAATTTGGAAATCATATTCAATAATCATTTGCATTTGCAAATCAAGTTTCAGTGTAAATATCAGAACCATATTGCATGTGATACACTTGAATGGGAATACTGAAGGAAGAAAGTAAAATTTAAAATTTTTCACATAGATTAATTCTAATCAGTAGAGAAATATAAAGATTCAAACTCTTCCCAAATTAACACAGAATCCTTTGGTTTCTATATGTTCCAATGCTTTGGTTTATAAGTAAATATATGTTAAACATTCCATGAAACCCTCTCAAACACTCAACTTTTTTATTAAAATATAGTTGATTTTCAATATAGTTTCAGGTGTACAACATAGTGATACAAAATTTTTATAGTTATCATAAAATATTGGCTATATTCCTTGTTTATAAGTAAACATATGTTAAATATCCCATGAAAACTTCTTAAACACTCAATTTTGAATTGGTGACAAAGTTAGAATTGTGAAAAACTGTATGCATGTGTGTGTATGTGTGTGTGTGTGGTGTGTGTTTGAAGATACATGAATGCAAATATATAATGCTCACTTACTGAAAACAAGACTTATGTACTCACTAACTGAAAACAAGATGCTCACTTACTGAAAAGAATTATGAACTAGAATCTTTTAGATAATATACCTTAGAGAATATGTCATTTATATATCATTAATGACTGCATTAAAAATAATAGTTCATGGCATTAAAAATTTAAATACTCTCAGAATGTATATAACTATTTTTTATTGTATGTAATATTATAATTTAACCCTACTGTTTCTAAATATTTAGCTTCTTAATGAATTCAAGTTACTAAATATTTACTATGAATAGTTAAAATGTATAAATACAATTTTTTGCAATTTTACTTATCCTTTTTGTCTTCCTTTATTGATAACTAGACATCTAAAACTATATCTATCTGCCATTAATCCCTTCCTTTGAAGACTGTTTCTCCTCCTCACTTCACACTCTAAGATCTATCAGGTAGTAGTGCCAAGGAGCAGTCATAACCTTATGTAAACTCTGGACATATTTGATTCATCCAGGAATTGGCAGTAGGTAAAATCTGAACAATAATTTATTCTCTGGAATTTTGCCAGGAGGTAAGTAATAGGAAAAGTTTATTTTTTGTGAGAATTACCTTTTACTATGTTTAAAATACTTATAGTAGTATCTGGCATATAGTAAATTCTCAATAAATGCCAGTTATTACCATGATTATTATGATTATTATTATCATATTAGAACAGGAGAGTCAAAATCTTGGTTTTAACCTTCAAATGCCACTCTCATAGGCAACATGCAAAGATTTTCTTGTGTTGTGCAATAGGAAAGCAGAAAAAACTGAGGACCAGGCATAGCATTTGATTGTCAGCATGGTTGATCTCCAAAGAAAGTTAAATTTCTGAACAAAACTGGGCTGCTATGTGAAGGTCAGGACCCTGCTTAGTAAATAATGGGACTACTTGACACATGGAATGGAGATATCGGGCTTGAGTCCTTGGAAAATCTTATATATACAGGTTCCTCTGAACCTAGTGGTCCTGCAGAAATGAGCCACTCAAGCACAGGATGTACTAGCATAAGCTTCTTGTCTGAGATGTTGCAGTGGTCTCTCCATTGCAAGATAGCATAATCCCCTCCCCAGTCAGGATCTGCCTCCCATTTCCTTTTAGGCCTATAACTAGAGTTAAGTTACAACACTACCTACTGAAGATATGCTGGGCCTTATCAGAAAAAGGAGAAAAAAAAAATCACTGAAATCCAAAGGATTTGCAAGACTGAGCTAGTATGTACCACTAGGATACAGGAGAGTGTGTGAGGGATTGAATTTTGTGACTCTTTGATCCAGGGAGACTTTATTAGAGAGCACTGACCTGGAACACAGGATTTAACAACTTGGAAAGAGCCACAGAAAGACTTGCTACTAAAATGACTTACAGACATGGAAAAAGTAGTGGTCTACTCTACATGACATTGAAATGTTGCCCTTACATAAAGTGAAAGGATTAAAATACCTGGTAACTGGGCTTTGCTGGAGTGGTTACTTTATGTAAAGGATTAAAAATTGTAAGATACTTATATTACAAGAGAGAATCCATATAATATACAATTTATCATGTCCATTAGAAATATGCTAATGAGAGGAGTACTAACACCACCACAGATTTGATGGTGGCTCTCCATGTAGGTCACTCCTGACTATCTGAGAGGTTACTATAGAGTTAGGCTTACTGATAGCAATTAGGATGATAAGACTCTGAAACAATTGTACTTATGTATTAAGTCAAGTGGATGCATCAATTGTGATATGTGGTAAAGTCAAAAGGGCAACTATGGAAGCCTGACTTGAAAGTAGTATTAGAAATAGCATCCATAGTTACAGAACATGACATCCCAGGGAAAAATAACTGGGCAACCTACAAGTGTCTTATTCATTTTTTAACATTCAATGAAATAAAAAGTCTATAACCAAGAGGCTAAGGGATGTCACCTTAATAAATGTCAGCATATCTTCCCCAGTTCTTGGGACTGAGACTGTTTTCAGACTCAGATTCTTTGATTTAAGAGTTTGAATATCAGGAGGAAGGATCTTATATTGCCAACGTAAGTGTACAACTCAGATAGTTATGTACTAGAGAAAGGGAAATGTTCAAATATTTTGAGGACTCTTGGACACAGGACTAAATTCCTTTGATACCAAAGGATATGGAGAATTATAATGGCACCCTTCTTAGATTGGACACATTGTTGCTATTGAACCAAACAAAGGCCCCTCCCTGATGCACAGCAAAACCAATCTACTGGCACAAGGTTGTGGTGAAGGAAAGTACAGCATTTATTGAAGGGCACAAATGAAGGGAGTGAACGACAAGCCTCAGATCCACTCAAACTTGGTCTTTGAGTTAAGATTTCTTTTTAAGCAGGAAGAACAAAGAAGCTGATCTTAATCACCCTCTTGTGACATTTCTTAATCATAGATTTGGGAGTCAGAATGTCTCTGGTTTACAATTCTTTGCCTAGGTGGTCTATGGATAAGGGTTTTCTTAGCTCATCTTGCGTTGGAGAAACAAACTGAGTTTGTCCAATAATGGTAATATCTATAATAGCAATTTTAGTACATTAATGATGTTATAGATGATAGCAATTTTGTCATCTGATTCTGGTTGATTTGTGTTCAGTTAACATGGGAATGAGGTCAGAGGGGACAAGAAAGGGAATAAAGTTTCATATAAAGGGATTAATCATAAACTCAGTAAGGGAACTTGGTTTTAGGTGGACTCGGTTTCAATGTGGAGTACGTGCAATAAGTGGCATTGTGACAAAAGTTTAACTCCCACTGTCTCCATTAGTTCTATAATCCATCCAATGGTTGTTTTATAGCTAGAATAGGCATAACTCATAGTTGGCACAAGGTTCTTTTTGGCCTATGAGATAAGGGCTATCGTCATAGCAAAGGTAAAGTGGAAGCCTCTATAATTTATTCCCCCAACACTAGCCAAGATAATAAATTTAACAAACAAATAAAATTATTATCTTTTCCTGAGGATATTATAGAATATATAACCACTTTTAAGAATATAAAGGATTATATGGGGACTCCACACCACTGAGGACTCCTTACACCAGGAGAGAGGACCTGAAAAAGAAGGCTGCACCAATGGTATGGGTGGTACAGAGAAAGAAGAGAACATGGGCTTAAGAGAAGATTACCCCCAAAGAAACATGGCCACCAGAGCCTGTGTGTCCTGAGTACAGGGCACCAGGGCACAGTGCTAAGATGGGATGAGCAAAAGTAACTCAGGGCAAGGGTTGCAGTGGGACAGCAACAACAGGGTGAACTCTGTGATTGCACCTCATGTGGCTAAGGTGACCTCGGCTTCAGTCATGCCACCCCCTGCCTGGGCCTGTGAACTCACTGTGCTTGAACCTGGTTGAGGACCACATCCTGGAGATTGTGAGAGACAGTTCCAAATATTCGGGAAAAATGAGATTGTGAAAGACACCATCTGCACACAGAAAGTTGGGACACTGAGGTCAGTCCTATGTCACCCCAAGTAAAAATGAGTCTGAACCATAGTCATACACAGTCATAAAGGATTTTCAAGATGGTGGAGGAGTAGGAGAACATGGAGTTTATTTCTCTTCACAAATACATTAAGAATACATCTACAGATGGAATAATTCTCACAGAGCACCAGCTGAACACTAGCAGAAGACCTTTGACTTCAGAAAGGACAGGAAAGATCCCTGTGTAACTGGGTAAGATGAAAGAAAGAAGAAGGGAAAGAGAAGAAGAGAGGAAGCTGGATGGGACCTGTGACCCTAGGGAGAAGCTGAGGAAGAGGAGAGGTTGCTGTATCTGGGGAAGACCACTCACCAATGCGGAAATCAGTTGGGACAGAAGGGGAGCATCTAAGTCTGTCAGAGCAGGGTGAAAGAGCCAGTCTGTGGCAGACAAGACAGAATGAGACCTACAGATGGTCTGTGTCACAGCCTTGTGCACACCAGACTGGGACATGTGTCTGCCTGTGCACACCAGAGCTGGGAGCTGGAACATGGAGATTTTTTTTTTTTTTTTTTTTTTTTTTTTGCGGCACACAGGCCTCTCACTGTTGTGGCCTCTCCCATTGCAGAGCACAGGCTCCGGACGCGCAGGTTCAGCGGCCATGGCTCACGGGCCCATCTGCTCTGCAGCATGTGAGATCTTCCCGGACCGGGGCATGAACCCGTGTCCCCTGCATCAGCAGGCGGACTCTCTACCACTGCGCCACCAGGGAAGCCCGAACATGGAGATTTGAGAGCAAACCTGGAGAGAGGACTGCCGTTGTCTGCGAAGAGTCAGCCTGAGAGGATGGGAGGAAGGAAATCGGCAAACGGGAATGCTTGTGGAGCAGACCCAGTTTACTTCAGAAGCAAGGTGCCACTGTTGAGTGACATGCAGGGGTGGAGCAGCCATTGCAGCCTCTCTTTCCCCATGTGCCAGCCCCTGCCCCCTGGGTGCTAGGAAAACCCCCCAACGGGCTGGCCTTCTCACGCCTGCTGCCAGGTACTAGGATAGGCCCTGGCCAAGGCTGGCCCTCAGACATCAGCCACCAGACCCTAAGAAAGGCTGCCTCCACTGTTGATCCTCTCATGAGGCTACCAGGCTCTAAGAAAATCTCCAGCTAGGGCTGGATCTCTCACGCCTGTGGCCACTGGCTTCCATGTGCATCTCTTCACTGGTGGGACTTGACCTCTTGTGAATTCCACCCACCTTGCACACTGGTCGTCACCAGGGCTCCTAAGACTCTGGCAGCTGTGACACTTCTGCACATTGTTCTCACTGGGGCAGACCCGAGTGCTCCAGGGAAGCCTCAGGAGCAGGTCCCTGTGGGTGACCCACACACAGAGCCACCTCTGTGGCTAAGACAATAGCTGAGCTCCTGGGGAGGGGGGCGACTAAGGAAGAGGAACAAAAATCTCTTGGTGCAGCTGCACAAACCACAGATTAAATTCCCATGATCGGCTTGGTAAACCCTGCATCTGTGGAATATCTGAATGGAAATGAGTGTTCCCACAACTGACACCAGTCTAGCTTTAGCAGCTGTGGATTTTGGGAACAAGTACATATGGGAGGGAGTTGGGCCTGGTCAGAGTCTGAGCTGCCCCCACATTTCCCTCAACAGGTCCAGAGACCTAACTAGAGGTACTGAAGGGCCTCCTGGGGAGGCAGAGGTTGACTGGGGCTCACAGTGGGGGCAAGGACATTGACAGCTGAGACATCAGGAAAATATTGTTATTACTATTTTTTAATGTTTTGTTATTTTCTGTTGTTTTTTATTTATATTTTTTAAAGTTTTAAAAATTTTTAACACTTTTTTTTCTATTTTTACTTTACTTCTTTGTTGTTTGGTGTTTCCCTTGTTTTCATATTTTTATTTCTTTTCTTTGCTCTGTTTTGTTTTCAATCTTATTTTTGTGATCATTTTTGTGTGTCTCTTTTAGGTTTTCTGTGCCGTTTTCTTTTTCTAGTTTGCATTCTGCTTTTGTTTTGCTTCCTGTTTTTTTGTTTCTGTTAGTTTTATTTTTCACTGTTTGAGTTTGTTTTGGGGTTCTTTTGTTTGGCTGTTCTCTTGCTTCTTGTTTTCTTTGTTTTGTTTTTGTTCTTTTTTTTTGTATTTGTGTATGTTTGTTAGCTTTTGGTTTTGTTTGTTTTTGCCTTTACCATTTGTCTTGGGTTGTATTTGTCTGTTTGTTTTCTTTTTTTTTTAATAGTTGTTGTTGCTGTTTGTTTGTTTTTGCTTTTGCTATTTGTCTTGGGCTTTGTTTTCTTTGCCCCACTTTTTTTAGCCATACTGGGTGGCTTGTGGGGTCTTTTTTCCCGAGCTGGGGGTCAGACCTGAAATTTTGGGGTGGGAGCACTGAGTCCAGGATGCTGGACCACCAGAGAATTTATGGTCCCAGGGAATAATAACTGGCAAGAGCTATCCTGGAAGTCTCCACCTGCACACCAAGACCCGGCTCCATCCATCTGCCTCTGGCTTGAGTGCTAGATGTTTCATAACAAACAACAAGCAAGACAGGAACACAAATCCTCCCATCAGCAGACGAGCTGCCTAAAGTCGTACTAAGCTCACAGACACACCAAAACACACCACCTGATGCAGCCCTGCCCCTCAGAGGGACAAGATACAGCTCCACCCACCAGAGTGCAAGCACAAGTCCCTCCCACCAGGAAGCCTATACAAGCCACTGGACCAACCTCACCCACCAGCGGCAGACACCAGAGAGAAGAGGAACAATGACCCTGCAGCCTGTGGAAAAAAGGGCTCAAACACAGTAAGTTAGACAAAATGAGAAGATAGAGAAATATACTGCAGGTGAAGAAGGAAGGTAAAAACTCACAAGACCAAATAAATGAAGAGGAAATAGGCAATCTATCTGAAAAAGAATTCACAGTAATGATAGTAAAGATGGTCCAAAATCTTGGAAATAGAATGAGGAAGATACAAGAAATGTTTCAGAAACACGTAGAAGAAATAAGGAACAAAGAAGTAGTGAAGAACAACACAATAACTGAAATTAAGAAACACACTAGAAGGAATCAGTAGCAGAATAACTGAGGCAGAAGAACAAATAAGTGAGCTGGAAGATAGAACGGCGGAAATAACTACCACCAAGCAGAATAAAGTAAAAACAATGAACAGAAATGAGGACAGTCTAAGAGACCTCAGGGACAACATTAAACACACCAACATTCAAATTACTGGTGTCCCAAAAGAAAAAGAGAAAGAGAAAGAGTTTGAGAAAATATTTGAAGAAATATATTTGAAAACTTCCCTAACATGGGAAAGGAAATAACCACACAAATCCGGGAAGTGCAGAAAGTCCCATATAGGATAACCCCAAGGAGAAATATGCTGAGACACATATTAATCAAACTAACAAAAATTAAATACAAAGAAAAAAAATAAAAGCAGCAAGGAAAAAGCAACACATACCATACAAGGAAATCCCCATAAAGTTATCAGTTGACTTTTCAGCAGAAATTTTGCAGGTCAGAAAGGAGTGGCAGGATAAGTTTAAAGTGTTGAAAGGGAAAAATCTACAACCAAGATTACTCTACCCAGCAAGGATCTCATTCCAATTTGACAGAGAAATCAAAAGCTTTACAAACAAGCAAAATCTAAGAGAATTCAGCACTACCAAACCAGCTTTACAACAAGTGCTAAAAGAACTTCTCTAAGTGGGAAACACAAGAGAAGGAAAAGACCTACAAAAACAAACCAAAACAGTTAAGAAAATGGTAATAAGAACCTACATATTGATAATTACCTTAAATGTAAATGAATTACTCATACCAACCAAAAGACAAAGACTGGCTGAATGGATACAAAGACAAGACACATATATATGCTGTCTACAAGAGACCCAATAAAGACCTAGGGACATATACAGACTGAAATTGAGGGGATGGAAAAAGATATTCCATGCAAATGGAAAACAAAAGAAAGCTGGAATAACAATTCTCATATCAGACAAAATAGACTTTAAAATAAAGACTATTACAAGACACAAGGAAAGACTCTACACAATGATCAAGGGATCAATCCAAGAAGAAGATATAAAAATTGTAAACATTTATGGACACAACATAGAAGCACCTCAATATGTAAGGCAAATGCTAAGAGCCATAAAAGGGGAAATCAACACTAACACAATAATAGTGAGGGACATTAACACCTCACTTACACCAATGGA
Organism: Orcinus orca; assembly: GCF_937001465.1. Classification (NCBI taxonomy): domain Eukaryota; kingdom Metazoa; phylum Chordata; class Mammalia; order Artiodactyla; family Delphinidae; genus Orcinus; species Orcinus orca. Next base: position 41,288,372 of record NC_064576.1, on the reverse strand, counting down.
CAGATCATCCAGGCAGAAAATTAATAAGGAAACACAAGCCTTAAATGACACATTAGACCAAATAGACTTAATGAAGATGTTTAAAGGACATTCTATCCAAAAACAACAGAATACACTTTCTTCTCAAGTGCTCATGGAACATTCTCCAGGAAGAATCATATTTTGGGTCACAAATAAAGCCTCTGTAAATTTAAGAAAATTGAAATTTTATCAAGCATATTTTCCAACCACAATGCTATGAGATTAAAAATAGATAACAGAAAAAATAACTGTAAAAACACAAACACATGGAGGTTAAACAATACACTGCTAAATGACCAAGAGATCACTGAAGAAATCAAAGAGGAACTCATGAAATACCTAGAAATAAACTACAATAAAAACATGATGACCTAAAACCTATGGGATGCAGCAAAAGCATTTCTAAGAAGGAAGTGTTTTAACAATATGATCTTACCTCAAGAAACAAGAAAAAATCTCAAATAAACAACCTAACATTACACGTAAAGCAACAAGAGAATGAAAAGTAAACAAAACACAAAGTTAGTAGAAGGAAAGAAATCATACAGATCAGAGCAGAAATAAATGAAACAGAAAGGAAGAAAAAAATAGTAAAGATCAATGAAATTAAAAGCTGGTTCTAGTGGTTGCGAGTCCACCTGCCTATGCATGGGACACGGGTTCGTGCCCTGGTCTGGGAAGATCCCACATACTGCGGAGCAGCTGGGCCCGTGAGCCATGGCTGCTGAGCCTGTGCATCCGGAGCCTGTGCTCCGCAACAAGAAAGGCCACAACATTGAGAGGCCCGGGTACTGCAAAACAAACAAACAAACAAACAAAAACAAAAAACCTGGTCCGTTGAGAAGATAAAATTGATAAACGTTTAGCTAGACTCATCAACAAAAGAAGGGAGAGGACTCAAATCAATAAAATTATAAATGAAAAAGAAGAAGTTACAACTGACACCACAGAAATACAAATGATCATAAAAGACTACTACAAGCAACTATATGCCAATAAATAGCACAACCTGGAAGATATGGACAAATTCTTAGATAATTACAACTTTCCAAGACTGATCAAGAAGAAAGAGAAAACATGAACAGACCAATCACAAGGAATGAAATTGAAACTGTGATTAAAAATCTTCCAACAAATGAAAATCCAGGACCAGGTGGCTTCAAAGGTGAGTTTTATCAACCATATAGAGAAGAGCACCCATCCTTCTCAAACTCTTCCAAAATATTGCAGAGGAAGGAACACACCCAAACTCATTCTATGAGGCCACCATCACCCTGATACCAAAACCTGACAAAGATACTACAAAAAAAGAATATTACAGGTCAATATCACTGATGAACATAGATGAAAAAATCTGCAACTAAACACTAACAACACGAATCCAACAACACGTTAAAAGGATCATACACCATGATCAATTGGGATTTATCCCAGGGTTGCAAGGATTCTTCAATATATGCAAATCAGTCAATGTGATACACCATATTAACAAACTGAAGAATAAATACCATGTGATCATTTGAATAGATGCAGAAAATGCTTTTGACTAACTTCAACACCCATTTATGATAAAAACTCTCCAGAAAGTGGGCATAGAGGGAACCTACCTCAAAATAATAAAGGCCATTTATGACAAACACAGAGCAAACATTATTCTCAATGGTGAAAACTTGAAAGCATTTCATCTAAGATCATGAAGAAGACAAGGGTGTCCACTCTCACCACTGTTATTCAACATAGTCTTGGAAGTTCTAGCCACAACAATCAGAGAAGAAAAGAAATTAATGGAATCCCAGTTGGAAAAGAAGTTAAATTGTCACTGTTTGCAGATGACATGACACTATACATAGAAAATCCTAAAGATGCTACCAGAAAATGACTAGAACTAATCAATGAATTCAGTAAAGTCACAGGATGCAATATTAATACACAGAAATCTCTTACATTCCTATACCCTAACAAGGAAAATCAGAAAGAGAATTAAGGAAACTCTCATTTATCGATACTACTGCAACAAAAAGAATAAAATACCTAGGAATAACCCTACCGAAGGAGACAAAATACCTTATGCAGAAAACTATAAGACACTGATGAAAGAAATTAAAGATGATACAAATTGTTATAGAGGTATACCATGTTCTTGGATTGGAAGAATCAATATTGTGAAAATGACTATACTACCCAAAGCAATCTACAAATTCAATGCAATCTCTATCAAACTACCAGTGGCATTTTACACAGATCTAGAACAGAAAATTTCACAATTTGTATGGAATCACAAAAGACCCTAAATAGCCAAAACAATCTTGAGAGAGAAAAACAGAGTTGGAGGAATCACGCTCCCTGACTTCAGACTACACTACAAAGTTACAGTAATCATGACAATGTGGTACTGGCACAAAAACATAAATACAGACCAATGGAACAGGATAGAAACCTCAGAGACAAACCTATGCACATATGGTCACCTTATCTTTGATAAAGGAAGAAAGAATATACAATGGATAAAAGACAGCCTCTTCAGTAAGTGGTGCTTGGAAAACTGGACAGCTACATGTAAAAGAATGAAATTAGAACACTACCTAACACCATATACAAAAAAAAAAAAATAACAACTCAAAATGGATTAAAGACCTGAATGTAAGGCCAGTCACTATAAAACCCTTAGAGGAAAACGTAGGCAGAACACTCTTTGACATAAATTGTGGCAAGACTTTTTTGGATCCACCACCTAGAGTAATGAAGATAAAAGCAAAAATAATAAATGGGACCTAACTAAACTTAGAAGCTTTTGCACAGCAAAGGAAGTGATAAACAAGATGAAAAGACAACCCTCAGAATGGGAGAAAATATTTGCAAATGAAGCTACTGAAAAAAGATTAATCTCCAAAATTTACGAACAGCTTATGCAGCTCCATAACAGAAAAACAAAAAGCCCAATCAAAAAATAGGCCAAAGATCTAAATAGACATTTCTCCAAAGAATACATACAGATGGTCAACAAACACATGTAAAGTAGCTCAACATCACTAATTATTAGAGAAATGTAAATCAAAACTACAATGAGGTATCACCTCACACTGGTCAAAATCGTCATCAATAAAAAAATCTACAAACAGTAAATGCTGGAGAGGGTGTGGAGAAAAGGGAACCCTCTTGTGCTGTTGGTGAGATTGTAAATTGATACAGTCACTATGGAGAACAGTATGGAACTTCTTTTAAAAGCTAAAAATAGAACTACCATATGACCCAGCAATCCCACTACTGAGTATATACCTGGAGCAAAGCATAGTTCAAAAGGACATATGTACCCTAATGTTCATTGCAGCACTATCTACAATAACCAGGACATGGAAGCAACATAAACGTCCATCAACAGAGGAATGGATAAAGAAGATATGGTACATATATACAATGGAATATTACTCAGCCATAAAAAGGAACGAAATTGGGTTATTTTAGAGACATGGATGTACCTAGAGTCTGTCATACAGAGTGTAGTAAGTCAGAAAGAGAAAAACAAATATTGTATATTAACTCATATATGTGGAATCTAGAAAAAATGGTATACCTGATCTTATTGGCAAAGCAGAAATAGAGACACAGATGTAGAGAACAAAAGTATGGACACCAATGGGGGAAGTGGGGGTTGGATGAATTGGGAGGTTGGGATTCACACACATGCACTAGGTACAAAATAGATAACCAATGATAAGGGACTGAATAGCACAGGGAACTCTACTTAATGCTCTGTGGTGACCTTAAGGCAAAGAAAATCCAAGAAAGAGGGGATATATGTATACATATAACTGATTCACTTTGCTGTACAGTAGAAACTAACATTTTAAACAACTATACTCCAATAAAAATTAGTAAAGATAAATACATAAAATTTCTATTAAGAAAAGAATATAAAGGATTGTAGTTTGGTCATATCTCCATTTCATTCTCCTGACAGATGTATGAGAATGAGAGTAGATTACCACAAACATAACCAAGTATTATCCCAGATTGCAGCCACCATGCAGCCCTTGCTAGAGAAGATTAACACAGCCTTTGTTGAATGTGTTTTTGTTTGTTTTTCTCTCTTTATCAGAAAAAATGATCAGAAGCATTTCATGTTCACATGGAATGGGCAACAATAATTATTGTATATTAACACCAGTGGTATGCTGACTCTTTTACCCTCTGTATTAATCAAGCCCAAATGGGTCTGCACTACCTGGTCATCCCTCAAAATATCACATTGACCATCTCTATTGTTGGCATCATGCTAATCAGACCAAATGAGGAAGAATAAACTACCAATCTGAAGATGTTATTATGACACAAGCCTAAGAGTGTGGGAGATAAATGCAATGCAGATTCACCTACAAAATCAGTGAAATTTTTAGGAAATCAGTGGTCAGGAGTATGTTGAGACATCCCTCCAAAGAAAAAATTAGCATATCTTGCACCTCTCACCAGGAAGAGGAAGCAGAATGTCTGGTGGTCCTCTTCAGGTCCTGTAGGTGGCACAACCACACCCGGGAATACTGCTCCATATAATATGTTGGGTCACAAGAAAATCTGCTAGCATTTTGTGAGGTCCAGAGGAGAAAAGGACTCTGCATCAGGCCCAGGCAACAGTGAAAGCTGTTCTGAAGCTTAACCCCTAAATTCCAGCATACATTGTCATATAAAAATATAAGTAACAGGAACAAATCCTACAGAGTTTATGAATAGCTGTGATGGAAAATGCGAGTCTGGGTGGGCTGTCAGAAAAAAAATCTTATGCTGTCAGCTCCTTCATGGATGCCTCAGCTTCAGAGAGCTACTTCCCCAAGGGCACACTCTTCTCAGGGCAATTCACGTCAAATAATGGATTGATGCAGGGGTGTAATCTAGGACAATTTTGGAGTTGATCAAGGCTGCCATTAGGCTTGCATTGTAGCACAACTTCTCAGATTTGGCTTCCACAATTATTCTGTGGGCTTTTTCCTTCTAACTTCTTAATATAGTTGATTACTTTAATTGATGTTATGCAAAATTTATAGAAAACCCAAGACTAATTTACAGTAAGCTCAATTTATTGATTAGAAATAAACCCAATTTTTCATATAGCTGGATTTTGTTTACTAATATTTTAAGTTATTTGCATCAAATTTCCTTTGTGAAATTGGTCTGTTAATTACCTTACTGCTATTGTCTTTATCAGATTTGAAATCTAGTTTTTGTTTTTATTTTTTAACTCATAAATTGAGCTGGAAGAACACTCTCTTTTCCTATTCTTGGGAAGAGTGTGATAGTTCACTATTATGTAATATATATTATTAATAAAATTATTGATTATTATTACTTAATTATTGATTTTTATGTTTGGCATAATTCATTGAAAAATCATCCTGATCTGGGGTCTTCCTTGGATTATTTCAATTATTGCTTCCATTTCTGTATTACTTCTGCTACCTATTTCTTCTGTATTTAATTTTTTAAGAAATATTTTTTTTCTAGAAATTTGGTCATTGCACTTAATTGTTCAAATGTAGCTGCATACAGTTTTTTGTAATTATTATTATATTTCAACATCTATAGCATCTATAACTCTTTTTATCACTGATGTTGGTGAGCTAGGCTTTTTAAAAATCAATCTCTTTCTGACTTCACTCTGCATGACAGACTCATTTATTGAGTTATTGGTAGAATTTTTGGTGTTTTTCTTCCTTCTTATAATCATTTAGGAATACATAACCTTTTGCATAATCATGGTACTTCATCTAGGCACACAAAGTATTTATTAAAGTATATTGAAGTTCAGAAATGCAAATTAAGACCACAAATTGACATCACCTCACGCCTGTCAAAATGACTATTTTAAACAAAAACAACAAATAAAAAGCATTAGCAAGGATTGGGAAAAGGGAACCTTTGTATACCTCATTGGAAGGAATATAAATTGGCAGAGTCACTATGGAAAATACTACAGAGATTTCTTAAAAAATTAAAGACAGAACTACTGTACAATCCAACAATTCCACTGCTGGGTATTTATGAAAGCAACTAAAAACACTGATTATAAATGATATATGACGTCTATGTTCATTGTAGCATTACTTACAATAGCCAAGATATGAGAATAAATGTCAGTGCCCACTAAGAGATGAATGGATAAAGAAGGTGTGAAATATATATATATATTTTTTTTTCCATTATACACACACACACACACACATATATATGTATACACACACACACACGCACACACACATAGCTGAATATTACTCAACCATAAAACAGAATGAAATCTTGCCATTTTCAACAACATGGATGAATCTAGGGAGTATCATGCTAAGTAAAATAAATCTGACAGATAAAGACAAATACGGTATGATTTCACTTATATGTGGAATCTAAAAAACAAAACAAACTTAACAAAACTGAAACAGAGTTATTGATACAGAGAAAAAATAGGTGGTTGCTAGAGGGAAGGGGTGGGGAGAGGAAAGAAATAAGTGAAGGAGATTAAGAGGTAAAAACTTTCAGTTGCAAAAAAAGTAAGGGTATGAAATGTACAGTACAATATAGTCTGTACAGTACAATATAGTCAATAACTAATATCTTTGTATGGTGAAATATCATAACTACATTTATGGTGATCATTTTGAAGAGTATAGACATACTGAATTACTATGTTGTGTAACAGGAACATAATGTTGTTTTGAGTCAATTATACTTAAAAAGCAAACAAATAAAAACTTATGGAAAAAAGAAATCAGATTTGTGATTACCAGAGGTGTGAGGTATTGTCAATAATTATGAAGATATTTATGTGGTGACTTATAACTAGGCTTATCATGTTGAAATGTATAGAAATATAGAATCACTATGTTGTGCAACAGGAAGTAGCATAGTGTTGTTGTACATCGATTTTACTTTAAAAACAAGCAAACAAATTCACAGAAAAGAGAGATAAGATTTGTGGTTACCAGAGGCAGGGGGCTGGGGAAGGGGAATTGGGTGAAGGCAATCAAAATGTACAAACTCCCAGCTATAAGATAAATAAGTACTAGGCATGTAATGTACATGATAAATATAATTAACACTGCTCTATATTATATATGAAAATTTTTAAAAGAAAAAGTCCTGGGTTCCCATTATAAGAAAATAATTTTTTTCTATTTCTTTAATTTTATATCTATGTGAGATGATTGATGTTCACTAAACTTATTGTGGTAATAATTTTATTTTGTATATACATCAAATCATTTTGCTGTACACAAACTTATACAGTCTTATGTGCAAATTATATCTCAATAAAACTGGAAGGAAAGAATATTGAAGTTAAGATTTTTATGGGTAGATAGAAGATTATTTGATCAAGTTCTAGAGAAATTTTAATGAGACAGTTATCCTCAGTTAAATAATTTTGTAGAAGTGTTGTGTCTGCCGAAAATGAGGTGTAAAAAGAGATTATTATGAAATGGTTGATATGCGTTCCATTGAAAACAATTTGACAGTCATATATGTTTTCTAAACACAGAAATCAAGTGTTCAATCTGTTCCTTATCCATTTCTTAAAATATTGTGTGTTTACATTGTGACAAATAGTCTGTGTTTGTTTATTATATATCTTAGATTTTTCAATTTCATTGATTTCTACAAAATATAGAACAATTTTCCCAATATTTTAAGTGATAATTTTCAATTATAAAAAGTAATTTTAAAATAATACAACAAATGCTAATCTACCTTACGTCTAGGTTCTATTTTAAACTCATATCTCCTAAAAATATTTTTTAAATATAAACACATAAATGGAACAATTTAAGTGGAAACATAACCTCAATCTTTAAATTTTATTTGTGTTGTTAACTATATTGAAATAATTGGCAATTATTAAAAATCAAATATCATTTTAAAGAATCACCAAAAAAATCTGAACACTCTATTTGTTCACAATATTTGTTCCTGTGTGCATTCATATATGAACAACTATAGATTGAATACAGTACTTGTTTTCTTTACAATTTTATTTTGAATAATCATTGATTGTATCTTGAATAATCAATAATCTAATATTGACCTATTAGTTAATTTATAATTTTATGCAATCTTAAGTATGTGAACATATTTCCAAATTATTGTTTTGTAGTCATTACAAATTTCAGTTAAAGTACCTGTAAACTAATGGGTAGAAATGTAGAAAATTGCGTGTAATGTATTACAGTTGCAAAATACTCTTTTATTCAAAGTAATGGTTAATACAAACACACTCTCACAGAATCATTAGTTTTGCTTTAATCATAGTCTATATGTTTTAGAAAAAAAATGACAGCAGATCTCTAGAGTACCTCTATGTTCCTAAAGTCACAGCCTACCTGCCTTTAAAATGGAAGCTCACAATCCCCACAACGGGAGAGGCCACAACAGTGAGAGGCCCACGTATCGCAAAAAAAAAAAAAAAAAAAAAAAAAAGGTAGATTTTCCTGTATTTCCAAAAAGTCTTAGAAAAAAATAAGTGGAATTTTTTCTTTAATACCTTTATATTTTTTGTTTGCTTTTTAGTTTTTATTTAGTGTTTGATAGACACATAGAGATATATTACTCAGAGTGATTCTTTTAGCTCTAGGCTAGAATCTTAATTTCTGCATACTTTATAGAAGAATATGTCTATCAGCAGGGTTAGTGTGTAAGCATGGATAGTCAGTTGATAAATATTGGTTTCTTTTCTCTAGACTTTCTATTATGCTTTATTTTCCTTGTGAAAATTTGAGGTGTATTGAAAAGCATTTATATTTTTTTTTCCCAGTTCAGCTAGACAGCAGTTTAATCCAGTATCAGTTTATTTTATCAAAATCTTAGGAAGTTTTCAAAAAACATTGATTTCTGAATATACATAAGAACTACTTGACTTTACTTAAAGATTATTTTTCAGTAAAAGTGATATAGTGCTAGATAGGACTATGAATATTAAATTAGAACAATTTTATTTAAAATATCCTTGAAATATAAGGTATATAGAAGAGAACAAGATAATCTTCCTGCTTAGAATAAGCATGCAGTTTTGCTTATTATATAGGTAAACAAACACATGAAATCTAAAACATTGCAACAGACATTTAGGAGCATACAGAGATTGGTATGAGCACATGTGAATGAAGTAGAAAATACAAGGAGCAAAGCAATAAAAAAGACTTTTGCTTGGAGAATAAGAACACGAGAATATAGCTAGATTCTTGACACTCTTGTTGTGTGAGACATCTTTATGCTTTTCAATGTTAATCAAGAATTTGCATAAATTTTAATGTTCTTTAAAATTCAAAAATTATAATGTAAGCATCTAAACAGTATATAATTTTAATTCTCTAAAGCTTAGTTGTTCTAAATGCTAGATATGTAAGGGTCTCGCTGCATCATTTAATCTAAGAAACTAACTGTATCTTCAATAATGTGTTTACAGAGATCACTGCAATAAACACACCTGCTTATAAGACAGGTGGTGCTATCTGCATATATATGAAGGATAGAATTAAGATAAAAAATGTGAATTTATTAAAGAACAGCAATGGACAATTTGGTCTGAAAAGTAATTGTCTTATTTTTTAAAAAAATTGTGCTCTAAAGGAGATCATGGAAAAATGGGTGAAATGGGTGAAATGTCAAGAATAATTAAGAAAAATGATAGTGTTTAATATCAGCAAAGGAAATGCATCTTTCCTCCCACAATTTTCTTTCCAATTTTCTCTCTTAGTTTTAAATGTCATCTATATTTTCAAATTATTTAGGATAGTGCTTGCAAAAGGGGAGAATAATTTTTAGGTAATTTGACATATCCCTTTGTTAAAGTTGTTGATTTGCTATTTTCTTATATATAGATCTATTTAACTTGTGAGCCTACTTTATTCTATGACTTAAATGGGTCAATTCAATAAAATAACTGAGGGATGTTGGCTTATCAAGGGGAACAGCTTAATTTATCTTTGGATTGTTTTCACCTCATTTCACAAAATCTTTTTTTGGTTGATGTTTCATATGCAATTTAATAGATATTTAAAGTAAAGCCATAATGAGGTGTCACAGAGTAATTTATACTTTCATTATTAGTTAATTATACCAATAAGTTAATCCATGTACTAAAGAAAGTTTTGTTTTATTCTTTAACATAAATATTAAAATCATACATTTTAAAATTACTATATTTTGTAATGGGTAATTTTAGCTGAAAATACTGTATTTAAACAATTGACATACTTCTGCTTTGATAAAAAAAAATAATGTAGCTAGTTCACACAGTTCCTAGAACTAGTTCAGACACTTAAATAGAAGAAGATTTTTTAAAAAAATGAATTTTTAAAGCTCATGTAAGATCAAATATATGTAATTTGAAAAATCCAATGTATTAGCTTTGAAATTTTATGGAGTGTCAGGTAAAATTTCAAAATTCAATAACAAAATAAATCTTTGAAAATGGAAATTTTATAATGACAAGAAGTGAAGCCACTGGTAATTTAGCTGTAAACAGCTAAAGAAATAAAGTTTTATAGCAGTGTTGCTTATTTCATTAAATGTTAACTATCAGTTACTAAAAGGTACAAAATAGAGGAGTGGCCAAGATGACAGAGTAGGAAAACCCTGAGCTGACCCCTCCCACAGGCACACATTACAACTATTTATAGAGAAACCATAGATGAGAACAATCTGAAGACTAACAGAAAAGATCTTCTACAACTAACGATATAATGAAGGAACCACAATGAGACAGGTAGGTGGTGTGGAGATCCAGTATAGTCAAGATCCATACCCCTGGGCAGGTGATCCACAAATAGGAGAATAATTACCATTGCAGAGATTCTTCCCAAGAAGTGAGGATTCTAAGCACCACATTACGTTCTCCAGCCTGCAGGTCCTGCATCTGGAAAATAAGCCTCCAGAACACTTGTCTTTGAAGGCCAGCAGGGCTCACTTTAGGAGAGCCAAAGAGCTATAGGAAATAGAGACTCTAACCTTATGTGCACAAATCTCACAAGTTTGAGACTTGAGAAAGAGTCAGAAATTTGAAAGCAGTCTAGATTGGACACACCTACTGATCTTGGAGAACTTCCCAGAGATGTGGGAGGGCATTGGGACTCACCTTGAGTACATACATGTTAGCAGCAGCCACGTTGGGAAGTTTAGTCTATCACGAGGACACTGGTGTTGACAAATGCCATTTGGAATTCTCCCATTAGCTTATAAGGGCTGAGACCTAGTCCTGCTCACTAGCCAGTCAAAACCAGTCCTGATACACCACAGGCCAAACAGGTAGCCAAGCAAGGACACAGTTCCACCCACTAGTAGGCCAGCTGTCCTAGGACCCCCTTGAATTCAGCTGTCCCAAAACCTGGCCCCAGCCACCAGAGAGCCCAGAATATAGTGCAACCAACCAGTGGGTCAGCACTAGCTCCAGAACCTGCAGTCCTGCAGTCAGCCACACTAAGACACAGCTCCACCCATCCGTAATACAGCATTAACTCAGGACCTTCTGGGGCTCTGCAGCTACCTGTCTCATGACACAGCCATGCTCACCAGCAGGTCTGCACCAGGACTTGGACTCTCTGGGTCATGGTGCTAACTGTGCCAAGACCCAGCCCCACCCACCAGTGGCTGGCAGCTTCTGGAATAAGCAGGGTCTGGTAACCAACCAGATGATGGGGTAGCCACATGTAATAACATACACATGTTAGTTAGCCCAACACAAGAGAACGGCCCATACAGTTCACAAAGAGGGTACCCCTAGAGCATATAACTTTGGTGATCAGTTATATGCACTGCTGAGTCTCATAGAATGTCTTCCACATAAGACCACTTCTCCAAGATCAAGAATTTTAGCTAACTTACCAAATACATAGAAATAAAAACAGAGAATTAGATAACATGAGGAGACCGAGGAAATTGTTCCAAAAGAAAGAACATGATGCAATCCCAGAGGAAGAACTAAGTAAAGTGGAAATAATCGATCTACTTGATAAAGAGTTAAATGTAATGATCATAAAGATGCTCAAAGAACTTGGGAGAAGAATAGATAAACACAGTGAGAAGTTAGAAGTTTCTAACAAAAAGCTAGAAAATATAAAGAAGAATAAAATAAAGCTGAAGTACACAGTAACTGAAATAAAATGTACACTAGAAGGAATCGACAGTATGTTAGATGATACAGAGAAACAAATAAGCAAACTGAAAGAAAAAGTAGTAGAAATAACTGAAGTTGAACAGAAAGAAGAAAAAAGAATTTTAAAAAATGAGGACAGTTTCGGAGGCCACCTGGAAAACATCAGTTGTACTAATATTCACATTGTAGGAGTCCCAAAAGAAGAGAGAGTGAAAGGGACAGAGAATATTTTTGAGGACGTAATTTCAAAAACTTCCCTAACCTGAGAAAGGAAACAGACATCCAAGTCAAGGGAGCACAGAGTCCCAAATATGATCAACCCAAAGAGAACCACATCAAGATGCATTGTAAATAAAATGGCAACAATTAAAGATAAAGAGAGAATATTAAAAGCAGCAAGGGAAAAGCAGCAAGTTATGTACTTAGGAATTCCCATGAGGCTCCCAGATAACTTTTCAGCAGAAATTCTACAGGTCAGAGGGAGTGGTACTATATATTTATAGTGATGAAAGGAAAATATCTGCAACAAAGAATACTCTACCAGCAAGCCTATCATTCAGATTTGAAAGAGGAGATAAAGAATTTTACGTACAAGTAAAAGCTAAAAGAATTTAGCACCACTATAAGAGCTTTGTAAGAAAGGTTAAAGGAACTTCTATAAGCAGAAAAGAAAAGGCCACAACTAGAAATATGAAAATTACAAAAAAAAATCTCATTGGGAAAGGCAAATATACAGTAAAGGTAGTAGATCAATTGCTTATAATGCTAGTAGAAAAGTTAAAAGACAAGAGGAGTAAAATCATCTATATCCGTAATAAGTAGTTAAGGGATAGACAAAACAAAAACAAAAAATATGATGTCAAAAATATTAAAGTGTGTGGGGGAGTAAAATGCATATTTGTTAAAATACATTCAAGCTTAAGAGACCAACAACTTAATATATATATATGTATATAGATATACACACACACATATATATTTTAAGTTGCTATGTGTATATATATATATATATACGGTTATATGTAAACTGTATGTACATATATATTCATTTTATATATATTTTATTATGTATACACACATATTTTTAAGTTGCTATGTATAGGTGTGTATATATACACATACCTATATATATGCAAACTTCATGGTATCCACAAATCAAAAAAATATATAATGAATATACAAAAAAGAGAAAATAATCCAAACACAATATTGAAGGTAGTCATTAATCACAAGGGAAGCAAGCAAAAGAAGAAAAGGAAAAAAATAAGAACTGCAAGATAACCCCAAAACATTAGCAAAATGACAATAACAACATACCTATCAATAATTACTTTAAATGTAAATAGACTGAGTGTTTCAATCAAAAGACGAAGTGGTGGAATGGATACACAAAAAAGACGCATATATATGCTGTGCAAAAGAGTCTCACTTCAGATGTAAAGACATTCACAGATTGAAAATAGGGAATGAAAAAAGATATTCTGTGTTAATGGGAACAAAAAGAAAGCCAGGTAGCAATATTTATATCAGACAAACTAGATTTTAAAACAAAGACTGTAAGAAGAGACAAAGAAGGACATTACATAATGATAAAGGGATCAACCCAATAAGAAGGTATAACCAATAAAAGTTATATGTACCCAATATAAGAGCACTGGAATAGATAAAGCAAATACTAAAAGAAATAAAGGGAGAAACTGACAATAATAGTAGGGGACTTTAGTATTCCACTAACATCAATAGACAAATCACCCAGATAGAAAATCAATAAGGACAAATTTGGTTTAAACAACACATTCAACTAAAGGAGCAGAATACACATTTTTTTTCAAGTGCACATGGAACATTTTCCAGGATAAATAACACACCAGGCTACAAAACAAATCTCAATAAATTTATGAAGATTAAAATTATAACAAGCATCTTTTCCAACCACAAGAATATAGAAAAGATCAAAGAAACTGCAAACTGGTTCTTTGAAAAGGTAAACAAAATTGACAAATAGTTAACTAGACTCATCAAGAAAAAAAGAGGGAGGGGCCAAATAAATACACTCAGAAGTGAAAAAGGAAGTTACACCTGACATCACAGAAATACAAAGGATCATAAGAGATTACTGTGAACAATTATACACCAATAAAATGGACAATTTATAAAAAATAGACAAATTCCTAGAAATGTATACAATCTTCCAAGACTGCATCAGGAAGATATAAAAAATATGAACAGACTATTTACCAGTAATGAAATTCATTCAGAAATGAAAATAACTCTCAGTAAACAAAAATTCAGGATCAGAAGGCTTCACAGGTGAATTCTATGAAATATTTAAAGAAGAACTCACACCTATCCTTCTCAAATGATTCTAAAACTATTGCAGAGGAAGAGGTGCTTCAGAACTTATTTTATGAAAACAGCATTATCCTTATAACAAAACTGGACAAAGGTGTCAGAAAAAGCACATAATGGGCCAATATCACTGATAAACATATGTGCAAAAATTCTAAAAACAAAAATTGGCAAATAGAAGTCAACAGTACATTAAAAGTATCAGACAACATGATCAAGTGACATTTATCCCAAGGGTGCAAGAATTGTTCAATACCTGCAAATCAGTCAATGTGATACACCAAATTAACAAATTGAAGAATAAAAATTATATAATCATCTCAATAAAAAACCTGCTAACCAAATTCAACATCCATTCATTAAAAGCTCTCAACAAAGTGGGTATAGAGGGAACATACTTCAACCTAGTAAAGGCCATCAATGACAAGCCCACAGCTAACATCATACTCAATGTTAAAAAACTGAAAACATTTCCTTCCTCCAAGATTAGGAATAAGACAAGGATGCCCACTCTCACCACTTTAATTTAACAAGTTGTGGAAATCCTAGCTACATCAATCAGACAAGAAAAATAAATAAATGGAATCCAAGTTGGAAAGGAAGAAGTAAAACTGTCACTGTTTGCAGATACACAGAAAATCTTAAAGATGCCACCAAAAAGCTACTGCAACTCATAAATGAATTCAGTAAAGTTGCAGGATACAAAATTAATATAATAGAAATCTGTTGTGTTTGTATGCACTAACAAGGAAGTATCAGAAAAAGACATTAAGAAAACAATTCCATTTACAACAGTGTCAAAAAGAATAAAATACCTAGGAATAAATCTAAGGAGATACAAGACCTGTACTTGGGAAGCTATAAGACAGTGATGAAAGAAAGGTGACACAAACAGATGGAAAGGTATCTTGCTCTAATGGATTGCAAGAATTAATATTGTTAAAATGATCATAGTACACAGGGCAAAAGTACCCACAGATTTAATGAAATCCCTATCAAAAAACCAGTGATATTTTTTCACAGAACTAGAACAAATAATTCTAAAATTTGTATGGAAACTCAAAAGACTCTGAATAACTAAAACAATCTTGAGAAAGAAGAACAAAGCTAGTGGTATCACAATCCTGATTTCAAACTATACTATAAAGATACAGTACTCAAAACAGTATGGTACTGACACAAAAATGGACACATACGTCAGTGAAACACAATAGAGAGCCAAGAAAGGAACTTATGCTTATATAGTCAATTAATCTATGACAAAGGTGGCAAGAATATACAATTGGAAAAAGACAGCTTTTTCAATAAATAATGTAGAGGAAACTGGACAGCTACATGCAAAAGAACCAAACTGAACTACTTTCTCACACCCTTATACAAACATAAACTTATAATGGATTAAGAAACTAAATGTAAGCCATGAAACCATGAAACTTTTAGAAGAAAACTTAAGCCATATACACTTTGACATCAGTCATAGTAATATTTTTTGGATATGTGTGCTCAGGGAAGGAAAATAAAAGCAAACATAAACAAATGTGACTACAAGAAATTAAAAAGCCTTCTCCCAGCCAAGGAAAATATAACAAAAGGACCACTTACTGAATATTTGAAAACATTTGCAACTGATATGTTTGATAAGGTGTTAATAGTCAAAATAATCAGAGGATTTCTACAACTTGACATCAAAAAGAACAAATAACCCAATTAAAATATGAACAGAGAACCTGAACAGACATTATTCTAGAGAAGATATGCAGATGATCAACATGGCTAGTCATCAGGGAAATGCAAGTCAAATACACAATGAGATATAACCTCACACCTACCAGATAACACCTGTCAGAATGGCTATTATTACAAAAGACAATAAATAACAAGTATTGGTGAGGATGTGGAGAAAAGGGAACCCTCAAGGCACTGTTGGTGGGAATATGACATGGTACAGCCACTATGGAAAACAGTATCGTTTCACCAAATAATTAAAAATAAAACTACTGTACAACCCAGCCATTCTTCACCTAGGCATTTATATGAAGGAAATGAAAACACTGATTCAAATAGATATATACACCCCTATGTTCACTGCAGTATTATTTACAATAGCCAAGATATGGAAACAAACTAGGTGCCAACTGAAAGATGAATGGATAAAGAAGATGTGGATAAAGAAGATAATATATGCAATGATATATTAACCTTAAAAGAATGAAATCTCACATTTTAGGACAACATGGGTGGACCTAGATGGAATTACGTGAAGTGAAATAAGTTATATAGGAGAAAGACAAATACTGTCTGATATCATATATATGTGGAATATATAAAGAAAAACAAATGAACAAACATAAATAAACAGAAACAGAGCCATAGATACAGAGAATAAACATCTGGTTTCCAGAGGGGAGGACAGGTAAGAAGATGAGAGAAATAGGTGAAGGAAATTAAGAGGTACAAATGTCCTGAAACAAAGTAAGTGAGTCACAGGTGTGAAATGTACAGTGTGACAAATATAGTCAATAATAATATAACATCTTTATGTGGTGACAGATGGTAAACTATACTTATCTGGTGATCATTGTTAATGTATAGAAATACAGATTACTATGTTGTGAACCAGGAATGACAAAATGTTGCAGGTCAATTATACTTCAAAAATAATCAAACACACTCATAGAAAAAGAGATCACATTTGTGGTTACCAGAGGTGGGGGCGGGGAAAAAGGGAAATTGATGAAGGTGGTCAAAAGGTATAACTTTGTTATAAGATAAATAAGTACTAGGGATGTAATGTACAACATTATAACTAAAACTGTCATATGTTATATACAAAATTGTTAAGAGAGTAAATCCTAAATGTTCTTATCACAAAGAAAGATTTTTTCAATTCATTAAATTTTGTGTATATATGAGATGACTGATGTTCACTCAACTTACTGTGGTAATTATTTCATGATGTATGTAAATCAAATCATTATGCTGTTCAGCTTAAACTTATACAGTGCTGTATATAAATTATATCTCAATAAAATTGGAAGAAAAAATGTTTTAAAATAGTAAATGATACTGAAAGAGACAATAGGTATATAAAATGAGGAAGATATGCTTCATATCATCAAGTTTAAGTTTTTGTGGTTTTAATTCATAAATATAAATACTGTTTAAAAACTATATTTACGTGTGTCAAGAAACATTAATAAATATGCAGTGTTTATTAATCCATGAATAAACATGTCATACATTTAGAAGTCAAGAAAATCATGATAGAGCAGTCAAATTTTGAACTACATTTTTGAATAGAAACATATGTTTACCAGGTATTAGGAGAGGAAGTATTTTCCTAGCAGAATAAGTATACACAGGAATTTCACATGAACCAATGGGGGAAGTGTGTTTCGCTGGAGAAGAGAGTTCAAAAGCATTATGAGTCCAGAGAGAGAGATGAATAAAATACAGACAAAAAGAAAACTAGGAAAGGACTTGCATTTCATGGTAACTAGAGATTTTTTTCTGTGTATTTAATGAGAGATATTTAAGTCTAGAAAGTGTAGAATGACTTACCAGGTCATCCAATGGTAAAGAATCCATCTTGCAATGCAGGGGACGCAGATTCTATCACTGGTCGGGGAGCTAAGATCCCACATGCCGCGGGGCAAGTAAGCCTGTGTGCCAAAACTACTGAGCCTACACACCACAATTCCAGAGCCCATGCACCACAACGCCAGAGCCCATGTGCCCTGGAGCCTGAACACCACAACTAAAGAAGAGAAAACCCATGCACCACAACTAGAGAGAAGCCTGTGTACCACAATGAAAATATCCTGTATGCCGCAGTGAAGATCATGCATGCCACAATTAAGACATGATGCAACCAAAAATAAAAATAAATTAAAAAATATATATTTAAAAAATAAAAGTGTGGAGATTGCACTAGAGGTCAAGAGCGGCAGACAAGTTCAGAACCTGTAACCATAATGTAGGTGAAAAATGAAGAAAGTCTGAATTATATCCACAATGTGAAAGACCAAAAAAAAAAAAAAAAATCCTTGAGCAGAGTGCATCCTTGGAATCTTATGGGTTTTATCTCTGATTGAACTGAGGGCAAAAAGGAATCAAAGAATTAATGGAAAAGGAAAAAAACAAAAAATATCATTTTTTAAACGGTAATATTAAGAAATATTAAGAAATAGTACCTCACTTAGAGAATGCTTATATCAGTTATATTTAAGCCTTCATGGCTGCAGGTCCAAGAGTCTTTGTTTTACCTATAGTTGTATCTTTCTCCTATGTCCCAGAGTAATGATTGATAGTAACACCCTTACTCTCAAGTGTCCCAGTTTAGTTGATAAATTACATGGTCCACACGGTTGTAACTTATGTCTGTATATCTCTACATATTTTTTATTCTACATAGTATTAAAATCAAAGAAAGGATAACCATCCCCTAGTTGGAAAAATTACGGGTAAAGTTATATGTAAAAAGCAAATTTAAAGAATTTAATTCAGCATTCAATAAATTTTATCACCTGAACGAAGCTAACTAATACTGAAAAAAATTCAAATTCAAGATCTTATGTACTTTTGACCAAAGCATAAGCAACTGTGTCTTTTCAGTAGTCAATATTTTCAGTGTTTCTTATAATATCCCCTGTAGTACTATGCAATAACAATTTAAATTTTAAATAACAATCTAATATACAGTCTAATATATAGCATATATTATTCCTTGAAATTAAAACATTTTAGAAGCTATGTAGTTCAAGACATTTGTTTGCTACATATTGAGTCATTAACTTTATAACTGGCATTTTCATCTTATAGATATACTTTAAAACTGCTTCACTAGTAAAGCTAGACTCACTATAAAATATATATTTATATTCATGACGTAAGTCATTCTTATGAGTGTTATTTTGACTTTTTAGTTATAATTAAAAATTGTAATTTCTATCTTTTAAAATATAACAGTAAAACAAAGGAGTAAGGAAATCAAATTGTCAAATGGAAATCAATGTACATAAAATGCTTAGGACATTATTTAGCATGTCATGTATAATTATACAATTTTTATCTTTAATATTACTAAAAATTAACAGTATTATTAAAACTTCACCAGAGCAAGGCAACTTTAGCCCTTTTGCTGATAACAGCTCCAAACTCTGGACAAAATATCAGTGACTATCTAATATTCACTGAATAACAAGCAAGTGGGGAAGAAAGAAATTTGAAACTTGGAAAAAAGTAGTTACATTGGATAAATTTGTGCACATGTATGTGTGTGTGGTTTAATGGCTTTTATCCTTGGGGCAAGCCTCAATGTGTGGATCTATCAAATTCTTAGAAATGTTTACCAAAATTTTCTTGCATTTCTAAAGTTTTCTTTTATATACTTAGTCCCTATGCCATTTAGTATATACATTATTATACATAATAATTTCCTAAAAATCTACACCTCTTATCAGAACATAGTGTGTGTGTGTTTGCTTGTTTTTTTTACTATTTAGTGTTTTTATCCTTAAATAACTCGTGTCTCAAATTGTTATTCTTTTTGTATGCACAGAATATTGTATTTATTTGCTCATTCACATATTTTGAAACTTTATTCACTTTGTGTTAATGTATTCCTTAATCTTATGTTGCTATGTTATTTAGGACAGCTAACACAGTTTCATGTGTTACACATAGGCCAAAATAAGGGATAAATTTTCCATATAATTTTCCCTCTAAGGTCTTTAAGACACTTTATATATACTTCAGCTTATTTTAGGAAACTCATCTTCTTTCTGTCAATCTACAATCCTTCTCTGCTTTAAATTGCAGGCAAGATAAAATTTACCCAAATATATAGACTGGCTCCTTACTAAAGTTACACAATTCTCTCCAATTAATTTCTGATGGAATACATATTCTCAATATCATAATTTTTCTCACACTGTTTATTAATCTCTTGGAAATGTTAAATAAAAGTCTTAATATTTATGTAAAATGTAAAACTTCAAGAATTTTGCTTCTATACACTCTATGACAGACTGTGATTCGAACATTTCACCAGAGGCTTCTTCAGTAATATTCAGAAGCTCAACAGATTCGCAGGGTTTTTGGTTCTCTCAGACGGGTTGACATCAATTTGCAGTAACACTGAATGTTCACATGCTTTTGAATACATCACAGGCAAGAGTCTATACACTGATTACCAAATGTTTAATTTTAATACTTACCTTGTCCTTCTTTAAATATCTCCCCTCTTTAGAATTAAAAGGGTCTCAAAAAATAATTTGGGTTTTTAAATAACACTGGATGAATAAAAGTTCTCTTCAAAAGGTTAAAAGAACACATAACTCTTTGAATAGAGAAAACACAGATGATCTCTTTTGGTAATTGTTAAAGGTCATGTTTTAATCTAGTGCCTCAAAGTGATAATAGGGAACAGCCACAAGACTATAGTTGAAGGTCATAGCATCAAACTGAACTCAAAGTATATTAGAGTAAAATCAATTAAGCATGGTATTTGTCTTTTGAAATTACTGGGTTTAACCAAGTTCACACCCCCATATTTGATATGAATTTGAGGCAATTGCAATAAAGAAGAAAATAAATGAGGTGAATTAAAATATAATTCAATCATTTTAATATTTGTGAGTATTACCTTTTACTTACATGAAAGTCATTTTCATATATGCTGATTATTAAATAATACCTTGACCAGAGTTCTTAATTTAAAAATTATTTTTTAATTTTTTCCTTCCTCCATAATCTTTATGTCCTGCCAGATGAAATATATAATTAATTGTTCTGATAAAATATGTCCAGATTTAAATCAAAAACAGATGCACATTTTAATGTGAACTTCATTGCCTTTCTCTTGGCACATCTTCATTATATTGAAATAAACTTAACCTAAAAACTGAAAATTGTGTTGAAACTGTAACATTTTATGTTGTCAATATAGAACTCAATATTATTCACTATTCATTAAAAGATTAAGATTAGAGAAGTAATAATAATAAAGTAGATATTTCCTCAATATACTTGATGAGTTTTTGCATCCACAGGAGAAGGGATCCAATAATTTTACTCGCTTATAATTCTTCTTTACTAGGGTAAACCCTATGAGACAGATTTTTTTATGACAAGTTTTGAACATGTCAAACTAGGGTTACATTAGTTGTCAAAGTTTACCATATAAATTAGAAATGGATAAGAACCAACACAGAGATCTTTATTGGTTTTCTTTATCTACCTAGCCCTCCTGCACTCTGTCCTTTGAATGATCTCTTCAAAGACTGGCTTCAGAGACACAGACAGTGCTCTAAAATTGTAAACCAAAGGGCAGGTGCAGAATGGCTTCTGGGCAGTGAATATAAAATAAAATACGGAGGAAAAAGACAAAATGAGATTATATTCTCCAAAATTAAGAAAGAAAAATAAGAGAGTAATACAAATAAGATGGAATTAGTTATTTACTTTCAAACACTCAGTAAAACCTATTATTGGAAGATTTTCTCTATTTATTGTTAATGAAAAAAATACAGTTTGTAGTCTCCAAGCTTTAGGATTGCTTACAGCCGCAAATTACTTTGGAGGAAGAAAGAGAAAAAAATAAAAACATTCTACTATGTGTTAGAAACTGCTCCATATACTTAAAAACATAACAAATTTACTTATTAATTGCATGCTTTTTAGAATTTATTTAAATTCTAGTACTTTATTCTCACAATATCCCTGGGCAGAAGAAAGTGAGATTCACAGAAATCAATATTTCAAAGTTCACAAGGCTAGCTAGTGAAAGAATTGTTATTAAACCCAGTTCTGTTTTCCTCAAACATTTCATTGTGAGGTTGGAGAGATGAAAAAAAACAAAGAAAACTTGCATAAAGAAAATAGGAAGCAAAATCTTAAAACAGAAGATACAGGCTGTGATAGTATGTTGATATTTTCCATCTCAAGGATCATGAGTGATTACTACAAGCAACTATATGCCAATGAAATGGACAACCTGGAAGAAATGAACAAACTCTTAGAAAAGCACAACCTTCTGAGACTGAACCAGGAAGAAATAGAAAATATAAACAGATCAATCACAAGCACTTACATTGAGACTGTGATTAAAAATCTTCCAACAAACAAAAGCCCAGAGGCAGATGGCTTCACAGATGAATTCCATCAAACATTTAGAGAAGAGCTAACACCTATGCTTCTCAAAATCTTCCAAAATATAGCAGAGGGAGGGACACTCCCAAACTCATTCTACGAGGCCACCATCATCTGGATACCAAAACCAGAAAAAGATGTCACAAAGAAAGAAAACTCCACTTCAATATCACTAATGAATATAGATGCAAAATTCCTCAACAAAATACTAACAAACAGATTCCAGCAGCACATTAAACAGATCATACACCATGATCAAGTGAGGTTTATCCCAGAAATGCAAGGATTCTTCAATATATGCAAATCAATCAGTGTGATGCACCATATTAACAAACTGAAGAATAAAAACCATATGATAATCTCAATAGATGCAGAAAATGATTTTGACAAAATTCAACACCCATTTATGATAAAAAAAAAAAAAAACCCAGAAAGTAGGCATACATAGAACGAACTTACCTCAACATTATAAAGGCCATATATGACAAACCCACAGCCAACATCATTGTCAAAGGTGAAAAACTGAAACCATTTCCATTAAGATCAGGAAGAAGACAAGGTTGCCCACTCTCACCACTATTATTCAACATAGCTTTGTCAGTTTTAGCCACAGCAGTCAGAGAAGAAAAAGAAATAAAGGAATCCAAATCTGAAAAGAAAAAGTAAAACTGTCACTGTTTGCAGGTGACATGATACTATACCTAGAGAATCCTAATGATGCTACCAGAAAACTACTAAAGCTAATCAATGAAAGTGGTAAAGTAGCCAGATACAAAATTAATGCACAGAAATCTCTTACATTCCTATACACTAATGATGAAAAATCTGAAAGAGAAATTAAGGAAACAATCCAATTAACCATTGCAACAGAAAGAATAAAATACCTAGGAATAACCCTACCTAAGGAAGTAAAAGACCTGTACTCAGAAAACTATAAGACACTGATGAAAGAAATCAAAGATGACACAAACAGATGGAGAGATATACCATGTTCTTGGACTGGAAGAATCAACCTTGTTAAAATGACTATACTACCCAAAATAATCTACAGATTGAATGCAATCCCTATGAAACTACCAATGGCATTTTTCACAGAATTAGAACAAAAAATGTCACAATTTGTATGGAAATACAAAAGACACCAAAGAGCCAAAGCAATCTTGAGAAAGATAAACGGAGCTGGAGGAATCAGGCTTCCTGACTTCAGACTATAGTACAAAGCTACAGTAATCAAGACAGTATGGTACTGCCACAAAAAAGAAATATAGATCAATGGAACAGGATAGAAAGCCCAGAGATAAACCCACACACATATTGTCACCTTATCTTTGATAAAGGAGGCAAGAATATACAATGAAGAAAAGACAGCCTCTTCAGTAAGTGGTGCTTGGAAAACTGGACAGCTACATGTAAAGAATGAAATTAGAGCATTCAGTAACACCATATACAAAAATAAACTCAAAATGCATTAAAGACCTGAATGTAAGTCCAGACACTATAAAACCCTTAGAGGAAAACATAGGCAGAACACTCTGTGACATAAATCGTGGCAAGATTTTTTTGGATCCACCTCCTAGAGAAATGGAAATAAAAACAAAATAAACAAATGTGACCTAATGAAACTTAAAAGCTTTTGCACAGCAAAGGAAACTATAAACAGGATTAAAAGATAACCCTCAGAATGGGAGAAGATATTTGCAAATGAAGCAACAGAAAAAGGATTAATCACCAAAATATACAAGCAGCTCATGCAGTTCAATATCAAAACAACAAACAACCCAATCCAGAAATGGGCAGAAGACTTAAATAGACATTTCTCCCAAGAAGATACACAGATTACCAGCAAACACATGAAAGGATGCTCAACATCGCTAATCACTAGAGAAATGCATATCAAAACCACAGTGAGGTATCACCTCACACCTGTCAGATGGCCATCATTAAAAAAATCTACAAACAATAAATGCTGGAGAGGGTGTGGAGAAAAGGGATGCCTCTTACACTGTTGTTGGGAATGTAAATTGATACAGCCAATATGGAGAACAGTATGGGGGTCCCTTAGAAAACTAAAAATAGGACTACCATATGACCCAGCAATCCCACTACTGCGCACATACCCTGAGAAAACCATAATTCAAAAAGAGTCATGTACCACAATCTTCATTGCAGCACTATTTACAATAGCCAGGACGTGGAAGCAATCTAAGTCTCCATCAACAGATGAATGGATAAAGAAGATGTGGCACATATATACAATGGATTATTATTCAATCATAAAAAAGGAAATTGATTTATTTGTAATGAGGTGGATGGACATAGAGTCTGTCATACAGAATGAAGTCAGAGAGAGGAAAACAAATACCGTATGCTTAACACATAAATATGGAATTAAAAAAATGGTTCTAAAAAAAATCATTCTGAAGAACCTAGAGGAAGGACAGGAATCAAGGTGCAGATATAAAGAATGGACTTGAGGACACAGGGAGGGGAAATGGTAAGCTGGGACGAAGTGATAGAGTGGCATTGACATATATACACTACCAAATGTAAAATAGATAGCTAGTGGGGAGCAGCCGTGTAGCACAGGGAGACCGGCTCAGTGCTTTGTGACCACCTAGATGGGTCGGATAGGGAATGTGGGAGGGAAAGGCAAGAGGGAGGGGATAGGGGGATATATGTATACATATACCTGATTCACTTTGTTATACAGTGGCAACTAACACAACAATGTAAAGAAATTATACTCCAATAAAGATGTTAAAAATAAATAAATAAATAAAGGTTATATTGAAAAAAAAGAATAAAAGAAGTTATGTATATGCACTACTATATTCAAAAAGGATAACCAACAGGTACCTACTGTATAGCACAGGGAACTCTGCTCAGTGTTACACGGCAGCTTGAATGGGAGGGGAGTAAGGAGAGAATGGATACATGTATATGTATGGCTAAGTAACTTTGTTGTTCACCTGAAACTATCACAACATTGTTAATTGGGCATACTCCAATATAAAATAAAAAGTTAAGAAAAAAAGAAGGAAAATAACAGAATCCAGATTCTCCACAAATTCTCACTAACTAGTATAAAATCAAATATTAGACATGTGAAAACTAGAGTCCATAGTAAAAGAAAAAGAGTTAAAAAACTAATGGCATAGTAACCCATATGTTGAAATTGGTGTGAAATTGAACTATTATAAATATATTGAAATACTTGAAAAATATATTCATAATAAACACATGAAAACTCTAAATAAAAGATATTATGAAAATATTTTAATATTAATAATAGACTATTTTTAGAGCAGTTTTAATTTTACAGAAAAATTGAGCATATAGTACAGCAAAAATTTCAATATACACCCTCTCCTCTCTTGCAGTTTCCCCTATTTTCAATGTCTTGCATTATTGTAGTACATTTGTTAAAATTGTTGAACCAATATTGATACAGTATTTTTACTAAAGTCCATGGTTTGCATTAGGATTCACCCTTTGTGTCATACAGTTCTATGGTTCTTGACAAATGCATAATTTCATCTATCTACCATTGCAGTCTCATAAAGAGTAGTTTCACAGTTTCACTGCCTTAAAATTCCTTGTATTACAACTATTCACCCCTTCTCCCCTCTATCTCCAAACCCCTGGCAACCACTGATCTTTTTACTGTCTCTATAGTTTGTCCTTTTCTAGAATGCCATATAGATGAAATCATACATTTTGTTCTAGTTTTTGAACTGGCTTCTTTCACTTAACAATATGCATTTTGGTCCTCCATGTCTTTCTGAATAGCTAATAGCTAATAACTAATACTTTTTTATCACTATATAGTGTTCTATTGTATGGAACATACACAAACAGTTTTTTTATTCACTTACCTATTTGGGGACATCTTGGTTGGTTGCAGTTATTAAATATTTGCAGATATTTGTGAACTAAATGGAAATTTTAAATTAAAAATTACAGTAACTGAAATAAAACAAAATAAGTAAATGACTATAATGTCTGAGGAGGACAGTAGAAATGTTTACTGAATTTGAGTAAAGACTTATAGATATAATTGGATCTGATGAATGAAGAAAAAACTTTAAAAAAAAAAAAACCCAGAGTCTTATATTTCTATGGGACAATATCAGTTCATTTAGTGTATGTGTATATATATAGTTCTTTTTTTGTAATTCATGTTTTATTTATATATACTTTTTATTGAAGTATAGTTGATTTACAATCTTGTGTTTGTTTCAGGTGTACAGAAAAGTGATTCAGATAAATATATACATATATTTATTCTCTTCCCATATATGTTGTTACAGAATATTGAATAGAGTTCACTGTGCTATACAGTAGGTACTTATTGGTTATCTTATTTTATATATAGTAATGTGTATATATTAATCCCAAACTTCTAATTTACCCCCTCTGCCAACCTTTCCTCATTGGTAACCATAAGTACGTTTTCTAAGTCTGTATGTCTGTTTCTGTTTTGTAAATAAGTTCATTTGTATCATTTTTTTTAGATTCCACATATGTGATATCATATATTTGTCTTTCTCTGTCTGACTTACTTCACATAGTATGATAAACTCTAGGTCCATCTATTTTGCTGCAAATTGTAATATCTATTATTTTTCATGGCTGAGTAGTATTCCATTGTGTATTTATACCACATCTTCTTTATCCATTTATCTGTCAATGGACATTTAAGTTGCTTCCTTGTCTTGGCTATTGTAAATAGTGCTGCTATCAACATTGGGGAGCAAGTATATTTTCAAATTATGATTTTCTCTGGATATATGCCCAGGATTGGGATTGCAGGATCATATGGTTACTCTCTTTTTAGTTTTTTAAAGAACCTCCATAGTGTTCTCCATAGTGACAGCACTAATTTACATTCTCATCAACAGTGTAGGAGGGTTCCCTGCTCTCCATATCCTCTCCAGCATTTATTATTTGTAGACTTTTTGAGGTTGGCCATTCTGACTGGTGTGAGGTTATACTTCACTGTAATTTTGATTTGCATTTCTCTAATAATTAGTGACACTGAGCATATTTTCATGTGCTTGTTGGCTATGTGTATGTCTTCTTTGGAATAATGTCTATTTAATTCTTCTTCCCATTTTTTTATTGGGTTATTTGTCTTTTTTTTATTAGCTTGTTAGTTTTGGGTTTTTTTTGTTTTGATATTGAGCTGTACGGGCTGTTTATATATTTTGGAAATTAATCCCTTGTCGGTTGTATCATTTGCAAATATTTTCTTCCATTTGGTAGGTTGTCTTTGTTATTGTTTATGGTTTCCTTTACTATGCAAAAGCTTTTAAGTTTAATTAGGTCCCATTTGTTTATTTTTGCTTTTATTTGCATTACTCTAGGAGACAGACCAAAAAAAAAAAAAAGTATTGCTGCAACATTTAATTTATATTTAGTTAGATTCCCAGAAAGAGAGGAGAGTTAAAAATGCATAGAAACATATATGAAGAAAAAATGATGGAAATTTCTTCATTTTGGTGAAAAAAATAAACTTACAGTTAAAAGAAGCCCAGTGAATTCCAGCAGAATTAAAAAAAAAAAAAGAAAAGAAAAAAAAGGAAGAAAAAGAGCAAGAAAGAAAGAAAACAAAGTAAAGAAAAATATAAAAAACACATTTATAATATAGTAGTCAAACGAATGATAACCACAGATGCAAAAGGAAAGATCTTGAAGGTAGCCAGAAAAAAATGCAGCATTACATAAATGGCAACCATGATAAGAAAGATGGCTGAATTTTCATCAGGGACATGGTGGTCAAATGACAATAAATCAACCTCTTGAAAATGCTGAAAAAAATGTCAGTCCCAAATTCTACATTCAACTGTTAATGCATATAAGCTTGTACCATTCACTGCATGACAAGCCAATAAGTTGAGAAACAAGGTGTTAAGGAAAGGAACAGCAACTCTTCAGAAAGCCAGCAAACTGAGAAGATGGTGGACTAATGTTCTAAAGAACATCTTGTCTGGGTTTGAATGCTAGTTTCTTTTATGCTACAAGGAGGGGGAGGTGGGAGGAAGTAAGGTCAAAAGGTAATAGACTTCCTGGTGCTGGCCAGACCTTGGAGGGGATGTGTTAAATTCCTTGTTCTTTCAGAAGTTTGTCATGGGTCTTGTCACAATATTCCTGTAAATCTATATAAAGTATTTTAGCTTAAGTCTCAAGCATGGGAGGCAGGGTTCCCAGAAAGTGGCTATCATGTATATTTCAAGCTATAGGCAACATTCCTATAATGATTAACTTGCCTGTGTGCTGAGCTTGCAAGACTAAGCAAAAGCCATAGAATACAAAAGTTAAAGCAAAAGACACAGATCCACTATGGAGTCAGATTTGTTCTTCCCTATTACATAACCAAAAAAGCCCCACAAACTTGCTTTAAATATGAGACTAAAATTCGTATATTTTCAGAAAATATAAAGTCTGAGAGAATTCAGTAGAACCAGGCCTACACTAGAAGAAGTGTTAAAGGAACTTCTTCAATTGGAGGGACTTGACAGTCAATTGAATCTCAGCTATACAGGAATAAATTCCAAGCACTGGAAATAATAAGAATAATAACTTAATAATAATATTGAGTTAAATATAAAATGCTATCATTTTCCTCTTTATTTTTTTTAAATCATAACTAATCAAAGCAAACTACATGGTGCATTACATTAAGTAGATAGATAGAAGGCTTATGGAAATAAAAGCACACAGATGAGAGGTAAATAGGTTACATCATGACAAGCATCCTATACTATGAGTGATGTGGTGAGATATTAACTCTAAGTAAAATTATAGTGTAATGTGATCCCTACCACATCCAACAAAAGCAACAAAAAGAATCCCTAAAACAAACAAACAAAATTTAGAACTAAAACCAGAAACCTAATGAAAAAATGTATACAAACATCAAGTACTGAGAGGTATATCAAACATCAAAACTGAGATAAAGGAAAGAGATGTGGCTTTTGTGATAGTCTATCAAACACTTTTATTGTATCTCTGTAAAATACAGTGTATGTATGCATGTAAGTGTTTTCATCCTAATGTTGCTACTCCTATGGCAAAGAAAAAAAAGAAAGAAAAAAAATTGGAAAAAATTAGGCTCATAGCAGCTACTGTGTAGAAATTACCCCCTACTTTTAAATATTGTTTTTTATTTTCCTCAAAAAATCAGAATACTTACAAAGGCAAAACATTTTATTTGTTTTCTCTTTTTTTTTCCTTTTTAATTTGATCTTCTAATCTAAAAAATTCCTTACTTCAATTTAAGATATTTTCTGTTAATATTATTAAGTTTAATTATGAGGCTAAGAATTGTTAATTTTTGTTTAGAGCCCACTTTGTAGCAGATTTATTTGAAATATTTTTTTATGAATATGTACACTTTAGAGAAACAATACAGCAGCAACCATATCAATGTAAAATACATTAAAATATTATTAATTATACTATTATTAAGTATTTTAAAGTATTTTAGAGTCAACATTTTGAAAACATTGAAATTTCCTTTGCATATTTTTTGCTGTCTGCTTAATACATATCTGGAGACAAAATGACTGAAGTATGCTTTCCCTACAAAAAATTCTTTAAATTTTTTATAGTTCACCTTCTGATATCTAAATAATTCACATGTAATAATTCTTTTCTCGAAACATTACAATTAGTGTACTTCAATTTTTTTAATAGAAGTATTAAGTTAGAGATAGTTTGACTTCAAATCATAAATCTGAATTCCAGTGACATGTCTTTATTTCATTAAATGTAAATATGATAACTGTAATAGTTCTGATATCACTTTTTTAAAATTAAGATTTATGTAGATATAAAAACAATAAAAATTGTTGTTACAGAACATGTAAAATGATTACAGATTGTGCAACTATAATTAATTAAATACTGCTTTGTACCTGGTACATTTTATAAATTATTTCTTAATATTTTGTTTCTATTTTACAAGTGTAGGTATTATTATTATCTCAATTTTACATTCAATCCATTGTTGACATCCTATTTCATCATTGGTCTCTTGGCCAAAGTCTTATCAATTCCCTTCATACAATCATAAAAATAGTCTAACCATTCTTATTCACCTTGCTAACTCATTTTCCCAATTTATCTGCTCTAAATCCTAAATTGTTTACTTTCTGTTCCCACATTATATCACGCCCTATTCATTTTGGGGCACTAACAGGTTTCATTAATCCTACATACCAAGAGTATTACACTAGTCCTAAAAAGCCTTCTATCGAATTCTGTTGCCTTAGTTTACCTAAATTTGAAAAAATTTCTTCAGCACATGAGTTTGGCGGTAGGCCAAATAATTGTCCTCCACAAATGCTCACATCTTAATTCCCAAAACATGTGTATATAATTTATATGGTCAATGGGACTTTACAGGTGTGATTAAGTTAAGGATCTTGACCTGGGGAGATTACCCTGGATTATCCAGGTGGACCGAATGTAATCACAAGAGTCTGATGAGAGACAGACAAAAAAAAACAGTCAGTAGTGGAAGAGGTGATGACAGAATCAAAAAGCTGGAGTAAGGCAAGAAGTCCAGTGTAAGTGATGCAGGCTTTGTTAAATAACCTGAAAAAAACAAGGAAATGACTTCTCCTCTGAAACCTCTAGAAAGAATGCAGCCCTGCAGACGTTTTGATTTTACTCTTCTGACCTCCAGAACTGCAAGAGAATAAATTTATATTGTTACAAGACACTGTTTGTGATTTTTTATTATAGCAGCAATAAGAAACTATTATAGATTTTGGCACCTGGAAATGGAGTACTGCTGTAAAAATATCTTAAAAATGTAGAGGTGTTTTTGGAATTATAAAATGAGCAGAAGCTGGTAGAGTTTTGAGACACTAAGAGAAAAAGAGATAATCATCATAAACTGTTGGTAGGAATATGGATGTTAAAATCTATGCTGGTGAGGGCTCAGGATGAAGTGAGGAGCATGAATTCATAATTCAGGAATCCTCTAGAAGCTGAAAAAGACAAGAAAATAGTTTCACCCTTCAGAAATTTCAGAAATTTACACCTTGATTTTAAAGCAGTAAGCCCGATTTTAGAGTTCTGACTTCCAGAACTGTAAAATAATAAATTTGTGTTAAGTCATTAAATTTGTGTTAAATTGTCACAGCAGCAACAGGAAACTAATAAGTCTGAAGGCAGCTGATTTAACTTCATTCTCAAACTTATTTTCCTTTCAGGTTATTTCAAGAAGTGTGATGAGGAAATATTAATCTTGTAGGGACTGAGGTTGCTTTCACTGGGAGCAGCTGGGATTTCTGTGATTAAATTTGGTGGAAAAGGAATTTGATAGTGTAAGAATTTCTGTCATGTTTATGAAGAATTTTACATTGACATGAAAGTTGATAGAATTTCAAAGTGTCTCTTATAATAAGGTAACACACTTCACTTTAATCTTGTCCACTAAGGTCCAATTAAGACTATTTTTTGCTGTATCCTCCCAATGAAAAGGAATATTTTGCCACTTTAGTAACTAGCACCCACCTCAGGTAGGTCAAAGGTGGGGTCACATTGAATAAATACACCCTATTCTATAGCTAATTATGTTATGCTGAGTTTCCCTGTCTGTATTTAACATTTATTTCTTGGTTCCAGAAAACCCTAATGATTGTGAATAAAATCATTTTTAGTTTTATTCTTTTAAAGGTAATAGTTATAATTTATACTTATAAATTGCCATTGTCTTGGAGTAGTTTGAGCTCTGCACATGTTATGTCAGTTGTCAATATAGAAATTGATGAGAATTTATTGGACACAATGTAAATAATTATTTAACAGAGCCAATTGTAATTACACGCTAATGTAAGTCTGATAAGCTATTTTTCTCTTTTTAAATGCAGCCCTGATTACCAGCTTAATAATATGAAAGTATCCTTTCCTCACCGAACAGCAAACAAGCATCAAGATTTAGTACTAGAGTACTGATCCACTTTTTGAACCTAAACATAGGTCAAGTGAATTTTAAACAATGAAAGAAACTAAAGTAAATTATATTTAAGTGTCCAAGATATACGGTTATATTTTTGGCATATATTATGTTCACTTTATTGGAAAAATAATGAATAACTTCATCAGAAGTAATTGTTTTCTTTACTGTTGTCCCCATGATTGTTTTCTTTAATTCTTATATCTTTCTATTTATTCCTCTCTTCCCACTCATAGAACTTTTCACTGGCTAAACCTAAAGGGAATGCAAACTTCCTATAGTAAGACTTTATAGTCATTAAAAGTTCCAAAACTGATGTGAAATTCAATATACCACCTTCTACATTTACCCAAAATTTCCCAAACCAGCATTTAATTCAGTGAAATATATTTCAATATATTTTTTTGATTATCCATGTAAATGTAAATAAAAATACATTGCATTGTTCTTTTTTTTTTTTTTTTTTTTTTGCGGTACGCGGGCCTCTCACTGTTGTGGTCTCTCCCATTGAGGAGCACAGGCTCCGGACACGCAGGCTCAGCGGCCATGGCTCACGGGCCTAGCCGCTCCGCGACATGTGGGATCTTCCCGGACCGGGGCACGAACCCGCGTCCCCCGCATCGGCAGGCAGACTCTCAACCACTGCGCCACCAGCGAAGCCCTGCATTGTTCTTAGTTAACAAATTTATGGTATTCTTGGCATAACTTACCTCCAATACAGTTGTAACTTCTAGTAAACTATGACAGAATTTATAGTCTTTATTACCAAATTCCCTATAGCAGAATCCACAATGAAAGTTCAGGTTATTTCACCTAAGCAACAGAAAGCTTCTTTTCTAAATAACCTCAGTGATATTTCTTGACAGATACACTATAAAAACAAAGTGAGATGTCGTGCCAATATAGAATCATCCTACTATAGTTGCTTCATAAATATGGAAGGGTATATCTACCCTATTTCTTTCTCTCCCACTCTCTTCCTCTCCCACTCTCTTCCTAAAAATGCAAGATGAGTTGAAAAATACATCTTTACAAGAACGACAGGTAAATTTTTATTCACCTTTGGTTGTGCAGAAACATTAATGAGTATGAGAGGCTGTTGTTGTCTTCATATGGGTTTGCTCTAAGGTGATGACAACAGCAATCTCAGAGTGTTTACCTATAGTAGTTAAAGTCCTAGAAAGAATTGTGTGTGTGTGTGTGTGTGTGGTCTATTGCAACCAATGCAACCAATAACCTGCACAGGTATATCAATATGTTTTGAATATTCTATAGACCTGTTACACTTTTTAACCTCTAAGCCTCTACAAATGTCCTAACAGAACCAATTAATAAGCTGCCATATTCTGATACCTAAAGACAAAACACCTGCAACAGACTATAAAATAGATAATTAATAATACAGCAATAAACACAAAATAACAGAAAATAAAGAGCAGGCATTACCCTACCATTGCAAACTTAGGGTCAAATGAAAATATTTACTTGGCTTAACACTCCTGAAAAAAATCTGAAATTTTAAAGCCCTCTCAGTAAAATGCAAATCCATAATCTAGAGAAATAAAAACATGCCAAAAGATAAGTAAAATGAGAAAGATTTCAGTGGTCACAGAGAGTAAGGGTAAGATCTTAGCACTGGAGACAATACAGGTTTCTCCAGTGTCTGCCATTTCTTAGTTGTATGACCTTGTGCAAATTAGATAATATCTCTGTGCCTCAATTTCCTCATCAGTAAAATTAGGATAAATTCAATAGCTGATTTACAAAGTTGCTATGAGGAGTAAATGAATTAATACTTTTTAAGCACTTGAGCAGGGGTTGGCACACAGTAAGAACTGTGTATTTTTTATTTAGAAAATTATTTTAAAAATTCATGGCAATTGTAAATAGTGCTGCAATAAACATTGGGGTGCATGTGTCTTTTTTTTTTAACATCTTTATTGGAGTATTATTGATTTACATTGTTGTCTTATTTTCTGCTGTATAACAAAGTGAATGAGAAATACGTATACATATATCCCCTTATCCCCTCCCTCTTGTGTCTCCCTCCCACCTTCCCTATCCCACACCCCTAGGTGGTCACAAAGCATGGAACTGGTCTCCCGGTGCTATGGGGCTGCTTCCCACTAGCTAGTTATTTTACATTTGGTAGCATATATATGTCAATGACAAACTAGCACTTTGTCCCAGCTTACACTTCCCCCTCCCTGTGTCCTTGAGTGTATTGTCTAAAACTGTGTCTTTATTCCTGTCCTGCCCCTAGGTTCTTCAGAACCAATTTTTTTTTTTTTTTTTTAGATTCCATATATATGTGTTAGCATACAGTATTTGTTTTTCACTTTCTGACCTGCTTCACTCCATATGACAGACTCTAGGTCCATCTACTTCACTACAAATAACTCAATTTCCTTTCCTTTTATGGCTGAGTAATATTCCATTGTATATATGTGCCACATCTTCTTTATCCATTCCTCTGTCAATGGACACTTAGGATGCTTCCATGTCCTGGCTATTGTAAAGAGAGCTGCAATGAACATTGTGATACATGTCTCTTTTTGAATTATGGTTTTCTCAGGGTATATACCCAGTAGTAGGATTGCTAGGTAATATGGTAGTTCTATTTTTTGTTTTTTAAGGAACCTCCATACTGTTCTCCATAGTGGCTGTATCAATTTACATGCCCACCGACAGTGCAGGAGGGATCCCTTTACTCCACACCCTCTCCAGCATTTATTGTTTGCATATTTTTTGATGACGGCCATCTGATCGGTATGAGGTGATACCTCACTGTGGTTTTGATATGCATTTCTCTAATGATTAGTGATGCTGAGCATCCATTCATATGTTTGTTGACAATCTGTATATCTTCTTGGGAGAAATGTCTATTTAGGTCTTCTGCCCATTTCTGGATTGGTTTGTTTGTTTTTTTGATATTGAGCTGCAAGAGCTGCTTGTATATTTTGGAGATTAATCCTTTTTCCGTTGCTTCATTTGCAAATATTTTCTCCCATTCTGAGCGTTATCTTTCATCATTATGATTTTCTTTGCTGTGCAAAACTTTTAAATTTCATTACGTCTCATTTGTTTATTTTGTTTTTATTTCCATTCCTCTAGGAGGTGGGCCAAAACGGATCTTACTGTGATTTATGTCACAGAGTGTTCTGCCTATGTTTTCCTCTAAATATAGTGTCTGGTCTTACATTCAGGTCTTTGATCCGTTTTGATTTTGTTTTTGCATATGATATTACTGAGTGTTCTAATTTCATTATTTTACATGTAGCTGTCCAGTTTTCCAAGCACCACTTACTGAAGAGGCTTTCTCTTCTCCATTGTATATTCTTGCCTCCTTTATCAAAGATAAGGTGACCATATGTGTGGGGGTTTATCTCTGAGCTTTCTATCGTGTTCTATTGATCTATATTTCTGTTTTTGTGGCAGTACCATACTGTTTTGATTATTGTAGCTTTGTAGTATAGTCTTAAGTCAGGGAGCCTGGTTCTTCCAGCTCCATTTTTCTTTCTCAACACTGCGTGGGCTATTAGGGGACTTTTGTGTTTCCATATATATTGTAAAATTTTTTGTTTTAATTCTGTGAAAAATGCCATCCGTAGTTTGCTAGGGATTGCATTGAATCTGTAGATTGCTTTGGAAAGTATAGTAATTTTCACAATGTTGATTCTTCCAATCCAAAAACATGGTATATCTCTCCATCTATTTGTATCTGCTTTAATTTCTTCCATCAATCTTTTATAGTTTTCTGCATAAAGGTCTTTTGTCTACTTAGGTAGGTTTATACCTAAGTATTTTATTCTTTTTGTTGCAGAATGGGAGTGGTAAATGGAAGTTTTCCTTAATTTCTCTTTCAGATTTTTCATCATTAGTGTATAGGAATGCAAGAGATTTCTGTGCATTAATTTTGTATACTACTACTTTACCAAAACCATTGATTAGCTCTAGTAGTTTTCTAGTAGTGTCTTTAGGATTCTCTATGTATACTATCATGTTATCTGCAAAACAGTGACAGATTGACTTCCTCTTTTAAGATTTGCATTCCATTTATTTCTATTTCTTCTCTGATAGCTGTGGCTAAAAGTTCCACAAATATGTTGAATAACAGTGGTGAGTGTGGGCAACCTTTTCTTGCTTCTGATCTTAGTGGAAATGGTTTCATTTTTTCACCATTGAGAACAATGTTAGCTGTGTGTTTTTCATATATGGCCTTTATTATGTGGAGGTAAGTTCCCTCTATGCCTACTTTCTGGAGGGTTTTTGTCATAAATGGGTGTTGAATTTTGTCGAAAGCTTTCTCTGCATCTATTGAGATGATCGTATGCTTTTTCTCCTTCAATTTGTTAATACGGTGTATCATGCTGATTGATTTGCGTATATTGAAGAAACCTTGCATTCCTGCGATAAACCCCACTTGATCATGGTGTAAGATCCTTTTAATGTGTTGTTGGATTCTGTTTTCTAGTATTTTGTTGAGGATTTTTGCATCTATGTTCATCAGTGATATTGGCCTGTAGTTTTCTTTCTTTGTGACATCTTTGTCTCATGTTGGTATCATGGTGATTGTGGCCTTGAAGAATGAGTTTGGGAGTGTTCCTCCCTCTACTATATTTTGGAAGAGTTTGTGAAGGATAGGTGTTAGCTCTTCTCTAAATGTTTGATAGAATTCACCTGTGAAGCCATCTGGTTCCTGGGCTTTTGTTTGTTGGAAGATTTTTAATCACAGTTTCAATTTCAGGGCTTGTGATGGGTCTGTTTATATTTTCTATTTCTTCCTGGTTCAGTCTTAAAAGGTTGTGTTTTTCTAAGAATTTGTCTATTTCTTCCAGGTTGTCTATTGTATTGTGATATAGTTGCTTGTAGTAATCTCTCATGATCCTTTGTATTTCTGCAGTGTCAGTTGCTACTTCTCCTTGTTCATTTCTAATTCTATTGATTTGAGTCTTCTACCTTTTTTTCTTCATGAGTCTATTTGTTTATCAATTTTGTTTATCTTCTCAGAGAACCAGATTTTAGTTTTATTGGTTTCTGCTATTGTTTCCTTCATTTCCTTTTCATTTATTTGTGATCTGATCTTTAAGATTTCTTTCCTTGTGCTAACATTGGGGTAGTTTTCCTTCTTCCTCTAATTGCTTTAGGTGTAAGGTTAAGTTGTTCATTTGAGATTTTTCTTGTTTCTTGAAGTAGGATTGTATTGGTATAAACTTCCCTCTTAGAACTGTTTTGCTGCATCCCATAGGTTTTGGGTTGTCGTTTTTTATTGTCTTTTGTTTTTAGGTTTTTTGTTTTTTTTTTTTTTGCGGTACGCAGACCTCTCACTGCTGTGGACTCCCCCGCTGTGGAGCACAGGCTCCGGACGTGCAGGCTCAGCGGCCATGGCTCATGGGCGCAGCCGCCCCACGGCATGTGGGATCTTCCTGGACTGGGGCACTAACCCATGTCCCCTGCATCGGCAGGTGGACTCTCAACCACTGCGCCACCAGGGAAGCCCTTTAGGTATTTTTTAATTTCCTCTTTCCTTTCTTCAGTGATCTCTTGGTTATTTTGTAGTGTATTGTTTAGCCTCCATGTGTTTATATTTTTTTACATTTATTTCCTGTAAGTTGTGTCTAGTCTCATAGCATTGTGGTCAGAAAAGATACTTGTACAATTTCAATTTTCTTAAATTTACCAAGGCTTGATCTGTGACCCAAGAAACGATCTCTTCTAGGCAATGTTCCATGAGTACTTGAGCAGAAAGTGTATTCTGTTGTTTTTGGATGGAATGTCCTATAAATATCAATTCAGTCCATCTTGTTTAGTGTGTCATTTAAAGCTTGTGTTTCCTTATTTATTTCCATTTTGGTTGATTTGTCCATTGGTGAAAGTGGGGTGTTAAAGTCCCCTATTATTACTGTGTTACTGTTGATTTCCCCTTTTATGGCTGTTAGCATTTGCCTTATGAATTGAAGTGCTCATATGTTGGGTGCATAAATATTTACAATTGTTATATCATCTTCTTGGATTAATCCCTTGATCATTATGTAGTGTCCTTCTTTGCCTCTTGTAGTAGTCTTTATTTTAAAGTCTATTTTGTCTGATATGAGAATTGCTACTCTAGCTTCCTTTTGATTACCATTTGTATTTAATATCTTTTTCCACCCCCTCACTTTTAGTCTGTGTGTGTTCCCAGCTCTGAAGTGGGTGTGTTGTAGACAGCATATATACAGGTCTTGTTTTTGTATCCATTCAGCCAGTCTATGTCTTTTGGTTGGAACATTTAATCCATTTACGTTTAAGGTAGTTATTGATATGTATGTTCCTATTACCATTTTATTAATTGTTTTGGATTTTTTATTGTAGGTTTTTCCTTCTTTTGTGTTTCCTGCCTAGAGAAGTTCCTTTAACATTTGTTGTAAAGCTGGTTTGGTGGTGCTGAATTCTCTTATCTTTTGCTTTTCTGAAAAGTTTTTAATTTCTCTGTTGAATCTGGATGAGATCCTTGCTGGGTAGAGTAATCTTGGTTGTATCATTTTCCCTTTCATCACTTTAAATATGTCCTGTCACTCCCTTCTGGCTTGCAGAGTTTCTGCTGAAAGATCAGCTGTTAACCTTATGGGGATTTCCTTGTGTAATTTGTGTGTTTTTGCTTGCTGCTTTAAACATTTTTTCTTTGTATTTAAATTTTGATAGTTTGATTAATATGTGTCTTGGCATGTTCTCCTTGGATTTAGCCTGTATGGGACTCTCTGTGCTTCCTGGACTTGATTGACTATTTCCTTTCCCATATTAGAGTAGTTTTCAACTATAATCTCTTCAAATGTTTTCTGAGATTCTTTCTGTTTCTCTTCTTCTTCTGGGACCCTTATAATTCGAATGTTTGTGTGTTTAATGTTGTCCCAGATGTGTGTGAGACTGTCCTCAATTCTTTTCATTCTTTTGTCTTTATTCTGCTCTGTGGTAGTTGTTTTCACTATTTTATCTTCCAGGTCATTTAACCATTCTTCTGCCTCAGTTATTTTGCTATTGACTCCTTCTAGAGAATATTTAATTTCATTTATTGTGTTGGTCATCATTGTTTGTTTGCTCTTTAGTTCTTCTAGGTCCTTGTTAAACATTTCTTGTATTTTCTCCATTCTATGTTCAAGACTTTGGATCATCTTTACTAACATTATTCTGAATTCCTTTTCTAGTAGACTACCTATTTCTTGTTCATTTATTTATTCTGGTGGGTTTCTAACTTGCTCCTTCATCTGCTGTGCATTTCTCTGTCTTCTCATTTTGCTTAACTTACTGTGTTTGTGGTCTCCTTTTCCCAGGCTGCAGGTTCATAGTTCCTGTTGTTTTCGTGTCTGCCCCCAGTGGGTAAGGTTTGTTCAATGAGTTGTGTAGGCTTCCTGGTATAGGGGACTGGTGACTCTGTTCTGGTGGATGAGGCTGGATCTTGTCTTTCTTGTGGGCAGGACTACATCTGGTGTTGTGTTTTTGGGGTGTCTGTGAACTTATTATGATTTTAGGCAGACTTTCTGCTAATTGTTGGGTTTGTGTTCCTGTCTTGCTAGTTGTTTGGCATGGCGTGTCCAGCACAGGAGCTTGCTCGTCGTTGAGTGGAGCTGGATATTAGCATTGAGTCAGAGATCTCTGCGAGAGCCTTTGCCAATTGATATTATATTGGGTTGGGTGGCCTCTGGTGGTCCAATATCCTGAACTTGGCTCTCGCACCTCAGAGGCTCAGGCCTGGCCAGAACATCAAGACCCTTTCACTCACATGGCTCAGAAGAAAGCAGAAAAATAAAATAAAGAAAGAAAAAATAAAATAAAATAATTAAAATAAAATTTTTAAAAAATATTATTAAAATAAAGAGGGTAATAAAAAAAAGAAAAGAGAGTAATCAAACCAATAAACAAATCTACCAATGATAACAAGCACTAAAAACTAAACTAAGATAAACATAAAAATCAGGAACTAGTCAGTCACATACAGCACATCCCAAGTCTATAGTTGCTCCCAAAGTCTACCACCTCAATTTTGGGGGTTATTCGTTGTCTATTCAGGTATTCCACAGAGGCAAGGTACTTCAAGTTGATTGTGGAGATTCAATCCACTGCTCCTGAGGCTGCACAGAGATATTTCCCTTTCTCTTCTTTGTTCACACAGCTCCTGAGGTTCAGCTTTGGTTTTGGCCCCACCTTGGCATGTAGGTCTCCCTCTGACATCTGTTTACCCAGACAGAAGGGGGTTAAAGGAACAGCTGATTAGTGAGCTCTGGCTCACTCATGCCATGGGGCAGGATGGGTATGGAATGTGGGGTGAGACTGCAGCAGCAGAGGTCAGTGTGCCGTTGAAACAGCCTGGGGTGTGCTGTGTGTTTTCCTGGGGAAATTGTCCCTGGATCACAGGACCCTGGTAGTGGTGGGCTGCACAGGCTCCCAGGAGGCATGGTGTGGATAGTGACCTGTGCTTGCACACAGGTTTCTTGGTGGCTTCAGCAGCAGCAGCATTAGCATTTCATGCTCATCTCTGGTGTCCACACTGATAGCCGTTGCTCGTACCTGTCTCTGAAGCTCATTTAGGTGGTGCTCTGTATCTTCTCTCCTTGCGCACCCAGAAACAATGGTCTCTTGCCTCTTAGGCAGACACTTCCCGGACTCCCTCCCAGCTAGCTGTGGCACACTAGCCCCCTTCAGGCTGTGTTTATGCAGCCAACCCAGTCCTCTCCCTGGGATCAGACCTCTGAAGCCTGAGCCTCAGCTCCCAGCCCCTACCTGCCTGGTGGGTGAACAGAGAATCCTCTCAGGCTGGTGAGTGCTGGTCGGCACTGATCCTCTTTGCAGGAGTCTCTCTGCACCACTGTTGCTGTGCTCTCCTCCATGACTCTGAAGCTACCCCCCACCCACCCACCGTCTCCACCAGTGAAGGGGTTTCCTAGTGTGTGGAAACTTTTCCTACCTCACAGCTCCCTCCAAGAGGTGCAGGTCCCATCCTTATTCTTTTGTCTCTGTTTTTCCTTTTTCCTTTTGCCCTACCCAGGTATGTGGGGGAGTTCCTTGCCTTTTGGGAGGTCTGAGGTCTTCTGCCAGCGTTCAGTAGGTGTTCTGTAGGAGTTGTTCCACATGTACATGTTTTTCTAATGTATTTGTGGGGAGGAAGGTGATCTCCACATCTTACTCCTCCACCATCTTGAAGGTCTTCTGGATTTTATAAGCTTTAAAAAGCATTGCCGGGGCTTCCCTGGTGGCACAGTGGTTGAGAGTCCGCCTGCTGATGCAGGGTACGCGGGTTCATGCCCCGGTGCGGGAAGATCCCACATGCCATGGAGCGGCTGGGCCCATGAGCCATGGCCGCTGAGCCTGTGCATCCAGAGCTTGTGCTCCGCAACGGGAGAGGCCACAACAGTGAGAAGCCCACGTACTGCAAAAAAACAAACAAACAAAAAATGCCAGTTTCATAGCAAAATAATGATATAATATTCTGTTTACCTTGTGAATAGAGCCTAGGACATAGTGAGACTCCAACAATGTTGGCTGTTGCTCCGTTATATTATTGTTAATACAGAATTTTTCCTTTCCCCACTAATCTCAATATCCACTTCATTATATATTAAGTTCATATACATACCAAGAT
Source organism: Orcinus orca (assembly GCF_937001465.1). NCBI lineage: Eukaryota > Metazoa > Chordata > Mammalia > Artiodactyla > Delphinidae > Orcinus > Orcinus orca. Next base: position 41,246,141 of record NC_064576.1, on the reverse strand, counting down.
CTGAACTTTCTGTTTTGGTTCTGAATTTGTACCCCCTCTCTCATAATCTATATGTATCCGATCAAAAGAGATCCTCTAAAATATTCTTAACTTAACCCATTGGAGTTGCTCTGGCAATAAAAAATTTAAGCAAAAAATAAAAATATGGGATATGGGTGGGCAAAAATAGGAACAGACAGGTTTTTAATCATACCTCCCAAATCACAACTGCTGTCACAACTTAACCTTAGTTACGAGTTATTTCCTCTGTCTGTCTTATATAAACAAAATAATTCAAAGCATCAACTGTCTCTACTGTATTGACCAATATAAATTTACTGTAGGAGGAAGACAAATTATCCATTGTTAAAATACTGTTGAATAACAAACCACCCCAACAGAGCAGCTTAAAACAAAAATTCTTTATTATATTTCTTGTGTCTATGGATGAGAAGAGTAGTTGTGATGATTTGGGCCATTTCTGGGTAGAGCTCAGCTGGGTTTGTTCATTCCTTTGAGGTAGGTTGGCAGTGGATGATGGTTGGCTGCTAGAATTGCCTTGGCTGGGACACTGGGCTCTCTTACATGTATCCTTCACATTTCTACAGCATTCTAGCCATATTTTCATGGGTGAGGCAGGCATTCAAGAGGAAGCAAGCCCAGTCACAAAGTGGGAAGCATGTACTTCTAAAACCTATGCTTGTGACATGCTTGCTATTAATATCTAGTTGACCAAAGAAAGTCACATGTTGAGCCTAGAATAAGAATGGAAGGGCACTGAAAGTTACAATATTAAGATACAGGCTACAGGAAGACATTTATGGGCACAATTAATGCCACACAGTAAAAAAATTCTGAAGGTTACTGTGAATTGTATGAATTTTCAGAGATACCTGTGTTCCAGCATACTCAATTATTAAGGCCCTTAATCAATGCAAAAGGATGAATGGTAATTAGAGTCATTTTGTATGTTATGATTATAAAAGTATTAAATAATTATAAAAATTGAAGAATTTCTGATAAATCAACAGTCATGTTAAAATTTTATAAATATTTTAATAATTTTGCTTTAACTATACATGTATGTGATTACATGTTAAAACAAAACTGAGAATATACTGTATATATATCATGTTTATACTGTGTTTATATGCACATAATGTGTTTATATGATCATGCATACATATACAATGTCATATATAAATATATACATGAACACACACATGTACATGTGCACACACATCCAGACACCCCCCACATATATGTATATTCTCATCATAAACATTTCTCCACATAATTAAAGATTATTGAAACTATCCTTCAATTCAACACCACATTTATTAAAATGTTTATTGTTGGGATCTTATAATGAATCTATATTATTCTTTCTAATACATAGATATTTTATAGTCCTAATTTTTTTTCCAGAAGATATCTTAGAAGTTGAATTATTGGATCTAAAATATAGATGTTGATAAAGTTCTTAACATATGATCATCTATTGCCCATGAGAATACTCTTACAATTTACCCTTCTAGTAAGAGTATCTGAAAAATACAGACTTCCCTTCACTCTCACTGAAGCAAGGTAATTTGATTTGCCAATGCAAAAGTTAAAGAGGTTTTTCTTTTTTTATTGTTACAGAGTAAAATCTTTAACAGTTGTATAATTTTGTCAAATTATTTAACCTTCCTCTCCTTCAGTTTCCTCATATGAAAAATTGGTGTGACTCCACAGAGAAGATGGTGAGGAATAAAAACAGTGAGAATTATTAATTGTGGAGCATATTTTCAGGTGCACAGCAAGTGCTCATAGGGGTTTGGTATTTTTTATTGTCAATATTTTTTATTGACAGTACATATGCTGATTTTTATCTGTTATAAATTGGGCAGTCAAGTATTTCAAATACTTTTCTATTAAGGTATTTCTCACCTTCTTATCAACATATTAGAGCTCATTATACTAAGTATATAAATTCATAGTCATATGCATAACAATGATTTTTCCAGTTTAACAATTACCTTGTTTACAGTGTAATTAGGTGCAGATATTTTAAAAATCTTTTTGTGTCCAAATATATTATTCTTTTTCTCTTATCTGAGTTTTATTATTATTATTATTTTTGGAAGGTGATTTCTTTTTTTAGTTTTTATTTTATATTAGAATATAGTTGATTTACAACATTGTGTTAGTTTCAGGTGTACAGCAAAGTGATTCAGTTAAACATATACATATATCTATTCTTTTTCAGATAATTTTCCCATGTAGATTTTTACGGAATACTGAGTAGAGTTCCCCGTGCTACACAGTAGGTACTTGTTGATTATCTATTTTAGATATAGTAGTGTGTGTATAATAATCCCAAACTCCTAATTTACCCTCCCCCTCCACTTTTCCCCTTTGATAACCTTAAGTTTGTTTTCTATGTCTGTGAGTTTGTTTCTGTTTTGTAAATAAGTCCATTTGTATCATTTTTTTTTACATACCTCATATGTGATATCATATGATATTTGTCTTTCTCTGTCTGACTTACTTCACTTAGTCTGGTAATCTTTAGATAATCTTTAGGTAATCTTTAGGTCCATTCATGTTGCTGCAATGTCAATATTTCATTCCTTTTTATGGCTAAATAATATTCCATATGTACTACATTTTCCTTATCCATTCCTCTGTTGATGGACATTTAGGTTGCTTCCATATCCTGGCTATTGTAAATAGTGCTGCAATGAATATTGGGGTGCATGTATCATTTCGAATTATGGCTTTTTCCAGATACATGCCCAGGAGTGGGATTGCTAGATCATATGGTAGCTCTCTTTTCAGTTTTTTAAGGAACCTCCATACTGCTCTCCATAGTAGCTGTATCAATTTACATTCCCATCAACAGTGTAGGAGGGTTCCCTTTTCTCCACACCCTCTCCAGCATTTATTGTTTGTAGACTTTTTGATGATCACCATTCTGACTGGTGTGACGTGATAACTCTTTGTAGTTTTGATTTACATTTCTCTAATGTTAGTGATGTTGAGCATCTTTTCATGTGCTTTTGGCCATGTGTATGTGTTCTTTGGAGAAATATCTATTTAGATGTTCCACCCATTTTTGACTGGTTTATTTGTATTTTTTTGATATTGAGTTGCAAGAGCTGTTTGTATATTATGGAGATTGATCCCTTGTCAGTCTCATTGCTGGCAAATATTTTCTCCCATTTTGTAGATTGTCTTTTCATTTCGTTTATGTTTTCCTTTGCTGTGCTAAAACTTTTAAGTTTAATTAGGACCAATTTGTTTATTTTTGTTTTTATTTTCATTACTCTAGAAGGTGGATCCAAAAAGATATTGCTGCGATTTATGTCAAAGAGTGTTCTGCCTATGTTTTCCTTTAAGAGATTTATAGTATCCAGCCTTGCATTTAGGTCTTTAATTCATTTTGAGTTTATTTTTGTGTATGGTGTTAGAGAATGTTCTAATTTCATTCTTTTACATGTAGCTGTCCAGTTTTCCCAGCACCACTTATTAAAGAGACTGTCTTTTCTCCATGGTATAGTCTTGGGTTCTCTGTCAAAGATTAATTGACCATAGGTGCATGAGTTTATTTCTGGGCTTTCTATCCTGTTCCTTTAATCTATATTTCTGTTTTTGTTCCAGTGTCTTGATTACTGTAGCTTTGTAGTATAGCCTGAAGTCAGAGAGCCTGATTCCTCCAGCTCCATTTTTCTTTCTCAAGATTTCTTTGGCTATTTTGGGTCTTTTGTATTTCCATACAGATTTAAAATTTATTTTTGTTCTAGATCTGTGAAAAATACCATTGATAATTTGATAAGGATTGCTTTGTATCTGTAGATTGCCTTGAGTAGTATAGTCATTTTGACAATATTGATTTTTCCAATCCAAGAACATGGTATATCTTTCCATCTGTTTGTGTCACCTTTGATTTCTTTCATCAGCATTTTACAGTTTTCTGAGTACATCCTTAGGTAGGTTTATTCCTATGTTTTTTTTTTATTATTTTTGATGCAATGGTATATAAGATTGTATCCTTAATTTCTCTTTCTAAGCTTTCATTGTTAGTGTATAGAAATGCAACAGATTTCTGTGTATTAATGTTGTATCCTGCAACTTTACTGAATTCATTGATGAGCTCTAGTAATTTTATGGTAGCCTCTTTAGGATTTTCTATGTATAGTATCATGTCATCTGCAAACAGTGAAGTTTTATTTCTTTTCCAATTTGTATTCTTTTATTTCTTTTTCTTCTCTGATTGCCATGGCTAGGACTTCCAAAACTATGTTGAATAAAAGTGGTGAGAGTGGACATCCTCATCTTTTTTCCTGATCTTAGAGGAAATTCTTTCAGCTTTTCAATGTTGAGTATGATGTTATCTGTGGGTTTGTCGTATATGGCTGTTAGTGTGTTGAGGTAGGTCCTCTCTATGCCCACTTTCTGGAGAGTTTTTATCATAAATCGGTGTTGACTTTTGTCAGAAACTTTTTCTGCATCTATTGAGATGTTCATAGGGTTTTTAGTCTTCCATTTGTTAATGTGGTGTATCACACAGATTGATTTCTGGTTACTGAAATATCCTTGCCTCCCTGGGATAAATCCCACTTGAGCATGGCGTATGATCCTTTTAATGTGTATATGTGAGATTCATATATATTTTTATTTTTATCATAGGACATTTTCATATTATGCTTTTAAATTAATATATCTGGATTTTAGTGTACCATAGTGGTATCATTTATGTACTAACTCTCATAGAGCTGTTGGGTAACATACCAAATTATTCCTTGTAGTAAGTTTAATACAATGAAAGGCCAAAAATCAGTTCTCAATGTGTGTTTGCTATAAGTCAGTGTACATTAACTATAGATTTATTAATTTTAGCTGTAGATTAAGACCTTACTCATCCCAAATGTTTCTTGTATTTTCCACAATATTTTTAGAAAATGGTTACACTAGAAAACTCAAAAAAATATATATATATATAGGTTAGATTGACAGCAAATAAGTCAACAGAATCTGTGAAACAAGTTATTCAAACTTAGGCTACTCACAGGCCTTAACTTGTGGGCTGTGTCCTATAAAAGCAGCTGATCCTTTCAGTGAAATACTGGAAAAACAGAGTGAATAGGGAAACCATGGATTTTACTTTTGAGGAAAAAAAGTGATAAGCAGTCATTTGTATACTATTTACCTGAGTCATATGGTGCTTCAGCTTCTCAAGACCTTGTCATACTGTCATGTAAAATGTCCATGGACACATATCACTAGTACTAATTGGTACAGATATAGGGCTTAATGGGGAAAAACATCATAGCAGAGAACACTTAATCACCCACACTGTCATTATCCTATGGTTTAGGCTGAGCACAGGTGCTCTACAAATGCCATAACCAAGTTCCAGTAGAAAGGTATCCCATCTACATAATGCTCTCTATATCTTTAGTTTGGGAGGAGGAGATATTATCCATGTAACTGTGTAAAATGAAAACTGCCTTGTCTGATACCTGTCCTTGTTAAAAAAAAAAAAAATGGAACAATTGGGAGTTCAGTAATTAGTACTAACCTATTCTTCTGTTGAACTAATTCAGACCTGCTGAGCCAAATCTTGGCTGAACCATAAAAAGAGGGACGATGAACATTCAGTGCCATCCTTTGGACATACTGATGAATACATGCATTGCTACCCATATCTTTGGCTTCTACAGAAAACAATGTTATACACAGCAAGAATTTTCTCTATCCATAAAGCATGCCAAAATTGTACAATTGAAATAATACCACAGTCAGGAGAAGAAGAAGAACTTGATCTTTTCACATAAGATTTATTAAAGAAATGGTGCTATTCGATATGGTTTCCAAGTATAATAACTCTGGCTGGCCCATGAAGGCCAGTGGTGCTTGGGACTTTCTGTGGATGGCAGAGTCCTGGATAAGAAAGTAAGCACCATTATACTTATGGTACTGACCCCTTAATTTTGAGTGTGTTGCTATTTTGTATTTTGCTTTCTATATTGCCAAAGCAATATACAAAAGCAACCACAATTGGTATTTTGTTTTGGATATTGTCAGTGCTTTATTTCTTATAGCTCTCCAGAAAGAAAACAAAAATAAGATTCTCTGCATTTGGCTTGGTATGCCAACAACCTGGCTTCAGGGAGTTTAATAAACTCTAGTACAATATGAACTAATTGTAGATGTATGGACATTTTGTTGATAGTAAACTGCTGACCCTTCAGCCACCAACTACAAATAAACTGACCTAAGACCAATTGGCCTATTTGAAAATTGGGAATAGCACATTCTACAACTGGAATTTGCTACAGACTTTATAGCAAGTAACCAGATATATATCTAAATTTGAATGGAACCCCTTAGACCAAGTAGTTTTAAATACAGACAAGAAAATGGTAAATTAAATTTTACTGTAGAGTATCTGAGCTTTTTTTTTGTGCCTATGAAACTTCAAATATTAGTGGTCAACCTCAGAGGTGACTAGAACTTTTGTCAACAAGACTCACCTGGTATTGTCCAGTTTGGGTCTGTGGACTCCAGGGCTTCCTACCTACATTGAATAGCTACTAACTGGTCTGTTACAGGATCTTAATGGAGACGTACTGTCTCATTAAAAAAAAAAAGCCATGGCTTTCAAACATAGCCCTCTCACCATGAAATGGGTCTCTCTGATTTAAAAAAATATAACATGGGACAAATCCATGAAGGTTCTACTTTGGTAAAATAAATATTAAGTATTAATTAGGTAAACCTCTAATTAAGAGACAAACTGACCCCTAAGACCTTAGCCATTTCATAAGTATATGGCTAAATACTCATTAAAAATAGACAATCTCCTAAACACCTACCTATGAGGTGGATAAACCAATAAAATGCTGCATCATAATAACAATGAGCTGCCAATAGGAAAAGACATGGGATCTTTTCTATAATAGGCTGAATATCACATAGTATTCTTATCTATGGAAAGACTGACCTATATATACCTTTATACAGACTCATAGTTCAAATCAAATAGCTTAACTAAATAATAAGGCTAATGGGCCACAGCACTGGATTACTAAGACACACATGTAGGGTTTCTCCCTCTAGAAACAGATAGAGCAACCTACTCAGGTACTGGATCTTTATGTGGCGCATGTGTATGCCCTTATGGAGAGAACACATTTAAAGAAACACTTTTGGATTGACGAATCCAAATCAAATATTTGTGGCCATTATCTTTATAGCTCACTGGATCAATAACAAAAGCTATCACAGTAATGAAACTACAACAATAGGCTAGATTTCCCAAAGAAAAAATATTTTTAAATGTGTGAGAATCATGTTAACTCAGACTATGCTGTTTGCCAACCATAGCAGCTTCTCTAGCAATAACCTCCATGGAACATAAATTCAACTCTTTTCAATTATTTTTGTGTTGCAAATAATCTTACCCTCTTTGTTTTGGATGAACTCTCAGAACACTGAGAGTCACTGGGGGTTAGGCTCACTCCAGGACTCACTCGCTCTCTTTCCTCTCCCTCCCTCTCTCCCTCCCTCATTCTCATCCCACCTACCTTGCACTGTCCTGAGAGGATGAACAGGTAGTTCACATAACGTCAGTGAAAAAATTGCATAGTTCAGGTATGAACCCGGAAGATGGCGGAAGAGTAAGATGCGGAGATCACCTTCCTCCCCACAGATACACCAGAAATACATCTACACGTGGAACAGCTCCTACAGAACACCTACTGAAGGCTGGCAGAAGACCTCAGACCTCCCAAAAGGCAAGAAACTCCCCACGTACCTGGGTAGGGCAAAAGAAAACAAGAAAAAACAGAGACAAAAGAATAGGGACGGCACCTGCACCAGTGGGAGGGAGCTGTGAAGGAGGAAAAGTTCCACACCCTAGGAAGCCCCTTCGCGGGCGGAGACTGTGGGAGGTGGAGGGGGGAGCTTCGAAGCCGCGGAGGAGTGCACAGCATCGGGTGTGGAGGGCAAAGCAGGGAGATTCCCGCACAGAAGATCGGAGCCTACCGGCCCTCACCAGCCCGAGGCGCTTGTCTGCTCACCCGCCGGGGCGGGCGGGGCTGCGAGCTGAGGCTCGGGTTTCTGTTTCGGACGGAGCGCAGGGAGAGGACTGGGGTTGGCGGCTTGAACATAGCCTGAAGGGGTTAGTGCACCACAGCTAGCCGGGAGGGAGTCCGGGGAAAAGCCTGCACCTGCCGAAGAGGCAAGAGATTTTTTTCTTCCCTCTTTGTTTCCTGGTGCGAGAGGAGAGGGGTTTAAGAGCGCTGCTTAAAGGAACTCCAGAGACAGGTGCGAGCCGCGGCTAAAAGCACGGACCCCAGAGACGGATGGGAGACGCTAAGGCTGCTGCTGCCGCCACCAAGGGGCCTGTGTGCGAGCACAGGTCACTCTCCACACCCCTCTTCCGCGGAGCCTGTGCAGCCCGCCACTGCCTGGTTCTCGGGATCCAGGGACAACTTCCCCGGGAGAATGCATAGCGGGCCTCAGGCTGGTGCAACGTCACGCCAGCCTCTGCCGCCGCAGGCCCGCCCCGCATGCAGTGCCCCTCCCTCCCCCCCGCCTGAGTGCGCCAGAGCCCCCGAATCAGCGGCTCCTTTAACCCCGTCCTGTCTGAGCAAACAACAGACGCCCTCCAGCGACCTACACGCAGAGGCAGGGCCAAATCCAAAGCTGAGCCCCTGTGAGCTGTGAGAACAAAGAAGAGAAAGGGAAATCTCTCCCAGCAGCCTCAGAAGCGGCGGATTAAAGCTCCACAATCAACTTGATATACCCTGCATCTGTGGAATACATGAATAGACAACGAATCATCCCAAATTGAGGAGGTGGGTTTCGAGAGCAAGATTTATGGGTTTTTTTCCCTTTTCCTCTTTTTGTGAATGTGTATGTGTATGCTTCTGTGTGAGATCTTGTCTGTATAGTCTTGCTTTCACGATTTGTCTTAGGGTTCTATCCATCCATGTTTTTTTTTTCTTAATAATTAATTTTAATAACTTTATTATACTTTACCTTCGTTCTTTCTTTCTTTCTTTCCTTCCTTCCTTCCCTACTTTAGACAACGAATCACCCCAAATTGAGGAGGTGGTCTCTGAGAGCAAGATTTATGATTTTTCCCCCTTTACCTCTTTTTGTGAGGGTGTATATGTATGCTTCTGTGTAAGATTTTGTCTGTATAGCTTTGCTTCCAACATTTGTCCTAAGGTTCTATCCGTCCCCCCCTTTTTTTTTTTCTAAATAAGTATTTTTTAATTCAATAACTTTATTGTACTTTATTTTATTTTTACTGTATCTTCTTTCTTTCTGTCTTTTTTCCTTCTTTCCCTCCGTCCTTCCTTCCTCCCTCACTCCCTCCTTTCTTTCCTTCTTTCCTTCTTTGCTCCTTTCTTTCTTTCTTTCTTTCTTTCTTTCTTTCTTTCTTTCTTCCTTCCTTCCTTCCTTCCTTCCTTCCTTCCTTCCTTACCTCCTTTCCTTCTTTCTTTCCTCATACTTCTACTAATTATCTCTACTTTTCCTCCCTTTTATTCTGAGCCATGTGGATGAAAGGCTCTTGGTGCTCCAGCCAGGAGTCAGGGCTCTGCCTCTGAGGTAGGAGAGCCAACTTCAGGACACTGGTCAACAAGAGACATCCCAGCTCCACATAATATCAAACAGCAAAAATCTCCCAGAGACCTCCATCTTAACACCAGCACCCAGCTTCACTCAACGACCAGCAAGCCACAGTGCTGGACAACCTATGCCAAACAACTAGCAAAAGAGGAACACAACCCCACCCATTAGCAGAGAGGCTGCCTAAAATCATAATAAGGCTACAGACACCCCCAAAACACACCACCAGACGTGAACCTTCCCACTAGAGAGACAAGATCCAGCCTCATCCACCACAACACAGGCACTAGTCCCCTCCAGCAGGAAGCCTACACAACCCACTGAACCAATCTTAGCCACTGGAGACAGACATCAAAAACAGCGGGAACTACGAACCTGCAGCCTGCAAAAAGGAGATGCCAAACACAGTAAGATAAGCAAAATGAGAAGACAGAAAAACACACAGCAGATGAAGGAGCAAGATAAAAACCCACCAGACCTAACAAATGAAGAGGAAATAGGCAGTCTACCTGAAAAACAATTCAGAATAATGATAGTAAGGATGATCTGAAATCTTGGAAATAGAATGGACAAAATGCAAGAAACAGTTAACAAGGACCTAGAAGAACTAAAGATGAAACAAGCAATGATGAACAACACAATAAATGAAATTAAAAGTACTCTAGATGGGATCAATAGCAGAATAACTGAGGCAGAAGAACGGATAAGTGACCTGGAAGATAAAATAGTGGAAATAACTACTGCAGAGCAGAATAAAGAAAAAAGAATGAAAAGAACTGAGGACAGTCTCAGAGACCTCTGGGACAATATTAAATGTACCAACATTTGAATTATAGGGGTTCCAGAAGAAGAAGAGAAAAAGAAAGGGACTGAGAAAATATTTGAAGAGATTATAGTTGAAAACTTCCCTAATATGGGAAAGGAAATAGTTAATCAAGTCCAGGAAGCACAGAGAGTCTCATACAGGAGAAATACAAGGAGAAATACACCAAGACACATATTAATCATACTGTCAAAAATTAAATACAAAGAAAGCATATTAAAAGCAGCAAGGGAAAAACAACAAATAACACACAAGGGAATCCCCATAAGGTTAACAACTGATCTTTCAGCAGAAACTCTGCATGCCAGAAGGGTGTGGCAAGACATATTTAAAGTGATGAAGGAGAAAAACCTGCAACCAAGATTACTCTACCCAGCAAGGATCTCATTCCAATTTGATGGAGAAATTAAAACCTTTACAGACGAGCAAAAGCTGAGAGAGTTCAACACTACCCAACCAGCTTTACAACAAATGCTAAAGGAACTTCTCTAGACAAGAAACACAAGAGAAGGAAAAGATCTATAATAACGAACCCAAAACAATTTAGAAAATGGGAATAGGAACATACATATCGATAATTACCTTAAATGTAAATGGACTAAATGCTCCCACCAAAAGACACAGATTGGCTGAATGGATACAAAAACAAGACCCTTATATATGCTGTCTACAAGAGACCCACTTCAGACCTAGAGACACATACAGACTAAAAGTAAGGGGATGGAAAAAGATATTCCATGCAAATGGAAACCAAAAGAAAGCTGGAGTAGCAATTCTCATATCAGACAAAATAGACTTTAAAATAAGGACTATTAAAAGAAACAAAGAAGGACACTACATAATGATCAAGGGATCGATCCAAGAAGAAGATATAACAATTGTAAATATTTATGCACCCAACATAGGAGCACCTCAGTACATAAGGCAAATACTAATAGCCATAAAAGGCAAAATTGACAGTAACACATTCATAGTAGGGGACTTAAACACCCCACTTTCACCCATGGACAGATCATCCAAAATGAAAATAAATAAGGAAACACAAGCTTTAAATGATACATTAAACAAGATGGACTTAATTGATATTTATAGGACACTCCATCCAAAAACAACAGAATACACATTTTTCTCAAGTGCTCATGGAACATTCTCCAGGATAGATCATATCTTAGGTCACAAATCAAGCCTTGGTAAATTTAAGAAAATTGAAATTGTATCAAGTATCTTTTCCGACCACAACGCCATGAGACTAGATATCAATTACAGGAAAAGATCTGTAAAAAATACAAACACATGGAGGCTAAACAATACACTACTTAATAATGAAGTGATCACTGAAGAAATCAAAGAGGAAATAAAAAAAATACCTAGAAACAAATGACAATGGAGACACAACGACCCAAAACCTATGGGATGCAGCAAAAGCAGTTCTAAGGGGGAAGTTTATAGCAATACAAGCCCACCTTAAGAAGCAGGAAACATCTCAAATAAACAACCTAATCTTGCACCTCAAGCAATTAGAGAAAGAAGAACAAAAAACCCCAAAACTAGCAGAAGGAAAGAAATCATAAAAATCAGATCAGAAATAAATGATAAAGAAATGAAGGAAACAATAGCAAAGATCAATAAAACTAAAAGCTGGTTTTTTGAGAAGATAAACAAAATAGATAAACCACTAGCCAGACTCATCAAGAAAAAAAAGGGAGAAGACTCAAATCAATAGAATTAGAAATGAAAAAGGAGAAGTAACAACTGACACTGCAGAAATAAAAAAGATCATGAGAGATTACTACAAGCAACTGTATGCCAATAAAATGGACAATCTGGAAGAAATGGACAAATTCTTAGAAATGCACAACATGCCAAGACTGAATCAGGAAGAAATAGAAAATATGAACAGACCAATCACAAGGACTGAAACTGAAACTGTGATTAAAAATCTTCCAACAAACAAAAGCCCAGGACCAGATGGCTTCACAGGCGAATTCTATCAAACATTTAGAGAAGAGCTAACACCTATCCTTCTCAAACTCTTCCAAAATATAGCAGAAGGAGGAACACTCCCGAATTCCTTCTACGAGGCACCATCACCGGGATACCAAAACCAGACAAGGATGTCACAAAGAAAGAAAACTACAGGCCAATATTACTGATGAACATAGATGCAAAAATCCTCAACAAAAGACTAGGAAACAGAATCCAACAACACATTAAAAGGATCATACACCATGATCAAGTGGAGTGTATTCCAGAAATGCAAGGATTCTTCAAGATATGCAAATCGATCAATGTGATAAACCATATTAACAAATCGAAGGAGAAAAACCATATGATCATCTCAATAGATGAAGAGAAAGCTTTTGACAAAATTCAACACCCATTTATGATAAAAACTCTGCAGAAAGTAGGCATAGAGGGAACTTTCCTCAACATAATAAAGGCCATATATGACAAGCCCACAGCAAACATCATTCTCAATGGTGAAAAACTGAAAGCATTTCCACTAAGATCAGGAACAAGACAAGATTGCCCACTCTCACCACTCTTATTCAACATAGTTTTGGAAGTTTTACCCACAACAATCAGAGAAGAAAAGGAAATAAAAGGAATCCAAATCAGAAAAGAAGAAGTAAAGCTGTCACTGTTTGCAGATGACATGATACTATACATAGAGAATCCTAAAGATGCTACCAGAAAACTACTAGAGCTAATCAATGAATTTGGTAAAGTGGCAGGATACAAAATTAATGCACAGAAATCTCTGGCATTCCTATATACTAATGATGAAAAATCTGAAAGTGAAATCAAGAAAACACTCCCATTTACCATTGCAACAAAAAGAATAAAATATCTAGGAATAAACCTACCTAAGGAGACAAAAGACCTGTATGCAGAAAATTATAAGACACTGATGAAAGAAATTAAAGATGATACAAATAGATGGAGAGATATACCATGTTCTTGGATTGGAAGAATCAACATTGTGAAAATGACTCTACTCCCCAAATCAATCTATAGATTCAATGCAATCCCTATCAAACTACCACTGGCATTTTTCACAGAACTAGAACAAAAAGTTTCACAATTTGTATGGAAACACAAAAGACCCCGAATAGCCAAAGCAATCTTGAGAACGAAAAAAGGAGCTGGAGGAATCAGGCTCCCTGACTTCAGACTATACTACAAAGCTACAGTAATCAAGACAGTATGGTACTGGCACAAAAACAGAAAGATAGATCAATGGAACAGGATAGAAAGCCCAGAGATAAACCCATGCACATATGGACACCTTATCTTTGATAATGGTGGCAGGAATCTACAGTGGAGAAAGGACAGACTCTTCACTAAGTGGTGCTGGGAAAACTGGACAAGTACATGTAAAAGTATGAGATTAGATAACTCTCTAACACCATACACAAAAATAAGCTCAAAATGGATTAAAGGCCTAAATGTAAGGCCAGAAACTATCAAACTCTTAGAGGAAAACATAGGCAGAACACTCTATGACATAAATCACAGCAAGATCCTTTCTGACCCACCTCCTAGAGTAATGGAAATAAAAACAAAAATAAACAAATGAGACCTAATGAAACTTCAAAGCTTTTGCACAGCAAAGGAAAGCATAAACAAGACCAAAAGACAACCCTCAGAATGGGAGAAAATATTTGCAAATGAAGCAACTGACAAATGATTAATCTCCAAAATTTATAATCAGCTCATGCAGCTCAATAACAAAAAAACAAACAACCCAATCCAAAAATGGGCAGAAGACCTAAGTGACATTTCTCCAAAGAAGATATACAGACTGCCAACAAACACATGTAAGAATGCTCAACATCATTAATCATTAGAGAAATGCAAATCAAAACTACAATGAGATGTCATCTCACACCAGTCAGAATGGCCATCATCAAAAAATCTAGAAACAATAAATCCTGGAGAGGGTGTGGAGAAAAGGGAACACTCTTGCACTGCTGGTGGGAATGTGAATAGATCAGCCACTATGGAGAACAGTATGGAGGTTTCTTAAAAAACTACAAATAGAACTACCATATGACCCAGCAATCCCACTACTGGGCATATACCCTGAGAAAAACATAATTCAAAAAGAGTCATGTACCACAATGTTCATTGCAGCTCTATTTACAATAGCCCAGAGATGGAAACAACCTAAGTGCCCATCATCGGATGGGTGGATAAAGAAGATGTGGCACATATATACAATGGAATATTACTCAGCCATAAAACGAAATGAAATTGAGCTATTTGTAATGAGGTGGATAGACCTAGAGTGTGTCATACAGAGTGAAGTAAGTCAGAAAGAAAAAGACAAATACCATATGCTAACACATATATATGGAATTTAAGAAAAAAAAATGTCATGAAGAACCTAGGGGTAAGACTGGAATAAAGACGCAGACCTACTGGAGAACGGACTTGAGGATATAGGAGGGGGAAGGGTGAGCTGTGACAGGGCGAGAGAGAGTCACGGACATATACACACTAACAAACGTAGTAAGGTAGATAGCTAGTGGGAAGCAGCCGCATGGCACAGGGATATTGGCTCGGTGCTTTGTGACAGCCTGGAGGGGTGGGATAGGGAGGGCGGGAGGGAGGGAGACGCAAGTGGGAAGACATATGGGAACATATGTATATGTATAGCTGATTCACTTTGTTATAAAGCAGAAACTAACACACCATTGTAAAGCAATTATACCCCAATAAAGATGTTAAAAAAAAAATTGCATAGTTCATGTTGCTCAGATCAAGAGCACCTGGATAGACATGAATTCAGGGATTGCCTGTTTTTTCTGGTAGTTCTACAGGCCGTTCTGCTCTCAGATGTTGTTTATGATGATGAAACTGTGACTCCTAGATCTCTAAGAGCTTCTTCACTCCAGAAAAAGCAAAAAGAATTGAGTTTATCCCTCATGGGGTGGGGGCCAGGGGTGTGTGTGTGTGTGTGTAATCCTCCACCACAGCAGATAAGAGACATCAGTTAGTTTAACATGAGTAAGACTGACCATTGTAAGAGGATGGGGAATGAGGGGGTAAATGACTCTCTTTTCCTATTACATACCTAAATGAACTGCCACAAGTGGCCTTCCACAGCTGTTTCGAAACTGACTCATAAACTCGTAGTTGATAGATACATCACTTTGCCCCTGGCCTAGCATTTTGGGGATCTTACTGATGTTAGGCTCTCAGACAAACTGTAGAAACTTCTCTGTCCTGTGACGGAAACCATTTTACAACCTGGTGATCAATTGCAACAGATAGAGATACTTATGTGTACAGAGACCTCAAAGGTTACAGGATGAACAGATGAGAGATATACTTGGATATCCATATCCTCTCCCTTTTGGTGCCTCAGCAGGTCTGAGTTTGTTCAACAAAAGGACAGGTTAGAACCAGTCACTAGGTTGCAAAGACCCTCTCTTTCTAAGAAAGTCACATTGCTAACCAAGGAGCTTTCAATGCTGCCTAGTCTGCTTATGCCTATATTCAGCCTCCCAGGCCATTAAATCTGTACAGCATCACTTTGATTGTGGTTCTTCATTAGAATATATGTCATGCTGTACACAGACTATCAGTGCCCATCCTAAGTTTTAGGATATTAAATGTTCAAGGCATAGTGTGTACTCCATTACTTATATTTAAAAATGTTTTCTAATAAGTCCTGCTTTGTATTTTTTCTGTGAGGTTCTAATGGTTTAAGTTCTAAACCCTTGCATGACATCCACTCAGCCATTGCTTCTTACGGGAGTGATAGCAATGCCTCAGACAAAATATATTTGTGTCCTGAGACCCTAAATTTGCCTTTTTCTAGCCTCACTGACAGAATTGTTATGAGATTGTTTTAATTTGTAAGGAATGCCCCTTTTTACTAGGGAAGAAAGCACAGTGTCATTGTGAATGAATAAATCAATACTGGGGAATTATCGGGATTTTTTTCTGTTCCATATGAGCTACATTCAGGGGTTTGAGTGGAATTTTCCTTTATAGAAAGATTTTACCACTGCTATTCATCCTAAGTGAGAAAGAATGAAAGTTTTTTTGTGTTTGGGGTGAAGGTGACATCACATCATCTCTGAGGAATGGAGGCTCTACACTTTGAGGCTCAAAGATTGCTGTAGTGCTCCTATGGATAGAAGGTAAGTTCCTCCTCCCCCTGCTATACTGATGTTCATGCTGGAGTAGATGGCAATGCCATGCATTTTCCCCCACTGGTAGGCAATTTGGTAGCATCACTGGAATTGGGTGCATTCGCTTTGAAAAGTAGTTGTTTTCTAAAACACCTTATATATGTAGCACAATTAGAGAGACCTTCCCTTTAAAGGGTAATGTCAATCCATGGTTTGGAGTAGGGGCTTCACCATTTGTTGCCAACTAAGACAGTTGACCCCAGCAGAGCAGAGATTTGGTGGGATCACCAAAAGATGAAATCACAAGAAGTGGTCAGCAGAGAAACATAAAGTGACAAAGATGAATGGCTGACTAAGTGATGATCAATAGCCATGGCAGACTTATGAAATATGGTAATATTCCTCCCGGTTAAGGGATGAAAATCAGTAGCTCTCCAGCAAGCTTCATAACATAAGATGGTGCTGATGACAACCATGTAGTGTATGTACTCTTACTGCTCTCTACTTAGTGGGTCCCGAGGTGTTCCACAGGGAGTCAAGGCTTCTGAGAGAGGGATGCTCTCCTCCAGCACTGTGGCATCTAGCATGGAACTAAGAACAGGACAGGTTGCCACCATGCCCCTAGCAGGGCGTATATGACAGAGGGCACAAGTTTGGCTGCATTTTAGAATAAGGAGGACTCAGTAGCTGTGTCAAACTTGCTGGATTATTTCTCTATTGCCCGAGGTATAATGGGAAACTGGCTATGGAGGATCAAGGTCTCAAGGGATCAAAGCCTTTGACAGTGTCTATTTCCAGGACAGCATGGCATGTGGCTAGAAATTATTGCTCTAAGGGCATATAGCATGATGCCAATGAGGACAGTAACTTGCATCAAAAGGCCAGGGACAGTTTCTAGAGACCATAAATGATCCAGAGAGTCTGGGAGGCTTGAGAGAAGGTTACTAAAGCCTCTAGTTTACTAAAGTAAAGTAATCTCTGAGCGATACTAATAGTAATGCTTATTGAATTTCAATTTGGACAGATTCTAGATCATTTTATTATAGGATACCCCATTCAAGGTGAGTCATTTTACAAGTAATAGCATAAATGGCCTAAGTAAAATTTTAAAGTAAGGAATAGACTGCTTCCAGAACAGAAAAAGACCTGAAAGATGTCGGGCTTGTTGTTAATGTTGAGTGTGCTAAGAGGATCAATAGCTGTCTCTTGCTAGTGTCAAGAATGGAACAACCCTCATTCTACCAAATAGCTTTTAGGAATTTAACCAAGATGGCACAGACCTGCAGTGTGTGTGAATCAATGGCCAGTCCCCTTTTTGGAAGATTCTTTGTAAGTATTTCTGTGTCTTGAATAAATGTCAAATGCATCCCTTCTGAGTAAAATGTTATCAATGTGATGTCATACCTGTGCTTCTGGTAAAAAGTTGGATCAGATTAAGACCTTGCCTAAAAAGACAGTGTATGATGACAAGGCAGTTGAAGTACCCCATGAGTAGCCAGGTAAAGTTTTACTGTGACCTTTAGAGGTATCGTTAAAACTTTACCTAAGAGGCTGTTTAAATAGTCACTGTACAAAAAATTTTAGACAACTCTATAATCTCGAAATATTTACCAGTGGTTTATTGAATGGAGTCATTTATTTTTTGGTAGTTTGGTGGTTACTAGATAGACTTCAGAGATTCCTCTCTACCATGCTTATAAGATTTTTTTTTCTTCTAGAGAGCCTCAAATTAGTATAATCAGGGTTTAGAGCTTTCCCATGGCATAAGTAGAATAACCCTTTTGGATGTGCCACAGCAGTGCCATAAGTGATTTTCCAGATAACCATGAAGATCAAGATAATTTCTGGTAATAGAAGAATAGGCAGAAGCAGCAGCAAAGGTAATGAGGAAGTCTTAGTGAACCATTTGTTTTTAGGAGTGTGACCTCTGTATGCCAGATAGTAGCTGCTCTTCCTGCACATGGAAGTGGTCACTCAATGAACATGCATTATTGCATAAGTATCTGTCTTTCCTTAGAGCACTCTACAGAACAGAGTCTAATGCCTGGTTGACATACACAACTAACAGTCACAGGGAAGAGTTGTTTCCCTGAACTTAGCTAGCCTCAGCCACTGTTCATTCTGGGAACAACACATACAGTTCAATCTGAAAAACAAAGATAGGTCTAGGGCAAAACATATGAACCCGAGCCACTTTAAAGAGGACCCTAAATTCATACTCCTCTTTCTAAATGTCAATTCTTAGAACTTCCAACACATAGGTTAGTTAAGACAGAGACTGGGTAAGACTCCAGAAAATATAGCACAAAGCAGCACAGCCCAAAGTGCAAGGTAACCACTAAGCAGTAGCTCAAAGAATATACTGTCAACAGGCAGCAGAATCAGTTAGCAACATGGAGAAAAACAAGAAAAAACACTTGTATATAGCAGTGGTCATTGTTAGACATCCTTCTCACAGCACCAGTTGTTGTGAACACTCTACAGATTCAAAATGGACCTCTACCCAACTTGGTTCTGATGAGAATGATGATGCCACACACACACACCAAAAGATTGTGAAAAGGTTAATTACTCACATAATGAGGCTTTGTAGGGAGAACAGAGTAGATCTCAAAGAGGTACAAAAATAATTTGAGAGAGCACAGTAAGAAAACTGGCTTGGGATTTTACAGTGACTGGGGGTAAAACAGGAGTGAAAATTTCCCAAAGGCAGAGACTCATGGTTTGAATTCTCAGTGCTGCTAAAAGAAGGAACACCTTAATTTTCTTATCAGCTTATCCAGCTGCGAGCAGAAAGGGAAAAAGGAAGAGTGAAGCCTAAAAGCTATCAGTATCAACATCAATAAATGGAGTCATACTCTTTATTAACTCACGTATTCAACTATCCCCCAACCATCTCCTTCTACATGGCAGTCACTGATATTTTTTTCTGTCTCTATAGTTTTGCCTCTTCCAGAATGTCGTATTGTTAGAATCTTACAGTTTGTAGCCTTTCCAAATGGGCTTCTTTCATTTAGTGATACACATTTAAGTTTCCTCCATGTTTTTATCCTAGCTTGGGAGCTCATTTCATTTTATTTCTGAATAGCTAGATCTCTTGTGTTGATGTACCACAGTTTGTTTATCCATTAACCTATTGAAGGACATTTTGTTTCCAATATTTGGTAATTATTAGTGAAGCTTGTATAAACACTTGTGTGCATAGTTTTGTGTGGACATAAGCTTTTAATTCAGTTGGGTGAATATCTAAGAGTACAAATCCCAGACTACATGTTAAGATTATATCTACCTTTGTGAGAACCTGTCAAACTATCTTTCACAGTGGCTGTACCATTCTGTATTTGCATCAGTCATGTATGAGAATAAGATAATCAGTTTATATGCTCCCATTTTAATTAGCTTAAAATCATTCATAATTCTCTGTCATATAGACATTTTGAATCATTCTCCTCAATATCTACATTTGAATATATAACCTAGTAGTATGTAAATGTGCATTATTTCAAAGTCTAAACTTCTACTGGCATCTAAACAATCTGCATTGGGAAGTGATACACATTCATCAAGGACCATTATCAACATTGCATGGTGCAGAGGGTTCATATATTTATCATAACAATAAATCATATGAAATGGGTATGATTATGAAATAGAAACTTATAGAGATTTAATGAGCTGTTTGAAGCCATACAGCTAATAAGTGACGTTCAAACTCAAGGATATACATCTTCAGAGATGATGCTTTTTTCACCTCATCCTACAGCCTTTTCATATTAGTGATGAGTCACTCATGTGGATTTGAAGAATGTTAAAGTGGAGGAGAAATAAATTAGATGGGAAGTGTAACTACATACACAGGTAAAATTGATGTGTGTCTCCATCAAGTGTGTTAACTTTACAACCACACCTGGAGCAAGTTTCTTTTCCTGGGTTTTGTCTGGGCTTCCTGTAGAGATCCTTCTTCATTGTCTGTTCACTCCAGACAATAATAAAGGATTATCTTTTTATGATACCCATATTTTATAAACAGCTATTTAGCCTTTACTTTGGAGAACAAATTTTACTCTAATATTGTAAAGATTTCTAATATTTTTCCACAAAAGGAATAATGGCATCATTACTGTTTATAGAGGCTTTATCTGGAAACACAAATTAATGTCCATAGACTAAATGCAGTCAACAGAATGTATTATTTGTCATCTCCCTCATTTTAAAGATTGGAGCTGACAAAAAGCAATCAGTAGATTTCATATATAAATCTATGTATCTGTTGAAAAGAAAATCTGTCAAACTCTTCCTATGTCCCTGAGTGGTCACAAGTATTAGACACATGTTCTGCTGTCCACTGTAGTCCTTGCCTCTTCAGGTTGCTTTTTGCAGTGTCTGTTGTTATTTTTCATCTTTTCTTTGGGTATTTGTATGTATTAGGGACAGAGTTTAAATGTCTTCATATCTCCATGTCACACAAAGAATTGGGTAAAGAATATTTTTTTTAGAAATAAAAAATTTCCCACATATTTAATATGCATCCAAATATAGACATTTAAATTTGTAATCCTTGTTTTACATTATCCCATTTTGCTCACTTATTAATTCTTTACTTTGTATCATCTATTATACTATAATATCCTATACTGTAGTATTTTATTAAATATATAGACATTTGCATATTTTCAAATATATTAATGTTATTGAGAGTTGGCATTTATTCATTGGTTCATAGTAAGGCATCTAGAAAGTAAGTAATGAGCTGTGTGCTCTAAACTGCCTTATAATGCATTATTTATATATGGATAATCTAATGGAAGTTTCTTAACTTCATTTTATTTAGAATTTACAGGCACATGGATTGCAATTCAAATTTCATTTTCTCATAGCAACATGTTTATTAGAACATCTTACATGTAAAACACAGGTTATACACTCACAGACATTCTGCACACAGCTGTGTCTATTTGTATTGTATTGGTGCTAATTAATTTATGATAGCTTTAAACTTAAGAATTTTAGCCAGAATCTCTTTGATGTCTGGAGGAAATAACCAAGAATCAGAATCACTTCATTTTTTGTATTTGTTTTTGTTTTTTGCAATATGCGGGCCTCTCACCGTTGTGACCTCTCCCCTTGGCATAGCACAGGCTCCAAAAGCACAGGCCCAGCGGCCATGGCTCACGGGCCCAGCCGCTCGGCCATATGCAGGATCTTCCTGGACCAGGGCACGAACCCGTGTCCCCTGCATCGGCAGGCGGACTCCCAACCACTGCGCCACCAGGGAAGCCCCAGAATCACTTCATTTTAAAAGTATATTTCACACTTAATGTTGTAGTTTTTAATCATTGTCTACTAATATTCAAAATAGGTACCAATGCATGTAAACAGTTTCTCAATTGTGTTCTTAATGCTTGTATCGAGACATGCTAATTTAGTTCAGAAGGATGTGTTTTTCATTTATAAAATTTATTTTATACCATATGTAACTTCAGGGTTTATAATTGCAAAAGTAAACAAAATAATGTATACATATAAGGTTGTGTTTTCTCATGGCCTTTTCTGTTAGTTTGAAATTTAGAAAAAAATAACTTTTTGACTTCATTTTTTTAATTGAAGTATAGTTATTATTATTGTGTTTGTTTCAGGTGTACAGCATAGTTATTCAGTATTTTTGCAGATTTTATTCCATTATAGGCTATGGAATGAGTATAATTCCTTGTGCTATTCAGTATTTCCTTGTTCCTAATCTATTTTTTATATAGTAATTTGTATCTCTTAATCCCATACCCATAGTTTGTTCCCCCACTTCCCTCTTCCCTTTGGTAACCACAAGTTTGTTTTCTATATCTGTGAGTTTATTTCTGTTTTGCATATACATTTATTTGTTTTATGTTTTAGATTCTACATGTGATATCATATAGTATTTGATTACTGAATTATTGTCACAATCTAAGACAATAGATTGTGGTCACTGGTATTCAAAATTTTTAATGTTTAATTTAATTTAATTAAAATTTCTTAAGAATGACCTCAAAATATGTCTATTTATGTGCTTATTATAAAAAATATTTTATTGTATACTAGAATACTGTGCTAAAATATTTTGCATTATAAAAGATAATAAAACATATGAGTTAAAATGAATGAGATAAAAGTAACATACTTTAAAGTATTTTCTCTTATATAGATATAAGAAATCTGTTTTCCTATATAAAAATCTTATTGAATTTAAATCTTTGGTTTATTATGTGACTTATTGCATTTTTTGTGTGACCATGCAAGATTCCAAATCCATATTGATTTTATTATTAAATAATGGCAGCATGATTAAATATGCTTCATTATTTTTTATAGTTTTGGCATAAAACTTTGTACACCAGAGGTTTATTTTGATAATGGCTACCATATCTGAAAGACAGATTTCACAGATAAGTAGATCCAAATGGAAGTACGTTATTAACTATGTTGTCTACATTATGATGGTCAGGTTCCAAATCAATCTAACCATTATGCAAATATCTTTGTTAAAGTTTTGCTTGTAAATTTTTATTTTCTCTAATGTTATTTGATTGTTATTACAATCAAATAACAATGGAAACAAATAAACTAATGGAAAATGTAATGCTTTTTTTGTTTTTATATTTAGAACATATATTTCTCTGAAAGATTTTTAAATATATTAGAAAATACTTTGCTTATAGTTTTTAAGCATGTGAATATGAAAGGGCTTTTATAAATAATAGAAATATTGTAGATAACAAGGTAAAATAGCAAAGAAACTGTTCTAAGTAACTATTTCAAAGTTTCTTCATAAAATGTTTTCACTGAAATAAAAGCAAAGCTATTATTTCCTCATTCATATTTAGAAACATCATTGAATCTTAAAGAAAAAGACAAAACATTTTAAAACATGTATATTAAGTAGCATACACAAATCATTATCAGTTTTATACTGTAACTTTGCTGATGAGTCATCATAGACAAAATATATTCAACTTTGCTGTTTTCTTGTTTTCTTTTGCTTATCTTCAATCTTGGTTTCATTGTCAAAAGTTCTCTATATCTTGTACTGATTTTGTGCATATTAATTACATGTTAATATGTAAATCCTTATAAGCAGAAACATGCAAACTGTAATATGTGAAGAGTCAATGAATAAATGAAGATGCCATTGTTGATGCCCCCAACATGTGAGAAATACTACCCTTCTCTGCTTTCCATAAATGATTCATCACCTTCTTATGAGAGGCTATGAGACAGCACCCATATCAATTTATGACTGAAATGTTAGAAAACCTAAGTATCCTTGAATTATCGTGTGTGTGTGTGTGTGTGTCTGTGTGTGTCTGTGTGTGTCTCTGTGTGTGTGAGATACATCACAGTAGATAGTGTCATGCTCTGCACTGGAGGTGCATGCATCTAATCTAGTCTAGACTAGTCTAGACTACTGAATAAATGCTTTATTTCAAAATCCCAAACATAGAATATATTTCTGAGCTACTTTTAAAAATAACACAATTGTAAAATCCTCAAGAATAATGAGTTTGCCTCATTTTTATATTATCTCCAATTTTGCCTAATAGTATGCCTAAATATGCATTCACAAAGTAAGCTTATTTAATATTGATTGATAATTCAATCTAACAAATTGCTAAGGTACACTCCCAAATTGTAGATTTTGAGATTACATACAGAACTTATGCAATATAAATTGTTGAACAGATTCTTTGTTATGCATATATTGTCTTTAGGAATTCAAAACCTTGTGCAATAATCTACTTTTCCCAGTCCCCAGGAGTAATTCCTTCAGCAGTGGACTTAGAAGACTTTTAAATAATTCAAAATTGATCTCCTTTCCTAAAAAAAGAAAGAAAAAAAATGTATTTCAAATAAGTACACTTCAAATTTTGATATTGTTGCCAACTGTATTAGACTTACCTTGATCTAACAAGTTAAAATTAGGTGATAGAAGCAGTGATCAGCATTTTTAACAATCTCTTCTAGGACATTTTAAATCAGACTGAAGTTTAACAAACACGGCTTCAAATGTTTTCAGTATCATTTTAAATCACAGCTAAGTATATTATCCACTTTGTATGTGACAGAGCCAAAAGGGAACTCAACTCAAGCACTGTAACTCCAGAATCTGTGCTCTTAAATCATGATTATTATGTCTTTTGATAGATTCAAGATAGCATTCTTGCATCCCAATGATTTTTAAATGTTTCCTCTTAAATTATACCAAAGATTTCTTCTATCACAAGTTCCTTATCTGGAGCCAGTCTTTTTAATTAACCACCCTAACAAATTGCTGCAAGAAATAACACATTGAATTAAGAATATATTTAAGCAATCAATGTGGACAAACTAAACATGAACTAAAGGCATGTCTTATTTTCCTTGGTTAAATAGTCTCATAGTAGTCTCATATTCAACACCAGAGTTTTGCTATGTTGATAATATACTTTTGTAGTTTGCTCTGTGTGTTGAACAAGTTACTCCTAATGGTTTAGCATTCTGTTCCAGGAGCCTTTTGCAACTTTATTTGGTTCCCAAGAAAATGCAGGATGAGTCTCTAGAGGAATTTTGAGCTTCCCCTTGCAAATAATCTTCCTCTGAATAGGGCAAAGGATGCTGGAGAGTCGAATCAGATGTAGATAATCAAAGAAACAACCAGAGGAATTCCCTGGTGGTCCAGCAATTAAGACTCCATGCTTCCACAGCAGGGGACTCATGTTTGATCCCTAGTTGTGGAACTAAAATCCCACAAGCCACGTGGCATGGCCAAGAGAAACCATAGTTGATCATAATTTTTACTCTTGGGTGCTCACTTTGTCAACCATCAGCAAAGCTGATCCTTCTTGGCTCCACATCACTCGATGTGTCCCACCCATCCAAGTTCTTTGTTCACCTAAAATTTAAGCTTTTCTTTAAATTATTCCATTGCATTGTGCCATGTTGTATTGTGTTGTATTCTATTGTTTATACTATTTGTGGTGCCTTCCAAATTGCCAAATGCCACAATAGATTTAGACAAATTAATATGTGCTAATGTTCATGGATGAAGGTCTAGAAAGATTCCTGACAAATTATAGATGATTAATGTATAATGGAATAAATAGGTAAATGAGAAAACTGTGCTCTAATATTCATTCACAGCTTCTCAGGAAAGAGAGATGCATCTTAACCATAAAGAGTTGAAGGAAGTGTTTCTAATTATCTGGCTTAAATTATTAGACAAGTAAATAAGATAAACTGATAAAAGTTTGGTGAAAGACTGGAGGATGTGAATAATGTCTGTTGAAAGAGGTTTTTGGGATTCATGTTAGTGTCTTCCTGAGTAATTTAATTTGTGAAGAGATTACTTCCTCCTTATAATCATATTTTCATATATTGGAAACAGTGGACTGAGTGTTTTTAATAATGTACTTCAGTAGATATGCCATTTTATATTTAATTTCCTTTAAGAATATAAACTAAAGAACTTCCTGATTAAAATATACTGAATACAAAAAAGTGTATAACCATTATGGGTAACTAAGACCAGACAATCAACTTTAGGTCATATATAGAAACCTTAACTAGAGAAAGAACTCTTAATAGATGAGTAACAGTTGGTTTTGTCTTTACATGTAAACATTTTGACTTCATTGGTTTTGTCTTTACATGTAAACATTTTGATCTCATTTTCTATCTATCTATCTATCACATCTATGTAGAAGAAAACCCTTAACTAGATAGTGAATTTAGAATGTCTACTGTATGTGTCTAATTTAAACAAAAATAAAGTTTCTTCATTGATTACATGTACATTTATAAAATCTTTTTATTTAACAATGTGTAACTGAATCACTTTGCTGTACACCTGAAATTAACACAGCATTGTTAATTAACTATACTCCAATATAAAATACAAATTAAAAATAAAATTCATTCTAATGAAAAAATAAACAAGTATTAAATACTCCTGTATATTTTGCCTGTATAGACTCAAAGAGATTTAAGGTTTTTTTTCTTTTATTTAAAATTTTTTTTTTAATAAGAAGGGTTTTCTTAAAGTCACACAATAAGAAGGGTTTTCTTAAAGTTAAACTAGAAGGCTCACATTCACTTTCAAATACTTTGGAAGCTCTGTGAATACTTTCAAACTTCTATTGATTTTAATGTATACAAAATAGAAGAATTTTCAAATAATGCAGTGCTTTTTTTTTTTTTACTTAGTAGGTTGTATCAATTAAAATTTTGAACAGTGTGTCTGTTCTGTGTCTAATTGTACTCAACCTACCCCAGAGAGAAATTAGAACTGTCAGATAACTTGTATTTTTTCACGAATTGAGAAAGATAGAAGCGGTATATGAGGTTGAGGGGATCAGGTATAATCTATCAATCCTGAAACTCCACCTAATGAACATTTATGAGGCGCTTTAGCCAGTTTTATCTTAGGTAGTTATCCAAACCCAGAATTTAAAATGTCCATCTTGTCACCAACAATTCCTTTCACACATGACTTTAAGCAGTTTATATATGTACCTAATACCACTTAATGCAATCATTTTTATCCTTAACCACATCACCTCACACTCTTATGCAGAACATAATATTTTCTTGAATGCCATTCTGTGTATCTTTATAGAAATAATTTATGTGATCTTACTAATGAATAAATGCTAGCAAGTTTTATAAGACAAGAGGGTACTTTTAGAATCCTAGTGCCACTGTTGAAATATTCAAATTTAGAACAAGCTCAAAACATAACTACTGATGTTTAAAAGGGAAGTTTGATATACCACTTTTTCCCCTTGTAAACATTTCTGTTAACTACTTGGAGTTTGAAAATGCTTTACTTTATCCTGGCAGTTCCCTAGAGTTAACAATCTGTGGCTTGGTTTAGTGATTGTGGCAGAATGCCAGTTACACTGCATGATGAGTGAAATATCTGCTACAACTGTCAAAAAGCAACAAAAGTCACAGAAAACATTTACAAGCCAGACAGTATTAGTTTTCTCACTGAATATGTAAACAAGACTTTATGTCTCAAACTTATCTGTAACAATGAGAAATATGTTTCCATATTTAAAAATACCAAAAATTACCATATTTCGTTATTTGATTTTCACTATTATGTCATGATCAAAAAACAAAGGAATAGAGAACACGTTGAAAAGGGAAGTTGCTACTATTATTATTTATTTTTAAAATTAGTAACATGAGAATAGTTTTTCTATGTTCCTGAAAATGCATAAATTAATGTGCATATAACTAGGTATATATAATATACAAGGTACAACTAATTTACCTAAGGAGTATTTGGTAATAATCTTAAGTATTTTAAACTGGGTTAGGGAAGGGGCAGGGAAATTCTAGTGATACTGGAGTAAGTTTAAAGCACATATTATTTATAACACAAAACATCGAAAACCACAGGATTTCCCATTATGTACTTGTTTGGAAAAATAACAGTATAATTTTCACTTCATTTTATTTTTGTATGTTAGCTGCTTTGATACAAAATCTATTCATAGTCAAAGATCTACAGAAGTAGGATTCTCTCTTATACATCCTATTTTTGTGATGGGAGGACATAAATAATCCTGACAGGCTTCTCATTCTTTCTCGGAAGAAATTGCACACGGGCCCTTCAATATTTTTTAGCCACTACTCTCCTCCAAATACACACACACCCACCCACACACACACACACACACACACACACACCATACGTGTGTGTATACAATTTCTAACTTAAATTGACGATATGCAATCCCACTGAAAGATGATTTATCTGTAATTATTCACAATAGTAGGTCTACACTGTAAATATTGTTTTCTTTTATGTGTGTGAGCCATGTATTTTGTGGTTCTTCCAAAGAGGTAAATAAATCATTGAGGAAATAAAATAAAAATTGTAGAAAATAAAATATAACTAACTGCTGGGGAAATGTTTATATCGCTAAACACACAGGAAAAAAATTATAGAAAAAGAGGGTAGGATTTGCTGAATAAAAGATGGGATAAAATATTAAAGATGTATGTATATAAATACAAAATAATAGAAACGATTATGCAAAATATGAAAGTATCATGAGCTTGTAGATGCAAGAAATGGAAAGCAAATCAAAGATTTGATGAAATAAGTTATACATAAGAATTTAGAATTTTTTCTAAATGCCACCTCAGGCAATGTGTCTTCCCTCAAGCTGGTCCTCCAGTGCAGCTCTTCATTTTCTGACAACCAAGCGTGCTGATGACCAGCAGCAATGGCCACCATGGGAACTATATTTATTGAAGTCTCATACAGTCCTAAAAGTTTTCATGCATTAATTCATTTTAAAAAACCTGTTCAATTTTTTCCACACCTTCATGAAGTAAATGCTGTCATCATTACCATTTTATGTTTGATGACATTCAAGCCCAGAGATTTAAGAACTGTTCAAGGTCATAAGCGGAATGACAGAGTCCTGATTTTCATTTTAGTGATATAAACATTGTATTGATTACTACTTTCTCAGATTAGCAGGTTTGTTAGTATATACTCTCATATCTGTATAACATGACCCTATGTAGGTCACAATCTCTGAAAGCACAATGATATACATGGCACAAGTGTAGTTCATCATTTGTTTTTTTTTTTAAATAACCATTCACAAACATTAAGCCCTGAGAACCCTTAGATATAACCTGGAGATAAAGAAAGATAAAATTCAAAAGTAAATTTAAAAGTCAATTGATTCAAGTTTTCCTAACTTGAGCTTTTATATTTTGTGTCATGCTCTATGTTACATTCATTCAGTAAACATTGACTTTGTACTTACTGTGAGCCAGGGAATGGCAATAGAATAAAGTTCATATTCACTATGTTCAAAGTGAACTGTGTATTCCACAACCACTTTGTAAATTTTAGAGAATAAAGTATTTTTAAGTATTTAAATTGATAGGAGTTGAATATAATTCATTTGATTTCATAGACAAACTTCTTAAATGCAAAATTTTATTGCCTAAACCAGGACTGAGGCTGGAGTATACAATGCCAGCAGGAAAGCCCTGTACACTTGTTTGATTGAGGGGGACCTCTGTTTGGATTGGAAATTTTTAACACCCAATGAAAAGAGCAATTTTATGTTAATTTATACAAAATGTACAAAAATTATAAGTATATTAGTTGTTCTTAACAAGTAAAGTGATTTCTGGTATTTAGATCTGAAAAAGCTTTCTTCAATGAGTCCTTATGAAGAATATATTATAGAACATAGTGTAAAATACAGTCAGCAATTTCCATGGAGTAAGGACAAGGAGTTTTATGAAATAGATTTTTATAAATCCTTCACTGTATTTAAAAAAATTAAAGTACTTCGACTCTGTAGTCATTCTAATTTATAAACATTTTATACATTTTTCTTCTTTGCTTAATAATCACAACTATATCAACAATAAGAACATTAGTTCCTTTGATTTAGCACCTGTGGCACATGCTGTAATACAAACTTTGCATACATTCTCAATTAATTCTTGATACATTCAAAATAATATAGATACCAGTAATAAGAGAGAAGGAAATTGACATGTAGAAAAGTTTAAATAGATTGCATGTAGTCACATAAAAAGAAAGTGAAAAAGGAAGTGGCAAGCTGAGCTTCTCTCATTGGGTAGATGGGTGGATGGATGAATGGATAGGTAGATAGAGAGACAGAGAGATAGAGAGAGAGATAGTCAATCAGTCATAGACGTGAAGAGATATCAACTGGGAATGAATTCATCTAGGGGCTTGATTAGGATAGAAGCTTCAAGACAGTTCGTTCACACTGGACACTCTTCCTAAGGCAGCAAGATATCTTCAGGGCCCTAGAAGGTGTGAATTCCTATCTTCCTTGCTTCTCCACGTGGACACCCAATACAGTTTTTCTACATGATCTCTTCAGTATAATAGTTGGATTTTTTACACAGCAGTTCAAAACTCTCAAAATCACTAAAAGGGAAGCTTTCTGGCTTTCTTAAAGTATAAACCCATAACTGTTAAAAAATGACCTTTTTCCATATTATACTGGATACAAAAATCACACAGCTAACCTAGATTCAATATGGGAGAGCCTACATAAAGATTTGAATACTGGGAGATATGGTGCATTTTGGACCATCTTTGAGAATAGCTACCAAAATAAGATCAGCCCAGATTAAAAAGAGGAAGGAAGAAATAGAATTTCTCTGAGAGTAGCAGTGATGTATTCCCAGAGAGATAAGACATGATGAAAGGAGGAAGTAAATTTACTTGGGGTCATTATTTTAATATTAGTCACATTACCCTTTTCATAATAATTGACTTCAAAATATCATCTAAATTTCATTTTGATTTCTTGACACATGAGTAAGTTTGAAGTATATGACTAAATTTCCAAATGCGTGAGTTTGGATAGACGTATTTATTTTCATTGCATTAGTGATAATAATAATGATAATAATGATGTTGATGATAAACAGTAGTACTTGCAGTAATAGTAGTGATGGATGTAGTGATAGTAACAGAAGTTGTTTCTAGCTCAGTTGCATGATAACCAGAATACATAGTCTCTATGATTTGAGTCCTTTGAAATTTGTTGAAACGTATCATGGCCTAGCATATGTTCAATTTTGGCTGTTGTTCGATTTATCCTTGTAAAGAATATATCCTTTGTCATTATTGAGTGCCATGTTATGTAGTCAATTAGGCCAAATATCAAACTCAAGTTGTACAAACCTACTTATTTGCTGACAATTTTCTTTTTTTTATCAATTACTGAAAGATGTATTAAAGTTTCCCATTGTTATAGGTTTGTCTCCTTTTTAAGTTCTCTCAATTTTTGCTTTATATTTTGAGGCTATATTATTATATTTATACAAATTTATTAATTTTATATCTCCCCCATGAATTAAACCTTAATGATTATGAAATTACTAATTTTTCATAAAATGCCTCTCTCTTAAAATTGATTTTGTCTAATATTACTATACCTTGTTTTAGTTTTTGCATTGGTATCTTTTCCATCCTTTTACTTTCAAACATTTTATTCATTATAGTGTGTTTCTTACAAGCTCAAGGGTTTTTATTTTTCATTTGGATAATCTTTCCTTTTCCTCAATTTGTGTTTCTCAACTATACACATTTAATGGCATTTAATGTGTTCCTATCAAGATTCTGGACCAAACTACTCATTCCATTCCCCAAGATAAATCCCAAAGATAATGTGAAAGAAATCAGGAAGATACTCTATTCTAGAAAGTCATTAGAGTGACAAGGGAAACTGCTTTGATCTTGTGCATATTTG
Organism: Orcinus orca; assembly: GCF_937001465.1. Lineage (NCBI taxonomy): Eukaryota > Metazoa > Chordata > Mammalia > Artiodactyla > Delphinidae > Orcinus > Orcinus orca. The sequence goes on along the minus strand of NC_064576.1, from coordinate 41,214,276 downwards.
GACAGTGGTTTTGGCCTATGACAGGAGGCAATCAAGCATGAATGAATGAGACAGTGAAAACAAACAAACAGTTATTCTCTTGCATTTTGCTCATTGATAACTTGGAAGAAACAGTATCTGGCCCTGAAACAGTATCTGGCCCTGTGCCTGATTTGTCTTCGATCTGTTCATGATGCTTCAGTAACAAAATCAGTGCAGAATCCCTGTACTTTTGAGCAGTTGAGAAAATGATAGTGATTAACTAGGTCCTGAATGTTACTTTCCACCTTATTCAAACCTCCTGGCCTGGTAAAAAATAATCTAAAGACAGTCAGCTCTAATGTTGCTTTTACCTCATTAACAAAAAATGGAACCTTGATCTGATAAAATGCTTTGTGGGGTGAGGAAATGATTGAATGTGATTTTACGGTACCTGGTTGTCTTCAGCTTAGATCTGTGTTCTCCCTACCACTGAATTAATTGGCTCTCCCAAGTGCTGGGTCCCGGCCTTCACCAAATATATACTGGTTGAAAGAATAGTTGATATCCCAATCTTCACCAAATATATACTGGTTGAAAGAATAGCTGATATCTCCAGGAGGTAATGAGCTCTGGACTAAAGTAACATGATATATTATTAACACCATTATTTTAAGAGAAATGTACACACACACACTACTAAAGAGTGTCTAAATCAGAATTACTAGAACTGAAAAATCAAGAATTCAAAACAGAAATATTAAAAGAGCTAAGGGAATGTTAGCTTATAAAATAATAACCTGAAAACATAAATATCACCAATTAGAAATATGAGAAATAAAAAGCACCTATTAAACCATTCCTCTTCAGAAGCATTAAACCATTCCTCTTCAGAAGCATTTTTCTGATTATTCTATATTGCAATGTCATTTTCTCTCTTACTAGCTGTTGTATCTTTGACAAATTACTATTTTATGCTTCATTTACTTCCTATAAAGTGTGGATGATAACAGTGCTTATAGCATAGATTTATTTTAAAAATTAATTAATTTGTGTAAAACTTATTCTAATATTTCTGACAAGTAGAAGGATCTATTAAAATTTTATATTTTATTGTCATCATTATTGTTTAATTAAATCTAGGACTGAAAAAATAACAAGATTAATATAATAAATAGATATGCATAAAATATTAGAAAATGAATATTAAAGAATATATAATAGGTAAGAAAAGCTGAGGTTTTATTATGTTATAAAGATTTATATTTTATTTTCTGACCACAATATATCAATTTTTAATAGATAAATAAATCCCAAGTCATTTAAAGTTTAGGAAAATACTTCTTAACTACTCATAGATCAAAGAGTAACTAGAATAGAAATGTAAACACTAAGAACTAATTATAAGAAAATATATATCAGAACCTGAAAGATGCAGTTCAAGCAGCAAAAGGATTTGTATAGGCTTCATCATTATATTAGTAATTAATTAAGATGAAAACAAATGAGTTATGTTTCTAATTTAAGAGAGAGAGAGAAAGAAAGAGGCGGGGAGAGGGAGGAAATGTACCCACTTAACATAAAGATGAGATTAGTTTGAAAGTATAAGGAGGGACAAAAGTTAGCAAAGAAAACACTAAGCATATGAAAGCTGGTGCAGCTATATTTATAACAGATGAGGTGGACTTGACCACCCTGAGTGACAAAATGGTCATTTCATAGGAACCCAAAATAATCACAATATGTATAGACCTATTAAAAGTGCTTTAAAATATATGAAGCAAAAATAAAAAAAGGAAAATAAAGGAAAAGTACACCAATTCATAAACCTATAGGAAGGTTCAGCTAGCAATTTTTAACAATTAGTAATGGTTGTGTGTTGGTTAGTGTGCAGTCCCTGTGGGCCCTGGTATTGGGGGTTCCCACCAATTCACAGCTTATTCCCCAGGAACACGGGGTCACAGGACACATTGTGGAGTGTCCCGAGAAAGCTTCTTCTGAGGTGTTGGCTAGAGGAGGGTAAGAGCACCCACTGCTAAAACTCTCCAGGCCTATCTCCCCTCTCTTCCTACGAAAAATTACTTTAATCTATAGAGCAAAGGGCAAAAGAACATAGCCTGAAGATCACTGTGGAAACTGCCTGTATCCAGGAGAAAATAGCAGCCACAGCAGAAGCCCCCCTCAAACTCATGACACCATTCCTCCTCCCACCTTCTACCTCCTATGGGAAAAGATAGAAAAGAGAAAACTCAAAATGGATACTACTAGTCTATAAGACTTCTGGAAGAAAACATAGGAGAAAATTCATGTGGTATTGATTATGGCAATGATATTTTAGATATGAATCACCTTTATAGAAGAAAATCTTAAATTAGAATTGATCAAAACTAAAAACGTGTGCACTGAAAAAGACATAGTTAAAAAATAAAAAGGCAAGCTGCAGACTCAAGAAAAGTATTTTCAAATCAAATATCTGATATAAAGATTGTATCCAGAATATATAAATATCTCTCAAATCTTAATAATATGTATAACTTTGAGTGAAGAAAAGTCCCAGATTAAATTGTTTGACATTCATTCTATAAAATTAAAATCCAAACAAGTCTAAATAATATATTGTTTATGCAGATACATATACACGGGACTATATACACACAAAAGCAGTGGAATAATTAATACAAAAAGTTAAAAGCTAGAGTGAAAACATAGATTTAACTAAATTACTGGTAATAGTCTAGCTATCGTTTTGAGTGGTGAATTCATGATTGATATTTTAAAATAAATATAAAAATAAATCAAATATAATAGGGATATATGTAAATCAAAATGCTAGGTATATCATTACTGTGGTCTCAATGCTTATGTCACCCCACATTTCATATGTTAGAATTCTCACATCCAAAGTTATGATGTTAGGGAGGTGGGGCTGATCTTGGTGGCAAGAGGACTTCTGTCTTTGTGGGAAGAATTCAGCAAAGCGACTAAGATTGTAAGGCAGGTACAGAGTTTATTGGAAGCACAGTATGCGCAAAGAAAACAAGGCAGCCATTTATTTAGGGCAGATTGAAAGTTACACACTCAGAGAAGAAGAGTGTGGGCGTCCTCGCTAGTGGGGCGTGCAATAGGGGAAGCTTAGGTTGTTAATATGGGGTTAATTTTCCAGGGTTTAGAAGAGGGTGACTCCCCTTTTCCCTCTCTTACAAGTGTGTCATCTGAAATTCCTTATCTGGGCTTCTGCCAGGGACCATTTTCAATCTTTCCCGTGAGCACCTAAGGCAAAACCTGTGTCGGGGGGGAGGGGAATCACAACTGCAATTCAAACGATATTATAATGATATTACAATGTGGCCAAGGTTAATAGAGGACAGGTTGAGATCCCCTCAGTGCATGTGTCAGGCTGGGAACTCCTCTGGACCACAAGAATGAGGAGGGTGCGGTGGGCTGCTTTGTCTTTCATCAAATTATCAGCAGCCTATGCATTTTTTTTTTTTTTTTTTTTTTTTTTTGCGATACGCGGGCCTCTCACTGCTGTGGCCTCTCCCGGTGCAGAGCATAGGCTCCGGATGCGCAGGCTCAGCGGCCGTGGCTCAAGGGCCTAGCCACTCCGCGGCATGTGGGATTTTCCCAGACCGGGACACGAACCTGTGTCCCCTGCATCGGCAGGCGGACTCTCAACCACTGCGCCACCAGGGAAGCCCAGCCTATGCATTTTTATTTGTTCCATGGTTTTCAAGGCCAGAGTTTCTTGTTCAGATGCTACAAAGTTTCTGTTTCAGATGCCATTCCTCCACGCATCATGGCCTTATTAAGTACAAAACAAGAAGATGGCTTTGCCTTCTGCCTAATGCTTATGCATGAGGAGGCTGGTCTTGGGCCTGGCCCTGACTTTCCTGCCTCAGGACCTTTAGGCCCTGAGGATGGAGACTTCATAAATGGAATCAGTGCTTTTATAAAAGAGATCCCACAGAGCTCCTTAGCCTCTTCCACAAAGTGAGGACAAAGCAAAAAGTTGCCATCTACAAAGTGAACCCTCACCAAACACTGAATCTACTGGAGTCATAATCTTGGGTGTCCCACCCTCCAGAACTGTGAGAAATAAATTTCTGTTTTTCATAAAGCCACCTAATCAGCGGTATTTTTCTATAGCAGCTTGAACAGACTAAGACACTTATAATAGGAATTAAGTTTAAAAAAAATAGAACTTAAACAAGAATGGATAAATAAATCATGGTATACATGATTTGGCTTGAACTTTATACTAACTAGAACACCTGTCTTATGGCCTGTCAAACATGCATTTGTACTTCTGCTTTAACCATTAAAGGAAAGAATGCATTTAAAAATCAAAATGGAGTAACTGTAGTTCAGGTATTCAAAGTGGAGCTGGGTGGTCATTGTAGATATGATTTCAGACACATTCCTGCATTACTGAGAACTTGAACTTTCTGAACTGCATCAAACTCAAGGATGCTACCAGCTGTTATCAAAACAATATCTGCTACCAGCTGCCAGCTGCAACCTTATGGTCTCAAGTTCTCCCCTTGTAACTCTACAACAATTTTGGACCCAAGTCAATACTTGCTTAACAAGTACCCTTACTTCTTGCAGCTCCAATAATAATTCTTGATAAACAACTCATGTAACTAACTGAAACCTTGAGGTTTTTGCCTATATAAGCCTTCCCCATTTTGTAGTCTGGTGGAACACAATTCAAGTGCTTCTTGAATCTATTCCCCCTAGACTATTGTTCTCAGTTTGGCTCTAATGAAAAATTTTTTCTATTCCTATTATAGATTGTTTATTGATTATTTTCATCAACCAAAGAAAGCCCCAGAAGAAGTTCACTCTAGTATGCATGTCTACTGTAGTCATGATAGTCTCTAAGATTCAAAACCAGTAATACAATATTATGGATACTTATTACGAATATGTGCCATAAATGTAAAAAAGGAAAATAGTGTAAATAATCTTCTTGAAACTAATGAGATTGGTTTTCTCTTTGGGAGGGTGGGGAAGAGAGTAATGGAATTGAGGAGTTATGTATAGAAGACTCAATTTTATTGATAAAATATTTTATTTCTTAAACTGATTAGTGTGTACATAGGCATGTTGCATCTTCAATAGGTAATAATTTGTTGTAGTTGAAATAGTACTTTTCTGAAATATGTAAGCATATATATATATATTTATGTATATATAAATGAGAGAGTCAGAGGGAGAGACAGACAGAAACAAATAGAAAAGTTATTAAAAACTATATGTGCATAATTCCATTTACAGCTATTGGAATTAGTATAATAATTCAAAATTATTTAATATCAGGGAAAGGAAAAAGTTAAAGCAACAAATGGGATAAAAGATGACACAATTAAATTAACTATTAATCAGCTAAGGTTTTTCAGGTATCTCAAATTTTTATTTAATATTCATAATGCACTTATGTGATAGGTATTTTAATTCTCATTCTATAGATGTAGAATTTGAATTCAATAAATTTTTGGTTCTGAATTTCCTGCATCTTCCTGTATGATTGCTTCTAATGGAGTCACTGTGGGAACACTGGTTTCATTTCATAGCTGTGGAAATATAGGATTTAATTTCAACCAAGAATAAATGAATGAGAAGAGCAATCAAGGAGGACTTTCGGTTTGCCAGTAAAATTTTTGTGAATTTTTAAGGAAGAAATTTTATAGAATAGTGGGACTAAATTGTTCTTAGGAAAATAAGGCAACAAGTAATATTATTAGCTTATTTTTTTCTCCTTAAATTTAGCTGTGTGTTTTGCATTTTTTTCTGTTTTCAAGATCTTGTGCAGAGATGAACACCATTAACCTAAATACTATTTTTTTCTATCTTTCCACGGGTTGTTCAACTTGCTTAACTTTGGAAAAACTGAAACTACTGATTACAATGTTTCTCCGATATCTAATGTGGAACCCAAAAATTACATGCCTTTTGATGTTTTTATATCTGTTAACAAAGAAGTGTTCCCTCTCAGAAAAATGAAGTGACTCCCTGATGGACACTGTTTAGATACCACTTTAAAGAAAGCATTTGTTGGTTGCTAATAGGAAATTTTGTTTTTTCAGTGCCTTTAGCAGCAAAAAGTATCCAGGAGTTAAAATACAGCTACAGCTGGAGCTGACTTCCATTCATTTGTCATTGTCACTTTGTGAATTAAGAGCCAACAGACCATATCTCTCACTTACCTCAGCTTCTTTTCAGAATGAGGTGAGGTTCATAATGCTCAGATATGATAGTTGTTTCTTCTAAACCATTATTTAGACGCAATCAAATTTGATCGGTGTCACTCTATAAACTATTGAGCTTTTCAAAAGGAAAATAAATTCTGATTGTTGTTTATGTATAATTACATGCATCCATGTTAATGGGACAGACAGCAATGACATTTGCTTAATATGGCTGTGGTGTTTTTATTGGGTACATTTTAACTTCTCTAAAACTTGAAACAGCTCTCCTTTTCTCTCATTCAAATAATCATATTCAACGTAAGTCCCTTTTTAAGGACGTTAAATGAAGATTCACATTTTCCACATCTCCAAAGCTTTTATTATGACATTTTAATGGTAGCGGATGAAATGATTATATGTCTACTGAACTGCCAATAGGATAATTGGTCACATCATCACAGAAAGGAAGTATTTCCTTAAAATGGATTGCATAACGTCGATTTATTCTCTCTTGAGAGTTACAAGCATTAACCTTTGAAATGACCATCACCCTTTAATTGGCATTCTTATACGATCCAATGTATCATTAGCCTTTGTAGATTGTGTCATTAAAAGTAGCAATCATATTATTCAGTAAATTATAATACTGTAACAAGTTGGGATCATTTTTTAGCCCCCCAAAAGGCACTAATTAACTATGTGTTTGTGTCAGAATATAAAATGAAGCTTTGTGGCAAACAAATATTTTTTACCTGTTTAGCCTATCACAATTAGAGAGTTATATATCCACATAATTTACAAGGTCACAAATATAATCATAACTTAATCTTCGACAAGATATCTAAAGTACTCTATGTAAGAGAAAACCATTACAAAAATAAAGGCTCCTATAAAATGTACTTCAATGACATGAAAACCTTTAGAATTTTTTAATATAAAATCTATGATAAAGATGTGAGATTATATAGGTAGATTCCCTAGATTATTAACTACATAAAAGTCAACTTTTCAAATGTGAACAGGTGGAATCAGCATGGCAAAATTGTTTGAAAATATTGTGGTATCAAAATATATAGATATATAGATACACACATTAGGATTTTAAATTTGAAAAATAGGTCGCTATAACCCTTGTAACTGGTGGAAAGAATATTTGTAAACATTTTTGACACCAAGAGGTACAGAACTTACTAATTAATTTTCACACACAATTTAACAGAGGGATTCATAAGCCCAGTGTTGAATTAGATGTTTTGCATAATGAACATCATTTGGCATAAACATTTGAAGTGTTTGATATAACAGTTTTTAAACAATATTCTTATGTGTTTTTTAAAAAAATATAATAAGTTTGGCTTTATATCATGGTTTGTTTTATGACCAAAGCTATAAACCCAGAACAAGCTAACATTCTCTAAAGGAATGAGTTTGCTATGGGTTTCATACTATTGACACTGAAGGTTACTTAGTAAACCAATTCACAATTGAAAAGCTTTCCTCCTCTAGTCACCCTTATAGAAATCATATTTTTATAAAAAGGGGAAACCTTGAGCCATCATCACTGATTTCGATCTGTGATTAATTTGTCAGTCTTTGCAGATTTTTCCAATATTCAGTAAAAGAACAGAATATTCTCTGCTATCAGTTTTCCAAAGTAAAATAACTCACTCTGACCTAGCTTTCTCAAAATAGTGAATTAACTAATGATAATGCCAACAAAGATTGTTGTTGTTTTATTTCAGAATATACTTACAAAGAAAAGTACTTTGAGAATAAATTCCAATAAATAATTCACAGAATTCTGTTTACTTAGCAGACAATGTATGTCATAATCATTATGTTGAAAAATTGTTTAGATAAGGGTCTGTGAAGCTTAAGCACTGGAAGTAAAGCATCAGAGTACTTTTTGCTCCAGATTATAAATGTGTTAACATATTTATAATAAAATAAAAAGATGTAAAATTACAGAATGTTTTAACATGCAGCTACCTTAGAGATAACTGTATCCCCCTGATAATTTAAACATGAGGAAACTGAGACCAAAATATCTTCAAGACTCAACCAATTTTATGTAGTTATTGTAGAATAAAAAACAAAACCCAGGTAGTCTGATACCTGCTCTTTCCACCACATAGTGCTGTAATCACTTACAAAAGTAAACATTCTTTTCTCCTTTTAATCAATGTTTATCTGCTAAATGCAGGATTACCATTCAACATAGGCAAATATTGACTTTATTAACTAGTCCCATTCATTATGCAAAAAGGCACTCTTTTGATTCTATTATATAAAGATCTAACCTAGATGACATAAAAGATGACATAAAAGTTAAATGAACATGAGTAAAATATGGAGGCAGTTGTAATTTGGTGAAAAAGTAAGGCATTTTAAAGATAATTATATACCAAAATATATGTATGATCATAATAAAAGACAAAGTATAAGAGAATTCAGAGGGACAAAGTAATGTTTCTACCTGGAGTATCATTAAATTTTTAATCAAGAATGAGACCACTTATGTTAGGTCTTAGATATTGGTAGAATTTAGCATGAACAATAAGATTTTTGCATTTTTTCTAAATAAGATAGTTGTTTCAATAAAGGAAAGCAAGACTTTTCAGCACTGAAGAAACTTTCAAGAACATGCTGAGTGCTTTATAACAATTTATTCGTCAAAATACGAAACAAATGTATACATTATTTACTTAGAAGGGTAGGACTATTCATGTTTGTTGTCTGAAACTTCTTAGAGTTATGTCAAAGTTGGAGAATTAAATTCTAATGTTTTTGTCATCTGATATTGGATACTATATAACCTCTGCTCTAAAGTTACTTCTTTGGCCTTTGTTATGCTGAGGTAGTGTCCTTCATTTATTGAGAGTTTTTATCATGAAAAAATATTGATTTTGTCAAATGCTTTTTCTGTATCTATTGAGATGATCATGTGATTTTTATTCTTCATTCTGTTAATGTGGTATATCACATTGATTGATTTTCATATGTTGAACCATCCTTACATACAAAGGTTAAGTCCCACTTGGTCATATTGTATGATCTTTTTAATGTGCCATTGAATTTGGTTTACACGTATTTTATTGAGGATTTTTACATTTATGGTCATCAGGTATATTAGCCTGCAGTTTTCTTTCCTTGTGGTGTCTTTTTCTGGTTTTGTTATCAGGCCAATACTCGCCTTGTAAAATGAGTTTGGAAATGGTTCCTCTTCTCTGATATTTTGGAAAAGTTAAAAGAAATGTTGTATATACATACAATGGAATATTATTCAACCTCAGAAAAGAAGGAAATCTTACAATACGTGACAATCTGAACCTGAAGAACATTATACTAAGTGAAATAAGCCAGTCAAAGAACAGATATTGCATGATTCCAATTATATGAGTAATTAAAATAGTCAAACTCATAGAAACAAAGAATAAAATGGTAGTTGCTACGGGCTGGGGAGTGCGGAATGGGGAGTTGCTAATCAATGAGTATAAAATTTCAGTTATGCAAGATGAATTAGTTCTACAGATCTCATGTCTAATATTGTTCCTGTAGATAGGAATTCTGTATTGTACCTTAAAAACTATTAAAAGGTTAAATCTAGTATTCTTAATACAATAAAAAAGTTATTTGTATTGCTTTGGAGAGCTTAAAATTCATGTATATAGTTATGTAATATATGTGTGTATACATTTTATATACACAAATATTAAAATGCAATTTGGTCAACCCTTTTTTTTTTTTGAAAAAGAACATCTCTGCTCAGTATCGAGTTGCAGAACTATTATTAACTAAGAACCACATTGCTCTCGTCAACTATGATACAGAAAGCAGTTTCCATACTCTTAAAATTTTACTAAAGTATTTGTGCTGAGTTTGCATTTGCTGACAGGATTGTGCAGTGATAGCATAGAGGACATGCAGTAGAAAACAGGTTGGAAAGCATCTCAACTCCACGAAGAGAAAATACATTGCAAAGCTATTCAGCAGCATGCAATAAATGTTTGAAAACAGCATACCATTTTCAGTTAGTGATTCTGTCTTGGAAATTTTATCAAAAAGTAATTCTTAGTTAGAAAAATAGCATTTATGCTTATGAGTCATTAGAGTATTTTTTTTTTTACATTACCAAACTTGGGAAACAATGTAAATGAATAAAAATAGAGAAATTTGAATACATATAGTAGACATTAACTCAAAAACATATTATGCAAGTGACCATATAAATTTTCATTCAGTTGGAGACACTTTTAATAAGGATGATTTGGAAGAAAGCCAGTGCTACAGGTATAAACTCGGACTGGTCCAGGTAAACCAAAACATACGGTTACTCTAAATATTATTCACCTTTTACTATAATGTTAAAAAATCATAATTGGCTTGAGGAAGTATTTATAACATTAACTGTATGAATAGTAAATTCAGAATCATCCAAAATATATACATTAAATTGGTGATCTGCTTTGTTATTGTAGATATGTCTTTTGGTAAAGATATAAATGACTACATTTATTTTCCAATTTTACTAGTTTTTTATATTGAATACGCATTGATTTCATAAAAGAATATATAGTAAACATAGCTTTATTTAAAATATAAACAAGAATTGCCTAAGTAATGAAGTAGTATGACTTATTCAGAATTCTTACAAAGTTAATAGTTAAGCTATAGAGGAGAGAGAAAATAGCATAAGAATATATATATTCTGTCTTTTTCCAAGTTATGCAATTCAAAATTACCCCAAATATTTTACAACTTTAAGGCACATTTCAGAACCATTAAAAAAAACTGGCAATTATTCTACAAGTGACCTGCAAATAGGTAAAACAGATTACAATTTTATTCTGACAGATTAACAGTTTCTAGACAATGCCTTGACAGTATATTACTTTTTAGTTTATTTGGTAATGTAGTTTAATTCTTTTAATACATTGCTCAGTTTAGTGTCATTCTCTTAATGCTAACTCACTAATAATTACATACAATTAATGATACACTGATTTTGGAATAAAATTACATTTTCTTACCACAGTCTGTATAGGTGAACAGGGAGTGTCCAGCTAATTCAATTACACAAGATATCCCCTGCCTTAAAGAAGCCTACTGGCAAAAGAGGGAATAAAGCAAGTATCTCAAAATGTTCCTTTCTAGGAAATATGCTACTTAATTTTCAATGAATGTAACTGCAGTTCTATATAGGTTTAGAATTGTTTACTTCAATCACATTAGAACAAACATAAAAATTATTAAAAAATATATTTGAAAGGACAGGGCTTTTCAATATCATTATAAGATGTTCCAATATTTATGTAATAATTCCCAGATCTAAGGTTCAGATATTAATATTTATAAGGCTAATTAAATTTGTGATCAGATTAGCTAATTCACAATAAAAAAATACTTGACCAGGGTATTTTTGACTTTTCAAAGTCATAATTCTAGAAAATTAAGAGTTTACGGTTACATGCATGATTGTTTGAAATAATAACCAAATGAGTCAAAGTCCAATCTTCCTCCAAAGCCAAATTTAGGAATTTCTCCCTACTGAAGTAAGGAAGCATGAGAGGAGAAATTATTGCAAAATCTCCAGAAAGACAAAAGAAAACAACTAACAGCCATTGAGTATGAATGGTTTTCATTCACCATAATCCTTTCTGTAATCTTGTGTGGTAGGTATTATCATCCTCTTTTGAAGATGAGTATACTGGGTCAAGGAGATATTAAATATATTTTCTAAGATGCACTCTTAATAAGAATCTTGAGGCAAGTCCACACTGTCCAAATACAAACGTTTTAATATTTTACCCCATTACATTCATAAAATTTTTGTTGTTGTTAACAGTTCCCAACATAGATTAGATTTTCTATTCTCATCTAATTAACTCCTCTGTATATATTTTAGAAAATATTTAGTCAAGAAATAACACATATCTCTGTTTTTCATGTAATTTAAACATCCCAGTAGCTATTAGATACTATTTCTTTTAAAATAATTTTACTAAATAAAACTAAACAATTTGAAAGAAGAAAGAATCCTCTGAACATGATACTGATCCTAGCACTTGTGACCTCCTTTGTTCTATTAGAAAACATATTGTATATACATCATATCATTTACAGTTAATCTTGTCATTTGAATTGAGCTACCTTACAACTTCATTCCAAATGTGTCATCATGTTGCTTGATTAAAAGAAAATAAAGAAGCTCAATATATCCTTTGTCTACTAATCTCTTTCATATAATTCAATAACACAGAACATGCCTATCAAAAAGAAAATGCAGCAGATTTTTCATACATTTTCATTGCTTTTTTTCCCCCTTAGCCTGAAAAGTATGGCATTTGTTTCTTTGTAATGAATTCACATGCTTCTCTTAGATTTCTTTTCCTCTGCAACAGTCCAATGAGTCTTTATCTATTGCTCCAGACAGCCATCTTCTCAAATCACCTACAGATGTGAATGATAACCCTATCACCTACTAGACAGAAACATCAAAATTCTGGCCACCATTCACCAAGATAGCTTTTTCTTATCTGAAGCTATCCATCTATAATGTGTAAGGACAGAGCCTGCTTTCAGTAATGCAGCTGGTGACAGCAACTAAGAATAGCACAAGCTTCTTTCCAGATGATGTAGAGTAACACACCTTCATCAAAATGAGATAGAACCAGATGCTTGACTTCTGAAGGACAATTGGAAAATTGTATATTGCATATAAATTGCATAGAAAGACTGAATCGAATAATTAATTGAAATATATTTTGTAACCAATTCTCTAAATAGGTATGATTTGACATCTATAGAGAGTTTAACCAGCTTATCATTGTTTTGTTTAATAAGGCAAGTACCAGTAGTTTGCAGTTTTCATTACGTGATCAAAAACAATAGCAATAATTGTATAAATTAGTGAATAAATTAAATATGTTTGAGTGAACCTGAAATTTTAATGTCATGAAATAATTAAATACATATAGACCTGTCAGAAAACACACCTCTTAAACCTGGATTTTTCTTTTTGACATTACCTAATATTATATAAGCTGTTACAAGATCCTCCATGATACAAATTAATCCTGAATAAGCCATCATGATGCAAAAGTTACTTTGCCAATTAAGACAAAAAAGATTATTGTCTTAACACTAACATATTATTGAATATAAAATTATTTTCCCCTCAATAAAATAGAAAAAAATTATAAAAATTATTTTAATAAATAGTCACTTTAGCAACAAAATGATTTATTATTTTTAACTTAAATGGAAAGCATCAGGCTCCTTTTTACATAAAGATGTTTGCATCTCTGTGTGTGTATATTTACACACACACACATATATATCTATATATGTACATATATAGGTATATAATTTTTTACCTGTGGCTCATGCCCTTCCTTGAGGGGATTTCCTTTTGTCTCATATAAAGCAGGTCTCATCAGATTTTGTGAAAGCCTGAGGTTAGCAAAAGCATTTTGTTTTAAGTAAATTTAAAACTTGAGTTGCTAAGAGTAAAAGGCAAATGCACCACTCCACTCCAACCTGTTCCCTATTCCAAGGGTCTTTAAATCTTTCTGATTTGTGCTCCAGAAATGGAGGTAGACCCACCTGTCTACCTCTCATTTTAGAGCTCCTGTTAACACAGTTTGGGCATTTGCAGTAGGGAAGATGGAACAACTCTACACATGTTGTTGCCTCTCTACCATTTAATCATGGGTGTGGGGTTTTGTGCAACTTAAAGTATTAGAGGTATTAAAAAGGTTTTATTAAATGAGTGTGTAGGCAATTGAAGGTGCACCAAAGTGATATTACATAATTGTCTGTGGTGCATTTTAATAAACTACAGGCTCACATATCGATCACAGAATAAATGCCGGCATATAGAAATGTTTGGATTAATTGTAATGTTAATTGGAAATTAGAGCGCTTTGCTTTCTTGTGGCAAAGCGCATCAGTGAAAGCGTGAGTTAGGTGAGGTACTCAGCACTGACTGCAGCTGACCCTCCTTTTCCACTAGCATTTTCCTGAAGTGTTGCTTGATATCAACAGCGTGACTATTATTTAAGCACCGTGCATGTCAAAAGATAAACTAATTGTGTTACTGTTGCTGTTCTTTCCAGAGGAGGAACCTGGCAACACTACCCTTTTTCTTTTCTCAAACATTTGCCTCCTTCACATATTCAGATCTTTAAAATACACAGAAAACGGGCTTCCCTGGTGGCGCAGTGCTTGAGAGTCCGCCTGCCGATGCAGGGGACACGGGTTCGTGCCCCGGTCGGAGAAGATCCCACATGCCGTGGAGCGGCTGGTCCCGTGAGCCATGGCCGCTGAGCCTGCGCGTCCGAAGCCTGTGTTCCGCCATGGGAGAGGCCACAACAGTGAGAGGCCCGCGTAAAAAAAATACACAAAAAACATTTTTCTATCAAAAAACAAAACAGTAGCAACTATAAAAAATAAACCTATGTTTCTGTAGTCGTTGCATGATTATTTCACCCATGAATCTTACAAATCAAGCAAAAGGGAGTGATGTAGGAACAAATGCGCAGCATCGATGAGGTGATAATGTACACACAGCCGCGTGCAGAGTGTGTGTTGGGCTCCATCTTCAACACCTACTATTTTATGTCTTTTGTGTGTTTAGGGTCTCAATTTCCTCTTCTCAGCTTCCTATGTGCGAAATGACGACAACCACCCACTTCAACTGAAACCAATAAATAAATCATAAGACTTATAGGTATGTAATCATTTAACATGTTGAAGGAAGAACAAATAGTTTTCAGAAAGTCTTATTGGACATCAAGAAATTATTTCATGAAGTATTAAAAAGCCATTAAAGATAAAACCATGCTTAGGCAAGAAGTATCAAGAAATCATTAGCATTGAATATTTTAATTTTATTTAGATGAATTAGTGAGTTTCACTAGCAACTCAAGAGTGTAATGTTTAACTGAAAAAAGAAATCCAGTGGTTGGCTTGTTCAGGGGTGTGTTTAATTTGCTTATACTACTTATGTTAGTTTACACTTATCTCAGAGGTGGGACATGAGGATAGCTCTCTTTTTGTTCATCATTTAGTGCTCTCCTCTTTGGGGGCACATTTTATATTAAATATATCTAGTAAAGATCATTTAGCAATTAAACCATTTTTTAACAAATTTTTAGTTTCTAAGAAAGTTGAGAAATGTTTAAAAATACATATGCCCCATGGGAAAATTCTTGCCTATATTCTGGACCCTCTCATTTCCTTTAAACAGTGCAGAAGGACATTATCTCCTTGCCAAAGATCTGGAAGCTGGCTTTGATTTTCAGCTCTAATGGTCTCATCAGAATCCTCATCTCAGGAGCATTAGCTGACAGAGACCCCATGCTGTGATTCACACTGCTTAATGCCAAGTTGATGGGTAATAAAGTTATCATAATCCATAATTTAATTATAGATGATAGTCTCTGCTCTGATTGTAACACTGAGACTGGTTTCATTTACACTTCTGGGATGCTTGACAAATGATTTGGGCTGGTCTTTGATACAGGGTCAAAGGTGGAGAAATTTTTCATATAATTGCATTCTATCTTACTTGAAAGAAATCTACGTCCAAATTGAATTTATTTTTGAGTTGACATATGTGTGTAGTTTCTATGGTAAGTATAAATTTTAATAAGGATTTGTGTAGGTGTTTCCTCTTTGCAAGAGATATTTAGATTGAGTTTATCATCCTATTTGCATGTAAAAATTGCTTCTTGTTACTGCTACAAACCTCAAAAACAGAAGCAAAATATACTGTCTCCTAGGGAAAATAGAAAAAAAGTGCATATTTGGAAATTGATTTTATTGTTCCCAAACTACGGTTCTCATGAAAATTTTATGTCAATTTATGAATTTGCTGAGGCTGTTCACTTACCTGAGCATAATGCCCTCCTTTCTTATTTTAAAATCATATCCAATTCTATCCTCTCTATTTTGTGAAGCCCTTTCCTGCAAAGAAGTGTAGTAGATGCTAAGTTCACAAGTAGCCTGTATTAGCATGTACTAGCTATGTGACTGAGGCATTCACCAAAACTTTCTAAATCTCTCTAACTTCTCGTGATGATGGCAATTTAGCTTCTCCCAAAGGGTTGTAATGAGTAAGCAAGATAATACTGAGGCAGATCTAGCATTCTCTCAGAAGGACTTAATCAAAATGCTATGGCATATATGGATAAAAAAATGAAGCAGCTTTGCGTCAGTTTTAATTATTTTTATGCATAAGTATGTATACGGGGGATGGTTTTAATGTATGTGTTTATAATAGAAATCATTACTTTAGAAAAATGCTTTATACTAAACATTCTTTGTATTCTTACTTTCATAGCTAAGAAGATTACCTTTATTAGATATTCCTTGGAAACTGCAATTATATTTAGAAAGGAAAACCAGTTGATTATAAGCAGCAAGAGACTACAGAGAATATGACTTACTTTCCAATATCTTAAAGAGTATACTAAGTCTCATAATTGAATAAAAGATTCAAGGTCTTTTGAGATCTCATATGTCAATGTTGAATACATAACTACAAAATTTTTGAAAGTGGGATGTAAACATCTCTTGATTAGACTGCACTAGACAATTATATATAAATCTATAGGCAGTACTATTGAGATAGAGAAATATTTACAGAAAAAATGTTACAGATAGAGAAATATTTACATTAAAAAAAAAGTTACAGAGTACTTTCTATGGGATAAACATAGGCTACTCTACATGAATAAATGTAAAGAAATAAATAAAAGTGATTGTGTACACATTTGTAGAATGAAGTTGAAACTTAATTTACTATGTTTAAATTTTAGATTTGTTTTATGTTGAGCATCCATAGATACTCTAAAGCCAAAGCTTTGTTTCATAAATGCTCTTTCACATTAAAATAGAAGTTTCCAGAACTTACCTATCACAGTAAATATGAATTTAACTATTTAATTTAGTTAAGTACATGGTTATTTATATTCCATTGAATTCTATGTTATATGTAACTCAAAAAATTTAAAAAATAAGATTTACCTCCTAAAGGAAAGTGATTTATATATGCAAATATTCTATTTGTATTTAAGATCTCATGTTCAAAATATGTTATGTTTAAAATATCTTAAAATACAAAGTATGTTAAAATAACCTTAGGTAAATATTAAATAAGTTGATATTTAGCTCACATTTTTAGGTGCATAATAAAGATGTTTACTTATTCACGCAAAATCAGGAGAAAAATTATATAAACTATGGTGATATTTGTGAGAATATTAATTGAAGGATTAATTAATATCAGAATATTAATTGATTGATGGATGCCTGCATATATGATAGATATCTAGGCAGATAGATTAGATAGATTATAGTTAGCACTTTTATAAAAATTCCTAGAAAAAAATTATCATTTTAAATTTAAACTTCCAAGTGCTGACTGATCTTAGCACATAACCAACCATTTTGTTTTAGAATCATCTTATTTTTAAAAATGTAAGTTATAGACATGTATGAAGCATATAATTTTTTTTTTGCAAATAGAAAAGGCTTTATTTGTGGTCTTAGAATTGCAGTTTGGGGGAGGCACAGATTTCAATAGCAACTCACATTCGTTCCTGAAGCATACAGTATTTTAACAATTTAAAAATTCTTATTTAATGTTTCTCTTCCTCTAAGTACTTGAAAAATATATAGATAATTTCATTTAATGTGTTGCACACTGATTTATAAAATAAATTTAAATGTGAAAGAGAAGTATTTTATAGCAATATACCAAAGAGACAAGAGTACAAATATCCAACTCAAAACTAGAAATAATTTTTCTAAGTGCTAAATCATAAATATCAAGAATGTCTACCTTAAAAAAAAAAAAGAATGTCTACCTTAAAATTTTTAAATGTTCAACAGTTGATTTTTTTTCCACATCTGAAGTATTTTCATATTTTTCAATTTCTGATATAATATATATATCTTAGGGAGGTAGGTTGCCTTCTCTGGTTTTAATGCAATAGCAGGTAATTTTCTTCCTGAGAAAAATAATGTTGTCCGTCAATTGTTATTATTGAAAACTCAAATATATATACAACATACTTCCTTATTGGGACACATTTGTAACAATGTATCTCAATTTAACACATATGAAAATCTGCTCATTTTCTCCATAAATAAGGAGCCCAAACTCAGTCACTTTCTCCACTTATGACTGTTCTTTTCTCCTTTAATACAACCACATTCTGAATTTCATGTGCTATAAGCTTGAGCTAAATTACAGTGATAACCACTAAAATAATTTAAATATTAGTGTAAGCAGAAGAAAAAATAAATTAACATATACAAACATACGTAGTTTGGAAATAAACAAATAAAATATGAGAAGCTATTTCAATCTTCATTTTGTTAATTGGTCCCAAAGCTGTTTGGTATTCATAGCTTCTTTCCTCAGCTATTCATTTCAGGCCTTTTGCCCTTGGGAGTACATAAGTAACTGGAGTTCTTTCTCTTCTGTTTCCAAAGGATCTGAAATCTGGGTGGGCTTGCCTGTGTGGGAGTTCTTTAATCTTCCTTTAACACTGTCACATAAACATGGCAGTACTAGAAAAGATTCTAACAAATTCCCTAGATTCCACCCATATCTTGTCAGATACATTATAAAATAAAAATTATAATTTCTCTTCATATTAAGACTCAATCACTATAGCCAAAAAATTATTACTTGTCCAGTGGAATGAGGTATTCTATCCAAATGGTTGGTGGTTGTTGAAACTTTGAATTTCACACAATTTTATTTTTTAACTAGGTTCCCAGGAGGAGGCATTCCTCCTTCAGTTTCTAAGTCCTGAAAACAAGCAGATCTCCGGGTTGAGTGGACCAAGTCAAGATTTTGTGACGAACCATTAAATGTAACATTTATAGATGCATTCCCAACTCTTCTTTGATTCCCTCTATGATACATTTTAGTTACAGGAAGAAACAACAGTATATAAGGGTTGCTGGTTCAAAGCATAATACCATATCCTATAAGAAAACACCTCAGACTTTTAAGGTTTTGTATTTCCAGCTGGCTTTTAACTGAGTTTTCAAAAAAACATTACACAATCAATAGTTTCTGGGCAATGGTTTCTTGGGAATTTAGAACATAATAAAATCCATAAATTCAGTATGTGTTGGCCTATATTGCCTTACTTTGTTTGCTGCAGAATTAGAAACAATGGTATTGTTGGTATTGTGTGGAATACCAAGAAGGTGAAAGAGGTATTTGGTAAGTCAAGTATGATTTTGCTGAGAGAGCATGACATATCGAGAAAATAAATCCATTTCCAGAAGTTGTAATTCTAATCCTGAGGGAAAATCATTGCCTTCAATCTATGATCTGGGAGCAAATTTATACCCTGTAAAATGTTGACTACCAGAAACAAAAGATAGTTCATTGCTACTAACCAGTTGGGTACTCAGTTTTGGTCATAGCCTTGATATAAGAAACATGTTGTTGCAACCATGTGTAACTGCCATCCTGTCCCCGTGTCCACTGGGTTCATCAGCCTATTGGGTAAGCACAAGGGTGGCTGAGGAAGAAGCTGACTGTAATCAACCGTGTGGGTCACAATGTTCACCTGCTTATTGAAAATCTTCTATTTAATGAGTACCCTGTGGTGGCCTTCGCAAGGATAGGTATTACCAAACTCTATTCTGAGAAGCCCATTCACATACATTTGTTTAACTCTCCATGTCGCAATCTTCCAGTCTTGCTTTTCCCCAATCTCTGACCACCCAGTGAGTCATAACTGCTTGTCTAAAGTAAATGTGTTATCAAGTCCAAGCTCAAACTGCTCACCCCACAACAGGCCAATAAATAGAGAGATGAGGTGTTTTAGGCAAGGAATAAGGACTTTATTGGGAAAGCCACCAGGTCTAGAAGATGGTGGACTAGTGTCCCAAGGAACCATCTTACCAGAGTTAGAATTCAGGCTTCTTTTATACTAACAGCGGGGAGAGCTTGGCTGGTGTTGCAAACTTCTTGGTACTGACCAGACCCTGGAGAAGATGTAATAATCCTTTGTTCTTGCAGCTGTACAGGTCAGTCTGCTCACAGTGTTCCTCTAAACCTCCAACAAGGCAATTGTTATTTTCTGTTCCGCAACTTTTTATCTCTATATGAATAGAGAAGTGTTATACCTTTAAAGGTCAAACCTGGGAGGCAGAGCCTTGAGAAAGTGTTATTATGTATATTTCAACATTCTATTACAAAGGTGCAGAGTCAGCACAACTAAGCACAGGCAATAAAGTACAAAGTTTAGAGCTAAAGGAATAAGTTTGCTCTTCCCTGTTACAAATAGACTGTCTTTGGACAGTGTTATTGTCTTAAGTCTGTATATATCTGACTTCAAATAACCATTATTATCAAGTAAACTGTGGCATATTGCTTACAATTTTACCCTTTGTAGGGAAATTTCTTCCCCACGTTCCTATAGGATCACATCTGAGTGTGAATGTAAAATCTGTACACTTCTGGATGTGTACAGACTATTTTTAAAGGATACTCAATAGTTTTCCTGAAGTCACCTTGTCACAAGAGCTTCTTGTTGGTTCACAGGTGTGGTGGTTTCAGAAGGAATAATAGTGTAGCAGGAGAAGGCATGCTGGGGAAAAAAGTCAATGGTTCACACAACTTTCTTACGACTCCAACATTGTTTTGAATATGTACTACTTCTACTTGATGTTGGAATGCTGTTTTGTGTATCTGCTCTAATTGCCACACTTGCCCTGTTGGCTATTGATGCCAAACCCCTTGCACATGCAATTTTCAGAGCTTTGATGAGGAGACTGTAACCTAGGACCTGCTGGGTGAAAGTATTTTGGTATGACACCCATGATGATTGATTGCAACATCTCCATCTCTTTTTTGTTTATTATACCGAGGAGTTTCCAGTTCTTCAATTCCTTTTAGCCTCCACTGAGTCTTTTTTTATTTTAAGCAGAAATAAAATTTATTGAATAACTTTAGGTTACTTCCAGAACTAACTTGAGAACCAGAAGGTCAGGATTCAAGGCTCTGCAGCCAGAAAAAAACTCCCAAACCACAGAGTGGGACTATCCCAGGGAAGAACCCTCTGCCTCTTTCACTGGATACAAACCCTGTAGTTTGCACTGCTGATATTGGGTGTCATGGTCCCTGAACCTGTACATCAAAATTATCATCTTTTTCTTGTTATTCCTCACCAACATGCAAAGCTCACATCCTACTCTCTAACCTCTTACTCTATCTAGCATAATAATCACTAAGGACATGATCTGCTCCCTAGGTGAGAGTTTTACCAAGTCCTTCTTTCCTGAATATGACGAATCACCATGCTGTTAGTTTCTGTTTCCTTATTGCCAATCAACTAACCATTCAATCAACACTACATAACTTAGGGTCTTGTTATAGTGGCATGCCAATTCTGACAACAAATGTCCATACCAGTCAGGATAGACTAGGTCTGGCTGCAATAATAAAAAAAGCTAAAACAGCCATCACATAACACAACAAGAATTCATTTCTCATTTCAGTATGGAGACTCTCCTCACTGCAATCATTCAAAGATCCAGGCTGACAGGAGTCCCTTTGTGACATAATTTTTCAAAGATTTTGAGTCAGATAAAGATGAATATGCCAATGGACATATATGCAATGAAAGCTCCCACCTACATTTTGTTGATCAAAGCAAGTCACCTGATTATTATACCTACAAGTCACAAGATAACACCCAACTAGAAAAGGGACAGGGAAATGCAATCCCGCCATTGACTAGAAAAAAATTCAGACATATTTGGTGCATAGTATTTATGACAGAACACCTTTAGTAGGCAGGATTGATCATGTAAAATATTTCTGAAACATAAGGAAACATGTTCTAAAGATTCTGAGTGAATATCAAAAAATGATAACATTTTCTTCAGTGTCTAAAATTGTTTCTCTCAAATATATAACATCAATAGTTCTTAGAAAATAATTTTACCATTTCTTAATTTAGTTTAAATTGAAGATAGAAAACTATATAGAAATGGATGAATCACATTTATTTGACTTAGTAATTTCATGCTGTGGTAGACCAACTCTAGAGTGCCACCAGTAATTCCCACTTTCTGGTGCCCTCTCCTTTATGTAACCCTATTCCCTAGAACATGGAAGGGTCCTGTAACTTGTTTCTAACTAATAGAATATGACAAGAAATGGACGGTCACTCCTTTGATTATGTTATATTACATAAGAGTCTGTCTAAGCACACTGGAGTAAGACACTCTTCTGCTAGGCTTCAAGAAGTGAACAGCCACATTGTGAACTGCCTACAGAGAGGACCACATAGCAGGGAATTGTGGGCACCCCCTGGGATCTGACAATAATCTTCATTTGACAGCTAATAAGATGTTGAGACTGTCAGTCATACACCAAAAAAAAATGAACTCTGTCAACAACTTTAATGAGTTTGGAAGCAGACCCTTGCCCAGTCAAGCCTCTGAATGAAAATGCAGCCCAACCAATATCTTCATAGCAACGCTGTGGGACACTGAGCTAAGCTGAACTTAAAATCCTGCCCCAAAGAAACTGTGAGATAATAAATATTTGTGTTTTATTAAGCAGCAATATTTGGGTTAATTTTTTACACCGCCATAGAAACTAATAAACCTGCTTATTGCAATTCAACTTTACTACACTTATTTATCTTTTGCAATTTTTTCCTTTTTTTATTTGAAACTTTTTATTTTGTTAGTTTAAACTTACAGACAATTACAAGAATCCAGCAAGAAAGTCCAGTATGTTCTATATCCAGATTCATCAATTGTTTATATTTTGTTCATTTGCCTTATCATCTTCTCTCTCTCTCACACACACACACATATGTGTGAATGTGTGTGAATTCCACTGAGTCTTAAAAAGATAGAAAACTGGAAGGTCCCTATTATGCAATTTTCTACTATTCTGACTCACGGATCATAATGCTCTGACATAAGGATGAGAAAGTTGCCACCATGACTGTTCACTTCAGTGCTACAATAGCTTTGACACAATCCATGCTATTAAATCGTTGCTGTATGCCCTGTCCCTCAAGCTAGGAACTGACCATTGAGTCCTGTGCATTGCTGCTCCAGAAAAATTGAATTCTTCTATACTCTGCATGCCAGCAAAACCAATTGAAACAGAAAAAAATACATTTTTCCCTTATTTATGCTTTTCAGATACCATGTGGATCTGAATATTTGGTGAAAGCCAAAACACTTGTAAAACCTGAACTGTTAGGAAGTCTAGAAAGGGTAGACTTTAAACATTCTAGCTTTTATCATGAACAAAGCCATATAAAAGAGAGTTGAGTGAGAAAATCTATACAAAATGTCAGATTTTCTGCAATTTTACTAATATGTGCCTCACAGTATATTTAAATAACCTATATCTACAACCACATTTCTTCAGGCTGCAGTGGCATTACCTCATCAGTTTATAACTTGGCCTTTAATTCACATTTTTGTGTGTAAAAACGACACTTGTGAATTTCCCTTTCTTTTGTCCAAGTTCAGCTATATATTAGATTTTCACTGTCATAATACATATTATAATATTTGCATAGGCTTGTAGAAGGAAGACAAGCATCCAAATTAACCCACTCTATATGGGAAATAGAAGTATCTTTTTATTCGCATGTTTCAATGGTCTTTTTTCTTTCAATTATTTTTGGCCAGCATTCTATCAATTGTTTCACTTTACTGTTCACATCTTGCTTCAGTTCAGGAACATTCTTTTCTTCTATTAATATTAGTATTATTTTAGTTTTTATTTTGTTCCATTTTCAGGTATTCATTCATAAAACATCTTTGAATATAATTTCTCTTCCATTGGCTCTAACTCCTTTTCAAATAATTTAATTATTATATTTATATATCTTCTCTCTATTCATCTTTCTGTCAATTTATTATGTTTTCTTAGGATTATTTTTAAACCTAAGTTCCAAAACATAACTTTTCCTATAACCTTTATTCATCACTTTTTTCCATTAGCACTTGAATATTTAAAGTTTCCTTACCCACATTTTCATTTAATTTAGGTCAGTTTTATATTCTTTTAACTTAATTTTTCACATTTTATTTAATAAAACTCAGAATACTTTCTATAAATTTATTTGGGTTACAACAAAGTCATTGTATAAACACTTCATGATTATTGATGTAGAAAATTTTATCCAACTTGAAGTTATTCTATACTCTTATTTTTTTGATATTGTTGATCCATGTACAGTTTTTCTATTACTTTTGTCTGATGATGATCAAATAGTAGTCTAGTTGCACTTGCACATTGCATCTCTCATTGCTTATTTAGGCAACATTCAAATTCTCTTCACTTCCTAAGTTCAGGACTTTAATCTGCAAGGGCACAAGAAAGCTTGAACCACATGCTTCATCTCTGGGTACTTTCTGCATCAGTAAACAGTTTCCAGTTAGTCAGTCATGGGAAATATGCTGTCTCTTTGGGGATATAGCTCAAGTTTCATCTTCCTCCATAGTTTAGGGATAAGCAAGTCACTTAGATAAATTAACTGACTACAGGTACTCCTAGAAGACTCCTAGCAGACTCAGTTAGCACACTGTTTTGTTCATGTATCTTTAACTTGATTTTTTACTGTTTTACCACACTTGAGAAGGGCAACTGAGACATTACAGTTCATGTTTCCTACCATCTATATTCAAATCTAAACCTCTGTTTTAACGGTGGAGCATTTTTTTCCTTATCATTCAATTGACTCTATGAAACTATAATACAGTCTGATAGAAAAAACAAAATAGATTTTGAAAAATAATTTCTCCTCCAGATTCATTATACCTGTTTATATATTATACCTGCCATTTCCCATTTTTTTCCATGAAAATGGTTCTCATCTGTGGAAATTGGAAGACATTAGTTTTATGCTTCAATTTTTTAAAAATTATTTTATTTTTGTCTCACTTTCCATTAAAATGTATTATTCCTTTGAGAAACAGATAGTGTTTGAAGCTAAATGTGTACTTTCAATTTAATTGAAATTTATTTCTGGGAGATTACCCTCAAAATATTTTGTGATAAAACTAAAACTCTTAGAAAGTTTAAATCTAAGGAGCTCTTGGTGGCATTAAAAAATTAGATGTCTAACGACTTAAAAAAATTATTTGGAGACAGTTTTGATGAATCACCACAATTAAATATTTCAAATACCTACTATTGGTTGTCTTGCTTTATTAATAAAATTTAAATTGGTACATGGAGGATTCCTGTACCCTCAAAGGGAATAAATATAATTAATTGAAAAGAAATTATTCGGCAAGAAAATAAAACAATTTTATTAAAATTGCTAACATTTTACTTAGGAATATACTTTGAGTATTTCTAGAATGATACTAAAAATTTTTTATTCTTTAAAAATAAGAATTAAATCAGTTTATTGATTTAGAGCCTTTTGACTGATCTCATTAAGTTCCATCACCATGGTATTCCGTAATTTTAGTCATTAAAAACCCTGCATTTTATTTTTTAATAGTGGTTTCTGGTTGATAATTCAAGGGTTAATAGAAAAAATATTTCTAATAGTGTTTTTGTAGAAAATAATGAATAGGTGCAAATAATTTATTAGAATGAAATAGTACTTTTTGTAAATATATTCTACATAAAAGTCACTTGGAGAGTCTTAGAATTAAAGACTAAAATTAATAGCCACTTCTATTAAGTATAAGCTGGGGAAGTATTCTGTATTTAAATTTATTATTCTATAATGAAATTATAATTCATTTAAGGCATGTAGATATATTTTGAATCATTAGAGTGTGCAATTTCTAACCTATTTCAAACTTCTAATTTTCACCTACACTATATTAAGTTGTCAGAAAGTTAAAGCAAGACACTATCGGTGTTATATGGGGCAGTTTATCAAATTTACTAAGTTACTGGAAACTGGGAAGAAGAAAAACTCCAGTATTCTAAAATACAGTATACTAAAAATTTCCTGTGGAAGATTTAATTTCATTAATTTACACTTTATGCAAGAAATTTGCTAGTTTGATCAGGTATAACCTAAAAAAATGAATTTCAAAACATTTTTGGTCAGGTACTAATAATTATAGTGATATAATAAAAAATGTTTAAGGAAAACTATTTTATGAATAATAAATTAAAACTAAATTCATAGTATTTCCAAATAATTCAAAACTATTGCAAAATATATTTTTCTCTATCTATATGTTCATAAGGGTTAAATTCAGCTTGAATTGACCTTTACCTGCTATAAATTTTTTAAATGTCTTTCAATATCTCAAACCAAAATAAATCTCAACACATTGCCTGTATTTAGATATTTTCATGTACTTTTTCATATATTATGCCCTACTGATGACAAAAAGATAAGTAAGACATCATTTAATCAAATCAAAAGTATAGTAAGTAAGTAGGTATATGAGAGGAATAAACAAAAAATTCTTTGGTACCATCCAAGGCCATCACAGAAATACAGAACATACTTTTGCAAGGATCAAAAAATTAGAAGATCAGAGATGTTTAGAGGTAACTAGTCAGAATATCTTGAGAATGTAGCATGTGAAATAAAACCTGAAGTATAGATAGGATATTAACAGAGAAAGGAGGAGGTGTTAACTCAGAGAGAATATTAGGAGGAAAGGTGTAGAGGCAATTGGAAGTTGGGATAAGTCTAAGTATATAAAGGAAATACCACACAACACTTGCACAATAAACGTTTGAGACATTTGTTACATATCCATGCAGAGGATTTCTAATTTACTTGTATAGGCAAATAGGGAAGTCCTGTGCAAACACTGCTTCAAGAAGATTATATTGTCAGCTATGTTTAAGTGCTGACATTCCCATTCATGAGCACGATGAGAATTACTTTTCAGTAGTTTTCAATAAGCTGGACATAATTAGGACCCAAACACATTCATTGATGGTGGCTTTGGAAATAATAGAACAGATGAGACTTAATGGAGGCAAACTATATATAACTGGGCAATTATTTGCAGAATGAAAGAGAAAGGAGTAAAAGTGGTTAATTCCAGCATAAGTGACTCTAAATTGTATTATTATTACCAAGGTTAAAAGGATTTCCACTGACATTTGCTTTTTTGTGTATTAGATAATATTAGATTTCTCTGGAAAAAGAGAATCAATAGGAGATATATGTGTATATATATTAGAATAATACATAATATACTATGTTTAGATATTACATATTATAAAATATTTCTATATAGCATAATGTATATTCATATATGTGTATGTAAAGATATTTATTATAAGGAATTGGCTCATATGATTATGGACACTAAGTTCCATGATCTGTTGTCACCAGCTGAAGACTCAGGAACATTGGTGATGCAGTTCTGAGAACCATAGTGCCAATGGTGTCTCAGTCTGTGAGGGCAGGAGAAGACTGATGTCTAGCTCAAGCAATCTGGCAGAGAGAACAAACTCTCCTTCTCCATATTTTTGCTCTAGTCAGGCCCTCAAAGGATTAGATGAGGCCCACACATACTGAGGAGATCAATCTGCTTTACTCAGTCTACCAACTCAAATGCTAATCTCATCCAGGAACACCTTCAGAGACATACCCCAAAATAATGTTTAGCCAAATATCTGGGCATCCCATGATCCAAACAAGTTGACACATAAAATTACCCATCAAACCATGGTTAGATTAGAAGTATATTGCCTATTTTTAAAATAGTTCTAGTTATATTTTTGTAATTGGTTTCTTAGTTTTACTATGTTCAGGGATATAACTTAAATCCTTACAAACTTGTAGACTATGACTCAATATGTGGTCAATTTTGGTAATTGTTCTATGTGCATATAAAAATAGTAAGTATTCTTCAGTTGTTGGATGCATTACTCTAAGTGTGTCAATTAGGGTTAAGTTTGTTAATCATATGTTCACATCTTCTATGTCCTTAATACTTTAAATCTACTTAGGCTATCAGTTCCTCAGAGAAGTACTAAAAATATCTCACAATGATTGTAAATTTGTCTATTCATACATTCAGATAGGGTTCTTTTTTATATGAAATATTTTGACAGCATGAGATAGTTAAACATAAGTTTAGATTTCTTTATTTTCCTATGGATTTACATTTTTATCATTATAAAGCATTTCTCTTTATCTCTAGTAATGCTTATTCTTTTAAGTATACTTTTCCTAGTATTAATATAACAGTCACAGCTTTCTTTTGGTTCACATTTTCAGAGTCTATCTTTTCCCATCTATTTAATTTTGACATTTCTGTGTACTTATATTTAGGGTATATATCTTATAAGCAACCTAAGAATTATTTAATCCAGTCCAACAATCTTAGCCTTGAATCTTTATAAGATCAGAGATATTATCTGTCTTCTTCATGATATACTCTAGGTATAGCAACATATTTTACATACAAGAAGTGCTAATAGAAAAGCAGAAAGATTCCTGCACAGAGGCTCAGTGCCCACCAGCACTCACCAGCCCGAGAGGCTTGTCTGCTCACCCGCCGAGGTGGGCAGGGGCTTGGAGCTGAGGCTCGGGCTTCGGTCGGATTGCAGGGAGAGGACTGGTGGCACGAACACAGCCTGAAGGGGTTGCACCACGGCTAGCCGGGAGGGAGTCCGGGAAAAAGTCTGGACCTGCCAAAGAGGCAAGAGACTTTTTCTTCCCTCTTTGTTTCCTGGTGCGCGAGGAGAGGGGATTAAGAGTGCTGCTTAAAGGAGCTCCAGAGACGGACGCGAGCCGCGGCTAACAGCGCAGACCCCAGAGACGGACATGAGAAGCTAAGGCTGCTGCTGTCGCCACCAAGAAGCCAGTGTGCGAGCACAGGTCACTATCCACACCGCCCCTCGTGGGAGCCCGTGCAGCCCGCCACTGCCAGGGTCCCGGGATCCAGGGACAACTTCCCTGGGAGAACGCACGGCGAGCCTCAGGCTGGTGCAACGTCACGCCGACCTCGGCCGCCAAAGGCTCACCTCCACCTCGGTGCCCCTCCCGCCCCCCGGTCTGAGTGAGCCAGAGCCCCCGAATCAGCGGCTCCTTTAACCCCGTCCTGTCTGAACGAAGAACAGACGCCCTCTGGCGAGCTACACGCAGAGGCTGGGCCAAATCCAAAGCTAAACCCCGGGAGCTATGCAAACAAAGAAGAGAAAGGGAAATCTCTCCCAGCAGCCTCAGGAGACACGGATTAAATCTCTACAATCAACTTGATGTACCCTGCATCTGTGGAATACCTGAATAGACAACGAATCATCTCAAATTAAGGAAGTGGACTTTGAGAGCAAGATATATTATTTTTTTCCCCTTTTCCTCTTTTTGTGAGTGTGTATGCTTCTGTGTGAGACTTTGTCTGTATAGCTTTTCTTTCACCATTTATCCTAGGGTACTGTGTGTCCACCTTTTGTTTTGTTTTTTTTTTAATTAAAATTTTTTTTTCCTTAATAATTATTTTTTTATTTTAATAACTATTTTATTCTATCTTACTTTATTTTATCCTCTTTCTTTCTTTCTTTCTTTCTTTCTTTCTTTCTTTCTTTCTTTCTTTCTTTCTTTCTTTCTTTCTTTCTTTCTACTTTTTCTCCCTTTTATTCTGAGCTGTGTAGATGAAAGTCTCCTGGTGTTGCAGCCAGGAGTCAGTGCTGTGCCTCTGACGTGGGAGAGCCAACTTCAGGACACTGGTCCACAAGAGATCTCCCAGCTCCATGAAATATCAAATGGCGAAAATCTCCCAGAGATCTCCATCTAAACACCACACCCAGCTTCACTCAACGACCAGCAAGCTACAGTACTGGACACCCTATGCCAAACAACTAGCAAGACAAGAACACAACCACACACATTAGCACAGAGGCTGCCTAAAATCATAATAAGGCCACAGACAACCCAAAACACACCACCAGATGTGGACCTGCCCACCAGAAATACAAGATCCAGTCTCATCCACCAGAACACAGGCACTAGTCCCCTCCACCAGGAAACCTACATAATCCACTGAACCAACTTCAGCCACTGGGGACAGACACCAAAAACAACAGGAACTATGCACCTGCAGCCTGCAAAAAGGAGAACCCAAACACAGTAAGATAAGCAAAATGAGAAGACAGAAACACACACAGCAGATGAAGAAGCAAGATAAAAACCCACCAGACCTAACAAATGAAGAGGAAATAGGCAGTCTACATGAAAATAATGATAGTAAAGATGATCCAAAATCTTGGAAATAGAATAGAGAAAATGCAAGAAACTTTTAACAAGGACCTAGAAGAATTAAAGAGGAAACAAGCAACAATGAACAACACAATAAATGAAATTAAAAATACTCTAGAAGGGATCAATAGCAGAATAACTGAGGCAAAAGAACGGATAAGTGACCTGGAAGACAAAATAGTGGAAATAACTACTGCAGAGCAGAATAAAGTAAAAAGAATGAAAAGAACTGAGGACAGTCTCAGAGACCTCTGGGACAACATTAAACACAACAACATTCAAATTATAGGGGTTCCATAAGAAGAAGAGAAAAAGAAAGGGACTGAGAAAATATTTGAAGAGATTATAGTTGAAAACTTCCCTAATATGGGAAAGGAAATAGTTAATCAAGTCCAGGAAGCACAGAGAGTCCCATACAGGATACATCCAAGGAGAAAAACGCCAAGACACATATTAATCAAACTATCAAAAATTAAATACAAAGAAAACATATTAAAACCAGCAAGGGAAAAACAACAAATAACACACAAGGGAATCCCCATAAGGTTAACAGCTAATCTTTCTTCAGAGACTCTACAAGCCAGAAGGGAGTGGCACAACATATTTAAAGTGATGAAAGGGAAAAAAACACAATCAGGATTATTCTACCCAGCAAGGATCTCATTTAGATTTGATGGAGAAATTAAATCTTTACAGACAAGCAAAAGCTGAGAGAGTTCAGCACCACCAAACCAGCTTTACAACAAATGCTAAAGGAACTTCTCCAGACAAGAAACACAAGAGAAGGAAAAGACCTACAATAACAAATACAAAACAATTAAGAAAATGGGAATAGGAACATATATATTGATAATTACCTTAAATGTAAATGGATTAAATTCTCCCACCAAAAGACAAAGACTGGCTGAATGGATACAAAAATGAGACCCATACATAAGCTGTCTACAAGAGACACACTTCAGACCTAGGGACACATACAGACTGAAAGTGAGGGGATGGAAAGATATTCCATGAAAATAGAAATCAAAAGAAAGCTGGGTAGCAATTCTCATATCAAACAAAATAGACGTTAAAAAGAAAGACTATTACAAGAGCCAAAGAAGGACACTACATAATGATCAAGAAATCGATCCAAGAAAAAGATATAACAATTGTATATACTTATTCACCCAAAATAGGAGCACTTCAATACATAAGGCAAATACGAAATTGACAGTAACACATGCATAGTAGGGGACTTTACCACCCCACTTTCACCAATGGACAGATCATCCAAAATGAAAGTAAATAAGGAAACACAAGCTTTAAATGTTACATTTAAAAGGATGGACTTAATTGATATTTATAGAACATTCCATCCAAAACAACAGAATACACATTTTTCCCAAGTGCTCATGGAACATTCTCCAGGATAGATCATATCTTGGTCACAAATCAAACGTTGGTAAATTTTAGAAAATTGAAATTTTATCAAGTATCTTTTCCGACTACAACGCTATGAGACTTGATATCAATTACAGGAAAAGATATGTAAAAAATACAAACACATTGAGACGAAACAATACACTACTTAGTAACAAAGTGATCATGGAAGAATTCAAAGAGGAAATCAAAAAATACCTAGAAACAAATGACAATGGAGACATAATGACCCAAAACCTATGGGATGCAGCAAAAGAAGTTCTAAGAGGGAAGTTGATAGCAATACAATCCTACTTAAGAAACAGGAAACATCTCGAATAAACAACCTAACCTCACACCTAATGCAATTAGAGAAAGAAGAACCAAAAAAACCCAAAGTTAGCAGAAGGAAAAAAATCGTAAAGATCAGATCAGAAATACATGAAAAAGAAATGAAGGAAATGATAGCAAAGATCAATAAACTAAAAGCTGGTTCTTTGAGAAGATAAACAAAATTTATAAACCATTAGCCAGACTCATCAAGAAAAAAACGGGAGAAGACTCAAATCAATAGAGTTAGAAATGAAAAAGGAGAAGTAACAACTGACACTGCAGAAATAAAAAAGATCATGAGAGATTACTACAAGCAACTTTATGCCAATAAAATGGACAATCTGGAAGAAATGGACAAATTCATAGAAATGCACAACCTGCCAAGACTGAGCCAGGAAGAAATAGAAAATATGAACAGACCAATCACAAACACTGAAATTGAGACTGTGATTAAAAATCTTCCAACAAACAAAAGCCCAGGACCAGATGGTTCACAGGAGAATTCTATCAAACATTTAGAGAAGAGTTAACACCTATCCTTCCCAAACTCTTCCAAAATATAACAGAGGGAGGAACACTCCTAAACTCATTCTACGACGCCACCATCACCCTGATACCAAAATGAGACAAAGATGTCACAAAGAAAGAAAACTACAGGCCAATATCACTGATGAACATAGATGCAAAAATCCTCAAAAAAATACTAGCAAACAGAATCCAACAGCACATTAAAAGAATCATACACCATGATCAAGTGGGGTTTATTCCAGGAATGCAAGGATTCTTCAGTATACGCAAATCAATAAACGTGATACACCATATTAACAAATTGAAGGAGAAAAACCATATGATCATCTCAATAGACGCAGAGAAAGCTTTCAACAAAATTCAACACCAATTTATGATAAAAACCCTGCAGAAAGCAGGCATAGAGGGAACTTTCCTCAACATAATAAAGGCCATATATGACAAACCCACAGCCAACATCATCCTCAATGGTGAAAAACTGAAACCATTTCCACTAAGATCATGAACAAGACAAGGTAGCCCAATATCACTACTCCTTTTTTTTTTTTTTTTTTTCTGTATGCGGGCCTCCCACTCTTGTGGCCTTTCCTGTTGTGGAACATGGGCTCCAGACACGCAGGCTCAGTGACCATGGGTCACAGGCCCAGATGCTCTGTGGCATGTGGGATCCTCCCAGACCGGGGCCTGAACCCCTGTCCCCTTCATGGCAGGCAGACTCTCAACAACTGTGCCAACAGGGAAACCCCCTCAGCACTCTTTTCAACATAGTTTTGGAAGTTTTAGCCACAGCAATCAGAGAAGAAATAAAAATAAAAGGAATCCAAATTGGAAAAGAAGAAGTAAAGCTGTCACTGTTTGCAGATGACATGATACTATATAGAGAGAAACCTAAAAATGCTACCAGAAAACTACTAGAGCTAATAAATCAATTTGGTAAAGTAGCAGGATACAAAATTAATGCACAGAAATCTCTGGCATCCCTATTCACTAATGATGAAAAATCTGAAAGTTAAATTAAGAAAATACTCCCATTTACCACTGCAACAAAAAGAATAAAATATCTAGGAATAAACCTACCTAGGGAGACAAAAGACCTGTATGAAGAAAATTATAAGACACTGATGAAAGAAATTAAACATGATACAAAAATATAGAGAGATAGACCATGTTCTTGGATCAGAAGAATCAATATGGTGAAAATGACTCTACTACCCAAAGCAATCTACAGGTTCAATGCAATCCCTATTAAACTA
Organism: Orcinus orca; assembly: GCF_937001465.1. Classification (NCBI taxonomy): domain Eukaryota; kingdom Metazoa; phylum Chordata; class Mammalia; order Artiodactyla; family Delphinidae; genus Orcinus; species Orcinus orca. The sequence continues at coordinate 41,180,394 of NC_064576.1, read as the reverse complement.
CCACTGGCATTTTTCACAGAACTAGAACAAAAAAAATCACAATTTGTATGGAAACACAAAAAGCCCCGAATAGCCAAAGCAATCTTGAGAACGAAAAAAGGAGCTGGAGGAATCAGGCTCCCTGCCTTCAGACTATACTACAAAGCTACAGTAATCAAGACAGTATGGTACTGGCACAAAAACAGAAAGATAGATCAGTGGAACAGCATAGAAAACCCAGAGATAAACCCACGAACATAGGGTCACCTTATCTTTGACAAAGGAGGCAGGAATGTACAATGGAGAAAGGACAGCCTCTTCAATAAGTGGTGTGGGGAAAACTGGACAGGTACATGTAAAATACGAGATTAGAACACTCCCTAACACCATACACAAAAATAAGCTCAATATGGATTAAAGACCTAAATGTAAGGCCAGAAACTATCAAACTCTTAGAGAAAAACATAGGAAGAACACTCTATGACATAAATGACAGCAAGATCCTTTTTGACCCACCTCCCAGAGAAATGGAAGTACAAATCAAAATAAACAAATGGGACCTAATGAAACTTAAAAGCTTTTGCACTACAAAGGAAACCATAAACAAGACCAAAAGACAACCCTCAGAATGGGAGAAAATATCTGCAAATGAAGCAACTGACAAATGATTAATCTCCAAAATTTACAAGCAGCTCATTCAGCTCAATAATAAAAAAAACAAACAACCCAATCCAAAAATGGGCAGAAGACGTAAATAGACATTTCTCCAAAGAAGATATACAGATTGCCAACAAACACATGAAATAATGCTCAACATCATTAATCATTAGAGAAATGAAAATCAAAACTACAATGAGATATCATCTCACACTAGTCAGAATGGCCATCATCAAAAAATCTAGAAACAATAAATGCTGGAGAGGGTGTGGAGAAAATCGAACACTGTTGCACTGCTGGTGGGAATGTGAATTGGTACAGCCACTATGGCGAACAGTATGGAGGTTCCTTAAAAAACTACAAATAGAACTCCCATATGACCCAGCAATCCCACTACTGGGCATATACCCTGAGAAAACCATAATTCAAAAAGAGTCATGTACCAAAATGTTCATTTCAGCTGTATTTACAATAGCCAGGAGATGGAAGCCACCTACGTGTCCATCATTGTATGAATGGATAAAGAAGGTATGCCACATATATACAATGGAACATTACTCAACCATGAAAAGAAACAAAATTGAGTTATTTGTAGTGAGGTGGATGGACCTAGAGTCTGTCATACAGAGTGAAGTAAGTCAGAAAGAGAAAGACAAATACCGTATGCTAACACATATATATGGAATCTAAGAAAAAAAAAAAACAAAAAGTCATGAAGAACCTAGGGGTAAGATGGGAATAAAGACACAGACCTCCTAGAGCATGGACTTGAGGATATGGGGAGGGGGAAGGGTAAGCTGTGACAAAGTGAGAGAGTGGCATGGACATATATACCCTACTAAACGTAAAATAGATAGCTAGTGGGAAGCAGCCGCATAGCACAGGGAGATCAGCTCAGTGCTTTGTGACCACCTAGTGGAATGGGATAGGGAGGGTGGGAGGAAGGGAGATGCAAGAGGGAAGAGATATGGGAACATATGTATATGTATAACTGATTCACTTTGTTATGAAGCAGAAACTAACACACCATTGTAAAGCAATTATACTCCAATAAAGATGTTAAAAGAAAAAAGAAAGAGAAAATCTTAAAAACAGCTAGAAAAAAGAGATATTATATATAAAGGAAAAAAAAAGAATTATGGCAGATTTCTCATCAGAAACAATACAAGGCAGAAGACAGTGAATCAAAATCTTTAAGTTGCTGAAAAAAACGACTAAGTCGGAATTCTAAAGCCAACAAAAATACTTTTGAAAAATGAAGGCAAAATAGACTTTTAGAGAAAATCTGGAAGAATTTATCATCAGCTGACCTGTACTCCAAGAAGTATTAAATAAGAAGTTCTTCAGGTAGAAGGCAAAGGATACCAGGTGGAAATTTGGGTCTATATAAAGTAATGGTGAGCACTGAACAATAAAATGAAAGAGACCACTAATACATTCAACATGAATGACTATCAATAGTCAACTAAGTAAAAGAATCCAGACACAAAAGGCTACATATTTATGACTCCTTTTATACAAAATCCTAGAAAAGTCAAAACTATAGAGACAGAAAGCAGTTCAGTGGTTGCCAAATTCTGGGGGTTGGGGAAGAAGATTGACTGCAAGAAGGCACAAGGGAATTTGTGGGTTGAACTTTTCTATGTCTTGATTGTGGTGGTGTATTACTAAGTATTTGTCAAAACCGAACAAACAGTATACTTAAAATGAGTGAAGTTTATTGTGTGTAAAGGACACCCTAATAAAGTTGGTCATTTAGAAAAAGTCAAAAAAAGAAAAAAAAGAAGTGCTAATAAATGTTATTTAAGTTATAGCTAAATAAAAGCATTATGAACTCTCATTCTAGTTATCTTTAGCATCAGTTATCACATTTTTATCCTGCTTTTTCTGTTTTATTTTTCTCAATGGTAGTCAGTTCTCCCCATCTATCCCCTAAACTGCTTAAAGGCAGCTATTTTGTCAAATAATTTATCTTTATCCTATGTAATATTGAGACAATATCTATCTATCCATCTATTTATTCATACATATGAATATATGTATATATCCATATATTGGAATATGTGCACATCCTATTTCTTATCTCAGATCCTAATGTAGTTCCAAAATTAATAGCAGATTTAGGTAATGAAATTTAGGTTCATGTATTCATAAAACCTACTCACTAATTGCACTACATAACACACTTTTATAACATACACTACTTGCAGTTACAGAATAAATTAATGTAAAACTATGCTCTCATCTATGCAATCCAAGCACTGAATTTCCCTGTTTAAATCTTCTGGATTATTAAAATAGAATATGATATACTTTTGGATAGTCAATTAATCTAAATTTCAGGAAATTTGGTAGGCTTATGAGAGCCTACCAAAAAATACAAAAATAAATTTTTCTTGTAAAGGATGTGAAGTAGTTCATTATATACTAGATAACATGTTTGTGTTTTAATGGAGACATTGGGAGTTGCTCATATTTAAGACTATAATAGATAAATTTAAATCTGAAAATATTTTAATTAATTAGATCTGTCAGAACAATCTTACACAGTTGCAAGTTTACTTTGCTATTTAAATATATAGTAATACTTGTGTATAGGTTAGAAACATCTGGTGTGGAATTTGGACACGGCATACACATGCATGATTTATATTTTGATTGCATTATAAGTGCCAACAAGGTGTTGTATTCATGAATAATTCAAACAATCTAAAAGAATGGGCTTTTTACAATTCCATTCCAGAGTTTTGTTTTTCAGACAGGATGTCTTAACAATGTAAAACATGTGTCACTGATGGAATATGATTAGAAGTACACTGTGATCTGACAGTTAACAATTATCCCCATATGTACTATTCTTACAAACTATATAAATGATATAAAAGATGTACAGTAAGGCTTCCCTGGTGGTGCAGTGGTTGAGAGTGCACCTGCCGATGCAGGGGACATGGGTTCATGCCCCGGTCTGGGAAGATCCCACTTGCCGTGGAGCGGCTAGGCCCGTGAGCCATGGCCGCTGAGCCTGCGCGTCCGGAGCCTGTGCTCCGCAACGGGAGAGGCCACAACAGTGAGAGGCCCGCGTAAGGCAAAAAAAAAAAAAAAAAAAAAAGTACAGTAGCTCAAAGTATAAGTCACAGAAATGTAAAAAGTAAGTAATATGTGTAATATATTTTGTATGCAAGATAGAAAAAAATTGAAGTATAGGAGTACAGTGTTTTAGCCAACTAAATGCAATGGATTTCATAAGCAGAAAGCAAAACTTACTACCAAAAAGTGCACTAAAACATGATAAACTAAGCTCCAGCTTGAAATGCTGTGTTTTCATTTTCTTAAGCGAAGTTTATAAATATTAAAGAATACATTTTTATACTTAACTGAAGTTCATGATTTTCTTCATGAATAATAAATTTATCTCTTTTGCTTTTAAGTTTCTCTACTAAAGAACAAAAAGTATAAGACTTACAAAAATTAAAATTTGAAAATAAAATCAAACAGGAAAAAAGTTATAGTTTTCCAACCATGATACACAGTCTCAGTGTAGGTAAAAATCAGACACTAGTAAATGTATATATACATTTCTAATAAAACTGTAGTTAATTTCAGCTCAGATATTTAGATATTTAAAACTATTTAATTATAGGGTGGAAACAGGCAGCAATTTGGGAACATTCATTTGATGTGTTCTCAATCACTGATCACTTTTCTAAGCCAGTTTCTTTCCAGTAATGTATAACTCAAGATCGACAATTTTAACCAATTGACAGACTAGACTAAATTTTAGAAACATTTTTACTGCATATTCCACTCTTTTATTTGTAATAACATATTCTCTTTGTTACACAGAATAGTATACATTCTGCATAAACAATTATTTACAAATACATATTAATTACATTGTGTTATTTGTACAATGTGTAATTTTTAAAAATATATTAATGAATAATTTATTACTTTGATAATAACTCTTTCACATAATTCATAACTTAAAGAAGTAAAAATAATTGAAAAGCACATATAACTGAAAGCATAAATAGTTCAAATAAATCTTCCTCCCACTTCTGTTCCCTTACCAAATGAATCACCTCCAAAGAGACATTTTCTATTGTTCTTGCATTATATATGTTTACAGATATTCTCTCTATATGCAAATAACATGCATACTAATTTTATTATAAGTTATAATATACTATGTGTAATTTTGCATCTTGCTTTTCTTCATTTTTTAACATACATTAGAGATTGAACTGCCTCATTCTTTTCAATTTGATACTACTCTATTTAGGACTCTACTGTAATTTATTTGACTGTACCATATTGAACATTATTTAGATTGTTCCTGAAATCTAATGCTGAAATGAATGCCCTTATCCTTCCTTGAGTATATTCCTGAGTATAGTTTACATCCCAAAAATTGCATGGTTGAAGGGTATGTATTATTTATTTGACAGATTGTGCCGGGAATTGGTAACAAAGACGAGATATATTCTTTATTATACTACAGTAACCTGACAGTGTTGTCAATCTGATACTTTAAAATGGCATTTCTTTGTTCTTTTAATTTTTATTTACCTTATCATCAGTGAGGGTGAGCATGTGTTTGTGTGTTGAAGAGCCATTTTTATTTCCTATTTCTTTATTTTTAAACACTTTATTCTTTTCCATAGCCCATTTCTCCCAGATATTTTTTACTCAAGTCTTTTTGATTTATAATATGTATATTGTGCTGCAGTTATTTTTCCAGTTGTCTTTTGTGTTTTACATTTGTGCATGTTATTCTTTTTCATATAGAATTTTTTAATGTAATTGAATTTATCAACTTTTACATTGTTTTTGCATCTTGAATATGATCATGCTTAGAATAATGACATATTATGCCCAATTTTTCATGTTTTTTTCTCAATAAAAATGTTTGATTTAATATTTTTACCTGGAATACATTTCATAAACAATTACATTGAGTATTACTAAATGTCTTTTTAGCATGATAATCAAATGATTTTTATTTTTCTTAGATTCAATACAATAATATTTTAAAAGATATCCTAATATTAAACCATAATTTCATTCTTGGTATGAAACTGGTTTTGTTATGTTCAGTTGTAATTTCTCCTGGTTTGTGTTTACTAATTTGAGGTGGATGTAGAAACTCCTTTTACCTGGCTTTATGTTTTTGTCATTCAGTTAAAAATTTGTGGCCTAATTATGTCATCTTACTCAATATTTGTCAAAGGAGCAATGGTGAATTATCTTGCTAATGAGGTTCTCAGCCTGGGTCCCCCCAAAAGGAGAACCCCAGAAAAAGTCCCCCAGACAAGAAATTAATCTGGCTTATAATCCTAGCTGTAATGAGCATTTGGGGGATTGAAAGAGGAAATGACAGACAGCCAGTTAAAAAAAATATCCTATCGTTGATCACTGCTATGGATTACTGGGCCTTAACCTTCCTGAGATTTCTTAAAACATATCTTAGAACTATCCCACTTGGGCACACAGAGAAAATAGTTACCTGCTGCCTTAATTTGCCTAGTGGTTAATGACAATACTACACATTTTAAGCCCCTAATGTTCAAGATTGCTTATGTGATGACGTTAAGTGGATTCCCACAGGCATCCTACATTAATAGATTAGAGAAGTGAGAGTTTCTGGGGCTGGAAGTAATAGGCAGGAAAAGGCTCAGCCTTTTTATCTATTTTATCCAGTTACTTCCGACATACAAGATCCATTGTAAGACCAGTGGAAACCATGTTCATATGCCTATAATTGCATCTTCTTTGCTGTAGCTATCCATTTTATCTGCAAAGCTTCTCAAAGGGCTACTTAGAAATAGTTGCTTTAGCAGTGCTGGGAGCAAGAAAGACCCTCAGAATTTACAATAGTGCCAAAAAATGTCCAATGTCATCACCTATTTGTATCACTTAGCTATATTATGGCCAGTCAGTCACAGGCCTCTTCAAAGTGGTAACCCTATCTCTTAAATGGCATAATACAAGTCAATTAATAGAAAGAGAAAACAGCTTTCTTCTCCAGCAACAGCACGCATCCCTGAAGTAATGGTTAACATTCATCATTCTTTCCCCACCACATACTAAATTTCACTCACTCTTGGCCTTTATTTAGGCTGGTCAAGATTGCTTACAAGGTGGATTAATCCAGATCTTCTTTCCCAAGAGTTACGAGCCCTTGTTTGTCTTACCATTGTCCTTCTGTGATTGTTGCAATTGCCCAGATGCAGTTACCACAAGGTAGGAAAGAAGCAAGAGAAATCTCAGTGAGTTTTCCAGTTTCCAGATGTACTCTCACCTTCCCCCACCACGTAGCTTATGGCTCCTTATGGAAACTGGCTGTTATCCCCCTCAGTACAGCAACTATTTTTTTTTTTTTTGTCTGATTGTTAGTCGGAAGGAGGGGTCCAAAGTTGCCAAGTAGTAGTCATAATTTTCATTTCTGTGGAATGTTTAGTGTGTTACCTAGAGGAAGTATTTTGTCAGTGGGAGTAAGGATCTTTAATTTAGCCGAGCCTAAAATAGTGGTGGCAAACAGCACACATTTTCCAAGTTAATTTCTTAAAGTTATTATAAAAGGAACCAACATGACTTCCATATCCCAGTTCCTAATTTCTTGTTTTCTACCTGTTAGGGACACATCACCATTTATCAGGAATTGGCAATGTACCATATTTCCATGGATTGATGTTCTCAGGCTAGGGTGTCAATTGAGCCTTTAATAGGCTATTTCACTCTTCTAGTAGGCCAGTTACTTCCGACATACAAGATGCATTGTAAGACCAGTGGAAACCAGGTTCATATGCCTATAGTTGCATCTTCTTTGCTGTAAAATCAATTCCTTAGTCTGAGTCAATGTTGTATGAATGATCATGCTAATAATTGATCACTCATTTTTAAGTATTTGGTTGTGAGACACACCATGGTCAGGAAAAGCAAACATATATGGAGATGATATCAGTCCTATTAAGGACAAATCACTGCTCCCTTAATGGTGAAAAATATCCCTTCAAGGTAATCTACATGCCAGCAACTGACTGACTTAGCTCATCAAGGGATAGTTTTATATATGCTAAGAACTTGGCATCAGTCTCAGTTGCTGGTATTCTGTAATACATTCTGCAGTGTCAGTATCTAGAACATCCCTGATAAGAGGGAACCCCTGCCATTGAGCCCATGCATAGCTATCACCACTGCCACCATGGTCAATTTGTTTATGTACCCATTATGCCAGCATTGAGGTGGCTGAAAGTTAGGCTGTCTGAATTCTACAGAGTGAGTCATCCTGACCACTTAGTTTCTGAGTTCCTCTTGTAGAGATCATTGACAAGACAAAAAAAATAACAAAACTTTGTCCACATCCTCATACCATACACATGTTTCTTCTTTAGTGTTCTTGTTCTATTTTCTAATTTTGCTCCTTCTATGTCACTAAGTAATGTACCAGGCCGATTACTACTACTCAGGAGTCCATGTATATCTGAACTTCAGGTTACTTTTCTACCTCTCTTTCCAAACAAAGTGAACAAATAAGGTTTAGCCATCCCCTCTGGGAGGATGTTTTTGTTTGTTTGTTTTTGCACTGTCATTTAGGGCCACTCTTGAGTAAGATTTTATTGTGGCAGGAGTACATCTATTGCTTTTGACTCTCATTACTGTTGAAGCTTGAGAAGAATGAACTTTCCAGGTCAATATTTATATAACAAGTGTTAGAGGCTATGTTGTTCTGCTCCAGTAAATATACTACTTCTAACATAATGGCTGTGATTGAGACAGCCATTTGGTAAAAGTTTTGGTAGTTCATCATCATCTGTCACAATCTAATTGGTTTTTCTAAAGCCAAACCAAAAATAATTAGATGGGGAGATGACAGAGACAATGCCCTTGAGTACTTTCAACCTTTGATTGAGGCACTAATTTCTTCCAATCTCTCCAAGATTCAATATTATTTAGATAATTATCTTGGCCAAGAGTGGAAGAGTGTCAGGGCTTGCATCTCCCCTTCCTACTGTTATAACCCTTATTCCACAGGTCAGATAACCAATGTGATAGAAGTATAAAATATGAGATGGTTACACTTGTCTAATAGTAAAGATCTAAAAATAAGAAATAGAAGAGACAACATCGTCTTTACAAAATGCTGGATTTGGTGTCAACTTAGATCCCTTCTGGGTGAGGTCAAGTGGCCATTAGGAAATGATAATGTCTATGTCTCAGTCAACATTCAAACTTATTTGAAATGTGTCCTAAATCAATAAATTGACTCAATGATTTCAGTATACAGGGATCTTTTTATGTTAAGTCTGAATCTCACGAAATGATAACATTTATTATAAATTGATGTTAGAAAAACCATGTATATCGTGGATCTAGATCAGTTTGGAACATTATGGCATATACTGAAGGACTAAAATTGAGTCCAGGAATTGTAATGTGAATGGTACATTTACATGATACTCTGAAGTAATGGGTTTTGATTTGAAAAGGAGTAAAACAGTTACTTTGTAAAAGAAAATTCTAAAATACACGATTAAATATACCCTTAAGAACGTCTTCAATGGTATATATGTAATAATCATATAAAAGTAATTTAATAGGATACTAATTGAGATTCAACTTTATAACTGAAAATGAAAATGTAATGATAAGAATATAGTTAACACTTTTTTCATTATCACAATAAGTCTAATTAAAATTCTCTCAATGATGTTTTTAAAATTGTACTCATATACACCAAGAGAGAATATGATTTTAATATATTCATTTACACTAGATGTTATAATAAACTTTAAGAAAACTCTTTAAATTGACCTAAATCCACTATGTAAAACATTTTATTTACTTAATATGTAAAGCCGTGTCCAAATTAAAAAAAGTAAAAATTTAAACTGCTGACTTTAATTTTACTTATGTATAGAAAAGGGCAAAGCAAAAGCATTTTAATCTTACAAAAAATATATTTGATCTGAGTTTGATGCTTTCGTACCCAGGCAGAAGTTAACTGTCAAGAAGTCAGAAGCTATGGTTTTTAGGATTTTAAAGTGTTTCTTAAAAAATAATTTGTAAATAGAAATATGAACTGCTTTTCTCTTTCCATTATTAATGCTAGGATATATGCTTAATATTTAAATGCACATCTCATTCATATCTTTTGTTTCTATACAATTTTCCAATAGAGTCTCAAAGCTGCTGAACACAGTTTAATTCCAAATTTCATTTCTTTCTGAATTGCACCATCCTTAAGCAATGCATCATCATCACAGGTCATTGCACCAATGAAATTAATCTGATAAAACACCTGTGTGACACAGAAAATGATAGATTAGTATGATTCATCATTAATGAACATCGTCAGCCCATGATCTATTAGTGTATTGCTCAAAGGATGGTGTCATTAGGAGTGAGTTCCTAGTGTTAAATTATGGTGTTGAAGGCAGTAGCTAGAGCTTGGCATAACCCAGAAGGCAGAAAGTAGATGTACCAATACAAAATCAAGTTCCCCAGAACTTTTTTTTTTTTTTTCTGGCTTAAAAGTGTCAGATTTGCATCTTTTCTAATAAGGTTTACTACCCTGGGGAAAAATTAAGTTTGCCCTTATTATTCATCTACTATTAAGTGCATATCTATCCTCCATAAATTATACCATTTATGGGGCTGACTCACATATGCTGTATCACCAGTGAGAAATGCAAAGAAAATTTTATTTGAAAGGGAAATAAAGATGAATTTGAAATATCTGTGAAAAAATAATAATCTTGCAGGGTTGTTTCTTCAAGCACTTATTTAGGCATAAGTGTGACACAAACTATATTTCACTTGACCAGCTCATATCGAGATTGGAAATTGTCCTGAAATACCTTTGTTAAAGTAATCCAACCAGGAAATTTAGGTTTATTCAAGATAAAAATATGTTTGTATATGCAACAGAATTTTAAATTAGTGATTGATAAATAGGTAACAAATTTTCAGAATTCAGAATCGGAATAGATTATTTTCTAACATAAACTTGATAACTTTGCTCTTTTCGATTAAAGTAACCCTAAAATGTGACTGGATATTTAATAATTGCATTACTTTGAAAAGATATTAAAAACTGTTCTTTTCCAAGAATGTTTGCTGAATGAGGCAAAAGGTTTTATCTGTTTAATTCATTGTTTTATTCCTGGATATAGACTAGAGACATGCTATGGAGCAACTAAACGTGTGTGCCAAAACTACTGAGTCTGTCCTCTACAGCCTGCACTCTACAGCCTGCAAGCCACGACTACTGAAGCCCTCATGCCTAGAGTCCGTGCTCCACAAAAAGAGAAGCCACCACAATGAGAAGCCCATGCACCACAAGGAAGAGTAGCCCCCCGCTTGCCATATCTAGAGAAAGCCTGTGTGCAGCAACAAAAACCTAACATAGCCAAAAATAAATAATTAATTAATTTTTAAAAAAGTTGCTGTCACATAAAAATTTGCAGTAGTATAAACATGCATAAAGTGAGAGTAAAAATTTTATTAAAATCATTCACAGTATAAGCAAGAACTATTAACTAAACTCATTGGGATTTTCGGTTCAGACAAGATTGCATAGCCTCATTTTTGTCTTTTCCATTAAGTATAATTATAGACCTTTGAAATAACACCCGGGGCAAGTATGGAAATTTCTGAAAGTTGCCAAGAAGGAAGTTAAGTAATTTAGAATCCCAGGATTGGAGAAACAACACAGTGGCTCCCATCGACCAGAAGGTCTTCTAGACCAGGCATTTCCCCAGCCCCAATCTAGCAATAGAAGGCAGCTCAGGTAGGTCTCTTGATGAGTCCACTTGTTTGTTTTGTTTGTATGTTTGTTTTCTACCTCCAGATACAGTTTGTTTCCTCAGTAACAGTGTTCTCATTGGTAGTTATGTGTGCATTTGGTTAGCTACTTTTTTAATATTAGTCACCTAATTAGAATTTTCCTAACTATAAGCTCCATTAGGCGGAGTGATTTCTGCTTTGTTCATTGCTCTGTGCCCAAGGCCCACTTGAAGGCTTGCCATGGAGTGATTCTGTCTTTAACTATCCTAATTCACTCTCCTCCTATTCCTCCTCTTATGTAAATTCCTTCTTCCATCTCTGCTTCACTTCCTTGTCCTCCTAATCCTGTGGAACAAGCTGTTCTTTTAAAAATCAATCTCTGTCTCTACTGACTCTTTCTTATTAGCTTTTTTATTACTTTAATTCTTCTTCAGTACAAACGAACCAACTCAACAAAATCTGAACTCCAGACTCTTCAGTTTCCTTTAGCTGTGTGAGTAACTTTATCCTTTACTTTCACAGCCGAATATCTTTGAATAATCGAGCATGTTTACAAAATCTCTTAGTCAGCCATCCTCTTAATCTAGTTTCCAGCCCCCATTCAGCTACAAAAAGCACACTGCAAAAGGTTAACAATACATATTCATATATCTACTCTTTTTCAGATTTTTTTCCCATATAGCTTATTATAGAGTATTGAGTAGAGCTCCCTGTGCTAGACAGTAGGTCCTTGTTGATCTATTTTACATATTGTAGTGTGCATATGTATAACTAAATCACTTTGCTGTACACATGAAACTAACACAACATTGTGACCTAACTATACTCCAATATAAAATTAAATATTTTTTTAATTAAAAAAAATTATAAATGGGAGAAAAAATGGTCAGCATTGCATCCAAGTCAGTAAATAAAAAGAAAAAATTCTTAGGTCTCCTCTTGTAACACATCTCAGCAAGAGTTGTATGTCTGATCTCTTCCAACTTTCAGAGACCCACCCTAGATCCATCTTACCTCTTTAATCACGCCTTTTTCCATTCCTTATTGGCTCATCTTCCTCAACCTAAGCATCAAATGTTGGAGATTCTGAACTCCAGTGAAATTTTAAAATCATACCCAAATTCAACACACAAATACTTAGATAAACTTATCCATACCCACAGCTGCAATAACCACCTAGATGTAGATTCCTCACAAAGTTATGTTACTAGAGTGTAATAAAATGGCTGATCTTTATCCCTGGTTCCTGGGTGATAACCTGTAAATCCTTGAAATTTCTTGAGTGATAGAGGTGCCCATAGTGGGTCCCTCATACCACAAGGAATGGCATGTGCTAACAGGGTGTCTCAGGGTGGGACCTTCGATAGTTTGTGCTAATGAGATAGCTTAACATTGGAGTTAGCCATGCCAGAAAGACTAACTGTGTGATTAGATGGTTGGGATTCTTAGCCAAGTGATGTCAGTTTGACCTCTGAGGAGGGGAGGGGGGTGAATTTTGAGTTTAAATCACGTGTCCAATGATTCAGTCAATCATGCCTAGATAATGAAATGTCAACAAAACTCCAGGTACTAAAGCTTAGGTAAACTTCCCTGGTTGGCAGTACTCTGTGTACTGTCACACATCAGTGTGCTGGGAGGTTAATGTGTCCTGACTTCATGAGAAGAGGACAAATAGAAGCTGAACATTTGAAACTTCTCTGTATCTTACATATGCATCTCTCCCTTTGGCTGGTTCTGATTTGAATCTGTTTGAGATAATAAAACTGTAGGCATAAGCATAGCATTTTCCTAAGTTATGTGAGATGTTTTAGTGAATTATTGATTATTTAGTAAATTATTTTGTCAGAGTAGTTTTGTGAAGGACTGTGCCCTTAACCTATAAGGTTTGACCTAAATCTGGGTACTTGGTATCAGAAGTCATTGTAGCTAGACTAGACTTTTTCTTCTATTTCAGATTGTATGTCCAGCTCCCTATTATTATCTCCTCTTACATAGCTTGAAACCACAAGTTGGTGAATCTGTTCTAACAAAATGAATGACCTTCCCACATATGCCCTTCTTCAAAGATACCTGAATTACTGAATGACTCTATCACCTACTGAGTAATGCACGGAAGAAACACGATGCCATTCTTAACTATCCCCATTCTTTTGCCCACCCAGTCAAATATCCAATTTACTTTTTTTTTTAAACATCTTTATTGGAGTATAATTGCTTTACAATAGTGTGTTAGTTTCTGCTTTATAACAAAATGAATGAGCTATACATATACATAGCTCCTCCCTCTTGTGTCTCCCTCCCACCCTCCCTATTCCACCCCTCTAGGTGGTCACAAAGCACCAAGCTGATCTCCCTGCGCTATGTGGCTTCTTCCCACTAGCTATCTATTTTATATTTGGTAGAGTATGTGTGTCCATGCCACTCTCTCACTTCGTCCCAGTTTACCCTTCCCCCTCCCTGTGTCCTCAAGTCCATTCTCTACTTCTGCATATTTATTCCTGTCCTGCCCCTAGGTTCTTTTTTTTTTTTTATATTCCATATATATGTGTTAGAATATGGTATTTGTTTTTCCTCTTTCTGACTTACTTCACTCTGTATGACAGTCTCTAGGTCCATCCACCTCACTACCTCACTACAAATAACTCAATTTCATTTCTTTATATGGCCGAGTAATATTCCATTGTATATATGTGCCATGTCTTCTTTATCCATTCATCTTTCTATGGACACTTAGGTTGCTTCCATGTCCTGGTGATTGTAAATAGATCTGCAGTGAACATTGTGGTACATGACTCTTTTTGAATTATGGTTTTCTCAGGGTATATACCCAATAGTAGGATTGCTAGGTAATATGGTAATTCTATTTTTAGTTTTTTAAGGAACCTCCATACTGTTCTCCATAATGGCTGTATCAATTTACATTCCCACCAACAGTGACACTCTATGACATAAATCACAGAAAGATCCTTCTTGATCCACATCCTAGAGAAATGGAAATAAAAACAAAAATAAACAAATGGGACCTAATGAAACTTAAAAGCTTTTGCACAGCAAAGGAAAACATAAACAAGACAAAAAGACAACCCTCAGAATGGGAGAAAATATTTGCTAATGAAGCAACTGACAAAGGATTAATCTCCAAAATTTATAAGCAGCTCATGCAGTTCAATATCAAAAGAAAAAAAACAAAAACAAAAAACAAAAAACAACCTAATCCAAAAATGGGCAGAAGACCTTAATAGATATTTCTGTAAAGAAGATACACAGATTGCCAACAAACACATGAAAGGATGCTCAACATCACTAATCATTAGAGAAATGCAAATCAGAACTACAATGAGGTATCACTTCACACCAGTCAGAATGTCAACATCAGAAAATCTACAGTAAGTGTTTTTAGCTGACTTTTATTTAAATAGGGAGGAGAGGGGAGTATTAGAGGTACCTTTATACTGAACACTGCCCACTTATCAACTTTGCATTGAAAATATCTGAATTTCGTGTTTCTCATTTTGCTCCAACGTTCTGTCACTTGTTTGGTTCTATATAACTAATTCTTCCAAATTAACTAAGGTCTCATATTGAGGGGGAAAAAAAGCTCTGCACAATTTCACAGCATTCTCAAGTAGTTTGATTTGGGCTGTATTTGATAAACCCTCTCCTCCATGAACCTGCCCATTGTCCTAACTTTTCATACCCACATATCCCATCAAGTTATTCTATTTTTAGAAGACAGTTATGTTCTGCAGAATAATTATGTATCTGACTTTAGGAATGATGGGTTTTCTTAGGCAATACTTTATCTCTCAAAAAGTAAGTTAATAATGAAGTCAAAATCTTATAAGAAAGGTTTCTGACATGACAGAAATGTTTCTGACATGACAGAATTTCATTGAAAACAAAATGAAAGAAGCCCCCAAATTATTTAACACTGAGTGTTTATGACTAAAACAGAAATGTTAACTCAAAATCATTACTACAAACTAGAAATGCCCCAGTATATTCTAGGAGCTCATCTTACTATCCAATTCTCATTAGAATTCGTATCCAATTCTAATTTCCTAAACATGCTAAAGTACATAAAGGTTAATCTTGCCCCCAACATGTGAAATTATCATTTGTTTTACTCCATTCAGTCTGCTATAATAAAATACCATAGACTGGGTGGCTTATAAACAAAACAAATTTATTTTTCACAATTCAGGAGGCTGTGAATTTCAAGGTCAAGACACCAGCAGATTTGAGGTCTGGTGAAAGCCTGCTTCCTTGTTCATAGATGGCCATGTTCTCACTGCATCCTCACGTGACAGAAGGATTGAGGGAGCACTTTGGGGTCTGTTACATAAGGATACTAATACCATTCATGAGGACTCATGACCTAATCACCTCCCAAGAACCTTGCCTCCAATACCATCACATTGGGGATGAGGTTTCATCAAGTGAATTTATGGGGTACATAAATCTTCAGTCTACAGCATCATTACATGCATTCATGCTACCCTTGATTATTTTAGCACATACAAGTCATAAGCAACTAGTTACTAAAATGATAAATACAAATCCATTCTTTTGGAAAATATTAATACATATTGATGATGCCACTTCCTATAATTTTATTTTCAATAAACTGATAGATGTGTTATTCTTATTATTTTTCTTAGCTCCTAATGCAAAGTTAATTTTGGAGAGCTATAGATAAAAGTAGCTGGTTTTAGAAAAGTGACACAGCACACAAAATAATTGTATCCCAAAAGACTAAATTTAAGTGATTGCTGCAAGAGATTTAAAGGTTTCAGGAGTTCCAGCTTCCAAAACACTCTTTCTATAGTAACTTTAGTTTTTTGACACTAATATTGATAAGCATGTTAGTGAAGAAATATTTTCAATCTAAGCTCAATAAAAGTGGATATAAATCAATGTGTATACTTTGCTAAATTTGGCATATTAAATCACTTTTGGATTTAGAAAGTTGGATTTAAATCTCTCAACTTCAGAGAAACTTTCCTCATACCTTTAAATGTATGATATCATGAAAATAAATAATAAGATATAAGTAAATAAAAATAAAACCATTTTTTTCCTGCTCTAATAAATGACAATGCTCTTATAATACACAGAAAATTGTTTGAATGATCTTCAGAGCTTTGACATTCAGTAGAAAAATTTTATATTAGATTCCAGAGTAGTTGCCAGTAAGGAAAAGAACAAAAGGAAGAAAACTGAAGGGCTATTCCAAATAGCACAGAAAAGAGGAATAATGCAAACTAATGAGACAGGACAGTATTCCTGAAAGGCAGTTAAAAAGATGTATGAAAAGTCTTGAAAAACATACATATCTACTAATCTAGCAGTTTCACTTTTGGAAATGGAAACTTTTTCCTAAAAAGTAAACAATTGGGGAAAAAAATCTAAGATTTATATATGAACTCATTATATGTAATAGAAAAAATTAAAAATAATTCAAATGCTCAAGAATAGATGATCACTTAATTAAATTATGGTAATATGTATAAAAATTTAATGTCAAGAGAAATAAGTATTATCAAATGTTAGGTATAAAATTCAATAAAATCAGTAGACAAAAATATGAAAAAGCTGTATATGTGTGTTTCTGCACATATGTGTATACATGTGTGTCAGCTATACTACAACATGTCTGTGTGGTAGATTTATGAGGTTTCTTTTTTTTCTGTATACTCCATGAGAAACCATGAATTTATTTTATATACATATTATATTTAAAATTGATTATCCAAACATAAAATATCTTCTTATTTCTAGCATTAATATAGAGCTGCATGGCCTGTGAGTTAATATTTATCAAGTAGTTACTATGCACCAGGCAGTGTGTGGAGGCTTTCTACATGAAAGTATTCTGCATATATATTATGTATGCTTTTTTTGTAGTAGTGATACTTTTTTCTCAGTATCCAAATGCTTATGTTACAAAATACTCTCATCATTTACCTTATCTATTTTAATCCTGAAAATATTTCTAAAAATAAATATTATCCCTTCTTGACAGAAAGTTCATTAAGTTTTACAGTATACTAATATTTCTAACCTTCAGAAAATAATAAAATACAGATAGAACTATCTTAACTACACAAATATAGAAACTGAAGTTTAGAAAGTTTTAAAAATTGTCCAGGGCCACTCATCTCTAATTGTTATCAGGAATTAAGTCAAGATCTCTCCAACTTTAAATACGATTATCAATTTTTTTGCAGAGAAAAAATAAGGCAAGTAGAGGTAGCAAGAAACCCATGATCACACTATGATTCATAGGATGCAAACCAAGGTAATCTGACTTTATGTTATCTGGAGGCTGAGTCACTGCTACTCTGGCCCTTTATGAACGAAGATAAGAGTAAAGAGACCCAGAACAACTTTCTCCTGTTAAACCGAACTGTTCTTTGATTCTCAATGCCTTACCACCCAATCCCCAATCTCTCTGAATCTAAGAGACAGGTTTGGATGGTCAAACAGACCCCTGGCAAATGCAGTTTTATTATTACTAGTCAAGTGTCCTAAACATTCTGAATCCCATTTTCCTCCTTTGTAAAATGACACTGACTTCATAGAAGTGGAAGAATGTAGAAATGTGCAATAAAGCATAGTGTCTGGCACAGAGGAAAAAACTAATAAAATTATTTTCTTATTGCACATTCTCTTTGTCTGCACAAACATTTCTTCCTGTCTCCATTTCTGAGTCCTGCTTTTCCTTCAATGCTCTGCTTAATTTTTTTTCCTGCAGAAAATGTTATTTCTATATTCTGGAAGAGATCTCCTCCACTGCTGAATTCTTGAAGTAATTTCCTCCATCCCTTTATGGCAACCATAACAGTTTTACATTTTATCAGAGCCATATTGGTGCATGCCTTACTCTCCTACTTGGCTATATGCTCCTCAGGAAAATTCAGTTTTGTTCAAAATTCATGCAACACCTCTTAAGGGTCAGAATTCATATAAGTCGTTGGAGATTCAAAGTAAAAAGGATCCCTGCCATGAAATTTCTCACAGCATTAGTGGGAACAAACCATTGATCTACTACTATGCAGATGAAGAAAGAAATGAATTAATTCATTATTTAACTTATTTATTGTCATGAGCTTTACATATTTTATCAACCAACTGTTAAGTACTCATACAAAACTTTTGAAGTATATATATATACGTAAATTTATTTTGAGTAATAAATATACATATATATGAGCATATGCATATTTATGTATAATAAATAACACAAATTTCTACAGGAACTTCATCCAATAACTGGTTTATGTAGTTTCATCTACTTTGAAGGGAGGCAAGAAGAAACAGAAATTACCTGTTATTTCTAACAAGATTTTCATTGTTGACACCTTAAAACCTAGTTATAGACCCTTTGAATAGTGACTGGATTTGGGCTTTGGACAAATCTGCATCAAAATTATGGCTCTACCTTCTATATATGTTCCCTGGGATAATAAATCAGTAACATTAACCACAACCCCAATCACAATCAAAACCAGTAAGCTACCAATTACCAGGTGTCTAACATACCAGGCATTATGTTAAGCATTACTGAAACCAAACAGGACACTGTGGGGCTCCTGGGCATGGAAGCCTTTCTGTGTCCCCTGTTTCTTCTTGCTAAGGAATATACCCCAGTGTCCATGACATTTCCTGAGTTCCAAAGGACAGATCTGAACAGTTGTTAATCAGGGAAGGGAGGGGATGAAGAGACGAGGGAGGAGCAGTCAAGAAACAATAGTACAACTTTGGGGTAGGGTCCTGGTTCTGCCTCAAGGGATACACAAAACAATATCTTTAAGCTCTCTGCAGAACTACAACCTCACCAAAAGGAAGATGTTCCAGAGAGAAGGTCACAGTTTGATAACCTCAAGAAGTCACAAGCCTGCTGTGTCCCCCTTTGCCTGGCAAAGCAATAAATCTATTATTTTCTTCTTCACCCAAAACTCTGTCTCCAAGATTCGATTAGGCCCCAGTGTACAGAAGTCAAGTTTTTGGCATCATTACTACATATTATTTCATTTAGTCTTCATTAAAACTTTGAAATAAGTATTATAAAGCTATATAGACAAAAGAAAACCCAGGGAACCAAAGTAATTGGATTCAGTACCACATCTTTCTTACTTTAATGATCAGGAACTTAACTAGAAGCAACATGGTGCTTCCTGTTTGCATTCAGTTGCCTTATTAATAAAAAAATATATATATTATGGGACTTCCCTGGTGGTGCAGTGGTTAAGAATCTGCCTGCCAATGCAGGGGACACAGGTTTGAGCCCTGGTCTGGGAAGATCCCACATTCCGTGGAGCAACTAAGCCCGTGCACCACAACTACTGAGCCTGCAAGTCACAACTACTGAAGCCCTCATGCCTAGAGCCCGTGTTCCACAATAAGAGAAACGACTGCAATGAGAAGCCTGTGCACCACACGGAAGAGTAGTCCCCGCTCGCCACAACTAGAGAAAGCCCACACGCAGCAACAAAGACACAACACAGACAAAAATAAATAAATAAAATAAATTAATTTTAAAAAAGTAATTATATTTAACAGGGTTGTTGAAATGATTAAAGTATGTCAAATCATATAAAAGGTCTGGCATACCTGACTGATGTTCAATAAACTAGTGGTAAAATAACCAAGAATATATAGCAATATATAATGTGAGTGCTGGAATCAAGTCTTGTGATTTAGACTTACCTTTCCAGGCTGCCAAAAAATAAACTAGCCAACTGGAAGATTCAGTGAGTTACAAAGATCTCAAACAACCAGTTGATGGCAAAACTTGTAGAAGTTTAATTTCATCATAGCTTGGACCTTGCAGTAGTAAAATACTGTGAAAAACAGAATGAGATTAAGAGTTGAAAGAGATAACAATATTGTAAGAGATGAACCTCTGAAGAATTATGGAAAATTATATATATTAAGCATTGAGACAAAAATACAACTTAATAATTCTCCTTTGGCATATAAAAGTTTGACCATTCTCTTTTCCACTGAGAATGAAAAAAAAAACCACACAAAATTGCAGTTAAATTGAGCAAGAACTCTAGATAAATGTGAAAGGCTGTTTTGCTGAAAATTAGAGTAGGTTAGTAGGGGAGGTCTGAGAAACACTCTCTCTTAAGGCTATAAAAATCAAATGGATAATGATCTCTTTGAGACGAATTAGGCTCAGTACTATCTATGCAGTGGAATAAATATGAAGCCATCTGGATCTCAATATTTAGTGATTTGTATTCTGCCAATGTACAAAATTGTCTTAATCTTTGTATCTTATTATATTGAAAATTTGATATTTTGTATAATTAAGAGAAATCTTTCAAAAATTCAAGCATTTTAAATAAGCCACTCAGCTTTAAGATTCTCTCTAATACTGTTTCTGTTGAAATAACTCCTACAGTTGAAGACAAAATAATGGTTCCATTTTACTCTTTTAAATTCAGCAGTAAAAATGGTTTGTAATTATGGAGCACCTCTGTTCTGTGGAGCTTAATGTGTTTTGTGGACATTTCCTCATTAATCCTTCCACCTTTGTTTTAAGGTAGATATAATGGTAGTCATTATACAGATGGAGAACCTGAGGCTCAGAGAGGTTAATTGATTTGCCCAAGGTCACATAGCAAGTAAGTGATGAGGCTATGACTTCTGACTCAGCATCTAATGTCTTGCACACCAGGCCATTCAGATTTTCCCAATGGGGAGAAATAATCCATTCATTTTTATCAAAGTTCAACTCCAGGCTGCTAAATTCCTTGGGGCAAAGTTGCATAATGCAATTTCACACCACAGCATTGGCACACTGTCAGTTAACACAGAGGAGATCTCAAACTGAGCTGCAAGGTTATTAATAAAAATAGAGATGAGAAGAGGTCTAAAAATGGCTCTTTGAGATGCCTGAGTTTGTGCTGCTAAAAACTCACACCATCCTTCTCAACCAGGCTGCAGTATAGAAACCTGCAGACTCAGATGTAAAATTCTAATGATCATAAATGGTTTGAAAATATTTTTAAAGCAATAAAACAAACGTCTTAACTAGGTTATAGTAAAAGTGTTTTACAGGTGTGCCTCACTTATTTATGCATGTGTATTTTTATTGATTTGTCTCAAACATAAAACCTTCTCTATCTAGTCTTTGGTAAGCATTCATAAATAAGCACCCTCATCCAAACAAGACAAATAACCAGCACATTAAAAAGTTATCACTTCAAAACAACAGCAAAACATTATGTGAACCCACTATCTAATCTGCACAATAAATCTCTCCTTGTGTAAAACCTGAAGGAAGATATTCCGAAAACAAAGGTTGTCTGATTATTTGATATCCCAGTATCCTCTCTAAGTGAGCAGCACAGAATACCATTTTCTCAGTGGCTGAAGATGCAATAACACCATTCAGCATACTACTTGTACTGCTTACCCAAAATGGTAGGAATTCAGAGAAGTGCCAAAATGTAGCTTTCGTTATTCCAAATAAGTCTCAGAATGTTGTGAATTATTTTTCTCTCTGAAGCACAACCAACCAAAAACTGCAGAAATTCTTAGCTGATTTAATGTCCTATAGACACCGCAAAATGTTAGTGGAAGTAAAACAATAACAAAAATCCTTTCCCATAAAACAGTATTGACATTTAATTAGGGAATAGCCTCCTACTTGCAGTGGGTTGAAACTTTAATTCACCCCTGCAGACACTAAGGAACCGTCATTGCTGGCTTGTAAGGGGGTGGTACGCCAGAGCCTATGACATGGACTATTAGTGTCCCAAGACATATTTAGTTAAATCTCTCTTTGCAGGTCTGGATCCACCTGGCACTCAGTGTAAGGTCAATGATATTTATTCCCTATCTCTTCAGAGAAAGATGGAAATAAGCAAATCTTGCCCCTCAACAATTCCCTATCTGAAGAAGTAAACTCAATGAGGGTGAGAATCTTCCTGTTCACTAATGAATCCCAAAGCCTACAACAAAGATTTTCAATAGAAATTCATTAATTGAATAAATAAAATGAAAAGAATCAATTGTTAAAAACAAAGTCATGCTAATGACTCTGTGCACATACCTTAGAAAGTTATTTCCGTTCTTTCTACAAGTGGAATATATCATGCATATATGGTTTCTGGAAGAAAGTAGTCTCCAAACTTGTGCCAAATTGTGGTTTAATGTTTCTAAATTTCCTAATGGTGAAGAGTCAGACAGGCTGGATTTTAATCACAATTCTAACACTTAATAACTTTATAACCAACTGTACACAGGTTATTTAACCTCTCTGTGTCTCAGTTTCTTCTCTAAAATGAGAGTAATCATAAAGCCTAACTCATATGGTTACTGTGAGGATTAAATGAGTTAGTATATGTAGAACTCATGTCAAGTTCCGTGAAAAAATATTAAATGTTACATAAGTATGAATTATTATTAATTAGTAATAGAGATGGGCCTGCCTGTGGATCCTACTTCAAATGATGTTATCAAGTTATAATTACATCATAATTGCTAAGAATTTTTTTCTCCATAGAGAGTATGAATAGAACATTAGCCCCTCCATCGTTTAAAGCAGGTGTTTCTCCTTCTGGCCTCCCATATTCCCACAAAATAACAGCAAACAACAATTCTTACATGCATAAGAATTAAACTAATCTTTTAAATTCTGAATAATGTGTAAAATCTGAATCTTATGCAAAGCATCTCTTTGCCAAGTCACTGGGTTTCCTTGTTTCCTAAAAAATTGAGACATTACTTATTTGAAACAAAGAAAAATTAGGCTTGATCTCAAGAATGTGTCAACTGGGATTCTTGGCAAGTACACATATCAAAGTAACCTTAAGAATGTGTGCTCATCAGCACTAGGATATATCTTGTTACTTTTGGCTGTTGCTGTTGGGTCAAAAAGAGGACTTTGGTCTGGAATTCATATCCTTAACATAGTATCCCCCAGAGAGAGGCATTTACCTCCAGATTGGATTTTTTTTCTCTTACAACATCAGACAAAATTAGTTTCCCAGGGAAACCTCTGGCTTTTGGACCTGCTAGCCAGCCCACAAGATGAGAGGTGTGTATCAAAAAAACCTCTCAGGGCAGGGCCAATATTCCAGATTTTAAAAATCACAAATATCTTTCTTTCTCTTTTTTGTAACAGGTACCACAAAACAAAACAAAACAAAGAAAGGGAAGAAAAAGAAATAAAAGAAAATGAAACACCAAATAATTAAAATGACTATGGCAAGAAATGTCATATTTAACTGTCCAATAATGATGAAAATGTAATGGTCATTCCAACTTATTCTAGTATCTCCCCTTTGCTAGTTAGCAATTAAACAATGTCAGTATGAAACAATGTCAGTGACTTTCAAATGCACTCACAGCCTCCCTCACAACTGCTTCTTTCCTAATCTCAGAACTAAAATCACAATCCAGAAAGTCACACTCATAGTTGTTCTTAAATCCTCTCTTTCCATTACACTTCACATGTAATCCAATAGGTAATTCCATAGACTCTATGTATAGAATATATTATAAATTGGATCACTCCCCCTTCTTCGCTGTTACTTCCCTAGTCCAAATTCTACTTCAACAGCCTCCTAACTCACCTCTCTGCTTCTAGTCTCACCTCACTCCTTGGATATCAAAAGTGATCCTCCATCCATTAAAGCATGTCCAATGGTTTCCCTTCACATTTAAAATAAATATCAAACTCTTATTTTTGGGTACAAAGCCCAACATGCCCTAGCCCTGTCTACCTTTCCTACTACCACTACTATACTCTTGTTGACTTAAAACAAATAGACTGTCAGTTATTTCTCTAGCAAAAATGAATTTATTTAGGATCAGCCGAGAACTACAATTTAGTATCTGCAACCATGATGAGCCATGTTCAAGTCCCCATACAGCAAGGGAAGGAGAACTCTTTTATAGAGGGGAAAAGGAAGTTGGGTGGGGGGGGGCGGTGGTTGGCTGAGTTGTTGCCAGAAAGAAGAGGAGTCTTTCTCTCTGTTGGGCTCTGCTATCTTTGCAGAGCATGAAAGCTCCCTCTTCTGGTCTACTGACCCTATTTAATTGAGGTTTCTGGGTTTTTTGGTTTTTTTTTTTAAACTCTGCATCAGCCATGTAGATTTCCTTTGTGTTCTTTGAATAATCCTAAACTTATTCCTGTCCCAGGGATTTAGAATTTGTTGTTTTTCAACCAGAAATGTTCTTTTCTGAAATCTTCATGTGACTGGCTACCTCATTATTCTGGTTTCAGATCAAAGGTTACCTCCTTAGATTAGTTTTCTGATATGATCCACGCTAAAATAATCTCCACACACCCTATCTCTTGTTCTGCTTTATTTTCTCATATATTTATTTATAATATAAATTATTCTTCCACTTGAATATAGATCAGAATTTTGTCTGTGTTATTCACTACTCTACTACTAGGTCCTTGACAAACAGCATACATTTACTAAATATTTGTTGAAGGAGAAAATGGATGAAAAAATGAAATGAAGTAATAAATAATCAAAGAAAGGTAAGGATATAGTAAAGATCACCAGGTCTAAATCCCTTATTCTAGAGATGGGACAATAAAATAACTTGCTCAAAATAACAAAAATAATTACTATTATCTGTGTGTCTAAAATCCTGAACT
This sequence comes from Orcinus orca, assembly GCF_937001465.1. Taxonomy (NCBI): domain Eukaryota; kingdom Metazoa; phylum Chordata; class Mammalia; order Artiodactyla; family Delphinidae; genus Orcinus; species Orcinus orca. The sequence continues at coordinate 41,155,334 of NC_064576.1, read as the reverse complement.
GTTGGTATTCAGGTTATCACCATTTCCATTAGCCATACTGCCTTCCAAAGCCATAAATGTTGTGAGGGAACTGTAAAAGTCTACCAAGTAAATCATACACTTGCCATAAAAAAAGAAATAAAAAACTTACTGTAAATCAATTCATTGTTTTCAAAACCTAACCTGCCTTGGAAGCACAGTTTACATCCCGATATATCTATATCCTCCTCCTTACTATTCCAAATTTCACTGTCATCTTTCTCTGAATTCAGAACCTGTATATTTTTTGAGTACCTGAATATACAGCCAATAAGTGACAAAAATTAAGTAAAATATAGCATGACACATTAGCATAATTGTGATTAAAAAAAAGTGAAACAGGAGAGAAGGAAAGAGATTGGGAATGAGTTGTAGGGCCAATTTTAAATGAGATAAGCAAAAACCTGAAAGAGTTATTTGTGAAAAAACTTTTTGACATTTTCAATATTTTTAATAAAGAAAGAAATTTAATATTAGCTGTTATTCCTTCTATGGAATGCAATCTTTACTTATTTCTAAATAGAGAAATTTTCCTTTTCTCATATTTTACTGTAGAAAGTACACAAATTCAGAAAAATCTATTAGCCAAGTTAATGATTGAGTATTGGTAGATTTCCCCTGTTTTCTTCTAATTCACATGAGGTTTGAATTGCTAAAAATCAATTTTTTAATTTAACTTATTTTAGATTTGGTTTGACAACATCCTTTTCCTTCTTCTGAACACAGTCCCTGTCCCTCCCTGTTCAGTAAATTTCAAGTATTTTCTATATACTCTATGAAGCCTCATGAAATAGCTTAATGGCATGGAATGGTGAAAATGTAAGGATGAAGTGTGTTACAGGCTATTATGTTTATAAAATATAGTTAAAGATTAATCTAGCAGCCACAAATGTCTTTTAAAAATTGGCAGTCTAATGGTGAAGTAAACACAGACACATAATTTGAGGAAAAACTATTTTTTTTAATTTTAACTTTTCTTTTTTTTAAACTACAGCTATTTACAAAAAGCTATCTCATTCTGTCTTGCATTATATTCAGTATGCATCAGGATGATACTCCCAGGAGAATTTTCAGGATTATTCATCCTTTGAATAATGGCTTGTATGTGGGCTTCAAAGAAAGGCAGTAGGAGTGGGAAGAAAAACATTTTCATTTCCATAGGAATGTTCTGAACTTCCCAGGGGAAGCTGGGAAATGATTTTGTTGAACTGGCTGTCAAGTGTTGAGGACACTTGACAGCCAGTTAAGTGGCTCAGTGCATTCACAGTAAAAACTACTTTTCCTCCTCCCCATATCCTAGTTTTATGCATGAGAACAACTTGGTATTCAACTAATGCATAATCTTACTTATAGTACAGGGGATTCATTAACGGGTAATGCAGAGAATAAGTGATACAATGTCATCCACAGAAAAAGCAAAGTGCTCCCTTGTGGCAGGACAAGGTTTCATTCTGTCTGATCTGAATTGAAAGAGTTGTGAGCCCCTTCTCTGCTTAGAGAGTTTGGCTTTTCAACAGGAGCTGCTGAAGAAATGTAGAGTTTTGAAAAAAGCAAGTATATTTTGATCAGCATTAAATTCAGGGCACTAATCTTCTACTACTCCTTATCATGTGTCTGGCAATACCTCACTTGGCCAAAGAAAAGTGGGTTTAATTCAATGGGAAACAGATGGCTTGAGTGTGTAACCACAATGCACTTAAGTCAGTTTTATATGCTGACTCTTCCTTTGTTTTTACCTAAGGGTTTGCAAAAATTTAAAATATGAATCTAATGGCATGAGCATATATAGCACTATCATATTACACATAAATATTGAAACTGGATGGAGTCAACATAATAGAGCTGTTAGAATTCTTTCCCATATAATTAATATTAAATCTGAGCAACGAGAATACATCGTCTTTTGTGTTTTGTTTCTAGTTAAGATTTTTTTTTTTGATTTTTTATTTTTTTTTTAAATTTATTTATTTATGGCTGTGTTGGGTCTTCGTTTCTGTGTGAGGGCTTTCTCTAGTTGTGGCAAGCGGGGGCCACTCTTCATCGCGGTGCGCGGGCCTCTCACTATCGCTGCCTCTCTTGTTCTCTGAGGAGCGCAGGCTCCAGCCGCGCAGGCTCATGGGCCCAGTTGCTCCGCGGCATATGGGATCTTCCCAGACCAGGGCTCGAACCCGTGTCCCCTGCATTGGCAGGCAGATTCTCAACCACTGCGCCACCAGGGAAGCCCAGAATGGTTTTTTTTTTTTTTTTTTGGATGGGATCTAAAGTCTTTAACAAGTCTTATCACAATTCTCAGTGTTTTGTTTTTAATACTCTATTCATGCAGGTAATGGATGACATCTATAACAAAAGTTCTTTTTGTCATATATGTAGTTTTCTACTCTCAGGGATTTTCTTTTTTAAATGAATGCAAAAGTGTTTCTTGTAAAGAGTATAGATTCTGATCACTGAGAACTTTACCCACTGGTTCATTGATTGCATCACCCCCATCAGCATCCAGATATCAAAATTTATTCATTGAGTTTAAGAATGATTTTAGGGCTTCCCTGGTGGCGCAGTGGTTGAGAGTCTGCCTGCCGATGCAGGGGACGCGGATTCGTGCCGCGGTCCGGGAAAATTCCACATGCCGCGGAGCGGCTGGGCCCGTGAGCCATGGCCGCTGAGCCTGCGCATCCGGAGCCTGTGCTCCGCAACGGGAGAGGCCACAACAGTGAGAGGGCCGCGTACCGCAAGAAAAAAAAAAAAAGATTTTAATAATTTATTGAGTGTCTGCTATGTACCAAGACCTATGTTTAGTGTGGGAAATTCAGCATAAATAAGGCAGACAAGGAAACATTGTGGGGATTTTAAGAGAAGGAGATCTATGAAGATTGGTGTGAGAGGAATAAGAGAGACTACAAGGAGACCAGCAAAAAGCATCTTGTTTTGCACTTGGGTAGATGTGATTGATGGTGGATAGGTCCAGAGTAGTTGCAGTCGAGGTAAAGAATAGTGAAAGGACAGAAATGAAACTCACAGATTGGACAGAAAGAGAGGCAGAGGTCATACTTGTTGCTAACAAAATTTCTGGAAGCCAGATTATTTATTAAGATAGGTTAATTGGAGGGGAAACTAGTTGCAGGGGAATATGAGTTCAATAAGAGTTCAATTTTGGACTTTCTGTGATATGTTTGGCAAATAGAAAGGATCAGTGAAAAAAATAGCTATATGATTCTGATGCTCAATGTCAATGACTGTGTTCAGAATATACTATTTTTTCTGATTCATTGAGATGTATTTTTGTACTTGAAGTTATGAAAATGGATGAGGGTATTTTAAGAAGAATGACTAAAACCACAATATAGAAATTTTAAAGCCAAACCCAGAGGAACTTAAAATATAAGGATTAGGTAAAAGTGATAAAACTAGAAGTAGGGATCAAAAATGTAGCCAAAGAGGTAAGGAAATTAGAAAAGTGTGATATTTTTTCTTCTATAAGGAAATGCTTCAAAAGAAGTGTATCTATTTGTGTCCAATGATGTGAAGAAACCAAACAAATAAAATAAATAAATAATTGAGCCTGTGTTGAAATAAACAAGGAGATCTGAAAGGATAGAATTTTCTCTTTATAAACTGATGCACAGCAGGGATGACAGCCTCCGAAGAAACTACTTCAAAGAGATTAAACGGGGAAGGGGATTTGTAGGGCTTTTGCAGATGGAGCCATGCTAAGGACAAGTAGGGGTGATTCTGGGAAAATAAACTGCAAGGATTTAAACATTCTGACATGCAAGCTTTCAGCAAAATAGTACACGTGTTGGTGTGAGTAAAAACAAAATGACCCCTGCAGGTTTCTTGAGAAAGGTACAGGTTGTTATTTCTAGTAACCTTGCTTTAACTTGGGCTAGAGTGTTTTTTATTTTCACCTGGGGTAAATGGGGCTTGGGCAAAGCTTATAAGAATAGAAAGATCCAAGTGATTTCAGGACAATACAGTCTTTCAACTGAAATCTATTATTTGAATACATCAACATGGATGCCATTGTTAACAAAGCCAGATTGGAATATGTTGAGAAGTAAATTAAAGAAGAAAGGTCTTCCCTAGTGGCGCAGTGGTTGAGAGTCCGCCTGCCCATGCAGGGGACGCGGGTTCGTGACCCGGTCTGGGAATATCCCACATACTGTGGAGCGGCTGGACCCGTGAGCCATGGTCGCTGAGCCTGTGCGTCCAGAGCAAAAGAAGAGAAAGTTTTATTAGGAGTTTGGAAAACTCATTCGAGAAAGTCAACTCTAAATTAAAGATGAGAGAAAGGAATAGTTAGAGCTGTGTGCAGTGGATGGAAGAATGTGCAGAATTGAGTGATTATTTATGTATCAATTATTAGAATTTTTATTTATTATCAAGATATTGTTAATATATTATTTACCACTTTTATTATTTATGTATTGACGTGATAAACTAGAACATAGGAAATGAAGTGAAAAGATCCAGTGGAAAGGAAAATGTTGATGATAAAATATAGAAAATAATCAACAGTACAAGGTTCGGGAGATTAAGGAATAAAATCAAAACAACAGGTAAAGCATATAGACTTTGAAGGAACTTCTTTTGTCTAATTGCATCAGGATAGTGGAAAGTGACTTTAAATTTGGTGTTGAAAAGTTTAGAAAATCCCCACTTGTGACTTCTATTTTGTCTATGATGAAAACAAAAGTCCTCTGACAAGAGTGGGAATAAGGGAAGATGAAATATACAAGAAAGCTGAAAAAAATGATATTGTTATTCAGGAGAGTGGAAAGAAAAGCTGGCAAAAGAAATAGTAAAACTCATTAGAAATAATAATGCTCCAATAATTAATCACCATTCACTGTTATGGACTCAAATGTTCAGGAAATAGTATTATTCTTCCCAACTTTATTCAGCTGCTTGATTCAGCTATTGAAAATAGAGACGGCTGAATTCATCCATAGTTAGAAATTCGGCAAGAAAGTAAACATTTCCTTTTCACATAAGAATGTAAGTATCCAACAAAAGTAAGAAATCTCCTTTCAGAAAAGCAGGTAGTATGTACCTTGAGAGGGTGAGAATATAAATAAGAACATCAGGATGGACAAAAGTGAAAATACACACAAAAATAGAAGACAAGATGAGGTAAAAAAATGGAGGAGTAGCTGTACAGGATAGATAAAATAAGAAGAATGAAAAAAATTTCTTTTTTGAAAAATACAAGATAAAAAGGCAGAATTTTATATCCTTTCCCACAAAATTAGTACATCTTATGTAATTTTGCATAAAATTTAGTTGCAGATCTTAAGTTTTAATCAGAGATTGGCAAACTACAGCTCATGAGCAAAATCTAGCCTGTGGGCTGTATTCATAAATAAAGTTTTATTGGAACACATCGATGCCCAGCCATTTGCATATTATCTAGGGCTACTCTTGTGCTGCCAAGCTGAAGTTGAAAAGTTGCAACAAAAATCATATGGTCTGGGCTTCCCTGGTGGTGCAGTGGTTGAGAGTCCGCCTGCCGATGCAGGGGATACGGGTTCGTGCCCTAGTCTGGGAGGATCCCACATGCCGCGGAGCGGCTGGGCCCATGGGCCCGCTGAGCCTGCGCGTCCGGAGCCTGCGCGTCCGGAGCCTGTGCTCCACAACGGGAGAGGCCACAACAGTGAGAGGCCCGCGTACCGCAAAAAAAAAAAAAAAAAAAAAAAAAAATCATATGGTCCTCAATGCCTAAAATATTCACTAGCTGGAAATAGACACAAAAAGCTTACCAATATCTAAATAAAAGCGATGAGAATGCTACATTTAAACTTTATATTCTGAATAATAATTTTAAATGCAAAATTAATTCTTCAATCTCTTAAAACTCATTCAGTTAACAGATGTTTTTGAGCCCAGTGAAAGTACTGGGCTGTTTTTGAAACTCTGACTATCCAACAGTCACAAAGATGAGGGATGTGTTTGACCTTAACAAGTATAAATTTCAGTACAAAGGAAAATTAAACAAGTGCAATAGATAATTAGTCAGCATTAAATACTAAACAGAAAGTCAGAAATTTGTAGGAAGACAAGTTACTTTAGGTTGGTTTCAGAGATGCTTCCCCAGCACAAAGAAAAAGGAGATCCCAATATGTTAGAACACATTTCAGGCAGAGGGACTAGCTAAAGAAAAGGCTCTGGAGCTAAAAATTAGTTTGACATATTCAAGAAACAGGAAGCAGGTCTGTTCCCTGGAATTATCAGGCAGGTGGGAGAGTAGCTTTAGAACATGTTAGTCAGATAGATGAAAGTCAGTTCATGTTAACACCTTGTAAATTGGATAGCAGACTGAGTTTTATTTCAATTAAAATGGAAGAGCCCTGAATTATTAAAGTAAGTAAGTGAAATGATATGACTTAGTTTGAAGTGAATTACTCTGGCTGCTCTGCAGAGTTGTAAGGGGTTAGGTGGAGAAAAGATTGTAGGTACAAAGAGGAGAAGCTGGGAGACTAGTTAGAAAGCTACTGTAATTTTCAAAGCTGGTGTTGAAGGTGGTGTGGGTGTATATGGATGGTAGTGAAGATGGACAAAACTGAACTGATTCTAGGATTTTTTTTTTAAAGAAATAGATGCAATAGATTTTGTTGATGGAATGAAATAGGGATGAGAAATATAAGTGAACAAAAGATAACTTCTCTGGTTTTGACATGAGCAATTTAGTGGATATAAGAATAGAACCCCTTTTAGTACATTTAGTACATTTAGTACGAAGAAGGTAAAAATGTGGGGAGAAACCAAGGGTTCTCTTTTAACAATGTCAAGGGAGGTGACTTTATGTCCTAGTGGAAAAGTTACATAATTAATTTGTTATTTATCTATAGCTCTAAAAAGATCAGCATTAGATATAGTTTGTGATAGTTATATTGGGTTATGGGGGACTAGACGGACTAATCTCAATATTATACTAAGATAGAAAATAGAAGGGAGCAGAATGGAAACTACAACATTTAAGAGTCAAGAAAGAGGGACTTCCCTGGTGGCTCAGGGAAGAATCCACCTGCCAATGCAGGGGACACAGGTTCGATCCCTGGCCTGGGAAGATCCCACATGCCGTGGAGCAAATTAGCCCATGTACCACAACTACTGAGCCTGTGCTCTAGAGACCATGAGCCACAACTACTGAGTCTACATGCCACAGCTACTAACCCCCACACTCCTAGAGCCTGTGTTCCACAACAAGAGAAGCCACCGCAGTGAAAAACCTGCACATCGCAACGAAGAGTAGTCCCCGCTCACCGCAACTAGAGAAAGCCTGTGCACCACGACTAGAGAAAGCCTGCATGCAGCAATGAAGACCCAACACAGCCAGAAATAAATAAATATAAAATAGATAAATTTATTTCAAAAAGAATATATGGTACATAGATATAAAGAAATACCCCTCAGCCATAAAAAGATGAAATCTTGCCATTTGCAACTACATGGCAAGATTATAAGAGAGTATAATGCTAAGTGAAATAAGTCAAAGTAGAAGACATATAGAGTTTGATTTTATGATTATAAAAGCAAAATAAATAAATAAATAAATGAACAAACAAAAGCAAACAAACAAACAAAAAGTCAAGAAAGAGGTATAACACAAAATATGGGGTAGGAGTACAAGGGAGATGGCAGACAAAATGGTGAATATGGTGTGAAGGAAACCAGGAGAGTAAAGACTTAAATATAAGAGTCACTGTTTCTAATGTGTATATATAGTAGATAAATAATTAAAACATTTAATTTTGAATCTGGAAATATAGAGTTCTTTGATTTTGATGGAGTTGAGGGAATGGAAGACTGATGAGATTGAGGAGAGGGTGTGAAATGAGGACATGGATATAGTTTCTAGAATCAAACTTTTCAAGAACTTTTTAAAAATACCTAGGTACAAAGGGGTATTGTTGTAGGCAGAGAGAGGATACAGTGTCAAGGAGTATTGCTAATAGAGGAAATTCTAGGGTATGTTTTACTCCTATGTGAATAATCCAGTAGAGAGGTCTTGAAATATTGATACTGGGGTTAATTAAGGGAGGAACATTCTGGAAAAGAAGGGGGAGGAGGCTGATCTCTAAAGAAGCAGAGGAAGGGTTAACCTAAATGTATAGCTATGACTATGCATTATAAAAAGAAGGGAAGTACAGATATGAATAAGGATGTGCAGATGTTGATACATTTTTGGTAGGCACATGAAGTGGTTCCTGCCAGATTACTTCTATTTTCTCCATAATAGATGAGATTATGTCATCAGTTGAGATTTTCTGGCACTTTAGCATATTCCTGTCCTCTGTAATGCTCATGCCATAACCCCAGAAATTGCATTTCCCAGGCTTCCTTGCCATTGAAGTTTGGGGATGTGTTGCCAGTATGAAGCCCCAAGTGCTGTCAAGAAAAACAGGAAGCAGTGGGGCTTTTGAAAGGGTAGAACATAAACTTGGGTTCCTGTGGCAACTGTATCAGGGAAGTGCCTGCTTCTTCAGGGCGGTGACAGTTTCCTAAAGTTACTGACTTCCAGATAACACTACCTTCCCTCCTCATGTATTTCAGTCCTTCCAACAATTTTGCAACCTAAGTCCCAGTCTTTTCTGCTTCTAGTATCTAGAGTGGTAGCTTCTGTTTTATTGCCTGGATCCTGATATCAGTGAGTGAATTCTGAGGAAGAGAATATAGGAAAGAGTCATAGTCAGAAGGCTGGCACGTGATGCATATAAAAGCAACTCTTTAATGATTGCAATAAGACAAAATTGCAGACCTCCAGCTACTTAGCCCCTTTCATCTTGCCTCTGCTATAGTGTGTGGTTCATTAAGCAACTCCAGAGAAACACCCAAGGATCATGGAACCTAATTTTAAAATCCCCAATAGATGCTTTACTATTCTTTAAGATGTTAGCAACAGTGTTTACTCAGCCAAAATCTGACCCCTGTTAATGGCAGAACTTCTTAATTTATTAGGCCATTTTATTCTTTAAGCAAATTTATTTTTTTAATAAACTCTTAAATACACCATTCTATTCTATGACTGTAACTTCTTTCCCTTGGTCTAAGTGTTTGCTTTGTGACCATTCTGAAAAGAAAAAAAAAGAAAGTCTCAATAACAACCCTGTAAATATTTTAAGATCTCTATTACGAGAACTCTCCAGTTTTTTTTCATCTTCAGTATAAAATCCCCCACCCTGACCCCAGTCTCTCCTTGTAGATAATGATACTGAATCTATTCAATATCCATGCTCCTGTCTTCTGGACCTAATCAGGTTGCTTAATACCTCTCTTAAGTTCTGGCAGCTAGAATTATATAAATACAGTATGAGTGGCCTAGAAAAAAAATTGGACAATTGCTTCCCTTGCATTTAACTTCACATCAGCATTAATAGCAAACTTAACAGCACTGATAAATATTTCAGTAACAGTCAATTAAAATAGTTAAGACTTTGTTTTTGCCATTTCATGTGGTATGTTTGGCTATGTCATCTCTACTTTATAAATTTAGTTTTTAGACTTAAATTCAAGGCTTTATATCCATGCTTATTTAACTTTGCTTCATTAAATTTGGCTTAATGCCAGATCTTTTCTTGGATGCCCCTTCAGTCATGCATTGCATTCACTATATCGTGGCATCTATTATATCAGTTGGCAGATTTTATCATGACAGTATTATTACTTTCATTTAAGTCAATGTCTAAACTATTTATGGATGATTACTACAGGATGACATCGAAAACTTGAAATTTACATTGTTCAGACATCAGTGCACTATTTAGGACATCAGAATTGAGACCATGCAGAATAGAAAATCCAAAAGATGGAGACATGTGGGGAAAAAATATAGGCTGAGACCAAAGATGATAGTCTAAAGAATCACACAAGTAAGGAAGGTACTGTATTATTTGCTAGCCCTCCCATAACAAGAACCACAGATTGGGGGTGGGGGGGGAGGGGTTGGGCGTAAACAGCAACAATTTATTTTCTCACAGGTTGGAGGCTGGAAATCCAAGATCAAGGTGCCAGCAGGGTTAATTCCCTCTGAGGCCCTCTCTCCTGGGCTTGCAGGTGACCACCCTCTTGCTGACTCTTCACAGTCTTTCCACAGACTATGTGATTTTTTAAGGAGATCGCCAGTTAATTGCTCAATGGCACTTCAAACTCAATATATTTAAAGTTCAACTCATTTTCTGCTCACGTTCATACCTGTTATTCTTCCTGTGTTACTTCTTCTGATTGATGGGTCAGTCATATACCTAAGGGCTCAGGTTAGGGGAGCCATTGGGAAACCATTACCCCAATGGTTTTCCACACTCACTGCTATTAGGATAAATTCAGACTACTTACTATGGTGTCACAAGGCCATATACATGACCTGGCCTTTCATCTTGGACATTATCTCCTATTACGTTCCCTTCTTTTACTATATTTCATGTACACTGGGCATCTGCTCATCCTTAGAAAAGTACACCAAACTATTCTCAATCTCAGGATATTTGATTTCCCCTTGACCTCTTCTTAGAACGTTATTCAACAAGATTTTCAGATGACTTACTCATTCTCAACATTCCGGTCTTATCTTAAATGTTTCTCATTGGTAAGGTCTCAGCTCAAATGTCACCTCCATAAAGGATTTTTTCTTGACTACAATATCCAAATTAGGTCCCCTAGTGTCATCACCATTTGTCACTCTCTGTCCTATCACCTGCTTTTTTTTCTTCACCTATTGTAACATGCATTATTCTTAAAATTTATTATATAGTTCAACACGACCATTCTACTTATATTACAAAAAATATTTAAACTATTTAAAACAATTTTAAACATGTGGTCTGATAGCATGAACATTTTTTTAATAAACTATAATTATTAAACTTAATAGTAGGGCATTAAATTATAATTATTAACTTCTCAAACTGTATAGACTCAAAAGAGCATTAAATCCATTTCACATAATACTTTGCATGATTTAAAACATTGAAAGGGGAAAACAAATAATATGGTAATAGTACTTGATGTACAAGTGGGTCTTTCTACTTTATTGATCCAGTGCATGAACAAGAGTCATATTTGTTTTGTTTACTTCTGTTAAATGAAAGCAGGAAGTGTAAGAGCCATATATATCATAGTTCCTAATATAATGGACTGTGGCTGTCTAGCATAACTGGACCATTGTGTTTGCCTCATAACAAAGTACTGGAGGGTTCATTCAAAAACTACATAAGCCAGGTGGCATACTAATTTCCATGTCAGTATATCATTGGCTACACAGTAATAGAATCTTAAGGCAGATAGTGTTTTGAAAAATAATTACACATGGGAAGTCTCTTATCTGGGAGAAAGAATGTTTAGAACATATCTATTTCTATAATGTAAAAGAGTCTTAAATATGAACCCTAATGTTAGAGTAAACTGAGATATCATCCAGGTCAATTATTTTACCAAATTACAGAATTCTATCACAAAATTCTGAAAAGTGACTATGTATGACACTTTTAACCAGTTACTGGAAATGTGCAAAATTTAGTCAGCAAATCAACAGTGTGCTCAAAATAGATAATGTTGCAATATGTAGTTATTATTTTCTCAGAATTGGAAACAATTTATAATAGTTGATTTGTGCATGTACCATGAAATATCTATAGTATATCCATATGTGTTCTTATAAACTATAAAGCAAAATATACCCTAGTAAGTATGCATAAGAGTAATTTTATGCCATATGATATGCACTTGTTTATTATACAACATAATATAATGATGTTTCACTATCCTCCATGTATGTGTCACCAGCATTATGGCTGGGAAATTTCAGTAACTGTGGGAAATTGCTGTAATGTGAGAGATGCTACAGTAGCTTTAACCTTGTTTCCATGTAAAAGATCAAATTAATTAGTCTTACATTAGAAAACACTATTGTAAAATTATTCCAGAAAAAAATATAGGATTTTTTTTACCAATGAATTCAATCTGTTCTGTTTGAAAGTGATGTGAAATCTTTTTTTTTTTTTTTTTTTGCGGTACGCGGGCCTCTCACTGTTGTTGCCTCTCCCGTTGCGGAGCACAGGCTCTGGACGCGCAGGCTCAGCGGCCATGGCGCACGGCCCAGCCGTTCCGCGGCATGTGGGATCTTCCCGGACTGGGGATTAACCCGCGTCCCCTGCATCGGCAGGCGGACTCTGAACCACTGCGCCACCGGGGAAGCCCGATGTGAAATCTTTGATGTGGCACAGCTTCTTAACAGATAATCTATCAGGGAGCAGGATATGAATACATAGAATTTTAATCATATTTTCTAACTGCTACTTTAGTTTTTTTGTTTTTTTTTTTGTTGTTATTTTAACTTTTTATTTTATATTGGAGTATAGTTGATTAACAATGTTGTGTTAGTTTCAGGTGTACAGCAAAGTGATTCAGTTATACATATGCATGTGTGTATTCTTTTTCAAATTTGTTTCCTGTTTAGGTTGTTACATAATATTGAGCAGAGCTCCCTGCACTATACAGTAGGTCCTTGTTGGTTATCCATTTAAAATATAGCGGTGTGTACATGTCAGTCCCAAACTCCCTAACTATCCCTTCCACCCACCCTTCCCCCCAGTAACCATAAGTTCGTTCTCTAAGTCCGTGAGTCTGTTTGCATTTCATAAATAGGTTCATTTGTATCAGTTTTTTTTTTTAGATTTTGCATATAAGATCTATCATATGATATTTTACTTTCTCTGTCTGACTGACTTCACTCAGTATGACAATCTCTAGGTCCATCCATGTTGCTGCATATAGCATTATTTCATTCTTTTTAATGGCTAATACTCCACTGTATATATGTAACACATCTTCTTTATCCATTCCTCTGTTGATGTACCTTTAGTTTTCTTCCATGCCTTGGCTATTGTAAGCAGTGCTTCAGTGAACATTGGGGTCCATATATTCTTTTGGACCACGTTTTTCTCCAGATATATGCCTGGGAGTGGGATTGCAGGATTGTATGGTAGCTCTATTTGTAGTTTTTTAAGGAAACTCCATAAAGATCCCCATGCCAATTTACATTTCCACTGACAGTATAGGAAGGTTACCTTTTCTCCACACCATCTCCAGCATTAGTTGTTTGTGGATCTTTTGATGATAGCCATTCTGACTGATATGAGGTGATATCTCAATGTAGTTTTGATTTGTATTTCTATAATAATTAGTGATGTTGAACATCTTTTCATGTGCCTCTTGCCCATCTCGATGTCTCCTTTGGAGAAATGTCTATTTAGGTCTTTGCCCATTTTTTGATTGGGTTGTTTGTTTTGATGATATTAAGCCATATGAGCTGTTTGTAAATTTTGGAGACTAATTCCTTGTTGGTCACATCATTTGTAAATATTGTCTCCCACTCTGTGTGTTGAATTTTCATTTTGTTTATGGTTTCCTTGGCTGTGCAAAAGCTTTTTAGTTTAATTAGGACCCATTTGTTTATTTTTGTTTTTATTCCATTACTCTGGGAGGCAGAAAAAGATATTGCTACAATTTATGTCAGAGAGAGTTCTGTCAATGATTTCCTCTAAGAGTTTTATGGTGTCTGGCCTTACATTTAGGTCTTTAATCCATTATGTGCTTATTTTTGTGTATGGAGTTAAAAACTGTTCTAATTTCATTTGTTTACATGCAGCTGTCCAGTTTTCCCAGCACCATTTATTGAAGAGACTGTCTTTCCACCATTGTATGTTCTTGCCTCCTTTGTCATAGATTAATTGACCATAGGTGCATGGGTTTATTTCTGGGCTTTCTATCCTGTTCCATTGATCTATAGTTTTATTTCTGTGCCAGTACTGTAATGTTTTGATGACTATAGCTTTGTAGTATAGTCTGAAGTCAGGGAACCTGATTCCTCCAGCTCCACTTTACTTTCTCAAGATTTCTTTGGCTATTCAGTGTTTTTTGTGTCTCTGTATAAATTTTAAGATTTTTTTACTCTAGTTCTGTGAAAAATGCCATTGGTAATTTGATAGAGATTGTATTGAATCTACAGATTACCTTGGGTAGTAGAGTCATTTTGACAATATTTATTCTTCCAATCCAAGAACATGGTGTATCTTTCCATCTGTTTGGATCGTCCTTGATTTCTTTCATCAGCTTCTTATAGTTTTCAGAGTACAGGTTTTTTTTCTCCTCAGGTAGGTTTATTCCTAGGTATCTTGTTCTTTTTGATGACATGGTAAATGGGATGGTTTCTTGAATTCTTTTTCTGAACTTCCATTGCTAGTGTGTAGAAATGCAAGATTCCTGTGTATTAATTTTGTAACCTCTAACTTTACCAAATTCATTGATGAGCTCTAGTAGTTTTCTGGTAGTACTTTGGATTTTCTATATATAGTACCATGTCATCCGTAAACTGGCAGTTTAATTTGGTGATATAGTGTATCACACTGATTGATTTGCAGATATTGAAAAATCCTTGCATCCCTGGGATAAATCCCACTTGATCATGGTGTATGATCCTTTCAGTATATTGTTGCATTCAGATTACTAGTGTTTTTTGAGGGTTTTTGTGTCTATGTTCATCAGTGATATTGGTCTGTAGTTTTCTTTTCTTTTTTTTTTTTTAACATCTTTATTGGAGTATAATTGCTTTACAATGGTGTGTTAGTTTCCACTTTACAACAAAGTGAATCAGTTATACATATACATATGTTCCCATATCTCTTCCCTCTTGCATCTCCCTCCCTCCCACCCTCCCTATCCCACCCCTCTTTGCCTGGTTTGGTATCAGGGTGATGGTGGTCTTATGGAATGAGTTTGGGAGTGTTCCTTCCTCTACAGTTTTTTGGAAGAGTTTGAGAAGGATGTATGTTAGGTCTTCTCTAAATGTTTGATGGAATTCATTTGTGAAGCCATCAGGTCCTGGACTTTTGTTTATTGGAAGTTTTTAAATCACTCTTTCAATTTCAGTGTTTGTGATTGGTCTGTTCATATTTTCTATTTCTTCCTGGTTCAGTCTTCGGAAATTGTACCTTTCTAAGAACTGGTCCATTTATTCCAGGTGGTCCATTTTATTGTCATACAGTTGCTTGTAGTACTCTCTTATGATCCTTTGTATTTCTGTGGCTTCAGTTGTAACTTCTCATTTTTCATTTCTATTTTTATTGATTTGAGTCCTCTCCCTTTTTTTCTTGATGAGTCTGGCTAAAGATTTATCAATTTTCTTTATCCTTTCAAAGAAACAACTTTTAGTTTCATTAATCTTTGCTATTGTTCTCTTCAACTCTATTTGATTTATTTCTGCTCTGATCTTTATGATTTCTTTCCTTCTACTAACTTTGGGGGATTTTTTGTTCTCCTTTCTATAGTTGCTTTAGATGTAAGGTTAGGTTTTTTATTTGAGATTTTTCTTGTTTCTTGAGGTAAGATTGTATTGCTACATATTTCCCTCTCAGAAATGCTGTTACTACATCCCATGGGTTTTGGATTGTTGTGCTTTCATTTTCATTTGTCTCTAGGTATTTTTTGATTTCCTCTTTGATTTCTTCAGTTATCCACTGGTTGTTTAATAACATATTAATTAGCTTCCACGTGTTCATGTCTTTTACAGTTTTTTTTCTTGTAGTTTATTTCTAATCTCATAGTGTTGCAGTCAGAAAAGATGCTTGATATGATTTCAGAATCCTTAAATTTACTGAGCCTCACTTTGTGGTCCAGCATGTGGTCAATCCTGGATAATGTTCCTTGTGCATGTGAGAAGAATGTGTATTCCACTACTTTTGGATGGAATGCTCTCTATATATCAATTAAGGCCATCTGGTCTAATGTGTCATTTAAGGTCTGAGTTTCCTTATTGATTTTCTGTCAGGATGATTTGTCCACTGGTGAAAGTGGGGTGTTAAAGTCTCCCACTATTATTTTGTTACTGTCAATTTCTCCCTTTATGGCTGTTAGTATTTGCCTTATATATTGAAGTGCTCCTATGATGGGTGCATATATATTTACAATTGTTATATCTTCTTCTTGGATTGATCCCTTGATTATTATGTAGTGTCCTTCCTTGTCTCTTGTAACATTCTTTATTTTAAAGATTATTTTGTCTAAAATAAGTATTGCTACTCCAGCTTTCTTTTGGTTTCTATTTACATAGAATACCTTCTTCCATTCCCGCTACTTTACTTTTCTTCATTTTTTCAGGGTGAGTAAAAATGCTTGTGTGAAATAATCATACTTATAGATTTGTTTGTCTCAGCAAGTAGAAATTCACAGAAGGATCTTGTTCATAATTTGCATTTAAAAATTGTACTATTTATTTTGATATTTGCATACATATTTTCCAGCTTTTGTGAGCCAATTTTAAGCAACTGATCATTGAGAATGTAAAGCAACATTATAGAAAACCACCCAAAAGAAACTTATCAAATATATTCAATAATATGAAATGACATGAAAATGCTTTAGCTGAAATGAAACACTTCTTGTTACTAGTAATCCACAGAGTCTTTTTATCTCATGCACAACCTTTAAGAATGCATCAGTTACTAAGATCATATTAAGGTCTCTGGGAGCCATACATTACCTTTAGTTGCAAGTTTAAAAATATCTCTGAATAAAGTCATTTAAATATTTTCTCTACTTTTTTCTAAAATATCTTGATTAACATTTGATAGACCAATGGCTAACCAATGATCCTTAGATGAAGATGAGATGAGATTCAAGATGGGTCAAGACTTGAGTTTCTAATGCACCTGCAAGGTGTCATAAGCACAATGATTTCTTGAGTACTTTATCAATGTTACTAATAAATCATACTTGATACTGCATAATCTAACTTGCCTAATCTTACACTGCAACCTGATGATCCATATTAAAAGGACACATGGTAAAGCATAATTTATTAGATTGGATTTATGTAGAAGATAAATTGTGGAAGGTGTTAAATAATTGTTCAAATTTTCTCATCAAAATTCCAGCTATCAGGATAATAATTTAAAAATTACATTGGTGTTGAATTTCCATATCCTTAAACTATAAATAAATTGTCAGTGGCTTATATGGTATGCCACATATACCAGATGTTCCAAAATTTTATAAAAGTGAGGTGGAGTCATTTTTTTAGATTCAGCAAGCATTTACTAAATACTTTCTAATAGGAAGGTTCTAAGGGACAAACATGAAATTTCCTCGAACTTGAGGAAATAAAATTAAAATAGTACTATTTATATTAAAAATATAATGAAAAAAATTAACCATTGATTTTAGACAGCTTGATGGTGAAATTCTGATCCTATGGATTAGGAACAAAGTGTAAATTGCCACTACTAATCATGGTTTTCTATACAGTAGAAAGAACAAGTGCTAGTAAAATTGGGGAAATTTTAGTTTTAGACTTAAAATTATTTCATTTATATAGTTATTTCTGAAAATCATCCTACAAGATACAAAACAGAGCAATGTCTCATTTTTATTTCATTTTTTAGAAGATTGAGGCTCATGAAGATTAAATGGCTTATTACAAATCAGAGTTAGTGACAGAGTCCTGACAAATGTCCCCATTCTTTTTTCATAATGATTCTATAACAGAGAAAATAAGGAGAGAGAATTGAAACCTTCATGGGGATCTGGATCATTTGGATAAAAAGGCATAGTCAGTAGTATAATGCAATTTATATTTGAGAAAATGAAAAAAGAATTTTTTCAGTAGCTCAAGCCCAACACATTCTAGTAGTGATTAAGCACATACAGAGAATGAATTGTGTGCCAGCAATTCCCTTGAGTCAGGTGTGTCCTAGGAGAACATAATGGAACCTTGAAGTGACAAAATATTCCTATTTATTATAAGGTAGAAATGTTTAAGGAAGAATGGAAAAAAAACTGTCTTATATAATATTAAATTATTTAGAATAAAATGAACAAACCAAAAAAACAAATAAATACCTTTGATTTAATATGTATGATGAAAGAAAAATGCATTATGTAATTTCTATTTCATATGAATTGCTCTAAAAATGAGAAACACTTATTACATTCATTAAAGATCATTATTAGAATTATTCTTATTACTCATATTTTCAAGCATCAGAACACTTTTTTGAAACAATATTTAGTAGATCAAAACTTCAAACCAAAGATTTATGCACAGACCTACAAACACTGAATTGTACACAAGTTATTGAATGGATTTCAAGTTAAGTCATAAAATAAATAGATTTCAATATGTGTAACAAAGCATATTTTTGCAAAATTCTTGTCTGGCATGTGCTACTGCAAAGTTTCCCAGACCTTTTTTCTAAATTATTTCTCACCTAAAATAACTTTTAATATATTTTTCCTAACTGTTCCCTCCAATGAAATTTTAATATTACAGAGAGACTGTATATCTGTTTATGTACTGTGGCCTTCAGGAAGACCATAAATCCCAATAAAGCCAAGCCCCCTCAAAAAACAATTTTCTTTCCCTTGTTGTAATACTTTCCAGATTGATTATGCATGTGATACAGTAATCAGTTTTAAAAGTACAGAAATTCTAAAAAATTAATCTGGTTGATTATATAAATGCATCATCACTCTTTTGAAATTCATAAATGCCTGGCTAGCTCTTATCAAACACTTGGTAGTCAATTCATCATAGTCTGAAGAGTCATCATGTCATACTTTTAATATACAATTGTAATTTTTCCCAATTCTAAAATATGAGATATATGTATTCCATCCATAAATACTACTGTTCTTTACTGAAATGTATCACTGTTACTCTAGAAACATAAGAATGCATAGAAAGTGTACATATCAAAGTCAAATTTTCATATAGAAAACAGAAAAAAATTATTGTTTTACCATCAGTTCAAGAGAAAACATGTGCAACTAATGGAATTATTTTCTCCTGAGCTTATTTTCTATATGTAAACATGTCCTTATTTCTGCGTTTGAAAGGTAAGTTAAAGAAAATTATGTATAAATTCATAATTTATGTGACCATTAATGTTATTTTACATGTATTTATATGCTAATAGAGAAAATACAAACTACACAAAAAAAATCTAAGATGAAGAGTAACACATAATTAATTCTTAAAAATAAAAACCACACACACAGTTGTACTTAGAGATGCCAGTGTCTTTCTGCTCTCCTCTGCCATCAACTTCTTGCAATCAGAACCTCATATTTTTTAATTCCAAAAAACAATGATACATTCACATGAGATTTCTCTCATGTTGAGCCCTCCGCATGTCCCTTTATAGCACATTTCCTTCTTGTCTCACAGTGGTTCAAGATGTAAAACTTAGGTAAGAAGGGAAGACATGGTGTAGCTGCAAGTGACATGATAGATGCGTTGTTCTTGAAAGATTACTATTTCATTAACTAAAGTTTATATAATTGTACAATTGCCTATGATTTAAATGTCTTCACACCTTGTGTTGAAATCATATATAATGTTTGCTTCTGGTGCTTAATAAGACAAGAAACACGCACACGGACATCCCTTTACGTGTACACCACCAAACACATACAAGGAAAATGCTAAATAGTAAAGAATTTGCCTATTCCTAGAACTTCATAATTAACTTTATTTAAGTTTATTCCTAGAACTCCATGAGTAACTTTATTCCTAGAACTTCATGAGTAACTTCATGAGTAACTTTATTTACTAGTTCTTAGTCCTTACAACATTATGAAGTAGAATTATTAGAATTATTATATTCTTTATGAATACAATAAAGTCCTAGATAGGTTAACTTAGATACATGCTGTTAAATGAAGGGACTGATATTCTAGGCAAGATATGACTCATTCAAGAGCCCATGCAAATGTCCTTCTATTCAACAGAAAAATATGTCATTCTAAATATACTATTAATGTCAGACTTGGTCTAAAAATGTATTTGGGTAATGAATGTAACTCCTTCCCCTCATCAAGTCCTAGTGAGATAGCAAATATATGCATGTGTATGTATTTAAGGATGAATACATAATTGGCATAAAAAATCATGGTAATTGTACCATCAATTTTCCAGAAATTTTAGTGAATTATTTTAGAATTTGGAGGAAGGTAAAATCAGATTGGCTGAGAAATAAGAAGAGAGAAAGAATAAAATAAAGGCCACACAAAAAAGCCCACATTCATGAATAAGAACTCTATTTAGTTAATTTTTGTAATATAAAGTATTTGAAAGATCCTAAAATAAAATAAGTAAAACAATTTAATGGAAACATGGGCAAGTCAGACAAAAATGCAGTCCATGAACAACAAAAATGCATCACATAAAAACATTAAAATGCATTAAAAATAGCTTCATTAGTATCAGAGACAATTTAAAACAATAATTATTGTTGTTGAAACAATGATTTTGCTCCCATTCTATTGGCAAAAATTAAAAGTTGATTAGTCGATTCTACCTGAATTTGTTTTAGATGTGGGAACTGGCTCTATCAGTGTCACTGATGGACATGATAATCAGTACAGCCAAAGATATATAGTCATATTGGATGTATTTATCAAAATTTAAGTGCGTGTGCCTTGTGATTCTGAAATTATCCTTCTAGAGATCTATCCTGTAGACAAGGTGCATATATATTTAAGGGTGCTAGTTGCAGCATTGTCTGTAATACAAAAAATGGAAGAAAATATATCATAATTATGGTATAGAATATTATACCAGGGTTGCAATGAATGAGGTGTGTATCTATATACTGACATGAAACACAATCATAAGAAATTTTGTTTAAAAAAAAGACCAGTTACCTAACTGCATGTATAATTCCAGTTATGTTTTCTAAATTTGTGAATACAAAGACACAGACAAAAACCTAAACATGTAGAAAAATGTGCAGAAGAATATATATCAAATTATTGAAATCCTTGTTTAAGGGGAGAGGAGATGTTTGATATTGAGAAAATAAAGTTACTTAACTTTTTCTTTCCTATGTCTGCACTGATAGTTTTAACATTTATTAGGAATTAATATATTATAATTATAATAATAAATGTATACTTTGAAAAATGAAATTACAATACACTATGATTTAATGATAGTGAGATGAGGGATGTGTTTACTAACCATATTGTGGTAATTATTTCACAATATGTACATATTTCAAATCATCACATTGTATACCTTAAATCTTCACAATGTTATACATCAATTATATCTCAATAAATCTGGAAAAAAATACTATATTTTCATTTTATTAATACATTTTCACAGATTTTCTTTGTGACCATTAAACTTCATTTTTTTTCACTAAAACCTATATATTTGCACCACAGGTGAAGATATCTGTAATGATAATACATTCATTTAAGTTTTGATGAAAATAAGGGAATTTCCTTTATGGCAGCTTCAAAAATAATTCCTTCTTTATTTACTATGGATTTAATTTATCTTAGGTAAGATTGCACTTGCTAATTCAACAGTTCTGTTTAATTAGACTCTTGACTACTCCTGTTATTAAAACCCACCTATTGTCTAATATGTAATTCTAAAGTTAACCCTGAAAATTCAGTGATTATTGATGTTAATGCCAGGATGTTAATATTTTAATAGATGACAAATACACATATGATTACTACATTGTTTTGATATCAATTAAATTTGTTATGAGGGTTCCTAATTCTATAGGTTAAAATGACAAAATAAATATATTCAGATTTGGGGGTGTGGACATATGAAGGTGCACTGTGTATGTATGTGTGTGAAAGAGGGATAGAAAGAATACTAAATATTTTCTAATTTTGATTATTATTGTGATAATCGATAGCTTTATACAATGTAAACTGTAATTCATAATTTATCAACAGATAATGTCCTTTTTATTTCTTTTAAATTTTGCTTCTAGAAATTATCAGACATATACCCAGAAACATTTAGGGAACTTATCCAAATTAAATATGAAACAGTTTAATGTGAAATAATTTATCTTTTATATGTTTTAGTCTCAAAAAGTTAAGCAAACATTTTAAAAATTAAATATCTTCATTAAACATTTGTGCTACATTTTTGTGGGATTTGATATATAATGCTCTAGTGAAACTAAATATTTGTAAGGACAAATTTAATTTATCTTAGGTGAAATTGCAAACTGTAGTAAAAAAATATTGTTTGTAAATAAACCTGGATTAGACATGCCTTATCTCATCAAGCATTATTCTTATTCCTCCATTTCAACATTCTTTTACTTTCTATATAAATGTTTATAATGTCTTCTTTTTCTTTAATACACTTTAAAGAGAAATTTCATCCTTACTGACTTCAGAACAGGAAATTTGAATGCTGAGGCTCTGCCAAGATTTTATTCGTAATAACATTATATTGTCTCTGATGTGCTTACAGTATTAACAACTTGCCATAAAACAAATTATAGCTCAAAGGCTTAAAATCCATTCCCTGTGAAGCACACCTGCTGATGACTCACTCTCAAATGATGTAAATTTCAGGGTTATTTGATTTCCCATATTGAACATTTTATATTAGATCCATCTTTTAATCAGAGGGTATACCATGTCATATCTATGAATTATAGGAAATCAGTGTTTGCATATTGATTGTTCAGAATTCAAAACACATTTTCTCATGAAGCAGTAGTTTAGTCTCAGGATATTGGGCACACAAAATCCTATAAAGTGGCTAAAAATAATGCAGTTGTATTCACTCAAATTTTCATTCCTGAGACCAGAAACATTTGATATAGGATGTAAGAAGTGAAGGAAAAGAAAATGGACAAAGAGAAATAAACAATTTTCTAATATTTGTCCTGGTCTTAAATTCTGTCTCTTTCACATATTAGGCTGCTTGAGTTTAGGAAAATTACTTAAATTTTCTGGTCTTAGTTTTAAAACAGACATATAATACTATCTTGATTATTTCTAGGATAATTAATGCATGATTCATCTTGATGTACTTCCCTAAATTTTTTATGATTTTTGCTATAAATCTCCTTTTTATAAATGCAAATTTTAATTAAACCAACTATGCATCAATAGAATTATAAGAAATTTTCTGACTTTGTGGATTCAGTATTTTTAGTACATTTTTTACCAGGAAGCATGATGCATTATTTTCTAGAGATATGGTATGTATCAAAAAGAAAATAAAAAAATACAATTTGTTTTCATAGAAGTTTGTATTTCAGGTATAACCAACCCTGCCTGGATTTACTATTTACTATTGACATAACTTGTCACTACCAAAAGGTTAGAGGTGGGGAAGATAGTGACAGAGAATAGACTTCAAATTTAAAAATTCAAATACAATTTGTTAGTTGTCCAAGCATCTTTAGAGTTCAAATATGAGACCTATCACTAATGCTGGTATCTTTATTCCCCCTCCAACTATGATACTAAACGCAATAATAATAATAATAATAATAATCTACAAAGCTGAAATTTGAGAGTTATAGGGTAGCATTTGAAAAAGAGAATCAACATAAAGGAGAATATGTTTCATAAAAAAAAAAATGTCTCGTAAGAAGTGTGATGCTTGGGCTTCCCTGGTGGCGCAGTGGTTGAGAGTCCGCCTGCTGATGCAGGGGACACGGGTTTGTGCCCCGGTCCGGGAGGATACCACATGCCGCGGAGCTGCTGGGCCTGTGAGCCATGGCCGCTGGGCCTGCGCGTCCGGAGCCTGCGCGCTACGCAACGGGAGAGGCCACGTCAGTGAGAGGCCCGCGTACCACAAAAAAAAAAAAAAAAAAAAAGAAGTGTGATGCTTGCTTATTTTGGCTAAAAACACGTTAGGCAGTAGATTAATTTTACTTGTTGCTTCAAATTTGTTAATTCACCAAAAACCAAGTTTTATTGTTGTTGCTCATGATTGCCTTTTTTTGCCACATCACACCTCTGACTTATAGCTAGGCACAAAGAGATTAATAGAAAAAAACTTGTTAGTAAGAGTGATATTTGAAACTCTTGAAGGAGATCAAATCCTTTAACAGGGTAAATGGCCTATGACAATATCTGTAGATAGTTGTTATTTTGACTACAGCACGCATCAGGCACTTCAGAGTGGTATAAGGAGTACATCCCAAGATTGTTTTATGGTACACAATGCTTCATTAAAATCAGCACTTTTGAAACTGAAACAGTGTAACTTTGTAAGATTTTATTCTCATTCTAAGGTGAATACATTTCAAGCACAATGTCTTCTCCAATTATCAGTGCAATATATCTTTCTATTTAGTTGCCTTTTTGTATTCAATCATCTTCTATGCTTATTCTAGAAATTGGAGCTTGCAATATTCAAAGTTTATTATGCTAACAAATTATCATTAACAACAAAGATTTTTTGACAGGGTAGTAGTCATTTTAAGTTTTCTTTACAATCAATAAGGTGAAAGGAGAAACTCTGAATCATAGGTAAGCTTTTTCAGTTCTACCACAGTAAATACTCACAATGAATGTATAAACAGAATCACGTTTGGGACGTCAAAAAAGAAACATTTCCTAGTTGTTTTTGTTGGTTTTCTAAAGGTGACTGTCCTTTTAAAATCATTATCATTACTAAAATTTTACACATCCTAGACATTCAATAAATGTTTGTTTTTGATGAAGACAGTGTTGCTGTAAAGAATGTCAAAAAGATTAAAACTCAAACTCCCTTATAACCAAGAAAACTTGAAGCAGAAATCTTTATGCGGATATGTCTATCTCAAAAAGAAAATGATCCCCTAGATCTTACAGAAATGTTTGGGTCTCAGATTGTCATATCTTATCAATCTTTATGCACTATAGATTTATAAACTGTAATAATGACATTGATCATGTTAGAATTTATACTTGCTCAAGTTCTTTCATAAAAATAAATTAAATTTTAAGATTTCAAGGTTTGAGGTATGGTTTTGCGAAGTTACAACTTCTCACAAAGATGAATAAAATGCAGAAATTTTTGCCTTTCTAACTTGTATATATATATATACATATATATGTATATATATATATGTCTTGGCTATACACATATATATATATACATATTCAAGACAAATACATATGTATATGTACATATATACATGTATATGCTATTTTATTACTTATCCTCTTGTGGTATGAATATTTCTGAAGGGTCAGCATTATTGAAACACACACAAAAGTGTTTCCTTAAATTCATAGTATAAACTATACGTGTGGAAATATATTAGAATTCATGTATTACCGTGAATTTTTGGCTTGTTAGGAAACAATATATATGGCTCCTATAATGTTAAAATTACTAAAATTAGTTTTGACTTCTGAAAGTTAAAAATCACTTAAGGTAACACACATCACAATATTATCAACACATTTTAATTTGAACTTCAAATTATAACATCATTAATCATGATATTCAAATATACCCATCAAATTTGACTGCTGGTAATTTGGCTATTTCCAAAAGTCAAATTCATTCTCAAGGGACTATGTTTTGCCCCTATTTAACAAGAGTAAATAGTAAAGCTCTCTTATTAATCACTGACTTCTCCCCAGTCCCTTAGCTTTTCCAAATGTAACTCTAAACAACACCCTCATTTTTGTTAAATAGTACCTTCAGTTAGTCCATCTTGACTGGTTCCATTTTTTTTTCTATTTATAATCATCTTTAATCATCTCTCACCCAGAAATGACTAACCATATTCATGCCTCTCCTCAAGATACCATTTTTTCCCCTTGCTAACCAGATTTCTTGAGAAATTAGTATCCACTGCCTCCACTTTATTTTTGCCTTAGGTCCTTCACAGCAGTCTGACCTTGGTCACCATTACACTTGTGAAATTGCTCTCACCAAAATTACCAGTAATCTAGAGCTGAATCGAAGGTGATCCTCTCATATTTCATTCTAAGTTTACTTTCTGACGCATTTAGTCTTTTTTTTTTTTAATTTCTCTCTTTCTAATCATTACCCTTTAAGTTTTTTCTTTATTTTTAGAAATTTATTTATTTATTTAATTTATTTTGACTGCTTTGGGTCTTCGTTGCTGCGTGTGGGCTTTCTCTAGTTGCGGTGGCTTCTCTTGTTGTACAGCACGGGCTCTAGAGTACAGACTCAGTAGTTGTGGTGTACGGGCCCAGGTGCTCTGCGGCATGTGAGATCTTCCTGGACTAGGGCTCGAACTCATGTCCCCTGCATTGGCAGGTGGATTCTTAACCACTGTGCCACCAGGGAATCCCACATTTAGTCTTTTGACTAAATTCTTTGGAGTCAGAGAGTCTCTGTGCAAAAACCACTTGTATTATTACTTGTGCATACATTTTTGTCCTTTAATTTTTTGGATTCTCATTGTCCTAATATGGAGGTAGTGAGACCTACTCCATGGTTGGTTCGAGTAATTAAATTAGATAATATATAGAAAGAATACTTTATAGTATCTGACACACATCAAACACTCAAGAAATGTTAACTATCCTTCCTTTCTAAAGTGTTGTCTATATTTGACTCCTTTCACTTTATTTTTCTTTTCACCCAATATTTGTATTTTATTTCTTATGTGTAATTCAAATATAGATGAACATCAGCCAGAGACCATCAGGAGCACAGTTGTTTTCATCAAAGTTAGATTCTCTACTTCCTGTAGCAAGGGAGATTATTTAATATAAATGTGGGCTGTCTTTAATAGCAGGTAACAGAAAGAATACTTTGGTTTTGCGCTAGAGTTAGGTATAGGAGAGTTTTGAAAGGGATGTTTCAGATTTTGCAAACAGCAAAGTCAGTGGACTTACCTTTAAAGTTGTAGTTCTAAACAAAGGAAACCAAAATGAGAACAAACAGAAGCTATTTATTCAAAGGTGGTTATAACAAAGGAGTTGGCCACAATCACTTGAGTTTTAGAGGCTCATGGGTAGGCACAGAAATGGGAAAGCATTCTTTTTTTTTTATACTGCATAGAAAAGGGAAGTCTTCAAATATTATCTAATCGGAGGCTGTTTGCATGGGGAAGCTGGAGGCAGGTGACTAGAAGTGGGACATTTATGTGATTGGTTTGGGGACCATTTTTGGTTTTATCTGGTTGGGCCTCAGAAGTGGGGACAAAAATTGGGGAAGTTGACAGTTATTGATTTTGGACTGATTGCTGCAGCAGTTGTGTCTTGGCTTCCTGGTCAGGCTGCTGTGGAAGTTGTGGGGTAGAGCTCTGTTGTCATTTATGGCTGACCAGTGTCCATGTTTATATTCAGTCTCTCAGAACTCATGAATTTGTGCTGAGCAAGTTTTAGGTCAATTTCTCTATAATCATCTTGGACCATATGGCTCTGGATGAACTGCTGTTTAGAAAAAAATTGATTCAGATATTTTGTAAAGAACATGATGGCTTTGGTTTGATTTGGTTTCCTGTTTTGAGAGTCATGGTTTATTGGACAAGCTGTGTTTTATTTTTCAATTTGCAGTTCTTCCCTAACAGTTTAGCAGCCAGCAGGTCAGGTTTTCACTTATCAAAAACTACAAATAAGATATATTCACCTGGATATTTCAAAAGCATCTCAAAACAAGTGGCTAAGCTGTCCACCTATACCTATAAAATATTTTTACTTATATTTAATTACCAAGTGACTGTTCCTTTTGTTTCCTCATTTTTGTTTGTACTGATGTAGTCTAGGTTTTAGCTATCTCCTGAATGGACAATTGTAATATACCCCTAACTGGTGTATCTAATTCCAATCTTTCCTATGTCCAATCTATCTACCCCCAAGCTACTAAAGTTTTATTTCTAAAGCATAGAATTTGCTTTAAAATATAAAGTTAATTCTGTATTTAGTACACAATAAATCCCAAACATAATAGGCTTCATATCCTGGTTCAGCCCACTTTTCCACAGCCTTTCCCTTTCTCTGCCATATCTATATCCTCAAGGCCCCAAATATTTCCTGAGTTTGACAAATGCTTTTACAACATTGTTCACTTATTGCTTTTCCTCCTTTGTCTTGCCTGTGATTTCATTTTTATGTAAACCTTCAAGGTAGGTCCATCCAGACTAATATAATTTCACCAGCCTTCTCAGACAAACTTAACAGCTTCTTCCTCTGTGTCCCTATAGCCCTCTGTCTTAGAATCTCCATAGCATTCCAATCACATTGTCATAATCTGGGGTCATGATTTATTAGGTGCCCCTTCATCAGCTTATCATCCCCATTATACAGATGAGGAAACTTAGTGAGTTAAGAGCTTGTGCGCCATCTTGAATATTTAGTTTTCCATATATAAACTTGCTTACTTTACTGCCTTCAAAGCCTATTATATTTACTAGTAATCCACCTTATTCCTCCTGCATCATAATTAGAAGTGTAAGCATGTTTCTCTTTTTCACCATTGTATCAGCTCCTCCAAGGCAGAAGTCAGGTATAATTCATTTTTAAATTCCCTGTGTAATGCATTGTCTCTCCTATACATAACACAGGGCAAAAATTGAATGAATGTGGCAAAACTTCTAAATTTCTAATGGCATTTCAGAAATCTCTTTAGAAATTAAAAATTTATCTCAAATATTTCCCCTTGTAGGTTAAAATTTTCTCATTATAATATATAACCATGATTGAAAAAGTAAATTTCATAAAATATTAAACTGAACTTTAATTTTTGGTAAAAATTAAGTAGTTAATCTATTTGTTGAATTAATTTCTTCGCTTTTTTTCCTCTAGTTAAAAACATTGTAGATGTATCAGAACTACATACTATTTACATACCATATCACTTATATAATATTTACATATACATTGTTTAATGCTTAGTTTTTACATACATACCAAATGCATAATCTCTTATTGGTTATGCATTGGTTATGCATTATGAAGACATAACACAATATTTATTTGTCAGTTATTGTTTTAACCATCTTCAAAAAGTTTTAGATTGGGCATAGCTAAGGGAAAAAATATTTGGGGGCAAATAGATGTTGAAATTACATAGCTTAAAAGAAGAAATATAAGATTTTGTAGTTATCTTCTTGAGTCACAATTCCTTTGCTAACATGTTGTCAAGCAAAAAACGAACCTGGCCTTATCAGAAGAGACTTTCTTTGAAAGGGTTATCAGAAGAGTGGGAAAGAGACAATTGTTATGGGGGAGACCAAGTATTGACATAGGAAGAATGCTCTTAACCTTCTCTCTTTTTCAGAATCACAGGGCTCATGTAAAATTCAACACAGCCAGGATTCTCTTATATCACAATTTATGCTATATCATCTATTTATCCCAAACTGCCCTGACTGTGGAAAATGTTTTGAGGAGGACAGAGTCTGATACAAACCCAGCTCTCCTACACACCCGTAGCCCAAGCTGGATGTTATCAATCACCTGGGAAGAAGACTTCAGAGAGGTGGTGTGAAATAACTTTTCATGATGAAAAGCCATCAATAAACCTAAGGCTATTCCATTGGTCTCCTCCCTGTCTGCTTTTCAATATCTTGCCTTACTTATTGCAAAAAGCAAAAAACTCAATGGCCACAGTGCTCTTGGATATTCTTTTCTATGTTTAACTTAAAAATAATTGTTTCTTTAGAAATAGCATATATCCATCCCATGTAGAAAATCAGGGAAGTACATAAAGATAAAAGAATTGAAAATTACTCATAATCATATTACCAACAAATAACTACTGTTAATGTGTGTGTATCACATACATATTTATATACTTGAGATAATGCCATTAGAAAATTTGTATTCTACTTTTTTATATTTCACATTTTATCATATATATAAAATTATTATAAAAATAATTTTAACTTTTGTATAATAGTCTATGTAATAATCCCATATATTTTTATACCATATTTAATGAAATATTATCATGTATTTAGGATATTTGATTCTTTATTTCCTAATTTCCTAGTAAGGTAAATAAGACTTAATAAAAATAATAGTGCATTAATATTTGGCTGAATCTGATTACCTCTTAAAGTTATATTCATGTTACTATAATTACTGGCATAAAGAATATGAACATGTTAAAATATTTATTTCTGAGTTGCCTTCCAAAAAGAATCATTGAAGTATACTATTTCACCACATTTTGTAATAGATGTATGTATTCAAATTTTCACAAATTTAAAAAAAAATAATGGTTAAATAATATTTCATTATTTAATGTACATTTACTGATAATGTTGGACAGAATATTATCACCTTATTTAATTTACTAATAATGTTAAACATCTTTTTTTTCTTTCGTTTTGAATTGTTGTGGTTCCTTTTCTATAGGAAATCTTATTATATTTCTTTCAAACATACATGAGCTTTCCACAATTTTTGTCTCCTCCTTAGTCAATAATATTTAGTCCTTCATGAACCCATTTATAGTTTTAAAATAGGCCCTGTCTTTCCTGTCTCTAGGTAGATTTGACTTTCTCTAGTCCCCCAACCTCCATTTTGTAATTCATGTATTAAAAGGTGAGAAAGAAGGGTTCAAAATACCCGGGCTTCCTAGTGCTCCTTTTAAAGCATTGTTCTTGAAATGATGACAACTCTTACTTATCATTCCTGTAGTCCATGAATATCAAGGTTACTATTCCATTTCTATCTTTTTGTCTTTGCTTATATCTTACCATCTACCTGGAAGAACCTTGCCATTACCATTTTGTCTTCTGGAAAAATTCGACTTTATCTTTCAGCATAAATTAAAATGCAATTTACCATATGACATCTCTATAAATTTCTTCAATCCAGAGTAAATACCTCTTCTGTGTTTTCATAATTGTTTCTATTGCTTAGAACAGTGACTATCAGA
This sequence comes from Orcinus orca, assembly GCF_937001465.1. Taxonomy (NCBI): domain Eukaryota; kingdom Metazoa; phylum Chordata; class Mammalia; order Artiodactyla; family Delphinidae; genus Orcinus; species Orcinus orca. The sequence goes on along the minus strand of NC_064576.1, from coordinate 41,124,691 downwards.
GAATAGATGTTAATGATTTTTTGAATGGATTGATTTATATAAAACATGTTATAACCTTCTTTTGTAGTTGTGTTCTTTGTAATTGTATGTATTCATAGCACATAACATATACATGAACCTTTTTTGTTCTAGATTGTGAGTTTATTAAACATAAGGACCAGCTTTTGTTTGGTTTTGTTTGGTTTTCTTCATATAATGCATGTGTTAAATGTTTCTGGAGAAAAGAACCTAGCAAATACAAAGACGAACGTGATAAACCTGTGACACAGGTGAGCTAACGTGGGAATTAGTTACTCAAGATCATCAGAGGATCATGAAAGAATTGACAAATCCAGCCAGAATATTTGAAACCAGAGGTAAAGAGGGACAAAAATAAAGTCATTCTTGATTGGTTTAAAACTGGATTTGTAGTTGGTTCTCAGCAATCAACAGAAAAATTAAAACAAAAGGTTAGCAAGTAACATGGTAACATTATTCTAATATGTACCTTATTCAAAGATTTTTTTTTCAAGTTCTCCACTACATTTTGAAGTAGCTAGCATCAGTCCACTGACAATCTACCAACTGTTTTTAAAGGGCCTTTTATCTGAAAATGTATGGACACAGAATGTATCGATGTTTGGACTGTTTTTTTTCTTTTTTAAAAAATAAATAAATTTATTTATTTATTTTTTTATGCCTTGTTGGGTCTTCGTTGCTGTGCATGGGCTTCCTCTAGTTGCAGCAAATGGGAGCTACTCTTCATTGTGGTGCACGGCTTCTCATTGTGATGGCTTCTCTTGTTGCAGAGCACAGGCTTTAGGTCTGCAGGCTTCAGTAGTTGTGGCACATGGGCTCAGTTGTTGTGGCTCATGGGCTCTAGAGCGCAGGCTCAGTAGTTGTGGTGCACAGGCTTAGCTGCTCCATGGCATGTGGGATCCTCCCAGACCAGGGATTGAACCCATGTACCCTGCATTGGCAGAAGGACTCTCAACCACTGCGCCACCAGGGAAGTCCCTAGGTAATTCTTTTTTTTTTTTTTTTTTCGTTCTATCTTAATGATCTTTCTTTTTTTTTTTTTTTAACATCTTTATTGGAGTATAATTGCTTTACAATGGTATGTTAGTTTCAGCTTCACAACAAAATGAATCAGTTATATATATACATACATTCCCATATCTCTTCCCGCTTGTGTCTCCCTCCCTCCCACCCTCCCTATCCCACCCCTCCAGGCGGTCACAAAGCACCGAGCTGATCTCCCTGTGCTATGCGGCTGCTTCCCACTAGCTATCTACCTTACGTTTGGTAGTGTATATATGTCCATGCCTCTTTATCGCTTTGTGGACTGTTTTAAGATCTGATTTAGATAGTTTTATGTAAGGTTAGATTAGGTGTAGAAATCCTGACAGAAAATAAATCTAATTAAATGACAGATACATGATCAGAGATAATTCTTTACAAAACAATAAATGTTCAAAAGTGCTCCAGATAATTGATCAATGCAGAGTGATGTTCTGAATATTCAGAATAATACATTGTACTTTGGCTCCTCATTGTCTAAAAATGATCAAAATATTCAGGTAAGGCTTGGTGTGCACACAAGTGGACACCATGCATTTCCATTTTGAGCTACATTTTGCAATGAAATGCTAGATAGCAGTTGGATATAATTTTTCCATAATGAAAATAACAAAAAGTCTTCCGTGTTAGCACATAACAAACAATATTCATATCAAAATGAACCTATTTAATAAAAAGTGTAGCTGGTTTTATACACTTTTATAGCAGTTTGATCATATTTCGGCATAATCAGCACTGAAATAAATCTAGTATATGTCTCAACAGAAAGTGTTAAATCTGAATAAAAAATTGCACAAATCTAGTTTTCTCATGCGTAGTTTTTAAAATGATGTTCAAAATTATACAGAACTATGCTGCTTAGGCATTTATTTAATGAATCAGAGTGAATGATAGTGCATTCTTATAAACAAACAGGCATATAGAAACAGTGAAGTAGAAAGGAGGATTCAGAGAATTGCATTATGCTAATCCTAAGAAACTAATTCTTGTGATGTAGTACAAGAACAGTCTACATCCCATTCACTTCAAATAAGAAAATATACTGCAGAGACCATTCAGAAATTACTGTTACTTCAGAGTACATTCAGCAAATCAATATAATATGTGTTCACTATTTTGGCAATGTGGGCTGTATGGGTGCTGTCAGAGTTCTAAAACTCTACCAATTCATCTAGAAGAGAAGGCAATTGATTTAAAAAAAATAAATAAATGTAAAACTGAGGACTCATAGTCTCACGCAAAGAAGAGTAAACAGAGGAGCATGCATAGGTACAGTACTTTGAATTTTATACAGCTTTGTTATTCAACTTAATTTTAAATGTCAGTCTTATGTGTTATGTTTAATGGACAGTACAACACAAAAATAGTTAATAAGTATTAATTTTGTTAAACGGAATGTGTTATTAATTAATGAAGTTTTCCTTTAAAGAAATTTATAATGTCTGATTTTAAATATGTTGTGATTATATTTTTATGGGACCACCATGATGATTTGGTGGCATAATTTAAGTAGGTGAATATTTTATTTATTTGATAATTAACTTATCATTCCTCATTTAAAGTAATACCAAATAGGAAATTTTATGTTTGGTATAAATGCTATTGATTGTCTAAGATGCATGCTAATCTAAGATAATAAAAAATGTGCAAATCTTGTTGTTTGTAACAGAAAGACCAATTGACAATTTTTATTAAATTGCTTAAAAAAAACAATATGTTTTATTTGAAGAGGACTTTATGTCAAAAATATATAAAAAGTATTGAGTAAAGTCAAGTACAAGACTCAGTCATCAAATGAGGTTTACATTTTTATAATTCCTTTTCCAGATAGCTTTGAGAATTGCATTAGAAGCTAGGCTCAAACTCAATTTTGAGTCTGGAATATTCTAATCATTTGGATGGGGGAAATTTTGCAAACATGTTTTTGATCCAAATTTTTTCATTAAGGTGGTATTATGAAATGGAATCTCTTGTTCTAAGGTGACTTTATTCATATAGAGTGCTGAATAAGATATCCTATAGCACCACATGCCTGTATTTAAACAATACTTCATCTAATCCTGTATAAGTGACCTTGACATAGTTAAAAAACCTAACAATACATCAGTATATTCATCTTTAAATGCAGGGTAATAATAGAAACTTTTTAATAGAGTTCATCCATGTGTAATTTTCAAAAGCTTTGTAAAGCATTCCTCTCATACAAATATAAAATGAACATCTGTCAGAGTTGATATTTAACTTACTATTTAATAAAGGAGACAGTAACATGTTATGAACAGTTTAGAGAGCATTTAAATATATACATAGAAATAGAAATAAAGATAGATATGAAATTTGATAGACTGCTGAGTAAACTACAAAACTGGCCAATATCCAACAAATCCACAAACCATAATATTTGGGATTATCTCTTCTACTGGGTAGGAATTATTTACATCTCTACCAGGAAAAAATCTATAAGTTTACCACTGCCCCTAGAGGGTTGGTAATCACCAGTAAAAGGAGCCAGCACTGTGTTAGAAGAATATCTGGTAATCTCTTTACTTATATCCAAGTTGTGGATATTTTTGATCTGACAGTTTTTTCCTGTTGTGATCAGAATCTCCAAAGATTATTCTTGATCATTAAAAAAAGCTGTTCTTATTAGATTTAGACTGATTATTTGAATAGATAAAGCAAGAGTGTCACTTAATTCAATAAGACTTCTTCAGATCTGAAAATCGGACTTGAATAGTTTGGGCAACTAATAATGTCAACTAATTAACCTCTTTGTATAAAGTTTCAAAAGAAATCCTAGATTGACTCCTCAAATTATATGATTTTTTCTTTATTGGTGAGGCTGAAGTTCCAAGCCCAAGACACACTCTCCATTGGATTTCAACTGTTATATTTATATATTTGGGTAGATTTCTTTTGAGTTGAAATTATCTAAGATTTGTTAAGGTCCTTAGATTACTAGGTAGTGAATTTCTTACTGAGAAAATTCACCTGTGAATTTTTAAACTGTGGTACTTACTTGATAATCCAGGTAACAAGTCAGATTTCTTGGAAGAATATTACAGAATTTGGCTCCAAATATTGTCAATCCCTATTCCTTAATATGTGCTTGTCATACCAGATTGGATGAGATTTCTCTCAAAAGTAACACTCCAAGTATAGCCTTGTTTGCACTATTGATTTGTTCAATTATATCCTGGTAAGACAGAGGACAGATCTGTACGGCATTTACTTTTATAAGAAGACTCAGCAAAAATATTTGGTTTTGATTTTTGAAGGGGCAGTGAGAATCAGATGTTATCTTAGAATTGTTCGTTTCAGCTTAGAAAAGCATAACCTACTAAATAGTGGGTTAGAGACAGCTTAAAAAGAAAGAGAAAGAGCTTCCTCATATACCCATATAAAATAGAACATCAAAAATAATGCTAACAGTATTCCAGGACTTCCACGTGAAACAATTAAGAGTTCAGACAACATTTTTCCAAACATAGATTTTAGAATTTGAATGATTGACAGCTCAGGATATTGATCCCTGAGCAAGAACTACAAAAATGATGAGCCCTATGAATGTTCTAGCTTATTCCTGGGACAAGTGAGTTCCCAGGATGTGGAAAGATGTGACTACAAAAGCAGAGACCAGAGTGATGTGATTGCTGCCTGCGAGAAGCTCCTGAGCCAAGGAATGGGTGTAACCTTTAGAAGCTGAGAAATTCAAGTTAACAACATTTTCCTTAGAGCCCTTGATAGGCATGATGCCCTGCTCACATCTTTACTTTAGCCAAGTGAGACCCAATTTGGACTTCTGACTTCCAATATCATGAGGCAATAAATTTGGAGTGTTTTTAAGCCACTAAGTTTGTGGTAATTTGTTATAGCAGTAATAAAAACTAATATAAGACTTATAGATCAAGGTAAATAATATTCCCTCACCTCTCATATCTTTTATAACTTGGTATACTTCCTCAAGTTTTGTCTTTCATTATATACTCTCATATATTCTGAGACAACTATATCTACACTTTAGAACAAAACTATTTACTTTACCCTTGAAAAAATTAAAATTCTTCCTATTATCTTGCATACCTGGTTCTTTTTCTTTGTCACTATTGCTGAGTATACTCTAAACTACACATGTGAATCACTTTTAATCAAAGAAGCTCACTCCTAATTGACAGATAAAACTGGGAAGTAAAAAGCTCCAAACTGTTCCACAATCAAACATTATAGCAGGTTAGCTAAACTTTAAAATGCACATCACACAAATTTCTATAGTCAACACACATCTCCTTTACACCTTTTTAAGTGGTAATTAACTCAACTTAATAATGAATTATTATTATATCATGAATTAGCTCAATTTAATAATCCAAGTCTTTAAGTTACTGAAATATCTTGGAAATAGTTTGAGTTGAAAAAGGAAAAAAAATAGTGATGTAAAAACTTCTACTGTCATTATTATGCTGTTATAATTTATGTTAGCTTACTTGATCATATAACCAGTATAAGAAGTAAGAAGTTCAGATTAAACTAGCCTCTTCATTTAAAACAAACAGAACACAAATTTATTAAAGATAATCAAGCAAATAAATAAAATGTACGTGCTCATTATCCTCAAGAAAAAGATATATAGCTGTTTAATATTTTTAAAAACAGAAAATTATTACAACAGTCTAAAAACTTAACTATGAATGTACACTCTGAACATGTTTCTAAGCTAGCAGTTTCTCTAAGGATTGTTTTTTCTTAAAATTTTGTAAATTAAAAGTATTAAGATTTAGTATTTTTTTTATTCTCAGAGAATCTTGGAGTATTCTATTTATTTAAGCATTTATTAATACCTATACATCAATAAAGTATGTTTTATGTAAGAGATGTTAGAGTAGGAAATAATCTCATGCTTACATAAAAAGGAAAATCTTTTCTCAAGTACAAACACACAGACTCACAGACACAGGGAGTTTATATTTTTGGTTCTACAATATCATCCACAGTTGAAAAGCAAACAGAAACACAATTACTGTCTATTCCAGATCTCAATGGCTGCTTTCTTTCCTGGCGTACAGGAAACTATTAATTGATTTGAGCTCATAAATAAACAGACAAACAAAAAAGACTAACAAACTTGATTCTCTATCATCTCTCACTCAACAGAGAATTGTTCTCAATCATTTGTTTACAGAGATCACCAATGTTCATATCATTAAACTAAACCCTGCTAAACTAAATTTCTGCCATCGATGAGAAATAAATTATTAACCATGTGAATCAAAAAACAAAATCAGTAAATATCCTATAATAAACCATAATAGAAAAGAAATACACAAGTAAGAAACCCAAAAGCAGGGGAGGGGGAGGGGCAAAATTCAAGTTCTGTTACTTCTTAACATTCTCTCTAGCTCTCTGTGAGCCAAGAAAGAAAGAAAGGAAGGTAGAGAGAGAAGGAAGGAAGGAAGGAAGGAAGGAAGGAAAGAAGGAAGGAAGGAAGGAAGGAAGGAAGGAAATAAGGAAGGAAGGAAGGAAGGAAGGAAGGAAGGAAGGAAGGAAGGAAAGAATGAAGGAAGAAAATAAAACCAAAATGGGTTAAACAGCCCATGAAGCACCTGTTAGGAAACAATTCTCCACACCTGTCTCAAAGTTCTCCAAAGGCAACAGCTTCTTGTCTAGACTAATACTTCATGATGTTTATAGAGCCAATGACATTGCAAGTTAGAGTGTGTTACTCACTCCAGGTCCAAGAACAGATTTGTTTACAGTAGAGAATAAGGAAGATAATACCACCCTCCAGGTCAAAGTTTGGACAGGTTTGCTAGGAGCCACTTTAAAAGATTAGAGTTATCCAAAACTGTGGCTCCTCAGCCGTGTTTCAAATGTACAGTGTGTGCAGAATTCACCTGGGACCATCTCTTCACCATCCTACAGACATGGGGGTGCAAAGGGAGCCTATGAGAACAGGAATTTGTGTTGCCTTCTGTGCTGTAATAAAGTCCTTTGCTCTGTCCCAGGAGTCTCATATCTTCTGCTAGTATCAATGAAACTGTGGCCAGCTAAATTGTTAACTTGTAGGTTAAAAGCTTATTCCCTAAGCAGTTCTTGACAAGGACATTTCTTAAACCATGGAGTTTCTTTGAATCTTTTAGGGAAGACTACTTGGTCATCTTCCCAGATGATTTCCAAAACTCTTAAAGCATAAGTTTCAAAAGTATGACTCTCCTACCAATATAAAATGAACATGTGTCAAAGATTTTCTTTAAATCATTAACTACTGTAATAAGGTGACAGGTAAATTATTGTGACTCCTTTAAAGAGCATTTGAGAAGCTAGATTACTTATAGAAATATAAGAGTGCTAGGTTGGATACAAAAGTTGTTAATGTTCAATTGGAATAGAAACTATAACTTTTGGCCCTCTACCAGAACAAAATAGTCAAGACAAACCCAGCCACAAAAAAGTTGTAAAATAGTCCAATGAAAATTTGTAAATTGTTCAGTTTCAGTGCTACACCGAAAGATCACCCAGTAATATTTTACTTATTTGCAGGTCTCAGATGATGTTTCCTACTTATGGTTGGAAAGATTATATAGGTTAATAGATTTAAATCTCTTAGAACATATTTAAATGTCATATAATATATATATATATATTAGCCATTCTTTCTTTCTTTGGTTATTTTGTTTGTTTGTTTTTTGCGGTACACGGGCCTCTCACTGTTGTGGCCTCTCCCATTGCAGAGCATAGGCTCTGGACGTGCAGGCTCAGCGGCCATGGCTCACGCGCCCAGCCGCTCCGCGGCATGTGGGATCTTCCCAGACTGGGGCACGAACCTGTGTCCCCTGCATCGGCAGGTGGACTCTCAACCACTGCACCACCAGGGAAGCCCTTGGTTCTTTATATGATTTGCAAAACCAAGTATGAATTAGTTTTCTGTTTTTCTAGACAGGAAAAAGAGCTAAATGTTAGCTTATCAATGACCTATTCCTAGATAATTTCTTTATTAGTTATCTATTTCATACATATTAGTGTATATATGTCAATCACAATCTCTCAATTCATCCCACCACCACGTCCCCAACTTTCCCCATTTTCTGTGCATACGTTTGTCCTCTACATTTGTGTCTCCATTTCTGCCTTGCAAACCAGTTTGTCTGTAACTTTTTTCGAGATTCCACATATATGCGTTAATGTATATTTGTTTTTCTCTTTCTGACTTTCTTCACTCTGTATGACAGTCTCTAGGTCCATCCACATCTCTACAAATGACCCAGTTTCATTCATTTTTTATGGCTGAGTAATATTCCATTGTATATATGTACATCTTCTTTATCCATTCCTCTGTTGAAGGACATTTAGGTTGCTTCCATGACCTGGCTATTGTAAATACTGCTGCAGTGAACATTGGGGTGTCTTTTTGAATCATGGTTTTCTCTGGGTATATGCCCAGTACTGGGATTGCTGGGTAATATAGTAACTCTATTTTTAGTTTTTTAAGGAACATCCATACTGTTCTCCATAGTGGCTGTATCAATATATATTCCCACCAGCAGTGCAAGAGGGTTCCCTTTTCTCCACACCCTCTCCAGCATTTGTTGTTTGTAGATTTTCTGATGGTGCCCTTTCTAAGCAGTGTGAGGTGATACCTCATTGTAGATTTGATTTGCATTTCTCTAATAATTAGTGATGTTGAGCAGCTTTTCATGTACCTCATGGCTACCCATATGCCTTCTTTTGAGAAATGTCTATTTAGGTGCTCTGCCCATTTTTGGGTTAGGTTGGTTTTTTTTTTTTAATATTGAGCTGCATGAGCTGTTTATATATTTTGGAGATTAATCCTTTGTCTATTGATTCATTAGCAAATATTTACTCCCATTCTGAAGGTTGGCTTTTTGTCTTATTTATAGTTTCCTTTGCTGCACAAAAGATTTTAAGTTTCATTAGGTCCCATTTGTTTATTTTTGTTTTTATTACCATTACTCTAGGAGGTGGGTAAAAATGATCTTGCTGTGATTTATGTCAAAGAGTGTTCTTCCTATGCTTTCCTCTAAGAGTTTTATAGTGTCAGGTCTTACATTTAGGTCTTTAATTAATTTGAGTTTATTTCTGTGTATGGTGTTAGGGAGTGTTCTAATTTCATTCTTTTACATGTAGCTGTCCAGTTATCCCAGCACCACTATTGAAGGGACTATCTTTTCTCCATTGTACGTCCTTGCTTCCTTTGTCATAGATTAGTTGACCATAGGTGGGTGGGTTTTTCTCTGGGCTTTCTATCCTGTTCCATTGATCTATATTTCTGTTTTTGTGCCAGTAGCATATTGTCTTCATTACTGTAGCTTTGTAGCATAGTCTGAAGTCAGGGAGCCTGATTCGTCCAGCTCTGTTTTTTTCTCTCAAGATTGCTTTGGCTATTCGGGATCTTTTGTGTCTCCATACAAATTTTAAGATTTTTTTGTTATAGTTCATTAAAACATGCCATCAGTAATTTGATAGGGATTCCATTGAATCTGTAGATTGCTTTGGGTAGTAGAGTCATTTTCACAATATTGATTCTTCCAATCCAAGAACATGGTAAATCTCTCCATCTGTTTGTGTCATCTTTGATTTCTTTCATCAGTGTCTTATAGTTTTCTGAGTACAGGTCCTTTACTTCCTTAGGTAGGTTTAATACTAGGTATTTTATTCTTTTTGTTTCAGTGGTGAATGTGATTATTTCCTTATTTTCTCTTTCTGATCTTTCATTGTTAGTGTATAGGAATACAAGAGATTTCTGTGCATTAATTTTGTCTCCTGCAATTTTACCAAATTCATTGATTAGCTTTAGTAGTTTTCTGGTGGCATCTTTAGGATTTTCTATGTATAGTATCATGTCATCTGCAAACAGTGACAGTTTTGCTCCTTCTTTTCCAATTTGGATTCCTTTTATTTCTTTTTCTTCTCTGATTGCTGCAGCTAGGACTTCCAAAACTATATTGAATAAGAGTGGCGAGAGTGGACATCCTTGTCTTGTTCCTGATCTAAGAGGAAATGCTTTCAGTTTTTCACCAGTGAAAATGATGTTTGCTGTGGGTTTGTTGTATATGGCCTTTATTATTTTGAGGTAGTTTCCCTCTATACCCACTTTCTGGAGAGTTTATATCATAAATGGGTGTTGAATTTTGTTAAAAGCTTTTTCTGCATCTATTGAGATGATCATATATATATATATATTAACATCTTTATTGGAGTATAATTGCTTTACAGTGGTGTGTTAGTTTCTGCTATATAACAAAGTGACTCGCTATACATAAACATGTATCACCATATCTCCTCCCTTTTGTGTCTCCCTCTCACCCTCCCTATCCCACTCCTCTAGGTAGACACAAAGCACCGAGCTGATCACCCTGTTCTATGTGGGTGCTTCCCACTGGCTATCCATTTTACATTTGGTAGTGTACATATGTCCATGCCACTCTCTCACTTTGTCCCAGCTTACCGTTCCCCTTCCCCATGTCCTCAAGTCCATTCTCTACATCTGTGTCTTACTCTTGTCCTGCCCCAATGTTCTTCAGAACATTTTTTCTATTTTTTAGATTCCATGTATATGTGTTAGCCTACAGTATTTGTTTTTTCTTTCTGACTTACTTCACTCTGTATGACAGTCTCTAGGTTCATCCACCTCACTACAAAAAACTAAATTTCATTTCCTTTTAAGGCTGGGTAATATTCCATTGTATATATGTGCCACATCTTTATCCATTCATCTGTTGATGGACATTTAGGTGGTTTCCATGTCCTGGCTATTGTAAATGGAGCTGCAATGAACATTGTGGAAGGCCAGACACTAAAAAAAACTCTTAGATGAAAATACAGGCTGAACACTCTATGACATACGTCACAGCAAGATCCTTTTTGACCCTCCTCCTAGAGAAATGGAAACAAAAACAAAACAAAAACAAATGGGACCTAATAAGACTTAAAGCTTTTGCACAGTAAAAGAAACCATAAACAAGATGAAAAGACAACCCTCAGAATGGGAGAAAATATTTGCAAACGAAGCAACTGACAAAGAGTTAATCTCTAAAATATACAGGCACCTCATGCATCTCAATATCAAAAAAGCAAACAACCCTATCCAAAATGGGCAGAAGACCTACATAGACATTTCTTCAAAGAAGATATACAGATTTCCAACAAACACATGAAAGAATGCTCAACATCACTAATCATTAGAGAAATGCAAATCAAAACTACAGTGAGGTATCTCCTCACACCAGTCAGAATGGCCATCATCAAAATATCTACAAACAATAAATGTTGGAGAGAGTGTGGAGAAAAGGGAACCCTCTTGCACTGCTGGTGGTAACGTAAATTGATACAGTCACTATGGAGAACAGTATGGAGGTTCCTTAAAAAACTAAAAATAGAACTACCATATGACCCAGCAGTCCCACTACTGGGCATATACCCTGAGAAAACCATAATTCAAAAAGATCATATGGTTTTTATTCTTCAGTTTTTTAATATGTTGTATCACATTGGTTGATTTGTGTATATTGAAGAATCCTTGTATCTCTGGGATAAATCCCACTTGATCATGGTGTACGATCCTTTTAATGTATTTTTGGATTCTGTTTGCTACTATTTTGTTGAGGATTTTTGCATCTATATTCATCAGTGATATTGGTCTGTATTTTTTCTTTTTCTTGTAGTATCTTTGTCAGGTTTTGGTATCAGGGTGACGGTGGCCTCGTAGAATGAGTTTGGGAGTGTTCCTTCCTCTACAATTTTTTTGAAGAATTTGAGAAGGATGGGTATTAGCTCTTCTCTAAATGTTTGATAGAATTCACCTGTGAAGCCATCTGGTCTTGGACTTTGGTTTATTGGAAGAATTTAATCACAGTATCAATAACATTACTTGTTATTGTCTGTTGATATTTTCTATTTCTTCCTGGTTCAGTCTTATAAGGTTATACCTTTGTAAGAATTTGTCCATTTCTTCCAGGTTGTCCATTTTATTGGCATAGAATTGCTCGTGGTAGTCTCTTAGGATGCTTTGTATTTCTGCAGTGTCTTTTGTAACTTCTTTTTCATTACTAATTTTATTGATTTGAGTCCTCTGCCTCTTTTTCTTGATGAGTCTGGCTAATGTTTTATCATCTTGTTTATCTTCTCAGAGAACCAGCTTTTAGTTTTATTGATCTTTGGTATTCGTTTCTTTGTTTCTATTTCATTTATTTCTGGGGAGATCTTTATGATTTCTTTCCTTCTACTAACTTTGGGTTTTGCTTTTTCTTCTTTCTCTAGATCCTTTCGGTGTAAAGTTAGATTGTTTATTTGAGATTTTTTTTTTGTTTATTGAGGTAGGATTGTGTTGCTATCAACTTCCCTTTAGAACTGCTTTTGCTGCATCCCATAGGTTTTGGATCATCATGTTTTCATTGTCATTTGTCTCTAGGTATTTTTTGATTTCTTTAATGATCTCTTGGTTATTTAGTAATGTATTGTTTAACCTCCATGTGTTTGTGTTTTTTCCTTGTAATGCATTTCTAATCTCATAGTGCTGTGGTTGCAAAAGATGCTTGATATGATTTCAATTTTCTTAAATTTATCGAGGCTTGAATTGTGGTCCAAGATGTGATTTATCCTAGAGAATGTTCCATGTGCACTTGAGAAGAAAGTGTAATCTGTTGTTTTCAGATGGAATGGCCTATAAATATCAATTAAATCTATCTGCTCTATTGTGTCATTTAAAGCTTGTGTTTCCTTATTAATTTTCTGTCTGGATGATCAGTCCATTGGTGTAAGTGAGGTGTTAACATCCTCCACTAATCTTGTGTTACTGTTAATTTCCCCTTTTACAGATGTTAGCATTTGTTTTATGTATTGTGGTGCTCCTATGTTGGGTGCAGATACATTTATAATTGTTATATCTTGTTCTTGGATCAATCCCTTGATCATTATGTAGTGTCCTGCCTTGCCTCTTGTAACATTCTTTATTTTAAAGTCTAGTGTACCTGATATAAGTATTGCTGTTCCAGCTTTCTTTTGATTTCCATTTACTTGGAATATCTTTTTCTATCCCCTCACTTTCAGTCTGTATGTGTCCCTACATCTGATGTGGGTCTCTTGTTGACAGCATATATATGGGTCTTGCTTTTGTATCCATTCAGCAAACCTGTGTCTTTTGGTTGGAGCATTTAATTCATTCTCACTTAAGGTAATTATCTATATGTATGTTCCCATTACCATTTTCTTAATTGCTTTGGGTTTGCTTTTGTAGGTCCTTTTCTTCTCTTGTGTTTCCCACTTAGAGAAGTTCCTTCACCATTTGTTGTAGAGCTAGTTTGGTGATGCTGAATTCTCTTAGCTTTTGCTTGTCTTAAAACTTTTGATTTCCTTGATGAACCTGAATGAGATCCTTAGCGTTAGAGTAATCTTGGTTACAGGTTCTTCCCTTTCATCACTTTAGATATATCATGCCACTCCCTTCTAGCTTGTAGAGTTTCTACTGAGAAATCAGCTGTTAACCTTATGGGAGTTCCCTTGTATTTTATTTGTCATTTTTCCCTTGTTTCTTTTAATAGCTTTTCTTTGTCTTTAATTTTTGTCAGTTCAATTACTGTGTGTCCCAGTATGTTTCTCCTTGGGTTTATCCTGCCTGGGACTCTCTGCACTTCCTGGACTTGTGTGGCTATTTCCTTTCCCATGTTAGGGAGGTTTTCGACTATAATCTCTGCAAATATTTTCTTGGGTCCTTTCTCTCTCTTTTTTCCTTCTGGGACCCCTAAATGTGAATGTTGGTGCAAGTAATGTTGTCCCAGATGTCTCAAAGGCTGTCTTCATTTCTTTCATTCTTTTATCTTTATTCTATTTCACAGCAGTGAATTCACCATTCTGTCTTCCTGGTCACTTATCTGTTCTTCTGCCTCAGTTATTCTGCTATTGATTCCTTCTAGTGTTTTTTTTTTTTTTTTTTTTCAGTACGTGGGCCTCTCACTGTTGTGGCCTCTCCTGCCATGGAGCACAGGCTCCAGACACACAGGCCCAGCAGCCATGGCTCACGGGTCCAGCTGCTCCGCGGCATGTGGGATCCTCCCAGACCAGGGCATGAACCCGTGTCCCCTGCATTGGCAGGCGGGCTCTCAACCACTGAGCCACCAGGGAAGCCCCCTTCTAGTGTATTTTTCATTTCAGTTATTTTTTTTGTTGTTGTTCATCTCTGTTTGTTTCTTCTTTAATTCTTCTAGGTCTTTGTTAATCATTTCTTGCATCTTCTTGATCTTTGTATCCATTAACTTTCTGTGGTCTTGGATCATCTTCAGTATCATTTTTCTGAATTCCTTTTCTGGAAGGTTGCCTATCTCCAGTTCATTTCATTGTTTTTCTGGGGTTTTGTCTTGTTCCTTCATCTGGTACATAGTTCTCTGCCTTTTCATTTTGTCTATCTTTCTCTGAATGTGGTTTTTGTTCCACAGGCTGCAGGATTGTAATTCTTTTTACTTCTGCTACCTGCCTTCTCGTGGATGAGGTTATCTAAGAGGCTTGTGCAAGCTTCCTGATGGGAGGGACCGGAGGTGGGTAGAGCTGGTTGTGGCTCTGGTGAGCAGAGCTCAGTAAAACTTCAAGCCACTTGTCTGCTGATGGTTGGGGCTGAGTTCCCTCTCTGTTCATTGTCTGGCCTGAGGCAATCAGCAGTGGAGCTTACAGGCTCTTTGGTGGGGCTAATGGTGGACTCCAGGAGGTCTCACACCAAGGAGTACTTCTCAGAACTTTTGCTGCCAGTGCCCTTGTCCCTGCAGTGAGTCACAGCTGGCCCCACCTCTGCAGGATACTCTTCACTAGCAGAAAGGTCTGGTTCAGTTTTTATGTGGTCACTGCTCCTTCCCCCTAGGTTCTGGTGCGCACACTACTTTGCGTGTGCCCTCCAAGTGTGGAGTCTCTGTTTTCCCGAGTCCTGTCAAAGTCCTGCAATCAAATCCCAGTAGCCTTCAAAGTCTGATTCTCTGGGAATTCCTCCTCCCCTTGCCAGACTGCCAGGTTCTGATACAGGACTCAGAACCTTCAATCCAGTGGGTGGACTTCTGTGATATAATTTTCTCCAGTTTGTGAGTCACCCACCCAGTGGTTATGAGATTTGATTTTACTGTGACTGCGCCCCTACTGTCATCTCATTCTGACTTCTCCTTTGTCTTTGGACATAGGGTATCTGTTTTGGTGAGTTCCAGTGTCTTCCTGTTGATGATTTCCAGCAGTTAATTGTGATTCCAGTGCTCTTGCAAGAGGGAGTGAACACACATCCTTTTACTCTGCCATCTTGAACCAATCTCAAGTCAGTCCTATTCATAGATAATTAATGATGATACTTCCCCTCCACTCAAACTGCCATAACACAATGGTATCAAAATCTTAGGCCACCTATCTTAATCTGTTTTCCCTTTTTATTTTACCATTCTATCTCTATGTGGTAGGAGCACTGTCAGAATTATGTTACAGGAGAATTAGTTATGAATTCTCTGTCAATCATGGCTCCCTGAAGTTTCCATTGTGTATAATGAATTAACTTATCTTCTATACATCTAGAAGATACTAGCTATATATCCTCCTTGGGACAATGAAAAACAGCCACTAAAATTATTTGTAGTTCTTCATTCTCTTAAGGAACCTTGATTGAGAAAGGCTGGAGCTGGACAAGCAACATCAGTAACACTTGGAGGATTGTTAGAAACTTGACATCTCAGTATCTACCTCACCTACTAAAATTCAGAATGAGAATTTTAGGAAAATTAAAGAGTAATTCCTATGTTTATTAAGTTTTTGTGAGGCACTGCTCTAGAGTATCCATCTGCGCAGATCTTCCTCGGTTTATGATGGGGTTACATCCTGATAAATCCACTGTAACTTGTAAATATTGTAAGTCAAAAATGCATTTAATACATCAACCCTATTGAGCATCAGAGTTTAGCCTAGCCTACCTTAAATGTGCTCAGAATACTTACATTAGCCTACAGTTTAGCAAAATCACCTAATGCAAAACTTATTTTGTAATAAAGTGTTAACTGTCTCATGTAATTCACTGAATACTGCACTGAAAGTGAAAAGCAGAATGGTTGTTAGTATACTGGCTGTTGCTCTCATGATCACGTGACTGATTGGGAGCAGCTGTCCTGCACAGCTTCATGAGAGAGTATTGCATAGAGCTAGCCCAGGAACAGGTCAAAATTCAAAATTCGAAGTACAGTTTCTACTGAATGTGTATTGCTTTCACACCATTGTAAAGTTGAAAATCATAAGTGAAACCATTGTAAATCAAGCAGTTGACTAGACTGCTCCAGAGGGTAAACCTTCATCTGAGAGGCAGTTCATGTAGTAGTTAATTGTGGGGCCTCTGAAGCCTGACTACCTGGTATAAACCTTGGTTCCACCATTTAAGAGTTTTGTAACTTCTGCAAGATAAATAACCCTTAACTAAGTACTTTAGTTTCTTTATCTGTAAATTGGTTATAAGGATACTATCTAATTCATAGCATTGTAGAATAGAATTCTACATATGTAAATGCTCTATATCAGCACCTGACTCATGATAAGCTCTTAATAAGTGAGGACTATTGTTATTTATATTCATGTCTTGGAGACACTTTTTATGTTTTTACCCAGATACAGCAATTGGATATATTTTAATTCCCACCATTTGTGAACTGAATATTTTACATCAATACTGTATTGTTTTACATTAATACTGCATGCTTTTCTATATGAATTTAATAAAGGATGTCATAAGCACCGTAGGAAAGCAAAAGTTGAATATTGCCTCGTATTGCAACATTTAAGGATTTCAAGATTACATTTATGGTCAGATAAATTATATTCATTTTCATTTTATAACATGGTCTTATGTGATTTTCAGTTGCTGTAATATTAGATCTGTTTGAATTAATAAGTATACACACACCTTGCCACATCGCTCAAAATCTTGAAATAAAGGAATTAAAGAGATTCTTAATTGTTTGATCTATGAAAGAAGAGGAATTAGGCTCAAAATAACTTAGTCCAAGGGAAAATTTAATTGCAGCCTAGGAAATAAGTAAGTTTAGAAAAGAGTCATTCTCAGGTGGAGAAAGCTTTGGAATAATCTGACAACATTTTAGTGTTATTACCACAAGAACACCATAGAGATATAAACACAGAATAGTTTTCCAAAGAAAGCTATTAATCTTGAAGAATTAGACAGAAGGTCACTTTCTACTCTAGAAAGAATTCCTCTACCTTTGTTTCCATGATAATATGCTCATGTGAGTTCTCAGTGTCTTTCTCAATGTTCCTTTTGCCGTCTTTTGCTGAATAATTCACTTTTCTATTTTCCTTAGAAACTTAAAATATTTGTTCATAGTAAAAATAATCTAATACTACAGATGTATCTAAAAATAAAAAAAATAATAATAATATCCTGCTCCAATTCTCCACACTCCCTCTCCCATTCCTTGTAAACTATTTTAAATAATTTGTTTTAAAAAAATATATATTTGCCAGTTTCACTGACAAGATTAACAGGTTTATATGGTATTACTTGATTTGTCCATTTTAGAAACTTTAGGTCTATTTTTATCTTGCTATAATTCCCTTTTTTAAACTTTTTATCATCTGTGTCCACACACTAAAGTCCTGAAAAAGCAGAAACGTACATCCGCTTTGCTCACTGCTCTAATCTCAGTGATAGAACAGTGTCTGACATTTAGTACTGGTTGAATAAATAAGTAATAAATAAATAGATCAAAACTGCTCACACATCAATCCCCAGACTTTTTACCCTCTAGTTTTTGGTAACCTAATTCTTTTTCTTTTTCTTCCTTTATTTAAATTTTCAATTTCAATTACCTTCCTAAACTAAGGGCCTTACTTCTTGAACTAGAAACTCTTGACCTTCTCACAATGAAGGCCCTCAATTTTTTCCCAGTTACCTCTTCTCTACTCATAGATGATGCTTCCTAAACAAGGCCATTCATATTCACATTCTTCATTTTGATGGCTTCTGAATTTATATCGTTATTTTTTATATGATCAATGAGTTACACAGTGGTATATTCAACTGCCTATTTTATAATTCCATTTGGTTATCTAAAAGTAAATGTAAGAGTTTTAGTTAAAAAAAAAAATTGCAGTTGAAATTGCTGAAACACCACCATGCACCAAGCTTAATGACAGTATTAATTTCAGGCATTTTGTTAGACTCCCATGACAACCAAGCTTTAGGAAATTCCTTCATGACATGTTGCTATAAAATCCATATATTCTAGAGTATTTGAGATTTGTTTTTACAACTAAGTCATAATCCATCTTGAAATGATTTTGTATACAAAATGAGCTAGACCTCTAATGATTTTTTTCAATCAAATAATAACTGTTAAGTTCAAACCTGTGAAGGGTCTGATATACTATCCTACTTACAAGTTAACAAGTTAGCCTGCTACAGTTACACACACACACACAAATCACACAATTTAGTCACAGATCATCTTAGCAGCACTTGTTTCCCACATGAATTCCTCCACAGGATGATGTGTTGAGGTTCCAATGTACTTACATGTGCAGTGAAGTTTACACCACAGGTGAGGGACCCTAAAAGTATGAGGGTCAGATCTTATGTAGAGCAGCTGTCAGATCTCTCCCTTTGAATCTCTGGAGAGAAAAACAGAGAACTTTTCTCTGGAATATAAAGAAATTATACTTGGAGGGAAAGAAAGATTTCTAGGTGTATTACCTTTGGAATTTTTGCCAATGGATCCAAGGGAGAGGAGTCTTTAACTCTCTCCTGAGCAATTCACTACCTCTAACTTCCAGGGCATGCTTGTCATACAATAATAAACCCTAAATTGAGTTGAAATGTGAAAACACTCATGGAAAATTGTTTCCCAAAAATAATTTTCCTTAATATCGTTTAGTGAGTAGTCATCTTTTCCCCAAGGATCTGCAAAGCAAATTGGTTGTACAGTATGTTTCATACAAGCCTGAACCCATTTTGGGCTCCCTATTCTGCTTAACTGCTTTATTTCTATTTTCACATTAATACTGTTATTTCACATTATTCATGTCAATTCTTATGACAAATCTTGTCACTTGATGGGGAACGTTACCCTGCTTTATTGTTCTTTTAAGATTCTCCTGGTTATTTTTGAGAGGTTTAGAATTAGTTGATTGAGTACCATGGATAAATGTTTTCAGAATTTTACTGTATTGAATTGAATCTATGAATCAATATTGGGAGAACTTATGTCTAATAATATTTAATAACCTTATTTATAAGCATCACATGTTTTATATGTTTTATTTAATATTAAAATATTCAAAATATAAAAAAAATAATTGGCTGTTTAAAATAACATCTCAACTATCATGAATACAGCATATAAGAAAGTTGAGGTTTACTTTTTCAATGGAACCTATATTACAGTGAAAAAGAATAAACTGCAATTACCTTCTTGAACATAGATTTACCTCAACAAATAATACTAAACAGGAAAAACAAATTTCTGAGAAAATAATTTTTTTCTAAAACAGTTTTATATAATTTGAGTATGAATATGTCCCATCCCATATTTGGGGCAAATTTCATAAATCTGGCCATCCTGGTTCCAGGTTAGTTGTTGGTATCTCCCTTAACTAGCCCTCAGGTAACAGAACTTGGCAATATATAGTTCATCCTAGACCCGCCTGGCAATTCAGGTGACAATCTGTTTTAACTTGTCAGCTTTATACAGAAGGAAAACAAACACACAAACAAAAAAAACAGAGACAAAAACAAACAATTTTCCTCTTTTTATGACAGGAGGCAGTTTTGAGACTTGGAGCAAGATGTTCACTGAAGTTAGGCTCCTACCCTCCCACAGAAACTGGGAGATAAGGGATAGGATCTCCCTTGATGTCTACATTTCAAAGGGATGGCTCTCAGGTTCTTAAGAAAGTTTTTCCTGGGTCACCAAAGTGATGAAAGGTCAGCTAGAAAGATCTTTCTAGTTTTCAAAAGAAATTACATACATTTTAAAGAGATGAGAAAGTGCTTATAATTACAAGTTTTCTAAGGAAAATACTGAAAGAGAAAGGAAGGAAGGGAAGTCTCTTCCTTATTTTCAACAAGGAGCACTAAGCCTCTTATTTTTAATTTGCATTTTTCATTATAGTTGTCAGATAAAATACAAGAGGCCCAGATAGGTTTGAATTTTAGATAAATATGTTATATATATATATGATATATATATGATATATATATGATATATATATATATAAAATAATTATCATATATATATATCCCAAAGTATGTGTGAAACAAACTTGGTAAATCTGCCCATCTTCGTTCCAGGTTAGTTGTTGACGTGGTATAGAGGAGAAAATTCATACCAATGCAGTACTCCAAGCTCACTCAACTACATCAGGTGGAAGATCCCTTCCAGAAAATCCCAGTGTTTCAAACAGAAAGCACTGAGGCTCTGCTTTCCCATTCAAGCATCATCTGATAGATAATAATTCTTAAGAGGAGAAGGCAAGTAAAGGCAGCTGGGTCCTGGGTAAGTCTGCAAGACACTTCACCCAAAGAACTTTATGCAAATAGTAAATAAATGTAACAATCATTTTAGACAGAGATCTTAGTAGGTTAAGAGAGGAACTTGAACCCAACTTTAAAAAAAGAACAGTTAAATTAAGTAATAATTAATAATTATTAATAATTATTTATTAATAATTAATTAATAATTATTAATAAATACTTTTAAATGTGCATACCTATTTTGTACATTGCAGCTTTTCGAATCCAACTAGAATAACTAAAATGTAGATCATCATCTGCATGAGTACAAAAGATTAATGAATTACTAACAGCCCCTCTCAGGCTGAGCACAGCTTAATCTTCTTCTTTGGTATGCAACTAGAGCTGCTGTTTGCAGACCCTAATCACTTATACTCACAATTAGTCTCCAGACTTTGCTCAAAAACACTTATTCCATCTGCAATTGTAATGCTTTGCCTAACTGATTTTAGCAATTGCTATTTCTCTAAAGTTAAAATTCCCTGTTGATTGCACTCCTCTTCGGGAGGAGGAAAGCTTGTGTATAGTTGTCTTGTATGGTCTTCTCTAACCTTGCTTCTTAGGTTCATATCATTCAGTCACTGAGAAAACTGAATGGTGACACTTTAGAGGTTTGCATACATTTTATTTAAACAACAACTATTGTCATTTTACAACATTTTCTGGATTAACACAAAAATGTTGGGCTTTCTTATTCCCTTCACTAGATCATGTAAAGAGTAGATTATGGGGCCAACACTACATCTCCTGAGGGAAAATCTTCAGAAATCTCAGTAGGTTGGTAGCTGAGTTAATCAGCCATGAAAAGAAAAAATAGTATGTAAATCATCAAATTATATTTCCCAGTTAAACTTATACACATGCAATACGTATATCCAAAATCTGGTCAGGAATGCTTCAGTTGGTTGGATTGTTTCCATGCCTTACGATCTACATATTAGATCGATCACTTAAACCATCTCCTGCTTTCATTTTATTGCCCATCATTTGCTAGAGTGCCTACTGACTGCCATCACCAGCAGAGGTACATCACTAGACAGAGCACTAGCCTACAGAATTAAGGAAAAGAAACAAAAACCTCTCTGTCTAATATACATGATCAAAAAAATGATATTTTACAGGCATATTATCACTGTCAGCTAAATGAATAAGTAAGTGAAATAAATGTGATTTGAAATTAGAAATGAAAAGAGATCCTACAACTTAAATTTTCAAAGACAGAACAACACATTACTTATGAGTGCCACATTGTTTTACAGTCCAAAGCATAGAAACATTTTCAGATAATTCATATCCTTACTCTTCTGTCATGTTTATGCAGTTTGTGAGCTGAGTGGATTGTTGTTAGTGATTTACCACTCTTGTGTTTTTTTTTTTCTCTGACTGTAAAACAACAAACAAAAGTCACCATAATATCAGAACATTTTGGATCAGCTTATCTAAATATGCCTATCAATCCATGATTTTTTTAACAGTTACACAATTGTTTTTCACTGTATATGAAAGAAAATAACTTACACCATCTGGATTTATCCGAACAGAATAAACTTAAAGAGTAGTTTAAAATGCAGTTTATAGCTTAACGCTCTCTGTAGCAATGATCTAAGATAGGATCTTACTGCTATTCATAATTGCAACTTTAGCAGAGACGGATTAAGCATTGTTATCAAAGTTATAGAGTAAATAAGTCAGTCTCTTCTCCATGAGTCCTTACACCATGAGGCCACTTACCATTCCTGCTGTATCGTCTTAAAGCCCACAAGCTCTTATGGAAGAACGCTATGCCCCTAAATCTCAATTTAAAAAAATCCAAAGGAAACATCACACTCCCTAAATCTTCTTATAGTTCCGCATTTTCCATTTCGATGTTAATTTATGAAATCTACACGTGAGAGCCATTGTTTCTATTTTGCTCTGGAGTGACCAGTACTATGATCTAACAGGTCTTTGCCCCTCCAATTTCAAAGATTAAACTGAATTGTAAGGACAAGTTATTTGTGCAGAAACACTTACACTAATGAAAGAAGCTTGTATTAAAACTTGAATTTTCAGAGTGCAATTCCTAAGGGAGTTGTTGGCAATCTTTTATCCCCAGCACCTTCCTTCTGACTAACTCTTCTGGCTACTCAGCTTTCCTGATGTCAAGTGCATGAGTTTCCCCCACCTCTGCCCTTCAGGAGTTTTCATCACCTTAACTGTGGTGAGATACTTGAAATACCCTATCCAGAAAACTCTCCTGCTCTCTTCTTTTGCTATTTTCATGCAAAATTCTAACCTGGGTTCATAACATCGTAAAGTAATATAATTAAAACCTAGTTAAACTAAACACAAGGGAGAGAACAGAATATAAAAGAAGTTGGATAACCTAAAGTAGATCAATTTAAATCTGCTTTTAAGCTTATTAATAACATAGGGCCTGCCTTCTCCCACATTAGTGGACCTTCTGGGATTTACAGAAATAACCTAACAGGAATGTTTCTCTTTGATATGTTTTGTCTTTGGGCATCTTAGTGCCCCATCTGGAACACCTCAAGTCTTAAGCAGTTGTCAAATTACTTCCTTCAAGTCCCTTTAGTTTTCTTGGACCTCCTCTAATATTTGTTCCTTATTTCTCTTGGAAAGCCAATGTTATTCTGGAAATAAAAAAATTCTCCACCATATTTAGAACATAATTCTCAACTTACCTACTGAAAGTTCTCAAATCTTCTTTGTTTAAATCATTTGCATTTTTTACCCTATGCTTGTTCTGATTTCTCCCATGAAAAATAAATAACAGAATAAATTTACATACAAACATAAAATAAGCAAAACAAATTCTTGCTCATTTTTTCTCCTACCTCCTTAGCATCAATCACATTATTTACCTATCTTTAAAAAAAAATTATCTTCCTTTTCACATATTCATTGTAAAAACAAAAATCTTGACACATTGTAAATACAAAGAGTGTGCCAATAAAGAGGTAATTATTAGCAGAAAAAAAAGAATAAAGGTCTTATAAACAAGAATATGTTAAGTCTCACAATTGGGTAATCTATAAGTATAGCTGATTAAAGCATATTGCTTTGAATCAAATTAAACAGGGTTGAATTATGAAAGATGCCCAATAATCTCATCTAACATGTTTTTCTTTTTTTTCTTTTTTAACATTTTTATTGGAGTATAATTGCTTTACAGTGTTGTGTTAGTTTCTGTTGTATAACAAAGTGATAACATGTTTTTCTTTATTTTAAATTTTGTTAATTTATTTTTGTGTTGTTTATAGAGGATGGTTCCTGGAATTGGGCTCAGCACAATATCATAACAGTAACCTCACACATGACACATAGTCCAAAACAACTAATCCAAGCTCCAACAGAATAAGTCTTGAAGAGCAGAATTTAGGATATAACTTGAAGAACTCTGTTCTTGTTTATATATTTGAAAGTAGTTTGTATATACTTCTAGAAAAAAGTGATTAGGGGTAATATGTTTTCTCCACATATATATATTTTTTAAACAAGTAAATTTTCATATGGAATTCTCATATATAGCAGAAAAAAGTGTTATGGCAGTTTTTAATTAAAATGATTTACTGTTTGAATAAAATTTGACTCTAAGATAGTGTTGTTTAGATTAGAATTGTTACTGTGCATCTTACTACATTATCTGCTTAGTTAAACAATTACTTGCATTTTGTTAGATGATTAGCCATTACAGAGTCAGTCCCACACAGAGTACCAAATGTAAGCATGAATGTCAATGAGGTAACCAAGGAAATTTTTTAGAAAGCTGATCAAGTGCTTTTAATATTTTCTGCAGAGCTTCATTCTAGATGTACTTTGTGTCATTGTTTAATAGTTAAATATTAGTTCTTTGATTTCTAGGAATGTCTGTTAGATAGCCTTTCTTCTACTTTAATTTACAATCATTGTCTGCCAATTTAATTTATAAAAAAACAAATTCTGCTACATGTCATTTACAATAATTTTTGAGGTCAGAGCATATAAAAATTGAGAACAATAATTTTGTAGAGAAAAACACTACCCCTTGGGCCTACTAGAAATGCTTCTCAATTTTGCTATTACAATTGCACCCCACACTCAATAAAAGTTGTCCTTGAAGTAGCCCTTCATTGTAACAAATGGCACCCAATTTGGTCATTTCTAAGCAAGATATCAATTTGTCTCCCAAAATGAAGAGAAGGCTGACAAGATAGGAAGCATACAAGGCCTAGTATTTATGGATTGAACACACAGCATGAAGTGGAATGAAGGTGCTAAAAGGTGGTTATTTGGAACTGCTGTCACCTGACCCAGAAAATGCAATGTTTGAGATTTTTCTGTGCTTCCTCATCACTATGCAACTGATATTTGGCTGTATATAAGCAGAGTGGGCCATACTTATAGACTTGGAAACAAAGGGCAAGAACGTGGGGATGATGTGGTCAACTGTGCAATCATCTAACAATCAGACAAAGTCTGGGTTAGGCATCCATGTTAACTCTTACCTACTATGACTGACCACCCAAAGACAGAGAAGCAAAGAATAAATATTTTAAAAATTCCTTAATCTTTCCTAGCCTTTATTATTTGACTTGACTAATGGGAAAAATACTCTGTGTACACAAAGTCAATTCTTCATCTCCATTACCCATACACAGTGTTACACAGCTTAATTCTACCCATGATAAAATTAGGCAGAAACCATAACCTGCCCTCCACATTCGCCTTGTTTACCAGTGGCTTAGCACTTTTAAATCTTTGCTCTTATTTGATTTGGTCTCATCTCTCCTCTCAACCTAAAATTCTTCCTTTATTAAATATAAATATGTATGCAACAAAATATGTTAAAAATAACTTGGGCTACTGTGAATTGTCAGTTTAGAATATCTCTAACCCTATCTATCTATCTATGTCTATGGTGAGATGACTTTGTTTCCTTTGAATATCCTAATAGCCAATCAGGAAACATCTCTAAACTAAGCTACTTTACTTATATTACTATTTTAACAAGTCTACAACATATCATTGTATTATCTTGCTGAACTAAGAGGAGACTAGATGACATAAAAAAGCAAAGATAGGGGAGAAGGCGGAAGATGGCGGAAGAGTAAGACGCGGAGATCACCTTCCTCCCCACAGATACACCAGAAATACATCTACACGTGGAACAACTCCTACAGAACACCTACTGAAGGCTGGCAGAAGACCTCAGACCTCCCAAAAGGCAAGAAACTCCCCACGTACCTGGGTAGGGCAAAAGAAAAAACAGAGACAAAAGAATAGGGACGGCACCTGCACCAGTGGGAGGGAGCTGTGAAGGAGGAAAAGTTTCCACACTCTAGGAAGCCCCTTCGCGGGCGGAGACTGCGGGAGGCGGAGGGGGGAGCTTCGAAGCCGCGGAGGAGTGCACAGCAACGGGTGCGGAGGGCAAAGCGGGGAGATTCCCGCACAGAGGATCGGTGCCGACCGGCACTCACCAGCCCGAGAGGCTTGTCTGCTCACCCGCCGGGGCGGGCGGGGCTGCGAGCTGAGGCCGGAGCGCAGGGAGAGGACTGGGGTTGGCGGCTTGAACATAGCCTGAAGGGGTTAGTGCACCACAGCTAGCCGGGAGGGAGTCCGGGGAAAAGCCTGCACCTGCAGAAGAGGCAGGAGACTTTTCCTTCCCTCTTTGTTTCCTGGGGCGTGAGGAGAGGGGTTTAAGAACGCTGCTTAAAGGAACTCCAGAGACGGGCGCGAGCCGCGGCTAAAAGCGTGAACCCCAGAGACGGGCGCGAGCCGCGGCTGAAAGCGCGGACCCCAGAGACGGGCGCGAGCCGCGGCTGAAAGCGCGGAATCCAGAGACGGGCGCGAGCCGCGGCTGAAAGCGCGGAATCCAGAGACGGGCGCGAGCCGCGGCTGAAAGCGCGGAATCCAGAGACGGGCGCGAGCCGCTGCTGAAAGCGCGGAATCCAGAGACGGGCGCGAGCCGCGGCTAAAAGCGCGGACCCCAGAGGCGGGCGGGAGACGTTAAGGCTGCCGCTGCCGCCACCGAGGGGCCTGTGTGCGAGCACAGGTCACTCTCCACACCCCTCTTCCGCGGAGCCTGTGCAGCCCGCCACTGCCGGGTTCCCGGGATCCAGGGACAACTTCCCCGGGAGAGCGCACAGCGCGCCTCAGGCTGGTGCAAAGTCACGCCGGCCTTTGCCACCGCAGGCCCGCCCCGCACTCTGTGCCCCTCCGTCCCCGCCGGCCTGAGTGCGCCAGAGCCCCCAATCAGCGGCTCTTTTAACCCCATCCTGTCTGAGCAAAAAACAGACGCCCTCCAGCGATCTACACGCAGTGGCAGGGCCAAATCCAAAGCTTAGCCCTGGGAGCTGTGTGAACAAAGAAGAGAAAGGGAAATCTCTCCCAGCAGCCTCAGAAGCAGCGGATTAAAGCTCCACAATCAACTTGATGCACCTGCATCTGTGGAATACCTGAATAGACAACCAATCATCCCAAATTAAGGAAGTGGACTTTAGGAGCAAGATCTATGATTTTTTCCCCTTTCCTCTTTTTGTGAATGTGTATGTGTATGCTTCTGTGTGAGATCTTGTCTGTATAGTCTTGCTTCCACCATTTGTCCTAGGGTTCTATCCGTCCATGTTTTTTTTTAAATTTTTTTTCTTAATAATTAATTTTAATAACCTTATTATACTTTACCTTCGTTCGTTCTTTCTTTCTTTCCGTCCTTCCTTCCCTCCTTTAGACAACGAATCATCCCAAATTGAGGAGGTGGTCTCTGACAGCAAGATTTAGGATTTTTCCCCATTTACCTCTTTTAGTGAGGGTGTATGTGTATGCTTCTGTGTAAGATTTTGTCTGTATAGCTTTGCTTCCAACATTTGTCCTAAGGTTCTTTCCGTCCCTTTTTTTTTTTTTCCTAAATAAGAAGTTTTTAATTCAATAACTTTATTATACTTTATTTTATTTTTACTGTATCTTCTTTCTTTCTGTCTTTTTTCCTTCTTTCCCTCCTTCCTTCCTTCCTCCCTCCCTCCCTCCCTCCTTTCTTTCCTTGCCTTCTTTCCTTCTTTGCTTCTTTCTTTCTTTCTTCCTTCCTTCCTACCCTCCTTTCCTTCTTTCTTTCCTCATACTTCTACTAATTCCCTCTACTTTTTCTCCCTTTTATCCTGAGCCTGTGGATGAAAAGCTTTTGGTGCTCCAGCCAGGAGGCAGGGCTCTGCCTCTGAGGTAGGACAGCCAACTTCAGGACACTGATCAACAAGAGACCTCCCAGCTCCACATAATATCAAACGGCGAAAATCTCCCAGAGACCTCCATCTTAACACCAGCACCCAGCTTCACTCAACGACCAGCAAGCCACAGTGCTGGAAAACCTATGCCAAACAACTAGCAAAACAGGAACACAACCCCACCCATTAGCAGAGAGGCTTCCTAAAATCATAATAAGGCCACAGACACCCCCAAACACACCACCAGACATGAACCTGCCCACTAGAGAGACAAGATCCAGCCTCATCCACCACAACACAGGCACTAGCCCCCTCCACCAGGAAGCCTACACAACCCACTGAACCAACCTTAGCCACTGGAGACAGACATCAAAAACAGGAGGAACTACAAACCTGCAGCCTGCAAAAAGGAGACCCCAAACACAGTAAGATAAGCAAAATGAGAAGACAGAAAAACACACAGCAGATAAAGGAGCAAGATAAAAATGCACCAGACCTAACAAATGAAGAGGAAATAGGCAGTCTACCTGAAAGAGAATTCAGAATAATGATAGTAAGGTTGATCCGAAATCTTGGAGATAGAATGGACAGTAGATTGGACAAAATGCAAGAATCAGTTAACAAGGACCTAGAAGAACTAAAGATGAAACAAGCAATGATGAACAACACAATAAATGAAATGAAAAGTACTCTAGATGGGATCAATAGCAGAATAACTGAGGCAGAAGAACGGATAAGTGACCTGGAAGATAAAATAGTGGAAATAACTACTGCAGAGCAGAATAAAGAAAAAAGAATGAAAAGAACTGAGGACAGTCTCAGAGATCTCTGGGACAACATTAAACGCACCAACATTCGAATTATAGGGGTTCCAGAAGAAGAAGAGAAAAAGAAAGGGACTGAGAAAATATTTGAAGAGATTATAGTTGAAAACTTCCCTAATATGGGAAAGGAAATAGTTGATCAAGTCCAGGAAGCACAGAGAGTCCCATACAAGATAAATACAAGGAGAAATACGCCAAGACACATATTAATCAAACTGTCAAAAATTAAATACAAAGAAAGCATATTAAAAGCAGCAAGGGAAAAACAACAAATAACACATAAGGGAATCCCCATAAGGTTAACAGCTGATCTCTCAGCAGAAACCCTACAAGCCAGAAGGGAGTGGCAGGACATACTGAAAGTGATGAAGGAGAAAAACATGCAGCCAAGACTACTCTACCCAGCAAGGATCTCATTCAGATTTGATGGAGAAATTAAAACCTTTACAGATAAGCAAAAGCTGAGAGAGTTCAGCACCACCAAACCAGCTTTACAACAAATGCTAAAGGATCTTCTCTAGGCAAGAAACACAAGAGAAGGAAAAGACCTATAATAACGAACCCAAAACAATTTAGAAAATGGGAATAGGAACATACATATCGATAATTACCTTAAATGTAAATGGACTAAATGCTCCCACCAAAAGACACAGATTAGCTGAATGGATACAAAAACAAGACCCTTATATATGCTGTCTACAAGAGACCCACTTCAGACCTAGAGACACATACAGACTGAAAGTAAGGGGATGGAAAAAGATATTCCATGCAAATGGAAGCCAAAAGAAAGCTGGAGTAGCAATTCTCATATCAGACAAAATAGACTTTAAAATAAGGACTATTAAAAGAGACAAAGAAGGACACTACATAATGATCAAGGGATCGATCCAAGAAGAAGATATAACAATTGTAAATATTTATGCCCCCAACATAGGAGCACCTCAATACATAAGGCAAATACTAACAGCCATAAAAGGGGAAATCGACAGTAACACATTCATAGTAGGGGACTTAAACACACCACTTTCACCCATGGACAGATCATCCAAAATGAAAATAAATAAGGAAACACAAGCTTTAAATGATACATTAAACAAGATGGACTTCATTGATATTTATAGGACACTCCATCCAAAAACAACAGAATACACATTTTTCTCAAGTGCTCATGGAACATTCTCCAGGATAGATCATATCTTGGGTCACAAATCAAGCCTTGGTAAATTTAAGAAAATTGAAATTGTATCAAGTATCTTTTCTGACCACAACGCCATGAGACTAGATATCAATTACAGGAAAAGATCTGTAAAAAACACAAACACATGGAGGCTAAACAATACACTACTTAATAATGAAGAGATCACTGAAGAAATCAAAGAGGAAATCAAAAAATACCTACAAACAAATGACAATGGAGACACAACGACCCAAAACCTGTGGGATGCAGCAAAAGCAGTTCTAAGGGGGAAGTTTATAGCAATACAAGCCCACCTTAAGAAGCAGGAAACATCTCGAATAAACAACCTAACCTTGCACCTCAAGCAATTAGAGAAAGAAGAACAAAAAACCCCAAAGCTAGCAGAAGGAAAGAAATCATAAAAATCAGATCAGAAATAAATGAAAAAGAAATGAAGGAAACAATAGCAAAGATCAATAAAACTAAAAGCTGGTTCTTTGAGAAGATAAACAAAATAGATAAACCACTAGCCAGACTCATCAAGAAAAAAAGGGAGAAGACTCAAATCAATAGAATTAGAAATGAAAAAGGAGAAGTAACAACTGACACTGCAGAGATAAAAGAGATCATGAGAGATTACTACAAGCAACTCTATGCCAATAAAACGGACAATCTGGAAGAAATGGACAAATTCTTAGAAATGCACAACGTGCCAAGACTGAATCAGGAAGAAATAGAAAATATGAACAGACAAATCACAAGCACTGAAATTGAAACTGTGATTAAAAATCTTCCAACAAAGAAAAGCCCAGGACCAGATGGCTTCACAGGCAAATTCTATCAAACATTTAGAGAAGAGCTAACACCTATCCTTCTCAAACTCTTCCAAAATATAGCAGAGGGAGGAACACTCCCTAACTCCTTCTACGAGGCCACCATCACCTTGATACCAAAACCAGACAAGGATGTCACAAAGAAAGAAAACTACAGGCCAATATCACTGATGAACATAGATGCAAAAATCCTCAACAAAATACTAGCAAACAGAATCCAACAGCACATTAAAAGGATCATACACCATGATCAAGTGGGGTTTATTCCAGGAATGCAAGGATTCTTCAATATACGCAAATCTATCAATGTGATAAACCATATTAACAAATTGAAGGAGAAAAACCATATGATCATCTCAATAGATGCAGAGAAAGCTTTTGACAAAATTCAACACCCATTTATGATAAAAACCCTGCAGAAAGTAGGCATAGAGGGAACTTTCCTCAACATAATAAAGGCCATATATGACAAGCCCACAGCAAACATCATCCTC
Organism: Orcinus orca; assembly: GCF_937001465.1. Taxonomy (NCBI): domain Eukaryota; kingdom Metazoa; phylum Chordata; class Mammalia; order Artiodactyla; family Delphinidae; genus Orcinus; species Orcinus orca. Next base: position 41,093,565 of record NC_064576.1, on the reverse strand, counting down.
AATGGTGAAAAACTGAAAGCATTTACACTAAGATCAGGAACAAGACAAGGTTGCCCACTCTCACCACTATTATTCAACATTGTTTTGGAAGTTTTAGCCACAGCAATCAGAGAAGAAAAGGAAATAAAAGGAATCCAAATTGGAAAAGAAGAAGTAAAGCTGTCACTGTTTGCAGATGACATGATCCTATACATAGAGAACCCTAAAGATGCTACCAGAAAACTACTAGAGCTAATCAATGAATTTGGTAAAGTGGCAGGATACAAAATTAATGCACAGAAATCTCTGGCATTCCTATATACTAATGATGAAAAATCTGAAAGTGAAATCAAGAAAACACTCCCATTTACCATTGCAACAAAAAGAATAAAATATCTAGGAATAAACCTACCTAAGGAGACAAAAGACCTGTATGCAGAAAATTATAAGACACTGATGAAAGAAATTAAAGATGATATAAATAGATGGAGAGATATACCATGTTCTTGGATTGGAAGAATCAACATTGTGAAAATGACTCTACTACCCAAAGCAATCTATAGATTCAATGCAATCCCTATCAAACTACCACTGGCATTTTTCACAGAACTAGAACAAAAAATTTCACAATTTGTATGGAAACACAAAAGACCCCGAATAGCCAAAGCAATCTTGAGAACGAAAGAAGGAACTGGAGGAATCAGGCTCCCTGACTTCAGACTATACTACAGAGCTACAGTCATCAAGACGGTATGGTACTGGCACAAAAACAGAAAGATAGATCAATGGAACAGGATAGAAAGCCCAGAGATAAACCCATGCACATATGGACACCTTATCTTTGATAAAGGTGGCAGTAATGTACAATGGAGAAAGGACAGCCTCTTCAATAAGTGGTGCTGGGAAAACTGGACAGGTACATGTAAAAGTATGAGATTAGATCACTCCCTAACACCATACACAAAAATAAGCTCAAAATGGATTAAAGACCTAAATGTAAGGCCAGAAACTATCAAACTCTTAGAGGAAAACATAGGCAGAACACTCTATGACATAAATCAAAGCAAGATCCTTTCTGACCCACCTCCTAGAGTAATGGAAATAAAAACAAAAATAAACAAATGGGACCTAATGAAACTTCAAAGCTTTTGCACAGCAAAGGAAACCATAAACAAGACCAAAAGACAACCCTCAGAATGGGAGAAAATATTTGCAAATGAAGCAACCGACAAAGGATTAATCTCCAAAATTTACAAGCAGCTCATGCAGCTCAATAACAAGAAAACAAACAACCCAATCCAAAAATGGGCAGAAGACCTAAATAGACATTTCTCCAAAGAAGATATACAGACTGCCAACAAACACATGAAAGAATGCTCAACATCATTAATCATTAGAGAAATGCAAATCAAAACTACAATGAGATATCATCTCACACCAGTCAGAATGGCCATCATCAAAAAATCTAGAAACAATAAATGCTGGAGAGGATGTGGAGAAAAGGGAACACTCTTGCACTGCTGGTGGGAATGTGAATTGGTTCAGCCACTATGGAGAACAGTATGGAGGTTCCTTAAAAAACTACAAATAGAACTACCATATGACCCAGCAATCCCACTACTGGGCATATACCCTGAGAAAACCAAAATTCAAAAAGAGTCATGTACCAAAATGTTCATTGCAGCTCTATTTACAATAGCCCGGAGATGGAAACAACCTAAGTGCCCGTCATCGGATGAATGGATAAAGAAGATGTGGCACATATATACAATGGAATATTACTCAGCCATAAAAAGAAACGAAATTGAGCTATTTGTAATGAGGTGGATAGACCTAGAGTCTGTCATACAGAGTGAAGTAAGTCAGAAAGAAAAAGACAAATACCGTATGCTAACACATATATATGGAATTTAAGAAAAAAATGTCATGAAGAACCTAGGGGTAAAGCAGGAATAAAGACGCAGACCTCTTAGAGAACGGACTTGAGGTTATGGGGAGGGGGAAGGGTGAGCTGTGACAGGGCGAGAGAGAGTCATGGGCATATACACACTAACAAACACAGTAAGGTAGATAGCTAGTGGGAAGCAGCCGCATGGCACAGGGATATTGGCTCGGTGCTTTGTGACAGCCTGGAGGGGTGGGATGGGGAGGGTGGGAGGGAGGGAGACGCAACAGGGAAGACATATGGGAACATATGTTTATGTATGACTGATTCACTTTGTTATAAAGCAGAAACTAACACACCATTGTAAAGCAATTATACCCCAATAAAGATGTTAAAAAAAAAAAAAAAGCAAAGATAATAGAAACAAGCAATGCTGATGTTCACTTCTCCTTTTTCTTAAATGCCTATTAGTTTAAAACTAGAAATTTAAGTAATAAAATCATATATCAATGGAAAATGAATTATTAAATAAAGGATGCCAAGAAGATCAATTTATTGCGCACAACTCTAGTTTTTCATAGTTTTTCAAAGATCAATAATTTGAAGGCAAATGTAGTATAAATGTAATGAATCATCCCACACATCTGGCCCTGTTATTGAAAACAAGTTTTGTTTTCCACTAGTTCAATAATACATTGAAAAATATAAATACAAAAATTACCCTGAAAGCAATTTAACTTTCATAAGAATACTGCTTTAAGTTTCTCCTCTTCCTTTCATGGGTGGGGTAAAATTTTATGTCGTGTGATTGGGTTTTGTTTGGATGGTGACATTCTAGTTTATGAATTGACTCCTCTAATCTGTCAAAATCATTCTCTGGAGTTGAAAATATTAATACTGATACCATCGCCTTATGCCTTTGTGCAACAACACGTATTTTTTCTAAATAGTTGGTGATTTATTAAGTTGGATAAATATTACATTTATCAAACTAGAAAAGGCATACGTTCTTAATAATATAATATTCCCAAAGGGTACCTAGTTAGTTCACAAACATAATATATTATTACTATTGATTTTCATTAATAAGGTTATGATGAATATTTTGCAATAACATCTTGATGTTACTTCCATTTTTATTTCCTTCCTATTATTATAAATCAATATTATATTAATTAGTGAACTATAGTATGACTAAGTTTATGAGCTTTTTTTTTTTTTTTTTGCGGTACGCAGGCCTCTCACTGTGTGGCCTCTCCCGTTGCGGAGCACAGGCTCCAGACGCTCAGGCTCAGTGGCCATGGCTCACGGGCCCAGCCGCTCCGCGGCATGTGGGATCTTCCCGGACTGGGGCACGAATCCGTGTCCCCTGCATTGGCAGGTGGACTCTCAACCATTGGGCCACCAGGGAAGCCCTGAGCTGGTTATTTTTAAGAATTAGATTTATTCTGATTAACTAAGAAACAATTAGATTCCTTATTTACTTTTTATGCCATTTTATTCCTTCAGTTTATTGAGCTATAACTGACATACAGCACTGTTTAAGGTGTACAGCATAATGATTTTGACTTACATCATGAAATGACTACCAAAATAAATTTAGTAAACACCCACCATCTTATACAGATAAAAAATGAAAGAAAAAAATATTTTTTTCCTTGAGATGAGAACTCTTAGAATTTACTCTCTTAACTTTCTTATATAGCATAGAGCAGTGTTAATCATGTGTATTACACTCTTTGTACTTATTTATCTTATAATTGGAAGTTTGTACCTTCTGACCACCTTCATCCAATCCCCCCCGAAACCCCACTTTTGGTAACCACAAATATGATCTATTTTTCTATGAGTTAGTTAATTTGCTTTTTGAGGTAAAATTGACTTGCAACACTATATTAGTTCCTGGTATACAACGTAGTGATTCAATACTTATATACATGACAAAATAATCACCACAATAAGTCTAGTTACCATCTGTCACCATACAAAAATACACAATATTATTGACTATATTTCCCATGGAGTACATTTCATCCCTGTGATTCATTTATTTTGTAACTGGAGGTTTTTACCTCTTAAATTCCCTTAATTATTTCAGTCATGCCACCACCCCCCTTTCCTCTGGCAACCACCTGTTTGTCCTCTATATCTATGACTCGGTTTCTATTTTATGTTTGTTTGTTTTATATTCCACATACAAGTGAAATCATATGGTATTTGTCTTTCTCTGTCTGACTTATTTCACTTAGCATGATACCCTGTATCAGTTCATCCTCGATGGGCACTTAGGTTTTTTCTTGGCTATTGTGAATAACGCTGCAATGAACATAGAGGGGCATGTATCTTTTCAAATTAGTGTTTTTATATTCTATGGAAAAATACCCAGATGAGGAATTGGTAAATCATATGATAGTTTTATTTTTAGTTTTTTGAGGAACCTCCATACTGTTTTGGATAGTGACTGCACCAATTTATATTCCCACCAAGAGTGCACAGGGTTCCCTTTCTCCACCTGCCTTCCAATACTTGTTTTATATAGTCTTTTTGATAATCCCATTCTGACAGGTGTAAGGTGATATCTTCTTGTGGTTTTGATGTGCATATGTCTGATGATTAGTGATATTGAGCGTCTTTTCACATGTCTGTTGGCCATCTGTATGTTTTTACTTTTTTGGAAAAAATGTCTATTCAGGTCCTCTGTTGATTTTTCAGTCAGGTTGTTGTGTGTTTTGTTTTGTTTTGTTTTTTGATGTTGAGTTGTATGAGTTCTTTGTGTTGGGTTAGCCAAAAAAATCATTTGGGTTTTTCCATAATATCTTAACAGAAAAACCTGAATGAACCTTTTGACCAACCTAATATATTTTGGAAATTAACCTCTTATCAGATATATTGTTTGCAGATAAAATGTTTACTTATTTATTTTTTAAGATTATTTTTCTTGTTATTGTTAGTTAAAATTACTTACCAATATACAGTATGATTGGGTTCATTAATCATTTTTAAAATTAAAGGCTTTCTGATTATCCATGATACAATTTGGTTTTATTCATACCTGTTAAAAACCAGTCATATAAACCTGAAAATGTTCATAAAATCCTATTTTTAGTAATGACATAGTTCAATAATATAAAGCATATTGAAGATATAATTTCCAAATAACACTCTTATGCTGCAAAGTTCAGTATGAATCTGGAATTCACTTAAAGAAACACTCTACTCATTTCTTTGTTAAATAACCAATGATCGTATACAATGCAATAGTGAAAGTGCTAAGAGCAGAATTAATCAATTTAAGGTTTAGGAATGTTGACTGTCAATTTTTTTTTAACAGTTTTATTATAGAGAAGGTGTTCAATTTGGTAACTCCATTTTAATATGAAAGCAAACTGATATTTTGCTATATGTTTAAATTAAGCATGCTATTTTGGCCTTGACACTTTCAAAATAAGAACATTATTTAACAGCAGCACAACTTGTCTATGTATCAACCAGAACTATTGGAGCTTAGTGTCCTTTGTAGACATTGAGCACAATTACTCAATGAGTGGAAAGCTGATTGTTTTTCACTGACTCAAAAGGATATATGCAATAATTAAAATTTGTTTAAAAAACTGACTTTGCCCTTTTGAACCTGACTTGAGAAAATGATGACTGAGCAGTCTTTAAGGGAATTGCTTTCGGACACCCTCAGCCAGACCTTAGGAAAAGTTCCTCTGATCCTTTTTATTTGACAAGCATTTGACAATTTAACTGAAGATCTTTTTGCATTTTCCATAAGTTTTTTTATTCACCTGTTTGCAAAAGATTATGAATGCACAGCAGAAGTAAAAAAATATCACTTGCTAAATTTCAAATCTCTTTTTAAAATTTACTTAATTCTCCTGTTTTTAAAGAAATATAAAAGACAAGGCAGGCTGCTTCAGATTGCCCCCAACCAAGATCATCACCATTTTTTTTTTACTAGTGAACCAAATGCAGCATTTTGCTTGTAGGTTTTTAAGCCTGACAGAGAGAATGGGAAAATTTTAATTATTTGATGGAGAAGTCTTTCGTTAAATCAATTGAGAAGTCTTTCATTAAATTATTTCTAAATAATCTGTATGAAGCTCTCTCCTTTCATGGAGACTACAATTGTAAGTAAAAGTAATTCTCTGTATCCTCAATAACTATTTAAGGAGAGTATAAAACAAGCACTGCAGGGTGTATTCCATTCTGTGGAGAAAATCAGAATGCATGACCATGCAATTACAAAGTCAGAGAGGTCTCTACATCTTTAGATAACTTTAAAAAATTGAATATTTCTCAACCTGTCATGTAGCAAGAGTCTCCTGAATGCTTAATTACCCGAAAATATTGAAGGCTCCTCAGGCCTTAACGGTGCTATTGAGTGCCTGCCCTGTAAGAGCAGAGAGTTGTTCCTTAATGTCAGGTTAAAGTGTAACAGAAAACTGCTTTGATTTTCTGATGTATAGAAGTGATGGTCTCTAAAAGCTGAAATCAGAAAGGAAACAAAGACTATTAGAAAATGATGGTATTTCATAGCAGTCTCCTTAGTTTCTGTTTCACCAATAGATGATTTCAGGAGTATCCAGTCTATGTTGATACTTTAAAAGTAAAATTTATGAACTATATGTTTATCAATAAATGAACAGAGAGGCAGGAAAAATTTTAGACTCCATTCTTTGGCATGAGTGCTCACTGACAGAAAGATACACTGGTCAGGCAGTAGTGCAAAGCCTGAGTATGTGAATACAGACGTTATGCCTGATCATTCAGATTGTCTCTATCTTGCTCTTCCTTTATTCTGTAGTGAATCTTTCTCTGTCCCCCTTCCTCTTGTTTACTGGGTAAACCTCCTATAATTCTTTAGGGTTCAAGTTAAGTATGTATCCATTATTAAAACATTTCCAGATGCCCCCAAGAAGTGTTAGATGCTGTTTTGAATATCATTGTATTAAAGCTATGATGATTTATTTTCAATTTTGAATTCTCCAAAGTTTGGCACAAACATGCACACATACACCCACACCCTGAACATTGTATCAATTAACAATACAGAAAAAATACAGATGGATGTATGTGTATGTGAGACAATAGGGACTATCTGTTAGACATCCTCTCTTATGGCTACTCCATCTATACGTGTTTAAACTTCCATATAACAACAATATCAACAACATCATGCTTATACCCCAGAGGATGCAACTATCCATATGCAAGGAAAGAAGTGCTCATTTTCTCCAAAAAAGATACATCGGATCCTATCAGTTATTATATTCTTTTTCTGAATGAAGTTAATCCCTTTTCTAGATTAATTGCAAAGTTACTTCATTATTACATAAAGATCAAATATTATATTTTAACATCATTACAAGACCTTCCCATTATATCATCATCATAAAAAGGCTGTGACCTGACTCAGTTCTGGCTCATGTTTCTTTATGGTAACTCAACAGCCATCTGTGTTCACCAGACATACAGTTTTTCTGACTACATATGCAAGTAATACAATAATAGGCTCCCCGTCCAGGATATTGTGGTTTATTAAGCCACTAATATTAATCTCTGCAGGTCAAAACATTGCAATTGTCACTCTGGACTTACACTCATCACAGTCACTGTATCTGCCACTCTAGGATTCAAATCAAACCCACTGAAATGAGAGAGACCAGGCCAATGGAAACATTGGCCATTATCGTCACAAGCCTGCGAAAGATAAAATCCATAGAGCTTATAAGGATGCTGAGCTCTTTTTGCCAACACATTTTCAAGATGTTTCAAATATTTTCAAGTTAGTATCCTTTAGATCCTCTCATGGGACATATTATTAATGAGAAACCCACACCAAGATGACTATCTCCCTACATACTTGGATTCCTTCCTCCCGGTGTACCAAGGAAATTCTGGCAATCAATCTCACAATGTAGGCCACTGTTGAGACCAGATTTCAGTCAACGAACCATGAAAAGTGTTAAAGGCACTCTAAGCTGCTTGAGTTAACAGTTGAATCAGAATCTCTGTTACATAATCTAATGTTATGTTCTGTCCTTCTTGATCTCACACCCTTATGATACGTCCCCACAAAAAATGTCTGGGTTTTTGGTCATATAAGTTAGCAAAAATTGGTAAATCTTTTAGGGTATAAGCTATATTCTTCCAAGTCATCCTTTCTACTTGTTCCCTAGAAACACTAGTAGATCTGCTCTAGTAATAGATATGAAGGGGAAGGGGAGTAGGGTGTGGAGACTGGAGAATAAATAAATCTTATAAAGCAACTGCCTAGGGTAAGATTATCACAGAAATTTGAAGCAAAGGATAGCTAGTATGTTGCCAAGTTAGGAGGGGCAGTTCTGTTAGTAAAAGAGGCTTGAAGGTTTTAAAAGGTTCTTATATTCCTTGGAATCTATCTAAATGTCCTCAATTGCTACCTTCCTGTTCCCAATTCGTATCAAATAATATATCACAAGTTAAGCTCTGAATTCTACTTCTGGTACATGATTATACTTTGATGTTATTTTAGTGTCATTACAGGAATTTTTCTCTTATCGGACCTTGATCTCAAAGTTTAACAGCCTGACCTCTGGTATTATTTTCCAGTAAAGTCTCCAGGACAGTCATAAGCAGTCAACAGCCCATAATTCTTGTAAGCATTATCCACTCTGTCAAGTGCAGCCTTGCCTTCACTAATCACTTCATCCCAGGAAACAAGTATAGAAATGACCATTTGCCTGTGCATGCCATGATTACCTGTGGCTCATATTCTAAAGGTGATGAGTCAATATTTACAATCAGGTCAGATAAGTACTCTCAGATTTACAGATTTAGTGTCTTATTTCTTGGGGACACTCCTTAGCACATCTACTAGTTGATATTCTGTCATTACAAGAGACACCACTCTTGATATTTCAAGTAGAAAGGAAATTGATTAAGATGGTGTTATCTGCAGGCATGGGCCAGAGGAGCAAAAGGGAAAAGGGACAGTTACATCAAGCTCAGAAAGCTGCTGCCTACCCTGAACTCATGAGCCCACACACCTGCTGAATTACTGGAGATTCTGAGGGAATTTTTCTCATGGCTACTGAGCGGGATTCCAGGATCTGACCTTCTGCTGATGTGCTTGCAATTATGTTAATACAGCTGTTGTCTGCAGCTATCTGCAATCACCATCACTTACCCCACATGGCTGCTACTATTGTCAAAAGAGGCAGAGAAATGTGATGTTTTTTTTCCTCCACCTTTCAATCTGTCACTTGTGCCTTCTAATTGTAGCATATTTCTTGAGCATATTTTGTATACAATTTATTTCAGTGTTTTGAATTGGCAGAATGGTTTAAATATATCAACTTTTCCAATAAGTAAAGCTCAAAGTAAATTTAATTAAAAAAAAGAACTTACAAAGATCAAACTGAGAGCTTATAAGGAAGGGGAAAATAATTGTCATAAACTTTATCTTAAATTGGTTGGGGGAGTAATATTTTCATACAGATGAACAAAAGTGTATTTTGACCTGGTATCACCAATTACTTCCTTTTCTCCAGATTACTACTTCTCTAAAGGACATCAGAATACTCACCCCTATATCATCATCTAAGATGATGCAGTCTGAAAATTTTCTCTCTATTGAAAATGATTTACTTTCTATAAATTATATATATATATATATAGCCATACATATACGTATGTATTTGAAGATGTTTTGCAAACTGTAAATTAGAACAGAAATGCTATGTTGCATGATTATTTATAGCATAGTATTAGAAACATCTGAAATTCTTTGAAAAATTACAATTAATTCCTGTTTTTAAATATAATGTGGATAGAATCATTGAGGCTTTTGCATTATTTTGGGGGAGACGAGAGACATTGCTCCTGGAGAAAACTTTTGTAAGTGTATACACTGACATTGCATTAGAAAGGGAAGATTCCATAAAATCACTACACAAAAGTAATTGTTTTTAAAGTCAAATAGTAGAAGAAACTAATAAAATATCATATTTTCCTGTCATGCAAGACAATTTAGTCTCTAAATGTCATCACTGACAGTATTTAGGGGTCAAAACGTTTAAGGTCAGCAGACAGCTCTGCTTTCACAAAAACGTGTAAATTTTGCAAAAATGAAATCTGCAGATTTCCTTGCAAAATTAAGTGGAGTATTGGTATATCAGTACCCAGACATCTATGAAATGTTTGTCAGGAAGCACTACAAATAGATAAATATAGATTTCTCAGTAATTTTCAATGAACTATTATCCAATATAATGCTGACATGTTCAGTAAATGTAGCCACTATGCTTTGGGGAGTAATATCTGTCCAATAATTATCTCACAACTGTTTATTAGATGCTTGCCTTATTTTGTTTCTTTATTATATATATGTGTTTATGTTTATCCTTATTATTCTCTACTCAATTTTACCTTACTCTTATCTTCTGTTTTGTACTCCCATCAGATTTTTTTTAAAATTCTCTTTATAGTGCTTTTAATTCATGTTATTTTTATATACATAAAGCATTTAACAAATATTTGTTGAATGATCAATATCCGTAAGGTACCTTTAAACTCCATGAGTGATGTAAAGATATGTGGATTCCCTCCTCATCCCTCCATAAAGACATGCAACCTAGAAAGAAAATGAGATGATTACAAAATGTACTAGAATAACTTAATTGCCTTAAAGCTAAAGGGGAAAGATATTTCAATATGTTTTGGCCTAACCTTTCCTAACCAACAGGGGAATACCCAGTAAAATGTCCTTAATAGATACTTAGTCTATCTCAGTTTTGCATGGAACATTCCAAGCTCATTGATTGTATTCATTAAAAATCTCCCACTATATGAAGCTGGAATCTACCTCCCTGTTTTATCACATGATGAATAGATATTGTGGGCAAAGGTCTTTAAAGAGGAAACAACAATATTAAACCACAAAGGCTGAAAAGCATAAGGATTCTTTGACAACAGTAAAATATTCAGTTTAAATAATGCAAGTAATAGAGGCATAGAGACAAAGAAATGTATTGATAGTGATATTTATCAGAAACTTCAGAATTTTAACAATGTTTTAGTAAACAGTACCTCTGATGAGTAGGGAAACAAAAAACGTGAGAAGCAAGAGGTAATTGGTAAATTACCTAAGTTCATAATTTACCAATTTTCTGGATACCTGCCTTTTATTAGCTGTGCTTCGTTGAAAAAATATCACTTATTCTCTGTACCTCAATTTCCTTATTTGTAATATAAGATTTTTAATACCTATCTTAAAAGGATCTTTTAAGCATAATAGTATATTTGAAAGTACCTCATAAATTATTTTATTGTACAAGTTTAAACTGTTATTTTATATACATGATTCAAGTATATTACCACTTTCAGCAAGTTTAAAACTTGACATTGTACATTTTGCCGAGAAGGCAATCAAAAATGCTGTTACTTTGACTTCAATGAATGCTTTCTCATTCATAGAAAATAAGAAACCATTAACATTTATTTCAATTATCTGGCATATTATACACATCACATATCTATTTATAATTATCTGAATAATAAACATATACACACACATTTGGTGGCTTAGAGAGGTTCAGGAACTTCTTTAAAGTTCAGACTTAGTCAAAGATTTGAACAGCTGCCAAAACTTGTGGGTCCATCCACCAAGCAGTCTTGTGCATGATTCTACTGTCTGGAACTCATACCAGAAATATGATAATAGAAATATGAATTTTCCCCGTCAAATAATTCATCCATTATATGGGTTAAAGTTGTAGAAGCAAAATGTATAAATGTATTGATAGGGAAATCCACAGACATAAAGCAATCTAAAAGTTATTTAAAAGGACAAAAGGAGAAGGCTAGGATCTGGGGAACATCATCGTGTGACCACATACTGCCTGCTTGGCTAGGCAGAATATATGCTTTTCCATGAAAGCTACAAATATGTAGGTAAAATGTGCTTTTTGTAAAAATAAAATTTCAAAGCTCTACATGCTCTGTAGTAGTTGCAACAAGCTAAAAACAAAATTTGCAACATTGCTAAATTGAATAAATAGTAATCTGTAACTCAAAAATTAGAACTAAGAGTGGACAATCATACATTGGACTTAATTCTGACCAAAAATATGGAACAGACTAATGATAAAAAAGTGAAATAAATGCAACAATAGTCATATCATCACAGAGATTATAATAGTAAATTTCTTTTACTTTTTTCTAAAGAACAATGTTCAACAGACAAAATAGTCCTTGTAATTGAGCAAAAGAGCTTTCTCAAGGTTTCTTCTAAAGGTGAAATAAGTCTGGTTTCAACCCAAAGAGTTTTATTTTTAAGTGTCAAAAGGAACAATGTGTGTTAAAACACTAATATCTGATAAAAAAATTACAAATGTCTACAAATAGATATAAAATATAGTGTGGATGTCATCCTTCAAGTAATGCATCCATGTTACTATAGAGATACTACTTTTTAAGACCAAAGACTATATGTAGGTCATATGATCAACAATAAAACAAAAACAAAGCAAACACATAGATTCACCTAAAATAAAACAGAAGAAAGATCTACTGAGGCTCTAATTACATGTTACATAAAGGAAATAGTATCTACTTTAGAAATGCATGGTTTTAGAGAGGAATGATAAGAATTTGTGACCTCTGGGGGGATGATAAGGATAGTAAAAAGTCTTCCATAATCTTTATGCTGGAAAAAGATTTTTGGATTGTTATGTGCGCAAAGCCAAACTATACCATTTAGAGAATAAAGTTAATTACTATTAATGAAAATGACACTGATCTAATTTTGAATTAATTTGAGGGGTTGTTTAAATATTATAGAGAAATATAATGATTTTTACATTTTCATACACTGATGGATTTGTTTCAGGATAGACTCCATCAGACAAATGACTCTTGAGACAAAAAAAAAAAAAAATTAAAAATCGCAATCTTCTTTTTATCACTATAGTGCAACAGAAAATCCAGCACTTAATAAAAGGATACAGTCACGAGAAGACATAAAACACTAAGTCAGACAGTTCATTAGTCAGGGTGCCTAGCCTCTGGTAACAACATCTCAGATATATAATGGCTCAACACAAGAGCAGTCTGCCTCTTGCTCATGTCAATAGTGAGCAGAAGAACAGGTCCATGAGACAGGTCTTCTCTACAGTTATTCAGAGACCCTAGCTAATGATTCCTCTGTCATCCTCAACATGTGACATTCAAGGCTTCCATAGTCTTCTCCATCCCACAGAACTGATTGTATGGGTCAGAGGGGAAACTCACATTAGTGAGTGGGAGCTTAAGACAGATACCTGGATACCATGAGAAGATAATGGGACCCAGAACCTCAAATCTGGCAAGGATACAGGATGAAACAGACCCCACAAATAGTGAGGGTTGGAGGTAAACAGATTCTGGGTGAAGCCTGGCACTGGTACTGTGTTTGTGTACAAGAGAAGGAAACAGAAGAAGATCCAACTATCCCCTTAGTTTGGGGTCCATAATTCACTATTTGCCTTTAGAAAAGAGAAAAAAATAATCAGAACTAATTTCATGTGCAGAAGTCTCATACCTGTTGGCACTGTTGAAGATTATTATGCCATCCTTTTGAAGGTATCCACAAACAATATTCCCTCTGAGCTGTGTTCCCTAGGAAGTAGCTGAGGTGTAAGACAGCTGTCAAAATGCTGGAACAAAAGAATGGATGTAGAGAAAGAAAACCTCATATGAAATGTGGACCCTCAGAACAAAATTATAGTGTGCAGAGAAACCCAAAGCCATAGAGAAAAGCTACTAAATCCACAACAAACAGTTGAATTCACAATGTTGAACTGAAAACAGCAGAGTGCTCTGAAGATATTAAAATGAGTGTATTGTCAATGCTCAGAGTGACTATGAAGAAAATATCATCCATAAAACAAGATTAGAAGATAGAAAAAGAAAACACTGAATTGCAGAAATATAAAAACGTTATTAAGATGAAAATAAAAATGATAAGATAAATAGTAGTTGGCGAATAGGGAAAGAGAGAATTAATGAGTCAATAATTAGAATTGAGATAGGTATCTAAGACATTATGAGATAAAAATATAAAAGATAGATTGAGTGGTTCTAAATGAAATTTAATGGAAATTCCAGTAGAAGAAAATGGGATAATTGAGAGAGCATCCAAATTTAAATAGGCAAGATTCAAACTTTTCTGTAATTGACAAAAAACATACTTTAGAATGAAAATATATTCCACTGCTGAGTAAGACAAACATAGAAACAAACATAAGGGCAACTAATACCTAGCAAAAATAAATTATAAAATAAAATTTCAAGGAAAATGGGAAAATATTAAAAACTACCAGAATTAAAAATCTGTAATCTGATGTAGGACATTCTATCAGGTATAGTAGATAAGTCACTACAGTGAAAGAAAATAAATCCCAATATTTGTCTCTATATCTAGCTAAACATATATTACTGAGTTAAAAAAAAAAATCAAATCATTTTCACCAATAGAGTTTATTGCTCCAGATGTTTGCCAAAAATTTACTGAATGATGTACTTGGGCAAGAAAAACTGTGAACCCATTAAAAAGTGAGGAGCAAAAAGTAAGTGAGCAAACATATAAATAAAGCATGTCAGTAAATTAGACTAAGTATAGAAAGCTTATGAAATAAATACACCAATTTTGTTTGCTTTAAAAAAAGGTACAAATACAATTTTACAAGACAAAATCTTATCAGGTGTGTAAGTAGTATGTAGAGAAATTTTATAACAAGCTAACCTGTTTAACACGGATGGGTTAGAGAACTATAAAAAAATTAAGCATGCTAAAACTTTAAGGAAAATTACTATAATAAGATATAGTATATAGCTTTCCAGCATAGTAAAAATGAAAGAAGAAAAAAAGATTAATTTTCAGTCCCACAGAAGGCAGAACAAAAGAATAATAAGAGGTCCTTAGTAGTGTTTTGCTGTCTTGGTAACAGGACAAAAATTGCATAACATTTTTATCAAGTACTTGAGGATATCACCATGTCAATTATGGGAAAATTATTGGAGAAATTTCTAATACATAACAATTAGAAATCAAAGACATATTTATAAGCTAAAATGGATGTGTTAAAACCAATAATTCATCAGAGCAAAATAGTGTCCTTACTTTAAATTTTAAAAAACATTTGAAAAACAGTCTATCTGGAATTAACTGTAACATGTGGGAAAATTCTGTGAATTCTCAGTAATCATTTATAAAAATTTTTAAAGATATAACTATGTGATGAGCAATGTATAATGTAAGTAATGTATGAAAATGATTTATAACATTTATTCAGTTCTTATAATACTCAGTTGCTAGACCATTAGCTCATTTAATCCTCACAGCAACCTTATGACACTTACGTTATTATAATTATTATTCTTATTGTGCAAAGGAAAAATAAAGTCACAGATAGCTTAAATAGCCTGATTAAGGTACACAAATATTAGATGAAGAAGCCAAGAATAAAACCTAAACAAATTGGTTCCAAAATGTGAGATTTTGACCACAATGTTCTATTGCCTTATATATTGTTACCTCTCATTAGTTGCCAGTCTCTGGCAACTATTGGGTTGCCCAAAAATTTTGTTTGGGTTTTTCCGGAAGATGTTACAATAAAATTCTATCCTTAACCACAATACTATCCTTCATTGTAATGTAATGTCATCCTTAACTACAAATACAGTGAGCTGATTGAGAGGGTTGTGATGATTAAAATATCACTTTTTTTTTTCTTTTGCTCTCACAAGAGGTGAAATCTATTCCCTCTTCTTTTGAATCTTGTATGGCCCTATGACTTGCTTCCACCAATAGAATGTGACATCTTAGAATCCTGAGACCCTCATTTTATGTGTAAGCAGAGTTTAACCTCTTTGAAGATGAGAAATCATGTGAAGAGAGACATCACATGGACAAAGAATGTCCAGCCAAGCAGCAAAAGCTCCTGACATGTAATGAGTTCATTTAGGACCATCCGGCCCCGGATAAAGAAAGTTGCATGAGTCACCACAGGCAAGACCAGCAAAAGAGCTGCCCAGCTGAGCCTAGCTTACCAAGCTGTCAACAGAAAGAAATGTGAATAAATAGATGATGATTGTTTAGAGCTACTAAGCTTGTTATGCAGAAAATTTTTTCCCAAAACAGGGGTTAATAAGCCTTCTGTGATTTTTGCCAGTCAGACACATCTTGAATATTGAGTCTGTTTCTCCACTCCACGATTGCAAAATACATTTGACAAAATATGTCTAAAGGCTGATGACCATAGTACTGACATATTCAAATACCATATTAGATAAAGAGATAGCAGCTGCTCAAAACTACTAACCTAGATTCAGAAATTCCTGGAAGTGTGGTACAAGACTACTGCCTCCAGAAATAAATGTGCAGTGATACCTTATCTATGTTCTACCAAGCTGAGCAATTGCATCTCACTCATAATTTTTTATTGTAGTACTTTGACCAGTGGATTGCAGCTGTAATGGGAGGTATGTGCCTTGACATATATTCCTTAATGGGTTATATGACATGCAGAGTATAAATGATAGGAAAGAAATGGCAGGGATATGTTTAACGAATTAAAGTGGACAGAATTGACTTCAACTTCAGTTTCCTTGTTTTTGTTTTTATGAGAAAGTGCACCTTGTACAGTGCAGAGACCTGCAAGCTGTGCTTGAGGTGGAGCCTCACCTCCCCCAAACAACTGCAAGTTAGTGTACCTATCATAGGCAGGGATTCTGGTATGTTAGGGACCTGTATCTAACAAGCCAAAGAAAAATCGTTCACAATTGCACAAAGAATTGCTCACCAGTGCGCCTATTGTGTATCATTTAATGGAAGCAAAATGAGTTGGGGACTTATTTCTTGTGAATCTTTTCATGGATTCTGAACTTAGTATCATGTGACATTGAATCAATGGTTGTATAGCAGGTAGATTAGGGGCAGAAGTAGAACTGATACAAACACACCTATTCGACACGTATAGAAAAAGATTTATACGGTGAAAGACAATATGGAAGAAAGGAACTGATAAGACTTTGATCTCTGGATGGTGGCCAATCCATCCATAGTCTGAAATAGTGAAAATCTTGCCACATGTGACTAGGAATTTCTCCTTTTAATGGAATTTATATGATGTAAATTTGACTACAGTTGAATAGAAAAAAAAAACTGTGAAAATGTCTAGAAAATAAAATGTACAGTGACTATTATTGACTGTGTTGGCAAAAGTGAAACTGTCAGCTAGAGAATAACCAGGTAAATAATTTGAGGTCAGTATATGACAAAAAGAAATGGTTCATAATGATGTTCCAGTACTCTTTTGAAGATTGGAAGAAAATTAAGGTTAATCTAACAGTTTGATAGTTAGGTATTACAGAATAAAGGGATCTATTTGGAATAAGTAGCTACCTAAAATTAGTTGTGGTTTTGGCATTCAATTCATTAGTGACAAAAAGGTAACAGATCTCTCCTCTTCAAGGTGGTAAAACCCAGAGTCAGGTGAGTGTTCAAAAAAACTGAGAATTGTCTTATTTCCTCTTCCATGTTAAAATGGAACATACGTATTGAACACTGAAAATGCTAAGAGGGGCAATGCCATTTCATTGGTTATATGGTAATCAAAATAAAGTTGCCCCTAATGGCATGCTGCTCCCCCAAACAATTTTGGGAACAATAAAATTCAGTGAAACGCCAATCTTCTTGTTTAAGGAGCAAAAGGGCATTAAGATATAGTAGTAGATTAACTTCCTGAATTATCTTCCATGGAGTTTGAGAGTATGTAAAAGGTTAGAGCAATTCAAAAAGGCCAAAGAAAGAGAAAGGAACCTAAGTGTAATGGTTTAAAAGAAGAAAAAGATTAAGCCAGGCAGAGTTGTTCTGCTCTTTATTTAAAAAAAAGAAGAGGGAAGTAAAATAGAAAAAAATAAGTACCCACAAAACATCTACTTTACATCCTTTAAACACCTCTTAAAGGATGTTGTCACATTCAATCTATCCTCTACTGGGTGAGTTTAAAATAGGTAAAATGAAAGGATAATTAATAGAAAGGCTGAAACATGGTGAACAATTCATCTCATCTATTTAGTCCAGGACCTTGAAACTGCATCTCCCAGCATGATCTCTATGGCTGTGTGAAATGTTTAGGTTAAATATCAGGGTGTGTAAAGCAAAATTTCTTTGGCTTGTTGGATACAGGTCCCAAATACAACAGCATTCCTGCCTATGACAGTGAAGAGGCACTGCAAGGACTTCAGTGGAATTGGGTGGTTATGGAGATACTTTCTTGTAAGGCATTCAATGAATGAAATTATTTGTTAATGAAAAAAAATTGCAGATCAAAGTACTGGAAGCAAAATACCCCTAAATACATAATTGCAATGAATGCGACATAAGTGGCAAACATTGCTGTTATGTCCTTTAGGTCAAATTTCATTCAGAATAAATTGGACATGAAATTTGGTAATGAGTACTAGGTAATATAAAATTCACAAAGGGCAACAGAAATTTTCAATTTTTTTTAATAAAAGAATTTATCTAAATTCTAACATCACAATGAATATTAAAATGGTGTTTCATAAACCTTTTTTGTGATTATATTTTTTTAATTGAGGTATAGTCGATTTACAATGTTTCAGGTGTAGAGCAAAGTGAATCAGTTTTGTATATGTACATACGTATGTGTATATATTATATATGGATATATATATATATATACACACACCTATATATGTATATACATATGTATATTCTTTTTCAGATTATTTTCCTTTATAAGTTATTATAAGATATTGAATTTAGTTCCCTGTGCTATACAGTAGGTCCTTGTTTATCTATTTTATATATAGCAGTGTGTATATGTTAATCCCATATTCCCAATTTATCCCTCTCCCATTTCCCTTTTGATAACCATAAGTTTGCTTTTCTATGTCTGTGAAAACATTTAGAAATGTTTTCTAAATAAGTTCATTTGTATCATTTTTCTAGATTCCTCATGTAATTGATATCATATGATATTTGTCTTTGTCCGACTTACTTCATTTAGTATGATAATCTCTAGGTCCATCCATGTTGCTGCAAATGACATTATTTCATTCTTTTTTATGGTTAAGTAATATTCCATTGCATATATGTACCACATCTTCTTTATCCATTTATCTGTCAATGGACATTTAGGTTGCTTCCATGTCTTGGCTACTGTAAACAGTACTGCAATGAACATTGGGGTGCATGTATCTTTTTGAATTAGAGTTTTCGTCTTTTCTGGATATATGTAGAGGAGTGGGATTACTGGATCATATGGTAACACTATTTTTAGGGTTTTTTTTCTGAATTCTATTTTATTTATTTTTTTATACAGCAGTGATGAATTGGGAGATTGGGATTGACACATATATACTAATATGTATAAAATGGATAACTAATAAGAACCTGCTGTAGAAATTTTCAACTTTGTTTTAAAAATGTTAGAAGTGGGGGTAATAATATCAATGCATGCTACAACAATTTGAGTTAGGTTAATGAGAAAGGTAAGAGGGTCATGGAGACTGATGCTATACTAACAAGGAATGAATAATATAGTACGGTTAATAACAGTATCTGATAAGAACTATCTAAAATATGCAACAGACTAACAGAGATTGGTATAATGTGACATTGTGTTAACACTTTGTTTTCGTACTTAGAGTGAAAAATTTTAAAAACCTTACAACTGGGCTTCCCTGGTGGCGCAGTGGTTGAGAGTCCGCCTGCCGATGCAGGGGACACGGGTTTGTGCCCCGGTCCGGGAAGATCCCACATGCCGTGAAGCGGCTGGGCCCGTGGGCCATGGCCGCTGAGCCTGCGCGTCCGGAGCCTGTGCTCCGCAATGGGAGAGGCGACAATAGTGAGAGGCCCGCGTACAGAAAAAAAAAAGAAAAATACACCTTACAATTGCCTTTATATGAGTGGAAACAATACAATTTTACCATATTGTCAAAGGTATTAAAATTCTACCTTGTACTATCATACTTTTTGTGAGGAGAAATTTGGTCATGATATTGGTGAAGAGCAGGCTCAATCACTGTGCTGTTGGCATTATATTAGTAACAGAATTGGAAAAGGAAGTAAAAAATTTAAAAAAAGCTTGACAACAAAAGTTACACATAAATCTTAAAGAGAATGGTTGATGAGTTTCAAAAATTTAGAAATTGGCTAAGACTATGAAATTTGGGAAATTAGTTGCCTGGTGCCTCAAGAGGCTTCCCCCAAAATAGAGGTAATTAGTGTTTCTGAAGAATTTAACTACTAAAAAGACAGTCCATATTTAGTGGATATATCTCATTCCAAATTATGCACCTTCCTAATTTGGTGAATTTAATTACTTCTTTAAAAGAGGCAAAGTGAAACAACTAAGTGACTAGAAGACTATTCAAATGGACATCTAAATATGGTGGGATATAAAAAGTGTTATAGAACAGGACTTGTCTAGTCCACTGGGACCATAAGGTCTAAGTGAATATATGATATTAGATTTTACCAACTCACCACCATGCTCATTGGACTTAGTGACAGGTCAGATAATGCTTCTCCAACCCCTTATTACAGGCTCCTAGAGTCACAGACCTAAAAGCTACCACATACTGCTATTATATATTTTTCTTTTCAATAGAAACTGTTCCCTTGTAATTAGGCTCTAGTAGAGACAGCATCCAATACTAAACACATATGGAAACAATAATGGATTTGCTTTCTTAACTATCCTGCATGGGAGTTGTGGATGGGAAAAAGATTAGAATAATCCAGAGAAAGTGTATCAGAAGACAAAAGGGAAACTCTGAGCCTATGATTGAGACAATTGAGACTATTATGAGGATGTTTCCCAAGAGAGTTTATTTATCAAGTGAAAATTGTGTGTGTGCTGAATACTGAATACTGTAGGTGTTGCCTCAGGAGGATTGTCACATAATATGGCTACCATTTGCATGACAATCGATGAAACCTAGGACCTTCTTTCTCCCAGAACCCGTTGATGGAGTACCTGACCATATGACCCTCTTATTAATAAAACAATGCAAGTATTATGGTGTACCTATGATAACTCTCAGAAGAATGGAAATTTCAGCTATTCAGCTGATGGAGAAAAAGTTCTTGTAAGAGTAGGAAAAGGAAAACCCATACAGTAGGCTAAATTACTTGCAGTAGTACATTTAGCTTTTGTACAAATGCTAGAAGCCTATTCTCAAGGGACATCTGTGGATATTTTACAAATTCTTGGACAGTGGAGATAACCTACCTATGTGTTTGGTTAATGGGTCACAGACAATTGGAAAATTAAAAATACACACATGTGGAAATCCCTAATCTTGAAGGACTTCAGGAACCCCAAAGAATGAAGAAAAGGTAGTATGTGTTGGATGGTCCCTAAAAAACCTAGCAGAAAGTTCTGAAGAGGCTGGAATGGGGTGTTTAAAACAATATTTGAAGTAGCAGGCTGAGTATAAGAGATGAGTCTCCATGGGTACTACCAGTTGGACTGAATGAAGGTAAATTTCTTTGTTCTCCATTGAAGTACTAATAGTTGCCTATGGCTCTTCAGAATGACAGGAAAAGGTCTTTTTTTCTTTTTTTTTACTTGCTGTGGAATGAATTCCACAGAGACAAAATCCAGCTGATAATTATCAGTTAGATCACACTAGGCCATCACTTATAGCTTCCAGAGAATTTCTAAGTGTTTGTACATTCTCTGTTTTTGTTTGTTTGTTTTGTTTTGTTTTCTTGTGAATATCATTACTGAAGCAATGATCCAAAATGTTATAAAAAGATAGAAACAATGTGAATTATTTCAATTTGGAGCATCCAAATCTATTTTCTCAACTTAAAGGACCTATTTCACAATAACTATGATGTACTGTTCAGCTAAAAGCACCATATTATTTGGACATATTCCATACATTCTCACCTTCAGAGTAAAATTTTGATAAGAAATAGAAAGGGGCACTTAAAACATTTGATAAAAAGTGGATAAAGGAACAAAGAGCTTGTCTGCATGATCAGATGACTGGATTTAACATTTTAATAGGGAGGATATAAAATGGGGTTATTTGGGGTGCAGAAGTGAGAATGCATGTGTAGGATATGATACCATAATACAACTTTGTCTTTTCCACTTGACAAATTGTTTCTGTTGTAATGTAGTATCACATGATGCTAAGATCTTGATTTTGTTTGTTGGCTCCAATTGAGAGAGACATTTTGACACATAACTTTATTGCTAAGACTTCAAACCTCGCAGCATTAATTCCAAAAGAATTCCTGGTTGGATGGGCCTTATGTTTGCAGCTTTGAATGTGTTTTGTGTGAGAGATATCTTTATTCCTTTCAAATCCAGTGACATGAATGGATGAAAGAGAAGACATTGGTGTAGTTACACCCTTTGCCAATGTTATGGTTGAGGATTGTGCCTGAATTCCTCAACCCAATTCAGGTAGGAAGAATCCAGGTAAATCTAGGGATAACTAAAAACAGGAGAAGTGGTAGGTAGTAAAGTAAGGAACTTGGAAGTGAGTGATAACACCAGGAAAACAATGTTTTGTTTTTTTTTTCCATCAACAGTATCTCAAGGCAAGAGAATGACCAACATTAGTTTTTGTTCCCTCTGGATGACCGCCAGCACTGCTTCCTTCTGAGAAATGTCCATTGCACTGAAGGTGAGGTAGGAACTTTGCCAAAAAAGTTTTCTGTGTAATCCAGAGGAAAAAAAATTGTGATTCAGCACTCTTTAATGACTCTACCAAATCTTGGTCCTTTTGGAAACTTCTTTTAGTTAAAGGTTTATAAACTCTGTTCACTAATTAAGCTCTTATGCTATAATCTAAAGGAGATACTACCTTTGAATTGCACAGATCTGTGATTGTACAATGGTTGATCACTTGTGCATTAGGTAATTATGAACCAGGCTGATGCACTGTTGAAGTAGTTGCCAGGATATGAGGGATGTTGTATTTCTATAGTTTGCTTGGTGTGCTAAAGCCTTCTCTGCTGTTCTGAATATGTTAATTGGAAGTGTGATTAACTCAAGAATGGGAATTGAAAAGTGGTTGATGATAATAAGAAAGGTTAATATAGGGATGATGCAGGGTCCACACTAATTGATTTTGTCTTCTAAATCTCCAAAGAAACCCTCTCTGGGAAGTTCTTATGGTACATGTAGAATGAATAGATTTTAGAAGTAGAAAATGAACAAAAAATGAGTTCCCAATAACCACAATATGTGTGTGTAAATATAAATTTTCTATACTACAATCATGCTCAACAATAACAAGGGCAAGTGTAGAGTAAAGTCAACACTGTTCCTAGTGGTCTTGAAGAGATTCAGGAACCATTGATTTGTAGCTAAGTGTTTTGAGCCAAGCAGAAATAGCACTTTTGGAAGCATACCACAGTGTTAAAATATATATTGTATTCCATATAGAAATTTTAACGGGATTTCTTTGGCAGGAAACTAGCCAAATTTGGCAAGACTCAGAAAAATGATGAACAGGTGTGTAGAGCACATATATTCATGAAATGATGAGGCAATTTTCCTGAGTGGCTCTTTGGGAGAAGGTATAACCCCTTACATAGGATAAGCTCTCTTATATGTTGATGACCAAAAAATCAAATAGGTTGTGAAGAGTATAACTGAGTATCATGGAAGTACAGGCGAGAGGAGCTCACTCATGGAAAGAGTCTCAATGGCCCAAGTTGTGAAGAGTGTCACAGAGAAGCATTGAGTAGGAAAAGTTTCCTGATAACACAATTGGTGGAAACAGGGAAAAATACAATCTGCAATATATCATCTTAGTGGGAAATAGACAAATCATAGTACACAATGATATTTAAGAAACAGTATTTGTCAAAGTCCATTATTTGTAACTAGGTTATGACTGGGAGCTAAGCTTTGATAGGCCCTAAATTTAATAAACAGTAACTTTTAATAACTGCTTGTCTTATGGGGAATATGTAATATAAGTGAAACACCACTGGTATATTTTGAATATATATTTGGTGTAGAAAACTTTAATAACACATCTAATTGTATTCAGTATAATAAAAGATTTATTGTTTGAAAGTAACTGAGTAAAAAAGGATATTCCAATGAAAATAATCACAGAATGGAACATTATTTGGAAAAACTGATTTTCAAGTCTTAACTGATGTAGCTTCCATGGAAACTAACTGGACTGAAGAAGAAATAAATTTATTTTCAGAATAATTAGATATACATTAAATTCATCTCTCACATTTATTTTTTTAGAAGTACAAATAGTAGTAAATGAAGAGTTAAAAGTAAAATCAAATTGATTATAAAATATTCAAAAACTGAAAAGATGTGATCAAGACTAACATGTCTAGTCAATCATACTAACATTCACAAAATTTTGCCTATCCTGTTGGCTACAGACAGGAAAAATCTTTCTGTTTGCAATGTCAAAAATATATCTTACAACAGGGAACTCTACTCAGTACTCTGTAATGGCCTAGATAGAAAAAAGTCTTTAAAAGAGTAGATATATGTATATGTATAACATATTCACTTCGCTGTACACCTGAAACTAACACATTGTAAATCAACTATATCCCAATTAAAAAAAAATGTATATATATATATATCTTTCAAAAGAGCTATTAAAAGGTGTTAAAATTATATGACATGACCGTATCCAGAGTTCAGGGGTAGACTATTGTTAAAGGGTTAACAGTGGGTCTAAATTCACACTCCATATCCAGGAACAACTGAGAATATGACCCTGGATTTACCTGCCCCTTGGAATGTGTTGACAATCTGAACAATGATATATCAAGCATATTATACTTGGTTATCAGAATTGTTTATTGTTAAACTCTTTGTTGAGTTGTGGTTGCCCTGGGAATGATGCAACTTGCACACACTGCTAGAAGGACTCCATGGGAAAAATAAAAGTTATGTGAGAGATGGGAAGGGCTGCTTTCCTGAGTGGGCTGTATCTGTGCCCTCTTCAGCCTCTTTTGCCTTCAAACATGCCCCATGCATTGGAGACTCTGGAGAGCCTTGACTACTATGAAACCCTGGATGTAACTTCTATTTGGTAGTGTGATATATTCCTTGCTTCCAAGTGAATGAGAAAGTGAGGAAGGACAAGCCAGACAGAAGTCATAGTCTATTTGCAATCTAATTTAGATGTGACATCCGATAACTTTTGCCATATTCTGTTTGTTAGATGTGAGACATTAGATCCAGCTCACAATCAAGGAAAGAAAATTGTATAAGATAAGACATAAATACTAGGAGAAGTAATCACTGGGAGCTGTCTTAGAGGCAGCCTACCACACTTGTGAAGAAAATATTTAAGCATTGAATTTACATTTGTCTGGAAGTGAGTTCATATGACTTCTAAATTCTTTTCAATTCTATATTTCTATAATTGTATGTCAATAGTGGAGTTAGATTGTAGAAAGATTTTTGAATACATTGTAAAAATTGAATGGTTTTTATATTTTATTTACTCTTTGGCTTAATACAAAAAGAATTAAAAATACTTTGATAAGGATTCATTTTGAAGATAAGAACTCAAAATACTTTGTCAAAATTCTATTTTTATAATTTTAAAATATTTTAAACTCTTAAAACTTCTATAAATTTACTTTAAGTGAAATTTAAAATACTTTCTATTTAAATAAATTGTTAATATTATCATGAATTGTCAAAAATTTTCCCAAATCTATCTGTTTGGTGGGTTTATTTTTTTAAATGTGCTTTTCTCAAGCAATGCAAATATTTTTCCTTAATTTCATAATGGTAAGATTAATATAATTTTGTAATTACAAAATGTTTCACATTCACATTTGTCTATCTCTCAGGAACTAAATGTCTTCCTGACATTTACAAAATTTGAATTGAAATCCTGAGAGTCCAACCTACTTCTTAGATGAATGAGTCACACCAATTCATACTTGTTCAAAACAAATATATTTTTATGATACCTGCCCTTCCTCTATACAGTTGTAGTATTGCTTAACCTAGGGTACTTTTTAAAGGAATGAAGCAAGCATTTATTAACTCTAAGTGCCTAGCTTGTTACTTTTAAATACTAGATTTCTCTAAACTGAAATTTTAACTTATTTCTACTCTAATATACAAAATTAACTTGTATCAAGAGGACCTTAATTTTTCTATTAGATAATAAGGAAACCTGACTGAGATATATACGAGGCTTCAATACCTGTGACTTTTTGGAACTCTCAGGAAAGATTCAAAGGATACATAATTTTTAATACTCTTAATTGACTTTTCAAAATCCATCAGAACTGATATCTAAGTTACAGATATTTGTATAACTGGGTCAGAGCAAATATTCTGAATGATCCTACAATGTTAAATTAAATAAGATACATAATTTTGCTTCTACTGCTGTAACCAGGATATGAGCAGGTGAAAGTGACATTTACAATGTCCATAATATTATCCTTTCCATATTAATATGTCCTGAACTTAAAAAAAATTATCTCTACTTTCTAAGCCTCTTCAGTGCAAAGTATGCCTCTGTATGATTGCTTGTTGGGTTAAGAGGTTGCATAGATTACTAGATCAAGCTACATTTTACATCCAAATTAATGTCACAAGTATAACAAATTGGGATGCTCAGATATTGTCAAACAATGTAAGGCCAAGGTTGGCAAATTAATTAGCATTACCATATAGACCTTTTGGCAGGAAAGAAAAGCTTTTTACTTGGAGCTGGGCATTCTGCAGGATTTGTCAGCTCGAATCTGCCACTGGTCTTATTATCTCATTTGTCTTATTTAGGCTAAATTGGCAGTTATGTCTTCATGGCAAATGTTTGTTTTTACAAATGAGCAATGAAGCAGAATCTGGGAAACACACACTAAAATAGGTTTGGTGTAAGTTTTTAAGATATTTCGAGCTGGATCATCCATAGAAAATTTTCTTTACCAGTTGACTTTGTTTATATTTTAAATTTGTGGCTATTAGGGCAAATAACATAGAAATTTGAGTTCCTCTAATCAAATGGACAAAATATATTGAGTATTGAAAATGTGAATGACTTAGTTATGACACTGGACAAGTTAAAGAGTAAGAGTTTATTTTTGATTTTGATTTTTTAGTGTTGTAAATTAAAATTTCCTTGTGTGATCCTGACTGGCACAATCATATACCTGATGCACCTATGTGTGTATCTATATGTGTGCACAAAACCACACACACACATACAAACACACATATATATATATATATGTATACACACACATACACACAGGACTTCACTGTAGCATATTTTATTCTGATCAATAATATGTAAGACACACTTATTTTGTTTAGCTTGTGAACAAGAAGTTTAGAAAATTCAGTGATAGACAAACTCTATTATGAAGACATATAAACACAGATTTACATATACACACATACACATAGCCTCAGAATAATATGGTGTGTAAGTAATATGTTATGTGTAAGTAATAGTATGTGTGAAAGTAATATGTTAACAATAATATATATGGAAATATATAAACTGTTTAATATATCCGTTAACACTAGATCAGCTAGGTTATACTATATATTACAAAAATAACATCATTCTTAGCAAAATATTAATTAAAAAAAAAGATATCGGGGCTTCCCTGGTGGCATAGTGGTTGAGAGTCTGCCTGCTGATGCAGGGGACACAGGTTCATGCCCCGTTCCGGGAAGATCCCACATGCCACGGAGCAGCTGGGCCTGTGAGCCATGGCCGCTGAGCCTGTGCATCCGGAGCCTGTGCTCCACAACGGGAGAGGCCACAGCGGTGAGAGGCCCGGGTACCGCAAAAAAAAAAAAAAAAAAATATATATATATATATATATATATATATAAATATATATATCTTGATTATTGTATGTAGAAAACCAAATAGAGAAAAAAATAATAAATGCTACATTAGAAGAATTTTTCATAGGATTATCTTGTTCTTTAATCTTACTTTAAGTTATAT
This sequence comes from Orcinus orca, assembly GCF_937001465.1. Classification (NCBI taxonomy): domain Eukaryota; kingdom Metazoa; phylum Chordata; class Mammalia; order Artiodactyla; family Delphinidae; genus Orcinus; species Orcinus orca. Next base: position 41,065,694 of record NC_064576.1, on the reverse strand, counting down.
CCTTGAAATTACAGTTTAAGATCTACCAGACATGTGCTGTCATTCTCTTCACCCCAAATCTTTATAGACTTCATAGATTATGAATCCTGAAAAAATCTTTGCTTAAATTTACAGACAAATTGTTTATGGACAAATGAAGAGTTCCTTGTAAAAACAAGAGTGAATATTCCTTTACTAAAATGAGTAACACAGAAAAATACATTTTCCTGATACATAATCAAAAATAGTCTCTCTGGCTTTTATTTAAAATGTGATTACTGGATTTTTATAAAGGAATTCACAATACAGAGTTCATTTGATATTCAATAAGTGCCTTATCCTTTTGTCACAGATATAATTCATATTGGTTCTTCCTTAGATTATGGATGTATAAAGAACAAAAATTCCTTTAGCTTCAATGTCAGTGACAAGAATAGAACAAAACCTATGGATTACAGTAGAGACTCCATGTTGAAAACGCTAGTAAATAAATACTGGCCATAGTAGGCATGAATGAAAATATATTAAATACATTTTTATCTAAATTTCTCAGAATATGTGTTTCCAAATACACAGGAAATAGACCTTTTGTAATTATTACTACACGTAAATTTAAAGTTACACTTTTGCCAATTACTATGGGAATTTGTTCATATTTTTAAAATATAATTCTTTTATAGTTCACTTAAAGATAAAATGAGTAATTTTTTTTTTTTTTTTTTTTTTTTTTTTTTTTTTTTTAGCTTTGCACAGTTTTGTTTCAGTGAGGTCTGATCAAACCATGTGGGTAAATATTGGCTTATGTGGAGTATTCTGCTTTATAAAATCTCTGATAGAGATTAGCATTTAGGTTTGAGAAAGGAATATATAACTTATTTTCTGTATCGACACCATTTCATGACAGAGTATTGCTGTCTTAAATGTTTAAAAGAAGCTGCTATGAACTCTCTTTAACCTCAAAATTCCAAAGAAAAAACTCTATTCTGGAAACTTGTGGTATACTATTTCAAAAAGGATAATTATCAGTAATTATCAGATAATTATTGGCAAACTCTCAATAAGCAATAATTACTGCCATAAACTTGGAAAACTGAAATAAGTTTCTACAACCTATTATGTAAACTCTATTTACTTAAAATAGCTCTGAAGTAGGACTATATTACCATTTTCAAAATGGAATCCACTTTTTAATAAACTAAATAAATCAATATTTACAAAAACTGAGACATCCTTATGTTTACTTCAATACAAACCAATGGCTACAAAATATCTAAAATAGCTACATAAAATAAAAATTATATTTTTTAAAAGGTAGTTGTATATGTCATAGAGAAATAGAATTTCTTTGAAGACAGAATAAATTGGGAAGACAAAGCCAAGAATATGAGGAATTGCTGAAGTTGCTGTATATACTGAATATGTGTACCTCTGGGAGAATATGCTAGAAATCTGTGAGCCTTCACCTGTGCAGTGCAGGGAACTATATGGGAATTCACCACACATAAAGTTAGGAGTAGAGGAAGACCTATACTATTAGAAAATATAGTTAACTAAAAAGTGAATTTGGGGCTTTCCTGGTGGCACAGTGGTTGAGAGTCTGTCTGCCAATGCAGGGGACATGGGTTCGTGCCCCAGTCTGGGAAGATCCCACATGCTGCAGAGCAGCTGGGCCTGTGAGCCATGGCTGCTGAGCCTGCGTGTCCGGAGTCTGTGCTCCACAGCGGGAGAGGCCACAACAGTAAGAGGCCCGCGTACCACAAAAAAAAAAAAAAAAAAAAAAATTGAAGACAGTCAGAAAGTAAGGAAAATTTCTTTCTCATATTTCAGGCTCTTTTTAGAAGTAAAATAGAACTTGCTCCATGAGAACTTATGGCAATGGGCTAGGTATAGGAATTGAATTTGTGCTATTTGTCTGGTTCCAAAAAATACAAAAGAATAATTAATTTCAAGTGGAGTAGACTTGTATTTCCTCCAGGTCTCAGGGAGAAAAAAAGGAAAAGAAAGAAAAAGAACAACATCAGAAAGCTTAACTTCTAAGAGAATTGACCCTAAAAAAGCAGGCCTCAGAAATGCCATAGAGTTACAAAAAAATTATGAGCCCCAATTAAAAATCATAAAATATTATAAGAAACAAGACTATGTGAATGGTATTCATCAGAGAAAAAATTAATAATACCAGGTATATAAAGATTATAAATTAGAATTGTTGAATATTGTAGTAAACTGAATAATGAATGGTCTCCCAAAATATTGACATCTGAATCCTTGGAACCTGTGAATATGTGACCTTACATGGTAGAAGAGGCTTAACAGATATGATTAAGTTAAAGATTTTATAAGGAGACACTATGCTGGATTATCCTGTAATCACAAGTGTCCTTATAAGAAAGAGTAGAGTTACAGTCAGGGAGAAAGCGATGTGATAATAGAAGGAGAGACTGAAGTGGTGCAGCTATAAACCAGAAAAATCATGGAGTGCCAGTAGCCTTTACAAGCTAAAAGAGTCAAGGAACATATTTTCCTCTGGAACCACAAGAAGGAACCAGACCTGCCAACATCTTGATTTTAGCCCCTTACAACACATTTAAGACTTCTGGCCTCCACAACTATAAGTGAATATACTTGTGTTGTTTCAATCCACTAAGATAACTATTGCAAAAATTAAAACAAATTATTGTGATAATTTGTTACAACGGCAATAGGAAAATAATACACCATAAATATGAAAAGAGAATACTTAAAATGTTTAAATTATTAGAATATAAATTGAACATATTCCTGAGGAAACGAGATTATATATATATATATATATATGCACATTTAGGGAGGAAAGTCCACTAAAAACCAATTAGTTTTCAAAAATACAGTAACTCAAATTAAAAATTCTATATGGGAGTTAAATAGCAGTATAGACACAGCTAAAGAAAGAATTAATTGAATGGATGAACCATCTGAAGAAAATACAGAGAATTTAATACAGAAAGCCATAAATATAAAATGTAAAAAATTTAAAATATATGGGAGAATATGGTGAGCAAAGATAATACCTATCTAAATGTAAAGTGATAAGATGAAGAAAAAATTGGAAGAAATTTCACCTGAGAACTTTCTAGAACTGATGAAACACACAACCTTCACACTTAGGCATAATTAGTTACTTCTTCACAAAGAAAAATCCTTATTAAATACAACATGATCAAATTGGAGATCACTAAAGAGAAATAAAAGACATGAAAAATCACCAGGTAATATTTACTGCAGATATATGGCTGAAATATGTCAAAACATTAAATAGCTCAGGAATATATATTATAGAGGGATGGTCAGTGTTTTAGACATACAGAACCAAAATATTCTTTGTATGTTCACTGTAAAAGAGGAGGAAAGAATACCAAACTATACATTCAAATGTAACTTTTATAATATATGTTACATTATATTATATAATGTATATATGTATAAACATGTATAAACATGTGTACTTATTTATATGAATATAATACATGTTATATTACATATAATACATGTGTATAGTATGTAAATTACATATAATACCTGTCATAATGTATATGAATTATATTATATAATGTGTCAGTCAAGGGATGAGACAAAGTAATGTTGGTTCCTTTGACTTTTTAAAATTTAAAAAAAATAAAAATTTTTAAAGGAGAAACAAGAACAATATGACAAAATAGCGATGACAATGACAATGGCATGCACCACCTTCTATATTCATTACCTCAAATTATATTTTCTTCCTTTTTCAAGACTTTGTTCATAATACCAGAAATTATCAAGAATATTTTTTTAAATTTTTATTTCTATGTATTTCTTATCATCTAACTTTACCTTGCAATACATACAAAATAGTCATATTTTCTGTCCAAATCCAGCAATCTTTCTAGGTCTAACTCAACTTGCCCCATTGTCATGATTATTCCAGGACTCATGAACACTTTTATGGAAGAACCTTGGGAAAAATATAAAAATGAAACCTAAAACAATAAAACTAAACTGATCAAAAAATCCTGCATATTTATTATACATGAGTCCATGAATCATATTTATTTCTCATGAGAGGCAGGTATAATTAAAGTTTGTGCCTATTGGCTATTGGCTTACTGAAGCTATATTAAGTCCTATATGCCCTCTAAAGAAATAACTTCCCCTTATTCAATGAGTGATGAGCACAGGTGATATCTTCAGATAATTCAGGAGAAAATTCTTCCTTATTAATAAAATATGCTTGTTTCTTTGAATAAGAAACCAATATCTCAGACACAGTAAAATAATAATGTGATTGGATATAACCACAAACCCTTAAATTATGCCCTGAATTGAACATTAAGAAGAAATAAAATAAGTTACATCCCAAAATAAATTTACATTAGATATACAGAACCAAATTCCAAGAATCTCATGCCATAGTGCAGAACACCAGATAAAAGGCAAATAATTTTTTGAACAATTGAAGACTTACACCTTCATGCAAAGAACTTAGACTAGTGAGACCTGGTTGGAAATAGCAAGTGGCAACTACCTGTCTTCAATTTTCAGTTCTTTGCAATCAAAAAACTTAATGTGCAATCTTACCGAAAGAGCAAAGGCATATATCCCTAACTGGAGCAGTTCCTATGGCACTATCTCCTGCCATTTTTACTAATAATACTGTAATTAATAATTAATAATTATAATTAATTAATACTGTAACCTAGTATTCCATACATATGCTATTTTGTACTGTTTTATAATTTCATGGGTGAGAATGGCACATCTTATACTTAAAATATTTCCCAATTTTTTAAAATTTCAATATTCTGAGTTTTAAAGAAATCTCTTTCAAAACAGTAAAACTTACATTACAAAAATCCTCTGCAGTTAAAACCTTGCTGTTAAAGGTAAAAAAAGAAAAGGATGCTTACTAATTTTTGCATTAATTGATGAGGATTCATATTCATCATTTATTCATTCTACTTGATTCAGAACAAGCAGTTTACCATATTATCGATTGATCCATTGATCTATATGTACCACCTAATAACACTAATATTTTAATATAATGAGAAGAGTGAATCTAACTTCAGAAATTAGTTATTATTCTAATTGCTAGAATTCCTCCCTTCTGGAAACAATGCCCTCTTCTTCTCTCAACCTCTCTACAGCTAGCATAAAGTCCCAATGTAAGCAGATATTACCCCTTTCCCTTGGACAAAGTGAGTATTGAATAAATAGGTCCCTAATCAAAACTATAAAAACGTGTTTGTTGTGATTGGGTCACAACATGGACAGGCAAATGAAGAATCCATATGAGAGATTTCCCCATTTTTTCTTTCCATGGGCTCAGCTCTGAGGGTTCGGGTCTGTAGCAGTTGGCGGTGCCAGGAGAAACCTAATCAACTTTAAGAAAAATGAAACCAAATAAGAAAGAGGCAAAGGGAGAGAGTGCTAGATTCAATATCCTTGAGTATCCTTGTTGGGATTCCTAGGGCTTCCAGGTATTTGCATTCCCAAAGTTTGACATACTAACTCCTCCTTTGATTGAGCTAACTGAGGATTCTTTAATATATTTTCAAACTAACTCAATTTAAGCTTACTTTATTAGAAGAAAAATTAAACTTCTAACTAATAAACATGTGCAGATTATACAATCTATTTTCCTGCATTCTATTTTATGCTATATAAAAATTTTAACATTACAATTAGCAATGGATCCACAGAAATACCTATCATTTTTCTTATAAAGAATTTTAATTCATATGTACATAAAATTTGACAGTAAAAATATTTTCCAGAGAAATAAAAACATCTACATTTGAGCTTTATTCTAAAGGCAAGATGGTAAATGAAATACATTTTGCTTTAGTTTAATCTTTAGAGCAACCCAGTGATGATACGTATTATTATTAACATTCAGGAGAAAAAAAATTGGCTCAGAGAAGCTAAGGGAATTGTGCGAATTCAATTTATGACTGTATTGCACCAGAGCCATGTACTTAACCACTACACTATAGTCATTCATCATTCACTGGGTGCTTTTTTAAGAGAAAGAAAACTTTTAAAGAACAAGTGCATCAGCTTTCTAAATATCTTTAACAAGACACATTAAAAACTATGGCAGCTGACATATGGCTATTGATGTTAGCCAGTGAATCCCCCTGAAAAAAATGGATGCAATAATTTCTTGCATTAATATCTACCATATATTGCTAAATATAAATATGATGAAGATCCCAGAGTGTATTTTTTTGCTCTTATTATTTAGATAGCATGCTTATACTCTTGTACAGGTTTTCCTATTGGCCATTATATCAAACTAGAAATAAAAGATCACAAGGTAAGCAATGATATATATATATATATAGCTAGAAAGTGATATATAAATATATATATATATTTAGCTGTAAACGGAATAATTTATTATATCAATGTACAGTTGTCACAGTGATAGGAAAGCTTAAACAGATGAATAGAATAATAATAGAACTTCTTGCTATCATTGTTCTCACTCTCTTTTCTCACTCTGTCAATCTGTATTCTTTCCATCTATGTCTCCCTCCCTCTATTTAGTCTCTCTTTCTCCATTGTTATATAATATAATACATGCAAAATATATACATCTATAACTTCCTGGTTTACATTTTATAGTTTCAGCCGAAGAGAAAGAGAAAAGGATTTACATTAAACGAGCATACTAAGCTGAAAACATTTTTAATGTATTGAAGCAAATACAAATTCTGCATGAGTAATAGGAAGGTAAAACACATGAACAAATGTAATCATATATATTACGTATGATATATATGTCACATGAATCAATGTGCTATAATCTAAGCTGTGCTGTCCAGTAGAATTTACTGCAATATTGGAAATTCTTTCTTTCTTCTCAGTCCAATTGTGGTAGCCACTAGCCATGTGTGGTTTTTACTACTTGAAATGCGGAGAGTAAGACTATGGAACTGAACTTTTAATTTTATAGCAACATGTGGCTAATGCCTCCTGTGTTGAACTTCTGCAGATACAGAAGAAATAGATTTGGAGCAAATAGATTCATAAATATCAAGAGAAATATTGATTTTAATAATAAAATTTTAAATAATTATTCTGTCTAGTTGAATGAATGTGCTAAAGAGCATTTGAGTTGACAACCTGAAAATGTTAAGAAAAAGCACTTAGAAAATAAATTTATGCCATAGATTCTAATATAAATGTCCTAATTTTTAAGATTACAGATTTTCAGGATCATTTAGTATGCAATATTTTTTCATCTCTTTTTTCATATGGAGGGAACTTGAATTGTCACCTCCAGTAAGCAAATAGAATAAATAAGTTAAAAAAGTAAATAAGTAGATACTGAAAATTACTTGATATCCACTAGGTAAGTTTAAAATATTTTGAAATAAATGGGCCACCACCCAGGATGAAGGAACTGCCTTTTCCTGTGTAGCATCCTGTTTTATGCTTGATGAAAGTTGTTTTATAGTGATATGCTTTTGCTCTAAATTTATTAGTAATTTTCCCCCAAAAGGAACAATTTACTCAGAGAGATTTTATATACAGTCTTATGAAAAGGAACCTCAAAAAGAGGATCTGAAGGGTTCAAAACTGAAGGTGACAAATACAGATTTAGAAAAAGTGTTGAAATTCTTAACGATTAAAGACTTTTATTTTCTGATCTAAAAGTCCTGTCTCTGAGTTTGCTGTTTGAATCACAAAGAAATGTTCCCCAATTGCATTTCAGATTCAGAAAATGTTCCTTTAATTTGTGACTGAAACTAAGGACAAGGATCACTAATTGAGCCATGTTTTGTATTTATGTGTCATCTATGTTTGGAAATTGAACTGGGACTATCAAGTAATTTCACTTAGGCCATTGAAAAAGCTATTGGATATTTTAATGTTTAGTCACCAGTGGTTTGTTTGAATTTAATACATCTGTGAGCTACAAGTTAACATCTTTGTATCTTATTACTAATCTCCTGAGAAAGCCAGACTTATTTATTTCCCCATTTTAAATTCAAAGGGGTCATTTGTTCTTGATTAAAGGCAAACATTGATCCTTAAATTAAAAAAAAAAAAAGTTTTCTAATGCCTGGTACTTGGTTTTCCTACTGTGACTTTTAAGTGTGAAAGTATAATTTAGTCGAGCAGAAAACCTCTTTACAGAACCAATTCTGCTCTAAAAGTATCAATCTCAACATGTTGGCCTTTTTGAGAAAGTACTTCCCTTTCCAAAGCAGTTAAATTTCTCTTGGTATCACAGAGATGCTGAGGTTTCTTTCCTTTTATTTCTTAGTCTGTACAGGAGTCAAAAATTGTTGAATTCTTTTTTTTTTTCATTACAGAGTTAAGATGCTCATCACAATTATTACTTCCTTTCTTTTCTGCAATAAAAATGAATGTTACTGATGTCAGTAACGGCATCATTTGAAAGGTAAAGAGTAATGCTGTACTGTTCCTTGTCAACAGTCAGCCCTATGAGCAGTCAGCCTCTGCAAGTTCCCAGGTCTTACTAAAGAAAATGTGTCGAAAGAGAGAGATAACCCTGCTGGGTGTACCCCCACTCTGTTCTATCATCAGGATTTACATTACTGCAGGACACGACAGCAGAGTTATAAATAAACAAACAGCCTGTGACTCACGCTGAAGGACAATAAAGCATCTGCACCAGACAGACAGTCACCTTCTTGTTCTATTAAGTTATCATTCCAATTTTAGATTCAGGTTTTCTGAAGCTCTTAAATTTGATTTTTCCCACTTCAAGTCACATATGGCTTTTTATCTTATTTTCCTATCTCAAAATTTCTAACAAAATTGCTGAATAATAGAACTTATTTTATCATGCCATGTTTCAGAAGTACATCTCCATCCCTCCCAGGATTTCAACACTGTTCTCTGTCATTCGTTTATTAATTCATCTACTAATTCAACCCACAAATAAATTTTGATAACCTGCTATATGCCATGTTCTGTGCCAGGAACAAAGATGTCACATGAGTAACATCTTCTGAAAAAGGAGCATCCAACTAGTCTTCCTGTAAAAAGGTATCACCTGTAGTATAAGTATTGGACCCCAATAGACTGGAACATGCAAACTATCTAAATAATTGCTCTAAATCTCCAGATGATTTAGAACCATCTGTGAGGCTTTTAAACACTAAATTATTCAAGTCTCACTTCAGACCGACTGAATTAGACTCTCTGGTGGTGGGTGTTGACATGTATGCTGTGAATAACAAATCTAAGTGACTTTAATAATGCCAGTTGAGAACCACTGCTCTGAGATATTATAGAATTTGTATTTTCATTATAATGGGGCAGCGAACAAATATAAATAAAACATGATCAAGTGAACAAACACTAACATTAAATTATAGAAATTATTTTGTAATCATGTAATCAATGATTCCACATGTTGAATTAGCACCCTATGCTACAATGCTTCAGGAAAGAGAACTGTATTTAAGTGTATTTTTAAAAAGATATCTGTTATAGAATGAATTGTGTCCCCCACCCTCCCAAAATATATATGTTGAAGCTGTAACCCCAGTGGGAATATATTTGGGGATAAAGACTTCAAGGATGTACTTAAGTGAAATCATAAGGGTGAGGCCCTAATCTGGTAGGATTGATGTCCTTATAAGAAGAGGAAGAGACACCAGCAATCTTTCTGCCTGCAAGCACAAAGAAAAGGCCATGTGAGGACACAGTAAAAAAGTAGCCACCTTGCAAACCAGGAAGAAATTCTCACCAGAAACCAACCCTGCTGGCATTTTGATATTGGACTTACAGTCTCCAGAACTGTGAGAAAGTAAATGTCTGTTGTTTAAACCACCAAGTCTGTGGTTTTCTATTATGGGAGCCCAAATAAACAAATACAATATCTTAAAGCTACTTCTCCTGTCCTTGTGTTCAAAGGAGACAGGAAGAAACCAGACACGAGTAAAATATGTCATCTTAATTGAACATAGTAAAGCCAGAGGTAGTTACCCATTCCTACAATAGCTGACAGGAAAAAACAAGCTCAAAGAGACATGCCATATATAAAATGACAATCCTAGCATATGACAGATTCCTCAAGACCCCTCATGCTCACAATCGACTACCAAAACTGATTATTTCAACATTAATTAATTAATTAATCCAAAGGCATTGATATCAGTCTCTGTATTAATTCCCGGATGATTCTTTGAGTTTCTTTGTAAGCTGCTACTAAAATGTAACAGTGGCCATGGTATTCAACAAGGGAGGAACATATGGCTGCAAAGTACACAGCAGGGCAGTGAGAAGCAGGTGATCAGTTCATGGCAATTAGTAGATCAGGCATTCCCCTTCAAATAAAGAAATGAAACTTAAGAGCAATAGCAATATCCATAGGGCAGCACAATTTATTGTGCAATATTTTATGATACATTTACCTCTTGTATAGTTGTTTTATTATTTTATGGCAGAATAAGATAGAGAAATACTCTTTCCCATTTCATGGCAGAGGAGAAAGAAATAGGTAATTATTATTTATAGAGCACCTTTAACATGCTATGCAATATGCTAAATATTTTACATTTCAAAGAGGCAGTATAATCTTAAAAGTTAATGTAGGTCATTACTGTAGGTAATAATCCAAAAGAGGTCTAAAGTTATTAGTAGTATTTTAAAGGAAAAAGAAAAAGGCAAGCGGAAGCTTGGGAATTTCTGAGCCTGTGACCCTATTAGGAATGTGTATTTACTGACAATACTAATTTATTTTTCCACAATTGTGTGTCTTTATTTGGTTTAGGGAGAGAGTCAAGGGAGTAATTTCCAGAACACAATGGAACAGCTATCCCTAAAACGATGAAAGTTTTGCTATAACATACCCATAAATGATGGATGGCATACCTAACATTCTGAATGAAGCAAAAATAATTTTGTCAGTTTTGTTCAATGCTATTGAACAAAGGAGTTGAAAACTTATGTCCACACGAAAAGCTGCACCTGGATATTTACAGCAGCTTTATTCATAATTGCGTAACTTGGAAGCAACTAAGATGCCCTTCAGTAGGTGAATAGATAAATAAACTGTGTCATATTCAGACAATGTAATATTATTTAGTGCTACAAAGAAATGAGCTATCAATCCTAAAAAGACACACAGAATCCTTAAATCAGAAAAAGCTCTATGCTTTCTGATTTCAACAATGACACTCTGGAAAATGCAAAACTATGGAGACAGTAAAAAGATCAGTGGTTGCCAGGAGTTAGGTGAGAGGGAGGGATAAATAGGGATGAATAGAGGATTTTTAGGACAGTGAAACTACTCTGTACAATACTATCAATGGTGAATACATGTCATTATAGGTGTGCCCAAACCCATAGAAAGTAAACAACCAGAAGTGAACTCTAATGTAAACCATGGACTTTGGGTGATAATGGTGTGTCAGTGCAGGTTCCTTAGTTGTAACAGAAGTGCCACTCTGATGGGGATGTTGATAATTGGGGAAGCTATGCGTGTGTGAGGGCGGCAGGGGGGTTATCAGAAATCTCTTTACCTTCTACTCAATTTTGCTGTGAACACAAAGTTGCTCTAAAAGATAGTCTACTTAAAAATACAAAAAAAAAAGAATAAGTACTCTAAAACATCTATTATATTCATTCAAATAACCTGTTACTTATGTATAAACATGCAGATATATGATAAATAATAATTGGGACTGTAACTACCTCTGCAGGGGGAAGGATATAAAACATCCTTCAATTTTAACTCTAAAGATGAATTTTCCTAAGCTGCGTGGTGGTTTCATGTGTGTTTATTATATCATTTGCTATAAATTTTGTATGCCTGAAATATTTCATGTGTAAACACAATAATGAGAAATGTATAGTGTAGAATGGAAGGTTTTAAATGAAATACCCATAATTAACAACTTCTATCCTCAGTAAATATTATTTCCCAAAATCTGGTCTGTCGTTAGTCCTAATTAGGGTTCCCTTTATTCTCTTTTTTCTCTTCCTGCTAACACAGCTTCCCTGCTCCTAGTTACCTTCTTCACGATCCCTATATTATTCATTCCTTAGTCATGCAGGCAGAGGTGTTCAGCTGTCTCCACCCCCGCTTCAAAATGTGTGCCTCCAAACCTACTACAGAGCACAGCAAGACAAACAGATAACCTTCTAATTAGCAGGTCCCCATTTCTACCCAAACATGTATATATACACACAGAGTGTTCAAGACATTAAAAATATATACGCATATACAAATATGTATGTATTATATATGTGTATATATGAAAATGAATCTTTTGCAAAGCAGAGGACCATTTTATATTATTCTTTTTTCCCAGTATTTAGCACATACCTCAGTACAAGGTCAGACCTACCAAACAAGAGGTCACTTGTAGTTGACATGGCCTGACTGGCCCTTGCCTTGACAGGCTGGTTGCCTGAAAGGTTTGTCATTCGTGTCCATGTACATAGTACATTCCTCGAGTCTTTTTTCAAATATATGTGCAACAAAAGAGTATAGGAGGAGAGAAAACATTACAAATCACGGTTAAAAAATATAGAAATCAAGAGGGGGGAATGTTGCTCAGATAAACTTTGTCAGTTTGCATAGAAAGCAGTCTTTATTTTTTTTTTAACATCTTTATTGGAGTATAATTGCTTTACATTGTTGTGTTAGTTTCTGCTGTATAACAAAGTGAATCAGTTATATGCATACATATATACCCATATCCCCGCCGTCTTCTGTCCCTCCCACCCTCCCTATCCCACCCCTCTAGGTGGTCACAAAGCACTGAGCTGATCTCCCTGTGCTATACAGCTGCTTCCCACTAGCTATCTATATTACCTTTGGCAGTGTGTATATGTCAATGCTACTCTCTCACTTTGTCCCAGCTTACCCTTCCCCCTCCCCGTGTCCTCAAGTCCATTCTCTATATCTGTGTCTTTATTCCTGTCCTGCCCCTAGGTTTATCAGAACCTTTTTTTTTTTAGATTCCATATATATGTGTTAACATATAATATTTGTTTTTCTCTTTCTAACCTACTTTACTCTGTATGACAGACTCTAGGTGCATCTAATCTACCTCACTCAATTTTGTTTCTTTTTATGGCTGAGTGATATTCCATTGTATGTGCCACATCTTATTTATCCATTCATCTGTGGTTGGACACTTAGGTTGGAAAGCAGTCTTCTTTAAATTTTGTTCAAAAACAGTCTAAAATAATTTATTACTGAAGCTTAAAATAAAAGGGATTTACATACTATGCTAAAGATGAAAAAGGAGAGATACATTTCATATATAATCAGGCTGTCATAATTATGTTTGCTTTGGAGAATGTATGTTCCTACCAAATAATAATGAAATGAATGCTTGTGCCATTGGCTGTTTTCCTGATTTTCTGAAGCCCAATCCCATCTCTGATTGTCACTAACCAAGTGCAGACCACCAACAGCTCTTATGATCTGCCAGTTTATTGCTTTGTGGCTCTCCAAAATTGTTTTTGGTCAGTTTTTTGTTTGTATATTTTTGTTTTGATCTTTCTCTCAACTTCAACCCACAGGTACCTGGGATTGGGTTAGGTAAATTGTTGATAAAAATTTGATTCTGGTTGAATTGAGATGCATTTGCTAAGCCTTCTGTTGGGTTCCTTTGCCCAAAGCCTATCTACTCAGGAACACTATCTCTTAGAGGTGAAAGACCTGCAAATTATGTGTTTTTGGTAAATTAACAGAGGCTGGTCTAGCTCTTTGAGTACACAGAAGTGTTAAGCATTATTAGGTCTCTTTAAATTTTCACTAGAAAGTTAATTTAATTTAGAATATTAATATTTTTATGCATCATTTTCAAAATATTTCCACCATTCTCTACTTTTTGGCTTTGTTTTCTGTTGTAGTTGTTTCAAAAGATTAATAATCAGATTTCATCCACAGCATATACTTTTCCCTAGATATTTTTTACAAGCATGTAAAAAAAGTATGAAATGCCAGCTGAATTTTAAGGTGTTTTGAAGAAAGAAACACTGAATATTCTTATCCAACAGGGATATGCTGTTAATACATGAAGAAAAAAGAAGTTTGGCTTTAGCACCTAGGAAGATATTTTTGGTTGGTTTGAAAACACTGAGGCAAGTGAATAGCAAATGCACAAATTGACTTTTGGCTGATGTACTTATATTTTCTAAATATGACTCTTAGCGCTCTTTGGAAAATGCCATTTTATGAACTGAATTTGAACTCAGAAGGTCAACTTATTAAAGGTTACATCATTACCCAAAAGGGCTTAATAAACTATAAAACCTCTATGTTGTATATATCATAACTCAGAATAAAAGGGAAAATAGTGCAGTTTAAAGAAAGACTTTAATATCTCGTGTCCTTTCACCAGCTGCTCTCTTAACTAGATCTTATTTTATTTGTGTCTGCTAACTCAATTAAAGTATATCAGAATTAGATGTAAATTACCTCAGATAATTTTCTAATTGCAACAACTGCATGTACTATTCTAAGGCCAAATAATATATAACTAATCTCATTATAACCTTCTCTCTAACCACCATTTTGAGAGACAAAATAACAAGTATAGGTCTTCCACATCATCAGAGAAAGTGACACTTTATACCTCTGGGAACTCAGAACACATAATTTGACCCAAAAGAAAAAAAAATGTTAATGAGTAGCTTTACCCTGAGATTGTATATTTATTGGTCTATTTTATGTTGAAGGAGGTCATGGATACATATTCCTGTGCCCTGTACCAAAGTATAGATGCCTTGTGGATTTTACTTGGCATTTTCTAGTATCAAGATATGCAAACCTTTAAAAATGCCATACCCTCACATTTTGCCAAGTAAAATATAGGAAACCAGTAGGATGGCTCTGCCTTGACATATAGCAGTCACTCAGTGGCAAAATAAGAGTTGATTTCCATTTCAGTAAAAGTGAACGTAGAGTCATCAGGGAAAAAAATGTTACAAGAATATATAAGAATTATAGAAATGGATAGACTAAATATGAAGTTAAAAATACATATAAAGCAGAGAGTTGCTTCTTTTTCTTCAATAAGTTGATTCAGAGTCTCTTGACTTCATTATTTTTCACACTGTGTCTCCTCCCCATATTTTCCTCTCAACATCTTATTTTTGTTTTGTTTTTTGGGAGTAGTCCATCTTTTCTTTTTAATATCCTTTCCTGTAACCATAGATTTTAAAATCCTAGCTCTTCCAAGAGTCTTCCTAGATTGGATGGAAATTGGCCCCTCTTTCTATCCCTGTTTTTAATTATCTAACTGTGGTACAATCTATAAGCTAATCAAGTGTTATAGCCATTTTTTATTATTAGCTGTATTTCAGCTTTTCAAGTTGTTGATTGTGCTCAGCTTGTTTTATATTCTTTGTATTTCTTTACATTTGTCTTAACAGGGCATTAACATCCCTTTAATTGGGAGTCTCAATCTTAAGTATTTTGAGAAGCAAAGTGGTAAAGTCGTGCACATCTACAGAGTGTGAGAAATCTGGAGAATTAGAACTTGACACCTTTCCTAAAATTATTCAAATTTAAATTCCTGGGAAATATACTAGTCAAATTAAGTATAAGATACTGCTACCAGTTATAAAGTAATTTGTAGCGGAACAAATAGAATAATATACAATTAGAAGTAGACAAACAAAAATTGCTTACCTCAAATAACTAAACTTCCACTGAAAATTATCTTTATATGTCATGGTAAGGACCTTTTGATCAATATTAAAATTAAAATAAATTGTCCCATATGAATACACATAGCTCAGTATTCAAAAAATATTTGAATACTAAGTTATAGACTCTGGGTTGATGGTAGAAAGAACAGCCAAAAATTATATATGGAATAGATTCAGTAACAAAAAACACTGTAAGTGAAATAAAGTAAATTTTCACAAAATGACTGAATACTAGCTTCATATCTATGGAAAAATATTACTGATGTTGAACCATAGCAAAGGGCTGTGAAAAAAAGGACAGAACCCTGACTAACCCAGCAGTTACAATCAAAGATAGGGTATCATTTTTGAACAAAATTAAGTGCTACAGATTAAAAACCTAAAACCTCTTTTGCATATGTATAATGTCACCTAACCGTGAGTCAAATTTGTCTTTTAGGCAACTGAGAAGATATTATCAACAGTAGTATCTGCCAGTAAGAAAGAAAGGAAGAGGAAAAAATAAACCAAACCAGTGGTGTGATTTCATCAAAATGATACTCTACAGGAGGGCTTCTCCGGAGGAGAGGGAAGGAGTATGAGAAACACATGGGGGTGTTTCTCAGACTGTAATAGCAAAGGTGTGATCTCCAGCCAAGAAGCATCTGCAGAGTCCTTTCTGGCAGAGGTAAAGGAAGCTCAGAGATTCTGTTTAGCATTGCTGTGTTGAACATCATCCCTATGTGTGTATCTGAACTTTCACGTCAGTCCCATGCAGCCTGACCACACACACTCACACACAGGCTCAGTGCATCTACATGTGCTCTTACACTCTCACACATGAGCACTCCCACTCACATTTACTCATTCGCACTGTCCTTCACACTCACGCCCCCGTTCAATTACACTTCCCCTCCTATGCCAGCAGAGAGATATAAATCCTATAGGAATTAAAAATAGATGTTCAAAATTCCCCTTTAAATAAATCTTTAATTGCCAGCAGATGGATTATGGACTTGATATTTACATTTTGAGAGGTTTCCAATTACAATAAAATCTACCAGCATTTTTCACTCTATATGGAGCCATTCACTTGTATTTGGAACTCAATTCAATTTTCCAAATTTGGCTAAACTAAACATTTTAGGAACACAAATATCCATCAAAAGGAGGTAGATTTACAACTGGGCAAAGTGCAATGTTTGCACATTTATTTTCCCCTCTGAGACATTATCAATTTTGACCAAAAAAATGTTTTTCTCTCTCTGAAAATTAGGCACCTGATACACTCTCATTGACCGTATGAATACTGTTAGGTCTCTGACTTCTTTTCTTAAGTTTTCAAATTAAAAAAAAAAATTTTTTTTGAAGTATAGTTTATTTACAGTGTTGTGTTACTTTCTGTTGTACAGTAAATTGATTCAGATATACATGTATAGATGTTCTTTTTAAGATTATTATTTCAGATTATAATGCATTTAGGTTATTACAAATTATTGAATCTAGTTCCCTATGCCATACAATAGGTCCTTGTTTATCTATTTTATATATAATAATTTATATATATTAATCACAAGCTCTTAATTTATCCTTCCCGCCTTTCTCCTTTGGTAACCTTAAGTTTGTTTTCTATGTCTATGAGTACGTTTCTGTTTTGTAAATAAGTTCATTTGTATCATTTTTATAAATTTGAAATACAAGAGATATCATATGATGTTTGACTTTCTCTGTCTTACTTCACTTAGTATGATCATATCTAGGTCCATCTAGATCTCTAACTCCTCTTAAGAGAAGGAGAAGCAAACAGAATACAGGGATTGGACTCAGAATTGAAGAGGAGAAGAGAACACTAGCACTAGAACACACTGTGACTCTTACTGAGGCCTAGGCACTGTGTTAGATCACACAATAGGTGTGATATAGACATATTCTCACTTAAGAAGGCTAGGGTTTTATTCTTGCTTCTGGGGAAAGCAGCTATGCAACCTTGGATTCCAGTTAATTGCTCTAACTCAAAGCTATGACTTTTAAAATTATTTAACTAGATCACTTATACTATCATATCCAGATTTAAATTTATATTACTAATAGAACCTTATTTAATACTATAACTTTATTGACAAAATGATATTTCTATGAGTATTATGGTCTATGACAGTGCTTGCTCACATGTCCTTTCTTCAGCAGGTTTTAACATAGTACAACATTTATTTTCCTTATATTTCATTTAAAATCTAATTCTCTTTTGGGAGGTTGAAAAAATGTAGACTACATGTCATTATTTCTAAGTACTTGTCTTCACTCAAATTCAATGTAAAATAGCTAAAAATTTTATAGCCATTACTGTTTATAGAATGCTTTCACAAATGCTAAATTAATCCATATTTATGTAATAGAGATCTACAATATTCAAGGAATTAAGGAAGATTCTGAGTTTAGAATCACCTGGTTTAAAAAAAAAAAGAAAGGTGGTAAGGAGGATTAGTCCACTGTTAGTCCAATGAACAGTCCACTGTTCCTCCTCCAATTTCTGAACTGGTAGAAAGAAGTGTCACATAGATGGAGATCAAATAATAAAACTGTTAAACTATTTTTGACAAAATCCAAAATGGAAATTTTGTATTAGATCTCTAGACACAAAGAGGAATTTAACATTTCACTACTGATCAGTGTTCAGATTGCTCCCCAAGTCACTGGCATAGCCTGAATTGCAGACTTCACCATCAATACAGGCCAGGAGCCTATCATGGAAGAGAGAGAATAGCCATCCAGAAAAGAGGCTGCTCCAAAGAGTGAGGACCCAGAAAGCCTTAAATCCTGTATACTATATATTGAATGTTTTTGTCCCTCCCCCACCCCACAAATTCACATATTGAAACCAAATTCTCAATGTGATGGTATTAGAGGTGGGGTCTTTGGGAGATAATTAGGTCATGAGAGCAGAGCCTTCATACAGTATATTACTGCCCTTATAAAAGAATCCCAGAGAGCTCATCTGTATCCTCCTCCATGTATGGTTACAGTGAAATGGGAGCTGTTTATGAACTAGGAAGTGGCCTTCTCCAGACACTGAATCTGCCAGCACCTTGATCTTGGATGTCCCAACCTCATGAATGAACTGTGAGAAATACATTTCTGTTGTTTATAATCACCTAACCTGTGGTATTTGGTTATAGAAGCCCAAATGGACTAAGACAGAAGTCTAAGAACTCCCTTCTTCCCAGCTCATCACTTAGCAAAGTTGCTCCTCCAGGAAGCACGTATGAAAGGATGTATAGAGGAATATAGTGGAAGGGTCTTGTAATACTCTTTCTACAGAGGAGTAGTAGTTTCCTACCTTCTAAAGAGACATGGCAAGTGGGTACTCACAGTTCTTTCCAAGTGGTCATACCTAAAGAGACTCAAAGCAAATTGCTTAAGCTTCCATGGGGCTGCAAAAGGGAGACATGATTTCTCTTCTACTTGAAGACTGAATATTTTAAGTGTGTAACTGTGGAAATCAAATAATCTACTTTGTATCATGCAATTAGCATGTAAAATGTTACCTAGGAAATGGCAATTATCTTTGGACAGAGGTAGATTCTCAAGTCTGGATCTTCTATTTACTAGCTCTGTGTTCTCTTTACTTAACTTTTTAGCTAAATAGTCTATTTACAACGAGTAAGTTAAAGGATTTTTTTTTCATTTATAAAACTGAGAAATAATCTGCAGAGTTTTTGAGGAGAAGTATTAAAAAAAAACACAGAGAAAATATATGTAAATCAATGAAGCTGAAACTTGACATATACTCATTAAATATTAACAATTATTTTCAAGGGAAATGTTCAGATTTGGAAATCTGCTTGTAGAGTCAAGTATCATTTGTTCATTCAGCATAAATTCTCATATTTTCTTATATTAAATACTAGGCAACAGCACTGTCTTTGACATGTGAGGTACATTAGGGAAATAAACATTAAAAATACCCAACCTTGGTGGAACTCAGATGACAGTAACAGATTTAATTGTTAGATGTCATAAATATAAATAGAATATAAATACACAAAAAGTGTCATTCCACTCTTCACACAAATAATCAAGATAGGTCTCAGGTAATTTTATGAACAGCTGACTTTCTTTTCCTCAAAACACACACACACATTTAATATCTGAAGAATAAAGAAAGAAAAAGTATGAAACTAACATGCTTCTTATTTGGTTTGGTAGAGATGGGTAGCTTTTGAAAAAACTGAGAGATTTTTATGTGTGTGACTAAGATTCAATTTAAGAAATATATGTTGCAGCCAGGTCCCATGCAGACAGTGGAAATAAAAGACCTCCTTCACCTAGAGAAGTGAAATTCACAGAAGTGAAATAAGACCAAGGTAATAGATTGAACAGCAAGGACATTCATGCCTAGTGGAAATGTTCAGCAGGAGAAGTTGTCCAAAGAATTTCCAGAACATAGGGAGAACAATGAGATGGATAACATCAAGCAGAGAAAAGCCAACATGGTAGCAAGGTAGGTCTGAAGCTACAGATAATGGGAGATTTTAAAATGGCAGCAATATATCCTTAATTCTGATTAGCTTTGTACAATCCACAAACACCTGTTTATATTCCATATCTTTTATTTTACCTGATTTACCAACCTTATAGCCATAAGAGCAACACATTTTGTTATGTTTCTGGAATATGAGATTCTGCCTTTAGAAATGTATTAAAAATGTATATACTTCTCTTTATATAGAGCTTGCACCTTTCTTGCTAAATGTATTCTTAAGAATTATATAAATTTTATCACAACAAGTTTCTTTTATCATTTCTGTTTTTAGTTGGGCATTGCTAGTGTCACTGGCTACACTACACAGGCTTTTTTTTTCATTGTTTTAATGAAAAGTAAACCACCTCTACTTTTATTCTTGTTTATTTTACACTAAAAAATGTCATTTTCTTCTCACCTCTTAACAGACTGCAAACATTGTTTTCCTGTCTTTAAGAAAAGGGAAACTATACTTTTTTACTCATTAATACTTTAAGACCACTGTTTTAATAAGCCATCAAGGTCTATGTAAAACAAAACAAAATGATAATATTTTTTAGCAGAAGATAAAAAATAGGAGACAGATATTTAGTGAGTGAGAAGGTGAAATAAATATGAAAGAGGACATCTGAGTCCTGGGGAGAAGAAAAGACATGAACTACATTAATAGCAGGATTTCCCAACTACGAGGCTTTGCTATTGATACAGAACTAGCCCAACAAAGGAGGTCAGATGCCAGTTGAGTAAATACAGAAGGACTTTTTCGAGGAAAATGGTTCATATGACTATTAACCTGGGAGCTAAGACATCATTCACTAATGTACCAATTCTCACTTGATTGAGAATTTCTCACTACTTACTCTCAGAACCTTTGCCAGGTTAATCCCCATCAATGTCTAAAGAAGTCTCCTCACCAACTTCATCCATTAACTCTCTTGTTTCCTGTCTATCCAAAATGAAGCTCATCTATGCTATACTAAGATTCTGTCTGGTCTTTTTTTTTGGAGGCCAGTGTGGATTCTATCCTTTGAATGCCCAGAACAGCCAAAAACTTGTAAGAGGAGACAGAAACAAATGTACCTAGTGATATATATTTTGAAGGTAAGATGAACAGAACAGGTTATGGGATATCCCTTTATATTAGCACTTAAAAACAAACAAACAACAATTAGAGACCATCCAGCCATCTTACTCTATTGTCAGTCATAAACATCATCTAGTTGAGTTCATCAGGTTTTCTAAACTCGGCTATAAAATCAGATTCCACGGAATAACAATGAGTAACCTTAGCTCCAGCACTACATATTCTCAATTTTGAAGTTCAATGAAAACTGGCTGGCCTGCTTTGGGTGACATGCCCAACACCAACCTGTCAATGTGACCAGGGTAAGGTTTACTTTATGTGCTCCATTCCTATATCCTGAGGTGAAATCAAATATATCAGAACCACAGACACTGAGAATGTAGAAAGATGTAGATTTCCATAGGGACACCCTTCAAGTTAAATCATAAGAGGAAAAAGTCTTAACACATTGTAGATAAACCATCCTCCAGGAGGTAAAAACTTAATATCATTTAAAATGCCAAATGGAGATACAAAGAATTAATGATATTTTAATTAGAATCACATTTTTAACTTGATTTAGTGTTTCCAAAGTTCATGTGGAGAATAAATGTAGACGAGAAAATCTTGAAAAGTGGAACAATGAGTGAAGATTTCCTATACTCGACAATAAAAGTTATTATAAATCACCAAAATAAAAAATAATTTAGTGTCTTTTGAGAGGTAGCCAAATAGATATTTGGAACAGAGTCTGAAGACAGATCTAATTAAGATATAAATGTGGGAGGCAATGTGACATTTAGGTAAAGGAAGGGCTTGATTATACAAGTAAGTTAAATGGGCCAGTGGTCAAGGAATGCTAGATTTCTTTATTTCTATAAATCAAATTTAATCTACTTGGAGACTATACTCAGAGTTGTAGGAAAGTCAGCGTCAATCATTGGAGGGAATGGACCTCTGGTTTTCTAACGTCTTAAGTTCCTTATGACTGAGGTCCCTATTTTAGTTCAGTCAGCTGGGGTTATCCTCAGCTCTTTGAGGCTGTCCTCAGGTCCAAGCCATGTGGCCCTCAGACAATATCAACATTGAACTTACTTTTTCAATGCCAACAGGAGAATCTCTCACAGTCCAATAAGACAGTGTCTCATTTAACATAATGTTATCACATAACATTTTCCTCCATGTTGGTCCACAACAAAATCTGAATGAGGTGATTTCTGTGCACTTGGCAATTTCATCTCTTTATTCTATAACTCAAAACTCATTTACAACATATGAAAATGTAAATCTTTAGTTGCCATCATGAAACAGCAAAGGGATAATGTGTCTTATTATCTTTAATTTTTGTTAAAAATATAAACAATCATTAATTAATAAAGCTTAGATTATCTTTCCAGGTAATTAAGACATATAAGAAAAATATATAAATAAAAAAATCAAAGAACAAACTAACTTAAAATGAAAGTGTTCATTTGGTAAAAAACATAATAAACAGTATTGAAATACAAATGACAGACCAATAGAAAAAATGTTATTAATGTATATGACAGAGGAATACATACAATAAGCAATTTTAAATTAATGTGAAGAGCTCCTATAAATTTATAAATAAAATAATTCAATTGAAAAATAATAAAATTTTGAACAAATAATTCACAGAATAGAAAATGCAAGAGGACAATAAACATACTGTAAGATGTCTAGCATTACTAGAAGTCAGGACACTGCAAATTAAATCAGTAATGAATATTTTTTACATTGCACTAAAAGATATTGAGGGATAAATATTCTTACACATTGTTGGTGGTACTGTAAATTATAGAAATTTTAGGAAGTAATCTAGCAGTATTAATTAAAATGTAAAATATATATACTTTTGGAAGCAGCATTTTCCTTCTGTGAACTTTCTCTACAGATATGAAGATATCAATAATTGAGAGATATAGTCATGACTGTAATTAATTTTAAAACTCCAGTAACAATGTTGATACTCAAGTATAGAAAAATGGTTGAATATGCATTGAATTCATTTAATAAAAATCTATAAATTATTGAAAGATGACAAGTTAAATGTATATTAAATACATATCAATTTGGAAGGATGTTCATGGCATATTTTTAAGTGGAAACAATTAAGTTAAATGTTTTAAATATTATCTTACATTTTTGAAAATTAAATAAAATAAAACAATAATTTTAATATGTATATATTTGAACAAAGGTACTGTTTTGGAAAGATACAGTGTATACCAAAATTTTAATAAACTCTAGTTTTATTTTTCTGTATTCAATCAATATATGTGTTTTTAATTTTTTGCAGGAATATATTACTACCATCTAAATATCATGTATCAGTGGGTCGAGATGAACTTAACCTAGGAATAGTTTGCACTATATGTCTTAGATATGCTTGATCTTGTGGCTCTAACTCCCATAGTGTTTTGATTCTGCCTTCTCCTACACAAAACAGCTGTCGGACCACAATGCTATTGTCTCTAAGTCAATATCTAAGACTACTTCTGCATTTCCAACTCTATATGTTACTTTATTTGTTTATTGATCTCTACTAAGTATTGACTGTTTCAAAGAATATTAATTTTTTGAAACTATAGCCAAATATACTAGAGAAAACAGATGAGACCACTGTATGTTGAATAATTGTTTTGTGCCACACAACTTGCTAGTTGCTTTCAGTGTCCATAAGTTTGAAACTTATTCACACAAACACTTATTTGTAGAACAATGAGTAGAATCCTGATTAGTAGCCATACACACGTGAGAAAAATGCTATATGGTGACAAAAAAAGCAGAGTGAATGAATTTGACTCAAAATAGATTTGAGGGAGATACCCAGAAGCAACATAAAGAGACCAAAACTGTGTCTATTCTTCCATATTAAACAGTTCATTTTCCCTCCAGCAGTTTGTGTCTATTCTGCTTGCTTAAGTAGGCCTGAAATAAGATCTAATCTCGATGCCATTATAATTTTGAAGGCAGGGTACAGGATAGCTACTTAGAGAAACAAATAAATAAAATTCTATATTTTCAGTCTTCTTTTCTCACAATCAGCTAAAAAATATCTAGTTGATTTTTCCTAGACACATTTTACTCCCTTTCAAAAGATTCTTATACTGTGTTCCTCAGCTTTCAACACTATACTACCATCTGTGTAAATTTGACAGAGGTAGATAATTTTATTATTTTGTTCTCTTCATACTGTCTTAGTCTGCTCAGGCTGCCATAACATAATACCATACACTGGGTGGCATAAAGAACAGAACTTTCTCACAGTCTGGAAGCTGGCAAGTCCAAGATCAAGGTTGCAGCAGGTTTGGTTTCTGGTGAGACCTCTCTTCCTAGCTTGTAGATGTCCACCTTCTTACTGTTTCTTCACATGGCTTTTCCTCATTCTGTGTGCAGGGAGAGAGAGACATCTCTCTCTTCTTCTTCTTATAAGCCACCAATCCTATCAGATTAATATCCCACCCTTATGACCTGCTTCAGTCTTATTTACCTCCTAAAAGTCTGATCTCCAAATACAGTCATATTAGGAATTAGAGCTTTAACATATGGATTTAAAGTGGGGAGTCACAATTCGGATATACAAATGTTTATCATTTCACAATTCAGATATACAAATGTTTATCATTTCAGGTATTTATTTAAGAGTAATTTATGAATGTCTATTAAATGCAGGGAAAGTGGAGGTTACAGTATTGTACACAATTAACTATAATATAGGCACTATATATGCCTATATATGCATTCATCAATTTATTCTTTTAGTAAACAGTTTCAGAAGCCTATTCTAGGCATATGAAACATAAAGCCCAAATATTGAGTGAATAACTTTAGTGCCTCAAATTTGGGGAAATTTTGATATGTTTCTATTGTCATATCAATTGATCAGTCGTTAATAATTTTGATCACCTGCTCTATACTCAATATTCTAGGATGTGTGTGGGGGAATGAAAATGGTAACATATAATATAGATTTTGATGTTAAAAGCATAATATGCTCATAAATCTTTTAACTGGGAATCATTGGGAGTTATCAGCAATCATTACTAACTATCTCAGTTATCTATGGCTACAGTAATGCTGTGCAAAAATTAATCATGACATTTCCATGTCATATAGCAATAGACCAATTATTTTCACTTATGAGACTGTATGTCAGCTGGGCAGTTCTGTTGACTGAGCTGGGCTCAGAGGAGGCCATTCATGCATCTGTGATCAGCTGTCCATCAGTTGTTCTGCTCTACTGATCTTGGGTGAGTTCTCTCACAGGTCTGGGCTTTCAGTTAGAAAAAATTGGTCTGATTTGGTTCTACTTGATGAACCTCCTTGGGCAAGATAGCCAAGCTAGACCTCAGGATGAAAACAGAAGAGGAAGAGAGAATGGAATCATGCAAGGCCTAATAACGTTGAGTCTCAGAACTGGCACAGCATCATTTCCATATAATCTATTATGTAAGACAAGTTACTAGACTCGTCCAAATCCCAGGGGTAAAGAAAAGAAATGTATCATTTGATGTGAAGAACTAAAAAATCGTATTGCAAAGAGTTTAGATACTGGGGTTGACTGACGAGCGGGTGAAGAATTGGGGTCATTTCTGCAATCAATCTAGCACACTAGCACACATAAAAATTGGGGGAAATATAAACAAATTGTTAATCACTTAATTTCATAGATTATCAGAGAAATTACCAAATGAATCCACAAAGGTGCCCAAGTTAGTGGGTCACATATAGGAAAATAAACTAAGTCAAGAGAACTATTTACTATTTTAACTGTCCTATTATCAGGAATGAATTATTATATATTTTCTCCCTCCTCCCCCCCCATGCACATGCACACAGTTCCATGTTTCTTAGCATCTGCATACATTACTTAATTATCAGGTGTCTTAATAAGTATTTTATGACAAATATAGGATTTGAAATTAGATGTGGACTTTCTGTTTTCTTTCTCTTCTCAGTTGAAACCAAAGTTCCATTTCCTATTGTCACCACATTTTCCAATATACCATCATCTCTTGCCTGGACTTGCCACCTAACTGTGAGTACAGTTCCCTATATTAGAGACAGGGCAATCTTAAAATCATGCACACATGTACACACAATTAAAATACTGTCCACTACTTTTTAATACATACCACCTTTAACATGGACTACCAGGCACTTCATGAGCTGATTTTTTGTTCATCTACTTAACGGGGACTTATTCACACTTTCCTCAGGACATTTGTAAGTTCTGTTCCTTCAGGGTAACAAACACCTCCCACTTACTCTTCGATTTTCGATAAATCTGTATTTTCTTAATTCTTTTGACTAGTTAGAATAGAAACCCTACTGTATGTTTACATAAATCCCCATTGTTATTAAACAACAATTATCATAGTTTGCAATTATATTCTTGTGTGATTTTTTTATTAGTTTTTGTTCATCCTCTCCCCCACAAATATACCTCATACTGTCAGCTTCATTAGAACAAATGAAAAATCTGTTTTGCTTAGCATTTATTGTCTATAGTTATTAACTTAGCCTAGCTAGTGTCTAACACACAGTAAACACTCCAGAAACCTCACTGACTGGATAAATAAATTAGTGTATGTCAAAAAATTTTCTTTTTAAAATCTGGGTTTTCAAAACTTGATCGTATGGCAGAAATATTTAGGCTTACTAAATATTCACCAGTTCTGCAAGTGTTTCAGCCCAGTTTTGTGAGTCACTGAATGAAAGAAAGTTGCCCTGGAGAGTAGTATTGGGCATTTCATAATTATGGTATAAATCTTGTTGTATTAAGCCACTGAGAGCTTGAGGTTTATTTGTAGCTTAATAATAGTCTAGGGCTTCCCTGGTGGCACAGTTGTTGAGAATCTGCCTGCTAATGCAGGGGACACAGGTTCGAGCTCTGGTCTGGGAAGATCCCACATGCCACGGAGCAACTAGGCCCATGAGCCACAACTACTGAGCCTGCGCGTTTGGAGCCTGTGCTCTGCAACGGGAGAGGCAGCAATAGTGAGAGGCCCGCGCACCATGATGAAGAGTGGCCCCCGCTTGCCACAACTAGATGAAGCCCTCACACAGAAACGAAGACCCAACACAGCCAAAAATAAATTAATTAATTAATTACTTAAAATGTTAAAAAAAAAAAATAAGTCTATCCTATGTTGACAAATATAGATGTTAAGATATATAAAGTTATTAGCAAGCCTATTGATAGAGAAGTATGCATAAAATTATATGTGCACCTTTTTGTATAGAAATACAATATTTAGGCATATTTTAGATTTTATTTAAAGTCTACTTAAGAATCACCCATCTTTAATGATTAAAGTCATAATAATTAAAGAAATACTTAATGTATTTTTCTCTGATTTGAGTCAACAAACATTGCTGTGATAATTCAGTTCTCTATTAGATAATTCAGTTCTCTATTAGATAATTCAGTTCTCTAATTCAAACTCTATTCTGTTATTAAATCAATTTTACTACAATTATGTTCAGAAAAATAAAAAAACTCAACTAAAATCTAGATCATCACTAAAATCTACATTGTTTTTCAAAAATCTATTCATGTAACAACTGGATTTTGACTTTAAAAAAAATGAATCAGTGTAAGCTCCAGATTTGACTTTTTCCAGACTTTTCATGCTGTGCTCTCTTTTAAATAGTCTGCCTATCAGGGCTTCATTCTTTGACTTAGATTACTTACGTATTATTTTATTCTCTATTCAGTAATTTCTTGTTTTCATTATCTAGTACTATGTTTTTTTCCTTATCTGACAAATTAACATCTCTAAATCCAGTGTATTTATAGAGAAGATCCCTTAAACATCTCTTCTTTAGCTTTTGTGTATAGTACTTAGTATTTGGCACATAATCCATATCTAGGGAAGATTATTTCTTCCCATTCACAGCTTATCCTTTCCCCACATTGGTTACCATGCTTTTATATAATAAATAATGTTGTCTTCAACTGTATATTTATGAAATTTTACAGAATTATTTACATTTATGACACTTGAAATTTCACTTCCCAACTTGAATCCTAGAACCTGGAATTTAATCTGTAACTCTATGGCTTGCTGTTCTCCCTTTAGTCAACATTAAACATGGTGATGGAGAGGCAGAAGTAGGGTACAGCCTGTTCCAGATAAAGTTGCATGTTGAGTGCTTGGGTGGAAAGGGATATCTCTGAAGTTCCTCCCTGTGGAAGTTCTTCTTCAATATATTAAAACACAGTGTTTTATCCAACTTGGGAAGGGAAGACTTTGAATTTGGTTCCTTAAGGTTTTATAATAATGTGCTCAACATGTCAAGAGATTCTTTTTCTAGGGTTAAATTCTTTTTATAATAAAATCAAACTTTTATTAATAAAAACATAATAACTTCAAAGGAATTATTTGAAATGTGTTTTTAAAATATGATTTTATGACTGATTATAGATGACACTATAAATGAGCTGCCTGAGATTTTGATCCAACATTCAAATACAAGATTCTAAGCATTCTGATGTTTACACATGATTAGCCCTGTGTTACAGTCAGTCATATTGAAATTAATTAAATGAATGTAAAAAAAGGAATTTGAATAATGAAATGTTAAAAAGTGCACTCCACAAATAACG
Source organism: Orcinus orca (assembly GCF_937001465.1). Taxonomy (NCBI): domain Eukaryota; kingdom Metazoa; phylum Chordata; class Mammalia; order Artiodactyla; family Delphinidae; genus Orcinus; species Orcinus orca. The sequence goes on along the minus strand of NC_064576.1, from coordinate 41,036,840 downwards.
TGTAAAGAATAGCTCTTTAAAGTGAGAATTTAGTTGTAGTTCTCTTGTACACTGATGCCAAATTTCAATATTTAAAAAAATAAAGAGTAGATTTAAATAATTACCCAACCCCCCAAAAGAGTTTTTATATAATTTCATACTGTTTTTATCAGATAAAGTGAAAACAAAAACCTTATACAAGCATTTCTATCTTTAAAAAAGATATGCTACATCTTAAACATGTACATAGCCATAATTAAGATTTGAGTTCAGGGCTTCCCTAGTGGTGCAGTGGTTAAGAATCTGACTACTAATACAAGGGACATGGGTTGGAGCCCTGGCCCGGGAAGATCCCACATGCTGTGGAGCAACTAAGGCCATGTGCCGCAACTACTAAGCCTGAGCTCTAAAGCCCACAAGCCACAGCTACTGAGCCCACGTACCACAAATATTGAAGCCTGCATGCCTAGAGCCCATGCTCTGCAGAAAGAGAAGCCACAACAATGAGAAGCCTGCACACTGCAATGAAGAGTAGCTCCCGCTCACTGCAATTAGAGAAAGCTCATGCACAGCAATGAAGACCCAACACAGCCAAAAATAAATAAACAAATAAATAAATAAATTTATTTAAAAAAAAAAGATTTGAGTTCAAAGGAAAGCTAAAACTTCCAATGTTTATCTATTTCATCTTTTGCCCTCTTTGTACAAAACTAAGTTAGAAATAAAAATAAATAAAATATATAAAATCTAAATATTTTTGGAGTTTTCCCTTTTTTCCACAAAAGGAAATTGTCCTGTAAGAGATTTCTATACATTTCTCTGTGTGATCAGCCTGAGGAACTTCCAATAATATGGGGGTGATGGGAATGGCAGTCCGACAATGAAAATAATGCTAATGAATATTTGAAGCATTTTTTATGGCATCACTCAGTATCAGTATTGTATTGTCCCATGATCAATGGGACAATAACTTACTGTCATTAAGTTATTACAAGCTTGCTTTGTTTCCAATTTGCCTTCACCGACAGCATGACTGACATACATATGTATACATATATAAAATATCATATCACATATTATATATCTTAAGCTTAGCAAATTTGAAATATTTTGCCATCTTACAAAAATTATATGTTTATAAGATATTACTAAAAAAGATAGATAATCAAAAGTTTATTTTGCCAAAATACAAATGTGTTATTTGACCTTTAATCTCTGCTTTTTAATGTCAACCTATAAACTTTGGCTTTCTTTGAAAATCTGTTATGAAGTGTTTTTCACATTTCCTTTAATTCTTTGTTAATTCTGTACAACTAAGGAAACAGTTTCTTTATTACAATCACTTCAGAAAACACTGATTAATTGCTGTCCACAAGACCTTTTTGCTAGGAAATGTGATTTTATAAAAACAAGCTTCTATTCTCAAAGAGTTTATAATCTGTAAGGGTGATATAATCACACTATTTTCAAGATAGGGATGGAGACAGGTAAAGATCTGGAACACAAATGTGGATATGGATATTATAGGTGTAGGTGTGGATATATAAGTGAAAACCAGAGCATCTCAGATAGTTAGTTGCAAAAGCAATCATCATTGGAGATTCCAAAAAGAGAAATTAGTATTGGCTTCATGAAATAAGTGGCCTTTAGCAACAGACGTAGTCATTTGAAGAGACAAATGAGGAATTTAGACAAACTTTATAAAATATTTTCATACTTTATCAGTTTTTATAGTTTCCCAAGCAATAGCTAATATTTTAACTGCAGGACTCTTTCTTCCTCTGATTGTTAAGAAGACTGTCTAGAAATAAATATCGTCTTTCTAAAATATTGACATAACATTGGTTTATAACATTATATGTTTCATGTGTACAACTTTATATTTTGACTTCTGTATACACTAAAGTGTGCTCCATCACCAAAAGTTTAGTATTCCATCTGTCACCATACAATTGGCCCTCTTTACCCATTTTCTCTTTCTCTCTTCCCTCTGGTCACCATTAATATGATCTCTGTGTCTATGTTTGTTTTGTTCATTTTTTTTTTAATATCCCACGTACGAGTGAAATCATAAAGTATTTGTCTTTTCCATCTGATTTCTTTAGCTTAGTTTAATACCCTCAAGGTCCATCCATGTTGTTGCAAATGGCAGGGTTTCTTCTTTCTTATGGATGAGTAGTACTTCATTGTTTGTATATACCACAACTTCTTTACCCATTCATCCATCAATAGGTTGTTTCCATATTCTGGATATTGTAAATAATGCTGTGATGAACTTTGGGGTATATATATTTGTTTTCAAATGTTTTTGTATTTTTCACACAAATTCCCAGAAGAGGAATATTTGGGTAATATGGTAATTATATTCTTAATTTATTGAGGAAATCACTATACTGTTTTTCATAGTGGCTGTACCAATCTACATTCCCACCAAAGTGTACCTTTTCTGCACATCCTCAATAACACATTATTTCTTGACTTTATGATAATAGTCATTTTAATGAACATGTGGTAATATCTCATTTTGGTTTTGATTTATATTTCTCTAATAATTAGCGATGATGTTGAATAGCTTTTTATGTCTTCTTTGGAAAAATATCTATCCAGATCCTCTGCTTATTTTTCAATTGGGTTGTTTTTTGTTGTTGTTGTGTTGTATGAGTTCTTATATATTTTGGATATGAACCCCTTATCAAATATAGGATTTGCAAATATTTTCTCCCATTAAATCATTTTTTCACTTTGTTGATGGTATCATTTTTGTGCAGAAACTTTTTATTTTAATGTAGTCCCATTTGTTTATTTTCACTTTTATTTCCCTTGCCTGAGGAGACATATCCAGGAAGATATTGCTAAGACCAATGTCAAAGTGCATACTGCCTATATTTTATTCTAGGAGTTTTAGTTCCAGGTCTTACATTCAAGGCTTTAACCCATTTTGAGTTAATTTTTGAGATAGTGGTCTAGTTTCATTCTTTTGCATGTGGCTGCTCAGTTTTCCCAACATCATTTATTAAAGTGACTATCCTTTATCCATTGTATGTTCTTTGCTACTTTGTTGTAAATTAAGTATCTGTATATATGTGGTCTTATTTCTGAGCTCTCAATTCTCTTCCATAGATCTATGGGTCTGTTTTTCTGCCAGTACCATGCTGTTTTGATTACTATAGTTTTGGTAGTATAGTTTGAAATCAGGGAGAATGATACCTTTAGCTTTGTTCTTTCGGCAAGATTGTTTTGGTTATTCAGGATCTTTTGTGGTTCCATACAAATTTTAGAATTTTTTTGTTCTACTTCAATAAAAATGTCATTGGGATTTTGATAGGGATTACACTGAATCTGTAGACTGCTTTAGGTAATACAGACATTTTAACAATGTTGAGTTCTTTCAACCCATGAGAAATAATAACTTTCCATTTCTTCCTGTTTTTGATTTTTTTCAACATGTCTTATAGTTTTAGTGTACAAGGCTTTAACCTCCTTGGTTAAATTTATTCTTAGGTATTTTATACTTATAGTTGCAATTGTAAATGGGATTGTTATCTTAATTTTTCTTTCTAATAGTTTGCTGGTAGTGTATAGAAACACAACACATTTTTTAATATTCATTTTGTACTGCGCAAATTTACTATATTCATGTTTTGTTTCTAATAGGTTTTTTCTCATGGAGTCCATAGGGTTTTCTTTATCTAAAATCATATTGTCTGCAAATAGTGACAGCCTTACTTCTTCCTTTCCATTTTGGATACATTTTTCTTGCCTAATTGTTCTGGCTAGGACTTCCAATACTATGTTGAATAAGAGTGGCAAGAGTGGACATTCTTGTCTTATTATTGATCTTAGAGGAATAGCTTTCAATTTTTCACCATTAAGTATGATGTGGCTGTAGGTTTGTCATATATGACCTTTATTATGTTGAGGCACATCTCTTCTATATTTACTTTATTGAGAGGTTTTATATAAATAGGTGTTGAATCTTATCAAATAATTTTTCTGCATCTACTGAAGTGAAAATATGATTCATATCTTTCATTTTGTTATTGTAGTGTATCATGTTGATTGATTTGCGGATGTTGAACCATCCTTGGATCCCTGGAATAAATCCCACTTGATCATGGTGTATAATACTTTTAATGTATTGTTGTATTTAGTTTGCTAATATTTTGTTGAGGATTTTTGCATCTTTGTTCATCAGTGATATTGACCTGTAATTTTTGTGTGTGCGTTGCCTTTGTCTGGTTTTGGTATCAGGGTGATGTTGGCCTCTTAAAATGAATTAGGACTCTTTCCTTCTCTTCAATTTTTGTAACATTTTGAGAAGGATAGGCATTAAAATTATTGTGTGTTTGGTAGAATTGACCTGTGAAGCTGTCTTGTCCTGAACTTTTGTTTTTGGGGAGCTTTTGGTTACTGTTTCAATATCTGTACTAGTGATTGCTCTACTCAGATTTTCTATTTGTTCATGATTCAGTCTTGGAAAGTTGTACAATTCTAAGAATTTGTCCATTTCTTCTAGGTTGTCCAATTTGTTGGCATATGTAAGTTCATAATATTCTCTTATAATCCTTTGTATTTCTTTGGCATACATTGTTATTTTTCCTCTTTTGTTTATGATTGTATTTGAGTCTTCCCTCTTTTTCTTAGCGAGTCAAGCTAAAGGTTTGCTCATTTTATCTTTTCAAAGAATCAGCTCTTAGTTTCATTGATCTTTCCTATTGTCTTCTTAGTCTCTATTTCATTTGTTACTGCTCTGATCTTTATTATTTATTTTCTTTTACTAACATTGGACTTCATTTGTTCTTCCTTTTCTAGTTCCTTTTGTTGTAAGGTTAAATTGTTTATTTGAGATTTTTCTTGTTTCTTGAGGTAGGCCTGTACTGCTATAATCTTCACTCTTAATATTGTTTTTGCTGTATCCCATAAATTTTGGTATGTTTTACCTTTATTTTCATTTGTTCTCAGGTATTTTTGATTTCTCCTCTGATTTCTTTATTGACTCAACAGTTTTTCAGTAGCATATTGTTCAGTCTCCACATATTTGTGATTTTTCCATATTTCTACTTGTAGTTTATTTCTAGTTTCAGACCACTGTAACTGGAAAAGATGTTTATGATTTCAATCTTCTTAAATTTATTGAGACTTGTTTTGTGTCCCAACATACGGTCTATACTTGAGAAAGTTCCATGTGCACTTGAGAGGAATGTGTATGCTGCTGCATATGGACGGAACATTCAGTACATTCTATTAAATCCATCTGGTCTAAATGTTTCATTTAAGGTTGTTGTCTCCTTGTTGACTTTCTGTCTGTATGATCTATCCATGATGTAAGTGGGGTGTTAAAGTCCCCTACTTCTATTGTGTTGCTGTCAATTTCTTCCTTTTTTAATAGCTTTAAATATTTTTACTAATTGCTTTATATATTTTGATGTATATTATATCTGTTATGTTTTTGTGATGAATTGTCCCTTTTATCATTACATAATGTCCCTCTTTTTCTCTTATTACCTATTTTGTCTCACATGAGTATGGCTACACATTCTTTCTTTTGGCTGCCATTTGCTTGGAGTATCATTATTTTCCAACCCTTTACATTGAGCCTATGTTTGTCTTTAGAGCTGAGGTGAGTCTCCTGAAGGCAGTGTCTTCACAACCTTCATCTTTCTTTTTAATCAAATGGCAACTCTGTGTATCTTGCTGGTAAATTCAATTCATTTCCATATAGGGTAATTATTAATAAGTGAGGACTTAGTACTGCCATTTTGTCTTTGATTTCTAGTGGTTCTACATCTACATTGTTTTTTTATTCCTGTGTTTCTGTCTGCCATTTAGTTTGGTGGTTTTCTATGATTTTCTCAGTTTCCTCTTTTTTAATGTTTCATGTCTCTGCTCTAGATTTATGTTTTGTAATTACCATGAGGTTTGTGTAAAATGTCTCATAGAAAAATAGTCCTTTTTTCTGCTGATAATATCTTATCTTTATTTGCCTATACAAGTTCTGTCCTTCCTTTATCTCTTTCTCTTTAATATTTTGCTTTCTCAAATGATCTCTATGTATGTTGTGAGGTGGGTTTTGTTTGTTTGTTTTGTTTTTTTACCAAATTGAAGTAGCTATAGTTGTTTGTTCTTCTTTTTCCTCTTTAACCTTTATGCTATAGTTGTTTAACAATCTATTCTGATATAGAGTTACAATTTTCTCACTCTATTTATTACCATAATCAAACTTTTGTGTATTTCAGCCTTTTCATTTCAGGTGGAAGAACTTCTTTCTACATTTCTTATAAGACATATCAAGTTCTGCTGAAATGCCTCAGCCATGTGTGTCTTGGAAAGTCCATATTTTCCCTTCATATCTGAAGGATAATTTTGCTGCATAGAGTATTTTTGGATGACTGTTTTTAATTTTCAATATTTTGAATATGTTAGTCCACTCTCCTAGCCTGAGGAGCTTCTGCTGAGAAATTTACTGATAGCCTAATGGGGACTCCTTTGTAGGTTACTGTCCTTTTTATCCTGGTTGCCTTTAATATTCTGTATTTGTATTTGAATTTTGACTGTTGTAATGTCATGTTCTTGAAGAAGGTTTTTTTTAAATTTATTTTGATAATTAGATATTCTGTTAGATATCCATCTTAGATATCTCTTAGATATTCTTGGATATCCAATTCCTTCCCCAGGTTTGGGAAGCTCTGAGATATTATTTCATTAAATATTCTGCTCCCTTCTCCTTCTCTTCTCCTTTACTTTATGTTGTCCATTCTAATGGGGTTGAATTGTTCTCACAGAATTTCTTTGTTTTTTAAGATTCTCTCTCTCATTTTCTACTTGTATCCTTTCCAGATTTCTGTCTTTGAGCTCACTAGTTCTTTCTTCCGTATGGTCTTCTCTATTTCCAATGCTTTCTAATACCTCAGTTATTGAGTTCTGCAGCTCCAGAATTTCTGCTTGGTTCTTTTCTAGAGTTTTAATCTCTTTGGTAAAGTATTCCTTCTTCTCATTAATTTTATTCCTGAGATCACTGAACTGCATTCCTAAGTTTTCTTTTAGCTCACTGATTTTCCTCATGACAGATATTTTGAATGCTGTGTCAAGTTTTTTGCAATGTTCCATGACTTTAAGTTTAGTTTCTGGAAAACAGACATTTTCTTTTTGTGATACCATGTTACTGCAGTTTTTCATGGTACATGCTTGATGAGTTGTTCCTCTGGTGGCACATTTGAAGTAGTGAACACCTTTCTTCTTTCGGTAAAGCTTTTTTATTTGATTCTAACAATTCAACAGAATGGTAATTAGAGGTCTTTCTTTTGTTTTTCAGTAGGTGGTGGTATAGTGCAAGTTTTTGGCTTCTCTTTCTTGAGCTGTGCCTTGGCTATATTTGCGGATTGGCACTTTCAATCCTCCAAGGGCTCTACTGGAAATATCATCCAGTGTCATCATTGTCCCTGTTTGTGATTCCAGGGCTGCTGGTGCCAGTGTTACTGCTTGCATTGCTGACAGCAACACCAGGATAGCGTGTGCCTCTGCCACAGTTAGGTTTGCCTGGGTCACAGGCACCACTGCCATGGGTGATGTGGAAGGTCACGGGGAGCTGGAGGCATAGGCACCTCCACCATACATGGGGTGTTGGATTCCTGGGGGCCACCATTGCAGGCAAACTTATGGTTACCAAAGGGGAAAGGTGTAGAGGGATAAATTAGGAGTTTGGGATTAAAATATACATACTGCTATATATAAAATAGATAAACAACAAGGACCTACTGTATAGCACAGGGAACACTACTCAATATTCTGTAATGGCCTACATGGGAAAATAACCTAAAAAAGAGTGGATATATGTATATGTATAACTGATTCACTTTGATGTACACCTGAAACTAAGATAATATTGTAAATCAACTATACTCCAATAAAAAAAAAATTACAGGGAGGTAAAACTACTATATATATATATATATATATATATATATATATATATATATATATATATATATATATATATATATATATAAACCTAAAACTAAAAATAGAGTTGCCATATAATCCAACAATCTCACTCCAGGGCAGGTATCCAGACAAAACTATAATTCAAACAATACATGGACCCCTATGTTCATAGCAGCACTATTTACAATAGCCAAGACATGGAAGTAGCCTAAATGTCCATCAACAGATGAATGGGTAAAAAAAAGATGATATATACATATATATATATATATATCATCATGTATATATATATATGTGTATATATATATATATATATATATAGTGTGTGCATATATATACACAATAGAATGTTAACCATAAAAAAGAATTAAATAATACCATTTACAGCAATATGGATGGACATAGAGACTATCATACTAAGAAAAGTAAGTCAGAAAAAGAAAGAAAAATACCACATGATATCACTTTTATGTAGTATCTAAAATACAACACACATGAACATATCAATAAAATAGAAACAGACTCACAGATATGGAGAACAGACTTGTGTTTGCCAAGGGAGTGGAGGGCTGGGGGAGGGAAGGATTGGGAGTTTAGAATTAGCAGATCAAAACTATTGTATATAGAATGGATAAACAACAAGGTGCTACTGTATAGCACAGGAAACTATATTCTGTATCCTATGATAAATCATAGTGGAAAAGAATATGAAATAGAATATATATATATATATATAATGTGTATAACTGAATCACTTTGATGTACAGCAGAAATTAACACATTGTAAGTAAACTATACTTTAATAAAAGTTAAAAAAATTAAAAAAATTAAAAACATAAAAATAACATACTGTCTATAATTTGAAGTATAGAGAGGCAATTAATTTTAATGTCATAGTTTTTTTCTTATTCTGGTCTTCAGAGTGTTGAGGTTTTTTTTTTAAGTGGTTGAGAATTCCCAGCCTAGTCATAATAAAAATATAACATAAAAATAAAATAGGATAAAGAAAAAAATGGGAATAACAATAAAATAAAACAGTTATAAATTAAGTTAGTTATAACCTTTTTAATAATCTTGCTATGTGCCAGACACCCAGTTGAATACTTTACATGCATTATCATATTTAATTTTATGCCAGTGCAATGAGGAGACATGTACTACTATTATCATATCTAGTTTAGATATAAGAATAATCAAAATATATATCTTAAAGCCAAAATTTTATTCTCTGAGAATGAGACAATATAAATCAGGGGTCTCCAACCCCTGGTCTCTTAGGAAGCAGGCCACATAACAGAACAGGAGGTGAGTGGCCGGCAAACGAGCAAAGCTCCAAGCTCCATCTGGTGTTCCCCCATTGCTCACATTACTGTCTGAATCAACCCCCCAACTCCCCCCCATCCATGGAAACATTGTTTTCCATGAAGCCTGTCCCTAGTGCCAGAAAGGTTGGGGACTGCTGATATAAATTATCCATTTCATTGCCCCCCCATCACAATGCAATATTATTAGACCTTTATTATATTGAAGTTTACAGTTTTACTTACTTATAACTCTTGGCATTTTTTTTCTGAGTTTCTTTACTGATTAGAAGCAAAAAAATTTTCTTTTGTGTTAAGTTTTGTCTTTTTTTTATTTTGAAAAAAGGTTTAATCTTTAAAATAAGCTTTCAGTTAAACAAAGGTGTGTGTGTGTGTGTGTGTGTGTGTGTTTTCTTTTTTGTCAAATTACAATCTTGTGTTGTTCTTCAGTTACTGTTTTTACAAACCTATTATTATAACCTTAATATATCTGTACCACAGGCAGTGTACTGCACAGTTGCAGAAAGGTGCAATTTGCTGAGACTCTTAGTGTCAAATGAATTTATGAGATTAAAAAAAAATCTTATGAAAATTAGCTATTTCCTATGTAGTTCCCAAATTATTCCAACAAAATATTTCTAATTTTATTACATTTAACTTAGGAATAATGTTTGAAGGTGGCCTTAATTTAGTCTCATGTAATAAATGTCTTTGATAACTTCACTTTCAGACATATTTTTATGGATGCTAAATGATATTTTGCTTCTTTGCTTCCTTAAGTGTGAGCTCTAGCAGTCTCAAACCAGGTTAAGCTTTCCTTAAATGGCTCTGTGTTACAAATAATCAGAATAAAGTGGGCTCAGAAAACTGTTTCAACATGAAAGTATTGCCTCTTTAGAATTTTTCATTTTGTTTTGGAAATTTTCCTTTCCCGTCTCCTAAATGCTTTGTTTGAGTCAAGATCTGAGGCATATATGCAGTTGAATTTCAATAGGTTAGGAAAATATCATCCTTAACACTATATTTCAACATAATGACAACATGACCCAGTGAATATTGCTTCTAGTCAGAAGTCCTGGAGACAGATAACAAGTATTAAAGTAGTGACAATTACTGCCTCAAGTTACTCCTACATATGTTTGAAGAGTCTTTGCTATTTTTCTATCTCAAATTGTAGCTCTTAAAAATCATAGAAAAACATTACTTATTAAAATTCTAAATATAAAAGTAGTATATAGAAATTTTTATATCTGTTAAGTTTGTCTTAATACCCTCAGGGATTTATTTATAATAATCTAAGGTTATCTAAGCTCATATAGAAAAGTTTCCAATCTTGACTGATGGCTATAATATACTGTAGAAATCTTAAGCAATACAGAGTCCTAAGCCTTAGTAGCTCAGAAGTAAAGTCCAAAAGAGTAAGCTTTTCAAAATGTTTCAGAAAAAGTAATTCCACTTATGGTAATGGCAGAATAGCATGTAACAGACTCACCCTCCTGCATATAAAAAATAAAAAGTCTACACAAAATATTTTTAATAACATAACTTTTTGAATGCATAAGTCTAAACTTGGAACAGTTTAACAAATTGGATGAAATTTGCAATTATGTAACTTTTTGCCTGGGTGGGGGCACTCTTTAGTGGGCCTTCCCACGAGTGTTGAAAAACAATCAGAAAACTATAATCTTATTGACTTGAGGAGTCAGAGTGTGGGCTTTTGTGGGTTCCAGAAATAGCTGGAAAGTGAGATAGAAAATTCCAGAAAGAGAGAGTTACTGAGGAGAAGTACAAAATTTGCATATAAACTCTACCTGCATTCTTGTCTGAGCTTTCCATATGCTCTGAGGAGGCTCCAGTATACTCAGCAGAAGGCAATGGCTGGAAGACTAAAACAGCAAAGTGGAGAATTTAGCTGCTGACTACCACAGGTAGGGCCAGATAGAGATTGAGTTAAGCCAATTTATCTGCATGACATTCTTCAGAGGAAGATAACAAAATCCAGATCTGTATCCAGATTGTCCATAATGTCCAAGATATAATCTCCCTATGAAGAACTGTCTGGATCTTGATAGTTTTACTGGTAATTCTATTAGATGTTAGAAAAAATAAAAAAAAATTAAATAAAGCCAATCTTACACAAATTCTTTTCAAAATAAAGAATAAAGAAAAAAAGTAATTTATTTATGAAGCCAGCATAATATAGAAATTAAAACAAGGAGAAGATATTGAAGAAGAAAATTTTAACTTCTATTGTTGATAAATGTGGTTAAAAAATTTAATAACAAAAACACTCTTTACAGGGGAGCAGGGGAATAGCAGAAGACCTGGTCTCATCTCCTTATAAGGATACTAATGACAAACGTACTGGCAGTCACACATATGCTATTTGTTTGGAGAAGAGTACTTGATGATAGACTGTTTTTAAGAGGATATAACTGATCTAGGATTTCATCTAGCATACAAAAACAAAACAAAAATGCAGCATTGGGGGAAAATCAGTTATCTGTACCAGTTGAATATTCTAAAACAAAATAATTTAATTAATTGTTTCCTAGGTGTTTCCAATTAATATCTAGGTTTAGAAACCACTGTAATCTTAGGAGATTACTTCTACCTATTTTGCCAGTTGGCCCAGAAGGGCAGAAAGAGGATTTGAATTATTCTTAGGCATTGACTACAGAGACTAATCAGAAAATGACAAGACAGTTGTTTACACTGAAGTCTTTCATTATGCCAGCTGCTAACATTTCTCTACACTATTAGAGCAGAGATCACCACTAACAAGAAATTTATCTTTCTCCTTAGCTGCTCCAACCACTTATTGCCATTTTTCACTTACTAATGAGCATATAAAATACCTGGCATTTTTACTATTTTATAATGTGTCAGATGTGCCTAACAGTTAAACAAAATTCCTTCTAACATATAAAATCAAGTTACAGTTCAAAATATTTAGTCATTACTTTATTAATTATGTCATGAATTCACTTAAAATTTTACCCAATGCTTCCATGACAAATCATTATATTGAAAACAAATATTAATTTTTTTTTGATTATCTCACTTTGAAAAAGGTAAATTGCAACACAAGGGTTTATCATCATAATAAAATTAACATTTTTAAACTCTCATTATTTGCCAGTCATTATGGAAAGGGTTTAAATATGTTATCTCAGTCTTCAGAACTGTACTATAACTAAATATTTTATTATCATTTTTCTCAGCAAGGCAGAAATAATGTGAAATCTTCAGGTGATTCTGAAATACCCTGATTTCTAAGTTTGTGAATCATTACCTTAGATAAATTACTCCCAATTTTCATGTGATTAATGCCTCTCAGGTGAAAATATAGATCCATTTATTTTGAAAACACCACATGTGACTTATATAGACATCAGAGTTATAGGATCATGCACTTAAATTGTATTTCAGAGAAATTAACTTGAAAGTTTATGATGAGTTCTACATTGATCTGATAGACTCAATTACTTTGGGTCTTATATTTGCTCACATTTTCATCAATTATATAATAATGGGTAACACTTTACTATTGAGTTATCACATGACACTGAGTTTTTGTGAAAGCAAAATCAGTCCACTTTGGAGTTCATTGTGATAAGTAGTGCTAATTGCCTTGGACAAATCAATCCTATAGCATATTAGTCACTTCATATTCGTGAGCCAATCAAAACAAAAGCAGAATCAACAGTCATGCTGCTAAAGAAGTAGCAGCATGGCTCAGACATGACATGGAAAGAAAGCCCTGGGAAAAATTCTTCCAATGAGCAAGACATTTTAAGATGATCTGCCAAAGTATTAAGCCATGTCCATTTCATCAGGGGTGAAGTAGTTGGAAAGAATTAGGAAACAAAAATCTTATTTGATATCTGAGTTAATTTATAATATTCTCAGGCCACTCCCAGAATCTAGAGGTACTGAGGACTGATAACTAATGTCTCTGATCCAACTAGCAGCCCCCAGGTAATAAAGTTCCTCCATATCCAGGAGTCAAGTGACATGGAAAGGCCAAAAAAGGGGGAGGGAGGCTCTTGATTGAATACCTCTATAAATTGATGTTATTTTTTCACTTCCTTGGGAAGCTTTCAAAATTATGCATTAAAGCCACATATAAAGGGAAAATATAAGATTGTGTAGATATATAGAGTTCTTTTGTAAACTGTCAATAATGCTCGAGCACATATGTTGGTGAACTAAGACCAGTGGATAAACAGGTCTACTGCCTGGTTTTGTATAAAAAGTTTTATTGGAACACAATCACATTCATTCTTCTCGTATTGTTTGCAAATATTTTCATGCTACCCAGACAAAGCTGGGTAGTTACAGCAGAGACCATGTGGACTTTTTTTATGTGGTACCTTACAAAAAGGTTTTCTGATCCCTGCATTCAACAGACTATATCAATGTTTAAGGACTGCATAATGTTGGAGAGAAAGCTTCTCCCCAATTCTCATTTTGTTATGCAGTGACCTTTAAAAGACCTCCTGACCCACACATTACTCATTTTCCCCATGGTGAAAGAATAACTTTTCTGGCTGGTAGATGATATTCATTGGTTTATGCCACTGCATTGGATGGAGCTAATCTACTTAGAGGTTATAAATCATAGGACTTCAGTCTTTCTCTTTTCTTTAAGAGGCTTTTTAAATTATTCTAAGCACTAGACTTGTGAATGTATAATTCTGGATAAGTTTATCTGCTCTGCAGACACTCATTTTCCTGACGCACTCTCTCACAAACTTTACTGGGGGCATGGGAAGTATCTGCAAACCTATTTGATTCTTATTTCCAAGAAAAGTTCTCGACCAACTTTATCAGAAATAAAAGTGATATACTGATCTCTATCTGCGGGAATTCTGTATCACTTATTGTTTTCAGAGTTGTGAATGGATGAAGAGCACAATTTATGATTATAAGAGCACCAATCTATCAAGTGCCACATGTTGGTGTTAATCAAATTGCTTACATTCTCATGGGATGACCAACAAGTTAACATATAGTTAAAATACTCAGAAGTATGTAATACTAAAATACATACTATGGAATCAGAAAGAACAAGAGAAGAGAATTAGAAGGGTATGAGCATTGAATGTGACTAAGATTGTACTTCAGAGGTAGGGCATATTCTGTGTGTTGTGCAAATAGAGTAGAAAGAAATGTGTCAGGATTCCAGATAAAGTAAATTGAGAGGAAAATATGCAGCTATGAAAGAATGTGGTTCACTTGAGAAGTACAGTATTTAGTTTGGTATATCTAGAGTATAGAATGAAACTGAGGAAGGTCAGAATAAACTGGAATGTTAAACATGAGTAAAAGCATAGAAGTCCTAAAAGAATAGCACACAGTCATTGTTTTGTTATGCAGATATATTGAATTCCTTTTCCTCCGGAAAAACTGCTCCTCTTACCCTTTCAACTCTTGTAATTTAGTGTAATTGAAATCGACCTTCATTACAGTCTCAGTGATGTTTGTGACTTTGTGACTTTGACCCCATACTTCTGAGCACAGCACTTGATTCAGAGTATGGTCAGGTGATTAGATTAGAGCCAATGAGGAAAAAACAAACTTTTTTTTTTTTTTCTGAGAGTTTGGTGAAAATAGACGCTTACTATTCATGGGACTTGATCTTGGAAATTTATAATTATTAGAGCTAATTGTAGCTTTTTTGAAACCACCAAGGAAAGGCTTGTCTGAGAATTGAACTAGCACAAGAGAGGCTGGACAGTTAAATTAAAAAAAAAAAACCTCTTGATAGAATTTAATCTCTGGGTCAAGTTGTACTTTAAATCAATTCTACTTCTATAGCTTTGTGCACCAATAAATTCCGTTTTTATTTAAGATGGCCTGTGTCAGATTATGTGCAAACAGTATGTGGTCAGATTTATTTGGGGTATTTATCATAGCTGTTCAAAAATCGGGAAGGTGAATTAAATAAAAAGATTGCAAATATAAATATGCTTTGAGTTATTACTTTGTGTCATAGAAAGGTAAGTGTGAGAATAGTAAAATACTGTGTAAGTGCAAGAATTACACATTTTACTTTCCTGGCCAAAATTCCTTAATGGCTGTAGTAGGCAGAAGAATGGTTCTCCAAGATTGTCCATATTGTAATCCGTGAGATATTTTAATATATTATTTTACATGGCAAAAAATAACCTTGTAGATGTGATTACATTATAGAAACAGAGATGAAGAGTTATTCTACATTATCCCAGTGCTCCCAGTCTAATCACATGGGTCTCTATATATGAAAAAAATTTTCTTGTTATAGTCAAAGAGACAGGTGACTGGAAGAAAGGTCAGAAAGATGTGACATTGCTGATTTTGAAGACAGACGATGGAAGCTATAAACCAAGGACTATGAGTCACCTTTTGAATTTGGAAAAGGCCGATAAACATATTCTTTACTAAAGCATCCAGAAAGGAACACAGCCCTGTTAATACCTTGATTGTAGCCAGGTGAGACCCCTCTTAAACTTCTAACCTCCAGAACTGTAGGCAATACATTTATGTTGTTTTAAGCCACAGTTTGTGGTAATTTTTTATAGTTTCCATATGAAACTAATAGAATGACTCTAAAATTTTCAGTATGAAGACTAGTTACTTAGCTACCAAGACTTTCATGACACAGGACCTCTTTCCCCATGGGATTATTTTACCCATCCAAACAAATTATGCTGTTTCAGGAATCTGTCCCTTTGCTTGCATCTAGAATGACACTTCCTTTCCATTTGCCTTCATGTAGAATTTCAAAACCTGGCTCAAGAATTATTTTCTCAGAAATATTCCCAGATACCTTGGTATATTTTGAGTTTCCCCACCCATGCACTCTCATTTCCCCTGAGCTTATTATAATACACACCACTTTGGGCAGTAAGCATTATACTTATATATATATGAACGTCCCATTAGACATAAATGTTTTTAAAATTAATATTAATGCAGTGTTTTCATTGGGGCATATGCTCAATCTTCTGTTAATTGGCTAAATGAATGAGAAAAGGATGAATTAGGGCTCTTTGTCAGGGATATGCAAAATGACCCTAAGTTTCTATGATTCACTGGGAAGACTCATAGGATTCATAATATAGTTGTATCATGGCTATGCATATTATAGCAAATGGATATAATGCACAAACATCAAAGGAAAAAGGAATATGATGTATGTTCCAGAGAAAATCAGGTATAATCTTCCAAGAGTACTTTATCAGTAGAATCACAAGAGGATGTACTCAAATCCCTTGGCAGTGAGTTCTGACAACATTTGTAAAATGTTGTCAACCAGGGAAGCTCATCTGAGACTAAATGCTCAGGGTTTTTTATTAGAGGCTAATCGTGATCACAACTTGACTGACACAAAACAATATTCTACATACGTAAAAGGAATGAAGGTTTTCAGCATAAACATTGTTCATTCAAACAGTGTAGGCACAGTGAGGCACTTTTCGCAGTTAATGGTGGAAACCCTCCTGAAATCCAAGGTCCCAGATGCTAGCCAAGGATAGTACTTCAGGCCTGCCATATTGACTCTTTTCTTCATAGCCCTATAAGTATCATCTAGAGACAGAAATTCCATCTGAACTTACTACTCTGGTTATAAATAGTCTTATTTTAGCTGAGAAAGTACTCTGACTGCAGATACTTAACACCTAATATAAATAGTGATATGGATATAGAAACTCATTTATAAATATGGTTAGATAACCAGGAATCACAAAATATTTGAGGAAAAGATAGAAATACAAATGCAACAATAAAAGAGGTAGCTACTGTAGAAATACAGTAAACAGAGGAGAGCATATAAATTAAATATTTTAATAAGTATTAGTTGCATTTCCACACACTAAAAATGAACTATCTGAAAAAGAAGCTAAGAAAATCTCGTTTACAATAACATCAAAAACAATAAAATATTTAGCAACAAATTTAACCAAGGAGGTGAAATATCTGTACTCTGATGAAAGAAATTAAAGAAAGTACAGTACATGGGAAACTATCCTGTGTTCATAGACTGGAAGAATTAATATTGTTAAAATGTCCCCATTACTCAAAGCAACCTACAATTTCAATGCAATACCTACCAAAATTCTAGTGGCATTTTTCACAGAAATAGAAAAAAAAAAAAATCCCAAAATTCATGTGGAAACTCAGAAGGCCCTAAAGAGCTAAACAATCTTGAGCAAGAACAAAGCTGGGCAAATCAGTTTCCTGATTTCAGACTATTTTACTAAACTATAGTAATCAAAATAGTAAAATACTAGCATAAAAACTAACATACAGGGGCTTCCCTGGTGGCGCAGTGGTTGAGAGTCTGCCTGCCAATATAGGGGACATGGGTTCAAGCCCTGGTCTGGGAAGATCCCACATGCCGCGGAGCAACTAGGTCCGTGAGCCACAACTACCGAGCCTGCGCGTCTGGAGCCTGTGCTCCGCAACAAGAGAGGCCACGATAGTGAGTGGCCCATGCACCGCAATGAAGAGTGGCCCCCGCTTGCCACAACTGGAGAAAGCCCTCGCACAGAAACGAAGACCCAACACAGCCAAAAATAAATAAATAAATAATTAAAAATGAATATCTGCTTTAAAAAAAACACAAAAAAACTAACATACAGACCAATGGAATAGAATAGAGAGCCCAGAAATAAACCCACATATATACAGTCAATTAATTTTTGATAAATGCACTGAGAATACAAAATGGGAAAATGATAGTATAATCATTAATGGCATTGGAAATCTGGACATCTACATGCAAAAAACGAAATTAAACCCTTATATTACACCACTCAGAAAAATGAACTCAAAAATGTATTAAGACTTAAACATAACACCTGAAACCATAAAACTTCCAGAAGAAAACATAGGTCATAAACTTTTTGACATTGACTTGATAAGAATTTTTGGATATGACACCTAAAGCACAAGCAACAAAAGGAAAAATAAACAAGTGGGACTACATCAAGCTAAAATGTTTTTGCACAGCAAAGGAAACAATCAATAAATTGAAAAGGCAATCCATGGAATTGGAGAAAATATTTGCAAACCATATATCCAATAAGGAGCTAACATTTAAAATATATAAGGGACTCATGCAACTCAATAACAAAAACCAAATAACCTGAATAAAAAATGGGTAAATGACATAAATAGAGAGTTTTTTAAAGAAGAAATACAAATGACCAACTGGTGTATCTAAAGATGCTTAACATCACTGATCTTTAGAGAAATGCAAATTAAAACCTCAATGAGATATCACCTCATACATCTTAGGATGCTTATTATCAAAAAGTCAAAATATAGTATATATGTTGGCAAAGATGTAGAAAAAAGGTAACCTTTATACAATGACGTTGGGAATGTAAATGTGTGCAGTCATTATGGAACAGTGTGGAGTCTCCTCAAAATATTAAAACCAGCTTTACAACAAATGCAAAACGAACTTCTCTAGGCAGGGAACACAGAGAAGGAAAAGACCTAAAAAACAAACCCAAAACAATTAAGAAAATGTCAGTAAGAACATACATATTGATAATTACATTAAATGTAAACAGATAAAATGCTCCAAACAAAAGACATATACCGGCTGACTGAATGGATACAAAAACAAGACCCATATATATCTACAAGAGACCCATATCAGACCTAGGGCCACATACAGACTGAAAGTGAGGGGATGGAAAAAGATATTCCATGGAAATCAAAGGAAGCTGGAGTAGCAATACTCATATCAGATAAAATAAACTTTAAAATAAAGACTGTTACAAGAGATAAGGAAGGACACCGCATAATGATCAAGGGATTAATACAAGAATAAACATAACATTTATAAATATTTATGCACCAAATATAGGAGCACCTCAATACATAAGGCAAATGCTAACAGACATAAAAGGGGAAATTGACAGTAACACAATAATTGGGGACTTTAACACCCCACTTACCCCAACTGACAGATCATCCAGACAGAAAATAAATACGGAAACACAAGCTATATATCACACAACAGACCAGATAAATTTAATTGATATTTAAAAGACATTCCACCCAAAAGCAGAAGAATACACTTTCTTCTCAAGTGGACACAGAACATTCTCCAGGGTAGATCACATCTTGGGTCAGAAATCAAACCTAGGAAAATTTAAGGAAACTGAAATTATATCAAGCATCTTTTCCGATGAAAACGCTATGAGATTAGAAATCAATTACAGGAAAAAAACTGTAAAAAACACAAATATGTGGAAGCTAAACAGTGCACTACTAAATAACCAAGAGATTGCTGATGAAATCAGAGAGGAAAATGATAAAAATACCTAGAAAAAAATGACTACCAAAACATGACCCAAAACCTATGGGACACAGCAAAAGCAATTCTAAGACAGAAGTTTATAGCAATTCAATCTCACCTCAAAAAACAAGAAAAATCTGAAATAAACAATCTAAACTTACACTTAGAGCAACTAGAAAAAGAACAAAGAAAACCCAAAGTTAATGGAAGGAAAGAAATCATAAAGACCAGAGCAGAAATAAATGAAATAAAAATGAAAAAAAACCAATAGCAAGATAAATAAAACTCAAAGTTGGTTCTTTGAGAAGATAAACAAAATTGATAAACCTTTAGCCAGACTCATCAAGAAAAAAAAAAAAAGAGACAGGAGTCAAATCAATAAACGAAGAAATGAAGAAGGAAAAGTGACAACTGACACCACAGAAATACAATGCAACGTAAGAGAAGACTACAAGCAACTCTATGCCAATAAAAAGGAAAACCTCGAAGAAATGGACAAACTTTCAGAAAAGCACAACCTTCCAATACTAAACCAGGAAGAAATAGAAAATATGAACAAACCAATCACAAGCACAGAAATTGAAACTGTGATTAAAAATCCTCCAACAAACAAAAGTGCAGGACCAAATGTCTTCATAGGTGAATTTTAACAAACATTTAGAGAAGAGCAAACATCTATCCTTCTCAAACTCTTCCAAAATATAGCAGAAGGAGGAGCACTCTCAAACTCATTCTACGAGGCCACCAGCACCCTGATACCAAAACCAGACAAAGATGTCACAAAAAAGAAAACTACAGGCCAATATAACTGATGAACATAGATGCAAAAATCCTCGATAGAATACTAGCAAACAGAATCCAACAACACATTCAAAGGATCACACAAAATGATCAACTGGGGTTTATCCCAGGAATGCAAGGAATCTTCAATATATGCAAATCAATCAATGTGACACACCGTATTAACAAATTGATGGATAAAAACCATATGATCATCTCAATAGATGCAGAAAAAGCTTTTGACAGAATTCAACACCATGTATGATAAAAAAAATCCAAAAGGTAGGCATAGAGGGAACTTATCTCAACATAATAAAGGCCCTATATGACAAACCCACAGACAATATTGTTCTCAATGGTGAAAGACTGAAACCATTTCCTCTAAGATCAGGAACAAGACAAGGTTGCCCATTCGCATCACTATTATTCGAACATAGTCTTGCAAGTTTTATCACCAGAATCAGAGAAGAAAACAAAATAAAAGGAATCCAAATCGGAAAAGGATAATTAAAACTGTCACTGTTTGCAGATGATATGATAATATACATAGAGAATCCTAAAGATGCTACCAGAAAATCTCTTGCATCCTATACAATAATGATGAAAAATCTGAAATAGAAATTAAGGAAACCTCCCCATTTACCATTGCAACAAAAATAATAAAATACCTTGGAATAAACCTACCTAAGGAGAAAAAAGACCTGTGTGCAGAAAAATATAAGACACTGTTGAAATAAATTAAAGATGACACAAAGAGATGGAGAGATATGCCATGTTCTTGGATTGGAAGAATCAACATTGTGAAAATGACTACTACCCAAAGCAATCTACAGATTCAATACAATCCCTATCAAACTACCAACGGCAATTTTCACAGTACTAGAACAAAAAAGCTTAAAATTTGCATGGAGACACAAAAGACCCCAAATAGCCAAAGTAGTCTTGAGTGAAAAAAACTGGAGCTGGAGGAATCAGGTTCCTGGACTTCAGACTATACTACAAAGCTATAGTAATCAAGACAGTATGGTACTGGCACAAAAACAGAAATATAGATCAATGGAACAGGATAGAAAGCCCACATACATATGCTAATCTTATTTTTGATAAAGGAGGTAAGAATATAAAATGGAGAAAAGACAGCCTCTTCAATAAGTGGTGTTGGAAAAACTGGACAGCTACATGTAAAAGAATAAAATTAGAACACTCCCTAACACCATACAAAATGGTTTAAAGACCTAAATGTAAGGCCAGACACTATCAAACTCTTAGAGGAAAACATAGGCAGAACACTCTATGACATAAATCACAACAAAGTCCTTTTTGACTCATCCCTTAGAGAAATGGAAATAAAAACAAAAACAAACCAATGGGACTTAATTAAATAAAAGTTTTTGCACAGCTAAAGAAGCCATAAACAAGGTGAGAAGACAGCCCTCAAAATGGGAGAAAATATTTGCCAAAGAAGCAACTGACAAAGGATTCATCTCTAAAATATACAAGCCACACTTGCAGCTCAATAGCAAAAAAAACAAACAACCCAATCCAAAAATGGTCAGAAGCCCTAAATATACATTTCTTCAAAGAAGATATACTGATTGCCAACAAACACATGAAAGGATGCACAACATCACTAATCATTAAAGAAATGTAAATCAAAACCACAATGAGGTATCACCTGACACTGGTCAGAATGGCCATCACCAAAAAAATCTACAAACAATAAATGCTGGAGTGGGTGTAGAGAAAAAGGAACCCTCTTGCACTGTTGGTGGGAATGTAAGTTGAAACAGTCACTATGGAGAACAGTATGGAGGTTCCTTAACAATTTAAAAATAGAACTACCATATGACACAGCAATCCCCTACTGGGCAAATACCCTGAGAAAACCGTAACTCAAAAAGAGACATGCACCACAATGTTCATTGCAGTAGCATTTACAATAGCCAGGACATGGAAACAACCTAAGTGCCCACTGACAGATGAATGGATAAAGAAGATGTGGCACATATATACAATTGAATATTACTCAGCCATAAAAAGAAACAAAATTGTGTTATTTGTAGTGAGGTGGTTGGACCTAGATTCTGTCATACAGAGTGAAGTAAGTCAGAAAGAGAAAAAAAATTACCATTTTCTAACACATATATATGGAACCTAAAAATGAAATTGTTCTGATGAACCTAGGGGCCGGACAGTAATAAAGACGCAGATGCAGAGAATGGGCTTGAGGCCACGGAGAAGGGAAAGGATAAGCTGGGATGACATGAGAGTATCATTGACATATATACACTACCAAATGTAAAATAGATAGCTAGTGGGAAGCAGCTGCATAGCACAGGGAGATCAGGTCAGGGTTTTGTGACCACCTAGAGGGGTGGGATGAGGAAGGTGGGAGAGAGGCACAAGGGGGAGGGGATATAGGGAGACATGTATACATATAGCTGATTCATTTTGTTATACAGCAGAAACTAACAAAACATTGTAAAGCAATTATATTCTAATAAATGTGTTGAAAGAGTAAAAGAAGAAACAATTTGAACAGACCAATCACTAGAAGTAAAACTGAATTGTAATTAAAATAAACAAAAAAAAAAAACATACAAGAAAACAACCTTCCAGCGAACAAAATCTTAGATCAGATGGCTTCTTTGTGGGTTAATTCTACCAAACATACAAAGAGGAATACTGTCCTCCTCAATCTATTCAGAAAAAGTGAAAAAGAGTGAACACTCCCAAATTCATTCTATAAGGTCATTATTACCCTGAGACCAAAAACCAGACAAAGATATTATAGAGGAAGAAGACTATAGGCCAATACCTTTGATAAATACAGTTGCAAAAATACTTAACACAATATAATCAAACCAAATCCAACAATACATAAAAATGATCATAATACATGATCAAGTGGGATTTATCTAGAGATTCAGGGATGGTTCAATTTTCATAAATCAATTCATGTGATACATCTCATTAACAAAAGCAAGGATAAAAATCACATGATCATCTCAAAAGAGTCAAAAAAACATTTGACAAAGTTCAACATCCATGCTTGATAAAAACTCTCTTTGAAGTTGATATAGAGAGAGTACATCTCAATATGATAAAGGTCGTTTATAACAAACTAACAGCCAACATCATACTCCATGATGAAAAGCTAGAATTTTTTTTTCTAAATTCAGGAACAAGACAAGCATGCCCACTCTCACCACTATTTAACATTGTATTGGCAGTCCTAACTATAGCAATTAGAAAAGAAAAAGAAATAAAAGTCATCCAGATTGGAAGAGAAGAAACTGTCTTATTTCCAGATGGCATGATATTTTATACAGAAAATGCTAAAATCTCAACCAAAAAGCTATTAGAAATGATCAATTAATTCAGTAAATTTGCAGGATACAAGATTAAAATCTCATAATCTGATGCTTTTCTATACTAAAAATGAGTTATCAGAAAAAGAAAGCAAGAAAACAATTCTGTTTAAAATCACATCAAAAAGAATATCTAGAAATAAATTTAACCAAGGAGGTAAAAAAAAAAAAAAAAGAAAAAGAAAACTCTAAAAACCATAAAAAGTTGATGAAGGAAATTGAAGATGATACAAAGAAATGAAAAGACATCACATGTTCATGGATTGTAAGAATTAATATTGTTAAATAGCTATATGACCCAAATCAACCTACAGTTTTAATGCAATCCCTATCAAAATACCCATGACATTTTCCACAGAACTAGAATAAATAATCCTAAAATATATATGGAACAACAGATTATCAAAACAATCATGAAAAGAAAGAACAAAGCTGGAGGTATCACACTCTCTGACTTAAGGCTATATTACAAAACTACAGTAATCAAAACAGCACATATTGGCACAAAAATGGATACATAGATCAATGGAACAGAAGTAAAGCCCAGAAATAAACCCATACACTTATGATCAATTTATCTATGACAAAGAAGGTAAGGATGTATAATGGAGAAAAGACAGTCTCTCAGTAAGTGGTGCTGGGAAAACTGGACAGCTACATGTAAAAGAATTAAATTAGAGCATTCCTTCACACCATACACAAAAATAAACTCAAAATGAATTAAAGACTAAATATAGGAAAGGAAAACATAATACTCCTAGAAAAAAAATATAGGAAGAACACTCTGACAAAAATTGTAACAATATTTTCTTGGATGTGTGTCTTTAGGCAAAGGAAATAAAAGCAATTAACTAATTAAACTAAATGTTTTTGTACAGCAGAGGAAACCATCAACAAAATAAAAAGGTAAACTAATGAATGGGAGAAACTGTTTGCGAATGATATGATCTATAAGGGGTTAATACCCAAAGTATATAAACAGCCCCTACACTCAATATCTAAAAAAGAAACTACCCTATTAAAAACTAGACACAGGACCTGAATAGACATTTCTTCAAAGAAGACATACAGATAGTCAACAGGCACATGAAAAGATGCTCAGCATTGTTAATCATCAGAGAAATGTAAACCAAACCCACAATGAGATATCACTTCATACCTACAAAAATGGCTATCATCAAAAAGACTAGGGCTTCCTTGGTGGTGCAGTGGTTAAGAATTCACCTGTCAAGGCAGGGGACATGGGTTGGAGCCCTGGTATGGGAAGATCCCACATGCAGTGGAGCAGCTAATCCTGTGTGCCACAGCTACTGAGCCTGTGCTCTAGAGCCCATGAGCCAAAGCTACTGAGCCCACGTGCCACAACTACTGAAGCCTTACACCTAGAGCCAGTGCTCTGCACCAGTGGTGAAGCCACCGCAACGAGAAGCCCACACGCTGCTACAAAGAGTAACCCCTGTTCATCGCAATTAAAGAAAACCCATGAGCAGCAAAGACCCAACACAGCCAAAACTAAAATAAACAAATAAATTTTAAAAAATTGTCTACAAATAACAAATGTTGGTGAGGATGTGGGGAAAAGGGAACATTAGTGCATGGTTGGTGAGAATATTTGGTACAGTCACTGTGGAAATCAGTATGGAGGTTCTTTCAAAAACTAAAAAAGAATGTCCAGCAATTCCACTCCTGGTATTATCAGAAGAAAATAAAAAGACTAATTTGAGAAGATACATGCACCACAATGCTCATAGCGGAACTTTTTACAAAAGCCAAAATATGAAAGCAACCTAAGTCTCCATAAACAGATGAATGGATAAAGAAGATGTGGCAAATTATCTATTTATCTATCTATCTATCTATAAAATGGAATATTACTCACCATAAACAGAATGAAATTTTGCCATTTGCAAAAACATGCTTAGTAAAATAAGTCAGACAGAGAAAGACAGGTATTGTATGTTATCTCTTATATGTGGAACCTAAAATATAAAAGAAACAAATGAATACAATAAAACAGAAACAGACTCAAAGATATAGAGAACAAATTAGTATATACCAGTGGGTAGAGGGGAAGGGGAGGGGAAACAGGGGTAGGGTATTAAGAGGTACAAACTACTGTATGTAAAATAAATAAGCTACAGCACAGGGACTACAGTCAATATTTTATAATAACTCTAAATGGACTATATTTTAAACAAACAAAAACAAAAATCCAAAAAGCCCCTTCATGTATAAATTAATGGATGTGGCTATGTTCTAATAAAAATTTATTTACCAAAAAAGGGTGCTTGCCATGCACCATACTTTGTCAAGATCTGACCTAAAAGGTGAAATAGTTTTTGTACAAATACAAAGAAGTATCCTAAAGACACTGTTTAAATGGTGAGATTAAATCAACACTAAACTGGATAGGACAATTTTTTCTATCCTGAAGCACTCACTGTACTTATCCTTGATATATAGTAGATTGAAAACTTAAAAATGAAAATGGCAAATAATAATGCAAAAAAGTTACATTTTATATTGTTAAATTTTATATTGTTATAGGTAAAATTCACCCCAAATATATACTACCCATTAGGTGTATGAGGGTATAATTTCAAATTACAGATAACGAAATGTTATAAATACAAGAAAAAAATGAATGAATGTATGTTTTTTATTGAAGATTTAACAGATCCCTTTGAACACACTATGAATCACTAAATAACTATGAGACTAAATATTAGCAGATGTGGAAGACTTGATAATATAAGTAAAAGTCTTGACTCAACAAATATTTATAACTTAGTAGTTACGTTACAGAAGATATACCATGGATTTTATGACTCCATCATTATATAAAAGAAATAGCACAATATTATAATCTGCAGTATGTTGGTAAAATCCAATACCAACAGAAAGATTATATAATTTTTGTTCATCAAATATTTTATGAAAAATAAGGAAAATTCTCTGGACTTCACAACCATTAAAATGTACATCCAAAGATAAGATGAGATATGTGCATGGGTTTATCTCTGGGCTTTCAATCCTCTTCCATTGATCTATATTTCTGTTTTTGGGCCAGTACCATACTGTCTTGGTTACTGTAGCTTTGTAGTATAGTCCGAAGTCAGGGAGCCTGATTCCTCCAGCTCTGTTTCTTGTTTTCAAGATTGCTTTGACAATTCGGGGTCTTTTGTGTTTCCATACAAATTGTGAAATTTTTTGCTTTGGTTCTGTGAAAAATGCCATCAGTAGTTTGATACAGATTGCATTGAATCTGTAGATTGTTTTGGGTACTATAGTCATTTTCACAAGGTTGATTCTTCCAATCCAAGAACATGGTATATCCCTCCATCTATTTGTATCATCTTTAATTTCTTTCTTCAGTGTGTTATAATTTTCTGCATATGTGTCTTTTGTCTCCTTAGGTAGGTTTATTCCTAGGTATTTTATTCTTTTTGTTGCAATGGTAAATGGGGAGGTTTCCTTAATTTCTCTTTCAGATTTTTCATCATTATTGTATAATGCAAGATATTTCTGTGCATTACTTTTATATCCTGCTACTTTACCAAATTCATTGATTAGCTCTAGTAGTTTCTGGTAGCATTTGTAGGATTCTCTATATATAGTATCATGTCATCTGCAAACAGTGACAGTCTTAATCCTTCTTTTCCAATTTGGGTTCATTTTATTTCATTTTCTTCTCTAATTGCTCTGGCTAAAAATTCCAAAACTATGTTGAATAATAGTGGTGAGAGTGGGCAAACTTATCTTGTTCCTGACCTTAGAGGAAATGGTTTCAGTTTTTCACCTTTGAAAACGACGTTGGCTGTGTCTTTGTCTTATATGGCCTTTATTATGTTGAAGTAAGTTCACTCTATGTCTAGTTTCTGGATGGTTTTTATCATAAATGGGTGTTAGATTTTGTCAAAACCTTTTTCTGCATCTATTGAGATGATCATATGGTTTTTGCCCTTCAATTTGTTAATATGGCTTATCACATTGATTGATTTGCATATACTGAAGAATCCCTGCATTCCTGAGATAAACCCTACTTGATCATGGTGTATGATACTTTTAATGTGCTGTTGGATTCTGTTTCCTAGTATGTTGTTGAAGATTTTTGCATCTATGTTTATCAGGGATATTGGCCTGTAGATTTCCTTTTTGTGTGATATCTTTGTCTGGTTTTGTTATCAGGATGATGGTGGCCTTGTAGAATGAGTTTGGGAGTGTTCCTCCCTCTGCTATATTTTGGAAGAGTTTGGGAAGGATAGGTGTTAACTCTTCTTTAAATGATTGATAGAATTCGCCTGTGAAGCCATCTGGTCCTAGGCTTTTGTTTGTTGGAAGATTTCTAATCACAGTTTCAATTTCTGTGCTTGTGATTGGTCTGTTTATATTTTCTATTTCTTCCTAGTTCTGTCTCAGAAGGTTGTGCTTTTCTAAGAATGTGTCCATTTCTTCCAGGTTGTCTAATTTTTTGGCATATAGTTGCTTGTAGTAATATCGCATGATCCTTTGTATTTCTGCATTGTCAGTTGTTACTTCTCCTTTTTCATTTCTAATTCTATTGATTTGAGTCTTCTCCCTTTTTTTCTTGATGAGTCTTGCTAATGGTTTATCAAGTTTGTTTATGTTCTCAGAGAACCAGCTTTTAGTTTTACTGATCTTTGCTATCATTTTCTTCATTTTTTTCTCACTTATTTCAGCTGTGATCTTTATGATTTCTTTCTTTCTGCTGACTTTGTTTTTTTTTTGTTGTTGTTGTTCTTCTTTCTCTAATTGCTTTAGGTGTAAGTTTAGGTTGTTTACTTGAGATGTTTCTTTTTTCTTAAAGTAAGATTGCATTGCTATAAATTTCCCTCTTAGAACCATTTTTGCTGCATCCCATAGGTTTTAGGTCATGAGGCAAGAATATATAATGGAGAAAAGACAGCCTCTTAAATAAGTGGTGTTGGGAAAACTGGATAGCTACATGTTAAAGAATGATATGGGTTTTTTTGTTTTGTTTTGTTTTGTTTTAAGAATGATATGTTAAAGAATGAAATGAGAACACTTCCTAATAGCATACACAAAAATAAACTCAAAATGGATTAAAGGCCTAAATGTAAGGCCAGACACTATAAAACTCTTAGAGGAAAACTCAGGCAGAACACTCTATATGATATAAATCACAGCAAGATCCTTTTTGACCCACCTCCTAGAGAAATGTAAATAAAAACAAAAGTAAACAAATGGGACCTAATGAAAATTAAATCTTTTGCACAGCAAAGTAAACCAGAAAAAAGATGAAAAGACAACCCTCAGGATGGGAGAAAACATTTGCACATGAAGCACCTGACAAAACATTAATCTCCAAAATATACAAGCAACTCATGCAGCTCAATATCAAAAAAAAACAAACAACCCAATCCAAAAATGGTCAGAAAACCTAAACAGACATTTTTCCAAAGAAGATACACAGATTTCCAACAAACACATGAAAGGATACTCAACATCACTAATTATTAGAGAAATGCAAATGAAAACTGCAATGAGGTATCACCTCACACTGCTCAGAATGGCAATCATCAAAAAATCTACAAAAAATAACTGCTGGAGAGGGTGTGGAGAAAAGGGAACCCTCTTGCACTGTTGGTGAGAATTGATACTGTCACTGTGGAGAACAGTATGGACGTTCCTTCAAAATTAAAAAATAGAACTACCATATGACCCAGCAGTCGCACTACTGGGCATATACCCTGAGAAAACCATAATTCAAAAAGATTCATGTACCACAATATTCATTGCAGCACTATTTACAATAGCCAGGATATGGAACCAACCTAAGTGTCCATCAATAGATGAATGGATAAAGAAGATGTGGCACATATATACAGTGGAATATTACTCAGCCATAAAAAGAAATTGAGTTATTTGTAGTAAGGTGGATAGATCTAGAGTCTATCATACAGAGTGAAGTAAGTCAGAAAGAAAAACAAATAGCATATTCTAACACATATATATGGAATCTAAAAAAAAAAAAATGGTTCTAATGAACCTAGGGGCAGGACAGGAATAAAGACACAGACGTAGAGATGGACTTGAGGATGGGTGGGTGGAAGGGTGAACTTGGATGAAGTGAAGTGTAGCATTGACTTATATACACTACCAAATGTAAAATAACTAGTGGGAAGCTGCTGCACAGCACAGGGCGATCAGGTCAGTGCTTTGTGACCACCTGGAAGGTGGAATAGGGAGGTTGGGAGGGAGATGCAAGGGGGAGGAGATATGGGAATATATGTATTCTTATAGCTGATTCACTTTGTTATATAGCAGAAACTAACACACCATTGTCAAGCAATTATACTCTAATAAAGTTGTTAAAATAATAAAATAAAATGCCCACCCAGAAGTACATTAAGAAATAATCATATTTCAATAATTTAAAAGCAAATTCTTAAAAGTCCCCAGATAATATATATATATATATATATTTTTTCTATTTATTAGGCCAAAAAGAAAATCTCAACAAAATCCACATGCAAAAAAAAATTACATTAGACTCTTTTTCTCACAACAAATCATTATAACTAAGAATAAATATAAAAAGATAGTCTTTTAACCCTTCCCCTAACTCAATCTAACTTGAAAATATCCCAAAACCCATGGGAAAAAAAGTTTCAGAGTTGAAATTACAAGCTATCAGCAGAAAACTGAGTACTACAAATCTTCAAGTAAACACCGTAAACAGACCAGAAAAATTTCCAGCTGGAATCAATGAGTTCATTAAAAAGAAGAAATAATTTGATGTATGAAATAATTGAATAAAACAAGAAAATAAGCCTAAAGGAAGTGAAGCAAAGGATATCATAATTATAAAATAAGAAATTAATAAAACAAAAAAATTTAGGTTCAACTTTTAAATTATTATTATTAAATAAAAATTGGTTCCTGTAAAATATCAGTTTAGACCATATTGTCAATCCATTCAAAAAAAAAGTTAGAAAGGATCAAGTAAGTTGCTGCAGGAATTGAAAGGTGGAAAAAATTTTGATATAAAAAAGTGTTTTTTATAACATTACACATCAATATATAGAGAGGGCAAGGAAGAAAATGCTTGAGTTCGATAATTAATACATGAGTTTTGTCTGTGATTTGAAACCCTCAAATTGATAGCGTTGTTGTGCTCATGGCACTCTCAGTGTTAACTGCCGGCACCTCACTTTTTCTTCCGGTTCACGATGATGGACACTAGGGCAAAATTCCAATACCAAGCAATCATATTTATTTTTCTAGGAAACTGATTCTTAAGCTGATAGATACAAAGAAGCACTGAGTTGCTTTCAGAGACCTTACAGAAAATCTCCAGGAGGTCCTGCAGCTAAGGTCTCTAGGCTCTATCTAAAAGTAAGTTTGTTCACTTCTTTTAAGTTTTTAGTTACTCCAATAACCTTCCAATAAAATCCTTTTTTTTCTCCCCTTTTTCACTCAAGTGAGCCAAGGTAAGTTGTTTTGCTAGCAAACAAACAAAAAAATAAATAAACTACTGCCAGAGACCTGTGAGAGATGAGAAATATCAGATTTCAGTGTCGGACTGCTGCTTCTGAGATTTCTAAGCAATTCCAAATAATAGAATAACTATTTCAACTTTCAAAATTTACCTCAAGTAAAGAATAAAATGTAAGGCTTTCATGTGCTTCTTCTGAAGGGATTATTTACACATGAGTTTTCAGAGAAGTTGTTTCATAAAATAAAACTTCAACTAAATTCACCCACTAAATTCACAAATATTTTACTTCTCCAATGAATGTTACAACACTATCATGGACAGGGTGGAAAATTTAATGTCGGAGGATGTATAGAAACTTCCTCCACCCAATTGCTTTTCTATTATAAACTATTCTGAAATTACTCCTGCAGTTTCTCTATACTGAAAAAAACTAAATAATTTGATTCATTCTTCAATTCTTTTTTCTTTGAACTTTAACCAGAAGTACAGTTCAATATGGCAATCAGAATGAAGTGAAACATCCAGAAGGAAGAAAAAAAGTCACATTCAAAAATTATTTTCATAATTTACATGATTTTTTTAAATGGGACGTTTTACAAGTGCAATTTGAAAGTCCTGGTCAAAGAAGATGCATTTTGGGGCTTATTTCATTGCTATAGGTATGCAGGCTTGCACATGTGCATATTTTCCTGCACACACACACACACACACACACACACACACACACACACACTCATACACAAGTAGACTGCATTTAATATGATAGCTTAGAAAGCCAGCTATAGTTTTTTTTTTTTTTCAGTAGGCTGGGTTAGGTAATGTAAATCTTATCAAAAGTGAACCCATGCCATGTGGCATTTGAAGGTTGTAAATATCTTAATATAATATACAGGAATGGCTAAAGAGTCTGCAGAGATAAGAATATTTGATTTATTTTGTCATGTGTGGTCTTTCCACACAGCCCAATCTGTGTTCTCTCCAGGCTCTCTTTCTATATACAGAAATATATACATATATATATTTCTGAATATATATATATATATATATATATATATAAAAATTGATGATGGGAGCATAATAACTTTGAAACTTGCTTTGTGTGAAAAATTAATTAACAGAAACCTCAATTAAATAGATTTAGGAGATCTGCGGGTGGGGAGGGTTTCTCACACCCGTTGAAGATTGCAGAGCCCAACAGGAACAGAAAAGATTCTTCTTCTTTCCTGGCAAGGATTCAGCCAACAAAAAAACATAGACAGATTGTTTATGATAACCCTCTCAACTTCCTTTTGCCCTCTATAAAGGTGTTCTCCTTCTTTCGCTGCGTGAGGGATTTGCCTGTGGCTCACCATGGTTGCAGACCCCAAACTGCAAAGTTTTGCTTATCCCAAATAAAACTATATTTTCCAAACAAATATCTCTGGCAGTCTATTTGTTTTATGGTAACATTTTGGTGGCCCATATGGGAACCAGGAAAGACCCTCAAGGTTCTGGACTGGTGAGCAAACAGGTATAATACCCACAATTGAGCCCACTATGCTGACTCCTTTTCTTGCAAACCCTGGAGTTTGAAGGTACATCTTTCTTCTGGATCTGAGCTCATGCACTCCTTGCATTTCAAGCTCTCCAGACTTTATTTGGGAACTATTTTAAGGTTTTGTTCTTTCTGGTTAAAATCTCATTTTTATGTGAGTATTCATTTGGCACTTTGGTCTGATTTTGGGATCAGACTGTTTCAACTGAAGCTGACTAAGAGGGCTTCAGCCCATTCTTTTGGGAACATAAGCTTCTTTGAACCTGTGACAGTTTTTCAGCCTTCAAGCCATTTTTTTTTTGGGGGGGGGACGGGGGCTGTTCTACAGAAACTGGCTGAAAAGCCTTTGGCCTTGCTTCTCTAGGACCAAGCTGTTTCCTTAAAACTGTCTGTGTTTGAGTTGCAAGCTTTTTGAATTGAGCTGTTTAAGCTGTTTGAAAATTATTCCTTTACCCTAGAGAAAAATCTCAGAAATGAGATAAAAGTTATCCAAAGATTTGGAGGGTGCCCCCCTCAAAGGACTCCAGTCAATTTTATTTTTAAAAAACTAGGATCCTTCCTTGTGAGCATTTCTAGTTAAGAGGACAGAACTGACCAAAGGCAATTTAGAATATCAGTGACCATTAAGAAAAACTTTTGAAATCCTCAAACTTAATTTTTTAAAAACTGAATTGGATTACAATAACTCAAACATTCCCAGAACTGAATGAGATGCCTATTTCAATTGTTATTTTGAGGCTTCTTCAAGTTATCAGGAGTCTAAATTTGCCTCTCTGCAAAATAAGATTTTAAGATTACATGAGGAAAACAAACTATTAAAGAAAGATAAAATGGCTCCTAAAGCCTCACGCTATTATTCCTTGCCTTCTTTGTCTCAGGATCTGCCTCCAACATCATCTTGTGTCTCTCCCTTGGCTCCTTGGGGTCAGACTCTGCCTCCAGGACCACCTTCCTCCTCCCCTTCTTTACTATTTACACCTCTTCAATACCCTCAATTCCTCTATACTAATTCTCTCAAGGGACTTCCCACTTCCTTTTCCTCTAAATTTTTCACAACTTGACCCTTTAAAATTAAGCCTTCTGAGGATACAGATGCTAAAGTGATAATTTATTATATTCCTGGACTAATGTTGAACTGCAAGTCATAGTCAAAGATTTTCTCAAACTAACCAAAGATTCTCACATATTTGCTAAGGAATTTAATATAGTCATCAAAATATATCAGCCTGGTGTCTCTGACTTATATCAGCTAGTCCAAATGCACAGCCCCACTACTATAAAGCAGTCCCTCCCTCGGAATACTAAAAGAATTCAAATAGTGGGGATCTCTAATTAATCTCAAAAAGCTTCTGTCTCTGAACCTGCTCCCTTTTGCTTAGGTCCTTTAAGAGATACAAACCCAATTATCCTTAATTCCTCCACCCCTATCCATTTATTAGCTTGAGACTTCTTAGAGAAGTGTCATGCTGGAATTGCTTTTTCCATAAGGGGGAAATAACTCTAGAATTTGACAGTAGTCATCAAAGTAACCAACAAGATGAATTAAATGACCCTTTGATATCTTTTACTTGTTTTATCTCTGAGGGTACTAAGAGTTGATTCTGGAAACACTGATAATTTGTCCCTAGTGAATCAGCTTTCACCTTTCTTATGGGAAAATCTCCAACTGACATTGGCAAAGTTCACAGCACATCTCCCATCAACATTCAGATAGATCCCTCAGAACTTCTTCCCATAATTAATCAATACCCTATAGGTAAAGAAGCCCTTCAAGGCATAAAGCTCATAAAAAGATTATAAAGGCTCAAGGTCTCATTATCCCTTATGCTAGTCTGTTAATACTTTTATTTTACTGGTGAGGAAATCTAAAGGTAGAGGGTAGAAGTTTGTCCAGCACATCTGAGCAATAAACATTGTTGTTATCCCTTGACATCTTGTTGTTCCTAACCCTCACATGCTACTAACATCAACCCCCACCAGAAGTAAATTCTTTACTGTAATTGATTTATGCAGTGTATTATGTAGATTTCCCATAGATAAAGCTAGCCAATACTCTTTTGCTTTCACTTGGTGAGAAAAACATTTCACCTGGAGAGTAATGTCTCAGAATTTTACTGAGTCCTTCTTCCATGCAAATCCTGAAAGCTGATCTGCATGATATAAAGTTTGCTAAAGGTTCTACCTTGTTGTAATATGCCGATGGTTTACTTCTTTGCTCTCCTTCTCAAGTCTCCACATAAGAAGACAGCATCAACTTGCTAAAACTTGTAGCTTTAAAGGGACATGAGGTCACCAAAGGAAAACTGCAGTTTGCCCAAACCCAAGTTCAATATTTAAGGCATCCAATAACAGAAAAAGGTCTACAACTAAATTCAGATAAACTTCACAGTGTCTTAAGTTTCCCAGAACAAAAACTAAGTGCCAATTGCAGGTTTTTCTCAGGCTAGTTGGTTATTGTCAAAATTGAATTCCAACTTTCTCTCTTATGCCTAAATCTCTGTATGTTTTACTAAACAACAACAATAACCTCCATGCAATTTTATGGGAAGAACCATATGACATGGTTTTTAAGGACTTAGAAGAGAACTTGATGAACTTACTTGCTCTTGGATATCCCAGTTTTCAAATTCCCTTTTTCTCTTTTTGTATATGAAAAAGAAGGGAAGCCCTCTGGGTTCCTACTCAAAAACATGGGGACCTCAATTGACCAAAACGGTATTACAGCTAGCAACTGGACCCAGTGGCATGGGGAAACACCCACTGCCTTAAAGCCATTACAGTCACTGCTCTTTTGGTTAAGACCACTCATAAAATTATTATGGGATAAACTTTAACCATTTTTGTAGAAGTCCTCTTGACTTCTCAACACACTCAACATTTTTATCATCAGCATCACCTCCTATGAAGTCTTTTTGTTAACGGCTCCTCCCATAATTCTTTTATACTGTAATAAACTTAACTCATCTATTTTCCCTGCCATTACCAATGAAGTTCCTCAAGATTGCTTAATGCTGACAGACTACTCCTCGTGATGATTTGCAAGAGACACTTCTATGTAATTGTAGACATCTCATGGTTCACTGATAGTTATTTAAAAGGTGACAATGGCAAATATTAAGATTGGTATGCTATTACAACTCCTTTTGATGTTGTTGAGGCAGCCTTTTTAACTATGGCTATTTCAGCCCAACAGGATGAAATATATTATTTTACAAGGGCTTGCACTTTAGCCAAGGACAAAAGTGTCAATATTTATACTGATAGTAAATATACTTTTGGAGTAGCTCATAATTTTGAAATGTTGTGGTAACAAAGTGTATTCCTTACTTCCAGTGTAAATAAAATTAAAAATGGCCTCTATAGTCAGGAGTCATTGGATGTAATACTTTTACTTGTTGCTCTAACTATTGTTAAGATGCTGGGGTATTTCAAACTCGACTCTCTGGAATCTCAGGGAAATCACATTGTTGACATTTCCTCAATAAATGCTGCCCTTAAAGGGACCAATAGCAGACAAATTTGTCATGGTCCAAGGGGATATTTCCCCAAATGATAATTTAGAATCACTGGCTAGAGAAGCCCAACAATTGGCCTTGGAAAAGGAAAAACAAGATAGGAAATTCAACAAGTATTGTTTCAATAAAAAGAGAAAGCTCTGGTTTGGATAAAATAACAACCCAATTCTACCAGAGACTCTAAAATTCTCACTCCCCCTCACTGTACATGTCTACTGACAGAATGATACTGACCATTGGTTTACTGACAAAAAGGTAGCATTCATAAAACAATATTTGTGGAGAAACATTAACCAAGCCACAGAAAGTACCTACCTCACTTGTTCCACTTGTCTGAAGTGTAACCCACAGAAGCCAGTTTGTACTGCTCCTTGACATATTAAACTGTCTAATGAACAATTCAAGGTCTGGCAAATATATTTCATACAACTCCTCCCTCTAATGGATGTAAATATGTTTTAGTCATGGGGTGTGTTTTCACACTGGACTGAAACCTTCCCTTGGAGACTGTCTACTGCCTCTTCTATGGCTAAAGTCTTTTTGGGAAAGATTATCCATACCTGGGGAAATTCTCTCAAACTTCATAGTGATAAAGAAACCCATTCTACTGACCAAATGCTTCAACAAGTCTATGCTGTTTGGCCAATTTTAATTTCACTGTTTTTACCACCCTCAATCTTCTGGTTTAGTTGAACACACTAATGGTATTATGAACATTCAACTGGCAAGATTTGTAGGTGCCTTCCAAATACCTTGGCCAAAAACGTTGCTTTTGGTCCTTCTAGATCTCAGATGTACCCCTTTTAGAACTCACGTATTCTCACCCTTTGAGACAGTCACAGGATACTCAATGTACTTGGCTCCTGCCGTTTTTGACCCACACCTAATAAAAGGAAAGCTATTCCATTATTTCAAAGACCTAATGGCTTCTATTAAAATAACCATGTTTTGGCAGAGCAATATTTTAACAGTGCGCTCTCAGGAAATGAAAAACTTAAGCATCACACCTGGCGACTTGAAGATTTCATCTATTGGAATAGACACCTCCAGAAGAACTCTTCGCCCTCACTGAAGAGGCCCCTATTAATCAGGTACAGCTAACCAACCATTATACTGCCAGACTCCAAGGAACAGACTCTTAGATTCATATGACACATCTAAAGAAAGTATGAAACTCTGACTAGACATGTGCATCATTTGGTGACTTGAAAGTAAAGATTTCCTGTAATTGAATCAGACAACATCTGTTAAGACAGCTTTCCTAAGATATCTGGACTAGGTGTGTTGGAAGTTTGTCACCAAACCTTTGATGATTACATAACACTTCAGATAATCTCCAATGTCTATGATCTTGGTAATATACAGATGCTAGATAAAAAATGTCTGAGAGTTCTCCTTTCTATCCCTCCTTGTTACTCAAATGTGACCTCAGTAGGTTTCTAATTTTTGCACTTTCCTTCAGATGTGAGACACCACACCCAGGGAAGGTTTTTTCCTGATATTAAGGGACAAAGAGTCACTGAAACTGGAAAACCTGACTCTTGCTCAGCAATGCTTTCAGAGAAAGCTCTTGATCAAAAAGGTAAAATATTAAAAACAAAACTAATAAACAGAAACCTCAATTAAAGAGTTGGGAGACCAGAACAGGGAGCTCTCACACCCTGCAATGACAGCAGAGCTCAATAAGAACATAAAAGACTCCTATACTTTCCTGGAAGACAGTGAAAACCATGGACATTTTGTTTACTGTAGCCCTGGCCCCCAACTTCCTCTTCCTTCTATTGAAGTATTCTCCTTTCCTTGCTGTGCAGAGAATTGCATATAGCTTGTTATGGTTGCAGACCCCAAATTTCAATTCCCTGCTCATTCCAAATAAACCTCCATGTTTACCAGAGAAATATCTGGCAGTCTATTTGTTTTAGGTCAGCATTTCAGGTCAGTCTTTTCTCTATACTAGAAATGATGATGAAAAAACATATAATGCAAGGGAGGTGGTTTCTGATCTCAATTGTAATTGGAGGAACCCTTAGCTACATAATTTTAGAAGTGAAGTGTGTGCGGTCACTGTGTTAGTCCTCAGCACAGTAATCAGGGGTCAAGGAATGGTATGGTATTCAGAATTCTCTGATAGTCAACAGATTCCTAAGAATTAAAATGGAAACAACTAAACTAATTGACTTGTAAAACCAAAACAATTCAGAATTGACAAAGTCTCATTTTTCATTTAATTCACAGTCAAAAAAAGTCAAAACCTCTATAAAAGTCACATAATTGACTTCATTTATCAGTCCTATAGTCCACCTACTGTCTACTTTGATTATAAGGGACACAGGATCCTTTTCAGGGAAGCCATATCTATGAAATGACATGTGCCTATTATTATTTCTCACATTTCCCACAGTATGCTAAAAATATATAAATATTTTGAGAGAATTAGCTTAATTCCAAGGTAACTAATTACTAGGAACCTGAAATATTATTGTGAGGTGCAAATTAGAGTTCGAATTTGTGAGAGGAGGACCCTTTGATCCTTTGACAGTAATCTTTGATTGCTTTTCCAGTTCCTGAAAATATGACACAAATAGATATTCCAACATTGGCTCCTTAGCCCATAAGTGATATTATAGTGTGAAGAAACAACTGGAAGTCAATGGACACACAGCCAAGTCATCATTATCATTATTGTCATCATTGTCATCATCATTCTTTAGGAAATACTAAAGATTATTTTAATCATCGAAAGTTTGAAAGTCACAGGTATAAAAACAATCTTCATTATTACTATCCAGTTCTCCAGATTGGGTAGTAACAAATTTGTACATTCCTAGACAATAATATAAGATGGTGACTAAAATATTACTTTTGTTACAAATATAACTAATTATCTGGTGTGGTAGACAATATAATGCTCCTTTAAGATATTCCCTGTGAATTTCCAGAATCTATGAGTATATTATATTACAAGGTTGGCAGAACTTTGCAGATATAATTAAGTTTAACAATCTGGTTTGGATTTTCCCTATAACATTATGGAGGTTTCCTGGATTATCCAGGTGGGCCCAATCAGACCACCTGAATCCTTAAAAGTGGAGAATTTTCCCAACTTTGGTAAGAAAAGAGCTGAAAAAGTGGAAGCAAGGTCAGAGAGACACTATGTTGCTGGATTTGTAAGCATGGAAGAAAACCCTGAGCTGAAGCATGTAAGTGGTCTCTAGGAGGTGAAAAAGGTAAGAAAGTGGATTCTCCTCTCAGACCTTCAGAAAGAAACATAACCATGCTGACACATTGATTTTTGCCCATGAGACTCATTTTGTAGGTTGACAAATGTAACTGGAGTATTATAAATTTATGTTGTTTTAAGTCATATATATATATATTTGTAATTTGTTACAGCAAAAAGTAGAAAATTATATTTGCTTAAATTAATATAGCATCTGATATTTGGAGTGTTATTATTGATGAGGATAACACATTACATATGGGGGAAAAAAACCCACAAAGCTATTGGAACCCATTTACTTTTCTTGCAGAAAAGGAAAAGCAGGTTTTACTCTATTGCCTCAATAATACATCAATTCTTATACTTTATGCCACAATGTGGTTCAGTGTCCAAAACTCCTCACCATCTCAAAGAACATCATCCAGGTCCACCACCCTGATGCTATCATGCTCATAGGACCTAGAGAGCAATAAGGAGCAAGCAACTGATAATTTTTTCACTACCTATGTGTTAGAAGATAAGAAAGACATCTTATTTAAAAAGTTCTGTTATTTCAGTAAAGTTATTGGTGAAACAGTGACAATGTGACATAGGGAATATATGTTATACACATTGCTGCTTATTAATCCTCCCTACTTCTAAAGAAGAGGGTCAATGTTGAGGACTTTGGAAGCAGGCTATAAGATATTTCCTTATGGAACCCATTTTCTTAATAATTCAAATATCCAGCTTTTAAATACAGTCCAAAATAAGAGAAAGATTTGTACCATTCCATATTTCTGAGTGAAAGTATATGAAATTGTGGCCTTATGATCTGGTAGATCCTACAAAGTGAAAACAGTGGCATATTATAGAGTTAGAAAGTATCAAATAGGAGAATTATAAAAGAGAAACCAATGACTTTTTACCAAGATCATGTATAATTCAGCAAGAATATCTTCTACTATTGAAAATATCTCTGGAATTGCTTTGGGATTTT
The DNA here is from genome assembly GCF_937001465.1 of Orcinus orca. Lineage (NCBI taxonomy): Eukaryota > Metazoa > Chordata > Mammalia > Artiodactyla > Delphinidae > Orcinus > Orcinus orca. The sequence continues at coordinate 40,996,434 of NC_064576.1, read as the reverse complement.
AGTAGACACTAAACATCTAAAAAAAATAGACTTAGATAATAATCTGAATTAATAATAATTACATTAATAATAAATGATTTAAATTTTATTTAGACATTAAATAATCATTCAGAAATCATGTGACCATATTACTTATGGGTCCCATCACAAAGTAATGCTAATTAATCTAATCAACATTGTCATAATGTCAGGTAAGTCCTATAACACTGGATCAAAAGTTATTAAAAGGATAAGCCTTGTACAAGGCTTGAAGATAGTAATAAGTTTCATGCATACAAATGTACTATCTGATATGTATACTCCCACAAAATTGTTGTTTCACGATAAACTTACATTGATGGCTTAAATCCACAATGAAGGATAAAATTGACAGGTCTTTTTTATTATGGCTGTATGAGCACACTGAACACTTATTCTAGATTTGATTTGCTTGCCTTCACAGGCATGATCTCACAGATTGATTGGATGTCACTCTAGGATGTGGTATCTGTCCTGTATTTTGTACTTTCTCTCCCATGGTAAGTGCATGTGTTGGCAGTTAGCACCCTTAGTGTCAGACAATAGAACACTGCAGCTATTTTAAGGATGAAAAGATTATTGCAGGTTTCAAAGTGTAGAAATAGTAAAATTAAAATTACCAAGTCAATAATTAGTATTTTGCATATAAAAATAGTTCAAGAACTGGGACCTTCCCAATTCAAAGACTGATATGAAGCTTAGGGGCATGAACTTAAGATAACTTATAAAGTGAAAATGAGGAAATGATTAACTTTTACAATGGTCAATTATTACAATGGCAATTGAATTGGTGATTTTTAAAAAAATCTGCAGTGAGTACCATTTTTAGAAAGATGACTTAAAGTCTTCTTTATGATTTTTAGAGGCATTTACAAGAAATTACCTGTTAAGTTTTAGTTATGTTCATGAATTAGGTCAGACTTAGTTCTGCTTACATGACTTACATAGTTTTGTCTGTTCAACACATTCTCCAGTCCAGTCTCCATTTTGTATTTAATTTTAACACAGGTTAACTAACAGGCAGTTTACAAAGTCATTTAAGAGCTGTAGAAGCCATATCCTTCCAGGAACAAGTACTAGAAACAATGCATAGTCAACTACCATTGTTACCACCAGACCCACATAGCCCTGCTATCACCCTCAGCAACAAAATTGATTTTTTGTCTCCTGAATGTTCTTCATGTAATTAACTTCCATGTGATGGTATTCTAGAGGTGAGATAGGCTTTGAAATGTAATTTTATTATTATTTTTATTATATGTTTGAAGAGCAGAATTTACACTGTGGTGAGCTATCAAAATATAAGAACCTGGTGTTCAGACTTAGTTTCCTAAATATCATTCTCCAATAAAAGGATTCAGGGTTTCTTGAAGAAATAGTTGATTCTAGGGCCAGAGTAAGGAAAATACAAGAGAGTCTGGAACATCTTGCAGTGCAAAACTTAAGGAAGTATAGAGCCAAAGGGAGGAAGAGGAAGAACCTGGGCACACAGAGATTACCTGAAAGAACTCTCAATGCCGAGGGCTGGAAATATTTGAACAACAGTTTAAATAATGTAGTATTGAATTATAACTCAAAAGATGTAATAAATATACATGAATCCAGCATGATACTGATTGAATAAATAAATGGATAAAAGGGAAAAATCTTTCTTAGAGAAAAATTACAAATATTATAAACAATTACTTTGTTCTTTCAAGGAGTGGAGCTTAATTCTCCTCCTCTTGGGTATAGGTTGAATTTAATGACTTCTTTCCAAATGATAGGGCATAGAAAAGGAAAAATAGGAAAGTGAAGAAAGCTGGCAAACACTACCTTAATCAAGTGATCGAGGTTAGCATCACCAGTAATGAGTCATATTGACATCTTGAGATTTCATGAGAAAAGCATCAGATAAACCCAATTCAGAAACATTTTACAAAATACCTGACCAGTATTCTTAAAAATTCTCAAGGTCATAAGAAACAAGTAAAGACTGAAAAATTGTTAAGTGCAAGATGATATCCTGGATTGGATTATGAAACAGTAAAAAGATACGTAGAAATCTGGTGAAATCATGGTAAGGTATATAGCTTAGTTGGCAGTAATGTGATAATGTCTTAGTTTTGGAAGATGGTTATGATTATATAATATGCAACATTAGGGGAATCTGGTTGCAGGAAATCTCTACATCGTTCAACTTTTCTGTAAAACAAAAAAGCCTGTCAAAACAAATGATTTATTTAAAAACGTAGAGAAAGTCTTCCAAAGACTTTGTGCTGCCAGCATAGACCTTTAATATGAAAGATACAAAAGATAAGGAATACAGTTTGAAAGGAAAAGAAAAGTTCCCAGACACCCAAAAAAGCATACCAATGGTGAGACATATTAATGTTCAGCACTAGAAACGATCTACAAAATTTTGCTGTTGGGGTCTACACCTACCTTTAATTCAAATCAAACCTCTATTTTTAGATTATATGAGGTGGGGTCTACAGTATGTCCTGTTGTATATTTCTATGATATCAAATTTCATTATTATCACATGTAGTCTAATAACCAAAACATTTACCATTAAATAAGCTATATATATCCATCAGTCAGAGACTAACAAGAACATACAGTCAACAGAGTTGGGTTTAGTACATGCTACAGCAAAAAGATCTCACAATATGAGGCACTCTGAGCATCTCAAAAAATAGCTTTAGGGAAGGAGTATTAATAAAATTTGAAGGATATAACTTGATCATGAAATGCTCTTATCAGAGATTGTAAGAATGTATAAACTAGAGAGTTTTGAGAGCAGTCAATGATCTAGTCTTTAGAGTACACGAGTCCACGAGAAGTCACTGTAACGTTTTCTTGAGATACATGTATCCAAGGAACTGGAAAGAATTTAAGCTTAGTCTGTGATGAACATCGTGTTTTGGTATGAAACAGTTCATCTGTTTTATAAATTATAATGAAATCCATTTTGAAAAGTTGTGGTTTCTGTTACATGTCTCAATTCCCCCTGACAGTCTAGCTGTCAGAAGGACCATTTTGCACTTTACCAAAGCCAACCAACAAAGCAGAAGATTAAATAATGAAGCAAAATGCAATTTTAAATGCTTTGAAACCAATCTGTTATGTATACCAGGTATTGTTCTATTCAGTAGTAATGTGGTTTTTAATCCATGAAAATCCTTGTAATTGTATATTGCCATGATTTAGTATAGAATTAGCCCATAGCTGTGTTTATGGCAATAAAAGTTTATTTTGCTAAAATGCTTGCCTATTCCACAAGCCATACAAAATTGCCTTTTTTTAAGAGCCCTAGGAATTCTTCAAATATTTTTCCTCTAATAATGGAAAAATATGACTATACCATTTTCAATATGACTAAATAAATAATGTATAATCTATAGCAATCCTTTACTTTAGTTTATGTTTTATGTCATCTTCACATGTCTTTTTACTAGAGCATTCACATTAGTAACTTTTATTTATATGTTTAGCATATTAAGGTTAACAACTTTCATTTTGCATTTTTATGATTACAAGCTGAAGGTCAGGATGTTTTATATTCATTCTGAAGCAGTGATTGACATCTACTTGATGATCAGTAAATATTGTTAAACGTGTGATTGTGTGATGAGTGAATGGAAGGGGTCAGGTGGAGAGAAATTTGAGGTGTACTCTCAAATGGTAAAGCATAGGGAGCAAAAGATAGAAATAATAAATGAATTTTCTTAATGCTAACTGTTATGTTCTTACCCATTTTATTTTAAAAAAATTGGAAGTGAATATTGAAATAATTGTAGTCATAGACCATATGGCTATGGTCCATATGGACCATAACAAGTTACAAAAAAAAGAAAATAATGCCTTGTATTCAATTAATTTTTCTTTGGACCAAGGGGAAAATTATAACTAAGCCTTAGAACTATTGCTAAAATGTGTGTGAATAAATATTTGAATAATTAATCCTTTTTTCTATTGATTTTATTATACCTGTAGGAAAAATTAATTTAGAGCTCATAGTAGAAATAATAAGAATCCAATATTTCTTTAGAGGAAAATATGAGTTTTCAATGGGTTTTTGATTCCCTAAATTCCAGAAAATATGTAATGTACAATTTTTCTTGTTTTAATACTTTGTTTTACCCATGTTAATTGGTTCTCTGGAGAAGTCATAATTGACTCATATGTCTTTTTCTCAATTTTAAAATAATTATCTTATATCAATACTTGAATAACTATTAGCATGCAAGCAAATATCATCCTTAAATTGTATTAGAACACAGTAATCAAGCTCCATGTTTACTATTAAAAATTAGAATTTTCCATTATTTATTTTTTTGAAGTCACAAAAACTTGATAATTTTACATTTACCTTACAGATCATTGTAACATTCTCTTGTCAATAATGTCAATATGATTGTAACACATCTTAGAAACTTTGTTCCATCTGGAGTATAACCTATTTTCCACTCACACAGTGCAAAACTCATTAAGCAAAACTCTTGAACATTGCAATACTTTAACTTCTTGATTGTTTTCTCAAGCTCACCACCAAATCCAGATATATTTAGTAGCAGCTTATTTTCTTAGTTCAAATTAATTTTTTTTCTTTTTTCGGTACGCAGGCCTCTCACTGCTGTGGCCTCTCCCGTTGTGGAGCACAGGCTCCAGACGCGCAGGCTCAGCGGCCATGGCTCACGGGCCCAGCCGCTCAGCGGCATGTGGGATCTTCCCAGACTGGGGCACGGACCCGTGTCCCCTCCATCAGCAGGCGGACTCTCAACCACTGCACCACCAGGGAAGCCCAGTTCAAATAAATTTAAAAATAATATGTTAAAATGTTATATTTTCAGTCCTTTTTCTTTCTTTGACCACTGAGAGGAAGTCTGTGGTTCTGACCCTGATGCCACTGGTCAACCTCCAGTGTTACTGAGTTTAATTCCCTGAGATATTATAATCTTCCTTCTTTATGATTTTCACCCAGTACATGTTAATTTAGCTTGTGGAGTTATATGTTCCCCACCTTTGTAATACAATGCATGTAAGTGAGGTTTTATTGCTTAGATGCTAGACATAAGATCCAGAAAGATTATTGACTCCCTATCAGAAAACTAGATTAAGTCCTCCAGCCCTCGTTGTAGTAGTGAGACTTAGAGGGGACTCAAGCACTTTTTTTTTTTGAACTTTAAACCACAGAACTTTTATTCTATGTCATTTCACATCTCACAATTAATGAAAAAGATTCACATAAATTTTACTTATCACTATAGAATACACTGCATATTATTATAACTGTCATATTTCATAAACCCCTGAAAACATCATCATAGATTTTATCATATTATACAGAGTAAAATAATAACATTAATCTAGCACTCTTTATGTGTTAGACATTTATCTTTATTATCTTTTTTGTTGTTGTTGCCAACAACCGTATTTGGAAGTTATTCTCATTATCTTTATTTATATGCAAGGAAAATGATCTTTAGAGAGGTTAGCTAAGTTGTCCAGAATTAAATAGCCAATAAAAGGTACAGTCAGTATGTGGCTGTTAGCATTCTAGCCCTGGAATGTATGAATTAAACACTAACATTATGCACGGTGTCCACAGCTGAAAGGCATGTGGAACCTGTTGTTTGCCCTATTTTCTACTCACCAAGCCAGGGACTCTTGTGCAGGAAATGCATCAGCCTGGAAGATGGTAGCCATGAGCATTACACAAAGGTTAACAAATATGTTTCAAGAAGTCCCTTATTAATACAGTGTACAGCTTTCATGTTTTTCCTCTCAATGGTCAGCATCTAACACACTTTGAACTCCTCCTTAGCAGGAGTCCCATATTTAATTTTTTTTTAAAGAAAACATGTTCTGTGTTCCCAGCACAGTGTCTCATGTTTGATATTTCTTAACTCATTCTACCAACTTTATTTTAACAAACCCACAAATGAGTCACAGGTAAAATGACTTACTGTTGTGGCCACATAACTAGCTCTGGGTGCCCTGACTTACCCATTTTGTGGCTTTTGCATCAGAGTAAGACAAACATCTGAGTTCCTAATCATTTATTAAAATATGAAGCAACAACATTAAAACTTCCTCTATTCCAAAATAGTAGTTATATTTTTTAAAAGATGGCTTTACAAACAATATGCAGGAAATGCAAAAATAATTTTTTTCTTCATTGAATATGAAGAAGTATTAAGCTAAACATTTTGAGTGTATAGTACTCAAGAAAACATTGATGATCTAATAATTAATTTGAATTAAAGAAAAACTATTTGAACAGCACTGCTATGAACTGAATTGCTCCCACCATTTGAATATTTATTTTACAACCCTTCCTGGGCCAAAACTGTTTCTAAAAAATGTAAAAAGATAATATAAAGTAAAAGCATGTGTCTATTATGAAACAGATATTTGTGAACTTAGATTGACTATGTATTTTAAAAATATTTACTTGTTTACCCTATTTTCATAAGAAATAATTAATTGGCTTTTTATTTCAATAAAAATAAATCAGAAGATATTAATACAGGTAAAAGAAAGTAATGTCATGCTTAAATTTTCTTTCTTTTTTTTTTTTTTTTTTTTTTTCCAGTATGCGGGTCTCTCACTGTTGTGGCCTCTCCCGTTGCGGAGCACAGGCTCCGGACGCGCAGGCTCAGCGGCCATGGCTCACAGGCCCAGCCGCTCCGCGGCATGTGGGATCTTCCCGGACCGGGGCACGAACCCGTGTCCCCTGCATCGGCAGGTGGACTCTCAACCACTGCGCCACCAGGGAAGCTAAATTTTCTTTTGAAATTTTAGGAAAAAATATCTTTGCTTATGTACTATGTTATATTAATTAGCACCCATTACTGCAAATTATTGTCTAATTATGCATATTACATAGTAGACACAAATATCTCTATATAAATACATTTTTAAAGTGTTGAACCGGGTCTCCCTGGTGGCACAGTGGTTGCGAGTCTGTCTGTCGATGCAGGGGACACGGGTTCGTGCCCCAGTCCGGGAAGATCCCACATGCTGCAGAGCGGCTGGGCCTGTGAGCCATGGCCGCTGAGCCTGCGCACCCGGAGCCTGTGTTCCGCAACAGGAGAGGCCACAACAGTGAGAGGCCCGCGTACCGAATAAAAGTGTGGAACCAATTTGTATGGTTTTAAATCAGTATTAACCACGGATCATCAGTTCAGAGAATTGGTACAAATTATTGAGCATGTACCATGGAACTGGCCGTATACTAGGTACTTTATATATGTATATGTGTGTGTATATATATACATATATATACAAAAAATCTTTCCTTCTTTGAATGTCAGTATCTTAATATGGCAACTTATTCTCTATTTATTTCATGTTTTTATAAATTATTTTTGAAGGTTTAAAAATTTTTGTCCCTGCAATATAAATCTAGTTATCAAGAACATATAGCCCTTTCCTGATTTTCTTAAAAATAATTGTGTGTCTTGTATGCTCATACTGTGTTTCTTTGCAAACAGAAACAGAGGTAGTGGCAAATGTTTTGTTTCAAGGAATAAAATTTAATTATTTTGGAGAGAAACATCCTATGATAATTGAAATGCTTAGATTCCCTTGACATAAATGAAATTCAATGTATAGCTCTTCATTTCATTAAACTATTGTAGACACAGCCAGGCTTGGGTGAAGAATTGGAAATAATACATTTTGGGAAATATTTTAAACAGGCACAACTTAATAAGTTGGACTTATTCCAAGGTGCTGAAATATTTATGTGTTGTTTCTTTCTGCTGACAAGTAGCTTGCTACATGTGAATGTTATTTAGACATATAATCATTGACGTTAGGTTACTAAGTTGTCGTACAAGTAAGGAAAGTTGAAATCTTTTACTTTATAATCAGTTGAAGTTGATGCACTTTGACTTTAAGATAATATTCCTACTGTGCTCCAATAAGAATAAGCTTTAACTGAGACTCTAGGGATCCACATAAATGTGATACAAAAAAGGAACAGGGATGCTTGAGATGTCCTTTGCAGAGGATACTTTAGTTGCAGGCAGACTCAAAAGAGCTTATTGATATTATCCCATTTAAAAATGGGCAGTGAGAAAGAAAAGGAGAGAATTATTGTGGGAACAAGGGTCAAAGAAAAAGGCAAAAAATATAGGAGAAGGAATTTTACATTCACAGCATCTTTACTACTTCACTCAGCTTAAGAGATGAATTCAGTACAAAATTATAAAATAACAGTTTGAAGCAAGATCATTGCAATTATAATCATGATTATTATGATAAATTGCTTACCAGACAATGAGAAACGCTTGAATTTTAAAAGGTATGCAGTACTACAAGAACATCTATGTTGCCATTTATTCTTCTCAGACAAAAGTAGGCACATACTACAAAAAGGTAGATCTCTCCAGTTTAAGCTATTTCTAGAGAATATTACATACTCTAAATTTTAAAGTTAAGATTCTTACATTTTTATTTTTCAGGAATAAAATAAATCATATTTTGATATTGTCTCTTTTGAGGAAAATAAAATCATCAGTTGTTCTTCCTTTTGTTTTTATTTTTTTGTTTTATTTAACAATGAATGTTAGTGATAAGTCCACAGCCTAACTATACATGGACAAAAACTCCACCTGGATTCAGTCATATTATTAGAGGAGAGATTTTTTTAAAATTTATGTATAATTTAACCTATGTGTCTAGGACAGTATATCATTGTGGAGGACTATACATCAAAAAAAATAATGAATTAGTCATTTCATTCACAAAAGAACAAAACTCTGTTTCTATTTAACAACATTAAATGAATCACTGTATAATATATCAGGTTTATATTTAAATGTTCTAAGTATTATTTTTCTCATGTAAAAAGTTAAATTTTATTTTATTTTATTTAGATCAAGTTTGAATGTGTTTTATTTTAATATAAAGTTTCAGTGGTCAACATAATAACATAAAAGCTTTGTCCTAATTATCTAAAATAGTTTTGAACATATTAACATTTCAATTTCACACATTTTAGCTTTAAAAATTAACAGAGTAGTCTCTGTATGAGATTAATCATAGAACCTACATCATGAATATTTTTTTTTTAACATCTTTATTGGGGTATAATTGCTTTACAATGGTGTGTTAGTTTCTGCTTTATAACAAAGTGAATCAGTCATACATAAACATATGTTCCCATATGTCTTCCCTGTTGCGTCTCCCTCCCTCCCACCCTCCCCATCCCACCCCTCCAGGCTGTCACAAAGCACCGAGCCAATATCCCTGTGCCATGCGGCTGCTTCCCACTAGCTATCTACCTTACTGCGTTTGTTAGTGTGTATATGCCCATGACTCTCTCTCGCCCTGTCACAGCTCACCCTTCCCCCTCCCCATAACCTCAAGTCCGTTCTCTAAGAGGTCTGCGTCTTTATTCCTGCTTTACCCCTAGGTTCTTCATGACATTTTTTTCTTAAATTCCATATATATGTGTTAGCATACGGTATTTGTCTTTTTCTTTCTGACTTACTTCACTCTGTATGACAGACTCTAGGTCTATCCACCTCATTACAAATAGCTCAATTTCGTTTCTTTTTATGGCTGAGTAATATTCCATTGTATATATGTGCCACATCTTCTTTATCCATTCATCTGATGACGGGCACTTAGGTTGTTTCCATCTCTGGGCTATTGTAAATAGAGCTGCAATGAACATTTTGGTACATGACTCTTTTTGAATTTTGGTTTTCTCAGGGTATATGCCCAGTAGTGGGATTGCTGGGTCATATGGGAGTTCTATTTGTAGTTTTTTAAGAAACCTCCATACTGTTCTCCATAGTGGCTGAACCAATTCACATTCCCACCAGCAGTGCAAGAGTGTTCCCTTTTCTCCACACCCTCTCCAGCATTTATTGTTTCTAGATTTTTTGATGATGGCCATTCTGACTGGTGTGAGATGATATCTCATTGTAGTTTTGATTTGCATTTCTCTAATGATTAATGATGTTGAGCATTCTTTCATGTGTTTGTTGGCAGTCTGTTTATCTTCTTTGGAGAAATGTCTATTTAGGTCTTCTGCCCATTTTTGGATTGGGTTGTTTGTTTTCTTGTTATTGAGCTGCATGAGCTGCTTGTAAATTTTGGAGATTAATCCTTTGTCGGTTGCTTCATTTGCAAATATTTTCTCCCATTCTGAGGGTTGTCTTTTGGTCTTGTTTATGGTTTCCTTTGCTGTGCAAAAGCTTTGAAGTTTCATTAGGTCCCATTTGTTTATTTTTCTTTTTATTTCCATTACTCTAGGAGGTGGGTCAGAAAGGATCTTGCTTTGATTTATGTCATAGAGTGTTCTGCCTATGTTTTCCTCTAAGAGTTTGATAGTTTCTGGCCTTACATTTAGGTCTTTAATCCATTTTGAGCTTATTTTTGTGTATGGTGTTAGGGAGTGATCTAATCTCATACTTTTACATGTACCTGTCCAGTTTTCCCAGCACCACTTATTGAAGAGGCTGTCCTTTCTCCATTGTACATTACTGCCACCTTTATCAAAGATAAGGTGTCCATATGTGCATGGGTTTATCTCTGGGCTTTCTATCCTGTTCCATTGATCTATCTTTCTGTTTTTGTGCCAGTACCATACCGTCTTGATGACTGTAGCTTTGTAGTATAGTCTGAAGTCAGGGAGCCTGATTCCTCCAGTTCCTTCTTTCGTTCTCAAGATTGCTTTGGCTATTCGGGGTCTTTTGTGTTTCCATACAAATTGTGAAATTTTTTGTTCTAGTTCTGTGAAAAATGCCAGTGGTAGTTTGATAGGGATTGCATTGAATCTATAGATTGCTTTGGGTAGTAGAGTCATTTTCACAATGTTGATTCTTCCAATCCAAGAACATGGTATATCTCTCCATCTATTTATATCATCTTTAATTTCTTTCATCAGTGTCTTATAATTTTCTGCATACAGGTCTTTTGTCTCCTTAGGTAGGTTTATTCCTAGATATTTTATTCTTTTTGTTGCAATGGTAAATGGGAGTGTTTTCTTGATTTCACTTTCAGATTTTTCATCATTAGTATATAGGAATGCCAGAGATTTCTGTGCATTAATTTTGTATCCTGCCACTTTACCAAATTCATTGATTAGCTCTAGTAGTTTTCTGGTAGCATCTTTAGGGTTCTCTATGTATAGGATCATGTCATCTGCAAACAGTGACAGCTTTACTTCTTCTTTTCCGATTTGGATTCCTTTTATTTCCTTTTCTTCTCTGATTGCTGTGGCTAAAACTTCCAAAACAATGTTGAATAATAGTGGTGAGAGTGGGCAACCTTGTCTTCTTCCTGATCTTAGTGGAAATGCTTTCAGTTTTTCACCATTGAGGATGATGTTTGCTGTGGGCTTGTCATATATGGCCTTTATTATGTTGAGGAAAGTTCCCTCTATGCCTACTTTCTGCAGGGTTTTTATCATAAATGGGTGTTGAATTTTGTCAAAAGCTTTCTCTGCATCTATTGAGATGATCATATGGTTTTTCTCCTTCAATTTGTTAATATGGTTTATCACGTTGATAGATTTGCGTATATTGAAGAATCCTTGCATTCCTGGAATAAACCCCACTTGATCATGGTGTATGATCCTTTTAATGTGTTGTTGGATTCTGTTTCCTAGTATTTTGTTGAGGATTTTTGCATCTATGTTCATCAGTGATATTGGCCTGTAGTTTTCTTTCTTTGTGACATCCTTGTCTGGTTTTGGTATCAAGGTGATGGTGGCCTCGTAGAAGGAGTTAGGGAGTGGTCCTCCCTCTGCTATATTTTGGAAGAGTTTGAGAAGGATAGGTGTTAGCTCTTCTCTAAATGTTTGATAGAATTCGCCTGTGAAGCCATCTGGTCCTGGGCTTTTCTTTGTTGGAAGATTTTTAATCACAGTTTCAATTTCAGTGCTTGTGATTGGTCTGTTCATATTTTCTATTTCTTCCTGATTCAGTCTTGACAGGTTGTGCATTTCTAAGAATTTGTCCATTTCTTCCAGATTGTCCATTTTATTGGCATACAGTTGCTTGTAGTAATCTCTCATGATCTCTTTTATCTCTGCAGTGTCAGTTGTTACCTCTCCTTTTGCATTTCTAATTCTATTGATTTGAGTCTTCTCCCTTTTTTTCTTGATGAGTCTGGCTAGTGGTTTATCTATTTTGTTTATCTTCTCAAAGAACCAGCTTTTAGTTTTATTGATCTTTGTTATTGTTTCCTTCATTTCTTTTTCATTTATTTCTGATCTGATTTTTATGATTTCTTTCCTTCTGCTAGCTTTGGGGTTTTTTTGTTCTTCTTTCTCTAATTGCTTGAGGTGCAAGGTTAGGTTGTTTATTCGAGATGTTTCCTGCTTCTTAAGGTGGGCTTGTATTGCTATGAACTTCCCCCTTAGAACTGCTTTTGCTGCATCCCACAGGTTTTGGGTCATTGTGTCTCCATTGTCATTTGTTTCTAGGTATTTTTTGATTTCCTCTTTGATTTCTTCAGTGATCTCTTCATTATTAGTAGTGTATTGTTTAGCCTCCATGTGTTTGTATTTTTTACAGATCTTTTCCTGTAATTGATATCTAGTCTCATGGCGTTGTGGTCAGAAAAGATACTTGATACAATTTCAATTTTCTTAAATTTACCAAGGCTTGATTTGTGACCTAAGATATGATCTATCCTGGAGAATGTTCCATGAGCACTTGAGAAAAATGTGTATTCTGTTGTTTTTGGATGGAGTGTCCTATAAATATCAATTAAGTCCATCTTGTTTAATGTATCATTTAAAGCTTGTGTTTCCTTATTTATTTTCATTTTGGATGATCTGTCTATGGGTGAAAGTGGGGTGTTTAAGTCCCCTACTATGAATGTGTTACTGTCGATTTCCCCTTTTATGGCTGTTAGTATTTGCCTTATGTATTGAGGTGCTCCTATGTTGGGTGCATAAATATTTACAATTGTTATATCTTCTTCTTGGATCGATCCCTTGATCATTATGTAGTGTCCTTCTTTGTCTCTTTTAATACTCCTTATTTTAAAGTCTATTTTGTCTGATATGAGAATTGCTACTCCAGCTTTCTTTTGGCTTCCATTTGCATGGAATATCTTTTTCCATCCCCTTACTTTCAGTCTGTATGTGTCTCTAGGTCTGAAGTGGGTCTCTTGTAGACAGCATATATAAGGGTCTTGTTTTTGTATCCATTCAGCTAATCTGTGTCTTTTGGTGGGAGCATTTAGTCCATTTACATTTAAGGTAATTATCGATATGTATGTTCCTATTCCCATTTTCTAAATTGTTTTGGGTTCGTTATTATAGGTCTTTTCCTTCTCTTGTGTTTCTTGCCTAGAGAAGATCCTTTAGCATTTGTTGTAAAGCTGGTTTGGTGGTGCTGAACTCTCTCAGCTTTTGCTTGTCTGTAAAGGTTTTAATTTCTCCATCAAATCTGAATGAGATCCTTGCTAGGTAGAGTAGTCTTGGCTGCAGGTTTTTCTCCTTCATCACTTTCAGTATGTCCTGCCACTCCCTTCTGGCTTGTAGGGTTTCTGCTGAGAGATCAGCTGTTAACCTTATGGGGATTCCCTTATGTGTTATTTGTTGTTTTTCCCTTGCTGCTTTTAATATGCTTTCTTTGTATTTAATTTTTGACAGTTTGATTAATATGTGTCTTGGCATATTTCTCCTTGTATTTATCTTGTATGGGACTCTCTGTGCTTCCTGGACTTGATTAACTATTTCCTTTCCCATATTAGGGAAGTTTTCAACTATAATCTCTTCAAATATTTTCTCAGTCCCTTTCTTTTTCTCTTCTTCTTCTGGAACCCCTATAATTCGAATGTTGGTGCGTTTAATGTTGTCCCAGAGGTCTCTGAGACTGTCCTCAGTTCTTTTCATTCTTTTTTCTTTATTCTGCTCTGCAGTAGTTATTTCCACTATTTTATCTTCCAGGTCACTTATCCGTTCTTCTGCCTCAGTTATTCTGCTATTGATCCCATCTAGAGTACTTTTAATTTCATTTATTGTGTTGTTCATCGTTGCTTGTTTCATCTTTAGTTCTTCTAGGTCCTTGTTAACTGATTCTTGCATTTTGTCCAATCTATTGTCCATTCTATCTCCAAGATTTCGGATCAACCTTACTATCATTATTCTGAATTCTCTTTCAGGTAGACTGCCTATTTCCTCTTCATTTGTTAGGTCTGGTGCATTTTTATCTTGCTCCTTTATCTGCTGTGTGTTTTTCTGTCTTCTCATTTTGCTTATCTTACTGTGTTTGGGGTCTCCTTTTTGCAGGCTGCAGGTTTGTAGTTCCTCCTGTTTTTGATGTCTGTCTCCAGTGGCTAAGGTTGGTTCAGTGGGTTGTGTAGGCTTCCTGGTGGAGGGGGCTAGTGCCTGTGTTGTGGTGGATGAGGCTGGATCTTGTCTCTCTAGTGGGCAGGTTCACGTCTGGTGGTGTGTTTGGGGGTGTCTGTGGCCTTATTGTGATTTTAGGCAGCCTCTCTGCTAATGGGTGGGGTTGTGTTCCTGTTTTGCTAGTTGTTTGGCATAGGTTTTCCAGCACTGTGGCTTGCTGGTCGTTGAGTGAAGCTGGGTGCTGGTGTTAAGATGGAGGTCTCTGGGAGATTTTCGCCGTTTGATATTATGTGGAGCTGGGAGGTCTCTTGTTGATCAGTGTCCTGAAGTTGGCTGTCCTACCTCAGAGGCAGAGACCTGCCTCCTGGCTGGAGCACCAAAAGCTTTTCATCCACAGGCTCAGGATAAAAGGGAGAAAAAGTAGAGGGAATTAGTAGAAGTATGAGGAAAGAAAGAAGGAAAGGAGGATAGGAAGGAAGGAAGAAAGAAAGAAAGAAGCAAAGAAGGAAAGAAGGCAAGAAGGAAAGAAAGGAGGGAGGGAGGGAGGGAGGAAGGAAGGAAGGAGGGAAAGAAGGAAAAAAGACAGAAAGAAAGAAGATACAGTAAAAATAAAATAAAGTATAATAAAGTTATTGAATTAAAAACTTCTTATTTAGAAAAAAAAAAAAAAAAAAGGGACGGAAAGAACCTTAGGATAAATGTTGGGAGCAAAGCTATACCGACAAAATCTTACACAGAAGCATACACATACACCCTCACTAAAAGAGGTAAATGGGGAAAAATCCTAAATCTTGCTGTCAGAGACCACCTCCTCAATTTGGGATGATTCGTTGTCTAAAGGAGGGAAGGAAGGACGGAAAGAAAGAAAGAAAGAACGAAGGTAAAGTATAATAAGGTTATTAAAATTAATTATTAAGAAAAAAAAAATTTAAAAAAAAAACATGGACGGATAGAACCCTAGGACAAATGGTGGAAGCAAGACTATACAGACAAGATCTCACACAGAAGCATACACATACACATTCACAAAAAGAGGAAAGGGGAAAAAATCATAGATCTTGCTCCTAAAGTCCACTTCCTTAATTTGGGATGATTGGTTGTCTATTCAGGTATTCCACAGATGCAGGGTACATCAAGTTGATTGTGGAGCTTTAATCCGCTGCTTCTGAGGCTGCTGGGAGAGATTTCCCTTTCCCTTCTTTGTTCTCACAGCTCCCAGGGCTAAGCTTTGGATTTGGCCCTGCCACTGCGTGTAGATCGCTGGAGGGCGTCTGTTTTTTGCTCAGACAGGATGGGGTTAAAAGAGCCGCTGATTGGGGGCTCTGGCGCACTCAGGCCGGCGGGGACGGAGGGGCACAGAGTGCGGGGCGGGCCTGCGGTGGCAAAGGCCGGCGTGACTTTGCACCAGCCTGAGGCGCGCTGTGCGCTCTCCCGGGGAAGTTGTCCCTGGATCCCGGGAACCCGGCAGTGGCGGGCTGCACAGGCTCCGCGGAAGAGGGGTGTGGAGAGTGACCTGTGCTCGCACACAGGCCCCTCGGTGGCGGCAGCAGCAGCCTTAACGTCTCCCGCCCGCCTCTGGGGTCCGCGCTTTTAGCCGCGGCTTGCGCCCGTCTCTGGATTCCGCGCTTTCAGCAGCGGCTCGCGCACGTCTCTGGATTCCGCGCTTTCAGCCGCGGCTCGCGCCCGTCTCTGGGGTCCGCGCTTTCAGCCGCGGCTCGCGCCCGTCTCTGGGGTTCGCGCTTTTAGCCGCGGCTCGCGTCTCTGGAGTTCCTTTAAGCAGCGTTCTTAAACCCCTCTCCTCACGCCCCAGGAAACAAAGAGGGAAGGAAAAGTCTCCTGCCTCTTCTGCAGGTGCAGGCTTTTCCCCGGACTCCCTCCCGGCTAGCTGTGGTGCACTAACCCCTTCAGGCTATGTTCAAGCCGCCAACCCCAGTCCTCTCCCTGCGCTCCGGCCTCAGCTCGCAGCCCCGCCCGCCCCGGCGGGTGAGCAGACAAGCCTCTCGGGCTGGTGAGTGCCGGTCGGCACCGATCCTCTGTGCGGGAATCTCCCCGCTTTGCCCTCCGCACCCGTTGCTGTGCACTCCTCCGCAGCCTCGAAGCTCCCCCCTCCGCCTCCCGCAGTCTCCGCCCGTGAAGGGGCTTCCTAGAGTGTGGAAACTTTTCCTCCTTCACAGCTCCCTCCCACTGGTGCAGGTGCCGTCCCTATTCTTTTGTCTCTGTTTTTTCTTTTGCCCTACCCAGGTACGTGGGGAGTTTCTTGCCTTTTGGGAGGTCTGAGGTCTTCTGCCAGCCTTCAGTAGGTGTTCTGTAGGAGCTGTTCCACGTGTAGATGTATTTCTGGTGTATCTGTGGGGAGGAAGGTGATCTCCGCGTCTTACTCTTCCGCCATCTTCCGCCTTCCCTCATGAATATTTTGAAGTAGGGTCTCTTCGTTTTTTAACTTTCCTTTACAAATAAAAATACATTATCAATTGTTTTAAGGTATGTAAAAGTACCTTTCACATGATCATGATAACACAATGCAAAAGCAGAAGTTCTCTATTTCCTAAAATCTCTATTTTCCTGACTCATTTTTTTTAAAAAATAAAAAGAAATTGTTGAAAAGCAGTTGATATACAATATTATGTTAATTTTAGATGTTTTACATAGTGATTTGACATTTAGATACATTATGAAATGATCATCACAATAAGTCTAGAAACCATCTGTCCACATACAAAGATGTTAAAATATTATTAACCATTTTCAAATGAGTGTTTTTGGTTTTCTTGGCATAAACACCCAGAAATGAAACTGCTGGATCATATGGCAGTTCAATTTTTAATTCTTTTAGGAAACTGCATAATGTTTTTCATAGTGGCTGCACCACTTGACAGTCCCACAAACAGTGCATGATGGTTTCCTTTTCTTCACATTCCAGTCAACACTTGTTATTGCTTATCTTTTTGATGATAAGCATTCTGACAAGTGTGAGGTAGTAGTATTTCATTTTGATTTGCATTTCTCTGATGATTAGTGATGCTGAGTGTTTCTACATGTATCTGTTGATTATTTGTATGTCTTCATTGGAGAAATGTCTATTGTGGACATTTGCCCATTTTTTAATTGAGTTGTTTGATCTTTTTGATGTTGAGTTGTATGAGTTCTTTGTATATTTTAGATAGTAACCCCTTATTGGATATACTGTTTTCACATATCTTCTTCCATTTGGTAGGCTGCTTTTCCTTTTGGTTGATAGTTTCTTTGGCTGTGCAAAAGATTTTTAGTTTGATGTAGTCCCATTTGTTTATTTTTGCTTTGTTTCCCTTACCTGAGGAGACATATCCAAATATATATATATATATAGCTAAGACCAATTTAAAAAAGCATACAAGCCAAAGTTTCTGTAAACAAAACAGCATGCATGTTATTAGCACAAATACAGACATATAGATCAATGGAAGAGAATGGAGATCCCAGAAATAAACCCATGCACCTATGGTCCTTTAATCTATACCAAAGAGGAAAGAATAGGCAATGGAGAAAAGAAAGCCTCCTCAATATGTGGTGTTGGGAAAGCTAGACAGCTACATATAAATCAATGAAATTAGAATATCACCTCACACCATGTACAAAAATAAATGCAAAATGGTTTCAAGACCTAAATGTAAGACCTGACACCATAAAACTCTTAGAAGAGAACATAGGCAAAAGATTCTTTGACAAATCATAGCAATATTTTCTTAGGTAAGTCTCCCAAGGCAAAAGAAAAGCAAAAGTAAACAAATGTGATCTAATCAAACTTAAAAGCTTTTGCACAACAAAAGAATTATCAAGAAAACTTACAAAATGGAAGAAAGTATTTGGAAAAAATGCAACTGACAAGGGGTTAATAGCCAAATGTATAAACAACTCATACAACTCAATGTTGAAAAAACAAACAACCGAATTAAAAAATAGACAGAAGACCTAAATAGACATTTATCCAAAGAAGACATACAGATAGCCAAGAGGCACATGAAAAAATGATCAACATCACTAATTACTAGAGAAATGTAAATCAAAACCACAGTGAGGTATCACCTCACACTGGTCAGAATGGCCACCGTCAAAAAGTCTACAAATAATAAATGCTGGAGAAGTGTGGAGAAAACAGAACCCACGTATGCTGTTGGGGAGAATGTAAATTGGTGCAGCCACTATGGAAAACAATATGAAGGTTCCTTAAAAAACTAAAAATAGAGCTACCATATGATTCAGCAATCCCACTCCTGGGTACATAACCAGAAAAAGCAAAAACTTTAATTCAAAAAGATACATTCACCCCAATATTCATAGCAGCATTTTTTACAATAGCCAAGACACAGAAGCAACTCAAGTGCCCATCAACACATGACTGGCTTAGAAAGATGTGAGATAGATATATATATATATTCCTCAATGATAAAGAAGAATGAAATATTGCCATTTGCAGCAACATGGATGGACCTAGAAAATATAATGCTTAGTGAAATAAATCAGATAGAGTAAGACAAACACTAAATGATATAATTTATATGTGGAATCTAAAATAACAATACTAATGAATCTACATACAAAACAGAAACAGAGTCACAGATGTAGAAAACAAACTTAGGGGAAGGGACAAATTAGTACTATGGGTTTAACAGATATAAACCATTATATATAGAATAGATAAGCAACAAGGGTTTACTGTATAGCATGGCATATTATACACAATATCTTGTAGTAACTTATAATGGAATATAATCTGCAAAAAAAATGAAAAATATGTGTACTGGCTATGTTTTCTTCTAGAAGTTTTATAGTCTTAGGTATTACATTTAAGTGTTTAATCCATTTTGAGTTTATTTTTGTATATGGTGTGAGAAAGTAGTCCACATTGGTTCTTTTGCATGTAGCTGTCCAGTATTCCCAACACCATTTATTAAAGAGGCTGTGTTTTCTCCATTGTATATTCTTGCCTCCTTTGTGGTAGATTAATGGACTATGTAAGTGTGGGTTTAATTCTGGGCTCTCTATACTGTTCCATTGAGCTATGTGTCCATTTTTGTTTCAGTGCCTAACTGTTTTGATTACTATAGCTTTGGACTATAGTTTGCAAACCCAGAGTGTGATATCTTCAGCTTGTTCTTCTTCTCAAGATTGTTTTGGCTATTCAGGGTTTTATGTGTTTCCATACAAATTTTAGGATTATTTATTATAGTTCTGTGAAAAATTCCATTGGTATTTTGAAAGGGATTGTATTGGATCTGTATCTTGCCTTGTGTAGTATGGTCATTTCAACAATATCAGCCCCTTCAATCCATGAACACAGTATATCTTTCTATTTGTTAGTGTGGTCTTCAGTTTCTTTCATCAATGTCTTATAGTTTTCTTAGCACGACTATCTTACCTCCTTGGTTGTATTTATTTTTAGGTATTTTATTCTTTAAAGTACAATTGTAAATTGGATTGCTTTCTCAAATTCTCTTTATCATAGTTTGTTGTTTGTATACAGAAATACAACAGATTTTTGTATATTAATTTTGTATCCAGCAACTTTATTGAATTCATGTATTAGTTCAAATAGTTTTCGGTGGTGTTCTTAAATTTTCCTCTGTATAGTATCATGTAATCTACAAACAGAGACAGTTTTACATTCTCCTCTCCAGTTTAGATTCCTTTTATCTCTTTTTGTCTTGTCTGATTTCTGTGACTCAGACTTCTATACTCTGTTAAATGAAAGTGATAAGAAAGGGCATCCTTATTGTGTTTCTGATCTTAGAGGAAATGCTTTCAGCTTTTCATCATTAAGTATGATGTGGTGTAGATTTGTCATACATAGCCTTTATTATGCTGAGATATGTTTCTTCTATAACAACATTTTTTATTGTTTTTATCAAGAATGGATGTTGAATTTTGTCCAAAGCTTTTCTGAATCTATTGAGATAGTCATACAATATTTATTATTCAATTAGATAATGTGGTGCATCACAGTGATTGATTTGCAGATATTAAAACATTCATCCTTGCATCCCTGGGATAAATTCCAATTGATCATGGTGTATGATATTTTCAATGTATTGTTGAATTTGGTTTGCTCATATTTTGTTGAGGACTTTTTCATCTTTGTTCATTGGTGATATTGGCCTGTAATTTTCTTTTTTTTTAATTTTATCTTCATCTGGTTTTTTTATGAGGATGATGCTGGTCTTATAGAAAGACTTTTGAAGCATTCCTTTCTCTGCAGTTATTTGGAAGAGTTTGAGAAGAAAGTGTGTTATCCCTTCTTTAAATGTTTAGTAATATTCACCTATGAAGCCATCTGGTCCTGGACTTTTGTTTGTTGGGAGTGTTTTTTAATACTAATTCCTAATTCAATTTTATTACTAGTATTGGAGTGTTCTCTATTCCTTCTGGTTCAGTCTTGGGAAATTGTATGTTTCTAAAAATTTGTTCTTTTTTTTTTTCTAGGTTGTTCATTTTAGTGCTGTATAATTGTTTTAGTGCTGTATAATTGTTTTAAGTAATTTCTTATAGTATTTTGTATTTCTGTGGTGTATGTTGTAACTTTTCCTTCAATTTTGATTTTATTTATTTGGGTTATCTCTCTTTTTTCTTGATGACTCTCACTAAAGTTTTTTCAATTTTGTTTATGTTTTCAAGTAACCACCTCTTAGTTTCATTGATCTTTTCTATTGTTTTTTGGTATCAATTTATTTCTGCTCTGGTCTTAATAATTTCTTTCCTTCTATTAACTTTTGGTTTTGCTTGTTCTTTTTTGCTACTTGCTTTGGTATAAGATTAGATTGTTTATCTGATATTTTTCTTATTTCCTGAAGGAAGCTTGTATTACTAAAAACTTCCCTCTTAGAGCTTAGAGCTGCTTTTGCTGTTTCCCATAGATTTTGTACGATTGTGTTTTCATTTTTATGTATTTCCGTGTGTTTTAAAATTTTCCTCTCTACTTTATTCTGTAAATTATTGGTTGTTTAGTAGCATTTTGTTTACTCTCCACATGTTTGTGTTTTTTGCAGTTATTTTCTTATAGTTGATTTATAGTCTCATAGTGTTGTGGTTGGAAAAGATCCTTGATAAGATTTCAATATTCTCAAATTTGAGACTTATTGTATAGCATAGAATGTGATCTACCCTGGAGAATGTTTCATGTGCAATTGAAAATAATATGTATTCTGCTGCTTTTGGATAAAATGTTCTATATATAACTAATAAATCCATATAGTCTAATGTGTCATTTGAGGTCTTTGTTTTCTTATTAATTTTCTGTCTAGATGATCTGACCATTGATGACAGAGAACTGTTAAAGTCCTCTACTATTATTGTGTTACTGTCAGTTTCTCCCTTTATGTTTCTTAATATTTGCTTTATGCATTTATTTGCCTCATTGTAGGGTGCATATTTATTTCCAATTTTTTTATTTTCTTCTTTGAGTTTTCCCTTGTCATTATATAATGTCCTTCTTTGTCTCTTGTTACAATCTTTGTTTCATAGTATATTTTGTCTGAAATAAGTATTGCTACCCCAACTTTCTTTTTGTTCTACTTATATGGAATACATATTTCCCTGCCCTCATTTTCAGACTGTGTGTGTCTTTAGATCTGAATTGAGTCTCTTGTAGTGTGCTTATAGAAGGGTCATGTTTTTTAGTCATTTAGCCACCCTGGGTCTTTAGATTGGAATATTTAGTTCATTTACAGTTAAAGTAATTATTTATTGGTATATACTTGTTTCCATTTTGTTATTTGTTTTCAGTTGTTTTTATAGTTCTTTTTTGTTTCCTTCTTCTTCTTTGCTCTCTCACCTTGTGAGTTAATATTTATCTTTATTTTTATGTTGGATTCCTTTCTTTTCTGTGTGTGTGTATTTGTTATAGATTTTTGGTTTCTGGTTACTATAAGTCATATATATATATATATATATATATATATATATATATATATATAATGGTGATCTCAATTTCTAATGCACTAACCCATACACTAACACGTACACTAACCCTAAACTGTTGTGTTTTGTTTTTTTTTTACCTGTATCACATCTTCATTTCCTAAAGTACAAACCCATTCATTTGTGCCTGTTGGGATAATATGAATTATTCCTTCATAGGAACACAGGACATTCTAATAAGAAGATAGCACTTTATTGGGTACATAAATAGAACTCTGATTAGATCTGTACTCTTCCTTTTAACATCTGCATGACCCTGAGCAAGGAACTTGACTTCTCTAGTCCTTAATTTCTAAATGTGTAAATGGAGATAATAACACCTAGCCCAAAGGGGTTTTTCCAAGGTAAATGATGTGTCATAATTAAAGCATCAGACAGAGAGCACATCGATAGTGAGCATTTCATAAATATGAGTTCACTACCTCCTGCCTCCTACTACTGTATAGGAAGTTCTCCTGAGATAAAGCAGGAGCTCTGATTGTGAAAAACAAAACAAAAGCAAAACAACATAGTGATAATTTGGGAACATATTATTCTTTCATTTTATATTCAACATTGTGCATATAAAGATTTTTTGACAAGCCTTAGAAGTCAAACTAGTAAAATCATACATTTAAATTCAATAAGTGTATTTGTTGCCCTAGGAAATTTTGATGTTATTTGACTCAGTACACTGGAATGAAACTACAAATTTAAGTATGATAATTTTCCATGAAGTCTTTGGAATGTGACCTCATAAGATACAGAATTCTAAAGTCTGCTTGTTATTTGACAGAATATTAGATATGTAGCCCTTTAAACAACAATTTCAAACTATTATTTAATTGACAAAGTATGTGGACTTTAATAAGTAAGCCAAATGGCCAAGAACACACAATTATTCATCTATGGTAAAGTAGGCTCTATTTGTATTAAACAGTATATTTATTATTAGTTAGTGTCTATTAGTAAATACTACAATAAATGGTTTGGAAACTCTCAAAATAATTCAGTGAGATAGACATTTTGAATTTTGTCAAATTAAATCAAATCCAGTCTTAAAGACTTTAATTAGAAAAACAAAATATGGCAATAAGGAGGCTGCTCCAAACACAGAAATCTGGGAGCATCTCAAATTCATATAGAATAAAGTTTTTTTGTTTTATTTTTTTATAGTAGTCCCCATTTATCCATGGTTGATACATTCTAACCACCCCCCCCAGTGGATGCCTGAAACCATGGATAGTACTGAACCCTATATTTACCATGTTTTTCCCTATACATATATAACTATGATAAAGTTTAATTTATAAATTAGAAACAGTAGGAGATTAACAATTACCAATAATGATATTGGATGATTATAGCTACATGTTGTAATAAAAGTTATGTGATTGTATTCTCTCTCACTCTCTCTTAAAATATCTTATTGTACAAATTTAATGCCTTTTCCATCTTAACCAAGCACTATCACACACTGTGGTCCCAACTGTTCCAATTTGAGGTACAACAGCAAACGTAGCACAAATTTCTTTTTTCTTCCTCACAATTTCATGGATAGAAGATTCATTCTTTCCATAGATCTTAGCAACCTCAGCATAAAATTTTTCCCTTCCTTACTAAGATGAGAACTTTACTTTTGCATTTAAAAGAAGTATTTTACAGCTTCTCTTTGGCATATAAAAATTGTCAGCTGTAGTCTTGCACTTTGGGGTCATAATTAAGTAAAATAAACACTTGAACACAAGACTGCAATACTGGGACAATTGATCTGATAACCAAGATGGCTACTAAATAATTAATGGGAGGAATATGCTGGACAGAGGGGTGATTCATGTCCAGGTGGGATGAAGTGGTACAGTGTGAGATTTCATCATGCTATTTAGAACAGTGTACAGTTCAAATTACTTACTTCTTGATTTTTCCATTTAATATTTTCAGACCATGGTTGACCATGGGTAACTGAAACTGTGGACAATGATACTAAGGATAAGGGTGGACTACTGTATAGGGTGAGGCAGTGACCAGCAGAGATAAGCAAAATATTTGGCATGAAAACTGGAAATAACCACTGGGGTCTGATAAAAGTGTCTCCCTGTGGTCAGCTGATTCCCAAGAGGATCTGATAAGGGAGGCGTTTCCACTTTTGTTGTGCTTGCTCAGGCTTAGGGGTAAACAGAGTCCAATGCAAGAGAGAAGCCTGATTAATGTTTGTCCAGGATAAAGCAGAGGGTAAGCAATGGCAATTGAGAACGTGTGTTTACTTTCTTTTATTTCTTTTAAGATATTGTTAGGACTGAATAGTATTCTCCTAAATTCATGATTTGAGGTCCTAACCCCCAATGTTAATATATTTTGAGATACAGCTATAAGACTGTGACTAAGGTTAAATGAGGTCAAAAGGATGGAGCCCTATTCTGATAGAATTTCTCTTCTTATAAGAACAGGGTCCAGTGTTGTTTTCCATGTATCACAGAGGAAAGACCACATGAGGACACAGCAAGAAGGCTGCCATCTGCAATCCAGAGGGTTCTTACATGGAACCGAACAAACTGGCACCTTGATCATGAACTTTAAGCCTTCAGAACTGTGAGAAAATAAACTTCTGTTGTTTAAACTACTTAATCTGTGGTATTTTATGATAGTTATAGTGGACTAAAGCAGACATAGAAAATTGAAGCTCCAAAAATTTTAAAATTTCATTTCATTTTAGAATCTAACATGTGGGGAAAAAGAGATATCATGCTTAGACCTATCTGTTATTAATATCCACGACATACCACTTTGTCACATAACCTTAGCAGTTAGTGAATTACTAACTCATTTAAAACATTTTTTGTTTCTTAGTCCAGACCTTAAATTATTATATCACAGCTACTTTGAAATGATATAACAGTAAAGTTCCCTCCACCACAGTACTCTGCTCAAAATATTAAGTTGGCAGTCCTTGGAAAGAAGAGTATTGCCACCACCGGGATCTTACTCCATTCAGTGGAGGTTCCATACCTTTTATATAAGGGAGGTTGAAGGCTTCTTTCTCACTGGTAGGGCAGCAATAAGGATTGTAACAAGGCTGCTTATGCAGAACAAGTATCTGCTTTTATGTGATCTATTATTTTTTATGATAGGTTTAGGGACATTATTGGGAAAGACTAAAAACTTCCCTTTTTCATGCAATACATTGGTGCCTCCATAGATTCTCTTTATGTAATTTTTGTTAATATTTTGACTAAGAAGTAAAACTTTTTTTTAAAAAATTATATTAATATCTCAATATTATTCTTATTTTCCATTTTTCTTTTATCTTATGATTAATAGGATCTCCTTTTTTCCTTGCAGGTATAAGATGTTGCTTTATACAATTTCAATTGAATAATATTAACAGAGGATTAAAGAGTTTGTTTCTATTTTCCTGAGGATTTTTTACATATATTTGTTACTTTAAATTAAAAACATTTTTTTGTGAAAATGTGATTGAACAACACAAAAGATCATAATTTACAAAATTTGTTTTGATCAGCATTAGCCTAAGATCTTTGGTTCAGAATCTTACATACTTTGCCTCCCTTACTCCATGTGCATTTTAATAAGTAGGTTTTCTTAAACAGGGAAATAAGTCATCAATAACTTCAATAGAAGTTTATTTTGCATAACAGAAACTGTATATCAAGACAGCATGACACTTACCAGGTCAAAGTAAGAAAAAAACAGCATAGAATAGAAACTTTCCACCTAGGACAAAAATTTTTAGTAGTTTTGAGATTCCTTTGCCAACTCAATAAAGCTATTTACCTTTCCCTAAAAAGTACACATTGATGCATAATTCAACAGCATTATTATAATTGCAGTGAATTCATAGATCATAAAAGCCCTAAATCTGTAAGAAGTTACATGACTATTTCTTAATTCTGTGATTTAACGTCCTCCATGTTGGAAGGAATATGAGAGAAATTGGACAAAAAGTGTAAGATAATACTTATTACACATTATTTTGTCTGAGTGACAGTAAAATACAATCTCATTTGAAATTTAGTAATAAAAAATTAAGCCACCCCAGAAAGTAAAAAAATCAAAATAGCATTCAAAAAGTATTTTTTCATCAGTGGAACATGCTCTATAAAATAAAATAAATAATAATTAAAAAAAACATTAGAATAATTTACCTAACATTGTATGTGTATATATATATATATAATTATATATATAAACATTAAATATAACATTATTATATATTATATAAAATTATATATAATTCTATATATTACTACATTATATGTATCATTGTGTATATATATATATATATATATATATATATATATATATATATATATATATATAGTGTTAGGTAATATAATATATATATTGGTCTCTGACCCTGGTTCATGTCACAGAGCACCTAAAACCCTTGTAATTTCCAAAGTGTTAAGAGCACTAAGAGTATTGAGTTTATTTTTCAACATCTTTATTGGAGTATAATTGCTCTACAACTGTGCATTAGCTTCTGCTATATAACAAAGAGAATCAGCCATATGTATACATATATCCCCATATCCTCTCCCTCTTCATCTTCCACCCACCCTCCCTATCCCACCCCTCTAGGTGTTCACAAGGCACAGACCTGATCTCCCTGTGCTATGCAGCTGCTTCCCACCAGCCATCCATTTTACATTTGGTAGTGTATATATGTCCATGCCACTCTCTCACCTCATCCCAGCCCACCCCTCCCCCTCACTGTGTCCTCAAGTCTACTCTCCACGTCTGCATCTTTATTCCTGTCATGCCCTTAGGTTCTTCAGGACCTTTTTTTTTTTTTTTTAGATTCCATATATATGTGTTAGCATATGGTATTTGTTTTACTCTTTCTGACTTACTTTACTCTGTATGACAGACTCTATGCCCATCCACCTCACTACAAATAACTCAATTTCATTTCTTTTTATGGCTGACTAATATTCCATTGTATATATGTGTCACACCTGCCTTATCCATTCATCTGTCGATGGACACATAGGTTGCTTCCACGTCCTGGCTATTGTAAATAGAGCTGCAATGAACATTGTGATACATGACTCTTTTTGAATTATGGTTTTCTCAGAGTATATGCCTGGTAGTGGGATTGCTGGGTCATATGGTAGTTATATTTTTAGTTTTTAAAGGAACCTCCCTATGGTTCTCCATAGTGACTGTTCTCGCCAACAGTGCAAGAGGGTTCCCTTTTCTCCACACGCTCTCCAGCATTTGTTGTTTGTAGATATTTTGCTGATGGCCATTCTGACCAGTTTGAGGTGACACCTCATTGTAGTTTTGATTTGCATTTCTCTAATGATTAGTGATGTTGAGTTTGTGTTTGTTGGCAATCCGTACTACTTCTTTGGAGAAATTTCTATTTAGGTCTTCTGCCCATTTTTGGATTTGGTTGTTTGTTTTTTTGATATTGAGCTGCATGAGCTGCTTGTATATTTTGGAGATTAATCCTTTGTCAGTTGCTTCATTTGCAAACATTTTCTCCCATTCTGAAGGTTATCTTTTCATCTTGTTTATAGTTTCCTTTGAGGTGCAGAAACTTTCAAATTTCATTAGGTCCCATTTGTTTATTTTTGTTTTTATTTCCATTTCTCTTGGAGGTGGGTCAGAAAGGATCTTGCTGTGGTTTATGTCATATAGGTTGTTGTGCCAATGTTTTGCTCTAAGAGTTTTATAGTGTCTGGCCCTACATTTATGTATGTAATCCATTTTGAGTTTATTTTTGTGTATGGTGTTAGGAAGTGTTCTAATTTCATTCTTTTACATGTAGGTGTCCAGTTTTCCCACCACCACTTATCAAAGATGCTGTCTTTTCTCCATTGTATATTCTTGCCTCCTTTATCAAAGATAAGGTGACCATATGTGTGTGGGTTTATCTCTAGCCTTTCTATCCTGTTCCATTGATCTATATTTCTGTGTTTGTGCCATTACCATACTGTCTTGATTACTGTAGTTTTGTAGTATAGTCTGAAGTCATGGAGCCTGATTCCTCTAGCTTCATTTTTCTTTCTCAAGATTGCTTTGGCTATTGTGGATCTTTTTTGTTTCCATACAAATTGTGAATTTTTTTGTTCTAATTCTGTGAAAAATGTCATTGGTAGTTTTGTAGGTATTGCATTGAATCTGTGGACTGTTTTGTATAGCATAGTCATTTTCACAATGTTGATTCTTCCAATCCAAGAACATGGTATATCTCTCCATCTGTTTGTACCATCTTTGATTTTTCTCACCAGTGTCTTATAGTTTTCTGCGTACAGGTCTTTTGTCTCCTTAGGTAAGATTATTCCTAGGTATTTTATTGTTTTTGTTACAATGGTAAATGGGAGTGTGTCCCTCATTTCTCATTCAGATTTTTCATCATTAGTGTATAGGAATGCAAGAGATTTCTGTGCATTAATTTTATATCCTACTACTTTACCAAATTCATTGTTTAGCTCTTGTAGTTTTCTGGTAGCATCTTAGGATTCTTTATGTATAATATCATGTCATCTACAAACAGTGACAGGTTTAATTCTTCTTTTCTGATTTGGATTCCTTTTATTTCTTTTCTTCTCTGTTTGCTATGGCTAAGACTTCCAAAACTCTGTTGAATAATAGTGGTGAGAGTGGGCAGCCTTGTCTTGTTCTGATCTTAGTGGAGGTGCTTTCAGGTTATCACCATTGAGAACAATGTTGGCTGTGGGTTTTTCATATATGGCCTTTATTATGTTGAGGCAAGTTCCCTCTATGCCTACTTTCTGGAGGGTTTTTATCATAAATAAGTGTTGAATTTTGGCCAAAGTTTTTTCTGCATCTATTGAGATGATCACACAGTTTATCTCTTTCAGTTTGTTAATATGGTTTATCACACTGATTGATTTGGAGTATTGTTTTTATAATATTTGGTTTTGACCCTGGTTCCTTACACAGTGTTTCTAAATCCCTTGGGATTTCCTGGTGATGGCAGTGTCTTTTATTCTAATGAGATGACTTTCATTGGACTCCTGAATGGGAGCTAGTTACTAGAGAGACCAAGCCATAATTAGAAGCTTAGAATTGTCAGCCCCATCTTTCATTCTCCAGAGAGGAGAGAGGGAACTGAAAATGGAGTTAATGATCAAGCATGCCTATGCAATGAAGCTCCATAAAAATTTCAGAAGTATGGGGTTTAGAAAGCTTTCATGTTGGTGAATGCATGTTGGTGTTGGGGGACTGGCAGACCAGGAAATAACATGGAAGCTTCACACCCCTTCCCACGTAAACTGTCCTCTTCCATCTGGATGTTCATCTGTATCTTTATCATGTCCTTTGACAGTAAACTGGTAAACGGTAAGTAAACTCTTTTCCTGAGTTCTATAAGTCACTCTAGCAAATTAATTGAACCCAAGGAAGTGTTCATGGGAACCTCCAACTTATAGCTGATTGGTTAGAACAGGTGGCAACCTGGACTTGCAATTAGTGTCTGAAGTCTGGAAGAAGGAGTAGTCTTGTTGAACTGAGCCCTTAACCTGTGAGATTATGCTCTTCACACTCTCAGCATTAGCATCACTTGAGAACTTGTTGTATTACTAAGATGATAAATTATCAAGTAAGGCAACAGATGAGAAAAGCAAACTTTTAGAAATTAAGAGTTACATTTTAAATGAGTCAGCAACAATCTGAAGTTCAGATGTCTTAAAACACTTGTTTGGTAATAAACCAGAAGTATACATCTTTACACACGTTTCCAGACTGAATAGCAGAATAAGCTTGTGGTTCTTTCACAGAATTAGCTTCTTAATCCAGAATAATATCTGCTTTTCTGAAGCTTTAGGAGCAAAGAAATGATTTTTCACAAGTATCCAGAATAAGCACTGGAATTCACCTGGTTAACACTGACCAAAAAAGAGTAGACTGGAGAAGCTTAAAACTTAAAATATGAGAAAAGGAAACAGTGAAAAAGGTGTTTTAACAAGTAGAATACGGGAGAAAGGATGTTCTGCCTCAGCAGGGCATGCATGCCATTCAAATTCACCTGGGGAGAAAAGTGAAGTTCAGGGCTAAGGGTGTGGCCTTGGAGTCAGCCCGGTTTGGGACAAAGCCCCACCCAGCCACTTGCTAGCTGTGACTTTAAGGAAGCCATTTAACCCTTTCAACTTGTTTGCTAATGTGTCAGATAGGAGGAGGATATCTATTCCTCAGAGTGTTTATAACGTGTGTAGCGTGGCATTCGACATGTGAGCCCTCAGTACCAGTCAGTTCTGTTGTTTACTGTGTTTACGCTGATTCCCTGGAGCTTCAGGCTGTGTAGCTACTGCACTTCTCTTCCCTTCCCTTCACCCTGCATCATCCCCACCAGACTCAATTTACTCTGGTGGAACTTTGACTCTAATGGGTAAAAACTCAAAATTTCCCCATTTCCTCTCTCTTCCATCACAACTTTTCTGAGCAGCTTTTAATAAGCAACTCAAATCTGGCCCTCACTTTTCTATATGACTTTATTTTCCACCACTCCTCAGAGTGTTCTTTCCATGTCAGAAAGTATAATGGTCTTACTGTGACTTCCAACACTTCATTCTCACTTACTTCCTGCTGTGCAAACCTTGCCCATCCTTAAGGATCAGCGCCAGTTTCAGCCTCTTCAGACTATCTCGGTTACTGCCATCCTTAGCCACTTGACATTTCTTAGGCACCTCCATGTGCCTGACTATGTGTAAGGTACCAGGGAAGCTAAAATGGGACATGGTCCCCACCTGCTGGTGATTCACACAGCCTCATGTGGGAGACAGGCAGGTAAGTGAGAAAGAGCTTCAGGTGCTGTGAGGGTTACCCTTCCCCTGGTTTCTTATTTGGCATTCTCCCAAGGATTGAATTATACTTTGTTTTCTTTGAACTTTAGTGGCTGAGTCTCATATCCCCAATAAGCTGTAGGCATAGGACTGAGTACACAATGAGCACTTTTGAACATATGCTGGCTTGACCTTTAACCTTGAGGTGCACAGGTAAAAGGAAGCATGGTTGTTTGGCCTGTTGTAATAGGCCTTGTAAACTTCAAAAGATAAATTTAAAAAAAAAGTGATGATAATGTTAAGCTCCTGGACATCACCATAACCTCTTGTTGACTCACATGGTTTCTAGGCTTGTAGAATTTATGGAATGGTGCATTTTTTAGTTGGGAAGTTCTAAAATGAAAATAAAGACTTGTCCTTTGAATTGAATAAGTTAACTTTATGGAAAAGAAAAGAAACATAGAATTTTCAGGTCCACTCAATATCTATAGAATCAGAATCTGGGGTGGGGCCCAGAAATCTGTGTTTAACAATCTCTCCAGATGATTTTTGTACATGTTGGAACCTGAGAAGCCCTACCTTAGGTAAGAGCATCTAGACATATTGTTCTAAACAATTTATAGGCTGGCGACTCCAACATTTCATATCTTCAGCCCCATCTGCTCACTTGATGTCTTCAGTTTAGAACATTTAACTTCCTAGTTAAAATTATAATTAGGATGACCTACAGGCTCCTCAAAATTATCCTGTCCAAAATTAGTTTCTGGACTCTTCCCTCAGCCTCCCAATCAGCTACTCTCACAATGCTCCCAAGTCAAATTTGTTGGTCTTCTTCCCCCTCAGGCCAAACCTTTTGGATTGATTATTGATTCACTCTTTTTCTGATACCATACAGCAAATCTATCAGCCAGTCTTCTGAGAAATACTTTCAAAATATATCTTGCCATTTAAACCATTACCATACTCTCCAATCTGTGAAGGAATAAAAGCACTGGACAATTAAGGAGATGATTAATTAAGGCTAACAAAATAAGGGGAATGTTCATTAGTGAGGAATATATCAAAGAAAAGAAAGGAGCTTGGGATTGTACAGAGGTGGTTAACAAGGGAGCTTTTGTTCAGTGCTTTGGGAGTTATGAGAAAGGCTTATGTGGGGCAGGGTAATCCTTTGTGGTTATCTATTTCCAAAAACAAAAACAAATAGGACTTCTTAACTGTTACTACCTTTTAGGAGCACAAGTCTCAGATAAATTTTCAAATTTTCAAATCCATCATCATCTCTCTTTCAGGTTATTGCAGTAGTACAGATATTAACTCCATAATTTATTCTTTATCCTCACTTTATTTATTATATATATATATATATACACAGAAGCCAGAGTGATTGTTTGAAAACATAAGGAAACCATATTATTCTTCTCTTTACAATCCTCTAATGGCTTTCAAACTTCTCACCTACCCTAAAAGATTGCCTATTGCCAACCAGCCTTGACCTGACCTCCTAGTACTTTCTCCCTCAGTGATTATGCTTAACCATACAGAATTCTTCAGTTTTCTTTAAGGTCTCAAACACCTTACAATGAAGAATCTTTTCAAACACTTTACAATGAAGAATATCTTCCTTTTGTGTTTTATTTCCGGGAAAGTTTTAATCTACATAGCTGACCCACTTATTTTCTTAAGGTCTCTGCTCACATATCATCTTATTATATAGGTTGTCCTTAACCACCCTATAAATGAGCACCACTATATCCTCTACTCCCTGTACTGTCTATTTTCATATTCTCCTTTATACACCTTGTAGTACTTACATATATTATATAATAATATATTATATATAAATATATAATTGTATATTATATACAATATATAATAATATATATACTATACTATATTTATATTATATTTATATATTATATATACAATATACATAATATATTATGTATAATTTTAATATATTAATATATACTTATATATAATATATTTCATATTAATATACATACATTTTATATATTAAAATATACTAATATATTAATATGCAATATATGTTCATTAATATATATCATATATCATATAACATATTACATATGTTATATATAATGCATTAATATGTAATATTTAATACATATAATACAAATTATATATAATTTAATATAATGTATATGATATGTTATATGTACATTATATATAATGTATATATAATAAACATTATATACATTAAAATAAAAATTAAAATAAAATATATATATTTAATATTATATAAATAATTTTTATATATTCTACCTTAGTATTTGATATATAATGATAAATAAATATATATGAATATATAAAACACAAATAGGACTTCTTAACTGGTACTCTTTTTTTTTTTGGCAGTACGTGGGCCTCTCACTGCTGTGGCCTCTCCCGTTGCGGAGCACAGGCTCAGGACACACAGGCTCAGTGGCCATGGCTCACAGGCCCAGCTGCTCCACAGCCTGTGGGATCCTCCCGGACCGGGGCACGAACCCACATCCCTGCATCGGCAGGCGGACTCTCAACCACTGCACCACCAGGGAAGCGCTTAACTGCTACTTTTTAGGAGCACAGGTCACAGATAAAAGTCAACATTTTCAAATCCATCATCACCTCTCTATCAGGTTATAACTCTAGCATAGATATTGATATAATAAATATTATATAATATTATATTATTATAAGTATATTAATAATAATAGTGTAATAATATATTGTATAATGTTAATATTCTTATATTAACATTATATTATATATAATATGAAATAATATGTGTTATATATTTTAATATTTAATATTTACATAATATATATAAAGATATAATATAAAACATATCAAGGTATTTAACAATATTATTTTATATAATATAATATATAAATATATAATATATAGAACATATTCTATATATACTTTATATATTATATATGTAATATACATTATATAAAATAAAATATATAATATATATTAGAACATATAAGTTATACTGTATATACTATATATTATATTAATATTATTATATTATATTATATATATTATACAATATCTAATGTAACATAAAAAATATATATATGTATATATTATATTTGGGAGGAGGAGTTATCTATTTCTTGATCCCCTTCCTAATTTAACATCATTTCCTGAAGGCAGGAACCTTTGTTTTTTCATTACTTATCTCTAGAACATTGAATAATGCTTATCATATAGAAAAAGCTCAATAGTTATTCATTAAATAAATTAAATGAAGGAAGAATAGCTTATGTGAATTGACCAGTAAATTAGGTTAAGGCAGAAAAAAATCTATGATAATGTTAATCTTAGGAAAAAAGAAGTAGAAGTGGCAGGAAAAACTGAAAAGCAATTCTATGCTCACAACTATTTATATACAAATATATGGATTATATATGATAAAAAACATAATTGAAAACTAGAGTAGAAATAAAAATATAATTTAGCTTTAATCTAAACCTTTACTGTTAGCATTCCATATTCTGTGATTATTGATTTATATACAGCAAACATGAAAAGAGAAAATAGCTGAAGAGCAATAATGAGAAGAGTATAAAAAAATACACACAGACACACATGAAGAAGTTAAACATATTTCAGTGTCAATAATGGAACATATGTACACCTACTATATGCCAGTTTTTCCTTCAGAGAAATAAAAGTCTACTGGAAATGAGAATAAAAAGAATAATCAGAAAGTATGGAAATAGAAACAAAGAAAACAATAGCAATGATCAATAAAACTAAATGCTGGTTCTTTGAGAAGATAAACAAAATAGATAAACCTTTAGCCAGACTCATCAAGAAAAAGACAGAGAGGACTCAAATCAATAAAATTAGAAATGAAAAAGGAAAAGTTACAATCGACACCACAGAAATACAAAGCATCAGAAGAGACCCCTACAAACAACTCTCTGCCAATAAAATGGACAATCTGGAAGAAATGAATAAATTCTTAGAAAGGTATAACCTTCCAAGACTGAACCAGGAAGAAATAGAAAATATGAACAGACTAGTCACAAGTAATGAAATTGAAACAGTGATTAAAAGTTTTCCAACAAACAGAAGTCCAAGAACAGATGGCTTAATTGGTGAATTCATCAAAAATTTAGAGAAGAGCTAACACCCATCCTTCTCAAACTCTTCCAAGAAATTGTGGAGGAAGGAACACTCCCAAACTCCTTCTATGAGGCCACCATCACCCTGATACCAAAACCAGACAAAGATACTACAAAAAAAGAAAATTACAGACCAATATCACTGATGAATATAGATGCAAAAATCCTCAACAAAATACTAGCAAACAGAATCCAACAACACATTAAAAGGATCATACACCATAATCAAGAGGGATTTATCCCAGGGATGCAAGGATTCTTCAATATATGCAAATCAGTCAATGTGATGCACCATGTTAAAAAACTGAAGAATAAAAACCATATGATCATCTCAATAGATGCAGAAAAAACTTTTGACAAAATTCAACACCCATTTATGATAAAACTCTCCAGAATGTGGTCACAGAGGGAACCTACCTCAGCATAATAAGGCCATATATGACAAACCCACAGAAAACATTCTCAATTGTGAAAAACTGAAAGCATTTCCTCTCAGATCAGGAATAAGGCAAGGATGTCCACTCTTGCCACTATTGTTCAACATAGTTGTGGAAGTCCTAACTGCAACAATCAGAGAAGAAAAATAAATAAAAGAATCCAAATTGGAAAAGAAGAACCAAAACTGTCACTGTTTGTAGATGACATGATACTATACATAGAAAATCCTAAAGATACCACCAGAAAACTACTAGAGCTAATCAATGAATTTGATAAAGTTGCAGGATACAAAATTAATACACAGAAATCTCTTGCATACCAATACACTAACAACAAAAGATCAGAAAGAGAAATTAAGGAAATAATTCCATTCACCATTGTAACAAAAAGAATAAAATGCCTAGGAATAAACCTACCTAAGGAGGTAAAAGATCTGTACTCTGAAAATTATAAGAGACTGATGAAAGAAATCAAAGATGACACAAACAGATGGAGAGATATACCATGTTCTTGGATTGGAAGAATCAATATTGTGAAAATGACTATATTACCTAAAGCAATCTACAGATTCAATGCAATCCCTATCAAATTACCAGTGACTTTTTTTTACAGAAATTGAATAAAAAATCTTAAAATTTGTATAGAGACACAAAAGACCCTAAATAGCAAAAGCAGTCTTGAGAGAAAAAAACAGAACTGTAGGAATCAAATTAACTGACTTCAGACTATACTACAAAGCTACAGTAATCAAGACAACATGGTACTGGCACAAAAACAGAAATATAGATCAATGGAACAGGATAGAAAGCCCAGAGATAAACCCACACACATATGGTCAACTAACCTATGGCAAAGGAGGCAAGAATATACAATGGAGAAAAGACAGTCTCTTCAATAAGTGGTGCTGGGAAAACTGGAAAGCTACATGTAAAAGTATGAAATTAGAACACTCATTAACACCATACACAAAAATAAACCCAAAATGGATTACAGACCTAAATGTAAGACTGGACACTACAAAACTCTTAGAGGAAAATATAGAAAGAACACTCTTTGACATAAATCACAGCAAGATGTTCTTTGACCCACCTCCTAGAGAAGTGGAAATAAGAACAAAAATAAACAAATGTGACCTAATGAAACTTAAAACTTTTACACAGCAAAGGAAACCATAAACAAGATGAAAAGATGATGGGAGAAAATGAAAACAAAGCAACTGACAAAGGACTAATCTCCAAAATATACAAGCAGCTCATGCAGCTCAATATCAAAAAAACAAATACCCCAATCTAAAAACGGGCAGAAGACCTAAACAGCCGTTTCTCCAAAGAAGACACACAGATGGCCAAAAACACACAAAAAGCTGCTCAACATCACTAATTATTAGAAAAATGCAAATCTAACCTACAATG
The DNA here is from genome assembly GCF_937001465.1 of Orcinus orca. Taxonomy (NCBI): domain Eukaryota; kingdom Metazoa; phylum Chordata; class Mammalia; order Artiodactyla; family Delphinidae; genus Orcinus; species Orcinus orca. The sequence goes on along the minus strand of NC_064576.1, from coordinate 40,959,416 downwards.
AGGTACCACGTCACACCAGTTAGAATGGGCATCATGAGAAAATCTGCAAACAACAAATGCTGGACAGGGTGTGGAGAAAAGTTAACCCTCTTGCACTGTTGGTGGGAATGTAAATTAATACAGCCACTATGGAGAACCGTATGGAGGTTCCTTAAAAATCTGCAAATAGAATTACCATGTGACCCAGCAATCCCACTACTGGACATATACCCAGAGGAAACCATAATTCAAGAAGTCGCATGCACCCCAATGTTCATTGCAGCACAATTTACAATAGCCAGCTCATGGAAGCCACCTAAATGCCCATCAACAGATGAATGGATAAAGAAGATGTGGTACATATACACAATGGAATATTACTCAGCCATAGAGAGGAACGAAATTGGGTCATCTGTAGAGACATGGATGGATCTAGAGACTGTCATACAGAGTGAAGTAAGTCAGAAAGAGAAAAACAAATATCATATATTAATGCATATAGGTGGAACCTCGAAAAATGGCACAGATGAACTGGTTTGCAGAGAAGAAATAGAGACACAAATGTAGAGAAAAAATGTATGGACACCAAGGGGGAAAGTGGCAGTGGGGTTGGTGGTGGTGGGATGAATTGGGCGATTGGGATTGACATATATACACTAATATGTATAAAATTGCTAACTAGTAAGCACCTGCTGTATAAAAAGTAAATAAAGTAAAATTCAAAATTTCAAAAAAAAATTATGAAAAGTAACTATCCTAAGTGCCATTTGAAATTCATGATATATAAAGACATGTAACCAAAGAGCCCAGCTTTATTAGATTACTTTTAAGTTTCCAAGCTGAAATAAATTACATATCAAAGCACTCAAAGTGTATATCTGTTTCTAATGTCTTTCATGGCAGAGATTATTAAATTTTTAAAAATTTTAGGTAAATATAATAGTTTTCAATCATATTTGAGGAAGCATAGAGAATAAAAGGTTTGTTGAAAGATTGGCAAATTCTGAACTGCACTTTAAATAGAAGGATTATCAACTTTTAGAAACAAAAATATTACTGGCAATGAACATATTTTTTACTGAGAATAACATTTGCAATAATCCATTTTTTCTTTGTAGTTATTAGACTGATAGCCTGGGGACCCCTGCTGTACACACACACACAGACACACAAACATACACACACACTCACACACTTATTCATTATAATTAACCCCTGTACTCTGAATAACCTAGAAAAGTGAGAAGGAATCTTACCTCTTCACTAGACAAAATTATAGAAACTTGAGTCATGCCAAGGATAAAACAAATACATAATATTCTATCAAGGTAATGGATGGATTCTGTACCTAAAGAGTATTGATTTAATATCAGATTGATTAAGTCTTAGAACATATACCACTGGATTTTATATTTATCAATTTTCTACTTTATACATTAAAAATCAATGTCACTTATAGCTTTAAACAAACAAAAATGTAGCTAAAATAATATACAATATACACTTAAGCAGCATGCTGATGACATAAAATGAACAAATACTTGCCATTGTGATAAGGTAGATTCAAGTTTTAAAATTATATCAGTCTGAGACAAATGACATAATTTTATCTTCTGGTTTTATTGAGATATAATTGACATACTGCACTGTATAATTTTAAGGTGTAGAGCATAATGCTTTGATTTATATACAAAATAAAATTATTACCACATTAAATTTACTAAACAGTCATCATCTCATATTGTACAAAATTAAAGAAATAGAAAAAAATATGTGATGAGAATTCTTAGGATTTACCCTATTAACTACTTTCATAGATAATATAGAGCAGTGTTTGTTATATTCATCATGTTGTACATTACATTCCTAGGACTTATAACTGGACATTTGTACATTTTGACTATCTTCATCCAGTTCTCTCTCCTCTCACCCCCAATTTGTTAATGTGGTGTATCACATTGATTGATTTGTGGATATTGAACCATATTTTCATCTTTGAATAAATCCCACTTTATCATGTTATATGATATCTTTAATGACTCATTGAATTCAGTTTGCTTATACTTTGTTGAGGATTTTTGCATGTTTGTTCATCAGTAACCCTGGCCTGTAATTTTCCTTTTTGTGTTGTATCTTTTCCTACTTCTAGTATGAGGGTCATGCTGACTGTGTAGAATGAGTTTGGAAACATTCCTTACTCTGTAGTTATTTGGAATAGTCTGAGAAATATAGGTGTTAACTCTTCTTTAAATATTTGGTAGAACTCACCTGTGAAGTCATCTGATTCTGGACTCTTGTTTCTTGTGAATTTGTTTTTATTACTGATTCAATTTTTTTACTGGTAATTTGTATGTTCATATTTTTTATTCTTCCTGACTCAATCTGTAAGATTATATGTTTCTAAGAATCTGTCCAATTCTTCTAGATTGTCCATTTTATTGGCATATAATTGTTTTAGGCAATCTCTTATTATCCTTTATATTACTGTGGTGTCAACTGTAAATTTTTTCATGTCTGATTTTATTTATTTGGAACTTCTCTCTCTCTCTTCTTTTTTTGATGCATACTACTAAATGTTTGTCAATTTTGGTATCTCTTAAAAAAACAGCTCTTTGTTTCATTGATTTTTTAAATTAGTTTTTGGTCTCTCTTAAATTTATTTCTGTTGTGATGTTCATTATTTATTTTCTTCTACTAACATTGGGTTTTGTTTGCTCTTCCTTTTCTATATCCTTTAGGTGTAAGGTTGGTTGTTTATTTGAGATTTTTCTTATTTCCTCAGGTAGGCTTGTATTGCTATAAACTTCCCTCTTAGAACTGCTTTGCCTCCCTTCCATAGATTATTGGGTTACTGTGTATTTGATTTTACAGTGTCCCATTTGTTTTTTAGTAGCACGTTGTTTAGCCCCCATGTGTTTGTATTTTTTGCAATTATTTTCTTGTATTTGATTTCTAGTCTCATACTATTGTGGTTCAGAATGATGCTTGATATGTTTTCAGTATTATTAAATTTACCAAGACTTGTTTCGTAGCCTAGCATGTGATCTATCCTGGAGAATGTTCCATGTGCACTTGAAAAGGAATGTGTATTCTTCTGCTTTTGGTCGAAATGTTCTGTATATGTCTATTAAGTCCATCCTATCTAAAATGTTGTTTAAAGCCTGTGTTTCCTTATGGATTTTTCATCTTGGTGATCTGTTCAGTGATGTAAGTGGGGTATGTGATATCACTTTTTATATACATAATATAAATTATGGTTTAGAACTATTTATTTTCTACAGTTCTGATGCAAAAATCCAGCATGTTTTAAGACACTACTAGATGAATAGTAGCTAAAGCTTCAAGGTATCTTCATTTTCTTTTTGACTCTTTCCAATCTCCTGTGACATATAGCATAATATTTTATACAGAACAGGTATTCTGTAATATTAATGGTACTTAATTTAAGACAAATATTACATTAAAAGATTTATATCACCCAGATAAAAACAACATAAGTGTCTGCTAATGTCCAAGATAGGTAAGCACTAGCATGCTAAATTTAATAATGATGATATTAAAGTGTATGCAAAAAATGACTGAACATTGTGGAACTTTTGAAAACTATGTATTTTGAAAAATCATAGAAATATATTTTGTGGAAGGATTGGTATAAATATTCAAAAAAATAACTTGTCATATGGGAGATCAGATTTATTCCATTTACTTTCAAATGGCAAAATTAGAGTCATGTCTAACTTCAGACCATTAGAGTGACCCTAAACAGATTGTCTGCTCTTTATGGAGGAAGTGTCACATCAGTGAGAAAATTCAAAAGTAGACACAATTATTTTCTGTCATTGTGGAGAAGCTATTTTATAAGGTTGGAGACTGTGCTAGGTAACATGCAAAATTAATTTTAGTTCTATTATCTTATAATTATATTATTCTAAATTCTAAATTGTTAAGAAATGGGAGTACTAAGACACTGAGGAGAGAGACTCTTGAAGTTGTTTTCATCTTAGCAACTTCTACAGTGTATCATTTTTAATCTTGGTATTTTCACCTCTAACATAATTAACCCTGCTATTCTAATTCTACCACTTATCTTTTATTTCCTTTACAGCACTGAGGAACCTAGAAAAGTGGAAAGGGATATCTTTACTCATGTTCTTGGGAAAAGATTATAGAAGTTTGAATCATGTCAGTGATATAATAAGAAAAATTTTAGTAATAATATATGTGTAGCACATTTTAAATTTTGAAATGCTTTCACTTAAAAAAAAACATATATTGCAGTGTTAATACTGCTTTGCAGATTACTAACTTCACATATTAATTGTTCCTGGATTCATTTTTTACTTTTTTTTTCTTTGCATAATGAACTATAATATATGCTCTCAGAGGGGCTAAAATCCTCCCATACTTTCTTTGATGGGAATAGATGACAAAAACTGCTAATTTGCTTTGAAGTTAATTTTTGTTTCACCCCTAGGTTCTAAAGCAAACTGCTAAGATATTTTGAAGATTTTCCAGGTTATGCTTTGAATATTTTACAAAGTAACAATTGAAAGTTCAAAATTAAAACATTATAGGAAGGAAAAGATCAGCAGTTTGACTTCAGTGAAACTGCTTAATATCACAATTGGCGGTTTTAAAGATTTTTAATATAATTATTAATCTTTGCAAACAATAATGATTTCAAGATTACCTACCCTCTACTACAGGAAATATATTTATGTAGTAACTAAGTTCCTAGAATTGTTTATTTCTAGTATAGTAGTCATTTGTTATTTACTCAACTACTTTTTAGTGTCTGCTTTATCATTGTAATTGCTTTGGCATTGGGGGTAAAATTATGAAAAATATGTTGGAATAATAGAGCATGAAAAGATCCAAATGCAAAAGAAAGAATCGGACTTTTATAAAACCAGTTTGATTGGGACATGAAATATGGTTTGGAAGTAGGAGTTGGAAATGAGACTGGTGGGATAAGCAGGGTAACATTATGAGAAATATAGCAGGCTATAGGTTAGATATAAAAGAGTTTTAATCAGCAATGTAAAATGATTTTCATGTTAGGAAGATCACTGTATAAAATAAATCAAAATTGGAAACGTGCATTGCTATGAAATAAAGAGTTTGATTATCTCAGCTCTATGAAGGAGAAAGTATAGAGAGGTGAGGGAAAAATACATTGATGGGGGGAGTGGTCAACACTGAAAGCAGAGAAAGATTAAGAGGCTAGAGTGGAAATACCAGAGTAAAGGTGATGCATCCTGCGTCAGGGAATTGAGAGAGGTAGTGGAGATAAGCAAATAATTTAGAACAGCACAATTCAATAGAAATATGTTGCAAAGTTTACATAATTTCACATTTTCTTGTGGCTACATTGGAAAAGGAAACAAGTAAAATTAATTTTAATAATAATAACATTATATTTAATCTAAAATATGATCTTTTCACAAGTTATAAATACAAAACAATTCTCAAGAATATTTTATATATATTTTTGTTACTAAGTATTCAAAACACATCTCAATTTAGACACTAAATATTTATCAGAAATACTATATCAATACATAGATTTCATAAAACTTATAGTTAAAAAACATATTCACATATCCTAGCTCTTCAAAACATACTTAAAATTTTCTAATAAATGAAATGAGTATTGTGATATTGTGATTTATAGTAAGAAATATGTATTCAGTATTTGTCCCCGTTTCTGGCATAGAGATTCAATAATGCTTGACATTTCCTAACTGAAAATTAGAGCATGATAAAAGTGTCTCTTGTTATGCTAATGAGGTAAATTTTGGATCACAGCTAAGGTAGATGGCTGGTATCCTGGAGAACTAACCATGTGATTAGATGCTTGGAACTTTCAGTCTCACCTCCCTGACCTCCATGGAGAGGAGAGGGGCTGTAGGTTGAATTGAAAGCCAATGGCCAATGGTGTAATGAATCAGGCTTATGTAATGAAGCCTCCACAAAACCCTAAAATAATGGGGTTCTGAGAGCTTCCGTGTTGGTGAACACATGGAGAGTCAGGAGAATAGCAGTCTAAGAGAGGATGGATGCTCCACACCCCTTCCCCATACCGTGTCTGTTCATACTGTGCTCTTTTCATCTGGCTGTAAATGAGTTATATCCTTTTATAATAAACTGGTAATCTAGTAAGTAAATGTTTTTCTGATCTCTGTAAGCTGTTCTAGCAAATTACTCAAATCCCAGGAGGAGGTCCAGGGAACCTTCATTCTATAGCTCATAGGTCAGAAGCACAAGTGACAATCTGGACTTGTTACTGGCATCTGAATTGGGGTAGGGGAAGTTGGGGGTGGTGAAGGTAAGTCTTGTAAGAATGAGCCCTTGACCTGTGGGATCTGATGTGGTCTCCAGATAGTGTCAGAATTGAGTTGAATTGTTGGACAGAGTTAAAAAACAAAATTGAGTAAATTTTAAAGATCTTTTTGGTTTTATTCAATGATCCATGAATCAAGAAACATCAAATGTAGCAGATACAAAGGTACTCTGAGGAGCTGTACAAAGTGAAAGACTTTTATAAGCAGAAGGGAGTGGGAACAAGGGAGTATATGAAAAACAAGAAAGCAAGTTTGTTATTGCAAGGTTCTTTGCTTTAGGGCATAGGAGGGATCTATCAGTCAGGTTACTGAACTAGTGGTGATCAGGAAATTCCTGATTGATTGGTTTATGATTCTATTACTGGGAGAGCTGAAACTACATTGTTTTGGTTTGATGATGTGGGGCTTAGCATAAGCAACTGCATTTTGGGTCTTTGTCTTGTTTTTAACAACACCTAACTGCTGTAGGGAAAATTGCTAGTGGTATGGGGAAAACCCTCCTGACACGATGAAATTGAGTGACCAGAACTTTTAAGCATCCATTTAAACATTTAAATTTAAATGAAGAAAAAATATATAAAATTTAAAATTCAGTTCTTTAGTTTGCTTTGGCCTCATTTCAGGTGTCAATAGACACAAGCAACTTTTGGCTCTCATATAGTATATTGAAAATTTAGAAGATATATAGAAAGAAAAACTGGGAACACTTGTTGTAGAATTGTATTTCATAGAAAGGGAAATAGCATGGGGAAGTGTGTTCTAGATAGGGCACTTTAGGATGGTAGAATCTTTCAGTAAAGTAGGGAATGCAGCCGGAGGAGCATTTGGGTGAGGTCAAGTGAGACCAGAATTCTATTAAATTAAATATTGAACATCAATTGTGAACCAGGTTTTTCAGTAAGTTTTTAAAAAAAATTTTTATCAGTATAATTGATTTACAATTTTGTGTTCATTTCAGGTATACAGCAAAATGATTCAGTTATACATATACATATATTCATTCTTTTTCAGATTATTTTCTCATATAGGTTAACATAGTAAATATTTTAATTTCATCTCAAATTAATAGTAGAGTGCACCCAAATTTTCTAGCACATGTCTGAAAATTTGGAATCAATAAAATGTTGTTTAACAAATAAAATAATATAGTTGCCACTGCATTGCTCCATTCTAAGACTAACAACTTCCATGCAGTACTATATTTAAAAATGTGAAATTGGTGATTTTTCCTTTTGTTGGCTTCCCAACTGCCTAATCATTCTTTCTACTCCTCATTCTAGAATATTTTCTTTCAGTTTTTTTCCAGAGTTTTATTTCATTAGAATAATAGTTTGTGATTCTAAATACTCAAGGGAATTTAGAAGATTAAAGAATCGTAGTGCTGTTATAGATATGTTGTATCTTTCATGAATAATTTATGAGAATCCACCTACTTTTTAGGATAGACTTAACAAAATAAACATACTACCAAATCAGTCATCTTAATTTGTAGGAAGATAAAAGTATCTTAAGAAGTTCATGAATCAACTTTTATGAGGGCTTTAGATTTCATTAGTTGCAATCACTTTTAATCAATAAAATAAAAAAAACAAAGGTAATTAACATTCACTGATGATTGTATATGCAGACACTTAAAAAGTTTATAATAGTAAATCCTTGCAACAAATGTATATATTATGACTCCCATTTCCAGCTAAAGAAAGTGAGGCTTAGCTTAAGAGATAGAACCCAGGTCTACATGACATCAAAGTTCATTTAGGGTTTTTTTTTTTTTTTTTTTTTTTGCTTGTTGTTTGGTTGGTTGGGTTTCCCCAATAAGCTTTTTATTTTAGAATAGTTTTAGATTTGAAGAAAATTTTCAAAGATAACGCATTTCCATACACATTAGTATACATACTATTTTATATTAGTACAGTATATTTGTCACAATTAATGAACCAATATTGATACATTATTATTAACTAAAGTCCATAGTTTATTAAGATTTTCTTAGTTTTTACCTAATGCCCATTATCCATTTCAGGATTCCATCCAGGTTATTGTATTATATTTAATCATTGTTAAAGAAAAACCAGAGCTGGGCAGTAGTTAAATGGCCAAAACAGGTTTTATTCAGGAACTATTGCCATAGGAGAAAAAGAGACCCCAGTATAGAATTAGACTCCGTTCTAAATGCAGCATGTCAAGTGGGCATTTATAGCCAAGGAGCTAAGTAGGAGTTAGTGGATGAAAGATTCTTAAGAGGAAACATCAAGGAGAAGACGGATTCTGGTTAAACAGACCTTACAAAATTTTTGCTAAGGGAAGGCCAGGGTAATCAGATATCACCGTGATGGTTGGTAGAAGATGAGGAATTTGATCAGCTATTGAAGGTGGGGATTCCTTCTAGCTGACTCAAGATTATTTTTCTAACTGAGAGATGGAGGTCCAACAAGGATGGACACCAAGGTTGAGGCTTACAGGGCTTGGAGAAGCCTGACTAGAGTTAGATCAAGGAGAGTGTCTTATTATCATGTTTCCTTAGCCTGCTCTTGGCTAACAGTTTCTCAGGCTTTCCTAGTTTTTGATGACCTTGACAGTTTTAAGAAATACTGATCAGGCTCTTTATAAAATATCCCTAAATTTAGGTTTCTCTGATGTGTTCCTCATGATTAGATCAGGGTTATGTGTTTTTGTAAAATGTCATTTTCATCACAACATATCAAGTATGCACACTATCAACATGACATCACTATCAATGTTGAGCATAATCACTTGGCTTAGGTAGGGTTGGTGAGATTTCTCCACTGTAAAGTTGCTTTTCTTGTCCTTTCCATATTGTAATCTTTGAAAGGAAGTCACTATGCACAGGCCACAATTCAGTAGTTGGAGCTCTACCTCCTTAAGGTGGAGTAACTCCACAAATTATGTGACCTTGTTCTGCATGGGAGATTTCTCTATTCCCTTTATCTACTCAATCATTTAATTATCATGAGTATAGTCTCATGGATGTTAATTCATAGTTTGGCTTATAATCCATTACTACTTTAGGTTTTTGCTCAAATTCTTCCAGTTTTGACCACTGGGAGCTCTTTTAGTTGATTCCAGTGTTCCTTTGACAGACTCACATTATAGTGTGTTTGTGTGTGTGCGTTTGTGTGTGTGTGTGTGTGTTTAGGACTTCCTTACTTACTGGTGCAATAAGCCACTCCAAGTTCTTCTTGTATATTTCTTGCCCCACACCTAGAATCACCCATTTCTCTGAGGAGCTGTGGCTTCTGTCATTCTCCTGTCATTGGAGAATGCTGTTTAAAAAGACACATCTAGGTTCTAGGTGCGCTTATTACTACCACTAGGCCCTCTAAGCCGACAGAGCAAGGGAATATATATGTGTGTACTGACCAGTGTATATACACATATTTATAAATATTTCTACATGGAATAAAAATTTGTGGGTATGTTAGGATAAACATGAGTTCATATTCATGCGTCTAACTCTATTCCAACTCATGGATAATTCCAGCCTGTTCTCTTTACTTATTTCCCACTCTTACAGTGATAAATCCACTCCCACCATCTGTCATTCATTTACTTATTTTTTCAACTCCAGTGCACAGTCGACCCTTGAACAACATGGATGGTGGGGGCACTCCCTCCATGCAGTTGAAAATTTGAGTATAATTATATAGTCGGCCCTCTTTATCCATGGTTCTTCATCCACAGATTGTGTAGTACTGTACTATATATTTATTTTAAAAATCTACATATAAGTGCACTTGCGCAGTTCAAATCCCAATTTTGTTCAGGAGTCAACTGTACTTGTATAGTATTTTCAGAACTGTTAAGCTGTATCCCCACAGGACAAAGGTTTATCAATTTCCAAAATTATTTTGACCATTCTAACAGATGTGTACTGGTATCTCACTGTTGTTTTAACTTGCATTTCCCTGTTGACATATGATGTGAAGCATCTTTTCATATGTTTATTAGTCATCTATGTATCTTCCTTGGTGAGGTTTCTGTTAATATCTCTGGCCCATTTTTTAATCCAATATTTTGTTTGCTTATTGTTGAATTGTAAGTGTTCTTGGCATATTTTGGATAACAGTCCTTTATCAAATATGTCTTCTGCAAATATGCTCTCCTAGCCTGTGCTCTGTGTTTTCTTTCTCTTTATATTGTCTTTTACAGAGCAGAAGTTTTTAATTTTAACAAAGTCCAACTTATCCATCATTTCTTTCATAGACTGTGTCCTTGCTGTTTATCTAAAAAATGATTGCAATACACAAGGTCATCTGGGTATTTCCCTGTGTTACCTTCTACAAGTTTTAAAATTTTGTACTTCACATTTAGGTCATGATCTGTTTTGAGTTACTTTTTATGAAGGGTATAAAGTTTGTGTCCAGATTCATTTTTTTGCATATAGATGTCCAGTTGTTCTACTTTACTCTTCTTGCATGCATGGTTTCTATTAAATGGTCACTGTAATTCTTAACCTTTTTCCTTTATAGGTATTTTCACTTCTGGCTTTTTCAAGATTTCTTTGTGTATATTTGCTTTTCTGCAGTTTTAATATAATATAGCTGTTCTTTTTCTTATTGCTGTTTTTTTCTGGGGTATTTTGTATAGATATTTACCCTGCTTTGTGTTTCCTGAGCTCCCAGTGTCTGTGGTTCTTTGTCTGTTATTAATTTTGGAAAGTTCTCTGATATTGTTACTTAAATCATTTCTTCTGCTTTTTTTCTATTTCTTCTACTTCTGGCATTCCAATTATTCATGTTACACTTTTTGAATTTGTCCTATAGTTCTTGTATGTTCTATTTTTGTTTTCAGTTTTAAATATTTTTTCTCTTTGAGTTTCAGGTTAGGAAGTTTTTCCTGGTCTATTTTTCAGCTCACTGAATTTTTCTTGGCTGTATTCTTTACAACTGTTTCTCCAGTGATATATCTCCCACACCCTGCCCTGAACTCCCACTTCTTTCCTTGTCTGTGGCCTTCCCAATCTATTTCCTTAAAGCCATGTCCTCAGCTGAGTTTTTTTTATTTTTTATTTTTATTTTATTTTTTTGCCCTTAAATGGGACAGCTAGGATAGAGGGGGCTGGATGGGAGAGGAAATGCACTTACATACCCCCAGTTAGGGTAAGGGTGTCACAAAATATTTTCCACTGAAGAGTACAGCTCTTTATAGAGAAGGCTCTGAGTATATTTCACCATGATTACACTTCCCCTTCTCCTGCCAGAGCAATGAGGGGAAATTTATATCAATTTTTCTCTACTGAAACCTGATGGGACTCCAGGAGGAATCCATGAAAGTTTGGGGTTCCTACTAAGATTACATTACCCAATGGATTTCTAAATCTTATGCTGCCTAAACTTAGCCTCTAGCCTCATAAAAATTACCTTTTATGTGTTTCTACCAGTTGATGTCCCCAGTGGCTTCTGCTCCAGGTAAACAGATCTTGGCTGCATCTCTCCAGATTTCAGAGTAGACATTTGTCCTATGACCTCAGTTCTCTGATGAGTCTAAAATAAGTCATTTTTTTTTCAGTTTGTCCAGAGTTTTCTTGTTGTAATTACAGTAGTAACACATTCTAGACTCTTGACATGTTGGAGCTGAAACTAGTAATCCAGTTTGTTCAGTTTTTACTTGCCCTCAGTTTAATTCAGCAGTTTCCTGAGGTTGCTCCCCTTAACATTGTCATTTAGAGTTTCATCCAGCTGTAGGCTTCATATTTTCATATACATTTTCTGTTCAGTGCTTTTACTTTCTCTATAATATTTCTCTCAAAATTCCATATCTATTTCCAAAACGTGCAGTCTCCAGAGCTTAGTATCCAATTTCCTTTTATTTTAACCAAGATATGCTGAGAAATCTGACCTTATTCCCAAATTTCTGTTGAAATTTCTTATTTTTTTCTACTTCATATCTCACTGTGTAGAAATGTAATCTTACCACTAACTTAAGCAAATACCTAATTTTTATCAAGTTATCATTTATTAAAGCTAAACTCAATTGGTTCAATAAGTTTACAATCATAAATACACATGTATTTGTTTATATATGTACACATAGATATGACTTTCAAGCAATATAGTGAATATAAGTATTCAAATTTTATTTTTGGTTACACAAATTCTAGTCTCTATACTCTAGAAAATATAAACAGAAATTTATTATGAATTTGCATACATTAGCTAAAAGAGAAGGGGAAATATTTTCTCTTTCAGTGTCTTGAAGATTAATATGACTATTTACGTCAATTCCCTACCTATAATTTAAGAAATATCTTGTAGTCTTATAGTATCTAAAAGGCATTGTTTGTTACCTACTTAATTTTTTATATAAAATCGTTTAGGATGAATTTTGCTGACCTTAATCCATGAACAGATATAAGCACAATGGCTAATAATTTGCTGCATCTTCGTATTCTACATTCTTCAAATAACTTCCTACATATCGTTAATGTTGGCGACTTCTGTGCCAGTGAGAGATGCTTCCTACCCCTCCTCTCACTAAATATGGTTGTATACTATGTGGGAGTAAGTCACAATTTCAATTTCACAGTTTATGTAAAACACCCTGTGTAGAGAGCTGACTTCACTGACGTATTTATTCTAATTCCTTCTTAGTTTGGACATCTCAAGCAGCTGCCCAACTGACTTGCCTTGCTCTCAGTCAAAGTTCAACAAATCTATCTGGAATGCAAATTAATGAGCTCATCAGAATTAAAGCTCTTCATGAGAAAAATTAGAGCACAATTATTTCTTTCTTTTAATCATTGAGGAAAATTTACATTTTATTTTATACTATTTCAGTGTTTCAGATGTATGCAGTTGATGTGTTTCACTGATGATATACACTGGTTTTAAAATGTGTGGCCTCTCAGTTGTACAGAGGGAGCATTATTTTTCTACCTCCAATTTAAAAATAACTAAAAAAAAATTTGCCCTCAAATCGCTATTTGAATTTCAAATTTTAAAATAAATTTATACCGCTATTTTTAATGTATTGATTTACTTTCATAAAAGCCGTTATATGACAACAAATGACTAAACACAAGTAGGCATCAATACAGTTTCTTAAATAGCCCACATTCTACTAACTTTAAACTTACTTTGGTAAAATCAAAAGCACAAGACCTGCTTTCACTTTCAGTAAAAGAGTATTATCTATTTAAGTACATAGGCATCATTAAAATTAAGCAACAGATGGGCAGCCTATGGAAACATTTTGAGCTCTGGAACCCAGTAAGTCACCCTAGTGCTAGGTTATTGGCAGCGCAATCATGTCAAGAAAGTTAAATCCAACTTGCAGTTAAGCACCGAATGGCTGTTTATTTATAGTTTTACCTGCTTGCGCTGCTGCAACTAATAGGAAGGGTAGAAATCCTGCTTCTTTCATTAGAAACCATGAAAAATCAATTTGCATTTTAATATTGAAAAGTTTGCGTTGCATAATTTAGAATTTAAATGCAAACAATAAATGAATGTTCTGGATAAAGAAGACTAGTATTATTTTCTGACAAAATACTGAAAGAAAGGGCTTGAAATATTATGTGTCCAAATGCCTCATTGTTACAGAAGAGAGAACAGAGCAATAGAGATTAATAATGACTGCCCCAGATTCATTCAATTAGATATAAGCAGAATCTGATACCAAGGTGTCCTGAATCCTTATATATTTTTCCCACTATATCTCATCACCTCCTCATATTAAGCTACATTTTAAGTCAAATCTACCTTGAAATCAGAATAAATTAAAAATTGTCAACTGTTTAAAATTTATATTATTTCCAAATGCAAATCTAGAGAATTATTCTGGAGGTCATTTTTTTTTCATTTCTCTTCTACAAATAATAAAAGATTATTAACGCCTTTTGATTTTTCCTTTGATATTAAGCATTTTTTTAATGAATGAGTAGTTACAATAAAAATTACATATGCACAGTTATGCACAGTGTCAAGTGGTTGACTGAAATTTCAAAATTTTTAAGGCAAGACAAATAAAAGGTTGTTGCTTATTACCCTTAAAATAGCTTAAACAATCTGACCTACTGAGACTGTCCAAACTAGTTGGGCAATGGTTGAGGAAAAAAAAAATGCACAGAATTTGAAATGATAATGTTGAATGCAACCTCACTTATTTAGTCTTCTTTAACTGTGCTTACTTAGCATATCCCTAGTTATAATCTTTCAAGTGATACCAAAGGACCATCAACAAAAATCAGTAGAGGATCAACTTTTTTACAAAAAAATAGAGATAGAATCTGGGTCTGTAGATTGCCATACTAGCTGATTTTTTTTTAATTGGTCATTTTGTAACTTTTTCTTTATAGGATTAACAGACAATCCAACTGATAATTATTTCTTCAGTCAATCATCTGAATCTTTCAAAAACATTGTGTAAGGCTTCCCTGGTGGCGCAGTGGTTGAGAGCCCACCTGCCGGTTCAGGGGACACAGGTTCGTGCCCCGGTCCGGGAAGATCCCACATGCCACGGAACAGCTAGGCCCGTGAGCCATGGCCGCTGAGCCTGCGCGTCCGGAGCCTGTGCTCCACAGTGGGAGAGGCCACAACAGTGAGAGGCCCGCGTACCGCAAAAAAAAACCCAAAAAACAACAACAACAAAACATTGTGTAGTGCAAAGGGAGATAGATTTTCTCATCATTTCCTACTCCCACTTTCAGGCACAAACCTCACACTTAACCTGTGCTTCATCAATATTAGAAAGATGCCTTAATACCTGATATAGAGACCGGTGTTATAGTCCTTACCCTGACAATCACAGTCTATGTGATTGAATTATGTAGTTTATTTGAATTTCAGATTTATTAACTCTAAACTAATCTCCCAAATATACTTAAAGTCTAATGCTTTAATATTCTATCAGCTTTCATTTCAATTTGTACTCATGAGGAAATTATTCTATTCATCACCAAAACTACATGCCACTTGCAGTATGACGTTTCTAAAATGTGTGGTCAAGATTTTGTCTTTGATTAATGAAACTATCAAATATTGACATTATTTATGAAAATGAAAGGACATTAGGAATGAGTCTTGCAAAAGTTATTGGGGCCTAATAATGCCTAATAATGTAGAACTATTTGATTTTTCTTACCTCTGAGAAATAAGGGATTATTCAGTTTTTAGCTAAATTTTTGACAACTACAAATATCTAGGCAATTTAATCATGGGCACCTGGAAATAAAAGACAAAACATTCCTTTTCTGATTTTAATCACTTAAATTTGGCTATGATGCCTTTATTGTAATTTGGTTGTATGATTTAGTGCCTCAAAATGAATGAAGCATGTGGACTAAACTTTATATTTGGAATCTAAAAAAATGATACAAATGAACATATTTACAAAACAGAAATAGAATATCACAGATATAGAAAACAAATTTACGGTTACCAAAGGGCAGGGGATAAATTAGAAGTCTGCAATTAAAATATACACACTACTAACTATATATAAAATAGATAAAAAACAAGGACCTACTGTATAGCACAGGAAACTATAATCAATAACATGTAATAACCTATAATGGAAGAGAATGTAAAAAAAGAATATATATATATTCTATATATATGTATAACTGAATCACTTTGCTGTACACTTGAAACTAACACAACATTGTAAATTAACTGTACTTCGAAAAAAGCCCCCATAGTTATGACTTGTCAAAAATAAAGACACTTTTTTCTTTGTACCTAATGAAATAGGAGCTGAGATAGGTGAAAACAGTGTTGTATACAAATTTCGTGTAAATAAACACTCTAGTCTTACCCTTCAAAGTTTGAACCACTATCTTATTTATATAATTGGTTAAATGTCATGTGGCTTATGATGTCTAAAATTTACTATTTACATATATGTATTTAATGAAGCTTTTCTTTTATTGGTGTCTGCGTTCTAGACTCAGATATATATTCTCACATATCCCCTACTATTCATTTTAAGGTACCTCTTATAATTTAGCTAATGCATTAAGTGAATAGAAATTATTTCCATTATTGTAGTCTGTAGACTATCCACAGAACCTCTGGTCATAAGATAACCTAGTAAGTTGCCATCTTTTGTAATAACTATTACAAGTCTTCTTTGCTCTAAAAACCAAGCAAATATAGTTATCAAAATGGAGGTGAGGATGGGAGTGTTACAATTTATATTAAACAATTTACATTAATATATTAAATAGTACAGGTATTGATTTAACTACCCAAAGGAGTTACTTTTAGACTTTTAAAATATTATTGACAGTCATACTTTCTTCATACTTATCAATGTATAATTTTTCATCACTGATAGTCCCTAAATCATTTCAAAATGTAATTGTCAAGATGAGATTAAGCAAAAATTCTCTTTTAGTTACAGAAGAATAAATTGATGTAAGTGAAATAATTATAATGATTTGCAGCTCAAACTGAAGGGAGTAACACAGGCTAATCTACTCTATACTTTTTATAATAGTCATATACTTCCGCTGTGGAATAAAACTAAGGCCATCACTTTTGTTTCACTATCCATGCAGACTTAGAAAGGTATAAAATAAATAATGAAATGGAGGTTTTGTAAAAATACATCAAGCAGTTTCCACAGCAGCCTCAGAATCACATCATAAACAGTATTCCACTTTTTCGGTCTCCCAACTTTTCTCTTGAAAAATATCAGATGTTATAGCATAATTTGTGCCTATTTTTGACTGTACTTATACCATCTTATCAAATAGGCAAAGGTTTAGGAATTTGAATTGAGTAAAGACATTTTCAGTCTCTGGTTACTGCAATTTTTCATGAAATGTTGTTACTTTTAATTTCCAGTGACATGTTACAAGTCATTTGCTGAGCTTGCACATTTGAAGCAGCATCTCATTAGGTAAACTGCCAGTACTAATATTCTGTTTATTTGTTACAAATTTTTGCAAAAGTAGTAGATTGTAACTTATGTTGATTTTTGTGTTTAAAGATTTGGCAGATGAAATAAAATGAATAGGGAAGGTATCAGATATAAAATTTAGTATTTACCCTAAATTCAGGAAGATCTTGAATAGCATGTTGGTGACTTTGAGTGTTTTATTAACTTGTAACAAAATTATGATATTGCACTTCATTTTCTTTCTTTCACAGTATAACTGTGATGTAATTGGAAGTTAAAAATAGTCTTTCTTTGAAATTTAAGTCGATCTGGAAGAAATCAAACATTTTCTGTGTACCCCTACATCCCATTACATTTGCACCATTTCTGTATCTTTTTAGTTAGAAGCTTTGTAGAAAACCCATCTAATTTAAAAAATAGTTGATAATCAACTCTTATTGCAAAATCATTTTTTGTGGTATAGTGGTCATAGGTAGTTCAAATCTTGTCATTTCTTAGAAATGAAATAATGGGAAAAGTAGATAATGGGAAGACTTTCCTGAGTTCTTTTACATATTTTTAATGAATATGTTAGTCTAGTCCTGATGAAATTTTAAATATCTTTATTTTAGTATCCACAAAGGAAAGAGATAGTATTCAACTTATTATTAAAGATTATCATTTTTTGTATCAAAAATGTAATTCAAAGGTCTATGGAAATTGAAGAAAGCATTCAGTGTTCTTTAAAATGATTGTACTGATGTTTTTTTAAAAATTAATTAATTAATTATGAAAGTGCATACTGGTATGAAAGGGATTTACATGTCATCATAATTGAATCAAATCTAGAAAATATTACTTTTCAAGTTTACATTCTATGAAGTAACATTGACTTAGATACATGGCTATGTGTGTCTAACAATATTAGTAGACCTGTGGACTTGCACTAGAAGATTTTCAATTTGCTTTAGAACAAATTTTTAATTCTGAACTAAAAAGAAATAATATTTCACTGTTTTCAGTAGATAGAAAGCATTTCAAAAATATTTTAGTTGCATAATTGAAAGACAGTAAAAATGCATTGACCTTATTAAAAAAACAAAAACACAAATATTATTATCTTGAAATTACCTTTAGCTCATCCTATTCTGTTCCTTCTCACAGGAAACCTTCTTTTCAAACAGTTCATATAGCATCCCCTTGCTTTTTTCTTTCTTCTTTTTAATGACTTTATCCTTCCAGTTTTATTGAGATATAATTGACACACATCATTGTTTAAGTTGTGCAGCATAATAATTTGACTTATAAACATCATAAAATATTATCACAATAAGTTTAGTGCACATCCATATCTCTGTAAAAACAAAAGTAAAGAAATAGAAAAAATAACTTTTCCTTGTAATGAGAGCTGTTAGGATTTACTCTCTTAACAACTTTCACATGTAACATGCAGCAGTGTTAATTATGTTTACCATGTGCATTGCATCCCTAGTACTTATTTATCATATAACTGGAAGCTTGTACCTTTTTATTGCCTTCATTCAATTCTCCCTTGCCCCACCACCAACCTCTGGTAACCACAGATCTTATCTCTTTTCTTATGAGTTTGTGTTTTTTGAAGTATAATTGACCTGCAACACTATGTTAGTTTCTGTTACACAACATAGTGATTTTTATACATTTCAACATAATCACCATGATAAGTCTAGATATGATACATCACCATATAAAGATATTTTATAGTTATTGACTATATAATTCACACTATACATTTCATACTCATAATGCATTTATTCCGCAGCTGGAAGTTTGTACTCTTAATCTCCTTCACCTATTTCTTTTTTACCCCTACCCCCTTCCACTGTGGCAACAATCTGTTTGTTCTCTATATGTATAACTCTGTTTCTGTTTGTTATGTTTTTTCATTTTTTTAATATTCTACATACAAGTGAAATCATACAGTATTTTTCTTTCTCTGTCTGACTTATTCCACTTAGCAAATGATAGAATTTCATTCTTTTTTATGTCTGAGTAATATTGTGTGTGTGTGTGTGTGTGTGTGTGTATCACATCTTCTTCATCCATTCATCTTTACATGGACACTTACATTATTTCTGTATCTTGGCTATTGTAAATGATGTTGCAATGAACATAGGGTCCCCTACATTTTCTAATTTTTTTTATTTGAATAAATACTCAGAAGTGGAATTGCTGGATCATACGTAGTTGTATTATTATTTTTTAAAGAAATCTCCATACTGTTTTCAATAGTGGCTGAACCAATTTACATTCCCACCAACAGTGCAGATGGTTCCCTTTTCTCCATACCCTCACCAACACTTGCAATCATTTTGATAAAAGCTATTCTGATAGATGTGTGGTGATAGCTTTGACTTTGTATTTCCCTGACAGTTAATGATGTTGAGCATCTTTTCATGTCCCTGTTGGCCATTTATACAGCTTCTTTGGAAAATGTCTATTCAGATCCTCTATCCATTTTTAATTGGGTTGTTTGTTTTTTTGATGTTGAGTTGCATGAGTTCATTCTATATTTAGATATTAACCCCTTATCAGATATATCCCTTGCAAAAATCTTCTCCATTTCAATAGGCAGCATTTTTCTTTTGTACATAGGTTCCTTCTATGTGCAAAATCATTTTAGTTTTATGTAGTCCCATTTATTTATTTTTGCTCTAGTTTTCCTTGCCTGATATGACATTTCCCCCAAAAAATTACTAAGACTGATATCAAAGAGTTTACTGCCTATGTTTTCTTCTAGAAGTTTTATGGTTTTAGGTCTTACATTTAAGTCTTTAATCCATTTTGAGCTTATTTTTGTATATGGTATGAGAAAGTAGTAGAGTTTGATTCTTTTGCATGTAGCTGTCCAGTTTTCCCAGCACTATTTATTGGAGAGGTTGTCTTCTCCCTGTTGTGTTTTCTTGCCTTCTTTGTCATAGATTAATTGCCCACACATGTATGTGTTCATTTCTGGGCTCTCTATCCTGTTCCATTAATCTATGTGTTTGTTTTTGTGCAACTACCATATTCTTTTGATTACTGTAGCTTTGTAGTACAGTTTGAAATTAAGGAGTGTGATGCCTCCAGCTTTGTTCTTTCTCAAGATTGTCTTGGCTATTTGGGGTCTTTTGTGTTTCCATATAAATTTTAGAATTATTTGTTCTAGTGCTGTGAAAAATTCCATTGGTATTTTGATAGGGATTGCACTGAATCTGTGGATACTATGGTCATTTTAACAATATCTATTCTTCCATTCTGTGAACTTAGTATAACTTTTCATCTGTGTCATCTTCAATTTCTTTCATCAGTGTCTTATAATTTTCTGAGTACAGGTCTTTTACTTTCTTAGTTGGAGTTATTTAGTTTTTGATTCTTTTTGATGCAATTGTAAATAGGATTGTTTTCTTAATTTCTCTTTATGACAGTTCATTGTAATTGTATAGAAATGCAACAGATTTCTAACTATTAATTTTGTCTCCTTCAGCTTTACTGATAGTATTTCTACCCTGTTTTTTTTTCATTTCCAGTTACATGAAATATTTTTTTTTCATCCCCTCACTTTCAGTCTGTATCTTTAGAGCTGAATTGACTCTCTTGTAGGCAGCATATATATGGGTCTTGTTTTTATATCTATTCAGTCACTCTATGACTTTTGATTGGAGAATTTAGTAGATTTACATTTAAAGTAATTATTGATATTTATGTACTACTTACCATTTTGTTCCTCTTTCCTTCATCTAATTTATTCCCTGTGATTTGCTGACTCTCTTTAGCATTATGTTTGGATTATTTGTCTTTTGTGTGTGTGTATCTATTGCAAATTTTTGATTTGTGGCTATCATGAGGATTATGTATGGCAATCTCAATATATACTTGATTATTTTAAGTTGCTGATCTTTTTTATTTGTGGTATGCAGGCCTCTCACTGTTGTGGCCTCTCCCATTGTGGAGCACAGGCTCTGGACACGCAGGCTCAGCGGCCATGGCTCACCGGCCTAGCCGCTCCACGGCATGTGGGATCTTCCCGGACCGGGGCACGAACCCATGTCCCCTGCATCGGCAGTTGGACTCTCAACCACTGCACCACCAGGGAAGTCCAAGTTGCTGATCTTTTAAGTTCAAAGGCATTTTAACAACCCTGCCTTTTTAAATTTTCCTACAAATATTTACTGTTTTGACATCATATTGACAACTTTTTGTTTTGTGTATCCCTTAACTACTTATTGTGGATACAGATAATTTTACTACTTTGTCTTTTAACATTCCTACTAGCTTTGTACCTGGTTGATTTACTGTTTTTACTATATAATTACCTTTACCAATGAGATTTCTCCTTTTGTAATTTTCATATTTCTAGTTGTGGCTTTTTTTCTTTCACTGAGAGAAGTCCCTTTAACATTTCTTACAAAGCTGGTTTGATGGTGTTGAGCTCTTTTAGCTTTTGCCTGTCTGCAAAACTTTTGATATTTCTTTCCAATCTGAATGAAAGCTTTGTTGTAGGTTTTTCATTTCCATCACTTTAAATATATTGTTTAACTCCCTTCTGACCTGCAGAATTTCTTCTAAAAAGTCAGCTGATAACATTATGGGAGCTCCCTTGTATATAACTATTGCTTTTCCCTGGTCGCTTTTAACATTCTATCTTTATCAAAATTTTTGCAATTCTAATTACAGTGTGTTTTGGTAGGTCCTCTTTGGTTGATCCTATTTGGGGCTCTCTGTGCTTCCTGGACTTAGGTGTTAGGGAACTTTTCAGCCATTGTGTCTTCAAAAATGTTCTCTCTCTCTTCTCCTTCTGGAACCACTATAGGGCAAATGTTAGTATACATTTGGAGAAGTGGCCTTAGGTAGGAAACATCTTATGGGAACAAGCAGCATACTTACCTCTGATCACCAGAGCTGTATGCTCTAAGAATGCCTTCTATATGGGCTGCATGGATCCTTCTGTCATGGTGGACTGACTACCGTGGATGTACAGGTAGGAGTGTCTATCCGTGGTCTGGTTGATTGCTATGCCCTGCGTTATGTGGAGGCTGCCAGACCCTGGTGGATGGGGTTGGGTCATAGCATGGCTTACTTCATGACTGGAGGAGTACCTGTCCTTATGTCAGCCAACTGGTTGCTGGGGCTGGGTCATGAGACCTGGGAGGTCTTGGGACTGGTGCTGGCCCACTGGTAGGTGGGATTTGGTCTTGGAGTGGCTGGCTGGTGGGCTGGGGCCCTGGAGTTAGTATCAACTTATTGATGGGTGTGATTTGTTCCTGACTCAGCTGGCCATGATGTTCAGGATGTCTCAGAGTTGGTAATGACCTGCTGGTTGGTGGTGCTGAATCCCAGATTCCTGGCTGAGGGGTCACAGGTGTCCTATGGTTGGTTTTGGTTTACTGTTGGGCAGGGCTATGACCCAATGTGAGCAGGTGCTGGTGTCTACCCACTGGTGCATGAGGCTAGGCCCAGCGGATAGTACTGGCCCACTGGTGGGTGAAGCCAGGTCCTAGAATCTCTGGTCATAGGGCCTGGGGTCTTGTAGCTGGTATTGGCCAGCTGGTGGGTAGGGCTAGGGTCCCAGAGCTGGTGTCCATTGGTGTCCATATAGCTAGCCCCTGGTTGTCAAGTCCTGTCTTGTGTGGAGGCCACTGGCCACTGGTGGGTGAAGCCAATTCCTAACATGGGTGGCTGCAGAGTTCAGAGTGTCCTGAAGCTATTGTTAGCATGCTGATGGGTGGGGCTGGATCACAAGGTGGCTAGCTGAGGGCTGCATGGGGGCCCATATCTCTTACTGACCTGTTGGTATGCAGGTCTGAGGCCCAGGGGTTCCCAGGACTGGTTCCAGCTCACTGCTGGGTGGAGCTGGGTTCCAGGGTTGATTTTCAGTTTATTTGGATTTGCTCTTTTGGGAACCACCAGCCTGCTTGAGTGATTTCAGGGTACTCAAATAGTGTGAATTCAGGCTAGAAACACTGATTTGATTAGCTGTGAAGTTAACATATTAGGAAAAGTGGTAAACTATACCATGTAATCATTTGCTGATTAAATGATAAAATGTATCTCGAGCGTCTTGGACTTTATAAATTTTGGCCATCAAAGGTGTTTAGCCAAAACTTATCCTTAGATATACTGACACTTGTTTGAATAAAATTTAATTTGCTTTTGGATCTACACAAAGTGAAATGAAGAACCTGTCTATTATCAAAGTGCAGACTAAGTCCTCAAAATTGCTTTGGCGCACAAACTCTGTTTTAAGTAATAATTAATATGCACACAAAAATCACAAAATATCTACACTGATAGCTTCTACAAATGACCTTTTATTATTATATAGGCACAAATAGAGGGAGGGGTTCCACTGCTTTATGTGATCAAACCTTAAGAAAGTTTGTCCTGGCTCCATGTGAATGACATTTCTCTTGTCACATAATGAGAAAAATATTGAAATCCATCTTTTATTTACTTATTATTATTTTTTTTGCAGTACGTGGGCCTCTCACTGCTGTGGCCTCTCCCGTTGCGCAGCACACGCTCCAGACGCGCAAGCTCAGGGGCCATGGCTCACGGGCTCAGCCGCTCCGCAGCATGTGGGATCTTCCCAGACCGGAGCACGAACCCGTGTCCCCTGCATCGGCAGGTGGACTCTCAACCACTGCGCCACAATGGAAGCCCTGAAATCCATCTTTTAATGTCTTAGTGTGGTAGATGAGAAAATATAAACATTATTATGGCTTACAGAATTGGATCTATGCCAGAAATGGCATTGCGTGTTATTTTTTTCTGTTTTATATTCTGCATTATTGCCATTCCTTTACTATATGACCTCAAGTTTCTCTAGTTTTTGTTTCTGCTATTTGTCTTCAGACACCATACACAGAGACAATTTCAATGTAAAACACTCTTTAAAAGAATTCAGGAAATATATTAGCAGTCACTATGTCAGCACTTAATATAAGATTTTGAAGGTAATTATTAACCTTTTCATCTTTTAAGTTGTAACTTGTGTTATTAAAAATACTTTCTCTCTTCTTCCTCCATTAACATTTTTGTTTATATTAAAAATAAGAAAATATAGCAAACAATCCAGATATCCCCATTCTGCCCATTCAGTATGTGACAAAGAAAGTGATATTATCACAAATAGTGACTGCTTATGTTCATTTATTATGCAAAATGACCCATATGATCAGTTTCTTGTTGAAAATTGTAGAAGGAGAAAAGGTTCCAAGTGTCATAAAATCAAAAAGAAAAAGTATTTTCATGAATTCATTGACCTTTCCATTAATATCATAACAGAACATAATCACTAAGGCTTTTAAATTAGCAAGGTAGCTCAATACAGAAGGATGGCTTGAGAAATCTCAAGGGCTTATGTTACCAGAACAAGATCCTGACACTAAAAGTAAAAGGGTAAATGAGAATCATGTTTAGTGATGACCTTTAGGTCCCACAGCTGCTTATCACATATCTTTTCGCCTTACTGTTGCACTTTAGCTTATTAAAATTAATTGTGTTCTCTTTTGGATGTTAAGAATTTTTACTTTCTAACCTTCTTTGTCAAATGAACAGTATTTTTTTTCTTTTGTTGTAGTATAATAATAATTCCAGTTATGTGATTTAAATAAATATACTAAGTAAACAGATCTTGTAATTCTTAGTAGAAAATAAAAAATAAAAATTAAATAATAAGAATAGAAAAATTTGCAAAACAAGTTCCTATAAGGAACACATTTTTGAGAAACAAAAAGACAATAAAATAAACTAGAGTTATACAACAAACATACAATGGAAATTTAAATTAGTTTCTGTACATCTGAACAAATTTTTTTCTATTGATATATACTATATACCCAGAGAAAAACATTTGCCTATTCTGATTGACAATATTATTGGGAATACTTTAGTAGTTTATCTCCTGGTGTTTCTACCCCTAAACAAGTAGGTAATCATTGAGATGCATATTACTGAAACACCAGTGTAAATGAACAATGTGCTTCATCCTTTCGTAAAGGAAATGATTAGCAACTAATCATCTGTCTTGTTAGATGAAGTTTTGTTTTTTAACATGTATATTTATGTATTTCCACAAACTTTGTATTAAATGGACTCATGAAGAGAATTTTTTAAAAAGTATAATTTGTCAATAATATATGGCAACTATTGGTCTAAGTTCTTTGACCTTCATATAGTGTGTGTGTGTGTATGTGTGTGTGTGTGTGTGTACAGGAAATACACACACAAATTATATACTCTTCATCACCAGGTGTCATATGATGCCTACACATAAGCAGAACAAAAGAGTATGCATTCAGCCTGAAACAGGGAAGGATTTTCCCACACATAGACATATGCACTTCGCAGGTGGTGAGGGCTTTTTATCTCTAAATAAAGAAGTGTTCCAGGCCCAAGGCTCTGATTGGGCAAGACTGAGGAAGGGCAACAGGTCACACCATAGTTCATCTCCCCAAATGTTCTGTTCTGTTTGTGTTTCTTTTTTAACCTAAAGACTAGCACTTATTGAGCGTTTATGATTTGCCAGAAACTGTGCTCAATGCAGGGTCTGCATCTTTGAACAAGCAAACTATGTCTTCAAATAATTGAATTTGCATTGTTTTAGAGAGGAAATACAATGAATAATTTTCAAAAATGAGCCCCAAAGAAACAGAGAATATGATATTATGATGTAGAATAACATAGGTGTTTAATTTTAAGATACAAGAACCAGGGAAAACAACTCAAAATGTGACATTAAAGCTGAGGGTAGAAAAATGGGGATTACACAATGAAATATATCAATAAAATAATGATCTGGGCAAAGGAATAGCAGGTGCAAAGATCCTGAGTTGAAAAAGAAGTTGGTGTGCTCAAGAACCTGAAAGATAGAGTGACTGAAACCAAGTAAGTTAGGAAGATAGAGTGTGAGTTGAGTTTGGGAACCAAGGCAAATACTTTAAGGACATGACAAGTGATCTGATTTAACAGCTTGAATTTTGGAAAATTTTTTAATGGTTTTAATCCTTTCATTAGAAATATGTGTTGAACAATTTGCTATGGCTCAGGTACTGTGCTTAAATTATGTGAAGGGTTAAAAATGCTGGTAAGGGGAGAGAGTAAGATTTTTAAATAGCGGTCAGGATAGCCCTCATTGGGATGATGAGATTTGAATAAAGACTTGAAGCTGGGTTGGGAGAAAGTCAAAAGAATATTGAGTTGGCATGGAGAGAGCATTCCAGACAGTAGGAAAAGCCAGTGCAAAAGCTTTCAGATGTGGGATATAAGTTGTGCTCTGGAAAAAGCAAAGGAGCCTGTAATTCTCGAGCAGAATAGGTTGGGGTAGTAACATAATATGAGCTCAGAAGTTAATGAGACAAGGAAGGAAGAGGAAGAGCAGACCATGTATTTGTAAGGAATTAGAAAGGCTTAGGTTTTTACTTTGATTGACATGGAGATCTATTAGCAAGGTTAAAAGAGGGAAGTAAAATGATTTGATTTACATTTTTAAAAGGTTACACTGACTGCTGGGAAAGGGAGCAGGTAGAGCAGGCAGACCAGTTAGGAAACTATTGTAGCAAACCACTTGAGAATTTGATTTCAATGAAAGAGGTTAGGAGCTGTCCAATTTTTAATGGGACTTGAAAATTGACTCAACAGTATTTTGTATAAATTAGGTGTAGAGTATGAAAGAAACAAGTCTAGGTTTTTAAGTTGAAAATGGAAAGAACAGTGTTTCCATTAATGTATGTGCATTAGACTGTGTGAAGAAGGTTTGGCAGTATGTATGAGATCAGGAATTCAGGTCTGAGCATGTTAATTTTGAGATATCCCAGGAAATGTTAATTATGAGTTATCTACTAATATCTCAGGCAGGTGGATATATAAATTCAAGTGCTTGCTTGTGATAGGTATGAAAATCTGAGTTGATGGTATTGAAAGCTATACAACAAATGAAATATATCTCTAAGAGAGTTATTTTAGATATAAAATAAAGGAAGATCCTGGGCCCTCCAGAATGAAGAAGAGAGCAGCAAAGGAAATTGAAAGGGGTGACCAATGACTTGAGAAGGAAACCAAAGGTAAGTAGAATTATAGAAGAAACATGGGGAATTCCCTGGCAGTCCAGTGGTTAGGACCTGACACTTTCACTGCTGGGGCCTGGGTTTGATTCCTCGTCAGGGAATAAAGATCCCACAAGCCCTGCAGCACGGCCAAATTAAAAAACAAAATGTAAAAAAGAAGTGTGAAGAAAATGTATCTCCTATGATGTAAAAAGCAGATTCAAGGATCAAACAAATTGAAGATTGGGAATAGACCATCAGATTTAGTAGCATGGAGTATCTTGGTGGTTACAAGAGCCAGCCTGATGAAGTAGTTGGAGTGAAAGTCTGATTGGAATGCTTTTTAAATAATGGAAGGAGAAAAATTTAAAATAGCACTGTGAATAAGTATACTATTTTCAAAGAGTTTCCTTCAAAGAGATACAGAAAATAAATGGGAAGGTAGCAGATGGGAAAAGATGAATCGATAAAAATGTTTGTTTTGTTTTCTTTTGTAAAGACGGGGAGACTAATAACAAGTTTGTATGATAATAATTAAAAGCTCTAACAGAAAAATTTGATATTAGGAAAGAGAGGCACATTTTTGGAACAAAGTTTTAGAGTAGGGAAAGAAGGTGGGATTCAGTGACAATGTTGTGAGCCTGACTGGATTTGGGGCAGATGATATGGGTACACGTTCTGGTAGCTGGGTAGATCTGATAGTGAGAGTTGGGGAAATTCTTCCAGCTACCTGCAGTTTTCACAGAGAAGAAAGGTCTTTAATAGCGAGTTTATGGAAAAGTGATTTGAGGCTTACAGGGAAATGAGAAGATGTGAAATTAACACTTAGGACATTGGGAGAGTGAAAGGCATAGGAATTAAGGTATGACTCTGAACAGCAGTCTTCAGACTCAGCTTGATATCTATAATCATGACTACGAAATAAGACCGGTCAGAATTGTTGTGCGTTTTTCTCCATATACATTCAGTTTCCTTGGGACAAACATGGAATAAGTGGAAAGATGGATTTAATTGGTTAGTGACTGTGCCAAGAGAGCACAAAAAAAGCAAGGGAGGAGTAAAAAAGTAGAGCATATATAAAAGATAGTGATTCTAATGATTGATTGTGGAACATGATGTTAGTAAGCAGGAAAGAAAGAATCTGGAGGGAATGGGGGAAA
This sequence comes from Orcinus orca, assembly GCF_937001465.1. NCBI lineage: Eukaryota > Metazoa > Chordata > Mammalia > Artiodactyla > Delphinidae > Orcinus > Orcinus orca. The sequence goes on along the minus strand of NC_064576.1, from coordinate 40,931,027 downwards.
ATAAAAAAGTTTCTATAGGATTGAAATTATTGAAATATTTGGTGCAATGAGCTAGAAAGATAGAGTATAGTGATCAGAGAACAGGACAAATCAAATTAAGATTATGAAGGGTCTGATATTATAGGTAATGACAAATTCTACAATATACTTCTGGAAGTGAGTGAGGTAAAGAGAAGGAAGAGTTGAATAGAGGAGAATAATTCAAGAAACTGAATGCCCAGGTGTCAGAAAGAGAAACTACAGTTAAATCATTGAGAAAATCACCAGAGTAGTGTTGAAGAGCCCATGAGTCAAAAGTTTAAAAGTTTAAAAGATGGGAGAGTCTATTGAAGGATTGGTAGTAGACTAGAATGAGAGTAGTCACGGAGAGACTCAGATGACATGGATTTAAAGCTAATTTGTAGGGAGAAAGGAGGGAGAGCTGTCTGGAAATGGAATTGAGGAATAAGGAGGACGTCAACCTAGTGGATTAAGTCTGTGGGGAAGAGAAAAAAAAAATCAATTGAGAAAGTTTCAGGTAAAGTAGTGTCTTCTGTAAGAGCAAGAAGGCTTTAGGGAAAAGACTCAGGATCTAGGAGATTTTTCTCCAGAGAACATAGGGGAAGTGTCTCAAGAGTGATAGAAGAGGGGCAATACGAAGTAGAGAAGGGATGAGATTCTAGGAGATGTAGGATGACTCCCAAGCCAGCAGTTTCATTTGTGGACAAATTAAAAAATAAGTCTTAGTGAACTCAAGGCAGATAAAGGTGGCAAGACTAAGTGTCAGAAAATATGAAAAGTCTGAGGTTCTCTCCTGATTTATGTCAGTGGAGGTGAGAATCCTGAAGATGCATGGTTTTAGTCTCAGTGCTTGGGGTTCTCTTTGGACACTCATGGGAGGAGGGGTGGTCTTACCCTAATGTGTATGAACTTTTGACCCCTCTTGGTGGAAATGAGGAATGTGGGAAGAAGTTTTGTGCTATGCCAATTTTGTGGGACATCATAAGGACATGGTAAGTGAAGGGAATTATGAAGAGGGGCATGGTTTTAGTCTCAGTGTTATAAATGTGGTATCAACTGATTTAATTTGGTCAAAGCTCAATCTGGATACCCTGTGGAGGAGGGGTTGGAACTGAGAAAGGAAGGAGTGTGTGGAGATCTTTAGAATTATCAAATTGAGAGTTGATGATGGCTTAGATTAGGGTGCTAAAACAAAAATGGAAAATAATATATGTTGCATTCCTTCCTTTGCATATCAGTGCAGGACCCCAAAAGTGGTCATGCAAGTTGAAACTGTACTAAGTAATCTTAATAATCAATGAGAGGGCTTCCCTGGTGGCACAGTGGTTGAGAGCCTGCCTGCCAATGCAGGGGACACGGGTTCGTGCCCCGGTCCGGGAGGATCCCACGTGCTGCGGAGCGGCTAGGCCCGTGAGCCATGGCCGCTGAGCCTGTGTGTCCACAGCCTCTGCTCCACAACGGGAGAGGCCCGTGTACCGCAAATAATAATAATAATCAATGGGAAAAAATATTATTCTCCCATGACATTTACAAACGTCAAAAAAAACCCTCTCATGCTGTCAGTTACAAATGTATTCGGAAATTTCAAAATAGCAAAATTAATGTATGCCTAGCAATTTAAAACATTAGACCTCTGGGACAACATTAAACACACCAACATTCACATTATAGGGGTCCCAGTAGGAGAAGAGAGACAGAAAGGGCCTCAGAAACATTGAAAATTAATGTCGTACAACTCAATATCAAAAAACAAAACATCCCAATTAAAAAATGGGTAGAAGAATTGAATAGAGATTTTTCCAAAGAGGAAATGCAGATGGCCAATAGGCACATGAAAAGATGCTCAATATTGCTAATCGCCAGGAAAATGCGTACCAAACTCACCATGAGATATCACCTCACACCTGCCAGAATGACTATCATCAAAAAGAACACAAATAACAAATGTTGGCAAGGATGTGGAGAAAAGGGGAACCTTATACACTGTTGTCGGGAATGTAAAGTGGTGCAGCCACTGTGGAAAACAGTATACATGTTTCTCAAAAAACTGAAAATAGCTGCCATATGACCCAGCAATTCCACTCCTGGGTATATATCTGAAAAAAACAAAAACACTAATTTGAAATGATACATGCACCCCAGCGTTCATAGCAACATTATTTATAATTGCCATGATATGGAAGCAACCTAAGTGTCCATCAACAGATGAATGGATAAAGAAGATGTGACACACACACACACACACACACCACTCTCTCTCACACTCTGCACACACACACACACACACACACACACACAATGGAATACTATTCAGCCATAGAAAAGAATGAAATTTTGCCATTTGCATCAACATGTATGGGCTTAGAAGGTATTATGCTAAGTGAAATAAGACAGAGAATGAAAAGTAATGTATGATATCACTTGCATGTGATGTCTAAAAAAATACAACAAACTAGTGAATATAAGAACAAGAAGCAGACTCACAGATATAGACAACAAACTAGTGATTAGCAGTGGGGAGAGGGGGTGAGGGACAATATAGGGGTGGAGAAGTGGAAGACAAAAACTACTGGGTGTAAGATAGGCTCAAGGATGTATTGTACAACACAGGAAATATAGCCAACATTTTGCAATAACTGTAAATGGAAAGTAAGTTTTAAAATTGTATAAAAAAATAAAAAACAGAGCAGAGAGAAATGAAACAATCCTATGGAATCTCAAATATTATTTGATTTAAAAAATTTGTTAAAGGAAACTGAATAATAGTTTGATTAGTGCTTGCTTTCTTCTCATTGTATAACTTATGACACTTAATAAGCATCTTTTTTATGTATTGTTAAATTATCATACTCCCTTCAACGTTTGGATGGACATCTACCATTTTATCCTTTTCCACTTACATTGTCATGAATTATCTCCAAGAATGTCTCTAATATCATGTTTGTTTGATAGCATCTAAGTTCTTCTGGGACATTTTCATCTGTTTCATCACAATTTCTTTCCTCATTTCTGTCAGTAATCTCACCTTCACTAACTTCCTCTGGCTGCACATCTGGAGTCTCTCAAACAGTGGTAATGCCAACATCTCTACGGTCAGCTAACCCTTCCGTAATTTCAATTACATTATATTCAAATATCGCTTTCAGTGTGGGCATTTTTCATTTAGCAATATCCTCTTTCCATCATCTGATTTTTAAAATAATAACAAATGGGTTTATCAGTAGGAGACAAGGAGGGTACACAATTACCTGCTTTGCTGCCTGTGTGTGAACTGAATAACAAATGTGAAGTGACCACCCGCTGTCAGACTTTGACAAGGGTTACATGATTTGTCACTGGTCATGACGCCTTTCTGTTATTTATATAGCAATTTGTGTTGGGTTCCCCTGCTGGTGCAGTGGATAAGAATCTGCCTGCCAATGCAGGGGACACAGGTTCAATTCCTGGTCTGGGAAGATCCCACATGCAGCAGAGCAGCTAAGCTCGTGCACCACAACTACTGAGCCTGCAATCTAGAGCCCGTGAGTCACAACTACTGAAGCCCGTGCACCTAGAGCCCGTGCTCCACAGCAAGAGAAGCCACTGCAATGAGAAGCCCACGCACCACCAAGAAGAGTAGCCCCCACTAGCCAGAACTAGAGAAAGCCCGTGCACATCAACGAATACCCAATGCAGCCAAAAAAAAAAAAAAAAAAAAACTATTATAACAATTTGTGGACTAAACTAGCAGCAAAATTTGTACTTTACAAACTTACTCAGAGTTAGTATAACATGGTAACTGAAATTCATACATTTCAGAATCATGCAGTAAGGAGAATGAATGCATGCGTGTGCATGTGTCTTTAGTTGTCATTAAAGCCAGCAGTATAACTGAAATAGAGAAGCCTGGATGATGTTTAGGTTCAAATATCAAAATTGTTTGGGGTTTGTGAAAACTGAGATACCAATTAAATATAGATAGTGATCATAATAGATTCATAATGTCTGGGAATATGTTGAATTTTAATGATTAAATTTAATGCTGATTACAATTTAAATCAAGTTTCCTGGGAAGAGAGTGGAAATAGAAAAGATTACCAGAAATGAGTAAAAGGAACTAAAAATATTAGTTTAATTCAAGGAGCACAGGTTAACAACGAGGTTGTGAGGCATTAGTTAGGGAAGCTGAAGAATAAATAGGAGAAAAAACAAATTTTGACACACAAAATGCTGTATATATTTACTGTATACAACTTAATGTGTTTGAAGATAAGTATACACCCATGAAATAAGCCCTACAATCTATGCCATAAATCTACCCATCACCTAAAAATGTTTCTTCTCGTCCTCTTATACGATGATGATGATGATGATTACAAGTACCCTTAGCATAATATCTACCCTATTAGCATGTTTTTAAGTAAACAATACAGTATTGTTAGCTATAGGCAAATATTATACCATAAATCTCTAGGACTTATTTGTCTCATATAATGGAAACTTTATTCCCTTTGACTAATATCTCTTTATTTCCCCCTCTCCTCAGTCCCTGGTATCTGCCACTCCACTCTCTGCTTCTATGAGTTTTACTATTTTAGATTCATCATATAATTGGTATCATGTAGTATTTGTCTCCTGTATCTGGCTTATTTCACTTAGCACAATGATTTCCAGGTTCATCCATATCACAAATGACAAGACTTCCTTCATTTTAAAGGCTGAATAATATTCCATTGTATGTGTATACCATATTTTCCTCATCCACTCATTCATTGATGGACATTTAGTTTGCTTCCATATTTTGGTTATTGTGAATAATCCTGCAATGAACATAGGAGGTCAGATATCTCTTGGAAAACCTAATTTCAATTCCTTTGCATATATACCTAGAAGTAAGATTGCTGAATCATATGGTAGTTCTCTTTTTAGTTTTCTGAGAAAGCTTCATACTGTTTTCCATAGGGGCTGCATCAATTTACATTACCACCACCTGTGTACTAGGATTCCCTTTTCTCCATATCCTTGCCAACACTTGTTATCTATTTTTCTTTGTAATACCCAACCTAACAGTTTTGAGGTGATGTCTGATTGTGGTTTTGATTTGTATTTCTTTAATGATTAGTGGTGATGAGCAACTTCATATGTACCTATTGTCCATTTGTATGTCTTCTTTGGAGAAATGTTTATTCAGTTCCTTTGTCTGTTTTTTATTTGGTTATTAATATTTTTGTTACTAAGTTGTAGAAGTTCCTTAAATATTTTGTATATTAATCCATTATCAGATATGAGATTGCAAATATATCATTTCATTCCATAGCTTATCTTTTCATTTTGTTGATTGTCTCCTTTGCTGTGTAGAAGTTTTTAGTTTGATATAATGCCACTTCCTATTTCTGCTTTCGTTGCTTGTACTTTTTATATCATATCCAATAAATTATTGCCAAAACCAATGTGAAGGGTGTTTTCCCTATATTTCTCCTAGGAGTTTTATAGTTTTAAGTCTTAAATTTAGGTCTTTAATCCATTTTAATTTGATTTTTGTGTATGGTGTGAGATAAAAGTCCAATTTCATTATTTTGCATGTGGATATCTACTTTTTCCAATACCATTTATTGAAGAGACTATTCTTTCCTCACTGTATTCTTGGTGCCCTTGTCATAGATTGACTGTATATTGTGTGCATTTATTTCTGGGCTCTCTTTCCTATTCCATTGATTTCTATGTCTGTTATTTTTAAGCAGTCACAAAAATAAATGAGCAGAGGTTCTTACCTTGAGGTGCCCTAGTGGGTAGGAAACACACACACACACACACACACACACACACACACACATACACACAATTTCATGTGATTTAGTAACACATGATTATATTCTGTTTAACTATCAGCCTATGATAAACTAGCACAATTGAATTATTGTGTCTTTTAATCAAGGATTAACAGATATTTATCTTTGATATTTCCACCAAAACGATACTCCCTTATAAGAAATTGCCTAAATAAACTAAACACTACTAAAATATGTTTAAAGTGATTAAATAACATTTTTATATTGTTTTACAGATCAAAAAAGCCTACCAAAGCTATATCCACAGGCAAAAAGAACCCCAGCATTTTCTTGCTTACTATCACCAGATAAGCCTCATAAAGCATAATTTTATTCATGCTAGCTCCAATTTCTTTACTACGAATGGGGAAAAGAAAGTATTGAACCACATACCTGGAAGTCCAAAGGTATTGTGGGCATCATAATTGATTAAACTGATATAATTATATTTCTCCAATTCCATTTCCTTGCAGTTTTCTTGGTTTGGCATTCTCTGTGTGATGGCTTCATCAGTTCTAGGCTCCATCGCTGCACATGAAAAGTCCGGAGGAAGAGAAAGCCTTGAAACCTCCCCTCCATGTCTATGGGTCCTATGTGCATTCTTTATTATCAGGAAAAAGCTATGCAGTGATTGGCTTTGGTCAGCGATCCTGATTCATTCACTGGCAAGGGTGATGAAATTTGTATTTAAAAAGATTTCTGTCTGGAGAAGAGCCATGATCCCAGATGCCTGGTTGCTTCAGCATGTGAGAGAGGTGAAATGTTAATATCCCATCCACCACATTCTCTGTGATCAAACTCATGGCTCCATTTCCAGACATATCATTTATTACCACATGATAGAATACTCTATTAAATTGGTTCTTTAACGTTTAGTGTTCTTATCCCTAAAAAGATTGTGTATCTCTGAATCTTCTTTCTTTACTCTTCTTGATCCAAATGATTTTTAGCTCCATATGCAATAGGCTTTGTCAGTTCTTCCAACTTTAACGTGTGCAGGACTTCACATATGCTGTCATTCCATCTGTCTGGAGAACATATTTTTCTATTCTTTAAAAATCTCAATTTAAGTGTCATCTCAAAACAATCTCTCAGATACCACCCGCAGACTAATTAGGTTCTTCTCTTAAAACAATTTGCACTTCTCGTTCAAATAAGTTATTAGTAGCAATTAACTAATTAGTTGCTTAGTTTTTTTAATTCAATATTTGTGTAATCCAGTTTATTTTAAACCTTATAAGGGCAGAGTTGTGTCTCTGTGTTCACTGCTACGTGCCCATTTCTAGCAGAGAAAGGTGAGCACTTACTTAGATATTTATGTAAGGGGAGGAGGATACATAAAAAAAATGATGGAGAAAAAAGGAGAAGAGGAAGAAAGGAATGAATAATAAAAGGAAGCATTTACCATCTTACTGCTTTCAGGAATGGTGGGAGATCATGCTGAAGAATTTAAGTGGGGATGCATTAAAAATAATAAGTTGGATTGTTTTGCCATATGGTCCCATAGCACCCCTTTTTTATTGCTTTCATTAACAATCATTATATTTGAAATTAATTGTTTGTTGTTCATTTTCTTCAGTGGACTTTAGTTCGTGTAGAAGGGGAAAAGCTCAATCTCCTTTCCAAATTTATTCCCAGGGCCTAGCACCATGTCTGCCAAAAAATTGTGACTGGAATTGAATTATTAATAAAGCTTAATTTAGAATCATTTGTCAACTAGGTGATTAAATTGTCTACTCAGAAATTAAATTCTTAGTTAAATATTATTCTTTGGCTTCTTAATCAAAATGGGCTCCTGTGTTTTATGAGTTAATTTAATAAATGATATTTTATTGTATATTCATACATTATAACTGTCCAGGTCATCAAACATAGCCTTTTACCCCACTATTTATTTGCCTTTCTAACCTTCAGAAAGGAGTATATCTAGGACAGCTTAATCAAGTTTTAGCACAAGAAAATGGAGACTAAATTTGGCATCTTTGTGCATATAAACAAGTAGTTTCTTTTAATCTACTATCTCTTCATCTGCCATATAAACTTTGATAAATGGAACAGTAATTTTCAGACATTGTAACATTCATTATACTTTTTGCTTATCTTCAATAGCAGTTTTTTTTTTTCCTTTTTCAAGAGCTATTTTCCTTTTGGCAAGGCTGTTTATTTCTCACAGAATTCTTTTAAAGTAAATGTCATGTGTGGATATTGTCAGGTAACCTTCAAGCAAGGCTTTTTTACCACAACTTTATTTTGTGGAGTGCCTTTTGTGGAAAAGACATCACAAAACACTGTCAAAATTGGAAACAAAAGTCACAGTCAGAAAAATCAATGATCTTTCAAATAATCTAAGATTAAATCAAATCAAACTAGCTTTAAGCTTAAACTTTAAAGCCAGTCAAAATTTGGCTCACCTGAGAGGGCCAGTAAACATTACATTCTAGACACTTGTGTTGCAGTAGGAGCCATCCTCTGGGTAATAATTGATTTATCCAGCATCTGAATGAAAATTTAGAATCAGCTCATAAAACATAAATAATGAAAAAAAAGTCATACCAAACTAACAATTCATCTTAGAACTATGCATTTTTACTAATCAATTTAAATAAAAACTTTGCTTTTAAATTTTGCTTCACATCTAACAGCAATTGCCTTAATTGTAAAGGGCCAGCCAGAGAGTCTCTGTTTTCTTCACTCAAGAGCAGAATTGTTTTACATGGCATGTAAAAGGACAGAAATGAAAAACATTACTGGAGATTGCGGACTTGTTCATATGGTCTAGACAATTCTGGAACTGATAAGCTAAATACCCTCTCTCTCTTTTTCAAACTAAAAGTATTTTAACAGAATTAAGTGAAATTAAAAAAAAAATGTGTGTTGGCAATATGCCTAGAATAGTTTTTATTGTTCATATCTGGTCAACTAATTTGATCTGCTTTAAGCAATATAGGGCATTGGTAATTTAATTCCACACAACAATATATTATAAAGAACATATTGTAATTGAGAAGTACTTTGGTAAAACAATATTTTCTGCAACATGGTATACCACCCTACAACTTGTTTTGTATATATTAACATAATATCAAAAGATACTCATGAATATATGTATGAGAAATATTTTCATAATAGTCAAATGCCAGCATCTATAATTCTATTACTTTTTTCTTCATAAAACTGACTTTATTCATATTTTTCTTCAGTTATTCTCTTCAATTAGGAAATAAACTTGTAGACCGAAAGCTGATTTAGAACTAAATGACACCTCCATAAAGTAAGTTTTGTAGAAAGGGACTTACTGTCAAGAAGGACATTAGCAGACAGAATAATGGCTCCCCAAAGATGTCCTCATCTTAAAACTTGTGAATATGCTGATTTACTCAGTAAAAGTGATTAAGAATCTTAGGTGGGGAGAGCATTCTGGGTTATCCAGTTGGGCCCGATTAAATCACAAGAGTCCTTGTCATGGGAGGGCAGGAGTGTCAGAGTCTGAGAAAGAAATGTGAAGGTGTTACACTGCTGGTTTTAATGATGGAGGAAGGGGTCATGAATCAAGGAATACAGGTGGCTGACCTCTAGAAGCTGGAAAATTCAAGGAAACAAGAAACTTCCCAATTCCCTCAGAAAGAATGCAGCCCTACTGACAGTTTGATTTAGACTCAGTGAAATCTATTTTAGACTTCTAACCTCCTGTAAGATAACAAATTTGTGTTGTTTTTAAGCCACTAAGTTTGTGGTAATTTGTTACAGCACCAATAGAAAACTAATAAAATTGTCTAATAGAATAAAAGTAATAACAATACAAGCTGCATGCTTGCCATATGGTAGGCACTATATTAGGAGATTTCCAGGAAATATCTTACTTCATCTACACAACAATGCTATGAGATACTTATTCTTACTAATTATTATTTCCATTTTACAGATGAGGAAATGTGTCTTATGAGGGAAGAGGCGTATCTAAAGCCTGCAAAACTAATAAGTGGAAGAGGTGGGGTTTGAACACATAATCATCTAATTCTTCTCTGTCAAATAGTATAGTTTGAGAATAAAAGAAAATTAATAATGGTCTCCTTTAATCCTAAATAAATTTGTCTCTTATATTATTTTTTTTTCTTAAAATATCTCAAGTACTAAAAATGTCCCGCCAGGAGAAATACATGAGTCACTAAAGGAGAACCAAATATGACCTTCTTTTTATACATTCAACATATCCACACTGAGAAATGTAGGTCACTGTAGGTATTTCCGAACAGCCGTCCCTTCCCTGCCCTTTGGGCAGGCACCATGCTGCACCCATCTGGTGCTGCACCCCTGGCTGCAGTTGGTTGGTCCAGAACTGGGCAGCTGTATCACATTTATTCATTCCCCTTCCTGGGAATTCAAGTCGGTATTGCAAAAGACGTACTTCATCTCTCCTGGGCTGAATGCTCCTGTTACATGGATAATCAAGACGACTCAGCAGCAGTATGTTTCATCACAAAAACTACAGAAATAAAGAAAGCTGTTCTGCAAAGAGAAAATAATTAGTTATAAATGTAGATAAACAATGTTGACAGATACAGAGAGAACATTGAAATTTTGTCAGGTCCTGGTTCTAGTATATTATTAAATGCAAAGTAATACTAAATATTTTCCTTCCCCTTAGGTTCGTTGAGGTGCCCTCATGGCCTTATGACAAATTTTTACTTAAGTTAGCCTCAGTGGACTTATATTTCTTGCAAGATGGTCAGGTTTGTATCAAATATTGTGACAGACCCTAGACATAATGGTTCACCATCCCTTTCTTTAAAGAACTTATGTTCCGAAGCAGTTGTGGCATGTATCAGTATATGTTAGGCCACCAGTAATAAACCCTGAAATTATCGAAAAAAATCAACATTTAGTTCTTAGCTATTGTCATTTTTCTGTCTTATCTTCTTGAAGGCTGCCATTCAGGATAAGATTCTAATACTAAACATATTAAAACCTCCTATTCTGTGCCTTAACTTATTCCCCATGTAATATAGTCAATCATACTCACTCATTAGTTTTCCAATTATGTTTCCCATATTTGATTAATTTCCTCATTAATGTAATAATTGGTGATTATAAAAATTCATTTTCTTCCCTTGTTACTGTGACATGTAATTCCTGCTGCTTCCATACCATTATCATCTTCATGTTCAACCTCTAATCAATTTACCTTGAAAATAGGTGGCCTAGAAATACTGACTTCATATACTTTTAAAAAGCCACAGATGTTATCAATTTGTTCCATTTTAGATGATTGTGTTATGGTCAACATGACACCTCAGTGTTTCCTCCTCTAGCTTCATGTTTTAGATGTAACCTACCCACCAAGAAGAGGGTTACATTTTGAAACAGATTTCCAAATTTACTCTTAGAAATATTTTTAAAGCTCACAACATTCTTCTTACTCAAACCCAAGATTTCTTCCCCCTGTAGACTATTGATGAAATTCTCTCCCTTAGATTGTCACTTTCCACTGTCCATGACATGGTTTCTATCAGCATTTCACACACTTTCTTGCAAAGTTTCTGTAAACATGTTTAAAAACTGTTGAGTGGCGTCCCCCTACCACTAGGTGTTACTTGTTACCTCCTATCCTTCTGCACCCGTTGCACCTTATCCTTCTTTTTTAAAGCGCATCCCTTGCTGTTTTGTGTCCAAGCCATTTACTGCAATGTCTTTTTCCCCAAATGATTTTGTGATTTTGGCCAGCAGATGTTGCTTTAATTTGTTAATAAAATCTACCATTACACAATCTTTAAAGTAGTAGGTGAGTAATAATTATTCTAACAGTACTTTTTTTTTTTCCTAAGGCTCTGCCACTTTTCCAGTTTACTCCATCTTTCTACCTTTCATTTTATCTGGTCTTATCCTTCCTCTCTCATCTGCTTTTACATCACCTTGCTAGCTACTTACCAATGTAGCTATATAAAACATTATATGCCTATAGAAGTTACTCTATAGTAACTCATATTTCTCTTTTTAAAACACAAGCACAAGCTGAATCTCCTCTGGGGCTCAGTTATAGAAATATGTCCTGGGTACAAGTAAATAATCTCATTTTTAAAAGAACACTTCATTATAATTTACAAGAAAGCAATATGGTCTCCATTTTCTCAGTCATTTTAAGTTCAACAATATTTCATGTTTGTTTCTCTGCACAATTTATTTCCTAATACACATTGGAATATTGTTAAACATCTGGTTTCATATTTATTATATCTGTATAAATAGCATGTTTTTGGTGTAGTGGCAGATTAGGCAGGGAGAGATTTAATTTATCCCATTTGGGGTCCATTTAACATTGTAAACTGCATTTTATAAAATGGACCAGTCAGAAGATTAGTTTTGTGTAGGCTAAGTAGTCCCTTGGGAGATAATTCAATATACAGAAATTGTTACTTCATTTAACAAGGAAAGGAGAGGTGGAGAGTTATGTGTTTGCCAGTATTGATCTCCTGGCCATTTTCTGTCCAAACTCTAACTATATCCATTTCCACAAATTAAGCTTAAACCTGAAGCAAAAGGTCAAATTAATGTGACCATAATTATACCTCATGATGTGGCAATTCACACCTAAGTATACTTTCAACAGAAACACATTCATATGGCAACTAAAAAAAAAGTACTAAATGTTCATAGGAGCACTATTCAGAGTAGCCTCAACCTTAAAACTACATAAATATCAATTGAAAGTAAAAATGATGAATAAATTATAGAGTGAAATACTATACAACAATGAGAATACACTAATCACTTTTTATACTTAATAATATGTATCAATTTCAAATCAAGTGCTGAGTGAAAGAAGCCAATCTTGTCTGATTTCCTTTATATCAAGTGAAAAAATAAATATGAAACCAACCTATGCTAGAATTCTGGATAACAATACCCTTGGGGAACTGCGTGATGACTTGAAGGTATAATGGGAAGGACTTCTGATGTGTTTCAGAAATGCTGATGATTTTCTGTTTCTTGATCTGTAACAAGCACATTTGCTTGTTACACAGTGTGCTCAGGTAGTGAAAATTTATCAAGCTGTGGAATGATGACATATGCATATTTGTATATGGATATTTTATTTCAATAAAAAGTTTTTTAAATATTAGCTAATATTGAGTATCTAAATATTATATCCAAATGAAATCTTCATGTGGGCTTGTTTTGATTACATGTAATTAAACTATACAACATCTTAAGCTTGTTTCTCTATTTTCAACTCATTTCAACTCAACTTATAACTATTATCTGTGTCATATCACTGATTTCATGTAATTCTTATAGGTTCCAAGAAAGCCATATGTGTATTTTTTTCAAGAAGATTAAGTAAAATGCCACTATATGCCAAGAGGACTAACTTTTTCCTCTGCCTAAAAAGCTCTTACTCATCTTTGAAGACCTAGCTCAGTTGTCACCTCCTCTGTGAAATCTTATCATTTGCACCACAGGAGAGAAGCTGCTCCATACTTTGTGAGCCACATACAGTGTTATTAACTCTGACAGCTTTTAAGATATTGTGTTGGGATGACCTCTTCACTGATCCGACTTCTCTACTAGATTGTGAGTTTCTCAAGGGCAAGAACATCCCTTTATGCATTCTAGTTTCACTGGCACTTAAAAAATACACATAAAATATCTAGAAGTAACTTCAACCAAAAATGTTGGAAACAGCGTGGAAAAGAGGACAAAAGTACTCTGAATTAAGTTATATCAGCCAGGAACTAAATACTTGAACCACATGTTGTGTGGTTCTTTTAGAATTACTTTTATTGATTTTTCCATTGTCATCCTATCTAGGAAGTAGTTTTAAGAAACCTGTTGCTGTGCTTTGGAAATAAAAAATACTCTGGCCTCAGCCATAGCAATACTTAGGTTTTCTCTGAAACCTAATATATTTCAATCTTCTGAACATTTTAAATCAAGTTCCTTATAGTTTTCTCTATGCATTTTCAAGTAAAAAGTGTAAATTATAATCCTTCTCCAGAAAATGTATGAGACTTTACTGTACTAGTTTTATCCAAAGGATAGTCCCTTGACTGAGTCAGGACATAAAAGCCTATTCTGAAGTTAGCTTCACTTCACTCCAGGGGGTAAAGAGCTTTATAATTATCAAATGGCATTAAGGATGGAAGAGATAGGGGCTCCTATTCCTGTAGAAAATTCAGAGATCAAGGGAAATAGACAAATAAACCAATAATAATATTAATAGCCAAACCCTATTGATTGTTCCTTCTCTATCATTTTACATTATTGATTTCATTTAGTCTTCATTATAAGACTTAAGATGCCTTAATAACAGGCTAATGACCTTTATTATTCCCATGTAACAAATTAGAAAAAGCCTGATGGAATTTAAATATTTTGCTAAAAATTATGAACAGTGAGTAGTAGGGGTGGGTTTAAATTCACCTGAATAACCTAGGGCCTGATTCTTTAATGACCCTACTCTATGGCCTTGTTAAAAATGTTCATAAAGACATGTGAAGCATTGTACATTTGGTTTCTTAGACTGAAACATAACTTTTTAATTCCTACTTTTAATGTATTTTATTTCATCCTTGTTGAAAGTATTTATGTAAGATATTTCAGATAATTTCAAGAACTGGAATGGGATGTCATGCATGGATAACATATGTAATATACACACTAGGAGCAAGCAACCACAAATATGTAGACGCTTCTAGGCATGCAAATATAATCTTTGATGAATGATAACTTGAATAAGTGGGTATCATAATAAATATATCTATTATTTCTAAACTCATTTTTAAGCTCAATGTAATTGCAATTAAATTTTTAATAAAAGTTTTGTGTGAGAAGATCTGGAAAGAACAGTCTAAAGTCTGTATAGAAAATATGCCAAAAATGTTTATTAGCTTTTATTATTTGTAATTACAGAAAATTAAAATAAAATAGTAGAGAAAGCATTGTTTCAAATAGCACATTACCAATGATTTTTAAAATGTTAAAGTTTGACAAGTACAAATTGCAGAAAATTTTCTAAATACAAATTTAGTAATATGTAACATACTTCACACACACCAGTCTCATAATTCTCTATTTAATATTAAAAAAAGGAAAAGAATAATTGAACAAAGTTTTCTTCACAGAAATGTACTTCATTACCTATGTGTTATAAAATGAAAAATTGGTATTAGGGTTTCAATATATGAATTCTGAATTTTGGTAGGACACAAACATTCAGTCCACAACAGATGGGAAAATGGTCAAAGTTGTTAGAATGAAAAGATCTATTTAGTGGAGCTCTGGACATTGGGAAGAAATGAAAACAAGATACAGTCCGGTCAGGCCAGATTATGGAGGGGTTATGAAACCAAAGAGTGAAAAGTCCCCACGTGGTTCTCAAGGTCTGAGTGGGCTACCTCTTACATGGGAGAGTATCCATAAGCTTTAGATTTTTCTAGTAGGATCAGTGGTGGTCCCTGAGACGGAAGGGTTAGAGTCAAGTGATTTGACTAGAAAATCTAGAGGCAAAAACTGGGGCAAAAGCCCCAGTCAGGTATATTTGATCACTTGCCAACATGCGCCACCTTCTTAAACATTATTGAGTTACATAAATCTTTTCTATTTTAGGTCAAATTATACTTTGGATAGTTAATATGTATTTATTCACCAGGCACTGAACCCAGCCTATGCATTATTATTTTTTTTTACTTTGTATTTTTTAAATCTTTATGTTCTTTTATTGGAGCAAGATTCCTGACCGGTATACAGTGGTGTATTTACTACAGAGACCTGTGCAGAAATTACATACTATCCATCTTGACAGGTTTTCATTACACTTTGCCTATTGATGGAATAGTTTCATTTATAAAGTTTTTATACATCAAAAATCTTTGAATTTAACCAGGTTGTCCATTAATTAATCTCTGAAAAAGTTAAGTGGCATTTAATTTTGGCTACTATATTTTTACAACATTAAAAATTGTACACATTAGGTAGCTTCTCAAAATGTTACTTATGCACAATGGCATTTAGCAAATAGAGCAGAGTCCATCATCTCATCCAGATCCACACAGACAGGTCTCATTTGAGAGCTATATGCTAAAGAGCTGGTATTTTGAGACAAAAGTACACCTAACCTGAGTTTCTTAACCGCCAATATGGACTTCTTACTCTGAAAGCCTGTCTTCTTGGCCACCTCGACCACATCTAACAATTGCCCTGCTGTGTGTTGACTCAACAGTGGAGCACCATGTCTGTCTGATGGTGGTGACAGGCACTATTATTATATCCAGATAAATAAAAGCCCATATTTTGAAATGCCAATTTGAGATACAAATCAAAGGTACAACATATTCAGAACGGAGTTTTCAGCAATCTGGAATCCTGAATGATGTGAAAAATTTCAGAAACTGATGGCAAATTGTACCCATGATGGGTTCCCAGCTATGGAAACATTAATACATTGATTCAAATTCCTTTACTCAATCAACATAGCCTGGGGTCATCCTGCAATTGTGTATCAAAAAATACTAAGTTAGGATG
Source organism: Orcinus orca (assembly GCF_937001465.1). Taxonomy (NCBI): domain Eukaryota; kingdom Metazoa; phylum Chordata; class Mammalia; order Artiodactyla; family Delphinidae; genus Orcinus; species Orcinus orca. The sequence goes on along the minus strand of NC_064576.1, from coordinate 40,914,702 downwards.
ACAAAGTTTTACAATAATTTTATACAAGTCAAATTTGGAAAGTCATGTTAAGAATATCCATTCTGAGAGAAAAACATCAAATCTTTTGTGTACACATTTAGTTTGACTGTAACAAAGCAACGTGTACAATTTTAACATTTAAAACTGAGCATCGTCTTTCTTTCCAGTGAAATGAAAAGAAAAATTTTAAATAAACAGGAACAAAATTACAATAAAGAATGTCAATTGCAACTGAGATCCTATGGGTTCTACTGATTCTCTCATCGAGTGGCAGGGCTCAAGTCATCATTAGGAGATAATTTGATTTTAAATGTGTCATATTAAACTGCAAGGATGTCTGTTAAATATCACAATTAAAACATGCCAAAGGAGAAGCCATATTGTCAAAATGCCCACTTAACCCACCCAAGCATCTCAAACCCACCCTTTGCTGACCTTCTATAACCCCATTTTTTTAAGTTTTTTTTTCCTTTTTTTAAACAAGAGAAAGTAAACAGATACATGTTGGTAAATGCTAACTGTCCATATTCACATAGAGACACAGTGTAATCTCTGAGCCCAATATACAGAGAATGGAGGAAAAAAGCTAGACTTCTATGCACTACTTCACAGGGGCCTAGCACCCTCCAGCTTCCAGCAGAGCTAAGGGTGTAGGAGGTTTTTTCCCACGGAGCATGGTGGTGTTGATTCCATAAAGTTTTGCTGAGACAGGAAGGGATAAAAATGAATTTGGAACAGAAAAGTGTAGAGATTCTTCTCTACTGAGTTCTGCTCAAGGTATTTCCCCCCAAAATAAGTTGAGAACCATGGTATAAAGGAGAAAAGAGACCTCAAAACAGGATGACTAAAAACAAGAAGTCAAAAGAAAAAAAAAAGATTGCAATTTGCTCCCAGGGACTGGAGAAAATTTAAAAAGGAAGGTTGGAATCCATCAGTGTTCCATTAGTCATCTTCTCCTTCATCTTCCTCTCCTTTCTCCTCCTCATAATCTTCATCTTCTTCACCTTTATCCTCATCCCTTTCTTCATCAATATCTTCCAGTCCTTCTTCTTCTTAACATCATCATCATCTTCTTCTTCCCCTTCCTCATCATCCACGTCAGGAACCAAGTAGTACTGTAATGGATTTGGACAAATGTCATCTTTGATGACCTCTCCTAACTCATCTGAAGCTGCATCAGAATGATCAGGAAACCAGGTGAAGAAGCTCTCTGGTTCCTCATGCTGTGTCTTCCTGCTGGCTTTATTCTGCGTTTGGCTTGAACTTTTCATCAGATCCTTTCTGGATTTCCATTTGATTTCAGTGTACTTTGAAGATGAATCACCACTCTCATTCAGATGAAGTTCTTTGGAAAGAACTTTATTTTCAAAGTAAGGGTTTTCATTAAAACAAAAATCTATTCTATAACCTGATTTAATATTTTCAAATTCTGTTACTTCAACTCATCAAACAATGCAGTGTCTCTTCACCCTCCTGCACAAACAGTACAGACAATTGTGGATGGTTGACAAATGTTACACCAAAATTTCAGATTTTGGCAGTCAATTCTGACCTCTTCTGAAAAAATGGTTGGCAGAGTTTGTTATTTTTCTGTTCTACTTTCAAACTCTTCTCGCTGGCTTGTTCATTACATCTGTTCTGTCTATTTCATTTTGTACTTCATCAATATGTTCAATTTCTTCTTGCTATTCTTTTTCTTCCTTCTGCAAGTTTGGAGAAGCAGATGTTTTCTCTGCCCTGGAGGTGGGAGTCAGTCTCACTTTCTTTGGTTTCTTCGCTTGAGGTGGAAGTGAAGACTGGTGTTTGGGAGCCATGAAAACTCACCTTATTTCATTTTAATTCTCATAGTCATACTTTGAAACAGCCACACATTTTTCTCCCCATGTTAATTAACAGACAGGCAGGTAATGTTTAGAGACCCTGAAGAACTCAACCACATCTCACAGAGTCAAAACCAAGCTGTCAATTCAAGTCTGTCTGGCTCCAAAATCCACCACAGGCATGTCTGCTTGATCCACAAAAGAAATTAGGACACAGGTGAAGTTTGAGTGAAGCCAAAACAATGAAACTACTTAAAGGCCTTCATCAGAGAATTATGATAATAAAATTATTATTTTAGGAAATTAATCTGATAAGAGCCAGTCAAACAGATTAAAATGGAGTGACAGATTAGAGCGAAGAAGAGCAACTATAAAATAACTACAAGATTTCAAGTGTGACATAATGGAAATCTGAATTAAGCTGGCAATGGCAAAAAAGGGACAAATTTGTAATGATAATTAACAGAATAGATAACTGATTAGATGTGAGGAACAAAAGATAAGAGAAAGTGAATGATGATTGATATATGAAAAGTACTATTTTGGCATATGTTATATATTTTCAAAGTCAGAAATATTCCTTGGCCTGTTTTAATACCAATATTGTCTAAGGTCAACATATTTCATTATTTTTACATGTATAGCCTTATTAGACCTTATTGCAGTCTTGAAAATTTAGTGGAAAAAATATATGCCATGTGTTTTTAAAATTGGACAAGGCTGGGTGAGCTTTTGATATGAGCAAACATACATAAGATAGAGGTCAGCAGTCAATGCATTCCTAATGTAGTCTATACTATAGTTATCCAAATGTATTTTTGAGTTCCCCATACTTGTATGGAGTTAGTTTTGGTATTAACATATGCTGAAATGTACTTTTAGTTAATTCAGTGTGAATTTTTATTTCTGAATAAAGTAGATATAATTTGATCTTATAAAATTCTAAGAAATAAGTGGATCTTTGAAAATATTTTTCTTAATTATCACTATTCTACCAGGCAAGTAGCTGTACATTGCCAAGAAAGTATCATTTTGTTTATTTTGAGGATTATGTAACATCTTCTGCTCTTTCTCAGAAAAGAAATCATTTGGTCCTTTGAATTTATGCCAACCAACACAAATGCTTAATTCAAATTGAGATAGAAACCAATTATATTAAGGGAGAATCATTGACAATTGTAACATTCCAGGAATTTTGGCCCTGGCAGGGAGGAGTATGAGGTAAAGAATAGCATTAGGAGGCCCATGAGGGGTCTTTATTTCAATAATTCAATTATTAGCTGAATTTGGAGACATTCTTAACTCTCTGAAATAAGTGAATTCAATACAAACACAAGGTATGTTATTTTCTTTCTAGATAGCTTAACAACATCACTAAAGCATGTAAATATTAAATTTCCCATAAAACACTAGGAAGCATAAACTAAGTCCCTGTAATCCCGCTGCTCCTAGTAAGCTAAAATGTATTACATATTTACAATAAGCATTGTGTAATCTAACTTTTAACTATTTTTTCATTCAATTCTCACAACATCAGGTACTATTTATACCCTTTATGTGTTTACAAACACATAAAGTGAGAGGAAAAGAGTTTTATGTTTGCCTTGGTCACCCATTTATTTTTCTTTTTACCTCCAAAATTGCTTCTTAACAAAGAGGAAAGGTTCTTAGCTGGTAGGCCCTATGATTTATCACAATCAATCATGAGTTGCCCATTCAAACAAGATACTTACATAAGCAAATATCTCATTACACCTTATCTAAACAGATAAGTTGCTTTGACCCAACCACAAACACATATATTTCCAAAAAGCGTTTTGGAAAGCAGAATCTCCAGAGATTTATAAGATATTGTAACTATCAGAATCAGAATGATCTTTTATTTTATTTTATTGCTTTCAACCGTCACCTTGCACACATTAACATTCATTGACTGAGCTGGTAGGGATCTGCATGTGCACTTCACCTTAATATCAATTGACTTGGTGTTAACTGAAGTGCTCTGGCATCCTTGGCCACAGAATTTTGAATTGGATTTTGGTTGGGGAAATAACAGAAGAAACAAAAACAACAAAAAACTCCATGAACAACAAACCTATAAACTACCTTATGTAGTATGGGAATGAATTGTTTAGTATAGAAACTAAAGGCTAACAGGAAGAGTTGGGATTGCAAAAGTCATGGACAACATTAAGTCATTGCCAAGAGTCAAAAAAACTGCCACAGAAGGTCAAGGAAGTGTACACAGCAGAACTCAGCCTGCACAGCATTCAGGTGGATTCTCCTCACAGACATGCAGGAAAGAGGTGAAATCTCAGAATTTCATCTGTTTCATTCTCATCATTTGTTTTATTCCAAAAGTCACGTGGTAGATGGTTCTTGGGTGCTTACTGGGAAACCATAATGAATCTGACATCTCCCCAGGAATCTTTCTGCAAATGACTTTAGAAGAAAATGATTTCTCCCCTTCAACCTTCACTATTTTAAACAAGTACCTCAAAGTCTATTCTAGAACTATACAGAAAAATGCATTCTGGGAAATGTAGTCTCCAGCTTCTCCTCAGCAATGTGCAAAGCCAGGCTTAGAAGGAAGCAGTGGTGATGGCAAGTTGCCAACAGGTAATCCAAATGAGGAGACACAAAACCACTTAAGCCATTGTGTCTCTCTCCTTTGATTTTTCAAATCTGTTATAGCTCAGTCACAACATCCTTTTGATATCTTCTAATTTAAATACTGAAATTAGAATTAAATACTGAGTTACCCATTATTAGCATACCTTATGCTAGGTTATTGGGTACTGGAAGAAAATAAAAATAATTGTTTAAAACATTATATATATATATATATATATACATATCAAAATATATATACAAATATATACATTCAAAGCAAAGAAGAAAAAGTGCATTATTTCTACAGTCTTCATTTCTTTATTATGTGACCAGAGTTGTTATTTATAACTTCCTTTCTCCCTATCTTTCTATATACTCTTTGTTCTCATCCAGAACTTCAACTGGCCATGGTTATTTATCTGAAGTGAGAGGGGAGGTGGCCCAGATCATTATTTCTGAAGAGTCTGTGCCATTAACAATCTTGCTTGTATGTGATTGCTGCTGCAGCTTCATATTTACATTTACCAGTGGATTTGGGAGTACTAGGAAACACCACTGGTTCCAGACATATTCATCTTTGACCTCATTTTATATTGGCAGGCCTATCTCCTGGATCATCAGGACCTATCATATCAACCAGTACATAAACTCTTTATGTGTCTATTGTTTATAAAGTAGCCAATGGGCAACCTCCTTTCAATTCAATGGAAGTTTTTTTGGGTTCTCTTGTTGGAACATTCCTCCTCTGGGAATCAGAAAGGCATATATTTACAGTTATGGGAAGCAAGCATTTTGCACTGAATTATTTTAGTAATAGTGACCAAAGTCACTCTCATTTCCACACCTTGGCTCCTAGACTTATGTATTCTGGCTACAGGAGAAAGAATACCATATACTGATCGCTAATTCAGAACATATTGCAGCTTGAACACTCAACTTAACAGATGTTGTCACAAAGCCAGCACTATAATTGCATTTCTAATAGCCATTTCATTGTTCTATTAAGTCAGCTGTAGGATAACAGATTTATAACAACAAGAGTGAGTTTGATGGACACAAGCACATTGCCAAAATTCACTCACTTTCAGTGAATTCCCTGATCAGAGAATACGTTGCATGTGTTCTGTGATGTTAAAGATGTCACTCTATAAATCCACTGATGGTCTATTGGAAGAAGCACTGAAGATTGTGAAGAGAAAATAAATGTCTCCCAGGAAAGGGAAACCATTACTCCTGCCATGAAAGATTCAGTCCATTGTAAACATCCTCTCTTGTGGCTGGCATATCCTCCAGGAGAGTGTGTAATTCCTTCACTCAGCAATTTCGTAGTTCAGCCTTAGTGAGTGAACCCCAAGCTGGGTAGTTCATTCCCATGGAGTCTCTGGGCAAACAATCTAGCTGACATCCAAAGAATAGCCATTTTGTCCAACAAATTATTGAGAACTTTCTCTATAGAACTTTCTCTATAGTGGGTGCCATTTGGTGAGCATTCTTAGTGAAAACAAATATTTTGACACCCTGTTACAATTCTGACAGGTGTATCTACTTAATTTTTCATCAGATTCTCTTATCATTCAATTTAAATCTTGTTTTTTTCAAGTTATTAACCACTATTCTTCAGGTTCCCCCTGAGAGGTGCTGTGATATTGTACTGCCATTTTCAGAAAGTGCCAGTGAATTGTGAAGAAATATTTGTTATCCAGGTTTCATTTTTCTTTTGTTTTTTCCTCTCCACTCCCCCATCAACAGTTTACAGGGAGATCTCTTTGAGATTGTAGCTGAGGGTTGAGAGAGTGGGCAATGTAGGGGAGCTACAAGTCATGGGAGTCTAAGTCACTTGCTCCTACAATTTAGATGTGCTTTCAGCACTGATCTTATATATCACTTCCACTTGATGATAATTTCTCTGCACTTCCAATGCCATGGCTTGAAGGGTGACATAACACTAAGTTCATTGTGAGTAACTCAGTTTGCATGGTAATGTAGTGTTCCTGATTAAATATTAAATCTCTACCAGGGCTCAGTAGTACCAGGAACTATTTTACAAAACGATAAAAAATGTCTCTAGAAAATATCATGAATTTGACCCAGATCCTAAGGTTCTGCACTTGACCTTGTGTTCTGCAATCTTATTAAACTCAGTCATTAATTTTAGTAGATTGTTGGTAGACTTTTTGAGATTTTCTATGTAGATAATAATTTTCCTCTTAAATAGCTTACTTGTTTTATAGAACATAAAAGGAAAATTACTCTTTTATATAAACTCACCTATTTACCATTTTTGTTGCTCCTCTTTTGTTCCTGAAGAACCTTGTTTCCCTCTGTTTTCATTTCCCTCCAACTTGAAGAACTTCCTTCCTGTGACATCTTTAACTTCAAAGAACACATGCAACATTTTCTCTGATCAGGGAATTCACTGAAAGTGAGTGAATTTTGGTAATGTTCTTGTGTCCATCAAACTCACTCTTGTTATAAATCTGTTATCCTACAGCTGACCTAACAGAACAATGAAATGGCTATTAGAATTCTTTTGGAGCAGGTCTTCTAACAAATTATTTAATTTAATTTTATTAATAATGAATTTATTTCCCTTAATTCTTAAAAGAGTGATACAGATATAGATGATACAGATATATGTATATAGAGATATAGATAAAAATAGATATAGATAAAGATAATATAGATATATTTATATAGATAGATAAAAATAGATATGGATATAGATACAGATGATAGAGATAGATACGGGTACAGAACTCTAGCTTGGCACATATTTTCTTTCAGCAGTTTAAGTATTTCATTCAACTGTTTCCTAGTCTCTGATATGTAGTCTATTTCTCTCTAGCTGCTTTCAAATATTTTTCTTTATTTTTGTTTTTCAGAAATTTTATTATGATGTGTCCAGACATGATTTTCTTTGAATTTATCTTGTTTGAATTTCCTTCTTGAATTGAAATTCTTAAATCTTTAAATTGATGTCTTTTGCCACATTTGGGAAGTTTTTCATCATTATTTCTACAAATATATCTTTTTGTTCCAGTCTCTTTCTCCTCTCTTTCTAGAACTCCAATGACACAAACTTTAAACATTGTAAAATTTTCTTATATGTACCCAAGGCTCTATTCACAGTTTTTTAATCTTTTTTGTTCTCTTTATTCAGTTGGATATTTTCTTTTGATCTATCTGAAATTTCACTGTTTCTTTCTTTGTGGTCTCCATTCATAATCTAGTGAAATTTGTATTTGAGTTATTTTATTTTAATAATTCTTCCAATAAGTTATATTTTTTAATTATGGTAAGAGCACTTAACATGAGACCTAACTCTTAATAAATATATGCACAACACAATATTATTAAATATTAAAAACATTATGCTGTATAGCAGATCTCTAGAACTTATTAGGTAAGTGAGAATATTTTTGGTGTTTGCATTTTCTACCTCAAAGAAAATCAGCAACTTCTGATTTTCTCTTCTCCCAGAACCTGGCAACTATCATTTTACTGTCTGTGTCTATGAGTTTGATTATTTTAGAGACCTCATATAAGCGAAATCATGTCATATTTGTCCTTCACTACTGGCTTATTTCATTTAGTATAATGTCCTCCAGGTTCATCCATGTTGTTGCATATGGCAGAATTTCCTTTTTTAAAGCTGAATAATATTCAATTATGTGTATATAACGTATTTTCTTTATCCATTCGTCTGTTCATGGACTTTTGAGTTGTTTTTGTATCTTAGCTATTGTGAATAATGCTGCAGTAAACATGGAATGCAAATATCTTCAGATCCTGACTTTAATTCTTTTGGATATATACCAAGAAGTGGGACTGCTGGATCATATGATAGTTCTGTTTTTAGCTTCTTGAGGAAATTTCATACAGTTTTTCTTATACTTCCTATATCTCTAGTGAGAATATATTTTTTTATAAACTTAATTTGTATCTATCTTTATTTCATGTGGCACAGGTATAATATCTGCTTTAAATCTTTTTGTGATAATTCCAACTTTGGGATCACCTGAGGATTTGCATTTGTTGATTGTATTTTCCTTTCAGAACTGGTCACATTTTCCTGTTTTTATATGTGTCAAGAAATTTTGAATTATACCCTTAAATTTCAAATATTAAGTTGTGAAGGATCTGCCATAATTTTATTAAAAATGTTGATTTCTCTTTATTTTTGATTCTTCACCTGTTTTAATAATCAATCAATTTATTTACCTTCAGATCACAAAGATTTTCTTATGCTGCTTTGGTTCTGTCCAATGCATGCTCCACTCAGAAATATATAGAAGCTTTTGTACAGCAAAGGAAACCATAAACAAGTGAAAAGACAACCCTCAGAATGGGAGAAAATATTTGCAGATGAAGCAACTGACAAGGGATTAATCTCTAAAATATACAAACAGCTCATACAGCTCAGTATCAAAAACCCACAAAAAACAATCAAAATATGGGCAGAAGACCTAAATAGACATTTCTCCAAAGAAGACACACAGATGGCAAGAGGCACATGAAAAGATGCTCAACATCGCTAATTATTAGAGAAATGCAAATCAAAACTGCAATGAGATATTATCTCACACCAGTCAGAATGGCCATCATCAAAAAATCTAGAAACAATAAATACTGGAGAGGATGTGGAGAAAATGGAATCCTTCTACACTGTTGGTGGGAATGTAAATTGGTGCAGCCACTATTGAGGACAGTACGGAGGTTTCTTAAGAAGCTAAAAATAGAGCTAACATATGATCCAGCAATCCCACTCCTGGGCATAGCTTCGGAGAAAAATGGTTTGAAAGGATGCATACACCCAGATGTTCACTGCAACACTGTTTACAATAGCCAAGATGAGGAAGCAACCTAAATGTCCATCGACAGATGAATGGATAAAGAAGATGTGGTACATATATACAATGGAATATTACTCAGCCATTAAAAAGAATGAAATAATGCCATTTGCAGCAACATGGATAGACCTGGAGATTATCATACTAAGTGAAGTAAGTCAGACCGAGAAAGACAAATATATGTTATTGCTTACATGTGGAATCTAAAAAATAATGATACAAATGAACTTATTTACAAAACAGAAACAGACTCACAGACTCAGAGAACCAACTTATGGTTACCAGGGGAGAAGGGTGGGAGGGAGGGATAGACTGGGAGTTTGGGATTGACATGTACACACTGCTGTATTTAAAATAGATAACCAACAAAGACCTACTGTATAGCATAGGGAGCACTGCTCAATATTCTGTAATAACTTAAATGGGAAAAGAATTTGAAAAAGAATAGTTACATGTATAACTGAATCACTTTGCTGTACAATTGAAAATAACACAATATTGTTAATCAACTATGCTCCAATGCAAAATACAAATTAAAAAAAAAAACAGAAATGTATGGAAGACATGGATAGTGGTTAAGTCTTAGTTCAGTTCTAAAGGCTTTCTCTCTATGTCTCTGGGTCTCTCCCTCACATACACAGCTCAGAGGCCAGTCTGAGATTTGTTTGAGAACATACATGAAACCGGGAAATCTCCTTCTTCTTCCTGTCTCTTCTCGGAGATTTTCCCCATATTCTCTGTTCCACCAGGCCTACATTTACTTGTACTCTGGCCAGAAAGATCAGATTCTTTTAAAATTTTAACTGTCCATACCATTGTTCTGTCATGTAGCCCCATGACTGTGTGCTCAGGCCAAATTTGTGAAAGAAATGAGAAAAAAAAAAAAGATATTTGTCCTCCTGTATCATATCATTTCTCCAAATTTTGACATTCTCTCCATCTGCACATACCTCCTGATTTTGTTAACCTTTCAGAAAGGAGAAATGAATTCTGTCAATTACTTTGGGTAAGAAGTTAATAAAAAGACAGAGAATAGACTAGTGGAATTGTAAAGCTGAAGGTTTGGTGATCCCAACAAGAATGATCTTACTGGAATGGTGGAGATGAAAAATTGTCAGTTCAGTTCAATTTTTTTTATATAAAATATAATATTTTAAAGTAGGACAATTTGATTTTTCTCATATCATTTCAATATATAGTGCATTGTTAAATTTTCATTTTCTTTAAAAATTCAAATTCATCATAATGCTTATTCACAAATTCCTTACTTTTATTGTTGGGTGACCTTTTGAGATTCTGAGCCTGTGACCTAAGACACTGCCTTTGGAAAGCCTTAACTGTGACAAAAGCTTTTAGTATATATATATTTTCATGTACCTCTACCATTTTAAAATGTTCCACATAATAAGGACATTTTATATATTTTTTAAAAAGTATGCTTTTCCTAAAGCTGTTTACAGTGTATAATAAAAATAGTGTAAAGAACAATTTCAATTAAAAATTGATAAAAGGAAAGCAATGATAAAAACTTTCATACTAATATGTTCAAACTGCAACATAATTAGAAAATTAAAAGTGACTAAAAGGTTATTTTTTAAAAAATCATGTGTACCCTCGCATTGTCACACTGATTCCAATAAAGATAACTGAGTGTTTCTAGTGCAAAACTAAGAGGTGAGAAACTTCTTAAACAAATATGTCCATTGAGAAATCTATATCAATCCTTTGGAAATCTATTGATAAAGCTCACCTCTGTAATAAGTATGTGTCTCCATTGTAGAGTCATCAACCAGCATATTGAAATTGCTCCTTCCATGCCGAATAACAGTTTTTGCCAAGAAAGGAAGCCCCATGAAGTCACTGTTCTCTCCCCTGAAGTCCTCACCTGGTGTGAGTATGGCTCAGAGCAGCTGCCTGTTCTTCCTGAACTCCTGTCTATCAAACGATTCCTGGCATCGAATCCACCTGCCCACTTGCTGCACTGACAGCCACAAAAGTTATAGGATAATGTTGACTATCTGCTAAAAACAAGTAAAGACATAATTTTTCTCTAGGAAAAAATGTGATTGGGACACAAGTGATTTTTTTTTCTCTGGAAGCTCTCTACCTTTCCTCTCCACAGTAGTCCTTCCAGCCTGCCTTTTAATAAACCAGCATTTTGTTGTTAAGAGTAGGAGAAAGAACATAAAGTCCTTCACTTAAGAAGCACTATGTTCATTTTTGATTTGCCACAATCTGATAGGAAATCTAAGGAATGTTCTGGGACAGAGTGTGACTAGAACAAGAGAGTTCAATTTGATTCACTTGATATCCACTTCCTGAAATTACTTGATAGATCAGAGTGATGTAGTAAAATGATATTTTATTTCTTTGTTCCTCTTTGGCAGTGTTTAAGAAATTTATTTTATTCTATCTTACAATTCTTTCTGGAAACATCTATCAACAACGAAAAATCCGATTTAGACATCTGGGGAAGTGAAATAGATATGGATTTCCTGCAAATGAAAGATATAATGCCGAAATTGAGAATTTGATTGAAAAATGTCTCTCTATTCTCCTATAAGATTGAAGTTATATAAAATATGCTAATGTCAACAATCTGAGGTATATGAAACAAATACTTCTTTAATTTTAAATTATCAAAAAGACTTTTTTTAATTAAAATGTACCAAAATAATGAAAACTCACTATGTAAACTTTAAGTAGTACCCAAGTGTAAAGAATAGTAATTGAAATCTCGCTTCAGCTTGTATATATATCTATATATATATATGGATTTCTAGCATAATCTTAATCCAATATATAATATAATCATATGTATACACCCACATATATATGTGGGTATATATATAAGATTACTTTATATAGAAAGGATATATATTATATACAAATGATATATATGTATATCATTGGGTATATATATATATATATACATACATACATATATATATATATATATGTATATACATACCCAATTTTATCACTAGAGGCAAACAGTACAGCAGTGAAAGTATCTTCTCATACTTTTTATCTGCATCATTAAGAACCTATGTATAAACAAGGGCTAATACTGTAAATTTGTTTTGTGACTTGTTTTTATATGTAACAGAACATTGTGTGGTGGTTTTCAATAGACAAATATACATATCTAATTCTACTTACCACTACTGTGTTTCATTATATATTTATGTATTTAACTACTTCCATAGTAGTTACTATGTTACTAAGTTACTTCCAGAGTAATGCAAAATATTCAATAACATAAATAATATTTACAACTATGTATACAATCATAATATACATGTGTGCATAACTTTGATCATATGTTGATTATTTTGTATAATAGGATATTAAAAGTGAAAGTGGAAATCAATTGGTGTGTCAATTTAAATATTAAAAGATATTAGTAAATTGCTCTTTGGATATCTGTTATAATTTATACAACTACCTGCACTCTTTGAGAGTGTTTTTTGCCAAACATTTTCATGTATTTAAAATGTTTTAATATTTCTTTGTTGTAATTACATCTTCTCATAGATTGTTTTAAGGTATCATAATTCTCTGGACTATTTTTATTTCTCTGTGAATTTCCTGCTCAGACTTTTGCTTATTATTATTATTATCATCATCATTATTATTAGACCTATTATCATTATACTGGTTTGTAGAAGTATTTTATTATTATGTATTCATATTTCTATGCATGTCATAAAATATATATTTATTACAAAACTGATGTCTATTATTTTCTAACATTGTTAATGTTAAAAGTTTCAAATCATAGATATATAACATACAAAAGAATCAAATAATATTAGTATATTTCTTTCTAGATCTAATTTGGTAAAGAAAGTCTTCTTCACCCCAAGAGTATACAGATATTCTTTGATATTTTGTTTGGTAATTTAATAGTTCCAGGTTTAAAATTTAGAATTTTAAATTATCTGGAATTTGTTTATTCACATAGTATGAGAATTATTGATATTTTTTAGTATAAACTTTAAATAGCTAAACAATTATAACAGTATAATAGTTAATAGTCAATTATTTTTCCCTCTGACTTGAAATGACACAATTTTAATATATAAAGATTTCCATTAATGCATAGAGGAATATTTGAATTCTGTTTCCTCCATTAATTCATTTCCTACTTCCACTTTCGATAGTACTGTATTTGTATGTGTATGTGTATAATGAGACATGGTGGTGAATTCTCCCTTCATTGTTCTTCCAATAGATCCCTATTATAAATAGGTTATTAATTATTTTCTAATTTTTACTAGTTTATTGCAGAAATACAGGAAGCCACATGATATTTCAAATTCAATGTTTAAATACTCTAAAAATTTTTATTTACACTGTCTTTAGAATTCAATTATAAGCGACCAAGTGTTTAAACATAATAGTATATTTCTAGTTAGGTAAGTGAGAATATTTTTGGTGTTTGCATTTTCTACTTCAAAGAAGGATTGTTTCTTTTTCCCAGTTTCTATATTAGTATAGGACTCGAGCATTAATCTATTTTTGAATGGTATTTCTGTATTTACTTAATTTCAAAGTAGTAAACAAGATTCTTTCATAGTAAATAGCAGGCTTTCCATTTAAACAAGCAATTCCTAAACTAGTTCCCTACAGTTTTTTAAAAGGACACAAGATATGAGAAGTTTTGTCAAAATGACTTCCATGGTCATGGATTTGGGAAATCCTACAAAATACATTCCTTCTAAGACTGGCAACATAAATTAACATATTAAAACTTTGCTTTTACCTGCAAGAAAACAAATATCTCTTCTTCACTTACCAAACTTATGTAAGCACTGATATTTCTTCTTTTCTTTTCTTTCTTTTTCTTTTCTCTTTTCTCTTTCTTCCTTCCTTCCTTCCTCCCTCCCTCCTTTCTTTCTTTCTTTCTTTCCTTCTTTCTTTCTTTCTTTCTTTCTTTCTTTCTTTCTTTCTTTCTTTCTTTCTTTCTTTCTTTCTTTCTTTCTTTCATCTTTCTTTCTCTTTCTTATTAGGATCTTTTTGAACTAGAATCACAATAAATGTTCTTTAGGAAATAGTTTCTGAAGCTCAAGCAAAAGTTAATGTTCTCTAACTCTTTGATTACCTACATGAAAAAAATATTAGATTACCATCTCTTCAGAATAGCTACATTGTATTAATTATCATTGCATTACCATTATTTATAAAATCACTGCACAAAAATCAACTTCTCAGAGAACATTTCCTGTTTTGCTCTTCACTTAATCCCAAACACAATACAAGCCTTAACATTTAAGAAACAGTGAGGAGGAGACCTTCAAGATGGCAGAGGAGTAAGACCTGGAGATTACCTTCCTCACCACAAATACATCAGAAATACATTTACATATGGAACAACTACTATAGAACACCTACTGAATGCTGGCAGAAGACCTCAGACTTCCCAAAAGGAAAGAAACTCCCCATGTACTGGGGTAGGGCAAAAAAAAAAAAAAAAAGAAAAAACAGAGGCAAAAGAATAGGGACTGGACTGGCATCTCTAGAAGGGAGGTGTGAAGGAGGAAAAGTATACACACACTAGGAAGCCCCTTCACTGGCAGAGACAGGGTGGCGGGGGGAAGCTTCAGAGCTACAGAGGAGAGCACAGCAATAGGGGTGCAGAGGGCAAATCGGAGAGCTTCCCACACAAAGGATTGGTGCCAACCAGCACTCACCAGCCTGAGAGGCTTGTGTGCTCACCTGCCAGTGTGGGTGGGGGCTGAGAACTGAGGCTCAAGCTTTGAAGGTCAGATCCCAGGGAAAGGACTTGGGTTGGCTGTGTACACACAGACTGAAATGTGCTAGTGTGCCACCGCTAGCAAAAGGGAGTCCAGGAAAAAGTCTGGGACTGCCTAAGAGGCAAGACAACATTGTTTTTGGGTACACGAGGCAGGGAGATTCAGAGCACTGCCTAAACGAGCTTCAGAGAAGGGTGTGAGCCATGGCTCTCAGTGTGGGCACCAGAGACGGACTGCTGCTACAGCTACCAAGAACTCTGTGTGCAAGCACAGGTCACTGTCCATGCCTCCCCTCCTGGGAGCCTGTGCAGCCCAAAAACCAGAGTCCTGTGATCCAGGGACAACTTCCCAGGGAGAACACACAGAGCACATCAGGCTGTTGCAACGTCACACCAGCCTCTGCCACTGCAGACTAGCCCTGCAATCCATATCCCTCCCGCCTCCCAGCCTGAGTGAGCCAGAACACCCTGATCAGCTGTTCCTTTAACCCTGTCCTATCTGAGCAAAGAAGAGATTCCCTCAGGCAACCTACATGCAGAGGCAGGGCCAAATCCAAAGCTGAACCCCAGGGCCTGAGAGAAAAAGAAAAGAATGGGAAATTTCTCCCAGCATCCTCAGGAAGAGTGGATTAAATCTCCACAATCAAATTGATGTACCCTGAATCTCTGGTATACCTGAGTACACAACAAATCATCCCAAAATTGAAGCAGTGGACTTTGGGAACAACAGTAGATTTGGAGTTTGCTCTCTGCATCTAATTTGTTTCTGGTTTTATGTTTATCTTAGTTTAGTATTTAGAGCTTATTATCATTGGTAGATTTGTTCATTGATTTGGTTGCTCTCTTCCTTTTTTGAAAAAATTATATATATATATATATTTTTTCCTTTTTCTCTTTTTGTGAGTGTGTATGTTTATTCTTCTTTGTGTGATTTTGTCTGTATACCATTGCTTTTACCATTTGTCCTAGGGCTCTACCTGTCAGGTTTTTTTGTTTTTGGGGGGGTTTTTAGTATAGTTTTTAACATTTGTTATCATTGGTGGATTTATGTTTTGGTTTGGTTGCTCTCTTCTTACTTTCTTTCTTACTTCCTTTTTTTATTACTTTTTTTTAAGAATTTTTAATTTTAGTAACTTTCTTTTCTTTTCTTTTCCTTGTTTCTTTCTCTCTTTCTCTCTTTCTTTCTTTCTTTCTTTCTTTCTTCCTTTCTTTCTTTCTTTCTTTCCTTTTATCTGCCTTTTCTTCTGAGAAATGTGGCTGACACAGTCTTGGTGCACCTGCTGGGTGTCAGGCCTGTGTCTCTGAGGTGGGAGAGCTGAGTTCAGGACATTGGTCCACCAGGACCTCCTGGCTCAATGTAATGTCAAATGGTGAAAGCTCTTCCAGAGAACTCCAACTCAACACAAAGACCTAGCTCCACTCAAGGACCAGTAAGCTACACTGCTGGACACCCTATGCCAAAAAACTAGCAAGACAGGAACACAACACCACCCATTAGCAGAGAGGCTGCCTAAAATCATAATAAGGTCACAGACTCCAAAAAACACAGCAGCAGATGTAGTACTGCCCACCAGAAGGACAAGATCCAGCCTCATCCACAAGAACACAGGCACCAGTTTCTTCCACTAACAAGCCTACACAACCCACTGAGCCAACCTTAGCCACAGGGGACAGACAACAAAAACAATGGGAAGTACAAACCTGCCGCCTGAGAAAAAGACACCCCAAATACTGTAAGTTAAGCAAAATGAGAAGACAAAGAAACACACAGCAGGTGAAAGAGCAAGGTAAAAACCCACCCGACCAAACAAATGAAGAGGAAATAGGCAGTCTACCTGAAAAATAGTTCACAGTAATGATAGTAAAGATGATCCAAAATCTTGGAAATAGAGTGGAGAAAATACAAGAAAGTTTAACAAGGACCTACAAGAACTAAAGAGCAAACAATGATGAACAACAAAATAAATGAAATTAAAAATTCTGTAGAAAGAATCAACACCACAGTAACTGAGGCGGAAGAACGGATAAGTGACCTAGAAGATAAAATAGTGAAAATAACTATTGCAGAGCACTATAAAGAAAAAAGAATGAAAAGAATTTAGGACAGTCTCAGAGACCACTGGGACAAAATTAAACGCACCAACATTTGAATTATAGGGGTCCGAGGAGAAGAAGAGAAAAAACAAGGAATTGAGAAAATATTTGAAGAGGTTAGTGTTGAAAATTTCCCTAATATGGGAAAGTAGATAGTCAGTCAAGTCCAGGAAGGGCAGAGAGTGCCATACAGGAAAAATACAAGGAGAAACATGCCAAGACATATATTAATCAAACTATCAAAAATTAAACAAAGAAAAAATATTAAAAGCAGCAAGGGGAAAAGCAGCAAATAACACACAAGGGAATCCCCATAAGGTTAACAGCTGATATTTCAGCAGAAACTCTACAAGCCAGAAGGGAGGGACAGGATATACTTAAAGTGATGAAAGAGAAATACCTACAACCAAGATTACTCTGTCCAGCAAGGATCTCATTCAGATTTGACAGAGAAATTAAAACATTTACAGACAAGCAAAAGCTAAGAGAATTCAGCACCACCAAACCAGCTTTACAACAAATGCTAAAGGAACTTCTCTAGGCAGGAAACACAAGAGAAGGAAAAGACCTACAATAACAACCCAAAACAATTAACAAAATGGTAATGGGAACGTACATATTGATAACTACCTTAAATGTAAATTCATTAAATGCTCCCACCAAAAGACATAGACTGTCTGAATGGTTACAAAAACAAGACCTGTATATCTGCTATCAACAAGAGACCCACTTCAGACCTAGGGACACATACAGACTGAAAGTGAGGGGATGGAAAAAGATATTCCATGCAAATGGCAATCAAAGGAAAGTTGGGGTAGCAATTCGCATATCAGACAAAATAGACTTTAAAATAAAGACTATTATAAGAGACAAAGAAGGACACTACATAATGATCAAGGGATCAATTCAAGAAGAAGATATAACAATTGTAAATATTTATGCACCTAACATAGCAGCACCTCAATACATAAGGAAAATGCTAACAGCCATAAAATGGGAAATAGACTGTAACACGATCAGATTAGGGAACTTTAACACCCCACCTTCACCAATGGATGGATCATCCAAAATGAAAATAAATAAGGAAACACAAGCTTTAACTGATACATTAAACAAGATGAACTTAATTGAAAATTATAGGACATTCCATCCAAACAGAGCAGAATACACTTTCTTCTCAAGTGCTCATGGAACATTCTCCAGGATAGATCATATGTTGGGTCACAAATCAAGCCTTGGTAAGTTTAAGAAAATTGAAATCATATCAAGTGTCTTTTCCAACTACAGCGCTAAGAGACCTGATATCAATTAAAGGAAAAAAATCTGTTAAAAAAACAAACATATACAGGCTAAACAATATGCTACTAAATAACCAAGAGATCACTGAAGAAATCAAAGAGGAAATCTAGAAACACCTAGAAACAAAGGACAATGAAAACACGATGATACAAAATCTATAGGATGCAGCAAAAGCAGTTCTAAAGAAGGAAGTTAATAGCAAAACAATCCTACCTAAAGAAACAAGAAAAACCTCAAATAAACAATCTAACCTTACACCTATGGGAATTAGAGAAAGAAGAAGCAAAAAAAAAAAAAAAACTCAAAGTTAGCAGAAGGAAAGAAATGATAAAGATCAGATCAGAAATAAATGAAAAAGAAATGAAGGAAAAAATAGCAAAGATCAATAAAACTAAAATGTGACTCTTTGAGAAGATAAACAAAATTGATAAATCATAGCCAGATTCATCAAGTAAAAAAGGGAGAAGACTCAAATCAATAGAATTAGAAATTAAAAACGAGAAGTAACAACTGACACTGCAGAAATAGAAAGGCTCATAAGAGATTACTACAAGCAACTATATGCCAATAAAATGGACAACTGGAAGAAATGGACAAATTCTTAGGAAAGCATAACTATCTGAGACTGAACCTGTAAGAAATACAAAATATAAACAGACAAATCACAAGCACTGAAATTGAAACTGTGATTAAAAATCTTCCAACAAACAAAAGCCCAGGATCAGATGGCTTCACAGGTAACTTCTATCAAACATTTAGAGAAGAGCTAAAACCTATCCTTCTCGAACTTCTCCAAAATATAGCAGAAGGAGGAACACTCCCAAACTCATTCTACAAGGCCACCATCACCCTAGCCAGAAACAGGCAAAGATCTCACAAAGAAAGAAAACTACAGGCCAATATCACTGATGAGCATAGATGCAGATATCCTCAACAAAATACTAGCAAACAGAATCCAGTAGCATATTCAAAGGATCATACACCATGATCAAATGGAGTTTACCCCAGGAATGCATGGATTCTTCAATATATGCAAATAAATCAATGTGATAAATCATATTAACAAATTGAAGGACAAAGCCATAGGATGATCTCAATATATGCAGAAAAAGCTTTTGACAAAATTCACACCTATTTATGATAAAAACTCTGCAGAACGTAGGCAGAGAGGGAACTTACCTCAACATAATGAAGGCCATATATGACAAACCCACAGCTAAAATCATTCTCAATGGTGAAAAACTGAAAACATTTCCTCTAAGATCAGGAACAAGACAAGACTGTCCCCTCTCATCATTATTATTCAACATAATTTTGGAAATTTTAGCCACAGCAACCAGACAAGAAACAGAAGTAAAAGAATCTAAATTGGAAAAGAAGTAAAGCTGTCACTGTTTGCAGGTGACATGATACTATACATAGAGAATACTAAAGATGTTACCAGAAAACTACTAGAGCTAATCAATGAATTTGGTGAAGCAGTAGGATACAAAGTTAAGGCACAGAAATCTCTTGCATTCCTATATGCTAAAGATGAAAAATCTGAAAGAGAAATTAAGAAAACACTCCCATTTACCATTGCAACAAAAAGAATAAAATACCTAGGAATAAACCTACCTTCGGAGACAAAAGACCTGTATGCAGAAAACTATAAGACACTGATGGAAGAAATTAAAGATGATACCAACAGATGGAGAGATATACCATGTTCTTGGACTGGAAGAATCAACATTGTCAAAATGACTATACTACCAAAAGCAATCTACAGATTCAATACAATCCTTGTCAAAATATCACAGGCATTTTTCACAGATCTAGAACAAAATATTTCACAATTTGTATGGAAGCACAAAAGACCCCAAATAGCCAAAGCAATCTTGAGAAAGAAAAACGGAGTTGGAGGAATCAGACTCCCTGACTTCAGACTATACTACAAAGCTACAGAAATCAAGACAGTATGGTACTGGCCCAAATACAGAAATATAGACCAATACAACTGGATAGAAAGCCAAGAGATAATCCCACACACATATGGTCACCTTATTTTTGATAAAGGAGACTGGAATATATGATGTAGAGAAGACAGCCTCTTAAATAAGTGGTAATGGGAAAACTGGGCAGCTACATGTAAAAGAATGAAATTAGAACACTCCCTAACACCATACAGAAAATAAACTCAAAATACATTAAAAACCTAAATGTAAGGCCAGACACTATAAAAATCTTAGAGGAAAACATAGGCAGAACACTCTATGACATAAATCACAGCAAGATCCTTTTTGACCCACCTCCTAGAGAAATGGAAATAAAGACAAAAATAAACAAATGGTACCTAATAAAACTTAAAAGCTTTTGCACAACAAAGGAAACCATAAACAAGATGAAAAGACAACCCTTAGAGTGGGAGAGAATATTTGCAAATGAAGCAACTGACAAAGCATTAATCTCATTTACAAGTAGCCCATGCAGCTCAATATCAAAAAAACAAACAACCCAATCCAAAAATAGGCAGAAGGCTTAAATAGACATTTTTCCAAAGAATATATACAGATTGCCAACAAACACATGAAAGGATGCTCAACATCACTGATCGTTAGAGAAATGCAAATAAAACCTACAATGACGTATTACCTCACTCCCGTCAGAATGGCCAACATCAAAAAATCTACAAACAATAAATGCTGGAGAGGGTGTGGAGAAAAGGGAACCCTCTTGCCCTATTGGTGGGAATGTAACCTGATACAGTCACTATGGAAAACAGTCGGTAGGTTCCTTAAAAAACTAAAAACAGATATACCATATGACCCAGCTATCCCACTACTGGGATATATATACCCTGAGAAAACCATAATTCAAAAAGAGTCATGTACCACAATGTTCATTGCAGCACTATTTACAATAGCTAGGACATGGAACCAACCTAAATGTTCATTGACCGATGAATGGGTAAAGAAGATGTGACACATATACACAATGGAATATTATTCAGCTATAAAAAGAAACGAAATTGAGTTATTTGTAGTGAGTTGGATGGGCGTAGAATCTGTCAAACAGAGTAAAGTAAGTTAGAAAGAGAAAAACAAATACTGTATGTTATCACATATATATGGAATTTAAAAAAATGGTTCTGATAAACCTAGGGGAAGACAGGAATAAAGATGCAGTCATAGAGAATGTACTTGAGGACACATAGAGTGTGAAGGGTAAGCTGGGCCAAAGTAAGAGAGATGCATGGACATATATACGCTACCAAATGTAAAATAGATAGCTAGTGGGATGCAGCCACATAGCACAGGTAGATCAGCTCGGTGCTTTGTGACCACCTAGAGGTGTTGGATAGGGAGTGTGGGAGGGAAACGCAAGAGGGAGGAGATATGGGGATATATGTATATGCATAGCTGATTCACTTTGTTATAAAGCAGAAACTAACACACCATTGTAAAGCAATTATACTCCATTAAAGATGTTAAAAAAAAAAAGAAATGGTCAGTAAAATATGGTAAATTGAGTAAAAGAATAACTAAATTAATTAGAGTGAATAATTCTTAGAAAGATAGAATTGTAAGTTTTGAAAGAGTATGTAGGAAAATTATATTTAGCAGTATTTGGTGAAAAAATTGAACCAAAATTTTAAAAACATGTTGATCAATAGCTCCTTGTCTTGAGTAGGTAGTCACTTGGAGTATTCTCTTCATTTTTCAATAACAACTGCTAACATTTTAGGATATCTCTTCTACTCCTTTTTCTTAAAACATACATTTTGATATCCTAATGTACATTATATGTGGTAAACTGTTTTTAACTTAACAATGTTGCTATATGGTCTGAATATTTGTGTGCCCCAAAAATTAATATATTCAAATCTTAATGAGGATTGAGATGTATTAGGAGATGAGGCCCTCATGAATGTGATTAGTGGTACTATAAAAAAGATCTCAGAGAGTTTATTAGTTCCTTTCACCATGTGAGGCTAAAACCTAGAGTCTGTCATGCAGAGTGAGTAAGTCAGAAAGAGAAAAAAAAATACTGTATGCTAATGCACATATATGAAATCTAAAAAAAATAAAAAAACGGTACTGATGAAGCTAGTGACAGGGCAGGAATAAAGATGCCGATGTAGAGAACGGACTCTAGGACACAGAGGGGGAAGGAGAAACTGGGATGAAGTGAGACAGTAGCACTGACATATATATACTACCAAATGTAAAATGGATGGCTAGTAGGAAACTGCTGCATAGCGCAGGGAAATCAGCTTGATGCTTTGTTACCACCTAGAGGCGTGGGGTAGGGAAGGTGGGAGGGAGGCTCAAGAGGGAGGGGATATGGGGATATATGTATACATATAGATGATTCACTTTGTTGTACAACAGAAACGAACACAACATTATAAAGCAATTATACTCCAAAAAAGATATTAAAAAATAAAAGAAAGAGTCTGTGACTGGGAGTAGGACCTTACCAGACCATTCTGACACCCTCCAGAACTGTGAGAAATAATTTTTTGTCAAAGTACCACCCAATCTGTGGTATTTTCTTATAGCAGCCCCCCAAAAGACAAATGTGCTGTAAATGTTTTCTGAGTAATTAAATAATCATATACATCATTTTGCATAGCTGAAGTATATTCAAACTTGTGTTTATAATAATTTAAATAGTCTTCAATTATTGAACAGATAGGTTCTTTCCAATTTTTTTATCATAATAAATAATGTTCTAGTGAATATCTTGTTCATAAAGAGTATCTATAAACCTAATATTATTTTCTTAAGGTAAAATTTATAAATGAGATTGCTATTCAGATTGTATGAATACTTGAAAAGTTGTTGTTACATGCTGCCAACTTGTCTCCAGAAGGATTGTGAATCAACTTATATCATCATTAATAAAATCTGAAAGAGTTTCACTGAACTGATATCTACAAAAGTTGGAATTGATTTTATTCTCTCTCATATTGATAGAAAAAATTGGCATTTGCTACTAGTTTAATTTAGTTTCCTTTACTTACTAATGTACAAAAAAAGAGTCTTTCTATGTATATTTAAAAGTTTTATGTATTACTAGTATTCCTGACTTTTTCATACATCAAAAAATATACTTTCTGGTATACGAAATTGCATGATTTATGAAGTCAAATTTCCTCATGTCTTCTTTTGTGTTTTTTTTCCTTGCTGTTACATTTAAAAAAGACAAATATCTGGTTGACCTATTTTTTTTAAATTATGAGTTCCTATGTTACATTGTTTCTTTTTAATCCATCAAAATTTAATTTTGGTTGATATTATTAAATAATGTTATTACTCAGTTATATTTCTATAGAAAAATTTTTATTCAGAATTATTATTCAATAATTCATCTTTAACCACTAACCTATAATATAATTTTTATTTTTATATTTGTGAACCTGATTATGCATATTTCTAAATGTGTATATATATATATATATATATATATGCATTCTGGGTCTGTTTTCAATTCTTGCATTCTGTTGATTTGTTTTTATACACGTATAACACCATTTTATAGTAAGTTTATATCTGTATGTCTTTGTGCATTCCAAATTCCTCTTCACTACTTTAAATATTAGTTCTTACATATTTATTATTTCATGTATTTGGATCAGCATAATTCAGTACAAAAAAAGTCATTTTTAAATCACATATACAATAATGTGGACTTCTCTTAATTTCTTTGAAATAAGCTTATATGTGAAGATAGAAAGTTTTCATTATATTATCTGCAATTTCATTGCTTTCTTGCTTATTGTTAATATTTTTAAATTGTCTTGGTATGTTGTTTCAGAACTGTGAACATTTCTTAGCAAATTATATTATATAATTAAAAGGGTAGATGGAAAAATTCTAAAATATAAAACTCTAATTCTGGTTATTTACTTTCTTCCATTTCACACTTTTCAGTTTCCTATTCTGGATGCTGCAGTATTTTCCTGGATTTCAATGCTCAGTGATTATATTAAAAATAGTAAAGACTCAGGTCCTATGTTGGCTAATGAGCAAGCTATACTCGCTCATCTTTCACATTAATCAGATTCCACCAACCTCTGAGTATTCTTTCAAATTATGACTCAGGATATACCATCTGCTCTAATCCAGTCAATCTGGTCATTTTACCACCCACAAAAGTATACACCTCAACCACCATCAACAAAAGCTCTTTATGCTTTTGCCTCTTTAGTGTTCTTATCCTCTTTTTAATTATAATTTCCAAGCAAAAACTTGTGAGCCCCAGGCTATGTTCATTTCTTGTGGTCTTTCAATCTGGGATTTATTCTCCATGTTTAACTAGTCCAACACTTACTGTGAGGTTATATCTTATTCTTGTGCACTAATTTTCCATAGCAAAATTGCCCCAGAATATGTTCTTAAATTCTTGAGATTTATGATTTTCTTATTTTTGTAAAAACACAAAAAAATAATGTTCTGTCATTAAATGACAGCTTCAGCTAATAAATTTCTTAATTGAGAAAATCCCACAATTTATTAATTCATCTACTCCACAATGTCAGAGACAATACAATATATTGAACCCTGTCGTTTTTAATATAATTCTTCTCTTAAAAAATAGTTATTAAATAAGTACATATTTATCAGAAATTTCATTATTGGACTTAAAGAATAATGCAACTTCCAAAAATGTTAACACAGTTCCAGTGTATAGCTTACACACTGCGAACATTCTTCTTCATTTCTCTGATGATGTTAGTAGATAATAAAGCAGGAAAACTTCCATCAAAATATAACACTGTGTCCTTGAATATAATGAAAACAACAACAACAAAAGAAAACTATCATTTTTCAAAATGGTAAATTGGCTTTTAAATATATTTTTAAAAGTTACTGAAGTCTCTAAAATAGACAGGAATAAGATAAACAATGACCTGTAGGGGAAAATCAAAGACTGACAGACACCGCTGCTCCTAATAGAGGCCGCTGCTGTTAACAAACCTCCTAGATCCATCAAAAGTTGATTCAAAAAGATTGAAGAAGAGGTCTCAACCCTGATTGAAATGAAATGTCAGCAAGGATAAGAGAAGAAAGATGGAGATTGTATTAAAAGAGAAACTATGTTCAGAAATAAGCTTTGGGACATACACGAATCTAAAATGGCATCTATATCCAGCAGAGCAAATTCATGGGGTCCAGAAAACTAGGTTAGTTTGTCTTTTTGAAGCACTTGTTGAATTCAGAGTTAAATCTGAACATAAATGGATTTAAAAGAGAATCCTTTTTATTGATTTCCAAGGTAAGATGACATATGAGGCAGAGATGTAGAAAGGAATAAAAATTGCTAAGGCTATAAAAGCTTGCTATTTTTCTTCTTTCTTAAAGTTTTCAGTATAAGTACAAATTATGTGCATTTATCTACTGTAAGAAATTGTTTACAGTATGCCATGCTGAGAAAATTGGCCATTAGTTTCCTTTATTTTCTTCATATCAGCCCCTGCCTTATCCCACACACCAGAGATTATAAAATGACTAGGAGTCCAGACTCCCACTGACATGCCAATTTGAAGACAAGGACAAGAGATTTAGTTTTTCAAGGAGGCAGTTGGATGTGGTGGAAAGAATATTGCATTAGTCCTGAAAGTCTAGGGGTTTAATTTCAGTTCTGACAATTCAAGCAGTGGGTTCTGGAAGTCTCACTCGCTATGAACCTCACTGTTTCCAGACTTAAACTGAGGAGAATAATCCCTAATCTTTCCTTGACTAATTCCAAATACAGGATTCAAGTTTTAAATTATGTGGAAATGTGAAGAAATGTACAAATGTAGCATTTTACTATTTCTACACAAACAATTTTAAAAGTCTATCAACTCACTATCTCTCATGTAATCAACCTTTCCTCTATCTCGCCTTGTTAAACCATCCCCAGATGTCACTTCCTGGTATATAATCATACCGACCTCAGCCCTCAGCTTGACTCCAAATAAAACTCATGGCAATTTTTCTCCTTTCTGTCATCATCTTTGCAGTTCTCTCACAATGATATATCTTCCCTTAAATTTTCCTAGATAGCTATGTCCCTTTTTTGAATTAACTGATACTGCTTTTTTTTTAATGTCCAAACCAAATTCCTCAAAGTATTGTTCAATTGAATTCATTCTCTTTTACACTCACTCATTCACAGCCCATATTTCCCATCATAAAAATACCACAGAAGAGACAAGAAAATGAGGATAAAATAAAACACTCCACTGTATAAGCCAAAATAAAATATTTTCTATCAGTTCTATGCCCAAAACTAGTCAAAGGAGCATCATAAAGCATAATCATGGAATTTATCTATATGAGTTCAAAACAAATTTGCACTAAATGAAGGTAACACAAGAATGATACAATTAGTTCAAAGAATAAAAAACTAATAACCCACTGATTAATATCTAATAGCACACTTTGTTAAACCACAATTTTTCAGGCATACAATTTTTCCTTCTGATGCTTAAGTTTAGAATGAAATTGTGTTTGCCAAAAGACAAAGTAAAATAAATATAATATTACATTTTGGAATCTTACTGGAGAATTAAAACACTGTCCAGGACTTATATGCAAGACACTTAGAACAAAGTGAGGCAATTTAGTACATAAATTCAATTTTATTTGTTAAAAAAATAGTTATATTTTCAAAGTGCTATATATAATGTTATTGTTTAGATAAAGAAAAGATATGAATACAAACATACCATTAAAATGATAACAGCTAACATTTATTGCGTATTATCATGTCCCAGAAACCGTTCTACTTTCCTTTATGTGTATTATCTTATTTAAGTCTTATAAAGTTCCCTAAACTTTATTATTATCATTATTTATATTCAAGCTGGCCAACAAATATATATGTATGCATGTGTATATATAAATTGGTTGAAAGAATATATAACTTACATTATTTTAAAAATTGGTGATAATCAAATTTTTCCTGCTAAAAGATATCAACAATATTTCATTGTCCAGAAAATTTTTCTAGATGCCCTTGTTTCATCACTGGCAATAATATGACTATAGAGCCTCAAAGTAATTTTCAAGATTTGAGATAGCCCCAACAGTAGATAAAAATTATCTCCACATTCCGTGGAGAGGAACTATGCCCACAGAGATTAGGCATGTGCTCGGTTGTATAGAGATGAACAATAACTCCTTATGGGAAAACAGTGTATAGAGCTAAAGAAAATAATGTAGCAAACCTAAGACAATGAGGACACAATCAAATACAATACTGAACATACTAAAACGTTAGCTCTTCCTATCAGTTCCATATGAGGAGACAGACAAAATGTAATAAAGGGTAACAATGTCAAGTTAAAGCAATGTGTGTTCATAGGAATGTAACATAACTCTACCATATTGTGTTTAGGTACCCAGGTAGAAAATGGGCTGGGCAATGCAGTGATTTGTAGAAAAATGATGAGATCAGGAAGCTGTCACTACCCCAAGAGCTGAATATAGTAGAGAAATGCAACACTTTTTTTTAACGTAAACACAAAATCATAAAACATAAATATTCAGTATTATTTCTACTAGAGCATTCTTTTGGTAAACTTGATTCCCTCTTCTAATACAAATCTTCAAAGATTCCTAGAAGTTCATGCCTGCTATAAAAGACAGTCTTTTATTTTACTCTTTCCTCAACGTTATTAAACAGTATTAATTATTATTAAACCATAATAAATACAGATCATCAAAAAAAACTTGAACATTTGGTTGGCATTTCCATACAGACTTTAAGAGAAAACATCCACAGATTATTTTTACTTTCCAAAGAAGATGGAAACAGTATTTAAAAAGAAGCTGGGTAGGGTTTCCCTGGTAGCGCAGTGGTTGAGAGTTTGCCTGCTGATGCAGGGGACACGAGTTCGTGCCCCGGTCCAGGAAGATCCCACATGCCACGGAGCAGCTGGGCCCGTGAGCCATGTCCGCTGAGCCTGTGCGTCCAGAGCCTGTGCTCTGCAATGGGAGAGGCCTCAACAGTGAGAGGCCCGCGTACTGCAAAAAAAAAAAAAAAAAAAAAAAAACGGTGGGTTAAGTTGATATTATTTCAGGAAATATGTAATTAAATTGACAATTTTTGTGACCATCATGCAACATTTATCAAGCACCCACATTATGATGTGTGCTACATAAATACACACCCACTACCTCTCGCATTGCTCTTCTTTGTATTGACAAGTTCTGTGTGTGTGTGTTTCTATAGGCAAGTTAAAAAAAAAATCAATAATACTTTTCAAACTATGTACAAAAAATGAAAAAGGTACATGAATATTCTCTAGCAAAGACTATAGTATTTTGAGAGAATGACCCTTAATCTCAAAATTCACCTAAATCTCTCTTCTAGATTTGTGACCTCCAAAGAGGGGTGAACGTATAAGAGAACATTTGTATATAATCAAGTGGGAAGCAGGAAAATAGTAAAACTGTTATTTACAATCATTTTTGCCAAAGGAAGGAAATTAAACTTTTGTTAATATTCAGCACATGGACCATAATTGGTCCATAAAAAACAATTTTTTTTTGTTTTATACATCAGGTGGCCACATGTTATAGGACAGATTATGTACTCAGAGAAAAAGTTTAGTTTTACGATAGACAAGCAATTAGAACCTCACCATTTAGTTTCATTTTATGACAGTTTATTGTAGATTTTGTGTTCCCAGTTAAGCAGTTTGCAAATTATTCTATTTAGCTTTAACCAAACTAGCCCTCCCAAAACTGATAAACAGTTTAAAAACTTCCTACCACCCTTCCTAAAATTCAGATAGGCAAACAACAAGAAAATGACAGATTGACAATCATTTAAATTTCCAGGTGAAAATAATCACAACTTAATCAGATAGAAAGTGGAGTTGCTCAAAAAATTCAGGAAACTATTATCTAGAACACTATTTGAAATATGTATTTATGTCTCCTATATTTAATGAGAATATTAGATTTGAAATTCATTTATTTCATTAGTCATAGATCAGTTAATACTCAAAGAAGTTTTTGCAAGAATTTGCATGTCATTGATGTTCCTAATTGTATAAAGTTAGCACTTTTAAAATTCAGTTAAATCCTTACAGTAAATTGCTAAAAGGTAAAGATCGACGAAGAAACATTTTTTTTTCCACATAGACATTTGCAGTTATCGACAGGGAAGAGTAAATAAGTTATAGAATTTCAAGGTGATTACACTTTTTTCTTTATACAAAATGTTGCCCTATCATTACCGTCTGATAGACACTAATAAGGTAGTATATTTTCAACAGTAAAACAGAAAAAAAAACACATTTAATTTGTACATCTAAGAAAAATGGAACATTTTAACATTTAGAATCAGAAGGTAAATACTCTTGGAAAGAAATGTGTGCTAGGTAATATCTGTTTAGAAAATAGATATTTGGAAATGTTTCCTTTGGTATACTATTTAGTTGTTGGAAATGGCATATGTGCACCACCCATTAAAGAAACCTGTATCTGCACACTTAAAAAACAAACAGATGAAAACTTGGAGGCAGAAGTTCCTAAGATTAAAAAATCTTCAAAAACCTATCAGTCAGTTACAAAACCATCTGTAAAAAATATAAAAATGCAAAGCATTGTGATTAGTTTGAAAGAACAACTGATTTGTAGCAAGAAATATGTAAATTTTTGATGAAATTAAAATTAAAAATGGATTCTTGTGCAATTTCAATGATAATAAATCTTAAATGGTGAATATGATCTGACACTGGCGATCAAGATAAAATATAAACCGTTGCTGATAGGATTCTTCCATTTAGATATATATATATTTGAGTTATCTTTTCCAGCATTGAGAAATATTCAAATTAAGTATTTAAAGAAACTGGAATGAGAATCAGACTTCAATTTAACCAAGGGTTAAGCAAAGATTTTTTAAAATAATGAAGCCTGGGCTTCCCTGGTGGTGCAGTGGTTGGGAGTCTGCCTGCTGATACAGGGGACACGGGTTCGTGCCCCGGTCCGGGACGATCCCGCGTGCCGCAGAGCGGCTGGGCCCGTGAGCCATGGCCGCTGAGCCTGCGCGTCCGGAGCCTGTGCTCCGCGGCGGGAAAGGCCGCGGTGATGAGAGGCCCGCATACCGCAAAAAAAATAAAGTAAAATAAAATAATAATGAAGCCTACTATTTAAAGTAATTCACTCATTCATTTTATAAATAAATAAATACACATGTACTGGGGATACATGCTCTATTTAAAAAGTCCCTGATCAGTGAAAGGCAAACTAAACTTTATTATACTGAGGTTATTAGACAGGGTTTTTAAAAGAAAGAGTGAGTAGGATGGTGGGTTAAGAAAAAGACTAATTTTAGTAGAAGGGTCAAAGAGGTCAGTGATTTAAGTAAAATAAATGAAACACACAGGTTAGAACCAGAAACTGAATAGAAGAAAGTTTCACAAAAAAAGGGATGATAATGTTAACTAAAGCATTGTTTCATTTAATTCTAATGAGTCAATAGCCATGTGGCCTAATAGCATTATCTCCATTTTTCATCTAAGGAAATAGAAGTTTATAGAGCATACTAAATTGTAAAAAACACTAGAAAAAAAATGGAAATAATTGGAAAAATGATGCCCCATATGTGGACATTTTTGCTTTAAAGTCATTAACAACATAAATTTTAGATTCAACCACTCTAAATAAGTAGAAATACACAAAATGCATCACCCAGAAAGCACTAAATGTTAAATGAATGGTATTAAGTTATAAAAATAAATATAATAGTCTACAAGGATGTATTGTAAAATATGGGGAATATAGCCAATATTTAGTAATAACTGTAAATGGAACATAACCTTTAAAAATTGTATACAAATAAATAAATTTTTAAATAAATAAATATAATGCATACTAAATTAGACTGGATATAACTAAAATAAGATGAAAAGATAATTATAAAAGACAAAGTATTAAATAATCTATTCTGATTTTTTGATATAGTTATAAAATTTGTTTTCAAAGATTTTTTTGAAATGTCTACTAATAACTTCTGTATACATACATTACTGAAAATCACTTCAGAGTGAAAATGACATGCCCCCTTTTAGTGCCATGTTTATTAGTTTATTTTTATAAAGAAAGACAAGTACAGAAGATTTCTACCTTTGGAAAGTCATAGTGAATTACATTTTATTAATAATTGGTTTCCATATAAGACCAAAGAAGCCTAGATCATTGATTTATTTTAAATTAAAAGGCAAATTGACTGAACTTTGAAAATACACTTAAATCTGATTTTCGATTAGTGAAATCTTTCTCATCAATAATGTAACTACTAAATTGATAAATACCCAAAGCATTGCTTTAAAAACCTCATTAGCATAGCATTCCTACAATCTTCTTTCCCTGTAACTCCTGTTTAATTACAACAAAGTCTTTATTCAGACACAACCCCAGAGAAAATTTTTAAAAAGTGGTTCCCTAGCAGAGATGAGATCAAACTAAAGGTCACATGCAATTGTACAGGAAGCCTAGGGGATACTAGTGGTGGCTTAACACAGCTATTGTCCTTGGGGAAGTCATCCTTCCCAGATCTCTGAATACACAAAATATGTCATGCTGGTTAAACTTGCATATACTTTCTTTTTCAGGAAATAATTTTGAGATTAACTGCAAATCAACTAATGCCTTATTTTTTCTCATTTTCTCTGTCAAATTATGATTTTAATTGCTTTTTATAATTCATTATATGAACTTGTTTATCGTATGTAGTCATATTAATTTTTTTTCCTAAGGATTATCATTTTTATTAAAACTTTGATACACCTACTGGTATCTAGTAAGGAAAACTTAAAGAAAATAAAAAACCTTGTAAATTCAATTCTTCAGCATTTTTTAGAAAACAGCACTAAATATCAAACATTTATCTGGCATGTCTTGGGTCTTCCTGTCATTGTCCTCTGTCTTCAAACTTCCGTGTATCTTAGTTTCCTCTTCTTCTCTAAAAAGTAATAGCCTGTTGCCTGATCAGTGAATGCAGTCACCTTTTATGCCTAGATTTGTTACTCGTTGAGTTGCTGGGTTGAATATAATCAGCTCAGATTCCTTTATATCAGCTTGACTAGCCCAGAAACTCTAATGTCATTTGTCAGACCACTCCTAAATCCAGGCCCTGGGACCCAATGTCACACTGCAACAGAACTCTTGATCATTTTCAGAAATAAAATGATTCAGTCTTGGCATTAACCATATATTTTCTTCATTAACTTAACCCTTTTCCTCAAGTCCTCTTGAAAAGTGTTTATATATGTTTACATGTAACATTCTGAAATCCATAACTTCTACAAACATTCATTCACATTTATCCTGTAATTTTTATCTATTTTCCCAAAGAGTAATCAAGGAATAAGGATTTCGTTTTAGAAATGGGATTTTCCATCTCCTATGGTATTTGTTTTACCAATGTAACAGTTATCATTTAATGACTTCAATATGGTTGCAAGAAAACTTTGATCCAAATTCACAACTATATATTAAAGATGCTTCCAATACCAGTATATTTTTTAAATGAAATAAAATAAAATAAGACTTAAAAAGTCCAGAGTGCTTGCTTTGCAGTGCAGCTGAAATAATTACCAAAGGAGGTAAAGCCATATCAACTAGTATAAACTTAACATAAAGATGTAAATATTTCAAATATAAAATTCCCACATGTAATCACTTTTAAATAAAATTGTGTTTCTTCTATTTAAGCTAAGCTAATTATCAACAGATACAATCTCCCTACAGGGAACTCCCATATTTCCTTCTGTTGTCTATACTTGGAACAGATTATTTACCACCTCAGTTTCTTCAACTCATACATTGATATTCCTGATATCTAAAGATGAAATTTCTTAGAAAAATATGGTTTCATGTAGAATTTATAAAATGGTTTCAAGATAGAATTCTGTATCATTCAATAATGCATCTTACAGTACTAGTACATGACAGAATATAATCTGAATATAGCTTTTGATGTTTGTTTGGTTTTGGTCTGATATTTTTCTAGAGACCATATTATATTAAAATGCTACATGTAATTTTTTACTCAGCTCAAATATCAATAGAGTAATAGAATATTAGATTTGGGGAGACCATGTAGATCATCTAGTAGTATTTCCAAAGCAAGTGAGATATAATGAATAATGTGACAAGACATGATATCATATGACATTATAATATTCCTGAAGAAAATCTTCTATCCTCTACATGGGAAATCCAAGTAATTGGGTATAACTATCTCAAAGAGTAAGGAACTACTTCTAAAAACTTATGATTATTTGGAGTGATTTTACCTATTTAACTGATAACATTTCCTTGTTACATTCAAACCTTGGTTCCCTAATCTCTAGAAGTGATTTTTAGCTATCTGAATATATCATTCACTCACATACCTTCCCATTCTGCACATGTTCCTCTGTTTCTGGGATTCCCTCTCACCCCTACTTTTCATGATAAAGTCCTGTTACTCATTCTTTGAATTCCAGTGGGTTAGAATATATACTCTTCTGCCCAGGACCCCTCCTTTTCTACTCCACAGTAGGAGGAACTAATTCCAGCATCTACTGTGCTCCCATGGTCATTTTCTTCAAAGTTCTAATAGTTCTTATCTTACTCATTTATTCTTTCTTGTTCAGAATTAACCATAGAACAACAATAGTAACCTGTCACTGTTGAAATGATTAAAATGTAAACTGGTATTCTATATTTTGTGAAAACATTTATTTCATGATCGATTAGGTTGTTAGCAAATGCTCTCATATTATAGGTCTTATATTTATTGCAAGCTTAACCAAAAATGTTAGGAGAAAAGAGAACCATACTACATTTTCTCTGCTAGTTTGGTTTTATGTATATCAAGGGATATATTTTAGGAAATGCAGTAGCTTTAAGAACCTATGGTGGGTTATCATACCTGCAGAAGCAGACATTCTTTGCTTACTTTTCCAATCCCCCACACTGATGAATCTACTCATCTCTATTGATTATCTGCCTTTTTCTATTGCTCCCTAACTCTCTGTCATAGTTAAAATATATATATATATATATATATATATATATATATATATAACTGGTTTAGTTAATCACATTTTTATCTATTCAATATGCATTTCCCCTGTCAGGCAGATTTCTTATCTCAGGTTACTAGATAAACCAGTTTTTAATTTCCAATATATATACTGTGGCCTTTGGAAGGAACCAAATTCTTGTTTAGGCAGCTGTAAAGGAATCATGAAACATATAGCATGACAATATGTATGAAAAAATATTGACTGTTTTCCTTTGTAGCATGATGTGGGGAATGGCATGGCACATCAAGTTTCATGTGTTGTCTAACAAAACATAC
The DNA here is from genome assembly GCF_937001465.1 of Orcinus orca. Taxonomy (NCBI): domain Eukaryota; kingdom Metazoa; phylum Chordata; class Mammalia; order Artiodactyla; family Delphinidae; genus Orcinus; species Orcinus orca. The sequence continues at coordinate 40,879,930 of NC_064576.1, read as the reverse complement.
TTACAACCTCTCTGTTTCTCTTCTCTTATGGAATTACAATTTAAGATTGAATTAATAATTATTAGCCACTTAAATTTTTTTCAGCCATCAAAATGGTTCACCTAAATAAAATCCTCTTTAATTGGCCATAACTCATTCAATTGGGAGTAATGTTTAAAACAAAGGCAGATATAGCGACAATTGTCCAGCTGCCCAATTCTCCATTCTACGTTTCAGGATAAAACGTTCCTTGGTCTGAGTATGCTTACCTTGGGTGTAAGCATACTCAGACCAAGGAGTATGCTTTAAATCATGAGCAATAGTCCTTTTGAGAACTTGGCTCATCATAAGGGCCCTCATTTTTCCCCATTATTTCCAGGCTGAGGAAAGCAAGAAGGATGAAACTGTATCTCAAGACATCAATAAGATGGTATGAATTTCATGTCAACAACAGTAGCACCAGTCTATGTACAAGGTTCAGATTATTTAGTTCTCTCTTGAATTTTCTCTGTAGGAACATAATATTAACACCCACCTTTCTTCTTCAAGACACCAGAAATCAAGTTCTAAGTCAACTGGCTTTCTTTTTTCTCATAATATCAATGACTGAACAGGGGATCTAACTAATATTGGTTCAACAGATTTACTTGGGAAGACAATTTTTTAAAAATTGAAAGTTTCTTCTGTCTTGGTACTGCTGCTGAAGCATTCTGATCTTTTGATCCGTGGTTGTGAGATCAAACTACATAAGGGGAGAAAAAATATCAATAGTGAAAACTTGCTTGAATCTTTCTGAACTTTTTTCACCTTAAATGTCAAAATTATTAATCACACGCAGAACTGTAAGAATTATACACAAACATTCCTTGATGACGTTTTCTTCTTTTAAAATATTGATGTGAGAAGAATGATTTTTATAGTAGTTACTGATTTAGTCACAGTTAACCTCTGATTATTCCTTGTAGTCTTTCCAGTCGGCAATGTAAGAAATTATATGTGGTTTTTAGGTTTGACCATCTAAAGTGATTCTTAGAGAAGCACAGTAAAGGTGTTTATAGTGTCACCATATATAGCCTGCTTGTTTTAATTTAGGTGTTACTGCTGCTTTAAGTAAAAGACAAAATAATTATTGTGTATAAAAAATATTTTATACACTGTAACTGCACAAAATTAAAACCTCTTTTGTGTTTTCCTTTCTTAGGTGAGTGCTAATTATTAATGTTGTAAATGTGTTTGCATGATAGGGAAACCTAACTGGCATGAAGAATCACTCTCTGACCTCTGGCTATTTAGAGAGGATGAAGATTTCCATCTGGCATGGAAGTAACAGGAGAATAATTGAGAGTATAAAATGAAATCAGACTCTTTGAACGTGAGTGAATGCCATATGGAAAAGAAAGAAATCTGACCTACGGTAGTTAATCTCTCCTTTTCTCATTTTGTAATATTTCAGTTAATTCTATCTTTTATTTTGCTTTTAATGTTTAATTTGTAATGGGGGATAGAAAGGGAAAGGACAAATTGATGGATATAAATACAGTGTGTGATGAAATCAGGTGAAGTTTCTACCCTACACAAACCCTGTTTACACCTGACTGTGTATACCCTCTATGCTGCTACTTGCTGGAAACATGTGATCCTAAACTTAGTTAGATGGGAAAGACAGACAGCTTAAGTTGAAAATTCCTCATTCAGTTAATGTGGGGGAGAATCACATACAAATTACTACTACAGAAATGTGTAATATATCAAAATGACCCATGGGGAATGACTGGAACATTGGTTATTTCTTGATTGCCAGATGTGTATTATAAAATCATGAAGAATAATAATAGTTAGTAATCATAATAATAAAGGTATTACCATCACCATTGTCTACCATCATTGTAATCATCATTATCATCATCATCATAGTAAAATTTCCTCCCGCTCATTGACAAATGAGGTAACAAATAACTGTTTATCCAACTGACATTGTCTAGTTACCATGGGCCTCAAATGGTAAAGAAAAAAAAATCACACAAAATAATTGTACAATGAAAAATAATTTAGAAAATGGATGGGAGGAGAATAAGAAAATGTGGTTCTCTGACAATCTCTAATAACTAGATTTTATGCTAAAAGGTGAAAGTTTTAGGTCATCAACACTTATTTTATATATAAAATGCCAGAACATTTTCAATTGACTTTGTAGGTTTTTTTGTTGTTTGTTTAACTTAACTGACAGATTGTGCCATATTTTTTTCCCTGTCATTTGAATACATTTGTAAAGTAGTTCTAAATTGTTGAGTGCTTGCCTTGTTGAATTTTTGTTCACTCTTACAAAATGGTGCAGTAGTGACAGTCTGGTCATAATTATACTGTTGAATAAATCTTAGAATATGTGTATTCAATACTAACTCAGCTTTAAAAAATAGTAAGCACTTAAACTCCAATCAGTCTTTATATTAAATTCCTATCAGAGATCTTTAACTAAATAACATATAAAATTTATTTCCACACTATTTCTGAAAGTATATATATTGGTTGTTATACCACAGTTTCTTTACAAATGCCATGATCTGAATATGAAAATCATTTACTAAAATAAATGAAAATATCAAACTACAGGAACTTATTGAATATTCCTCAAAGTTTACATTGCAATACTACCTAATAGCCTTACGTTTATGACAGAAAATACTTGAGGAACAGCAAATAGAATCATAAGTAGGAGTTGGTACTGCAGTTAAATCCTTATAAAAGTATTCATTAAACTAAAACTTTATGTTATGGTATTTACTTCTGTAGTGTGTAAAGATGGGTGATTTATACATATGCACATACAATGAAAAAATCCTTCTGATTTAATACCTATAAACTTTGCTTAGTAAGGTTTCAATCACTATGCACTAGTTTTTAAATTAAAATTGTCACTTCAAAAATGTTCAGCAAAAATTCCCTTGGGTTTAAAACATTTTATCTTTAATAATACACATATCAGTTCTATAGTTGTAGTTTTAAATATAGAGATCCTTTGTCTAAGGATAAAATTGATTCAGTTTGTTACTAAATAAAAACATGAAATTCAAGTTCCCAAAGAGCACACAATGCATTTCTCTGTTTGAAACAGACAATTGTTTTGTATAGACATATAAGTTAAGTCCTATGGCACTTTCTTCAAATTCTCTCAAAACACCCACCAACATCAGGTAGCTTTGTGCATGCAAAACTATGGTAAGAAGAATTTTACTAAAAGGGTTAGCTGCCTTTATGGAATAATACATTTTCTCTAATGTACAGACAATAATGCAAGACATGTTCTGATATGATCTCCTAAAAGAGAAAGAAATTCTATTCTAGACTTTAAGACACTTAAGTTTGTGTCATGCAGTACCTGATGATTTCAGAAAGAGAACACAGTTTCAAAGTCTGTTTGGAACTGTGTGTGAACAGGTGTCTTGAGTTCTGATTGTACCTATCTTTTCCTAGGACTCCGGTCTAAGCCCACAAAAGTTTCTTTATTGAGTTTCTCTGACAGGCTTGTCAATGTCACCCCAAAATACACCCCGCCTTCAATAACTGTCAGTGGGATCATTCACTAAAACTCAACTTTTCTTCTTCTCTTGTTCAACATATGCCTTGAGTTTCCTAATCAGCTAATTTGTGTATATTTTGCATTTCTTTTGACTTTCTTAAAAGAATACTGCTAACATGTCTGTATTCTAAGTTTTTTATTATCCTTAGAGAACATCCATGAAAAAGATATTGGATGATTATTTGTTATTATTGGAGCAAGTGATAGGTAATCTAGCTTTTGGGTTTTATTTAGGGGCTGGTGTATAAAATGTAAATTTTGTACACACAGCCTTTTATTGAAATAATACTTTAAGCAACTTTACAAAATATCTATCTTTCTTTCTGGTATCTTTTCTACTGCTTTTGTAGTTTCTGCTGTTGTTAAAAAATTCCAAGATTTCCTTGCCCTATGCCTTTCTGTTATTTATCCTTATACAAATTTAATTGTTGCATATTTTTAAATTAAATTTCAGTAAACTCTTTAATATTTCCTTGTAACATTTCTCTTTTGTTTTTAAGAATACAGATACCAAAGTAATAGTTGTATTTTAAAATACAACTAAGCTTAATGATAAAATTGATTTTATCATTTTGTTATGTTTTATATTTGTTATCACCTTTTACTAAATAAAATCTCTATTTTGCATCATTAAGCTGAGTTTAGTGCTCAATGATCTATATTTGTGGGATTCATTTAAATCAACATTAATACTTGCTGTTAAGAATTTATTAGTGTACATAAATGTGAAAGCTAAATTATTCATATCTCTGTAGAGAACACAGATTTTTCCATATCAAAGTTTGAGAATTTTTTTTAGTTTACTTGTGTTACTTGAATAATAAAAAAGTAATAAGACCATCCAATTATTTTTAAATTCATGGTATTCCATTGTGAAGTTTAATTTATTTCAATATGGAAGTGTATGCTTTATATTACTTTCTAATATAGTTACCTTTTATTGCATCTTCGAATGTAAAAAGTATGTGTATGTGAGAGGTGAATGGGGGCAGAGTATGTATGTCACATTTAAGGGACAGAAACTGGCAAGTAGTTTTCAATTAATACCTCAGACAGTCTCTTTTGTGGTCAGCTGTGGCAATGCTTAAAAACCTTAACATCTCTGGTAATACTTGCACAAGTAACTCTAGAAGGACCAAAATCTCTGGTCTTGTGACTCAAGACGAAAAGTGCTCACATTGCCTTGCACTCCCTCCCAAGTGCGCTGCGTTTTGGAGGAGGAAGCAGAATCAATTGTATTGTTTGTTTTAAATGACAGTTTACCTGAATAATAATCTTCATGACTTTCAAATCCCCCAGCAGGAAGTCATAAGTTTTTCTTTCTTCTTCTTTTTTTAAACATTTTCCTCTGTGGAATAGATTTACTTTGAAAACTGAAATATTCCAACTTTATAAATGTAAGCACTTTATATAAACTGTCTTCTGGTGAACAGCAAACCTAGAACTCTGCAAGGGGAGAAGAGAAAAATGTATCTGAACGTCGCTATCCTCCTTCATCTCTTGAAACCATATTCTTTGTCTGACATAGTATGAAGTCTAAGTCAGATATGACAGCAAAACCCAATAAATTGCAGGGAGAATTGGGATGACTTGTCATAGTATCAGTTCTGGCAGTGTTACCATTGCCTTTCAGTTTTAACATCTGCACAAAGAAGAAAATCAGAAAATTTTGAAAAATGATGGTAATAATATTGTACCTGAAAATTGTACCTTATGTGTGCCAATCCTAGGAACAAGACTACTATCTTTCTTTCACTGCACTCTTATAATCTACTAAGTAAACTGTTTTATTAACAAATTATAGGTGAGATGGATAAATTGTTATAACTACATACTAGTGAATGCTTTATCATACCCAAACCATCATATATTTGTATTTTAATAGTTTGTATCATTGAATCACTCCTAGCTTACCTAAAATTAAAGTAAACTAATTATTGAATATATGTTATTATCACATTTTAAGCATTGTGTCAGAAGAAAACTAATATTACCATTTTACTAACTTTGAAAACATTTATAAAGATAGGAGTTACTAACATTCTCACTTTTTGTATTCATTTATCAAATATTTATCAAACACTAACTAAACACTACTATAAGGAAGTAGCCTGGATCTAAAGATTGATAATTATGACAAACAGACTGCAGTGGAAAGGATTCATGAATAATCAGGCAAAAAGTGTGGACATTACTCATCTATGCCTTCCTTATTCCTGAAGGAAGCCTGCTGAGATATTGAAGCCTTTTTCAATATCTCACATAGAGTGAGATACAGACAGGTCTGAGTTGCCAAGAAACTATGGGTTTTCTTCATTTTATACTAGGTGTCAGCAAATCTGGCCCACCACCTCTTTTTGTAAATAAAGTTTTATTGGAATGCAGCCATGCCTACTCATCTACATATTGTCTATGGCTGCTTTCACTTTGCAACAGCACAACTCAGTAGTTGTGACAGTGACTCCATGGTCCACAAAGCCTAAGTTATTTATTACCTCGTCCTTTAAATGAAAAGATTGCTGACACCTGCTTTATGTCATGAAACTAAGGAAGGGACTATGTTAGTGCTTAATTGTCTACATAATACCATCTAAGGCAAGCACTTGCTGTGTTACAGTTACATTATTCTATTTCCATTCTCTGTCTTCAGGCCCAGAGTGTGTTGGATCATGGCACACTAAAATCCATTACTTTGGATGGGGACATGGGTATTCATGTTTCATTCCTCACCAAACTTTAACTCTTACTGATACATAGAGATATCACTTTTTTTTTAACATAGCAACAGCATATCCAAAGAAACTACAAGATAAAAGCAGGTAATATTAATTATCATGGCAACCTCAGTTGGAAAACCCAGCAAACCCAATTTAGTTTTGCAGCTCTTGATGCAGTTGGAGGGCTTAACTGGTCATTAATAAATTTTCAGGCTAAAACTGTGTGACGTTGGCCTGCCAGGCATTTCTTTCAGATTTAATGTCAAACTTCCTTTGAATAGGTTCAACAAACATGATGATTCATATGGATAGGTAGGGTGGGAGGGAGATGCAAGAGGGAGGAGATAATGGGGTGATATCCTTTCACCCAAGTGAAAGGTGATATCCTTTCACCCAAGTGAAAAGAATATAGTGAGTATCAAGGCTACGATAGTCTATGATCAAGAACACCACCTTCAGGCAATAGGTTCAGCACCAGATTGACCAGTGTGAATCTTCTCTCTTAACTGCTTGTCTTCTAGGGATATATCTATTGATGTTCCTGAAGAATTTTTATTTCTTTGCAGCAAGTTTGTCATGAGGTGGAACAACAATGTTTCATCGCTATCTGAATCTTCTCACAATCCATACACTTGAAAAGGGAACTTTCAGGCTCTTTGAAGTTGTTTGGACCATGTGACATCTCTGGCAAAGGGACTATGGGGTGAAGTGACCTAAGTCACTTTCAGGTCAAAGCATTGAAGGCTGACACATTATCTCCTAGCTTTTTTTCCTCTTCCTCAAGTGGAGATGAAAGCCAAAGATTGCATAAATTTAAGCAGCCTGAATCACAACCTGTTGTATAGAGTTCAGTTGTCATAAATGGTTGTCCACACCCTTAAAAATTGAGTGTGAACAAGAATTAAATTTTATTGCATAAAACCACTGGGAATAGAGTTTGTATATTGGTACGCTGTTACCTTATCCAGATGACTTCTCAGCCTTTCTGTAATTTCAAAAAAGATCTCTACTCTTCCTCTTTAAACTTGGAAGTAGAGGATATGAAGAACTGAACTATTCTGTTCACTTTTTTTTTTTAACAACTTTACTGGAGTATAATTGTTTTACAATGGTGTGTTAGTGTCTGCTTTATAACAAAGTGAATCAGCTATACATATACATATATCCCCATATTTCCTCCCTCTTGCGTCTCCCTTCCACTCTCCCTATTCCACCCCTCTAGATGGTCACAAAGCACCGAGCTGATCTCCCTGTGCTATGAGGCTGCTTCTCACGAGCTATCTATTTTACATTTGGTAGTGTATATATGTCCATGCCACTCTCTCACTTCGTCCCAGGTTAACAATCCACCTCCCTGTGTCTTCAAGTCCATTCTCTGTATCTGTATCTTTATCCCTGTCCTGCCCCTAGGTTGTTCAGAACCTCTTTTTTTTTTTTTTTTAGAGTCCCTATATATGTGTATTTGCTTTTCTCTTTCTGACTTACTTCACTCTGTATGAAAGACTCTAGGTCCATCCACCTCACTACAAATAACACATTTTGTTTCTTTTTATGGCTGACTAATATTCCATTGTATATATGTGCCATATCTTCTTTATCCATTCATCTGTCGATGGACACTAAGGTTGTTTCCATGTCCTGGCTATTGTAAATAGAGTTGCATTGAACATTGCAGTACATGACTCTTTTTGAATTCTGGTTTTCTCAGGGTATATGCCCAGTACTGGGATTGCTGAATCATATGATAGTTCTATTTTTAGTTTTTAAAGTAACCTCCATACTTTTCTCCATAGTGGCCATATCAATTTATATTCCCACCAACAGGACAAGAGCGTTCACTTTTCTCCACACTTTCCTCCACACTGTCTCCATCATTTATTGTTTGTAGATTTTTTGATGATGGGCACTCTGACAAGTGTGACATGGTACCTCATGGTAGCTTTGATTTGCATTTCTTTAATGATCAGTGATGTTGAGCATCTTTTCATGTGTTTGTTAGCAATCTTTCTTTGGAGAAATGTCTATTTAGGTCTTCTGCCATTTTTGGAGTGGGTTGTTTATTTTTTTGATAGTGAGCTGCATGAACTGCTTGTAAAGTGTGGAGATTAATCCTTTGTCAGTTGCTTCATTGGCAAATATTTTCTCCCATTCTGAGGGTTGTCTTTTCATCTTGTTTATGTTTTCCTTTGCTGTGCAAAATCTTTTAATTTTTATTAGGTCCCATTTGTTTATTTTTGTTTTATTTCCAGTTCTCTAGGAGGTGGGTCAAAAAGGATCTTGCTGTGATTTATGTCATAGACTGCTCTGCCTATGTTTTCCTCTAAGATTTTTAATTAGAGTGTCTGGCCTTACATTTAGGTCTTTAATCCATGTTGAGTTTGTTTTTCTGTATGGTGTTAGGGAGTGTTCTAATTCCATTCTTTTACATGTAGCTGTCCAGTTTTCCCAGCACCACTTATTGAAGAGGCTCTCTTTTCTCCATTGTATATTCTTGACTCTTTTATCAAAAATAAGGTGACAATATGTGCGTCAGTTTATCTCTGGGCTTTCTATCCTGTTCCATTGACCTATATTTCTGGGTTTATGCCACTATCACAATGTCTTGATTACTATAGCTTTGCAGTATAGTCTGAAATGTGGGAGCCTGATTCCTCTAGCTCCATTTTTCTTTCTCAAGATTGCTTTGGCTATTCGGGGTCTTTTGTGTTTCCATACAAATTGTGAAATTTTTTGTTCTAGTTCTGTGAAAAATACCATTGGTAATTTGATAGGGATTGCATTGGATCAGTAGATTGCTTTAGGTACTATAATCATTTTCACAATGTTGATTCTTCCCATCCAAGAATGTGGTATATCTCTCCATGTCTTTGGATCAACTTTAATTTCTTTCAGTGTCTTATAGTTTTCTGTATACAGGTCTTTTGTCTCCTAAGGTAGGATTATTCCCAGGTATTTTATTCTTTTTGTTGCAATGGTAAAAAGGAGTGTTTCCTTAATTTCTCTTTCACATTTTTCATCATTAGTGTATAGGAATGCAAGAGATTTATGTGCCTTAATTTTGTACCCTGCTACTTTACCAAATTCATTGATAAGCTCTAGATGTTTTCTGGTAGCACCTTTAGGATTCTCTATGTATAGTATCATGTCATCTGCAAATAGTGACAATTTTACTTCTTCTTTTCCTGTTTGGATTCATTTTATTTCTTTCTCTTTTCTGATAGCTGTGGTTATAATTTCCAAAACTATGTTGAATAATTGTGGTGAGAGTGGGCAACCTTGTCTTGTTCCTGATTTTAGAAGAAATGGTTTCAGTTTTTCACCATTGAGACTGATGTTGACTGTGGGCTTGCCATATTGGGCCTTTATTATGTTGAGGTAAGTTCCCTCTATGCCTACTTTCTGCAGGGTTTTTGTCATAGATATGTGCTAAATTTTGTCAAATGCTTCTTCTGCATCTATTGAGATGATATTTGGTTTTTCTCCTTCAATTTGTTAATATGGTTTATCACATTGATTGTTTTGTGTATATTTAAGAATCCTTGCATTCCTGGGATAAAACCCACTTGATCATGGTGTATGATCCTTTGAATATGCTCTGGATTCTGTTTGCTAGTATTTTGTTGAGGATATTTGCATCTCTGCTCATCAGTGATATTGGCCTGTAGTTTTCTTTCTTTGTGAGATATTTGCCTATTTTTGGCATTAGGGTGACGGTGGCCTTGTAGAATGAGTTTTGGAGTGTTCCTCCTTCTGCTATATTTTGGAAAAGTTTGAAAAGGATAGGTGTTAGCTCTTCTCAGTGTTTGATAGAATTCGTCTGTGAACCCATCTGGTCCTGGGCTTTTGGTTTTAGGAAGATTTTTAATTACAGTCTCAATTTCAGTGCTTGTGATTGGTCTGTTTATATTTTCTATTTCTTCCAGGTTCAGTCTCAGAAGGTTGTGCTTTTCTAAGAATTTGTCCATTTCTTCCAGGTTGTCCATTTTATTGGCTTATAGTTGCTTGTAGTAATCTCTCATGACCCTTTGTATTTCTGCAGTGTCATTTGTTACTTCTCCTTTTTCATTTCTAATTCTATTGATTTGAGTCTCCTCCCTTTTCTTCTTGATGAGTCTAGCTCATGGTTTATCAATTTTATTTATCTTCTCAAAGAAACAGCTTTCAGTTTTGCTGATCTTTGCTGTGGTTTCCTTCATTTCTTTTTCATTTATTGTTTTTTTTTTAGTAAACTTATTTATTTAGTTATTTTAGCTGTGTTGGTTTTTTTTTTACATTTTTATTGGAGTATAATTGCTTTACAATGGTGTCTTAGTTTCTGCTTCATAACAAAGTGAATCAGTTTTACATATACATATATTCCCATATCTCTTCCCTCTTGTGTCTCCCACCTTCCCACCCTCCCTATCCCACCCTTCTAGCTGGTCAAAAGGAACTGAGCTTATCTCCCTGTGCTATGCGACTGCTTCCCACTAGCTATCTATTTTAAATTTGGTAGTGTATATATGTTTATATATACACTACCACGCTCTCACTTTGTCCCAGCTTACCGTTCCCCCTCCCCGTGTCCTCAAGACCATTCTCTAGTAGGTCTGTATCTTTATTCCTGCCTTGCCTCTAGGTTCTTCATGATCATTTTTTTTTTTTTAGATTCCATATATATGTGTTAGCATACAGTATTTGTTTTTCTCTTTCTGACTTACTTCACTCTGTATGACAGACTCTAATTCCACCCACCTCACTACAAATAACTCAATTTCATTTTTTATGCCTGAATAATATTCCATTGTATATATGTGCCAAATCCTCTTTATCCATGCATTTTTGATGGACACTTAGGTTGCTTCCAAGTCTTGGCTATTGTAAATGGAGCTGCAATGAACATTGTGGTACATGACATTTTTGAATTATGGTTTTCTCAGGGTATAAGCCCAGTAGTGGGATTTCTAGGTCATGTGGTAGTTCTCGTTTTAGTTTTCTAAGGAACCTACAGATAGTTTTACATAGTGACTGTATCTGGCTACATTCCCATGAACAGGGCAAGAGGGTTCCCTTTTCTCCACACCCTCTCCAGCATTTATTGTTTGTAGATTTTTTGATGATGGCCATTCTGGCTGGTGTGAGGTAATACCTCATTGTAGGTTTGATTTGCTCTTCTCTAATGATTAGTGATGTTGACAATTATTTTATGTGTTTGTTGGCAGTCTGTATATCTTCTTTGGAGAAATGTCTATTTAGGTCTTCTGCCATTTTTGGAGTGGGTTGTTTATTTTTTTAATATTGAGCTGCATGAGCTGCTTGTAAATCTTGGTGATTAATCCTTTGTCAGTTGCTTCATTTGCAAATATTTTCTCCCATTCTGAGGGTTGTCTTTTTGACTTATTTATGGTTTCCTTTGCTGTGCAAAAGCCTTTAAGTCTCATTAGGTCCCATTTGTTTATTTGTATTTCTATTTCTCTAGGAAGTTGGTCAAAAAGGATCTTGTTGTGATTTATGTCATAGAATGTTCGTTCTATGTTTTCCTCTAAGAGTTTGATAGTGTCTGGCCTTACATTTAGGTCTTTAATCCATTTTGAGCTTATTTTTGTGTATGGTGTTAGGGGGTATTCTAATTTCATTCTTTAACATGTAACTGTCCTGTTTTCCCAGCACCACTTATTGAAGAGGCTGTCCTTTCTCCATTATATATTCTTTCCTCCTTTATCAAAGACAAGGTGACCATATGTACATGGGTTTATCTCTGGGCTTTCTATCCTGTTCCATTGATCTATATTTCTGTGTTTGTGCCACTATCACAATGTCTTGATTACTATAGCTTTGTAATATAGTCTGAAATGTGGGAGCCTGATTCCTCTAGCTCCATTTTTCTTTCTCAAAATTTCTTTGGCTATTCAGGGTCTTTTGTGTTTCCACACACATTGTGAAATTTATTGTTCTAGTTCTGTGAAAAATGCCATTCATAGTTTAATAGGGATTGCATTGAATCTGTAGATTGCTTTGGGTAGTATAGTGACTTTCACAATGTTGATTTTCCAATCCAAGAAAATGGTATATCTCTCCATCTATTTCTATCATCTTTAATTTCTTTCATCAGTGTCTTATAATTTTCTGCAAACATGTATTTTGTCTCCTTAGGTAAGTTTATTCCTAGGTATGTTATTCTTTTTTTTTTTTGCATTGGTCAATGGGAATGTTTTCTTAATTTCACTTTCAGATTTTTCATCATTAGTGTATAGGAATGCAAGAGATTTCTGTGCATTATTTTGTATCCCACTACTTTACAAAATTAATTGATTAGCTCTAGTAGTTTACTGGTAACATCTTTAGGATTCTCTATTATTTATAGTATCATGTCATCTGCAAACAGTGACAGCTTTGTTTCTTCTTTCCCGATTTGGATTCCTTTTATTTATTTTTCTTCTGTGATTGCTGTGGCCAAAACTTCTAGAACTATGTTGAACAATAGTGTTGAGAGTGGGCAACCTTGTCTTTTTCCTGATCTTAGTGGAAATGGTTTCAGTTTTTCACCATTGAGGACAATGTTGGCTGTGGGTTTGTCAGATATGGTCTTTATTATGTTGTAGTAAGTTCCCCCTATGTCTACTTCCTGGAGGGTTTTTATCATAAATGGGTGTTGAATTTTGTCAAAAGCTTTCTCTGCATCTATTGAGGTGATCATATGGTTTTTCTCCTTCAGTTTATTCATGTGGTGTACTACATTGTTTGTTTTGCATATATTGAAGAATCCTTGCATTCCTGGGTTAAACCCCCCTTGATCATGGTGCATTATATTTTTAGTGTGCTGTTGGATTCTCATAAAGTTCAGATCATAAATAAATGAAAAAGAAATGAAGGAAAGAATAGCAAAGATCAATAAAACTAAAAGCTGGTTCTTTGAGAATATAAACAAAATTGATAAACCATTAGACAGACTAATCAAGATAAAAAGCGAGAAGATTCAAATCAGTAGAATTAGAAATGAGAAAGGGGAAGTAACAACTGACACTGCAGAAATACAAAGGATAATGAGAGATTATTACAAGCAACTATATGCCACTAAAAGGGACAACCTGGAAGAAATGGAACAAATTGTTAGAAAAGCACAACCTTCTAAGACTGAACCAGGAAGGAAAAGAAAATATAAACAGACCAATCACAATCACTGAAGTTGAGACTGTGATTAAAAATCTTCCAACAAACAAAAGCCCAGGACCAGATGGCTCCACAGGTGAATTCTATCAAACATTTATAGAAGAGCTAACACCTATCTTTCTCAAACCCTTCCAAGATATACCAGAGAGAGGAACACTCCTAAACTCATTCTACGGGACCACCATCACCCTGATACCAAAACCAGACAAAAATGTCACAAAAAAAGAAAACTACAGGCCAATATCACTGATGAACATAGTTGCAAAAATTCTCAACAAAATACTAGCAGACAGAATCCAACAGCACATTTCATTTATTTCTGATCTGATCTTTATGATTTCTTTCCTTCTGCTAGCTTTGGTTTTTTTTTTGTTGTTGTTGTTCTTCTTCTTCTTTCTCTAATTCCTTTAGGTGTATGGTTACTTTGTTTATTTGAGATATTTCTTGAGGTAGGATTGTATTACTATAAACTTCCCTGTTAGAACTGCTTTTCTTGCATCCCATAGGTTTTGGGTCATTGTGTTTTCATTGTCAGTTGTTTCTATATAGTTTTTGATTTCCCCTTTGATTTCTTCAGTGATATCTTGGTTATTTAGGAGTGTATTTTTTAGCCTTCATATGTTTGTATTTTTTACAGATTTTTTTACGTTAATTGATATCAGGTCTCATAGCATTGTGGTTGGAAAAGGCACTTGATATGATTTCAATTTTCTTAAATTTACCAAGGCTTGATTTGTGACCCAACATATGATTTATCCTGGAGAATGTTCTATGAGCACTTGAGAAGGAAATGTATTCTGTTTGGATGATCTATCTCTTTGTGAAAGTAGGGTGTTAAAATCCCCTTCTATGTTTGTGTTCCTGTCGATTTCCCATTTTATGGCTGTTAGCATTTGCCTTATGTACTGACGTGCTCCTATGTTAGGTGCATAAATATTTACAATTGTTATATCGTCTTCTTGGATTGATCCCTTCATCATTATGTAGTGTCCTTCTTTGTCACTTGTAATAGGGTTTATTTTAAAGACTATTTTTTCTGATATGAGAATTGCTACTCCAGCTTTCTTCTGATTGCCATTTGCATGGAATATCTTTCTCCATCTCCTCACTTTCAGTCTGTATGTGTCCCTAGGTCTGAAATGTGTCTCTTTTTGATAGCATATATATGGGTCTTGTTTTTGTATCCATTCAGTGAGTCTGTGTCTTTTGGTTGGAGCATTTAGTCTATTTTCACTTAAGGTAAATATTGATATGTATGTTCCTATTACCATTTCCTTAATTGTTTTGGGTTTGTTATTGTAGGTCTTTTCCTTCTCTTGTGTTTCCTGCCTAGAGAAGTTCCTTTAACATTTGTTGTACAGCTGCTTTGATGGTGCTGAATTCTCTTAGCTTTTGCTTATCTGTAAAGATTTTAATTTCTCTGTCGAATCTGAATGAAATCCCTACTGGGTAGAGTAATCTTGGTTGTAGGTTTTTCTCCTTCATCACTTTAAGTATGTCCTGCCACTCCCTTCTGGCTTGCAGAGTTTCTGCTGAAAGATCAGCTGTTAACCTTATGGGGATTCCCTTGTATGTTATTTGTTGTTTTTCCCTTGCTTCTTTTAATACTCTTTCTTTACATTTAATTTTTGATAGTTTGATTAATGTGTCTTGGCCTGTTTCTCCTTGGATTTATCCTGTATGGGACTCTGCCCTTCCAGGACTTGACTGACTATTTCCTTTCCCATATTAGGGAAGTTTTCAAGTATAATCTCTTCAAATATTTTCTCAGTTCCTTTCTTTTTCTCTTCTTCTTCTGGGACCCTTATAGTTCGAATGTTGGTACATTTAATGTTGTCCCAGAGGTCTGGAGAGTATATTCAGTTTTTTTCATTCTTTTATCTTTATTCTGCTCTGTGGTAGTTATTTCTACTATTTTATCTTCAAGGTCACTTATCCATTCTTCTGCTTCAGGTATTCTGCTATTGATTCCTTCTAGAGAATTTTTAATTTCATTTATTGTGTTGTTCATCATTGTTTGTTTGCTCTTTAGTTCTTCTAGGTCCTTGTTAAGTGTTTCTTGTATTTTCTCCATTTTTTCCCAAGATTTTGGATCATCTTTATTATCATTACTCTGAATTATTTTTTCAGGTAGACTTCCTATTTCCTCTTCATTTGTTTGTTTTGGTGTGTTTTTACCTTGCTCCTTCATCTGCTGTGTGTTTCTTTCTTCTCATTTTGCTTAACTTACTGTGTTTGGGGTCTCCTTTTCACAAGCTTCAGGTTTGTAGTTCCTGTTGTTTTTGGTATCTGCCCCCTGTAGCTAAAGTTGGTTGCTTGGTTTGTGTAGGCTTCCTGGTGGAGGGGACTGGTGACTGTGTTCTGGTGGATGAGGCTTGATCTTGTCTTTCTAGTGGGCAAGACCACGTCTGGTGGTGTGTTTTGGGGTGTCTGTGGCCTTATTATGATTTTAGGCAGCCTCTCTGCTAATGGGTGGGGTTGTGTTCCTGTCTTGCTAGTTGTTTTGCATAGGGTGTCCAGCACTGTAGCTTGCTGGTCATTGAGTACAGCTGGGTCTTAGCATTGAGATGGAGACCTTTGGGAAAGCTCTCACCATTTGATGTTACATGGAGCTGGGAGGTCTCTGGTGGAACAATGTCCTGAACTCAGCTCTCCCAACTGACACACAGCTGGAGCACAAAGTCCCTGTCAGCCACACATCTCAGAAGAAAAGCCAGAAAAAAATGAAAGAAAGAAAAAAAGAAAAGATAATAATAAAATAAAATACAGTTATTAAAATAAAAAAATGAAAAATTATTAAAAATAAAAATGCAATAAAAGGAAAAAGAAAGAAAAAAGAGAGCCACGAAACCAAAAAACAAATCCACCAATGATAACAAGCACTCAAATCTATACTAAAAAAAAAAAAAAAAAGAACAGGCATGGTAAAAGCAAAGCTATACAGAAAAAGTTACACAAAGCATACACATACACACTCACAAAAAGAGAAAAAGGAAAATTATATATATATATATATAAAGGCAGAGAGCAACCAAATCAATAAACAAATCTACAAGTGATAATAAGCTCCAAATACTAAACTAAGATAAACATAAAACCAGAAAGGAATTAGATGCAGAAAGCAAACCCCAAGTCTACAGTTGCTCCCAAAGTCTACTGCCTCAATTATGGGATGATTCATCACAGATGCAGGGTACATCAATGTGATTGTGGAGATAATCCACTGCTCCTGAGGCTGCTGGGAGAAATTTCCCTTTCTCTCCTTTGTTCGCACAGCTCCTGGGGTTCAGCTTTGGATTTGGCCCTGCCTCTGCATGTAGGTCACTTGAGGGAGGCTGTTCTTTGCTCAGACAGGACAGGGTTAAAGTAGCAGCTGATTCGGGTGCTATGGCTCACTCAGGCTGGGGGGAGGGAGGGATACAGAATGTGGGACAAGTCTGCGGCGGCAGAGACTGACGTGATGTTGCACCAGCCTGAGGTGTGCCATGTGTTCTCCCAGGCAATTTGTCCCTAGATCACGGGACCCTGGCAGTGGCGGGCTGCACAGCCTCTTGGAGGGGGAAGTATGGATAGTGACCTTTGCTTGCACACAGGCTTCTTGGTGGCTGCAGCAACATCCTTAGAGTTTCATGCCCTTCTCTGGTGTCCACGTTGATAGCCACGGCTTGCATCTCTGGAGCTAATTTAAGCTGTGCTCTGAATCCCCTCTCCTCGTGCATCCTGAAACAATGGTCTCTTGACTCTTAGGCAGGTCCAGACTTTTTCCTGGACTCCCTCCCAGCTAGCTGTGGTGCATTAGCCCCCTTTAGACTGTGTTCACACAGCCAACCCCAGTCCTCTCCCTGGGATCTGACCTCTGAAGCCCGAACCTCAGCTCCCAGCCCTCATCCACATGGCAGGTGAGCAGAAAAGCCTCTCAGGCTGGTGAGTGCTTGTCGGTACTGTTCCTCTCTGTGGGAATCTCTCTGCTTTGCCCTCTGCACCCTTATTGCTGGGCTCTCCTCCATGGCTCCAAAGCTTCCTCCCTGCCATCCCTTGTCTCTACCCGTGAAGGGGCTTCCTAGTGTGTGGAAAATTTTCCTCCTACACAGCTCCCTCCCAGAGGTGCAGGTCCTGTCCCTATTCTTTTGTCTCTGTTTTTTCCTTTTTTCTTTTGCCTTACCCAGGTACGTGGGGAGTCTCTTTCCTTTTGAGAAGTCTGAGGTCTTCTGCCAGCGTTCAGTAAGTGTTTTGTAGAAGTTGTTCCACATGTAGATGTATTTCTGATGTATTTGTAGGGAAGAAGGTGATCTCCACATCTTACTCCTCTGCCATCTTGAAGGTCTATCTTTCTATTCTCTTTTATAACATTCCATCATAATCCCAATAACTCTTTCCAATACCACTGCTATCATGCCCATCCACGAAAAAAAATGAAATATGAAAAGATTTACTCCAAATCATCCCGGATAGTAAATGATTTTAAAATCAAGAAAGATGCTTGAAATATGTCCAGAATGCAACTCAGGTAAGATAGAAATTTCTATCTCCTGAAATCCAATAGAAGCTTCCAAAGAATGAAAGTGAAGTGGTAGTTGGTCAATAATACTTCATCATATCCCCTCTTTAATGGTGATACCAACTTTATTTAATACTTCCTACTGCCAGTTAAAGATGCTTGATAAGCCTCTGGCATTTCATCAGGTTTTAACTGCCTAGTGTATTCTGCTGACATTAACCAATATCAAGTTTAAGACCCACAACTTAAGCTTCAGATCCTCTATTCTAGAGTTCACAGAGGAAAAAGAAATTTAGGAATAAAATGCTTTAAGTTTTTACTATCACAAGCAGGACTGAAAGTGGCTCCAAATCTGGTAGTATAGTCACTCACTTGTTTTAACCCTTGCTCATCTTTAACATTCAAGCCTAAGATCTGCTACGTCAATTTGGGTATGAGTTTGGTTTATATTGTCCAGCTCCCCCCATAGAAGGAAGGGATGTAGCTGCTTAGTAAATTGGGCATCATAATGTGCCATATGGTTTACATGGTGTATGGACTGAATATTTGTGTTAAGTGTTAAAAATCTTTGGCCTTTGGAAGGGAGCTAGGTCATGAGAGCTAGCCCACATGAATAGAATTAGTGCCCATATATGAAGAGACATAAGAACTCTCTCTCTCTCTGCCTCCCTCTCCCTTTCTCTCTCTTTTGCCTGGCATGTGAGGATACATTGAGAAGAGAGTCATCTGCAAACCAGGAAGTGTTTCCTCACCAGACACAGGATCTGCTGGTACCTAGATCTCGGACTTCCTAGATCTTAGAACTGTGAGTGGGTTGTTATTTAAGCCACTCAGTCTATGGTAATAAGTTATAGCAGTCTGAGCTAAGACACGTGGTCTCTGTGCAATGGATAGGTACACTTCAGCACCTCAGGAAACTGTAGAACCTTCTGAGTCATCCCAGCTGCAGCTTACTCATCACCACTCAAGGTGGGAAACACACCATGTTTCTCCCCATGTGAGGAATGGTAGCTCTAAGCCACCCAGTCAGTGGAACATAACACCAGTGTACTCCTTTAACTCCTTTAGGAATGCGGGCTCACTGAATTACCAGGGCCTGGCCCAGCAATAGAAACCATATCTTCATGATGAAAACAGGTACTAACAACACTCCTCAACAGTAACTTTGATGAGAACTTCTAGATGAGAGGCTTGGTTAGTGACAG
This sequence comes from Orcinus orca, assembly GCF_937001465.1. Classification (NCBI taxonomy): domain Eukaryota; kingdom Metazoa; phylum Chordata; class Mammalia; order Artiodactyla; family Delphinidae; genus Orcinus; species Orcinus orca. The sequence goes on along the minus strand of NC_064576.1, from coordinate 40,860,805 downwards.
GTTAGACCACTTGATTCCAACATGTAACACTACGTTAGGTGGCCAGGAGTGCAGGCTTTTTCCTTCAGGGAAGCCTCTTCTGTGCCTCTGCAGCTGCCACTGGATGAAATTACCCCATGGTATTTCACAGCATCCTCATTTCTTTATTCCAGTTCTCCTTTCCTAATAGATCCCTAATTACCATTACCTAGATCAACAACTATACTATGCAGAGTCTGCTGCTGAGATAGAAGGCCAGGCTAGATAAACAACAGCTGGTCCATTCTTTAGTGAATTCTAGATTATGAAATTGGTAAATAGTAGTATTTCTCTGACTCCAAAAGGGGAAATGGTTAAACTTGACTTGAATCAACATATGTATTTTAGATATGTATTTGCCCCAGGTCCTTGGTCAGCACCACTATCAAAAGTGTTATAGAAGATTTGGTTCACTGACATGAAACTGCATGTAACATCACTGCATAAGAGGGGACCTACCTTATAGTAAAGAGATGTGGTAGTAGTCACAAAGTCAAGGGTGTACCACCTACAAGTCACCCATAGTAGAGAGAATGGAATGGTTTGTTAAAGAAGCGACTGAGATGCCAGCCTGGAAATGGTTATCTGCAAAGGTGGGGTACCATGTCAAACAATCAGGAGTCAAGTGAGTCAGTTAGGAAAATAAACTAAACTGAAAGTAGCAATCAGGCCTTATTCACTTACTATGGCAATGCATGTAAGATAGAATGCTCCAGAATGGTGAAAGTCAATCATCATATGATGCAGCATGGACAGGGCATGAACAGGGCACCTGTCTCACTGCTGAGGAGCCCCAAACAAAAGACTCCTGTCTCATTATGTACACATGGGCTAGAGGGATGGGAGGATTGGAAAAGTACAGAGAAAAGTACTTATCCAAAGCCTCTGATAAGCCAAAGCCCTCTTGGTAGAGGTGGCTGGGAAGTATCTCAGCCAAGGTCCCTGATAAGAAGGACTTCAAGTGTAAGACCTGGGCTAGGAATGTAGACATGCCTGTGAGCATAGCTGGCCTAGGGATGACACTGACTATAACTCTCTCAGAAAACTGAAATATACTGGCTATGAACCAACTCTGGTATGGGGAAGGTAGCTTCCCCTCATGAGAACTGCTAGGGAAAGACTTGTAATCTATGGTCAAGCCTGAAAGATCACACATAGGATTCTATCTGGAGCCGGACTCCCCACAGGATACAGTATACACCTTAAACATCCAGTGTTTGAAAGTGCTGTATTTCCACTAAGTAAAATTCACAGGCCTAGGAACCATGGGTGGGAAGTAAAGTAGAATGACCCCATTTAGTATAAGCCCAGGTACCCACTTTGGGAAATTTGAGATTCCTGTCCCAACTTTAGTCTCTGTGGGTATAGAGGTTCTGATTCCTAGAGCTGTAACACTTTCAGCAGATGACACAGTAAAAGTCCTATTGAGCTTTAACGTATAGTTGCTGCTGCCTGGTCACTTCAGTGTCTTTGTGACAAGAGACCAGCAGACAAGAAAAGGGGTTTCCATACAAGCAGAGTTATTTAATCTGATCATCAAGAAGTAATGGGTACCACTACACCAAAGTGGCCATGGAAGAATATATTTGTAACTTGGGTTTCTACCTGGCTATCTTTTATTGTTCTTGTGCCCAGTTTCAGTAGTAAATAGATCAAACTGGCAGGCATAGCTTGACAATAAGACATGGTAACAGGGACTCAGGTATCTCGGTATTGAGCGTTTGGGTTATCCTACTAGAGAAGTCATATAAATCAGCAAATATGTTCATCATTGGTGAGAGGAATATGGATTGATGATACAGGAAAATGATGAGGAGTATCACGTGTCCTTGAGATCAAATTCACATCAGGGCTGTGGTCTCACTAAACCTTCTAAATTTCCCAGGATACAAGACCAAAAATATTCCTGGAGATTTATTCCTAGATGGGACACATTTACAATAAGAGGCATATAGGTCTGAGCTACATTCATTATAGTGGATACTATCATGCTGTATAATAACCTCTCTTTATGGATAATTAACCCATCCCCCACTTGCTAAGAGTAACAGTGCAGCTCACAGCTGTACCCATCATTGGGATGTGCCTTTGATCTCAAGGAATTACATGATCCACCATAGTTATGCCTCTTCCTGGGACGATACCAAAAGTACACGCCAACTCCAAAGTTTCCCACAGGATTGATTAAGTTGTTATTTGCAACTCCACAGAATTTCCCACTACCAAATTGTGTCTTCATCACTTTCTTACAGCTGTATCTCCGAAGCACACATCCTAGTAATCTTCCTGCAATAACTCGGCATCTCAAAGTTGTTTTACAGGGAACCAAACAGGTAGGGATGCTTCAAATTTATATTTCTCCCATTACTCTTGACTTAAATCACAAGACCATGCTTTCTAATTCCAAAGGAACCCTGCAGACGTCAGAGATCTTGCCCAAGAATGACAACTTAGATTTGGCTGAATTTTTTTTTTTTTTTTTTGCTGCTGTTGTTATTGTTGCTTGTTTTTGTTTTTGTTTTTTTTTTTTTTGATGTTGTTGAGATGAGTTTTGTGTGTGTGTGTGTAACTTTTAACTTCCAAATGCCAAACAGGGAGTGTAAACTCTGCACAAGTAAGAATACAAGTAAGTGCATGGTTTCCTGAATATCCCGTTGAAACTTACCTGCAGTGTTTGAAGTCAATACAACCTACTTGCAGTGAGCAACCTACCTGGTCAGGAGAACAATGGAAGATGTAAGTTCACTTTGTACTTTTCAATTCGACTGAGGGAGGAATATGTCATCACTCACAATTCTCCCTAAGGAATATTATAAGGATTTTGTAATTCACACAAGAAGAAGGATAAAGACCATTCTCTGGGTATGGTCATGTTTTACTTCCAACACCCTCCATAGACATAAATTCATTATCTGACACTTAATAGATCACACCTTCCAAATCTGATTTTATCTAATCTTTAAATATAGAAGAGGTGGCAATTCCTACTTTCCTATTTCATTTCTGATCCAGTAATAATTGACCCACTTACAAGTCTGAAGTGTATTGTCAGTCAGTTTATTCTTGGTCTTCTTTTTGAAGCAAGAAATCTAGAGCAAGTCAAATTTATCTTTGAATATAAGGAATATCACATGGTATTTAAAAATGAAAGCTCTAAAGCCAAATGATCTGTATTTGAACTCAAAAATTACTTAACAACTTTGTTCCTCAACTCTCTTATCTGTAAAGTGAAGTAAGCTCCTGCATAGGGTTGTGGTAAAGAGAACAGAGATGAGTGTCAAGCAATTTACAGAGCCCAGTACACATGCATCCCCTTTAAGTCCCACAGATTAAATGAGATCATTCTTGTGAAGCACATGGTTGGTGCTGCCACACAGTAAGCATCCGATACATGTTATATTCTATAATTAATGCCAATAATAAGAGTAATTATAATCTGTCTATGACCACAACAATATTTATCTTACAAGATGTTCTCAAGGTTAGTGATAAGTTATATGAAGCAATCATTACAGCGTTTGGTCCATTGTAGGTGCTCAATAATTGGCCACCGTTATCAGAATTCTGGTCTCTCTTGCTTCTTAATTCTTTTGTTCATAAATCAGTATAGTCCCTGTTCACAAAAACACACACTGCCTTCTCGAGTCTTGTTTTGGAATCATAAAAATGAAAAAAATATATATATATAGAACCCAATGCAGAATCTTGTCTTAACTTCAACTGAGGTTTTATTCTTGTTTTAAAATTATTTTATTAAGTTCCAGGACTTACTTCTTACAATGGTAATGATGATAATGCTCAGATGATTTGTTTACCCCACACTTTAATTCATGTCATTAATTATAAGGAGATGGCATTTTTTTAAAATGGGTGATTTTTAGAGCATTTTTAGGTTTACAGCAAAGTTGAAATTTACAGAGATTTCCCCATATACCCCTGCCTCATATGTAAACAGCTTTTTTTGTGTGTGTGTGGTACGCGGGCCTCTCACTGTTGTGGCCTCTCCCGTTATGGAGCACAGGCTCCAGACGCACAGGCTCAGCGGCCATGGCTCACGGGCCCAGCCGCTCCATGGCATGTGGGATCCTCCCGGACCGGGGCACAAACCCGCGTCCCCTGAATCGGCAGGCGGACTCTCAATCACTGCGCCACCAGGGTTGCCCAACAGCTTTTTTTTTACATTACTAAAAGATCAAGTTTGACTAACATGAGCTCCCCAATATACATCTTTATCATCCAAAATATTTGTCTTTATAATATTCTCTTTTATTTTATTCTCAGATACATTGATATACTGCTATCTTTTAAGATAAAGTATCCTCAACTCCATTTTCTTCTTCATCCTCTGGGGACCCCTCCTTCAATTATCCTTGAACACAATACCTCTCAATTCATCTCTGACCTTTTACTGTCCAATGTCTAAAGCTTTGCAATATCTTCATATGACACTTTGGTTTCCTTCTCTTTTTGTTTCATTTCCACTTCCAGATTTTTTAAACAAGTGGTATATATTGACTGTCTCTATTTATAATCACCAACTCACAACTTCTCAAGAAACATTTGAAACGTTATGGTTTCTAAGGAAGCTCCCATTACCTCTTCATCCTCAAACTCCTGTTCTCTCAATTCTTCCTCTCATTATAACTTTTTTTAACATTTGGCCACTCCTTGAAGCAGTCAGAAATTGCTTAAGAAAAGGCATGAAAGCAAGGAAGCAACTATGTGTTCTGGGAACACATCCAAATTTAGTCCCAGAAGTTACAGGAACCATGAAAAAAATAAAAAAGACATGTAGGGAGGAAAAACAAACACTCACAAAATCAGAGTTAGAAAAGAAGTTTCTACCATGAGACGTCACTGTCTAAATACTTATTGTGTACAAGACAAGGGATCAAGTTTCCCTTTAATCTGGTTATGTGTGTATGTGTGAAATTGGCATAATTAGCTCAACTCAATGAAGAGTCTACAGTCATTAATAAGCTGGCTCTTTTTCCTCTTTGTGACTTCAATATTATTGATTAAAATAACAAATTAAAATGAATGTGAAGAGGCCTGTGAAAGAGGCTCAACACAGCTGGAAGTGTGACAGTAGTGAGTCATCAAGAGAACAAAACCCTTAACTACTCTTCTTGGAAAGATGAATGCTTCAAATTATCCTGGCAGTAATTGATTATCAGAAATTGATAATTGTTAATATCATATGTAATCATCCAACTTAGTGCTTGATTTTGAAATTTTGTGTCAGGTTTAAATAGAACTAGAATAGTATGAATAGAGATGGATTTGGGTAATATAAGCAGAAATTTCTGAGCAAAAAAATGAGCCTATTGCATCAGAAATCAATCTTCATGTACTAAACATAAATAGGGCCTTTTCCTCAGGCAGAAGAACCTGGAAAAAATGTGCCCTATAAATTCTTACAAAGCAGTAGTTACACAAAGTTATTTTTTAAACAAGGAATTTTGAATCCATCTTTAGGAACTTTACAACATAAGCTAAATAATGGTATTTGGTGCCCTTGAGAGATAACACTTCAGGAAAATAAGCATTAGTTTTAGAACAATTTAATGCCTTTACTTTTTCAAAAGATTGATGGGAAATTCATTCCAGGCATTTAAAGAAGCACAAAATATGCAAAATTTACTATCTAGGCAACATTAAACCATTAGTATAAGGATTATATGCATTTGAATCAGTGACTATAATTAAGATAATTTTCATTTTTTGAAAAAAGAGTGAAATCAAATGAAAATGAGTCATTCAGAAATTGGATAACAGAAGTGCAAAGTATTATGAATTTTATTTTGCATCATCTTCACGATTGTTGTCTAATTTGTATTCTAGCTCATTAATACTAATTTTACCTGATATTATAAAATTAGGCCTTGAGTGCTTTTTGCCTATTTTAATATGAAGCAAAAATTCACATAAAGTTAGGGTTTTGATATACAGTTATACTTTTTCTAATACATATTAAAGAAACATATCTAACTATGAATTTTTAAAGTAGGTCTACATAACGCCTAAAATCATCTTGTAACTAGTTTTGAGGGGAGAGGGAAACAATTCAATTCTTTAGATATTGTCTTAGTCAGCTTGGGCTGCTATAAAAAAATACAGGACTGGGTGGCTTAAACAACAGACATTTATTTCCAAAATTTCTAGAGGCTGGGAAGTCCAAGATCAAGCTGCCAGCAGATTCAGTTACTGGTAAGAACCCTCTTCTTGGCTTGCAGATGGCCACATTCTCACTGGGGACTCATGTGGAGAGAATGCTTGTGTCTCTTCTTAGAAGAACACTAATTCCATCATGAGGGGGTGCACCCTTGGGACCTCATCTAAATTTCAATTTGAAGAAATAATCAGTTAGCAATTTAACTGCAATAAAAACTAGTGTTTTCCCATTTTAACATAAAAGATGTTATATCATATTCTAATTTAAAAATTTATGCCCATAACCAAAAGTATTTCATTGTGACATTTTATTCCTAAAAGTAAACTTATTTTAATATAATTGGCATACAACAAATTTAACCCATTTTAAGTACAAGTTTGTAAGTTTGGACAAATGTACACACCCATGTAACTGCAAGGCAATCAAGAAACAACTTTTTAAATTAAATTTTAAAATTATTATCAAAAGTGTTTTCTCATTCCTTCATAGTCAAACCTCTTACCTATTACTCTATATTACTTTTTTCCTATCCTAGAATTTCATATAAATTGAATTACATAGAATGTACACCTTTATGTCTGGCTTCCTATTTTCAGCATAATAATTTTGGGATTCATCCACAGTGCTTTAATATCAACTGTTCATTTTTAAATTGATAATTAGGATTGCTTTTTATAAACATATCATAATGTTTAAGAATTTGCTTTTTGATAGACATTTTGGATTTTTCTAGTTTTAAGCTATTAGAAGAAATCTATTCTGGAGTAATGCACTCAAGATTTTTTGAGACAAAAAGTTTTTATTTTTCTTGGGTAAATACCTAGAGTGGGATTACTGGGCCATATGATGGTTGTGTTAAACTTTGTAAGAAATTGCCTAATAATTTTTCCAAAATGTTTGTACCATGTTATACCCCTATCAACAATGTACCAGAAGTCTGGTTATATCACAACCTCACTAGCACTTTTATTCTCAGTCTTTTCGAGTTTTACCCATTGCAGTGAATGTGTAGTAGTATCTCACTGTCATATTAATTTACATTTCCTTGATGCCTAATAGTGTTGAGCAGTTTTTGAAGAGTTTCTTTTATTATATTTCTTTAATGTCCTTTGCACATCTTTTCAAATTTTTATTGGATTGTAAGAGGTTTTTTTTTATTTTTTTTAATATATTCTGTATGCAAGTCCTTTTTAAAAGATATATGAATTGCAGATATTTTCTGCCAATCTGTGTTTTGTATTTTCATTTTGTTAATGAAATGGTGAATTTTGAAGAGTAAAATATTTTAATTTTGATGAAATTTACCAACAATTATGTCTTTTAAATTTTGTGGTTTTCGTGTACTATTTAAGCCATTTTTGCCTGTTCCAAGCATTTTCTTCTATGTTTTCTTCAAGAAGTTTTACAGTTTTAGCTTTGACATCTGGGTTTATAGAGATTGGGTATATATGTAGCTCTAAAGTCATATCATATTGTTTTAAAATTATTTCTTGAAATGGCTATTCTTTCCCTATTTAATTACCTTGGCGCCTTTTTTTTTTTTTTTTTTTTTTTTTTTTGCTGTACTCGGGCCTCCCACTGCTGTGGCCTCCCCCACTGCACAGGCTCCGGACGCGCAGGCTCAACGGCCATGGCCCACGGGCCTAGCCGCTCCACGGCATGTGGGATCTTCCCGGACCAGGGCACGAAGCCATGTCCCCTGCCCTGGCAGGCGGACCCCCAACCACCGCGCCAGCAGGGAAGCTCCCCCTTGGCGCCTTTTTAAAAATCATTTCACCATATATGTGTGGGTGTATTTCTCTAATCTCCATCTTTATGCCTATATTATTTCCTATACCATAATTCTTGTTTATTTTGACTTTATGATGAGTCTTAAAATAAGAATGTTTAAATTCTCCAATTTGGTCCTTTGCATTTGAAATTCTGTTTGCTGTACTATTTCATTTCCAAATGCTTATAGATTTTAGAAGCAGCTTTTAAATTTCTACCAAAACCCACACCAGGATTTCTATTGGGATTGCATCAAATCTGTAGATCAATTTGGGAATAATTATCATGTTTACAACATTGACCTTCTCAATTTGTGAATATGCTACATGTCTCACTGTGACAGTTAAATTTATGTATCAACTGGCTAGGCTACCCAGTTGTTTAGTTAAACTTCAATCTAGATGTTGCTGTGAAAGTATTTTTTAATGTGATTAATGTAATCAGTAGACTTGAGCAGAGCAAATTATCCTCCATAATGTGGGTGTACCACATCCCATCAATTGAAGGCTTCAAGAAAAAAGACTGAGGTCCCCCAGAGAGGAAGGACTCAAGACTGCCTTCAGACTCCAGGCTGCAACATCAACTCCTGTTAGAAATTCCAGCATGCTGGCCTGCCCTGCAAATTTTAGCTTCTACAACTGTGGGAGCCAATCTCTTAAAATGAATCTTCTCCTTATTTGTATATATGCTATTGGTTCTGTTTCTCTGGAGGAAATTGACCCTAGTAAATTTCTTAATTTTTAGAACTTTTAAAATGTCTTTCAGAAAAGTTTCTTTAAATTTTCACTGTAAAAATATTGTGCATAGTATTTAAAACTAATCTGAAAACATTATATGTTTTTGATGTTATTGTAAACTTTGATGCTATTATGTTTGTTGCTGGTATAAAGAGATTCAACTAATTTGTTTTATTTTCAATTTGAATTATTTAGCTTTTTGAAATTCACTTGTTTGTCTAGTTCATTTTAGTAAAGATACCCTAGGATTATTTATGTATATGAATATTTTTTCTGCAGAAAGAATACATATTACTTCTTTATTCCCAATTTCTATACTTTTTATTGCTTTTTCTTTCCTCATCCAGAAAGAAAAGCAAAACCTTAGGAGAAATTATCAGTTTCATTTCGTGTTGTGAGAAATGACTTATAGAAATAAAAACAAGATTGTTACTGAGAGGAGAGAGAATAGTATTAAAGAAAAACTATGGACATATTTGATTCTATAAACATTTCAGAACTTTTCATATAATTTTTCATACCTAAAATAAAATCAATAGGCAAATTCAATATAATACTTCTGCAATAATTTCAAACAACCTGACTATATTTTTACACATCTTTTATTTATTTATTTATTTATTTTTGGCTGCACTGGGTCTTCGTTGCTGCGCATGGGCTTTCTCTGGCTGCGGAGGGCGGGGGCTACTCTTCATTGCTGTGTGCAGCCTTCTCATTGCGGTGGCTGTGATCTTAGCTGCTCCGCGGCATGTGGGATCTTCCTGGGCCAGGGCTCGAACCCGTGTCCCCTGCGTTGGCAGGCGGATTCTTAACCACTGCGCCACCAGGGAAGCCCATATTTTTACACATCTTTTAAAGATGTGTTTTTATCTAATTGGAAATAGAATATTTGCCAAATATAGACAAGTGTTCAAAAAGAATGTGTGCACTTTCAACTTCTGAGAACTTTCAGAACTGAGAATATATCAGTTTGATAAAAGACTGTGAGGAAGAAAGCAGAATCTTTTCAGGTGTGATTTATTTTCAAAGATGATTAGTAATCATCATGCATGCAAAAAGGCAGAATACGGTGACACAAAGGGGTCAAGATTAAAAAAAAAAAAAAAGCAGAAGGAAATAGTGACTGCTTGTACAGCATAGTATATTCTGTTCCTGCTCCTGGGTGTTGTGTCTCTTGGCATTGGGCAGGATAGCATAATATCACGAATCCTGGAGCCAAATAACCTGAGTTCACATTCTGTCTTTCTCACTGTGTGATTACGCTGTCATCTTGGGAGATATTTTTAATCTTTCTGTGCTTCATATGTAAAATTCAGATAATTATTGTAGCAAACTAATAAGGTTATTATGAAGATTAAATGTTATTATTCAGAATGATTTAGAAGAGTTCCAGACACATATTGAGCTGTGTGTGTGTGTGTGTGTGTGTGTGTGTGTGTTAAATACAATTTTAAATGAATTCTACTTTGGAAAGAAGACATATTACTCATATGCCTCAAGGCAAAAGTATAATAGTCACAAGAATTATTCCCATGATTCGTTCAAGAAGTTACATGTTTAATTACACAAAGATTACAGATTTTACTATACAGAAAATATTCTTAGTCCATTTTATAGGGTATTATCATAAAAGAAAAAGATGCTACTAAAATTTTTCATGCATTCATGAAGAATTAAGATTCTCCATCAGCACTCTGTGTTCTTTCTTCCTTTCTCTATTCATTACATCACAATTTCTTGGTCTTCAAATGGCAGTGTGAATCAGAAGTCTCTGATCCCTGTCTCTAGGATACATTGGTTTTTTGTTGTTGTTGTTGTTTTTTGTATGCCTCTCACTGCTGTGGCCTCTCCCGTTGCGGAGCACAGGCTCCGGACGCGCAGGCTCAGCGGCCATGGCTCACGGCCCCAGCCACTCCACGGCATGTGGGATCTTCCCAGACCGGAGCACAACCTGTGTCCCCTGCATCGGCAGGCAGACTCTCAACCACTGTGCCACCAGGGAAGCCCTGTAAGATACATTCTTGATTCATGTCTTAATGAACCCTACCTTCTTGCCTTTATGGTACTCATAACAATGGTGATTAAATGTTGCTGTAATTATTCCTTTATATCTTTCTCACAGCAAAACTTTAAGCTGCTAAAATACAAGAGTATTTCTTCCACATCTTCTGTTTCTAGCAGAGGGTCTGATACAAACTATCCATAAGTTCCCTGAGAGAAGGATCTAGCTGTACTCTTTTTATCCCTAGCTGTTGAGCATATTAGTGGTATAAAGTGGTGCAGTAAATATTTGTTGCATGAATGATAAAACCATGTAACATAAAATAAAAGTAATAAATTATTATTTTCGAGTGATAAATCATAGTTTTCCTTTGCAAAGTTACCATGTGGATTTTTGGTTCTGCGATTTGAAAACACTACCTTGAGTCACTGTCTAGCAATATAATTCTAGTCAACTTCTCTGGCTTTTACTTAATGATTTGAACATGTGCTTGTATTAAGGGCTAAGTGGGAGGCAGAATTTTATGATGGTCCCCAATAACCTGGCCTCTAGTGTACATATATATTCTTCCAGTTTTCCAATAAAACGCTTATCCACGTGCTGCTATGAAGGGCTTTTGAGCACATAATTAAAATTCCAGATTAGCTGACCTTACAACAGGAAAACTCTATGGAAGAACTCTTTAAAAACTAGGTCTAGAGGTTAAAGATGGGGAAGAGAGTGGTGGTGGTGGTGTCAAAGATATTTGATGTGTGAGAAAAATTCCATGCAAGAGAAATTCTGCGTTGCTAGCTTTGAAGATGGTAAGAAACAAATGGAAAAAAAAATACAGCAGCCTCTAGGAGCTGAGAGTGGCCCTCATCTCCCAGCAAGGAAATAGGGACTTAAGTCCTACAGCTGCAAGGAACTGAATTTTGCCAACAATCTGAATGAACTTTGAAATGGATTCTTCCCCAGATCCTCAAAACAGGAACACAGCTTGACCGACATCTTGAATTTCAGCCATTGAGATATTAAGAAGGGAACCCAACTGCATTGTACCCAGACTTCAGACCCACAGACTTGTAAGCTAATAGTGGGGACTGTTTTCAGCTACTGAGTTTATGGCAATTTGTAATGCACCAATAGAAAACAGAAACACCTCTTTATAGAAACAAGTAGATTTGTTTTGCAAATGTAAAGAAAAGTTGTACAAGCCTCAGATGAACTAAATTTGTCTGACCATAACTTTTTGAGACTCAATTTTAACTGTTTAATAATATAATTTTTAAATACTAAAAATATAAGTATATGTATATAAATACTTATATTTATATAAAGAAATAAAATATAAAAGAATAACATTTTAAAAATTGAGTCTCAAAAAAGATGAAAGAAAGCAGTTTATGAAATTACTTTATTACAAAACATCTTCTCAGTTACCTCTAGTCATTAACATAATAATGGAAATGAAGATTTGTAAACAATATTTTAAAAATAAGTATTGTATACTTGGCAAGGATTTTATCTGTGATTCCAAACACATGCTGACTCGTTTGTATATGCCAGAAACATAATCCAGATTTATAGCTCTCAAAAGTTTGTTTCCTTCAACATCCATTGACCTTCACCACTTGTGTTTCATGTGCTTGTTTGATCCCTGCCACTTCATGTGGAGATCACAAAGGGGAGAGAACAATTACAACCCCCATTGTGTTTGAAGATCAGACCTGTGCCATTTTACTGTGTCCTCCTATAAAAAAAAAAACAAGGTGAATCTATAACCTCTAGACCATGATGAGAATAATTTTTCTGTGTAACTGAAACAATTCATATATTCTCAATCAGGAAAGCTGCAGGTGCAAGAAGCAAGCAGGGAAGGGACAAGATGAAGAGGAACTTCTGATTTTCTTCAGCAGTGTGACAGCTGTTCCACTTCATTATATTCAATCCCCAGCACTTCTTACTTCTTCTTCATAATGTTTTTGGAACATTACTGAGCATCCTTTATATATCTGAGTCCCTAGCATTATTGTCTCATGTTGCTTTATTACTATAATAAACTTGTGAATCATAGTAACTAACGCAGTAGGACCCCTATGGTGAATTCATTTTCATAACCTCTTTTGTTGTCACAAATGTGATCCAAAAAGGTGCCAAGTCAGCAGTTCCTCCCTGCTTATTAATGTAGCACATTACAGAGATTCATTTAAAACTTCAACAGATGTAATATAATGAAACACTCTACTTATAATTACAATTATGCTAACACTTAATAATAATTGAAATAATATATTTCATTTTGCTCTAAAGACAGTTGGATCTTTTCAAAAGTAGCTAACCCCTCAGCAGGTTTTCTGCTTAAAAAGCCAGCATAATTAAGTGAGAAGAAAAAGTGGTGATGGCACAAGCAACAAGTGTGCAACTGAAAGGTAGAAATTAAAGAGATTTGGAGATCTAGTTGTTTTTAAAGAGAAAGCAAGGTTACAAAATAAAAATCTGGAGACAATGAGATTTTATAAGTACATGGAAGTAAGAAGTAGTAAAAATGTGTCTTGTGATTAGCACAGCTTGTTGCCATTAAAGTAATATGTAGAATTATGTCAAGTGTAAACAAGTTATTCATAAACAGCTCATCAAATTCTGTTCTTGAAAGTTTAGTGATGGTAGGAACTCTAAATAGCTATTCTAGTGACTAAAGTAATACCAATTTTTCCATTATGCCATATTTACCTGTGTTATAACATCTATAGCTTATTACAAATACCACTGCAGTATAGAAATTATACACCAAATACTGATGAGACATTGGCTAACAAATAATCAAATTTCTTCTCCAAGTGCAAAATATATATATTTCAGATCTTATTGACCCCAAAATTTTCTGTAATGGAAGGACTTTAATCTCACAGTGAAACGTGTAATTTTAAATGGATTTTCCTAAAAGGTGCTAACACCTCCACATGCTTAATTTTAAGTAAATATGACTGAGTTTTAAATTGATGATGAAACATAGTGATAAATAACAAAAATATATTTATAGTCTATGTTTTAGGAAAATGTATTTATTTGTAAGTACCACAATTATGCTTTAATTATAAGCTAAATAAATGCCCTGATAGGCACTGGATATCAGACATCCTTCCTCTGGGGGATTTACAATCTATAAAAAGGCATGCAATAAACAAATATATAATGATAAATTGTGACAACTGCTATGATTAAAATAAAAGTAAGTTCGGGCTTCCCTGGTGGTGCAGTGGTTGAGAGTCCGCCTGCCGATGCAGGGGACACGGGTTTGTGCCCCGGTCCGGGAAGATCCCACATGCTGCGGAGCGGCTGAGCCCGTGAGCCATGGCCGCTGAGCCTGCACGTCCAGAGCCTGTGCTCCGCAACGGGAGAGGCCGGTGAGAGGCCCGCGTACCGCAAAATAAATAAATAAATAAATAAATAAAAATAGTAAGTTAATGTAGGAGAATAACCCGTGTATAGAGTTTAGAATAGAAGTTCTGGAACAGTGCTTCTCGCAAGGAGATAGTTTAGCAGAGACCAGATTGCTAGGAAGGATAGTATGGGGTGAAGCGGATAGGAAGAGTAGCTCTAGGCTGAGAATACACACCTAAAACCTCTGAGATACAGATCAATGTAGATTTAGCAGATTGTGAATGGTCGAGGGTAAAAGTTGGAGAAAAGTTAGTTGATGAAGAATCTCTTAGGGCAGGTTAAGGAATTTCGGATTTTTTTTAAACTATATTACAAAGTCATGACAATATTTTAAGTAAATGGAGGCTGATGACAAATTAATTTTAATCTTTCAAAACATCACTTTGGATGCTCTGTGGATGCGATACTGTGAGCAGGAGACTTGAGTCCCAGTATAGAGATCAACTCAGAGGTTTCTACAATAATCTAGATGAGTGATGATAGCTCAGACTAAACATTAGAAATTAGGTCTTTGGGAACTATAACTAGGCTAAAAAGTCTCTAAACTTTTATAAGACACAAGAAAAATTATCCTGTACAAGATTATATTAATTTATGAATTTATGAGTTTTTATGCCTTGCTTTATTGCATAAGGTTCTAATGTCTAGTTTTATTAAAGATTCTGTTAATTAAAAATAAATTAGTAAAGACAAAATAATATAATATTGCTTATATGTTAAATTTAAAAACAATGATACAAGTGAACTTATATCCAAAACAGAAATAGATCCACAGATATAGAAAACAAACCTATAGTTAGCAAAGGGGAAAGGGAGGGAAGAGATAGGTTAGGAGTTTGGGATTAACATATTTCCACTACTATATATAAAATAGATAACCAACAAGGACCTACTGCATAGAATAGAGAACTACACTCAATATTTTGTAATAACCTATAAAGGAAAAGAATCTGAAAAAAATAGATATATATGTATATATAACTGAATCACTTTGCTATACACCTGAAACTAACATAACATTGTAAATCAATTATAAGTCAATAAAAAAATAAATTAAAAAATGCAATAAATAATAAAATAAAATAAAATAAAATAAAATAAATAAAATATAATAAAAAATAAATTAAAAAATAAAATAAAAAAAATTTCATGATGAAATGAACACTGAGCAGAAAGATAAAAGGTAAATACCAAAAATGAGGAAAATTCATTAAATTGTAAGCTATAATATCTTAATATAGTAACTAGAAGGGAGACGTGATTTGCTTATAAAATTTCTAGAAACTAATAAAAGGAAGGAAACATGATTTATCTTCACAAAGTATAAATATTCTAAAAGTTCTAAAAAAAATTAAAAGTGTTTGTCAGTTGAAATGAAAGAATTCCTGATACTGCTATTCATTGTGAAATATCTTCATATGAAATCTTGCAGGCTTAAGTCCTGGCTTTGCTTAGACCATTACAAATTCAGGCAAATGGTCTGATACTGAGGAAAGATCAGAAAAAAAATATCAACAGAATCCTTATTCCTAACAGGTTTCTGCACTTTGTGCTAAAGAATGTAACTAGTAATCACTAACAGAATAACTGCATCCAAGCCTATCTCTTAATCAGATACAACGATGGCCTGGTCATTGGGAAAGAAGCCTGCAGTGGTGAATAGCAGTGGGATACTTCAAGAAAGCAAGGATTGTGTTCTCAATGGTCCTCGCTTTGCAAACTGGCTCTGCACTCAGCAAGGTTTTAAGCTTTGAGCCTCACTTACCTGGTTAAAAAATGCTGATAAGAGTGGCTGAACATAGCCATTGCGAGAATTAGAGATGATGCTAGCAAACCATCATTAGAGTGTCTGATGCATGATAAGCGCTTAGCACATTGTGACTATTTTTCTTTACTTGTTTTAAACAGAAAATAAAGCTAATTTAATGTTGCCTTGAAAATCTTAACGCTTGCAAAAATAATACCAGTAAAGATGCTGATCTAATGAAATTGGCAAGCGACAGGACACTGTGTTTTACTCTAAGATACCAGGGACCAGGAAGGTATTTTATACAGTAACTTTAGTATGTAAATACACACTGATCATTCTCCCAACTTCTAAAAAGTCACTCTCAGTATAGAAACATTCACCAGCTGCTCTTACCACAAAAGGAAAACCTGGCAGAGATACTAGGGTGTGAGGGATGGAGGACTAAAATAGGGAAGTGGAAAAGAGGGAACACACACATAAAAATATAATAACAAAACATTATCCACTTCACTATAAAGCACACCCTTCATTTCAGATCAAATTATATGCTAATCTTTCATCCTGAGAACAAAGAGTATACTTACAAAGCCATCTTTTGCCTTATTTTTCTTTCTGTAGATATTTTCACAGTGATTCATTAATTTTAGGAATCAGAGAATTTCACACATTTATGAAATTACATGTTAATTATATGAAATAAATGTGTAAGAAACAACCATGTTACGTCAAAATATCTTTTGTGATCCTTCTCAATGATTTTAGGTTACATATCTTTAACTCTGAATGACTAAACTACTTCTGTCCCAAGAGCTGAAGATCTACTCTCCATGTGTCTTAGAATATTTGAAAGCAGATTTTGCAAGATGATCTCACTCTTGTTACATTTTAAGGCTTTATTAACAAATATAAGGACTTTAAGGATAATACCATATGGAATTCTTAAACCCTATCTTTCAACTTGCTTTCCTGAAATAGCAGTAATTTGGAAAATATGTCAATAGTATCATAGAAATATAAGCGCACTTGTGCACAATGCTCTGCTTCTTTTTATCATCCTTTTATCTATTACCAGCATTTAAGTGCATGTTATATAATATTCAGAGATAAATGTAGCCTCAGTTCTTTGGTTTTTTTTCCCGGTCACAATGAGTCAAGAAATATCAAAGATTTTAATAATAGACCTTAAAAAGTATAAATTATAATGCTTGTGTTCATATTAATCTTATTCAGAGAAGGCTGGGAACAAACCTCTCTAAGGAGATACTTTGATAAAAAATAGAATCTGGCTAGTAGTTATTGGTGGAATATTTTCCAATTTTCTACTAAATACTCATGGAAAGCCAAAAATAAGAGATTGAATGCAGAATGGTAAGACTGACAGTCAACCTGTTATAATGTAGGACAGGTTTTCCCAAAGTACAAGGTCTATAAAACTGGATTAAAGAATGTAATCAAGGTAAATTGGCTAGAGGATATTTTGTCCCTCTCCTTCTTCTATTCACTGGTTTACAAGCACAGGGAAAAACCACTAAGAAATTGGGTATCCAACCATGGTGCCACTCCAAAACTTCATTGTCTTGTCTCAGTGAGCAGGATAGTTTTGAGGTAAGTAAATGATAGAGGTGCATTGAATTTTGAGAGTTTGATTTTCAAAAAGTAATTCTTTGTTGGCAGCGGAAGTAAAAGACTTAGTAAGTTCTTGTAACTCCCCATATGCTCTATCTATATCAGGATCAGAGGGGCAAGAAAAATGGACAGATGGAAAGAATCATAGTTTATTAGAGCACTATGGATAAAGCCCTCAGATAGTAAAACCTAAGCCATATGTTGACACACATTGACCTACTATCCAGGTTTGGTTCAAAGAGGAGGCTTCAATCAGCCACCAAGAGGCTGAGATTTGAGCCAAGTGAACACCAAACATTTGTTTGGTATGCATGGTGACAAATCACTATCAAGGAACAGTAAATCAAGGATCATTTAGGATTGAAAAAAGGCTCCCCTTCTCTGTGTGCTGAGTTTTAGAGCATCATGCTGGAAGTAGCCAATATCTTTGCTCTGCTGTCACATTCTCATAGTGCCCTCTGCTGCCTTTCATGTAGGCTTGGAGACAACAGGTTGGTTGACAGCTAAAGGATGTGCTTTCAGGTACGAGAGACCAATAAGAAGAAGGAAAAATAATGAGTAGATTTCCTTTTTCACATGTTCTTGATTACCTGAAGATATATTTTAAAGCCATTCTAAGTTCTTGTAAGCAGTATTTCTCCTTCAGTCCCAGGTGAAACAGCCTACATCTCAGAATATTCTATCCAAGTAAATGAAAAAAAATGTGTACTTTAATTTTGTAATTAAGAATTTATTAACAAAAATACTTTTAAGAAGTTAAAATAATTCTTTAGTTAATGATGAGTTAACAACTGATGTTAACAAGTTGTCGCTTTAAAAGTTTAACTACATAAAAATAACATGTTTATACTGCAGATTATGAACCCCCCAAAACAGTATTCTCTTCTACTAATTGTTGAAATTATCATTTTGCAAACCAGTAAATGATGCTAGAATGCTTTTGCAATTGAGAAAGTCTAGTACAGTTTAAGAAGTTGAGAATTACCTTTTTTAATCCGAATGTTTGCAGAGAAAAAATTATACAAAACCAAAATTTTCAGAAAATTGCAAAACAAATGAAACAAATGAAAAGCAATTTAGAGCAAAGCTCATAAAATAGTAGCAGATTTTCATATCACCACAGTTACACCTTTAAAGTTCACCTAGTAGGTCTCAGAGAAATCTATAATGATATAGCAAAACAGTTTAAAGCACAAAATAAATTATTCTGCACAAATTAAAATGGTGTATTGCTTTAAAATTAATTTATTTTAATGAAATTCTGTAGTAAGTTAATATGAAATGGAGCTTAAAAAGATATCAACGTGTAGATTATAAAACTGTGTCCACAATCACATTCAATACTGCAAGCCACTTTTATAACACAAACACAACAGCAGATAGTTTCATTTTGAAGTTTGCTTTAAGTCAAATCACAATTTGATATTCTTTTTATAGTGAGTAAATGTAAAAGCAAATGTCACAGTGAAAGATAATGTATTTTACATCTGGTTTGTGTTAATAGTGCACATTTATCAATGAATATTGAAACTAACAGTAGAAAAAACAACAAAAAATTATTTTTCCAAAATAGATTTGGTAAATCACACAAACACATAATTTGTTTTGTTATATATTGTAAAGGTTATGTTTACACTACCAACTGTGAACGAGATTAATGAGTTTTCTCAGCACAGTAAACCTCCTCCATGGAAACAGAAGCTAAATTGCAATAAATCATGGGTTTATGTTCACGTATTTATGGGATAGGAAAGATTTAGTGTTCCTCTGTAGAGAAAGCCATCCCAAAGTAAAAGAGAAAATGATGGCATCCATTACATAAAGGTATATAAACTGGGGCAAGCTCAAAGCTGTGCATTCAATACACTTTAATAATGTCAGTAATTTACTAAAAGTAATTATCATGGCAGAGTTGCATGGTTGTACTTCACCAGAAGTGACAAAATGCTAGTTCAATATGTTAGTTACCTTCACATGATTATGCATCAAGACCAATTAAATTAGAGCTGTCATTTTTCTACATTTCCCTTAAAATTAAACACTACCATTCCTTCCAAAAAAATATCTCATATCATTTAGGCCAAACTTATATCACTGCCTAAGGATGTTTTTTTTTCATTGTTTGTTAAAAAACAAACCTACTGATGATATTTGGCTATCTAGTAAGAGCGTACTCTCTGAAATTTATATAAAAGAAGAGGTTTTGGCCACAAATTTTGTGGACAAACATCTTGAAGACAATCTAGTATCATTTTTAAGTGAATATTTTCCTGGCCTCTTCAATTTGTGTCATCTTACTAGAAAAATAAGCTGAAACCAAACACTGGCAATACAATTTTAGCAATACTAATCCAGATGCCAAAAGCCTCGTAAATTTTATTTTGTCTGCACCTCTAAATGGAAGAGTCACTATTGGAAACAGTAGAGTGACCTTTCTACTCAATATCTTGAAAATAAAAGGACAATGGAATCTGATAGATTTGCTTCTGGGAATGTTATTCAATCTGGTTCAAACACACTGTAATGCTAAGAAAAGAGGAAATCAGGTTGTTTTGAAAAAATCAAGATCATTTCAAGTGAAAGACTGATAAGTAAAAAAATCCTTATGATTAAGAAAATAATTCCAATCTCAACAAATAATGATACAGTATTAAAGTTGAACAAAATCTTGTAAGGCCTGGAATGTCATGTTTCACACACTTTTAAATGGACTGCTTTTCTCATCTCTCTTCAGAAATAGATCAGACAAACCACGGAGATAAATTTAGATCTTCTATGCTCACATGTAAGTAAAAAGTCTTTGTTAAGATTATACAACCTCTACTAATTTGTCATGAAATAGAGATGGTTTGATGGAACACCAGAAGTTACTCAGATTGGAGGACAATGTAACTTTTCTAAGGTAGATTTTCCTAGGTCCTTTGAGAAATTTATGTCCATTAATGTATGAGCAATCACTTCAGTATTCCTAAACTATTTGAATCCATTCAGTTTAAATATTTCCAAATAACATATTTAATGAGCACTACTCAAGAAAGAGCCAGAAGTATAAAGATGAATAATGCATAATAGTATCTCTAAAATAGTGAACAATCCACGGGTGGAGATAATATAACATGAGAGATTTTGATATTTTCTGAAATGAAAATGTAACATTTTTTAAAACAATGTGCAATCTTGAAAAATAAAGAGCTTAATCTATATTGATTTCTAAGGTTCAGTAAATAGCAAATTGACAAGAGGTAAACTGTTTCTGATTTGGCACCTTTAAAGAGCATATTATCAAACATCTCAGTCTTTATATTATGAAAACTATTGTATGTCACATTTTCACATATGCATTCATACATTTTGACTCTCCTAATGCTGTCAGACTATTTGTTAACAATAATTGGCAACTGAGATAAGTGCATCATTTTTGTTTTATTACAGAAACCAACAAAGTGATTTGCCTTATTCCCAGCCAAATTGCTTCATTTCTATCTGTACGTGGAAAACTATAAAATGGGTTCATTGTAGTCTTTAGTAGTGTGTTCACACTTGTTCAAAATTTTTCTATTGGCTTGATAGGAACCGTATTATTATAGCAGATTTTAAAACACCACACTGTTGAAAATAAACCAATCATTGTACTTATTCATGCCTTATAAAGATGAGGTCAAAAGAGAGAATACTTCAGCTTTAGTGTTTTCTTAAAACTTATTCATTTATAGTCAGTTTTATATAGAAACATTTTTCATTTTCTCTCATTTCCAAGAAAATTATTGTATAAAAGAAGTACATAAATATTTTTCTTAATAACTTTAATGAATATTTTTTTAAAAAAGAATAAAGTTGTAACAGCAAAAGGACACTGACTCTTCTTCTCTTTTACACATGACACAGTTATGCTTTATTAGGAAGAGTTCCAGAGCATAAAAGTTAAAAATCATTAATGTGCTGTTAACAAAGAGTTAGAGTCAAGTAAAGGAATGTTTTATAGGTTCAAGGCACATTCAAATCTGCACAACGTCCAAAGTTAGTAAAGTTATAACAAGCTTGGAATACAATAAATAGGCAGATAAACAAAACTATCACCAATCTGATGGCAGAAGCATTTATTTCATTTATTTTCAAATGATTCAAACTTTCCCACAACAAAATTTCTACACACAGACTTCACTGATCAAATCTATCCAAAAAGAAATAAACACAATTCACCTAAATTTATCAAAGTCCTTTTAAATATAGAGGAAGTGAGACTATGTCCCAAACTCTTTTTGTGACACCAACATATCCTTAATACCAAAACATGATAAAACATCATCCAAAAAATTACAAATATTTAACATAAGTATAGACGAGAAAATCTTTGAAAATATAAGTAAATAAAATTCATCAATACATAATAACATATAATACAGAATGTAGAAATTATGTTTATCCCAGGAATGTAAAAATGGCTAACTCAGGAAAATTAATCAGTCATTACGTTAACAGAAACAAATTAACACAATTACATGATAATCTTAATAGATATAAAGAAATCACATGACAAGATTACACACACATTTATAGCTAAAAAGTTCAGCAATTATAAATGAAGTAAAACAAAAAAAACATTAAAAATCTGTATCTAACATAGTTAGTCCTGGGGATTTAGCGCTTTCCTCTCAAATACTGTAAAAAAGACAAGGAGATACTCTTTCAACACTTCTATTAAAAATTTTACTAAGGACTAAGTTAAAAAGAGAAAAGACAAGGAAAAGAAATTCAAAAAAATAAAGGGAGTAAAGATTAAAGTGAAAGAAATAGAACTATCCCTATTCACAGACAGAATTATTTATATGAAATATATAAATCCTAAGGAATCCAGAAAACAGAAACTAAAACTCTAAGCAGTTTCTGCAAGCTTGTGGGATATGAAATCAATATACAAGAATCAATATAATTTCTATAATTTGGAGCAAAATAGAAAATATAGCTTAAAATGAACTTACAGTATTGAAAACATAAATATCTTAAAATTTAGGCTGTAGATGGGCAAGTTCTCTTTTAAAATCCACAAAGTATTGCTAAGATAAATTTAAAAAACCTAAATAAATGGAAAAATAAATCATATTCATGGATGGGAAGGCTACTATGTTTATTTATTTATTTATTTTTATTTAACATCTTCATTGGAGTATAATACCTTTACAATGTTGTGTTAGTTTCAGCTGTATAACAAAGTGAATCAGCTATAAGTATACATATATCCCCATATCCCCTCCCTCTTGCCTCTCCCTCCCACCCTCCCTATCCCACTCCTCTATGTGGGCATGAAGCAGTGAGCTGATCTCCCTGTGCTATGCGGCTTCCTCCCAATAGCTATCTATTTTATATTTGGTAGTGTATATATGTCCATGCCACTCTCTCACTTCGTTCCAGCTTACAGTTCCCCCTCCCCATGTCCTTAAGTCCATTCTCTTTACCATCTTCTTTACCCATTCATCTGTCGATGGACGTTTAGGTTGGTTTCATGTCCTGGCTATTGCAAACAGTGCTGCAGTGAATATTGTGGTACATGACTCTTTTGAATTATGGTTTTCTCAGGGTATATGTCCAGTAGTGGGATAGCTGGGTCATATGGTAGTTCTAGTTTTAGTTTTTTAAGGAACCTCCATACTGTTCTCCATAGTGTCTGTATCAATTTACATTCCCACCAACAGTACAAGAGGGTTCCCTTTTCTCCACACCCTCTCCAGCATCTATTGTTTGTAGATTTTTTGCTGATGGCCATTCTGACAGGTGTGAGGTGATACCTCGTTGTAGTTTTGATTTGCATTTCTCTAATGATCAGTAATGTTGATCATCCTTTCATGTGTTTGTTGGCAATCTGTATATCTTCTTTGGAGAAATGTCTATTTATGTCTTCTGCCCATTTTTGGATTGGGTTGTTTGTTTTTTTGATAGTGAGCTGCATGAGCTGCTTGTAAATTTTGGAGATTAATCCTTTGTCAGTTTCTTCATTTGCAAATATTTTCTCCCATTCTGAAGGTTGTCTTTTTGTCTTTTTTATAGTTTCCTTTGTTGTGCAAAAGCTTTTAAATTACATTAGGTCCCATTTGTTTATTTTTGTTTTTATTTCCATTTCTCTAGGATGTGGGTCAAAAAAGGATTTTGCTGTGATTTATGTCATAGAACGGTCTGCCTATATTTTCCTTTAAGAGTTTTATAGTGTCTGGCCTTACATTGAGGTCTTTAATCCATTTTGAATTTACTTTTGTATATGGTGTTAAGAAGTGTTCTAATTTCATTCTTTTACATGTAGCTGTCCAGTTTTCCCAGCACCACTTATTGAGGAGGCTGTCTCTTCTCCATTTTATATTCTTGTCTCCTTTATCAAAGATAAGATAATCATTTGTGCGTGGGTTTATCTCTGGGCTTTCTATCCTGTTCCATTGATCTATATTTCTGTTTTTGTGCCAGTATAATACTGTCTTGATTACTGTAACTTTGTGGTATAGTTTGAAGACAGGAAGCCTGATTCCTCCAGCTCTGTTTTCCTTTCTCAAGATTGCTTTGGCTATTCGGGGTCTTTTGTGTTTCCATACAAATTGTGAAATATTTTGTTCTAGTTCTGTGAAAAATGCCAGTGGTAGTTTGACAGGGATTACATTGAATCTGTACATTGCTTTGGGTAGTATAGTCGTTTTCACAATGTTGATTCTTCCATTCTAAGT
This sequence comes from Orcinus orca, assembly GCF_937001465.1. Lineage (NCBI taxonomy): Eukaryota > Metazoa > Chordata > Mammalia > Artiodactyla > Delphinidae > Orcinus > Orcinus orca. The sequence continues at coordinate 40,836,600 of NC_064576.1, read as the reverse complement.
ACATGGTATATCTCTCCATCTGTTTGTATCATCTTTAATTTCTTTCATCAGTGTTATAATTTTCTGCATAGAGGTATTTTGTCTCCTTAGGTAGGTTTATTCCTAGGTATTTTACTCATTCTGTTGCAATGGTAAATGGGAGTGTTTTCTTTATTTCTCTTTCAGAAGCGTGGGGTGGGGCCTCTGCTTAGGACCTGCGCAGAAGGGGAGAGGCAGCACATCCAATGGAGGGCCTCTGTAGTGTGGAGCTCTGGAGTTTGGAGACGTGTGCCTGGCAGGGTCTTGTTGCTCTGGCCGGGTGTCAGGCCTGAGCCTCCGAGGTGGGAGAGCCAAGTTCAAAACATTGGACCAGTAGAGACCTCTCAACCCCACGTAATATCAATTGGCAAGAGCTCTCCCAGAGATCTCCATCTCAACTCTAAGACCCAGCTCCACTGAACAACCAGCAAGCTCCAGTGGTGGACACCCCATGCCAAACAACTAGCAAGACAGGAATACAACTCCACCCATTAGCAGAGAGGGCGCCTAAAATCAGAATAAGGCCACAGACACCCCAAAACACACCACCAGACGTGGATCTGCCCACCAGAAAGACAAGATCCAGCCTCATCCACCAGAACACAGGCACCAGTCCCCTCTACCAGGAAGCTTACACAACTCACTGAACCAACCTTAGCCACAGGGGGAAGACACCAAAAACAACGAGAACTACAAACCTGCAGCCTGCGAAAAGGAGACCCCAAACACAGTAAGTTAAGCAAAATGGGGGTGAAAACCCACCAGACCAAACAAATGAAGAGGAAACTTGCAGTCTACCTGAAAAAGAATCCAGAGTAATGATAGTAAAGCGCTCACTATGTTTAAAATGTCACTTTCTCCAAATTGATCTATAACTTCACCTTAGTCTCAATTCTACTACCAATAAGCTTTGGGGTTTTGGTTTTTTTGTAATTTAATAACAAGAGACAAGAAGATCATAAAAGTTGTATGGAAATATTAAGAATCTAGTAAGTACAGACAAATATTGAAGCAAAACAAATTTGGAGAACCTGATTTCAAGAATCAATGTAAAGCTAAAGTAAGAACTTCCCTGGTGGTGCAGTAGTTGAGAATCTGCCTGCCAATGCAGGGGACACAGGTTCAAGCCTTGGTCTGGGAGGATCCCACCTGCAGTGGAGCAACTAAGCCCATGTGCCACAACTATTGAGCCTGCTCTCTAGAGCCCATGAGCCACAATTACTGAGCCCACTTGCCACAGCTACTGAAGCCCATGTGCCTGGAGCCCAAGCTCTGCAACAAGAGAAACCACCACAATGAGAAGCCCGCACACTGCAACGAAGAGTAATCCCTGCTCACCACAACTAGAGAAAACCCATGCGCAGCAACAAAGACCCAACAACGAAGACCCAATGCAGTGAAAAATAAATTAATTAATTTAAAAAAAAAGCTAAAGTAAAATCAAATAAGGATAAGTAAATAACAATTGGTACAGACAGAACATAGAAACAAAAATACTCATACACTGATTTTCTACAATAGGAAGCAAGCAATTCAATAACTAGGGGCAAATATATATATATATATATATATATATTTTAAATGGTGCTGGAAAAACTAAATATAGGGTGGAGTCGGGAAATCTAGTATACTGTGAAAAAAAATAACAATTATTCCCTCTAGACAGGGAATGGAGATAGTTCACTGGGAAGAGGCATGAAAGAACATTTTGGAATGAGGCACTTGTTGTGTAACTTGATATGGGTATAAAATACAACACTGTGCATAGTCTGAATCAAATCATAAGGAAATATCTGATAACGTCAATTGAGATGCATTCTACAAAATCACTGGCCTGTAGTCTTTAAGAATGTCAGTGTCAAGAAAGACAAAGACTGAGCCAGCATATGTTCCAAATTCAAGGAGTCTAATGAGATAAGGCAACTAAATACAATGAATGCAGCATCTTGAATTCATTTTTGGAGCAGGCTAAGATAGCTATAAAAAGACATTATTGGAACAATTGATAAAATTTGAGCATAGACTGGTATAATGAAATAATGACAATTTTCCAGATTTTGATAATGGAATGCAGATATATCAGAGAATTTCCTAATTCTGACAAAATATAGATTGAAATATTTAGGTGAAAAAGGCTCAGCATCAACTTAAATGCTCCAGAAGAATGTGTGTGTGTATATAAGAAAGAGAGAATAATAAAGGAAATAAAGCAAAATGTAAACAACTTCTGAATTGTGTAAAGAATATATAAGAATTTCTTGTATTTCTGCAAATTTTCTCTAAATTTAATGTATCAAAATAAAAATCACAATCTAGGAGCAATATGAGACAGAAAAAAGGAAATGTGTTGGGAGTGATTGAAGGCTAGGAGATAAGACAGCAGAAACCTAGAGTTCTCAACTCTGAGAACACATGACTCCTTCAGTTTTAGACAAGATTGTTGTCCAGAGAAATGATAGTGGAGGAAAGCCTCAGAGAAAACAGTCAGGAAAAAATAACTTGCTATCTGGAGGATGACTGTACTTAAGGAAGATACTTTTGCTTATGAGTTTTGTTTAACAGAACGATGTCTATTAGAAGGACAAAAAATAAAGAGAACCTCAAAGGTTCAACTTACAAAGGATTTTCTTTAATGGTATATGCCTTATTCAAAGAACACTGACCAAGATAGGTCAGTTTTAGTCCTAGGTCTGCAACTTAGTAGTCAAATATATAACTTAAATTTTATGTGCATAAATTTCTCACTTGTAAATAAAGCAATAAGGCTATCCAATTCATAATATTTTTATAAAAAGTAATGACAATTCAAATCAAATGTTAAAACATTAACATTATTTAACAACATTAATTGACAAATACTATATGAGACATCATCATGCATCAGCATAAATATAAAAGTTATACCATCTTTTGATATTACTAGGTACAAATAGAAACTATACATCACTAGATTCCATTTTATGCACTGTAAAATCAGCATGCTTGCAAAAAATAAACATCAGTTGCAAAAGCAAACTTTTATTAAAGGTTTTGACATAATACATGACTTTTGAACATAGCATATAATCATTAAGATGTTTTATTCCGATTTTACTTCTGCCTTTTAGGATTATATTCTATTTTGAATAGTTTGATCTGTGTTTCATTGGCAAACACAGAATTTTGCAGAAAGCAAGCAGCTTTAGGACCTCCCTTGTAGTCCAATGGTTAAGACTCTGCACTTCAAATGCAGGAGGAGTGGGTTTGATCCCTGTTTGAGGAACTAAGATCTCACATGCCACGCGGCACAGCCAAAAAAAAAAAGAAAGCAAGCAGCTTTGCAGATGTTTTCCAGATATACAACATATTTGAGCTGCTGTCTTGGGAACTAGGGCATTTTTATACAATGAATTGCTGCATATACTTGAACTGTCAAGACATGCTCTCAAGACTGTACAGGTTTTACATGAAGTCTAACTTAGAACACTGTCACATTTTTAATTCAATACACACTGATTTATGAACAATCAGGGTAGATTCTCTTGAAACTTTGTTTTACTTTTAAAGCTTGATCTAGCATTTCTAGTTAAGCACATTTTCTATTGTCTTCTATTGAATGGTTACAGTGTTAAAACTTTAATAAAAAATCACAATAAAAAAAAAATCGCAATCATTATATATATATATATATATACACACACATATATACTTGCAAAGGTCATTTAACATAAAAATATTAAAATTCAGTCATGAAGTTAAATATGATAAGCACATTTGTGTATATAGGTATCTACATGCAGATATAATGAAATCTGCAAATGTCATCAAATTTTAGCAAATTAAGAAAGTCACATTGAATGCTTCATAAATCAGTAATAATAATATCTGTAGCTTACAGCATGAGAAGGATTTTTGGAATAAGTCACATGCATATGTAAACTATGAAAATACTTATAAAAGTAAATGTAATATTCCCTATAATTGTGACAAAGATACTGAACTATAATTTCTGATTTTAAATTACTTTCTACATATTAAGGACTTAGAATTTGGAGTTTGAGTAGTCTTTTGTAATGTGTATTACAATGCTGTTTTCTCTTTAGAACCATAGCATTTATTTATTTTGGTAATAAATATGACTATACAACACAAAAAATCTGTTATGTTTATTGAAATTAAAGTGATACACAAAACATGCTTTGATATAATGCCTAGGATATTTGGAGATTTAATTTTTTAATGATTAATTTATTTATCATCAGACCATGACTTTCTGTACTTAAACTTATTCAGATGAAAAAGAACCAATCAAACAAGATTAAAGTCTGATTCCAAAGGCATACCTTGTATACTGAATAGCTACACACTATACAATGTAGTATAAGTTTGCATATAAATGAAAGAGATAAGGAAAACAGAAAAGAAGGATGGAACTTCAGTTAAGAATTACCAGTGATTCGGTTATTGCATGTAATAGACTACATGGAATTCCTTACATTTTTACTTGCAGTCCCGGAAGCAAACACAGTGATCAGTAAAGTGATCTATAATCATCCATCAAATAAGTACAGACTACTTGCTTGGGAGATGTTTGATTCTTCTTTGTATTTAAACCAGATATATTTATTTATTTTCCTGAGGACATTTAAGAAAGGACTTTGTGATTCTCAATAAAGGTCAAACTGAGATTCAGTGAAAGTACTTTTAAAAGGATCTGTTTGTTCTCTTGCTCCTGGACCATTCTCTCTCTTCCTGAAGATCAGACAGATCTTTATAAGATGTAAATCACATCCTTCCTTCCCCAAATCCTCTGATGGTATTTTATTACATGTGACATAGTCTGATCTCTTAACTGGTACAAAGCCCTACATGAAGTGGCCCTTACTTAAATCTCAGATATCATTTTAAAGCTAGCATTTTCTTAGCTTTTCTTCCTGAGCTTCTTAAATGCCACCCTTGTTTCCCACATTCAAATAAACCCAATTCAGTAGAACTTCATATTTTTGCAATCACTTTCCTCTTTTCTCTGAAGCCTTTCCTGCCAGATCTTCACATACATGGCTAACTCAGTTCATTCAGGCCACTGCCTAACATTACCCCTTCTGGGAGGACTTCCTCACTGACCCTGTACAAGGTGATCCCCCTCCACAACCCAGTCCCTCTGTTATAATACTCTGTTTTATCATCTTCACAGAACTTATGAGAACATGTGATAATGAGCATGTAATGAGTATAAATGAGCATGTATACTTTAAAAAATTATTTGTTATTTACCCCCCTCCCTTCCAAAAATAATACATCATGACCCAAGAAGCAAACACTTGGCTGTTATGTCACTACTATCACCCACCACCAAGAATGGTGTCTGGCTTAGAGTAGCCATTTAATAATGATTTTTGAATGATTGAAAGAATGGGGAACTAATACAATATAAGCTAAGTACACAGCTCTCTGATTACCTGGATAGTACAAGAATAGAAATTAAATTATCTGGAGTGGTTTTTGATCCACAAAATCATAGGATTCTGCATTCAGGATTAATAAGGTCCATTAGTCAAATACCAGATGAAGAACTGCAAATTCTTGATTATTATGTAAGACATTTCACAAACTGGCTAGGCCAGCTTCTCCCTCTAACTTCCCACTTTCCTCTCCCACTCACTGTACTCTAGCCTTAGGGAAATTTGTCATTCTTGCCCATGTTTCAACTCAGTCTAATTATCACTTCCTCTTTTCAACTTTTCCCTGGTGCCTTTAGGCACTCCATCACACCCTTCTGTCTGTTCCCATGAAAGAAGCTAATTGGCTGTCAGTTAAGGATCTTATGCGGAGTATTCCAGTACTGAGACAGATGCTGGATTAAATAACCTCAAAAGTCACTTCCAACTCTTTATTGCTTTCCTACAAGCCATTATGTTTATATAGGCATTACATCAATCAACAAGCCCAATTAGAGTTGAAGATTTTACATTCAGGTTATTAGAATAAAACAAAGCTATGTCTCCTTTAACCTATTAACTGCATTTTTATTTTATCGTAGAACTTTTTGCATCTTTCAGAATGGTGGCACTACATTTTACATTGGATAGGTAAGTATATGTTAGTATAGATACAGTAACATATTATGTAGATATGTATATTATGTAGTATAGTATAAAATATTATATTAGTTTTCTAAGGCTGATGTAACAAAGTACCACAAACTAGATGGCTTAAACAACAAAAATGTGTTGTCTCACAGTTCTGGAGGCTAAAATTGTCAGCTCGATTGGTTCCTTTCAAAGGCTGTGGGGAAAAATTTGTTCTATGCTTCTTGTGATTTACTGAAAATCTTTGGCATTACTTGGCTTGTAGAAGTATCACCAATCTCTGTCTTTATTTTCACATGGCATTCTCCCTGTGTGAGTATCTGGGTGTAAATTTCCCCTTTTTATATAAAAAACACCATCACATTGAATTAGAAGCCCATCCTACTTCAGTATGATCTCATCTTCACTAATTACCTCTACAATGACCCTGTTTCCATATAAGGTCACATTCCAAGGTAGTAGGGTTTAGAATTTCAACATATGAATTTTAGGGGGACACAATTTAACCCAAAACATACACATATATTAATATCTATACTAAACTATCTATACCATTGATATGTTACTTTATTAGATAGTATAGTTCATACTATTATAATGATACATAGATATAAATATAACACATAGTATATATTTATAATATGAGAATATAAGAAAATATATTAGTATGTTTTATAGTACATAGGAAGATGATAGATAGATAGATAATCTATAAGATTGGCTGATTCCAAACAAAATCTGAGCTGACTTATTTATGGAAGTGCCCTGAAAAACTATTCAAAGCAATTTTTTCCTGCAACTTTTTCTCAATATACTAATTCTTTAAGGAAGAAAACACAAAATATTATTGAGAAATGGAAGATAGTAGTAGCACCTTATTTCATGTGTTTCAATAATTAATATAAAGTTTTTTCCAGGGAAATTTTCAATTGTATATGTGTTTTAAAGCTACAACTTTCAAAGTTGCAATTCTATGACTAACTTTGGAAAGAATGGTATGGCAGTTGAATCTGTATATGTATGTAGTCCCATTTTTTTCCTTAAAGATATTCACAAACTGGAAATATTTGCCAACATAGTATTTAGACTGAGTCCTCTCTGTTTATATTAGTAAAGTGACTAATCCTATAATAGCAGTTTAAAATACAGGCAATATGAAGTATTTAGTGCTATATATAAATATGTATGTGAGTGTGTGTTTGCCATTTGCTAAAACCTATTTTAGTTAGAAGTCCAAAAATAACTAGTTACATGGTATTTGGTGAAGTAAATAGCACCATTTAAAACCAATCAAGTGTGACAAAGTGAAAAAGTATTTGTGAAACAGCTCCTCTGCTTTTTCTGTTTTATTCATAGCCTGGATCCCTTTCCTTTACTATCACATCCAATCCTTCTCTGGGCTCCTATCAGAGTTTGGGATCTAAATATCAAAATCCATCTTGTCTTTAGAATTATTGCTGTCATTTAAAAAACTAAGTCTTTGTTAACTGAGGCAAGATTTTAATGACAAACACTGTCTTCATTAGGACAAATTTCTTTTCCATAATTTTTTAAGTCTCACACACACGCACACACACTAAAAGGAAAAATACTCTTTCCTTTCTACTGCTGTCAACACTTGATAAAGAATTCATAAACAGAAACCTCAATTAAATAAGAGTCTGGAGACCAGAAAGGGAAGCTCTCATGCCCTGACACAATAGCAGAGTCCAATGAGCAGAAAGACTCTTCTTTCCTCGCAAGGATTCAACCAATGAAAAGCCATGGACTCTTTGTTTACAATAGCCCTCGCAATTTCCTTTTCTTCCCTATAAAAGTGTTTTCCTTCCTTTGCTGTGCGGGAGCTTTCAAATGGCTCACCATGGTTGCAGAAACTGAACTGCAATTCTCTGCTGGTCCTGGGTAAACCCATCTTTGCTGGAGACATACACAGCAGACTCTGGGTTTTCGGTCAAGAACTTCTTACAACAAATGTGTAGGTTTTCCAATTCTCTGGACAACAACTGTGTGTCCTACAATAAATTCAATTCTGACACTATCTACCTGGAGTTAGACCTCATAGGTTAAGAACTCAAGTCTCACAAGATTACCCCCGCTTTAGATTCCAACCACAATTCTGGATTTCTCATACTTTGGACTCAGGAAAGCAATTTACTTACAGTTACTCATTTATTACAAAGGAGGTAGCTCAGAAACAGCCAAATGGAATAAATGCATAGAGCAAGGTTTGGAAAAGGGGTATGGAGCTTCTATTCCCTCCCTGGGTGTGCTACCTCCCAGTTTGCAGGTATGTTCACCAACCCCTAACTCTTTAGGTTAGGGTGTTTTATGGATGCTTCCTTATGCATGGCACAACTGATTAAACCACTAGCCATTGATGAGTAACTCAAACTCAAACTCCTCTTCCTGGAGGTTGGGGGTAGGGCTGAAAGTTTTAATGCTCTTTTTACTAGGTTAGTTCCCTTGGCAACCAGCTCCCACCCCCATTCCAATCTTTAGGGCCTTTCCAAAGGTCACATCATTAACATAAACTCAGGTGTGCTTGAAAGCGTCTTGTTATGAATTACAAAAGATTAACTTTTCACTTTTTTCACTCTGGAGTTATTTTCAGGAGCTGTGGATAAAAAACAAATATTATAACAAAGGATGCTCCTATAGATCTTAACACTTAGGAAATTACAAGGGTTTTTGGAGGTCTGACCGGGAGCTGTGACAAAAACCAAAATATGTATTTCTTATTATATCACAAAATCACACACACTAGCATACACATATGTATGCATGCATGTGTGTATGTATGTATGTGTTTGTATTTCATATGTATATTACATATGTATGTATAGGACCATAAATTTCTGGTAAGGTGGCTCTAATTGCAAGAAACATACAGACAATCGTTTCTAAATTCCAGTGTAGGTTCTAGCTGGAAGCCCTGCTATATCAGATTGAATGGTTTCTATTCCTGATTCTGCTTATTAACTTCTCCTTGCCTATATAAGAGGGATAATAATATTATTGTAAGTATTAAATAATACAGCTGCTATAGTCAATAATCATTGATATATAGTAAGAACACAATAAATTAGAGTTATTATCATCATCACCACCCTTTCTGAAAGAACACAATTCAAAATATTAGCAATACTTACCTTTATATGCTGGAATTAAAACTGATTATTTTATATATTTTCTGATATTATATTTTCTGGGGCTTTACAAGGACAATGAATTGCCTAGTAATAAGTAAAATGTTGTTTTGAAATGAAATAAAAAGAATGCAATATTAATCTAATAGTATTAATAAACTATATTTTTATTATGTAAAATAATGTAACATTGACTCTGTTTCAAACCAAACTGTATAAAGTAATTACTGAGTCCATTAAAAATGGTTATTGACAACCATGGCAAATTTGAAAGTGGCACAGATAAACATTAGCTTAATGAAGCTCAGTTCTTAATGTCTCAGTGCAGAAGGAATTCAGCAAGAGGCAAAGTGATCAGCAAGAAGTGGATTTATTAATATAGGACACTTGTGAGGGACACAAGCGTGCAGTCAAGGGAGCTCTGCCCCAAGAATTAAGCAGGCTAGAAGGTATATTTAGGGAGATACACTCTCCATGGACAGATTGTGGGCCATCTCAGAAGGCGGGAGGCTCTGGGAGATACACATTCCCTAGACAGAATGAGGTCTGTCTCACAAAGTGAGAGTGGCTGTATATGGGGTATTTAGTTTTTATGGGCTGGGTAATTTCATAGGTGCCTGAGTGGGAAGGTTATTCCAAGTATTTTGGGGAAGGGGTGGAGATTTTCAGGAACTGGGTCACTGCCCACTCGTTTTCCTTTCATGGTTGACCTTGGAATTGTCATGGTGCCTGTGGGTGTATCATTTAGCATGTTAATGCATTACAATGAGTGTATAATGTTGTTCAATGTCTACTGGAAGTCTAATCTTCCACCATCTTGGGCCTAATTGGTTCTAACCAGTTTATGTAGCATCCTCAATGATTATGTCATTCATTTAAAGGTTGTGCCCTGCCCCTTTCCCTCCTTTATCAGACCTAAGAGCCACACAGTTGTTTTCAATTGTCATTTTCCTTTTCCTTTTTTTTTTTTTTTGCATTACGTGGGCCTCTCACTGTTGTGGCCTCTCCCGTTGTGGAGCACAGGCTCCGGACATGCAGGCTTAGCGGCCATGGCTCACGGGCCCAGCCATTCCGCGGCATGTGGGATCTTCCCAGACCAGGGCACAGACCAGGGCACGAACCCATGTCCCCTGCATCGGCAGGCAGACTCTCAACCACTGTGCCACCAGGGAAGCCCCCTTTGCCTTTTATGTTTGGACAATTGATAAAACAGGAGAGCAGAATACGTAATCCCAAAATATGCCACTTTTCTATGAGGATTATTTTGAGCTGAAAGCAATCAAGACCCAGCAGACTCAAGATACACTTTACCTCTCCCTTAACCGCCTAAAAGAATTTAGACAGAGAGCCTGGTCCAGGAAGAGAGTTATTACAAGAGATACTACAAAGAGTATGGGCTGGTGTGGTAAGCTGGGGGAGCTGGCAGGGTCTGTTTGTCTACATTCCTCTCTGTGTCCTGTTGTCTCTGCATGGCATGACAAACATTTGTTTACCAAACTATTCTCTTCTCATCTTCCTGTGAATGACTTTCTTCCTGACCCCTACTTTCCCTGTTGCTCAGGATGGCATATAAGCCCAGTTATCTGACTGTCTTTGAGTCTTTCATATCTATGTGAGATTCCTGTATGTACGAAATTACTTTTTGTTTTCTGTTTATCTGTATTAGGTCTGTTTTAATGGACCAGCTATAAAGGCCTATAAGGGTAGAGGAAAAATTTTCTTTCCTAATAACCCTTTAAAACAAAACAAAACAAAACACTTAAAATGGACTCTCTGACCCCCCTTTTTTTTTTTTTTTTTGGCGGTACGCGGGCCTTTTACCGTTGTGGCCTACTCCCGTTGCGGAGCACAGGCTCCGGACTCACAGGCTCAGCGGCCATGGCTCACGGGCGTAGCTGCTCCGCAGAATGTGGGAACTTCCCGGACCGGGGCACAAACCCGTGTCCCCTGCATCGGCAGGCAGACTCTCAACCACTGCACCACCAGGGAAGCTCTCTCTGCCCCCTTTTAACAGCATTTACCTTGCATTCTCATTTACCTTTGGTAACTGTCCTGCACCAGGATTTATGAGATAGCATTTACTATTGTGTGTTTATTTTTCTATCCCTTTACACTCAACTACTGTATGTCCTCTGATTTATTTCTCTAAAAGGAGCATATATCTGAATTTCAACTTTCACCTGATGAAAGACTTTTTATCATCTAATATGGAGTTAAGTCTGTTTATATTTGTTGTGATTACTGACAGTTTGGACTGTTTTAGTCATTTTCTTTAGATATAATTTTCTTTTTTTTTGTTTGCTTTTACTCTCTTCAGACTTTTGTTAATTTTTTTCCTCCCTTAATTTTCATCTTCACATTTGCACAGTGTATATTTCTTCTTTTCCTTTTAGTTGTTAACATTTATATCTATATTTTTCCCTAATAAATGCTAATATTAATCAATGCCTTGCTTTTTATCCAGAACAAGGCAAAAAAGACACACAACATACTTCAGTTTCTTATGAACTTCTCCCTGACTCTCATGTCATTTTTGCAGATTTAGTTCACATTTATTATTAACCATAAAACCTATATTAATTTTATTCTTTTTTCTTTGTATTTTACTTCTTATTTTTTACTAATACTTAGCTAAATTATTGTTTTATTTTACAAATATGTATTCTTAATATTAATGTTTTGTCTTATTCCTTTCTTCTGCATTCACGTTTTCTTTACCTACAGAAGTACATCCTTTGATAGTTCTTTTGTAAACTTCCTCTGGGAATAAACTTTCTAAGTAATCATATACATTTATTTTCTCAGCCATTGTAACTAAAGAAAAGTTTGTTTGTCCTGGTACTATTCTGTAAATAGTCTGAATTTCTCTATCTGATAGATTCTAGAATTTTCTCTCTGGCCTGATGTTGTGTGATTTCACTGTGATGTATCTATTCCAACTCCGGGTGCTCCTCAATCTGATGATTCATGTTTGTTCATTCTGGAGTAATCTCAGGTTTGATTGTTTCAAATATTTTCTCCCTAACATTCACTTTATATCCTCTTACTGCTCTTCTTTTAGAAGCATGTTACAGAGATTCACGATAATCTCTATGTCTCCTTATTTCTGTTTTCTATCTGCCATCTTTTTATCCTCCCTTAATGGATTGTGGGACATTTCCTTGCTCTGCTTTTAAACTCACTAAGTATCTGCACATAGATTTTATTCTCACTGTTTCCCAGCTTTCATCTCATCATGGGATTTATAGAAAAGATTAATATTTATAGGGCACACTTGAGTAAAAGACAAGTCTGCTTATTCAAGTAATTTATTTGAAATATTTAGCAGAACAACCAACATTCTTTCAATAATGTTAAAAGATTTATAACTAGTGCTATTAACCAAGAACAGTCACTAATATCTTCAGGTGAGTCAATCTGTAATAAAAATATTTTGGATTTAAAAATCCAGTTTTGTGATTTATCTATATCAACTCACATGTTATCATTGTGAGTATTAACCTTGTTCTTCAGAAACAAAGCCTTTCTATTTCTCTTGTTTTACTGTCACCAAATGTTGACAATTTCCATGCAGGCTAGTTAAGAGAATTGTTCTGCAATTGTGTGTGCTATTGTGATTTCAGCTATTAACTGCAAGACATTGCAACTAGCTTATTGAGCTCAATCTAATACTCTTGTGATGTCTTACAGAAGAAATTTTAAATGTTCAAATCTTTTTTTTGCCAACAATGAATATTTTTATAGTAATTTGCTAATATAATTATATAAAGCTTGGCACTATTGTTGGTATAACTAATATAACTATACAATACATGGCATCATGACTTTACTTGATAAATTCCCAATAGACTGTTTAGCTTGAAAACTGAAAAAAATATTGTCACACTAAGATATATTTGTGTATCTTAATTTTAAAAAAATTTCATTCCTTCCTTTCCCTTTCCCCTCCTTCTTTCTTCCTTCTTTTCCTTCCTTTCTCCTTCCCTTCTTTTCTCTCTCTCTCTTTCTTTCCTATTTTCTGGTGTCCTTTTCATTGGTTACTACATTTACTTGTATCTTTGATGACTGAAACCATAACATTATTTACTATGCTTGGACTATGAAGTAAAAGTTAAATTATTTTGAATGCAAGATACTTAAGTGGAAACATTTAGGCTTCAGAAATCAATTTTTTAAAAATAAGGTTTTTCAAAATTATGATGAAAGTATTGACAAATCTAGCATGTTAATAAAGTAAGGAATATTGAAATAGTAATTTTAACTCAATAAGTATAATTCTATAAAGTCACAAAAAAGCAATAATATATTTATATAATAAAGTACTAGAGAAATCAGTTTTGAGAAACTCATTTTATGTATCAACACTTTTTCATTTCTAAAAATTAATTTATTATGAAATTCTATCAAATATAAAATTGTGGCTTTTAGTATATAAAACATTAATGGTAAAGGAAAGAAAGATCAAAAAGAAAAATCAATGAATGCAGTTAAGCATAGGAGGAATTAAGATCAGATGAGGAAAATAATAATTTCTAGAAAAATTCAACAAAAAATTCTAGATTAAAAAAATTGCAGAATTAAAGAACATATTTTTTATACTCACAAAACAAGGAATGGCACTGAAAGTAAAAATTACAATAAGTAATCATCAAACTGAGATACTTAACTGGAAGATGGTGATATGACCATGCAGTGTGACCAATATAGAAAGAACACTCTCTAGTGGCAGGAACAGATCACCAAGTCACAGGGGTAAAAATACGAATTATGAATTCAGGATTTTTATGAAGTGTGATATAAAAATATTCTAACATAATTTCAAGTGTATCATTTCAATGGTTGTAAAATTATTTTAAAATTAGAAGGTATGATAATTGACATCTCACAATAAACTATAACTTACTCAAGAACAACAGTGGTGGAAATCTCTCAGCTTGTTTCATCTTTAGCAATATATTGATTTTTTAAATTAAAATAACTGTTTTTGGGCTTCCCTGGTGGTGCAGTGGTTGGGAGTCCGCCTTCCGATGCAGGGGACATGGGTTCGTGCCCCGATCCAGGAGGATCCCACATGCCGCAGAGCAGCTGGGCTCATGAGCCATGGCCGCTGTGCCTGCACATCTGGAGCCTGTGCTCTGCAACAGGAGAGGCCACGGCAGTGAGAGGCCTGCGTACCAAAAAAATAAAATAAAATAACTGTTTTTTATTTCCATATTTTACAATGTTTTATGAATGTTTCATGGGAGCTATCTCATCCCAAGTCTCTTTGAATATTACAAATCACTACCAGTACCATCAACTTACATGCTTAGATTTAACCAAAACCTCTAAGCATGGGGTCTGGGCATCTGTTGTTTTCAAACACTCTGATAAAGATCCTAATAAACACTGAAAACCACAATTTCTAATACAGATTTTTACAGTGCCTCTAATCTTCCTCTACTTTCTTTAAACTCTGCTATGAATTTTTCTAGCTTTAGTCTGTGGACAGTCTTCCATGTAGCAATACTCCCCATATATTCTCTAGTTTTTGTTTGTGAGCTCATCTTCAGCAGTAATCATCTTCCACTATGTCCTTGTAAGGGGTTTCCACTGGTACAAGTTCCTGGTAAATTCCAAAACAGCGCTTACAATTACTCATTTACTAGAGGCTTAAATGCCATTGTGAGTTCAGGTATTGTCAGTATTAAATTTTATTCCCATTTTATTTTTGCTGAAACTGACACTAGGTGAGGTTTAGGTTTTCAATCTTTTTGTGGTTGATTCTCCTATATTTCAGCCTACATAGGGAACTGTCTTCATCTGAGGTCCCAAGATAGCAGACAGAGATGTATGCTATAATCCTTATTTTTTGGCTGTGAAGTATCTTTCTGGCCTCTGGCTTTATTCAGACCATTTTTAACTAAGAGTCTATGTGAGTTTTAAATCCTATCCCTAATATCCATATTTACTCCTCGTCCCTCTTTGAGCCATGTGAATTTCACTTTTGCTCACTTTCTGGATACCCATTTGTTTCTGGTCACTTGGGGATTCCCTTTTCTTATTTTGAACATGGCTATCTAGTAAAAGTTAAATAAATATTATATGAAGTAAGAAGGATATTCCAGCATGCCATTAATAAGTCATCTTGACTTGAAATCTTGAACACTGACTCTGTATATAATTATACACTGCTTTGAATAATTTTGTTCTGATTAGAAAAATAATTATGCTTATTTTATTCTTGAAAGTCATGATTTCTTTGGACATATATAGTAAAGCCCCGATGTTAACCCTAAAAGTGAAAAAACAAACAATAAAATTGAAAATAAATTAGTTTAACATATAACAGTATTTATTCCCTCAGAAATACATCTTAGCATACTGCTGAAAACTTTAAAACAGTACAATATGCTCCTGAAATGTGGTCCAATTTTTATCTAAGGTTCAAAATATAAAATCAGATGCCATTCACATCTTAAGTGAGATTTTTAGTGGTTTAATAAAACATTCAAGAATATATTAGACTCTCAGGACTCTTCTAGGCTTAACTATTTAAGCATATTTTTATAGTACAAACCAGACCCTGAGGTTGCTATAATAATGGTCAAATGACAACTACAGATAATGATATATTTGAGGTAGGATAACAAAAGAGACTTAATTTGCCCTCAGTGATAATATTTTCCTCTTTGGCTCAGTTAGAAGCCAAATATATTTGAGGTAGGATAACAAAAGAGGCTTAATGTGCCCTCAGTGATAATATTTTCCTCTTTGGCCCAGTTAGAAGCCAAATTTTAACTACCATGTTATTTTTAGTGAAATATTAGAATAGTCAGTAATTCTGAATTACATATTACTTAAAGATTTCAAAAAAAAACTTAGCTCTTAGAAATTTTGCTATAAATCTTAAATTTAATTCCCATTTAATTACTGTGCTTCAGACATCTGAATTCATAAAAATGTAGGGCAATTCTATTAATTTGCTACATGAATGATTGAATGTTCAATATACATTCTCTACAAAAGGCTTCTGATGTTAGTCCTTCTCTCAAAAAGAACTATTCTTAGCTGATATGATTGTTTTTAATTCACAATCTTTGTTCCCATTGCCCAGCCTTGCTTCTTTACCTTCTATTTATGAATTCCTTACAAATTTATTTTTTTTCTCTGACATTACATCCTACTTCTACCTTCAATATTTCTGATTCCCAATAATGGAAAGCAGACTTAGTCAGCAACAAAGCACTAACAATTTTTAAAATCAAGGATAGCATTTCAAAAGCCAAGTCTTTGCTTGAAAAGTTAAAACTTGGCAGGCATGCTTTATAAATTCTGATAGTCTATCCAATTTTAATCATTTTAATTGCCTAATTATCTGCTCCAGTGCAATAATAAAGCCTTTTAATATTTCATTTTCTACTACAGGAAAAGGTATTCCAGTCTGTGCAAGAGAACCTTCTCACCCTTTGTTGAATGTTAAATTGAAGTTCCCTAGTATAATCCTGCACTTTTGTAAGCCAGCTCCATCTGTCTGTCATCCTCTTTTGCCCCCTCCTCCTCCCTCCTTACCCAAATGTTACTTGTTTATTCAAGGAATACCTCGTTTTCTTTCCTTTATCTTTGGCAATTCTGCTTTTTATATCCATTTTTATACTCTTCATTAAATTTCTCTCTATATCTATGTGTGTGTTCTTTAATTCAGGCAATATGTTTCTAAATCATATATGCCTCCCCATGCCTCTGAAAATTTTGTTCTGTACTCCCAATCTTGCCATTAGCACATCCCTCAACTGTTGGTCTGTGTTGTACTGAATAGTTAGGAGGGAATCAATGCTTCTTTTCAGGCACTGACAGGAAGAACTGCCTTGGGCACACTCAGCAGAGCAAGGGACCATGAGGTCAACAACAATAAGAGGAATTAATGACAACTGTGAGGCACTGAATTTCTACTTAGGAAATTCCGTGGTCCGTTTTTGTGTGTCCTTTATTGAACTGATCAATCTATGAGAAATACATAATAAGTATGAAAAAATATTTTATTTATTTACAACTTTGAAAATGTATTCGTCACACCAGGAATGCACAAGAAGTTCTGAGGTTTCATGCCCAGAAATGCTGTCATGAATTTTCAAAATATTACTATTTTTGTATCAAGATCAGTACTTTCGGTTTCTGTTTCCCACACAGGGCTCAGCCCATCAAGTTATTCAGCCTCACTCTTTATTTAGGTACTACCTGCTTACTCTCAAATTTTTGACACCTCACAAATGAAAATGAAAATATTTACTTTCAGTTTCATTATAAGGTAGCAAAAGAACTAATCAACTGTAATTAGGGCTTTAAATATTCAATGATGATGCTCCAATTATAATCAGCTTGGGAAACGATGTAAAATCATTTTCTTTTCTTGCAGAAAGGTAACGTTCAATTGAGAAAATGGATAAGAAACTAAAGCAGTCACATTTTTGAAAATCATTTATCTCTAACATAAGTTGTTTCTTTAGAAAAAATTAATCCATTGCAATTCACAGGAAAATATTAAACCTAAGTAAGAGATTTGTGTGAGTAATGTAAGTACTCCTATAATTAATGTGTTTCAATAATGCATCTCAATAACTATTAACTGTATTACTATTTCTACTTAATCAAAGTTCTCCTTATGACTTAGGGCAAATGAAAACTAGGGGTTAAGACTAATAACTTAAACCCATAATTGATCTCAAAATTTGAGTTAGTTTATATATACTAGGAATAGAAAATAGAGATTACATGTCTCTTCAAATAATACATTTTATGAGCATCTAAAGAAGAATCTTTCACAAGAAAGAATATTTATATGCTAACAATTTGCTAAAGCAGACTTAGATGTTTTTGCACCATACCTGGATCATTGTTTTACAGACATGTTGAAAACAGCTAAGAATATCCTTCATTTGTTTCTGAAAAAGACTTTGATGAGAATTTCTGTGACAAGCCCAAGTTGAAAATTACAAGTATAAATAATCCAGAATAGAACACCAATTAAATAAAGATTTGGTTAAGAACTGAAGTACGATATTTGACAAGAAATTATCTTTATTGTGGTTTTAGTGATCACAACTCTTATTAGTAAGATACAAATAATACACATATTTCTGACAAAATAAAGATATTTAAATATTTTTTCTTTTTCTTTGAAAATGTCTTAGTAAGTTGGTAATATTAACATAACCTAAACATATATGCTTTATTCATTACCAAACCATCTCTCTTCAAATAAATTCTTAATTTAAATATTTATTTATTTAACAAGTTTTTTTTTTTTTAAATCACCATATAGATCTTAAATTTAACTCTTTCAAATCAGTGAAAAAAAAGCTTTTTAAAAAACAGGTAAGGGCTTCCCTGGTGGCGCAGTGGTTGAGAGTCCGCCTGCTGATGCAGGGGACACGGGTTCGTGCCCCAGTCCGGGAAGATCCCACATGCCGTGGAGCGGCTAGGCCCGTGAGCCATGGCCACTGAGCCTGCGCGTCCGGAGCCTGTGCTCCGCAACAGGAGAGGCCACAACAGTGAGAGGCCCGCGTACCACAAAAACAAACAAACAAACAAACAAAAACAGGTAAACATGTAATCAGTTCTGTAATTATGCATACATAGCTGCATTAGAAATCAAATTTATGGGAAAGAAAATAGAGCGCATATCCTAAAGGAGTTTAGCCTGATTGAAAGCCTGCCACATGATTTTTGCAGGTATGTTATTTTATTACATGTGTTTGTATGTTTAGTTGTATTCCTATAAGTGTTGCAATAGTTAACTTTACACCTAACCCACAGTGTGAGCTGCAGGGTGGAGTGGTCGCTAGGCAACCTAACCAGGAGAACATTAAGAACCAGATTTTCCTCACTTAAATCTGTTTGAGAGCTAGAGAAGTGAGAGATTTTTATGGGCAGAACTTTTCAAGTTGATTTGGCTAGAAACTAAGCTGCCTGCAATTTGTATGCCTGAAATCTTGTTAGGTTGACAAAGGCCGAAACTACAGAAAATGCTTTAAGGAAATACTATTACTGCAGTGAGGAGGATTTTTTTTTAAGGGGTAGATTCAGTTTTATTCTTAAGTAAAAAAGATGTATTTTTCCAATACTGTGGAAATTTCATATTTGGTGTATTTTTATCCCTGTATCATTTGGTATTCTGATAATGATTCCTTTTAAGGCAATTTATTATGCCTTTAAAATTAACCCAAACTCATATGTAACTTAATAGAAAATCTTTAATCTTCTTTATAGATTTAAGCACAGAAAATTTCTACTTCTAATAAGTTCCTGACATTAATAATTCAAGTTAAAAGGGTAGGGTGGTGGGGAGTAGATAGGTGTTTGGCTTTAAAGACCTACAAGATATTTTTTTGTTTGTTTCTATTATGACTTTTAAAAATTAATTATTTCCTTTGTCTGAGTGTATGATTTCATTAGCTATGTATATATCACCCTAGTTTATAATTGCCTGTTTTGAGCTTTATAGTAATAGAATTACACCATATATTCTTTTATGAATTAATGATTTTTCCTTAAATAATGCTCATGAAAAACATTTGTGGTTTCATATGTGCTGTGGTTTATTATTTTTATTTCTGTGTATTACTCCATTATGTGAGTGGTGACATCAATAAATAAAATAGATAAATATATTAATTATTTGTCTATCTTACTATTAATGCAAATTTAAGGGATTTCCAATTTGGGGGTATTAAAAACAATTCTCTTGTGACTCTTGTATATGTCTCTTAGAGTACCTATGAAGGTGGGTATATTTCAAAGAATGAAGCCTAGGTCATGGGAATGCTAAAACTTTAACTTTACTAGGTAATGATAAATACCTTTCCAAAGTGGTTCTACAAATATATACTCCCACCACAATATTCGAGTATTTTATTAGTTGTTCCAAATCTTCACCAAATTTGTTACCATCAGATTTTTTTTTCATCTTTTCCAACCTGGTAAATCAATGAATCTCTCTGTGGTTTTAGTTGGCATGATCATGATTGATCATGAGATTTCACATCATTTAACATATTTCTTGCCTATGACATACCCCATGAGGGATTGTATGAACATTTTTATCTTCTCCATCCATACCTGAGGGGCACTTACTAGTGGTTCTCCTCTCAGAGGAGTATATAGCATTGCCCTACTGATGTCAGAGTGAAAACAGTGTGGGTAAAAACCATGTGTGTCACTTCTGTGTTCAGTATTTAACAGCGTGATTGTAATTTTCATGACGCTTTATCCTCTGTCCTGAGGTCCGTAAGTTTCAAATGCATTTGCTCTAAGAGCCTGGGTCCCTAAATAAGATGATAGAGTAAGGTCAAAGCCACCTGTGATGAACATGCAGTGTGAGAAATTAGTTACTGATATTTTAATCCACTAATGACTTTTAGGAGTTTTTAAAATACATTCTTGAAACTAATCTTCGTTGGATTCAAGTGTTGAAAATATTATTTCCCATGTTATAATTTGTTTTTCATTCTTCTTGTGGTATCTTTTGATGAAAAAAAATTATTAAATAGAATTTATGTAAATGTATCAATCTTTACCTTCCGGTAAGTTTAGTTTAAAAATCCTTTTCTCTCCTAAGATAATTATATTCTAAAAACCTTTATTCTAAAACACTTCACATTTCAGTAGAACTTCACAGTAAATATATCAAGCCTTGAGGCTCATTTGCTTGTTTGTTTTGAGAAATATATGACTAATGTTTTACTTTTTTAATGACTATAGAGCTGGTTATACTTTCTATTTTTCTTTTAGTCAGTTTTAGTGTTATATTCTTCTAGAAATTTATTAACTTCTTATACCTTAAATTTATGAGCATAAAGCTTTTTATATCATTCAGTAATTTTGTATTTGAAATATCTATAATTTGTTAAATATATTTGTGCCCTCTTTATTTTTATATCAATTTTAAAAGAAGTTTATCATTTTTATTAAACTTGTGTATAACCAACTACATCTTTGTAGTTGTTTATACACAAGTTTTGATTAATTTCTGTGTTTATATTTATCACTTTAAATTTTGTTTTAACAGATGTGTTTTTCTAATATCTTGAACTGGATTAATTTTTATTTATTTATTTATTTTTTGAACTGGATTAATTTTTAATCTTTATTCTTCTCTATTTAAGTAGTTAGGTCTCTAATTACAAGTTTTATGAATAATATTTTCATTATCATTAAGTTTAAAATAATTTTTATTTTCAATTTTCAGTTCTTTGTTTAATTCCTAGGTATTTTAGAGGCAGGTTTACTAATTTCTAACATTTTCTTCTTTTGGATATTATTAATATCCAGCTATTAATTATCTATCTTAATTACATTTTGTCCAAAATTTTAGTTCTTTAAAAAGTATTGAGACATTTTACATGGACAAGTATGTGATTAAATTTTATAACTATTCAAAGTGTGTTTAAATATTTATTTCACATTTGTGTGCAGGAATAACATGATAGATACATAGATACATAGATGATAGATTTTTATTAGGCCAACTTTTGTGAATTTTAATGTTTAAAATGTCTTTATTCTTTCTGGTATTTTTACATGTTTTATCAATTATTGACAGTGTTACTGAGAATAGTATAATAAAATTCCCAACAATAAATATATATTTGTCTTTTTCTCCTTATGTTTCTCCTCAATTTCCATTTCATTTATTTCAAAGCTGTTTTATTGTGTGCATGCAATTGTAAAATATTTTATCTTATTCGTTAATTTTGCTATCTTTCACCTAATGTTCTGCCTTAAAATAAATTTTGTCAAATATTATACTATTAATAATTTTTTTAAATATACTATATATATAGTATATATAAAATTTGTAAAAGAGTGAAAATTAGTGTAACAGTAAATTTGTCAAAAAAAGGTAATGTAATAATATTTCCAAAACACAAAATAGTAAAATGATCAGCCTGGAACTGAACACTCAGCAAAATTCTTAAGCACGAATGTCAACCATAAACCATGAAAGTTTACCATTAAAATACCTTTTACTAAAGGAATTACTATAGTTGTAATTCAGGAATTAGGAAAGTGGTCTCAAATGTTAGATATTAGGTGAAAAAAATTGAACTGGCAATAATAACTAGCAAATGTGTAGGCAAACTTTATAAATAAACAGTGTCTAATTCATTTATTTAAACCAGAATAATACTTTTGTTTAAATTTCAATTGTTATACGTGTGTTCCTTTATCTTTGTATCTCCTACTAATTCACACATAGTAGGAGAGCAAAGACTATTGATCAAATTTATCTAGGAAGCAGGGGACAATGTCATTCTTTTTCAGTACAAGGTGGCTTGTTATATAAGACTTGGTAAATTTTGTGACCTCTTGGGGAAAAAAAGGATATATTTATTTTTACTCTTTATATTTCCCATAACTCGACTTTGCGTGGCACATAGCATGTTCTCAGGGGCTGCTACTTGAATGAATGAGTGATTTAATAAATGAATTTTATAACACAACCAATAATCCAATATCAGAACCCAAGCTATTCAATTATGATCTTCTTTTTAGTTGTATTTCTCATGACTGTGGCTGTGTGCACTGTTAACCCAAAATTTGCACTATATTTCCTCCAAACTGCCCTTGGTTTTAAGATGTCTTCCATATCAACCAAGACAGCATTCAGAAGGCTAGGACAAGAGTAGTAATGATGGCAACCAGGGAATACAGATCATTCAAACAGAAGCTGAAGGCATAAAATCACACAAATAATAAGTGAGGTGTTGCCTTGATAACTAATGGGATCCTTTGGTGAAGGACAAAAAAGTCACTCAGCAAAATACTTTATTAAAATCTCATAGTTAAAGTAATCTTTGGATAAGAATTAAAGCAGAGTCTAAAAATATTGGTCTTGAACCAAAGGGCATAACTCTTCTAATACAGAATGACCTTGAGCAAAACAACACAAGGTAAAAGGAGATCAGTAGTATTTGGAAGACTCAAGAGGAAGAGAAGCCAAACCCAGCCAGAGAAAGGAAAATTCAGAAATTCTAAAATTCTGATATAAAATTTCCTAGAAATTCTAGTGAAATGGTATAAGAAATTCATATCAGTGTCTCATAGTATTTAAAGATTGCTCTCTAAGTTAGCTCTAGAGAACAGTTTTCACTTACCCATTTATTTATCCATTCAATGGAATTATATTTTTTGAATATTACCATGTGCCGGGCAGTAAGAACATAATAATTTGTTAATCTCTCAATGTGTCAGTTTTATCATCTCTAAAGTAAGGACAAAAATACAGTTAACTCATTGGATTGCCTTAAGGATTAAATGAGTTACTCCATCTCAAGGGCTTAGGACAGCTCCTCATACATAGTAAACCCCCCCCCAAAATGCCAGCGAACATTAATGATACATATCTGCCAAGTAAGGGAAATAAAAAGCTAAGGAATAGAAATGGCAATGAACAATGTTGTGCATTAATTTCTTTTTCTGAATTTCCACATCAAGTGAAAGTCAGAAATTGAAAAACAATGGCTGATAATTATGGACAAAAGGTCAAGTTTAAAAATAAAAGTGCATTTCAGAATATTCTTCAATCCTATCTATTCAAATGTTTTTGATGCTCCCTTCTTGGAACAGAATTCCAGTAACTGAAGAGAACTTTTCTGAAACAATATCAGCTAAGGACCTCTCTAACTGGGCTCAAAATAGTTTTATTTCTAGGGAAATTGTGACCAAACATTCCACGTTTAATTTAATTGAGCTGTGGAGAGTGAAAGATGACACCTAAAGAAGACTGGAAATATGGATTCCATGAAGACAGGTAAATGCTCAGCAACAGAGGGAGACTAAATACAGGATCCTGGTCAGCAGGTATTATTAACACTCCATGCCACTGACTTTGACAGCAGAGAACAGAGGTCATAAACTTTATGAATAAGCATGACTTTGAACTTGTCTCCTTCAGAGTTTTTTTTATGAACTATAAGGTGCCTGGAGAGGGAAAGGGAAAGTTGAAATGACGAGTCTCCCTTTAGAAAGTGTAGATGCTTGATAATATAGCATTAGTATCAAATGGCCCCACTCCCAGAAAAAAAAAAATAAAACAGAATTGGAAAATACTGAAATTGTAGTAGCATTTATGAGTAATTTGTGTAATTATTGTTAAGCTCAATGATGACTTGAGCTGCAGTAATGGAATGCTTAGCACTGAAAATATCAGTATCATGAATTTTAAAATGATGACTTCAGAAGAACCTGTTAGAGTACCATTTAGAACATGTTTTCCAAAAGTCAGTTAAGGGAGTTAGAAGGCCATAGTTATTCTCTTTGTTTTGGAATGAATCCTCTGCTAATCAATTAGGGAATCTCATCACCTAGGTGCAACAAGTGTTTGATATTGCTCCAGAGAAAATAGGCAATCAGCTTCGGTTATTTTGCCTGTCATTTGTTCTAGATAAGGTTTCACATCCTAGCCTGGAACAAGGTCATATTGTTGCACTGTTCCAACTTATTAAAAAAAAAAAAAAAACGTAAAGAAAATCTACAATCTTTCATATATCCATACAAAGGAACTTTTCCAGCTATGTTCATTTGCACCTTCACCTGTACCTGTAACAGTTTAAGAGAACTGTGGTCATTATAGTCATACTGATTAGAAAGAATTAGTTATTTCCTGTTATGGCCACAGACCAGTCTTAAAGTTATGCTACTGCATGAAGTGTCAGTGCCAGCCTGTAGATGTGCACTAGGCAAGGTGAACACATCCCAGCCTTCAAGATACAATGTGAAGGGATTAAGAACTGGAAGGAGGCTGAGGCTAGCATTTGTGGAAAGAAACCAGTTGCAAAACAAGAAATAATAAAGTCCTAAAGAGATTTAGTGGTGGTTCTTAGTACAGAGATGAGGGAATTTTTTGGATCCCACAGAATCGGAGGATTTCAAAATTGATCTAAGGAAAATGGGGAAAAGAAAAGGAAAGACATTATCCACATTTCAAGGCTGAAAGAGTAAGGAGAAAGAAACTGGAACATCAAGAAGAAAAATGAGTAGTAGGGGAAAAGAATGAGCTGAAATTGGACATGAACATTTTTATTGTTGGCAAAATTTTATCATGTATGGATTTAATATCTTAAAAAGAGTCAAAATTCCCTCAGTTTGAATTAGAATATGGGAAGCAATGAAACTGGAATAAAGGCCCTTTGGGTTATAAAATAATGTGTGGCTATCAGGTAATAAAAGTGGTCATTTTGTAAAATGCATAAAATAGTTCAGAAGATTCATGAGAAATATTCCATAGAAGTTTTAAACATTGATAATGTTATTGGAGTAACAACATTCCAAATTACTATTTTGATGAATTATCATTTGGACTTAGAAGTTCTACTGTATACATTTAGAAAAATAAACTCTTTGATTTTTTGCTGGTCTTCATACATATATTTGCATATTTTAAGTAAATGGAGATTATTAAGGGCACTCAAACTTCTTTATATTTTTAATGACAACAGATATTACTAAAAATAATGGCAGTATAATACTAGAAGTAATTCATAACAATTCAGTGAGGAGGGAGTAATAGATAAATAAATAAATTTAAATATATTCAATCCTCAAATTTGTCTTCCCAGACCCTACCCCTACTAATATATAGGTATCTTGTAAATCTAGTTTTAAAAAATAACATTTGGAATAATATATAAAGAAAGCAATGGTGTTTTCATTTGGAGAGCAAACAGTATGATCTAGAAGAAGAGAGTTTACAGAAAGCCATGCCCTAGCAATGAGTTGTGACAAGAGGATTAACCAAACCAGATATATAAATAAATTAAGGTCATCTCTCCACATTTTAAAATGATATTCATCATGAGATAGAAACAGTACACAGCATGGGAAGACCTCTTAGGTTGACTGATAAGGTGAAAACATAAAAGTTTTTTTCAAAAAAGATTACAGTGATTTCATGCTCACAAAGTGAATGAGGGAATAAACAAAACTGAAGCTCTGCATACTAGCTACATGCGGAGGAGCAGGTTACCCTGTCATCCATGATTGCAGTTTTACTCTATTACTGCCTGATAAATTCAAGTATACCAAATAGGTATAAAATGACAATAGATGACCTCCTATGGGATTCTGTGAACAGAAAATGGGGGATGAATCAGTCTGCATTGAATTCTGTTTCTCTCTCCCACAGATAAATATTGCATACTAAATCAGTTTCAGTGTACTCACATAGCCTTCCTTTTAGCTTAATATATGCAGTGTCAACTTATTTCAAACTGAATACAGTTTGACTCTATGTACATAGTTTGTCTAAGGTAAAAATTGAGAACAGTTAAAGCAATGTAGAGTGAAATTCTTTTCCCACTCCTATAATTTTTTAGGGACTAGTGAGAAAAATCTATAAGCTGGAACACCAACTTAACTGGTATTTCTAATACTACTTAGTGCATGAAAAACCCGTATCCTTCACATGCTAAGAGAAACTACTAGATTATTCTATTCAGATTCTTGTAAACTAAGACTTTCTTTAGTCACTGTCTCAGTCAATTGGAATAAATCAAGTTAGGTCACATTTTCCAATAATTTTACACTAGGTTACTATATTTCTGAAAATATTGTTACCTGCACATCTCATATCAGAGACATATTTTATGGTGCAGAACTGTTTCCCTATCTCCAATGTCTTATGGAGATAAAAGAGTGTATGTGTGCATGTGTGTGTGTGTGCATGTAAAAACAGTGTATGTGTGTGTGTGTGTGTGTGCATGTAAAAACAGTGTGTGTGTGTGTGTGTGTGTGTGTGAATGTAAGACATGCACAACGTATTTCATAAACTTGTACGGGGTGCTGGATATAAAGTTCTTGAACAGAGTCACAGTGAAAATATAACACTGCCTGCTTTCCTTGCTTTTCTCCAGCAGACATCTTAGCCAACACCTAAAGAAAAAGTGAGGGATGGGCAGGAAAGAAATTGGTGATAACTGATGCAAAGAACTTCAAGGTGAACTCAATCCACTTACGTTGGTTGAGAGATTGGTTGGGCTGTTTTAACAAAGATCTGGGTTAACAGTGGTTTAAAGAAAATAGAAGTTTATTTCTTTTTAAGGTAGTTCCAAGTTAATATGGAGAGCCGGAAATATGAATTTTTATCAGGTTGAGGTGCTTTTTATTTTGTCATGTAACATCTCTCTCTGGATGACCTGACTTCATACTTTAAGATGACTCAACACCAAGTGTGCAGTCTACACACTGGGAAAGGAGAAAGGGGAAAGGTCACATATGACTGGATCAAACTTCTTTTTAAGGGTACAACCCTGAAGATTAAAAAAAAAAAAAGAAGAAGAAACTACTTACGTTTACATCACATTGCATAGAAATTAGTTACATGCCACACCTGGGTTCGAGGATGCTGGGAAATGTAGTTTTATTCTAGGAATCTTGTGCTTGGCTAAAACCTGAGTGTTCTATGACTATAGATAAATTGGATACTAATATTCATAGTAATCAATTCTACTACACTAACAAAAATTTCCTGTCATAGTTCTGCACTTTCCTCATTCTAATAAGACATATACCTTATGAGAAGTGATATGACATAAATGTTTAGAAAAACACCTCTGAAAACCTATGCCTTTTGATTGAACCTTGCTTCTGTTATTTTCTTGCTAAATAACTTCTCTGTACCTCAATTTCCTCATCTGTGAAAAATAGGAATAATTTTTTTTAGGGTACTGTAAGTATTAAATATGGTTGGGGATGCATGCATTTAGAACAATACTAGACACATAATAAGAACTCAATAAATTTAGCATGTAGAATTATGTGTCTGCTTTTCTCTAGAATGTTTTTAAAAGTCTTTTATAATTTGTTTCATTTTAATATTTGTTTATAGATTTCTATTTTTATATTCTTAAAACTCATATTGTCTAAAACAAATAAAGGCCCTAGACTTATGTGTTTTTTTCCTTAAATTGGAACTTTTCTTAACAATTTCTAACAAAATATGTTTTTATTTAATTTATATCCACCTCTATAAATGATGGCTTCATTAATTGGCTAAATAAGCTTACCAATAGGCTTATTCTTATTTTTAAATGCCTAAAAAATAATCTTAACTTTACAAACTCCTATGTACATATTTACAAAACAAAACCAGACAGTTTTAGACAGCCGGAAACTAATAACTCTTTATTGCATACATCAATAATAAAGATTTGTGAGTATTTACCAAAGCATAACACAGCTTGAGAAATATAGCTCAGAATGTTGAAGGCATCCTGATGAAAAAGAGTCAGATGAAATTTAAGAAATTATGTAGAGTATAAATTATAAGCAAGCATTAAACACAACAAACCCATGGCAAGCAGCTGATGTTCTGCATAAGTACAGGGTTGGGCAGTAGTAATAGCGTGTGCGGTTCGTGCTTGAACATGCGGATATACTAATACCAAAGGCAAAAGGCACTCCCGCCCATGATGGATCAATAGTGAACAGATTTTATGTCCCAAGACAGAAGATGCAGGGAAAAAACACACAGTGGGAGAGCAAACAGAAGAAAGGGAAGGAGAAAGAGTGAAATGGTAAAAGAGATTAATCAAGGTTGATGTAAAAATTTTGGATCTGAAAGGGGAAAACAGGAACAGAGGTAAATTATGAGAGAAAGAGACATAGAAGAGAGGAGAGAGAGAGAGAGAGAGAGAGAGAGAGAGAGAGAGAAAGAGAGAGAGAGAGAAAATGTCAACAAGAAAAAGAAAAATAGAAAATAAATCTCCCTCAAAATTCAGGCCTGAAAATAAAGGCTAAGATGCCAGGCCGATCCTACCCACAAATGACCTAACCTCCCTGGCTTGGGCCTCTACTGCCATTCTAATAGTGAATAGGCCTTCTTGAGGTTCCTTCTTGGCTTTCTTTCATAATCTGAGGCCTATGCCATCCCTTAAACTGGACATCTTCCCTCACTCTTCATCTACACATCAGCACTCAGGTGACCACTGCTGCTTGAGAAGTCAGTTAACCTCAAGTCATGACATTTTAGATACACATGTTTGTCCATGGCAGGTAAATCTGAGATACGCTGGGACCTGGGATCCTTTACTGCAGTGCTTGCCTCTAGACTAACATCTCCTTGAGCAACAGAATACAAAGAAACTGTAAGGGACTAAAAATAACTTCATGCGTGCACAGTTGGGGCAATTATGAACAATAAGTTACAACAAGGCCACAGATCAACTGCCATGTCTGAGGTGCCAGGAGTAAAAGCAGGGTACCAGGCATGATCCTTGCACACAGCACCACCAAGGAGGTGGGCAGACCACCTAAGTTATGCTTCCTGCTCAACCCTACCCTCACCCCATTTAAGAAACCAGCTTACCCGCCACTCAGGGAGTGAGCAAGGGCACTGGGTTCTTGTTCTTGCTCCTGCTCTCTCGGACTGCACTGGTCTAGAAATTTGCCCAACACAAGGCAAAATTATTTGTCTTTCTGTAACTTAGAAAAGGGGCTCCCTCCTGAGCAGAGCCTTGAAAGCTTTGTAAGTGCATCATCTGGTGCATGGCCCAAAGGGCAATGGCGCATGGTTATCCTGGACAACAACACCTGTGCCTGGTCTCTATCTAAGGACTTTGAATATGTGCAGACCAATTTTTTTTAAGCCAATTAAACCAATTGCTACTTTTACACTCCTTTAGTCACATTTTATACATTCTTCCTTACCATGATAACATAACAGACAAAGGGGAAATTTTACTTTAAACTGTATACACTCTGAGAGTCAGAGTAAAGATATTTTTAAAATATTCACTGAAAAATTTAGGTAGGTGAATGTATTGAAATGAGGCATAGAAACTAAAGTGTCCTATTCAACATTAAGTATCTGAAGTTAGTGCTCGATGGTCATGTCAGTTAGCAGCAGGAAAATCCTACAGTAGGTAAAGTATTACATTTCATCCATTACAAGTTAGATTTTTTCATATTTTAACATCTTTGAAGTCAAGATGCATCTTATGATTGATTGCTTCCTATAATTTCTGCCAGACAGAGGGCACTCACACTGTCCGTGCATGTGTGAGCATCATTGTTACTTGTGGCAGGATAATACCACTGAGATGTCGACATTTCACCTCAAACTATTTAAGATCCATCTGAGTGAGGAATAACAGTTCTGTTTATATTTTGAAACCTTCCACAGACACATCCTAGTAAGGTAAATAAATACAGGTCTTGTAGAACTGGTGTCCATAGAAGGAAATTATGAAGACAATGCAGAGCAGTCTGAGAAAATTATCTATCATAAACTAACTTGATGGTCCAAGGCACAATATATTTTGGGAAAAAAAAAAACAGGGACATTAATAAAATTGAGATGAACAGAGATTCAGACTCTTCATATGAAGAACTTTAAAAGTACCTAGCCAACTTATTTCACTTTTACTTCCCATTCACTTATTCACAAAGTTGATATGTGGTAAAAATCTATATATAAGTCTGAAAAACCTTTTCTGAAATGTATAAAAATACAATTCTAATTTATAGTTATAAATCAAATTATAGTTTAATTTCCAGGTATTTTTCCTTAAGATTTTAAAAAGTGATGATATTTTTGATGGTTACCATCATAACTTAATGAAGTGGGACGCCTAAACTGTAAGCTTGAAGAGGAGCCCATCCTCAGTGATAAAATATCTAGGGTATCTTTGAGTTCACCAACTTTAACTATTTATGCTTTCAGATAATTCTGTAGTTCTCAATAATATATCAAAATATAATGCTTATACTTCATCTTCTTATTTGATTGTATTTAGACAGTATTTATTGATTTCCCAACATAAGTAAGGAAATATTAGAGAATTTGTTCTACTTTTTATGATTTCTTTCCTATTAGCCTCCCAATTTTTGTTAGTTTGTTAGTTTGTTAGTTTTAATCCTTTACCTGAGTACATATGTGTCACACTAATTCTTGATCTATTAATTATAGACAATATTTATTGAAACTCTATAAATGACTCATCTATCCTATTGTCTCCTCTTGATTTCTGTTTATTGTGCTATTGTTCGACAATTTTCATGTTTAGAATATTACATTCTTAAACTACAATTCAGTTTATTGCCTTTTTCTATATGTTGATGGAACAAACTAAAAAGTAATATGAAAAAATCATAATATTATGCTTAAGTAACTACTTCTTCAGGATCAAATGTTATGATTGAATCCATAAGGAAAAAACATAAAACTATACCAGTACATTTGTGTCTCTTGATTGCTTACAAATCATACCACATTTTTTTCCAGCATAGATGGATTAAGACTTTGTTGAATAGCCTTTTATTTTTGTTACAGTTTTAGATTACTTTTTCGTCCTCTTTATAGGAAAAAAAATGTCCTCATCATAAAATTGTACCTTTCCTTGAATTGCAGTGCAATACTTTTTGGAGATATTTTTTATAGATTTCTTTATTACCTGCTATCCCTTTAACATTCAGCAGTTTAAAAAATTCTAGTCCTGGGTTTAGTTCACTGTTTAATTCTATGATTGCTGCTTTGCTTTTTTTTTTAACTTTTTTTTTTTAACGGTTTGAGTGTACATCTTCAAGTTTTTTTTTTTTTTTTCCTACAAGAAGAGTCAGTGAAAGGTGGATTTTATGAGGGTTCTGTGGGGATTTTTTGCCTAAAAATATCTATTTTTTTGTTCTTAAACTTAATTTGGTGGATGTTACAGAGTAGAATTGGCTTACTTAATACCATTTCCTAGATCCATGCTCCCTTGCAGTCTTCTAATTTAAGGCCTAAAAAAATGAAACTCAGTACTCAATTTTCAGCTTCTTGACAGCTATGATGCTCAAGAAACACAGTTGAATCTGGAAACCTAAGTGAAATCCTGCTAACAGAGAGACATACCTAGAAAAACTTTTGTTCCCTGAAGAAATACAAATAAAAGACTCAGTTGATGTGGTACCTCTGTCCTCTCCTCTATCCTTACTCTCTTGCACATAAATGGGAAGACTAGTCAAGAAGTGTGGCAACAATCCAAACAATTATCTATTGTTTATCTGAAATTGAAATTGATCTAGATGTCTTATTTGCTGGTTTGTTTGCTAAATCTATCAACTCTAAGGTTAAACACACACACACACACTCAGAACAGAGACCTAGAGAGAAAGTGAGTACCACAGTGTTTCCAAGGTATTGGCATCAACAGTCAACACGTTTAAAGTAGTATAAAATTGGATGGAGCAGACTAAGAATGTCCATTTCCATGGTGAGTCCGCCCAAGAAACTTCTAAAGTCTTGAGCTTTAGGAGAAGCTGAAGGAGAAAGAGGTTTGGGTGAAGAGAAGTAGAGGTAATCAAAGAATCCACTGATGCTCAGAATTTTAGTTCAGCACTGGCGCTTGAAGGTTCAGGAGAAAATGGAAAGCTCTCCCCAAGTAGAAGTTTCCTGGATTAGAAATATAACTGAAAGAAAATTTTCCCTGTGTCCTACACATTTTTTCAGGGTCACCAGTAAAAAGGGAGAGATACTAATGTGGTTTCAATATATATTTGACAAGATAAGGAAAATGGGGAATGATAGGTATCAGTGATGTTAGATACAATAAATAGGAAAACATGTCTCCCAGAAAAGTAAGAACAAGAACATTAACATCCAAGACATTTCTTGGGCATGGGGAAAGGGCTGAGGCAACTTTTTTTTTCTGGTTCATAAGTAGCCAATTCATTTTTACTGAATTTGTGGGATCCAGTCCCAGAAAAAAAATTGAACCCTGTTAAACTAGTCTTCTACCCCAACCAGGTTTACGGTTTTTTGTATGTGTGTATGTGTGTGTGTGTGTGTGTGAATGTGTGTACATGAATTTGTATACAAACACATGCATGCTTCATGTGGGGTAAACATTAATTCTATATAGAACTAGATACTGTTTATGTATATATACACAGTATATATACAAACTGTATATATCTTGTGCTAGGATTTTTAAAGAAAGAAAACTTCATGCAAAAATATACTACCTTAAGCTTCAGAATTTCTTCCTCTTCTAAACAACATTCAAAACCAGGATATATGAAACATCTTCAGAAGTATGACCCTCTGTTTTGCAGTGAAAGAAAATCTTCTGGGTTACCACCCTTGCTGCAAAATATCACAGAGTCTGTGAAATAAGAAAGTCAATATGTATTAGACAAAGAGAAGAAACGAGTGTATAGAGAGTGAACAGGAAACCAGCCATGAGGAAAACAGCAGGGGGTTGTTTGTTGAGCCCAGTGACCTTTTTCTATTCTTAACACATAGAAGCTTGTGTAGATTACAGAAAAAAAATCCTTAATTCTTTAGTTTTCTGTACATAGATAAGGATTTTTCTCTCTTCTTTTCTCTATTTAACTTTAGTAACTTTCTCCAGTGAGGTTATTACGCTTGTAAATTCAATTTAGTGTAAGCTAAATAGGAGAAAATAATAAGTATCTTAGAGTTTTTCCTACTACTAGTTATAAAACTCTCCAAGAACTGCAAGTATTCTTCCCTTAACAAGTAATACTATATTCACCAAGGGAAATGAAACAGAGCTTAGAGTGAGTCTTGCAGCCTATTAAACATTTAATAAGTAATAAAGATCCATCAAAATGTGGACTATTTTTTACAGATGATGACTGCAGACAGTCACTTCCCAATCTGAGCTATAGAAGCCAGGAGGGAAGCTCTTGTGATGGAAGAATCAAATATAAAGTGACTAAGAATAGCCAATTTCTTGTATGTGACATTTGTTAATGTGAACTTTCAAAGTCTGGGTCATGGATGCAGACAGATTTGTGCCATTGTCTATGTATATGTATCTCTGGCTCAATCAATATCTCACAATATTGAGATCCTATTTCATTTGCAATATCTTAATAACCAGTTTGATACATTCATTAATCAGATCTCTGGATTGCAATTTGTCTTGTCGTGTGATATCAAGGACTAAGACCAAGATAGAAGACATTAAACATAATTTGATAATTCAGAATGCCTCTCATATTCTGATTGTCAAGCCTAGGTAATTTCATAGTTAAGGAAGTACATTTCAGGGATAGAAGCTTAGAATCCACATCCACCAGGAGCAAATCACTTGCTTCCTCTTCCCTCCACCTTCTAAATCTAGACTGCCTTCATAATGTTATGAGAATAATGCACGTGTGTCACCATCATCTACTGTTCACATCCAATTTCCTGACATGTTGTGATAGGTAGACAGAATTCTAAGACAGTATCAAGATTCCTGTCCCCTGGTGCTCATGCCTTGTGTAATTTTCTCTCCTTGAGTGTGGGTGGGACCTGTGAATATGATGGATCTCACTGCCATGGTTATGTGATATTATGTGGCAAAGATAAAGAGATTTTGCCTGGGTAGGCCTCTCCTAGTGAGACAGCCATTTAAAATTGGACTTAGACTTTTCCTAATGTCAAGGATTCTCTTGATGACTTTGAAGAAGTAAGCTGCCATGTTGTGAGTGAGCAGCAGGATTAGGTGTTGAGGGTGGCCTCCAGTTACAGAGGGGGACCCTCACTGGCAGTCAGCAAGGAAACAGGGACCTCAGAAATAAACCAAAAAAACAAATTCTGCCAGCAACTGGGATGAACTAGGAAATGGATTCTTCCCTATTTAAGCTTTCAGATGAGAACACAGCCTGTCTGACATCTCCATTTCAGCCTCGTTAGTCTCTGAGCAGAGGACCCAGTTGAGCCACGTCCAGACTTCTGACCTGCAGAAACTATGGATTAATAAATGGGTGTTGTTTTAAACTGCTAAGTCTGTGGTAATTTGTCATGCAGCAATAATAAGTTAATAAACATTGCTTCTAGACCAGAGGCATCTTAACTTAATATAAATTGATGTTGCTTGATGTTGTTTCAAGGGCTCTGAAAAATTTTGAATGCACGACTAGGCTAATATAGGTCCTAAGCCAGTGCTGAACACACAGTACATACTGAATAAAAGTTGTATATGTGACCGAATAAATGGTTGACTTATAATGAACACTTTACACTGCAGATTACAAAGCACCTTGAGATACGTTGATTTTTTAATGATAAAATATTGGTAGGAGTGTTATTAAAATACACATTTTAGAATCGAGAAAAGAAACTCACAGAGAGGTAAGTGACTTGACTGAAGTCACAGCCTTGGCAAGTGAAAAAATTTTCCACCATAATCTCTCTGTCTCTATTGAACAGAGATATTAAGAAAATAAGCAACGGAAATGTGTTTGAAAATAAATAGAATTCTGATTAATTCATGAAAGCAACCAGAAATAGCATCAGGAAACTCACTCTGGAGCATGTTACCTAACATCTTTGAGTTTCAATTCCTTCATCTATAAAATAGAATTAAAATAGTACCAAACTCACAGAGAGCAGTGCATCCACATAAGCTTGTCTCTTATAGGTTGATTCTGAAAAAATGGAAAATGTAGTGTTTTAAAATTCTACAGGGTTTATAACCTTGTAATATGCTGTCTTTATAGATATCTTCATATGTACTAAAATAAAGAAAATTTAATCTCTTGTAAATGTATTTTTTAATAGATTTTACACACTTAAAAGAAAACAGTGTTAGAGGTCGTGAGTTAAATGTTTCCTTTTCTTTTTAAATATTTAAGTCAAATGTTTGGTAGGGATTTGGGTTCTTTACAAAAGTGTTTAATATCCTCCAATATTTTTCTATCCACCTCCCAAAAAAGAACATAGAAAGTGAGGTTCATTTAAAATGACAATAACAGCACAGCACAGGTCTAAGTTAGCATATCATCTTTAGAATTTCAGAAACAATAAAATCACTCTGGAATATTAAAACAAAGGACTGGATGATTTTTCAAACGATTTTTAAGTTTCTGAAAGAAGGTCAGTATATAACTTTTCATTAAATATTGGAAAGAAAGTCATTTAGTAAATAGCTTTCTCAGACACTCTTCTTGAAATAAGTTTCTTCTTGAGAATAAAAGAGAAAACATCATCATATTTTCACTACTTAAAGAAAAATATTAAAATAACTTCACAAAAATTGTTTCTACTTTTAAATGGTTTGAGACTTGACAATATATTTCCAAACTTCACTTTATATTTTCCAAATTTACACATACATGTTTTAAGCCTGGTAATTGCTTTTGATATCTTCAAAAGAATTCACTTGAGTCATTTGCCCAGAATAACTCCAATGGATCTTGAATAGGACTTCCTGACAGATACACTTAGTTATGAAACATCTTGCAACATGATTGATACATTCTCATATATACACTAGAGCTACAAAAAGAATATATTTTCTGGGGCTGCAAAAAATGAGTTTAAAATATCTAGTATTAAATTTAACTAGTTATTTTCTTAACAGTCATAGAAAAGTAATAGATTGATGTATTGATTCATAAATGACCACTAACATTGTATTCTATGCAGAGGAAAAAAATAGACTTTGTGTATGTTTAGTCTTGTCACCATAACTTAGTGAGTATCTGTGTAAATTTCTCACCTTTTTAAGCATTTGGATTTATCTCTTTTCAGTAATCATTTTTGAAATATGAAATACTTGAAAAGAATCCAAATGAATCAAATTCTTCTTCATTTCCCATAGTTTTATGATTTGTATTATCCTAAGTCCTAATAGTGCTTTATCCCATACATAAGTGTAACAAAATGAGTTATCTACCATCACAAATATTAATCTCACACAACTTAACATAAGTTTTCACACAAAGAAGTCATGATTTTCCCTGTGGTGAATGGATCTTCAAACACAAGAAATTCCTATCTCCATCTGCCCTTACCAAATAACAAAGACATTGTGATTATTCTCTATCTGTATTTTCATATTTATAACACAAATGTAAAATTAATTATATCAGTAAATGGAGAGGAGAAAAGCACATATACAAAGTAGGAAGCTTTAATCTTCAGACAAGATTTGGAAGTAGACTGGTGAGGAAGTAGCTATATGTCTTTGTGCCTCCAGGCAAAAGAAAAGCCAAGTGTATTCAGCATGCCTTGAATATAGTGCCTGTTGACTGGACATCTTGACTGACAGTATAGATTTCAACATTGTTATAAATTACATTAGCAAGTACAGATGATTAATTGAGATTATAGATAAATACACATACATCAATAATTAGGAAGACAACAATAAAACAATACTTTTAATATTTTATTAGGTGGTTTTTTAAATGTTGCAATAACATTTAACTCAGAGATGATGATTTCCCATAAATAAATTCCTAGAAACTAAAAAAAAATACATTTTTACTCTAGCACTTGCAAGCGTATTGTAAAGAAGCTATAAGGGATATTGTTGGGAAGGTTGAACATCAGGAACAAACCTGAGACTTGTATATAAAATTAGGATTCATTATTAAAAAACTGAGAAATTTCCTATTACAATTAGCAGATCATTTTTACTTGGCAAATTGTTACTTTTTAAAAATTTTCTCTATCTCGGAGAGAAATTCAATTAGGTGCTTGCCAGCCCCCTTGCCTGAACAGCAGTCACATACACCTTGTCCCTGTCACAGTGCTTGATATCATCTAGAGGAGAGTGACAGGAAAGTCCAGGACTAACAAAGCCTCACTCTGATCCTGTCAGCCAACTCTGGGATGTCTTTCTTATTAGAAGTACCCAGGAGTTTTCTCTGCACAAGTAGAGTCCTAGAATAGGTAAAAGCTGTCTCTTGTTTTAACCATTTATACTCCTGAATCAAAGCAGATCTCTCCCTTATCAGAGAAATGCTTGCCCCCTTTTGGCCAAAACCCAGCAATTTCATTTTCATTGAGAAAACACAAACCATAACACCCCCTGTGGACTTCTGTCTTAAATAATGGAGTGAGCAGTTCTCAAAGTAGAGAAAAAAACTAATTATCATGATGCAGAATTTAAATGAAAAGCAGTCTCCTATCTTTTGTTTTTATGAAGAAGTAAATCCTTGGGAGGAGCACATGATTTTAGTTTTAGTTTCTGAATAAAAAAACAAACAAACAAAAAAACTATGCTCACAGAAGTTCAAGTTTAAATTTCCTCTTCATCAGGCATCACAAATGTATTACTTTTCCTGGATTAAGATAATTATAATAACAACAATAGTAGCTGGAAGCATAAGGTTTAATAAGATTACAGGTTAAGTTGGAAAACCTAAAAATTTGTATTCATTTAAAAAATAATTGTATATATTTAATAACTCACGAAGGTGTCACTAATTATTGAAGCTGAAAAGAAAAAAAAATACTAAGTTTGTGTCAGTTGTTAATCTATTACTTGATTCTGATAGTTTGTTCTGAGAATACAGTTTTGTGAAAAATATAGGATAGAATGTGAAGAACTAGAAATACCCAAGTGCAAAACTAGCTGATTGAATCATGAATGTGAATAATCTAGAAAGTCAAAAAAGGTAAAATCTTGGGAGAAAATAGAACAATTTAAAGCAAGTGTCAGGTTGGTCAAAGGCTAACCTTTGATTCTATGGTTAGGAATGAGAATTATGTTGCAGTGCCTGTTGCAGGGAGAAAAACAACCAGCACTACTTGCCTTTGCACTGAAAAGGTGATTATTTAATCAAGAATGACGTTGGATTTACTTCCTTCTTTCTGTGTATTCAGTACTTACATTGAGATTGGATGGCAAGCCATTTCTCTTGGAAACAGACAAAAAGAAATGGTGACTTTTTAAATAGATTGTTGGAAAAACCTATACTTATTGATAAAGCCACATCATTTTATTTAGTAATTTATTTAATCAGATCTAATAAACATAAAGCAATATTTTCTTGAGCTTTTCTGGATCTCATGAACTCTAACAATTTCAATGATCCTTTGACTTGGTTTGCAGATGTTTATTTACATCCTGATTTTTTTTTAACATTTTTATTGGAGTATGATTGCTTTACAATATTGTGTTAGTTTCTGCTTTATAACAAAGTGAATAAGCTATATGTATACATATATCCGCATATCCCCTCCCTCTGGTGTCTCCCTCTCACCCTCCCTATCCCACCCTTCTAGGTACTCACAAATCACCGAGCTGATCCCCCTGTGCTATGCAGCTGCTTCCCACTAGCTAGCTATTTTACATTTGGTACTGTATATATGTCAATGCTACTCTCTCACTTCGTCCCAGCTTACCCTTCCCCCCCTCCGTGTCCTCAAGTACATTCTCTACATCTGTGTCTTTATTCCTGTCCTGCCCCTAGGTTCATCAGAACCATTTTTGTTTTTAGATTCCATATATATGTGTTAACATACGGTATTTGTTTTTCTCTTTCTAACTTACTTCACTCTGTATGACAGACTCTAGGTCCATCCACCTCACTACAAATAACTCAATTTTGTTTCTTTTTATGGCTGAGAAATATTCCATTGTATATATGTGCCACATCTTCTTTATCCTGATTTGTATTTATTTGGATGTAGTGTCCATTATCCCAAAATAACTTTCTTTCTCTCACACACACACACACACACACACACACACACACACACGCAGACACCTATATGCAGAAAGACTCTATTATATAGGAACATAAACCCGGATTCTCTCTCCCTCATTATGCCTTGAAGGAGTAATGCTGTTATGAGCTGATCAAGATGGAAAGAGAGCCTTAATATTTCCCTCAGCTTGACTAAATTTTAGACAAGCATCTTTGTGACTCTAGGCCCTGATTTCCCTTTTCTTAGAGGATTTACCTTATAAAACTTATAAATGTAATTTCTTTATCTTCCTGTTTGAGAGTAAATCTTTTTAAAAGCCTCCTGAAAATTTCAGAACCTGGAAATAATTTTCTCCAAGCCTGGAGATCCATACCTTTGAAATAATCAGGGAAGATATTACCCCATCTCCCAGTTTCTGTGGGAGAGTAGGAGTCTATTTTAGTAGGGACCCTTGCTCCAGGTTGTAAAACTACTGTCATGAAAATAAGAGGAAGTTTAATTTTCCTTTTAATAAAGCCTATTAACAAATATAGATGGCCTAAGATTCCCACTCAACTCTTAAAACTTCCCCAACTTTTGTTTCAGTGGAGTTTTCCGTCTCTCTCCCCCATTACAATAGCCTGAATAAAATCTTCCTCACCTGTTTTACTTTGGCCAGTTCAATGCTTGCTTTTACATAGCCAAATTCATGGTGTTAGGGAACAATGCCTTTTTATGATATGGGATAGAATTGCAATCTACTGTTCAAATTCTTAGTCTATAACCTCTTAGTGAAACCCTCTTTCAATTTGTATTTAGAGACTTTTCTTGATCCCTTTGTTGGGTTTATTCTCTCATGTGACTTATATTCCAAGATTTAGCTGTGATGCCTCTGATTTTGGAAGTGTGCAAATTTTTTCAGGGATTCTTAGGTTTGGGTTGCTAAAATAAACACTTGAAAATCATGAGATGAATACTCCCTCTCACTTGCTAATCTTTTTTTAGATTTATCTTTCCTTGTCTTTGATCCTTGGTAATAGGAAGATCATGAGGACCAAGATTAAGATGTGGGCATAGGGCAAGAGTTCTTAAACTTCTTTGTGTCATGAGCCCCGCTTGAGTCTGGTGAAGCCTATGAACCTCTTAGAATTTCCATTTAAATCCATAAAACAAAATTCACAGTATTAAAATGGAAGCCAATTACATTAAAAATTACCAAATGTTTAAAAATTGTTATATGGTAATATGTTTGCTTTTTTAATACATTAAGTAATAAGATACAGTGACTGGTCTATCATCAACTGTAACCTTGGCATGGTGATAAGTGATATTTCGATATATCTGCAACACCTTTGTAACATGAAAAAAATTATATTGGTATATATCAACAGATTAGCTTATGCTGCTGTGGGGTTTTTTTCCTATATTCACAATTGAAGAAAGTGTTAAATTTCAGCTGGTGGTTAATGAAAAAATGTATTTTTTTCCTATTTAAGTGTATGGATAGCCTGGCCTGGAGTACAAGGACCAGAAGAGTGTTTTGATTTTAAATCAGGAGTGCAAATGAAAACTTATGGCCTTACTGGCCCATTGTAGCTTTTCATCATTACTGGCTATGTAAAGGAGATTGTGGCTGAATCCCTATTGAAATAAACTATAAATTCCTTCCAAATATCATCCTTATAAAACTGAAGCAGTACTAAGATGAAAATTCAAAAGGTTGGAATTCCAGCACAGTTTCATCACATCTTTATTTTTACTAACCTCTAACTGCATGAGCAAAAAATGTACTCACTCATCTGACTATGCTAAGTTCAAATGCCTTAGGGAAAAGCTGTTCACTTTCAGTGGGTATTTTTATAGTGTAAGATAGGAAAGAGCCCCAGGAGAAGGAAGTTTTGAGTAATGGCAGAGAAACTATATGGATTATTCACTTACAGAATGTTCTTTAACCTCTTAAGTAAATGGAGTTTTATAAAAACTCCTCCCATAACAGCTGTATAAAACTGAGTTTTTTAATATATTACAATGACATTACCTGTTTCTCTCAAATGCGTGTTACTTTGCAGTTCCTATGTTGTACAGATTTTTGCATTCATAATTTTGAATAGACAGGGAAAAGAAAAGATAAACAGAAATACCGTTAATAAACTCTGCACTTAAGAAAGAAGCATTACATTTTACAATCATTGCTAACTGACTGATTATACTCGTTATGTTTCATTCTGATACCAAGAACTGTCAACTTCATCAAAAGCAACAGGACTAGAAATTTTAAAAAAGAATTCTAGAATTCTTGAACAAAATCAGGCTGGAAATAACTAATTCCTGAATAGAGGCATAATCAATACTGTAGTTAGGAGGAAAATGCTAGTTAATATTAAACCTAATACATTTAATCCTATGTGACTTCTAAATTCTTCCAAATTCACTGTTGTGAACCTGAATATGTTTTTTTTTTTATTCTTCCCTTTTCTTTAGCTTTGATGTCTTTCTTTTTTTTAATTTTTATCTTATATTGGAGCATAGTTGATTTACAATGTTTTATTAGTTTCAGGTGTACAGCAAAGTGATTTAGTCATACATATACATGTATCTATTATTTTTCAGATTCATTTCCTATATGGGTTATTACAGAGTATATGTTTTTTATGCAGTGTGTGCTTAGTGCCTCCAGCTAATTCTTTTCTGTCTTATGAAATCATATCCAAAGTTTTAAATTTTTCTCTTTGACTATTTATTACTAAGGAGATGTATAGAAGAAAAAATAATTCAATTCATATTTGTGTTTATCAGATACATCAGATAAGCCCACCCCACTAATTCCCATCAGAAAATGCCTAGATTATTTTCTGAAAATAGAGTCATCTGTAAAAATATGACTATTGAGTTAGGCCATAGATAATTTCCCTGCACTGGGCCAGAAACAACGAAAGGATTTGGTCAGTAGACTATCAGTTTGCTATCTCTTGTTAATTGCATAAAGCACGTTGGAGTTAGAAAGAAAGGAAAAATGAAGTGGTATTATTGGTTCCATAACCACATCCGTGACCAAGAACACCTCAGTCTTTGATGTGGAGAGGTGAAGGATCACTGTGGACATTTTGATTTGATAGCTTCTCAGAGTATCTCTTGACCTAACTCCAGTCAATCAAATGCCAGAATCCCAGGAAAAGGAAGGTTATTATAAAGAACAAGGCAAATCAAAACTGCATCACTGTGCTTTCTGTAGACAAGAGGCAGTTCCAGTTTTGACTTTAGTACAACAATAAGAATTTAATAAAAGGGAAATGTTTAAAGGACAACAACAAGACAGATGCACTTTGCAAGAAATTTTAGGTGGAATCAATCACCTGCCTACAGCATAGGTCAGGTGGTATTAGCTTCTAATATACCTGAAGACATCAGTCAGTGACTGATGTATTGACAATATATGAGTCAGGAAGCCATGTAAAAAATAGGAAAAAAGATGGAGATGTGAGACTGCTCAGTATTAATCCAATTGAGCAAGTCCGAAAAATATGAACAGGTTCCAGTTTCAGCAATTCAGCTCCTGAGTAGAAACTCCTGGTAGCTCACAGATTCCTGTCTTGTTGATGGTGTTTGTCCCTTGATCTATAATTACCTTCAGGTCACTGGCTTACAACCATGATAACAGGTGTTCAAGCACTTCCACAGACTACATGACTTACTTAGATCTATATAATACATGTTCTGCATGTAACATTATTTATTCAGAAACAAGTATTCATTTTTGCTCAAGATATCAGCCTGGCTCACTTGTCCATGGATAAAGCAATATTTGAGTTATGGTCTATGCAGTATCCACAAATAGAATTATGAATTTTTGAAATGTAGTGAAACAATATCTTCCTTCAGAAGCATTAACTTCTGGATATAATAATTACGATTCTCATGACTTAGAGAGAAAAATAAAGTAAACTATTTATCCTCTTGATCTGAGAGAAAACTATGGTCATTTATCATCAAAGGAGATAATTGAACTTACTATTCAAGTTTAAGAATCTCCTTATTCATGTTGCTCTATTAGCTCTATCAGAAGAAGATGCATGTATCTCTACCTATAAGCCTCTAACATAGTGCCTGGAACACAATCAGTGATCATTAATATGATTAAAAAAATGGGAAAAGTTCAATTGTTTTTTAAAA
Source organism: Orcinus orca (assembly GCF_937001465.1). Lineage (NCBI taxonomy): Eukaryota > Metazoa > Chordata > Mammalia > Artiodactyla > Delphinidae > Orcinus > Orcinus orca. Next base: position 40,792,807 of record NC_064576.1, on the reverse strand, counting down.
ATTTTATTTATTTATTATTTATTTTTGGCTGCACTGGGTCTTCGTTGCTGCATGCGGGCTTCCTCTAGTTGAGGCAAGCAGAGGCTACTCTTCGATGCCATGAGCAGGCTTCTCATTGGGGTGGCTTCTCTTGTTGCACAGCAGGGGCTCTAGGCACACGGGCTTCAGTAGTTGCAGCACGCCAGCTCAGTAGTTGTGGCTCACAGGCTCTAGAGTGCAGGCTCAGTAGTTGTGGTGTACGGGCTTAATTGCACTGCAGGGCATGTGGGATCTTCCTGGACCAGGGATCAGACCCGTGTCCCCTGCATTGGCAGGCAGATTCTTAACCACTTCACCAACAGGGAAGTCCCAGGAAAGGTCAATTTTTTTTTTTTTTTGCGGTACGCGGGCCTCTCACTGTCGTGGCTTCTCCCGTTGCGGAGCACAGGCTCTGGACACGCAAGCTCAGCGACCATGGCTCACAGGCCCAGCCGCTCCGTGGCATGTGGGATCTTCCTGGACCGGGGCACGAACCTGCGTCCCCTGCATCGGCAGGCGGACTCTCAACCACTGTGCCACCAGGGAAGCCCAAGGTCAATTCTTAACAGCTTTTCGTTATCAGAGCCACAAAAAGAAAACTTTAACAAGCATATATATGATACTTAAATATCACTGGGGAAATTAACATCACACCCCAAAATATTCTCCTAAATGAAGTGTTTATAAGCCTTCCTTAATCTAAGCTAACAAGTTTTAAATGTGTCTCTTAAAATTTTGCATCAATGTGATATTTGTTACTCTGAGAAGGAGCTTACTTCTTATCTTTGCTCTGTTTTTGCAGTAATGACATTCATACAATTTATTGAAATCCTACTTACTTTAGCAGTGTACTCTAAAGGAAAATAAGTAAATATTTTGCATGTTAAGAAACACAACAGGGCTTCCCTGGTGGCGCAGTGGTTGAGAGTCTGCCTCCCGATGCAGGTGGACGCGGGTTCGTGCCCCGGTCCGGGGGGATCCCGCATGCTGCGGAGCAGCTGGGCCCGTGGGCCATGGCCGCAGGGCCTGCGCGTCCGGAGCCTGTGCTCCGCGGCAGGAGAGGCCACAGCAGTGGGAGGCCCGCGTACTGCAAAAAAAAAAAAAAAAAGAAACACAGCAAATGCAGTTGACATTATTTGCTATTGAAAGACACAGGAAAAATAAAAATAAAAGGAAAAAGAACTGAAAAATGTTTTTTATTTATGTGAATTTGTTTAGTTCAATGAGACTGTTAAAACATTAAAGTTCTTTAATACCATTTTTCAGTTATTGTCTTTTTGTTTGAACTCATATACTAACATAGTACTGTTGGTTACCCTCCCATATTTATGGCCCTTTCTTCTGTCTAAAGCATACATCACCTGAAGAGGCAAATACATCTCATATTTTCTTTGAAATACTTGCAGCATCTTCCTTATACATATTAACTACCTAGTTAATAATTATCAAATTAAATGTATGGCAAGTCTTTATGCCATTGCCTGAAATATTTGTCTCCTCCAATCCCAATCCAAATGGACATACAGGTGCCTAAAGTCTTAAGTTTCAGTGTCAAATTTGGGTAAAAGTACCAAAAATTTACTTTTTTAAAAATACTAATCCAAAGTGCTCTTCTTTTCTTTTAATTTTTTTTAGATCTGAACCTATCTTTGTACCTGGTGGGGGTTGAGACTTTCTAGTGAGTCCAAAGCCTCCCTATCACCAGAAGTGATGCTGTTTCCAAGAGATGCTGAGAGACCTGAGAACTAACTCATCCTTTGTTTCCCTAGTCAAGTTTCCACTCCATTATCTGTCTGCTTTCTTTAAACGTGAGCAATCTCTTGAAAATGTCCACAGATCTTCCATTTCATAAACAAAATAAAAAGAAGTATCAAAGAGAAATATCACCAACTTTTAGTCTTTCTTTTTCTTAGTCTTCCAATGGATCTGCTAAGTCACATCTTTCAGAAACCCTTCTCAATGTATTTTCAACCAATACACTGAAGATCCTTTCACTTGTTACCAAGTCATGGAATATCCCAGAGCACCTACCTTCCCAGAGCCTTCGACAATAATTATGTATTTAGTGTTCTCTTCCTTTTGCTTATGTGACAATGATTTCTTGTTCATCTTTTTCTCTCATGTCTGAATGTTCCTTTTTAGTTTGTTTTCATCTCCTCTACTTCATAAACATTGGTTTTCCTAACTCAAAAGAAAAATAACAAACTGCAAAGATATTTGCAATGTATTTTTCTACTAAGTAATGGTAATGTTTACAACCAATGAGAAGCTCCCACAAATACTGAATTCTGAAATTTATTTCATTCACACCCACAAAGTTCTCCATCACCATCAGCAGCAGGATTATTAGCCCAAACCCTAATCTATCTTAGTTGGAATTTTAAGAACTTATTTCTAATCATTTTCTCTATAAACTCTGTGACCACTTACAGTCTATCTTATATACAAAAATCAGAATTAGAGTGTGTGTGTGTGTGTGTGTGTGTGTGTGGTATGTGGGCCTCTCACTATTGCGGCCTCTCCCATTGCGGAGCACAGGCTCTGGACACGCAGGCTCAGCGGCCATGGCTCACGGATCCAGCTGCTCCGCAGCATGTGGGATCATCCCGGACCGGGCACGAACCTGTGTCCCCTGCATCAGCAGGCGGACTCTCAACCACTGCGCCACCAGGGAAGCCCAGAGAGTAATATATTTTAAATGTAACCTGAACATGCCCAACACACACACACACACACACACACACACACACACACCCCCAACACCACCACTGCTTCAAATTTTGTGTTTCTAAGGATAAAGCCCCACATTTTTAACATGGCCTGTGAAGTACTGTATGGTTTTGCTTTGTGTTTTGCTGCTGCCTCACTTCACACAAGTTCCTTGACTGCTCTTTGGGCTCCATTGTCACTAGTCTGCTTTCAATTCCTCTAATATGCCCTACTTTTTTCCAGTCACTGCAAGATTAGGCAATTAATGATCTTTTTCTAGTTATGCTTTCTCCTCCACTTTTACCTACTTAACTTTTATTTCACTTAAATTTTAGCTCACTCACCATTTCTTCAAGGCAGCTCTTCTGCTCCGATGTCTCTACTGCACATTGTTTTAGCACCTTCTATCTTTCCTTGTTCTCATTATTGTAGTTTGTAACCATAGATTTAATTTTATAGCATCATTTATTTGATCAGGGCAGAAAATAAATATCCAACGATCTATTCTTGTCCCTCTGCTCCCTTAATTTCTCTCAAATCTTGACAATTCTTTCCATGCTTACTATGAAATTTCATCCAGATTATCTCTATGGACTAGTAAATGTTTACCCTGTCTTTAGTCTTGAACTATTTCATCTAATCTCCATTCCTTAATTTAAAATGGTCTTTCTAAAATGTAAATCTGATTTTGTTTCTTTTCTATTTAACTCAGTTCAAAAAGCCTCATAGCTCTCAGAAAAAACACAAAGTTTACTTTGGTTTACAAAATTTTGTAGGATATCTTTTTCATCTTAATTCATTCCCCACCAACCACTTGATGTTAAATCTGTCAAGGACTTACCTGCTCCCTTACCTCTAGTTCCCCTCCTGCTGTTTCCTTGCCTGACTGTCTCCTAGACATCTCTGTAGGGATATCCCTCCTTGATCACATCTGGCTAGTTCAGCTGCTCTTAATCTTATTTCCCATAGTAGCTAGGCTTTGCTGCTTTTAGTCTGATTCTTTATATCACCTGGAGCTTTATAGCACATTCTCTCTCTCTATCTACACACATATATGTATATACATATCGATATGTATGTATGTATATATTTTAAAAATTAATTTATATAATTTTATTTCCTCCTACAGGACAGTAAACTCAGATATTTACTAATATCTAAGATTTTTTAAAATAATAAAATACAAACAAGATTTTAATATAATAAATCTACAAGTCTGAGCACCCAACTCCAACATGACAGGGTATGGGGGGCTGTTTTCCCCCCATACCACTGAGCAATTCTTGGACACCAGCTGGATGTTCTACAATTCAACTTAATTCTGGCACTATCTACGCTGAGATAACAAGAGATTCCACAGGTTAAGGGCTCAGTTCTACAAAAGTACCTTCTGCTTCAGATGCCAATCATAGGCCCAGTACAAACCTGTACTTCTGATCCACTGGCTATAAATCAGAGGTTCCCACAATCCTCTCCTTGGGTTCAATTAATTTTCTAGAGTGGCTCACAGAATTCAGAGAAACATTTTACTTACTAGATTACTGGTTTATTATGAAAGAATATAACTCAGGGATAGCCAGATGGAAAAGATGCATAGGGCAAGGGGAAGGGGCTCAGAGTTTTCAAGCCCTCTATGAGCATGACACTCTCCTCAAATATACAAGTGTTCACCACCTGGAAGTTCTCCAAATTCCATCCTTTTGGGCTGTATGGAGGCTTCATTACATAGGTATGATTGATTAAATCACTGGAGATTGTGATTCAACCTCCAGGCCCTCTCCCCTTCCTGGAAATCAGCGGGGCAGGACTGAAAGTTCCAACCCTCTAAGCACCTGATTAGTTCCCCTGACAACTAGCTCCCTACCTTAGGTATAGTCCAAAGTCACTTAAGTAACATAACAAGACACACCTTTATCACTCTCATTACTTAGAAAATTCCAAATGTTTTAGAACCTCTGTGCTAGAAATGTGGGTAACAACCAAATATATATATTTTATTATAAATCACAGTATCACAAAATCAACGCCTTATCAATTTTTATTGTGATAATGTACATAATTGTCTAACCTCCCTTAATATATTATGAACTTCTTGAAAATTATATTATTAATATTTGTAAAACTTTATCAATTGCAAGTTGATTTTATTTGTATTATCTCATTTGACTTTCAGAACAAATGAGATTGATGAAGGAGAATTATTGCTATTCCTATTTTTAAGAATGAAGAATTGAGACTCAAAATGATAAAATGACTTGTTTAAGACCAAATGCTATTAAACATTATTAAATTATAATCCCATTCTTTCATTTCAAATTGTGTGCTTGTTATACCAATTGTTTCATATACCTATGTCCAAAAACACATAGCTGGGTGTTTGCATACAATTTTTTTTGAATGAATAAATGAATGCACTAGTAATCTAAATGAAAATTTCACAATTTTTTTTAAAATTATAATGATTGGAAGAATATAAAACAAGATACAGTGGATTTATAGTTCCATAGGAGCTGGCACTGTACCAGAGAAAGTTTAACATATTGTAGATTGAATGCCATATAAAATGGCATTAATTTAATTATTTTTGAAAGGATCAGGATATGAAGAAAATAGCAAGTGAACACAAGAAGCAAAACTTTAAGTTAGGAATTTTTAATTTAAATTTTAAAATTGGTTATATATCAGATTTAACTTTCCTTAATACGTAGAAATATTCTAAAATAACTCACAATTATCTTTTAGAGGGTTTTTTCATTTTAAAGTGAGTTTACATTTAAAATCATACTGATTCAACTTAATATCTCTGTAAAGCAGTGTGAATCACACCTGCCTTTATATATCTGTTTATGTAAGTGTGAATGCAAACTATGAGAATGAAACATTATAAGCAATTTATATTTATTGTAGTCTTGTTTCTATTTCAGTGGGAGGTGACCATAATGTATGACCCTGGTAAGCAGAAATGCATTGAACATCAAAAGAGACTGCTCCCACAGAGTGCTTTCTTCAAACATAATGAGTACAAAAAGGAGAGTACAATCGTCTTTAAAACATCTTCAGTAACATGGCAAGATTTATTCACTTAAAAAATAAAATCATCATTATTAACATGTCTAAGTGTCTGTATGGTGCTCACTATTGCTGAAATCTAAAAGAGAAAGAAAGAAAGGAAAAGGAAAAAAATCAAAGCCTTTTTTGTCATTAGATTATGCCCTGAGATAGACTCAATTCAGTCACTTTTAAAAGGAAGTAAATGCTCTTGATTCAAATGAAAGGAAGGAAGGAAGAAAGAACAAAAAGAAAAAGACCAAGAATCTCTATGCATCATTAGTTTACAAAGATTTTTTAGTCTTTTATTGTTAATTGATTTAATTTAATGGGATGGGACAATGGTATTTTAAATGTTTCCCCTCAGATTAAATATTTTGGAGAAAAAAAAAAAAGCTTCCAATTGTCAGGCATAATTTCAGTGCCCAAAGATTCTATTCTCTGCTGTTTTATACAAATATCCTATATGATTTATAATAATTACTTAATATACTTACTATTTCCTGAGAGATAATTATCCATTTAATTGAGTGATGTACAAATGTGTTCACACAAGCAGTTAGAGAAAAAATATATAGGATTAAATGGTTAAATATACATAAGCATTTCAAAAGATAGTAACTCTCAAAATCAATTAACAATAGTCCTTAAAATATGCTCTGAAGACACACATTCCTGTTGCATAGACTGTAAATAAAAAACTTGATTCTAGAGCTTAAAGTCCATATTGTGCAAAGAAGTTGTAAATTAGATACACAGTTAGAATGTGGTCAAATATAAAGTTACCATATGAACAGTCAGATGACTCTGGAAACATGCTTACACTCTGCTGCTAAATAAATGTAATTTTTACTTCCTGCTTACATCACACAGGAGATCACTGAATAAAATTTTTCTTTGTTGTCTATTTTCTATAGTAAATAAGACCACACTGAGGAGGCAGGTAGACATTTCCAAAGATACTACCAGTTAGTATGTATAATGGATAACTTCATATAATGTTCCAATTCATGCCTGTAGGAAGCCTACTTCTCCAGCAGATCTAACTCAGAAGGATCCACACATTCTCTGTGCTTGATGGGATCAATTTTATGCATATTTAACTTCTTTATATTGACACTAGGCCCATTTTGGTAATGCCTTATGTGCTTGTGATTCTTTCTTTTTTCTACTATAAAGCACAATTGAAAAAAAAAATAATGATTTCAGATTTTTTTAACTATAGGTTCCACTTCTAACTTCATCCTACAGAACACAAAGCCTTAGACATTCACCCATTAGCTTCTGTGTATCAATTCAGACCCATTTTTAATCTTTCTTAACATAATTCTGAGTTCACTTATCTTACCTATACTGCTTAAACCATACCTAAGAATCTAATTTATAACATTTACCCATACAATATATTTTTCTAGTCCCATAACACTTAATTGTTTGGGTAAGAATATGGTGAAGAGTTAACAAACATTAACTACAGTTGAATAACTAAAATCCTAGGAAAAGAACAGGGGGAGGAGATCAAGATGGCAGAGTAGGAGGATGCTGAGCTCACCTCCTCCAATCAACACATCAAAAATACATCTACATGTGAAACAGTTCTCACTGAAAACAAACTGGAAACTGGCAAAAAGACTCTTATACAACCAAAGATGTAAAAAAAGAGATCCAGATGGAGTTGAGTAGGAAAGGAAGAGAAGCAATCAGGTTGGGACCTATGTCCCTAGGAGGAGACACAGAAGAACAGAAGGATTACACAGACTTGAAGATCAACCCTGGGGACTGAGGAATTAAAACTACATATTGGGTACCCCAGCCCTGGAGCCTGATATTGGGAAGACAAGTCTCCTTACCTGGTTAGAAAACCAGTGGGACTTACTGGGGGGTGTAATAAATTTAGACTCTGCTCATGAAGGGCATGCGCACACTTGCTTACTCCTGGGAACAAGGTGGAGGAAGCAGATTGAAACTCTCTGGGACTCTGGTCAGTTTCCTGTGACTGTCACATGGCACCCCAGCCCATGCCAAGCACCCGCTCCAGCTCTTCTGGCTCCAGATTCACATTAGGGAAGAAGGCTGCCATTGCTGATGAAAGTGCATGGTTGAGGATGATGGAGCCAGCTTGGACTTGGCATTGGCAACCAAATGGGGCAAGGGTGGTCATTACTGACATTCACAAAGATGGCAGATTGGGAGCCACCTGGAGCTCTAATTAGTGCACTGGGACTGCCTCGGTGTGTGACCTGGCCCATTCCAAGCTGTGACCTGGCTCATGCTCCAGCACTGTTCTCCTCTAGGGAGAAGGTGCCTTTAAGAGTGAGAACTTAGGCAGAATGGAGCCAGTTTGGGCCCAATCCTCAGGGCTTCTGCTTCAACACCTTGAGACCCACCCCCATCCCTGATAGAGTGGTGACAGCCACTGAGCATAGAAGAACCACTGCTCACACCTGGTTCTGGCATTAGCCCCTCCATCTTCAACTCCACTTCCCCAAAAGAAGATATGAATTAGCACACCCTGGTGGAAGAAGTGACCCATATTTACTTGAGATCCAGCTCTCCCACCAAAGTCACTGGACACAAGTAGACTCCCACACAAAGACACCCCTTCAAGAAAGGAATCGGTAACTGTCTCACCTAGTATCATAGAGACAGACAAAGTAAAACAAAATGAGAAAAGAGAGGAATTTGTTTCAAATGAAAAAACAAGAAAAAAAAACCTGAAAAAACAACTAGTGAAACAGAGATAAATAATTTTACAGATAAAGAGTTCAAAGCATCAGTAATAAGAATGTTAAGTGAACTAGGGAAAATAATAGATGAACACAGTGAGAATTTTAACAAGAAACTAGAAAATATAAAAAAGAACCAGTCAGCACTGAAGAATCCAAACCTGAAATGAAAAATGCATTTGAAGGAATTAACAATACACTAGGTGATACAGAACACATAAGTAATCTGGAAGATAGAAAGATGAAAATCACCCAATCAGAACAACAAAAAGAAAAACAAATTTTAAAAACAAGAACAGTTTAAGGGATCTCTGGAAGAACATCAAGCATACTAACATTAGCATTATATGGGTCCCAGAAGAAGAGAGAGAGAAAAAGGTCAAAAATGTATTTAATAAAATTATGGCTGAAAACTTTCTGAACCTGAAGAAGGAAATAGATATCCAAGTACAGGAAACACAGAGAGTGTCAAACAAGATGAACCCAAACAGACCCACACCAAGACATATATAATTAAAATGGCAAAAGTTAAAGATGAAGACAGACCTCTAAAGGCAGCAAGAGGAAAAACAAAGAATCACGTACAGAGGAACTCCCATAAAGCTATCAGCTGCTTTTTCTGCAGAAATTTTGCAGGCAAGAAGGGAGTGTTTTGATATATTTAAAGTGCTGAAAGGGAAAAACATACAACCCAGCAAGATTGTCATTCATGAAGGAGAGATAAATAACTTCTTAGACAAGTGAAAACAGTTAATCAATACTAAACCAACCATAAAGTTATGTTAAAGTGTCCTCTCTAAGTAGAAAAGAAAAGGTTACAATAAGAAGTAAGAATTTATAGAAAAGGAAAAATCCCACTAGTAAAAAATATGGAGTAAAAGCTGTGGATCAACCACTTAAATAAGCTAGTGCATAGATAAAAAAAAATGTAGACTATAACTACAATAAAGAGTGAAGGGATAAACATGAAAAAGTGAAATATGACATCAAAAACACAAAACAAGGGGGAGAGGAGTAAAAAAATATAAATATGTTAGAATGTGTTTGAACTTAGATAATTTTCAGTTAAACCTTTAAAGTAGATGTAGTTATAGGTTAATATATGTGAACCCCACAGTAACTACAAATCAAAAACCTATAATAGAGACACAAAAATGAGAGAGAAAGAAACAAAATTATACCACTAAAGAAAATCATCAAACCACAAGAAGCAGAAAAGAAACTAAAAGAAGCAGAAAAGAACTATAAAAACAATCAGAGAACAAATAATAAAATGGCAATAATTACCTACCTATCAATAATCACTTTAGATGTCAATGGACTAAACACTCCAATCAAAAGACATAGGGTGGCTGATTGGATAAAAAAAAAAAAAAAAAAAAACAAGACTCATTTAAAGGCTGCCTACAAGAAACTCACTTTAGAGCTAAAGACACATAGACTGAAAGTGAAGTGATGGAAAATGATATTTCATGCAAATGGAAATGACAAGAAAGCTGGAGTAGTAATACTCATAACAGGCAAAATAGACTTTGAAACAAAGTCTATAACAAAAGACTGAGAGGCATGGTATAATGATAAATGGAACAATACAAGAAGAAGATATAATATTTGTTAACATATATGCACCTAATATAGGAGCACAGAAATATATAAGGCAAATATTAACAGACATAAAGGGAGAACTTGACAATAATATAATAAGGGTAGGGAACATTAACACCACACTTGCATCAATGGAAAGATCATCCAGACAGGATATCAATAAGGAAACTGTAGTGTTAAAAGATACACTAGACTTGTTGGACTTAATATATATATAGGAGATTCCATCCAAAACAGCAGAATTCACATTCTTTTCAAATGTGCATGGAGTATTTTCCAGGATAGATCACATGCTAGGCCACAAAACAAGTGTCAACACACTTAAGAGGAAAGAAATTATATCAAACATTTTTTTCTGACCAAAATGATAAGAAACAAGAAATAAATTACAGAAAGAAAAATGGGAAACACACAAACATGTGGACACTAAACAACATGCTACTAAAAAAACAGTGAGTCAATGTAGAAATCAAAGAAGAGATCAGAAGATAGCTCAAGACAAATGAATAAAAACAAAGCTTTCAAAAATCTATGGGAGTCAGCAAAAGTAGTTAGGGAACTTTACAGTGATACAGACCTACCTCAAGAAATAAAAACCTAGGAAAAGATACATATTGTGTTTCACATAGACTTTCACTAGTGTAAATCCCAATGGAAAAAAAAAAAAAACCTACAATTGTCCCATAATTCCTATTTTTAAAATAATTAATTAATTTATTTATTTATTTATTTACTTTTGGCTGCTTTGGGTCTTCGTTGCCGCACATAGGCTTTCTCTACTTGTGGTGAGCAGGGGCTACTCTTCATTGTGGTGTGCAGGCTTCTGATTGCGGTGGTTTCTGTTGCTGCAGAGCATGGGCTCTAGGGCGCATGGGCTTCAGTAGTTGTGGCACACGAGCTCAGCAGTTGTGGCTTGTGGGCTCTAGAGTGCAGGCTCAGTAGTTTTGACACATGGGTCTAGTTGCTCTGAGGCATGTGGGATCTTCCCAGACTAGGGATCGAACCCATGTCTCCTGTATTGGCAGGTGGATTCTTAACCATTGCATCACCAGGGAAGCCCACCATAATTCCTCTTGACATATAGTAATTCATTAATCTAATTCCCCCAAATTTGTTTCTGGGTTTGAAATCACTGTTGGACAAAATCATAAAAGACTCCACTGAATGGGCTACTATAATCTTTGCTATCAATCCATAATTGGTCCTTTATTTTTTCACATTAATTATTTTCTTTCATTATTTGGAGACTCCTTTTAGGTTTCTGTACAGCAGCTCTGTCCATGTTTCCAGAGATCCTTCTGTTTTCAATATTATTCCTGCTTTTCTCACTTAGCAGGTGACTTTGCCTATTCATTCTCTGGTAAGACTAAATCATTGAACTTGATATTCACAGTGTCCTTTCTCTAGACAACCCCAACACCTGTCAACATATTATCTCTTTCAATTTTAAAACATGTCCATATCTTCATCTATCATTCTTCCTAGGCCAGAAGTAGTCCTAGATCTCAGACCATCTTCCTTTCTCCTCTAGCAAATATCCTCTCTCTCTATTCCTCTCTGTTCAACAGTAAAAGTATTCTATTATCTCACATGGGGTTGAAAATTCTGTATTAAAGAAGGAGGTACAAGTAACTTATCAATATCACTAATACAGCTTCCTTAATGTTAGTTCTAGGATTTTTTTTATTATTTAGAGGTCAACCTGTACTACAAAAAATCCATTCTGGCATTTCCAAGGAGCTGTCAAACAACAACATGTAAGAAATCTTTTACTGAGAATACAGGAACTGGAAGAAAAGAAAAAAAAATACTTATTAAAATTCAAATTTTGTTGCAAAAGAAACGTTTAAATTTCAATTTGGATAATTAAATATTATAGATAATGAAATATATGACTATTAACAAATGGGGTTTAAAGAACATTTATTATGCACTCTCTGTTTTGGTAATACTATCTTATTTGGATAAAGAGAAATATTATTACTCAAAATTTCCAAGATTTCACATTCTGATTGGCTGAAAAATTCAGATTCTTTTCTCTCACTATAACTCTCCATATTAAATCCTACTCTCTTTTACTCTTTGTCCCTATTCTGATATTTAGTTCTTTCCCACTCCCCAGCTATTATCACAAATGTCCAACATAATTCTAAAGTAATTTTCTATCCTATACAGCCCAAAGCCATAATGTGTTCCCACTAACAGATATCACATTCTGAGCATCTCTTGTGCACATTTACTAATTGGACCTGAGTAAGCCTATTATCTATCTTATTTGATTCTGGCTCAGAATCTGTAGCCTTACTGGAGAAAGTATGGTAATCGTATTAATAGACCTCTGTATATATTCAATTTAACTTAATTCAACAAATACTTATTCATTGCCTCTATTGCTGAGTACCTATCACATGGTTGGGCATTAGGAAATAAAGGAAAATGAGGTAATTTTTGTTTTACTTTACAGAGAAGCTTTGCATAATTTTATCAGCGCACTTTGCTAAGACAAGAATTCCAAACCTCCCAGGAAGCTGCTCCCCACCTCCCACCAAACCTAGAGCTTGCCTGTAGTGTCTGTGAGTAGTGTAGTCCCATCCTCCTGGGCTCAGCCCGCCCTACCTGCTCTGTCCACACTCCAGGAATCTTATACTTTGAAGTCCAGGATGACTATAGAAAATATGTCATCCAAACCAGCAACCCCATTTACAAGAGAGCAAATTCTTTTGAGACATGGTATTAGAGACATGGATAAAAGAAATTAGTAACATTTGTTAAATGCTAAGAAAAAAAGAATATGTGCATGGTCTGATAAGAGCACATATGAGGGACACTTCACTCAGGTTAGAGTGAGCTTGGAGAGTGTCATGAGAATAAAAGAATTCCAGGTAGAAAGATGACTGCAACCAGAAGAAATAGTCTAGGGTGTTTTTAAGAAATTATTAATACCTTCAACCTGTGTTGAAGTGTGTATATTTCACAGGAAAAATATAAATGTAACTACATAAAATTAAAAGAAACATGAACCACAAAAGAAAAAATACATTAAAGGCAGTCATCAGACCTGGAGAAACATTAGGAACAAGTATAATATGTAGTTAAAATTCTACTGTATGAGAATTTACCATAATTGACTACAGGAAACTCATTCCAATAGAAAACTAAGCAAAAAGGATGAAGAGAAAATTCACAGCAGATAAAATACTAAAATTAAAAGTATAGAAAAATGCTCCAAATTACCAATAACCAAATAAATTCAAGTTAGACCAAGAATGAAGCACCATTTTTACCTATCAAATTTATCAGACTACTTCTATGCTGGCTAGTGTGCGGTGAGATAAGAAGCCTTAAACATGGATAGCTGAGGGCAAATTGATGAAAACTTTCTAAAAAAGTGTATCAATTATTGGGGTGAGGGATTTGGTGAAGGGGGAATTTTAAAGAAGAGATTATTGTATTTTATATGATGTGATCCAAATTTTCATCTATCCAAAATCTTAAGCTGAGTATCTTCAGTACTTTTGGAGTCATATTTTTTACATTGGGCATAATCAAATGTTAATATTACATAATGAGAGAAAGGAAGATGTTCAATGAAAAAACCCAAGGTATTGGGGTTACAAATGTAAATATTGCTTTCAAGCTTTTGAATATAAGTGCTCCCAAAAGATGTGGTTCATAGTCCGTATTTATTTTTTGTCTGTTTCTGGTTGCTCTATGTACCATACAATTTGTATCTGAGGCCCCCCAAGAACACAATTCAGTGATGACCTCATTGGCAACCATAACAAAAATTCTTTATAATTTATTCCATGTTCACTTATTCTATTTGTTGTTGATTATATATTCATTAGTTCTGTAAGATTTTTGTCTGTCAAAAATACCAGTTTTGGGCTTCCCTGGTGGTGCAGTGGTTGAGAGTCTGCCTGCCAATGCAGGGGACACGGGTTCGTGCCCTGGTCCGGGAACATCCCACATGCCGTGGAGTGGCTGGGCCCGTTAACCATGGCCGCTGAGCCTGCACGTCCAGAGCCTGTGCTCCACAATGGGAGAGGCCACAACAAGAAGAGGTCCGTGTACCGCAAAAAAAAAAAAAAAAAAAAAAAAAAACAGTTTTTAGAGCACTTGTGAAATTTTTAATTTATAGAGATATCAGTTTTTGAATACCACTGAGGGTAATGTTATTTATAAATATCTATTCCTGATGAACTTCAACTAAAAGAGTTAAGATATTGTTTCCTTGTGTGCAGATTAGTAGTATTTACTAGGTAAAAATGCAACAATACTTATTTATACCAAGATATGCTACATACTCATGAAGTTAAGTGTATCTCTATGTCTTGGGAGCCTTCTTCTCAGTTATATACTATTCGCAAAAATGTATAGACATTAAAATCTATTCTTAGCAATCCACATGCTTGGAGATAATATATTAGCCACAAATACTGTGTTAATTTAAGCCAACAGGTGATTGGAGTTAATAAAAAATGTAAATATTTTCCAAGATCTTAATATGATAACTCCCATTTGGATTGAAACCATATAAATATGAAATCAATAGAATTGTGATTAATCTTAATTTCAACATTATAATCCGTAGCTGGAGTAGTATACTATATTTTAATATCATTTCATATGTTATTTATTTAATTATTTCAGTTAAATAATATTAATGGATCAGTAGATTAAAAATCCTATATACAATCAGAAATAAGGTACTCTTGTCATATTATTAAAATATAGACAATATAGCACAGAACATAATTACTTTATAATTAATATCATCACACATACCAGTTGGATATGTCTTTTCTTTCTTATGTTTCAAAGAAGCTAAAAGGAGATTTTTATATATTGGCATCATAGATAAGAGATACTGCTTAACCAGAATAAATGTGTAAAGTGATTGGAAAAGGCAGATGTTTATGCCAGAAAGGGTAGCATGCATGCTGGTCAGGTGAATGTGTTTGCAGGTTTAAATATTTATACAATTATTAAAGCCTGTAGAGCTATAAAAATAAGTTGACTAGCTATGTATTTCTAAAAGAAATACTCAAATATGATACAATGTCTCGTACTTTAAAAAGTTAATCAATATCTTTACATAGAATGATATTGGTAAAACCAATCCCTGCCAGAAGACCTTCATTTTTTATCTAACAAGGCACTTAAATTAACATTTTTTTTACTTTTTTAAAATTAATTTTTATTGGAGTATAGCTGGTTTATAATATAGTGTGATTTTGTGCTGTAAAGCAAAGTGAATCAGTTACATATATACATATACATATTGTAAAATCAACAAGAGAATGTACCAAAATTATTACACTATACCTTTATGTGCTAGGGCACTTTGTGTGATATTCCATTGCAAAAGCAGCAAACCAACTCAATGTCATTCATTAAAAATGAATGGGCTGGGACTCCCGGCTCGGGGTCTCTGCCCTCCGCCGTCACGGAGCTGCCCCGGAGCCCGAGGGCAGACTCACTGAGGCTGCCGGCTATGGAGGGGCCCTGGCAGCTGAAGCCGTGACAGTCCTGGGGACTGTGGGCCGGAATCATCGTACCTGGGAGTTGAGGAAGATGGCAAAAGAGTAAGACGCGGAGATCACCTTCCTCCCCACAGATACATCAGAAATACATCTACACGTGGAACTGCTCCTATAGAACACCCACTGAACGCTGGCAGAACACCTCAGACCTCCCAAAAGGCAAGAAACTTCCCAGGTACCTGGGTAGGGCAAAAGAAAAAAGAAAAAACAGACACAAAAGAATAGGGATGGGACCTGCACCAGTGGGAGGGAGCTGTGAAGGAGAAAAGGTTTCCACACACTAGAAGCTCCTTCACGGGCGGAGACTTCGGGTGGCAGAGGGGGAAGCTTTAGAGCCGCGGAGGAGAGCACAGCAACAGGGGTGCGGAGGGCAAAGCGGAGAGATTCCCGCACAGAGGATCGGTTCCAACCAGCACTCACCAGCCCAAGAGGCTTGTCTGCCCACACGCTGGGAGGGGCGGGGGCTGGGAGCTGAGGCTCGGGCTTCCGACGGATCGCAGGGAGAGGACTGGGGTTGACTGCGTGAACACAGCCTGAAGGGGTTAGTGCACCACGGCTAGCTGGGAGGGAGTCCGGGAAAAAGTCTGGAGCTGCCAAAGAGACAAGAGACTTTTTCTTCCCTCTTTGCTTCCTAGTGTGGAGGAGAGGGGATTAAAAGCGCCGCTTAAAGGAGCTCCAGAGATGGGCGCAAGCCGCGGCTATCAGTGCGGACCCCAGAGACGGGCAGGAGACGCTAAGGATGCTGCTGCCGCCACCAAGAATCCTGTGTGCAAGCAGAGGTCACTATCCACACCGCCCCTCCCGGGAGCCTGTGCAGCCCACCACTGCCAGGGTCCCGTGATCCAGGGACAACTTCACCGGGAGAACGCACGGCACGCCTCAGGCTGCTGCAACGTCATGCCGACCTCTGCCGCCGCAGGCTAGCCCAGCATCCTTACCCCTCCCACCCCCGGCCTGAGTGAGCCAGAGCCACCGAATCAGTGGCTCCTTTAACCCCGTCCTGTCTGAGCGAAGAGCAGATGCCCTCAGGTGGCCTACACGCAGAGGCGGGGCCAAATCCAAAGCTGAACCCCAGGAGCTGTGCAAACAAAGAAGAGAAAGGGAAATCTCTCCCAGCAGCCTCAGGAGCAGCGGATTAAATCTCCACAATCAACTTGATGTACCCTGCATCTGTGGAATACCTGAATAGACAACGAATCATCACAAATTGAGGAGGTGGATTTTGGGAGCAAGATATATTATTTTTTTTCCCCTTTTCCTCTTTTTGTGAGTGTGTATGAGTATGCTTCTGTATGAGATTTTGTCTGTATAGCTTTGCTTTCACCATTTGTCCTAGGTTCTGTCTGCCCGTTTTTTCTTTTTTTTTTTTTACTTTAAAAAAAATTTTTTTCTTAATAATTATTTCTTATTTTAATAATTTTATTTTATCTTACTTTATTTTATTTTATCCTCCTTCTTTCTTTCTATTTATTCTCCCTTTCATTCACAACCATGTGGATGAAAGGCTCTTGGTGCTCCAGCCAGGAGTCAGTGCTTTACCTTTGAGGTGGGAGAGCCAACTTCAGGACACTGGTCCACAAGAGACCTCCCAGCTCCACGTAATATCAAATGGTGAAAATCTCCCAGAGATCTCCATCTCAATGCCAAGTCCCACCTCCACTCAATGACCAGCAAGCTACAGTGCAGGAAACCCTATGCCAAAAATCTAACAAGACAGGAACACAACCCCACCCATTAGCACAGAGGCTACCTAATATCATAATAAGGCCACAGACACCCCAAAACACACCACCAAACGTGGACCTGCCCACCAGAAAGACAAGATCCAGCTTCATCCATCAGAACACAGGCACTAGTCCCCTCCAACAGGAAGCCTATGCAACACACTGAACCAACCTTAGCCACTGGGGACAGACAACAAAAACAATGGGAACTACGCACCAGCAGCCTGCAAAAAGGAGACCCCAAACACGGTAAGATAAGCAAAATGAGAACACAGAAAAACACAGCGGATGAAGGAGCAAGGTAAAAACCCACCAGACCTAACAAATGAAGCAGAAATAAGCAGTCTACCTGAAAAGAATTCAGAATAATGATAGTAAAGATGATCCAAAATCTTGGAAATAGAATAGACAAAATGCAAGAAACATTTAACAAGGACCTAGAAGAACTAAAGATGAAACAAGCAACGATGAACAACACAATAAATGAAATTAAAAATACTCAAGAAGGGATCAATAGCAGAATAACTGAGGCAGAAGAACGGATAAGTGACCTGGAAGATAAAATAGTGGAAGTAACTACTGCAGAGCAGAATAAAGAAAAAGAATGAAAAGAACTGAGGACAGTCTCAGAGACCTCTGGGACAACATTAAATGCACCAACATTCGAATTATAGGGGTTCCAGAAGAAGAAGAGAAAAAGAAAGGGACTGAGAAAATATTTGAAGAGATTATAGTTGAAAACTTCCCTAATATGGAAAGGAAATAGTTAATCGAGTCCAGGAAGCACAGAGAGTCCCATACAGGATAACTCCAAGGAGAAACAGGCCAATACATCTATTAATCAAACTGTCAAAAATTAAATACAAAGAAAGTATATTAAAAGCAGCAAGGGAAAAACAACAAATAACACACAAGGGAATCCCCATAAGGTTAACAGCTGATCTTTCAGCAGAAACTCTGCAAGCCAGAAGGGACTGGCAGGACATATTTAAAGTAATGAAGGAGAAAAACCTACAACCAAGATTACTCTACCCAGCAAGGATCTCATTCAGATTTGATGGAGAAATTAAAACCTTTACAGACAAGCAAAAGCTGAGAGAGTTCAGCACCACCAAACCAGCTCTACAACAACTGCTAAAGGAACTTCTCTAGGCAAGAAACACAAGAGAAAGAAAACACCTACAATAACAAACCCAAAACAATTAAGAAAATGGGAATAGGAACATGCACATAGAAAATTACCTTAAACATGAATGGATTGAATGCTCCAACCGAAAGACACAGGCTTGCTAAACAGATACTAAAACAAGACCCATCTATATGCTGTTTACAAGAGACCCACTTCAGACTTAGGGACACATACAGACTGAAAGTGAGGGGATGGAAAAAGATATTCCATACAAATGTAAATCAAACGAAAACTGGAGTAGCAATTCTCATATCAGACAAAATAGACTTTAAAATAAAGACTATTACAAGAGACAAAGAAGGACACTACATAATGATCAAGGGATCGAGCTAAGAAGAAGATATAACAATTGTAAATATTTATGCACCCAACATAGGAGCACTTCAATACATAAGGCAAATACTACCAGCCATAAAAGGGGAAATCAACAGTAACACAATCATAGTAGGGGACTTTAACACCCCACTTTCACCAATGGACAGATTATCCAAAATGAAAATAAATAAGGAAACACAAGCTTTAAATGATACATTAAACAAGATGGACTGAATTGATATTTATAGGACATTCCATCCAAAAACAACAGAATACACATTTTTCTCAAGTGCTCATGGAACATTCTCCAGGAAAAAATCATATCTTGGGTCACAAATCAACCCTGGTAAATATAAGAAAATTGAAATCATATCAAGTATCTTTTCTGACCACAACACTATGAGACTAGATATCAATTACAGGAAAATATCTGTAAAAAATACAAACACATGGAGGCTAAACAATACACTACTTAATAATGAAGTGATCACTGAAGAAATCGAAGAGAAAATCAAAAAATACCTAGAAACAAATAACAAGGAGAAACAATGATGCAAAACCTATGGGATGCAGCAAAACCAGTTCTAAGAGGGAAGTATATAACAATGCAATCCTACCTTAAGAAACAGGAAACATCTGAAATAAACAACCTAACCTTGCACCTAAAGCAGTTAGAGAAAGAAGAAGAACAACAAAAAAAAAAACAACACAAAGTTAGCAGAAGGAAATAAATCATAAAGATCAGATCAGAAATAAATGAAAAAGAAATGAAGGAAACGATAGCAAAGATCAATAAAACTAAAAGCTTGTTCTTTGAGAAGATACACAAAATTGATAAACCATTAGCCAGACTCATCAAGAAAAAAAGGGAGAAGACTCAAATCAATAGAATTAGAAATGAAAAAGGAGAAGTAACAACTGACCCTGCAGAAACACAAAATATCATGAGAGATTACTACAAGCAGCTTTATGCCAAAGAAATGGGCAACCTGAAGAAAGGGACAAATTCTTAGAAATGTGGAACCTGCCGAGACTGAATCAGGAAGAAATAGAAAATATGAACAGACCAAGCACAAGCACTGAAATTGAAACTGTGATTAAAAATCTTCCAACAAACAAAAGCCCAGGACCAGATGGCTTCACAAGCGAATTCTATCAAACATTTAGAGAAGAGATAACACCTATCCTTCTCAAACTCTTCCAAAATATAGCAGAGGGAGGAACATGTCCAAACTCATTCTACAAGGCCACCATCACCCTGATACCAAAATCAGACAAAGATGTCACAAAGAAAGAAAACTACAGGCCAATATTAATGATGAACATAGATACAAAAATCCTCAACAAAATACTAGCAAACAGAATCCAACAGAACATTAAAATATCTACACTGTGATCAAGTAGGGTTTATTCCAGGAATGCAAGGATTCTTCAATATACACAAATCACTCAACATGATACACCATATTAACAAATTGAAAAAGAAAAACCATATGATCATCTCAATAGATGCAGAGAAAACTTTCGACAAAATTCAATACCCATTTATGATAAAAACCCTGCAGAAAGTAGGCATAGAGGGAAATTTCCTCAACATAATAAAGGCTATATATGACAAACCCACAGCAAACATCATCCTCAATGGTGAAAAACTGAAACCATTTCCACTAAGATAGGAACAACAAAAGGTTGCCCACTCTCACCACTATTATTCAACACAGTTTTGGAAGTTTTAGCCACAGCAAATAGAGAAGAAAAAGAAATAAAAGGAATCCAAATCGGAAAAGAAGAAGTAAAATTGTCACTCTTTGCAGATGACATGATAGTATACACAGAGAAACCTAAAGATGCTACCAGAAAACTACTAGAGCTAATCAATGAATTTGGTAAAGTACCAGGATACAAAATTAATACACAGAAATCTCTGGCATTCCTATACACTAATGATGAAATATCTGAAAGTGAAATTAAGAAAACACTCCCATTTACCATTGCAACAAAAATAATATAATATTTAGGAATAAACCTACCTAAGGAGACAAAAGACCTGTATGCAGAAAATGAAACTGATGAAAGAAATTAAAAATGATACAAATAGATGGAAAGATATACCATATTCTTGGATTGGAAGAATCAACATTGTGAAAATGACTCTACTACCTACAGCAATCTACAGATTCAATGCAATCCCTATCAAACTACCACTGGCATATTTCACAGAACTAGAACAAATAATTTCACAATTTGTATGGAAACACAAAAGACCCCGAATACCCAAAGCAATCTTGAGAACGAAAAATGGAGCTGGAGGAATCAGGCTCCCTGACTTCAGACTATACTACAAAGCTACAGTAATCAAGACAGTATGGTACTGGCACAAAAACAGAAATATAGATCAGTGGAACAGGATAGAAAGCCCAGAGATAAACCCATGCACATATGGTCACCTTATCTTTGACAAAGGAGGCAAGAATATAGAGTGGAGAAAAGACAGCGTCTTCAATAAGTGTTGCTGGGGAAACTGGACAGGTACATGTAAAAGTATGAGATTAGAACACTCCCTAACACCATACACAAAAATAAACTCAAAGTGTATTAAAGACCTTAATGTAAGGCCAGAACTATCAAACTCTTAGAGGAAAACATAGGCAGAGCAGTCTATGACATAAATCACAGCAAGATCCTTTTTGACCCACCTCCTAGAGAAATGGAAATAGAAACAAAAATAAACAAATGGGACCTAATGAAACTTCAAAGCTTTTGCACAGCAAAGGAAACCATAAACAAGACCAAAAGACAACCCTCAGAATGGGAGAAAATATTTGTAAATGAAGCAACTGACAAAGGATTAATCTCCAAGATTTACAAGCAGCTCATGCAGCTCAATAACAAAAAAAAAACAAACAACCCAATCGAAAAATGGGCAGAAGACCTAAATAGACATTTCTCCAAAGAAGATATGCATATTGCCAACAAACACATGAAAGAATGCTCAACATCATTAATCATTAGAGAAATGCAAATCAAAACTAAAATGAGATATCATCTCACACCAGTCAGAATGGACATCATCAAAAAATCTAGAAACAATAAATGCTGGAGAGGGTGTGGAGAAAAGGGAACCCTCTTGCACTGTTGGTGGGAATGTAAATTGATGCAGCCACTATGGAGAACAGTATGGAGGTTCCTTAAAAATCTAAAAATAGAACTACCATATGACCCAGCAATTCCACTACTGGGCATATACCCTGAGAAAACAATAATTCAAAACAAGTCATGTACCAAAATGTTCATTGCATCTCTATTTACAATAGCCAGGACATGGAAGCAACCTAAGTGGCCATGAATGGATAAAGAAGATGTGACACATATATACAATGGAATATTACTCAGCCATAAAAAGAAATGAAATTGGGAGCTTCCTTGGTGGTGCTGTGGTTGAGAGTCTGCCTGTTGATGCAGGGGACACGGGATCGTGCCCTGGTCCGGGAAGATCTCACATGCTGCCGAGCAGCTAGGCCCATGAGCCATGGCTGCTGAGCCTGGGCATCTGGAGCCTGTGCTCCACAATGGGAGAGGCCCATGTACCGCAAAAAAAAAAAAAAGAAAGAAATGAAATTGAGATATTTGTAGTGAGGTGGATGGACCTAGAGTCTGTCATACAGAGTGAAGTTAGTCAGAAAGAGAAAAACAAATACCGTATGCTAACACATATATATGGAATCTAAGAGAAAAAAAAAAAGGTCATGGAGAACCTCGGGGTAAGATGGGAATAAAGACACAGACCTACTAGAGAATGGACTTGAGGATATGGGGAGGGGGAAGGGTAAGCTGTGACAAAGTGAGAGAGTGGCATGGACATATGTACACTACCAAACGTAAAATAGATAGCTAGTGGGAAGAAACCGTATAGCACAGGGAGATCAGCTAGGTGGTTTGCGACCACCTAGAGGGGTGGGAGGGAGGGAGATACAAGAGGGAAGAAATATGGGAACATATGTATATGTATAACTGATTCACTTTGTTATAAAGCAGAAACTAACACACCATTGTAAAGCAATTATACTGCAATAAAGATGTTAAAAAAAAATGAATGGACAAGATCAAAAAGACTTCTTCAATAACAGCATTCTGGGGAATACGTGTTTTTTACACTTGCAACATTATATTATGATATTAATTACTTAAAAGAAATCAAAAGACAAGCAGAAGCACTGGATCATTTTATAATTTATAAAATTTATAAAATTTTCATGTACAATTCCTAGTTAATTCAGTGTTATTCATTTATTTCTTCATTTATAACACTTGAACACTCAAATTTATACAAATCATTGGCAAATTTAATTTATTTGTTTCATATGCTGATTTCCTTGCTAGGAAAATATGAATTGCTATTATTTACATCCAGGGATATTAGATATAAGGAGTCATATAATTATGAAAAATTTAGTGTGCTATACTTATGTCATTGACTTGCTTATTAACTCAATAGCCCTTTCTCACACCTTTCAAACCAACTTTCTGCATTTTAATGATTGACTTTAGAAAAGTAAGAGTTGAAAGGAATAAAGCAAACCAGAAATCCTATCATAGGAAATAGTTTAATAATGTGATCCTTTTGCTTCTTTAACATTCAGTGTATCTGCAAGTTTTCTCTCTGCTTGTGTGTAAAACAAGGGTTTTCTATAATATAAGCTTTTTATATCCTTTGTGTTTAGACTCTGCACAAATGAGTTTCAGATAAACATTGAACAATGCCACAGTCAAAACCCATGTCCTGCATTAACACTGGCATTATTTCATCCTACTTAAATAATTATGTCAGAAGAAGTTACTGCTGTTTTTCATTTGGCAGTTATAGTTACCTAAGAATTTTTTAGAACTGAGAGAGAGAAGAAGAAATCTTTATAAATCCAATCAGCAGAGAAAAATTATAAATTATAATTAAAATTTGACTACATGCCTGAAAAGATAGATTTCTACGTAATATAAAAGTACTATTTGACTATCTATTTTCCATTGAAGACTGCAGTAGCAGAATTATTAAAGAGTCACACAGTGGTCTACTATGTGGTGCTAGGCATGTACCCAATGGGTGTTCAATAAGTACTAATTATTGCTGCTGTTTCAGTACTCTAAGGCAGCCTGGGAGCATTGTATATATAATCAATGGGAAAAGTGTACAAATTACATTATTGGATTTTTTATTTTTTATCATCTCAGGACAAGGATGGGCAGGAGTAAATGGAGCAGGTACCTACTGACCCAGCATTATTAAAGGATCGTTCAGGACAGCATGAACAAAATGTCTGTCTGTTGTGTGTACTAGATACTGCAATCCTTCCCTGTCCAACTTTGTCTAAAATCATCTTAATTTGTCTTCTGGGAGGCATAGGCAAATTCAAGCTCTTATTTTACTTTCTCTAATATTATACAAGATATTTAAAAATTAAAACAAAATGAAAGAAAAACAGAAAACTAATTTAAAAGAAAGGAAAAGATGGAAAGAAGAAGGAAGGAAGGAAGGAAGGAAGGAAGGAAGGAAGCTCAGTGTCTTTTGATCATGGATGAAAGGCAGTGACTCTCCCTTGCTGAGGAGATTGTTTACATCCCTGGTCCCCTGTATAAAACCAGTGACACCACCAGTCACTGTGAAAAATAAAACCTCCTGTAAACATTTCCAAATATACCCAAGCAGAGGATATACCTTGGTTTGAAAACCAGTGCAGGCCTTTGTATATCATGAAGTTCTTGTTAAACTAAAAATACACCAGAGACATTTGGCTTCTATACCAGTGGTTCTTAACCTTGGCTGTGCATTAGAATCATCCAAGGAGCTTTTAAAATTCCCAACTCCAAGGCCATGACCCAGCTCAATTATACCAGTCTGTGGAGGAGGGACCTATACATCAATATTTTTCAAACCTCTCCTTCTCCAGACAGTGATTTTAATGTTTTAAACCATTGTAGAGAACCACCCTCCTCCCCAAACCTTTAACACTGATGAGTTGACTTAATAATCAAGCCAAAACTGTAGTTTCTACACAAGGGTCTGGGTCTAGGATTTCAATGAAGGTAACAAAAGATATTAACCATTTATTGATAGCCTACTATGTATCAGAATCCTGCAAACTTACATAAAAATTACATATATAGATATGCATATACATGCATATATGTGTATATATATATAATCTCAGTCCTCAAAGCCACACTGCAAAGCACAAATTATCATTCTTATTCTTTTTAATGTGAAAACAGTTTGTAATGATTGACTCATTGAATGTCATGTGGGTGAGAGTTTCCATTTACAAACCTGAGGCTATCCACTTCCTTCTCTTTCAGAACACTCTGTAACGTTAGAAGAGAGCAATTGCATAGGATCAACTGGGGCAGGGGCCACGGCCAGAGCCAGCCTGAGGAGGCTGCTCCCCTGAGAGAGAGCAGGAGAGGAGGTGATAGCTATGCCAGCTTCTCTCTAGATCTACAAGACATACAAGTCAACTTGGTTTACATAGTCAGGTTTCAGCAGCCAAGGCCTAGGAGGAGGTCAAACATAAGAGTAATGGAACATGAACATGAACTCTTTAGAGTTCATAACAGGCCAAGTGTGACAATGGGGGTGGAGAGAAGGGCAATATGACCAGAGTAGTGCATTTTTAACTTTTAACACTTTCCTTTAGATTCAGGGTTTATAATAGGCAAAACATAACTCAAACCCAGAGAGAATTCCTAAATAAATAATCATGTGGCTTCTCATTCTCTCATCTCAAAATGAAAGAGACACACATATGATGTAAATGTAATGATTACAGTGGTCAAAATAGAAGATGAGTTATTAAAGGAATGCATCAACACAAAAATAAAGTTCCTGAGGAGAGTAGTTCTAAGCACTATAAATATATATTTTATTTTCAGCCATTTTATCGAAGCAAAAGGGGAAATGATGTACAGAGAGGAGAAATAAACCCGTATAACATTACCCACATAAAAGAAAGTAAAAATCTGCAGAAAACATTTCATTATGTCACTGTGGAATATCACTTAACAATACACACTGTGTTCTGCTTCGTGTTAATTATAATAGAAAATTAATGCCATATTTTGTTTTTTGAATTATATGTGCTTTAGATTTAAAGCTTGTTTTATTTTTTCAAACTATATAAAATAATTATGATATACCCCCCCAAAGTGCAGCATATTCATACCAATCTGCTTTGAATTATGATTTAATATGATGATTTAATTTTTAATATGATTAGAAAGTAAAGTTACTCATATGTTTCAAAGCATAAAACAGGAAAATTATATTTCACTATTGAGCTCTTTTTCTCTTTGTTTCCTTTCTTAAAAATTATTTGAGAATATTATAAACAAATTATAAAGAGGAATTACAGTTTTAAGTTTATTTTTGTAAATATGAATTTGTTCAGTATTTTCTTTTTATCAAATTATGTAACAATTGGAGTGATTAAGAGTTTAAATTTCTACTTACTTGCTTACATTAAAATATTTTCAAATATTTTAAGCAGTATATTTTAAATATCTACAAAAAAGGAGTCGGAAAAATTAATGACCTACAAGAACCAGCTACAGAGTTGGTAATCAAATCTGTACTATCGTGTCTTGAAAAGGAATCAGGGGACTGCATACTAAATACCTGACATTATTTTTCCCACTCCCAAAGAGAATATGACATTCCCCTGCAAAACATTCAAATTGTAGTTTGTATCCAGTGCTTTCAGACTCTCAAATTGTTTAAGACTTTAAAATTTAATCAAGAGATTTCTTAATGGAAGCTAGGAAGAGCAACATCAGAAATACATTTGACAAAAGGATAACAAATTTCTACTTAATATTAACAATGACCATATATGGCTACAGAGAGACAAAGAAGTCAGAATCTTGTGCATCAAACTCAGCTGTCTGAAGAAACAAGGGCATCAATTCGTCCTCACACCATGCAGTTTTCAAGGTTGCATCTTGTAGATCTTGATGAAATTACAAGACTAGGACCTGAAGCTTCCTGCTAGTAATTTATTGCCACAGGTCACTCTGAATTGAATGTTTTCAGGGTACAGAGACATTTGCATGCATCTCATTTTGCTACCTAAAACATGCTTATCATCATTGTTAAAAGCCACTACTTTCAAACTTTTTTTTCCTCTCTCCCTGTCTCTCTTTTTCTGTCAGTCTTTCTCTTTCTCTGCCTCTCTGTCTCTATTGCTATCTCCATATAGTTCTCTTTTTAGAATAAAACAGTTATGTTTTTCACATAGCCCAACATTAAAACAAACATCCACAAGAAATGATAGATTAAAGCAATTTAACCTACTAAGTTAGGTCAGAGTTTTTCCTTTTTTCCCGTTTAATGAGCTAGACTTATAGTACGAGTCAGATATATTTTTATAAATTTTTATTGGAGTATAGCTGCTTTATAATGTTGTGTTAGTTTATATTGCACAGCAAAGTGAATCAATTAAACGTATACATATACCCCCTCTTTTTTGGATTTCCTTCCCATTTAGGTGACCACAGAGCACTGAGCAGTTTCCTGTGCTAATGAGAATAGTAGGTTCTCATTAGTTATCTATTTTATACATAGTATCAACAGTGTATATATGTCAATCTCAATCTCCCAATTTATCCCAACACCCCTTTCCCCCTTGGTATCTATACATTTGTTCTCTATGTCTGTGGCTCCATTTCTGCTTTGTAAATAAGGTCATACTTACTAATTTTCTCAGATTCCACATATATGCATTAATATATGATATTTGTTTTTCTCTCTCTGACTTACTTCATATGAGGTCTCTAGGTCCATCCACATCTCTGCAAATAACCTAATTTTGTTCCTTTTTATGGCTGAGTAATATTCCATCGTATATATGTACACATCTTCTTTATCCATTCCTCTGTTGATGGACATTTAGGCTGTTTCCATGTCCTGGCTATTGTAAATAAGGTTGCAGTGAACATTGTGGTGCATGTGTCTTTTTGAATTATGATTTTTCTCTGTGTATATGCTCAGTAGTGGGATTGCTGGGTCACAAGGTAGTTCTATTTTTAGGTTTTTAAGGATCCTCCATAATGTTCTCTGTAGTGGCTGTGTCAATTTACATTCCCACCAACAGTGCAAGATGGTTCCCTTTTCTCCACAGCCTCTCCAGCATTTATTGTTTGTAGATGTTGTGATGATGGCCATTCTGACCGGTGTGCAGTGATATCTCATTATAGTTTTGATTTGCATTTCTCTAATAATTAGTGATGTCGAGCATCTTTTCATGTGCCTCTTGGCCACCTATGTATATTCTTTGGAGAAATGTCTATTTAGGTCTTCTGCACATTTTTGATTTTTTTTTATATATATTGAGCTGCATGAGCAGTTTATATATTTTGGAGATTAATCCTTTGTCAGTTGCTTCATTTGCAAATATTTTTTCCCATTCTGAGGGTTGTCTTTTCATCATGTTTATAGTTTCATTTGCTGTGTAAAAACTTTCAAGTTTCATTAGGTCCCATTTGTTTATTTTTGTTTTTATTTCCATTTCTCTAGGTGGTGGGCCAAAAAGGATCTTGCTGAGATTTATGCCAAAGAGTATTCTTCCTATGTTTTCCTCTAAGAGTTTTATAGTGTCTGGGCTTATTTTTAGGTCTTTCATCCATTTTGAGTTTATCTTTGTGTATAGTGTTAGGGACTGTTCCAATTTCATTCTTTTATATGTAGCTGTCCAATTTACCCAGCATCACTTATTAAAGAGGCTGTCTTTGCTCCAATGTATATTCTGGCCTCCTTTCTCACAGATTAGGTGAGCATAGGTGTGTGGGTTTATCTCTGGGCCTTCTATCCTGTTCCATTGATCTATATTTCTGTTTTTGTGCCAGTACCATACTGTCTTGATTACTGTAGCCCTGGAGTACTGTCTGAAGTCAGGGAGTCTGATTCCTCCAGCTCTGTTTTTCTTTCTCAAGATTGCTTTTGCTATTTGAGGTCTTTTGTGTTTCCATACAAATTGTACAATTTTTTGTTCTAGTTCTATCGCAAATGCCATTGGTAATTTGATAGGGATTCCATTGAATTTGATTGCTTTGGGTAGTGTAGTAATTTACAAAGTATTGATTCTTCCAATCCAAGAACATGGTATATCTCTCCATCTGTTTGTGTCATCTTTTGCCTCCTTAGATAGGTTTATTCCTAGGTATTTTATTCTTTTTGTTGCAATGGTAAATGGGATTGTTTCTTTAATTTCTCTTTCTGTTCTTTTGTTGTTAGTTATAGGAATGCAAGAGATTTCTGTGTATTAATTTTGTATCCTGTGACTTTACCAAATTCATTGATTAGCTCTAGTAGTTTTCTCGTTGCATCTTTGGATTTTCTATGTATAGTATCATGTCATCTGCAAACAGTGACAGTTTTACTTCTTCTTTTCCAATTTGGATTCCTTTTTCTTCTCTGATTGCCATGGTTAGGACTTCCAAAACTATGTTGAATAATAGTGGCAAGAGTGGGCACCCTTGTCTTGTTCCTTTCTTAGATGAAATGCTTTCATTTTCTCACCATTGAGAATGATGTTTGCTGTGGGTTTGCCATTTATTATTACCTTTATTATGTTGAGGTAGATTCCCTCTATGCCCACTTTCTGTAGAGTTTTTAGCATAAATGGGTATTGAATTTTGTCGAAAGCTTTTTCTTCATCTATTGAGACCATCATATGGTTTTTATCTTCAATTTTTGAATATGGTGTATCACATT
Organism: Orcinus orca; assembly: GCF_937001465.1. Classification (NCBI taxonomy): domain Eukaryota; kingdom Metazoa; phylum Chordata; class Mammalia; order Artiodactyla; family Delphinidae; genus Orcinus; species Orcinus orca. The sequence continues at coordinate 40,763,171 of NC_064576.1, read as the reverse complement.
GATTGATTTATATATATTGAAGAATCCTTGCACCCCCAGGATAAATCCCACTTGATCATGGTGTATAATCCTTTTTCTGTGTTGCTGGATTTGGTTTGCTAGTATTTTGTTGAGGATTTTTGTGTCTATTATCATCAGTAATATCGGCCTGTAATTTTCTTTTTTTATGATATATTTGTCTGGTTTGGGTATCAGGATGATGGTGGCCTCGTAGAATGAGTTTGGGAGTGTTCCCCCCTCTGCAATTTTTTTGAAGGGTTTGAGAAGGATAGGTGTCAGCTTTTCTCTAAATGTTTGGTAAAATTCACCTGTGAAGCCATCTGGTCCTGGGCTTATGTTTGTTGGAAATTTTTAAAATTACAGTTTCAATTTCATTACTTGTGATTGCTCTGTTCATATTTTCTATTTCTTCCTGATTCAGTCTTGGAAGGTTGTACCTTTCTAAGAATTTGTCCATTTCTTCCAGGCTGTCCATTTAATTGGCATATAGTTGCTTGTAGTAGGCTCTTATGATTCTTTGTATTTCTGCAGTGTCCATTGTAACTTCTCCTTTTTCATTTCTAATTTTATTGATTTGAGTCCTTTTCCTTTTTCTTGATGAGTCTGGCTAAACTTTTATCAATTTTATCTTCTCAAAAAACCACTTTTAGTTTTATTGATCTTTGCTATTGTTTTTTTCACATCTTTTCATTTATTTCTGCTCTGATTTTTATGATTTCTTTCCTTCTACTAATTTTGGGTTTTGTTTGGTCTTCTTTCTCTAGTTGCTTTAAGAGTAAGGTTAGATTGTTTATTTGAGGTTTTTCTTGTTTTTTGCGGTAGGATTGTATTGCTATAAACTTCCCTCTTAGAACTGCTTTTGCTGCCTCCCATAGGTTTTGGGTCATCATGTTTTCATTAAGTCAAATATTTCAGTAGTTTTATTCATAGGGAAACCCCTTAGCTTTCATACTTTGCATTATGCATTTATTAAATTTTCTCCCACAAGCAATTGCCCTGACTTTATGTTACTAAGAGAGAAAAGACATTTTCAAACCAATACTTGTTGTCCTTGAATTAACTATATAGTACATTTATTAGCCTTGATATTTTTAAGTTTGAAGTTATAATATACATTATTTTTTAACTTTAATTTATTTGTCCCTTTGTTTTTATAGAAGTATAGTTGATTTACAATGTTGTGTTAGGTGTACAGCAAAGTGATTCAGTTTTATATATATATATATATATATATATATATATATATATATATATGCATGTGTATATGCATATATTTCTTTGTCAGATTCTTTTCCCTTACAGGTTATTACAAGTATTGAATATAGTTCCCTCTGCTATATAGTAGGTCTGTGTTAGTTATCTATTTTACATATAGTAGTATGTACCTGTTAATATCAAACTCCTAATTTTCCCTCCCTCCACTCTTTCCCCTTAGGTAAGCATAAGTTTTTTTCCTATGTCTATGGTTCTATTTCTGTTTTGTAGGTAAATTCATTTGTATCTTTTTTTTTTTTAGATTCCACTTATAAGTGATATCATATGCTATTTGTCTTCCTCTCTGATTTACTTCACTTAGTATGATGATCTCTGTGTTCATCTATGTTGCTGCAAATGGCATTACTTCATTCGTTTCTATAGCTGAGTAATATTCCATTGTATATATGTGCCACATCTTCCTTATCCATTCATCTGTTTAATTTTTTATTTTTATTTTATATTGGAGTATAGCTGATTAACAATGTTGTGTTAGTTTCAGGTGTACAGCAAAGTGATTCAGTTATACATATGCATGTATCTATTCTTTTTCAAGTTGTTTTCCCATTTAGATTATTACAGAATATTGAGCAGAGTTTCCTGTGTTATACAGAGTTCCCTGTTCCTTGTTGGTTATCTATTTTAAATATAGTAGTGTGTATATGTCAATCCCAAACTCCCAATTTATCCCTCCCCTGCACCGTTCCCCTTTGGTAACCATAAATTTGTTTTCTAAGTCTGTGGGTCTGTTTCTGTTTTGTAAATAAGTTCATCTATATCACCGTTTTTTAGATTCTGCATATAAGTGATATCATACAATAGTTGTATTTCTCTGACTTACTTCACTTAATATGATAATTTCCAGGCCCATCCATGTTGGTGCAAACGGCATTATTTCATTCAATAGTTGAATAATATTCCACATCTGCTTTATCATCTGTCGATAGACATTTAGGTTGCTTCAATGATTTGGCTATAGTAAACAGCACTGCAATGAACATTAGGGTACATTCATCCTTTCAAACGATGGTTTTCTCCAGATGTAAGCCCAGGAGTTGAATTGCTGGATCATATGGGTAGCTATATTTTTACTTTTTTAAGGAATCTCCATACTGTTCTCCATAGTGGCTGTACCAATTTACATTCTCACCAACAGTGTAGGAGGGTTCCCTTTTCACCACACCTTCTCCAGTATTTATTGTTTGTAGACATTTTGTTGATGGACATTCTAACTGATGTGAGGTGATATTTCATTGTAGTTTTGATCTGCGTCTCTCTAATAATTAGTGATGACGAGCATCTTTTCATGTGACTCTTGGCCATCTACAGGTCTTCTTTGGCTAAATGTCTATTTAGGTCTTCTGCCGACTGATTGATTGGGTTGTTTGTTTTTTGGATATTGAGCTGTATGAGCTGTTTAAATGAAATTGAATGTTTCAAGGAAATAAATGTATAGGTCTCTGAAGAACTTTGTTTCTTGAAGAGGAGATATCAGCTTATTTTTCACAATTAAAAGACTCAAAGATTGAGTAAATTTTATATACGTTTATGAGTTATAGGTTTTACCTGTATGAATTAAACTTTCTGAATATACAAGTTCCTAGAAATTTATATAAAACTGCATGTATATAATCCCTGGAATAATCCAGTGTATCTAAAAATTTGCCTTATTTTCAGCATATGTAAGGGATAAAACTGGAGAATTAATCTAATGATGCAAAAAAATATAATATTGCAATTAGATTGTTAGAAAAACATATAATTAAAAATACTGTGTGAATTTTTTTTAATTTCTGAAAGATAAAATCATTGAGTCTTAGAATCATATGTCTCATAATATGGCAGCTAATAGGAAATCCCTTTTATGACATTCTGAGCAAGCATCCAGTCATTGAGAGACTAAATATGAAAATATAACTCATATCCATAATCAAACCTCTTTTACTGTACATTGTATATCTTGGATTACTTACAATTGTTGAGAATTTTTATGTGTCTTCTACTAAAGCAAAATTAAGAGAGATTTCCTTGGAACTTCCTTTTCTCTTTTTTAGGGTACACATGTATATGGACTAGAGATCTCACATTTCCCATAACTAAACTTAATATATTTTAGTAATTAATTTGTTGTATTATAAACTTACACTAGATTCAGCATCCTTCATACAAAGAATAGGTAAATAATAATTAATCACTTTTAAAATTTAAGTTAATTTGAAGTGGTCAATTTTTCACAATGTTGTTTCACCATACTAGCCATCTCAGAAAATTCTACTGTTTGGTTTAAAAGATTTATACAATAGCAAATTTGAAAGACAACTTGTATAGGATAACTGAGAAACACTCACACTTAAGATAATTTTTTCCCTAGTTCCACAAGAATTCCTAAGCCATTCTATTATGGGAGGAACTATCAGGAGGTTTCATAAGGATGAGTGGAAGTGATAGATATAAAAGCATGGAAGCATGGACTTACAAAGAAATAATAGTGAAAGAAGCATAATTTTATATTTCAATAACTGTGGAGGATCTGAGATATTACTCTCTTTACAAACTAACACATTATCCTATCACACTTGCATGGATGCTGGCAGAAGACATGAGACTCCTGGGTCAGAGACAAAAGACATTATTCCTTTATTCTACGCCACACATGGGATGGTGCATCAGTTCTTCTCGGCCCCCAAGTTCCAAGGAGTTGAAGTAGAGCTGGGCTCAGGTGGATGCCGTACACAGTGTGTTAGCATCACAGATGAAGAACACTGAGCTTAGGAAACCCCAACCTTTAAAAAAAAAATGGCTGCTGGCAAACCTGTCTTCACTTTTCCAGGAAGGAGATGTTATCTCTTTTAGCTGGTCTGAAAACAAACCTATCTGCAACTCTGAATGGGGACACCTTTCTTATTTTCCAAGGCTGCTTGCTGTACAAACATTCTTGGAATTCAGTCCAGTACCAAAGCTGATATATGTGCAGAGACATAATAGAGAATTGTCTCCAAACACTGATATGAGAGTTAGTATAAAACCCTGTATAACACTTTATTGTGATTGGAGGATTTCAAAATTAGTACAAGCTAGAATTGACAAAGTTTTTACCATGATCCAAAGAAACCTAAATATTTTACATGTATTTGTCACCAAGGATTGTGAAAGCATTTCATTGAATTTATCTGAAATTTTTTAGTTATAATGAGCAGTCATTTTCCCTGGTCTAATGCTTTTGGGACAATAACGGGATCAGCATAACTGTTAGATAAATATTCTAATTGAAACATTCATCCATTTTACATGAAAGTCAGCCTTGTTATACTTACATTTGTCCTAACAGTTTTAGAAATTTTTAGATCATTTTAGTTTTCAAATATCTCCTGTTTTTTTCTCTTTCTCATTCTCTCTTTGAATGTAATAAGTTTTCTGTCACCATCAAATCCATCTAAAGATTTTTCCCCCTTCCCTGGATCTCAGGAATAGATATTATAACCTGATGTTCAGATCTTTGTGTCCATTCCCATATTCTATGGCTCTCAAGTGGGAACTATGGCTTTCACATTCATGCAAGTTAAACTGTTCAGTAATCTACATACTTCTGCTGCTCTGAATCGTCAAAGTCTTTCAGGAATTTTAAGCAAAAACACTTTCATTTAGTTATTTGCAGTCTATGTGATCAGGGTTTATTTTAAAAATAAGTGTGGGTATCATAAAGAAGTAAAAAATCATAATCCACATGGTGGAAGAAAAATATTTGCTTCACATCTAATTAACAAAGGATTAGTTGGCAGAAAAATTAAAAGATACTAATTTTTTTAAAAAAATACAAACTACTAGAGAAATAGGTAAAAGTTATAAACAAGCATATCAGAAGATGACATAATGGTCAATAAATATGTGAAAATATGCTCAGCATTAGATATCAGGAAATTTATAATTAAAACTACACTGAAATAATATTCTGTACTACTAATTTGGCAAGAATTCAAATTTGTAAGAATATAAAATGCTGGCACACTTATGGTCCGCAGAAACTCTCATATACTGCTTGTGGGTTAAAACTGATATAATTACTCTGGAAAATAATTTAGTGACACCTTGTAAACAAGTAAACCCTTGTGCATCTGTCCCAGGAAACAAAAAATAAAACACCATAGAAGCATTATTTTTAATGTTATACAACTGAAAACAACTTAATGTCTATGGAAAGAATGGTGAAATAATTTTTCATTGAAAAATGAAAGTACAAAAATAAAAATGATTGCATTATAGCAATGCATATCAAAATGTAAAAATTGAAAATACATACATTATGAAAACATTTTTATAAAACAAAGCAAAAACTGAAAATTAATAAAAATGTGATATATATAATGTATATATATATATATATATATATATATATATATATACATTACAAAAATAAAAAGAACACTCAAACAAAGAAACCAGTTTGGAAATTGTGTGTGTGTGTGTGTGTGTGTGTGTATCTTCTCTTTCTCTGAGAGAAAGGCTGAAAGATAGATTGGTTAAAAATAAAAAGCACTAAAAATTTGGTAATGTTCTAATGTTCTCTTTCTTTAAATGGAGAGTGAGTTTACTATTATGTTTCATAATACATTCATGTATCTAACACTTTTATCAATTATTTCACAATAAAAAGATAGGAGTAAAAGTCAGTCTATGTAAACCTGGTTTTAAAAAATGGATATATCTGAACACACGCACATGACACATGTGCACCAGACACAGAGAGAGAGAGAGAGAGAGAGAGGTTTTGGTTTGGTTTGGGTTGGTTTTATAAGGCCAGGTGCATTCTATTTGCTGATGTCATACAATATTTAGGCAAATTTTCCATGTTTAACCTCATCTTTATTGCAAAAGTCTATGGGTTTTTTTTAGACTAATTGTCCTTGGCATTTGAACCTTAATTCCCAATTCCCTTAAGATGCATTTTCCCCCATCTTTATGGAAATTAAAATTTAGACTATTAATCCTCTTTAGTCTCGTCTGAATTCTAGGAAGAATGAAACATAAAATTAACCCTGGTTTATAAACTTGAGCAATAATTTTGTACACTGACTCTAGTGACCACCTGATCACCTTTGAAGCAACTGGCAAGCTGTAAAGCTTGCTATGACTCCTTCTCCTGTGTGTTTTATTTGCATCATTGTATATTTATTCACCAAAAATGACTTACTGTTTTGGGTTCATCACATCTTTTCCTTTAAAATTGGAATATGTTCTTGTAATATTCATTTTTCTCCAAGATGTCTCCGTGCTTCATTTGTTTTTAATAAGGAACAGAGAATGAGTAGAGACTGTAGGTTTCAGAATGCCACAGATAAGAAGAGGAGTACTTTAACAGTTCTTCCCTTTTTGTGAAAAAGGGGGAGGATTTAGATTAAATTTAATTTTTCAATTAAATTTGGTATAGTGCTGATACTATTGTACAATACTTGTTTTATAGACTAATCAATTATTAATCACTAAATTTGAAAATAACTCTTGAAAACTACATTAATATTTCATGAAACTGCTGACTTTAACGGTATCTAAATACGTGTTAGACATTCTGTGGTTTCCACTGATGATTGTGTTTTTAAAAACTTCATGCTTGTATGTATGTTAATACTGGGTATCATGACACTAGAGAATTTTCAAAACTTCATGTTACTGGAGATTTTCTAAATTGTAGAATTCAATGCATCGTTACTACAGACTTTACCTTAAAACCACACAGAATATGTAAATGTTAATGTCTGCAAAAAAGACAGTCTCAACATCATCATAAATAATATAAAATGCATAGAATTTTTATTCTGATTTACCCTTTTGTCTCCAGATCTTAAAACAAAATGAAAAACTAGGTTGGTTTTGATGAGAGTAGATTTTATATTTAAAACTATTTTATACCCGTTAGTTATGACTATAACTTAAATTTTAAGTAAAAATTACACTTTAGGTACCATTGTACAGGATAAGTATACATACGTTTGACAAAATATATGTAAATAACCTTAATAAAAATGAAGTTTTGTTTTTTCCAGTAATACAATTTGTGACATTGTATCTGCTGGGTAAAATATATATGTGTATGTTTATTAACAATTTATTACGTAGTAAAATTGCATTTATTGTCTTATGCATTTTTCTCAAAATTATAAAAAGAACAAGGAATATAATTTGAATGCAGAAAAAAATCTCTAATATTTTTCTTCATTTTTATTGAAGAAATAATTTATGTTTTGTCCAGAACACTAGGCAGCACTGTGGTGCAAAAAAATTATAGACTGTTTTTTATACTCAAAAGTATATGTACACGTGTGTGTAAATATCTGCATGTTCATATGTGTGGGCATATACAAATATATGCATGCACATGTATGTGTGTGTGTGCATATGTTTATGTATGTGGATAGATAAATGATAGATAGATAGATGGATAGAAACATATAGGACAAGGTTTGCTGATAATTAATATAATCTAAAGCAGAGATTCCTGAAAGAAATTACTGTTACATAAAAACATGAAAGTTCTTATAATTAGTTAAGCTTAGCCATATATTTTTTTAATCCCTGCAAGAATTCTGTAAAAATGACTATAAGTGTGAAATAAACTGTCTTCCCATAACCCGATGATGAGACAAATGCAGGAAATAAAATATGAAGATATTGGCTTTACTATCATATTCCTACATAAGGTCAAACACCATTACCAGCTCAAACTTCACTCTTTCAATCACAGCAAATTCTTTTAAAGTGTAAAAATGGCTCCTTGTATTCCTGCAATATGATGGAATCAAACAAGTTTTTCAATGAACACGCTAAGCTCCCTAGTCATTCATTCTGCAGTAAAAACAACTCTTATCTGGTTTGGACAAGATGGTTTTAAGGTTTACTGTAGCTTTAAGTTTCTATGGGTCTCTAGGGTAGTCAATTTAATCATTGTGTTTTCTATCAAGTTGCCGTTCAAATATTTGCTAGTTCTTACATTACCTATTATCTTTCATGCATTATCACTTATTTTCATTCTGAAGGCCTATATTCGTTCAAATAGAATTGGGGCTGCTTTTATATATCAACTAAGTTCATTGTAATATAGAAATTATAAATTTGTGAAAAGGATCCCTCTTCTTCACTCCCATCATTGCTGCAATCATTCAAGCCCCAATTTTTGTCTCCTGAAGTATTAAACAGCCTCTGCTTCCAATTTCATCATACGGTCATTTAATTGGTTTTCTAAAACACAAGTCTGATCATGTTAGGATTCTTAAATTCCTGCAATGATTATACTGCCTACAAGCTAATATCCATATATTTCAACGTGATTTAAAGGTGCTTCATTGATCAGGTACAAACCTCCCTGCACCTTCCTTTCCAATTATTTCCCAATTGCACTCTCTACTTCTGAAGTACATTACGCTTCTCTGCATTTGTTCATGCTGTTCCCTCTGGATAAACACCCAACCCACTTTGTTCCTCTTATTTCTCTTTCAAGTTTTAGCTCAAACATTACTTCTACAAAATATCTCTCTGATCTATCTGAGGAGAGGAAGAGATATCCTCCTTTTTGTTTTTCCCCAAAACCTCAAATTTACAACATTCACTCAGCTACCACTATGCTGTGCTTGTTTCTCCATTTGCAACACTTCAATATTAGTATTTGTTAAATTATGTCTCTTTTATTAGATTCAAAGTCCCTTTAGGGAAAGGTCTTCATCTAATATGATCAGGCTTAGTACAGGGCTGAAAAATACTATACTTTCAATTGACATCTATTGAAAAATAGAATGAAGTGAAGCATCCACACGAGAATATTAGCAATTTGAGCCTAATCAAAAGTATGGATTATGAAAAGGACTTTATACATTTATATATATCTATATATTGATACATTTACATGAAAATTAGACACAGTACAGTAAGTAGCATCGAAATTTTTGACGTTTTTATTATAAATATATACTTCTGGGTTCCAAGGACCAGAAATTTTGATTTCTTAGCTCTGTAGGACACAAAAATCTGTACTTTGGTTAACTCCCTAGTTGATTCTTCTTCAAACTAAAGTAAGAGAATAAATTCTTATAAAATATCATAAGAAAAATGAGGTAATTTTTTAACAGAGTGATGGACATATGAGAGGCCATGTCTCATCTTTGTTTTCATAATGAGTCAATTTGAATTATAGAATTCTAAAGCTCTGATTCTTGACTATGGACAAGTTTCCTCATGTGCCAATTCAGCTGTCTCCAAATGTGTCATGATGGCATCTTCTAAAAACAGAGTTGCTTAATAATTTTAGAGGTCAGAGTTGTTTGATGGTTTAAACACTAAATGCCCCCTTTCTAAATTAAATCTCTGTTAATAGAATTTATTGAGGAACAACCGAAGGTTTACAAAATATACACTTTTTTTCTATTATCTTATCTATTGTATATTTTTCTATATAAATATACACACAGATTTACTAATATAAATTTCAGTAATCAGAAAATAAGTAATGAAGGTAAAATCTCTCTGAAACTTGAAATATAGTATATGAAATATATAGTATACATTTCCAGGTATACTTACTAAAATCTATATATCTGATCCATGTACCTAAATACAATTATCATACAGTTAATAGAAAAAGAAAATATAAACATGTATTGATTTCTCCACTTATTTAGTCTTCTCTTCTCAGGAACATATATGACTTGCAAAGGGGTTTGTATTTTTGTATGGACACACATACACACTCACATAAAATTTCTTGTCTTAAGTGCCATATGGTCTCTTTTTAAATCTTTTGTCTTCCAGATTGTACAGAATTTTACTATTGATTTGGCTTATCTAACTCATTTTCAGAAATGAAATGAGTTTTCTGATTAACTTGATTCATTCTTAAATGTATAGATTAAATGCCCCTTAATGTGTCTGCTCACATCTGGTATTCCAGATGTTTGCTATAATAATCATATAAAAACCAACACAGCATTTCCAAGGCCATGAAAAACACTGAAGAATGAATAAAGGCAGAATTGTATCCCTTCCTGCATATGATTCTCTAGAAATTAGGTATTCTGTACTGCACAACCCAAATCAATTCATCAAAACCTCAAAACCTAAACAGTTCTAATCCAGCCTTAAATGAACTGGAGCCCTAAATAGCATAAAAATGAATTTCTCATTCAAAGATTCTCTTGAGTACAGAAATCTTCACTGACAATGCCCTAAAAATAAGCATCTTGATTTTTTTTTAATTTTATCATGATTTTTTTTTTTTTAATCAGGACTGAGGCTTGATGAGGTATGGTGCAGTCTGGGCCAGACAACCATGACCAGGAGGTTAGATAGCCACACAGAAGCTGTGCGAGGGAAGGTCCAAGTTGCAGGTACTAGGAGAGGGGGTGGTGACACACATGTGTCACTTCACAAGAGGTTGCTATCAGACAGTAGGTAGGGACACTAATGCAGTGGGGCAATAGGAATGTTTCTGGGTGAGTGGCACTTAGATATTTTAGAATAATCAAGATAAAATGAATAATGCAGACTCATGTATGATTAGAACAAATTAAGGGAGGTAAGTACAGAATGAGGAAGACACAAAAAACCTAATGAAAATATCTATGGAAATAATTCTATCATCTCAATATAAGCATGATATCATTTGAAGCCTCAAATTCTAATATAATTGATAATCAATTAAAAGAAGTATGGTTTTTAGACCAAGAGGAGCAATATTCCACCACATTCCACCAACACTAGATATTGAACACATATCTAGTGTTCAATTCTGGTGGGACATCTATGTTACAGAGAACATTGGTAAACAATTATATACTGAGAAAAGCAACCAGTTCAATTCAGTTTAACATTCATCAGCATGCTGGTAATTTGCCAAACACTTTCTAGATATTATAGAGTGTTTAGAAAGCATTATAGAACATATAATTTGTCAAAGTGATACTGTACTTATCTGGAAACGAGAAGACTTTGTACGAGGTGGAGTGAGGTTGGAAGGCATACATTGCATTGCTTCTCTTTTGAACATATAAAAGACTGAGTGCCCAGGGGAATGACACTCATTAGGAACTCAATAGGAAAGAAACTGAATGGACCATTTTATGAGGTAGTAATTTTCTAATTAATCTACATGTTCAAGCAGAGGACTTTGGTAACAATGTTTAGGCACCCCTAAAAAGATGGGGTTGGGCTTCCCTGGTGGCGCAGTGGTTGAGAGTCCACCTGCCGATGCAGGGAACACGGGTTCGTGCCCCGGTCCGGGAAGATCTCACATGCCGCGGAGCGGCTGGGCCCGTGAGCCATGGCTGCTGAGCCTGCGCGTCCGGAGCCTGTGCTCCGCAACGGGAGAGGCCACAACAGTGAGAGGTCCGCATATCGCAAAAAAAAAAAAAAAAAAAAAAAGATGGGGTTGCATCTTAAGTTTGGTGAAAACCTCTTTGCAATTCAAAACTCCCAGCTGTTTTATGGCATGTGCAGAAATAGAACCTAGAGATCCTGTCTTTTATTCTTTCCAATACACTTTGACTTCTGGGTGATACTTACCAGTCTGCCTCATCTCCTTCAGCAGTTGGTAATGCATTAGAGCCAATTCATATCAGACAAAAAAAATAGGCTGTGAAATGTTGCTCCGACTGTGTCTACTACTTCCTGGACTGTAGCAATACATTAGGTTTTTTCTTCACCAGAAGGATGGAAAATGATATACCTGATGTAAAGGACCATGAGGAATTTGGAAAAGGTGGTATTATTAGAAACCTAACTAAAAGAAACATTATTGTATCTTTTATTTTGAAAAATAGTCATGGTTATACTGTTTCTGATGTCCTTAGCATACGAATTATATTATACCTCTATTTTCTTATTTTACTTGTACTATAAATATTATTTAATTTTTTTAGCCCCTTTGTGATGGGAGAACAATATGGGATAAGAATTTAATAAAATGTGTTCCATTTGCTTCTCGATTGGCTTTGAGAACAATGCAGTATATATATAAAACATGATCAACCTGTTATATACATGTTTCATTTTGAATAATACAGAGGCTTAACATGTGCCAGACAAGATTCTTAATACATCATATATTATAAATTTTATCATTTAAGCAGTTTTCAGTTGCATAATATGATAGCACTTTGATCAATATTGAAAGGAAAGCTCATTTTCACCTAATGAACATACCAAGTTAATTAGCTATCATTCATAATCACAGCAATGTGCAAGGTAATATAGCATTTAAAAATAAATTTAAGACTGTTCTTGACACAATTAGCATAATATTTTTTAAAGAGATGGAGGTTATAACCACAAAATCTTGTTAGCCTTAAGGTATCCTTGAAAGTGACCAAGGTAAAGCAATTCATATTATTGCAAGAGACAGTTTTTTCACGAAAATCTGGATAATGAAAATCATTTTGAATGTGAAACATTTCAACTGTACTTGAACATTCCATATTCCTTATTTACCAGTTTTCTCTACTTTTAGCAGATGTTTTATATGACAGTTTAGCCACCCTGTAATGTCTTTGCTCAGGAAAGATGTCCTGGTTGGCACTGGTGACTATTTTGTTACAGTACATAGACGTGAAAATATATGACTGCGAAAGAATTCCAAGCAGTTCAAACCTGAGGATATTAGTAATGAAACACTGAAGAAATGTTCATGTAGCTGAAGCAGTCTTAAAGTTTTGTGTCTCTGCTCACTATCCAGCACTTAGTGTATAATCAGTTCTGCAAATGTAAATGGCTTATTGTAAGTGGCACATTGCTACTTGAGAGAGAGGTTCTCAAACAGTTCTTTTATTATATTCCTAAATTAATCCCACATAAGTCATGGGCTTGGGTCATTGACTATAAAGTAGAAAATCTAGAAATCCAAGCTTAAAATAAATAAAGATGATCAATTTGCAATCAGTTTAAGTCTCTGTATATGTAGTATTTAAATCTTTCTCAAAAAGTATTTCAGAAAATGAAGACTAAAATTGACTAATTTATTTCACTCTAGAATTCATTCATTCTAAAATGAGTAAAAACCATGAATACACACTGCTGGGAATCAAGTAATTGGGCCTCAAATAAGATATGTTTTTCATTAGTCATTTTTGTATGCTGACTACAATATGCATTTTGGGAAATAATTCACAATGAGTGAATATAAGTCCACAAGTCATATTGTGTATTTTCCATTCCTTATATATTGTTAGTTAGTAAACAAATAAAAATTTGAAATACACAAACTTTATTAGTTAAGATAATTATAACATTTTGTTGAACAACATTACTTAAGTGAAGCAAGAGAGAAAGGAAAATATAGAACTCTGTCCATGATTTAAATGTAGTGGAAAGAACACTTGACCTCAGTCAAAGACCTGAGTTTCAATCATGCAAGTAAGTTAAAATTTTTCGATGTTATTATCTTTGTCTATAACATGTAGAAAGTAATATCTACCCTAGATAACTCACAGTGTTGTTGTGTGTTAAAAGTGATAAAATGGATTTGTTAGAAACTATAAGAAAGCATATTATTAAGTGATTAATAAATGAATAGAGAAAGGTTGAAAAGGTTAGTTTGCTTGAAGTCTGTACATTTACAGGTATCTTAATACTATCTGAGGGTTATGTGCTTCTAAAAAGAGTCGGATTCTGAAAGAACAAGATACCATTCTCAGCAGTCTCGAATGGTTAGGAGTGAGCAAGTGATCAAGGTTTAGAAACTCCTAATTTCTTGCGTGAGACTTTGAATCTAGAATGAGACCCCCTAGAGAAGAGAGCTATTGCAATTCCTTTTCCCATCCCAGATGGCCGGCAGTGGCGACTGGAACATTGACTGAAGCAGGAGTAGAGGCAGGGATGGCAGATACATCAGTGACGTGGGCTCAGAGTCATCCCAGGGGTGTGGCCCTGGCTCTGGTTCCCACAGCCCACTGTCCCCTGGCTTTGGCTTATCCTCTGAGTCTGGTTCTCCAATCTTCCTGTGGTTTCTAAGACCTGTCTAACACTCTTCCAAAATGTATTGTTTTCTGCAAAGAGAGTCAGGCTTGGTTTTTGCTACTTGCAATCAAAAATCTGTCACGTAATGAATTCACCAGGAGTTTATTTGATACAAACATAGTTATAGTAATATAACTGGTACTCTCTTTTAAGGATTAAAAATATGGTTATTGATTTCATGAATTCCTCTTTGTTCCTAGAAAACACTTCTTTCTATTTCTCTGATCTTTTACATATCTTAATATATTAATACTATCTTGTATGCTGCCTTAACCTGAAAAGGCTGTACTCAGAGACACTCCATAATTCCCTTTACAGCCCAAATCCCCATCAGAACTTAAATTATATTATGGTAATCACTGTCTTAAAAAGAGCCAGTTAGAAGTGGCATGTACCAAAATAAGAGGGTTGGATATTAGTAATGCATATTTTAGTGTCTACAGCTGTTCTACTTTTTACTGCAATACAGTGTTTCTTACCCTTTACTTGTTTAATGGAATAGATGGCATATTTTTGAGGACTGATTTATTGGCTTGGTTTGTATGAATTGATTCATTTTAGAGCATTTGACAGAATAGTTGGTATCAAAATAATGCTGTACACAAAACACATAAACACATTATTGTATGAAGAATGAACTAAAAGATCATAAGTTCTCAAAAATGATGTTCACAACAAGAGGATTAAATTGCATAAAAATCAAGTCACTACTCTGAAATACATAGTGTAATAAAAGCTTGAGAGAAAAATGTAAGATGAACTCAATTTCTCAGCCATTGCCATGAGTCTGGATGTGCATCCTGCTGCTATGTGAACAATTACCATGCCTGGAGGGAACTGAATGAATGTTGGCACCTATTGGCAGATGAAGTAAAAACCTAAGCTTATTCTCCTATCACGAGGCTCACATGCCATATGCTACAAACTAATACATTAAGTCGGCATAATGAGGAAGATAACACATTGTGCTCCTGCTTGCTTACATTGCAAAAACAGTGACACCATACTATAAATTGTCCGTAATTCATTGAATTTCTTTTTTTCTTGCAATTCTTAGAATTGTAGAAATACACGAATGAAGAAAATATACCAGTTGATTTGCTTTGTTAAGAGTAGAAGATACATTGGACTTTGACCTAAATCATTTTCTCTCCATTTTTCTTGAATCATCCAAGATCTATGCTGCATATTTGCCATTGAATACTATAATCTCTATGTGCTTTTTTTTAATAAAACAGGAGTGCATAGAAAATATACAGATATGACACTGAAAATCTTATTTTCATTAGGTGGGTTATTCTTACAAATATATTTTAATTGGATAATTTTGATTTCCATATTAACTTTATTACTGTGTCCCCTGCATGAAAGATATGCAAAACGTGTAGCATGATTTAGGTTTTGAGCCAAGGGACCAGTGAATGTTTGACTATGGATTGACAACTGATACATGGAATGTTTGGAAACTTAGAAGTTTGTATAACCACATATCATCATTTCGGACAAATCCAAGTGAGAATGTATGGGGAGGAATGAACAAGTACCTCAAATAAAAAGGAAGCAAATTTAGTCCTTCTTTCCAATTATCCCTGTGGATATCTCTGAACATAAAAATAGACAGAGCATGGTAAAGTCACCAGGAGTATAAGAGTAATGTGCATGTGATTGCTATAGCCCTAGACCTCTCATCAAATCAGCCAGTCAACAGTGTGTTCTGCATTTGGCCATGCACAGTAAAATATTCAAAGAAATATAGGACACTGTTTTTATTGTCAAGGAGTTTAAAATTCAAATAGTGTGCCAGCACATACAGGGTTATAGTGTGGAAAGTAAAAACTCAATAGAGAAAAATTAGATGTAATCTAAATGGGATGAATCAAACTACTGGGGGACTCCTGAAAAGTTGGAAGATTTTGTGTAGAAGATTGGAGTTAATTGACTGATGAAGGATGTGGAGGACATAGATAGTAAGGAAAAGGTGTAAGAGATGCCAGGGAAAGACAAGCCAAAATAAACAAAGCCACTAGCTCAATGCTAGCAATGAGCATGTTTTGTATTCAGGAGAAATGAATAGTACTTCATGACGAAATGTCACAGAATAATTCAAAATATGTTTGGTGAGGAAAGAGTAGGTAGCTCACGGAAAATATTGAAAAAGAGCAGATATTTGGACTTATTCTGCTAGATAATAAGGAAATACTGAAGAAAACACAATTTCATTCAAAGCTAATACATATTAATGTAATTCCCAGTTACTGCCTGGCCATTGTGCAGGATGGTAAAATAGCTAAAAAGTATTCTAAATGTATCAGCTAGTATCAGTATGTGGTTTCTTCACCTTGAAAATGTTTTCTGCTTCGCTTAAAATTTTATTTTTAGACATTCAAAAAGAGAAAAAAAATATGGAATTTCTGGTTAAATGACTTTGTAAATCAACACTTTTAAATTTGTATTTCTCTGATACGCTACATCCTCTGTAAAAATGTGTACCAATGATAGATAAATTACATAAAGAGGAATTTAAAAGCCCCAGAAAATAAACATTTATAGGTATCAGAAATAAATATAAATGTAACACAATGAATAGAGGATAAAGCTATGTGCTTTCTGGGTTTCAGGTATCAATGCAGGCTGAGAAAGCCTAAAGTTCACTTTGCCTAAGTAATAAAGATGGAAACCACAACATATAAACGACGGGAAGGACCAAAGATCTGCTCATTTCTGAAAACCAGGGTTAAAGAGGATTTCCACTGGTGGTGAAAGGAGATGAAATAAATTAACACCAAATAGGTCCCCAAATCATGGCTTTTTGAAGTTATGGACCTGGGAAGTAGATGGACAAAAACCCAACTTAAGAGCAGGAACTAAAACAGCGCATCTCTGGCTTGGGATCTGAATTTACAATATCCCCGGTATCATTGTAGGATAGGAGCTCCAAGCTGACACTTTAAGAATTTGCTCTGTATCAGGGGCCTTGTGGGTTAGTTGGAGGCATTTAAATTCAGTATGCAAGATGGGTTATGAGAAAGTGATAGACAGACAGATAAAGAGAGAGAAAGAATCACTGCTCTCTTCACTGCCACATACAAGATGAACTTGAAAAATCAAAACTCTAATAAGCAAAAAGAATGAAAAATAGCAAATTACTCTACATGAATTTACACTAAATTAAGTAAGAATAAAATAATATGTAAAAAATTTGTATATTTATATTTAATATCATTAAAGAGATAAGGGAATAACATTCAAAGATTTCTGCAAAAATAGTGCAGAAATGAGACAATAGCAGATGACTATGAATAAATTCATTGGAAATATTTGAAAAAATGTGAATGTTGAAAACAAAAACTCAAGATAGGATAAATTCTAAAACGTTTAGATATGAGATCTACCATGCCAATTGGACTTGATGGTAGGGACAACTACTCTAGGTGCTTTGAAAAGATGCACTTGTACAGGGAGATGATAGATGCATCCTTCAAAAATTCAGAGGTTGCCACGTGAGTGAAGTTTTTAGGATTTCAGTAATCTTTGGCAAGCCAAAATACCCATTTATGTCAGTGGTTCTCAAACTTTAATGTTCATTAATATCACCCTCAGAGTTTCTGATTAGTAGAACTCGTCAAAGCTCAAGAATTTATATTTTTTAACAATGTCCCAAGTAATGCAAAGCCATGTCATATGTAACAGAAAACAAGAAATTATTTGAAGAGTATATCTGTATAATCTATTGGGCACTAGCTGAGGCTAAGTGCCTGACCATGTAACGTCAAGGAATGGTTACTATCACACTCAGAAACTCATAATATTGGTTGAATACAGTAGCAATAAATCATGCAATCGAAATGATACACTTGGGATCCAGCCCTTCAAGATCAAGAGGACATAAGTAAAGTACATAAAGAGGTAACCCAGACTATAACGTACATAAAGAGGTAACCCAGAGGTTACCCACCTCTGTTTCATCACTGCCTCTCCCTCAGGTTTACATCTATAGCCTCCCAGAGGGTTCCCTAAGGCTCACTGACAGCTGTGGATATGAATTAAGCTCTCATTTGCGGATGAGTAAAGTTATTATTAGAAGAAAATGGACTGCTTCCAAGTTACAGTCTTTTTCAGGGCTGGCCCTCAAGACACTGGGCAGGAGGAAATAGCCTCTCAGTGTGACAAGCTGTATACAGAGCACATGGTCATTTACTTTGGGAGTGAAATGGCCTTAAGTACAGATATACACTGACTCCTAGGCAGGCATGATATTTAAAAGACAAAGATAGGATAATGGGAGTCAAAGGAATATGGCAAAGAGTAAAATGGTGGATCTATGGAACTGAGTGCAAAACACTTATCTTTGTGTATCACATTAATATACACCAGAGAATATTTTTGGGGAACTCTTAACAATATAGACAGTATGATTTACCTTGTGTATGTCTATCAGCCTCTCTCTTCATAAACTTCCATGCTGGGCCAATGAATCTGCAAAAGATGTACCTGGTAGCAAGGCTAAAACTACATATGGGCTCAAGAACACATATTCCTTTCTCCACCTATAAATCTGCAAGCAGAAGAAACAACTCTGATCTCTTTATCTTAGCACCATTCCTCAATGAAAACACTGCTGCCACGTTGACTATATTGGACCCTTTCTACCCTGGATGGTGCAGCAATTTGTTCTTACTGGAATTGACACCTATCTCAGATAGGAATTTGTCTTCCTTGCCTGCTGTAATGTTTCTTCAAGCATTACCATCTTAGAGCCAAGAGAAACACTAACTTATTGGCGTGGAATCCTGTACTGCATTGCTTCATACCAGTGGATCAATTTTATGGCAGAAGAGGTATGACAATGTGCTCACGATCATAGAACCCACTGCTGCTACACTATATTGCCATAACTTGCCTAATAGACTGATGGAATGGATATCAAAGTTACCACAAGAAATAGTTCAGATTACTATATCTTGTGAGTTTGAGATTCTATTTTCCAGTATTTGCACTGAACCAACAGCTTACATATGTGATAGGTACTTAGAATCTAGAATGCTTAGATCTAGGAACCATGAGTAAAAGTAGGATCCACCCCTCTAAACAGTCCTCCCAAAGGCCTACTTGGGAACACGCGGGCAAGAATAATGAAGTGGATTTTGAAGAACAAACCTGGGAAGACTCACTCTTCTGGATGTTAACACAGTCTATCATTGGTGTAGATTGACAAAACAGAGTGGCAACTTTTAAACATGCTAAATGACAGATTTGACTTTACAGTACAGTAAAGAATGAACTTTCTATAAAGTGGAGCTAGGAATATTGGTTGTTCTGTGGAAAATATAAACTTGGATTCTTTCCTCATATCATATAACAAAAATCCTTTCCAAGTAGATTACCACTTAAGTGAGAACAGCAAAAAGTTAAAATTGTAGAAAAATATGTAAGAAGATATAACCTTAGGATAGGGAAGAATATCTTAAAGAAGACACACAGAGCACAAAACACACAGGAAAATATTTATAAATTTGACCATATTAATTTAAATTTTCCTACATAGACACATCATAAACAAAATGACAAGAAAAGCCACAATCTGAAAGAAGATATTTACTGGGCCTATACAAAAAACAAAAATTGAATTATTCTTTGTTAGGAACCTCTCCAATAATAATAATTGATAATAAAATGACAACCCAATTGGAAAATCGACAATAATAAAAACAATTCACACAGGAGGAAGTCTGAATTAGCAATGAACACAAAAAATGTCTAACACCAGAAGTAACTACAGAAGTGAAAATTAAAACACAATTAGATGCCATTCTCATTATTATTATATACACAAGAACTTTAAAATATTTGACAATGCCAATAACTGTCAAAGATCCAGAAAAATAAAATTAAGAATTGTCTCATGCTCCTGATGGACATGTAAAATAACAGAAGCATTTGGGAATGCAATTTGACAATATCTAGAAAAGTTTAAGAGGCAGTGTATAATTTAGAATGATGTTCAGGCGTAAGTAACTGTAAATCAGATTACAGCGGTTTAGTCAAGCAAAGGGTTTGTCTCAGACACTAAAATAAAAATGATCTGGACAGCCCTGGGCATCCCAGGGCTGGAGAAGTGGCTAACAATGCTTTCAAGGACCCAGACCTATTTTGTCACTCTGCTTTCCTGCACCTCCAGGATTACCACAATTCCAGGCAAGAAGAAGGTTAGGCATGATTGAATTGGCATCAGCAGTTTATACTGATATTGACTTGACCAGAACCATATCATAATGTAGCCACATCTAGCTGCAAAAGAGATTTCTTTTCAAACTCTAAAGTTGAGATAGCCAAATATAAAGGGATTTGAGCAGTGCTGAATTAGTCAGTTTGACATAAATATATATATATATATATATATATATATATAGCCTACTGTCTTGCTACTCAAAGTGTGTTCTGTCCTCCATGAACAAGAAGATGCCTCTGCACCATTTAGTAATTTTTAAGAAATGCATAATTTCAGGCACTACCTCAGATCTACTGGATCAGTATCTGCATTTTAACAGGAGTCCCAGGTATATCCGCATGCAAATTAACCATGTAACAGTGTACATTGTACCTTACAAGGAAAAATGGAAGCCCATCAATAACAGAATATATAAATATTTATTCAATAGAATAATTTAAAGGGCAGTTGAAACAAATAACTAGATTGACTAGTACTCATATGGACAAATACCAAAAGTATAATATTGATTTTAAAAGACCAAATGCAAAATTAAATCAACAATATGATATAGTTTGTGTATGTTTTTTAAAGGATAAAACAATATTTCATATGAATACAAACATACTTATCAAAATATTTTAAAATGTATGGATGAAGGATGCTCGTCAACTTTTTATATTGATTAACTTGGGATAAAGATAAAAGGAAATGTGATTGAAAAAGAGTACAGAGTGGTTTCAATTGCATCTGTTATACTGTATTTCTTTAAAAACTGCAAATATGGCAAAATGTTAAGAAATGTGTGTATTTGCACTTGTGTGTCAGCAAAATTATTCTCTAAACTTTTTATACATTTTAAATATTTCTTAACATATTTTTACATATAAAATTAATGCAGATAATTTTTTGAAAGGATAGTAATGATGGAGCTCTTTCCACACTGGCAATTTGTTCTTAAATGATTTAGCAATAGCTGGGTAAAATGAATACATTATTTATGATTAAGTCAGCATTAGAACAACATTTGTAACTGATTTTTTATGATAGTGAGTCCATGATATTTCAATGGATTTGCGGCTCTCTCCTGGTAATAACACAGTTAAGAACATATCTAAAAACATGCACACATATTTATAACAAGCATGCTTCAAAACTGCTAAGGATGACTAGAATAAATGTGGTGAAGCTGAATATTATGCCTGTTTTTGAAAGGAATCTGAGTACTCTTGGAAAGTGCACACCATTTTCCTGACCTCTTGTAGCCTTCTTCTCCACCAACTGCTTTGACTTTGACAGTGATGTTTAGTATATGTTTGCTCCTTTTCAAAACATCAAATCTCCTTGAAAAATTTGCATCCTGGTTCTTGTCATTATGTTTGCTTCATTTGTAGTGTATAACTTTCTCTGTGTTTTTAGTGCTTAACATTAACACTAGAAATGACATATTGTTTTATACTGTAGAAAACAATTCCTTAGCATATAATAGTCCTAGAGAGAAATAACCCTCGTTAATAAAAGGATTGTTCATCCAGTCTCTCTGCTATGTGTACCACTTTCATGTTTATCAGCCATAAGATAAGCAAACTCATGGGAAGAAAATTTAAGTGACATACCATGAGGACACACAGTAGTGAATGGAAGGAACAGAGTTTGAAATAATCCCATGCTGTTTCCACTCTGTTCTCTTTGAATCTTTCACTATCTTCACAATATCCTGAAGTTAAAACCCAGAGACTTCGTTTCCTACTAAAATATAAGAGGCTTTTAATTTATTCTGATATTGGTCTCAAGTACCACTTCTTGTCTTCTCCCCATAATAGATTTCAAGATAGTTGATTATTATAAGAAGCCGATCCATGGCTACTTGACCATTTTTACCTGCATGCACAAACGCCTGAAGCTGGAGTATTGAGAGGGTAATTAGAGAGAGAGAGAGCTGGCAAATTTTTAAATTGGTGAACCAAGAAGGAAAAAACAAAATGTCATTAGTGGCACATAATATATTTCCATTCCTTGTAAATGCAGGACCACTTAAAAACAAATAAAACTAATGAGTATTCAGTGAAATTGCCAGATACAAGGGAACATACTAAAATAATAGCTTTCCCAAATGCCAGCAATAATCAGTTAGGAACTCATACACACACACACACAGAGTTTTTTAGAAAAACCTGCTAGATACTTAGAAATGAACTTCAGAACTTAGAAAAATACATATCTAAACAAAACAAAATAGTAAAAAAGTATTAATTAAAATGACCTACTAAAATATACCATATTCCTGGAAAGGAAGAATCGATAATAAAAATACGTCAAATATTCTAAAATAAACATGCTCTTTAAATGTAATCTCTCCAAAACTGTAATAAGAAGTAGATAAACATGTACTGTCCTGAAATGGAAATATGTACAATGTATATCATTAGCTGAGAAAAAGCAAGATGTAGAATAATACCTGATACTTTAATAGTTGTATATACATAGAACACGTGGAATCTGTGTGTATTTTTCTTCCTCTCTCTGTGTGTGCATTTACACAGGAATGGAATGATCCACACCAGATTTTTAATTTCAGTCATTGTTGGGAGACAGTTGGGGAGGAGGAGAGCTTTTTACATATCATGTACTTCCGTGTTGTTTGAAATTTTTATGATGACCATATTATACTTGAAAAAGAAAAATGAATAAAGTATCAAATAAACAAAATGGAGGTATGTCATACTGAGGAACATAAAGAAATCATTTTTGGTAGTTTTACAGATCTGTTTCAAGAAGGGCAATAAGGCATGCTGAATAATGACCCCCAAAAAAGTCCAAATCCCTGGAACTGTGAATATGTTACCTTACATGGTAAACAGCCAGGCTAACATAATTAATCTAAGGATTTTGAGATTGGAGGTGGGGGAGAGGTTACCCTTGATTGTCCAGGTGGGCCCAATGTCACCATAGGTGTCCATACAAGAAGGAGGCAGAGGAAGATTTGACTACAGAGAGAAGAAAATGTGAAGACAGAGGCAGATATTAGGTGAAACTGCCATGAGTCAAAGGATGTCAACGGCCTCTAAAACCTGGAAGAGTCAAGGAACAGATTCCCTCCTGGAGCCTCCAGAAGGAATCGGCCCTGCCAACACCTGGATGGTAGCCTATGAGACTGACTGTGAACTTCTAGCCTCCAGAACTCAAAGAGATACATTTCTGTTGCTTTAAATCACTAAGTGTGGTAATCTGTTACAACAGCAGTAAGAAAATGAATGCAGGCAGGAAAAGTGCCCTGAGACAAATCTGCTTTGTAGTTAGGGTAACCAGATAACCCATGTGGCCCAAAACCTAAAGGTTGATGAGATTAAGTTTGGCAGTGCCAAGCAAGAGGAAAAAGAGGATGCGAATCACCATGGTATGGGTAGAGCCGACATTTAAATCACAAGCAGAACATTTTAAAAAACAAAAACCTGGGATAAAACTGAGTCAAAAGTGAGAGACCAAGATCAATGAGTCGGCTGATTAACAAATGGGTTTTGAGTGTATGCTTTACACAAGGTTTGGGATGGAAATGTAATGAGAAATGGACTGTGCCTTTACAGAGTTTGCAATCAAAGAAAGGCAAAGAATTCACTGAGTAATTTTAGGTGGATGAATGATCATTGATAGCGGGTTGGATTGCAAAGATAATATTAACCACAAGAAGAGCAGAAGCCTGTGCCCCATGGGGAAGCCACAGGAAGACCATAGATCAGAAGCAGAAAAAAGACCAGGTCAGAGCAGTATCAGGGGTTAAAGATCAAAGGAATGAACTATGTCCATCACATCTCCTCTGCAATCCAAAGGCCTCTCAAGAAGTGACCTGGGGCTTTGCCCTAGGGAGGGAGACCTGCAGTTGCAGGTGTCCCCAAAAGAATGACACTTATACTCTCCTAAATAGACCGCTACTCTACATGAGAAAAAAAAAAAAAAAAAAACCCAAAAATTATATTGAACACATCAGTGTCAAACTAGAATTCTTTGCTGAGCTAATGCCAGTTTACTTCTGATTATCCCTATAACAGGGCCACTGATCTACTTCTAACCCACATAATGAAGAAAAATACACACACACACACACAAATATGCATATTGTTTTTGTACGATATCAGGTTTCCTATCAAGGTTTTAAAAAGATTAACTACTTAATTAATGTCCACATTTGTTTTCATCCTGTAGTATTGGTTTTAAAATATAAACGTTTGAAATGAGGGTGGTGTGGTCTTGTTAATCTGCTCCAAAGCCATTTCAGTGTCAGACACACATTATACACTAATTGGATTCCTGATGCATCTTTAAAAACTAATTTCAAAACACTAAGTAATCAGAGGCTTTGTCTTCAATACAAGACATTGCATCAGCAAAAAGTGTTTATTAGTCAGCCACCTGTGTTCTGCACAAAGCACTTTAAGCAGACACAGTCCCTGCCATTGTAACATTCAAAGACAGACAACTACACTAATGACAAACACAAGCTACTTACATTATTAAAAAATAAAAGAACCCACTTCATAATGTTATTTGAATCAAAAGCTGAGCTACTGTTTTGTTTTGGAAAAAAATGATAGAGAGATTTGCAAAATAGTCGATAAATGTTTGTAGAATTAAATAATGCATTCAACAATACTATTTTGACTCGAGATAGAAAAAATAAAAATGCAAATATGTTTTTTTGATTAGAGTATATTATAAATGGCACAGTCAAATGATGTGGACTTTACTTATCTGAGGACCAGGTTCTCATATGTCTTTCTGTCATTTCCATGACATTGTAATCTACCTAAGACAGGACCAAGAGATGTTACTATTTGCATATCAGTTTTCACCACAGTGTCTGTTATATGATATAAAGCTTACAGAAATGTTGAAGATGACTAATAATGAACAGTGTAGAATAATATTGGAGCCAGTTTTCTACAAGTAGAAACATTCCTCTTTATGCCTTCTTGCTAGACCTGTTTTTTAACATTTGTGGAGGACTATGAATATATTAATACCTTCAAAAGAAAGGATATGCTAGATCACCCTGGCTTTTCTTATAACACTTTTCCATAATACAGATTTTACTGTTTGTCTTGTATCCTTCACATTGCAAATGTTTCTTCAATTGCAAAGAAGATGGACTAAATGAATTTCTAATTGAGTCCATTTTATGAGCCTTTCATGTATGGTTGTACCTCAAAACTCCAGGGACCATCAGTTACATAGATACATCAGTATAAATGGGAGTGTTACCTCTGGAGTTGTGCATTGTAGTGGCTCTGAGTAAGTTAGGGCAGCATACATGATGTTCAGTATAGACAATGCCTTTTCTCACAAACTAATGTACACAGACCTAATGCCCAGTTAAAGCAATCTCTTCAAGGGAATACTCAGTCTCCCTTCCACTATACAAGTGTTCCCTCAAAATATAACCATTTTCCCCTTCTAGTGGGAAGAAACAGATGAGAAAATAAACAACAAATTTAGAAAAGTTATAGAATCCTCATACATCTATTCTAGGAAAAAAGAATTATTTCCATCAAGCCATGGAATAACTTTATTCAATAAAGTTTTGACACCAAAAGTCATTGAATTAATTTCAATTGTTGAAATCAATTTAAAAATACTGATAATCTATAATCAAATTTATGCTGTGATACAAGGTTTAGAAAAATGTTTTAAGCATAGATTCTGCCTTTAAAGAGTTTTATGAGAAAATAAGAATTACAAAGTACATAGAGTATGATCCAGTGTTAGAACTTTCATTATAAAGACATTTGGGGAAATTCTCATAATTTGTGTAAGAGAGAATTTTGTACAATCAATTACATTATGTTAAAGTCATATCTTATATAATTTCAAAGTATATTATAGATAGATAGATAGACAGACCCACACAATTTAAAGAATGGGAGAAAAATAGAATCAATAAAATAAATAAATCAGAATCAATAAAAGTTTCATTTCACCACTAATGTAGTATGCTGAATAATGGCCCCCAATGACATCAGATCATAATCCTCAGTACCTGTAAATGTTACCTTATTTGGAAAAAAGCATCTTTGCTGATGTGATTTAATTAAGGATTTTGCAGTGGGGAAATTATCCTGGAGAGGATGTGCTTTAATTGAAAATACACACACACCATTATAAGAGGGTGGAAGAGGAAGAGAGGGACGAGAAGAAAATGAGGTGTGAAGACAAAACAGATATTTGAAGGTGCTGTGCTGATGAACTAAAAGACGGAAGACAGAGGATGAGGCCATGAACCAAGGAATGCAGCCCTAGAAGCTAGAAAAGACAAGGAAACATTTTCTCTTCCGTAGTCTCCAGAGGTAGCACAGCATTGCTGTCACTTAGGTTTTAACACAGTGAAACCACTTTGGGCTTCTGACCTCCAGAAATGTAAGGGAATAAATGTGTGTTGTTTTAAGTCATTAAATTTGCAGTAATTTGTTAGTGCAGCCACAGGAAACCAATATACATATCTTCAGATACAGAACTGGACTCTTTAAACCTCCTTCCTCAAATGATTTCTCTCTCTTCTTTTTTAAAATAATTAAATAATTCCAAATACAAACACTTTCATGAAGGTTAGTAAATTAATCAAAAATATTTAACTGTCTTTCTCTTTATTGATTTCCTCTATTTCTATTTATCAGATCTTCTTTTAACTCCAGGTTTTCACTTAGGCTCAAGTCCCTCATGAGATATATATAGATATATAGATAGATATAGATAGATAGATAGATGTAGATATATAGATAGATATAGATAGATATAGATATAGATAGATAGATAGATAGATATAGATATATATAAATCAGACACATCTTGACAATTTTTTTCTTAATATTTCTATGTTATTTTGGGGATTTCTCCATAATATATATTTTGCATATTAATTTTGCGCTAACAGAAGTTACAGACAATTATATTAGTTTTTGGTTGCTACTGGAACAAATTTTCACAAACTTGGTGGCTTGAACAATAGAAAATTATTACCTTACATTCTGTAGGTCAGAAGTCAGATACAGGTGTCACTGGGATAAACTCAAGGTGTTGGTAGATCTATGTTCCTTTCTGAAGGTTCTAGGAAATATTCTGTTTCTTTGATCTTTCCAACTATAGAGACTGCCCATGTTCCTGGGGCACCTATTCTCTATCTTCAAAGCAACAACAGTGGGGCTAGTCTTTCTTGCCTTTTCTCTGGTTCTCTGACCACAGCTGAGGTTCTCAGGTTTTAATGATACATGCGATTAAATTGGATACACTTGATATTTCAAGTTTACCATCTCAAAGGTCTACACCCTTAATTACATCTGTGAAATTCCTTTTGCTACGTAAGGTAACATCTTTAAAAGTTCTGGAGATTATGTATGGACATCTCTGGAAGCCATTATTCTGCCTCCATACCTATCTACTATATATTCATATATATTGTTTATACTATGAAAATCTAAAATATGTTGATTGATAGATATTTTAAATAATAATGACAGTAATTTTAAAATTATTTGCACATATTTCATTCCTAAAAAATACAATTTACAGATCACATGTATCTTTAAAAGCATAAAATTTTAGGAATTTTGCAAAATGATGGAGTAAGATGTATGGAGAAGGTATGTCCAAAGGAAGTCTGAGAAAGCCTCAGAAACCCTAGCTGGACTGACAACAGGTATTTGTCAGTTATTAAAGACCAGAAGAGGTGACTGCTGCTTCAAATATGAAAAGAGAAATGGAAAACTTCAAGAAACATGAAAAATTAAGGAAATGTGACACCACCAAAAATTCACAATAATCTCCTGGTAACTGATCCCACAGGCATGGAGACATGTGAGGTACCCAATAAATAACTCAAAATAGCTTTTTTAAGAATGCTTAGTGAGGGACTTCCCTGGTGGTGCAGTGGTTAAGAATCAGCTCATCAATGCACGGGACACGGGTTTGAGCCCTGGTCCGGGAAGATCCAACATGCCATGGAGCAACTACGCTCATGCACCACAACTACTGAGCCTGTGCTCTAGAGGCCACAAGCCACAAGTACTGAGCCCAGGTGCCACAACTACTGAAGCCCGCAAGCCTAGAGCCCAAGGTCAGCAACAAAGAGAAGCTACCACAATGAGAAGCCCAGGCACCACAACAAAGAGTAGCCCCCGCTCACTGCAACTAGAGAAGGCCTGTGCACAGCAATGAAGAACCAACACAGCCAAAAACAAAATTATTTTTTTAAAGAAAGAATGCTCAGTGAGCTAAAAGAAAACACAGAAAGGCAATTCAGTTAGATCAGGAAGATAATACATGAACAAAATGAGAAGTTTAACAGAAAGAGAAATCAATAATAAAGAACCAATCAAAAACTCAGGAGCTGAAGAATTGAATGACTGAAATGAAAAAAAAAATGCAATAGAGAGCATCAGAAGCAGAATGAATCAAGCAGAGGAAAGAATCTATAATATAGAACATAACAATTTAGAAATTATCCAGTCATAGGAGAACAAAGAAGAAAGAATGAAAAAGAGTGAAGAAAGCCTCTTTTTTTGATGATCTATAGAATATTATCAAAGAAACCAATTTGTGAATCATTAAGCTTCCATAGGAGAAAAGAGGGAGAAGATAAAAGAAAGTTTATTTAAAGAAATAATGTCTGAGAACTTCCCAAATCTGAGGAGAGATTTGGATATCGAAGTTTATGAACTCATAGTTCACCAAACAAACTCAACTTAAAGACATCTTCTCAAAGATACATTGTAGTAGAATTGTTGAAAATCAAAGATAGTCTTAAAAGCAGCAACAGAAAAAAGCATATAACTTATAAGAGAACATCAAAAAAGTTAGCGACAGATTTCTCAGCAAAATCCTTACAGGCCAGGAGAGAGTGGGATGATATATTCAAAGTGCTGAAAGAGAAAACTGACAACCAAGAATATTTTAACTGGAAAAATTGTCTTTCAGAAATGAATTAAAAATTAAAGACTTTCCCAGACAAATAGAAGCTGAGGGACTTCATCACCACTAAATATGCCTTAAAAGAAATGCTGGAAGAAGTTTTTCAAGCTGAAATGAAAGGATGATAATTAGTATCATGGAAACATGTGAAAATACACAACACAATGGTAAAGGTAGGTATATAATTAAATTCAGAATACTCTAACACTGAAATATGGTGGAGTGTTAATCACTTAACTTTAATATGAAGGTTAACAGAAAAGAGTATAACTTTCTTTTCTCTTCTCCTTCTTCACAAATATGTGGAAATTAAACAACACACTTCTGAACAAACTAATGGGTCAAAGAAGTAATCAAAAGGGAAAATAAATAAATATATATCTATATATTTGATATGAAGAGATAATAAATAAATAAATATATTTGAAACAAATGTAAGTGCAAACACTACAGCCAAAAATCTATGAGATGCAATCAAAGCAGTTCTAAGGGAAAGTTTATAGCAATAAAAACCTACATTAAGTAAGAAGGAAGATCTCAAATAAATAACTTTATACCTCAAAGGAACTAGACAAAGAAGCCCAAAACTGAGCCCAAAGTTAGAAGAAGGAATGAGATAACAAAGATCAGAGTGGAAGTAAATGATACAGAGACCAGAAAAATGATAGAAAGATCAACAAAACAAAACAAAACTCATTTTTGGGGAAGATTAACAAAACTGATGAATCTTTAGTAAATTAATAGAAAAAAAGACCCCAAATAGCCAAAGCAATTCTGATAGGGAATGAAGCTGGAGTCATCACACTTGCTGTTTTCAAACTATACTGAAAAGTCATAGTAATCAAAACAGTATGGTACTGCCATAAAAATAGACACATGGGCTAATGGAATAGACATGAGATTCCAAAAGTAAACCCTTGCATATATAGTCAATGAATATTTGAGAAGAGAGCTAAGAATATTCAATGGAAAAGGACTGTCTCTTCCATAAATGATGTTGGGAAAACTTGATATTCACTTGCAGAATAATGAAATTGGATTGCTGTCATTCACATACTCATAAAATCAACTCAAAATAGACTAAAGACAGAAACATAAGACCTGGAACTGTAAAACTCCTAGAAGAAAACATAGGGAAAAATCTCTTTGACATTGGCCTGGGCAGTGATTTTTTTTGATATGACACCAAAAGCATAAGCAACAAATGCAAAAAATAATAAATGGGGTACCCAAATTTAAAAACTTTTGTACAGTAAGAATCAATAAAATGAAAGGGTATCTTATGGAATGGGAGAAAATATCTGCAAATTCTATATCTGATAAGGGGTTAATCAAAATATGTAAGAAATTCATACAACTCAGTAGCAAAAAACTCCAAAACAATTCGATTAAAAAATGGGCAGAGGAACTGAATAGACATTTTTACAAATATATACAAATGTCTAACAGGTACATGAAAAGGTGCTCAACACCACTAATCATCAGGAAAATGTAAATCAAAACTGCAGTGAGATATCACCTCACACCTGTTAAAATGACTATCCTCAAAAAGACAAGAGATAAGTATTGGTGAAGATGTGCAAGGTAGGGAATCCTTGTGCACTGTTGGTGGGAATGTAATTTCAGCAAACACAATGGAAAACAGTATTGAAATTTCTCAGAAACTTAAAAATAGAACTACCATATGATCCAGCAATCCCACTTCTGAGTCTATATGCAAAGGAAATGAAATCAGGATCTCTAATAGACACCAGCACACCCATGCTTGTTGCAGGATTATTAACAACAGTTAAGATATCAAAACAACCTAAGTGGTCATCAATGGATGAATGGAGAAAAAGATGTGGTATATACATATGCAATGGAATATTATTCAACCATGAGAAGAAAGGAAATTCTGTCATTCATGACAACATGAATTGAGGGTATTACTCTAAGTGAAATAAGCCAAACAGAGAAAGACATATACTGTATGATATTCAATTATATGTGGAATCTAAAAGAGCTGAACTCATAGAGACAGAGAACAAAATGGTGGTTGCCAGGGGCTGTGCAGGGGAGGTGGTAGGGGAAAAAAGAGAGATGACAGTCAAAGAATATAAACTTCCAGTTATGAGTAAGTTCTGGAGATCTAATGTAAAACATGGTTATTACAGTTAACAGTACTTTATTATATACTTGAAAGTTACTAAGAGAGTAGACCTTAACTATTCTCACTACAAGAAAGAAACCTTAATTATGTGAGGTGATGGAAATATTAACTAACCCAATGGAGTAATTATTTCACAATTTATAAGTGTATCAAACCTCTCAGTATTCACCTTACATGTATATAATATTCTATGAAGATTATGATTATATCTGAATAAAACTGGAAAAAATAAAGATTCTAGACTAGGTTTTGACATATTTTCAGGTGGGAAGATAAAGATTCCCTGTGCCACCAGGGAAGCCCTGTATGTGACTTCTAATTGAGAAATGTGCCAGATGACAGATTCAGAGGTTGAGATTTACCAGCATTTTAACTATCTGCCCAGGTATAAACCTACCAGTAAATTCTATCTCTTCATTTTTTAAATTTTTTCATCTTAGATGTGTATTTTCCTGTGCAACACAGCAGAGGTTTGAATTTTAGCTTAAATTCAGACCCCTAAACATCTCTTAAAATGTCTTTGAAATGATAATGCTATGATCCAGCATTGAAAAAAAATTCAGGGGATTCCCTGGTGGCGCAGTGGTTGAGAGTCCGCCTGCCGATGCAGGGGACACAGGTTCGTGCCCCGGTGCGGCAAGATCCCACATGCCGCGGAGCGGCTAGGCCCATGAGCCATGGCTGCTGAGCCTGCGCGACCGGAGCCTGTGCTCCTCAACGGGAGAGTCCACAACAGTGAGAGACCCGCGTACTGGAAAAAAAAAAAAAATTCATACACAGAAAATTGCCTATCACACACTAGGCAATGTAATAAAAGGTGGTAGAAATTGCCAAATTTCTCAATATAGATTAAACTTTTTCAAAATTAGGAGGTTATGGGGAATGGATTAATGCATGATGAAGAACTATGACACAGATACCAACACCGATCAAAAAAAAAAACTGTTTTGGCAGACTTTAGATAAGACTTATTTTTCAATAGTATTTAATTTAATTTTGACAAAAACAAAACAGAAACTTAAGCCAAATAGGAAATGCAGATGGAATTATGCTATTCTTTGATATTACTAGAAATCATATACTAAGGCTTAAGAATGCTTATATTATACAATGAGGCTTAAAGATATCATTTTATATTGGACGTGTGTCTCAGTGATATAATGACTATCAGTTACCTGGAGTGATTCACAAATATCTTCATCTCTGAAATTGAATTAGGTACAGGCTCAAATTCTAATTGTGACATTTAAGAGGGAAAACGGTTAGAAATTGAAAGAATAGTATTATTAATTTTTGATTCATTAAAAAGTTTTGTTTTTAACAGAGCACATTATCCAAAAATTTATTGTGTGTTTTATAACTAGCTGGTGTGTTAGCTTCAAGAAAATATGACAGTAAAATCATGATTAAGTGCTCTAACTAGATCTTAGCAGTGCTCCAAGGAATTAGGGGCCACAACTCACTGGGGTCAGTCTGGTGTTCTACGTATATGAAAATTACTGAGAGCTGGTCAAGAGAATGAAGGACTCATGAAAAAGAGTCAACTGTGTGAGGTTCAACCATTGTTCTTCACATTGGCAAACTTTAGGGATTAAGTTTTAATTTTATTTATTTATTTTTGCAGCAATATTTTTTTTTATTGGAGTATAGTTGCTTTACAATGTTGTGTTAGTTTATACTGTACAGCAAAGTGATTCAGCTATAGGTATACATATATACCCTCTTTTTTGGATTTCCTTCCAATTTAGGTCACCACAGAGCATTGGGTAAAGTTCCTTGTGATACAGAGTAGGTTCTCTTTAATTATCTATTTTAAACATAGTATCAGTAGTGTATATATGTCAATCCCAATCTCCCAATTTATCCCACCCCACCTTTCCCACTTGGTATCCATACATTTGTTCTCTACATCTATGTCTCTATTTCTGCTTTGTAAATAAGATCATCTATACCAATTTTTTCAGGTTCCACATATATGCATTAATAAATGATATTTGCTTTCCTCTTTCTTACTTCACTCTGTATGACACTCTCTAGGTCCATCCATGCCACTACAAATGGCCTAATTTCATCCCTTTTATGGCTGAGCAATATTCCATTGTATATATGTACCATTCCTCTGTTGATGGATATTTAGGTAGCTTCCATGTCCTGGCTAATGTAAATAGTGTTGCAAGGAATACTGGGGTGCATGTGTCTTTTTGAATTATGGTTTTCTCTGGGTATATGCCTGGTAGTGGGATTTCTGGGTCAAAGGGTAGTTCTATTTTTAGTTTTTTAAGGAATCTCCATAATGTTCTCCATAGTGTCTGTATCAATTTACATTCCCACCAACAATGTATGAGTGTTCCCTTTTCTCCACACCCTCTCCAGCATTTATTGTTTGTAGATTTTTTGATGATGGCCATTTGGACAGGTGTGAGGTGATACTTCATTGTAGTTTTGATTTGCATTTCTCTAATAATTAGTGATGTTGAGCATCTTTTCATATGTTTTTTGGCCATCTGTATATCTTCTTTGTGGAAATGTCTATTTAGGTCTTCTGCCCATTTTTGGATTTTTTTTTTTTTTTTTTTTGGATATTGAGCTCTATGGGCTGCTTATATATTTTGGAGTTAAAACTTTTGTCAGTTGCTTCGTTTGCAAATACTTTCTCCCATTCTGAGGGTTGTCTTTTCATCTTATTTATGGCTTCTTTTGCTGTGCAAAAGCTTTTACGTTTAATTAGGTCCCATTTGTTTATTTTTGTTTTTATTCTCATTATTCTAGGAGGTGGGTCAAAAAAGACCTTGCCACGATTTATGTCAAAGAGTGTTCTGCCTATGTTCTCCTCAAAGTTTTAATTTTATTTTTTAATGATTAATTTCCATTAAAGTTACCAATAAATTGTCATGTGATTTTGAGCCCCACCCTCACATCCTGCAAAATACTAAACTTGAAAGCCCCCCATTAAACTCTTTCAATACCACAGTTGACATATTCTGTTGAAAAGTTTAGCACATTCACTAAAATATATCTATTCTGGGGGGCTTTCAGGAAAATGTACAGTAAGGTTGTTTTCCCACTCCAGGCAGCAGAAAATTAAACATTGTCTTTAGATTGTATCCACTCTGTCTGGTTATTTATGTATCTGGAAAGGAACACTTAATCTTTAGACTTTATAAAAACATAAAATATTTAGTGAGAAAGAAAAAATCTGTATTTTGGAATGAGAGCTATATAGCCTCATGAAAGACTAGTTCAAAGAATCTGCAATGAAGATTTTATATTAATTACCATTAACTCTTCAATTTAGAATCGTTAGACCATTTAGGCAAATATAACTAAGAACAAATGTTTCAGCTGGTCTTCTTTCATCATTGAAGAACTGTATTTAATTCCTTTTTGCTATTGTGTGGCCCAGGCTGTTTTGCTTTAGCAAGATTTTTTCTTTGAAGCAGGGTACTTAACTGTTTGCCCAACTTCCCATTGTCACCAAAAATAAGTACCAAGGTATGAGGCAATTAAGATAAGCATTAACATTCACTATATTTCCAGTCTGTAAACCTGAAGTTCAACTGAAACATAGTATACAGATAGCTACCTCAGCAATCCTCTGCTATGCAACAAAAACACTGATTACATGTACAATGTCATAGTCCAGGATAATATTTCTTGCCCAGGAAAATCTTGTTGCCTCTCCTGACTCCTACCCTCTCCATCCTTCCTATAATTTAAAAAATCATGTTTTCTTCTAAGTGTCTTGAAAAATATCTATAATTTTCAGCCACCCAGCAATTCCATTTTTATCTACCGAATGGCTGTGGAAACCTCTTATTTTCATTGGTGTATGACTCTCCTTCCAAAGAGCATCTACAAAGCCCTTGTCTTTTCTTTCTCTTTTCCACTTTCTTGTAAAAAATGTTGTCTTTTATCAAGGCAGTAAATTTCCACACATCTAATATCAGAGATCTAGGAAACTTGTTATGAAAAATACAATTGTGGTTTACCTCCTTATATGTCATGCCTGTTCCCCAGAGGCAGCAAATTTCATATCATCTTTTGTTCTATCATTTTATCCATATTTAATTTTTTTTTAATCTTAGATACTGTTTACCTCATTTCTTGATTTTTAAAAATTTTAGATATTATCTATTAAATTCTGTTGATAGATATTTGGGATTTATTTCTCTTATTCTCAGATACCCAGTATACCCCTCATCCTCTCAATATAACTGTAACAAAATTTGGGGTATACTGTTTGCTATTTCCATTAGTATTACTCTTTAATTAATGACTATTACCCACAGCTGAGTTATGTGATATATTAGGATTATATTTTTTCTCTTACACAGTTTTCCTCAAATTAATAGTATTAGTTATTTTTACTTTTTTTTAATTTTTAACTTTTTTATTGAAGTATAGTTGATTTACAATGTTGTGTTAATCTCTGCTGTACAGCAAAGCGACTCCATTATATACATATATAAATTCTTTTCTTATTTTCCATTATGCAGGGGTCCCCAACCCCCAGGCCATGGACCAGTAGTGGTCCACAGCCTGTTAGGAGCCAGACCACACAGCAGAAGGTGAGCAGCAGGCAAGCAAGCAAAGCTTCATCTGCTGCTCCCCATTGCTCCCCATCGCTCGCATTACTTCCTGAACCATCCCCCCACCCCAGTCTGTGGGAAAATTGTCTTCCATGAAACCTGTCCCTGGTGTCAAAAAGGATGGGGACTGCTGCATTATGGTTTATCACAGATTATTGAATATAGTTCCCTTGGTATTCATTAGGACCTTTTTGTTTATCCATTCTAAATGTACTAGTTTGCATCTACCAACACCAAACTCCCAGTCCATCCCTCTTCCTCCCCCCTCACCCTCCTTGGCAACCATAAGTCTGTTCTCTATGTCTATGAGTCTGTTTCTGTTTTGTAGATAGGTTCATCTGTGTCATGTTTTAGATTCCACATATAAGTGATATCATATGACATTTGTCTTTCTCTTTCTGACTTACTTAACTTAGAATGAAAATCTCTAGTTGTAACCATGTTGCTGCAAATGACATTATTTTGTTCTTTTTTATGGCTGAGTAATATTCCATTGTATATATGTGCCATATCTTCTTTACTCATTCATCTGTTGATGGACATTTAGGTTGTTTCCCTGTCTTGGCTATTGTGAACAGTGCAGCTCTGAATATAGGGGTGCATGTATCTTTTTGAATTATAGTTTTGTCTGAGTATATGCCCAGTAGTGGGATTGCTGGGTCACATGGTAGTTCTATTTTTAGTTTTCTAAGGAACCTCCATACTGTTCTCCATAGTGGCTGTATCAATTTACATTCCTACCAACAGTGTAAGAGGGTTCCCTTTTCTCCACTTCTCCAGCATTTATTGCTTGTAGATTTTTTGATGATGGCCATTATGACCGGTGTGAGGTGATATCTCATTGTAGTTTTGATTTGCATTTCTCTAATAATTAGTGATGTTGAGCATCTTTTCATGTGTTTGTTGGCCATCTATATGTCTTCTTGGGAGCAATGTCTATTTAGGTCTTCTGCCCATTTCTAGATTGGGTAGTTTGTTTTTTTGTTGTTAAGTTATATGAGCTGTTTTTATATTTGGGGGATTAAGCCCTTGTCTGTCGCAGCATTTGCAAATATTTTCTCCCATTCTGTAGGTTGTCTTTTCATTTTTTTTTTTATGGTTTCCTTTGCTGTGCAAAAGCTTGTAAGTTTGATTAGGTTCTATTTGTTTATTTTTGGTTTTATTTCTATTTCCTTGGGAGACTGACCTAAGAAAACATTGGTACTGGTATGATTTATGTCAGAGAATATTTTGCCTATGCTCTCTTAATATTAGTTATTTTTAACTGATGATGATTTCTTGGTACCTTTCCCTAATTTATCTCTAAACTCTCCTTCAGAAATAACTATCTCCTTTAAAACAATCAAAAACATCAAAATTTATATTCCTTTTTCTTTTTTTCCTTGGAGAAAGTTTTACTGGAAACTTCCATCCTCTTGCTCCAATGTGAATCATTTCTTGCTTCAGGACTTTTATTCTGGGAGTTTCATTTGTGCCAGTCTCTTTCTCTCAAATTAACAGTTCTCTACAAATGTTTCACATTCCTTGACACTCAGCTCCTATTTAGGAATAAGGCATAAATAATCCCATGAATTGGGGTGCATTAATTGGTGATCATTATCCTCTAATGATCAGGCCTGGGCCCATCAGCCTAGTTGGGAATGTGTAGATCTTTCCTCCTACGTTTCTAGGTCTTCCTCAGAGACAAATTTTCCAGTCTCAAATGACTCCCCCCAGTCTGGAAGCAAGTTCAAGAAGG
This sequence comes from Orcinus orca, assembly GCF_937001465.1. Classification (NCBI taxonomy): domain Eukaryota; kingdom Metazoa; phylum Chordata; class Mammalia; order Artiodactyla; family Delphinidae; genus Orcinus; species Orcinus orca. Next base: position 40,725,285 of record NC_064576.1, on the reverse strand, counting down.
AGGCCAGGAGTCCCCTGTTAACTATGTAGACTCTCACTTAATCTTGTTATTCTTTTGTAGAGGCCTGTTTCTACATCTCCAGAGAGGAAATTTACAGAATACTCACCAGTGTCTCCTGGCTTTGCAGGATGAATAACAGAATCTTTGATAATTTCTTATGAGACAGCCTTTAAAAAAATCTTCTGATCTGTAACTACAACAGCCCCCGCTTTATTATAACCTACTCCTATTCCCAAGCTCTTGCATGCATAATCTATAGCTTGGCTATCTTTGTGGAAGCTTAGGTGTTAGCTTTCTCAGCTCTGATAAGTTTCATCCACATTCCAAGTGCAAAACTTTTGTTGACATATATATTCTGTCATCTTTAAAACTCTTTTCTTGGTGCTTATGTGCTCTGACTTTTTAAAATCTTTAATTGTTATATTGACAGGGTTTCCAGTTAACGTGGAAACAAAAGCATGTGTTCAACCCACCTGTTTAACTGACTCTCTGATGATTCTTTTTTTTGTTGTTCTCTGATGATTCTTAAATCAATTTCTCATTAGTGAAAATTTCCACCTAATTGTTGTTCTCAGTACACTGCAGTGCTCTTCATTTCTTTCTTATTATAAAGGTATGGAGTTTTCATCTCCTAGGAGGTGGGTAGCACCTCTATGCAGTTTCACTATCTTTAGCACCAAACACCTAGTCAACTGTAAAGTAATCTGGGATTAGCAGTGTTTTACCTGCAACCACCAAAACAGGAAATTTAAGTAAAGCAGAAATTATCCTTTTATGTGCACTAACAGAAAACAATTATTTCTCTCAGTCTATAATGACTTAAACTTGAGTTTAAATATGTAGAACCCATAGACTTTTTTCTTATGGAACTTCTGCTTTCCTAAAACATGCTCTGTTGAATCTCTATTGGAACATATTTTCTTTCAATATGCCCAATTTCCAACTTTCTTTTTCCCTTTGAGAATCTTAGTGTTGCTGCTTTTTAGGAATAATAAGAAATTCATAGAATTATAATGAACCACATAAATGTGTTAACCTAAAACATGGCATCAGAATCACTCCTAAAAAAGTAATGATTATTGCTCAGTATATTATATCACTGAAACTATATGAGGAAAGTACAAATTTCAAGCTCAGTGTTGTGAAGAAAACTAAAACCAAACAAACAAAAATAAAAACTAAGCTGTATAAGTCAAACAGAGGAATTTCCTTTGCTTTGAGCAACTAAGGGATTGGAGTTATAGGAAATGGGGAGAGCTTGGGAAAGGAGCCAGAAACGTTTTGGTTATTTTGTATTAATTTGAGAATAACAAGGTCATAAACTCTAGCACTGAATTCTTGGGAAGGGAAAGGAAAATGGGATCAGGGAAAAGTACAAACAGGTCTTTAATTTTATCATTAGTGTTTTATTTCTTAAAAATAAATCTGAACTAACTTTGTTAAAATGGTAGATATTAGACTATGGTACATATTAGACTATGTAGTCACATAACTATTCATGATGTTTCTTTCTATACCTATATATATGCTTGAAATATTTCATAATTTAAGAAAAGGCAACAACAAAAGAATATGGCCTAGTGCCTCTGAATTGGAAAACCATATCCATATTACAACTTAGAGAATGAGACCTATGGTTAGAAGTTTTTGAATATCAGGCTGATCAGAATTTTCCCAGATCATGGGCCTTAGGTTAGGACTCATCCTAACATTTGTCCAAAGTTGGCCTTCTATCTGAGAGGTAAGTAAGGAGAGAAAGAAACTACGAAAACAGAAAAGAATTCTAGTGGAATTATCATCCACTAGGAAAAAAAAGAAAAAAGAAAAAAGCAGAATTATCAATATATCAGCAGATATTAGAGAAAGGTCAAAAAATGTAATTTTTTTTTTTTTCTCATTGTACCATACTATCCTAGCTAGGCAGATTCCCAGAGTCTGCTATACTTCCCTCATCCCCTCCTTGTGCCTCTATTTTTTAAATTTTGTTTAAACTATAGAGTTGATATAGAGTTGATAACATTATCATTTAATACTATTACTGATTTTCCTGAACTTAATTAAAGATTGGAGGAACTTTTAATTTTTTTTTTTTAACATGGAATCTTTTTTGTCATTTCCCAGTGTTAGTATCTCAGGGAATCCACCTTGAAAATGATGGATTAAACCATTCTCTAAGGTGCATTCAAGGGCTAATATTAGATGATACCGTCATTTCCTTGAAATACTGCTCTTTCCCATGCTGGTGGTGGATGTTCTGTGCAGCTTATTAAAGAGCAGATGCTTAGGTATCCTGCTGTCATCCAGGGAGTAGGTTTATTCTGTAGCAAGTGACACTTCCAGATGGTGAACTGGATGCAGTCTAGCAAGCTGTTGATGAAATGGCTCAGAAAGTGGTGTAAGGCATTTGTGGGCTATGCAAATTTCATTCAAAATTAGATACTAACACAGTGTTTTACACATTCAGTTGTTTTGGAGCTTAATGCCAGGGTTCAGCTTTACCCATTAAGCTCATAAATGTCATGCTTCATCATCAAACCCTATAAGTTTCCTCCATTAGAGTGTTATTAGCTTTTGTAAAGTGTTGTCAGTTCTGTCTTACAAACAAACAATGGCCACATGTAGTATAGTAATAGTTATATGACCTTCTCTTTTAGCTCATTCACATATAGCATTTTATCTACTCTGCAAAGCAAGTTAGACTTTTTATTTCTATTTTTTGTGTATTTTTAAATAAAAGGAATTACTACATATTAACATTTCTTTCCAACTGATTTTTCATTTTAAAATTATCATTCCAAGAATGATAGTGTATCAAATGCACATTGAATTATATAATTTATGTGTGTTAAGGTGTTCACTAGAATAACAGAGGATAGGAAGTATAAAAACTCCTAAACTGAAGAGAAGATTAAATAAGTGAGATTACTATGCCATGCATGAAAGCACATAAAGAATTTATTTTAGAATCTATTTGAGATATTTTAAAATAAATACTGTGGCATTCGCACAGTTCTCTCCTTTCTCCCTACTTGCTTCATAAGAATCATATCCTATAGTTGTCTCCCAGCAATCACTTCCCTAAATGATTTATATCAAGTTATACCCCAGCATTCACTGATTATATTGTTCTAGTTTTCATAAATCCAGCAGGATTCAGATAAAATAAGGTAACTAATTTGATCTGAGAATTTGGCTTAAGAATTTACCTTTATAAATATTATGATCCAGGTATATATTTTCATCCACATGCAAAATGACTTGTTTCCAGATAAATAAATCATGAAAAAATAAGCTCTGCTTCTACACAAAAGAAAATTTGTTCAAAACTTACTAGAACATCTGTATTGGTTAAGTATTACTATATAACAGATCACTCCAAGTATAGCAGCTTAATGCAAGGAATATTTTATTATCTCAGAGTTGGTCAGGATTCTGGTCATGATCTATCTTGATCTCCTGGCTTAGAGTCTCAATAGGATGAAATCAAACTGTTGGCAGGGGCTGCAATCCCACCTTAAGGCTCATGTGTTTTTTGTCCGAGCTTGGTTTGTCTCCACAGAACTGCAGTTGGCTTCCTCCAGGGTTAATGATCCAAGAGAGAGCAAGAGAGAGTACCCAATAGAAAAGCCAGATATTTTTTAACCTAACCTTGGAAGTGACATCCCAACACTTCTCATATTCTATTCCTCAGAAGAGAGTCCACTGGTCCTGCCCACACTCAAGAAGAATGTGTTACACAAGAGCACGGACATCAAAACTACATGGTCCTTGTGGGCAGCCTTAGAGAATGACTACTGTAATATGTTTAATATCTTAAATTATCAAAGTAAATATTATTTTGAGTGATTTTAAGTGTTTTAATACGTAAAATCAGTAGGATGTAATTGAGGCATTCAGGTCTTAAGAACATGAAATCAACACCCAAGAAAGTTTAAAAAAAACAAAATTTCTTGAGGTAATTTTCCATTCCTTATATAAATTGATCTAACTATCATGTTAATAGATAATTGGCCTCACATAAGTAAGTTTACACTTGGAAGATTAGATTGTTCCATCTGTGAGATTTACCTGACTCCAGAGGAAAACGGTTATGCATATAGACGTTATATATGAACATATATCTTTATGGTAAGTCAGAAAAATTCCATTTGATAAAGTACCTTTGTAATTATCCATTACTTTTAATGTTCTGAAGCAAAACAAATAAAATAAATTTAATTATTATAAAACTGTAAGAAGTTAAAGCCTTTATAAACAGGAATATTATAATATTTCATTATAAAATATATTTTTCCTAACAATTTAAAGATTCAAATCAGCATTAACTTATTACACTTCATAATTTTATTTACAATAGAAGAAAACAGTTGTGTTCCTCTGAACAAGAAACAATGATAAGAGATGATAGGAATGAGACAATGAAACAATTTAACCTTCCTCTGATACATAAAATATCAACAACCAGCTGACTACCAGAAAGATGCTTGTCTTTCATTCCTTTCCATCATATTTTCCTTATCAGGTTTAAGATTTCAGCCTAAACTGTAAGTTACACTTTATACCATTCAAAGGGACTAATGTGAAGCTATTCACAAGCAAGAGAAACTTCAGGTAATTTATTATTATATTTTCAGTTTATAAAATCTATGCTATGAAAGAATTCAACTTACAGAATTTAATTTATAAGAAATGTGTAGAAAATATTAGTTGCTTCACAAAGTCATTTTCCAAAATCAATACAGCCTCTCACATTACAGATTGACACTCACCCTTTTTCAAATAATCCTAATTACCATCTCATATCTAAACATTGAAAAAGTAACCTGTTTTAGATCAATATTTCATCATAGCTACTTTTAATGATAACTATCCATATTGCACAGCTTTTGTTTGTTAAGCTGACAGAAAATTAGCTCTGCTTTTTCTTGCTTATGATTTGCACTTGCATGTGAACCAGATGGCAGTAAGAATCAGTTAAAAGAATAATAACCTTAAGCTAGAGAAATTGAGATTATTTGAAACAACATACCATTTCAAAGATATAAAAACACTGATGGTTAAATCCCTTCCCTTTTGCTCTTAGCATGAGCTGTCTAATGCATTTATTTCCATCTACCTTTATCGGAGAATCTGTCCATTAAATTAAACCACGGAAATGCAGGGCAGATGAGTCTTCGTTCAGGGAACTAATAAGCTCACTAAGTCATGAAGAGTACATCAGATGAGCTGTAGTTTTTCACCTTTCTTACACACCTGGGAGGCATTATACAATTTTCCCTCTGAAGGGAACTTTTTTCCTTGTCTAGAGGAAATACTTTTCTTACATAGGCTCTAAATAATGAGCCACTTTAGGTAACTGTGTAGAGGGACTTGTGTAGCAAAAGTACATCACAGGATGTGAGCTGTTAGAAACCCAAGCTTATTACTTTTATGTACCAAATGATGCCACAACTCAAAAATTCCTAAAGCTCTATCTGTTTGGCATGCAATGAGGTAAGTGACAAATAAAGATGTTCTAACATTAGCCTTGCTGTCTCCTTGTCAAGGCCTGTATGAAACAGAAACCTGGCTTTCATAAAAAAATTCTTGTGAGATACTTGCCTGAGCATAGATCCTTGGGGAGATTATAAATATGCCCTTATTGCATGAGAGGTTAGTTTTAATAGATGTTAGATATAGTTAATAAGAAATTTACTCTGAAAATGGATAAAAAGAACATAAGTTGAACTGGTAAATGAGAGGAAGAAGAGATGAAAATTTGACAGCACAAGTTACTTCAAATTACATAGTAATACAATAAATAGAGATATTCAAATATGTATAACTTTATATATCTGCATATATCAAATACTAATACAATAAAAATGGAAGAAATATGTGGAAATAATTTTAATATTTATTATTTTCAAATTGTTCAAATGTACATTTTGATAAATTAGCTATCTATTTCAAATAAGAAATGACTCATAATTCTGAGATTCTGAGGAAATGTGTGTGTGTATTTAAAAAAAGTAAACATTTTCAGGTAAGAACTAAGAAATTGGAATTGCTAAAATGCCTTTTGCTAATGTAATCTGATTTTTGTGACGCTTTTTGAATTAACAGCTTCACATAATTACGTGAAGTAATTCTAACATTTTTCAATAATAAAGCTAGTTGAAATAACTAAAGGGATGGAAAAAGCAATGTATGAATATTTTATTAGCTACCGTTGATGTTTTTTTGCATGAATGGTAGGGTAAATTCTGATAGGATTGAAGAAAGAAGACCAGTAGAAAATCAAACACATTCAACTTCAGTCTGTATATTTCCAGCTTCAGATAACATTTCTTATACGATAATTGACTTCTATTTATTATTTTAAATAATATTTATTTAAAATAAAGCACCTATAAAAAGATATTGATGAATACCATCCTGAATTGAGAGAAAAAGGGTTGAATTGAGTCAACATACATCTGACAGAATTAAAGATCTGGATTTTTTCAAAAGTAACTAGTTTATATTTTCAAAACCAAATTTCAAAATTCTGTAAATGAAAATAGATTTAAAGATGAAAAATTTTTAAATTAGAATTTCATTAAAAGATTTAAAATTTGAAACAAATTGAATTCAGTGGTCCTTAGCACTTTAGTGCAAAGTAAGTAAAAATAAAAATCTTTGTTGTTCATGTTTCAATATTTTAAGATATACATCTTAAATAATGGAATTTTTTAAAGTGTCATTATACCTACCAGTTTATAAAGTAAAATTTAACTATATTAATAGTTGTCCCAGTCTCACATAATAATTCATTTGCCTCCAGGGCAATTATAAAGCACTTTTTAAAATCTTGATCAATATAACATATAGGTGCAACACTCATGGGAAAAATGGCACCAAAATGGGGAAGAAAGAGCTAACTGAATGTCTTCCCTGGGCTCTCAGTAAATCACCACCTATAGAGAAATTGACTTAGTATGGAAGCTTAATCACTGGCTGCTGAGGAGTGAGTGATATATTTACTTAGTCATCAATTACACTTACAGAGAACAAAGAACATTTGGAGTATGTTTTAGTGAATATATCACTTGTCAGTGTGCTCCAGACAATAAAAAACTGTTGGTGACTTTATGAACTTAAACCAGAACCAAGAATACATCTAACCAACTGCTTTAATGGAGTTTAATTCCTCTATTTCAATGGAGATACTTTGAATTTCTTAACATTCACTGTCTCACATAAGAGAAGTTGTTTTCACTTAAAAGAAAAGTGAGGTAGTTATATGGCCATAGTTATACCCTTAATGCTTAAGGACTCACAGATGTAACCAATAAGTGAGATGGAGGAATTGTCAATTTGTATTCATGGAAATTCCAAAATCATTCAGAACAGAATTTAGCAGTTGTAGGCAAGTCCCTTTGAAGTTCAAAATTTCTACATAACCGATTTTTGTCCTATTAAAAATCATGGCAAAGTATTTTCAATATAGCCTCTTAACATATGGAAAAGGTAAATAATAAACTTTGTGCAAAAACTTAAACTGCTGGTTTATATTAGGTGCAGTATAGGCTTAGATACTGATATTACTTTAAAAATTAAATTTTAAAACTCAAAACTCAGTGCTTTAAATAAATAAAACCTATTTTGTTCTCTCTCATCACTGTTTGGAGATGAATGACAGAGTCAGATGACTCTGCTCCAGAAAATAAAAAAGGTCCCAGGTACATTTCACAATTTTGATTTGTCATTGCCAAGGTATCATCCTCATCTGCACTGCTGATTGTAAGTCAATGCTTTTCTATGCTGTAAGCTGTGGAGAGAGGAAAGGTAATTCAAATAAATTTAACAAGTGAGTTGGATGTTCATTCATTTTCACATTCCACGGAAGAAAAAAAATAGTTAAAACTAACTGCAAAGGAGTTTGGAAAATGTCTTGGCAGTCATGTGCCCAGAAAAAATCTACTGTAATGGAAGGATGGATTTGTAACCACAGCAAATAAATGAACCCAAATACATGTGTCCTCCCTTATTCCTGTAAGCAAAGTCATCCCACAACTTGTTGCATCTTGTTCAGTTTAGGATCTTGGGGAAGCACAGTCTTCTCAATCAAGCCCAAATATGACTCTTCGTAATCTGGTAATTTATAAACGAATAGATAATTTTTTTATGTTTAACTTATCCAGTGACTTTTTAATATCAATGACTATATGCATACATATATATCTTTTTTTACCTATGGTAAAATACACAAACATAAAATTTACCATCTTAAACATTTTTAAGCATATACTTCAATAGTATTAAATACATTCAAAATGTTTTGTAATCATAGCCATCATTCACCTCCATAATTCTTTTCATATTGTAAAACATTCATATTGCAAAACTGAAACTATTAAATAGTAACTCTCCTTTGCTCCCTCACTCATTGTTAATAGATAATTTATATGACCACCTCTTACTCAGAATACAACAAAACAAATACCATGGCCAAATAACTGGCTATGGTAGGACAGGCATTTGATTTGTTTTTCTTGGTAATAAAATTTTCTCAAAAAACATGTTTTTATTTTATTTTGTTCCAGTCAGCTTTTTGTTAAAATAACTATGCCCAAAGATTTCCTCTATACATATATTTCAAGACTGCCAATTCTTCTATTTACTGGTTCTGGACTAGGCCAATCCACTCTCCAATGATGTAAATGTAGCTAAATTGAAAATAACCTGGAACAATACAGTTGGATAATAAGGCAACATCTTCAATCTGAGCTTTATTGTGGACTGGCTTCCTATTATGCCTAAAAAGTTTAATTTGGAGGCCATGGAGTTAGGTTACAAGTAGCAATCTCATGTGCTATTTAGGATAAATAAATGCTTTTAGGGTCCAGATTATTGGTTTCTCAGTCAATCGGATTGCTGACTGCAGGCAGACTGCCTCTTTTAGCAGTGCTATATTTTCTTCTGTATAGGATTGCAAAAACTGTCATTTCTTGCCTGATTTCAGCTCTCTTTACTAGTAATTTTGCTAAAACAACAAAGAACAGCCAAACACATCATTCATTTGAATTTTTCTAACAAGTTCCAGTAAAGCTACAGACTTGGTAACATATTGTCTGCTATTGAAATTATCACAGGTGATAGCTTTACAAGTATTCTGCCATGTCCTAACATGAGTCATCATCTTTCCAGCCAGGACACTCATGACATCCCTTTTCACCTTCTTATAACAATGTCACTGCAACATGACTTGGGTTTTTGTTTAATAGCACCTCACATCATTTTCTGTACTAACGAAAGACTCAGTTGATTACAAATGGTGCACAGAATACATAAGTTTAAACAGGATTTATTTGTCTCACACATGCATTGGGAGTGGTTCAAACTTGAAGGCATCATGCCTTTGTTAAGTCCTTCCTCTGACGGAACCCTGGTTCTTTCCATTTTGTTGCCCTTTCTTCCCCTACAGTATTGATTTCATCTGCACAACCAAAAGATGTCATTTTTGGAATTCCCTGGCCATCCAGTGGTTAGGACTCCATGCTCTCACTGCTGAGGGCCCAGGTTCAATCCCTGGTCAGGGAACTAAAATCCCACAAGCCATGTGGTATGGCCAAAAAAAAAAAAAAAAGTCATTTTTAAGCCATGTCTCAGCCTATAGAAAGAGGAACATTGAATTGAGGGCAAGCAACTTCCTTTTGTGCAAGACATTCAAATATGACACAGATTATGTCTCCTATTCATAGTCCAATAGAGAATGTAGTCGCTTGGCAGCACTTAGCTGCAGAGAACCCTCCAGACAAATTCTTCAGTGAGGGACTTGTTGAGTTGGCTTCTTAGAGTGTTGTCAGCAGATGTATTTCAGCTGTCAAGCCTTTTAGGCATTGCCAAGTTGCAAAGAGTCATTTTGTCTAAGGACAAGCCCCATCCAGGGCAACCTATATTCAAGGACCAATTCATGTGGGGATGTGGAGTCTATCTCCCTTACCAAAATCAAGGACAATGCCAAAGTGTCCTTGGACAAAGCCTAGTCAATTTTCAAAGACACCCATGGGCTCAACCAAATTTATGCATAACCTATCTCTTACTACTCTTATTTCCTTCTCTGCTTCCACAGGTATTGATCCCAAGTACCTTCCTGAACAAACATCCTGCACACTAAACTCCATCTCAGTCAGCTTCCTGAGGAACCGAAGAATTAACAGTGATAAAGTATTCCATTTAATTAAGACATGTATAAATGTATTTTTCTATAATTAGCTATATCAAGGCAAATATAATAGATGTCCCTATACATGCCTTCCTCCTGATTCAAACCTGCCATCAACTTCGGCATTTTTTTCCAATTAAGTAAGTTATCCTCCATCCTTGTCCTTGTGACTATAATATCAAATGCATAATGCAAATGAGAAAAATATGTGGCTTAAATAATTTCAGTGTACATTCCCATGCCTCCTTGACAATATACATATTATACCTGTATCTGAAAGATACTATCAGATAGGAGTAACCAGACTGCTTCTCATCACTTCATTACAAATTCACATCTATTTAATAGGCAATGTTAATACTCTAAATCTCTCTGCTTCTATTTGTAAGTACAAGCTTTTGTTTAAATGGGTCATGTCAAAGCCAATACATCATATATCACTAGTGACTAAATAATGAAGGATTTGGTCAGCCTAATAAACAATGCTTGTTAAAGAAAGAAATGCATGAAAAGGAAGGAACATGAGGTCTATGAGGCTTTCACAAGACCAGGAGGATTCAGCTTGCTAATTTCCCCTCTTAAGGACCAATGAGGTGGGGAAAACAATAGGAAAGCTGCCAGTGGGCACAGGAGTGACTTTTCATCTGAACCAGGGGAGAAATATTCCCAGAGCAGGGGAATAAACAAAGGTGATAAACTCCTGCCAGTCAAAAGATAAGACTTCACTCTGAATACCTATGCCATTTCTATCCTGCCATTACTTTTTTTTTTTGAGTCAAATGAAGGACAAAATTTTAATACATTCTACATTACATAAATTACCATAGTGTATTTTGCTGTTTTGAAATTTTCAGCATTTCTTCTATAATTTGGTTGGACAGCTATTATACTTGCTTTTTGTTTACAACATTTAACCTGAAAGGAAGAGAGGTATTGAGCCAAACAAACAAAATACTAAAATAACACAGAGACTTAATTAGAGGTATAATGTGTTGCAAGTCAGTAGACCAAAATGCCAGTAAATCTGGAACTGCCTTGTGAATTTCTTGATTGACAGAGGTAGCAAGAGAAGAGCAAGTCATAAGTAAACTGAGGACAACTAAAACCAATTATTGGTATTATTTAAAGGTCATTTATATTAAATTTTTCTCTAATGTATTAGATGTAATAAAAATGTTTTAAAAATAAATTCACAATTGAGAAATGTGAAATGTACCAAATTTACATTAAAATAGCCTTGGATAAATAATATTTGGCAGAACAAATGCAATCCATCTGGTGACATTACTTGAGTGCTTAGAATGTATAACAAATGCTTTGGGTTAGGGACTGAGTACAAATAAACATAATACATATTTCAAACAGTTTACAATCTTTAGCTGAATTTGCAGGAAATGAATGAGAGCTGATACAGATCCACACAATTGAGTGGTTTTCCCCCAAGAGCATTTAGCAACCTGAATGAAAAAGTAGTGGTGAAGGATGGTTAGACTGATTGAGGATTGAACTTTGCTAGACCATGTAGCAGAAAGAGTGAGGGACAAGGAAGCTGAGATTGTTTGTAAGATGGTGGTTTTAGTGAGTTCTAGGAGTATGATGATTGAGACATAGTATGTGAAAAAGGGAAAGAAAGACACAGTGGACAGTGAAGACCATATACAGTGTTGGGAAGGATGAAGCAGAGATTAGTTTGGAAATGCATGAAGCTAGCACTTATGTTTCTGATGTTGAACAAGTAAGACAGGTATGTGAGGCATAGTAGTATTAACTGATTTTACCTTCATTGAGTATAACAGAGAAAGAAGTATGAGAAGGGTGACTATTATACATCACAGTATGTAAATCTTAATTTTTAAAAGATGATTTAAAACATATAGTAATAAAAAACTGTCTTCAATCCATCCAAAAATCCTAATTATATTCTATATTTTAACTAATTAGATAACTTATATTTTCAATTTGTTATAATCCTCTAGGTGTGAAGTCTCTATTATTGTGAAATAATGAGTCTAAAAGTGTTAAAAATAATTATAAAATTATGAAATTAGATCCCCAAAATATACTAATGCTCATACATTCAAATTAGCTCTGCTTTTCAAAGTAGCCTTGAGTCTAATTTCAAAATTGTGCATGGTTGAATGATTTTGGATTTCCTTTATTGATGATGTTTCTAAATCCCAAACAATTCAATATAGGAACAAGCTTTAAAAAGAAAAAAAAATCAAAATAAGACATAAATTAAATAATTATTATAATATTCTATAGATTTGGCAGCCAGAAATTTCAGCTTTCTGAACCTCTGAAAATAATCCAAAATATATTCTAGCATTTTATATTCTTGCATGACAGTATTGTAAGTACTCTGAAACAAGGTAAGGAGTTCCCTAGGGTTTCTTTCTTGCCTCATATATCCAAGACTTGGAGATAAAGAAGCCAGCAATGCAGAATGCCAATGGGTGCAGCAAAAAAAAGCCCCAATGAAAGCCTGCTTTTTCTAGGCAGAAGAACAAGAAAAGTGCAGCATGGCAAGACAAACACTTTTAGATAGTAACTATTCTACTCCAGCCAAACAACATTAAAAAAAAAAAAGTGACCCTCCCCAACCACCCATAAGAGCAAAAGCTTACTGAGGAGGCTAGACTTTCAGTCTTGCCAGGAATTAATGGGGCACCTTAACCTTCCTGCCAGAGTGGTGTCAGAGAAGGGTAAGTCAAGAGCTAGATCTTTCATCCTTTCCAGTGTATAACATTCACTGCCAACTGGCAGTATTGACATCCCACTCCATTTCTGTGTTGGGAAGAACCAAATGGGAATTTTAGAGCTGAAAAATACAATATGTAAGGTAAAAAATGCAATGGATGGACTCAATGGCAGAATGGAGGGTATAGAGGACAAGTCAGTGAATTTGAAGATAGAACAATAGAAGTTATTCAAGACAAAAAACAGAGAGAAAATAAAGTGAGGGAAGAAATGAAAAGAACCTCAGGGACCTGTGTGACTTTAATGTAATATTCATGTCTCATCATAGTCCCAGATGGCAAGGAGAAAGAAGCTAAAATGAAACTTTCAGGGCTGAAAACAAACTTCAAGAAATAATGGCTGAAAACTGTGCAAATTTGACAAAAAAACTAGACCTACAATTTCAAGAAGCTAAGTTAACATACTCACACACACACACACACACCAAGACACATTATGAGCAAACTCTGAAAATGAAGGATGAATAAAAAACTTTTGAAAACAGTGAGAGTGAAATAGCACCTTACCTATAGAAGACAAACAATTAGAATGACAGCAGATTTTCTCATCGGAAGTCATGTAGGTGTGGGGGGGACTACATTTTTATCTGCAAAATAAAAAGGAAAAACTAAATAATCCTAAGTCCCTATCAGTTCTAAAGGTGTACTATTTTCAAAGATAACAAGGATTTCTCAACCAAAAAGTGAGTATCCCCATTTAGAAGTTCAGGGAAATTATTGTATATTTTCCTTCTGTAGAAGCCATGTGGCAAAGTTTGTAGATGTTAGCTTATGGTTTGAATTGTATTCCCCCTATGTTGAAGTCATAGCTGCCAGTGTTTCAGAATAGAAACTTATTTGGAAATAGGTTACATTGCAGACGTAATTAGTTTAGTTAAGATGAGGTAATACTGGACTAGCGTGAGCCAGTGATCCAATATGTCTGGTAAACTTATAAAAGGACAGTAATGTGTAGTTAGAGACCCACAGGGAGAATGCCAAGTGATGAGAGAGACAGAGAGTGGAATTATGTAGCTGCAAATCAAGGAACACCAAAGCTTGTCAACAAACCACCATAAATTAGCAAGAGCCAAGGATGAATTCCATTATAGATTTCAGGAGCATGGCCCTACTGACACACTGATTTTGGATTTCTAGCTCTCAGCACTCTGATAAAATTAAGCCACCCAGCTTTTTTAACTTTATTATGGCAACTATTATATATGGGATACAGATTTTTATACAAGTCTGCTATTTCCAAGATATCAGACCATGGCACTTGACCTCTATGAGCTTCAGTTCCTTCTACTGTAAATTTTGGGTTGTGAAATCTACTTCATAGTTTTATTTTGTGAATTAGAACACATAAACGTGACTCAAATATTTTCTTATCATAGTAGACAATCAATAATTTCATGCCTTATTTATATCACTGGTGCCGAAATTTGAAGTATGAGAGTTTTGTAAACTGTAGATTCTTTAGCCCTATCATAACTTTATAACTTAGAATTTCTGGGAGTGTTTTTTTATAAATATATTTTTAATATGTTCCTCAGGTTATCATCTACTTCAGCCAGCCTAACCACCTTATAGATCTTTTGGGGGGAGCCACCTATTTAAATGAGAATAGGTTCATTGTTAATCGAAAAAATGTTATACATTTGTAATGCGGAATTATTTCTTTCAAATTTGGAGCACTCTCAAAACCTATAACTGGATAAATGTCTATTTAGGTCTTCTGCCATTTTTTGATTGGGTTGTTTGATTTTTTGATATTGAGCTGCAAGAGCTGTTTTTATATTTTGGAGATTAATCCCTTGTCAGTTGCTTCATTTGCAAATATTTTCTCCCATTCTGTGGGTTGTCTTTTCATCTTGTTTATGGTTTCCTTTGCTGTGCAAAAGCTTTTAAGTTTCATTAGGTCCCATTTGTTTATTTTTGTTTTTATTTTCATTACTCTAGGAGGTGGGTCAACAAACACATGAAAAGATGCTCAACATCATTAATTATTAGAGAAATGCAAATCAAAATTACGATGCAGTATCACCTCACACCAGTCAGAATGGCCATCATCAAAAGATCTACAAAAAACAAATGCTGGAGAGGGTGTGGAGAAAAGGGAGCCCTCTTACAATGTTGGTGGGAATGTAAATTTATAAAGCCACTATGGAGAACAGTATGGAGGTTCCTTAAAAAACTAAAAACAGAACTGTCGTACGGTCTCCAATCCCACTCCTGGGCATGTACCTGGAGAAAACAATAATTCAAAAAGATACATGCACTCCAATGTGCATTGCAGCACTCTTTACAGTAGCCAGGACGTGGAAGCAACCTAAATATCCATTAACAAGGAATGGATAAAGAAGATATGGTAAGTATGTACAATGAAATATTACTGTGCCATAAAAAGGAACAAAATTGTGTCATTTGCAGAGACGTGGATGGATTTAGAGACTGTCATACAGAGTGAAGTAAGTCAGAAAGAGAAAAACAAATATCATATATTAATGCATACATGTGGAATCTAGAAAAGTGGTATAAATGATCTTATTGGCAAAGCAGAAATAGAGACACAGACATAAAGAACAAACATATGGATACCAGGGGGATGAGGGGAAGGAGAGTGTGGGATGGATTGGGAGATTGGGGTTGACATATATACACTACTATGCATAAAATAGATAACCAATGACAATGGGCTGTATAGCACATGGAACTCTACTCAATTCTCTGTGGTGACCTAAATGGGAAGGAAATCCAAAAAAGAGGGAATATATTTATACATATAGCTGATTCACTTTGCTGTACAGCAGAAACTAACAAAACATTGTAAAGCAAATATTCTCCAATAAAAAATTTGCAAAAATCAAAATAAAAACAAAACTATAACTGGCTTTGTGAATGTGAATACCTATCTTCCCCTCTGAAAAGTAGTTTATATGCATATTTTGTAATTAGGGTTTTGAAACAAAATTCTAAAGTTTGCATATCAAATAATATTCTAAAATAGTGTTCCAAGGTCTCTGACAGGCTTTCAAGAGATCCACAGTAATTTAACTATTCTAAAAGGCTATGAAATAACTTTTGTCATAAACATTTCACAAATTTGAATTTTAAGCTTTATTGATATTTTCTGAAAAATATGTTATTGTCATAATAACCTTATATTCTTAAAGGTTTTTAATATGCTTTCCAGGCTTCTTTATCTTCTTCTCACTTATTCTGAGTCTTATTTAACATTAATTATAAGGTTGATAAATAATTCCACCTGAGGTGGGGGGACAGATCACTGTGCATGTTGTAAATTATATTTTTTAATTTGTATTTTTGTTGAATTGTGAAAAAGCATATATATATATATATATATATATATATATGTCACAGGCTCAAAAGCCATTCTTGAAAAGATAAAAGTTAGTAATGAAACAGTCATGTAAGTATTACAATCTAGATTTGTCATTAATAAATAGTGAGATGATTACCAGTACTAATGTAGATTGTGAATTTGTGTGTGAGCTGGAGAAAATAAAACTGTGTAACAATTTTACACAAATAAATTAAAATGATTTAAAAATCATAGGATTGGAAAGTGGGTATATTGAACTAGAAATTCATTACCTCAAGTATTCAGCATGTTATCATTTATAAAAAATTGATAAATTTTGATAATTTTTTTTGAAAATTTATGTAATTTTCAAAGCAATTTTCTGTTTGGTAAACCAATCACATTTTTTTCCTAGAGCAAGTGCTCAGTATTGATTTCATTGTAAATTTAAGAAGTTTTTCACTATTCAGCTAACAAAACTATGGGAATATCAAAGTTTTATTTCTCTAGGAAATCATAAACAATCATATTTAAGACATGTGATTTCAGTATTAATTATGAATATTATCCTTGGAGATAACACAGTTTGGGGGAGTAGCAAAATTCCTTTATCAATGGAAATAAATATAATAAAAGATATGGCGTTTTACATTTCATTAGACCACTGAAGTGCAGAAAACAAATCAGTTCTTGGCATATATTTAGTGTATATTAGGTAGACGTGTTTAATGACAATTTACAGTCAATCTTCATTATTCCAAGATTCTGTATTTGTGAATTCATCTGCTTGCTAAAATTTATTTATAACTCCCATATCTATAATTTCAGTGTTTCCATGGTCATTTGCAAACATGCTCAGAGCAGCAAAAAATTTGATTCCCCCAACACCCACATTCCCAGCTGAGATTATACAAGTTGCAGCTCTGCTTTCAATCAGAGGCAGATGGACCAGAGGATGGAGACAGTAGCGGGTGGTGGAGTAAAGGGCAAGAAGCTCCAGTTTTAGTATGAGGATTGAACCCTAACTTTGGCACCTGTTAGTGGGGTAGCCCCAGGCAAGACACTTAACACTTCTGAACCTCACTTTCTCTTTTGCAAAATAAAGAAAATAGAATCTACCAGTATGAGTTGTTTTAAGGATTTAAGATTATAATCTATGTTACTTATGTATGTCTCTATGTACATATTTATCCTGGGGCATTGATTCAGTACTTGCAAATTCAGTTTTTGTCAACTTTATGTAACATAACTGCTGTGCATGATGACAACTGACTGTATATTGTCTCTCACTGCAAAACTTTATTAAGGGAGAAAAAAACATTTACATATGTACTACTCTGTGATCAATTATATAGATTATAAAGGTATATTATCTTAAGCAAGTATCTTTCAATGTAATATGGAAGTTTGAATACATGAGTTTTTACTTGCTCCCCAAAACGACTAAAATAATATTTAAGAAGTAAAAATTGGAAACACAGAAGGAAAAAAAGGAGAGAAGAGACAAGATATGTGAACAAAATTTGGGAAGATTGAATATATTTAATAAAAAGTAATGATTTAGATAAGAGAAAACTGAAGTTATCAGAAGCGAAAGCAAACTCTCTCCTCCTTATTCCTTTTGGTAATAGGCCACCTCTCTTTT
Organism: Orcinus orca; assembly: GCF_937001465.1. Lineage (NCBI taxonomy): Eukaryota > Metazoa > Chordata > Mammalia > Artiodactyla > Delphinidae > Orcinus > Orcinus orca. The sequence continues at coordinate 40,707,388 of NC_064576.1, read as the reverse complement.
AGCTGGACACATGACTGCCAGGTCTGACTACATTTCTTAACGTCTCTTGCATCTGTATGTGTTCGCTGAGGTATAGTGAATGAAAGTAACTTGCATGACTCCGAGAACATATCCTTTGAGAAGAAAAATATTTGTTCTCCAATTATGTTTTCCCCATCCTTCTGTCTACAACTTGGATTCAGTGCTGGTGGTCCAAACTTTATGTGCAGAGGAATGTAGTAAGATAGACAATGACAGCAATAAGATAGAAGAAACCTAAGTCCCTGAACAACCTCTAGGAGCAGAGTTACTAATTATTTTGGACAATCTTCCTGTCCCCTGACTATCTATGAAAGACAGGTAAAGGGTGGACCAAAACCAATAGGATCTCCAGGTTCCTTTCTCTATCCCAGCAAAAGACAGGAATTTTATTCTTTGGAGAGATTGAGTCAGAAATATTCTGAATAAGAGGAACCAGGACTTAGCTGAGGGCAGGGATAAAGCACCATACCAAAACAGCAGATATTTTCAAAGGTATTTTCTTTCATATCAAAACAACTAAAATTTTCAAGCTTAAAACTGCACAACCTGAGTTACCAGTTCTACAGCAGGCTTCCCATATAGAGATTTGAAGGACTCCTCTCTGAGGAGAATAATCCAAAGAGTAAAATCTATAAAGATTAATAGATAGGTGTCTCTCAAAAAAACAAAGTCCAGAATTTTATAAGAACCCTACACCTTTAGTTAACTGTTTTAGCATATCACTCCCCAAAATAAACTGGCAGTCAAGGAAAAAAACTACTATAAACAGAGAATAACAAAACAGAAGGAGAAACTCATAAAATGTTTGAAAAGCATACAGGGCTGAGGGGAAGATGGCGGAAGAGTAAGACATGGAGATCACCTTCCTCCCCACAGATACACCAGAAATACATCTACACGTGGAACAACTCCTACAGAACACCTACTGAACGCTGGCAGAAGACCTCAGACCTCCCAAAAGGCAAGAAACTCCCCACGTACCTGGGTAGGGCAAAAAAAAAAAAAAAAGAATAAACAGAGAAAAAATAATAGGGATGGGACCTGCACCAGTGGGAGGGAGCTGTGAAGGAGGAAAGGTTTCCACACACTAGAAGCCCTTTTGCGGGCAGAGACTGTGGGTGGCGGAGAGGGGAACCTCAGCGCCGCGGAGGAGAGCGCAGCAACAGGGGTGCGGAGGGCAAAGCGCGAGATTCCCACACAGAGGATCAGTGCCGACCGGCACTCACTAGCCCGAGAGGCTTGTCTGCTCACCCGCCGGGGCGGGCAGGGCTGTGAGCTGAGGTTTGGGCTTTGGTCGGAGCGCAGGGAGAGGACTGGGGTTGGAGGCGTGAACACAGCCTGAAGGGGTTAGTGCACCACAGCTAGCCGGGAGGGAGTCCGGGAAAAGGGCTGGAGCTGCCGATGCGGCAAGAGTCTTTTTCTTCCCTCTTTGTTTCCTGGTGCGTGAGGAGAGGGGATTAAGAGCGCTACTTAAAGGAGCTCCAGAGACGGGCGCAGGCCGCGGCTAAAAGCGCGGACCCCAGAGACGGGCAGGAGACGCTAAGGCTGCTGCTGCCGCCACCAAGAAGCCTGTGTGCGAGCACAGGTCACTATCCACACCTCCTTTCCGGGGAGCCTGTGCAAACAGCCACTGCCGGGTTCCCGGGATCCAGGGAGAACTCCCGCTGGAGAACGTACGGCGTGCCTCAGACTGGGTGCAACGTCACGACGACCTCTGCCGCCGCAGGCTCGCCCCGCACTCTGTGCCCCTCCCTCCCCCCGGCCTGAGTGAGCCAGAGCCCCCGAATCAGCGGCTCATTTAACCCCGTCCTGTCTGAGCTAAAAACAGACGCCCTCCAGCAACCTACACGCAGAGGCGGGGCCAAATCCAAAGCTGAGCCCCTGGGAGCTGTGAGAACAAAGAAGAGAAAGGGAAATCTCTCCCAGCAGCCTCAGAAGCAGTGGATTAAAGCTCCACAATCAACTTGATGTAACCTCTATCTGTGGAATACATGAATAGACAACGAATCATCCCAAATTGAAGATGTGGACTTTGAGAACAAGATTTATGACTTTTTCCCCTTTTCCTCTTTTTGTGAGTGTGTATGTGTATGCTTCTGTGTGAGATTTTCTCTGTATAGCTTTGCTTCCACCATTTGCCCTAGGGTTCTATCCGTCCATTTCTTTTTTTGTTTGTTTTAATTTTTTTCTTTCTTAATAATTAATTTTAATAACTCTATTTTATTTTACTTTATCTTCTTTCTTTCTTTCTTTCTTTCTTTCTTTCTTTCTTTCTTTCTTTCTTTCTTTCTTTCTTTCTTTCTTTCTCTTTCTTTCTTTCCTTCCTTCCCTCCTTTAGACAATGAATCATCCCAAATTGAGGAGGTGGACTTTGAGAGCAAGATTTATGATTTTTTCCCCTTTTCCTCTTTTGGTGAGTGTGTATGTGTATGCTTCTGTATGAAATTTTGTCTGTATAGCTTTGCTTCCACCATTTGTCCTAAGGTTCTATCCGTCCATTTTTGTTTTGTTTTTTACTTTTTTTTCTTAATAACTATTTTATAATTTAATAACTTTATTATATTTTACTCTATTTTATTTTACTTTATCTTCCTTCTTTCTTTCTTCCTTCCTTCCCTCCTTTCTTCCTTCCTTCCTTCCTCCCACTGTCCCTCCCTCCCTCCCTCCTTCCTTTCTTTCTTCCTTCTTTCCTTCTTTTCTTCTTTCTTTCTTCCTTCCTTCCTTCCTTCCTTCCTTCCTCCCATTCTTTCTTTCTTTCTTTCTTTTTCTCCCTACTTCTAATAATTCTTTCTCTCTACTTTTTCTCCCTTTTATTCTGAGCCGTGTGGAGGAAACGCTCTTGGTGCTGCAGCCAGGAGTCAGTGCTGTGCCTCTGAGGTGGGAGAGCAAATTTCAGGACACTGGTCAACAAGACACCTCCCAGCTCCACATAATATCAAATGGCAAAAATCTCCCAGAGATCTCCATCTCAACACCAGCACCCAACTTCACTCAATGACCAGCAAGCTACAGGGCTGGACACCCTATGCCAAACAACTAGAAAAACAGGAACACAACTCCACCGATTAGCAGAGAGGCTGTCTAAAATCATAAGTTCACAGACACCCCAAAACACACCATCAGATGTGGGCCTGCCCACCAGAAAGACAAGATCCAGCTACATCCACCAGAACACAGGCACTAGTCCCCTCCACCAGGAAGCCTACAAAACCCAATGAACCAACCTTAGCCACTGGGGACAGACACCATAAACAGCAGAAAATACGAACCTGCAACCTGCAGAAAGGAGATCCCAAACACAGTAAGATAAGCAAAATGAGAAGACAGAAAAACACACCGCAGATGAAGGAGCAAGATAAAAACTCACCAGACCTAACAAATGAAGAGGAAATAGGCAGTCTACCTGAAAAAGAATTCAGAATAATGATAGTAAAGATGACCCAAAATCTTGGAAATAGAATAGACAAAATGCAAGAAACATTTAATAAGGACCTAGAAGAGCTAAACATGAAACAATGATGAACAACACAATAAATGAAATGAAAAATACTCTAGATGGGATCAATAGCAGAATAACTGAGGCAGAAGAACGGATAAGTGACCTGGAAGATAAAATAGTGGAAATAACTACTGCAGAGCAGAATAAAGAAAAAAGAATGAAAAGAACTGAGGACAGTCTCAGAGACCTCTGGGACAACATTAAATGCATCAACATTCGAATTATAGGAGTTCCAGAAGAAGAAGAGAAAAAGAAAGGGACTGAGAAAATATTTGAAGAGATTACAGTTGAAAACTTCCCTAATATGGGAAAGGGTATAGTTAATCAAGTCCAGGAAGCACAGAGAGTCCCATACAGGCTAACTCCAAAGAGAAATATGCCAAGACACATATTAATCAAGCTGTCAAAAATTAAATACAAAGAAAGTATATTAAAAGCAGCAAGGGAAAAACAACAAATAACACACAAGGGAATCCCCATAAGGTTAACAGCTGATCTTTCAGCAGAAACTCTGCAAGCCAGAAGGGAGTGGCAGGACATATTTAAAGTGATGAAGGAGAAAAACCTGCAACCAAGATTACTCTACCCAGCAAGGGTCTCATTCAGAGTTGATGGAGAAATTAAAACCTTTACAGACAAGCAAAAGTTGAGAGAGTTCACCACCACCAAACCAGCTTTACAACAAATGCTAAAGGAACTTCTCTAGGCAAGAAATGCAAGAGAAAGAAAAGACCTACAATAACGAACCCAAAACAATATAGAAAATGGGAATAGGAACATACATATCGATAATTACCTCAAATATAAATGAACTAAATGTTCCCACCAAAAGACACAGATTGGCTGAATGGATACAAAAACAAGACCCATATATATGCTGTCTACAAGAGACCCACTTCAGACCTAGAGACACATACAGACTGAAATTAAGGGAATGGAAAAAGATATTCCATGCAAATGGAAACCAAAAGAAAGCTGGAGTAGCAATTCTCATATCAGACAAAATAGACTTTAAAATAAAGACTATTACAAGAGACAAAGAAGGACACTACATAACGATCAAGGGATCAATCCAAGAAGAAGATATAACAATTGTAAATATTTATGCACCCAACATAGGAGCACCTCAGTACATAAGGCAAATACTAACAGCCATAAAAGGGGAAATTCACAGTAACACATTCATAGTAGGGGACTTTAACACCCCAGTTTCACCAATGGACAGATCATCCAAAATGAAAATAAATAAGGAAACACAAGCTTTAAATGATACATTAAACAAGATGGACTTAACTGATATTTATAGGACACTCCATCCAAAAACAACAGAATACACATTTTTCTCAAGTGTTCATGGAACATTCTCCAGGATAGATCATATCTTGCATCACAAATCAAGTCATGGTAAATTTAAGAAAATTGAAATTGTATCAAGTATGTTTTCTGACCACAACACCATGAGACTAGATACCAATTACAGGAAAATATCTGTAAAAAATAGAAACACATGGAGACTAAACAATACACTACTTAATAACGAAGTGATCACTGAAGAAATCAAAGAGGAAATTAAAAAATACCTAGAAAAAATGACAATGGAGACATGACGACCCAATACCTATGGGATGCAGCAAAAGCAGTTCTAAGAGGGAAATTTATAGCAATACAAGCCCACCTTAAGAAACAGGAAACATCTCGAATAAACAACCTAACCTTGCGCCTAAAGCAATTAGAGAAAGTAGAACAAAAAAAAAAAAAAAACAAAGTTAGCAGAAGGAAAGAAATCATAAAAATCAGATCAGAAATAAATGAAAAAGAAATGAAGGAAACAATAGCAAAGATCAATAAAACTAAAAGCTGGTTCTTTGAGATGATAAAATAGATAAACCATTAGCCAGACTCATAAAAAAAAAAAAAAAGGAGAAGACTCAAATCAATAGAATTAGAAATGAAAAAGGAGAAGTAACAAATGACACTGCAGAAATACAAAAGGTCATGAGAGATTACTACAAGCAACTCTATGTCAATAAAATGGACAACCTGGAAGAAATGGACAAATTCTTAGAAATACACAACATGCCAAGACTGAATCAGGAAGAAATAGAAAATATGAACAGACCAATCACAAGTACTGAAATTGAAACTGTGATTAAAAATCTTCCAACAAACAAAAGCCCAGGACCAGATGGCTTCACAGGTGAATTCTACAAACATTTAGAGAAGAGCTAAAACCTATCCTTATCAAACTCTTCCAAAATATAACAGAGGGAGGAACACTCCCAAATTCATTCTATGAGGCCACTATCACCTTGATACCAAAACCAGACAAGGATGTCACAAAGAAAGAAAACTATAGGCCAATATCACTGATGAAGATAAATGCAAAAATCCAAAACAAAATACTAGCAAACAGAATCCAACAGCACATTAAAAGGATTATACACCATGATCAAGTGGGGTTTATTCCAGGATTGCAAGCATTCTTCCATATATGCAAATCAATCAATGTGATAAACCATATTAACAAATTGAAGGAGAAAAAGCATGATCATCTCAATAGATGCAGAGAAAGTTTTCAACAAAATTCAACACCCATTTATGATAAAAACCCTGCAGAAACTAGGCATAGAGGGAACTTTCCTCAACATAATAAAGGCCATATACGACAAACCTCAATAGTGAAAAACTGAAAGCATTTCCACTAAGATCAGGAACAAGACAAGGTTACCCACTCTCACCACGCTTATCCAACATAGTTTTGGAGGTTTTAGCCACAGCAATCAGAGAAGAAAAGGAAATAAAAGGAATCCAAATCAGAAAAGAAGAAGTAAAGCTGTCACTGTTTGCAGGTGACATGATACTATACATAGAGAATCCTAAAGATGTTACCAGAAAACTACTAGAGCTAATCAATGAATTTGGTAAAGCAGCAGGATACAAAACTAAGGCACAGAAATCTCTGGCATTCCTATACACTAATGATGAAATATCTGAAAGTGAAATCAAGAAAACACTCCCATTTACCATTGCAACAAAAAGAATAAAATATCTAGGAATAAACCTACCTAAGGAGACAAAAGACCTGTATGCAGAAAATTATAAGACACTGATGAAAGAAATTAAAGATGATACAAATAGATGGAAAGATATACCATATTCCTGGATTGGAAGAATCAACACTGTGAAAATGACTCTACTACCCAAAGCAATCTACAAATTCAATGCAATCCTTATAAAACTACCACTGGCATTTTTCACAGAACTAGAACAAAAAGTTTCACAATTTGTATGGAAACACAAAAGACCCTGAATAGCCAAAGCAATCTTGAGAACGAAAAACAGAGATGGAGGAATCAGGCTCCCTGACTTCAGACTATACTAAAAAGCTACAGTAATCAAGACAGTATGGTACTGGCACAAAACCAGAAAGATAGATCAATGGAACAGGATAGAAAGCCCAGAGATAAACCCACGCACATATGGTCACCTTATCTTTGATAAAGGAGGCAGGAATGTACAGTGGAGAAAAGACAGCCTCTTCAATAAGTGGTGCTGGGAAAACTGGACAGGTACATGTAAAAGTATGAGATTAGATCACTCCTTAACATCGTACACAAAAATAAGCTCAAAATGGATTAAAGATCTAAATGTAAGGCCAGAAACTATCAAACTCTTAGAGGAAAACATAGGCAGAACACTCTATGACATAAATCACAGCAAGATCCTTTTTGACCCACCTCCTAGAGAAATGGATATAAAAACAAAAATAAACAAATGGGATCTAATGAAACGTCAAAGCTTTTGCACAGCAAAGGAAACCATAAACAAGACCAAAAGACAACCCTCAGAATGGGAGAAAATATTTGCAAATGAAGCAACTGACAAAGGATTAATTTCCAAAATTTACAAGCAGCTCATGCAGCTCAATAACAAAAAAAAGAAAATCAAACAACCCAATCCAAAAATGGGCAGAAGACCTAAATAGACATTTCTCCAAAGAAGATATACAGACTGCCGACAAACACATGAAAGAATGTTCAACATCATTAATCATTAGATAAGTGCAAATCAAAACTACAATGAGATATCATCTCACACCAGTCAGAATCGCCATCATCAAAAAAATCTAGAAAGAATAAATCCTGGAGAGGGTGTGGAGAAAAGGGAACACTCTTGCACTGCTGGTGGGAATGTGAATTGGTACAGCCACTATGGAGAACAGTATGGAGATTCCTTAAAAAACTACAAAAAGAGCTACCATATGACCCAGCAATCCCACTACTGGGCATATACCCTGAGAAAACCATAATTCAAAAAGAGTCATGTACCAAAATGTTCATTGCAGCTGTATTTACAATAGCCTGGAGATGGAAACAACCTAAGTGCCCCTCTTCAGATGAATGGATAAAGAAGATGTGGCACATATATACAATGGAATATTACTCAGCCATAAAAAGAAACAAAATTGAGCTATTTGTAATGAGGTGGATAGACCTAGAGTCTGTCATACAGAGTGAAGTAAGTCAGAAAGAGAAAGACAAATACCATATGCTAACACATATATATGGAATTTAAGAAAAAAAAATGTCATGAAGGACCTAGGGGTAAGACAGGAATAAAGACACAGACCTACTAAAGAAGGGACTTGAAGATATGAGGCAGGGGAAGGGTGAGCTATGACAAAGTAGAGAGAGGCATGAACATATATATACTACCAAACGTAAGGTAGATAGATAGCTAGTGAGATACAGCCGCATAGCACAGGGAGATCAGCTCGGTGCTTTGTGACCTCCTGGAGGGGTGGGATAGGGAGGGTGGGAGGGAGATGCAAGAGGGAAGAGATATGGGAACATATGTATATGTATAACTGATTCACTTTGTTATAAAGCAAAAATGAACACACCATTGTAAAGCAATTATACCCCAATAAAGGTGTTAAAAAGAAAAACATACAGAAAGAAAAACAATATTTTAAATCTGAAATTAATATTATCTGCACTAGTTATTTATGCTGATTAATAGATTATCTCAAAATTTAGTGGCTTAAAACAATGAAAATATTTATTATCTCTCACAGTTTTTAAGGGTCAGATGTTTGGGAGCAGTTTAGCAAAGTGCTTCTGACTCAGAATTTCTCTTGGTCTAAACATCAAGATGTTGTCTGAAACTTCATTCATCTGAAGGCCTGACAGGGCCTGGAAGATGCCTTCGCATGGTTGGCCGGTTGGTGCTAACTTTTGCCAAGAGGTTTCAGTTCCTCCCCATGTGGGCTCTTTCCCAGGGCTATTTGAATGTTCTCATGACTCTGGTGGCTGGTGTCCCCCAGAGCAAGTGGTCTAAGAGAAGGCAACAGAGAAATTACAATGGCTTTTGTGGCCTAGACTCAGAAGTCATACAGTCACTTCCTCAGTGTTCTATTGGTCATACTGGTTAATAATTATCTATTGTGGGAGGGACCTACATAAAGTGTGGATACCAGGAGATAAATATTATCAGAGTTTATTTGGAGAATGCCTACAGCATCATCTCTAAGAGAAAAAAAAATATTAAGTTGGAGAAAAAGGGTACTGTATTCCAAAAAGACTTTCTAAAACTAAAAATGAATTCTTAAAAATTTAAATGCTATTGTCAAATATTAAGATTTCAATGGAAATTAAAATATAAACTCCAGAAATTAGAATTTTAAAAATTTCCAGTTGTTAGAACTGAAAGACAAAGAATTGGAAATTTGGGGGAAAAAATAGAATATTGTCGGGAAAAAAATAGATAAATTTTCTAGAAAGCTGCCTGCCAAGAATTCCCCCCATCTCTGTAATGTATGCAACCCCTCCAGTCATGTGATGAAACCTATTTCCACTCCCTTTGAATCTGAGCTGGCTCTGGGATTTGCTTTGATCAATAAAATTTAGAAGCAGGAAGATCAGGATAGGAAGTGGGAAAAAGGTCAATTTCCAACTGGTCACTGATTCTTAATAAATAGCACTCATTTGCTTGTTTATGCAAGACATTTTGAAGAGGGTATGAAACTACAGGTGTACAAAAATACCACAGAGATGGAATACTGAGAGAAGGAAGAGCAGGTATTTATCTGCCAGTTCCTCCCATTTCCTATCTCTCAGGGCTTTAAGTTAACTTTATGTATGAAGTATTAGCTTTCCTATAGTTCTATGTTGTTATTGAGGACTCTGGACAAGTTTCTGGAGAAGTCAGATTCACCACTACTACCACCACCCCTCAGCAGAGAGGTGCTTTGTACAAGTCTGGAAATGGTGAGATGTGAGCAGGCCTATGGGTTCACTAAGGCAAGACTTGGTTACTGAATATGGTCTGCTCTCTACACAGTAGGTGCTGTGGAGGCCAGATTTTCTCTGCAAGAACGTCTGAGACAGCTGGTGTTAAGAGAGTAAGGGATGACAGGGGCAGCTAAGGATCTCCATTTTGTAAGCATCCCAACTCAGGAAACAGATGGGACTGAGTAAATCTGTTAGGGGGAGTCCACAAAATAGATTTCATTCAGTCCATCCCTCACACTACTTGGATCTGCTCACATTCTCCAGCAATAGTATGAAAATCAGATTGCCACCCTTCTTCGTCAAGAAAGGAGGTGAAAATGCAATCATTTTTTAGCCAGTTGAAAAATTCTAAAATGTATTGCAGAGGGTTAACACACCATGCCATAGTCCGTATTGCTGCAAGCTTCCCCCAAACTATAATTGATATTCCTCTTCCAACCCGTTCTAGATCCACCACTCCCTTCTGCTTTGACCAAGATTTCACCTTCTTAGCAAAGTAGTGAAGTGACCAAGATCTTCATATCTGAAGGTTCTGAGTGTGGCTGTCTTGTTCGTGTTCAGCTGAAAGTTTCTGCATAGACACACCAAGTAATGTTACCTTACAACTCATTCATTACATACATATTCCTTCCTGCACCCATTGTGCAGAAGCACACCCAGTTTCTCTTAGTAATAGGTTTAACTATACCAGGTAATCCAGTAATTCTTTCTTTGCCTTTTAATCACCTTGAATGAGGAGCCCAGTACAGCCTAGTGATATATGCAACTTCTATTTCAGTGAAACTCTTATATTTTCCTCTGGTCGAAATTATACCCATAGTAAACAGAACCTCTGTTTTGGCAGTTACTTGCTGGGAAGAAAGGCTGTAAAAATTCTGCAATTTGGTCACTGGGAGCTGTAATGAGGGGATCAATCCTATTTCTTCCTTTTGTTATCTGACCCTTTTGGAATGCAGCTCCGTAAATCAGCCACTGGATCAGCACATATACCATCTCCAAAAGGACAATGCATTTGAACTCATTGTATTTTCAAAAATGGCCACAAAAATATCTTCTATTCCATACACTCTTCTGCAATGTAATTTGTCCGTCTCACATCAGGAGGTAGAGTCTAATTCCCCCTTCTCTACCTCCATGAATCTGAGCCAGCCTTAGTGAGTACTTTGAACAAAAATAGTGCTAATGGTGATATTATAGCCTGGATCATAAGAATTTGCAGCTTCCATGTAATGTCTTTTACAACACCTGGTATTGGAATGCTTCTTCCAGAACATAGCCATCATGCCCAAGCTGCATGAAGAGGCCATGTGTAGATACTCCAATTATCAGCCCCAGCTGAGCTCCTGATATCATGTGAGTGAGCGATCAGCCGCATCAAGCCCTCTGCAGGCCCAGCTACAGCCTCAGCCCCAATATTTAGTCTAAGCTATCTGAAAACCTCCAGTGAGGATACTGTAGATTAACTTATTAACCAACAGAAGAGTGAGAGATAATAATTTGTTTAAACCATTTAGTGTAGGAATGGCTGGTTGTACAGCAACAGATGACCAAAGAGTACCTCAAACGCTTCAAGGTGTTGACCCCAAGTTGACACTGTGCAGAGACTTCAATGGGCCATTTTGTCATTGTATGGGAACAATCATTTTGGATAATAGAAAACATTGTAAAATCAGAAAATGCCATGGTCATACACCCATTATCATGGCATTCCCATAATATGGTTCCCTTAGTTAGAAGCAATGATTTGCGGAGCACAATGTTATTGGATGAGGCATTCTAAAAGTCATGATCATCAAATGGTGGAGCTAACAGGAGTAGGGAAGACAAATCCATATCTTCAATCTATATCATTTTAAGTGAAAGTAATCTCTGTTCCCTCCAAATTGCCTGTTATAATCTATCTGCCGCTAAAAGGTTGTTCTGAGTAATAGTACCACATAAAGGAGCTAGAACTGTTATTTTCCAATGGTTGTACATTCTGCAGTAGGTAATTCAGCCTTTGCAATAGGCAACCCACAATTTTTGACAAATACATAGCTTCCATCCATGCCACCATAGCTATTCTGTTTATAGGTCCATTTTGCAGGTAATAAGATGACCAAGAAAAGAAACTTGCTCACAAGCACAGTATAGGTCAGCTCTCACCTAATTTTTGAGAATGTGCTCTTTGGTGAAAGCACACTGGTGGCATTTATGAGACAAAAAGATCTTCATACTTTGTGTCCTTTCCTATAAGTCCATCCATGTAACTCTTCTCCAGACATCCTTATCTCCAGGCTTCCATTCTTATTTCTTCCCAGTCATTATCCATTACACAGCTTTTCCTGCATATCCATATGTTAGATGATATCTCCTTCTGTAAAAAATGGATGACTGAGTATTTAGTTCACAGCTTTGCTCCCTCACATGATTTAAGTTGACTAATTTCTTTCAGGACCACCTATGAATGTGGGTATTACATGGCAGTAGCCCCTTTTCTGAAAATGTCAATGCATTGTGGTGGTCCATCTGTGAGGCAGGCTTAAGTCTTTACTTTCTCCATCAATTGATTAAAAGTTACCCTCCATAAGGACATAGTTGTGAGATGAAGGATAAACATCAGATAAACAGAAATAAGTGACAAGGGAGTCTGGGCCATCTGTTCATTTAATTTATTTGTACTTTCTGAATCTGCTTCAGCCTACTCCTAAATGTGTCACTTCCATTAAATATTCAATTGCTATAGCACCTGCTTAACCTTAGAACTAGCTGAATTCAAAATAACTTTGTTCATGGTGGAAAGTTCTGGTTTCATAATCTCATGGTGTGTCTTGGTCAGGTGCTCAGACAAAACCAGTTGCTTAAATAAAAACAGTTGCTAACACATGCCTGCAAAGCTATGCTCTTCAAATGGAGGGTAATTCTCTGCCATGGTAATCTTGTCTTTGCTCCAGGACCCTATGTGATTGTCCCATATCCAAAGACACAATACAGTATCCTTTTCTACCACTGATTCGTCTAGCATAAATTGATCAATGGATGAAATGGCCACAACAGCAGGGCAACCTTCACTGAAGACTAGAACTTTGAACCTCATTCAGTACTGACAGCATTCAAAATCTCCTGATCAATGGATTGGAGCTATATTCTCAAGAGATGTGCATGTTGCATCCATGGTGCAAAAAGACTTATAAAGCACAATGGCTTTTTCTTAGTGGTTTATATTTCTACAAGCAACAGCTTGCCTTTAATTTAATGCAAGATATCTTGCAATACCCCAGATCTTTAAACCTCTAAAAATTTCATTAATCCAGCAGGACTTTGATTTATATGGATTTATTACCACTGCCTCGCTCTATTTCACTGCCATGACTCTCACTTTGATATAAGACACCTGTTGAGGCTACAACAACAACATCAAAACCCTTTTGCAGTTCTACCAATCCTATAATCAGATATTTGGTCTGATTTTCAACAGAATCTGCCTGGTGACTACAAAAGATAAAAGTCTTGTTAAAATCTATCATAATGCTCTTTTGCTTTTACAGTCTACCTTAAGTTGGCAATTAGCTTTTCATAAGGTATCCAAAGCCATAAAAAAGTCATACCACCTTATTAAATGTTTAATTATCATTTGCCTTGCATTGATGAACTGTATTTGCCTTACCTTTACACTCAAGTGAAAACATGACTATGATGTCATTGAACGTAAAATGTTATTAACACACTACTGATCGTAAGTCCTTTTTCAATCAGAATCATAAAGATCAGAGCATAAATAAATGAAATAGAGACTAAAAAAATAGAAAAGATCAATGAAACTAAAAGCTGTTTCTTTGAAAAGATAAACAAAATTGATAAACCTTTAACCAGACTCACCAAGAAAAAAAGGGAGAGGGCCCAAATCAATAAAATTAGAAATGATAAAAGAGAAGTTACAACCGACACCACAGAAATACAAAGGACCATAGAGGCTACTACAAGCAACTATACGCCAATAAAATGGCCAACCTAGAAGAAATGGACAAATTCTTAGAAAAGTACAACCTTCTAAGACTGAACCATTAAGAAATAGAAAATATGAATAGTCCAATTATAAATACTGAAATTGAATCTGTGATTTTAAAACTCCCAACAAACAAAGGCCCAGGACCAGATGACTTCACAAGCTAATTCTACCAAACTTTTAGAGAAGAGTTAACACCTATCCTTCCAAAACTATTCCAAACAATTGCAGAGGAAGGAACACCTCCAAACTCATTCTATGAGGACACAATTACCAAAACCAGACAAAGATACCACAAAAAAGAAAATTACAGGCCAATATCACTGATGAACATAGATACAAAAGTCCTTTACGGAATACTAGCAAACCAAATCTAATAATACATTAAAAGTGTCAAACCCACTTTAAAATCCATCCTGCAGATTGACTTTCCAGGGCCAGTCCTGGTCAATTTTTTCAGTCCAAATTCCTTCAAAACTGTAGCTTTAGCTAAGGTTTGCATGCTAATGCTTTGTTGGTGAAAGAAATTCCAGGTAGTGAGAGGGAGGTAGAAGTAAACATGCCATAAGAATGAAGAGAAAACAAATATAAGTTTGTTATTAAAGCTCTGTTAGGTATCATATATGGGCTTGGACTTTGGAGCTACTGTAACTTCCACTGCAGGAGAGATGATGGAGACTCTTTAGGCTTTAACCCAAGAGAGGTGTGACAGCCAGCAGTGTTTAGAGATTTAGTGATAAGCAGAGGAGGTTGCTGTGGTCATATACTCTATTGGTCAAACAACAGAGAAGGAAAGTGGGAATTAGTGAATCTAAGTAGGTGCATAATTTGGGCCTAATAGCATAAATTATAAATTCTAAATATAGATTCTGCACATTACTCTTGGAATTATGTTTTTGTTTTTATTATTAGATTACTCAACTCACATGTGGATTAATGGTTGCAATTGGTATCACTTTCTTCAGGTATTCTGTATCCTAGAAACTTATATAATTTTTTAAAATCTTTACTACAACTATAATACAAGTGTCATTATCTCCAGTTTAGAGACACTGTAACTGAAGCCAAGAGAGATGGAATAACATTCCATTATCAGATAATTGACGTTTGTGATTCCAACCTAGGCCTGTCTGAGTTTAGTCCCATGCTTTTTCTACTACATCATGACAAGTCAATAAGAACAAATTGCTTATTGTTTATTACTTTGTAGTATAAAAAAAGTCATGAAAATCTATTTTGTCCCCTTAAAAACCTATAGAATGAGTGTGGTTTAAGTTATTACTCCTTTACTTACTTGAAAGCTGAGGCTCAGAGAGGCTCAACAGCGTACCCAGGTTCACATTCCTGGAGATCGCAAGGTTAAGGACATAATTCTAGCACCAATCTGAAAACTCAGTAATCCGCCACAAGGATTCCAGGAACACATTTTAAAATGTGGCACAACTTTATTCTATGCATCACATCTTCCAATGCTCATTCCTCACTTCTGCCTGCTAATTTGGTTATTTTTTTCTATGAAAAAGGAAGACATAATTCTATGAAGAGCTACTGTAATATAGGCTTTACTCAGAAAGCATTCCTACTAACTGAGAAGCAAAGAAAAATACAGTAACCCCTATTGTCTAAGAGGACAGAGTCTCTGTAAGTTCTTTTAAAGATTACTAAATCAATTTTTTTCTTCTTGCATTAATAGAAAGCTCAAGATGTAACAGGATGGTCTGTGGTAATAATACAGGTGTTTGAGGGTTTGTAGTGAGGTGCTCAAGTGTGAAGATGTGCTCCGGAGGCAGAGAGACCTAGAATCTAAACCTGGTACAGCCATTTAATAGCTATGAGACCCAGGCAAAGTTAACAAGTTCTTCCTATCTCAGTTGTCTAGCAAGCAAAATGAGATTTCTTCCTGGCATGTAAAATGCACATGTTCAAATTGTGTCAGTGAAAAGTAACATTTTCAATGTGCTTAGTAGGTGCCTAGTTCAGATTCCTCAACACTTGGCAGTTCTGTGGTTTAACTGTAATAGTTTAACTGCCTATGTTATTGTTTATATATTTCACAAAAGGAAGGGTGTTTATTCATTTCACTATCATCCCTCATGCAGTCCCACACAGTTGGACACTAATAAGGTTAACTCTCAGTTGCTAACTAATTAATCTGAAATTGCTAAATACCCACATGAATTAAATCCTTGTTTTCATCATGAATAGCTCACTAAAAATGAAGAGCTGTTTAAGATTGTGTAAAACATTGATTAATTATCTTTCAAAAATAAGAGTCCAGGGATATTTAAACTCTTTGCATTTTAATGGCAGAGAGTGTTCAACTCAAATCACTAAACTGAATCATTTTATGATTAAGGGTGCAAAAAATGAGCTCTTGACTATGAGAAGGGGGTAACATGACACAAGAGAGTAATCTTATTCCCCATTTTTGTGGCAGTATGTGAAGTGTGTTGCTGTGAAGTGAACAAACAAAGTCACATATGGGGAGAGGAAACAGCTGTCCCCATAAAGTCTTTGGCCTCCTGCTGCCCTCCATCCTAGAGGCAGACACGGTGGTTGATGGCTGCCCACCATGCTCTACTTTATTGCTTCATTGACTGTTTTGCAAATGCTGACAACAGTTTACCAGCCACAAATAAATTATTTGATTTACCTCAAGTTTTTTTGCTACCACTCCAGAGTCTTGCTTGTCCTTGGTTAAATGGTGTCCTTGCAAAATTGCAAGGCAAAAAAATGTACTGTTTTCCCCTTAACCAAACAGATATAGTGCTGTGATGTGAAATTACTGAAAAAAATGTGACTTGGGGAAATTACAGTTCCTTGTTTAGTATGTGTCGTGCATGCCTTACAGCCTTCCCTAACCAGTAGCTCCCAATTTCATTTAAATTGTAATGATTTCCTTTAAGGACAATTAAGTTGCCTAAGAGCAGTGCATGAATACTAATGCAGCAGAGGCAAGGCTCAGCGTAGAAGAGAGTAATAACTGTTTATTAATATGATAATTAAGTGTTAATGCTTAGCAACCTAATGATATCTGTTAAATAACTTACACTTTGGAGCCAAATCCTGGCAAATGGAATTCTATTAAAAATAACAAAATGTAGTGAATATAAAAATAAATGATGTTAATCTGCCATTAAATCACATATCTTTTCTTATTTGCATCTCATTTGAGAGAAGTCCCCTATTCTCTCTTTTCTACCAAATATGTGAAGCCAATATAATTAGCCGTGCTTATTTCAGAGATTTTAATGCTTGTGGATGTTTATTAATACTCAAAGGAAGGAGAAGTAATAAAAAGTAGAGATTAAGGTGAATACCGTTTTAGAATATTCTTTTTAAAACTATCCTTTTAAAAGTATGCGTTTTCTAAATTTTCAAATAATTCTCAAATAGGAAAATATAACATCAAAAACGTGGTATTCAAAATTTTAACACTTTCTATGGGTCCTCATTCTTCAGCCTCATATTATCTTTTATATTTTCACAGACAATAGTGAATATTTCTGATTTCCTCAGTGTTATCTAAAGTTTTTCAATTTTTAAAACTCATTTAAAAGTTTAAAATGTATATCCTCAATTCTTACATCTTCAGTGACATATACATTTAAGAGTGTGACTACACTTCCTTGATTTATTTGGATTCTAGACAGTGTTAAAGATTGGGAGAACAAATAGAAATTGTCATTGTTCTTGCAAAATGGGTAAAAGGGAAGATTTATTCTTCAAGTGAGAAGTCATACTTCGACAAATGCAATAAACAAAGTTTTCTTGTGTTGCTTCCTTTTGGAAGTTGCCAAACTACTTCCTAGGTTGAAATGAAACACCATCTTATTCACTGAGTGATTTCTGCTCTCTGATCTGCACTCTGAAGCCAACAGTCAAAGGAGGAAAACAGTCAAAACAGTCAAAGGAGTACTTTCCTGAAATCCTGTTTTTTAATTACACTCTCTTAGACATCCCCTCTTTTCACTGTTCTGCTACCTGTGTGGTAAAATATGCACAAACTCACTGAATAGAGTCCTTTGAAAGAAGACAAAATGCCTGGTGAAATTTGTTCCAGAGAATGACATGTATGAATGTTGGTAGAAGTAAAAAAGTCAAATGCTTAGTGGATCAAATAAAAATGAGCACTAGAAATGCTCATTGGATTTAATTGCAAAAAAACTCCTTAATGGCAATATTAAAAGGGTAATATGTTTAGAATATTTGGAGCTAGGTCAGACTGCAATGAACTGAAGTGTGAATTGGATTAAATTAAGCCACAAAGAAATTAAAATAAAAATAATTAATTTTCACAAGGCTTGGCTATAAAGGGAGAAAGAGATGTAGGGTATTAGCTAGAGAGAGAATATATAATTGAGGAGTATTTTTAAAATAGAGTATATATTTGCTTAAATATGTTTAGATGTGAAAGAAATAGTAAAGAGAGATTACTTGAAGATTAGCAGGAAAGGAGATAGGAATGATGAAACAAGGTCTCTGATGACTCAAGTAGGAGTAGATGAAACTTAAAGCATAAATGGAGATATTGGCCTCAAATCCTGCAGGAGCACCTCTGTCTCTGAAACTGAAAGGAGGTGAGGTGGTTGTATTTGTATTGTGAAGGCAGGAAGCTCTTACTGAATCATCTCAAATTTCTCATCTCAAATTTTCTAAAATAATATAAGAAGCACTGATATCTAACCTTTTCTTTACTACAAGTAGTTTTATGTTTGGTGTATTTCTCTTTAAAATACTAAGCAGTGGAGTTTTAAAAATACAGACTTTTACATCACACCTGTCAAATTCTCCTTTAGTCTGCAAACCTCTCAACCTCAAAGGTTGTAGCTGATCTAGTTAGACTTTCTTGTTTTCAACTTCTGGCTCAAGTTATTGTCTCCTGTCTTTGTTTGGACCTCTAGAGTAGTAAGGAATTCTTTCCTATTTGGCCCCAGGTTTATCCCTTTGGCTTCTGGTCAAAATTACACTGACATACTGTCTACCTCCTTGCAAACCTGCCTGATATCCATTTTGCTAACTGGAGAAGGCTTCTGTCTCTTGGCTAACTTCTCTATTCAGACAGGGATATAAGTCTCCCTCCCTCCATTACCATGTGCTAGATATACTGTTTTTCTACTTTTTCTTCTTAACTTTAGCTATTGTTGCCTTAGCTTTTATAAAGTGAAATAAGAAGAAAAATACAGATAGAGAAAGAAGACTTCTTTTATAAATGCTATTAATGTTGAGGAATTTGGGCTTTCATTAATATTCTGAGAGCTTGGATGTCTTTTGTTATCTAATATATGTCTCCTGAGCAAAAAGTAAGTGAATAGGATCCAGAGCTCTAGAAATAGGGATAATTTGACTAATTTAGAGTTTAAATTTCTTATTTAATTTTATGATTGAGTAGAATAGAATTTGTGTATAAGGGCTAGCCATGTGAAAGTAGTGAAAATAACACACTCCAATAAAATTATTCCCAAGGAAAGTCATGGAGGGGGTCAAACCCAAGTCAGGAAAAGCTAGAACATTAAGAAGTCTAAATGGAGAAATAGCACTTCACCAAAAGTTTTCCTTGTCAGCCTAATGAACAAACATGTGCCAGTGGTTTGGAGTTAGATAAATTGATATCTAACAGGTGAGTTTACTAAGCGAGTCTAAGTGTGCACATGAAATGTACCCCTCAATACCAGATGTTTATATTTATTGTTTTTTTGCTTAATCAGATCCCTAATACAACCTTGCATCTGAGTGCTTATAAGAAATCACATGCACTGCTGAGACCAATGAGGTAAATTACTTTATGTGGACCTAAAATTGTAAAGGAAATCATAAGACACAAAACCAAAAATATTCATGCTAGTGGAGGTGTTATGAATGCTTTATTTTTATAAGAAAACACAGGGAATAAACTATTGATTTTAAGATGTCAAATTGAGCCTGAATATTTACATTTCTTCCCTTTATGTATAATAGATTTTATCAAGTAAACATGATACATTCTAAAAGAGAGCTGCTATCAACAGAAAAAAACTTGGATTAATTTTTTAAATAAAGGAACAAAGTGGGATTGGGGTAAGGAGAAAGCCAATAATTTCAAAAAGCACTTGATTAAACATATCAAAAGAGGGACAAACAAAAACAAGTGTACTTGTTTCCCCCCCAAAAAAAAATAGTCACCAGTTTTCACTATGAAGGAGTTAGTGTTACCTGTGATCATATCTTTATGTGTGTGCAGCTGTGTGTGTTTTCTGGGTGGGAGTGATTGAAGAAGTCTGAAAATTCCACCAGGACCAAAACTGATTGTGACTTACATTCTTAAGGGTCAATTGGTGAATCAAGTAGATAGTCCAAGATGGAGAATCCAGTACCAAAAGGTAAGAAAGAGGATCTCCAGTTAAGCATTGGATTGTGACTACCCCAATAAGTACAGAGTAAAGAAAACCTTCAGTAAAGCAGTGAAGTCTCCAAATCCGACTAGTCTCCACATTACCTCCTTTTCTATGTCCTACTCATAACTGCATTTAAACTGAAAGGTATTCTCAATACCCCACTGGCAGAAAATAAAAGAATGTAGATATTATTGAGTAATGACAAAGATTTGAACTAAGACTTAAGGAATTCCATTTGCACCCTTCATTGAGAGCAGCCAGTTACTGCACTGATCTCCAGGGCACGTGCAGAAGTGAGCTTTGCCCACCAGCTTCAGTCTTAAGAAAAGGTTTCTGCACCACCCTAGGATTCATTTGGAGGAGGATTTTCCAAGCATAGGAAGAGAATCCAAGTGCTGAGCAGCCAAATTCACTATGTAGCTCATATCCTCAGTATAAGAAAAAAAAAAAAAAAAACACAACTTAATATAGTGTCATAGTCCAAACTTATAAATGTCACATTCTCTGAACCCGTCATAATAAAACTAGAAATTAACAACAGAAAGCCAAATTAAAAAAAAAAAAAAACTAACCATTCAGAAATTTAACAGCACTTTGTGACCTAAAACAGATTGCCAGTTATTTCTCCAGCAAAGATGGGTTTATTAAAAATCAGCAGAGAATTGCAGTTCAGGGTCTGCAAGAGGAGCCATGTGCAAGTCCCCACATGGCATAGGAAGAATATTTTTATAGAGGGAAAAAGGAAGTAGGGAAGGCTATAGTAAACATTCCATGGCTTTTTATTGGCTGAGTCCATACCAGGAAAAAAGAGGGGTCTTTCTTCTGCCCTTTGGACTGGTCCTGAGAGATCCCCCTTCTGGTCACCTCACTCAATTTAATTGAAGTTTTAATTTTATTTTTATATTTCCCCCTTTTGCTCAATATCTTTCTCTGAAAGCATCACTGTTTAAGAGTCAAGTTTCCTAGTTTCAGCAGGTTTTTGTACTTCAATGTCAGGAAGGGCATTTCCTGGAAGTAGTGTCACATCAGAAGGAAAGTGCACAGATTGGAAACTTATTGAGGACACATTTGAGTAACAAGGAGGAGTAGGAAGAAGAATTCTCAGATGCCTTTTATCTGAAATTCATATGTTATCAAGATTATAGACATTGGAGATTATCTGAAGGGTTATGTAATCATCAAAGGTTTGGCTACAAATTTCCAACAGTCCTGGTCCAGATAACTTGGGAAAGCTATCTTATCAGATGTTATCTGCTTCATTTGCGAGAAGTCTTTACTTTCAGGTCACCAGATGATGTTCAGGTCCAGTAAGAGTTTGGTGCTATCTTTAGGTGTGTCACATGAATCCAAGAGTTTATTCTTTGGAGTGGTAGTACAAGGGGTGGTTAAGAGTACCTGATAGGAACCTTTCCAGAGAGGCTGAAGAGTTCTTCCGGAAGTGTCTTTTCCAAAACACAAAATCTCCAGATTGCAAGGTGCACTGTTTAGTGACTTTGTCTTCTAAGGGCACACCGTGAAAAGATTGCTCTAGCAAAACATGGTTATTTTTAATAGAAGCAATTAGGCCTTTATAATATTGGAGTATCTCTCCTTTAATCAGTTGTGGGTCAAAAGAAGGAGGAGCCAAGTACATTGGGTGAGAGATTAGGAATTTAAAAAAGGGGTAGGTCTGAGATTTAGAAGAACAAAAAGCAGTGCTTTTGGCCAAGGTATTTGGAGGGCCTCTACAAATTTTGCCAGTTGAGTCTTAATAATGCCATTAGTACATTTGACTAAAACAGAGAATTGAAGGTGGTAAGCACAGTGAAAGTGTTATAAAACCAGCCATACAGCATAGACTTGTTGAAGCATCTGGCCAGTGAAATGGATTCCTCAGTCACTATGATGCTTGAGAGAAGTTTCCCATGTATGGATAATCTTTTCCAAAAGGACATTAGCCACAGATGAGCAGGAGCCTGTCTGTAAGGAAAGGATTCAGTCCAATGTGAAAACATACAGACCATGACTAAGACATATTTATATCCATTAGACAGAGAAGATTGTATGAAATCCATTTGCCAGAACTTGAATGGTCCATTAGTCAGTTTAAAATGTCCAGGAACATAATAAAATAAAGCTTCTCTGGATTGTACTTTAGACAAATGGGATGAGTGACGTAGGCACTACTACCTTGTTAATGTTTCCCCACCAATATTGATTCATGAATGCTATCATTTTGCTAGTAGACCAATGGTGTAACACCTGTATAGTGGTTAAGAGTGGAAATTTTAGAGTCTTCAGTAGGACTGGGCTGTTATTTTGTCCAAACCTGAGCTTTCTCTTTACATCAAACCAACAATTGTTGAATTTCCAAACTTGTTTTTCCTTTTCTGAGGCCAATTCTTGGGCTTCTTTAGCCAATTTTTCTAAGATATCATTTGAAGAAATGTCCCTTTGGACCATGACAGAGGTTTGGGGGCCTCTTGATCTCTTTAAGGGCATAATTCTTTGTGGAAATGTTAGCAAAGTGATGTCCCTTAGCTTCCAGTGAGTCAAATTTAAAATACCTTAGAATCTTAATAATAGTTAAAGGGTTAGGTAAAATTATTGCATCCAATAATTTCTGAACATAGGGGTCTTTTAAATTTTATTTTCATTGGAAGTAAGAAAGACATGTTGCTTCCACAACATTCCCAAATCATAAGCTACTCCACAAGCGTATCTATTATCAGTATAAATATAGGCAGTTTTGTCCTTGGCTGAAGTACAAGTCTGTGTACGACTTTTGGGCTGAATTAGCCAAAGGTAAAGATGCTGCCTCCACAACATCAAAAGGAGTTTTAATAACATACCAGCATCGTATTTGTCATTGTCACCTTTTTGGTTTTTTTTTTGTGGTACGCGGGCCTCTCACTGTTGTGGCCTCTCCCGTTGAGGAGCACAGGCTCCAGACGTGCAGGCTCAGCGGCCATGACCCACGGGCCCAGCCGTTCCGCGGCATGTGGGATCTTTCCGGACTGGGGCACGAACCTGTGTCCCCTGCATCGGCAGGCGGACTCTCAACCACTGCGCCACCAGGGGAGCCCCATGTCACCTTTTAAATATGATCCATCAGTTGAACCAAGAGAAGTCAACATTACATAGAGGAGTTTCCTATAATCATCACTAGGAGTCAGGAGATGTTTTTTCAATGTCAGGTGGCCTTGAAGGACTTCATTGGTGAGGAAGGAGGCAAGAGTAGCAGGGTTAAGGTTGTTACAATGTAAGAGTTATGTGAGGAGCAGTTAACAAAAGGACTTCATATGAAGTGGCTGACTGAGAATTGTTGACTGTGATGAGAATTTAGGAGAACTTCTATTCCATGAGGTAAAATGGTTAAAGGGGATCCCACAACAATTTTTTAGATGAACTTAACCAAAAGGGTAGTGGCTCTAATGGTTCTAAAGCAGGGGGTATCCCCATGCCACAAGGTGCAGTTGCTGGCTATAATACCCTATGGTCAATGGTGTTCCCCATCTTTTTGGGTGAGCACCCCAAGGGCATCTCTTCCTTTTCATATGCAAGAAGGAAAAATGGAATCTGATAATTAGAAGGACAAAAGCATGTGGGTTCATCAAACTCCCCTTTAAGACGTTGAGGTTTATGTTACCCGGTTTTCCCCATAAATTGGGTCAGTGTTGTTATTTAGTAAAAAATACAGACAATAAGAGAGAAACTGGGAATCCAGTTTCAGCAATAACCATCTAGCTCAAGAAGACCTCACAGTTGGCACTTAATTTGCAGTTTGGGGAAACTTAGGACACCATGAAGTCTATCTGGATCTAGGGTATAGCACTTGTTCTGATATCAGATGCCCTAAATATTGAACCTGGGTTTGGGCAAACTGCAATTTTTCTTTGGTGACATTGTGTCCCTTGAAGGATAAGAGCTTTAGCAAGTGGATGCTGTCTCCTGTGGGGAGGCTTGAGAAGGAGAGTAAAGAAGCAAGGCATCCACATATTGCAACAAAGTAGAACTTCTAGGGAACTTTATGTCATCCAAATCAGCCTTCAGGATTTGTGAGAAATAATAAGGACTCTCAGTAAAACCCTGAGGCATTACTGTCCAGGTGAAATGTTTTTCTCCCCAAGTGAAGTCAAAAAGTTCCCAAGTGAACCAAAAAGTATTGGTTACCTTCATCAACTGGAATACTAGAGAATGCACTGCATAAATCAATTACAGGAAAGAATTTACTTCTGGTGGGAATGAATGGTAGTCACATATGAAGGTTAGAACAACAGGGTGTCAAGGGATAACAATGTTGTTTATTGCCCAGAGGTTTGGATAAATCTCCAACCTTGGCTCTTAGGTTTGCTCACACAGCAAAATGGGAGTGTTAACAGGGATAATGTACAGGGAGTACACAAGGGATAATGAGGCTTTGAGCCTAGTAATCTTCTAAAATGGGCTTTATGCCTTGAAGAGATTCTTATAGGGTATTGATTAATTCTGTGATGAGGTTTTGAAATATCTATTTGAATCTTTTTTTAATTAATTTTTATTGGAGTATAGTTCTTTACAATGTTGTGTTAGTTTCTACTGTACAGCAAAGTGAATCAGCTCTACGTATACATATATCCCCTCCTTTTTGGATTTCCTTCCCATTTAGGTCACCACAGAGAACTGAGTAGAGTTCCCTGATATATGCAGTAGGTTGATGGAAGGTGCTCTGTGAATTTTACCAATATCAGAATTTTTGCCCATAAGGAAGATGTTAACTAATTCAATAAGGATAAATAATCAATGCTCCCAGAATTAGCTCTAGTACTGGCAGAGAGAGAACAAAAAAAATATATCAAAAGGCTCATTTAGGGACTTCTCTGGTGGTCCAGTGGTAAAGAATCTGCTTTACAATTCAGGGGACCCAGGTTTGATCCCTGGTCAGGGAACTAAGATCCCACATGCTGCAGAGACAACTAAGCTCACGTGCCACAACTACTGAGCTCATGCATCTCAACTAGAGCCCGCATGCCACACACTACAGAGCCCACACACTCTGGACCCTGCGCACCACAACTACAAAGCCGACGCACCCTGGAGCTCACGGGACACAACTAGAGAGAAGCCCACACACCACAACGAAAAGCCCAGGCCCCACTAAGAAAGATCCTGCATGCCTCACCTAAGATCCTGCGTGCTGCAACTAAATAAAATGCAACAAAAAGTAAAAATAAAAAAATAAATAAAAGACAATAAAAAAGAAACACACTCATGGTTTAAAAAAAAAAGTGTCATTTAATTCATCTGGTTGATTACTTTGATGACTACTGTCAAATTCTAGAATCATTTCCCTTTTGTTGAGAGGAAGAAATTCCAACATAGTATTTATTTAAGAAGTCTTTGGCTAATGAATAGGTAGGGGCAGAGGAACTAAGGAGAAAAGGATATGTATCTCTCAAAGGGCCTAAACAGAAGGAAAGATGTTCAGAGACAGGAATTTCTTGAGGTTCATTAGTGATTCCCCACTATTTGAACATTTTTAGTTCTCCAAGGCAGGGGCTGCTTTATAGCAGTGGGGTTGAGAACCAAGAGTGTGGCTTTGGTGTCAATTAGAACTTGGAGAGACTCATCCCCAATCTGGAGAAATGTTTCAACAAGCCAATTAAGAGGGATGTTGAGAAGAGTTCCTCTAATTCCTTGGAGCCCCATCGTTGAGAATTGGAAGGTTGTTGGAAAGGCTGGTTAGAGAGCTAAAAGTGCCTAAAGCACTTACATTTGTAATGATCTCTTTTCGAACATCCTGGCTTTTGCAATAATAGCAGAACGTAGGAGAATTTTGATTTCATTTAGGAGCCTTCATTTGCTGGAGTTGAAGATTAAGAATTTTAGCTGCCTTCCTTTTATACGACTCATCTAGACTGTTGGAGAGCTAGTTTGTGGTATTAATTAAATCTGGAGTGGACATAATTTCGTATTCCACCTGGTCCTTTTACAAGAAGAGAAAGGTCCCAGCTCAGTCCATTAATAAACATACAGTTAAAAGCTACCCAAGTGGAATCAACATCTGAAGTGATGCCAGACTTTTCTTGAAAAATAATCTTAAATCAATTACAATAGTCATGAAGGGGTTAGTCAGATCGTTGTGTATAAGCCTAAATTTTGTTCCAATCAACAGGCTTTGGGAAAGCCCTAGAAATTGCTCCATGAAGTCACCTAGTGATTGCCCCAGCCTGATCATATAAGTTATAAGTTTGGGCTCCCAGTTATAATTCTAGAGATCTTTCAGGATTTTTCCCAGTTAGTGGTTTTCATCCAATTCTAGGTCTGGCCTTCAGGGACAAGACTATAAGCTATCTGCTATAAATCAGAGAAACCTGATTGATAAGTTTGAATGACTATATTACATTTCTCAGCAAATCTGTAAGAATCTTTGGCTACTTTGGAAAAATCTTTGACTATGGCTCACAGTTCAGATTTTGTCCAGGAAATATAAGAAATTAAAGGTTTGGCCTCTGGATCCTTAGGAAGCTTAATTTTAAAGGAACAGATTCTGCCAAGTTCAGAGGAAAAGGGGGTTTGGTAAGAGAATTAGTGTAGAGGAACTGAAGGTATAGAGAAGGCATAAGTGGCCTAGAAGGGAAGGAGAAAGATGGCACTGGAGACAGAGTCTGGCCACAGAGAGCTGAGGGAGACAAGAAGGCTCCAGAGGTGGCGCCAGAGACAAAGAAATCAAGGAAGATGGACCTGAGACTTCAGGCGCCATTTTATCTTTCCTTTTTTTTTTTTTTTTTGTGGTACGCGGGCCTTTCACTGTTGTGGCCTCTCCGGTTGCGGAGCACAGGCTCCGGATGCGCAGGCTCAGTGGCCATGGCTCACGGGCCCACCCGCTCCGCGGCATGTGGAATCTTCCTGGACCGGGGCACGAAACCGTGTCCCCTGCATCGGCAAGCAGACTCTCAACCACTGCGCCACCAGGGAAGCCTCCTATCTTTCTTTAATTATGTGTTTGCCTCAGTTAATCTTAAAATCTAATTTTGAAGAGAGACATTTTTAGGCTCTTGATAAGATTTAAAAGCTTCAAAATACTAAACAAACTAGGAATTACACTCAGTAGTGGAAATTTTTGAGCTATTGTAACCTAATTTGTTTGTTTAAAAATTAAGTTTGGGGATTTCAAAAGTTCCCCATAATAGCCATTGATATTCTAAATTGCCTTTGGTCAGATCAATCTCTTTTGGTTATAAATGTGCATGAGAAAGGACCACAGTTTTTAATCAAAATCAGCCATGGTCCCTGTAGAGGATGGGCTCAAAATATTGACAGCTGGGATTCTATTTCTCAGAGGGTTTTCTTTAGATTAAATGAATAATTTTCAAACAGCTTAAAAAACTTACAGCTCAAACACTTCAATTCAAACAACTTGCAAGCTGAAGCAGCCCCCGTTCACAAGGGAATGGGACAATGGCTGCTCAGCCAGCTTAGGTTGAAACAGTCTGATCCAAAATCAGACCGAAGTCCCAAACAAGTATTCCCATGCAGAACACGACCTTAACTGGAAAGACAAAACCTTAAAGCAGATCCTGAATAAGGCCTGCAGAGCTTCAAATGCAAAGACCATGTGAACTTGAATCCAGGAGAAAGACATACCTTCAAACTCTAGGGCCAGGTAGAAAAGCAGTGAACACAGGAGTCTCAAATGTAGGTACCACACCTGTTTGCTCACCAACTGCAGAGCTGGAGCCTCCAGAGGTCTCCTCCGGTTCTTATATGGGCCACCAACATGTGGACCTAAAACAAATAACTGCCTGATATTTCTCCAGCAAAGATGGAGATCAGCAGAGAATTAAAATTCAAGATCTGCCATCATAGTGAGCCATGTTTTTATACAAGAGAAAATGAAGTTGGAGGGTATAGTAAAAGGAGTCTATGGCTTTTCATTGGCTGAGTCCTTGCCAGGAAAGAAAAGGTGTCCTTCTTCCTGTTGGGCTCTGCTCTTGTCACAGGGCATGAGAGGTCCCCCTGCTGGTCTCCCAATTCTATTAATCAAAGTTTCTGTTTATTAGTTTTTTACAACTTCTTAATAAATCTGGGATCAAAAACTGATTCAAAATTAAACTACAGACCTATTCTACGAGGGGACTGCAGCAGAAATGAGCGCTAATCTACTCTTCAAAATCCCGGAAAGGCACTGACATGAAAGTCAGCACCTACCTTGGAGGGCCAGAGTAAGAAGCTGAACTGAAGAGCAGAGGACAGATTAAAGGTCAGAAAAGGAAAAACGGTGTGCAATGTCTTTCTCCATCCCACCAGTACACACACACACACACACACACACAGAGCATAACTTCTGGCAAAGTACAAGTGTTTTTTTGCTAAAGAAATTAAAATAGAAATAAGGTGAATTAAAGCTTTCTGATGAAATATTAGAATCCCAGAGTAAAGTCCTCAGTTCTGGGGATTCTAGAGCCCCCAGCTGATAGCCAGCTACCTTTACTTCACCCTAAAGTAAAGACTGCCAGTCAACCCCAACTTTTCCCCACACATTGAGGTCCCTACAGACTTCCCAGTCAAGGAAAGTGAGAAATCATGCTGCATATACCACAGAAAAAAAGATACTACCTTCCCAGGGCTTAATTATTGAACATAAATGGACAGCCAGAGACTAGCAGATAGATAAACAAAGAACAGTGGTAGCCCAAAAGATAACAACCAAGATCAACAACAACAACAACAACAAAAGGTGATTCCCAGAGAAACATGTAATTCAAAGGAGTATATTTTAAAATATCTAATTAATATACCCAGAGAGATTAGAAAAAAAAAAGTTACATCTTTAACACAAAAATAGAATGCCAAGGGGGAGAAAAAAGGAAAGATCAGAGAACAAACTACATGAGAATATGTTTGTTTGCGAAACATGAGAGGTGTATTATTTCATCCATTCAACAATCCCTTATGGAATGTCTGTAGTGTGTCCATGTGTCAGGCATCTTCTCCACATGCTCTCTTGCATTTGAAAATTGTTTGGGTAAAGAAGCATGCCAAAAATTCAGGTTAAAAATGCCTTTATCACTGAGAAATGAAAGAAAATTTGCAAAGGGCCTATAATGTGAAAATTATAAAAATCAAAATGTTAAATGAGATGATCTGGGCACTAGAGGGATTAATGGGTCAAAGTCCTAAGGCATACTGGTGAATTTGTAGCCACTACTGACAAATATTATACTCATTTTAATGATTTTTTTCCTCTATAAGTATTAATTGCATTGTCTTTTTTCTGGAAAATATTTATGAATGCTATTATCAATATGATGCTCAGCTGCTGTTTTTATTACTCCTCTCAGCACTTTTTAGTCAGTTGTCAATGTGGTCAAATTTTATAGAACAAAATGCTTAAGTTAAGAGAATGCGTATCATAATTGAGAAAAATTTTCTTTAGTCAGTAGGAGAAACTGTAAAGAATGGTTGAAAATTTTAGAATGTACAAAATCCACCAGGAAAATTTGTTAAAGAACACAGGTCCCTCTCTCATATTTGGGCTCTGGAGTAATTGGTGCAGAACCCACAGTTCTCCAATTCTCTACTTGGAGAATCAGTCTTTGCATACGAATTGTTGAGAAATTAAAATATCTTCGTCTGTCTCTGAGTCAGCTATTTCTGGTTGAGCCATTTATTACATCTTAAACTATTAATAGAGTTTAATATCTCCATCTTTACTCTTAGCTTAATTCGAAAAGAAGAGAGTTCTGCTGTAGGGAAGTCAATTAACTACTTATTACTATAAATATGATGAAGGTAGAAAAACTTTATACGACCATCATCCTGTAAGGTACCTGCAGCCAGATTTAAGAGAAAGCTTAGCAGAATATTTATGGTGTGTCCGACTTCTCAGGTGTAAACTGTGAGTAAATTTGTAGTTGGGTGTATTTGATTAATGTTCACATTGCTGCTGTGATGACTCAAAACACAAAATTGGGCTGGAATAAATTAAGGTGGAAAAAGGGTCAAATACGGTCAAACTGCCAGTTAAGGTTCTTGTTTGGGGCTCTATAAAAGAAAAGTCAATTACTTTACATTTCAATTCGTTGTTTTGCTATTCAGAAACCATTATTTCACTTGTTTATTTAATAAATAACTACTAAGTATGTACCAGGTGCCAAGCGATATATGAGACTAATTTATCTTATTCTTACACAAAGACTTTTAGTGAAAATTTACAGAGTTCAATATTGTCCTGACCTAAGAGAATAACATTGTTATTAGCAGGCAAAATTCAGTATGACTACTTCTGTCTGAAATCTATTTCAAATTCTCTTTGAAAGTTTATCCCCCGGGGAAGCAGTCGAATAGACTGGTTCTAGAATTTTGTATTTATGAACCTCAGCCGGTTACATTCAAATTATCAATTCATCAGCACATAGAACCACACAAATGATTTCACTCTAATATATAGTTTGATTTGCTTATCAAAGGAGCCACTCCATTTTAAAACCTCAACTTTCTTTTAGTTCTCCATAGATCATTTTTTAAAGGGCTCCAGGAAAGACTAGAAGTTTCCTCAAATATGTCCGTTATTATTTAGAAAACAAAAAAAGCATTTCAGAACAACTTGACCTAGAAAAATATTTATTTCCTCCTTATATTTCCAAAATAAATATGTCTGGAATTATTAAGATAAGATTTAACTATGACAAAATATGATAACTAAGTCAATACTAAGTAATATATTAAATAAAATTGTATATGATTGTGTTTGGTAAGCTTGTTCCACTAAAACATTTGACAAGATTAAGTATTCTGATTTTTTTAAAAAATGATTCATACTGGATTAAATATAAAATATACGGGCATCTGTTTTAAAAATTCAATGCTATACCTCTCTGTCAGAAATATTTTACCATTATTTCTATAGAAAAATCATATCTGATTTATATCATTTTGACTAAAATTACCTTTTATGGGTCTGTAACACAACTTATGTGTCAAGACTATTCTTGCCTCAATTTTTTCTGCCCTTTGGCAAATACAGCTCAGCTCAACATTTTTTCAAGGATATCAACATTACAAGAACTACATCATCTGAGGAAAACAGAAAGGAAACTTTGAAATGACCTGAAAAGATTGCAGTGGCTGCCTGAACGCAGTGAGGTGAAAGTAATAACACAGGTTAAAGGAAATAAATCTAATTAGATATATAGATAGTAATCTGTTAATGAAAAGATAAGCTCAAGGAAGATCTAAGAGAGATAATGGGAAATAGAATGAATAAGTCTTTCCAGACAGAAAACCATTTTGATGACAAGTTGATTCAGGTAATTAGAAATTTTGATACTGAATAAAAGCAATCAAACATAAACCAGGAAATGATGGCAACTTGATGGTTATGACTTGCTTTCAGAGTAAATACTGTGGCCCAAAATAAGTCACCTTGATTATAGAAGAGTCTAAAGAACTACCCTGTTTCAATAAGTCTAGGATGAAAACGTAAAAGGATTCATGGAAAGAGTTAATATGAAGAATGCACAAATTTTACAGATACCCTAATAGGTAAGAACTGTTCCAAAAACCAAAACTGTTTCTAAACCAAAATAATAGATGATGCAAGGTCAAAGAGATAATGAAAATACTGGAATACATGTAGCTCTTTAGAGAGCTCTAAATACATGTAGAAATACATGTAGAAATTTTCTAAACCAAAATAATAGATGATGGAAGGTCAAAGAGATAATGAAAATACTGGAATACATGTAGCTCTTTAGAGAGCTCAGTCTCTTTCACTTGATCCCCACCCACTAAGTAGGAGAGATGAGGAAGATAGAATCTCTTCAGCAGATGAGAAGGCTTACACTCACAGAGGCTCAATTGTTCAGACTGTCTTTGTATTTTTCTGATATACCTATAACTTCCAGCATCTCTTCTTTGTTCCTTTCCTTTTGATTCCTTCTGCTATGTCTTTTTACTGTTTATTTTTGCCAGAAAACAATAAGTATCACGATGATACAATGACATTATGCTCTGGATCTCTTACATCTTCCTTCCAGCAGAGAAAAAAACAAGTGGAATTTACCAGTCTTATGTTTTCTACCCACACATGGTGGTGCTGAATATCCTAAACCAGAGTTATATGCTATATCTTTGTCTCTGAGCTGCCTTCTGTCTCGACTCCACATTCTCTTCCTTCATCATTTTGAGGTGAAGATTTTTTTTTCCCATTTAAACATCTGGTGGAGGTTTAGACTGCTAATAAATTACTTCCTCTCCTCCTTCTCTTCTAAACTAATGGTGCTGTTAAAAGTGAACATATGAGGAACAGAAGTGCTAGAGAAAGCAGTTCGGGTGAGTCTAAATTCACCAAGCCCAATCTTGACAAGGTTCACTGAGGATAAATTTGAGTCTGTAGACCAGAAATGTTTACATAAACCAATATCTCTTTTTCTCCCTGGATAGAAAAAAAAGAAAGGAAAACAAACCCTTCCATTTAGGAACTTTGGTACATTCAGTTGAATGAAAGATAAGAGTGATGAGTAAAGTAGAAGACAGGGATGTTTCTTTATCTGAAGTCCTTCCACATCAAGAATGAGATTATTTTCAGCTGTGAACAAGTCCAAAAATGTGGCTAAAATGTGACAGAGTTTAAATTCTTTATCACTAAATCTTGTAGGTAGTATAAGATTGTTAGCACAGCTCCAGGGTCCCGAGTGAGCCAATCATTTTTCAAATTGTGTCTCTTTCATTTTTTGTACCTGAATTCCACTTTGTGGTTCAAGAAATCTCCCTCTTGAGCCACTACTTCCACCAGCTTACAAAAATGGAAAAGAGGAAGAAAAGATTATGCACCCTCCCTTCAAGGAAACCAAATTCAAGTGCACACTATAGCATATTGGTCAAAACTAAGTCACTTTCAATAGTACTTTGCAAGAAGACTGCAAAATGTAGTCTTCATTCTGTATGCTCATGGTCTAAGCTAAAATTTAGGTTTCTATTACTAAGAAAGAAAGGGAGGACCCATAGAAAGCCAAACTCACAGAAACAGATTAGAATGGTATTTCATCAGGGGCTGGGGTTTGGGGGGAAAAAGCGAGATGTTGGTCAAGGAGTAAAAACTTTCAGCTGGAAGATGAATAAATTCTGGGGATCTAATGTACCACATGGTGCTTATAGTTAAATATAATGCATTAGATATACATGAAAGTTACTAAAATAGTAGAAATTAAATGTTCTCACCATAAAAAAGAAATAGTAATTATGTTGCATGTTGTATATGTTAGCTAATGCTATGGTGGTACTCATTTTGCAGTGATATAAGTGTATCAAATGAACACATTGTACACCTTAAATTTACACAGTGCTATATGTCAATTGCATCTCAATGAAGCTGGTGGGAGGAAAGGCTTAGGAAACATTTTGCTTCTATAGGACACACTTGCATACCAAGACTATGTATTACCATTTATTGTTAATTTTAAAGTTATTTAGCATGAACTTTTTTATTCAGGAAGATAGTTATCTACTCATTTCTGCCAGCAAAATAAAATGAGTTGTTATGTATATCTTTAGGTTCACCAAAAACAGCAAACCACATGAGTTAGAACAGGTAGGGGCACCACAGGGACAGATGAGTGCAGTGGACAACAGTGATTTGCTTGCCCATTAGCCAATAACCCTTGCTGTGGTAACAGCACCTCAATTTTTCTTTTCCCCACTCTCAGTTCAGATGACTTAGATTTCTGCTTCTGTCACTTTCTCCCAGATTTCAGGATTGGGCAGGTGACTCAGGATTGATCAGCTGGGGAGTTCCATTCCCCCCAGCCATAGGGATGGGGATGGAGCACAAGATGGATCAATAGGAACCATTCAAAACTATTTTGAAAACAGAGTTATGTGTCAGGGGAGAACAGAATCCTTCTGGATCTACAGTCAGGACAACCCTGAGACTTTGAGACTTTTTTGTTACATAAACAAATAAATTATTATTTTGCTAAAGCCAATTTGGGTTGGGTTTATATAATTTTATTCCTTTAAAAGCCTGACAAAGTAAGAGTCAGACTGTTGGAATCTTTTTTTTTTTTTTTCTAACTTACTATAATTGAACAATGGCATTTAATATGAATGTGGTACACAAACTTAAGATGGGTTCAATGATTCTGGCCTCTTAGTATTCACTATTTGGTATTATCCCCTCCTCTTGAATGTGGGCTGACCCACTGACACTCTTCTAATGAACAGATGAAAAGCATGATGGGTTGTCCCCTCAAAGATTAATTTATGAAGTGTTGTGGTTTTTGTTTTACATGCCCTTTCACATTCTTTTGACTTGCTTGCTCTGACAGGAACCAGCTACTATTTTTGAGCTGCCCAATGGAGAGATTCAAGTGGGAAAAAAAAATGAGGTCGCCAACCAATAGCCAACAAGGACCTGAGACTACAGTCACAAAAGTGAGGTTGGAAGGGGCTTTTCCTCTAGTCCAGCCTTGATAAGAATGTAGCTTTAGCCCATAACTTGATCTCAGATTTATGAGACACAGTAGTGAGCCCAAGGACCCAGCTAAGCTGCACCAAGATTTCTGAAGCACAGGGACTATGATATAATAAATGTTTATTGTTTTAAGCCACTAAATTTGGGGGTAACTTGTCAGGCAGCAATAGAATGAGATTAACCCCAAATAGATTAACAATAAAATACTCAACTTTTAAACAAAGACAAAAAACTTAATTGGAATGATAATATTTATCAATAATAATTTATAGTAGAATTTAAATTATTAAATTCATACATGGTTTCTGTTGTAATATAAACTCTTTGGACAGTTTCAATACAAAAATTTTAAGTAAAAAAGAAAGAAAGACTGGATAGTGGGGACAATGAATAATTTCTACTACCCTCGCCACCTGCTTACACACTAACATGCTCCTGGCAGGGTAGAGTAACATTCATATATTTATCCATAGCTTTTCTTCCTCTGGCCAATGATTTTTGAACTGTCTAATATGCGTTTTTACCCTTACTTAGTTTGATTAATGCTAGTGTATTTTTTTCAATTTTTTACTTTGTTTCTTTGCTTTTTTGCTTCATTAGGTGTGAAGAATAGGAATGTTATGACACTGCTTACTCTGCCATCTTTTCTTTGTCAGATTTCTTTGATTTATGCTACAGTGCTCACTCAGGATACTTTCTAGTCTTTCAGGCTTGTGAAATCTTCTCTCACCATATAATTTTAAGGAAAGAAGTGCATATATGATAGAATCATATATATTATTCTAGCTGTGGTGGCAGTTATAAAAAGAAAACATATTTCCAGATTATTAATTTGTCAATTGATTGTCAATGAACTTTTAAAATGCATGCATCTTTTTTCTCTTAATGGATTCAAAGCTTCTTGTGGGCTGAGATCATGTATCTTTCTTAAACCCCAAATGTGCACAGCTATATAAATATAAGGAATCAATAAATATCAATATTTGCAGAAATAAAGAAAGAAAAGTAATAACAAAAGAGATGGGAAAGCAGCTTAAGGTAAAAAGAAGAAAAGAGAGGGGAAGGAAACATGGGTAAATAATTTATGCTAAATTTCATGAAATAGAACCATCTGGTGCATAAGTAAGAAAAGGCTAGATTACCATGGAACTCAATTGGAAAAAGACATATTCTTTAAGGTGTCTATCTACACTGTGTATAAATTCAACGTTATTAAAAATATATAAATGAAAACATTACTTAACATGCAAGTTGTAGTCAAAATAGACAGGAAAACACAATAACAACACATTTTTATTAACATCCATAATTCTAATCAGTTGATGCATAAAATTGAAAAAAATTACACTTGCAGGTCAATTTTTTCTAGCTAATGTAAATAATCCAACTCCATGCTTTCATGAAAAGAACAAACCAAATGCTACTGAAAAGAATCTTATACCTTAATATCAAAAGGTAAACCTCTGGCCAATAATACTAGCAGGCACCCATTATATATGACAGATGTGGTTTAGTTAACTCTAAGGCTCAATGATCAATGTTGTATGTGGTCTATTTTAACAAAATAAACATACTCAAAACAACAGACTTAGATTTATCAAAACAAATATTTTATTAATGCTGTCATGACTCCCTTGAAACTGTTACTTTTTTCTTCATAAAACTAAGAATACTACATACAAAAGTGTCCTTGCAAAAAAAAAAAAAAAAAAAAAAAAAAAAGTGTCCTTGCCCTTTTGTGGTGTATAAGCCAGGAAAGGCTTCAAGAAGTTTAATGATTTGTCCTTGTACCGAACTAAATTATTCAATAGGGTTATAACCAACTTTATGGAAAAGCACAGAGTGTTCTAAATAATCATTCCTTTGGAAACTGGTATCAGGCAAATGCACTTTACTCAAACTACTTTTTCCATCGTCCAATTCTGAACTAATGAATTTCTATCTTCTCTTCACTTTAACAGAATTCTCCATCATATGTGTTAGGTACCTATATTATCAATTATTACTACCATGATATATTTGAGTGCTACTTGACAAAGAGTAGCTTAAGTGCCATTTTTGGTCTCTAGGGTCTTTGGTATTTTCTAGTAGTACATTCTACAGTAGCTAAAACTAACATTATTAAACTATACAAAGTTACCACACGTAATATATGCATATATACAAACATACTACTTACATCAGAAAGCAGGCTATATACTGTTGCACTTTTACTCTTATTTTCAATACTCTCTACCACAGTTAAAATGGAGTTTCCAGGGTCAATACAGTGGGCCAGAGTGTCAGGGTACATCTTTAATTCTACTTAGGTAAAACTGGACATCTTTGTGGCCAAGATGAGGTGACTTTTTTTAGAATTAGAGTGCTAGGGTAGATTCAGACAGGGTGATTGTCAGAATAATGGAGGATGCATGGTATAGTCATCGGCATCTTATTAGAAATTCAAGTTCATGGCACAGTTGTCCACTCAGAGTCAAGACTTTGTATAAAACATGTTAATCTGGTTATGAACTACACTGAGAAAGCTGAGCTATCTGTAAAGATTGATTCCAGAGGTAAATCAAAGCAGACTGGAAATAGGCCAAGCAATTTGACAAAATCCACATGATCTCAGATAGTGGTGAGCAACAGGTGTTCTATGAGAAGTAAGCAAATTCAATACCCAATGTTCAGATGGCCATGGAAGGCAGCATCCCAAAGCTATAAAATTGAGGGGTAGGGAAAAGCTTCAACCAGGTAACCAACTTCAGGACTGATTTAGTTTCTCTTCAATATAAAGAATTCTAAGACACTATGCAGTTCTACTTGCAAAGCCACCACATCAGAAAAAATAGAAAACAGTGGCCTGGGAGCAAATGGACTCCTGCATGTTCATCCAGGGGGTTCTAATATAGGTCTATGTGTGAGCCAAGAAGACCAAAGGATCAGTGAGCAACAATTGTCAGTCAAGACTGCAGGGGCAGAACATCAATAGTCTCACATGGCGGAGTTTGAGGAAAGCACGGCCAGAGGAAATAAGGTAAAGCACTGTAAAGTGGGAGAAGATGATCATTTGCTTTTTCATAGACTAGGATGGCCAGCATAAAAATGAAAAGATGGAAACAAGACATATAAAGGAAGTCTCCAGATTTAATAAAAATGTTAAAGGGAAATATTACATACAATTTTAAACAACTTTCACATTGATTATATAAAATTTGACATATATTTAGACCAAGAATAACTTTGAAATGGAATAGCCAAAAATGGAACTATGAGGTATTTGTAGCTATTATAGACTTGGTGAGAATATGCTAATTGTGATTTAGGAGCAGAGACTGATGATGTGTAAAGGATATACTGTGACATGACAAAGTCAGCAAATTTAAGGCTGTCTCCAACACTTAAACTGAAATTAGAAGCAAGACCAATAAAGATTTAGTATGAGATACAAGAACAGTTTGTTTATAAGCAGTAGCTGACCCAGAACTACTTAGCAATGGTAGGTTTTATTTTAATTTTCATTATAAATTAGCCATATAAGTATCTTTCTCTACCCCCATAAGAAGGCTAGTCTTCAATATTTATCATTAATATCCAGCCTTCCTCATTTTCTTTAGCTATATTCAGACTTTTTGAGCTGAGGAAATCTCAGCTTTGTAGTCATTAGTGTTCATTATCCTTAAATGAAAATGTACTGGAAATAACTTTTATATCATTCTTATTGGGTAATTTAAGAGAGAAAATGGTAATATTAATGCTGAAAAAGTACAGTGTAATAGCCAAAAAGCCTGGCGAAGAGAATATCGAGCTACAAGGATCACTGGAAAAAACGTGTCCTTGTATGATGTTTTACATAAGACCTGTGCTATTCCATTCCTGTTACCGGAAAAGACTCATCCCTGCTTTCAAAACAGAGAGGAGCGATGCTGACCAACACAACCTAACACCAAAGTGGTATTCGTGCTCCCAGTGCCTTGAAATATCAGCATTCTGTAATTGTCAGAATAAATTATTCACTAAAACACTAAGTCAGACCTTAATTCTCTATCTTTTAATCTGATAATTTAATATCACTTTTACTCTCAATCTTGACCAAGCATTTGTAAACAGGAAGCCCCACTTTCAAGATGCTGCCTTTACACTTCAGTGAAAACAGAGCACTCAAATGTACTGTCACTGTGTGGTAACCATGAGACCTTGGTTGGACAGCAGAGGCACTCAAGAAGTCTAGGCTCAAACAGTAGTGGAAACAACACGCTAAGCAGCCCTGAAGACGAAGCAGGGCAAGGCACGCAGGACTCTTTTCCACTTAGACTCAGGTTATGCAACACCTATTGAGGCTGACACGCCAATCCAACTCCCTCCCAGATCAGCTCACCAGCACCCTCCCTGTCATAGGTGCTGACATTCCACTGAGTCCACTTAACGTTCATTGGCTGATACCATCCACATCTCTCATTGCTGTGATTCCTGAGGCTCGTGTACCCTTCTACTTGCCCATTTCTCCTATTCTCTGATTCATATACAGCTTTCCACTACTTCTACCTTGCTGCATAATCCAACTTCATTGCATTTCAAAAAATTTTAAAAAGTTCTCTGTAGTTATAGTCTCTCTGTAAGAACTTTCCGTTTACTTCCTTCCACAAACTGAAACCTGGATTTCCCCTAGAAGCTGATTTTCCTGCAGTCTTCACCAGTGGAAATTGGTCCTTCTCTCTCACCTCACATTATTGACCAAAAAGTCAGGAGGCAAAGTCAGCAGTCTTCTAACCGAGCCTTCAAAGGTTGACTCTTATTCTTTCATCCTCATATAAAACTCTCTCCTTCACATTCACACCCTCTTGCCCTCCTTTCATTAATATTTTGGTGGGTCATTTGCTCACATTCATTCAGGAGTTAAACTGAACTAAAGGAACTTTTCATCATCTTGCTCTAAGACTGAGAAATATGCATATCTATTTGGATATCCATGAAACAACCAAGTCTATTTTTTAAAAATTTTCTTCATCCAGTGACTTCTATTGCCACAGTATTTCATCAATTCACTCCCAAGAGCATACCTTAAACTTCTAAAAACTTAGTCTTTATCTTAATTTTTTACCACAACTTTCTATTCCTTTCATAACCTCATTTAAAAAAAAAAATTGAATGTATCCATATAGTGGATGGTTAAAAATGTTTGATTTTGCAATGGGCAGAAAGAGATGAGAAACATCTTAAACTCTGAAAAAATATAAGTGTCAGAGTGAATTTCTTAAAGTTGTAGAGAGAGGACATAAAAAATAAACAATTTAAAAAAATTGAAGATTCAATAGAAAAGAACAAAATGTCAAAAATCTAATTATTTATTAAGTTGAATGAAACAGAAAGAACACTGGTGAGATTAATCCAGAAAAACTCAGAAGGCACAATTAAAAGGAGACACAATCACACATTTTAAACATATTTAGAATGAGAACGTCATAGAATATATACCAAATAAATCAAAAGCTTAGATAAGAAATCTCTTGAAGAAGAGATTTTACTAAAAACAGACTCAGGAAGTCAGAGAGAACTAAAAAGTCTATAATTGTTATTTAAATTGAATTTATAGCTGAAAATTTATGCCATGGACACAAAATATACTAGGCTCAGCTACTTGATGTTTCTTTTTTATCATATTGCTGATTTTTATATAAGATTTCCTGAACTAAAATTTTAAGGGTATATTTCCCCCTGAAGAGAATTATATTTTTCAGTGAAAAATGCTTCTGGAAAAATGAAGTCCCCACATTTCACAAATAAGCACACTGAAATTTAGGGAGGTGAGCTACTTGGTGAAGGAGGTGTAATCTCCATAACTCTTCCAGTTGTTGTGGCTGAAAAATTAATTTTAAAACAACCTTACTTTGGCTCATGAACCTGCAGTCTGAGACAAATGTCAGAGAATTCACAGACTTGTTTTAAAGGTATCACAGTGAACAAAAAACTGTGCTTTTAAAAAGAGGTGAATGGACAGAAGCAAGATGGCCACTTAGAGCTGAGACCATATCAAACAAAATGACCCAAGGAGACTGAGAAACTAAGAGTTTCACCCTCAGTACATCAGGAAAGATCAACCCACCAACAGAGAGAGAACATAAAAACAAGTCACCTTTTCCCACTTCAAGATTCATAATTACTGATCCAGTCCTATCTTGAGTTTGGAGTTTGATTCCTCGTGAACCTGAGATCACAATTTATTGTTGCTGACACATATTTAAAAATATCTACCAGAATGAAAGTAAGAAGTTGCTCCAAATTTTCAAGCAAATAGTGGGAATAAAAACCACTTCCTGGTGGGCTTCCTGGTGGGCTTCCCTGGTGGCGCAGTGGTCGAGAGTCCGGCTGCCGACACAGGTTCGTGCCCCGGTTCGGGAAGATCCCACATGCCAGGGAGCGGCTGGGCCCGTGAGCCATGGCCGCTGAGCCTGCGCGTCTGGAGCCTGTGCTCCGCAACGGGAGAGGCCACAACAGTGAGAGGCCCACGTACCGCAAAAAAAAAAAAAAAAAAAAAAAAAAACACCTCGTTAAATGAGATTAATATTACAAAGATAAAGTGGCAATTTTCTACTCAGTATCATTTTCCTCTTCCTACATATTAACAGAAATCCAAATTTGTTGGAGTAGCACTGTACCAAGGGAAAGAGATATATTCTTCGGGCTCCCTTATAAGCAGGGGGTGGACATGGGACTATTTTGGTCCAAGTACAGATCACTTAATCAGAATTCTTAGAAGACCTCTTAAAAGAGGGCTGACTCAACTTCTCTTGCTCGTTTACCCTTTTCTTGTTTCATACTTCCTGCCTGGACTGCAGATATAATAAAACTCAAAGTCATTTTTGGAGCATGAAGAAGTTCACAGTTCTTGCCTACTTTGACGTCTTTTATTACCTTATCTTAAAAACATGGACTTATTGCCTTCCCTCCTCTTCTCCTTGCTTTCTCCTCTTTTCTTGTGTTTAGCACCGTATGGAAAAGTATACAACAAGCATTGCAAAAGTGATTTATTTTCCTTATATAACAAGAAACCAGGATGAGGGCAGTGGACCTAAGATACCATCAGTGCTTCAGGCAATGTCTATTATGTGGCCTGCAATTTTTGAAATGTGACTTTTCTCCACAATTGCAACATGATATCTGTGCTCCCATGCATCACAAAAACTTTCTGGAAGATAAAAGGGGAAGGGGAAAAATAAAAGTAAAAGGGAAATGACAGCTAAATCTGTCTCATTTAATCCAAGAATGAACAGCTCTCCTGGAAGTCCCTTATCGGCCACAAATAATATAACTTACACCACACTTAGATGGGCAGCATCCTGGGAAATCAAGTATTTATCTGGGCACATTACTACACCAAACAGAATTGGATTTCTGTTAGTAAAAAAAAAAGAGGTAGAATGAATTTTGAGTGCACAGCCAGCACTGTCTAGTACACATCCTCCCTTTCATCACAATTCTGATCTTTGATTTGTTTAGTTATATGTAGCAAATTGAAGTAATTGGAATATTTAATGTTTAGCCCAAATTAGACAAATGGCTATGATTTTCAAGATAGAAAAAAATCATAGAATTTCAGTAATGACCTTAATCATTAATACATATAGACCATATGTCCTGTTTTTTAAAGGGATTACATTAGTATATATGACAGCATTCAGATTATTATATTTATCTAATATTAAATCAGCATTCTGCCCCAATTTATTAGATGGAAACTAAGATAACTCTAACTTCCCAGTAAAAGTTTTTGAATATTATATTCTTAACCTAAATATCCTTATTATATTTTCCTCAGGCGTTTAGCCATTTTGTTACATCTTACAGCAGCAATAATTCTCTATTC
The DNA here is from genome assembly GCF_937001465.1 of Orcinus orca. Lineage (NCBI taxonomy): Eukaryota > Metazoa > Chordata > Mammalia > Artiodactyla > Delphinidae > Orcinus > Orcinus orca. The sequence goes on along the minus strand of NC_064576.1, from coordinate 40,664,936 downwards.
CATAAATATGGAATTTTACAAGCAGGACAAACGGTTCCATAAATTAGGAGGAATACCTGCCTATGCAGAAACAACTCATTTCTTTCTGATTCACCCTTTTGTGATGTATTTGTCTTAGAATCACACTCTCATTGTTCTTAAATTTACAACTGTTTTTTATGGGTTGAAAATTCGGTGAAAAATTGGTTGACTCCTAGAATATCAAGAAGCATGGAATTTATAAGTAAAATGCATATTTCAGATACAAATGTTTTCTTAAAACATTTATCTCATCCTAAAATGTTTCTGAATATATTTAGTACATTAGTAAGATTTTTTTCCCAACACACTTCAAGGGCTGAGATGTCTGTTTAAACAAATACACGTATAGTTACCTGTGCAGTTGAGAATTTTAGGTTGCTTTTTCTAGACAGAGTAATCTCTGTGGCATATTATGATCATGTTTTGCTTTAGGAGAAAATTTGCTAGAATTAATCCAAATCTATACATGAGGATTGCTAAAGGAAATGAATAGTAGAAACAACAGTATAGCCACAATAATTTAAACATTAACTTATTGTATCTGATTGTATTCTCACAAGTTATAAGTGAGGCAACTAATGAATAAACAACAAGGTCCTACTGTATAGCACAGGGAACTATACTCAATATCCTGTGATAAACTGTAATGGAAAAGAATATGAAAAGGAATATATATATATATATATATATATATATATATATATATATATATGTATATATTTATAGTTGGCCAAAAAGTTCATTTGGTTTCTTATAAGATGTTATAGAAAAAATCCGAACAAACTTTTGGCCAATCCAATATAACTGAATCACTTTTCTGTACTGCAGAAATTAATACAACATTGTAAATCAACTATACATCAATAATAAATAAATAAATAAAATACAGAGAAGAAAAAAATAAGTGAGCCAACTGTATCAGAATGGGTAAGCACGTTTTCATATTTTTACATTTGAATTATACAGTTATCAATAGTCAGGAATGGAACCCAAGTGTATTACACTAGCCAGACATTTCAATAAGCCATTCAAATACTGAAAATAACATTTGTAGAATTAGGTCTTTCTTTTTTCCTCTTGTATAAGTACCTATAAAATTCCCCAAAAGTACAAAAATTCAAAATGTACTGAACTTCTTCAAAATGAATACAGCTTAAGAACTTCCACTTTAAGATTCTGAAATATTTCTTTTCTGATATTCTGAGGAAAACTCTTCACAAAAGCCAATACTAATTTATGTTTTTACAGATGTATAATTAATATCTCTGCAGTTGTATAGTTTCTCTGAAAACAGATTAGACTTTATTCATAAATATGTATTAAGCAACTACTATATTCCAGGTCCCATGCTTATTGAAAAAAAGTCTGTTAACCCATAAAGCTTAGTGTATAAAAAACCAAATAAACAGGTTTGAGGAGAGAAAAGTTAAAACTAAAATTAGTTATGCATTTATTCTTCATATAAATTTTTAAAAATAAAATGCTTAACGTTTTATTTCTATTTCAAGTTTAGAATAAATACAGAATTAGGGCTGCAGAGAACTCTTGGAAAGCCATTCATATATATTGGAAAATCATAAGTTCTCTCCATTAACAAATATTTTTAAATTTCTATGGGAAACTATGCTGGATGCTCATGCAGACACAAAAATGAAAAAGACACATGCTGTAGTCTCCAACATTTACAATCTAGCAGGCCAAGAAAAGTAATTATAGTACAAGGAAAAATGAGAAGTGGAATGTTTGTTACAGGTGTTCTGGAGGGAGAAGGAGGAAGAGGGAGAAGGGGGATGACTGCTGTCTTTGGGACATCAGAAAAGCACTTTACATATTTAATTCTAATGACAGACTTGCAGAGGCAGACATTTTTATTCACATTTTATTGATGAGAAAATGTAAAGAGATGAAATAACCTGCAGAGTCTGTATCAATCTGTGTCTCTAAGAGACTTACTGGAACAAAGTATTCCCTCAGCCTGCCTCCTGGCCCCCACCGCCTACACAAATATTTTCATAAGGAGTTAGCCCAAAACAAACTTTTGTTAAGTTATATCACTTAGTTTGGGGCTGTTTGTTACTAAAATGTACACTATAATGTACCTTCATTCGATCAAAGGCATTCTGGGTAGAGGAAAGAGTAAACATAAATATTTAAATGACTACATCATGAGTGTGAGATGGTGAGAAATTTAATTTGGCTAGAGTACACCCCCTGTGTAAGATGGTAATGTAGGACTAGACTGTAGAGACCAGTTGGCTCTATGTTATTGTAGTACTTCAATGTCAGTGGAAAGCAACTATCCTCAATCCAAGAGGTATGATTCAGTACTTAACAGGCTCAACACAATATGAAAATTAATCATTAGCAAGCAATACATAGAATAAAAGTGTTTCTAACCTAAAATATCTATTATCCTATATTTTGAAGCTGTTCTATATATTCTTTCCTAACTGGATATAAACAATCCTTCTCTAAAATGATGTTTATAAAAGAGATGCAATGAGATAAGCTGAAAGTAGTCATTTTTGGAATAATATTTAAAATAAATGTTAGCTATATTTATTGGATAACTAATAGATGGCAACAAAAAATTGTTAGAAATATAAATGTACTAAGTTAGACAATATCTAATCAACTAACAGATGACTTGAAGAAATGCCAAAAGCTATTTTGATAAAGATATGGTTGTTTACTCTTAACTCATCTCTAGGGTTACTGATATACTCCAAAAAAAAAAAACCCAAAATGCCTTCCCATAACTTAGATCCAGTCAGCAGTAAGTGGTTACCATCTGCATCATAGTATATATTAAATATTGGTCATCTCTCAAACTGGAGCTACACAAGGGGGAGAATACTTGGCTGGGAAATACTACATCACTGCAAATAAAAACTGAAGATGTGGAGCCTGGAAGTAAAAACAGAAGGAGATGGTGCTTAATGGGTTATAGCAATTGCAAATATCAGTGCAGACAAGCCAATGTCCAACTAACAAAGAAATAGGGATGAGGGCATTCTGAAACTTACGGAGGACAAGAGAGGACACCCAGGAAGCTGGAAGAAAGGTAGCCAATCCCACATCAAACATCCCCATCCCCAGGTCTCCATATTCTGGAATTTAGACAAAACTGTAATCTGTGAGAGCGTTACTAAAAACAAAAAAATAAATTTCCATCCAGGTCTGTGGAAATGTTATATAATTGACCAGAAGAAGACTTTGAAAAGGAGAACATAACAGAACTAATAAAAATAGAACCTGGTGAAATGTCTAATATGCATTTCCCTCAGCCCTAACTCCTCCTCTGCCTAAATCATTGAGATATACACAGTTTCTTTGCAGATTTAAATTTCAAGAAATACCCTATATATTATTCTAAGACCTCTATAATACTAAATGATCAAGAAGCATCATTATTGAAATACAGAAAATCTAAATTACAAAGGATAATGCATATTTTTCAGTACATTTGATTTTTTTTTGAAATTAGAAAGATAATTTCAAATTGATGTTTTTTAAGTTTACTAATTTGTACATTTTACTAAACTCAATCCTAAGAAAACCTAATATCAAAAGATACTAGGATATTAGGATCAAACGATATCACTTGCCAAGAATAACAGATCTTTGTTCAAATGTTCTTTGGAATTACTACAGAATTAACTCCTGTCTTGTAGCTTCATAGTATAACTAAGATGTTAAAGTTTCGAAGATGTCCCGCAGTAAAGGAACATATTTAACTTGATTTAAGTTAAATAAACCTACTTCCTCGGGACAAGTTTCATCACTTTCTTTGAAAGCCAACCTAGTAATACCCCTTTAGACATAGATAGACAAGAATGCTTAAAGTATGGTTTCTCAACCTTGGCACTATTGACATACTTGTTTTCTATTGCTACATAACAAATGACAGATTTGGTGACTTAAAACAATACCCATTTACTAACTCACGGATCTGTAAGTGAGAAGTCCAATATAGTATGGATGGTTCTCTACTCTGGCTGGGGCTGAGTTCTCACTTGGAGGCTAGAGGTCTTCTTCCAAGCTCATTCCTGTTGTGGGAAGAACACAGTTCCTTATGGTTGTGGGATTGATGTTCCCATTTTCTTGCTGGATGGCAGCCAGAACTGCTATTCATTCCTAAAGGCCACTCACAGATCCTTGATTGTGGGCCCGGAAATCTCAGCAGCAAAGAACCTCTTCACATCTGTCAAATCCTTCTCATGCTCAGAATCTCTCTGATTTCCTCTTCTCTATCAGGAGAAAACTCTTTGCTTTTAAAGGCCCATATGATTAGCCTACTTGATTATCTCCCCATCTTAATGTCAACTGTGCAATTAACATAATCACAGGCATAAAGTCATATTCACAGTTCAGGGATTATACATGGTGTGTACACTGAGATGGGGTGATAAATCTTTAGGAACATCTTAGAATCCTCCCTTCCTTTAGATGAGATAATTCTTTGATGTGGGTTCTGTTCCATGTACTATGGAATATTTAGCAGGATCCCTGGCCTCTACCTACTAGATAACAGTTACATTCTCCACCCCAAGTTTTCACATTTAAAAATGTCTCCAGACCTTGCCAAATGTCCCCGGGGTGGGGGGCAAAATTGCCCTTGGTTAAGAATTACTGGTTAAAACTCTCTTATACTCTCATATATTTTCTTATGTAAAAATAAAAATATGCATAGTCCTATTTTTTAAGTCCCATAAAATATAGATTTTGTAAACTTACTACAATTTTATTAACTTGCTGTTAGTTTTTAAATACATACTAGCCTATATTATTACAATGACTATTTTTACTCATTTGGAACTACAGCATTGGTTTACTTTTGCTAGTTGAACAACAACCATGATAAACCCCAGTTTTAAAACATTAGGCAACTAGGAGGAAGAGTAGCAAGAACTTCAACGAATTTGGACTTAAAATTGAGACAACTCATTAATAAAAGTCATAGCTGGAGCCATATTGGCCCTCAAGTCCTAGTTTTCCTTCAATTTGTTATGAATTTGCCACCTATGGAATTTTCTTTACTATCTTAAGATTTATTTATATCTTCAACATGGAGCATTTTCAAGGTTTTAAGTTTCACAGTTTTACAACTAACTCTGTAAAATGCAGTGTCTTTTATTAGTTCTAAAAAGTATCTTTTGTGAGTTTCTGGGGACAGACTCTTCAAATATTCTCAGATTGCTAAAAATTTTCATGTCCATCCTCTCATAATATTTTTGAATTTATGGATTTTATAGCATTCCTTCTTTACTTTTATTTTCTCCAGGTTGAAGAATTCTATTTTTTTTCAAAATCTCTACTTATATAGAAGCATCCTTCTGCTCAATAATTCATGTGGCCTCAAGCTTTTGTAATGAGGGGATAGACTGCTTTTTTGAAGCCTTTCTATCATAGTGTGGAGAGAAGGGCATGTGGGCTGACACCGCCAAAGCATACACTAACTAGCTGTGTGAGCTTAGACAACTTAAACTTGGGCCCTCATTGTCCTTACCCTAATCTAGTGATTATATCACATACATTTTTGTATTGTTAAAAAATTAAAGATGTAATGTATGCAAGGTACTTAGCTCATAGATGTCACTAGTAAATTTATTTACTCATTTAAGAAATGTGTGTTGAAAACTCATCTGTGGTAATACTGAGTATTTAGGAGTTGAAAACACACACAAAAAAACAGGCATGGCCTTGGTCCTCATTGGTCTAGTAATTTTTATGCTCTTATGAAGATGAGAGACAAGAGGATGAAGGTGTTAACTGTGATGTTCTTTCCCTACTGGCTGGAAAATTGAGATTTTGGAAACTACCACACAGAAATAGGCACTAAATGACAATTCCTTTGCTGTACAGTAGAAACTAACACAACATTGTAAAGTGACTATACTCCAATAAAAATTAATTTTAAAAAAGACAATTCCCAATTCTTCTGTCTTTTCAAACCTTAACAAGAGCCACTATTAAGAAATAGCTTAGTAGTTTATGCCCTAACTATGATCATCCTCTGTGGGTGACTTTACAAAATACAGACATCTAAACATCCCATGATATTTTGATTCATTAAGTTTCTTGTAGGGCATAAGGTTGACTCCTGAAAAACATGAGGGTTAGGGGCACCGACCCTTAAGGTGGAAAATGTAAGTATAATTTATAGCCTGCCTTCTGTATAAGGGATTCCCTGCACATCCAGCGTTGCCTCCATATTTGTGGTTCTACATTCGTGGATTCAGCCAACAGGAGATCATGTAGTACCATATTATTTACTATGGGAAAAATATCCACATAGTAGTGGACCTGAGTAATTCAAACCATTGTTGTTCAAGGTTCAACTGTGTTATTTGAATGTTCAAAGAGGGTCAAGGTGAGTTTGATGTATAATTCAAGTCCAGAAGTTATGACCCTGTGGGCAATGATTTATGGCAGATTATAGCATCATTCATTAACCAATTGGAGATTACTGCCTTAATTTATTGTGTTGTTGTGGACTTTTCTCAGTGTGGTAATTTCTTGCTTGAAATGCAGTTTCCAAAAATGGACATAATATTTCAGGACTGGGTGTATCATTATTTTATGGAAGTATACAATGTTTTCTATTTTGTGTTCAACACTCCTCATCAAAGATTTTCAACTTTCTGGTGAATTTTCTAGGCAAACATCACAAGTAACTATTTTATTTTAGAATATGACTGATTAATAGAGAAACAAATTAAAAATGAAGTAACTTTTTAATATCTAGTACAGGTCTCTATATGCTATCTACTGGGAAGTTCATATGCTTTTCCTCCTTTCCATTTACGTAATCTCTCCTGATCATCTTTAGATTTTGCTACTCACGTGTTATTTCATTCTCCAGAAATTCAGTGACATCTATAAATTTAGCAGATTTACTATTCACTTTAGAAACCTTATTAAAATAGTAAATAAAGATGGTCTCATAACAATTTTTAGATACCCTTACATTCACAGCTTTCCACCTCTGTTTCTGATCTAGGGACATTGACATTAATTCAATTTTTTATTCATTATCTATTGTTTCCTCTAATCTTTCATTTTTCAACATTGTTTAAGTTTTCAAAAGCTTTTTAATGTTGTTAGTCTATTTTTTTTTCCTTTTCTAAGAAAAAATAAATAAACAACCAAAAAAGAGTGCAGACAGTTTCGCAGACCAGAGGGCAGAGGTAGCAGAACTGGCAGTGCTGGGGGCAGGGATGGGGAGAGAGAATGAACAGTAGGAAATGGTCAGGGGCGGAGTTAGGATGGGGCGTGGGCCGTACTTGGGCAGACGGCTAGCGAGGTGGAGGTTAACGTCCACCGATTTCCCATGTTCTCCTCGTCACAGTGACAGTTCTCACATTCAGTGCATCGCTGGGGACAAAAGGAGACTGGTTAGGCAGAAACGTTTGGGAGCTACCCGCCCGTCCTCCACCCTACCCGCTGGACATACCCCCAACTTCTCAGCCTCATTACTTCTGACACTGAGCTCAGTATCTTCCTCCAACCTGCTTAACCTGCTTCCCACCCCCTCATTTCCCTATTGCAAGGCGCCCTGACGTCCCCTTGTCACTGTGGGCTGGACCTTTAGGTACTCTCTTCACCCCCTCTCTTCCTATTCTCCCCATAGCCTGTCGGTCTCCAGTCCTGTCCCACCTCCCTCGGCTCTGCCTTGAACCCTCCTCCTTGTCCCCACATCTGCAAGTGCAGCTCAGGCCTCACCCTCTCTTTCCTGGACCACTGTCCCAGGCTCCTCCCCAGCCTCCTGGCCTCCAGTCTGTCCCCCACTTGGCCCCAGAAGTGTCTTTGTTTACTCGGGCCTGTTGCTCAGGGTTCTCCCAAGGCACACCAGAGACCAGGAACAAATTCTAGGAACTGCTTGGTGGATGGAGCTGGGTTGCAGACATACATTGCAGAAGGAACAGCAGCCACACAGGGACCCTGGCTGGTAGTTCCCGTACTCCTGGGCATCCTGCTGATCTGTGGGGACAAGAGGGCAGCAGTGACCCAGGTTGACTCCGCTCCTCCCCACCCCCATCATCCAGTCAGATCACTTACCCATGTCCTCACCACTCTCCTCTTCACTGGAGGCACCTGCATACCCCTCCCTCCTGGCCGGTGGGCTGAGAATGATGGTGAAGGGGAGCTCATCCTCCTCCAGCCCCTCCTCCTCATCTTCTTTCTCCTGGTGGTTTGGCTCAGTGGGACCCAAACCTCAGCCCTCTCTTCCCTCCTCTCCTCCTCCTCTTCTTCTTCCTCCTCCTGGCTCAGTCTGAGGCCATGACCTTCCTCCTTGTCTTCCTCATCCTCCTGGTCCAGGCTGCCATGATGGGTGCCTTCTCCTCCCTCCTCTGAACCTTCATTATCTTCTTCATGGGAGCTGTGATCTTCTTCCTTCTCTTCTTCTTCCTCCTCAGAATCACTCTCCCTTAAATGGCTTCTATACTTCACCCCCATGTGTTCTGGGTGCTGGTGGCTAATCTCCTCTTGGATGAACTCTCTGTGGCCAGTCCCAAATAAAAGAAAAAAAAAAAACAACCAAAAAAGATACCTCCAATTATTAACCAAAGTGATCTCCATTTATAGTTTTCCTATCTTTTCGTCAATATATACAATTCCATAAATATCCCTTAATCTTACCTTTTATTGCATTGTATTAAGCAGAAATAAGTATGCAAATGAGACTAACTGGGCTATAATTAATAAAGTTATTCCAGATGCCCCTCTCAGGAATAAAATCAATTGGTCTTCTTTAAGATGTGGCACATATATACAATGGAATATTACTCAGTCATAAAAAGAAACAAAATTGAGTTATTTGTAATGAGGTGGATAGACCTAGAGTCTGTCATACAGAGTGAAGTAAGTCAGAAAGAGAAAGACAAATACCATATGCTAACACATATATATGGAATTTAAGAAAAAAAAATGTCATGAAGAACCTAGGGGTAAGACAGGAATAAAGAGGCAGACCTAATAGAGAATGGACTTGAGGATATGGAGAGAGGGAAGGGTAAGCTGAGACAAAGCGAGAGAGAGGCATGGACATATACACACTACCAAATGTAAGGTAGATAGCTAGTGGGAAGCAGCCGCATAGCACAGGGAGATCAGCTCGGTGCTTTGTGACAGCCTGGAGGGGTGGGATAGGGAGGGTGGGAGGGAGGGAGATGCAAGAGGGAAGAGATGGGAACATATGTATATGTATAACTGATTCACTTTGTTATAAGGCAGAAACTAATACACCATTGTAAAACAATTATACTCTAATAAATATGTAAAAAAACTAAATAAATAATTAATGCTGAAAAAAATCAATTGGCCTTCTTAAAGGAACTATTTGTTAATTACATGGTACCACATTTTCATAATTTTATCCTGATACTTTTCTTCTCCATATTCTTGGTAATTCCCTATTTAGTAGTCTCTAGTGTTTCTTTAAAAATGCCTTCTTTCAAGTGTTTTACCACAATTATGAGAAACATTGCTGTAAGATATATATTTTACATGGTGAGCAAAGAATGTCCAGCTCAATGGCTGATGACCATAGGCAGCTTCCTACCCCAGCCTACACACTTTCCTCCAAGTTTAGTGGCTAATAGTAGCCCCAGATTAGGGCATAACCCAATGTGTATACAGGAATATATGTCATTGAGCTTTTTGATGACCCTTGTAAATGGACATCCAGAACTGGATTTGATTTGCTTAGCAAAAATGAAATGTCACAATTCTTCCACTTCTAGTGTCCCAGAGCAATTTATGCCCATTGCAAATGCACTTCAGATTGGTTTTGCCTTTTTCTATTATTTATTGTTATCTCATACTGATTTTGAAATTCACCATTTCCTCTAGGGAATAGAGATCAGGCTCTATAACTGAATAAGAACTGGATGTGATTTGAGCTTTTATAGTCCTCTAGAAGAGATGCATGTGAAGGTCTCATTATAATGATGGACAGAGTTCTAGAGAGTTAAGAATTCTAAGGTTTGTAAACTTTGCATTTTTTTAAGAAGAAAAATAAGGCTGTTTGCATGTGACTATTGGCCAAAGGCAGTAAAAATCATTTATTCTTACAAAAGTTACTCAAGGCACAAATAGTTTGGAATTTTCTCCTTTAAATATATCAAAGTGACTGCTGTATTTTCTAAGATGATAATGAATCACTTCCAAATATATATACTTTTGAATTGAGATGTGTCACACTTGAAGAAAGCCTAAAGGCAAGTAGTTCTGATGTTTGAAATTACCACGTTTTATACGCTAACATATCATCAACTGATATACATATATATGTTACGTTAAAAATGTAAATATTAGTGAAAGATTCTTAGTTTGTCACACAGAGGTTTTCTCTCAACTTCCAGGAATATTATATTTACTGTTACAGTTAAAAATCAGGGTTCATAACATTAAGCTGACTACTACAGAAATTAATACTGGTAAAATTAAAATAATTTATAGGAATGATAATCACAGTAGTTTGCTGGAAATGTCACTGACCAAAGATTAATTTGCTGAATGCCATCATTAAGCAAAATATAGTGAAGACTTCAACACCTTTTTAATCTACTTGCTTATACAGTCTCATCACTGGATACCATATTTGAATATCAGACATAATGGAAACATATTGAGAAAGAACAAAGGGGTCATTAAAATACATGTAAAAATGAGAACTAGGACACAAAATCCATTTAAGTATCTGTATTCAGAACTGGAGGTTTTCTCTTATGTAGTATTTTGGTTTATGCAGTTGATTTCATTTAACAAACTTTTCCAAGTAATAAATATATATCTTAGGCACAGTTTAAGAGTTTCAAGTATTTTTTTAATGGAATAACTACTCTAGGAAGTTGAAAATTTAGTGAGAAACTAACATGTAAAAAACTAATAATATGATTGAGCTGATTGCTACAGATTTGGAAGAAATTCTGTCTTATAGAAATAGCTTAGGCTTTGAAGTAAGAATAAAATAATTTTGAATTCCTATTCTGCCACTAATAAGCAGTATGAATTTGTCATGGCACTTAACTTCTCTAAATAAAATTATTCATCTGTGAAGTGAAGATGTAAGCTCGAAAACGCATGAAAAGGCTTACATGAGACATGGCATTTGTAAAGTACTTGCAAAAGTAGGCACTCAATAAGTGTTTGCTATTGTGTTCAACAGTGAATCATTTTTCCTAAGGTGAAGGGAATGGGAAAGCATGTTAGAAAGGCTTTAATGCTAAGATGCTGTTGGAACTTAACTTCAGAGGATGACTTTTATATGCTGTTTGCCATCAATAACATTTATTTGCTCTAAAATTGTATTTGCCCTAGAACCTATGACCCTTATTTTTAAAAAGGGGAGGGGGTACAGCATAAAGAAAATAAAAACTTACCATTACATTCATTTAAAAATTTTAGTTAGATAATGGAGATCAACATATGATAACCAAGAGCAGCTTATTTAAAATACAAAGAGTGACATTGAATTAACTACTTTCATATCTGAATCCGATCACCTTTGAATCACAGATGCTTTCAAATAAACCAATACTGACTTGATAAATTTGCTAGGGATCAGGACAACTTCAACTATATTTTAACAGCTTTCTTGAAAGTACCCTTTGGTATATCTAATGAGTTGCCAGGAAGAGATTCCTCAGGTTGAAAATAGGGAAAGTAAGTGACTGCAGCCCTGCCACTTTGAAGACCTCCAATCCTATCTACCCTCTTATCATGTTGGGACCTTGTTATTTTACCCTTTTCTATAGCAGCATGGAGAGAAATATTTGGAATAAAAACAGTGGTTGTCATTGTGGTTTTTGCAAAGAGGTTGAAAATGGGTGAAACTTTTTAAGGATTTAAAGGATAAAAAATAAATAGTGTAAAAGAATGACTAGGTCCTGATCCTTAGTTCCATTTTCTAATGTTAATAAGTATTGAAGTTTGCTGTGGGAATATTCAAGAGTGTTTACATTATTTACAAAATAATTTGTCAAACAAGTAATTACTAAGTGCCTATCAGGTGCCCAGGAGATAAAGAGCATCCAAATAAAAAGAGGAAAACGCAGCACACTCTCCTCACCTTATAAAAATTAGTTTGTTGGGTCAAAGGAAATGCATATTATGTATCGATAAATATGTATAGAGGGCACTCAATGAAATAGACAACACAATGAGAAGAGCAGATGACTAAAGAAACTGATGGGGGCCAGTGATACAAGGGAAAAAGTCATTGTTAAGGCTGTAGGTTTTCTGGATGAAGAGATGCCCTACTTGAGAGTTCCTTGTCATGGAGGCATTAAGGAAATGAAGAAAGGGAAAATGACATGGGGGGAGGGGGTGGTAAAGAAGAAATCTGAGGGTAGGAGAAAAATAGCTCTGATAGAGTTGAACTTTGAACTAAGTAAATACTTAAAATGTGCATTCTTAAATAAGAAAAGACTGGGATACTTTTAATTGGCAGACTTGAGTCCCTCTCTGCCCTCCAATCATTATTCGGTATAGAACAGTGGGTAATAATGTTTAGGGTTAGGGTTAAGGTTAGGGGTGACTATATTTAGATCAGATATGATTAATTTGTTCAACTGAAAATACTGAGTGAATTTGTGTCATCACTTCATGGGCACAGAGACACACATACTGGGTGCAAATGTTGGGCTCCTGTACCTTTCACAGCCCCTCTGTTCCTCTGGGTAGACAGAGTGGCTTTATGAAGGCTCTACACCAATGAAAAGAGAAGGCTGTCCACATGCAGCAGTTCAGTTGAGCTGAGCAAAACTTCAGACTCAAAAGACATCAACTCCACTGAACTTTCAAGGGGCAATAGGCTAGTATCAAAGAGTGGTAATTGCACAGCAGAGATGAGAAGGACAAAGTAGTTTCTTGGCCATATGGTTGTGAGTAGTAGTCACTCACATAGCAAAAGAGTGTTTATTCTCTGTGTGTCCATGCAACTGCCTGGAGCTGGAACTGGAGAGAGGCAGAGCTTGATCACATGAAGCTGGCATAGACTTTTAAATGATGGTTCTGCTGGAGCTCACATCTAAGACCCCACAGACTTTGAGGGCTTAGTTCTCAAATCCAAGCTTTTGGAACTCAGTTTTTGTTTCTCTCAAATTAATGCCTTTGAGATGAATATTAAAGCATGTTTTTAAATTCAAAAGGTAAGCATTGTCTTTCTAGTTATCTGAACTTTTCCTTTCCCAGAGGCAGCAAAGGTGGAAAAATCAGAATTTCCCAGATTACAGAATACTCAGGTTATTGTGTGTATATAGCTATACATATACATATAGAACAAATACTTGTTTATTATATTTATATCATAAACAATTATACCTATTATTGTTTTCTGGAAAAACATTTCTAATTGCTGCTCCTTTATAAGAGTGTTCTATCAAAAACTCTTTGTTTCTTTTATTAAGTGATAATACCTATTACCATATGAAATGTTTTCTGGAACCCTGAAATATATATATTTTTAAGTAGACTATTTTAAACTTATTTGACAATGGAACCCATTTCTTGAGATCTATATTTTATCTTCTCATAAGAGCTGAGGAACTATTGATGGGAAATACTGCTAGATGGAACATAGAAATCATATAAAACATAGAGATCGGCTTTTTAAGTGAGTTTTTCTTCTCTCTCCCATCACCTACCTCCACCTAACAGGTCTGAGAAGACAGAAAAGCTATCTTATTCATCCTGTATTCTCAATATCTGACATGTTGTATAAACTATAGTTGGGCTCAATACCTGTTTTGTTCAAATTTTCTTCAAAAATTGGATGTATTTCTGGTAAAAATGTATCACCATTCCTTGCTAAAATATTGTACAGGTTTGAAATTTAGCTTTTATTATTATTGTCATGTTAGTATAGATTTGTATAAAGATGGAGAATAGTTAAGTAAAATATGTTAAAAAGCCTGTAACTACTTAATAAATATTTATTATCATCTTGGGATGGGTTGGACTCTTGTAACTATGATGTGAAACTCAGAATTGGAATGGAATGCTTGACAGATTTGATTACATTTAGATTTAAACTGGTTCTTAAAAAAGATAGCATAATTAAAGTTGAAAGGCAAACAAGAGACAAAAATAGTTGCATTGGACTTCCCTGGTGGCGCAGTGGTTAAGAATCCACCTGCCAATGCAGAGAACACGGGTTCCATCCCTGGTCCCAGAAGATCCCACATGCTGTGGAGCAAATAAACCCGTGTGCCACAACTACTGAGCCTGCGCTCTAAAGTCCATGCTCCTCAACAAGAGAAGCCACCACACTGAGAAGCCTGCCCACCGCAACAAAGAGTAGCCCCAGCTCACTGCAACTAGAGAAATCCCACATGCAACAACGAAGATCCAACACAGCCAAAAATAAATTAAAAATAAAAAAAAAATAGTTGCATTATTTGACAGTCTTACTTTTCAAAATGCATTATTATCTCCTATATTTCAGTAAGAAATACATAAATTTGTTAGAAAACAAAGTAACATAAACAGGCATCTACCAAAAATAAAAATACAAACAACAATGTACATTGTTTAGAAGTCTCAAATCAACGAATGATTCAAATAAATGAAAAGTTAAAAAATAATATTATCCTATCAGATTGATAAAAATTAAATAGATTGATCACACTCAATGTCAGAAAGATTTTGAGTATATACTCTTGGTATATCTTTAAGCTGATATCTCCAGGGAAGGTGATTTGGAAATAGTTATCAACATGTCATATGCATTTCCTTTGACCCAACAATCTCAGTTTTAGATATTTATCTGTCAGGATACAAAATAAATGAAGACATATGTATTGTGATGGCCAACATACCTTAGAGTTTTAGAAAAAAATTAAGTATATGGGAATGATTAAATTTCTAGAGTGTTCCCATCAATACTGATAAAGTTGATTTCTAAGTATTTACATACAAAGATGTCTTTTAAAATAAATAAAATAGATATAAATATGTAATGCATCTTTATCTGTGTGTACTAGTGGGGTGGGAGTGAGGTTGGGGGCAGGGGGAGCCTGAGAGGGTCTTGAGGTGACAGCTGAAGTGCGGTAATATGAAAAAGACAAGTTAAGAGGAGACATTCATCCTCTACCTCAACAGTCCCCAACCTTATTGGTACCAGGGACCGGTTTTGTGGAAGACAATTTTTCTGGGGGGACTGGGGTTGGGGGGTGGTTCAGGATGATTCAAGTGTATTACATTTATTGTGCTCTTTATTTCTATTATTATTACACTGTAATATATAATGAAATAATTATACAACTCACCATAATGCAGAATCAGTGGGAGTCCTGAGTTTGTTTTCACTTGCCACTCACTGGTAGGGGTTTGATATGAGTCTGCAAGCAATTAATTTATTATGGACTCTGTGCAGTCAAACCTCTCTGCTAATGATAATCTGTATTTACAGCCACTCCCCAGTGCTAGAATCACTGCCTCAGCTCCACCTTAGATCATCAGGCATTAGATTCTCATAAGGAGCATGCAACCTAAATACCTTGCATGTGCAGTTCACAGTAGGGTTCGAGCTCCTGTGAGAATCTAATGCCGCTGCTGATCTGACATGAGGTGGAGCTCAGGCAGTAATGTGAGCGACGGGGAGTGGCTGTAAATACAGATGAAGCTTCGCTTGCCCGCCACTCACCTCCTGTTGTGCGGCCTGGTTTCTAACAGGCCAGGGACCAGTAGTGGTCCATGGCCTAGGGGTTGGGGACCCCTGCTCTATATTATACTGTTTTTTAAGATTTCCCTTTGCCCTCAGGGGTTTGTATAGCTTTATAATTTAAGAAGCTATTGCAACTCCGGAAAACATTTCATATATGAATACCATATTTTGGTGGGGAAGAAGAGTATTAAAAGTAAGAATAATTTAAAATGGAATTTAATCATTAATGTGAATAGGTCACAACTTTTTTTGTATGGCACTAAATAAAATAATTGTGTTACTAACCTGGACTCATTAAAAGGTTTACAATGTACTTGCTTAAGTTACATGGGGAACTATTTCTCAGCCATTGAAAGCATTGTATTAGGAGTTTGAATTTAAAAGGGTTATATAAATTTAAGATACAAAGTGGTAAATGAAGACATTGCAGGCTAACAGTATCAGAATTGCAAACAGCAAGTATAATTCATACTGATAACATTTTAAAATATAAAAGAAAGGAAAATACTATTGAAACAAAATCAATAAAAATGGCCACAACTGGAAAACTGCAAAACCCGTGTAATTAAATACGCAATGTATGTGATCTTTTTTTAAGAATAAATTATTTGAGTTGGAAATACCTCTATGAATCTCATAAAGTATGAAGTCTTAATAATAAAGCATACTTTAAAGAAAGATTACATATTTTTTTCATGTAGACTTAATTTCCTCCATTCTTTTTTGGAGCCTTTAAAAAAGACTTTCAGAGAAAAATAAACTATTTTCTTGCTGGGTGATTGAGACCTCATAAAAGGTTAACGGAATGCTAGAACCTGATCATTGCATATATTTATTTCACTTCCCTCAGGAAGCTGAGTTTGATTAAGTAGATAATTCCATGTTGCAAGAGAAATGCATGTGGTGTATCTGTGCAGTAACTTTAAAAGCCAGATGAGAATGGCTTCAAACTAATTTGAAAACCACTACAACCCCAACAGGAGATTTTTTTCTAACTTGCGGAGGGAGGGAGAGAAGAGGAAGGAAGAAGAACGGAGAAGCACAGAGGGCATGGAGGTAAGCATCGGAGTTCAGTACTGGAGGTGTAACTGAGTCGTAGGGTGTTCCCCAGGAAATGCAGAAGTGGGAGTGGGGGACGGGGAGGAAGATGGAAAGCATTATAAATGTTAACATCCAAGACAAATCGATGAATTCGAGTCTAATCAAAACATAGAGCACATAATCCAGCAGGTTCGTATTTGGTGGTCGGAGTCCCTTTACCATGATGACGCCAGAATCAGGCCAATGACAGTATTTGGTTCTTCTGATGTTCTATGAATTAAGGCCTATTCCAACCAAAAAGGGAAGAGGAGCCTAGCACATCAGGACGAGGCTTCAGGATGTCTGCCAAGCAGGCTGAGATTCTGCACGGGTGTGGGAACATGAGGGGCACTGAAGGGAAAACCGGGAAGGTGGAATAGGGCTGGGCCAGTGGAGGTGGACACAGTGGTGCAGGCCGAAACCCTGGGGAGTTCGTGCTCCGGCCTCACCCTGTCATTGAGGATTCCTAGTGAATTCTCCGGTAGGTTGCTGGCCTCACCTATTGGTGGACTGGGTTCCCAATCTACTCCAGGTAATGCTATTGATTGAGGATATGTGGGCTGCCTGCCGCGGCTCAGGACTGAGGTAGCATTTCAGAGCTTGGGGAGGTCTTTCTGTTTGGTTTACTTTTTGTTTGGTCTTGTTTTTGTCCCTCTGTTTTCTTTGTTATTTGTTTTACCATATATGAGCAATGATTATGTTTAGGCTTTTCAAGACTGTGCAAAAGCCCTAGCAACTAAGATGGCAGAAAAGAGATTCTTTTTATTAAGGCTCTTTCTCAAATGGCTTTGCAAACATAGAAATGTACCTAGCCGTGAATTCATTTGTTCAATTACAAGTGACCCTCTTTCTTTTAATGTTTAATATCTGCCAAATGGTAAAGTGGGGAAAACTGTCTTTATACTCTGATGCTGTGTGATATCCAGGTTATCACGCTCTTCATCTTGGATGCACAATAGCTCTGGATATCACGCTCTTCATCTTGCATGCACAATAGCCAGGCAGATGAGCAGGCAGGCATGACAGAGCCGTGAGAGGTGCCGGTTTCAAAGTGTTTCCTGTGAGTCACACATTCTACATGCAAAATGGCAGAGGAAATTAGATGTGCTGAATTTGTCTTATTAAGGCAGAAATAATCAGATGACTGGAGGCTGTTCTAAGTGCAACCAGCAGAGGGGATGCTGTATTCAGATTAATGCGAATTAAGCAACCCATTTCTGGGATATATTTCTAAATGTAATATAGGGTGTGTGTGGTGGGGGGACATTTTTTTCCAGATGAGGGAATGACGGCATGTTCATTTTAACTCCTTCAAAAATCTGTCTCACAATGACAAAGAAATGAAATGGGGCAAAAGCCACAGGAGTGAGGAGCACAGAAAGTCGCACGTAGATGTGGAATTTCAATACATTTACAGAAAGTCATAAAACAAAGAAAGCATGTTTCTAAAGTGAAGGAAGCTGTAGTTCAGGACACAGAAAGTTTAGGGTAGAACCTACAAGAATCCCAGACTCACAACAAGTTTAGGAATAAGTAAGACTGTATCTGACTTCAGGTTTTGCCAGCTGATGCGTGAGAGAACCCTGAAATCTCAGTCTTACCATTTCAGGCTTGTTCCTTAGTGGGTGCTCCTGACCAGGGGTTGGGGCTCCAAGGCCTGTGTCCTGGAACCTATCTACCTCCATCATGGGCTTCAGCCATCTTCACAATGTGGATTCAAAATTAAACCAAACCAAGAACTAACTAGTACACTCAGAGCAATTTGAGAAAATTTACATTCAAGAAAAAAGAACAGGATACTATAAAAAAGAATCCCTCAGAGAATGTGAAGGAACATAGAAATTTGAAAGTATGATTGTTTGGAAATTTTCAAAAGATGATAGTAAAAGAAAATGAGGGGGAAGGAAATCTCTTCTCTACTGAAAAAAAATGACATCTAATAAAGGAAAAAATGTTAATAGTATTAGAAAATTCCCATTTTTACAACATGTAATGTAATTATTAATTGAGGGATACAGGTCAAAGATCATAAATGGATGTCAGAATCATTTGATATCAGTTTGTCATGTATTAGAATATTGGAATGGAGCCAACGCATTGTCCCACAAATCATTTACTTATTTAAAGAAGAGGAAAACCACTACAATGATAAAGATTACAGTTACTTTCTGAATAAAATGACCATACTTCATATCGTGAATAATGAAACAATCTGAAATTATGTCTCCTGGTGTGATTAAATATGAAGAACACAACGTCATCTATGAAATCATATTGCCCAGAATACTCAGCTTTAATCAAGACTTAGTCCTGTGCTAAACATTATGACAGCCACTAGACACATGGCTATTGAGAACATGAATTGTGCCATAAGTGTAAAGTATACATCAAATTTCATAGATACAGTACTTTTGAAACAGCAGGTAAAATATATTAACAAATATTATTAACATTTTTATGTTGGTTACATGGTGAAATGTGTTTTAGATATATTGGGTTGAATAAAATGTCTTATTAAAATAATTTCACCTTAGTTTTTTTTTATTTTTTAAAAGTGATTATTGAAATATTTAAAATTATGTATGTGGTTCAAATTATATTTTCACTGCACAGCACTGCTTTAGATCTAACTCCCAGTTTACAAAAATACAGGTCACAAAGAATCAGGTTAATGACCCCAAGAAGAAACAAGCAAATACAGATTGTGGAATAGTCCACTGTACAAAGTCCCTAAAGTGTCAACGAAAAAAAAAATGAGAAAAGTGTTTTAAACAAAGAGGTTAAAGAGGTATAACAATAAAGGCAATGTGACCATAAATTAGATTGGATTGTATTTAGAAGAGCCATTTGTGAATGGCTATAAACTTCTTTCTGAGAATGAGAAGAAGAAATTGAATAATAAACTAGATATTAGATGATATTATGGAATTATTATTACTTTTTAAAGTGTGATAATGATACTGTGATTATGGAGGAGACTGTCCTTATTCTTAGGAGATGCATTCTGAGTAATTTTGCAATGACAGTTCTGTATCTTACTTTCAGATGTTTGAGCAAATGTTGCGAGAAAGAGATCAAGAAAATTGGACAAGATACTAAAAATTGATGAATTTACATAGAGGATGGTACTATTTTTCTACACATAACATTTTTCTTATCAATAGGCAAGGGTCCAAAGCTTAAAGTACAGAAAGGTGGCCAACATTTCCACATTTTCTTTTCCTCTGTGGTATACTATTTTCTTCCATATGTATTTCTTACTTTGATTAAAAAATACAGTATGTAAATGTGTAATATCAAATAACATAAAAATATCAGAAGTCTCCACTGGAAAAAAACACTATTATTCTTATGTCCATTGATATTGATTTAATTCCTTCCTTTCCCACCAGAAATCATTTACAGTTGAAACACCAGATGCAAAACAGTGATAGTTATGCCAGTCAGCATCCCATAACTGTCATTAATATTGTAATTTTTTTCTCACATAAATGTAAAACAATAATCGAATAAAATTGTATTGGACTCTATCCTGGATATTCATTGTAATTAAAACATCAAATTATGAAAAGAAAAATTACTTTTATACTCACTTGTCATAGATTTTCCCTTCAACTAGGCATCTGGACAGCTTTACAGCAACTTCACAGAACTACATTTTAATGCTATGTATCTGTCCCGTTTGACTTGATTTGAAATTTACACTCCTCTTTGTCTTCCTAATAACAGAATTAATAATCTCCAGCAGTTTAAGTGCAGATTTAACATAAAGATTATACTGAAATAAAGTCCTAGTCATCTCAAAAAATTGCAAATACACATCACATGGCTACAAGTGATGCAAAGTACAGTGTTTGACAGATTTCATTAGTAACCAATCTGGAATTCAAGGAGCATATAAAAATAAATTTCAGTAAGCACCATTTGTATACTTTTTAGCGATATGCATATATTTGATAACCACTTAACTTTAAAATGTTTTTGTTTTCACCAACTTTTGACAATGGAAACTTCATAAGTGTTAAGGCACAATTATTTCTATTTAAATAGGCAACATAGCAAGGTATCTCTCTTTTTGTACCTTTTTAGGTAAGGAGTACCCTGCAGAATCTCAGCCACTATTGATGAATGAGTAACTCCTCAAAAAGCGGACGTAAGAAATCAGCACAATGAGTAAGTTAATGAAACAGGACTGAAAAATGTTCATGTTAAAACCAACACAAAAGAGGAAAGAAAGGAAGAAATAACAAGAGTAGGCAATTCTATCACTTTTCTGAAAGAAACATTTGTTGTAAGCTGTATACATGATATATTGACATCATTGTATTGCTGTTTTTTCTAACTATTGACTCTAATATATTTTCTGCAAGGACATGACTAGAATTCTGATATTATAATCAGCTTATTAAATAGCAAAAAGTAAATTACTACCTGGCAAATGTGAGTAAACAACTTAATAAAAAATTCATTCAAATGATATCTTTGACAATGTATTAGTATTTATACTTGAAATCATAGCAAAAAAATGGTTTACTGGTTCAAGGTTTCAACTAAGTTAATTTCATGAAAGATAGAAAATAACTTGTCAGGTTTATGAAATTTATAAAATACAATTTATAGCATAAATCCATATATTTAACATTTTTAGACATTTTAGTTTTAATATTCATTGCAAAAAAAGTCCTCTAGATGGCAGTGTTTACCACAGTTAGAAATTATTTTAGCTTTTAAAATGATTCTTAAATGAATCAAATAGTATAGAGTTAAAAATTGCTTTTTCTAGTAATCAGTATTTCTTCAGCATTTTTGTTTTGCTCTGAATGAATGTTTAACCTAATTCAGCAAGTTTTTGCTCACTTATTAGGTTATTATTGCAATTTAATGTGCAAATTTCCAGGAACAATTAAATTGACCCCAAAACTTTAGAATAAACATATGTGTGATCAGTATCCTTTGGAGGAATTAAAATAAGTTGTTGAGACTATTGTAACCAGGATGAAAGAAATCTTAGCAACTAACCAGATGAATTACATTACTCTTTTTTTTTTCAAGCTTGTATGTAATTGCATATATGGATAGATTTATCTATACTTTTGGGACTTACAGTCTTATAACCAAGGGAGGTTTTCATCTCCTTTTTGAAGTAATTGCAGTTTTAATTTTTTGACTTGATGAACAACCCAAATAAGTCACAGATATGTCAGAGAATCTAGGGCAATCATATTTTGTCAGAGAACTTGAGAGTAGGGTAGATATTTTTTAAATTATGAAATGATAGAAATAATGATTTAAAAATCTGAAATTAACTTTTATACTGGATATATTACATACTAGTATAAAACCAATAAAAAATGTCTCATTAAGAATCTTACATTTTGAAAACAAAGATGGACAGAAATGGCCAAGATTAGGCCCAATGGTTGGTTTATAGATTTGCTGTGCCTTCTATAAAAATTGAAAATTTGTCACTAATGGTTGGAAGAGAGATTTGTTTTTTCCAGATTTCAATTAGTGTTCCAGAGACATAATTTATAACATATTTTGTCCATTTTTCTGAAGGTCATCGAATGAGCTCCAGTAATATTTTAACTCTTGGTTTGGCTATTAAGAGATGTAATTAGAAAAAAATTTGGTGAAACTAATCATAATATATAAAAATGCAAATGCTACACATCTGTTTTCCCCAACTTTGGCACTACAGCCAGTTTCAGCCAGATAATAATTTGGGTTGTGCCTGAGTGAGTGTGTGTGTGCGCGCGCGCGCCGCGCGTTGGGGCAAGTGGGGGAGGGGCATTTCTATGCATTGTGGACATCTGGCATCATCTCTGGCTTCTACCCCACTACAGGGTCTCCTAAGGTGTAAAATCACCTCAAGCTGAAAACCACTAATGCAAACATTTGATTGTTTTTCACTCTTCTTATTCTCCCTTACAATTATAACAAGTAAATCATGTTATCATAGTTCATATTTTAGTCCTTCATAGGATAAGTTAATCAGGAATAGAGTCAAGCAAAACTACCAAGTTGCTGTGGTTAGTTCTTATATTAGTTAGGACTCTTGGTTGCAAGTAATAGCTATTATTAAAGCTAATAGCTCTTAAGAAGCAGTGGTGGGGATATAATCGGACATCAACAATGAACTGGAATCAATTAATTAACTACCATAAGTGGTTCTCCATCTCTGGTTCCTTCTTTGCATCATCTTCATTTTTATAACTCTTTTCTCTCAATTTTCCTTTGGGTTTCTGGTCTATGTAATGAAAACTACTGTTTCTAATTACTCCTGAGTATACATCACTTCCTGTTCAGAAAGTTATTAGATTGATCTTGGAGTATCTCTGTTGTAGAACTAGGTTCTGCGATAAAGGGGTTCATTGGTCCATCTTGAATATAGTATCTTCATAAGCATAATCAAGTGTTGTCAAAATGGAATGCCAATTTCTGGCAGGGTAGGAGAAGTCCACACCATGTGGCTATAGCTGCTTTGCTTTTCATGTGTATGGAATATGGGGAAAATCATTTCAAAAAAGTAGGAAACCTTTGTGAGCTTGGGAGTCCACACATGTATTCTATCACCTCCTTGCTGACACCTCACGTACTCGTTCAGTGGCCTGGTACCCTCACATTGCTCAGTAAATGCCCAAAGTACTCCTGCTCTGTTTCATGCAGCCTGCCTTCCCCTAAAGGGGGCCAGGCTCCAAACAGCTTCTTCCTCACTCCCAGTGAGTTAAAGTAAAACAAAAATTTAGCTCAAGATATCTAATCTCTGTGGGGAAGAAAACAAACTAAATCAATTTAGTACATGAGTGATATGTAAATTTCTTGTGCCCCTGAACAGCACTTGTGTCAAAAGTATGCTTGGTAACAGAATTAATCCCTGCATAGTACAGTGGTAGATATAGAGCTTTTTCCAATGCTCTTTTTGTTTTGTTTTTCTGTGAGCCATGGCACTGTGTATCTAAAATGGCTTTTAGGTCCTTGCTACTTAAAATGTGGTCCACAGATCAAGAACATCAGAATGCCCTGGGAACATGATAGAAATGCAGGACCTCAGTATCCACCCCAGATCCAACATATCAGAACCTGCATTTTAATTTAGCAAGATCTCTGGGTAATTTGTATTCACATAAAATTTAAGAAACACAGAGCAGTTTAATTAATTGTTATTTGACACATGAGTAGAAGGCAACTTTAGTATACTACTTGGTTGATGATAATAAACTCAGTAAACATTCTGGAACAATATGAAGATTAGACACAACTAAATGCTAGTGTATTTATGTATATTATCAAGAACTTGCTACTGAGCCTTAGAACGATTGATTAATGTAATAAGCAAATTTTTTTAAAGTCTAAAATATAAAGGAGAGATATTGTGATGAGAATTATCAAAGTAGAAAGGACTCACAGTATAGTATTCCTCACTGCAAACAAACGAACCGTAAGAACCCTCAGCTGAATTATGCTTGAAATATAGCTATTTGAATATTTCTATGCTGAGTCTATAGGATGGTTTTTAAAATATAGTAGGGATTTTTAGGCATTTTTACATAGTGTGGTCTTTAAATTAGATTTTTGAATGAATTAATGAATAGATTTATGACACTAAATTTGTCCCATATGTGTTTTATAATCTTTTCATGTAATTCTCACTTTCCACTTTTTCCTACGAATTGTGGTGTTTACCTAAAGTGTTACCTGGTCTTTAGGATCTACTTATCTATTGTAATACACCAAAAAGTCAGCCTACTTCCATAGTGAGGGACAAATATTATTGGAAGATAGTTAATCTTTTGTTTCATTACTCTTCCAGTATAGCTGTTAACGACACTTGCATTGGTATAGTTGTTACTTTTAAAAACTAAACAATGAATTTGCAATTAGGCCTTAGATATACTGATATTGCACTCAAACATGGGTGCAATTCACTCCCCAAAATAAACACATTGCATAAATATCTTTGTGACATAAAGAAATGTTTATAATCATTTCGAAATTGTTTGGGGTATTTATTGCTTTTTCTTATATTTTACAAGTTATATTTTTCCAAGGAAAACTTTTCTAACTAGTCTTTCTTGTAAACTCCACGTATAATGTTTCTTGTAACATGCTATTTAAAAAAATAAATCTCTCTTATGATGACCCCATTCCATACAGCCAAGAAGTTTCTTTGAGGCTCTTTTAATCCATTCTAAAAATTCACCAATCTGTTTGAGGCTGACACACAGTCAATTCATAAGCATAGGCTTGAAAAGATGATGTGCATTTTAGGATCTTTTAAGGACTGTATTAGTGTGTACTGCAAAATAAGATTTTCATTTAAGAAAAAAACATTATTTTAAAGAATTATGTATATACACACACACACAAAAACACAATTTTTGTAAGCAGAGTGTTATTGACTTAAATCCCAAGCAAAGCATATCACTGTCTTGTAAAGGCTGAGCAAGCCCTATCTCCATTATTTGGGTGTCATCAGTGATATAGAGGCTGCAGGAGTCAAGGGAATATGCATGGTCTCCCTGACTCATCCTAATTCAGTTCAAGGGGGACTCTCGGTTGAATTTGGTCCCTGTGAGGAGACTATATGAGAAAAATGAGGCTTATCTATCCTGCCCTATATTAGTAAGTCTATTTATATGCACATTATGTAACAAATTGGGCTCCTAGAAGAATATTATGTGAGCTTATTATTTTTTTTAAAGAGGACAGGGAAAATAGGCATAAAAGAAACATATGCATGAAGAAATTGGGGGGAGGGGAACAAGGAATGAAAGTGACTAGAATGATGTTGTTTCAAGTGATATAAACTCCTATGTTTAACAACATATTCCTATGATAAGAAATAGTACTACTGAAAGAGAATTTTAAAATTTGTACTATATTTTAACTTAAAATAGTTCTAATATCTATGAAAAATAATTTCCCAATTATCTTTGGGCAAATGCATTTGTGCTTAAAACATGTTCTTATCTCAACATTTTTCTATCTCTATTTTTAGTGTAAATAGAGGTGCTTTCAAATAATGTGCATGCTATATTCGGACATTTATCATTTATGTAAATATGAATTGATCATACTTGATATTCTAATTGAACAAGTCTTACAAAAATAAATATCATACAAACACAAGAATAGGAAGTTTTGTATATTTCCCTTGAAATTACATGATTTTAAAATGATCAAATTATTTAAACTTATATTTATTCTCTCTTTACTATCATTAAACCAGTTTTTCATGTTTCCTAAGTGATTGCTTGAGCCCTACGTGTAATGGGGAAACCATTTGTTATGAGAGCTATGTCTATATGAAGTCTTAAACAACCAATAATGAAATCTGAAAATTCAATATTTTCTTTATTTATATAGTAATCATGATAAAATAGTGGCACTGGAAAATGTCAGTTTATATTGTAGTAACTGTTAGAGCTACAAACCTGACATCTATAATCAGTCAGTGATAAAAATATAGCAAATTGGGATAAATTTAGTTCAGTCATTCAAATAGAGTGAAGCTTCTTGTCACCTGCTTTCTTTGTCATTTGAATACCTTGGTCTAAGTTTTCCTTAAAAGAAAAGAAAAAAAAAAAAAAAAAGAAAGATGTTCAAAGAAAAGAGCCAATAGTAGAGCAAAAGAATGATTCAAGGAGCTTACTACACTTTGCCAGTTTGCAGCTTTAAAAGGTGTTAATTTTCTTTTTGTGGTGTTAAAATTCTGCATTGTCATTTTCTAAATAGTGGTAACACAAATAACCCTTAGCATTTTTCACACAATTCCCGCTCTACCCCCAGGAAATACAGTACAATAGTCTAGCCTCTTCCGCGAAATGGGGACAATAAAACCTGCTGTGACATAAAAGTCCCTGTGATTGATTGATTAATGTCGGTTAGCCACAAGAAAACATCTGGATTAAAGGAACTTTTGAAGTACAGGGCACAATAGAATTTTATTTTATTTTATTATTTTATTTTATTTTATTTTATTATTTTATTTTTACCTTTGATTGGAATATAGAACTAGTACATTAGAGTTGAAAATTTTAGTCTTGAAATCCTTGAGGAGGTCGTTTGATCATTCCAAATACCACAGTCTATGTCATTTATAGAAAATGTAACATGAAAAAGCTTTTATGATCTCTGTGTGAAATGTAATTTTAAAATGCTGAGTGGTAACTAGAAAATCATAGGTGAAAATCCAATTAACAAACTGAACTGCGTAGTAATTCAGGTTATTAAATGCCATTACATGGAAATTATTGTTTAAATATATAAACAACATTAAATTCTTGCAATATAAAATAATTTTACTAACTCGATATCTCTTTCTGTATAAATCTGTAATAGTATTTTAGTCTTCGCTTAGCTGGCCGAAGGTGACTTAGCTTCACAAGTATCCCATGACCTATATAACCGGCAGAGAACACGAAGGTAATTTTACTACAGCCTGGATGGCATAATTCTTAAAGTACTAATCAGGTACAACACAGGTGATAATTCCTTGCTGTAGAAAACATGCATTGACAAAGATGTATAAGGGTTAATTGAAGAGATCTAATCAGAAATGTAACATGTATATTGGAAGATGTGTACTGGAAATCATATAAATGAGAATCTAACATTTTATTAAATTCATGAAAGAAAAAGGTGATTAAAATTTAGCAAAAAAAAAAAAAATAGATGTTCCCCTACGAAAACTAAAACTAATGAATATTATCATTTCCCTAATTCATAATTATGCAGATATACCTTTTTAAAACAAAATTAGGAGAGGTGGATTGTGAGCAGCTCTCAATATGCAAATGTTTTATATTGTGGTTTGGGCAGAAGCCTCAAGTTAAGATAGCAGAGAGTTAGGAAAATGACCCTTCATATTTAATTTTCTTCCAGGAATATTAATAAGATCTCTAATAACAGTTCTCCTTCAGGAGTTTAGCAGTTGAAATATAATAGGGCAAACAAGCTTCAACTATTCTAGCTTTAAGAGGTAAAACTATTATGATTAAAGAATCCCACTAATTTATACATGCCAAATAAACACCCATAAGATGGAATGTAATGAAGTCAGTAGCTCTATTTCTATATTATACTCAATGGCCTTTGAAAGGAATCTACATGGGCTTCGTTTTGGGGCTTTGACCTGTGGTTTCTGTTAATTGAAGTCTCATGGTCATAATTTTTTATAATGTGATGATATTTTTCTCTTCCTTAACTTTCATCTGTGTTCATACTAAGATTTCATTTATGAGCATAGGATAATAATGGGTCCTGACTACAAGCAACTACCCCTTAGCAGACAGAAACAATTCCACTTAGTGATAATGTTAATTATGGCTAAGCTATGTGTTGTGACTTTGAAATGACTACGGTATGATTAGAATAAGAGTGTGAGATAACTGATGCTTACAAAATGAACTGGAAAGTGGCTGTGCTGCTATGTTTATTGTAAATGTATCAGAATGATGGTTCATTTACCATTTTAAACTAGTTCAGAGCATAAAATCTGTGGCAATTGGAAAAATGCACTAGCTTTAATTGTAGATTTTGTGAACGGCAAAATGATCATTCACTGTGGTAAAATAAAAGAATCTTCAACTCACTTGCATTATTGTATGAGGTAATATTTTTCTTTTGACTTTTTAGCTACTTAAGCAGTCCTTTTTGTTCTTAAATTTTGTATATTCTAATCATACAAAATACTACCATAAGAGTTATCTAGCCATTTAAAAACAGTATCAACCTATGGTCTGCTAGAAACCTGTTTTATATTTCACATAGAAGGGATTCATGTATTTTACAGTGGGCTTTGAGGCACTGCACTTTTACTGTGTATATTCACCTGAGGAAAAGTCCGAAAAAAATCCTTACATTTCCATAGATGTGGAAAAATTGCAATGTCAAATGAATTGGTTAAATAATGGAATTATTTATACAATATCTAAGTTTGGTAGGTTTGCTTAGTGATTTTTTTTTACTTTTAAATATCTAAAAATAAGTGTTCATATTTAAAAAGGAAAGCCATTGTATTCAAAAACAAAAGGTGTTCCTGAACACGCCATCGCAGTGCATAACTACATGAAAGAGCCTTCAAGGCATCTTCAGCCCAATACAGAATGGGAAACACGGAGGTTTAAAATAGATGCCCTTTATCCTCCCTGTAAGTTAGAACAAGTTATTCAATCATGCATTAAGACCTTCTCAGACAACCTTTATAGGTCATGCAAAAAAAATATTATATTTTTTGTTCCAAGTGAACTGTTACTATTATTAATGCTTCTAACTTTACTCAGGCATCTGGCGTCGTAGGTACAACCCATAAAACAAACCTTCGTGGTTTACTGATTTTAAAAGATCAATCAAATATAGATAGTGCTTTCGGGGCCAATATTTAAGGAAAAAGGGTAATCCTTTCGAGAGTCATTCTATCCGGCTCTTGCATGAAAATGAGAAACGCGTGAGGATACTCGACGGAACAGGAGTCAGAGAAATGAATTGCACAGGGAAAGACAAGTACTACATGTCAAGTTGGAATCAGCAGAAAGTGTAAGAGGAAAGGAAACGTTCCACAGCTTGGGGAGCAGCTGGACAGGACTCCTTCCAGCCTCTCCCGAGCAAAGTTTGCAGTTAGGTGAGGTGAAGCGGCTTTTGCCGCAGCCGCACGTACGGGCGAGCTCGGGTTCACAGGTTCTGGGCGCGGCGGGAGCAGAAGTGCAAGGACAGCCTGGATCGGCCGCCGCGGCCCGTCCTGCTACTGGAGACAAGACTTCGCCCCGCTAAGCAGACTGGCCTAGGGCTGACTAGGGTGACTAGGGGATCCCAGAGGCTGTCATTTTCCCTTTCTCCCGGCAGCTTCCGTCACCCTGCACGTAAGGAGGGCTCAAATTAATTTTCTTTCCGGTCTTGATTGAGATTCGAATATCCTCCGTCCCGACCTTTCCTATCCGCCCTCTCTGCCCTTCTTGCCAATGTCCTCGCCAGCAAAAGCCTCTAGTTGCGGCACCGGGAATGTAGACCGTTTAACGCGCTCCGGGGATCTGCTGGGCCGTGCTCTCCTCCGAGGGCCGACAGTGAGTCTTGGACCCCGGGTGGACTCTCCCATCTGTGCATTTTGGTCCCTCCATTTAGCAAAGAGAAGTGTGGAACGTGCGCCGGCAGCTGAGCCGCCTCGGCATCCCCCAACCGCCCGCAACGGTGCCCGAGGCTGCCGGATCCCCGCCCGCACGCCCGGCCGGCCTCCCGCTCCCCCTGCTCGTGCGACCGCCGGGTCTCGGCCGCTCGCTGCCCTGTGCCGTCCGGAGCAGCCGCCAGCCCCTCAGCGCCCGTGAGAGCCGCGTCCGCGGGGGCCTGGGGAGCGTCGCCTTTTCCCTCCCGGGCCGGACCCTGCTGGGCATGCTCAGTGCACCTCCTGGAACCCGGCTCTCCCGGGGCCAGGATCGGGTCTCCGGGTTTTCGCGGCTGCCGAGGGGGGGATGGGGAGGAGAGGCTGGCAGATAGTCAGCGCCTTGTTCCACGCCCAGCTGCGGCCGCCCGCACCGCAAGATACGGGCCAATCAGGGGCCGGGGGAGGGGCTTAGGCCGTCACGCCCTCCCTCTGGGTTATTGAGAGTTCTATCAAGAAATTCAGTTCAGAGAGAGAAGGAGAGAGGGGCAAAGGAGAAGGGAGAGAGGGAGAGCGTGCCAGACAGGAAGGAGCGCCCTAGAGTCTCCGAAGCACGAAAGAGATAACCAATTAGGAATTTTCGGGCACTGTCACCCACCCCGAGAGCAGCCAGAGACTCACCATCACCCCAACTCTGACGTTTCCTACAAGAAGTTAGAGACTTAAGCAGTATTGACATCGGAGGGAAATGGTATGTTTGATGCTGTGGAAAATACCCCCGAGCTGAAGAAGTGCAACTGGATGTTGTGTGTGCGTTAAATACCAGAAGAGCTCAGACCCCGTGGGTAATAGAGACGAAATGTGGAGAGAATGACTAACGACAAATCTGTGAATTTGTTCTCTGGAGTTGCTAATTTGCCAGCCCGAAGCAACACATTTTACAAGGAGGAAACGTTTTGCTGCTTCTGATTTCTCCCCAAACTGGTGCTACCAGACGCATGGCTTTCTATATGTTGGAACAGCTCATTTCTAACTGCAGCATACCGGGAAAGGGGAAAGGTTGAGGCAACTAACGTAAGTGTAAAGTTTCGCATGCACAATTGTAAATTTTGTGTTTAGATATGTCCTCGGTGTAGACGAGGGATGTTTGTAGTTGGGTAGACTGTTGGGGCAGAGCTCACCTACTAGGCTGTATCTGCATCCCTACCTGCATCACTCTGCCGGAACTAATCGCGGGCATCAGCTACCGTGCAGCCTAATGCCGAGAAGATTAGAGCCTGGGTACTGACCAGTTCTACTCAAGTAGGTAGCTGTCTGGAGCCTTGCACCCGTTTAAATTGCAGTTAGGAGGGCATCTAAGCAGAAGGCTTTTTACCTGCGTTATTGAGTTGCAGTATTTACGTGTGGCCGATGTTACTAATACTACAACCGGAGATCGGGGTTAAGAAACTGCGTTTTTTTCCCCTCTTTTATGCTCAGTAGAAAATATTGTGCTGTTACATGGAAATGTTAGCTGCGTTTCACTTATATCTTGGCACTCTCTTCCACCTCTAGGATAAGGAATCTTATGTTATTATATATATTCTAAAAGTTTTAATGTGTTTCTTAATTCTA
Source organism: Orcinus orca (assembly GCF_937001465.1). NCBI lineage: Eukaryota > Metazoa > Chordata > Mammalia > Artiodactyla > Delphinidae > Orcinus > Orcinus orca. Next base: position 40,633,452 of record NC_064576.1, on the reverse strand, counting down.
ATGGTGATAATTTGGCAACATGGAGAAATGAGAGCAAGGTCTGGGTAAGAAACTGAAGGTCTTGGTATTGTGCTTTTAGGCAATGAGGTTATACAGTGGCCAGAGACTTGCTTCTGTCGCTGCAGCAGCATGTCCGGATGCTTGCTTCCCAGTAAAATTGTATTTAGAAGGCAGTTGAAGAACTGGGAGGAAAGAAAAAAGATAGTCTTTTTAGAAGAAAGAGATGACTCAGTGTGGCAGAGAAGAAAACGCATCACGTATGACATGTGAGAAAGCAATTAGCAGGAACCATAGCTAAGTTAGTGTTTTTCACTGGCTCCCCAAAAAACTAAGGGAGGTCGGTTAGAAGCCAGGAGGCGGGTAAGCCGGGGGGAGGGGGGGTGTGAATGGGAGGAGATGGGGGGTGGGGGCGTGGTGGTGGTGGTGGAGGGGAAGAGGAGAACAAGAACGCATGTTTTGAATTAAACAGTATCCTGAAAACAGTGTGGGTGAATACAGGTAAAAATAGCAGCTGTCTTTAATTCAAAAGTAGATAATTTCATTTTCTCTGGGCAAATGCAACAAGCCTGGGATATTTAGTATTTTTATCCACAGAGTTAAGTTGCAAACAGTGGCAGAACAAACTGCCATGTTTACTAATATGCAGTGGGAAAATGTGTTGTGATATTTCGTGACTGTGTGCTTTTGTTTACTGAAGAATAATATTGTCTATATGATTGTGTTGACAGTGGCTGTCTCCAAATAAGTCATGAGATGTAATGCATCCTCCAGCCCATGCACGCTTCCTCTTGCAATTTGTGCATCATTCCTCAGTGGAAACCTTTAAACCCTAAAACCCAGGAAAAGAAAATAAATACATTATCATGGACCTGAGGGATTTTTACCTGTTGGCTGCTCTGATTGCCTGTTTAAGGCTGGATTCTGCAATAGCTCAAGAACTTATTTACACTATTAGAGAGGAATTGCCTGAAAATGTGCCCATAGGAAACATACCAAAGGATCTGAACATTTCTCACATCAATGCTGCCACAGGGACCAGCGCTAGCCTTGTCTACAGACTGGTTTCTAAAGCTGGGGATGCCCCTTTGGTGAAAGTATCCAGTAGCACTGGCGAAATTTTCACGACCTCCAATAGAATAGACAGAGAAAAACTCTGTGCTGGAGCCTCTTATGATGAGGAGAATGAGTGTTTCTTTGAACTTGAGGTGGTGATCCTCCCCAATGATTTTTTCAGGCTGATCAAAATTAAAATAATTGTCAAGGATACCAATGATAATGCCCCCATGTTTCCATCTCCTGTCATCAATATTTCCATCCCAGAAAACACTTTAATCAACAGCCGCTTTCCAATTCCATCAGCAACAGATCCTGACACAGGCTTCAATGGTGTACAGCATTATGAATTGTTAAATGGGCAGAGTGTTTTTGGACTGGATATCGTGGAAACTCCGGAAGGAGAGAAGTGGCCACAATTGATTGTTCAGCAAAACTTGGACAGAGAACAGAAAGATACCTATGTGATGAAAATCAAAGTAGAGGATGGAGGCACTCCACAGAAATCCAGCACAGCCATACTGCAGATCACAGTAAGTGATGTAAATGACAACAGGCCAGTGTTTAAAGAGGGTCAAGTGGAGGTGCACATTCCAGAGAATGCTCCCGTAGGCACCTCTGTAATTCAGCTCCATGCCACTGATGCAGATATAGGCAGTAATGCTGAAATCCGGTACATTTTTGGTGCCCAGGTCGCCCCTGCAACCAAAAGACTCTTTGCTTTAAATAATACTACTGGGTTGATTACAGTTCAGAGGTCCTTAGATCGAGAGGAGACAGCCATTCACAAAGTGACAGTGCTGGCCAGTGATGGCAGCTCCACTCCCGCTCGAGCAACGGTTACCATCAATGTTACTGATGTAAATGATAACCCTCCAAACATAGACCTCAGGTACATTATAAGTCCCATCAATGGCACAGTGTATTTGTCTGAGAAAGATCCTGTCAATACAAAGATCGCCCTAATTACAGTTTCAGATAAGGACACAGATGTGAATGGCAAAGTGATCTGTTTTATTGAAAGAGAGGTCCCGTTTCATTTGAAGGCAGTATACGACAACCAATATTTGTTAGAGACCTCCTCTTTGTTGGACTATGAGGGCACCAAAGAATTCAGCTTTAAAATTGTTGCCTCTGATTCTGGGAAGCCCAGTTTAAATCAGACTGCTCTGGTAAGGGTTAAGCTTGAGGACGAAAATGACAACCCACCAATTTTCAACCAGCCTGTAATTGAGCTGTCAGTTTCTGAAAACAACCGACGTGGGTTGTACTTAACAACTATTAGTGCCACAGATGAAGACAGTGGGAAAAATGCAGATATTGTTTATCAGCTTGGACCGAATGCCTCCTTCTTTGATCTGGACCGAAAGACAGGAGTTTTGACAGCCTCCAGAGTCTTTGACAGAGAAGAACAAGAAAGATTCATTTTTACAGTAACTGCCAGGGACAATGGGACCCCTCCCCTCCAAAGCCAAGCGGCTGTGATAGTTACTGTTCTGGATGAGAATGACAATAGCCCCAAGTTTACTCATAATCATTTTCAATTTTTTGTGTCTGAGAATCTGCCAAAGTATAGTACCGTGGGGGTAATCACAGTGACAGATGCAGATGCTGGAGAGAATAAAGCTGTGACTCTTTCCATTTTAAATGACAATGATAATTTTGTGTTGGATCCCTATTCTGGAGTCATAAAGTCAAATGTCTCATTTGACAGAGAGCAGCAGAGTTCCTACACTTTCGATGTCAAAGCCACTGATGGGGGACAACCACCCCGTTCCTCTACTGCAAAAGTAACTATAAATGTCATGGATGTCAATGACAATAGTCCAGTTGTCATTTCGCCACCTTCTAATACTTCTTTTAAGTTGGTGCCTCTCTCAGCCATTCCTGGCTCCGTGATAGCAGAAGTTTTTGCAGTGGATATTGACACTGGGATGAATGCTGAACTTAAGTATACAATTGTGAGTGGGAACAACAAAGGCCTGTTTCGGATTGATCCAGTAACAGGTAACATCACTCTGGAAGAAAAACCAGCACCTACTGATGTGGGCTTGCACCGATTGGTGGTCAACATAAGTGACCTGGGATACCCTAAGTCTCTGCACACACTTGTGCTTGTTTTTCTTTATGTTAATGACACTGCTGGCAATGCCTCCTATATCTATGACTTGATTCGCAGGACTATGGAGACCCCATTGGACAGGAACATAGGTGATAGCAGCCAACCCTATCAAAACGAGGACTATCTCACCATCATGATTGCCATTGTCGCAGGTGCCATGGTGGTCATCGTCGTGATCTTCGTCACCGTTCTGGTGCGCTGTCGCCATGCATCAAGATTCAAAGCGGCTCAGAGGAGCAAGCAAGGTGCCGAATGGATGTCCCCCAACCAGGAGAACAAACAAAACAAGAAAAAGAAAAGGAAGAAAAGAAAGTCTCCCAAGAGCTCTCTTTTGAACTTTGTTACCATCGAAGAGTCCAAACCCGATGATGCAGTTCACGAACCCATCAATGGGACAATAAGCCTGCCGGCTGAGCTGGAAGAGCAAAGCATAGGTAGATTTGACTGGGGTCCGGCACCTCCAACCACCTTCAAGCCGAACAGCCCTGACCTGGCCAAGCACTACAAATCCGCTTCTCCACAGCCCGCTTTCCATCTTAAACCAGACACTCCGGTTTCTGTGAAAAAGCATCACGTGATTCAGGAGCTCCCGTTGGACAACACCTTTGTCGGGGGTTGTGACACCCTTTCCAAACGCTCTTCCACTAGTTCAGATCACTTCAGTGCCTCAGAGTGCAGTTCCCAAGGAGGCTTCAAGACAAAGGGCCCCTTACACACCAGACAGGTAAATGAGCACTTTTACTGGTCTATAAGTACTGCATACAAGTGCCCAGTCAACCAGTATTAACGTGCCAGTGTGTCTCTTGTTTTGGTCTAACTTTAGCTTAGTTATAAAGAGGGGAAAAAAAACTTGACCCCTTTTCTATTCCTCTGGGGCTCAGTCAATAATTTTTAGAACAGCTTTGAAATTTCTGAGTTCTGAGAATTATTTAAACTCCCAGTTTCCTTCAAATGGCAAAAGATGAAAAGAGGAAATTATTCCAAAATGTCCCAAGATAACATTTGCTGAAGAATAAAACCTGTCCTGATAGGCCAAATTCTGCTCCTGGGGTTTCCAAATTGACTGCTTCAAGATTTTCACATTACCATTTGATCTCAAAAGTCACCTTCAAATCTCAAGTTTTAAATGATGTTTGAAGGTGTGACTATAATTATGTTACAGCTGTGGTTGCTAAAGGGGTTAATTTTTTTTTAGTCTCTAAAAAAGATAGTAGAATATTAAATGTATATCAGCTGTGAAGCACATGATTGTTGATAGATTGCGACTAAGCCATATAGGAAGTCTTCTCTTTAATTTCAGATGATTTTATTGTAATATAGTAAATTGGGGGTTGAATAGAAAGATTTGCAGATTGTCCACAATGGCCAAAGTACTCTTTCAAAAAAAAAAAAAAGAAAAGAAAAGAAGAAGGAATACTTTCTCCCTAATAGAACTGGTTTATACAGAAAAGAATGAATCCATTGTAAATATTCTCTCATCTTAGTAATGCATAAGTGATCTGTCTTAACTCATTTTAAACTGTGAAATATGCCATATGAAGAGGGATTAAGAGGCTGAGAAACTCATATTTCAACCAAATCCAGAATTAGTTTTTCTTAGGTCTAATAATTCCTTGTTAATAAAGATTTAAATGCAGCGCTGTCTAATTTATTTCACTGGTGCTTGTCTGTTGCCATGAAATTTGAGTGTCAATAATAGCCTGTAGATGGCACTAGGGTAGCATGTCCCTTGTGCTGGCCAGCTGCCAATCCCACAGTAGCAAGGAAAGGGAGAGGGAAAGATCAAGCTGGTACTATGGCCAAAGATACCTTTTATTTAATGATAGTTGCTCTGGAGCAACTAGCATGTCAGTTCATTTGCTTGCTCTTTTGTGATCAGCTTTCACACACCAACTTTCTAGGATTTTGTAATCCAAGTTCTTTGTTGGTATTGAGTCCACCTATGGTGATGACCCATCTGAATTTGTTAAAAATAAGGAACATACAGATTTTAGAGAATCAAGTAAAGCAAGATAAATTTTCAGGATAGTATTGACAGTCATTGCTTAGTATTTGAAAAGTCAAGAGTTTTTCTTTTTTTCCTGTGGTGGTGGGACTGGTGAGAATGGTCTATTGAAACTCTGTCTCTCACCATCCAATGTTTGTTGCTCTGCAGTGACTTTAAGGTTTCATGGTAGTAAGATATTTATTAAAATCATTTTGGCAGTGAATCACAGAGATTCGTTCAGAACATTAAGTATAACGCCTATCATTTTACAACTAAAATCTACATTTCTTAAAAGATTAAATATCTACAGCATTTAGAAAGTACAAGAGCTTGAATGCACAGGATGAAAGGAATTAAAATAAGTCAGTTTGGAGGTTCTAGAGGAGAATTCGGAAGTTACTGGATATACATAGAATTTGGAATGAGTTATTTTCATGTTAACTTCATGAGCTTTTTAAAAGAGGTTTGATGTTTTAAAGTTAAGAAAATATCTGAGTTTAGTAGAGGTTTATAAATGTTGGTAAATAGTTAATCATGATGATAAAAGTAACTTTTGAAACTAAGTGGATTTAAATATAAAGTTGCTATTTTAATGAAAAGAAAACATGGCTTTTTATTATTTGCTTTTAATGGGAAAGTCACTCAAAATACTGATGATATTTTATGATTTGCATAATATCTTGAAAAATATAACACGATTTAAAACTTTTCATATAAAATCTGAAATTTGTTTTCCGAAGAAACATGCTGATATTATTCCCACGTCGTCATCTTTCTTTTCATATTATGTGTGGTGGGTATTATGAGCATTGATGTACAGACACACTTTTTCTGACTTCTTCCCCAAAGTTGAATCTATATATAGTACAGTTACATAAACGTTAAGTGCATTTCAGCAAAGTATGGGAAAGATCTTTTGTCGAGGCTTAGTCAGTCATAGGAAATTTGTTTGTATGATGTAATCTTTGAAATAAGATGCTGAGTAATTCTCTAACTGGAACTAAAGTGCATTTTAGACATTCCTTGAGACCATGTGTTACTATGCTGTTCTCCTTGTAGGCATTTCAATGTTCAAATGTAGCTATAATTCACTATTATGGTAAAGAGCTACTGAAATGGCTTTTCTTATTTACACCTTTTAGAAGTTTTCATGCTGAGAAAGAAAAATTGCAGTGTTGTAGAAAAGGAATACTTCTGGAAGTAAGGACAGGTGATGGTGATAGAAATGTGTACAATTTTACTATGAAAGAGGCATATTTTCTATGAATGAAGAACACACACATATATATATATACTATCCTTTAAATTATTTTTTCACTGAACTATATGGCTGTTATTAAAGATGTCCTAGTTAAGCTAAAAAGTAAAAATTCTTTTTTTTAGCTCCTTCACTTCAACTAGTGGCTTCACATAAATACAAAATGTGCTCCTGAAGCAACACAATTTTGAAAAAGTGGGGCTTATTACAACAAAAGCTTTCAAAGGAATTTATAAACTAAGGTATAATCTGTGAAGATTTTTAGTTGAGTGGGCAAAGATTGCTGTTAACAGAAACACATTTTCACTTTATGGTGCTAGTTGAAGTGAGTAAAATGCAAGATTCTTGAGCAAAGGATTAACAAACTTAAATATCATGAGTTTGTATTGTCTGTACAATGAAAACATAATGTCTGACATTTACACCATGAGTTTGGTTATAGTGCATTGATTCTTATTTTGTCTGACTTTTTTCCCCCTGCTGTTTCCCCTCATGTGTTATAAAACACTCATAAACCACGTTCCTCAACCACTCTACTTTACTAAACTTTCATTTTCCTTGAATATAACAAATCTGTCACTGAATCTTCCACAAATTATTTTTTATGAATTTTTGGAAGTATCCTTAGTATTCACAGATTGAATGAAATGTCCCTTTTTTAAAAAGCTAAATTATATCTTGATATTTTTTCATAAATAAACAAAGTTCACTGTTATAAGGTTGAGAAGATGACAACATTATCATTTCCAGTAGGGCTTTAAATGACAAAGCTCACTGGCATATTTTCTCTAAAAGGAAAATATCTCCTTAATAAGTATGATTTTTAAAATATAATATTAAGTTTTCAAATTTTAAGGTGTCTCAGAAGCATTTGGAATGTTTCTTAAATCATGAGTTGTTGGTCCCTAATCCCAGAGGTTAGGTTCAGTATCACTAGGGTCAAGCCTGAAAATTTGCATTGCTGACAAGATCCTAGGTGATACCGATGCTGCCAATCCAGGGACCACACTTTGAGACCCACTGCCTCAGCATATTGAGACAAGAAATGTCAGCCCCTTTCCCTTTCAGATTATCATTTCCAGAGGACCTGTTTTTGCATACTCCAACTCTCAGCTCTTATTGAAAGCAGTTTTATTGTAGCTGGAGGCTTTACAGTTAGCTGTTTATTGCTGTTTCCCAACCTGGTTGACAACATTTGGGGAATTAATTTTCTTGGCCCCATTGTGCTTTTTGCAGGGGTATAAATGAAAATGTTAAAGAATTTTAAAAGTGACCTATTTACACTTGACAACTTCTTACGGTAATAAAACAATTTGTAATAGTTGTACTGTGAGTTTGGTTCGGGGTAAACAGTTACGTTTAATTTTCTAAATGAAATGCTTATTTTAGAGCTTAAACATCCTTACTTTAACTTTTCACAATCTAGAGTATTTGCTCATATATACATTTGTGTATATATTGAAGAAATTATATATTGAAAATGTGTTTGCATGCCATACTCAAGTGTATACATATACTTTTACAGCATAAAGGGAATTATTTTATTCCCAATCATTCAGAGATACTATATTACTTTTATGATTACTTCTCATTTTTGAGACTCCCACTGCAGCTGTTACTGAAATGCTGTTATGTCATGCAAAATGCACAAGATAGTCATAGAATTTCTATTTAGAACAGTAAGAAAGAAAAATGAAATTGAAAGTGAAGGGAGCAAATGTTAACTAATGTGAAGCTAGCAAAAACTTTAAGATATTTTAAACTGTTAAATTTTGCAGTATACTGTGAGGGATGAACATAGGTGGCATATGGAAAAAAATTGCTCCTCAAGATGCAAATTATATTTAAAATGTTATCAGTTGTGATTTTTGTTTCTACTCCTTTGCTAAGTGATCTATGTCATGAAATTAGTAGATACCCAGACCCCTTGGATATTCATTCAGGAATTTGAAATGAGCGTGGGCCATCCATTCAGCCTGGCTACCTTTCCTCTTGGTTTTGTGAGACAAATATTTTATATATTTTTTCAGTTTGATACACCTAAGGTATAAAATCGAAGTTACATTTTAGCCTTTGTTGCTAATAACCTTAAGGAGAATAAAAGTAAAAAGTTACCACTGTATTGGGCATGGACATGTCTACTGATTACTGAACATTTGTTAACATAGAGAAAATAATTTCAGTAGTTAAACTATTCTATTATCTTATTTTTTTTTTAATTTTGTTGCAATGAATTCTATATATATGCAACACCATAAACTGATGTTCCCTTAGCTTCAGATTAGTCATCCTCATGTTGTCACAGAACAGGCTTTGGCATCATTAAAATTACCTTGTAAATATTGTACTTATACTAATGTGTTATATTCTTATGGTGTATGCATAGTCTTGTTAGTTAAATATTTCAAGCTAAAATTTATCTTCTCATAATAGTACAAATTAAAATATAATACATGAAATAGTAAAACAGAATTTGGACTTAATACAAAAGCTCAGATCTAAAATCAGATTTCCTCATAACCAGTTTTGAATTATTTGACTCTTAAAGTTTCATTTTCTTATTGACATATAGGAGATGTATGTAAGTTACACCCAAAATATTAGAAATGACATCTTCATGAATTATTTTTCACATTACATTATTTTACATGACAGTACTGAGATAGGAAAATAAAACCTTTAAATTATCTTCTTATAAGCTCTGTTTTCACAATTATTTTTAATATGTTATTTAGATTGTTCGATTTCTAAATTTTGCGGGTTGGGAGTGGGGTAATGCAGAAATCCACCAAATGGGAAAAGCTATAGTGCTTGTGTTGGTCCAGCAGTACCAGATTGAGTGTTTGCAGAATTTGAGACCATGTCAACTGCATGGCTCATCTTTAGTACTTTCTCAGTTTGATTTTGTCAGAGTTGAGCTCTTAGCTTGCATGCAGTTAAAACAGGCAAAAAGACAACTGTGGATTGTTTACCACTTTCACTTAAAATCCTTGCAGTAAGTTTTCTCTGAATTTAGTCTGGTGTTTTCTTGAAGGGGACCCTCTGTTGAAACTATAAATTTGTCTCGGTAATATTAACACATCAGTTAATATCATATATTTCATGTAGTTTGGAAACTAAGCAAGAATTGTTTTATGTGTATTTTTAAGTTTTTGCTTTCCTGACAGCTGATTTTATGTTTAATATATTTCTCAGAATTTATTACATACCAGAGCCCTAAAATTTATATCAAGTTTGTTGAAATATGACACTAATCACAGACCAGGTATTCGTGAAAATTCAAGAATGCAAGTCAACAAGGGGCTCGCTTTAAAGTTGTAAGTATCTAGAGGCATAGGAGTCATGTTCAATAAGTAATAATGCTAATGTGTTATGGCCTTTTTAAAGGTTAGCTCCCCTAAAATTTATATCGGATCACAAAAGCAAATCCAAATGTAGAAATATGACGTCTCAATTACAAAAAGAAATATACTTCACTGTTTAAGATTTCATGAGTTATTTCAGATAGCTGTTAAATCTGTCCAACATTTCATTGGAAAGGAACACATGCTTTTTGCCTTTGTTTGATACAAACCTATTGGGCTGTCAGCCATCAGAAATATAGAACAAGAAAGATATATTACCATGATTGACATTTTGGTTTTGATTTATATTCTTTTTTTCCCTAAGTCAAGATTCATTAAAATGTGAAGTTCATAAATAAGTTCTACCCATTCCTTAACAGTAAAGAATGATGGCAGGAATAAACTGGGAAAACAACCCATACGTAATCTCTCTCACTCATATTGTTGTCCTATAGGCAGTTTGTTGCCTATAGAAAAGAATAGTGGCAGAATTGGAATTTTCTGAGCCATAATATATAACTTTAAAGCATTCAGAACTTGAAGTCATTCATTAAGGATTTGTTTTTACATACTTATCCATTATTTAAATGGCATGTGAAAATATTTCCCCCCTATCTTTATTGGTTTGATTGATTACAGTGCTATACACACACATCACATTTAAAATGATGGACTTAGGACCACCTGTATAGCTGGGAGTGGTGAAGATACATGTACAGGCAAGATCTGTGAAGCACATTTGATTGATTCTTTCTAGTCATTTTACACTAATTATCCCGGAATTCCTTGAGAAAATATATGAAATTAACTTATCTGTTATTGAAAGGAGTATACTATAGCCTCACCACTCATTAATTTATGTAGATGTTGGGGGCTTCCCTGGTGGTGCAGTGATTAAGAATCCGCCTGCCAATGCAGGGGACACGGATTTGAGCCCTGGTCCAGGAGGATCCCACATGCCGTGGAGCAACTAGGTCTGTGTGCCACAGCTGCTGAGCCTGCGCTCTAGAGCCCGCACGCCTAGATCCCGTGCTCTAGAGCCCACACGCCTAGATCCCGTGCTCTAGAGCCCACACGCCTAGAGCCCGTGCTCTAGAGCCCGCACGCCTAGAGCCCGTGCTCCGCAACAGGAGAAGCCACTGCAATGAGAAGCCCGTGCACCGCAGCAAAGAGTAGCCCCCGCTCGCCTCAACTAGAGAAAAGCCTGGGTGCAGCAACGAAGACCCAGTGTAGCCAAAAATAAAATAAATATTTAAAAAAAAAAAAAACACCATTCACTTTACAGCAGTACACCATATATACTCAATAAATATTTGTTAATAAAAAAAATATGTAGATGTTTAATTATGTAGGCTGCAGGAAGGAATGGAAATTTGTTCAGTTTTACCATGTTTGTATAATATCTTGTATTTTAACATTCTTCCTTAGTTTGTCTTTCTATCTGACCATCTCTACATTTTGGTATTATGCAGCTTTGTTAATATCCAGGCTCTGGCCTTTTTCAGTCTGTTAGCAGTTAAGAAATACTCTAATCCCTTCCAGGATATTGAGAAACTAATGGATTGCAGAGTATTTGGGTCTTTAAGCTTCAATTGTAAATGGTATGAAGAATTGTCATTGAGCTGATATTTGCATATATCTCTTCCAGTGCTAGTTATTTTGCCTCCTTTTTTTCCTCCTAATCTTCAGCTTTCATTCTAAGAATATCTATTTTAGTCGGAAATAAGCATGCCAGTGATAGAAATTTGGGATTCACTTCCAAATGAATGCCATCACAGACAGGGAAGTTCTGGCACATTTTGCATACATCGGTATGAACACAGTGAACCCTTCATAAGCTCTTAGATTGCAGGAAATCAGTGCTGAAAATTAAGTGGAGTTTTAAAGATTTGCAAAATAGAGAGCTTTGTATAATGCTGGTATTGCCGGTGCCTATTAAATATGAAGTAAAGGCTTTGTAATACAACTAGCTAACAAATTCCCTTCCACATTAGAGTGATTTATACCTTAGGGAATTAGTCTTGCCTATTTTTTCCAAATGCAGAAATATTGGATGTGTCTGAAAGAATAAAATCTCAAATACATGCCTTAGAATGAACAGATTTGCTCTTGGATAATTCTAATTATTCAAGATAGATGTTGCAGGCACTCTCATACTTACTCGTGGTACCTCTGTCCATGGTGTGGCCTTCACCTCTCCTAGAAGAATCTCCCAATTGTGTGTATATACTCTCCTCTAAACATAAATCAGATTATAACCCTAGGTATCTATAAAACTGTAGCATTACCATAATGAAGAGGGCTGGCTACTAAGTGAGTGCTTTGATCCTCAAAGGAATTGCTATTGAGTCATTTCTCAAACTGTATTTTTAGAATTCACCTTTCTCCATTTGTAAACAGTGTGTATTTGGAGCACAGCAACTCATTCCAGACATACATGGGTTTCAATATATTTACTTTCATGACAGGGTTCAGTAAAATGCCTCACAGTTCTTCAATGCTTAATGTCTTTGACAGGACAGGTCCTGTTAGATATAAAATCAGTGGAAATAGCCATGCCTATTTTTTAAAGATTTTACAAATCCTATATTTTTGCCTACTAGAAAACATATATATAATCCATGTGCAGACCACAGTAGGTACTATGGACTTGTTGAGAATCATCACAGATGATTGATTTTGAAAACGAAACAGTTTTTGTGCAAGACAATAGCAACTGCAATTCAGTAAATGAGGATTTTTTCCTCATTAAATAAACCTCAAGAAGGAGAAGCATGGAAACACAGGATATATATAATGAAGATGTATCTTTTATAGGAAGACAGTGTCTTCTGCTGACTGGAGTTCCCTTGTAGATCTTTTCTTGAGGAAAAAAAGTGCTGGTGCTTTTTTTGGATTTGGAGGTTGCAACCAACCTGTGCCTCCATGTGATAGCAGCTGCATGCTGAGGACTTTCAAATACACAGCTGCATAGGATTCTCAGGAAAGTTCTTGTAGGGGGTGCAAGTGACAAATGGAGACAAAATGGAGTGAGTTCTGAGTTGATGCCCGCCTGTGTCATATATTCATGCCATTGAACCGATTTTCACATTGGAAGCCTGGAATCACAGTAGCCTTCCTTGTTTGTCAGCTGTGAACACACCTGGACTGGCAGCTTTTCTTTGCTTCATTTCTTGTCATTCTTTAGGTGGACTTTGTTCACTTATGTTACCTCATATACATCCGCTTTCTTAATTTCTAGATATATTTTTAAATGACAATGACACCAACTTATTTCTGTGTATCTTCCCTCCAAAAAAAAGAAATCAAACAGAAATATTTTGCTCTAGAACATCCATAAAGGGTCAAATAAAGCATCCACAATGTGTCCATTCTTCCTAGAAACACAAAATCTCTATTTATGTTTTTCCTTTGCAATTTTCAAAATTTTTTTTTATACTGATAACATTTTCAAAGTTAAGAAATCATAATAAATTTAGCTGTATAGATTAATAATGTTTCAATGCATTCAAATTTCCAATATAAAAAAAGATGTCAGAATTTTTATGAAAATACTTTTTTTTGCTACACACTGAAGTGAGTATCAAAATTACATTAAACCATAATAAAAACAGATAAAGTCTTCAGGATATTTTAGTTTGACATGAACTCATTTTCATTCACGGTCTTGACCCCAAAATCTGCCAAGCAGTGATGGCAAACTATGCTGAATTCACTGATTGATTTTTAAACATGGTAATAATTAAGAAGGATCATTTTGACACCTAAAGTCTCTGTTTTAGACAATTAAATTCTGCTTTAGCTAAGGGTTATTGACTTCTGGATGATACTGGGAGCAGCACTCCTCAGGGTTTAAACTATTCCTACAGGACCATCTGTTATTGGCGGGGCTGAGTAGCCTCTCCAGCCATGCAGTGTCAACCCCAGGTGTATATTCAGGATCATTCAAAACACAACCCGGGTTCCTCATGATCTTTCAGTCTCAAATGACAACTAAGTTAATAAAATACTGGTATATCATAACTTAAAGCTTAATAATTAAGGAGAATATAAGAAAGTCCCTCGAAGTAGAGACAATGTCTTACTTACCTTTGTATTTCTAAGACTAAACTTACAACAGCTCCTAAAAGAGTGAACTTCGTAGTCTTTCAGTAAATGTTTACCTAATGAGAGTGGTCAGCTGATATTGGAATCATGCCTTATATATGCATATTTCCATTGATAATCTCTATAACAACTACAGAAAGAAGACATTACCATTCTTATTAAACTTATATAGAGATTGAGAGACAGAAAATGTGTTTTTTTCAAGTCACATGGCTAAAGCATTTATTTCCAGTTTAGAACCTTACCTCTGCACTGGTATTTCTTCCTCATATGTGCCTACTTTTACTTGAAAAACACTATTTTTAGGCCAGATATAAGTTTGAAACATTTTCTTCATTAGGGACATTATTTTTGTTGGAAAGGATTGCAACTCATTTACTTAAAAACCCGCATTATCAATACAAGGCAATTCATTGCACCCAAAATTGTTCTTCCTGCAATACCTCCCAGTAAACTAATTCTAGACCATAAGATTAAACTGTGGTAAGCATATGACGACGAGGCCTAAACAAATAAAGTATATATGGGGAGAGTTCTGATTGTCTGGTTTCAGCTACTGTCCCTATTTTCTTCTGCAACAGCTGGGACTTGATGACAAACTCTCTAGTTAGGTTTAAGGGTTTTTTTGCGTTTTGGGGTTTTTTTTGGTGGCTGACGAGTCCCCATAGTCTCTAATCTAAGAAATTTTGATCTCCCTAGACACCTCCATTCATATTTCTGGAGGTCCAGTGAAGACCAACTAACCTAACATCCTATAGATGAGCAAGTGTAAGCATTCTTAGACTCTGCATTTTGACATTTTGATTTTTGTAAACAGTGAAATATAATTAACACCTTTATATGCTTTATCAGTGTCTTGACTCACTAGTGATTTCTGCATTTGTATGAGAGAGAGAGAGAGAGAGAGAGAAGCAGAGGGTTAAAAAACCGCTGATTCTAATGTACATGAGCACACTCTCATATCACTTAATTAGAGATATCTGTGGTTTCCGTTTTCTCCCTCACTTCTTCCACACCACTGTGTCTGCCCATCATAATATCTTTATTCATGTTAGGATATAATAAGAAGGGAAAGAATGAACACAAACAGGATCAGATTTCTTTTCTTCGAAAATTCCTCATCCAAAATTTTTATTTAAACCTTTGACTACTTAGATAATTGAGTGATTACTTCTAAACAATAATCAATAGATTCACTTTGATATCTGCTTAATAGAGACAGTGTGTTCTGGAGGAGAAAAAAAAGTCATCATTAAAGTTCACTTAATAGACTTTTGAGCCATCCAGACAACACCATAGAATCACATATGAATCCTATAAAAAGCAGCAAAATAATAATTGAATAGAAAGTGGTGTCTAGCTACTATATTAATTTTAGAAAGATAAATTTAGTGTCTAATAGAATTTACAGAATAGTTTCTCAAGACTCAAAATGGACCTTTGAGAATATTTGGCCTATTTAATTCCTTTTCCACATGAAGAAAACTGAGATTACTACAAAAAGTAGTTTGATATTTGAAGTAAAAAAAAAAAAAGATGACTTGGAGAACTGCTATTTTAAAAACTGTGTCACATAGGATATATCATTTGTACCATTTCTTTCTTTCCTAGCCTGTAAAATGGATGTAATCAGGCCTAATACATAAGGTTGTTATTCAATTGTGTGCATACATGGGTGCATGTAGATTTCTGGCCCATGGTAGGCAGACACTCCAAAAACCTACCTATTTTTCGCCTATTTTTTCCAAGGATACCAACTTACCACTGACACAGGTGCCCAATTTCATTTAATACATGTTCTCTAAGTTTTGTTTTTGGTGGTTTTCTTGAATTTAAGTTTTGTATCTTTTTTTAAAATTTTATTTTATTGAAGTATAGTTGATTTACAATGTTGTGTTAGTTTCTGGTATACAGCAAAATGATTCAGTTATACATATATATAATGCAAACTATCTTTTTAAAAAGCAAGTTATCTCTGTTAATCTGTTTTAGGTTTAAAACACTGTTTTTGAGTTATCTAGGATTTATGAAAAGTTGATCTTTGTAACAGCATCAGAGAACAGCAGATAGGATGTTATATTTTCTTTTGATCTCAGTCCCTATTGTTTCATATTTGTATAATTGCTTCATCTTTCATTTTGTGTATTTCACCATTTTCATTTGCATGTTGTGTTTTAAAATTATCTTGCTTCTTTTAGTTTTTGTTATTAATTTACTTCCCCATGAATTACCCATAGGAACTCCACCCATCTGGGGATTTTCACCTTATACATCACTCTATTACAAAACAACATACAAGAGAGGGAATCTGTTTCACAGTCAGTACTTAACACAGCTGGAGCCATTTGAAACCTGCTGGGTTTTGCTTCCAATTATTCCGTAGACTAGAAAGCATCCCTGTTGAAGTAATGGCATACATGGTATAATCATACTAGTTAAAATGCCTTGGAGTACATGGATCATTTTTCTGGGATTCATCAAATTTATGCCAGAAGCACAATATTTTTTTTTTTACTATTTCTCTGAGTCTAAATTAATATATGTTCATTTATAAGTAAGATTTTTAAAATATTTATTTATTTATTTATTTTTGGCTGCGTTGGGTCTTCATTGGTGCACACTGGCTTTCTCTAGTTGCGGCGAGCAGGGGCTACTCTTCGTTGCAGTACACAGGCTTCTCATTACGGTGGCTTCTCTTTGTTGCTGAGCATGGGCTCTAGGTTCCGTGCTGTTTGCTGGGGAACACGGGCTCTAGGCGCGTGGGCTTCAGTAGTTGTGGCACGCGGGCTTCAGTAGTTGTGGCTTGCAAGTTCCAGAGTGCAGGCTCAGTAGTTGTGGTGCACAGGCTTAGTTGCTCTGCAGCATGTGGGATCCTCCCAGACCAGGGCTCAAACTCATGTCACTTGCATTGACAGGCGGATTCTTAACCACTATGCCACCAGGGAAGTCCCTATAAGTAAGATTTTAATGTCTTAATATGCAAGTTTATAATGTTTGAGTATGTATGTGACACTATAACATAAATGAGACCCAACAAATAAAAATATTACACAAATGATAGTACCTGAAAAAATATTTTTTCTTAATATCCTGAGGCCAAAATCATTGCTTTATGTTGGAATTGGTGAAATCATCAAGATAAAGTTAATGATTTGGATTTGGAGCAGAATGTAGTGGGGATTTGTTATTCATTTAGTTAATTTTATCAACTAAATAGAAAGTAGATACAGTCAAATTTCAATTGGCCTTGCTGTGACTTCGATCGTAAAAATTAAATTTTTAAGTTCTTGTTGACCTTTACGACCCTCTCAGTGCTGTTTGATTGTTTTTGGACCAGTCTTTTGTTTTAGTTATAGACAGTGCCTCAATAGGTAGAAAGGACTTTAAAACAAAACAAGCTATGATAAGAAAACTCACTCTTTGTGCTTGGAAAAATTTAATCTAACAGAGAATGCATGGCAAAGTGGCATGATTTCCTTTAAACCACTGCCTGTTTTATGCTAAGATGAGATGTCCATCATATAGTATTGGGGTACAGAGCAGGGTGGGGACATAGGATGGATGTTACCTTGGGTATCAGACATCATGGAGTTGTAAGAATTATAGCATGGCATATAGGCGGTGTTTAATAAATTCTAGTTAATCCCACCACAAGGGCAAACAGGAGATAATCAGGCAAAATGAGGGTGTTAGACACATTCTAAATGGCAAGAATCAGGCTTTAGGTATTTGGGTTCATAGTTTTATTTGAGATATTTAGCGTTCTCATGGCATCAAGTGTATATACGTGTTTACTACATATATATAGCTAAATTTAAATTAAGATGACCACCATTTTATGTTGTCCCTATCAATGATCTATTCTGTTAACTCTTAGAATGGAGAGGTGAATGTGTATCCCAGGAATTTTATGTAAATTCTAGTTCAGATAATGACTAATTACTTTATTCTATGAGGAGAATTATATTTCTTGCACCATTCACGTCTTTCTTTATGTGATCAGGGCTCACTTGATTTTCTCATTTAGCAATGCAAAGGAGTTTTTCTGCCTGCTGAGCACTTATCTTATTCAGGCATAAGCCTGACAACTAGACAATATCCAGCCTTATCACTAGAACACTGAACTATATTATATTTTCCTTAATGGATACTAAAACTTATTCCAGAATTATATATTATAGTTTTAAAATGTGTATTCTTTTTAAATTCTGCCTTATAGAACTATGAAACTTTTCTGCTGCCAAAGAACTGTGATGTGATCCACTGATATATACGCAAATTAATCTCTTATTTTTCATTAATTCTGTTATTCAACAGACATCTATTGAGTAATAGCTGTGATCTAGGAACAGTGTTAGACAATGGGATTTTTTTTTTTAATGAATAAGACATTGTCTTTGCTTTAAAAGATTCCAGTGGTTTTAAACACAATACATTTTTTTCCTTGGAATTCCCTTATTTAAGAAAAAAATATATGAGTTCTCTCTCTCAGTTTTAAATTGATGTCATCATTTCCCTGAAATATATTTTTTAAAGTCTTTTTTTTTTAACTAGTGCTGGAGACTTGATCTTTCAGTAGGGCAATAAAATTCTAAGATCTATTACTTTAATTAGAAGCATGCCAAGTTTAAATTTTTCCTTTGGTTAATTTAGAGGGAAATACACTTTTCATCCTTAAAATCACACTTCTTCTACAGGCAAAGGTGTTAATAAAATATGGTTGCAAGTAAAACTTCATTTTTGTAACTATATGAGATTAGCATATTTGCTATATTAAAAAATCACTTTAAAAACATGGCACACATTGATAATGTTGAATAATAACTCGAGTTAAAAAGGACAGTGTTCTCTAAAAATGGAGTTTCATAGGGATCCATTTTGAAAGGGATATTTTGAGTCATAATATTCTGCAAAAGAATGTTCAGCCTTAGCCCTCAAAAAGACATAAGCCTAACATAGACATGGAACATAGATGTTAAACTCTAGCTAGAATAAATGTTCGGTTTAATTGGCTTTTACCTCCAGATGGTTCTGAATTGGACAAGTCCATTTTCTTATGAATATTTATCACAATATTTAAAAGAATGGATGCAATGACATAAATTTGAAAATAGAGACCTTTGTTATATAAACATTTTTCTTAAATTAAGAAACATTCATATCCTGAAATTTTGGTTTTCTTTAATCATAGAAGAAAATGTCATAATTGGGCTTTATGTTTCAGGCAAGACAGTATTGTTATTTTTAACTTAATCATTTCTGAACACTAATTTACATATGGGTGAATGTTTATATGAGCAGGTTGTTTCAAAGTTTCAACATAATATTCGAGAAAAAAATCTTTGTTTTTGCACTTTTTTGCACATTTTTGTGCAAATGTATTTTTAAGAAAAATTCTTACTGCCAGAAAATGTACTATTTTAATTGTAGATAGGCTTCAGTGATAACCATCAAGCTGGTGCCTAACTCCAAAAAGATCTTTCCAACTGTTCTGTGGATATTTAGGCAACTGTCTCCAAGTAATTACTGTAATATACATGAACTACAAAATTGAAACCTGGTAAAATATATAGACCTCAGGAATAAAGTGTGTAATAGCTCTTGTTAATTAAATTTATTGATTAAAACATAAACATTTTTTGGAAATTATAAATGTATTATATGACCAGTCATGAAAATAAATGTAATTCACTTTTCAATAATGTGAAAATATGGACAATTTGGAAAGCTAATTTAGAACCAAACAACAGGATAGATTACGCTTAGTAACACAGATACATTTAAATAAAGGATGGTGTGGAAATCACATGAGGATTACCCTGTCTGTTTTAACTAACTTCTACATAAAATCAGAAATGTGGCAGTCTCACCATCACTCACAATGACAATGACATTTAACTTGGTGTTATTATGTAGTTTTAATTCCTTGCTTATTATGATTTTTATAAGTAACTATGCATTGCTTTACCAAAGAAAATAAACCACTAGTGGTTAATTTAAATAAATACTTAGATTTTCCTATTTTCAAAACTTTGATACACATTATTTTCTAATTTTTGGCAACAATAATATCTATTCTAAACCAGTTATACTTTGCTAAAATTTCACTTAGCATCTTGAGAATTCAATTTTCTCATCTGAAAAATAGATCATTGGATTCAGTCATTTTAAAATTTCTATTATTAAAATTTAAACTACAGCTTTTGTTAATTACTTAGGGAAGCATCACTCTTTGGCAGGTTTCCTCTTACCACCCAACATGTGTCTGGCCTTCTTTCTATCATCAGTTGATGTATGTTCAAACGGTGCAAATCAATGTTAACACTGGCTCAAGAAAAACAATTACAAAGTAAATCATATGGTTCAGTCTCTCCTGACAATGAACGATTTGCAGTATTCTCATTGTTTGCAAGATGTATGTTATCACTCTCTTGCATTAGTATTGATAACAGACTGTTGCTATTATCTTCTTTGAGGTCTCTGCCTGATTAATTTTCTCCTTCTGAACTAGAAATTTAACATTTTCCTCCTAAATCAGAAGTCACAAAACAGACGAACTATAAAATCTCAAGATTATTAGTGCTTAGAGTTTGATTAGAAAACTGTCCATTTAAAACAGTATGTAGCTACCATATTTTTATCAGTAACATTAATTATGTTTGATTTTTTCTGTAGTAAGACATTAAGATGAATTTAGTATTTCAACTTTTGTGAATATTGGAGAATTATATATAGTTTGGGGATAATGTGTAAATACAATTATTTTGAAGTCAGACACTGGTAATTTTGATTAATGGTATCATTTGTTCTTAGGATAAGTTTTAGAAAAGCTAATTAAATCGAATAACACTCAACAATTTTATTGGTAACCTGTTCATTCAAAGACAAAATAGAGTTAAGTTGAAGAAAAATGTAAATAATCATAACTGTCCATCTGAAGGAAAATCAAGTTTGGGAATAAAAGGACTGAATTTCAAATTAGCTGAAGTAGCCCCCAAATATGCCACCTGAATGTCAAATGACAAGTGGTATTTGCTTAGAGGAATATGAACTAGAACTATGTATTGCCATAGCACAGCCTACCACATTTTCTCCAGAACACTGCAGAAACGGCCCTACAAGGATGATTCTGAAACCTGGAGAGAAGCCTAGGAGTACTTGCTCCCATAATATCTCAAAATTTGCTTGCATTTATCACTATTTACTTCATTACACTCTTTCATCTTATCAAAAACTTTAGGAAAACTCAATTCTATCCATGTTTTTGGTAGAAGTATTACAAAAAGACTGCTTTATGCTGTAGGTGGATGGGTTTAGAAGTTACTTTGCAAGTTTGGGAAGTTGATATAGATGGAGGAGGTATATTTGCAGAGATGCCACATGTTGGCCACAAGACATTCTTTTTTTCATTTTAAGCAACTTCATCCAATGCTCACATCCTGAGTATACAGCAACAAAGATGCCTTCCTTAACCGTATGAGTATATGGACATGATCTGTTTTCTAGGTATTTATTCCCTGGATGTAAGGTCATATGTAGGTTATTTAAAAAATCGCAAGACTATTTAATGTCACAATGCAGGTGACAGCAAATTATAAAGAATGTATAAGTAATATAAAAGAAATAGATGAATGTCAAATGAATACCGTATGATTTTTGCATAAGAGGCATTTTAGCTATTTTGGGCAGTAATTGGTGGAATGAGATGTAAGCAATCTCTGACAAAGTGAGAAACTGGACAGGCCAAGGCTTAAAATCCCTTGAGTTTATGGAGCTTTGTCAGAGTCAGCCATTCTGTGGACAATACAGTGAATCACAGCTATATGATTAATCAAATCAGTTCTCTATTGTAAAAGGACAAAGAGATGATGCCCACTGGCATCTGATTTGGAATTGGATGCTTGTAGATTAATGAACTTGTGCAGACTGTGCCTTCCAATGTTTTGCCTGGAAGAGAAATAAATTTGTTAGGAATTTAGACAAAAGCAACATTAGAAAACCATAACAGAGTTAGAGTAGCCTATATAGGGGAAAAGCTAACATTAAAAAGAATAAATTCATTAATCTTAATGAATTGTGATTGAAACTAACTATTGAGTAACAGGATTAGTCATTATCACTAAAAAATGTAAAACATGCTTTTAAACATTTATAAAAGTCACTGGCCAAAAAAAACCCCACACTAATTTCAGCTAAATAGCAAACAATTTCATGGGAGAAATGGAAGATATTTGGGAATCTGTAAAGAGAAGATCGCAATATTCCCTTTGGCACTGTTATCCCTTTATTTCTAGTAACTTCATTTGCAATGCTTTGAAAGTAGATTTCCAACACCAAATAATGACAATCAGCCAGCATTTACTTGAGTACTCACTGTGCTCCTGGCATTCTTCTCTGCGCTTTACATGTATTAACTTCTTAAATAGGAACAATAACATTGTGGGTCAGGTAGTATTGTTAACATCCCTCTTTTCCAGCTGAGGAGAAGTTACATGATTTGCTTAAGGTCACAGTTCTTGTAAATGGAGAGTAGTCTAGGACTTGAACCCTAGCAGTTTTACACCGGAGGCTTTGCTTGTAGTTGCTAAGCAATACTGCCTCTATGATTGAACTTCTAGTTTAAAAAATAAAATTGTGGCATGTCACCAAGAGTCACTTGTGCCCAAAATAAATTATTTGTATAAAGATAAAAAAGAAAAGCTGAAGTCTAATTTAACATTTCTGTTTTAAATTCCTTTAGGGTACATATTTCGACAATAAGCATATGGCTTGATGATACAGCCATACCTGAGGCATGTGTGGCTCTTTCCAGTGTACAGTGAACATTCATGGACATTACATAGTAAGAGTAGTAATAGCATTAGTGTGTTTTATGCAGTAGCATTCTGGATACTTTTGACAAACAGTATATTTTGGCAGTGAATTTCAAACATTCTGCTAATTTCAAAATAGAAGAATTTTGTGATTTTTTTAACTACTCTTTATAAGGAGGCATCTAGAAGAGGGGGCGGTCAAGCAATAATGATGATAAAAAGATCTCTCTTCTCCACTAGACTAGAATGATGCTTTCCTGTTTTAAATTTTTTTTTTTATTCCAGCCCCTGCTCTCCAGTGTATCAGAAGCAACATCCACCTCTGCACAAACTTGTCCACTAAGCTCAGCATGTGCCTTTTCCCAACCTATCCGTAATGCACTAGGAGACATATCTTCGTGTATTTAGAAATGTGTATAATAAGCTTTTATTATTGTTTATAAAATTTTAGCCCTAAATTTTTTCCAGTTTTATCACCTACAACTACAAAAAGTATCCAGTAATTCCATACAGTTTTATAAATCTACCATATTTCATTACTGGCTTCTTAATGTGTCCTTGCCTAAAACTCTAACAAGAGATGGGGAACACTTGTCAACCACATGTTGGACATTCAGGATCCCCCTTAAATCTGAGAATTGGAGAGAACCATTTCAGCCATATAGTCAGATAAAATTTGTTTATCATGGATTATTATAATGGATGCATTTTGGTAAAATTCCTAAGTGAGAAAATTGCAGTTTTAATTTGAGGTGCATTTGAAGGTGAAAACAAAATAGCTGAGAGTTCTGGTTGCACAGTTTTCCCTATTCCATTTGGCAAAGGAAACTGATTCTTGGAACAACATGCTAACTTTGTGTCCACTGTGTGTAGTGCAGGTGGATCGTTGCATTACTCATGTATGCTATTCTTATTTAGAATATAAATTCTGCCACATTCCTAGAAATAACAAGGATCTGCTCTTTTGAAAAATGTCTCTTGATATGAGACAGATTGACTTAAAATTCCAAAAGTCCATATTTTTGAAGCTCACATTGCTTACATTTTGATTGTGCTTACTTTATTTTGGGCAGCAGCTTTTTCTTGATGACCCTTACTAATAAGCTTCAGTAGGCAGAAAAATTTCAATTATTCTAATTAAAGACCAGTATTGAACATGTTGACCAAATGCAGATTTTATGTTGTTAATTAGACAAGAATTTGGTAAGATTTTAGATCCACCATTGATACAAGAAAGCCAAATTCACCTGTGAATTTGTCAATGAACTAGAGTGGCAGGATTTCCTTGGTTTAAATTATTAAGGTAAGAGATTGGAAAAGCATAATTCTTCGATATGTACTCAAAGACATACAGGCAAGTTTACTTTGAACTCAAAAACATATGCAAGGCTAGAAAGCAATAGGGATGACAGGTATCATTTTTGTCTGTATATTTGTTTAAAGAGTCATTTATAGAGAAGTAATTTTTTAAACGACACTTTTTGATGTAACTCACATTTCATGAGACCAAACATAAAAGCAAAAATACTTGTAGTAATCACTTTTTATCAGATTCAGGTAGAAGAGTGCCAAACTGTTTTGATTTCACGATAGGTTATAGTCCTGTGATGGAGTTCCCAGTTGGGGTTTGGAAACTAAAACCCTGGCATGCTGATGTTACTGCCCTAACATGATGTGTTGATTTAGCTTTCCAGATGACTTAAAATATAGCTGGAGTTCTCCTTTATCTAGGGACTAGACACACAAGGCTTTGTGAGAAACTAGATTAATTTTGCATTGACGTTCTGGGTGTTGCTAATAATTTGTAGAGACATTATGCCTATTGGTTATGACGGTGACAGGCAGACTCTATCCAAACGAACATTACAAGAGCCAAATTTAATAGTCTTAGCATTGGAAATTTCTGCCTTGAGTAGAGCAGAAGCTTTCCAGCATGTGCTTTGTTTTCTACTCCCACAATTATGAATTAATATGCATCAATTCCAGACAGCTGAGGAATGACATAAGAGGATTAATTAGAACTAGACAACATTACACTAGTGGAGTGAAAATTCTGTAATGGTTTTTTCTGCAGTGACGTGGTAGAAAAGGCAAATGGACACCAATTTCTAGCTTTTACACATTCAGAATTTCAAGAAAGTGGATGAAAAGGGAAGTGGAGAATAATTCTGTTACTCAAGCTGGTATAATTTTTCTCATCAAATACATAACTCATTTTTCGCAAATATCAAGAATTGATTCAACTGAGTGATTCAGTATTGTATTCAGTGTATGATTTTGTCCATTTAATTACAACCACTTTTATTTGTTAAAAATAATCACAGAAAGGGTATAGTTAGTCTGTGACCACAGTAAGAAAATGAGATGCAATGAATACACGCAGGTCTCATATACTGTTATATACCTATTGCTGTATGAAATATCTCTGAAGTGAAAATATATTTTCATACCTTACCAAAAGTTTTAATAAAAACATTTAACTATAAAGTGTTGACGTCTCCCCTACCTCCAGCTGTTGTTTTTTTCTTGCTATGAAGCTTATCTATCATAGAAGTAGATTTATGGCAATATTTTTTACTACTAAGACTGTATATTTATTGATTCAAGTTATCTGAGAACTTTTTAACTGTTCTTATTGCAAATTGATTTTTTCTGTAGTTGCACTTTAATAAAATTAGTTTTGGGATTTTAATTTGGCAAGCTGTTGAGTATACTTTTACATAGACTTCTGATGTGGGTACTAATTTCAGATTTTTGACAGTGTGATTTTTTAAGATGTCTCTTCAGTAAAAAAGGGTTTCTTATCCTTAATTGCATGCATTCTATTGTTTTAATCACAAAATGTAATTGAATGCCATGCATGGATTGGCAAAAATGAACTAGAGCAATACGGAAATGACTTACTCGGTGTCACTTTTACACGTTCACTCACTTAGGCAATGGATTCTAGTAATTCACAGAACTTTTTAAAGCTTTTTTAAAAAAATATTGTCTCTTAAAATAGTAATATTAAAACTAAAAGGATCAGGAATATGCTAAATTTAAGATGATCATTTGAAAAGGAAATCACAGACTTGTTAATCATACTGTATTTGAAGTGATTGTAAATGAGTTTTGATATACAGAATGGTAGTAAAATAGAATTATAAAGTCTATTAACCATAATGATGGAGTTCTAGATGTAGATAAAATGAGATGATTGTATTTAAGCTTTCAATAAATTTGTTACCCAGTTTAGGGATATTTGTAGTTTATGAAACCTTGTTTATATTCACTTAACTTCAAAAAGTTAAGAAAGAATATTTGAAGCTCTATTATTTAGTATCCAAGTTTCTGAGAGAGCGGTCAAGAGACTGGAACTGTCTTCACTGAGTGTGAATGTCCACATACTTTATAATTAAACAAATCATGCTTTGCTCCTGTCAAGGTTTTAAAGCACAGAGTGCTGAGAAGACATAGCAATTTGCTTAATTAACCCTGTTCATTTTACAGGGGAAGAAATAAGATTACTCTTTGGCAATCACATGTTACTTGAAGTATATTTAATCTTTTACTACCCTGAAAACTTAACAACACACACACACCCTAATGCAAATATGAACAGAAGTAATACCCCTACTCATAAGTGAGCACATTTATTCCTAACATAAATGAATTAATAGCTCTGATGGCATTTCTCTCTGACAGAAAAATAAGGTGCCATAGTTAGTAAGGCAAAGCTCATGCTTCACAGGTTTATGGCCTACACTAAAAGTAGGTTAAGTCTGCATGTGTGTGTGCCCTCCATATCAACTGACTTCTGATAGAAAATGTCTATGCTTTTCATTCTGACCAATAAAAGGCAACTTGGTGAGTTATAGAGATTGACTGGGTGCTTGACATGTGGTGCTGCTCTGTTAAAACGGTGGGCAATTGGTACTGGGGAGGTTTAGGAGAATTTAACTTGTCTTGCTTGTTTTTAGATATGCTTTTAGATATGTTTATCTCCTAATATTCTGAAAACATAAAAATGCAATATCAGTTCACAGCCAACAAGTTTCTTTATGTTGCTTTTCTAGTCCAAATGTAAAAAGAAAGTGATAATGTGCTCCTAATCATTCTATGCTTGTGTTCTAATATTACCAGGAAGCTTTTGTAGACATACTCAAATAAGCACATTTTTCATTATTTAAATGCAAAAATGCATCTTTTCAATTATTATTGTCCAAATAATTTTTAGAGAATGATCATTGCATGATCCCTCTCCCCACTTCACTACTCTAAGATAGGTGGATATGTTTAATTCTTTTTCTGTACTTTCCTTTATTATTAAAAGAACCCTACAAAAAATAAAACATTTGTTTTCAATTAAACAACAACAACCCTGGTAATTTATATTCTGTTTTACTTCTGCAAAATAGCCACATTTTTACATAATCCAAACAAATTGTCATGTTAACTGTATGCTAAATATGATGAAATGTGGCTTAAAATAATCTCTCTTATTGTGTTACAATGTATCAATAATTTTAAATGTAAACACTTGACATCACCTGTTTCTATAATATCATTATTCTGTAGGTAGTATTCACAGTACAGTATATTCTATTGCTACTTGGTGAAATGAACTCTTGAGATTCATAATAGGGCACTACACAAGCGTTATTATTAAAGAATTATAGGGAAAATTTTCCCAATGGAAAACTGATAATTAAAAGTATTATTTAAAATAAGTATAGTGAAGAGTAGATAAGAAGTTCAATGTAGCAATATCTTTCTATTTTGATTTCAAATTAAATTTTTATATACACACAAAAAATTTGGCTCAAGAATTAGCTGATATAGTTTAGATTTTAACTAGCCAAAATAATGTTGCAGTGTGTTATATTCATAATTTATCAATAAAATGATTACTGTTAATAACTGGTAGAATTTTTTCTTCCCTGTGCTAGTGATTTAAGTTGAATGGGAATTTAGTAACGTGTAGGGATGCATCTTAATATCTATATTTGTTGAACAGTGTTAAAAACACAAAACTTGTCCTCATTAAAATGGACTTCTGTACACTATAATTTGAATTAAGTAATGCATATATAAAGTATTTAAAAAGTTGTATATCAAAATGTATAACGTTCCATTTTTCACTATATTTTGTAAAACATTTTTGGTGTAATCAGTATGACTCACATATGTCAAACAAGTATTCTACTATTTATTTAAACAGATATATACCTAATGTATTTGGAAGCTTATTGCACTCATATAATTGTATATATTGTGGCCTCAAAAGTCTGTACTTATCCTTGCTTTAAAAAAGTAGTATGTGCATTTCTTTCCAATTTATTTTAATTAATTATATTAAGGAAAACATCCTTTACTAAATGTACCTTAAAATTCACAATAAAGTTTCAGAAATTGTTTTCTACAACTTTGAGATTTTGTGTTGAATTTATTTGTGAACATTTTTTGAAATTGTTCTCTGATTTTCTAATAAGGAGTCCCTGAATTTAATCTTATTGATAAAATGATGAGTCAAAACATGCAGTGTGGTGAAGAGCTAGCCCTTGTTTAATCGGGAGGCTGCTCTCCTAAGTGATGAATTGCTCACACCTGTGCAACCTGGCTAAATGACACCAAATGGGCTTCCCCCTCAAAGCCCTAGTTACTCATTATGTCCACTTTCCAAACTGGAATGTCAAGCAATTTGCACTTTAACTGAGTGTTCTAGACTACAGAGAAGAAGTTACATGGAGATAATGTGGAGAAAATATATGTAGGTCTGTTCATCAAACTTTTTTATGCTCTATTTACTGAAGTTACATAGATATTTAAGAAAAAATTTGGCATATGTTACTTTTGACATCCCATTAAAATGTAAGGCTAGACTCTCAAATATAGTAAATATAAATATCCACATTTGGTTCAGGTTAGTCCACTGAGGGATAGACTCACTTATTTTTCTAAGAAAAATCAGATTCTGGGGCAATCCCTGTATCATCACATTTTTTTTTGTTGTTTGTTTGTTTGTTTGTTTTTTATGGTACGCGGGCCTCTCACTGTTGTGGCCTCTCCTGTTGCGGGGCACAGGCTCCGGACGCGCAGGCTCAGCGGCCATGGCTCACGGGCCCAGCTGCTCTGCGTCATGTGGGATCTTCCCAGACGGGGGCACAAACCCGCGTCCCCTGCATCGGCAGGCGGACTCTCAACCACTGCGCCACCAGGGAAGCCCCAACACAGTTTTTAATGTCACTCTTGAAACCTGTTGGAATACAACAACTTGGCTATTTGCACAGAGAAACACATGTACTCTGCATTGCTAGGGAGGGATAAATATGCATTTGCTGTGTTTTATGTTTAGATTTACAGCTATAAAAAATGGAGAGTTGAATTAAATTTTATCACACATAATCTTGTCAGTTGCAGATTGATTATTTTATTTATGTATTTATTAAAAACAAGCAAAAAATTGTTGTCATTAGAAGGTCCAAATAGTTTTTATATGAAAACCATTTTGTAATGATATTCATTTGAATTAGCCAAGATGAAAACTTACTAATTATAAATGTGGAAGCCATGCTACAAAATTGCTGTTGGTCTTAAAGTTATCTTGAGTTTAACCCAGAGAGATTTAGCCCATTCTGCCCTTTTTGCCGGATTTTGTTTTGTTTTGTTTTTGCAGATGTTTTTCCCTTAAAAATGTAAGTTCACTCAGGTCCATTCAGCAAATGTAATTAAATGAAAATATTTTTAGCTTGCATTGACATTTTCATGCTACACACAAAACAGAACACTTTTTTAAATTTACTTTCCATCCATGTAATGAAAAGTATTTTGAATACTGAAGTAATCAAATCTTAGAATCATCAGAAGCTGGGCAAGTGGCTTGTTGGTATCTTAGTTAAATGATAAACAGCCAGGGATAACAAGGTGCTTTTCCCGTAGGAGAAGAAAAAAGTGATTCCAAATATGTATTTTCCCCTTTGATTAGTTCTTTGAAACTGTTTACTGTTTTAATGCTATCCAGCATTTCTATCCATTCCTTTCCTCTTTCATATTTTGTCATGAGCTATAATTCCCTACAAGGATTTTGCCCATATTTTTTTATTCATAAATAATGCATATTTTGTTAAAACATTAAAACACATTAACACAATAAATCCAAATAATTTTCACTACTTACTTTCACTTCAAAAATGCATTCTGACGTTAACGTGGAGGATTAAATAAGTATTATTAGTCACATTTTAGAAGAAGCAAATGATTTTTAACTGATAAGAACTGGGAGGAGAAAAGGAATGAATATTATACCTAACAAGATATTCTGATAGACAACACCAGCTAATTTAGTGTATGCTTTTAATTTTATTTTTGGTAACTAGAAATAAAGTGCCTAATCTCAGAGATGTATCTGTATATTGGTATATGTTCATATATTTACATGTACAGATATAAATATCTTATAATCTGTATGCATGTGTATATAGAAGAATATATTTCTATACATATATTTATAGAGAGAATTATTGAAACATTAATTCTGCACTCTAAAAATTTAATTTTTGTTATTTATTAAATATAATCAATTAGTTATCTATTATATAATCAGAATTTAATATATATTCTAAAGCCAACATTTACTTTTGTTATTATTTGAATAATGTATCAATTTTCTGTTTTAAAGTTTTGAATAGGTGGAATCTTTGGAATTATTATCATTAATTAATTTTTATCAACCTAAGTATCATAGACTGTCATTATTCTTGCTATATCTGCTTTTGATATTTAAATATATTTCCTTTAGCAGAGCACAACACTTAGTTTTTGAAAATGTACAAGTAACCATTTTCTCATGAATACATAAAAAATTCAGAATTTTCCAGTTAGTGTAAATGAATCATTATTTTAACTTTTGACTACTTTAAAATAAACTACATCAGGGAAAAAAACAATTCCACACATCTTTTATTTAATAAATATTTATCGCTCACCTATGTCATGGTGGTTTTTGCCAAGTGGTATCTTTACGCATAATTTGATGTGTTTCTAATGCTGCACTTACAACCTTTTGCATAGAAGATCTGTAAGGTAACTGGGTTTCTTTGGACTGGAGGGAGTAAAATTGAGAGTTTTGTATACCAAATGAGATTTAATAACATACTGAAAATTCAAAAGAAATCTGGCAGAATTCCTGTTCATAGTAGGTGCATAAATATGGACAAATGAATGACCAAAGACTCTGATGATGGAGTTGTTCTTTTAATGTATATAAGTAATTATAACTTATACTTTCTCAAATAAAATTTCACTTTATCTTGTTATATGGTAAGATGCATGTTACAGTTAATTAAATTATTTTATTTTGTTTATTTTTCTCCTAAACATATATACTTGCAAAATAGAACAAAGTGTGTTCCCTATACAATAAGGAAAATAACAACTAACTTTTTTGTTGCTTCGTTATACAAAATAATACTTGATATATAAGTGTAATGTCCTTGTAGCCCAGAAAAGTCATCTATTTTCTACTTTAAGTATAAATATATATTTAATAATAAATATTTAAAATAATATTTTTAAAATACTGAAAACAATAAATGCTGGCAAAATTTTGTTTTGATAATCATTTGTGACTTTCTTTACATAATTACCTCTTGTCTTATATAGAAGATTAACAGTGTTAGAATTAACCCATTTATAAATCATAACTATTAATTGCTACATTTAAGAGGTTATTCTTAAATATATGTATTAAATGCATGCATGTAATATTGTGCCTTTTGGCAATTACTTATTTTAATCATTTTGGAAATGTGAGATAGCCTTAAGCATATAAATGGTTATTAATAAAACAGAAATATATTTGTTACTTTAAATATTTCATTTCAAAACCAACAGTGCTTAAACATTTGTATTCTGGACTACTTTGAGCATCATTTAAAAGGTATAGGTGCATTCTCCAGAAAAATTCATACACCCACATATATTTTTTCAGAACTGCAAATAGTTCAAAGTTTCCATAGACTCTGTGAGCCCATCTATGAAATCTTCCAGGGGCCTGTGGCCCTGGGTAATAACCAAATTTATATAAATTATTTGACTCTTTATGCAACTTCTACTAAATATTCTTTGAAAAAAGTTTGAAATATTTCAAGTGAAAGGAATTTAATATTCTTTTCTCAGCACTAGCTATTGTTTTAGAAAATGAACTCTCTTTGGAACCACTTCCTCTTATGATAATGGTTAAAATCCAGAAATATTTCTGCTTCCTCATCTTGTACAGTAGAAAAATAACACATTAAAACACACATTTTGCCATAGGAATGAAAACATTGATCACTTTAATGAAATGCTCTCTGCAGAATATATATAATTGATGCTGTTAGCAGACATGAACATAAACAGTCAGAGCCAGCCAAGTGAAATAGGACAGCTTTAAATTTAAACTTGATGTATGCAGTTCTCACTATTTGTTAAGTTTGATTTCTTTTTTATAGTTTGTCTACTGTCCTTTTGGTGCTGTCAGGTGCACAGATAATCCCTGTGGAGTGACATAATACAGGTGTAATTTCCTGTTCACCCTCATGTTTCCAACCTAGACTTTGCCTGATGTCTCCTTTCTCCTTACAAAGAGAATAATAGAAACATGATTTTCTTTTTGTCAATAGCCATATAAATTGATAAATTAACTTCACATAAGATTGTGTGTTTGAGTGCCACAAAAATGTTTAAATTTGATTTCTATCCCCATTTCTAAGAAAATTAAAGCTCAGTGTTTGAACGTTTTTCAAGGTCACACAGCTCCTACATGGCTCAGTTAGGATTCTTTTTAATCTTCTACCACTCATTCCAGGAATCAAGATTGATTTGAAAAAGAGACAAAAGTATTTTAAAGACAATGAAATGAAACCTTATGTAAGCATACATCAAAATGTACTTGCCCAGAATTCTTTGAAAATATGCACAAAACTTTAAATGTTGTTTATTTATAATATTTTAATAGTATTTGTCACATATGCAGAGATATTTTGCACACTACATTTTCATTATTTGTATTTTTCTCTAACTCAAGATCAAAGACCTTTCAAACTTGGTGAATTAGTAAGGCTTCCTTCCTCCCTCCCTCCCTTCCTTCTTCCCTCACTCCCTCCTTCCTTTCCTTCTTTCTTGTGAATCTTTTGCCAGAATTTGAGATGAGAGTAGTTACCACTGAGTGGTAAGGTGTCCTGTATGAGAATTCTAATTAATACAAACCGTTTCATTTTCTGACTACCATTCTCTACCAGTCAATTAAGGATAGGTTTTTTGTTCCCCTCGGGTTAAGATACCTCTTTATTTTTGGTGAATCCATATCAGTACCCAGAGCTACTATACCTAGTAATTATTATGTGTTAAATACTTCACACATGCTTTTATTCATGGATTTTTTTGACCCTCAAAATCACCCTATGAAGTAGTTGTTCTTATCCTCATTTCATTGATGAAGAAACTGTTTCATAGATGATAAGTAATGTACCCAAAACATTAGTTTCAACTTCACAGCAAACCACTAGTTTAAGTTGTAAACTTAAACTTCACCTTTAAAGGTTAGTGACTATTTTTTTACAGCTTTGTTGAGTCATATTTTAGATATCATTTAACTAATTCATTTTAAGTGTGCAATTCCACAATTTTTAGTAAATTTAGCAAGTTGTTCAACTATCACTGTAGTTTGGGAACATTTGCATCACCCCAGTGAAGATCCCTTGTTCCTATTTACCGTTGACCTCTATCTCCCCAAATTTGCCCCCGGGCAACCACTAAATTTACTTTTTTCTCTGGACATTTTATATGCACGGAATTATACCATATGGAATCTCTTGTATTTTGCTTTTTAGTGATCATTTTTTATACTGCTTAAAAATGAATACATCTTTCAATATCATTACAATTATTAATACTGTGAAAATGTACTAACACCTACCTATATCCCCATGAACATGAATCATTTCCCCCAAAAGCTTTCCTAATTGGCATTGATTCTTATTCCTGAAAAATATTTGATAAAATCTAGTGACTTTTCATGAGAGTGACAGATGATTATTGCACCAAAAACTGGTGTTTGCAACTTCATTACCTATTAAATAATAGATTACCTACTAAATACTAGGTGAAATAATTACTTTTAAAAATCTTGAAATGTGTGTAAACTAACAATGTTAATTTTCCCATTGAAACTGTACTTACTGCATTTTCATTTTTGTCAGTGGTTTGGGCTCAGCTCTGATGACCTCCTGTTATGGATATTTCTCAGTTGACACAAATGATCCAGGAGTCCACTCTCAATTAAACTGGCAATTTAATTGAGGCATATATCACACCCATTGTTGTAATTACAACTGGCTCTCTTGGTAGACATTTCCTTCTTTATATTAATGGTGTTTCTTCATTATGCTTTTGAAACATTTTGTTTTTTCTACATTTCAGCATACACTTTAATTGCTGAGTGGTTTCAACTGTGTCACTCTTGTCAGAAAGCTTCAGAACCAGAAAACTTACTAATTTTCCCACAGTAAATTAAATGAATGGAAACAAAATACTTACTATTTCCTTGCAATTATTTATAGAGATCACTAGAAAACAAAAACTTCAAGTTTTAAAGGGTAATAATCTAATAGAATGATAAATATTAATACTATTTTATTTGACAAGTATAATAATATATATTGCAAAACAGCAAATGGTCCAAATTTTATGTTTTTTTCCTAAGATACCATTCCTGCATTCTTGGTAGCAAGTTTAATTCCTCACTTTTAATTTTTGAGCAAATATTTAAATGATTTTATTATTGAATGAATATTAAACAGGTAACATGAAGAGATGAGCAGACATGGTTAATAACAGAGGAATAGTTCATTGAAGAGTCATCATATCTTTCAAGGGTGGAGTTCGTAAAGATAATGGAGATGAAGGTGGAATTACAAAGCTTATTTTAGTCTTCAGTGGTCACTATTGAATTTTTGTCTTTGTCCCCTATGTTTTAATTTGAAGCCAATGATTTTGTGAGTGTCTCAACATTTGTGAAACAAAGAAATAGTAAATGTGTTAACATCTCTATAGTGCTTATATGAGTGCAATAATCAGTGAATTAATATTTGAAAGAGTTTAGTATATTGCCTGGAACATAGAAACTATCATAAAGTGTTTGATAAATAGTATTGCTAAAATTTCCAAAACAAAGCTTTCTTTTCAACTTAACTTTAACAACTATTTTTGCTTAAAAGTATTCTGTCATACAGGATCTTTAGTTGCGGCATGCAGAATCTTTACTTGTGGCATGTGGGCTCTTAGTTGCAACACGGAGGTTCCCTGACCAGGGATCAAACCTGGGCTTGCATGCCGCAAAGAAGGTACCATGTGCCTCAACTAAGACCTGGCGCAGCCAAATGAATAAATAAATATTAATTTAAAAAAAGTATTCTGTCAAATCAGCTTTTAAAAAATGCATCCCGTGTTATATGGCAGAAAATAACTGAAGTAATCTAAATGTACAAAATTGGGAAGTTACATTGATTCTATGTGTGCATGTCTAACTTACTAGTGATACTAAAATTAAATGTTTGTACAATAAAATCTGATTTAGCAGAAATATTTAAAACTGGTTTCACTTCCATAGAAATATGGACGTAGTAAAGAGCTATTGCCATGGGGATTAAAAGAGATTATGAAACTGAAAAATCACAACAACCTTTCTTTGAATCTTCCATAAACCCATAACTGTAGGCTTTCTCTTTAATCATTACTTGTAATTAAAGTATTTTTCCTACTTATAAGGAAGTGAACTGAGAATATACATTCAAGGTAATATATAGTAATATAGGCTTTGCATGAAAGGTTATTTTTATGATTTATATCTTTTGGAAAAGCTCATATTTCAGAGTTTAACAGATAGGTAATATACAGGGATTCATATTCATTTCTTAACTCTATTCAGCATCAAACCAGATCTGAGATACCCCGCTTACTTTTCTGCATTGATTTTTCTTATATTAAATATAGTGAAAACTGTAAAGAGGAAAAATAGCTGAATTACTATACACACATAAAAAATGTGTGAATGGAAAGGACAAATTTATAAGGGAAGTGTGCCAGAGGCTTTCATTTTTTTTTCTGTTTCTTTTGTGTTGGGTATGTTTTTAATCTCCTATAGCAGATAGCGTGATTCCTTATATATAGTTGACCAAGAACTAAAGCCTCAAGGAGAGGGAAGTTCTTATGATAACAACCACTTAGGTGTGGGCTTACCTTATCAGACTTCTTTATTTCACTAGACTGAAGGAATTTATCCTAGATGTAGTCTGAATCTGGCATGTCACTGGATGTATGTTTGATTACAAACAAATGTGACTTTAGTCAGACATATATGGGCTCAGTAATTATGCTGTAATTGGGTTTTCATGTACATATTTTCAGTATATCTCTCTACTTTTTACAAAAGCAACATGGATGTTGATAAATTGGGAAAGGAGCAGCTTGAGGAAGGAACTCTCCACAGAATTGAGCAGTGAGGATGGTTCCTGTTAAGAAATCTTCCCTTCCAGCTACCTGATGAAAGATGTTAGAATCTTACATAAACATTCTTTACAAAACACATGGAAGTTATGCATGCTTCTGGCAATAACTCAATGAACAAGGAATTTAAATTGAGTGATTTTAAAAGTTGCAGCTTTGTACACAAAAATAAAGGACTATCCCTCTTATAGTTTATCTATATTATTGTAAATGACAACTCCTGAGGAATCTGCTTCACTCTGATGAATTCTACTTTTCTGAGTTTAGCCACCAATGCCTAATCAGCTTTCCTTCCATTTCATGAACTAGCCCAGGACCTTTCTGGTATATTTCTAACCCTTCCCCTCTAGTTTTGAATTCATTTTTACTAAGTCATACTGAGTATGTTGTTGTCATTTGGAATCCAGGATCCTAAAGATATATTATAAAAACACATGTAAATCCATGGATTTATATTTATAATATTAGGAAATATATATGTAGCCAACATATACTATAGGAAAGTAAACTTTTATTTATGACTGGGATGGTCAGGAAAACTTCACAAAAGAGACTGAAGCTCAACAAAAGTGTCCCAAAGTTTAAATCAATAGTAACTTTTAATATCACTTAAATTTTTTTTTCTCTCAATTGTTCACAAAAACATTATGGGTTTGAATGGTCAGGTATTTTTTCCACATCTTTTCATTGACAAAAGCAAGGTTGAATGATGGAATTCTTGGTAGAAGAAGAATATATATTCTTAATAGGTGCTAAGACCTGCATGAACCCCTTTTGAGTCTTTCAGCAATCCTTTTAATTATAGACTGAGTTACCCCAATTTTTACCAGTAAGAAATCACAGTAGTAAAGTGACTTGCTAGGGTCACATGGAGAGCAGGTGGTTTAATTCCAGTAAGACCCTTGTTTCTGATTCAATTCAGATTTCTTTCTTTCATATAGTTTCTTGAAGGAGAATTAGCAGCGAAGGAAAAAGAGGGAGAAGGCCTGAGGCAGGGCTGGTAGAGGAGAGGTAATAGCATTCAGAAGAATGTAAGGCAGGTCTAGGTAAGAGTGCAGCTAGTTTGATCAGGCAGAGATTTGTGCAGAAAAGTGGTTAGACATATGCCAAAGTGTCAGACTGACATTAGATTATAGTGAGCCTGCAATAACTTTCTAGGTGTTCCCATTGTTCCAGCGTTTTCAAACTAAATTGTGGGGATATGTCCCTAAAATTATGTAAGATGATGTATTGTTTTCTTTCAAAATATTGGAAATAGTTTTGGCCAGTGGAAGCAATTCAAGAGTTCAAGATTGTGAGCAGAAGAGGACAAGAACAAAGTAGTAGACTGTATAGAGAAATTCTTCAGATTCATTCAAATAATTATCAAGTATTTATTGAAAACTTGTTATATATTAGAATCTGGAACAATAAAATGAGCAAGACTTCCTCCCTATTTTCAAGGAATTTATATTTTTCAAAGCATGTACGTTTTCTAAGGAGTTTGCATTCTAGACAAAGAAATACAGTAGTGATATAATGTGTTAAGTATATATTTGTTTTACTTATGGAATTGAGATTTAGCTCATAGTAAAGATTACAAGCTCAAAGAATGAATTATTTTCCTAAAAGAGAGTATTTTCCTAAAAGAGAGTATTTTTAGAGTATTCACCAAAGTATTAGTGGATATTAAAGCATCAAAAACATAATTCATTGCTTTAGGAGATTCAGGCTTAAGAGATCACATATGAGTAACAAAGCCCTGAGAACTTGTTGTGCAATCATCCCTTAGTATTCTTCAATAGGAGAGAAAGTAGAAATTACCAATTTGACTTTTTTCCCCATCTTCTACTTATCTACAAGAAGGTTAAATGAAAAATTAGCCTTCATTTGTCATTTTTAAATATTACTATTGGGAAGGATCAAGAATTTAAGGGACATAGAACACTGAAAAAGCAATGCTTATTCTAACTAGAAGGTAGAAAAAAAGTGTTTTGCTATGGTATAAAATATATCATTTAAAATTGCAGAAAAGTTTGAGTTATAAATAGAAAAACTATTCATATTAAGGAAAATGTTTTTGACGAATCTATATTATTTAATGCATTTGAGCACTTATCTATAATTGAATTACTAATTTTACATTAACAGCTTTTTACTGGATTCTGACTACTCAGTATGTTGGATTCAGCGTTCTTAAAATAGAAATCCAAAGTTCTTTCTTGGAAACTGCATTATTTGATTTGCTAGTGCATCTTTCTCAAAAGGATCCATTAATTGCTCATATCTCCCTTGATATTGAATTCACTACAGACACAACAAAATAAAACATTTCTTCCAAATTTAAAGTATCAATGTCTAGGTGAACTTGCCATAAAGAAATCTGGTAGTTTTAAATTTGAGGAAAGTAAAAATTAGCCTTACTACCATTCATCCATTAACTCACTAACTTAATAAACATTGCTATTGTATTCACAAGTCACTACTATCTAAAATTTGATGCATTAGAGATACCAGGCATAGCACCATCAAGCAGGAAGCAACAGGGCTGGATGTCAAAGGGCCTGGTGATGGGAATCAGGTAATACCCTGATGTCTCAGGCTCTTTATCTGTACAATCAGGAATTTTGAGTAGAATTTCCAAGATTCTATGCATATTAATTTCAAAAGGACTTCCACAAAACTTTTTTGATATTTTAAGCCTTACAAAATTAGATTTGCAAATAAGCTTTTAATTGATAAATGTTAATGTCAAAAGTGTCATAAATGTTTGATGTGCCTTTGTGACAGTATCTAAAGTTGTATTACTTTTAATCATTTTCTATTAAGAATATTTGTTTAGTGGATTAGTTTACACTCACTAATTCTATTTATGTAGATAAATTAAAACATCACCCGTGTCTCTTGAAGCTTACTTTTTCCTCAGAGTATTAGTTTAGTAACCCCTTTTGCTCTTGCTAAATTCCTTAAATGTGCCTGGAACATTCTTTATCCCATTGTCATGTGGCATTTTCCTTCATTTCATTCACATCTCTGTTCAGTACTCCTCCTCCAATGCTCTCTATACTTTCATTTATTATTTTTTTGGCAACACTTAATATTACTTATATTGTACAATTATTTATTTTTTAACTGTATTCATATTTATAACTAATGAGAAATAAGCTTTATGAGGCTAGTTTCTTTGTTTACAGCAAGGTTGTATCTCTATTGCCCTGATTTGCTATGCTGTCCAATAAAGTAGATCCTAGCCATATGTGACAATTTAGTTTAAACTAATTAAAAGTAAATAAGATAAGAAAAATATTTCCTCAGTCACATGCCACATTTCAGCTACTTAATAGTCACATGTGGCTAGTGGCTACTGTTGCTGACAGTGTAGATGTAGAACATTCCCATCATCCCAGGAGTTTTCATGGTCAGCACTACAATGATTGATACATAAATGATGCACAAATAACAATGAACGATCAAATCCAAAACCTTACATATAAGTGAATGTTTTCAATTAAGATCTATCATTTTTTCTTTTACTTTAGATGGAATTATTCCCATACAGTGAAAGATACTGTAAAAGTGAAAAGGTGAAGACAATTTCCCAGACACTTGTTCACTGGTAAAGTCAAAGATTTCCAGGACAACTCACTGCTTTTTCCCTCTTTTCAAATGTTATTGAAATTATGTCATTGAAAGAAAAGATAAGTTTCTTTAAAGGTAAATACCTTACTGAAATTAACAGGGAATTATTTTATGTTAGGAACATAGAATTAACATTACCATACATGATCACATGAGGAATTATACCTCCCTTGCCAATTGAAAAATACTTTTACTAAAATGGTTTATGATTTCTTAAGTAACAACATTATCAAAAAATGTCCACAAAACTTTATTTTTAAAAAACCAACATTTGCTTCTCATAGGAATAAGAAGGCTGAGTATTTATGACAGAAAATATTGTCTTTTATAATAATACTAGTATAGCTTTGCTGACACAAAAAAGTGACTAAAGTCAGTAAATTATTATCAGTAAAATCAGAAATCTCACAAAGTTGCATATAAATTGGTATGATAAATATAAGGCACAGTTTTTTTTCCACTGCTGCTTAAAATTAAACTTCATTAGTAAATCATAAGACATAAACTGCCTTGTTAGTTTTAATACCAAAATTTCTTATAAATTTTTACAATTAGATTTTACTCTTGAAATTGACTTGCTCAACTGAAGAACATGGGCTTGGAAATCACTGTCTTATGGATATAGTTGCATTTTCCCTTAGCCTATATCAATAAAATGAAAATAGGTGTGATTTATGAATTTTATTACAATGTGCATATACATGTGATAACATTTATGATTATATGTATTCATAGATAAAGTTGTACAAAAACTATGATGCAATTCAGTAAGAGCATTTTTTGGTCAGTTATCCTTTAGGGAAACAAATTTATAGAGATACCATTTAAAGAAGTTAGAAGGCCTTCTGCTGGAAACATAAAGTATAACTAAGAAAACCCATTATCTAATCTACAGGTTGTAGCAGACCATACTGTGTAAATCAAACCCATCTGTGCACCCTTTTGGTGCATGTTTCTA
Source organism: Orcinus orca (assembly GCF_937001465.1). Classification (NCBI taxonomy): domain Eukaryota; kingdom Metazoa; phylum Chordata; class Mammalia; order Artiodactyla; family Delphinidae; genus Orcinus; species Orcinus orca. The sequence continues at coordinate 40,592,665 of NC_064576.1, read as the reverse complement.
TATTCTATCTTTCCTCTATCCCCAGAGGTTCAACAAGACTTGAGGAAAGACAGTTATGATTATTTTCAGTTACTGAAGAAAGCAGCTTTTATATTTACTGGGAGGATCAGAGAGGCATTTGGAAACCTGGAGCGCTTCCTTGGCTCCAGGGTTTAACTCACTGGGGTGTGTTTGTTCTTTTGTTTGTACTGTCAGAGCTGCATGGAACAGCATGACCATCATGTTCAGCTTTGATGCCTGTGGGGATAGGTTAGATTTGAAACATAGTTCAGAGAAAGATAGATGCTTGCTGCATTTGTATTGAAAGGTTTAGAGGAAAAATGGTAAAAGCATTTGGGCCCACCTAAATTGATCCATATCGTTAATTTAAGTATATGCTCTTAAGATCCAAGAGAGTGGAAAGTATAATTCCCTCCAACAGCAGATTGTTTCATATTTATTGGTACATTAATTATGTTTTTGTACTCCAGAAGAAGTTTTAGCTTTTGAAAAATTGTGAATGCTTATTAAAAATATTTCCAACTAGTTGAAAATTATCAGTGGTAGAGGTGCATGGCTAAGAGAATATTTTTGTAGAAGATTTGAGATCTACAGCCTCAATGATCACATCTTTGAAAACTCTTAAAAATAAGAGATTAAATACTTGAGCAAATAAGATATTTCAAATGGTTGATTTTGGTTTATTAACTTCAGGTTATATTAGTTTCATGTGTAAAAATTTATTGGCCTATGATGAAGTACATTGTTTTAATGTATACTTACTTTAGATTGTAATCACTTATATGTTACACATTTATATGCTAATATATTTTTACATAACTCTAATCCTGATTCATGGCATTGTATCTGTCTCCTCACACCCAAGATATTGTCTTTTAACCTGTGTTCTTCCTGTTCACCTAGTTTGTACCTTAGCCACCTCATATAATTTAACTGAGAAATTCTTTCTTCTGTCATTTTTTGGTAATTTTTAACATTTGAAATCATCTATCCATTCAATTATTTTTAATCTCAGAAAATAATTTGGAAAGTAATACCATTTCTACCTGTGTTATCAAAGACCTCATCATTAATTGTGAGGCTTAATATATTTAATAAACATTTCTTTTTCACTTAAACAATTTGCTTCTTTCTGGGCCACATATCTGCAGCTATATATCAGGGATGCATTGGATTCTTAGAATACAATACAATATTGCATAGGAATTTTCAGAATGTCATAAAACTCTTCTTAGAAATCTATTTATATATATATATATATATATATATATATATTACACAAAGTAATACATAGTCCTATATTTTAAGAAGCTCAGTCATGTTAGTTACTAATTATAACACTAGCTCAATATTAATGTATTTTATTTAATTCTGTGCAAAAAATAGAGATTTAATTTTAATGTTTTACTTTATATTGTTCATCATTGGTGATGGGTTTTCACTATTCCCCACTAAACAAGTGAAATAAAGGAGTACCCCCAAATTATTCAATGAGAGTAGAAATCTATAGTACAGAAATACTGTTAAAGAAAATATCATATAATTTATCCTCGGTGCTGGTGGTGGTATTTTTTTTCTTTCTCTGTTTGTGTGTGTGTGTTCTGTAAGAACACTTAACATGAGAGTTATTTTCTTATTGTACATTTTTAAGTGCCCAATACCTTGTGTTGTGTTCTTTTAACTTTTCAATGAACTGTAAACATTTATTTTAATCGCCAGTCTCTCTAATGGATCAAGAAATTAGTGTAACATGCACTCTCTGCCCTCAAGAACATTGCTAGGTATAAAAGATAGAGGAGATGAGTAGACAAGTAATTATATAAGGTATATAGTATACAACAGTGCCCTGAGGAAAGTCTTGACTCTGTAGTATGCACATTCTGTGGAAGGAGTTACTGCAGTCAGTTGAGAAGTCCAAAAAGACATGCATTAGGATGAGGTTTGAAGGATGAACCACCTTTCAGCATGTCAGGAAAGGTCACTCTAGCTGAATGGAAAATAGTAAAAAACTATACTATTTCTAGAATTTGTGGTTTTATTTGCCAAGATAATAAAATTACTTTCCCCAATAACATGAGACATGAAGTTTTCAGGGTAGAGTGGTCACTTACAATTTATCAACATCCCTCACCCTGCCCATGCCTTAGTTTTAAAATCCTGTAACTCCACAAATTCACAGAAATCTAAATGGATTTGAAATAAGATTATCACTTGGACAAAAAGAGTGATTTGTTCAGAATTAGCACAGAATCCAGTGCATGAATGGGACCTTGACCCCTTTGTTCATTGTAACCTTCATCTTCACAATTTTTCTCTTAAAGAAGCTGGGTGACTCTCATTTCCAGTGTTGTCCCCTGTGTCATTTGATGGGATGTTCAGACACCAGCCGCCTGGGAGAAGAAGCTTTATCATACATTTCCACTAATCAGGTGACTGTGAAATAGCAACTAAGGGAAGAGACACTGTTCTCTTTCTTCCTCGGGCATGAAACAGAAAATTTAGCTACATACAATGATTACTAGATGTTTTAGAAAGAGGCAAATGTGGTATTAGAACACAAATTTTCTCATTAACACCATGCATTTAAGTAAGAAGAGAATTATCAACGCGTCAGAATGATTTGCAAATATACATGGAAAGATACTGCAATTCTACATCTTAAATTGTAATTTTTAACCACTTAATATTGTTATTTTTGTATATTTACTTATATTATTTTAAAATGTAACAATGATCTTTCATTATAAAATTTAAAAATTAGTCAAATTGCTAAAACCATTTCTTTTATCTCAAACTTCAGTCATAATATCATTTTGTTTGTTTTGCTTTTAAAAAATATAAATTATGGGAGGTTTTGTAATTAAAAGTGACTGCCTTTATCCTCTGAGGCACTCCTCTTTAGCAACATCCCAAAGACCTAAGAGATGTCATAAAAATAGCAACTGAGATATCTGGGGTAATGTTTGGACTCAGAAGAAAAGGAAGGATGCAGGGACTTGTAAAGGATCTAGTTCATAGCAAGCTTTTTCAAAAATATATTTACCTACATTGCCCCAAATTCCACCTCACATGCCAACTTTGTGTTTTTTTCTTAGTGGTTAGAAGTCCAGGACCCGAGTAAGTAATATTGAATTTCATTCCTGCCAATTGCTTCCTCTCTGATTTTGGGCAAAATTTTAACCCTCTGATCCTTATTTTTTGAAATGTATTGTAATGAGGTTCAAATGTGCATAAAGAACTAAGCGCAAAATACACAGTAATTATTTCTTTTGTTACCATTGATATTGGCTATGGTAGTAGTAACAGTAGTTGTAGTAATCATTCAAATCTGTAGATAAATTAATTGAATCCAATTAGTTCCTCCCAATATCTAGCTAAGACATCTGCACTGAGGAAATAGAGACACTCTTTTGTTCATTTTCTTTTTTCAAGAGATTGAAAGGAGAGTAATTTTAGAATTTAGATCCTTCCTGCCATGACACCTTCTAAACACTCCAAGGAAGTTAAGAACAGTAGTGAGGAGCTTAGGGACAGGGACAAGTAAAGTAAGAGATTCCCCCCACCCGCAATAAATTTTATCTGTCTCTTAACTTTTCCAGGAAGGACTAGTAAGCACTTTATTCAACTTCCTTCAACCTGTGGTTCCTTAGTCTGGGAGGTGAAAATTTACCCTCAGTGTTTGAGGGATATTCATGAGCTCAAGAGTCTGAAAAGTTCAGTTCATGTAAGGTCTAACCAGCAAATATTTGGGTTGTATTCTGAAAGAGAAGAGGAGTGTCTGAAAGGTTTTCAGCAGCAGAATAGCTTGATATGACCTTTGATTAACACAGTCCTTCCAGTTATTACGCAGGAACTGACTTTAGTGAATAAAGAGTGAAAACACAGAGATAATGGTAGTTTGGACCAGGGTATATAGCCAAGGCGGCTGTAAGGAATGGTGAGATAAGGGATATTTCCTACATATATAGTACAGCTAACATGTCATATTGACAAATTAGATGGGGGTGGGGAGGAAAGAGAAGATTTATATCTAACCTATTGACTTCTCAGGTTTTGGTTTGAATGAAAGGGGAAATGGGAAATCCTGGGGCTGGAGTAGATTTAAGAGAGAAACTAAGAGTCCTGTTTTAGGTGAGAGAAGCTTAAGATGCCTAATTGACATCTAAATAGAAATATCAGGGAAATGTTTTAATTTATGAGTCCTGAGAGGGAGCAAGCCTGTATCCGGTGACATATATGGGATCCATCTTTACACAGTTCAACGCCCTGAAACTAGATATCAATCTAGGTAGCCTGTGAGAGAAGAGATCCAAGGACAGTGCCCTGAGACAAGTCCACATTCAGTGGCAGGAGGAGGGAAGCCACCAAAGCACGTAGAGAAGTGGTCAATAAGGTGAGAGACAAATTGGGGACAGTGGTGCCCTAGAAATCAAGTGAAAAAAGTGTTTCTGGGAGAGGGAGTGATTTTCCAGTAAAATTGTGTTGACGGTACATGAGGGCATTAAAAGACAGAGAATTGAACATTGGAAGATATTGTGTGTGGCCTTGAGAATAATGGTTCTAAAATCCAACTTACAGTTTTTTCATGCCCTGCAGTTTCAGTCACTTCTATGTCTCTTTGGTGACTTTAAAAGAAACAGCCTGAGTACAGTGTCTCTCCATCTTTCCAAGATTAACCTATATTACTCTGCTTTTATACCTACTTATAGAGCCAGTACCCACTGTTATTCTCACTATTTTGAGATATTTTTTATGGAATGTTCACTTTATTCTGTCTTCATTACACTCTTACCCACAAAGATTCAAATACCATCCCATCTTAACAAGCTAAAAAAATTATTTTAACCTCCAGTGCTTTGCAGTTGTCTTTAAATTCATTTCACAAACATATTTTTCAAATGATCCATATCCTTTTTCCACAAGGTCCTCTTTCTTTCTCTCCCAAACCTCTTGTAATATGACTTTCCCCTATGACTCTACTGAAATTGTTCTGCTAATGACACCAATGATTTCATAAACATTGAAACTGGTAGCTTTTTATGATTATTCTCTCTATGCAGCTATTTTAAATAAAGTTGAAAAAAATTATTTATACTATTTGCAAGTTTGATTTACCATGACTTCAATTTCAATAATAAATCCCCAGGAACTCCTCTTTTGACTTAAGCTTTTCATAGACCCTACTTTGAAAGCCACTGATCTAGAAAACAAGGATTATGTTAATGTCTTTTATGGAGGACAACACCTAAGGTAAAGACCAAGCTGATTGTCTCTGGGTACCTACACATCTCCCACTGTTAAATTTCCCATTAATTTGAAAATGATTTTCAATAATTAAAATCACAGTTATATTAGCCTCTTGACACAAATTTAAAATTAAGGGCTTTAACTTTATAAACGATAATGCTTACTGCAGTTGATGGTGCTAAAAGGTAACAGTACAACTCTGTAAACATATTTGGAGTTGCTACCCTGAACATAAGCCAGCATCATAATCTGCTTATCAGTGAGAAATGTTCAGGGAGTGTGAAATTCAACAAGACAAGCCAAAGAAAATTAATTCAGACTTGCCTCAGAAATTCCAATTGACCTAATCTTCCCCATCTATTAATTCTGAAGGTAGAAGGAGCAATAGATAGAAAAGCCTAGGGGGTAATCATAATGACACAAGACTTAGGAGCAGCTCACAGAGCCGGCTCTGCTCCCAAAGATGAACCAGGGAATTTTGAATAGTCATTTTAAATGTGAATAGGCCATGTAGAGTCTTACAGGTCAAAAACAAAATCCAAAAATCAATAACAAAAAGTGAATTAGGAAAGTTGAAGACATAAATAATGTGATGAGTCGATTTAATGCAAGTGACTCTTGGAGTTGGAGGCATCCTGTAAAAACAGAGGAGTCATGTCATTCAGTGAGCCATACCAGAAACCAACAATACGCTTCACTAGCAGATTTAGAGATAATAAAAGCTTTGAATCCTAATACTCATAAAATGGTGTAACTATAAATCCTTTTCCTGAAAACTAGTGCCGGTTACATAGCATACAGATTGTGGTTGTGAGTCAAGGTTTGTATGCATCAAGCCCCACTGCCTGTCCATTCTTTTATTCTCTGTTAGAAATAGTAAAGCAGAAAGCATCTGTAATTAAAAGATGAAACCATTCTTCTAGGAAATATTACATATTGTTAAAAAGCATTTCAATATATCATACTTAAATCAGACATTCATCTAAACTTCCAAGCAATCAAATTTTGTAGAAAGAATGCCTAAGAAATAAAACCAACTGGTAGTTTGGAGATTTAAAAGTCCTAGTCTAGGCGATTAACTGAACATAAATACATGCAATAATGGATGTACTTTAGTTTGGAGTTTTCTTGGGTGCCTGACATGAAGGCCATGGATTTCTTAGCAAATCATAGTTTTAAGTCTATATTTCAATCAATATTTGCTTTTCAGTTATATTTCTCTTTTCCCTTCCCCTTAACTTTGACTTTGAAATAGGTTTTAAAAAGATGATAGAAACAGATTCCCAAGAGAAGTAATGAGGGAACAACCAAGAAACTGGGCAGAAATGTTGTAGCATAGCTTCATTTTTTAACATTTTTTTTCCCAAAATAACTCTTGTTTAAAGAAGACCTATGGAGTATTTACTTCATAAATGATGACCTCAAGATGGCTTCTGGTGTTTTTAGCTTTAATTCTAATAGAGTATGACAGGCGTAAAAACTAGATTTAATACCACTAATTATTATAAATTAAATACACAGCAGTTAACACTAGAAATCTGTTTTTGCTTAACCTGGTTTGTTAGGATATAGTCCCTGTAGTCTTGCTTTGACCTATAATCTAGTTACTTTTACAACCTACTTCATAGTCATTTAGCTGTTTCGTGCTGAACAGGCTTTGATTGACGGCATGTGGATAGATTGCTATGGATGAAGCACAATCACTGGCTTAAGCCTCAATGATCCCATTACAAGGACTAGTTATGCAGATGTTTAAATAAAGAAAATAAAATTTCTACATGGACTTTTAAAAACATTTTAGTTGAAGTATAGTTGATTTACAGTGTTGTGTTTAATTTCTGCTGTACAGTAAAGTGACTCAGTTATGCATATGTGTATTCATTTTTATATGTTTTTCCATTATGCTTTAATCACAGGATATTGAACATAGATCCCTACGCTATACAGTAAGACTTTTTAGTTTATCCATCCTATATATAATAGTTTATATCTGCTAATCCTAAACTTCCATTTGGATTGGAAGCTTGGGATTACATGGATTTTGTGACTGACAGTTCTGAAAGTGAGCCCTAGCTTTGACAGTTACTATGGCTGTTACACAATAAATTCTAGGTGCTCTTTCAACCTCAGTTTTCTCTTCTGTAAAATAGAGATATTACCTCCTAACTCATAGTAGTTAGGAAAAGCAAACTCTGTACAGTATCTGAGACACAGTAGCATATTCACTTATGTCTTCCTGACTCAAAGGTTTATTGTGCCATTACTACGTGCAACAACTGTGTTTAAATGGGTATATGGACATAAATGTACAAATAATATTTAAAGTCTCTATCTTAGTGGACATCACAAGAGAGCTAGGAAGAGAATTAAACAAGGCTTTACATTGTACTATTTCTGTTAAGTATAGAGTACCAAGGGATTTTCTAGCCAGGGTATCTGTTTATTGCTCTATTGGAGCTCAGGAAAGTTTTTCTCCCTCATAGAGTTGTTTTGAGGAATGTAATGAAAGTATTTGTGTAAATCTTTGCTCAGTGTCTGGCACAAAATAAGCGTACGACAAATGTTGTCTATCAATAACATTCTTAAGATGAAATTTAAAAGATGTAAATCCAGTAGACTTCAACTAGAAAGGATGGAGGGATATGGTCCAGGAAAATGGAACAGCATGTGAAAAGCCCTGGGGTGAATGAGAGTGGCACTGAAGAGGAGCTAAAAAAAAAAATTGGATATAGTAACAAGTTCAGAGTAAAGGCGATAGAGTTTTAAGGCTCAAATTATGAAAAGACCAATTATCAACTAAGTTAGAAAATGCAGACATTATTCTAAATTGCAATGAGAACTCAGCAAAAAATTTTAATGTGAAGAGATAACATAATCAAATGTAGAAAAAACAACAATAAAGAACAGTTACTGAATGTCAGAATGACAGGTATTGTACACTAAGTACTTGACATGCCCTATCTCATTTAATCCTTCCAACATAAGACATTAATTGCTCTCATTTTACAGCTGAAGAAATTGAGACATAAAAAAATAAGTAGTTTGCCCAAGATCATACAACTACACTGGTGAAAATGGAATTCTGAACTCTTTTAGTCTGACCTTTAACTTCTATGAAACATTTTTCCCATGTTAGTGATCTTAGCAAGATCTTTTTTCAGTGTATAGAGAGGTAAGATAGGAGCTGGCAGCAGTAAGAATTGAAGAAATTATATCACATGGACTAAGATAGTGGCAGTGAGATAAAGATAAAAGAAAAGGTTTGAGAGATATTTGAAGTCACTGGCATTTGGTACCTGATTGTATATTGTTTTTGAATGAGAAAGATGATTCAAAGATGACCCCCAGACCTGGCTTGGGCAATTGGGTGGGTATTGCTTCCCTTTATTGAGCTAGGGAACATACAAAAAGGACTGATTTGGGAGTGAAGGTTAGACATCATGGCTCAATTTTGGACATGTTGAGGTTGAGACATTTGGGACATATCCAAATTGAGAGGTCCAGTATAGTAAAGTATGTCTTCCTGTCTGAAAGCAGATGTTTGAAAACCATCAGTGGTAAATGGTAATAAATGGTAATTGAAGTCTTGCCCTGCAAGAGTTTGTAAGGGAGAAGAGGACAAAAGAGGGAAACACCAACTTAGTAGAATAAGCAGCAATATTTAAGGGTTATACAGAGAAGCAAGACTGTAGAGCTGTATATGCAAAGATGGACAGAAGAGGGAACAGTCCCTCTGAGCTAGCTGAGAGGCTGTCTCCCAGGCTTAAGTCCTCAGTATGTCCACCCAAAAAAGCATAATTCTCAAAAAGAGATGGACAGAATAATGGGGAGGGAGTGAAACGGACAGAATTCAACAAAATGAAAGAGGGTCAGGGTGTCAAATGCTGCCAAGATACTAAGTAAGGTAGTGGCTGGAAAGTCAGCTGGATTTGGTAAAAGGAATCCTGTAAGAGAAATTTCAGCAGAGTGTTGGAATCCTGATGGCAGTTGGGTGATTAAGTAGCGAGTGGTAACTAAGAAATAAAGTGTGAATGGAGATAATTTCAAGAAGATCAATTCTGAAAGGGAGGAAAATATACAGAAGCTTGGAGGGGTGATAGGTGGCAAAGGATTTTATGTAATGACAGAAAGTACTAATTATTTAATAACTCAATAAATGATACATACTCTCAATTTAAATTGAAAAAAGCAAATACAATTTTTGAAAGTAGTAGATCAATATCTGAAACTTTGTATGATTTAAGAGTATCCATAGCAATAATAAAGCCACTTAGATGAATGCTTACTATGAGCTGAACACAATATTCCTTATTAATAACAGGTGTTTTAATTCTTACAACAACCTATGACAAAAGCGTGACTGTTGCTCTCATTTTTTTTTTTTTTTTTTGCGGTACGCGGGCCTCTCACTGTTGTGGCCTCTCCCGTTGCGGAGCACAGGCTCCGGACGTGCAGGCTCAGCGGCCATGGCTCACGGGCCTAGCCACTCCGCGGCATGTGGAATCTTCCCGGACCGGGGCACGAACCCGTGTCCCTTGCATCAGCAGGCGGACTCTCAACCACTGTGCCACCAGGAAAGCTCTGTTACTCTCATTTTTAGAGATGTACCTAAGGTAACTCAATAATTGCATTGTCATTCCTCTCTGACAGAAAATCAGTGTAGCACCTTTTTCTTTAATTTTTTTGTAATAAGATCACAGGAATAATATCTTATGAAGATATATGGAAGTATCCTCACACACACTTTAAAAAAGTTAATACCTATGTTAGTGCAGAAAAAGAGAAGTTTCACAGAAGAACCACAAGTGTGATGAAATAGACAAGGCTAGATAAAGGTGGGAAATAATCTAGTCTTACTTAATGTTGTGCTGTAGATATTCAGTTTTGTTTGTCTAAAAATATTAGTACTGCAGGAATAAGTGAAGCTAGATAACACTATCCATTGAAGCATCTCTAAATATGTTTTTCAGTCCTAATAGAGACTCTTTATTTTTGCCTTTTGTTTTTATTTCTTGAAACCATTCAAAAGTTGCTTTAACAACAATGTTTCACCAGAATGATTTTATTCAAAAACTTCAACATTGAACTGAAAGTACCTTTTAGTTGAAGAAGAAATAAATGAAGAGAGTGGGGCAAGACGCATGTGCAGAGATTCAGGAATATCATCTGGTTAAGCATGGTGGATTGAACCTGAAAAGATTTATGGGACCCTGGGCAATTTGCTTTATGCTGGTAATAACTGCAACACTGTTTATTCCCTACTTCCTTTATTAACTTTCTCTGCATCACCGCTCTTTTTGAGTTCATCTGTCTTAATGAAGTATCCATCTTCTGTCTTTCTTTCCTGCTTTACATTTTTAGACATTATAGAGGACTGAAACTAGTTTTCTCAGCTGGACCCACTCACTAGCCAGAGGCCAACTTTGCTTCCAAGTCAGACTCCATGCAATTTCCCCCATTAGGCATTTGTTTCATCGTCTACATGAGAGCAATAAAACTTATCAGCTAGCTCAATCAAACACATCAGCTGGAAACATCTTCTTGCTGTGAATGAACAGACCAGTTAAAAAAAATAGTTTCCCTGGATTTTCTTGTTGAAACAGTCTGGATCTCTTGTTTGAACATTAGACATAGTTTCTCTGTCTGCATATTTGTATTTCTAAAAAAAAATCTAGTGCTGACATTTTATAGAAGTAAGTGCTGTCATACTTTATGAGTTAAGGAATGGGATTGGAAGTATCAGTTATGAGTTTTAGGTGAGTTTTGGGAGTTATAGAAATAAGTACATACTTTATTTTATCAATTATCAGTTTGAACTAATAACCTCTCTCCAGCAACAATTAAGTTTCCATTCTCTTTCTTATAATGAGAGAAAAGGTATTTATGAGATATTTTTCATTCATCTAGGATACTCCCTGAAACTTGAATGGAAGATCTTGATATGGGTGGTATCCTGGGCAAGTGTGAAGTGAGGGGTTAGGTGGAAATAGACACAGAAATAGGAAGCTAGTATCACCCAAAGCAACTATCATTATATGTACATATATATAAATACATACAGGATCTTACTGGGATACACACACACACACACACACACACACACACACACACACACACATCTTCTACTTCTTTTTTGCCATTTTATAGCCCCTGTTGGTTTCAGGCCCTGCATATGGTGTTCTCATGGATAGTTAGGGTGGTTTCTATATGAGAGTTCAGATAGCTTACCACATCAGCATGATTTATTTATAATGAATCTCGGCTTGTCGTAGGTAGAAACCACGAAGACCCTTTTATTTCTGGGGTTGTGAAAATTACTTTTCTACAATAGTAATAATTAGTTTTAGTCATTAAAAAAGCTAGTTTCTCTAAACAATATCATAAATGTCTCAGGCATAAGCACCACATTGTTCAAGCTTAAAAGATCATTAAAGACATATTGAACCAAATGACAAAGGATGTTTGCTCCTTCCCATATCTAGATATATCATGCAAAAGTGTCCAAAAGCAAATTTCCCTGCAACCTTTCAATCTGTGGAAATGCCTCTTTATCAAAGAGCATTTACCTTTGTTTAGATCTATGTTACTGAATAAGTATTTTTCTGACATAAAAGATAATTAATTTGTTTTCAAATTTACAGTGATTAATTAAACATAAATTTGACATTAACACAGAATAAATGAATAAAAGACCATTTTAACAAGGAAATAAGAAATCTGGGATGGACACATCAGTCTTATATTTAATGCTATAGGATTTGACCCACACAAGCCCATCCCACCTTTCCCCTGTTTACCTGAAAAATGTAGCTTTAGTTACTGGCTCAATTAAAAATAAATTTATTATCACGAGTGCTTAAAATCAGCAATGTTTAAAATCCATAATAAAAACAGCACAACATTCATAGCCAGGCTTTCTATAGATAGGATTATTGTAAGAGACAATAAATTCTCTCCCTTCCTATACACTTTCCCTATGCATGTATGTATGCATATATGTACGTATCCATCTATGTATTATCTGGCTATCTGCTATGAGTAGTATATTTCAAAATTTATATATATATTTTTGTTTGTTTGTTTGTTTGTTTGTTTGTTTTTGCGGTACGCGGGCCTCTCACTGTTCTGGCCTCTCCCGTTGCGGAGCACAGGCTCCGGACGCGCAGGCTCAGCGGCCGAGGCTCACTGGCTGAGCCGCTCCGCGGCATGTGGGATCTTCCCGGACCGGGGCACGAACCTGTGTTCCCTGCATCGGCAGGCAGACTCTCAACCACTGCGCCACCAGGGAAGCCCCCAAAATTAATATTTTATATACAAATACGCAAGGACAAGTTGCATGTATATTTGGAGTGTGTGTGTGTGTGTGTGTGTGTGTGTGTAAGAGAGAGTTAATTTTCCCACAGATAAATATTCTTGTTAATTTAATCAATGTTTTGTCATGGAGACATATGGTCTATGAGATACTAAAGATGTTTTTAATTTTTCTTTCATTAAAAAAATAAAATAATAATATGAATATATTAATTATAAAATTTAAGGACTGTTAATTTTTTATCCCTTTTAATGGGATAAAAACCTGTCATTTAATTTGTTGGAAAGAGTTAGCTTCTGCTTTTGTTCAAAATGTTTTTTAAAGCACAAATAATTCATGCATGCTACTCTACAGATCAACTTCTTGGAGGAGGTTTATGGTTTGATAAGAGGGTGGTGGGGTTCTGTTTTATTTTTGTCTTATAGCTAGAGGCATAAAACAGCATTTTCTGCCTATAAAGAGTACTCAGAATTCAAAATTCAAAACATACCCAGGCACACACTTCCTGCTGCCTTGCTAACCTATTTTCCATGGTCATTTTCTTTCAAGTGCAGTTAAAATTTTTCTCTGTCGAACTGAAGTATGTACCAGAGGCTCTTGGGATTTGAGTTCACCATTCCAGACTTTTATCTAGAGCAGGTAGCCTAAGTGAATTTTCCATCTTGTGAAACTCCTGCAGCAAGGCCGCAGAGGAGAAAATGGAGCTAAGTACTGACAGATGTACCATGAGTCCCTAGATTGTGAATAAGGGTTGCAGGTGGAAAAAATATATATAATTTGCTGATCTTAAAAGATATATCTTTCAAGGGGCTAAGCTAGTCACCCCTACATTTTCTGCTTTAATACTTTTCACAGCAAGGTGGATTCAATACCTATACTTCTCAAGTGATACATTTCCCCACCTGGCACTCCTGCTTCTGGTTATTCTTTTATAATAAGTTACAAATTCTATTCATTCAAGAAGATCACTGTGGGAAAAAGTCTTAATATGGATCCTCAATCCTCTCTTCTCATGCTCCAATTTTCTGGTCTGTCTGTAGAAAGTAATCACAATAGTCTAAATTTTTCTCATGCTGATTTACTCTTAAACAAAGATTTTTAAAAGTTATTTTTAGTTTCCTGAGCTGTAAGGAACAGAGTTTCAGAGAGCCGAGTGACTCTTTCCTTTTTAGATTTTAGCTGCTTGTGGCTACAAAGGTATGAGTTTCTGCCTGAGATCTGAATACAGTCCATAGATTTATTTAATTTAGTCCTACAGTATTTTAAGTCTTAATTAGCTGCCAGTATTTAAGAATTAAGAAATGTTAGCTTCTCTTGAATGTTTGGGTGAACGAGCAACACCATCCTCATTCTTGAATGGCCTCAAAAACCATCAAGAATTGAGCCACACCTACCACTGTAGTATAGGCTCCCTTAAATTCGAATGGTCCCTACCACTCTATTATTCCCGTCACTTGAGGCCAAGTCTTCATTGCCATTGTTCATCTTTCTTCCCATGTAGCTTCACTTATTTACTTTAACTGCCTGTTCATTGAAGTCATTTGAATTTTCTGCTCATTCTGTAGGAAGGGCATAGATATTCCAAATTTTGTACCATTTCTTATGAATGAGTGTGTGCTGCCTGGAGATGTATTATGAATGATTCTGGGGCTCTGTCTGCCTTCAGCAGGAAAGGATGCCTTCAAGAATCACACTATCTGCCAGGGGAGGCCATGAGGGCAATCATGCTAGACATAGTTGACACACACTTGTGATGAAGGACAGCAAGGTTGTCTGAAGCAGTCCCATTACAACAATTGGAAGAGAAGCTGATGCTTACTGAACATTTTTTTTTAGACAAATTAACACACAATTCATAGATCTTGGCTCCATAATAATCCTGTTAGCCTCAATCTATAGATAAGAAGCTGAGGTTCCAGGTCTCATCTGATGTGATAAAACCTAGTAAGTGCAAGTCTTAAGTTTTGAATGTGCATCTCTACTATATTGTGCTCCTTTAGTGTTTTGAAAACTTTCACATTTTTTAGAGAAGTCAATGAAATACAGAATCCTGTAGCAGAGAAGTAGATGCTAAGAGTAAAGCCTTTTAGGGAAATCAATTCTACTGCTCCATTTATTGAGAGCTTACAGTGTGTCCATCATGCTGCTAGGTACTTTATAAAGGTTATCTCATTTACTTCTACAATTTCCCAGTTTGTAGGAAGGTATTATAATCATCACTTTATAGAAGAGGAAACTCAGGTTCTGTTGCCTCAGGCAATATACCCAAGATCACAAAACTAATAAGACATTGAGGCAGGATTTAAATCCTGAGGAATATTTTCTTCAATGCCTAATTTCTATGCAGTACACCCATTAAAAGTCTTGGTTGAAATGTATAATGAAATAGGTATATAACCATATTACGAAAGATAAATCACTGCCATCACAGTTTCAACTAGGTCTACTTCCTGAGATTTTGGATGAGATCAAAGGTAGCTCAATGTTTTGGCTCAAGCCTCCCAATTTCACTTCTGACACATTAGGAAGAAGTATATCAACTTGAAACAATATTGAATGAATGAGGTTAAAGGTTTTAATGAATGGTGAGTCTTCTGTTATCAGTAGGAATAGAACCCCCAGACCCATCCCAAACTGGAAAAGTCACCTGTTACCTTCATTATAAAATGAGACCCCAATTTGTAGCTATTTATGTTTGCTTTTACCTAATTTACATACCTTATCTTCATTTTTGTCTTTTAAATATTGTTTGGGTTGTAGTGCATATGATTAATAAGAAAAATCAGTTCCTTTAGAAAAATTTACATGGAAAAGTTAAAATAAAAGTGACAAAAATCCCTCAGTGATAATATGGAGCCAGTTCATGGTAAATGGGCTTTGGTATGCTGTATTTAACATAGGAGAGATAAGTTGCTTGGGCCAGGAGTTGTCAAATTTTGTGACATCACCCTTTGATAGCTCCAGGCATATAGTGATTGTATTTCTCTCTGAGTCATGATTACATGTGAATTTTAAATTATCTCTATGGTTCTTATTTTTTACTTGTAGTAAGTATATGCCAATATGAATTTTATTATTATTTTATTATAACATTCTAATGTTATATTGCAAATATTTGCCTCTTAAGGTAGGACCTCTAATAGAATTTCCTTTGCTCTCTCCAGTCAAACAGTATTTCTCACTTTACAGTTCTTGTCATTCTTTCCAGTCACTCTCCATATCTAGTATAGAAATAATCCTTTTACCATAGAGTTTACCCAATTTTAAAATAATTGTTTGCAAATATTTTTGAAACTTTATGTCTTACATTAGGTAAATAATCATAATCTCTATTCTCAAGGGAATAGTTACTGCTTGTCTATGGCAGTGTTATGTTACCATAACACTTAACAATGTGCATAGGAATACATAACCATGTAAGGTCTAAACTTTCTTAATGAAGCATTACATTCAAATACCAAAAGTAATTTTGCAAAATAATATAAATAAAAGTAACTTGATGTTTGTACAATGTTTTAGCCTCAGTGCTTCTGAATAACATAAATCAGTTCTTTTCCTCAAATAATGTATCATCTAGAATGAGACCAGCCTCATAGCAGATACCCATTATACAATAAATTATATAAAAGAGGAACAGGATTTAAACAGGATGCTCTACAAGCATATAGGGGTACCCCTAATCTATTCATGAGATTTGGGGAGCTGGGTGTGTTGCCCCCATTGTAATTTGACATAGTCAGTGAAATATAGGAGAGAAAGAAGCAGAAAGCCCTGTGATATTTTCAGCAATGAGCTAATTGGACAAAAAAATGCAGAACAGGAAAATGAGGGCTAAACTGATTAATTCACTGTCTCAATATCTTTTAAGTGGTTAGTAGAAGAAGTTTTTATTATTTTAATAGTAAAAAGTGTCATTTAAAAATATCTTGTTAGAAAATACATAGATACTTTGTTGGATTTTTTTTCAGTAACACAGGTTTGCTAAAATTCTATGTGAGTTAACATTGATGTGACAGTTTCAATAGTGACAGAATAAGTTTAAAGTATTGTTTAGCTTATAAAATAATCTTTTTAGTTCATTGTAGAGCTTTTTCATGACAATAATTTAAAAATGAAGTGCTATAATATTTCAGAATCTGCTATAAGATGTTATGTAAAAGATGCCAAAGGAAATGTAAACAGCAATAATTTTATGAGTTAAACCTATGCCAGAGCTTTCCTTAAAAAAATTAAATAAATAAAACAGGACTTTTCTATAGTAGAGCATTAAAACACATCAATGGGTTAGTTTTTAATTATCTTAATGAAGTGTTAAATTAAGTACAGATACTACCATGAGCATTGCAAAATATATGTAAATAATTTAAACTGATGATTTTAGAAAGTTATAGCTTTAATTTCTTAAAATGTGAATTTTCAATTATTGCAAGCTCTTGCCTCATATTTGCATTCTTGGTTTTCATGTCAAATTCAGTCATCTGTTTGACAAATATAGCTGTGGTCTCCATTCATAAATAACCATTAATTTTCTACAATGACACTGTTGACTGCCAGTATCACCAGTGTGAATAGAATAATGTTTCTACACCTGAAGGGTTTGCAATGTCTTGTGAATGTGTGAGAAGTTGGGAAGAGTAGATAAAACATATATTAATACCTACTTATTCAACAAACTTTTATTAAAAATCTACTAGAATTGTTGCTCATTCTTAGGAATACTATAGTGATACAGACTTACTCATGAAAGGGGCCCTAAAAGTCATTTTAGGAGGGGTAGAGATTCAGAGCTGAGCTCACTCAAGTCAGAGGTAACAAAAATTTAAAGATTGAACAAGCATTTTAAATGAACCTTGAACAATGGTTGACAATTGGTAGTCTTGTGTGTGTGTGTGTGTGTGTGTGTGTGTGTGTGTGTTTCTTCTGTATTATTAATACCTCTTTTGAGAGTCACTGAAGACCTTTTTAGTATTCTTGGTATAGATCTATTTCTCTCCCATATTTCCTTTTCTTCCCTGTTTATTTCCCCATGGTTATGAACATTCTGTATCAACCTTTAGAATCAATGTTCTTGAACTATAGCAACATAAGATGGTGATATGATGCCAAGGCTTAGCAGAGAGATTATATATTGAAATCATTTTCAAATCAGATATCTTACATCATAAGAAGGCTGAAAGAATAAAGGTTTTGTCACAACTTGTCATAAATGTGAATACAGATTGCCACCTGCTTTGGATAATAAATGATTTTCCAGAGAAGTTGTCTATGACATGGTTGCCTTTATCAGCATGTTTTCTTCTCTCCTGGCATTGTATTTGTCATTTTTAATATAAGCTTTTGTTATCTATTGCTGTAAAGCAAACTATTTGTTTCTGCTTGAAATAGTAGGAAGGTGACCTCAAGCTCCAAAAGACAGCTCTGTCTCCTTTCCTTTTTCCATGAGTCTATTAGAAGGAGGTTGGTTTCTATTTCATGTAAATCTAAATTTTCTCTATACATTAATTGTAATACTTTTGCTAATTAATTGGGGGTATGAATATAACTCCAGACAGCAGATCTGTTCTAAGCTTGGTTTAGCACAATAACTATACTTCATGGCATAATCATGAAGGAAAGGAAACAAAATCCTGATATTTAGATAAAATGGGGCTTAGAACTTCCACATATTTAAAAGGCTGTTGAAAGCAAATTGGGAATGGATAGATGCTGAAGCTGGGCCTCATTCCGTTAGTTAAAGCAAGTGACTGAAAATGTTGATTTTCCTGCCACAGGAGAATGTCAACACTTATAAAGAAAAATATGCTGGCTTAAAGCAAATGAGTTAGAAGTCTACATCAAAAGCTTTTCTACGGTTAAGTGAAAGCTTGATGAAGAGTGGCTTTTCTGTGTATAAAACAGTAAATTTGAATTTATGTACTAGAGAATTATACGATACATTCCTTACCAAAGTCAGGTATTGTCCTTATTGTTTTTTATATTAACATCTTAAATTCTTACAATCACACTATGAAGTAAATAGAGTTCTTGTCTTCCTCATTTTAAATAAGGGGAATAGAGCTCCAAAGGGTTTAAGTAATTAGCTGAGAGTGATGCAATGATTAAGTAGTAGAAGCCGATTAAAACCTATATAGTCTGGCCCCAGACTCTCTCTGTTCTTAACCATTTTATTATGTTGTCCAATGACATACATGGCCCCCTTTAAAGTCAAATAATACAACCTAAACATTTTACACTTAGACTGGACAAAGGATTTAAAAAGTCATAATGAATTTATAACTTTAAGATGGAATAAGGAAATGTTTTTTTCCAAGGCAAGAAACCAGAATTAATTAATTAAATCACAATGACAGAGTTAAAAACCCTTACTTTTCAGTGATCATTTTTCTAAGTTTATGTGATTATTAGTGTCATGCAAATACATTTTACAGCGTTAGTTTACCAAAGAAAATTTCAGATAATAGAAATAGTTGTAAAGTTGTGGTCTCTTAGGCAGAAATGCAGTCAGAAATGAACTCGAACTTTGACCATTCATTGTAGGCCATTTTATTCCAATATTATACATTTTTATCCTGATAGAGAAAAGTAACTTTATTTCTCTTATTACCACTATAGTAATATAGCATAGAATATAAAACAAAACAATCAAAATGATACAAACTCAAAATTCTTAAAAATTCCTATTGATCATGCTCTATATGAGTCTAATCAAATAAGTAGACACTTTCACTTGACAGAAAGTATCAATTATGTTGTGTTACCAAACTAAAATAATGTACTAAGGAAATAATTTATATAAACTCATTACATTCATAATTTAGGTACATACTCAAATGTCCATGTTTTGTATGATATGAAACTGAGTTTTCAAAGAAGTTAAGTGACTTGTTCAAAGTTGTACAGTGTAGCAAAACTAGGCTTCCAATTGAGAGGGATACCATGAATCAGTTCATTCAGTTATTTTTTTGGATGCCTGCTCTGAGCAAGAATCTTTTGGATCCCAAAGTATCAGAGGTTGGGGATACAGCATTAAGCTAAACCAAGATTCTGCTCTCAGGGCTCTTATACATATCTAATAGAAGAGGAAAAAACATTATATTATATATCAGGTACTCACAGAGGTATCAAAAGTGAATAAAGAAGAGGCCAGGGAGTTATGGCGTATGTGAAAATTTTTTATATGAAGTGGCAATGGGAGAGCATGCTGATGGGAAATCCAGAAGAAGCAATTGCCAATTTCCTGGTCTTAACAATTTAGGCCAACTGACCCCACACTAAAGAGTTTCCACCTCAAGAATAAACAGATTCAGAAATCATAATTAATCATATTAGTTTAAATGTGGTTAAATCATTACTTGTAATAAACATATTATCTGCAAAATGGGTAGAGTTATGTAGCTTCTAATGAACAAAGCATAATAGGCTAAGTAGCAATAATAAATCAACAAATCATGATTCAAATATGATTTATTACACAGACAAAAAGATGAAATGCCAATACATCTTGAAAAACTATTCAAGTTCCCTAGGAAATAAAATTATATTAAAGAGATAATAACTAATGCCTATCCAACTGTCAAAAATAAAGTATCCAAAATCACCTTGGGTTCCAAAAGATATTCTCATGAAGACATTCTCAGGAAGAGTTTGTAGCAGTATAAATTGGATAAACTTGTTTTTCCTGAAAGGGATAGATAGATATAGATAGAATAAAAATGTTTTCTTTGTCCTGGATTCAATCTCATTCTGCCATTTAATCCAAAGGCAGCCTTGACAATTCATAAAGTGGAGCAATATCACAGTTACTGAGAACATAAAAGAGATAATTAATATAAGATTTTTAACACAGAACGTAATGCAGTAAGCATACATAAATTATTAGTTATTACTATTGTAAGATATGTGATGGTATATACTAGACATAAAATTCAACTTTAGAATTCAATGGCATGTTGAAATTTTTATTAATGTATGAGTAAATTAAAATTGCAGGTTACAGAACAATATCTATAATATGACTTCACTTTGTAAGAGTAATCATGTATATTTTATGATGTATCACCATATTTAGGTTCAACTGACTATTTAACTAGCACAAACTCTATTCATTATCATAGCTCACTAATGAAAATAATTAAGTGAGAGAGATAAATAATATTAAGAGAATTAACAAAGTTTACTTCCAAGTGATAGGATTATACGAGATTTCTTATTTTTTAATTCTTTTTTTCCCCTTCACACATTATTTTTCAACTCACATTATCGCATACCTACACTTTGCTAAGGTCCTGTATGGGATGTTGCATTGCTGTGATCAACAAGATTATCAAGGTCTCTGCCTTATGGGGCTTTCACTGGGGTGTAGAGTCAGCAGGTGAATGAATTTATTTGTAAGGTAATTTCTAGGGCTACCGCTATAGGAACACAAAGCAGAATAATGAGATAGAAGGTGACTGGGAGGGGGGAGCAAGGCAAAATTCCTACATTTAAAGCATGGCCAGAGAAGATCTGAGGAGTTAAAGAGGAAATTGAGGCCAGGACGACCAGAGGAATACACTTAAATAGCAATCTGGTCAAAAGCCTGAGAGGAATAAGAGGCTTGGCCCTTGGAACAATGGGAAAGGAACCCTAGAGGGGTGGAATGTCTAGAAGGCTAGTGGGGCTTTGACAGCTGGAGTTCAGTGCTAGCTCTTCTTAATACTTTTTGTATTTTTCTGTGGTAGACATATTATGTATTTTCAAATATTTTAACTGAAATATAGATCTTTTTTTCAAAATATAGATCTGTGTTTAACAGAAATAACAAGCATAAAAAATGTCTGTGGACAAAATGAGAACAGCAGAAAATGAACTTGGAGATACATTATAATTGCATTATGTGCAAATGCACATGCATTTGGGCAATGTCTAGAAGATATTGAAGCATATAATTATGTTTGAGTGGATTAATAACTTTTTAAAAACTAATTCCTTTAAACTTTCAGCTAATTAATTTTTACAGTAAGGTAAGGGAAAATCACATCATTTATTCCCTTCACAAATTTGAGGAACCTCTTTTATCTTTTACTTTAAAATTCCTGGAGGCTGTTATTATGCTTCTCTTTATTGTAATGGCCTGGTTTCAGATCACTAGTAAACAAATCTGGACATGTTCATTGATAGTTTTCCTGACTATGTGTAAGTCACTGATCATTACTTAAAGAATTATACATTTTGGCCACCTCAATATAAAATTATAAGCAATGATATTATATATCCTTGCAAAATACTATATTATGCAGTGTTTAAATTCAGTTATTTGACATAGCAAGTTTTGGGATTAAAAATAAACTCTTTTTGGTCTGCTTTAGCATATTAATAACTAAAACCAGAACTTATAATTACTGCCTGCATATCTTCCTACAAAATAAAATGAAATGTTAGAATGATTAGAAGTTAGGGAGTTTAATGTTTTTGATGTGACCTTGTTATAGAAAACCTGCACTGGAATTTTAAATGGTTGCAATATAATGACAGAGAAGCAAAGTTAAGATGGAGAATTTAGAGCACACATCAAGGGTAATTTTAATAACTGTGTTTGTTTGACAAATGAGATTAAAGTGCCAATCTATCTTTTGAAAGTACCATTCAAGATCCTATACTATACGTCTATTAAATATGGGCTTTAGATATTTTTAATGCATAATATACTTGAGAGTAGCTTGATTCCTCTTTGCTGAGGACTAATTCATGAACAACTGTTTTACGGCAGATATCTAAAATATTGTGCATATAGACACCAGTATTGTACCCTTAAAAATCTGTTAAGGGTGTAGATATCACATTTGTCTCAGAATACAGTTTTTTAAAAGAATACAAATAGATTTTTATAATACCATGATATTAAAGTAATAAAATGGGTTGATTCCAAAAAGAAATTATGAACAATTCCTGTAATTTAATTGAAAGCTATGGTCTTGACCTCCACATCTTATTTATCATGGCTGAGAAAGATCTGCATGTGCTTCTTTATATTTGATTCCTTTTGATTCTCATTCATGCAGATGGAGCTGCTATAGTAACCAAATTTTTGAAAGCCCAGAGTTGGTTACTTCTCTGATTTTACATGCTGAACTTAAAAGTGTTACTGTTTATGTACCATAGCTAATTAATTGTCCTGGCTATTCTGCATCATGATCTGAATGTGGGAGAGCTGGAGAACCATAAAGTACATATATGATTTTGCCCATATTTTCTTGTTAACTTCTAAATTTCACTGCAAAATGTAACGACAAACTTAAGAAAGATTTTCTCTTTTAGTGGCCTGAAACCAAGGTGCTGATTTCTCAGTATGGAATAGTGCATATTCGACAGTTCTTTTTTTCTGAATACATTATTCCTTAAACAGTAATGTCTAGGGAATTCTCCATCAGTTTTCCTTTGTCTTTGATGTGAAGAAAGATGCTAAAGACTCTGAGGCATCATACCTTCTCTACTCATTCAGGAGTTTTGGAAGAGGGCATTGAAGTATGGCCAATTTTATTTTCCGATGGAAACTCCTGCAGGCCAGGAACTAGGTCAAAAACTGCTGACCTTCTTCTCGGAGCAATCTCTTCTGGTGATCAGATAGGAAAGGCTTTTGATGGACGTTCTGTGAGTTTGGAGTCCAGCAAATGGAAGTCAACACTGCTTGCAGGATTTGGTGTGTGAACGTTAATAAAAATATTTCACAGCAAAATTCCCAAGAGAATATATCTAGTCCTCTTTGATCATCTGAAGTTTTAAAACTAAAGTTCTAGAGAGAAGCTTTTGGAGAATCAGGTGCTTTGAAAGTTGACATGTTTTTGAAATGTTTGCATTTTAGGAGAAATTTGAACTACAATTTGAGACAGAGACTAGCATTATCTTTCTATTTTATCAAATGTTATAATCCGCAAATATTATTTTTGTGCAAATGTACATTATTTACGGTAGCTATTTAGGTCAAAAAGTATTAATAACTGGAAGGAATAAAGCCAAGGAAAATTTAGTCTGAATATGAAAAATTAATAATGCTAAAAATTATTGGCTGTATAATTGCTTCCCAGAAGATGTGATGAAATCTCTACTCCTAGGGTCACTTAAGGCTGGCTTGACTAAGATGCTTAGACTGTGGGCTAGCCCAGCTAATAAGTCTTGCCTCTCCCCAATTCGCAAACACTATTCACTGCCTATAGCATATCACAGTTATAAATTTAGTAAGTACAGAGAAGGCAAAACCCTTCATAATCCTTGGAGGAATTGTGTGGTTGCTATTATTACAACATCTTCTCTGGTTATGAAACTAATGGGAAGAGGCACAAATTGCAGACATTTGCAAGGGGAAACAGTTTCATTTTCTATTATTCTTCCTTATTAACTGCTGATTCCCTCTCCCTTCTCACGTTAACCATCATTGACAGTCCCTAGAAATTAAAGTGTTTATGAGGTCCTAGTCTTCTAGGTAACTGTGAGTGGTACTTTCTAGAGTCAACAGTTCCCCACCTTAAATAATAGCTCTACCTGTGGGTGGGTGACCTGCTGAAAGTGACTTACTCCACTTGGAGTTCAATGTCTCTCTTTTGAACTTACCCTCATATAAGCTGCAAGAGCCTTGGGCTCTGTGGATAAATTAGGAAGGAAGAAAGAGATTTAGCTATTCGGAGGAGGCTGGAGTCAGCGGGTGCTAAGCCAGGTGTTCTATCACTGAAGAGCTTTAAACTTGGAAACAACAGCACAGCAGACCTCCTGAATAATTCATCACTGCCCTCTACTCTTTCGAGGCCATACTCTTATTTATGAACATAGATTATACTGTTATCGATTGCAATCCTCACGGAGACATTTCATTAACTGGGAGGTTTGTCTGTTTGCATATGCTTTGTTTCCCTGAGAGTTTCCTTGTATTTGAACATAAATTTACAGCTGAAGTAAAATTATGGAAAATTGCCTAACAATTCTGGCTCATTCTGCAAATCAGGAAGGGGATTGGGAATGGTTTCCACCAGACACCCAGACTGTTAAATCATTTTATCCCATTAATTGTACTGTGATCTGAAAGAGTGATGAAAAACACCCAAGAAGAGTATTTGTCCCAAGAATCTCTTTATTTATGTCATGTACTACTGTTGTTCCATTTAGATTATCTGAAATTTCAAATAAATTTTTCTATAGTACTTGTATTTCAGAGATGCTTAAAATATGAAAGTGACTAGGAAAATTGCTTGACTTCTCCACATGCTAGCTCCTAACCACATTAATTCAAAGGATATAAAATTCAATTGTACTCAGCGCTGCATGAATATTCAGATGGAATCTAGATTCTGACTCAGTAGGACAAATTGTTCTCTTAGGTGCCTATGAACAGAAATATCCTTCCTTGAAGAGGGTTGCTTGAATGATGCTCATGGCTCATGATACCTTAGTAACTGGCTAATTTATACCTGATAAAACACAATGGTGTAGAGAGTATTACAGACTGACTGTTCACTTGAATCACGGTATTTAAAACATAAACCCTAAGATAAGAACAGCATTAGATGACGTAAGATTGAATTTTGAATCAAACAGAAATACAAACGCTCTTTCTCTAACACAGAAAAGAAGATGCATGAAACTTTTGGAGTATTTTTTTTGTTGCATTTTGTTGCTGTTATAGATGATTTGGTTGTTTGAAATCTACAAGGCTGAAGAGAAATGAGTCACAAAAACTCAAAGGAGTCAGGATTTCCCAGATGGCAATGATGATCATCTGAAGAAGCTCTTCAGAATATCTTGGAGCTGGAGTTCTTTGACAATGGAGGAAACAGGAAAGAAGTTCGTATTAGAAATTGATTCGTTTACAGAGTTACAAAGAAGCCCTTAAAGTTCTAGCACCTGTGCTAAAAATAATTTTTAAAAAAAGGAAAATAAGCTGGCAAAGGCTCCTTTCTTACAAAAAGAATATATTTTGGTTGCATAGTTTAGCTATTTCTTCATTACAGTATTGGTTTTCTTTGCACTAAATGCTACATTATTTTCAATGTCAGATTTACCTATGTATTTATTTTTTATCAATGGACTTGTTTCTAAGCATCAACTACTGAATGAGCTCTCTAAGAAGATATGTTGCCATTTGTTAGGCAAAAACTTATTCACCACCTGCCCTTTCAGTCATTTCCCCAGTTATCTTAATGGTTTAAAAGGAAAATGTTTCAATAAATTGAAAATCTAAAGTAATATTTTATTAACAATTTTTTTAACTCTCATTTTCCAGAGCCCAGTCTGGTTTCTCTGGCATCCATTATTTCCTCCTTGAGTTCCAAGAACTCACCCTATTGCTTTTCATTTTGTAAGCTTCATTTGATTTCAGGATGTGTTGTAAAGGACCAAGTATGTCCGTAGTGGGCCAGATGTGACATTCTGCACTGGCTTCAAGGCAAATCATGCCATTCCCATATTAAAACACTTCAGTGGTAAACACTTTCCTTTAGAATAAATTCTAAACTCCTTGCCATGATTTATACATCTCTACATATGGTGTCCCACTCTTATCCTTTGCCCAAGGCTGTCCCGGTTTAGCTGAAAAGTCCCATGTCTCAGGCAACCAGGACAGTTGATCACTCTACATAGCAACCTTTTTTTCTTACATCCTCCCATTCAAATCACTTCTGTCATTCTGGAAATTTCCAGGTGTATGATCTTGAAGAAATCATCTTCTTTTGCTGATTTCAGTTTCTTCATTTTTAGGATAGAAATTATAATAACATATCTATTCATGGTCCTTTTACAGAAGAAAGACAGTGTCACTGGGTCTATCTTATTGCCCAGGAATAGAGTGAAACCGTTTCTCTTGTGGAGTTTGATACTATTTTGTACAACAGGGAGATTATTATTTCCTCTCCCTGATAGGAAATAAGCTGAACTAGTGTAATTTCAACATGACAGCTTCTGTATCTTTTGCCTAAGTCATTTATCTAGTGTTCCATTGATTATATAGATATGGTAAAAACACCATAGAAGACAAGCCCCACTTACAAAATATCATAAAGGGTAAAGCTGTAACAAAAACTTTTTTTTTTTTTTTTTTTGTCTCTGCATTGGGGTCTTTCATGCTTTGGGATAAAAGGCACTGAAGAAGAAAGTCGACTTTTCTAATTCCTGCTGTCAGTTTGTGAGCTACATAAACATTCAAGCCAAGGATATATGGAAATAAATAGACATTTTGTTCTCTTAGTTTTTACTGTATGAAACAAAATGAAACAGATATATTTACTTTCTTTGGACCTAAAATAAGCACTAACACCTATGCCCTTATAACTTTACTCTCAGGAACATTAAAAGATCTAGTGATAAGAATTAAGTCAATTATAAGAATGTGTATATGATTTACTATAGAAAGACTTTGTAAATATTGTTATTTTGGAAAAAACAAAAACTAGGATTCTGACATTCAGTTACCTTTGTAAGAAGTTTACTTTTAAAATTGCTCCATTTCATTTGACGTCTAAACTCACTACAGAAGCTTTATGATTTTATGCTTTTAATTAATGTCAACCCCCAGGTTACAGTGAGAGTTGTCTGATTTCCTTACCAGAGCCCAGACTGAGAGAATTATGCTGGCAATAAAGAAGTGATGCCCATTAAGGTCTCAAATTCAAGTTTCAAAAATCTCTATCTGCTTATGCAAGAGTTTTAATGTTGTGTTCTACTAAAGGGCCTTCTGATGACCAGAGAAATACCTCCAATAAATATAAAAGCTAAAACTTGACCACATTCATAATACTCTCACTACTTTATTATCTCACTTGGCATGTTTTATTTCCTATTCAGTTCCTGCTCAATAAAATAAATTATTTGGAGCTCTAGGCACTTACCTCTGCATGATTTTGCATGGGTTTGAGAGTCAGTAGAGTTTACCCATAGTGCAGGCCAGAGCTATAGTAATAGAGGTGCATCTCAGAGACTTTTAGAAAACTGAACATTTTGTAAGCTGCTGGGGAAAATAGAAATAATTATTCTTAAACTCGCCATTGATATAATTTACATCAATCCATTCAAATCATATTATTTGAATACTTAGTGTATGTATGTCTTAAAGGCATGAATATTTCAAAAATTAATAAAAGAAAACCCAGCTGTCAAGAAATTTGTAGCTTAATAGAGGATATTTTTGAAGTACATAAATCCTGAGAGTGAAAAGTGGCCAGGTGAGATATATATAAAGTTTTGGGGCAAGGATGAATATCAATATCAGAGATAAGATGGAGTGAAGATATATTAAGACTCAGAAAGGAGTGTGTTTCTTCATTCAACCAGTTAATATTTATTTAATATATGTCAGGCATTGATGTATGCACCAAAGATATGGGAGATAACACAAAAGGTAAGCAATTTATTTTATAAAGCAAAGAAGGAAATAAACAAAGAAAAAGTAGTATCAGATAATGTTATGTACTCTGAAGAAATGTGTTAGAGAGTGATAGGCAAGGGAGATTTATTACATAGGCTAGTCTCCTTAAAGATATGATATTTGAGCTGAGGCTTGAAGGGTGAAATTGACGAGCCATATGAAAATCAGGGAGATGAACGTTCCAGGCAAGAAGGAGACCTAAAAGGCTCTGAAGTAGACTTAGGTTTGCCGGCTATGTTATTATTTGAGTGGGTTTTAAGGTATGGATAGAATTCAGACACCTAAGTAAAAGCCAGATGAGATTGCTATTGCTTTTTTATTTCCACAGAACAGCTTCCTTTTGTTGGTTATTTCAGAGTGAGTCCAATGTCTTACTCCTCTCTGTACAGTTCTTAGTGTTCTGGAGATTTCGTTTAGGGTATCTAGCTTCTGTCAACAGTGAGCAATTCCTCAACAAATATAGAGGGAGAAAGGAGACTGCCCTGGGACTTAAAGAGATGACTTAAAAACAAAATCACCTAATAGAACACATCATGCACCTAGCATATGCTCCATTGTTATAAAAAAATACAAGAATATTTTTTTCATACATTTGGAAATTCCTGCTTAAAATTATGATCCAATTTCAACATAAATAAATTTTGTTTTCTACATTTCTTTCCCATTTGGAAATCTTCCCATGCTTATGTAATGCTCTAGCCTCTGATGCAGTAATATCAAGTAATCACTAAACCAAAGCCTGAAGCATTGAACTATCTCTGAAAAACCTGAATGATTTAGAAATGATACTGGAATTACTTGAGCCTGCTGACCTATTGCATTCAGTTCCAGACAGAGTTTTAGTTTGCTTCTGAAAAATAACTGATATGAGTTTTAAAAAGCAAGTTCGTGAGAAATTGTGAAATATCTGATAAGCTGAGATGGGATTCCAAAATACAAAATTGAAAGTCATATATACAGAAAGTATAACCCCTTTGACAAAAAACATCTGTTAAGTGAATGCAATGAAACTTAGGTACAAAGAAATCATTATAGGATAGAGAACATTTCTTAATACAGCATAAGTTATGAAAACAAGATAGTATCTCTTGTATATTCTAAGCTAGCAGTAGATTATTTCATACATTTACTTTTTATGTCTTATGTGAGGAGTTTGTTTAATTTTATACTCTTCTTCTTTACATTTCTTTTAATTCAATGCACCAATTCTCTTTAAATTAGTTCTATAAACCAGTATATGCCTTGAGTAAGATGCCAAAGTACATGTGTGTATTCATTGTGTGTCCTTGTAATTCTAAGGTCACAACAAGGCCAAATGACACTGGCATTGCTTTTGTCATTCATACAAAATGATTTCCTCTGGTGATTCAGTTATTTCAGGGTGAACTAAATTTTTCATCAGTGCCTATTATACTGTAAATATATTTTTCAGCAAATGGTAAATCTCCAGTAACTGCAAATAAAAGCATCATAGAAAAAGAAACTGGGTAAGCAAAACAAGTAGATATTTAAGGATTTTTTTTCCCAAAAAAACTGACTTAATTGTATGACTTTATCAACACATAAGGAAAGCCCTAAATGTGTAAGGCATTTCAAAGTATACGAGGATAAAAATGACACAGCTTTTATAGGTGGAAAGCTCACAAGTTTACAAACAGAAAATATGTTTAAACAAGTTGTTAAGTGTGTTGTGAGAAATGCCATAAAATATTTAAAAAATACATTGTGAAAGGGACCACTGATTCTTTTATAGAAGAAAATTGAAAAGGGAAGCTTGGACTGGGGTGCAGGGTGATGCACGTACCCGAGGATAAGCAGAGGAAGGGGAGAGGGCAGGGTGGCCATGATGCCAGAAATGAAAAAGAGCCCTCAGGGCAGTTCCAGGGTCCAGTGAGTAGGGCTAGTTGGGGAAGTATTTGGAATGCAGTTGAAGTCGGATGTTGGCTGATCTCATCCACTTACAAAGAAAGAGAAATAATTATGTATACATTTAGAAAGAAGACATCACTTTCTTGAGACTTGTGCCTCTGTCCTCTAATTAGCAACTAAGATTTATTTTTCCTAGGTATTTGAAATGTGCAGCTTTCTCATCTTCCCCTTGTTCATTTCTTAAGTATCATTTTGAAAGAGGTTCCTCCAAATAAAGTGAGTTTTAAAGTAGCATTAATGATGATTCCTTCTTCACATTGACTGATGGAAGGCTTTGTTACTTTTCTCCCTTAGTGTGAAGAAAAAGCCTCTGTTCTTGTTTTAAGAATGTGAAGATAAGACAACATGCCTTTGAACAGAGCTGATATTCCTTTCTTTCCAAAAGGGCATCAATCTTTGTGAGGCAGCAGACATTTTGTTGAGATGATTAAGTCAGTCATGTCTAAGGGGATTTAATTTAATCAGAGACAGAAATATTCTGTTATCTACCCAAAGAGATGCTGTTTTTGTTGCAAAATTGAAGAAATGGTTAGAGATTCGGTTTAGAAAAACATATATTGTTCATAATTCTTTCTTCATCAATAAGGTAAAATCAGAAGTCTAGCAATGTTATGTTTTTTACTCTGAAAAGTACAGAGAGGACTTAGGCACAAGTGGATGTCTGGAAACGGTAGATTTCATAAATTTGAACTAAATTGTGTCAGGCATGGAGGGCTGCCAAAGTCTAATTCATTAGTTCACTGCTTGGCAGAGTTCCACTTCCTATCACCAGGAAAACATACAAGTTTCTTCTGGGGATATGGAATGTTCTCACTTCCAAAAGGCAGCTTGTGCTTTTATTTAACATAAAACATGTAATTCTTAAAACAAATATAGCACAAAAAGGTCTTTAGTTATAAGAAGATGAAATTTGGGGAAATTTGTTAAATATTACAATTTCATATAATTGGGGATGAGTGTTTTTAGGAAATGAAAAAGTATCTTTAAGAATCTTTTCATCTTGCAACAAAATAATTTTCTTTTTAGGCACAATTATGATACAGGAACTCTGAGTGCATCTGGGCCATGGTGCCTTGAAAATGGTACCAGAATTGAGTGGAGATGTTGCCTGCAGCTCTACTGTGGTTGTTACCTCCTGAGGACTTTATAAGACCTTAAAAGCATAAAATCCCTGAGCTTAATGATACTTTTTTTCCTTCTGATTATTATTTGCCTCCGTTTTGATCGATTGATCAAAAATGATGAAATTTTTTATTCCTATAAGTATTGAGCAAAAAGCTTTCCCAGCTTCTAGAAAAGAAGTATTCCTCATTGTTAGTTGCTGTATGAAATGAGGCCCTTGGATCAGATGAGGTCTTCCAGTTCTAAGAGTATAGGATTTTAGAATGCAGTGCTTCCCCTTAGATTTCCTACCCAAGCTGGAATCATGCCTATATTTTTTCAAGCAAGTCATCAAAGCAGTTGCAGCTGCTGGTTTACTAGTAGAACCTGACCCTGTTCCCTGGGCATTGCTCAGACACATACACCCACACCCAGCAACCCATAAAAATAAATGGCAAGGGAGGGTAGGAAATAAGGTCTTGTTCCTTCACTAGATTAAATATTAACATTCCTAAAGAAGAAGAAAATGCTATTTTTTTTTTTTTTTGGTTACCTGCTATATGTAAAGTATCATATTCAGCAGCAATTGGGGACTATAAAAGTGAAAAAAAAAATTGCCTTACTTACCAGAAGTCTGTCTCTAGTAGCAGAAAAGAAACACAACAATAAATGGCCCTATTTCAAGATAGTACAGAGATAAAACCCATAAATGAGATAAAGACAAGGAGCTCTAGATGGGCAATACTTCTTTTCTAGAAGCTGGGAAAGCTTTTTGCTCTCGGTATTCGTGGAAGGAATAGTTTTGAATACAGTGGCCAAAGACATCCTCAAAAAAGGATGACACTTTCAGTGTCCTTTGAAAAAGATGAGGACCTTTCTGGATTAAATAGGTAAGGGCACAGGACAAGACAGTGTAAGGCAGAAGTCATACATGGTGAATGTTGAATTCAGTTTTTCCGTAAATCCATTTCTATTTATTCAGTGGACAGTGGGGATCAATTGAAGGTCTTGTGAAGGGGAGAGTGACAGTGAAAATTGGTGAGATAAGAAGATTAATATGATTATAGCAAGTAAATTGGATTAAAAGGGATTAGTTTCTAACTCTGCTTGCAAATAGTTGTGCAGATGAAAGATATAGTCTTCCCAGAGTTCTATTAGGTGAGTGAACAGCACGGTATGCCTGTGGTTACAAAGAGCAAGTACAGTACAGGCACACCTCATTTCATTGCACTTCACTTTCACAAGTTGAAGGTTTATGGTAACCCTGCAAAGAACAAGTCCATAGGTACCATTTTTCCAACAGCATTTGTTCACCTCGTGTCTCTGTGTCACATTTTGATAATTCTCATAATATTTCAAACTTTTTCATTATTGTTATATTTGTTATGTGATCTATGATTAGTGATCTTTGATGTTATTACTGTAATTGTTTTGGGGTGCCATAAACTGTGCATATGTAAGACACAATATTGAAGTTAGGGCAATTAATAATCCTACAGTGGTCTCTAAATTTTCAAGTGAAAGGAAGAGTCACACGTTTCTCACTTGGAATCAAAAGCTAGAAATGATTAAGCTTAGTGAGGAAGGCATGTCTAGAGCCAAGACAGGCTGACAGCTAGGCCTCTTATGCCAAACAGTTAGCCATGCTGTGAATGCAAAGGAAAAAGTCTTGAAGGAAATTAAAAGTGCTACTTCAGTAAACTGTGAATGTAAGAAAGTGAGAAAACTTTATTACCGATATCGAGAAAGTTTTAGTGGTCCGGATAGAAGATTAAACCAGCCACAATATTCCCTTAAGCCAAAGTCCAATCCAAAGCAAGGTCCTAACTCTTCAATTCTATGAAGGCTGAGAGAGGCAAGGAAGCTGCAGAAGAAAAGTTTGAAGCTAGCACATGTTGGTTCATGAGGTTGAAGGAAAGAAACCCTCTCTACAACATAAAAGGGTGAGAGGAAGCAGCAAATGCTGATGTAGAAGCTGCAGCAAGTTATCCAGGAGACCTAGCTAAGATAATTCATAAAGGTAGCTACACTAAATAATAGATTTTCAATGTATTGTTGAGATGACAACAAAGGATTTGGAATATTACATAAACTTAGTTAAGAAAGCAAAACAAGATTTGAGAGGATTTACTCCAATTTTGAAAGAAGCTCTCATGTAGGTAAAATGCTATCTAACAGCATCGCATACTGTAGAGAAACCTTTCGGGAATGGAAGAGTCAATCGACGTGGCTAACGTCACTGTTGTCTTATTCTAAGAAATTGCCACGGCCACCCCAGCCTTCAGTAACCATCACCCTGATCATTCAGCAACCATCGATATCCAGGCAAAAGCCTCTACCAAAAAAAGATTACGACTCGCCAAAGGCTCAGATGATGATTAGCATTTTTTAGCATAAAGTATTTTTAAATTGAAGTACGTACATTTCTTAGACATACTGCTATTGCACACTTAATAAACTACAGTATTGTGTAAACATAACTTTTATGTGCACTATGAAACCAAAAAAAATTAGTGTGACTCGCTTTATTGCACTATTTCCTTTATTGCGGCAGTCTGTAACTGAACCTGCAACACCTCCGAGGTTTACCTATACAAGTTACTCTATTTTCTAGTGTTTGATTGTTGTTGTAAATCAAAAACAAGTCTGTATTACCATTGACCCATAAACAAACACTGGGGTTAGGAGTGCAGACCCCCCAGGCATTTGAAAATCTGTGTATAACTTTGCAGTTAGCCCTCTGTATCTGCAGTTCTGCATCTGGGGATTCAACCCACCATGGATCATGTAGTAGTGTAGTACATATTTATTGAAAAAATTCCACATATAAGTGGACCCTTGAACTTCAAACCCATATTATTCAAGGGTCAACTGTAATTGTAAATGGTTCTCTATTTTCAAACTACTGTTCTCATTCCTCAATATAATTACGGGCACTTATTTTTGGTGTATTGTGCTGAAGAATAACATGACTTAAATTATACTTATTGGTTTAGCAAAACCAAG
Organism: Orcinus orca; assembly: GCF_937001465.1. NCBI lineage: Eukaryota > Metazoa > Chordata > Mammalia > Artiodactyla > Delphinidae > Orcinus > Orcinus orca. Next base: position 40,558,685 of record NC_064576.1, on the reverse strand, counting down.
GGGATGGTTAGGGGAGCAACATGGGGCCATTGAAAAGAATATGAACCAATGATTATGTTTCTGATTAACATTTGTTCAAAATATCTTAGTTATGCATCCTTTATCCTTGTTAATGCAGTCAAAACAGGCTTAAAAAATGTAATACTCTCTATTAGTTATAATTTTTTTCTGACTTGTTATAGACAGCTATGCCTTGGATTTTTTGTTTTGATTAAAACTGAAATTATGTTTACCATAAATGTAGACTGAAAATATTCCAGCCTATATATTACCCTTGTAAAACTTTGATTTACAGAATTTTGAATTCAGAAGTGACTGTCAGATACCTCTGTCACTAAGAAGCTCTGTAACCTTGAACCTTAATTTCCTCATCTGTAAAATGGGGATAAAAATACTATCTAGGGTGTTTGTAAAGATTAAATACGCCAATTTGTGTGGAAGTGTTCAACTAAAAACAAAGTTTTTAAAACTCAAACTCTACACAAGTGCATTTTTATTCCTAATGCCATTACCTAGTTTCCATGTTATTAATCGTAGATTTTTAAAATAGAAAATAAAAGCTTTTAAAGTAGTTTTTATTCATGGAAGTAGAAATTGTAATTTCTTTACAATTTTTTAGGGTAACTAGTAAACATAAAAAAATCGAATAAAAATTCATGGCCATTAGTATTTATAGTTGATTTTCCCTTTAATGTTACTTTGTTTGGTATGAAAGGATATGCTTTGTTCAGTTTTGTTTCTTTCCTTTCTTCTAAAAATAATGATGATGATAATCATAATAACAAAATTTATCTGGTCCTAATGGCATGCTGGGCATTACGTTTAAAATAAGATATCTTATTGAATTCTCATTACACCTGTAAAGTGGGCACTATTATTATACACATTTCATAAATAAAGTGAGATTTAGAAGTATTGAAAATAATGTGTCTGGTATCACAGGACTAGGGAGTGAAGCAGAATTCCAGCTCAGACAGTCAGCACCAGGAATTCATATCCTTGCTAGTTTATGCTTGCTGTTTTCACACTGATAGATAGGTTTCCAAGGATCACAAACTCTAGAAGGTCAGGTCTCTGTCTTAGGACTTTTTCCACATAATTATTCACCTTAATATTTCTCCAAAAGACTTGACCACATGGTTAGCTCAAAGTTGGTCAATAAATATAGTTGAAGGCTCTTTGGTGCCATAGAGTAGATTAGGGTAGGGACTCGGGTGTTCAAGTTTGAGCACAAACCAGAGGGTGAAAACTTTAAATTTTGCCTTATCCTAGTTGTAGCCCATAGTACGTGCTCAATAAAAATGTGTGGAGCTTTTTTTGGACGACTCTATTCTCGATTAGAAGTGACAAGTTCCTGCAATAGTTCTACATCATAGAAATCAAAAACTTAATATAATGCAGTTTTTAAAGATCAAAAGAACTTGGCTATTTATTATATTCATCCTTGGACAGTTTTCAGTGGCTGTATTATTGCAATTTAACCTGTAGATGCAAACCTTTAAGAACATGAAAACTTCAGGCCTTCGTCAATTTTTCTCAGGCTTTTAATGGTAAATAAAAATGTCTTTATGACAAGTGTAAAGAAAAGTAGAGAAGGACTTCAAAGGACATGGAAGCAAAATATGACTGAAGCAAGAAATGCTAAGTTTTAAATGCAAATGAATATGTTGATTGATTCAGAAAAGTGGTAATTTTAAAGAGAATGTTGGCTTCTTTTGACTTAATCTTTTCACTTAGAATTAAAAATCACACAGGCATTCTAACCAAACACTGGTAATTGCATATAACAAGGGACAACATAATTACTTTTTTCTTTTCTCTTTTTTTTTTTCTTTCCTGTGTCTCATTGCACATGTGTGTGCTGCTGTTACCTAGGAGAGGAACAAGTGTATATCAGCTGTAAAAATCCAAAGTATACAGGAAATTCCTATAATTGGTCCCTAACTGTCTGGGGAGAGCTGCTTCACACAAAGAAATGGTCTTGAACAAATCTTATTCCTATTCGGTAATATGTTTCCTTCAAATCACAAAGGGGAGGAAAAATACAAATTCCAATTAGTGTAATTTTGTAGGAAAAAAAAAAGACATGGAAGGTATCCTTTAACATCCTAGATATGCTTATAAATTCTCAAAGCTACTGAGACTTAGCGACTTCTGAGGACTTTAAAGTATGTTAAAAAGATAGACCCGCATTTAAATTCTGATCTCAAATTTTCACTGGGGACCACTAAAAAGCCTTTCAGAAGAAAAGACCAGGATCAGCAAAACATGAAATCATTATAGCAGCAGATTTTCTAAGTCTGCTTTATATTATACTTTTGAAAAGGACAGTTGTTTAAGGACATGATAGCTCTATCCTGCATGTAATGCATATTCACTTACTGGGTTGGGGGATGGAGGAGGCTGGCAGGGAAGGATGGAGTGCTTTGCCTGGGAGGTCACAGACCAAGACACAGGAGAACTGGCCCAGACCCGAGCTATTTCTTAGCAGTTCATCTGTGAAGGCATTCTTCTAATTCCTAATGAGGGAAGAAAAATGAACAGTGGACAGTCTTGGCTTATAAATGTGCCCCTGAAATATAAAGACATGATTTTGACTATTGAAAAGGTAGCCATGGTGGAATAGTCCCCAAATGTACTCACCTTCTTTCAGAATCACTTGATCTCAGTTGTTGTTCCTTCTGATTAAAAAAAAAAACAAAACAAAAAACTGGATGTGGCTCTCTCTTCAAGCTTATTAACACAGCTGTGCACATTAGCCAATGAGGTCACTTTAAAGTAAAGCAAGCATCTCCCCACCCCCACCCCTAGGAACAGAGCAGACTGAGCTGGATGTGATCAAAGAGCATGTCACTGCTATCCTCGTAGATACACCGCACACTTTTATATTTGTGATGTGGACTTTTTCTCACTCTTTCCTCTTGCCAAACTCCCACCTCAGCTCTTAAAAAAAAAATAATAATACCATAAGTAGATTTGAATAATTGCAAAAATAAAGCCATTTTATTTTTCCAAAAATTCAATTTCTAATTCAAAAAATGAAGGTCTGATAGAAAGTTTAAGCATCCTATTTTCAGCCGCTGAAAATAAGGAATTGAATAAAAAAGAATGTTAAGTCTAAAAACAATGGTATAAGAAGCCATTTCAGATGAGCTTTAATACTTGCAGAACAGACAATACGCTGTAGGGGAGAGGAAGGAGCAGAGAAATGGTCCATTAGAGACTCTTTCCTACGTTGTTTATCTACTTTGTGTGTATAAAAATGCTCCCACTTGCCTCCGGGCACCTATATAGCAAAATTCAGAACCATGAAAGAATAACTAAACTTAAAAAAGTAAACCAAAATCACAATTGTTCCTGGCCAAACTGGAATCTCACTTCCTATCAGAAAAGACAGAGGAGAGAAAAAAAAAAAAACCTTCACTATTTACTTTATGAAAATGTTTAGAAAAGAGTCTGATCTTAAGTGGAAGTTTGTTTTGACTGAAGCAGGATTTTCTGGCAGAGTACTTTTAATAAAAGAGAAAGAACTTGCCAGTTACTCACTGCATTGAAAGCATTTCAGAATTGGAACCCTTTCATAAGTACTTAATGTAACCACTGCCGCTTCTAAATGTGAACCGTCTCAAAGATTCCTGGAAGGATCTATTTTGGATAGGGTCATTTGCCAGTTTCTGATGTTCCACGCATATTTTTTTAAATTTAGTGAGCAGATGATTTTTCAAGGTTTCCATTGACATAAATAATGGCAGAAAGCCTGAATCAAGATGTCCATCAGAGCAAACCAAGGAAAATGATTCTGGATTTTTTTTTTTTTTTTAAGAATTTGACCTCAAAATTACACCAAGAAATTTCAATTGGAGGAAAGAATATATGACATGTGTGATATTCTCCATTGCATAAATCATCATATATCCTCATATTAATGTATATGCATCTTATGTATGTTTAGTTTTGTAACATCTTAATTATAAAGTAAGTTATCATGAATGTATAGCTTCATTACATAGAATCTTAGGAAAGGCTTCATTAAATACAGGGATTTCTGCTGTTATTCAGTATCAAATATAACAGAGAGACTGTTTAGCATGAACTTCCTGGAAACATTTGAAGACACTTCAATGTCATTTTATGTTGACTGAGATGGAACGTGGACTATTTCCTCAACTTCCTGACTAAAGCACTGAGCAAAAAGACACCTATTAAATCTGAAGATTAAAGGCAAGCCAGCTTTATAGCAGACAAAATTAATTCTTAAACTTATTGCCTTGCTAGTTAAAAGCAAAAGACTTTCTGATTATAGATATAAAGACCCTATAATGTCATCCTTCAAAAGCACATGTTAATACAAAATCCTTATAAAATACAATTTTGGTGTCATTTTATTGACAGATATATTGTCTCTTCTGAAGTTTGAGGAATGTCATTGAAGTGACTTTCTAAATACCTTAGGAAGACTTTTCATTCATTATACTAGTATATTTTATATCCTATAAAAATAGTACAGTAACCATCAAGTAGTAATTTGACTTTGAACTGGACTACTTTGCATTAATGCTTCTCTTAGTTTTTATCCATAAAAGACTCCTGTTACTTATTCCTGGATTTGAAAAATTATGGGATGCACATCTCAGTGTTTGAAACTTCAGAAGGTTTTCTTTGTATAGGCTACTATTTTATACTATACAGCCTACAGTATAAACTGTAGTGTGAATGATAATAAGTTTATAGGGTAAGGTATCCTTTCCTAGTAGGCATGAACAGTCTCTTCTTGTTATTGAGAAATCATATTTTGTCTTAATTAAGACTCGAGTTTCTGTGGTACTAAATGAGATGCCTAAAATCCCTCAACATTCCTATCATGTATGAAAAAGAAAGAACAAAAAATGTTGAAAAGGAGAAAATAATTAATTAATTCAGAACACTTGGAAGAAACCTAAGAATTTTAATAGAGATGTACTTCATTTATAAGTATCTTGTTCATATCAAATCATGAGTTCTTGAATAATTCTATTTCTTTGGTGTTTGCTACTAATATTTAGACAGTTATTCAAAGACAGCTTTGGACAGTCATCATGCAGTACTTGCTGGAGTGGATGTTTTTTGACTATCATCATTGCATTGTACTATGGTGTGGAATAAATTTTCTCTTTAAAGCCAGTTAAGGAGGCTAATGAATATTTGGTTTAACAGAACTTTAATTTTCCTGTTGTTTTAATGTCAAACACCAAAGAGGATAGGGAATCTGAAAATCTATGAACACCCTCATCTTTCAATTCTGTCTATGGATCTACTTGTGCAATAGAAAAATTTATGTAATTTAGTATGTAGAGAAAACTTTTTTAGGAATTAAGGGGGTCAAAGTGACAGATGGGAATTAAATAACTGACAAATAGAGGATTTTAGTTGGAGTGAATGCAAGTGCTGAGACAGTATTTCCCATTTCATCTTATTTTTGTATAAAGGAAATAGGTAGGGAAATGGAGACCATTTACATGTCCTCTTTGCATGTTTTTCTCCCTAATGCATACCACACTCACCTTCTATCAACAACTTTAAAATGTAAGTGGAATGAATCATAAGGAGCATTGGATCTGCTATACAAAGTATTCTCTGGACACACTATTAGCATTCTTCTACAGTGAATGATAAAAGTCGTTCATACAGGGATTTAGGAGCTTTGACACTTTTACTCTCTTAATGTCAGTTTGGTATATAGCAAGTGTCTAGTATTTTACACATTTAATTCGTGTACTTGTTCCCAGAACTATAGCTATTTCCTAGTATGAATATTTTATAAAAGTATGAATGTTTTGCTAATTAACTGAGGTGGTTCAAGATTAATTGACACTGGTTCTTTATTCGGACTGTATTTTCTTTATTTTAGTAATAACAACACCAATAATAAGATATTATATACAGCAAGGGTCTTCTTTTCTCATGAACACTATTAATTAGTATGAAAAACAAGGATAGAAAACAAGATCATTGTTCCTAAGAGACAGTTACTTACAAATTTTACAAAGTGGAAGCACCCTCTTTGCCCTTCATTTAAAAAACCTTTTCATCCGCAAATCGTTCGCTAGCAAATAAGCTCACCATCATTAGAGCAAATTAAAAATCTCTTTTGGAAATTGTGTGGCAAAACCAGGAATGGGAATTGTTGCTCTAAAGAGTTCTATTTGCATTTTCTCTTTACGCATCTTTATGTTAGAAAGCTCCTAAAATGCACCCATTTGCCTTTCTTAGAGACTAAAGGGAGTTCCTCTGTAACAGTTACTACTGCCCTTCAGGGAGATATAGGATCTATTTCCTCAAGGGAAGAAACGGGAAGTGTGTTCCCTGGCAGAGTTCACTGTCCCAAAATATATAGGTGCATAATGCTTAGGACTCACCTAATTATCTGGAACGATGCATTGCTTCTTCAGTTTCCCTTTCATAGCCTACCTGAAGCATGTAACTGCCATGATATCTTTAAATGGGTTTAAGTTGACTAGGACTTCAGTTGGAATGCCGCCACTGAGGAGGTGATCTGTCTATGATATATCTCACCCCTTTCATGACGTTCCCAGTTGTCTGTTGCTCTCTCTGACCAGCAGTGTCCCCTTCCTTCCCTTCTTGCTAGATCTGTTGTGACTTTCCTAAAGCTGTAATCCCAGCAGAGAAGGAACATCTTCTCAGACAGCTCTCCTACTTTTTTCAGTTCAAATACTACAGACATATTTTGTGCTAGATGTATTTATATTAAATGTATTTATACTTTTAAATGTATTTATATTTTATTTTATAAACATCTGCATTATGAAGTCAGTGTGGTCAGAACCATTTTTTTAATAACTACGGGAAGGAACACTATGTAACCTCCCCAAACATTGACCTAACCAAACGTAATCACGGGTTTCCTAATTCTAAGTCTTAGATTCATTAATAATAAATCCTATGTCTACCTCACAGGACTGTTCTGAAGTTCAGATGGGAACATTTATGGGAAAGTATAAAGAGCAGAACTGTGTAAAAATGAGTTATTAAAATAATTATAATCTAGTCTTTTCGCTGTCCATGATACTAATGATATAGTTGATGAAACAATTTTATTTTGATGCATTTAATGTATATTTTCAGGAAAATAAGTCTAATTCTTCTATCCCTATTTCCTCATTTCATTTACTGTCATAAAATCTATCAATCATTTCTAAATTTTGCAAGGAATTTAATTTCAGAAACCCATCAAATATCCTAGTGTTTATCTGCATTTACTTTTTAAAATATTTAAATTTTATATTTCCTTAATATCACTTTGCAATCTCAAAGCTTATGTTTTCAGTGCTCATTAAGTAACATTTTCTTGAGCACACAATGTCAAACATTCTTAATTGCTAGGTGGAGAGTAGTGATTTTGTCTGTTATCTTCATTTTTATTAAAAGTTCAAATATTAAGTATGAATGGGACCATAGAAACTATAGTTGATTTAAAATCCACAAAACCAAAATGAAATATAAGCCATGATTGTTGAGATACTATTTTTTATATAGAATCAGTTGGAACCATTTTCCTAGGTCTTTGATGCAATTTTATTTACATATTGAATCAATGTAAGGATCTTCACCGAGGCAATTAATGTAGATATATGGAACTATATAAAAGTTTATTAAAACTTACAAATTTACCAGACCATACAAAACTTTAATTCTGTTTTATTTTCTTGAAATAAGCTGTACCAAAACAAGCAGATGAAATTGGATTAATTTTCTACATTCTGGAGTCAAATGAACATATTTTGATATTTACATGTATTTCCCCAGGCTTTCACATCAACAACCTTGTTTGTTCAATAGATGCTAACATAAAATATCAGTCACCAATACCATCACAATATTTTCTAACCCAAAGTTCACTTAGGTTGTCATCTAAAATTGTTTCATATAAAATGTTAAATCCCATATTTATCAGTGGTGCAGAGGCAAGTCTTAACAGCCAGTGAAAGTATTGGCATTTTGTAAATAAAGAGTTATTGATGCAGAATGGACTCCATATGATGCTGCCAGAAAATAAGGAACAATAAAGATGGTGCAATCACATTGCTGAGACTCAGGATCAAGGTTACCCCACGTAATCCAAAACTGACACACCATTCTGCTTCCCCACCTTTCTTCTTCCCACTACTTAACTTTCATGCCTCTGCTTTGCAATTCTTTTTCTCCTTTTCCCACTCACTCATAACACTTAGCCCACCATTCCTGTTGCATATGTGCTCTTGTCTCTCTTTAATTTTTGTCCATATTAAAGGGTTTGTGGAATTTCAAACAAAATATATAAAGACCTTCTAACCCTCTTTCTTTAGGCCTCTCATGGCTTTTAATTATATATTTGTCTTGTTTCTCTGTTGTTAGAGATCTAGTTCCTTATCTTTTGTGCTGTCCCAACTTGTTCTTCAAAAGTAGCTTCCAACAAAACATAAAACATCAAAAAAACAAATATTACATACAAATGTAGAAAAAAATGCAAAAGAAAGAAAATGTAGTGTCATAAAACTGAACTAGAAAAGAATGTATGCCCTGGAGGCCCATGCAGACAGCTTTTACTGCACATCAGACTTTAAGCTTTTCAGTAGCAAACGCAGGAGAAATGTACTACCCACTATCCACAGTGTCCAGAGCATGCATTTCTCAAAATAACCTCTCTGATCCTAAGGGAAATATTTCTCCTGATGGTACAAACAAAAAGATCTATGGAGAAGGCACACTGGAATTAACTGGGAGCTTTTAAGAAACACCAGTTAAAGGCCCCACCTCATATCAATTAAATCAGAATATTTGTAGGTAAAAACCCAAAACTATTATTTTTAAAAAGCACTTAAAGTGATTATAATGTGTTCTTAGGGTTGAGAAGACCCCACCTAGAGTAGAGAGGACCAGACCCTGGACTGGAAGAAATACCAGATGTATGTACTTGTCAGTATGATTCCCCTGGGTTTTCTGATTTATAAATCAAAGAGTTCGACTTAGATACTTTAAAGGATATATCATTTTGCAATATTTTTCTCCTATTTTTCCACCAGTGGACTTTTACCTCTAATAGCTCTCATGCTGCACATTTTCCAGAAAAAGCTAAGATTTACATGGATTGCCACCTGTGATCCTCGTACTTAATGGTCAGTTCCGGCAATGTGAGCCAGACACTTATGTGACTAAATTCTGGACCCCAGGAGGTATATTTAGTCTTTCAGACAATAATTGACTAAAAGTGCTCTTGTCATAAATCACTAGCCATTGACATTAGCAAGCATGTTTTTTTATGATTTAACTCTTTCTTAAACCCTAAGAATATTACTGATTTTTTAAAAAATAAGGCCATGGGGAAAATAGCATTTCCAGTAGCAGAAGGGAAATCAGCTAATGGAATTACCTAATGAAGGGTGTATTTCAGATAAAGAAAACTATTCAACTCTGTCACAAATATAACCTCCAAACACCAACAAAGACTACTCGAAAATAATTCAGTTGGCTTAATTATTAACTGTTTATTACCTGTGACCAAATGTGGGAACTGTTTTAGAGTTAATGAAAGCATGATTACTTATTTCAAGGGTACATATCCAGAGTCACATTGGGTACTGGAGAGCAGATGTCGTGCTATGTACAACCTCAGCCTATTACAGCGGTTACCTCCCCCCTGGATTGGGTAACCAGATGTACAAGTCATACACTTCGAGAAGCAAAACTGCTGATTGTCAGGAAGGTTTTAATTTTAAAGTACTAGTTTAGTAATTTTAAAGTAATATATTTGGGATATGTTCAAATCCTTGGTGATACTGGATATTAACAGCCACTGCAAATTCAATCAATCACAGTCTACAAACAAGTTTCTCTAGAGTTGCATTGTTGTTGTTTTTTTTCACAGAGAATTGGGAGAAAAGGAGATGAAGTTAGAGAATTTTATATGATCACTCTACCAGTTTCATTGGTAACTTCTGTGCTGGAACAATTGGGAATTTGGTCTGATTGCAATATCCAACTGTGCTGAATCTCTGAGCGATTAAGACTTGTTAATAGCGGTGAAGAGGCAAGAAGACTGCTTACAGATTTGAATGGTAACACTGAACAGTCAGAACAAAGCCAAATTGTTTTAATGGAGCAAATTTAATTCACACAGAGTGTGACAGCTGATGTCAGAAGAAAGTCTCCTGTTAACGTTTCAGATGGTTATGTTATTACTTGGGTGATTTTATAGAATCCATCATGGTTTATGCAAAATAGGACATGACAGATGTCGGGACAGAAGAAGACGCACATGTGATAGTGCTGTCTAGAGTTTTGCCCTTGAAAACTGGGGGTGGGGTGTCAGGGGAGTGACATTTCCTTCCTGATACAGGTACCAAAGCTTAGGATTCTCACTATTGGAGATGCATTTCCTCAATCAAACAGATATAAATACTGTTGATATTGTTTTGTATTATTTTACTTTAAACCACAACTGTTCCATTTTATTTCCTGGGAGAATTTTGTGTGATTTGATCAAAGTATTTAGTTACTCTGATTTGTACTAGCTATTTTCAATGATACATTAATAGATTACCATTAAGTTCAGTACTTTAGGTCAAGTGGCACAGACCATAAATAAAGCACGAACACACAAAAACCATCCTAATCATATTTTAAATATTTCATGCAATTTACATAACTTGCTTAAATAATGGATACCATGTACTGAGTGCCCATGATGTGCCTGCAATGTGCTAAACAGTCTAAATATACCAGATCATTTGGTCCTCACAACAACTCAATGAAAAGAGCATGTGTATTTCCACTGTTTTTTAGAGGAGGACACTAAGGCTCAATGAGACAGAGTACTTTGCTCAGAATCTCTCAAATAGTAAAGGTAGGCTTCAAGTCCACTTCATATAATAAAGAAATTCATGCATTTTCCATTGCGTTAAAATGGACTTCTTTCCAGTCTCTTTCTCTCTATCATAGAAAATTTCATTTTTCTTTACTGTATGATATATGCATGACTACTGAAAGTAAGATTGGAATTAACTTCTTTATGGACATTCCTTTCAGCTTCAAAAGTTTTTTAGAAATTTTTGACATGGAATTGATCAGATTTTCTCTCCTTTTTAGGCATTTTTAAACTGTGCTTTTTAGTAAAAGCCAAGTAATCGATTATGGACAAAGAAAATGAAATAATCCTTGTGGTTGATGACATTTTTAGGCCAAGCAGATTTTGAGTAGCTGGAAGAGACCACCAGAGAAGAAAGAATTCCCTTTTATTCCTGTATATTAATAGCACATATGTAGCTTTAGCAGAATCTGTAACAATAACGCTACCTCTCACTATTGCAAACAGAGCTGAAAAAATGTGGATAGGTTAAATGTTCTAAAATGTATTATAAAATTACATGTCACAGCAGCTGAAAGCCAATTTGCATTACAACATAGCTCACTGTGCAAGAGTTGAATCATCTCTATTTTGGTAACTGTTCTTTATCACTAAAGATAATTCACGCTATATTTTCATTGTTATGATGGAGGCAAGAGGATCACCCCAAAATTTTGACCTACAAATTTACACTTGAGAAAGCAGATTGAGGAAATAGTGATAGATATTCTGGTGCTTTCTTTCAGTTTATGGTTGGAGATTTCAACAGACAAGATTTAATTTAAATAGATTACCAATCAGTCTTCTTCCTGACATTATTACCTGAATATGATTTGACTTACATGTATCAGTCTCTGACTCTTCATAGACAATGATAAAATATTTACCAGGTAAAATGAATAAATGAGAAGTCTTTGCTACTTACATGGCTACACAATAATGTCACAGGGTAAATAGATATAAATAATTGTCATCAGTCATTTTATAGAGCCTTCATAAAAACATTGTATAAAATTTGGGGACAGAAAAAATGGAGCCACAGATATTTTACTGTTCTGCCCTATTATTATCACCTAATTTGTAAAATGTCAAATTAAGGTTCAAGTGATTGATTCAGATTTCAGTTTTAGTCTCTGCATCAAGAGATTAAACAGTGTTATCCATCTGAAACGACAGTGTTTATGCAGATAGTTTAGTTACCCTTCATATCTAGCAGGTGCAATTAAGTATAGCATATTGAATTCTCAAAGCAGGTATTCAGTCCCTCCTCCCAAGCTTCCTTACTTTAGCATTATATGATGCAACAAATTCAAAGGACCAACCACAGATTTAGACTCTGATGCCATATGGAACACAGGTACTCTTGAAGAGTCACAGGTGCTGCACTAAAGGGCTGATTCATTCTCTACCTTATCACTTATGCTTAGAGTTTAAGAATATTCAGCATGGTGGAGAAGAGGTAACTGCAGTTGAGGAAGCACCATCATAGACATGTAAGGAAAGCCCTTTCTTGCCTTCTGGAAGCAGGAAACATGGATAGCATTGCTTCACTGCAATCAACATTACCAGCTCTCCAATTCTCCCACTGTCCAAGACAGTATTATAAGAGAGAAAAATGTGATGGGAAAACATGCCAACACCTCTCTCCAATTTGAAAATGTACTGTAATTTCTCCCAGTTGTGCTTTTTTAAATTGACTCCTGACAATTTTACTGCATACATTTGCAAATTCTCTTTGAGTATTCTCATTTTACATCCTCCCCTCAGAATACTGCAGTTTGCAAACCTCTAATTGTTCCTCTCTCCTAAACACTGCCCACCGGTGTTCTTGTGAAATTAACTTGGTTGTGAAGTACTGGTGTTTGGTTAGATGTTCCACCTAATAATTTTAGAAAACCTTAAGTTTTATGTGAATCAAAGAGAGAAAGATTGAAAAAAAAAGACAAGAAACACCCCTTATAAACCAAGATGTATAGAAAGAAAATGGAGGGAGATATAGAAAATATAAATTGGGTACACACAAGCTGATATCTGAAGCCAGATTTCTGGTTTGCTCTGACTATGATGCCCCCAAGTGCTTCCATTCCCCCCAAGTCATAACATCATAAAATAGCAAAAAAATAAAAATAAAAATAAAAACTAGAAAACATTATTACTTTATTCTAACAATTCACAATAGCCATTTTGATACTTCTGAAATTCTGCTGCATATTGTAATCAATGGCATCTTAAAATTAATTGATAATATATTTAATGGCACATGAAATCATAATACACTGTACAATTGATGGCATCACAGAATCAATGAAATGCGTTATTATTAACAATGATAATTAATAGTAATCTTCCCTACCCAGGAATGATTTTCTTTTCTTTTTTTTTTCTTTAAATTAATTAATTAATCCAAAAAAATTTACATCTTTATTGGAGTATATTGCTTTACAATGGTGTGTTAGTTTCTGCTTTATAACAAAGTGAATCAGTTATACATATACATATGTTCCCATATCTCTTCCCTCTTGCATCTCCCTCCCTCCCACCCCCCCATCCCACCCCTGTAGGTGGTCACAAAGCACCGGGTTGATCTCCCTGTGCTATGCGGCTGCTTCCCACTAGCTATCTATTTTACGTTTGGTAGTGTATATATGTCCATGCCACTCTCTCACTTTGTCACAGCTTACCCTTCCCCCTCCCCATTTCCTCAAGTCCCTTCTCTAGTAGGTCTGTGTCTTTATTCCTGTCTTACCCCTAGGCTCTTCATGACATTTTTTTTTCTTAGATTCCATATATATGTGTTAGCATACGGTATTTGTTTTTCTCTTTCTGACTTACTTCACTCTGTATGACAGACTCTAGGTCCATCCACCTCACTACAAATAACTCAATTTCATTTCTTTTAATGCCTGAGTAATATTCCATTTTATATGTGCCACATCTTCTTTATCCATTCATCTGATGATGGAGAGGTTGTTTCCATCTCCTGGCTATTGTAAATAGAGATGCAATGAACATTTTGGCACATGACTCTTTGAATTATGGTTTTCTCAGGGTGTATGCCCAGTAGTGGGATTGCTGGGTCAAATGGTAGTTCTATTTGTAGTTTTTTAAGGAACCTCCATACTGTTCTCCATAATGGCTGTACCAATTCACATTCCTACCAGCAGTGCAAGAGTGTTCCCTTTTCTCCACACCCTCTCCAGCATTTATTGTTTCTAGATTTTTTGATGATGGCCATTCTGACTGGTATGAGATGCTATCTCATTGTAGTTTTGATTTGCATTTCTCTAATGATTAATGATGTTGAGCATCCTTTCATGTGTTTGTTGGCACTCTGTATATCTTCTTTGGAGAAATGTCTATTTAGGTCTTCTGCCCATTTTTGGATTGGGTTGTTTGTTTTTCTGTTACTGAGCTGCATGAGCTGCTTGTAAATTTTGGAGATTAATCCTTTGTCAGTTGCTTCATTTGCAAATATTTTCTCCCACACTGAGGGCTGTCTTTGGTCTTGTTTATGGTTTCCTTTGCTGTGCAAAAGCTTTGAAGTTTCACTAGGTCCCATTTGTTTATTTTTGTTTTTATTTCCATTTCTCTAGGAGGTGGGTCAAAAAGGATCTTGCTGTGATTTATGTCATAGAGTGTTCTGCCTATGTTTTTCTCTAAGAGTTTGATAGTTTCTGGCCTTATATTTAGGTCTTTAATCCATTTTGAGCTTATTCTTGTGCATAGTGTTAGGGAGTGTTCTAATCTCATACTTTTATGTGTACCTGTCCAGTTTTTCCAGCACCACTTATTGAAGAGGCTGTCCTTTTTCCACTGTACATTCCTGCCTCCTTTATCAAAGATAAGGTGACAATATGTGTGTGGGTTTATCTCTGGGCTTTCTATCCTGTTCCATTGATCTATATTTCTGTTTTTGTGCCAGTACTATACTGTCTTGATTACTGTAGCTTTGTAGTATAGTCTGAACTCAGGGAGCCTGATTCCTTCAGCTCCGGTTTTCGCTCTCAAGATTGCTTTGGCTATTCAGTGTCTTTGTGTTTCCATATAAATTGTGAAACTTTTTGTTCTACTTCTGTGAAAAATGCCAGTGATAGTTTGATAGGGATTGCATTGAATCTGTAGATTGCTTTGGGTAGTGGAGTCATTTTCATAATGTTGATTCTTCCAATCCAAGAACATGGTATATCTCTCCATCCATTTGTATCCTCTTTAATTTCTTTCATCAGTGTCTTATAATTTTCTGCATACAGGTCTTTTGTCTCCTTAGGTAGGTTTATTCCTAGATATTTTATTCTTTTTGTTGCAATGGTAAATGGGAGTGTTTTCTTGATTTCACTTTCAGATTTTTCACCATTAGTGTATATGAATGCCAGAGATTTCTGTGCATTAATTTTGTATCCTGCTACTTTACCAGATTCATTGATTAGTTCTAGTAGTTTTTTGGTAGCATCTTTAGGATTCTCTATGTATAGTATCATGTCATCTGCAAATAGTGACAGCTTTACTTCTTCTTTTCTGATTTGGATTCCTTTTATTTCCTTTTCTTCTCTGATTGTTGTGGCTAAAACTTCCAAAACTATGTTAAATGAGTGGTGAGAGTGGGCAACCTTGTCTTGTTTCTGATCTTATTGGAAATGCTTTCAGTTTTTCACCATTGAGGACAATGTTGGCTGTGGGTTTGTCATATATGGCCTTTATTATGTTGAGGAAAGTTCCCTCTATACCTACTTTCTGTAGGGTTTTTATCATAAAGGGTGTTGAATTTTGTCGAAAGCTTTCTCTGCATCTATTGAGACACCCATATGGTTTTTCTCCTTCAATTTGTTAATATGGGGTATCACATTGATTGATTTGCATATATTGAAAAATCCTTGCATTCCTGGAATAAACCCCACTTGCTCATGGTGTATGATCCTCTTAATGTGCTGTTGGATTCTGTTTGCTAGTATTTTGTTGAGGATTTTTGCATCTATGTTCATCGGTGATATTGCCCTGTAGTTTTCTTTCTTTGTGACATCCTTGTCTGGTTTTGGTATCAGGGCGATGGTGGCCTTGTAGAATGAGTTTGGGAATTTTCCTCTCTCTGCTATATTTTGGAAGAGTTTGAGAAGGAAAGGTGTTAGCTCTTCTCTAAATGTTTGATAGAATTCGCCTGTGAAGCCATCTGGTCCTGGGCTTTTGTTCGTTGGAAGATTTTTAATCACAGTTGCAATTTCAGTGCTTGTGATTGGTCTATTCATATTTTCTATTTCTTCCTGGTTCAGTCTCAGCAGGTTCTGCATTTCTAAGAATTTGTCCATTTCTTCCAGGTTGTCCATTTTATTGGCATAGAGTTGCTTGTAGTAATCTCTCATGTTCTTTTGTATTTCTGCAGTGTCAGTTGTTACTTCTCCTTTTTCATTTCTAATTCTATTGATTTGAGTCTTCTCTCTTTTTTTCTTGATGAGTCTGTCTAATGGTTTATCAATTTTGTTTATCTTCTCAAAGAACCAGCTTGTAGTTTTATTGATCTTTGCTATCATTCCTTCATTTCGTTCCATTTATTTCTGATCTGATATTTATGATTTCTTTCCTTCTGCTAACTTTGTTTTTTTTGTTGTTGTTGTTATACTTTCTCTAATTGCTTTAGGTGCAAGGTTAGGTTGTTGATTCGAGATGTTTCCTGTTTCTTATGGTAGGATTGTATTGCTATAAACTTCCCTCTTAGAACTGCTTTTGCTGCATCCCATAGGTTTTGGGTCATCATTGTCTCCATTGTCATTTGTTTCTAGGTATTTTTTGATTTCCTCTTTGATTTCTTCAGTGATCACTTCGTTATTAAGTAGTGTATTGTTTAGCCTCCATGTGTTTGTAATTTTTACAGATCTTTTCCTGTAATTGATATCTAGTCTCATAGTGTTGTGGTCAGAAAAGATACCTGATACAATTTCAATTTTCTTAAATTTACCGAGGCTTGATTTGTGACCCAAGATATGATATATCCTGGAGAATGTTCCATGAGCACTTGAAAAAAATGTGTATTCTTTTCTCAAGTGCTCATGTTTTTGGATGTAACGTCCTATAAATATCAATTTTTGGATGGAATGTCCTATAAATATCAATTAAGTCCATCTTGTTTAATGTATCTTTTAAAGCTTGTGTTTATTTTTTTATTTTCATTCTGGATGAACTGTCCATTGGTGAAAGTGGGATGTTAAAGTCCCCTAGTATGAATGTGTTACTGTCAATTTCTCCTTTTATGGCTGTTAGTATTTGTCTTGTGTATTGAGGTGCTCCTATGTTGGGTGCATAAATATTTACAATTGTTATATCTTCTTCTTGGATCGATCCCTTGATCATTATGTAGTGTCCTTCTTTTTCTCTTCTAATAGTCTTTATTTTAAAGTCTATTTTGTCTGATATGAGAATTGCTATTCCAGCTTTCTTTTGGTTTCCATTTGCATGGAATATCTTTTTCCATCCCCTCACTTTCAGTCTGTATGTGTCTCTAGGTCTGAAGTGGGTCTCTTGTAGACAGCATATATATATAGGTCTTGTTTTTGTATCAATTCAGCCAGTATGTGTCTTTTGGTGGGAGCATTTATTCCATTTACATTTAAGGTAACTATCGATATGTATGCTCCTATTCCCATTTTCTCAATTGTTTTGGGTTTGCTATTATTGGTCTTTTCCTTCTCTTGTTTTTCTTGCCTAGAGAAGATCCTTTAGCATTTGTTGTAAAGCTGGTTTGGTGGTGCTGAACTATCTCAGCTTTTGCTTATCTGTAAAGGTTTTAATTTCTCCATCAAATCTGAATGAGATCCTTGCTGGGTAGAGTAATCTTGGTTGTAGGTTTTTCTCCTTCATCACTTTAAATATGTCCTTCCAGTCCCTTCTGGCTTGCAGAGTTTCTGCTGAAAGATCAGCTGTTAACCTTATGGGGATTCCCTTGTGTGTTATTTGTTGTTTTTCCCTTGCTGCTTTTAATAAGTTTTCTTTGTATTTAATTTTTGACAGTTTGATTAATGTGTTTTGGCATGTTTTTCCTTGGATTTATCCTCTATGGGACTCTCTATGCTTCCTGGACTTGATTAACTATTTCCTTTCCCATATTAGGGAAGTTTTCAACTATAATCTCTTCAAATATTTTCTCAGTCCCTTTCTTTTTCTCTTCTTCTTCTGGAACCCCTATAATTCGAATGTTGGTGCATTTAATGTTGTCCCAGAGGTCTCTGAGACTGTCCTCAGTTTTTTTCATTCTTTTTTCTTTATTCTGCTCTGTGGTAGTTATTTCCACTATTTTATCTTCCAGGTCACTTATCCATTCTTCTGCCTCAGTTATTCTGCTATTGATCCCTTCTAGAGTATTTTTAATTTCATTTATTTTGTTGTTCATTGTTGCTTGTTTCCTCTTTAGTTCTTCTATGTCCTTGTTATATGTTTCTTGCATTTTCTCTATTCTGTTTCCAAGATTTTGTATCATCTTTACTATCATTATTCTGAATTCTTTTTCAGGTAGACTGCCTATTTCCTCTTCATTTGTTAGGTCTGGTGGGTTTTTATCTTGCTCCTTCATCTGCTGTGTGCTTTTCTGTCTTCTAATTTTGCTTATCTTACT
Organism: Orcinus orca; assembly: GCF_937001465.1. Taxonomy (NCBI): domain Eukaryota; kingdom Metazoa; phylum Chordata; class Mammalia; order Artiodactyla; family Delphinidae; genus Orcinus; species Orcinus orca. The sequence goes on along the minus strand of NC_064576.1, from coordinate 40,540,209 downwards.
GAGTTTGGGGTCTCCTTTTTGCAGGCTGCAGGTTTGTATTTCCCATTTTTTTTTGTTGTTTGTCCCCAGTGGCTAATGTTGTTTCAGTGGGTTGTGTAGGCTTCCTGGTGGAGGGGACTAGTGCCTGTGTTCTGATGGATGAGGCTGGATCTTGTCTTTCTGGTGGGCACGTCTGGTGGTGATTTTTGGGTTGTCTGTGGACTTATTATGATTTTACACAGCCTCTCTGCTATTGGGTCGGGTTGTGTTCTTGCCTTGCTATTTGTTTGGCATAGGGTGTCCAGCACTTTAGCTTGCTGGTCGTTGAGTGAAGCTGGGTGTTGGTGTTGAGATGGAGATCTCTGGGAGATTTTCACCATTTGATGTTACATGGAGCTGGGAGGTCTCTTGTGGACCAGTGTCCTGAAGTTGGCTCTCCCACCTCAGAGGCACAGCGCTGACTCCTGGCTGTAGCACCAAGAGCCTTTCATCCACATGGCTCAGAATAAAATGGAGAAAAAGTAGAAAGAAAGAAAGAAAGAAAGAAAGAAAGAAAGGGGATAAAATAAAATAAAGTAAGGTAAAATAAAATGAAATTATTAAAATAAGAAATAATTATTAAGAAAAAAAAATTTTAAGTAAAAAAAAAAAGAAAAAAAAACGGACAGAGAGAATTCTGGGACAAATGGTGAAAGCAAACTATACAGACAAAATATCACACAGAAGCATACACATACACACTCACAAAAAGAGGAAAAGGGGAAACAATCATAAATCTTGCTCTCAAAGTCCACCTCCTCAATTTGGGATGATTCGTTGTCTATTCAGGTATTTCACAGATGCAGCGCACATCAAGTTGATTGTGGAGATTTAATCCACTGCTTCTGAGGCTGCTGGGAGGGATTTCCCTTTCTCTGTTCGCACAGCTCCCGCGGCTCAGCTTTGGATTTGAACCCACCTCTGTGTGTAGGTCGCTGGAGGGCATCTGTTCTCTCAGACAGGACGGGGTTAAAGGAGCCGCTGATTCGGGGGCTCTGGCTCACTCAGGCCGGGGGGGAAGGAGGGGCACGATGCTGGGCGAGCCTGCGGCGGCAGAGGCCGTCCGGACGTTGCACCAGCCTGAGGCGCGCCGTGCGTTCTCCCCGGGGAATTGTCCCTGGATCCCGGGACTGTGGCAGTGGCGGCTTGCATAGGCTCCCCGGAACGGAGGTGTGGATAGTGACCTGTGCTCGCACACAGGCTTCTTGGTGGCAGCAGCAGCAGCCTTAGCGTCTCATGCCCGTCTCTGGGGTCCACGCTGTTAGCCACGGCTCGCGCCCGTCTCTGGAGCTCCTTTAAGCAGCGCTCTTAATCCCCTCTCCTAGTGCACCAGGAAACAAAGAGGGAAGAAAAAGTCTCTTGCCTCTTCGGCAGGTCCAGACATTTTCCCAGACTCCCTTCCGGTTAGCCATGGTGCACTAACCCCTTCAGGCTGTGTTCCCGCCGCCCGGCTTCTCCCTGCGCTCGGACCAAAGCCCAAGCCTCAGCTCCCAGCCCCGCCCACCCGGCGGGTGAGCAGACAAGCCTCTCGGGCTGGTGAGTGCCGGTCTGCACCGATCCTCTGTGCGGGAATCTCTCTGCTTTGCCCCCCCGCCCCGCACCCCTGTTGCTGTGCTCTCCTCCGCGGCTCCCCCCGGAATGATTTTCATAAACCAGTCCATATTATACAGGGGACTGGATATTACTTATTCCTCACATATCGTTGCTACTTCATAGCTACAGTTTCTCTCTAGTTTCGATGGCAGAAAAATCAACCAACACAACATGATTTCTTTTTCTCTTTAATCAGTTATTTGAAAGAGTTTTAAACATCAATTTGAATGAAGACTTGAAGAGTTTAAATTGCCATCTCACCCATGCCAGATGTCACTTCTGCATTGTTTTAGAAGCTCCTGGAGTGTATTTATAGATGCCTTGTTTGCTCTCAAGCGAGTTGCTAAGTTTCTATATGCCGCTGTTTGGGAGTATTTTCAGATGTACTATAGCAGCAAGCCACCCTGCAATTCAGCCTTATATTCCTTAAGAATGTGCTTTTGAATTAAAACAAAAAAGAATAATAATAATTAAAAAAAAAAACCTTTAAATGAAGAAGCATGCATATGTTGTTAGAGCAAAACGCAGCAAGAGAGAATTGTCTGTGGCACCACAATCTCAGTGGTTCTGATTCTCCAGGGTCATCTTAATGCTGTGTGAGCAGTAGGGCTAGTGATTCCAGGTCCCTTTGGGGTGGCCATTTATATGAGCTGTGGTGAATTAGTGTGCCAAAAAGAAGGGCTTATTCTGTATTATTAAACCAGCTAATTCTGTGATAAAGGGTGATTTATATCATTTATTACAAGTTAGTGTTTTTATCTAAATGAAATGACCTATATCTAGGAACCTCAGGGAGTGTTCTGAATTTTAAATTCTCCTGAATCCTGATGTTTGCTATATTGAAAATGGGAAAAGAAGAGGGTACCACCATTAGAGCTTTTGATTTTTAAATTGCATGTTTTTGTCAACATTGGCTTTCATAGTTATTTTGAAAACACTTGGAGGCTGTCTTAGAAGATTTTATTAAAAATAGTCACTTTTATAGAAGTTCAATTGCTCAACATGAAAATATAATTATAGGATATAAATATTTTAAAATCATCAGAGTGCTATTGATGCAAATTTTCAACAGGACAAATTTTCAGGAGCAGAAGTTTCCCTCTCTTGCCTTAATAAATTTCCATTTCTATACATCTTTCGAGAGACCTGACTATGAACATTCACAGGTGTCTTTAGATAGAAATTTTTTCCATACTACCCTCACTGTGGACCTTTTAAAGGAACACATGAGACTTCCATGTATTCCTAAACTAAATTAGTCCCTGAAACAGCCACTCTTTCTAGCTTTTGATTAATTTATTGCATGAGTAGTCTAAACTTCACTATTAAGATATTTTCTTAGCAATGTCTTTTTATAACCTTTCATTTCTAGATGAGCAACACAAGAAGAGATGATGCAGTCATTTAAATAAAACACAAACTGCCTGCCAGGGAACCTGGGTTTGTTCCAATTCTCCTCTTAGGCAAATCTTTTATCTCCCTTTGATATAGACCAGTGTTCTATAGAGCATTAAACTAATGAAAAGACGTTGTCTTTTTCTGTAACATTATGACATAGAATTTAAATTTGAAATTATAGAGTTGTGGAGCTGAAAGAAATCTTTCAGTCATGTAATCCAACTTTCCAAGCAATGTAAGAATTGTGATTCAAAATTCCTTGCAGTTTCATTCAGCCAATTTGCAAATGTATCCAGATATATGAAACTCATCCTAAGGGTGGCCTATTTCATGATGGGGCTTTAGTTGTAAGTCAAGCTAAAAATCTACTTCTCTGTTATTTTTATCTGTTACTCCTCTCTATATGCTCTGAAATAAAAATAAATAGATTAACTTTTCTCCATCTTAAGACCCACCAAAATTTTGAAGCAACTTATTGTGCCCCTCTTTTACTGTAGATAGAACCAAATGTTATATATCCTAAATTTATTTTATTTTTTAGTTTTTGAGATCTTGCATTTCTTGTTCAAAAATCTGATATACAGATTTTATATGGGCACAGTATTGCCTATATTGGTCTGACAGTGGCAGAAAACTTTTGAGGTCTTGTTTCTCATGATACAGGTACCCAGTCTATGAATTTAACTTCTGAGGAGCATCACTGAAATATCTTACAAGAAAATACCATCTTAAACTCTGGTACATAAATTCTGGTACATAAAATAAATATTTCAGGGATCCAGAAAACATGTGAAGTAGCTATAATAGATATCTTGATGTATTTGGATCTGAGCTGGTCCCTAAGGAACGCATAGATTTTAACTAGAAGGAAAGATCAAGAGTAATGTTTTCTTTCTCTCTGACACATCACCTTGTGTTGAATATCTGGACTTTATTGACCTCATAATACATTAAGGACCTCAATCTTTTTGATATATAGTTTGTCAACCATATTTGTAGTCCTATATTTAAAGTCACCCATTTTTTTAATTCTATGTTCTATACTTGGCATAAATTATTATTAACTTCTCTGTTGTTGATTTTGACCCACTTTTACAGACTGTTAAATTATTTTGAATTTCTGCTTTTATCTTTTATTGTTGCTATGAACTATGTATAATAATGCCTTCTATTTGACACACAGGGCTCTTATATCTCAATTTGAATTGACTAAGACACAGTGAAAATGGAAGGTCTTTGAACTAAGCTTTCATTTTGCATAGATACAAGAGAGTAAACTCAACTGTGAACCTCTAAGATATTTCTAGCTGGAGAAATCAGGAAAAACTTCTTGAAAGGCATAAGCTTTTGGGCTTCCCTGGTGGCGCAGTGGTTGAGAGTCTGCCTGCCGATGCAGGGGACACGGGTTCGTGCCCCGGTCTGGGAAGATCCCACATGCCGTGGAGCGGCTGGGCCCGTGAGCCATGGCCGCTGAGCCTGCGCGTCCAGAGCACAGGCTCCGCAACGGGAGAGGCCACAACAGTGAGAGGCCCGCGTACAGCAAAAAAAAAAAAAAAATGGTATAAGCTTTAAATTGTAGATTAGAAAATGGGAAGATGAATGAAGAGTATATTTCAAGTAATCCAGATATATTCCTGGAGGTGGGAAGGTACTAGGTAACGTGGTTAAATGGGAACTTTGGTTGCTACTAGGGAAGAAATAAAAATTGAAGGTGAAGTAATAGCCATTCTTTCCTTGTTTCGCCTGATCAGAAAATCAACTTTAATTTTCTAACTCTGATTCCTTACGCTTTCATACAGCTTACCAATTAGAATTTGTCATATATATAGGTACAAAAAGCAATTTGATAGATAATTAAACTGAACTAGACGCTTGTGTTTGTAGTCCCTGTGAAAAGAGAGCATCTCTTCCTTAGAATGGCAGAAGTTCCAGGTATGAAGTTGGTGTGGGCACACAGACTCAGATGTGCAGATAGACGGGTGGGCAGGGGTTGTGTTTTTGTTGAAAGGTGGTCTCCTGTAATTAAATCAAGAGCAGGGATATGCAGGCCGTTACACGCCTACTGTAACTGAAATCATGTGTTTACCATATCCATAATCTCTCTCTGAGGCACTTGTCCAAGCAACACATTGTACAACATACTGATCTGTAGCTGAAGATGATCCTTGAGGTAGAACTGAAAGATGTGTGAAAATAAGATAAAGATGTGTACATAGTTTCTTTGGAATTTATTTACTTCCCCACCTTTTTCTCAACTTCCTCTAATTTTTCTGCTAAATTCCCCATAATTGTTATTAATGCTTTCTAATAGCAATAGTGACAAAAATCATGAGTGAAAAAAATCGCTGAGATTTTATGCATGTAATATTTCTATCCTAGTTTAAACTTAGAGGCAACAAATTATAGGGTTAACAATCAAGATGTCAACAAGTTCAGAATTACACACAAAAATTTTAGAATAATTTGCCAGGTTAATCAGACATATTAATCCTTTAAGTTTAGGAACAATGTTTGTAATGTGTGGCTTCTTTTCCGTTCAAATCAATTATGTTTTCCAGGAGCAATATCCCAGACATAGTGGGGTAAAGAATCTCTGATGATCAGTGGAGATGAATTGATTTCACATCCATCTCCAAAGAGGTGGGACTCCTGTGATACAGACCCTTCCTTGACCCTTTTTACAATCCTTCCTTTGTGATAAATAATACATTGGAGACCAAAGGTTCAAATGATAGCTGAAAATGTAGGTCAAAATTTCATATTTAATTGCAAAATACATCATCTGGCCTAAACTATAAGTAACACAACTAGGCACCAATTTGAATTAAACATTTAAATATCCGATCTGTCTTTTCGTTGTTCTCAATTGTTATTTCTGTGTTTTAATCTTGGCAGCATTTTATTATTTTAAATTAATACCTTACTTCAGTTTTCTCACTAGAAAAAGCATCATAAAATATGAAAACTATTGTAATATCCTGTAAGCAATGTACCATTTTGGAGTATTAGATCTATGCATTTTAGATAATTCATACATGAAAAAAAGCTGAAGAATTACTTCATTTACTACATCTAGAATTAAGGATTTATATTATATATGATAGTCATCTTATAGTTTTGCATTTTTTTGTTTTGGTTTTAAACATGTATTCATCTTTGACATTTTTTGTTTCTAGTAGCAAGATGGTATCATCTTGCTACTAGAGACTACACTGAAGTAATCCTTTCCTGCAGAGCTAAGGAACTACATCTACCTCCTGTTTCTTTCTTTGTGTGTGCAGAAAGTGAAAATGCTCATTCATAATAAGAAAATGTAAGTCTGGTAGGCACCAAGGTTTTAATATTTAATTTTCTACATTATAAAGCAGACTCTTCTCTGCCTTCCCATAAATGCAGAAATGGATAAGATTAATTAAACATTAAACCATTATTCTTCATAAAAGAAAAGTCCTTTGCTAGTCATGTTTGATATATTTTCTTTCTAAGGTGATCTTTCCCAAGTCTAACTCTCATCCCTTTTTAATATTTTTAAAATTATTAATAACAAAGCATGCAGTCATTTTATTGTCATTTTTCTCTTTTTTTCCCTTGTATTATTGTGACAGACTTTAATATGAATTGTGGATTGATTCCAGAATACATAATTTATTTGATATTATCAAACCTAGGACTTATTTTATAGTGTTATTTTGTAGAATTGTCTGGCAGGATAGAAAAACAAATTTCTTTTCCAGATCTTTTAGCTCTAAGGAATGTATATATAGTCTATATATATATATATATATATATTCTCTATAGAATAGAGAATATGTAGCTATAGAGAAAGATAGATAGATAGATAGATTCTAGGGAAGAGCAGATGTTTGACTTAGCAGCCAATCTTATAGAAGTTTGTGACTATACTATTTTAACTAGTGACTCATTCCTAATAGATTCACAAAGTAGAAAACAAAAACAAAAACAAGATATATTGGACCAAAACGAAGAGTTGAAATAAGGCCAGAATACTGGATTGAAACATACACACACACACTTTTCATGCATACAATTTCTATCATGCATTTTTACCTTCTAACATGTATAAATATAACTCATAATTGCTTGCACTTTTTCAATATGAGCATAATTACCATGAACATAATTATAGCATTTGCCAGATTCTGTTCATCTCAGAGAAATTTGTCTTTTCTTTCTCCCCTTCTTCTGTTAGGCATGGTTATTAGCTATCTTTACTGTCAGATGACGATGATATACCTTCTGTATTTTACAATGATATTAAAGAGAACTCATGCAAACATTCAGAATAAATTATAAATATAACAGAACTGCTGATAACTATTATTCATGGTTATGTTACAGTTGTTCTCAGAAGGTTGACTTCTGCCCTCAGGAGGCATTGAGTAGAGAAAGGAAAACAAAAAACAAAAAACCAGTAGCCAAGTGGTTAGCACTAGGCAGTAGAATATGTCTCCCATTAAGAAGAGACAAAATGATTTGATAGACCAAGATCAAACATTTCTACCATCCCCTTCCTGAGTCTTTCTGAGAGTAGGCAGGGCTCCAGTAAGTCGTCTAACTCATGTACTAGTGAAAAAATTCTAACAGGACTGTCAATTAGCTGCTCCATCCTCCTCTCCTAGGAGGTACCCCGTATTGGAACATAATTGTGTAAGCGCAAGATCTCCTTGGGAAACTCAAGCAAAGGAAAGAGATGTAACACCAGTGTTACTCCACAGAAGCCACACTAACACTTCCTGCTTTTTAAAGGTAACCAAAGTAAAAGTTTACAACCAATAATACAAACTGGGGGTTGAATGCTAGAGGGAGAAAGTAGAAAGGTGGTAATAAAGTCACTTGGTGATATGAATTAAATAAAATAAATAACTCAATCTAGGGAATACTTTTGTGGTACGCAACTGCCATAACTTTGATTAACCCCACTGTGTTTCAGCACCAGGTCATGCAAGCCTTTTGACACCGTTTCTTTGAGATGTCAGTCACATTTCAATAACTTTTCAGCATGGGCTTGTAAATCCTGTCTCTTCATTGACTTTGAATGAGGCAGGTTGCTTATGAATGCAGCTTGAAGTATCACTCCAGGATACTTGCATTGTGTTATCTTTGACTGGCATGTCTGGGGGTTGTGGAAAAATTCCATCACATCCAGATATGCTCTTTAAACACTGAACATCTTTACACAAGTGTTTTCTCCAGGAGAATCTGCTCAGACCCTTATGATGATAATCTGTTAGTTATTGCAGTGTTGCCTCTCACGACAGGTGCGGTAGTATATCCTAAAGGGATAAGTTCATGGGACTTGGGAACTCAGATTGTGTTTGCAATTCTGATCCCACAAGCCTTTGGGGCTACAATTTAACTAATGTATCACATTAACTTCCATACACAGAGCCTATCTAACAACCTAATTACTTTGATAAGACTACCTGTGTAATATCCTCCTACTTAGCAAAAAAAAAAGTGGTACTAAAAAGATCCCAAAGCATCATCTACTTCATCTGGAAAAAAAATAATAAAAACATTCCCTTCATTAACAAAATGCCAGACATATAAACAGCTGATTTGCAAATAATCCTTATGGACAAAGTGCTCCTGTCTGCAGTACTGACTCTCTTGCAATAGATGACATGAGCTGCTGGTATTCACACTAGTGAGATTAGAAAAACTATGTTTTGATATGTTATATATCCATATATACAATAAACACAAAAAAACTTTGAAATGTATAGGGGAGCTGACTGCAGATGTAGCTAGAGTAAAGACATGTTCAAAATGCCCTTCCCCACAGCATAAGCCTTTGTTCTGCTGTAGTGCAGAGAGGATGCACGCATGCATGCATGCACACATGCGTGCACACACACACACACACACACACACACACAGAGGCACCCTGCAGTGTATGAGGATATCAGGGAAAGAGTTAGTTACTACCAAAGTCCCCCAAACTCTCATTATTCCACAGAGAAGGATGTCTAGGCTGGACATATCTAGACCAGTCACAACAGGGAAGATGCTCCATGAGGAGGTTGCCCACCCCAACAATGTTTTACTTGTTAGACACCAAGGGGCAGAAACATCTAGAAGACTATGTACATCTAGAATTTCCTGTCAACAAGGTGGCCTTAGAGGATGAAGACTTCAGGGAACTCCACATCAGCCTGTTCTTCCATTGAGGTCTATTGAGCCACGTTCTTATGAAACTACCCAAAGCACTGAGAAAACCTGTCTCCAGGGCCATCTGGATTTGGCTCTCCTCATTTAGAGACCAAATTCAATTAATTTACTACTAATCTGGGCAAGGAATATCTTTTTATAATACAAATTTCTCTGGGTCTATCATGGGACAACTGTCATTTATATATTATTATTCATTTAAATTCCATGCTCCCCACCTAACACATAACAAAGATCAATTTACTTAAGGAAATTTAAATCTTGATATTATGGGCTAAAACAGTTTGAGGACACTAGGGATATTTGGGAAATACCAAGTCAAACTTCAGCTATTTTAAACTTTTGCCTGAGTCAGCCCTATTCCTCCTTAGAAAAGGGAAGAAACGTGTCTGTGTTCTTTGCCTTACTCGCCTCCCTGCTGCCAGGATGCAGGAATATTAATGCATTAATTAATAATTACTTAGTTAATAATGGATTAGACAGGCCTTTGTAACTATCTTTGGCATCTAACCACCACTTACACTATTGTTTCCATATTTGAACAACTGATCTACAAATTAAACCTTTAAAAAAAACAATGCATTTATAAATATCTCGGCTACACTGATCTAGTGCATGCTTATGTAGAAGAGGTAAAATTTCACTGTATTTAAGAGTATATTAGAGTTCACTAGAGAACAATGTTATTGGTTGATTAAAATAGTTAAATGAAAAGTGAAATAGCTTCACTATGATAATTAACTTAATATACGGTAGTGGCTAAAAGCCCAGGCTCTGAAACAAGATACTCAAATTTGAATCCTGATCACTATTTACTAAATATTGACATGTCTAAGTTTTTAAAAACTCTTTGAACCTCAGTTTTCTCATTTGGAAAATGGAGATATTAATAGACCATTAGGAATATTAAATGAGCTAGTACAAATAACACACTTAAAAGAATAACCAGTACATGACAGGCACTTAAAAAATGTTAGCTATATTTCGTATTAAATATTGGTGGAAATTTTGTAGATTATTTTGAAGAATTTTAATCACAAAGTAAATATGTACTAATATATTTATAATATTAAGTTAACAATTTATTGAAACTGTATATTTAATTTAAAAAGTTAGGCTGAGTGGGGGACTTTCAAGATGGCAGAGGAATAAGACATGGAGATCACCTTGCTCCCCACAGATACATCAAAAATACATCTACATGTGAAACAACTCCTACAGAACACCTACTGAACACTGGCAGAAGACCTCAGACTTCCCAAAAGGCAAGAAAATCCCCACGTACCTGGGAAGGGCAAAAAAAAGAAGAAAAAAACAGAGACAAAAGAATAGGGACAGGACCTGTACCTCTAGGAGGGAACTGTGAAAGAGGAAAAGTTTCCACATACTAGGAAGCCCCTTCACTGGCAGAGACAGGGAGGTAGGCCAGGGGGGAAGCTTCGGAGCCATGGAGGAGAGTACAACAACAGGGGTGCAGAGGGCAAAGCAGAGAGATTCCCACACAGAGGATTGGTGCTGACCAGCACTCACCAGCCTTAGAGGCTTGTCTGCTCACCCACTGGGTTGGGAGGGGCCTGGGAGTTGAGGCTCGGGCCTAGGAGGTTAAGTCCCAGGGAGATGACTGGGGTTGGCTGCGTGAACACAGCCTGAAGGGGGCTAACGTTCCACAGCTAGCCAGGAGGGAGTCTGGGAAAAACTCTGGACCTTCCTAAGAGACAAGAGACCATTCTTTCAGGGTGCCTGAGGAGAGGGGATTCCTTCCCCGTCTGCCCACAGAAGGCAGAGCACTGCCTAAACAAGCTCCAGAGAGAGGTATGAGCCACGGCTGTCAGCTCAGACACCACAGACTGTCATGAAACTCTAATGCTGCTGCTGCGCTCACCAAGAATCCTGTGTTCAAGGACAGGTCACTATCCACACCCACCCCGGGAGACTGTGCAGCCCACCACTGCCAGTGTTCCATGATCCAGGGACAACTCCGGAAGAGCACAGGGTGTGTCTCAGGCTGTTGCAATGTCACGCCGGCCTCTACCACCACAGGCTCACTCTGAACTTCAATTATAACTACCGTACCCCTCCTGCCCCCAGCTGAGTGAGCCAGATCCCCCTAATCAGCTGCTGCTTTAACCCCATCCTGTCTGGGTGAGAACAGAGGTCGGAGGACAACCTACACGCAGAGGTGGGGCCAAAACCAAAGCTGAACCCTGGGAGCTGTGAGAAGAAAGAAGAGAAAGGGAAATCTCTCCCAGCAGCCTCAGGAGCAGCAGATTAAATCCCCACAATCAATGTGATGTACCTTGCATCTGTGGAATACCTGAATAGACAAGGAATCATCCCAAAATTGAAGAGGTGGACTTTGCGAGCAACAGTAGACTTGGGGCTTGCTGTCTGCGAGTGACTTGCTTCTGATTTTTATGTTTATCTTAGTGTAGTTTTTAGAACTTGTTATCATTGGTGGATTTGTTTACTGGTTTTGTTGCTCTCTTCTTTTTTTATTATTATTACTTTTTAAATTTTTTATATTAATAACTTAAAAAAATTTTTATGTTAAAAATTTTTTTAAAAATTTATTATTATTTTTTCTTTCTTTTTTTCATCCCTTTTCTTTGGAGCTGTGTGGCTGACAGGGTCTTGGTGCTCTGGCCTGCTGTCAGGCCTGAGCCTCTGAGGTGGGAGAGTCAAGTTCAGGACATTGGACCACGAGAGACCTCCTGGCCCCACATAGGGCCAATAGCAGTTGGGTTTAGCTCTCCCAGAAATCTCCGTCTCAACACTAAGACCCAGCTCCACCCAACGGCCAGCAAGCTCCAGTGCTGGACACCACATGCCAAACAACTAGCAAGACAGGAACACAACCCCACCCATTAACAGAGAGGCTGCCTAAAATCATACTAAGTTCCCAGACACTCCAAAACACACCACCAGAAAGACAAGATCCAGCCCCACTCACTAGGACACAGGCACCGGTCCTCTCCACCAAAAGCTTACACAAGCCATTGAACCAAACTTACCCACTGGGGCAGACACCAAAAACAACAACTACAACCCTGCACCCTGTGAAAAGGAGACCCCAAACACAGGAAGTTAAACAAAATGAGAAGACAGAGAAATATGCAACAGATGAAGGAGCAAGGTAAAAACCCACCAGACCAAACAAATGAAGAGGAAATATGCAGTCTACCTGAAAAAGAATTCAGAGTAATGATAATAAACATGATCCAGAATCTTGGAAATAGAATGAACAAAATACAAGAAACATTTAACAAGGACATAGAAGAACTAAAGAGGAAACAAACAATGAAGAAAAAAAACACAATAAATGAAACTAAAAATTCTCTAGAAGGAATCAATAGCAGAATAACTGAGGCAGCAGAACGAATAAGTGACCTGGAAGATAAAATAGTGGAAATAACTACCACAGAGCAGAATATAGGGTAAAAAATGAAAAGAATTGAGGACAGTCTCAGAGATCTCTGGGACAACATTAAACACACCTACATTTGAATTGTAGGGGTCCCAGAAGAAGAAGAGAAAAGAAAGGGTCTGGGAAAATATTTGAAGAGATTATAGTTGAAAACTTCCCTAACATGGGAAAGGAAATAGTCAATCAACTCCAGGAAGCACAGAGAGTCCCATAGAGGATAAAAACAAGGAGAAACACACCAAGACACATATCAAACTATCAAAAATTAAATACAAACTATCAAAAATTAAATACAAAGAAAATATACTAAAAGCGTCAAGGGAAAAGCAACAAATAACATACAATTGAACCCCCATTAGGTTAATAGCTGATCTCTCAGCAGAAACTCTGCAAGCCAGAAGAGAGTGGCAGGACATATTTAAAGTGATGAAAGGGAAAAACTTACAACCAAGATTACTCTAACCAGCAAGGATCTCATTCAGATTTGACAGAGAAATTAAAGCCTTTACAGACAAGCAAAAGTTAAGAGAATTCAGCACCACCAAACCAGCTTTACAACAAATGCTAAAGGAACTTCTCTAGGTAGGAAACACAAGAGAAGGAAAAGACCTAAAAAAACAAATACAAAACAATTAAGAAAATGGTAATAGGAACATACATATCAATAATTACCTTAAATGAAAATGGATTAAATGGTTCAGCTGAAAGACATAGACTGGCTGAATGGATACAATAACATATATGCCACATATATGCTGTCTACAAGAGACCCACTTCAGACCTACAGACACATACAGACTGAAAGTGAGGGGATGGAAAAACGTTATTCCATGTAAATGGAAATCAGAAGAAAGCTGGAGTAGCAATTTTCATAACTGACAAAATAGACTTTAAAATAAAGAGTATTATGAGAGACAAAGAAGGACACTACACAATGATCAAGGGGTCAATCCAAGAAGAACATATAACAATTGCACATATGTATGCACCCAACATAGGAGCACCTCAATATATAAGGCATATGCTAACAGCCATAAAAGGGGAAACTGACAGTAAAACAATAATAGTAGGAGACTTTAACATCCCACTTTCACCAATGCACAGATCATCCCAAATGAAAATAAAAAGGGAAACACAAGCTTTAAATGATACATTAGACAAGATGGACTTAACTGATATTTATAGGACATTCCATCCAAAAACAACAGAATACACTTTCTTTTCAAGTTCTCACAGAACATTCTCCAGGATAAATCATATCTTGGGTCACAAATCAAGCTTTGGTAAATTTAAGAAAACTGAAATTGTATCAAGTATCTTTTCCAACCACAACACTATGAGACTAGATATCAATTACAGGAAAAAAAAAACTGTAAAAAATACAAACACATGGAGGCTAAAAATTATGCCACTAAATAACCAAGAGATCACTGAAGAAATCAAAGAGGAAATAAAAAAAATTGTAGAAACAAATGACAATGAAAACAAGATGACCCAAAACCTGTGGGATGCAGCAAAAGCAGTTCTAAGAGGGAAGTTTTTAGCAATGCAATCCTACCTCAAGGGACAAGAAAAATTTCAAATATAAACAACCTAACCTTATATCTAAAGCAATTAGAGAAAGAAGAACAACCCCACCCCCCAAAGTTAACAGAAGGAACAAAATCATAAAGATCAGATCAGAAATAAATGAAAAAGAAATGAAGGAAACAGTAGCAAACATCAATAAAACTAAAAGCTGGTTCTTTGAGAAGATAAACAAAATTGATAACCCATTAGCCAGACTCATCAAGAATAAAAAGAAGACTCAAAGCAACAGAATTAGAAATGAAAAAGGAGAAGTAGCAACTGACACTGCAGAAATACAAAGGACCATGAGAGATTACTACAAGCAACTATATGCCAATAAAATGTACAACCTGGAAGAAATGGACAAATTCTTAGAAAAGCACAACCTTCTGAAACTGAACCAGGAAGAAATAGAAAATATATACAGACCAATCACAAGGAATGAAATTGAAACTGTGATTAAAAATCCTCCAACAAACAAAAGCTCAGGACCAGATAGCTTCACAGTCGAATTCTATCAAACATTTAGAGGAGAGCTGACACCAATCCTTCTCAAACTCTTCCAAACTATAGCAGAGGGAGGAACACTCCCAAACTCATTCTACGAGACCACCATCACCCTGCTACCACAACCAGATAAAGGTGTCACACAAAAAAAGAAAACTACAGGCCAATATCAATGATGAACGTAGATGCAAAAATCCTCAGCAAAATACTAGGAAACAGAATCCAACAGCACATTAAAAGGATCATACACCATGATCAAGTGGGGTTTTTCCCAGGAATGCAAGTATTCTTCAATATACTCAAATCAGTCAATATGATACACCATAATAACAAATTGAAGGATAAAAAACATATGATCATCTCAATAGATG
Organism: Orcinus orca; assembly: GCF_937001465.1. Taxonomy (NCBI): domain Eukaryota; kingdom Metazoa; phylum Chordata; class Mammalia; order Artiodactyla; family Delphinidae; genus Orcinus; species Orcinus orca. The sequence continues at coordinate 40,525,137 of NC_064576.1, read as the reverse complement.
CAGAAAAAGCTTTGGACAAATTTCAACACCGATTTATGCTAAAAACTCTCCAGAAAGTAGGCATAAAGGGAACCTACCTCAACCTAATGAAAGCCATATACGACAAACCCACAGCCAACATTGTTCTCAATGGTAAAAAAGTGAAAGTATTTCCTCTAAGATCAGGAATAAGACAAGGTTACCCACTCTCACTGCTGTTATTCAACATAGTTTTGTAAGTTTTAGCGACAACAATCAGAGAAGAAAAAGAAATAAAAGTAATCCAAATGGGAAAAGAAGAAGTAAAACTGTCACTGTTTGCAGATGATATGATACTATACATAGAGAATCCTAAAAATGTTACCAGAAGACTAGTAGAGCTAATCAGTGAATTTGGTAGAGTAGCAGGATACAAAATTAATGGGCAGAAATCTCTTGCATTCCTATACACTAACAATGAAAGATCAGAATGAGAAATAAAGGAAACACTCCCATTTACCATTGCAATTAAAATAATAATATACCTAAGAATAAACGTACCTAAGGAGACAAAGACCTGTATGCAGAAAACTATAAGGCACTGATGAAAGAAATTAAAGATGATACAACATATGGAGAGATATACCATGTTCTTAGATTGGAATCAACATTGTGAAAATGATTTTACTACCCAAAGCAATCTACAGATTCAATGCAATCCCTATTAAACTGCCAATGGCATTCTTCACAGCATTAGAACAAAAATGTTTGCAATTCGTATGGAAACACAAAAGACCCCAAATAGGCAAAAAAAACTTGAGAAACAGAAACAGAGCTGGAAGAATCAGGCTCCCTGACTTCAGACTATACTACAAAGCTACAGTAATCAAGACAGTATGGTACTGGCACAAACACTGAAATATAGATCAATGGAACAGGATAGAAATCCCAGAGATAAACTCACACACATATGGTGATCTTATCTCTATATAATGGGGAAAAGACAGCCTCTTCAATAAGTGGTGCTGGGAAAACTGGACAGCTACATGTAAAAGAATGAGATTAGAACACTTCCTAACACCATGCACACAAAAAAACTTAAAGTGGATTAAAGACCTAAATATAAGGCAAGACACTATAAAACTTACAGGAAAACATAGGAAGAATATTCTTTGACATATAAATCACAGCAAGATCCTTTTTGACCAATCTCCTAGAGTATGGAAATAAAAACAAAGATAAACAAAAGGGACCTAATGAAACTTAAAAGCTTTTACACGGCAAAGGAAACCATAAACAAGATGAAAAGAAAACCCTCAGAATGGGAGAAAATATCTGCAAACAAAGCAACTGACAAAGGATTAATCTCCAAAATATACAAGCAGCTCATGTGGCTCAATATCAAAAAAATCAAACAACCCAATCCAAAGATGGGCAGAAGACCTAAATAGACATTTCTCCAAAGAAGATATGCAGATGGCCAACAAACACATGAAAGGATGCTCAACATCACTAATCATTAGAGAAATGCAAATCAAAACTACAATGTGGTATTACCTCACAGCCGTCAGAATGGCCATCATTAAAAGTTCTACAAACAATAAATGCTGGAGAGGGTGTGGAGAAAAAGAAACATATTTGCACTGTTGGTGGGCATGTAAATTGATACAGCCACTATGGAGAACAATATGGATGTTCTTTAAAAAACTAAAACTAGAACTACCATATGACCCAACAATCCAACTACTAGGCATATACCCTGAGAAAACTGTAATTCAAAAAGAATCATGTACCACAATGTTCTTTGTAGTACTATTTACAATAGCCTGGACATGGAAGCAACCTAAGTGTCCATCAACAGATGAATGGATAAAGAAGATGTGGCACATTTATACAATGGAATATTACTCAGCCTAAAAGAGAAATGAAATTGAGTTATTTGCAGTGAGGTGGATGAATCTAGAGTCTGTCATACAGAGTGAGGGAAGTCAGAAAGAGAAAAACAAATACCACATGCTAACACATATATATGGAATCTAAAAAAAAAAAAAAAGTTCTGGTGAACGTAGAGACAGGACAGGAATAAAGATCCAGACATACAGAATGCACTTGAGGACAAGGGGAGGGTGAAGGGTAAGCTGGGACGAAGTAAGAGAGTAGCATTGACATATTTACACGCTAAATGTAATATAAATAACTAGTGGGCAGCAGCTGCATAGCACAGGGAGAACAGCTCGGTGCTTTGTGACCATCTAGAGAGGTGGGATAGGGAGGGTGAGAGGGAGATGGAAGAGGGAGGGGATATGGGGATATATGTATACATATAGCTGATTCACTTTGTTATACAGCAGAAGCTAACACAACATTGTAAAGCAATTATACTCCAATAAAGATGTTAAAAAAAAAAGGCTGATCATTTTAAACTCGATGCCTACTTTATTATGTAAATATTTTGGTTATCATATTTCTCAAAACGTTCAACTCTTTATATGTAAATACATGAAGGAAAAATGTAGAAAGAAATGCTTTGAAATTCTTAAATTAAAATATAGAGAGTGTTGTAGAAAGAGGAGATTAGGACATTTAACATGTTAAATAATATTCCCATTGTTCTCAACTCAGATTAATATTATATAAAATTATACATACATGTGTATATAAACTTTAGGAAGAAACTTTCTTCAGTTGAAATATATTTGACATATAACATTGTGTAAGTTGAAGGTGCACAACATGTTGATTTGATACATTTATATGTTGCAATATGATTGTCATTTTAACATCAGAAGAATCTTTTCAAAGGGACACTAGATGGCCAAACTAAAAGGCAGACAACATGTAAAGGTGTATGCTCAATCTAAGACAAATTAAGCAAATATAAGTGAAAATATAAGAGAGACAAGCTCACTAGAATATATGAGAGGTGATTATGGGTGACTTATTCTACATTTTATTGAATTCAAAGCTAAAAAGAACTAAATTCCAAGTATGACAAGAACTAGTTCCATGAACTAGTATCCAAGTATGGATGATAGTGATATTCACTGATGTTGAATGAGATAAATGACATAGGTTCAAAAATTCCCAGAACTTACTTCTCCTTCCTCATTATGCCATATCCACAATTATGTTGTGATTTTTCTGTAGTTTAATATTTCTATAACAAAGAAATTTGTTCCCTCTTACCCCTGGCCAGGTAAAGTCTCACAGCTTTTATTTTAAGCCATGCCCTCCACACCACACCTACACTAAGTGTAGGTAAAGGAAATACGGTTTAAGAATAAAGAATAAGGAAAAACATTTAATCATTCCCTAACAAGGTTGTATTATTCTTCCATCAGCAATGCTAATGCACGTGCTCTGTGTTCAGGCTGCCAAGTCACAGAGGAGCTGCAAAAGATGACACTGTAGGTCCAAATCCATGTCTATATGAGGACAGTGGCACACCATGGACAGTACTGATCTAGAAGCTAGGAAAGAATAAGGGGTGAACATTTTATGAGTGTCTGCTCTGTGTCAGACACAGACTCTTTACAGCCATTTCTCTACTATATTTCCACTCCTCTCTAAGAATCCCCAGGTTTGCAGATGAGGACCTGAGGCTCAAAGACTTGCCCAGAGTCAGAGGTTTCATGAGTTACAGAACTAGGATTTGCACTCTGCACTGACTCCAAGCCCAAGACCCATTCACTTCCATATGACGGATTTCTAGTTCCAGGCTTGTCATTGGCTATATTGACATAAACAAGTCACTTTCCTAAGGTGTTAATTTAGGGAATTGTACCAGGACCCATCTGGTTCTTGGGAATATCTAAATTAGTAAAACTCAATGAGGTGAAACTGAATACATTCATGTCATCAACATGAAATCATCACATAGAAGGTATACAGAAATCTCTTTCTCAACACCAGTGAAGTGGTTCACATCCCACAGGGAAAGAGCTTGCTGAACAATTAATACTCTCCAGGACAGCTGAAATCTACTCTAGACAGCAATGACCATAGGAAGTATAAAATGTAAAACCAAAGAGAATCCAAATTTCTTTTTCTATTCCCACTTCTTCTAATTCACTGTGTACTTCAAAAGAAGATTCCTTCTGTTCCTCTTCCAAAGATTTAATCAAAACCAGAAAGAATTACTGAAGCTGAGGTCAATGATCTATATCAACAAGTAATAGCACAAGAAAGGTAGGGGTGATACACTAGTAGATGTTAGGTTATTAAATTTAATAAAGAATCATGTAGCTTGAAAAGTGCTTTGGGTTTGTCACAAATAATACTGGGTTACCAACAATATGTTTATTGTTTTACAGATAAGAACTCATTAAGAAACCCCATAGTACCTTCTACCTTGTTACAGAATTAATTTTTAACATCCTTTTCTACTTCACAAGATCGAAAGATGCTAGAGGAAAGAAAACAGGTTATTTATACACTCTTATTTTTCCATTACACCTATAATATTCCTTAGACATGTCGGGTATCCAGTAAGTGTATATTAAAGTCTTCCAATGAATATATATGTCTATTACATCTGAGACACCCTCACTAGTCATGTACCCAGTTGAGTTTAGAGTTTCCATTTGTCTTATTTATTTGTCATGAATAGCAAAGACTTGAGCATACTTAAACTCAGTTTATCTTCCTTGTCTCTAGGAGTAGCAGATGCCATTGCTTTGACAATATTTAGTGGTTATGAAATGCATGCATTTTACTCTCTTGAGAATATGGATTATTAGTTAGTATTTAAAAACAAAAGAAACTCAAAGAATAATTCAGAATACTTCTGTAAATTACAATTAAAGACACATTCAGTCAAGCATGATAGCAAGCATTTTTGTTAATTTTCCTTTAACTCTTCAGGTGATTCGTATTTTGAGAATTAAGATACTGTTTGGGTGATTCTTTAGTACTGTCTAGCTAATTAAACTGAACTAACTTTGAGCAATAGTATACAACATACATGTAAATAACATGTTTTATAACCTACAGTGACTAGGTGTTTTATGAAGAAAAAGTACAGAAATCAATTAAGTTTTTTTTTCTTTTCATCACTTCTCTCAAACTTTTAATATCTTCTAAGTATTCAGAACAAGTCGGTTCTTTAACACCTCGTATTTTCTTTAGGTTAAAAAAGAATGAGATGATAGATATTAAGCTTAATTGTAGGCACAAACTCTGTCTTAATCATACTTTCATAATTTAATAATCATATTAACTAATGATAGGTGTCATTAAATTGCTTTAGAAAGATACATATCTGAATAGAAGAGAATCAAAGTAGAGCTTCGGCTAGTGTGAAAACTTTAGGAATAGAAACAAGTAATGAAAGCTTTTCTCTCCAACCAAGTGTATGTTTATAAGGGATGAAGAGCATCCTTTACTTTAGACATGTAACGTGAGGTTATATGTTGGAGGACAGCCAGGTCTTGATTTGCTCTAACTGGGGCCAGGCGAGGAGAGGAAAGGAAGGAGTTCTGGGTGGTAACAGCTCTCAGCATTGGCAGGAAATATGCTGCCGCATATGTCCATCTGAAAGTAGCAGACCATGGCAGTCTTTATTTATGTGCTTCCTGATTCTAGGAACTTATCTTTTGTGAATCGGGTAAGGATATAAAGATGGGTAAAGAGTCCTTTACTGCAACATGTCTGTAAAAGTGAATAGATTTTGTCCCTCCAAGTTTGAAGGGATGAATCAAGCTAATTTGAAAACATATTAATACCTGAATAAAGGAATGAATGAATCAATGATAAAGCCAAAAACATAATTAGGGAATTTGCATATTAATTTTGATTATCTCTATTGAGTAACAGTTTTCAATGTTTGTGTCACTAAAAAAATAATGACAGAACTGTCTCTCAAAAAGAATAAAATGAATTTCATGGATGACCTAAGCTACAAATTAAAAGCAATATTATTTACCTGATCTCCCTGGAAGATTTTCTGGTGTGGTAGAGTTACATTAACCTGAACAGGATCCTTGCTTCCTAATTATTAACTTCACCCTGAACCTCATCTTTCTCATCTGTAAGATGGTGATAACATGTTCTTCATGAGGTTATTGCTAGGAATAACCTAGAAGGTATGTATAACATACCATGGAGATGAAAGCATTTAAGAGATATTGAGGTCTTTTCACAAGCATCTCTGCCCTGTAAGAAAATGCTTGGTACTTACAATTAAGTGTTATATCTTATTTACATAGACATTAATTTTTTTTTTTTTTTTTTTTTTTTGCGGTACGCGGGCCTCTCACTGCTGTGGCCTCTACCGCTGCGGAGCACAGGCTCCGGATGCGCAGGCTCAGCGGCCATGGCTCACGGGCCCAGCCGCTCCGCGGCATGTGGAATCTTCCTGGACCGGGGCACGAACCCGTGTCCCCTGCATCGGCAGGCAGACTCCCAACCACTGCGCCACCAGGGAAGCCCTAGACATTAATTTTTATTGCAGTTGGAATTGTCATATTTGTAATTCAGTTATTCATAAATAAGAAAGAACAAAAGGAAACAAATCAGGATCTAGACCAAATAATAGACATTGGGAGAGGCCTTGTCAATAAATTCAACTTGGCCATCTTAACATAAATGCAGTTTCTTTTTTAAGATAATGTGCTTAGAGAGTATTCATCATGATCAACTATACTATTAAAAAATTAGAGCAAAACAAACAATCCAGAGGTAGGTGAGGAAATTGAAGCCCAGGGGAATGATATGAGTTTTATAAAATGACATACATTTATTTATTGGCAGGGCCCAAATAGTCCAAGTCTTCTGCACTTTCAAATCCAGACCACTTTCCACTTTATAACAAAAGAGTTTTCTTACAGGCAGAAATAGTCATATGATCTTGCATCAAGAAGATTGTATTCATTGCTTTTACACAAGTACTTTTTCTAACTGAAAATTCTGAAAGGGGTGTAAGTTTAAGCAGCATTCTCTTGAGATTGCTGATAATATGTAAAAAAGATTAGAGAGTGCAATACAAAGTAATGTGGAAAAGGGCAGAGGAAAATAATTATTCTGTATGATGGGGGAAAAAAAAGCTTAAGATACTACAAAAAAGACATTAAAAGTTAACATTGCTCCAGGCAGCAATACGTTGTAATTCTCTGGCGGAACACAGAGCAGATTTTCCCAATCCCAGTACAGTAACTCATCGGAGCTGCAGATTCAATGCCTTCTAAAATGACAGCTCATGCTCATTGTTTGCTTGTGGAACAAATAGTTGGAGCTTCCAGGAGAAGCAGAAATAAGAGTCTGTATGTCCCAGACTACTCTTAGGGCCAAAATAAATTATATTTGCAAATCTTACCGTGTACATTGATTCTTATCTTTTGTAACGTTTTCCAAATTTTAAAAACAAATGTTTATGTAGGGAAGTACTCTGAAAGAAATGAAGATTATTTTATGATAGCTTTGTCTCTCCCACTGCTCAAATCCAAGTTGTTTGAGGGAATGTATAATTGGTGTCTTCAAAATCCATCAGAATATAAGGTAGGAAGTCAATAGTTATAAAGTAGATTAATAAATAGATTTGGTTAACAATGGAGTGTTCCTTTTCAATGCAATAGTGCTTCTAGACCCATTTTCTCTCCAGTGGTCTAAATAATAACCTCAAAATAAGATGTTTTTCAGCTACTTAAAAACATATGCTGACTCCTTATTGCAAAGTCTATATTTTTTGTGTCATGATATATGAGAAAATAACTTGAAGGCTTTAAAGTATTACATAAATGAGAAAAAAAAGCATTATCAATTGATTTTGGCAAGTTTTTAAAGAGGGCTTAATATGTGACACTGAGGATTCAAATAATGAAAATAATGAGACCTAATCTTTGTCATATTGGACCAAGTATTCCTGTGACTAAACACTGATACAATGTAATTGAACTATGTGTAAAGAATTATGTAAGCAATAAGGAGAAAGCCATTGAGTTTGTTGTGCCAGGGAAAAGTTAGAGATAATTACATTGGAAGTCATACTTTAAACCAGATCTTTAAGATTGAGTGGTACAAAGATTAAAGGAGAAAAGGAGAGAAGCAAAAGAAGAAGGGTTGTGTAGGGAAAGCCAAGTTGTTGGGTGGCAGAAAAAGGAATTAAGTCACTCAATTTTAATCCTTAATTCCAGGCATTAGCCATGAGTGAGGGCTAGTGAAGATTCACATTCATAACAGATAACAGATAATACCAGGGTCCACAGAGGTGGACTGTGTACGGAGAAGAATGTATAAGGCACATTTCATTATGTAATTGCACATAGACTCAGACTAAGAACAATAGTATAAATATAAATGCTTTTTCTGGATGTACTATCAGTCTTCTTCAGGGCATTTAAGTGGACCCTTATTATCTATTAATGCATAGGCATGATAAACAGTAGAGTTTTGAAAACTTTTAATTCACACACTATGTACATATATAGGTACATATATTTAAATATATTTTCTGTTTTTAGGAATAGTATGAGATTATTAAAGAAGTGGCACACGAAGTTATAAATTTAGAGTAAGATGAATACATAATCGTTTTCTGCATATATTTACATATTTTATGAAAAAACATAAACAGACTGTGGAAGAGCTGGCAATGTAAGACAAAAGCCACTAAAGTGATTAAAACACAGTGTTCCCAGCCCAACATACTCATGACTATCTGGCCCAGTAACTTTCTAACCAACTTGCACCATTTGTTGAGGTCCTCAAGGTACTTATCTGGCTCCATGCTCCATACCCTCTTCTAGTTGTTTAAAAACCATTGTAAACCATTGCTTAAGCATTTCTAAAACATGTAAGCTTCTTAAAAACAAAAAAATGCAGGTTAGGTTTCTGTTTCTCAAGGTAGATTACATTTTTGGCCAATTGATGCCTGGGTCTAAGTTCTTTTCCTGAATCCCGAGGAAACAAATGAATTTGTGAAATTTCCCTATGTAACTCTCCACACTTCCAGATTGCACAAATTTTGTCTACTCAACTCTAAATTTTGTTCCATAACTCTTTTCTGTGATAGTTTGTTGCTGAGTAGCACATTCTGCATTTACCTATCTTACGTTAGGTAGCATAAACTAATCTAAATATCTGTTTGAAATATATTTTTAATAGTCCTATTTCATTTTTTTAATAGATCTTTATTGGAGTGTAATTGCTTCACAATACTGTGTTAGTTTCTGTTGTACACCAAAGTGAATCAGCCACATGCATATATATGTCCCCATATCCCCTCCCTCTTGAGCCTCCCTCCCATCCTCCCTATCCCACCCCTCAAGGTTATCGCAAAACACCAAGCTGATCTCCCTGTGCTATGCTGCTGCTTCCCACTAGCTAACTATTTTACATTTGGTAGTGTATATATATCGATGCTACTCTCACTTCGCCCCAGCTTCCCCCCCCGCCACCCTGTGTCCTCAAGTCCATTCCCTATGTCTACATCTTTATTCCTGTCCTGAAACTAGGTTCATCAGTACCATTTTTTTTTTTTTGATTCTATATATATGCGTTTAGAACACGGTATTTGTTTTCCTCTTTCTGTCTTACTACACTCTGTATGACAGATTCTAGGTCCATCCACCTCACTACAAATAACTAAATTTCTTTTTTTTTATGGATGAGTAATACTCCATTGTATATATGTGTCACATCTTCTTTATCTATTCATCTGTCGATGGACATTTAGGTTGGTTCCATGTCCTGGCTATTGTAAATAGTGCTGCAATGAACACTGTGGTACATGTCTCTTTTTGAATTATGGTTTTCTAAGGGTATATGCCCAGTAGTAGAATTGCTGGTCATATGGTAGTTCTAGTTTTAGTTTTTTAAGGAACCTCCATACTGTTTTCCATAGTGGTTGTATCAATTTACATTCCCACCAACAGTGCAGGAGGGTTCCCTTTCCACCACACCCTTTCCAGCATTTATTGTTTCCAGATTTTTTGATAATAGCCATTCTGACTGGCGTGAGGTGATACCTCATTGTGATTTTGATTTGAATTTCTCTAATAATTAGTGATGTTGAGCATCTTTTCATGTGCCTCTTGGGCATCTGTATGTCTTCCTTGGTGAAATGGGTCTTCAGCCCATTTTTTAATTGGATTGTTTGTTTTTTTGATCTTGAGCTCCATGAGCTGTTTGTATATTGTGGAAATTAATCCTTTGTCTGTTGTTTCATTTGCAAATATTCTCTCCCATTCTGAGGGTTGTCTTTTTGTCCTGTTTATGGTTTCCTTTACTGTGTAAAAGCTTCATTAGGTCCCATTTGTTAATTTTTTTTTTTTTCCATTACTCTAGGAGGTGGGTCAAAAAAGATCTTGCTGTGGTTTATGTCAAAGAGTGTTTTTCCTATGCTTCCTTCTAAATGGTTTATAGTGTCTGACCTTACATTTAGGTCTTTAATCCATTTTGAGTTTATTTTTGTGTATGGTGTTAGGGAGTGTTCTAATTTCATTCTTTTATATGTAGCTGTCCAGTTTTCCCAGCACCACTTATTGAAGAGGCTGTCCTTTCTCCATTGTATGTTCTTGCCTCCCTCGTCATAAATTAGGTGACCATATGTGTGTGGGTTTATCTCTGGGCATTCTGTTCTGTACCATTGATCTATATTTCTGTTTTTTGTGCCAGTACCATACTGTCTTGATTACTGTAGCTTTGTGGTATAGTGTGAAGTCAGGGAGCCTGATTCTTCCAGCTCAGTTTTTCTTTCTCAAGATTGCTTTGGCTATTTGGGGTCTTTTGTGTTTTGATACAAATTGTAAAATTTTTTGTTCTAATTCTGTGAAGAATGCCATTGGTAGTTTGATAGGGACTGCATTGAATCTGTAGATTGTTTTGGGCAGTATAGTCATTTTTCACAATATTGATTCTTCCAATCCAAGAACATGATATTGTTCTCCATCTGTTTATGTGATCTTTGATTTCCTTCATTAGTGTTTTATAGATTTCTGAGTACAAGATTGACATGGAAATGTGTAATCTTTCCTTACTTACTAATGTAATGGTGGTGTTCAGGAGGAGGTAGAAGGTGCTGTGTTGATCATAACAATTATAAGCTCTCATAAATGGTTGCTTATAGAAAATGTAAGGGTACATCATATATTTTATTCAGGTTAAGGTCCAGGACTTCTAAGCCCATTTGATTAAATGATGGTTATGATTACACCAACAATAATAATAACAACAACAAAATCAACAAACAGACCCAAAAAAGGAAAAGAAAAAAAAACCCAAAACAATCAAACTTCTGAACCTCATAAGGCTTTAGGCCCATAATGGATTTTAGGATGCAGCCTTTTATTTTTCCATTCATTACAGCCTTTCAAAAAGGACATTCTCTTTCTCACTTGATATATTCTAAACATGATCTTAACTGTTTGTGCTTTAGTTCACTGTTATAAACTACCTGCTACTGCAAAGAAGATGTTTTAAATCCCAAGCAAAACTAAATTAATAATCATATGGTGCATGCCAGGTCATATAGCTTTTTTCTGACCAAATTAATTCAAGTAAGTTACTTGTTCTACATTTGGATGCTGACCCTGGTAAATTGTGGTGACATCCAGAAAATTACTTGTTAGGAAAAGGTATTTAGGATAAATAGGTTTCAGTGTGAAGGTGTCACAATGCCAAAGATATAAATATTTAGGAGCTTGATTAAATTTTGATTCTAAGTTCAGAGCAATCTTCAGTTAATCCTATTGTACTCTATGGCTTCTTGCTTTTCAAAAAGCTATGGCCGCTTGGAAAGTTAATTTAAAAGTGTGTGTGTATGTTTCACCTTACTTGGCTCTCAGGAAGTCACATTTAGAATAGATCTTTCACCAACAAGAAGAAATGCTGGGAGCTCACTTGAATGAAGCACAGATAAACAAACAAAATCCACTGTACCATATGGCAGTTGTACTATATGTTTCAATTTATTATCAGATAAAACTGTTGGCTTACGCATTTCATAGTTTTTACCATATATAGCCAGTGTTTTTAGAAATTTTCTGTAGGGTTATTTGCCCAGACTTCTGAAAAAAAATAACAATATGTCCTTGTTGTAGGAAGTGTAAGAAAATGAAATCCAACTAGAATAGTGAGCAAAATTACAGACTAGTTCCCTCCTAATCCTGGTACAAGTACTGAGAGCTATAAAGACATTTAACCTAACGAATATAACATTCCATCTGTTCAGTAATAATAAGTGTACCCTTGTATCCAATATCCACAGCAGAAGTTTTTGCAGCATATAGTCCATAAAGAGAAAGTAGGTTTCTTACCTTAAAGTTATTTAACATTGTTTATATGAACTCTTAACTGCCAATTAGGCTAGTAAATTTTACTGAGTTCAGACAAGCTCAGTGTTGAAAAGGTAACGTCATTTTTCATTTATGGAATGATGTGCTTTTCTTAAAATTTCACATATTCTAACCCTGATCACCCAGTCAACTTACCCATGTTCCACATGGAAATATATAAGCATGTCCTTTTCTATGGGGAGTAACTGAATATTTCTTGCATTTTATGTGGGTTATTTTCAAATCCTCAAATAAGTTATATTTGAGATCTGACATTTTTATGGCTCAAAATCCTTTTTAATTTACATCCTTAATTAGGTCACATTAAGGAAAGTGCTTTTTTAAAAAAATCTAATGTATCCATTCATCTGTGAAAGTGGACATTTATATTATTACTTCAGATAAGATTGCTCTCTGTGTTTCAGAAGCTCTGATGCATTTAACAAGTGCAATTTCATAGCATGCATACATAGACAATATTATAAACAGCATTCAGTGTAACTTTTATTCAGGCTATGAATTTGTACTTTATTCTTTTTCCTTTCCTAGTCTTACTTCTGTGTTTCTCATTTTTCATTAAGCTACTTTCAAAATAATCTTAAAATGTGATGTTCTGCGATGCTTGTGTTTAGAACCCATCACAGCCCCCTCCCCCAAGAACAAAGCTGGATGTGAACCCCTCTCACTTCCACTTGGATATGCAGTTTGACTTTCTCAGTGAAGTTGGCAGTGATCCTTAAGGCTGAAAGGGAATCCTTCAAGGAGGACAATAGTGCTTTTCTTTGGCAGTAGGCAAAGATGCAAAAGAACACAATTAATTCCCTACTCTTGCCTTCAATGGCTCAATTCAGCTGGGCCCGTTCACCGGCATTTTCAGTGATTGGCGTGGAAAGGAATACATAAAAATGGATCTACAGAATTGCTCCTCAAGAGAGACAACTTACTCATCCATAACCTGTCAAATTTACCACCAATTAGTATCAGTATCATGGATTCTTTACAAATTCGGCAAGGCACTTTTTTTCTGTTTTTTTTTTTTTTTTTTTTTTAAGATTTGTCCTGTTTTCAGAGCATATCCTCAAAGTTCTGCCTTCTCCGTTATATAAATTTCTTTCTTTTTAAAATAGAAATGGTAAAATATGATAATACAAAGTTGTGAATAATATTTGGCCCAGCGCTTGTAGAAATGGAAATTACCTGAGAGGCAACATTAATAATGAGTTGGCACAATAAGTTTACTACAATGGGTTTGACGCCTTGATTGCATTTCTGATGTGCATTTGTTGTTGCTTTGGGGGAAGTATGTATATTGGGTTCAATAGAGCATAGAATTTTAAATTAACCTCTTATTTTCCACACTTTGAGCATAATGATTTTAATAGGGTCTGCTTGTCTATTTAAGGTAGGTAGAACAAAGAATGTTTGCTTTTAGCAATATCACTAGCCTTATTTCAGTCAGTTCAGCTTAGAGTGAGAAAATATCAGTGACTGCTCATGCATCTGTTTTTAAGTTGCTTGACTAAACCTCATTCCCAAGAGGATTTTTTTTTGTCAAGTTGAATTCAACAATAATTTATCCTGTTCACGTCTAAGAGTGGGAATGTTTAGCACTTCATTTTTCAACTAGTCTTGCTAATCTTTTCTCCTCCTCCGCCTCTTCCGCCGGATAAACTTTTGAAGAAGCTGGAAAAATCATGAGTCGATTTTTGGAAGTTGTAGCAAACTTCGTCAGAATCTCCATTTGAGGTAAATGACAATTTTTTAAACAAGAGATATAATTAAAAGGAATTTATATGACTAAAGATAATGTAATAATTTCATCTAATTTCCTCTGATTCTGTGTGGCTAAGGTTCCAGCATTCTCTGATTGATATTGTTATCTATATCAAAATACCTAGGTTTGGGAGTTTCCAACTAGGTTTGAGGAATTTTCACATTCCAAAAGAAATAAGACAATCTTTGAATATCAGGCATCTAAGAGAAAGAGGGAGGACAAGTGAAATAATGTAATTTGACAGACTGTATCATTCCTCCCAGGAGGTCAGCAATTAAAAGCATGTTGGAATAAGGTGAGAAAGAAGAAAACCAAAATTGTATTAGTCAAAAATAAAGGGGAAAAAAGGAAATAATAGCAAATCAAACACCACTGCTACTCTCATTACTACTACGAGTTGGTCCTAATATTTAGCTCCAACCATCTGCCAGTCTAAGTTCATTGCATGGATTTTATCATTTACTCATCTCAAAATCCTGTGAGCTGGGAACTGGTACACTTCCCATTTTGCTGATAGGAAACAAAGGCATTTGACTTTAAAAATTATAAGGAAGTTATATTATGCACCTCCTTTCTCTCTTGCTGAAATGTATACTTGGAGGATATGAGTAACTTAGCCCAAATCACATAGCTGTCGGCATCTGGATTCTAATCCAGATAGTCTGACTGGTGCCTTTGGTCCTAATGATGATGTCATGTTACCACTCCTCGTTTTAGTTGATAAAAAATAAAATTTAAATCAGGATATAATTACTACTCTTAGCCAGGTATAAAATGTAAACATGTCAAAGATTTTATTTAATTCATTCATTAATGAAGGAACCAGAAATTTATTACATTTGGTCCAAAGGAGAACCCAAACTTTCACACATTAAAATAAGATAAGGAATGCTGAAGTAAATTTACAAGTGAATGCAAAACTGGCAAAAAAAGGTCAATATCCTAAAGGCAGAATCAATTGTACTCTATTGAACACAATCTGCATTTTTATGAACTGGAATTATTTTTTTATTACAATCTGTTTTAATTACACATTAATCACATTTTAAGTGTTCTGTTGCTTAAAGGACTCACAAGAATCACTTTGTTCTCATAGAACACCTTCGTTACAGGAAAATATACAGAACAGCAGGGACAGAAGTATTTGCATTGAAAAGTATTTGCACAGGCTTTTTTTCTCTCCCGTTCCTGGGTGGGTTGCACAGGATAGGCATTGTCTCTAGTACCACCACTGGGGTATATGCAAAGTACCTCAATACCAGGAAGCCCACAGTCTGCTCATGGTGGGAGGCTGTTCCCGTAGGCACATCCTAGCTGTATGACCAGCATTAACCTTTGAAACCCCACCACAGGCTTCACCAAAACTAGATGCAAATCATAAATCCAATTTTATTATTTAACAGTGACACAGTTTGATACATCCTACTCCAAAACTCATATACACTCATGATTATAAGATATCATTTCTCTTTAGTTAATAAATTCTATAGCATTAGATCGGTAACCATGGGAATCTGTGTGTGGTCAATCCAAAACAGCTGAAATTAACCCATGCTGTGCATCATTATTTTTCTACAGTTTAAATACTATCTGTACAGAACAGTAAAAAATAAATAAATAAACAATGAGATAACAACTAAGTGGAGATAATACAGATGGTTGAGAGTTAGAACACTAAACAATTTTCAAAATATTTCACAATATTTTCATATACAGTGTAATCAAAAGTAAGACAATTTCTACATAACACCAGTCTAACTAAAGTAAAAATTCCAGTCAATCTTCTTTGTGTTTCTACTTATAATCAAAGTTTCTGATACATAGATATATTCATAACTGAGTTTCTCTTTATTTCTTTTCTCCCTCCCTCCACTGCCACTATAGTTTGCAAAATTAGAATGCACAAGAAAGGACCTCCAGTTGCATATTTTCTGAGTTAATTTAAAACTCTTTATTTTAAAATATAGTTGAAATCTTATATTCAGCAATATCTTGGTTTCGTGGAATATTGCTTTAAAGTTGGTTACAAGAAATGTTTCTCTGCTTTTCTTCATTTCTCTCATTCGTTTCATTTACTTTTTTCTGTAAAAAACTGGGAAAGCAGTTTAAACTATATAAACTGACAAATACCTCACTAAAATTAAATTAAAATGTATATGGTTCATGGAAGAACAAACTTCAATGTAGTCAATAGATAATTTTGTCTACTTTTTTTTACACTGAATTGAACAATTGTTTTAATTTTAAGCAGATTAAACTCAGACTTTTCTGCTAAGTTATAACTATGTTATGTTATGTTCTCTAATTTGATTCAAAAAAGAAAATAAATAAAACTCGAGTTACACTGTATAAAGCATTACTCTCTGTGATGTTACAGATTGAACACCTTGACTTTTAATTAGCTCTATCCAGCAAAACAAGTACATTGTATTGCCTACTTCAGTGATTGCATTTCTCAGTATGATCCAGGTGTTTGATGGTCAGTTTTGGCAGTTACTGTATCAGAAGGAAACATGATTTGGCAATGCATTAACTCATGAAATGTGTTCTTCTTGTTACCATATGGAACAAAAGTAATTATTAATGATGGAAGGGAGAGAGATTTTATCTCTCTTCTGCAACAAACTTGCAGTTTGTTGAGGAATATTCCTCAAAGCCGACAGTGTTTTGGTTGAAGTTTTAAGACATGGAAAGTCACCTGCCTTAGGAATGTAAACAAGATTTTCCTTTGCCGTTTTCTAGGGACAATGGCAGAAGAAATATAGTCAGAAATATTTTGTGTGGTTTTTGTTTGGATAAAGTTATATTTATCTAATTAAGATTTCAGGACGATTTGATTCTAAGGGTAGGAAAAAAGATCACACCAATATAAGTAATATGATTTTAACTGGGAAATTAAATATTCTAGTGAGATTGGGCTAAAGTCACAACGCAAAGGAGACCCAAATAGATACAAGATATTATCTCGCAGAGGCCTTACGTATTTTTGCATTTTAGTAAAACAATAAGAACTAGTATCCATTTTTGTAAAGAGTTTTTGGAGAATTTGTAGCTTTACTTATTCTTTGATAGATACTTAATTAGTTAATATGCTATATTAGGTACAGGAGATCAAGATAAATGAAAATTCCTTCCCTGGAAGAATTGTAATGCTGAGGGTGAAAGAGCAGTGTTCACAGAGAGTTATAATAAGATGGATCTGCTTTGGGTAAGGGTTCTGCTGCTGAATGCAGCAACACATGATTTAAATATGGATCTTCCACACATTATCTATGTCCTTGGACAGATGTGTTGCCTCACGTATTGAATGATAACCATAATAATTGTGTTATAAAGCTACTCTGAAGGTAATGTGCCAAACATGCTGCCTAGTTCAGAATAAGTGTTCAGAGTATGTTTAATATTAGATATGAAGTAAATGATCAGGATGGGAATTATATTAATAATAATTACATACACGGCATTGTAAGAAGTACTCACACTGATGTCAAATTGCATTGTAAAAAAATGTGTACAAAACTAATATGTTTGCTGATATGGCGAGAGGGATGGTAACATGACACATCTAATGATTGGATAGACTAGATGCATCTGAAATTATTTGTGAACTTCTAAAATGTAGTTTCAGGGTAAGAGAATAATACCATTAGTTTTATAAAATTAATTATTTTTATTACAAATAGATAATAGACAATAGTGGTGTGGGAGGCTTGATTAGCATAAAAGGTGAAAATTACATATTGTCCTACATTTTTTTGTAGCTATTGTATTTAGACTTCTGTATATATTTAGATTGGTCTTATCAAAGCCACTCAAAAATAAGACTTGACATACTAATTTCCAGTGACTGATCTCACTTCCATTTAAATAACTAAGAAAATCTGCCTTTAGAATAGTGAGCAGCAAAAAGACTGTTAATTTTACGCTAGGTAATTAAAGATAAGTAAAATGACAATGAATCTTATATTTCTCCTATATTCCTTAAAAAATTGGGTAGTGGTAACAGGAATTTACCATTTTCATGACATATCACTGTTTGGCTGGTGCTTGTAATTTGGCCCTTACAATAGGCCATATATACATAGTACAGACTAAGAGTTGCTCTTTCGACCTAGTGCTTACCTATCCTGAAAACAATTGTTCATTTATTTGTTTACATAAAACTTTACAAAGCCTATGAGATCATTTGCTTAAAAGAATATCATGAAAATATTGTGGTGTGTTAATATCTCAGAATGATAATAACTGTATCTAAATTCCATGTGTTACTAAACTGATTTCTTCACTTACTTGCCATCTCAGGTGTATGTAATTTACTTGTTATGCATGCTTTACAAAAAGGTACTTGAAAATATGATATATTTATATACGGAGGGGAGACAGAATTAAAATCTTAACTCACTTTGGTTAAATACATAAATAAATGTTATTCCAAGAAGCCATCTGAAAGAATTGCAAGCCATATAATGAAAGAGGCATGAAATTCAATTAGTTCAAGTTGTTTATTTAGACAGTCAGTTAACCAATATGCATTGAGTAGTCACTATGTTCTAAATTCTAGTTATACAGAAGGTATTAACCTCCTGGAATTTGCATCCTAGTGGATAAGACTATACATCTGTGAACAAATACATTGTATAATTTCAGATCGTGGTCACTACTATAAAGAAAATGAAGCAGGGTCATAGGATAAAAATGGACTGGGTGGAGTGCTTTAACTGGGGGAAAATATAAAAACAAGCATAGGCTTAGAGTCAGAGAGGTAAACAGACATATATATCAGTCAAGGCTCCATTTTCTGAATGTGTATGTTACTTAGGCTCAGTGAACCTCTGTTTCCTTATCCGTAAAATAAGGATCACATCAACCTTGCAGAATTGTCCTGAGATTACAAATGTTATATGTATAATATATGTTGCATAGTAGGCCTTCAACAATTATCACTTAAGAACCATACAGTAAAAGCCACAAAGATTCCTCACGTGGCTGTGTCTTTGTCTATAATGTCTCTTTCTCTTAGAATTGCTTTTTCAAAGGTCTCATAAGCTAAACACACAGTCAGGTGTTTGTACTTAACTTTTAATTCTCACTGTAAATAAAGCAATTATTCTTTGGTCAGGAGTGTTTGCTCCTCTAAAAGGGAGAAGGGAAGGTGGGCATATACTCATTGGGTATTTTGGGAAATTATTTATCTCAGTGAACCTGGTTCAAATACATCACTACCAGCTTGCATTTCAGGGGCCACCTGGCTCATCATCTGACAACAACATGCTGTGTGGCTTGAAAAGAATCATTTCCCTGCATTAATTTTCTGTAAGTGAACATTTTCGCATAGCAGTTTTCCATTTGAGGAGCTTACACCTAGATTACAAGGGCTCTTACAATGCACATTTGCTTAGATGTTGTTTTGTCAGTCCAGTTCTTATTAAATTCTTATGTGTGTGTGTAAAGCCTCCTCAAATTGTCAAGCCCTTGAGATCAAGGACTCCTTTACTTCTTTAACGCTATTATGGGAATGTGGTACACAAGGTAAGTGTTGTGTACATGGTAAGGGTTACTTGTTACAATTAAATATAATTATGTTATATAATCCACTTCAAGAGGTGTATTGTCATTTCACTAGTGATTCATCACAAAAGCTTTGATTTTTCATGTTATAAATAAGAAATCAAAGCTTCAAGATGCAAAATATCCTTTCCTAAAACCAAATAGAGAAATGTAATAAATATTTGAACCAGCTTTTTTAATTAGCCCAAAAATTATTTTGATCTAAAATAATTTCACTATTTCTAAAATAGCATGAAAATTAATTTAGCCTTGCTGGAGAAGAATTTTGAAACAATTCTTATGTCATTACGATACTAAATACTAGGATTTTATAGAGACATTCAAATGTATAGTATAAATATGATGGAGGGTTAGAAAGTATTAGATGCAAATTTTAGAGAATTTTTTTTTAAAAATTAGTAATGAATATTTACATGTGCTTGTGAATAGGGAAGATGTCCAGACTTGGGTTGATTGTATAAGCATACCAATAGAAGACAGATGCATTTTAAAAATGAAATATGCCAAACTACATGATTAGGTTACATTATTGACTTACTTAGGAAAATGAATTTGATCATTCTCATAACACTCAATTACCTGAATTCCCTTGGGAAAATAGAACTTCAAAATAAATCATAGCTGGTAAAATACTGTTAGATTATGGACCTGAAGTAGGGAAAGGGTGAGAAAGTATAGAGGAAGGAGAAAAAGTGGCAAAATCAGAGATTCCTCTTTTAATTAGCTAAAAATCACTTTTTGCTTTTCTCTTGAGACGTGATTAATCTTAATTACCTCTTTAAAATTGTAGATGTGTGAGACTTTGCAGTGGATTAGTTATTATTGAAAAAAAATTTACAGAACGTATATATATACTTCTTAAATTTTATTTATTTATTTTTGGCTCTGTTGGGGCTCTGTTGCTGCACGTGGGCTTTCTCTAGTTGCGGCAAGCAGGGGCTACTCTTCGTTGTGTTGCGCAGGCTTATTGTGCTGGCTTCTCTTGATGCAGAGCATGGGCTCTAGGTGCACGGGGTTTCAGTAGTTGCAGCACCCAGGCTCAGTAGTTGCAGCTCACGGGCTCTAGAGCACAGGCTCAGTAGTTGTGGCGCACAGGCTTAGTTACTCCGTGGCATGTGGGATCTTCCCAGACCAGGGATAGAACCCATGTCCCCTGCATTAGCAGGTGTATTCTCAACCACTGCACCACCAGGGAAGCCCTGTAAATATATTTTTAATTTGCCCAGATGTTTTCCAGACATAGGACTGAGACCACGTATTTCAAATAAGCCACATGATTTTGACTAAAAGTGACTGAATGTGACATGGCAGTGGGATTGAGCCAAACTGCTAAAATTATGCTAAAATACTTGAGTGGCCTAATTGATAGTCCATACTTCAGTGTTATTCTTTATAACATTATTAAAATGGAAAACAATGCATATTTTCTTAAACATGCATTCACAGGAGTAAAATTGATATATATTTATTCAAATTTATTAAAATATTCACCTTGTCCCCACCCATTTATTTAATATAATACCCAGTTTAATTAAAATTATAGATGTATTTGTTAAAGAAATGGTGATTTTCATGTTTATATGTGTGAATTTATTCAGTCCTGCTACATCCTTGTGGATTATTCTTTATTCCTGTTACAAATGTTATATCAGGCTATATGCTATATAGTAGAAATGCTACAAATGGAGATTAGCTTTTCCTCTAAAAATGGATTTTATTATTGTCCCAAAGTGGGATTTTTCTATCCTGAAATGGGTAAAACAAATTGTTTATGGCTTTGGCATGGGTGCCTTTTGAGCACATCTGCCTCATTCCCATTAATTGTCTTAATTTAAAATGTTATGTGTTGCTTATTATGAAGAATCTTCAGTTCCATATAATTATTATCAGCTTACTAGTAAGTGATCTGTGCATATCATTTAATTATTTTAAAAGATAATATCCTGAAGCAGAACTGCATTATCCTTAATATACCATTTTAAAATTAGTATTAACTTTCATCATAAAATATTAAATAATCACAACTATGATTAACCTGCTTATTTTCATTTAAAGATGCTATAATCCTCTGTTACATTAAAAACAGAGTAAGTCCAGAAATACAGTTAATGTTTGAGATAACCTTGATGATTTTCCATTTATCTTTATCTTTATTTTATATAAAACACTCACTCTTTACATAGAACACTTAAAATATCTAGCACAAAATAGGTAAGCTGACCCTTGAACAACACGGGGTTAGGGCTGCCAACCCCTGTGCAGTGGGAAATATGCAGACTTGCTAAGTCTGCCTCGAAAACAAAAGAATTGATAAATGTTTCACTGAAGGACAGGAAACTGAAATAGTTTGGATAGAATCAGGACTCAAACCCTAGTTCTTTTGATTCCACATATTGTGATCTCAAATCAAGCACAAGCTTTCCCCCACACTTAGTTAATTTAAATTACAGGTACTATATTTATTGAAAAAAATCCACGTACAAGTGGACCCACGCAGTTCAAACTCATGTTGTTCAAGGGTCACCTGTGCACTTAACATGTGTATGTTGGATGAATGAAGAGATGTGTATACAGTAATCACATGTAAAGCAAGGCCTCAGGAGTTTTCATAAATTATCCAGTTTTATACTCACAATAACTCTGCAACAAGCAAAGGTACTATTATTGTCTGGCTTCCACATGTGAGGAACTTTATATACTTAATTTTCCTTAATTCTAACAGCATATTCTTCATTTTAGCAATGGAAAAATAGAAATTTCAAAAGTTAGGTGACTTGGTCAATGACATCATTATCTTAGTGGTCAAGTGAGTATGGATGACAGTTCTGGCTGACTCAGAAGTCTATCATAATTTCTTGCCCTATACTACTATTTATATATGAGATTGTTAACTTTAATGATGTATATGATTCAATATTATATATCTGATTGGGCTATCAGTATATTGTACATTCAAGCAAACGTGAAGATATGAGCTTTAGAACTTAATAAATATTATTCTTCAGATATGCTAAATTTAATGGCTGAGAAGAAAATGGAAAGCTGCTTGTCTAAAAAGAAAGAAAACAGGGTTTCCCTGGTGGCACAGTGGTTGAGAGTCCGCCTAACGATGCAGGGGACACGGGCTCATGCCCCTGTCCAGGAAGATCCCACATGCCGCGGAGCGGCTGGGCCCGTGAGCCATGGCCGTTGAACCTGCGCGTCCGGAGCCAGTGCTCCACAACGGGAGAGGCCACAACAGTGAGAGGCCCGCGTACCACACACACACACACACACAAAAAAACAGAAAGAAAACCATTTTAAAAAAGACAAAAAATGTATTTCATCCCTTAGGTGTAAAAGATGCTGTATCTTTCCTCTTCCCACTCATCTTCTAAAGGGCAGATTTTCATCTGGAAAATTAGATCATTTCTGAATGATCACAGTGTCTTTCTTGCAAATTTTAAAATCAAATTTTAATATCTTTCTCTCAAATTTTAATAAAAATTTATTTTACAAATAGGCAGTTTATTTTACAAAAAATTATTTTACAAATAGTTATAATAGTTAATTTGTGTGCTCACTTTATCTCTGAATACACAGAGAATTTGCAGTTAGAATTATTTATTTCAGGACATGCCTGTCAATGACCCATTCTTTTCCAGTAACCTAGAATGCAATTCTCAAAACCTGTAACCAAAAAATACAGTCTTTTATTTTCTAAAATAAAGTGTTCTGCTTCTTATGTTTTTATTTCCAAAGTTTAGAGTTCCTTTGCCCAATATTATTTTAATTTACTAAATTACTGGCAGATAAAGGAAGACTTTCCATTTTACTTGAATTTTTTTCTTAGACAAAAATAGTACAAGCCTCTATATTTTTGGACTTTTGCCAAAAACTGTAGGCAATTTCATGTGGTCTTTCTACATCACTTTGTAATCCAACTATTAGAAAAGAGACAGAAGATACTGAATGAATGAAACAAGAACTCCAAGGCCAGGAGGTTTCAATTTTGAAAGAGTGTTAGTGGCAAAATATGTGACTGTAGACATAGCAGTGTGAGTGATGAGAGAGGATTTGAGTTTAAGAGTAAGATAATCTTGTGAAGGAAGTTTCAAAAGAGCAGTCTAGGGAAGAGGAGATTTTAGTTCAGTGAAGTTGAATTGATTGAAAAATGAAATTAAGGATTCTCTTATAGAAAGACCGGGACCCTAAAAGTTAAAACCATTTCATTGTATAACCAGATATAATTTATATGTTTAGTAATCCAAAGGGATAATTTGTGCAGTGTCATGCTAAGCAGATTTGCAGTCAATTTAAATCCTGTAGTGTAATTGGGAAGGAAGATGGCTCCAAAGGAGGGGACACAGGGGGAATGGCATAACAGCCCCTATCTTTGAAATAGCTAGTTTGACAATGCTCTAAGTGTCCAAGGGCCCTTTTAAGATGCCATGTGAATTTATTATTTTTGCTATAGAATTCTGAAGTATTTGAGTTTCCAGAAGTTCAATGCATGGACAACCTAGTTAGAAGTAACAGAGTTACACATTTCTTTTATCCTCAAAGTGAAATCTAGCTTAAACTCAATATGTTACGTTTAAAACTCCAGGACACAGATTTTAGATGAAGTTCTTATGATAGGTTCTTCATAAGAATCACATGAACTTGATGCCATTGTTTACAAGAGATAACCTTGAAGGGAACACAAAGCTTAAAATGTTGCTGCATCTTATGGCAGTTGACAGCAAGGACTTACTTTGAGCATCTCATATGAAAACTATGTATTAGTGAAGTGTATTTGATTTTCTTGAAATTTCTGATGTTGCATTAAGACCTCTAAGCTCTAGCAACACTATAACTACTGTAATTTTATCACAATTGGCCTCTTTGCCACTAAATTCAAAGTAGTTCACTTAACCCTGTACATAACCAACAAACTGACTGTGTGAATTCCCTGCTCAAAGAACTTCAGTGGCTCCCCACTGCCTATTCAATGACAGGAATTCCTTAGTCAGACATTCAAGTCCCTCTGCACAGCTCACTTACATACTTCTCTGAGTGCAAACTAAATGATCCTGCTTCTTGTCCATCATCCATCACTTCTGTTTCAACATAATTTATAATACTTTTCCTGACTGTATAACTAATACATTGTTGAAATCATTGTAGAAGATTAGGAAAATATAGAAAAGGAAAGAGAAAAGAAAAAAAAAAAACACTTGTTCTTCTGCCACTTGAAGAAAATCAATATTAATTGCTAATATAGTGAACACGTTTGAAATTATATTGAATTTAGAAGTTTACAATCTGAAGGCTGCATATTTAAGTTGGTGACATTTGTGATATTATACAATATTATTAATATATTATATAATATACACCTTTTGTGGGCATCTCTAATAATTACTTGTAAATAAATCCTTGAAAATGGAATTGAATTATAATATAAAAACTTTAAAGCTTTTCAATTTTTTACCAACAACATCAACTGCAGAGCAGTTACATTGATTTAGCTCCCAAAAGGCAAGTGTGAGGTGTCCATTTCCCCAACTCTCCTCACATATGTGGTGGTATTTGACATTTTAAATTTATGAATATTTTTTATGGATTTTATTTTTCCCAGTACTATTATTGTATTTTATTGATTTTTAAAGATCCCAACATGTTATATGCATAACACTTTGTCATATATTGTGACATTTCCCCATTTTTTACTTAAATTTTGCTACTTTTTTTAAACATTTAAAAATATTTGCGTAGTGGAACCATCTCTTTTTCTTTTATGGGTGTTTTCTTTACCATAATGCTTAGAAAATATTTTAGGCAAATATTTACCTATACTTTATATTTTAATAACTATTATTGCCTTACTCTATAGAGTAGGGCACATTGTTTTTGCACATGATGAGAGATAGGAATATAACATTATTGTCTTTCAAGCGAATTTATCAATTGCCCAGGTACTATTTAATAAACTAATGATTTTTATTGTCAATTTAATTATAAACTAAATTCATATATATACAAATCTCTGTTTCTATTATTTTTGTTTTATCACTTTCATCTGTCAATTATTCTTTCTGTAGTATAGTGGATTTATAATATGTTTTATATCCAATAATAATAATTAGACCTGTCTAATCACTATCTCTTTTCCCCAGAATATCTGTCATTCTTCACTGTTTAACATCTTAGATTAAATTTAGACTCTCGTTGTCATATCCCTGCACACTCTCTGCACACTGCCAGGGAGGGAGAAAAAAAAAGCTTGGATGTGTTTTTTGTTTACTTTGAGAGATATGAAGCATACAGTTGATAATTTGGGCAGTCAGCATTGTTTCTTTTCTATTTGAAAGTGACTACTTTCATCTTTTAGAACTTTTGATTTTGTTATTTTAAAAACACAGATGCATTTTTTAAAACACAGATGCTAGAGCACATTGTCAACAACACTAATATTTTTGAACATTAGTGGGTTTTTTGTTTGTTTTTTTAATAAATTTATTTATTTATTTATTTATGGTTGTGTTGGGTTTTCGTTGCTGCGTGGGCTTTCTCTAGTTACGGTGAGCGGGGGTTACTCTTCATTGCAGTACGCGGGCTTCTCACTGCGGTGGCTTCTCTTGTTGTGGAGCACAGGCTCTAGGCGCACGGGCTTCAGTAGTTGTGGCACGTGGGCTTCAGTAGCTGTGGCTCGCGGGCTCTAGAGCACAGGCTCAGTAGTTGTGGCACATGGGCTTAGTTGCTCTGCAGCATGTGGGATCTTCCTGGTCCAGGGATTGAACTTGTGTCCCCTGCATTGGCAGGCAGATTCTTAACCACTGTGCCACCAGGGAAGTCCCAAACATTGGTGTTTTATATTTGTGCATCATTCCATGTTGAGGATATGCTGAGTTATGGGTGTAGTTTGCCTACTTTAGAGATGAGATCACTGAGGCTCAGAAAGAACTCAAGATTGCAAAACCTGAAGAAAGTAAGGAAGGAGCCCTTGCCCACCTATGTACAATGTCTATAACCACTTTGGGTTTGCAGCTGCTAAGACTCAAGGGCTCTGAGGTGTAATCTAGCACTTTCACTATTGCACTGTGCAAAGTCCCTTACTTTGCCTTCATGTTTGATGCGTTCTAACTGAAGTTCTGGAAGACTGGCAATTTTTTGACCTTTTAACATAGGAGAATGACTTTTGAAAAAGGACCTATCTCCCTTTTTATGACAGAGAAGGCTTACAGAAAGTGACATAAATAATATGACTACCATAGGAAGAAACATTCTTACAAAGACTCAGTATTGGGACTGAGACATTGTGGAGATTTCAAAATTTTCAATTATTTAACAGCATTGCTATTGCATTGAGGCATTCCATTCCTTTCTATAACAGCATTGGTATTCTTTTTAACAGTATTGGTTATCCACTGTTTATTTTTATTTTTTTTGTTACTCTTTTTTTTTTTTCCTCCAGTTCTACTCATTGATGTTTACCCTGAGAGAAAACTGTGTCATAACTGAAGATATTATAACATAAGCCTAGAGTTAAAAATCAATAGATTATTTACTCTGGGCTTAAAATATGTTTATAAATAATATACACACATATACATATATATACACACAAATATATATGAGTGTGTATATGTAAATGTATATACATTTAGGGGATGCTGAATGGGTGAGGCAAATTTTACAAATTTCTTACTTCATGGGCAACCTCCTTTTTAAATTGTTTAAGAAATCCTATTTTTTAAGAAACTGCTATTACATTTTATCTGAGAAGGAAAGATGAAATATAAGATCCCAGATTATTTGATATTTTCACGTAAAATATACTCCCTTAACTTCTTTCTCTCCAGCTGTACAGTAACTGATTCAGGGAATGATGACTATGTGGCAGTACATGTCACAATTACAGCTTTTGGATAACATGTTCTTACTTCTAATCAGATGGCATCTAAAGTCTTTTCTTTCTGAAAGCATGAATGAAAGGTAGGAGTTGGTGTTTGCTATTTTGTTTACATGAAGAATCTCCAGGGCTGGGTGGCAGCCACAGGGCATAAGGGTGAGGAAGAGCCTTGCTCTGGGGAGCTGAGTGGACAGGGTATCAATAGTTCTCGGCTTCTGCTGGCAGCAGTGCTTTTCCAGTCTGATGGACATGGTTAGGCATCCGCTGACTCCCTTCAGGGGAAAATCACAGATTCCATTCCTGAGCCTCTATACACTCTAGAGAAAAGTACCCAGTTTTTGAGTGATTACATTTCTTTCCCAGCAGCTTTCTCTCTTAGCTCTCTTTCAGTACTTTGCATTGTGCTACTTCTTTAGAGGACTTTTTCCATAGATATCCTGTGAGCAGCCCAAAGTACAGATGTTTAACCTCAACTAAAGAAGATGAGAAGGAATGAATAGTTTAGAGCAATTTTTAAGTCACCAAGGAAAGATAAACTCTCAAAGTATGTTCTGATATTAGAAGATGATAAGCAGAAGACTGAGAGAAAAATCAGACTGCAAAGAAATATCTCTGAGGAAGAACGGAACAGTTAAACCGGTCTTTCTGGAAGGATTTTTGGTAGAGCTGAGGTAAGATACAAACAGCTGTGATTACTTTTGGGCGCTTATTTCTGCAGTTTTGCAGTTTCTTAGTACTAATTCTTATCTTAAATTAATAGTATCCCTTAATTATACACATGTAGCTGAAAATAGAAATATTTCTTGCATTTCATCAGGCTTTACTTTAATCAAGTTTGTATGATTCAAGATATAAACATATCTTATGTGTCAGTAAGCTGTGCTTTATACACACACACACACACACACACACACACACACATACATATATATACATATGTTGTTTTGTGTTCTTCAAGTGTATTTGCACTTCAAGTAAAATCTAAATAATCAATATAAAACTGTCCCTGGTACATACTGAGCACTCAGTAAATTAGCTCATTATATTTTTATTAACACCATGTGTACAATTAGTTCTTAATCAATAGTATAATGAGGATTGAAAGAGGCCAATGGAGTTATAATTTAATTAATTAATATGTCACGAGTCCGCTGACCTAAAATGCAATAATGGATGAAGCCCTGTCAGGTTCCTTAGGGACTGTGACACAAGGCACTAATGAAGATGTCAGCCGCTTCAGAGGCAGGAGCAAAAGCCAGAGACTTAGTGACACGTCTACTCTAATGTTTTCTTTTCTTTTCTTTTAAATATAGTTCAATGATTTAAAATCACTAGGAAGAGTGTGTTTGAACTCCTAGAGATGTGGACTAGATCTTATACAGTGCCATGGAGCACAGGGACCCATTATTATGTTTCATTGTCTCTTTTATTACCTGAGGGTAAGTGCAGGCAACAGAACAAGGTGTCAAGCTTACTTTTAACCTGTGCTAGAGGAAGAAGTTAGATGAAGGGTTGAAAGGTATTTCTAAGTTATTATCCTTAGAGACACCCCACTCACTGTCCCTGTGCAGCTACGAGCGTGACTGTTATCCGGCCTGTAGTGTCAGCCCCTCATATCAAGTTCTACTTAGTCCTGTTGTGTTCTCCACGGGGCCCTTCACCTGAGAGCCTCTGCTTCATCTAATGCATTGTAGATGAGTAAGCTCTCCCCACTGTGCAGTCTAGTCAGATGAATTGTGTTTGAAAACATAATAAACTCATTTCTGAATATTTAGAAAAAGTTATTTCTTTACATTATTTCAGTTAGAATGTTCTGGATCAAATGTCAAATTTACTGGCCATAGTACACTCCCTTAAATTAGATATTTATGGTTAGATAAAAAAGTGAATATTGGAAGTCATTGATATCTACCTCATTTATTTGAAGTTTTGCAAATTTAATGACAGATTTTCAAAACCCCATTGACTTTTGACTTCAACTGATGGTTCCATGTGGGTCACTTTAATTACTTGACATGTAGTATATATGAAAGAGTGTAGAGAGAGCATGGTCATTTAGATCTGTCAAGCCAAACGTATTTGGCAAGTTCTCCATCAATCTTTCCCATGACCCAAAACAGGAAAGCTGGAGCATTAAGCTAAAGTTCTAAAAAGTCTGACTAATGGACACCACAGTACTGACAGCATTCCCTGGCTTATGTAAATTGATTCTATCCTGTGGTGACTTTGTTGTTGCTTAGTTGACTAGAATGATTGGAGTGAGAGATATGACAATAGGAATCCACAGGGTTTGGTGTAAAATTCTAGATTCAGAGGGTCCAGCTTGAGATCAGTCTTGCCTGACATGACATTTATTTAGTGCAAATACTTTGGGATTTATTAAATACCTGTCTACCTTCTAGAAATAACTGGAACAGCTAGTTTACACACCACCACCCACCTTCTAGTCAGAAATCAGTTCTCTTGCTTATATTTGGCTTTTTACTTTCTCACTTATATTGGTTTATGTTCTTTGGATGCAACATGCAGGCCTCTTTATTTGCATTTCCTAACAAAGATATTTTAACCATCCTTCCCAGCACCCAATGATAACAAATCTACTTCATCAAGTAAAAGCAGGTTGTGGAAATACAAATTTTTTCTATCTCAAACTCTTTCTTTGTATTATTCTCTTTAAATTCTTTTATTCTAACACTTTTGCAATAAGGTAGTCATGCAAACTATAAAGCTTAAAGAAAATTTAGGTTAAATAAATTTAACTGGAAACAGAACTTAGATAAATAATTTGAAAGTAATTGTGAACAATAAATTACATTATCTGTAATCAGAAGAAGTAAAATAATGATACTACATTTAGGAAACTTTGAAAAAAGACCATCTTAAATAAAATAAAACTCTGATTTTTAAAAAATATTACTTAATTTTAAGAGGCATTTTCCCTAAGCATTTAAACATTTTTTTTTAACATTATATTATTTAATCCTAGATGTATTGAATTACAGAACTGGGCAATGCTTCAAAGATCACTTAGTTCCATTACTTAACAGATATGAATGCTCACAGAATGTCATGATTCAAAGATGATATAAGTATTCTGACATTCTGCAAGTTAATATTTATGTATTGCATACTATTCTACAGCTCTATTTAATTTGAGTTTTTAGAGTCATCTGTTCCTCCTGTGTCTTTTGTGGTTGTTGTTTCTGTACTTGTTTTGTTTGTTTTTAATCTTGGCAATGATACTATTTTTAGTGTTTCACTGATATGCTTCATGATCAGAAATTGTGTGATTTGTGTGTGTGTGTGCGCGTCTGCGTGTGTAACCAAATCTTCGAGATTGGCTTCTGAAGGAAGAACTACTTTACCTTCTGCAATAATTTTAAAATATTTTTATTCATAAATATGGAATACACTTATCAACTTCACAAGGATGTTGTTTGGGGTTAGGTAATTGAAAAGCACTTAGCACATATTTATAGTACTCTGAAGTCCTTACCTGATAAGGTTTCCCTGCAACAGTAAACTGTTTAGCTCCTCATTGCTTGTGTTCCTTGTTTCTATCAGTTGCAGGTGTGTAGTTTTTCTTTATATCAAGAATTTATACATGCTTTTTACCCTACAAAGTTGCTTTGTGTATGTTCCAGGATGTTACAATTAAAATTAAATTACTTTTTTCCTTTACTGAAAAGAATAACTATAGACCAAATTGTTATGAGAGCAGAAAGTTCACTTGATGGTAGATTGTAAAAACATTTTGCATAGCCCCTGTCCTAAAGGCTTAATTACTATTGTAACCATAACGAGTCCCTTTTTTCTGATAGTACACAGCTTAGAAAAAAAGTATTTTTTCATTTAAAAATATTCTATGTGCCTTACAGTTGATGGTTGATTTTCAGATTGGTCCCTAAGAGTATCGATCATTTATTCAATAGTTTATAATGCAGATAAATTTCTTAAACTAAATAAAATGAAATAAAAAGAGAAATTAACAGGATAACTTTTAGTTAAACCTGCATTTATATACTGAAAATATTCCAATCAAAAAAATTCTTAGAACATTTTAAAAATGATGCCAGTCATGCATTTGATAATGAAAGTAAAGTACTGAAAAATTATCTTCTCATCTTAACTTTACATAGTTTTTAAAAATAGACTTTAGTTTTTAGAACAGTTTCAGGTTCACAGCAAAACTGAGCAGAAAATACAGAGTTCCCATATACTCACTCATAAGTGCAGTCTCCCTATCACTATCCCACACCAGAGCTTTACATACTTTTTCATTTACTATTAAAAGAGAAAGAAAAACAGAGATGGATAAACAATGCAGTAACACAAAATCTATAGCACTACTATCTGAAATACGATTGCTCTATTACATACTATTGTGATCCTTAACCAGTGATGTAAGAGTACCTCTAGTAAGAGCAGTTAAAGAGATGTGAACAGCATCTAAAAGTTGCCTTTTAGCCAACATGTTGTAATTAATCAGGATTCTATCCCTTGAGTTGCTGACGATTTGTGTGGTATTGCTGAGAACAATATCCATCTAGGGGGAAATTATACAGAGAAAAATAAATTCAGCTTTTCCATCCCTTAGTTGGAGCAATGAGAATATATTCTAGGGAGACAGGATTTAAATAAAATGAATATTTTAAAATAAATTCTGAAATTCTTCTAGGTCTAGGAAATAGAATGTTTTTCAAATGATTTGGTAGAGTTTTATGTTTTGTGGCTTTCTTGTGTTTTTATATAATAATCTAGTTAAAATAGTGACAGCAATACTATGAACTGCTAAGGAAAATGCAATATAGAAAACACTCCCCCCAACACACACCACACACACACACACACACACACACACACACACACACACACACACTTTATCTTGCATTGCTTCTTTATTAATTGCTACCCTATACAGATGTTAAGTTTATTTTTTCCCCACGATAGGTTAAAATCTGTTATGGTACTTAAGAAAATTTTATTTTTTATAATGTATTAGCTATGTTTTGGCAAAAAGAAAACATTGACTATTATGTGTTTATCTTTACAAATATACTGTGCATAATTATAAAAGTTAGCATTCTGTTCCTTACTGATCTTGAGTAAATACACCTTCTGCTTCAGCATGGGAGAATCAGAGTTGCCTTTTAGTGAAAGATACTTAACTTCTATTTAAATGTGGCTTTTTCTGCAAATATAAAGATTCAAACTGCAGTTATTTGGACCAGGTGTTTTTATATAACAAACCCAACAGTTCATGATAAATAAAGTATTATCTGAGAGACCTTGTTTTAGATTCATTTAGCCTGGGAAAAGAGCTAATCATTTCTTTGGCGACAAAGATTTAGTAGGTGACAAGTACCATGATAGCTACTTTATGTACATTATCTCATTTAATATTCAAAAGGAACCCATTAAAGTGAACTGAAGAGCAGAAAGCTAATCATGCCTCTGAAGTCACACAGCTATGCATGGCAGAGGCAGAATTCAGTGAAATGTATTGCCTGGATGATTAATTTGATAGTGCTGTATCTTGGTCAAATATGCATCCTCTCTTCTGTATTAAGAAGAGAGGTTGCCATCATGGGTGTGTTACCTGACATTGTTTTTCTTCTGTCTCACTTACCCCACATGTACATATGAACTGATCCTGAGGATCTTAGATACATTACCTTTTAAAATATAACACTGAAAATCTTTTCTGAATTTGGTAATAATTTTATATAATTCATGACTGTGAAATAATAACCAAGAAATACTTCAAGTTCAAATCCAAACTGGAATAGTTCACGCACATCAAAGTGAATTTTATACCACTGTATATAGTTTTTTAAGAAACTCTGAAACACTTCTTGCACACAGCTGTATTCCATGCTGTCTGAGTAATTGGAATGCAAGTAACACTTGATTGAATCACACACAAGCCAAAGACTAATGCTTACTTCTGTGCTATTCATGCTTCAGTGAAGGTGGTGAAAATGAACAAAACAATTCGAAAGAATATTTGTCTTTTGGAAAAAACCCTCAAACCTTTAAATCAAAACATATATGTCATAAGGAGGGCCAAATTTTTCACCGTTTTCCCATCAGCTGAGGGAGACAACTTGATTTTCAACTAAGGGTTGTTTTTCAGTTCTTAAAATATTGTTTCCTGATTTTAGTTTTGCGACTTTGGCCAGATTCTGGGCTGGGAAGAAAAATTGATAAGACAGCTGAAGAGTTAGATTTCCCCAAGAATGGAATTCAGAACATTCATAAGATATGGAAATTAGAAGAGATTCATGGTGCAAAGTACTGGCTTGACATTACGTATTAGAGAGAGAGAGCAAGAAAGAGAGAGAAAAGAAATTCACGCCTGTTTTATTAAGTGTGTCTATGCAGGCAAAACAAGAAACAAAAAGAAAAACAAGGTAAAAATGTCTGAGGTCTTTTTTGGTAGAACAACACAGCAATGCTGGACATTGGTTTGTATCTTGGAATTCTTATGTCACCTCTGTCACCTTAGGATAGTTACTTAATCTTGTTTACATCATGTATAAAGAAACAGGTTTTTTTAGAATAGGAATCAGAGTTAAATACTACAAAATATCTATAGCATAGAGTACATCGAATGCCTTCTATAAATGTCAGTTTCATTCTTTCCTCCCAGTATTAAACCATGGCAATAGCTTTTTTAACAGAGGTATTTAGATCGTATTAAGCTACTTCCATCCGGCAAGTAGAAATGATAACACCAACAAGAAGGGTTTTGCAGTAAAATTTTTAGGTTATAGGAATGTGAAATTGAAATATGAGAAGTAAATAGTAGAATGACTAAAATATTTTTCACCAAGTATTCTCACTAGTCCATCATTTGAATTCAAGCCCATGATTGCTACAGATATTACTTAGGAATGTCCTATTATGCATTTGAATACCCAGGAACAGTTCTGAGTGCTTGCTTGGCAGTGGATTTCCTATGACTTAATATTGCAGGTGTAGATTAGTGGAGTATAAATATTTTCAATTGTATAAGCAAATGCATTTTTGTAATCAATAGGAATCCATGGAGTGGAAGAGAAGAAAATTATTTTTTCCACTTTCTGTTTCTCACTAAACATACCCATTCCATATGTGGTATTTTTTCTAACATCTCATCTTTAAACTCCCTAAAAACAGAAAGTAAATTTAGTAAGATAAGTTGTATAAATAATATTGGAACTAGATAGTAATGTCATCTAATGACCGACAGCCCCATTCATCAGGTACCCTTGTCTGAAAGTGTGTAGTCACCTTACAGGCAGGTATTGACTGCAGGGGTTGGAATCCCTGAAAATCTGCTCTCCTAAAATAAGTGTATTGGGGCTTCCCTGGTGGCGCAGTGGTTAAGAATCCACCTGCCAATGCAGGGAACACGGGCTCAAGCCCTGGTCTGGGAAGATCCAGCATGCCATGGAGCAACTAAGCCCATGTGCCACAACTACTGAGCCTGCGTGCTGCAACTACTAAAGCCTGCACGCCTAGAGCCCATGCTCCGCCACAAGAGAAGCCATCACAATGAGAAACCCATGCCCCACAACGAAGAGTAGCCCCCACTCACTGAAACTAAGAAAGCCTGTGAGCAGCGACAAAGGCCCAACATAGCCAAAAATAAAATAATAATAATAGTAATAAAATAAAATAAAATAATTTAAAAAATAAAAAAATAAAATAGGTGTATTGATCTCCTAATGAGAAAAAGAAGCAGGATGTGCTAATTTTCAGAGAAATTATTAGCATGTCTGATATTCCCAGGTGTTTTTGTTTAGTTCAGAACCCTGAGATTATAGTTTACAATTTTGCTCTTGTAAAGACAACTTAAATGAATCAACTTTTATTTTTAGTCAACTAATAAAATTAAACTTCCCTTATAGCAACTTCCTTTGGGGGACCAAAGTATTCTTAGCTCAGACCTTACTAGCGTAATACTGATATTGTGTAATTACTTAGTTTTGAAGTTACTATAGATTTTTTTTTTTCCTTTACCCAGTGGCCTGGTAGTCTACATCACTTACTAGCTGAAATTCCAGTCAGTAAGAGAATCTGATGGCTGGTTGGGCCTCAGAAATGTTGAAGCCAATATGAAAAACGGATTCACATTGGCCACATGATTATTTTTCTGTAAAAAACCTAATGATGTTATAAAACTGAACATTACAGTTGGAGAGTAAAAGCTCTGGCTCCTAGGATATTTCTCATTGTGCTTCTTTATGGGAAATAAAATGAAATAACATAGGGGAGAAATCACGTGGTTTAGTGCTGTTGAGATGACAACTTTAGCAAACAAGATATGCTACCATCAAAGAAGACCGAGTGGCATTAGACATTGAAACTGTCTCCTCAGTCAGGGGCATAAACCACAGGGAAAGAATTATGACAGTGGCAGTAGTTCAAATCTCCATGGACCCTTAAAAATGAGATTTTTGCTTTTTTTCTCTTAAGTTTTTGCTTAGATTCTAATAGCTGTACATACATCCAGGTACATTGTTATTAGGTCAGTTTCTTTACAACTTGGTACAGGTTTAAAGAGGAAATAAATAACAAACTATTATGTTGAATTTGACTTTGCTACAAATTCATAATGTTAAAATCAAATTATGAAAATTAAAATCTGCTGGTGGTGAAAGACTGGAATCACTTTCCATGCATGTATCATAAGCTAGATATATAATAGAACTTTGATGTAGATATTAAGAAATTTTAAATTCTATAAAATAAGAATAATCCAAGTAAATGGACAAAGGGCTCTTTGTTACATTAAAGGTAAGAACACAATGAAAATAAGTTTATTTGAAACTCTGATAATTTCAGTATAGACCAGCAAGTCAAATCAGTGTAGAAATTTTAGGACTATTCTTGATATATGTCCAAAATCTTAAATCTTGTTCTGTATTTTAGATATAAGTAAAACATATTCTCTTTAAAGGATTGTATTATGCCCCAGAAAAACAAACAAACAAAAAACTTGAAAAAACATGAACATAGGCAGATAATAAATAATACTTAAATAAAAGCCATTTTATTGGGAATGAAAGCACATGATTATATTTATTTCTCTGGAGTTACTTGTGAATTGACAGTATAAGTGATATCAGGAGAAAAATGATAAGGTGTCTAAGACATACCTGAGGCAATATTAACAGTAAATTCCTACCACAGCTTGAATTATGCCATAGTGTTACATACTTTATTGACTTTTACATACACTTTGTAAAACTTGATATGAGTATCAGCATCTTCATTTTGCAAATGAAGCAACTTATAAAAGGTAGAAGAGGATTGGCTGTGTGACATTTCAAAGGCAAGGATCTCACAGCAACAATATAGTGTGTCCTTGCAGGAGAATCTGAAGTCACAATTGTATTGCTTATAAAAGTGGAAAAAAACATGTTTGAGTACCTGTTTGTATCTGATATAAGTAGGACTTCCAATAAGCATAAAGGAAAACCATAGTGTAATAAACAGCAGTGGATTTTGATTCACAACCCCCAAGTTCATTGTATTTCCCTTCAGGCTAGTAAGCCTCAGTTTTCTCATCTGTAAAGAGAAACTAATGTTAATATCATCTTCTGGTTGATATATGATAGTCATATAAGTTGATGTATGTGTTTTGTCAACTACAGAGCAGAAATAGATATTGATTTTTGATAGTTATTTTATCTATTAATTATCCTAGGGAAGCAGATGTCAAGACGCAGTGTTAAAAATCAATCTAATATTGCTGTCTAAATTTGAGTCTGTAGTCATTCTATTTCTCAAATTATTTCTTAAGATGATTGAAATGTAGGATGTTTGTTCCTACTAATCTGATTATGTTGGAAGATTAAAAATATGAAAATCAAAGTGAATATGAACAAATTCAAAGGTTGTGACTCCTGTCACAGATTCTTGGGCATGTAAGCTAAAACCTGTAGATAACAGGAAGAGAACAGCATTGGCAACAAGTCCTACAAGTCATGGCAATCCACATAATCAACAAAACGTTATATTTGTAGTTGGAGTTTTATAAACTTTAGTTTTTTTAACTTTCAACAGTGTAGATTTCAGTTTGCAAAATCTACCCTGTATTAGTTTCATCTCTTGCATTTTTCATGAAGGTTTTCGTGTAGATAAAACATAGATTTTATTTTTAATTTCAGTTTTATGTACATTACAATATTTAAGTCATTTAAATAAAGAACATATGTGATTTTAAATTCCATTGCACCAAAGGGATGTAGAATTTATTTAAATTAATACTTGAGTTCAAACATGTTATGAATTAACAAATTCATTGAGGGATAACAAAGTGAAACATTTTAGGAAGCATTCAAAGGAGAAAGATGAAACAGTCATTTCATAACCACTACCATATATGACATCAAAGTTCAGGAAAAGTACAATGAAGCTCTCAAAATGATAGCAAGCTTTTAGTTCTACAGTCTCTCTAATGTTAAACAAGAATAAGTTCAGTGAAGATTCTAGAATTAGACTGGTTCTACCTGGTTCTACCAGTTCCTAGCCACATGATGTAGATCAAGTGATTTAGCCTTCCTGAGATCTGTTTCTTTGCCTGTAAAATAGTACCTATTTCAGAGTATTCCTGAGAGTAATAAATGTGAGCATCTAAAATGTGATTGGCTCAAGCCTTTTGAAATATATTCTCAATGAAATAGCATACCTTCTTTTTCTTATATTTTCTAACAAGCTTAATAATTTTCATTTTTATTCTTCAGCATTTCAGAACTTCATTGTGATTTTACACAACCCTTGCTTTTATAGCTGGTAATGGTAAATTCTCTCACTGATATTTATTTCCCTCTTCATGTTGTACAACATTCTTTATTCACTCTCCAGTGAATTTATAAATTCCTAACTTATAAAAGTACCTGCCATGTGGTAAGCACGTAATAAGCATTAAGTGAAGAAACAAATATTATCATTATTTTTCAGTTCAATGCGGTATCATGGCTTTTAGTAGCTCTTTAAATGTTTATAGCCAAAAAAACATGTATTCATGAAAGAAATTTTACAGTATACCCTAAATTCTTCCTATTAAAAGTGTTGTCTGGGGACCAGAAGCATTAGAATCACCTGGAAGCTTGTTAGAAATGCAGACAATTAGGTCTCACCCCAGAAGTAATGAATCAGAATCTGCATTTTCACAAGTTTCTCCAGATGATTCATATAACAATTGACCCTTGAACAACATGGGTTTGAACTGCAAGTATAGTACATATTAAAATTTGAGGACTGATTTAAAACATTTCCTCTAATTGTAGTCTTCATTAGTAACCATTTAATCCACTAATTCAACAGATAATTTAGTAAGTGCCTACTTTGGTTTCTTGAAATTCTTCCATGATAATGGTTTGTGGTTATGGTCAATCGTAAAGAGGTAAATGTCAATTTGGAATGACTGTGCTAAGATCTTGGCAGACAAGTTGGCATTCTTGGCTTGGGTTACATGAGGGGTCACAGAAGCAATTAAGAAAAATAAGAAAGGACAATTCTATGTATTTGGTTCATGGAAAGTGTGACCCATTGAATTGGGTTAGCCCAATACATTCCATAAGACGCTACGGAAAAACCCAAATGAACATTTTGGCCAACCCAATACAGGTACACTAAAAGCACCAGGAACAAGTAGAGTAAGGAAGTGACACTAAATATGAACTCTTTACTTTTTGCCCAGGAATAGCTCTGTGAACATCTGAAAAGGGATAAAGAAAAATAATGTTGAAATGCAGGTAAATGTAAGGAAAAATATTCATGTTGTAGAGGATTCACTATTTGACCAAAGAGATGCTTTATGAAAATGATTTCCTTTGTATATTTAGAATAATTTTATTTATAACTTGTGACTAAATAATTATATTTCAGGAGCTGGTTATTTGTCACAGTATGGTAACTTTTTATAAAAAGAAATGATAAAATTTTCACAAAACACTATATTGCGTGAAGGCAAAATACAAAGTTGTTTATCCTTCATATCTTCATGTCCTTATATAATACATGGGTAAGGTATATGTTCAAAAACAATGATTCAGTATAATTGCATTGAATAGATCTTGACTGAAGCCTTTGGACTTATTCAGGAAAGACATAAACTTCTTCAGATGAATCACTGCTTTCTTGTCATTGAGGGAAGTACAATTGAGGTTATATAACTTGGGATTTGTAAATAAATAGCAAAATTAGAAGACGTCAAATAAAAATACAATCTTATATAAACAGGCAATTATATTTCTGTACTTGTATATAAATAAAGTGAAAAAAAGTGATATTTAAATCTCTAATTATACATCCTCCACACATACTATTTCTTTTTTTGTTATAATACTCTGCCTCTGAGTGTAGAATTGGTTATTAGAAAATGATGCACACATTATTAATGATATTTACTCTTTCTGCTTTTGACATATGTAGTCTGAAACAGTCTTAAAGCTTCATTAGTAAAGAGCTTTTGAATAAAGTCAATGAATACACAAGAGAAATAGAAAAGAAAATAAAGTATGTTTATTTATACACTATTATATGAAGTAAATTCTGTCATCTCTTTTAGTTATATTTTTAAATTTTAGAGCTACAATTCTAAGTCTTTTCCATGCCACTAATAAAATATGATTCTATTAATAATACTGGAAATGCTTGAGATATTAATTCAAGAGTCAGAGACTTGAGCAACAATCAATGACTTCCTTACAATGTTTTTTTGATTAAAATAAAACTAGGATTGTGTTTTTAAACTTCTCAATGATTGTATTTTCATTTTTATTGGAGTAGAGCTGCTTTACAACGTTGTGTTAGTTTCTACTGTACAGCAAAGTGAATCAGCTATATGTACACATATATCGCCTCTTTTTGGATTTCCTTCCCATTTAGGTCATCACAGAGCATTGAGTAGAGTTCCCTGTGCTACACAATAGGTTCTCATTAGTTATCTATTTTATACATAGTATCAAGAGTGTATATATGTCAATTCCCATCTCCCAATTCATCTCACCCCTCCCCTTTCCACACTTGGTGTCCATATGTTTGTTCTCTACATCTGTGTCTCTATTTCTTCTCTGCCAATAAGATCATCTATACCATTTTTCTAGATTCCACATATATGTGTTACTATATGGTATTTGTTTTTCTCTTTCTGACTTACTTCACTCTATATGACAGACTCTAGGTGCATCCACATCTCTACAAATGACCCAATTTCAATCCTTTTTATGGCTGAGTAATATTCCATTGTATATATGTACCACATCATCTTTATCCATTTCTCTGTTGATGGACATTTAGGTTGCTTCAATGTCGTGGCTATTGTAAATAGTGCTGCAATGAACATTGGAGTGTATGTATCTTTTTGAATTACGGTTTTCTCCAGATATATGCCCAAGAGTGGGAATGCTGGATCATATGGTAGCTCAATTTTTAGTTTTTTAAGGAACCTCCATGGTGTTCTCCATAGTGGTTGTATCAATTTACATTCCCACCAACAGTGCAGGAGGGTTCCTGTTCCACCACACGCTTTCCAGCATTTATTGTTTCTACATTTTTTGATAATAGCCATACTGACTGGCATGAGGTGATACCTCATTGTAATTTTGATTTGAATTTCTCTAATAATTAGTGATGTTGAGCATCTTTTCATGTGTCTCTTCCATCTGTGTGTCTTCTTTGGAGAAATGTCTATTTATGTCTTCTGCCCAATTTTGGATTGGGTTGTTTGTTTTTTGATATTGAACTGCATGAGCTATTTGTATATTTTGGAGATTAATCCTTTGCCAGTTGCTTCATTAGCAAATATTCTCTCCCATTCTGAGGTCTGTCTTTTCATCTTTTTTATGGTTTCCTTTGCTGTGCAAAAGCTTTTAATTAGGTCCCATTTGTTTATTTTATTTTATATTTTTTCTCATTACTCTAAGAGGTGGGTCAGAAAAGATTTTGCTTCTATTTATGTGAAAGAGTTTTCTGCCTATGTTTTCCTCCAATAGTTTTATAGTATCTGGCCTTACATTTAGGTCTTTAATCCATTTTGAGTTTATTTTTGTGTATGGTGTTAGGGAGTGTTCTAATTTCATTCATTTACATGTAGCTGTCCATTTTTCCCAGCACCACTTAATGAAGAGGATGTCATTTCTCCATTGTATATCCTTATCTCCTCTGTCATAGATTAGGTGACCATAGGTGCATGGGTTTTTCTCTATGCTTTCTATCCTGTTCCACTGATATATATTTCTGTTTTTGTGCCAGTACCATACTATTTTGATTACTGTAGCCCTGTAGTATAGTCTGAAACCACGGAGCCTGATTCCTCCAGCTCTGTTGTTTTTTCTCAAAATTGCTTTTACTATCCGTTGTCTTTTGTGTTTCCATATAAATTGTACAATTTTTTTGTCTAGTTCTGTGAAAAATGCCATTGGTAATTTGATAGGGATTACACTGAATCTGTAGCTTGCTTTGGGTAGTATAGTCATTTTCACAATTTTTATTCTTCCAATCCAAGAATATCATATATCTTTCCATCTGTTTGTGTCAGCTTTGATTTCTTTCATCAGGGTCTTATAGTTTTCTGCATACAGGTCTTTTGCCTCCTTAAGTAGGTTTATTCCTAGGTATTTTATTATTTTTCTTGCCATGATGAATGAGCATTGTTTCCTCGTTTCCTTAATTTCTCTTTCTGATCTTTCATTGTTCGTGTATAGGAATGCAAGATATTTCTGTGCATTAATTTTGTGTCCTGCAACTTTACTAAATTCATTGACTAGCTCTAGTAGTTTTCTGGTGGCATCTTTTGGATTTTCTATGTATAGTATCATGTCATCTGTAAATAGTGACAGTTTTACTTCTTCTTTTCCAATTTGGATTCCATTTATTTCTTTTTCTTCTCTGATTGCTGTGGCTGGGACATCCAAGACTACGTTGAATAACAGTGATGAGAATGGACAACCTTGTCTTGTTCATGATCTTAGAGGAAGTGCTCTCAGTTTTTCACCATTGAGAATAACATTTGCTGTGGGTTTGTCATAAATGGTCTTTATTATGTTGAGGTAGTTTCCCTCTATGCTCACATTCTGGAGAGTTTTTATCATAAATGGGTGTTGATATTTGTCAAAAGATTTCTCTGCAACTCTTCAGATGACCATGTGGTTTTAATTCTTCAGTTTTTTAATATGGTGTATCACATTGACTGATTTTCATATACTGAAGAATCCTTGCATCCCTGGGATAAACCCCACTTGATCATGGTGCATGATCCTTTTAACGTGCTGTTGGATTTGGTTTGCTAGTATTTTGTTGAGGATTTTTGCATTTATGTTCATCAGTGATATTGCCTGTAATTTTATTTCTCTGTGACATCTTTGTCTGGTTTTGGTATCAGCATGATGGTGACTTGTAGAATGAGTTTGGGAGTGTTCCTCTCTCTGCAATTTTTTGGAAGAGTTGGAGAAGTATAGGTGTTAGCTCTTCTCTAAATGTTTGATAGAATTCACCTGTGAAGCCATCTGGTCTTGGACTTTTGTTTGTTGGAATATTTTGAATCACAGTTTCTACTTCATTCCTTGTCATTGGTCTGTTCACATTTTCTATTTATTCCTGGTTCAGTCTTGGAAGATTGTACCATTCTAAGAATTTTTGATTTCTTCCAGGTTGTCCATTTCATTGGCATATAGTTGCTTGTAGTAGTCTCTTATGATCCTTTGTATTTCTGCGGTGTCTGTCATAACTTCTCCTTTTTCATTTCTAATTTTATTGATTTGAGTGTTCTTCCTCTTTTTCTTAATGAGTCTGCCTAAAGGTTTATCCATTTTGTTTATCTTCTCAAAGAACCAGCTTTTAATTTTGTTGAACTTTGCTATTGTTTTCTTCATTTCTATTTCATTTATTCTGCTCAGATCTTTATGATTTCTTTCCTTCTACTAACTTTTTTTTTATTGTTCTTCCTCTTTCTCTAGTTGCATTATGTGAAAAGTAGTTTGTTTATTGGAGATTTTTCTTGTTTCTGGAGGTAAGATTGCATCACCATAGACTTCCCTCTTAGAACTGCTTTTGCTGCATCCCATAGGTTTTGGATTGTCATGTTTCTGTTGTCATTTGTTTCTAGGTGTTTTTTGACTTCCTCCTTGATGTCTTCAGTGATCTCTTGCTTATTCTGTAGCATATTGTTTAGCCTCCATGTGTCTGTGTGTTCTTTACAGTTTCTTTCCTGTAATTGATATCTAGTCTCCTAGCATTGTGGTCATAAAAGATGCTTGATATGATTTCAATTTTCTTAAATTTACCAAGGCTTTGCTTGTGACCCAAGATGTGATCTATTCTAGAGAATGTTCCACATGCACTTGAGAAGAAAATGTATTCTGCTGCTTTTGGATGGAATGTTTTATAAATATCAATTAAGTCTACGTTGTCTAATGAGTCTTTTAACACTTGTTTTCCTTATTAATTTTCTGTCTAGATGATCTGTCCATTGGTGTAAGTGGGGAGTTAATATCCCCCACTATTGCTGTGTTACTGTCGATTTCCCATTTTATGGCTGTTAGCATTTGGCTTACATATTGTGGTGCTCCTATTTTGCGTGCATAAATATTTACAATTGTTATATCTTCTTGGATTGCACTGATTGTTATGTAGTATTCTTCTTTGTCTCTCATAATAGTCTTTGTTTTAAAGCCTATTTTGTCTGATATGAGTATTGCTACTCCAGCTTTGTTTTCATTTCCATTTGCATAGAATATCTTTTTCCATCACCTCACTTTCAGTCTGTGTGTCTCCCTAGGTCTGAAGTGGGTCTCTTGTAGATAGTGTATATATGGGTCTTGTTTTTATATCCATTCAGCCAGTCTATGTCTTTTGGTTGGAGTGCTTAATCCATTTACATTCAAGATAATTATACATATGTATGTTCCTATTACCATTTTCTTAATTGTTTGCTGTTTCTTTTTGTAGGTCTTTTTCTTCTCTTTTGTTTCCTTCCTACAGAATTTCCTTTAGCAGTTGTTTAAAGCTTGTTTGGCGGTGCTGAATTCTCTTAACTTTTGCTTGTCTGTAAAGCCTTTAATTTCTCCATTAAATCTGAATGAGATCCTTGCTGTGTAGAGTAATCTTGGTTGTACGTTTTCCCTTTCATTACTTTAAATATGTCCTGCCACTCCCTTCTGGCCTGCAGAGTTTCTGCTGAAAAATCATTTGATAACCTTATGGGGATTTCCTTGTATGTTATTTGTTGCTTTTCCCTTGTTGCTTGTAATATTTTTCTTTGTGTTTAATTTTTGTTAGTTTGATTAATAGGTATCTCGGAATGTTTCTCCTTGGGTTTATC
Organism: Orcinus orca; assembly: GCF_937001465.1. NCBI lineage: Eukaryota > Metazoa > Chordata > Mammalia > Artiodactyla > Delphinidae > Orcinus > Orcinus orca. Next base: position 40,480,375 of record NC_064576.1, on the reverse strand, counting down.
TTGTATGGGACTCTCTGCACTTCTGGACTTGATTGACTATTTCCTTTCCCATGTTAGGGGAGTTTTTGACTATAATCTCTTCAAGTATGTTCTCAGAACTTTTTCTCTTCCTCTTCTGCAACCCCTATGATTCAAATGATGGTGCATTTAATATTGTCCCAGAGAGCTCTGTGACCCTCCTCATTTCTTTTCATTCTTTTTTCTTTATTCTGCTCTGTGACAGTTATTTCCACCATTCTATCTGCCAGGTCACTTATCTGTTCTTCTGCCTCAGTTATTCTGCTATTGATTCCTTCTAGTGTATTATTAATTGCATTTATTTTGCTGTTCATCACTGTTTGTTTGTTCTTTAGTTCTTCTAGGTCCTTGTTAAACATTTCTTGTATTTTCTTGATCTGTGCCTCCATTTCATTTTTGAGATTTTAGATCATCTTTACTATCTTACTCTGAATTCTTTTTTCTGGTAAATTGTCTATTTCCTTTTCATTTGTTTGGTCTTGTGGATTTTTACCTTGCTCCTTTGTCTGCATCATATTTCTCTGTCTTCTCATTTTGTCTAACTTGCTGTGTTTGAGGTCTCCTTTCTGCAGGCTGCAGGGTCATAGTTTTTCTTGCTTCTGGTGTCTGCCCCCGGTGGGTAAGATTGGTCCAGTGGCTTGTGTAGGCTTCCTGGTGGGAGGGACTGGTGTCTGCATTTTGGTGGGTGGAGTTGGATCTTGTTCTTCTGATGGGCAGGGCTGTATCAGGTGGTGTGCTTTGTGTTGTTGTCTGGGAGCTTAGTGTGAATTTAGGCAGCCTGTCTGCTGATGGGAGAGTTTGTGTTTCTGTCTTGCTTGTTGTTTGGTGTGAGCCATCTAGCACTGGAGCCTGCAAGCAGTTGGGTGGAGTTGGGCCTTAGATTTGAGATGGAGACCTCTGGGCGAGCTCTTGCTGATTAATATTCCCTGGAGCCGGGAATTCTCTGGTGGCCCAGCATCTTGGACTCATCACTCTCAGCCCCGAGGCTCAGGCCCAAACTCCAGCCAGGGAACCAAGACTTCACAAGCTGTACATCTCAGAAATAAAGGGGAAGAGGAAAAGGGGGGTGTGGACAAATAAAAACAAATAGAGAAACAAAACCCAAGATAAATAGCAAAGACAAATAGCAAAGACAGAAACAAACAGCAACAATAGCAATAAGAAATAATAGACAAACCCCACGCAAATGGTAAAAGCAAAACCAAACAAAAACAAAGAAACACAAACACCACAAAGGAACAAATACAAAATCAAAGAAAGCAAAAAGCAAGAGAAGAACCAAACAATAGAACCTAAAATCAAAATCAAACAATTAAAAACAAAAGTAACAAAAACACAAAACAGAAAGCAAAATCAAAGCAGAATGCAAACTGAAGAATAAAGCACAGAAAACAAAAGAAACACATAAAAACGATTTTAAAAAAATATATAAAAACCAACAGAACAAAGAAAAGGAAAAAAAAATAGGAAAAAACAGAAAACAATGAAAAAGCAAAGTAAAAATAGAAATATGAAATACGTATTTAAAAAGCAGAAAAAAGAAAAAAAACGAAAAACACCCCCAAAAACTAAATAAAAAATTTAAAAACTTAAAAACAACAACAGAACAAGTCAAAACCTAATAAAAATAATAGTAATAATAATATTTTCCTGGGGTCTCAGCTGTCAGTGTCCTTGCCCCCGCCATAGCCCACCTTCACCTCACCAGGAGGCCCTCCAATGCCTCTAGGTAGGTCTCTGGACCCACTGTGGGGACAGCTCAGACTCGGATCTCACCCAACTCCTCTGTGTGCTTGCCCCCAATGTCCACAGCTGCCAGAGCTGGACTGGTTTCATTTATGGGACTCGTTGTCCATTCAGATATTCCATAGATGCAGGATCTACCAAGCCACTCATAGGGATTTAATCTGTGGCTTGTGCAGCTGATGGAAAGATTTTCATTCCTCTTCTTCAGTTGTCCCATCCCTGTGGCTCAGCTGTGGTTTTAGCCCCACCTCTGCATGTGGGCCCTCAACAGAAGTCTGCTCCTAAGGCTGCCCTGGAGCACTCAGGTCTTCCCTGGTGAGGACAGGGCTCAGACGAGGCACAGCTACCTGGGTTGTGGGAGCCCTGGCAGCAACAGGTGCGTGGGGAAGCCAGTGGCTACTGGAGTGAGAGATCTGGCCCTAGGGGGAGACTTTTCTAGTGCACGCAAGGGCCAGCCCTGGTGGGGCCCTTTCCGAGCACCCAGGGTGGCAGGGGCCAGCATGTGGGGAGAGAGAGAATGCAATGTCCTCTCCACACTCTGTGCTTCACTCAACAGTGGCGCCTTGCTTTCATGGCACTCCAGATTTCCTCCACAGGCATTCCCTGTTGTGGATTTCCTTCCTCCCTCCCCCTCAGGCTGTCTCCTCACAGCCAACAGCACTCCTCCCCCGAATTTTGCTCTCCTATCCCCACGCTCCAGCTCCCAGCCGCCATGCACACTGTTGGACACACGTCCCAATCTGGGGCATGCATGGCCATGTCACAGACCATCTGTGTAGTTCTCACTCTTTCCTGTCTGCCACAGACCGACTGCTTCACCCTCCTCTGACAGCCTCAGATGCTTCCCCTCTGTCCCAACTGATTTCCCCATTGGTGAGGGGATTTCCCCAGATGTGGGAAACTGCTCTGCTTCATCTCTCCCCCAGGGGCACAGGTCCCGTGCTGCTTCCTCTCCTCTTCTTTCTCCCTTCTTTCTTTCATCCTACCCGGTTATGCAGGAATCTTCATTGTCCTTTCCAGTGTTCAAGATCTGCTAGCGTTCAGCTGGTGTTCTGCAAAAACTGTTCCATCCATACATGTATTCTTGATGCATCTGTGGAGAGAGATGTACTCCACCATGTCCTCCTACTCCTTAGCCATCTTGAAAACTCCTAAACTGCTCAATTATATATATATATATATGTATATATATATATATACACACATATATATACATATATATATATACACATATATATATATATATATATATATATATATATTTTTTTTTTTTTGCTGTACATGGGCCTCTCACTGTTGTGGCCTCTCCCGTTGTGGAGCACAGGCTCCGAACGCGCAGGCTCAGCGGCCATGGCTCACGGGCCCAGCCGCTCCGTGGCACGTGGGATCTTCCCGGACTGGGGCACGAACCAGTGTCCCCTGCATCGGCAGGCAGACTCCCATCCACTGCACCACCAGGGAAGCCCTGCTCAATAATATTTTTAAACATATAGTTGATAATGCATCAGATCTCACAGAGTTTAAAACTCCTAGTCTTCAACTCAAGCACTCTGAACTCTGATGTTGTATATGCTTCAAGTTATTAAACATGTCTTTTCTGCTAGATGAAGTGACAATTATACTATTCACTTAATTCTTCTTAAGACCTCCTAAGGAAAAGTGATAACTTTCCCTCTTTAGGGAAGAACAAGTTGGCCAGTTTGTCAAAAGTTTAAACATCGTTAGTTGAGATACTTTGCTTATCAGCATTTTCTTAATGATGTTTACCAAAATTATAAGTTATTTTACATCAACCTTATAAGGAAAAAATCTAGCAAAAGATGTCAGGGGGAAGAAAACCATTCTGTCACTTTTGAATTATCCATGCATGTATTGCTGACATGTAATAGATGCTTGATAAAATTTGGTGAATGGATAGATGCCTTATGGACTAATCACAGTTTAGAATCATCTGAACTTGTTTGCATACTGACTCCTAGAAGCTGGGTAAAACTGAACTGCAGTCTAAAATGATTTGAGAACCAAGAGACATGGGTTAATATAGTGCATTAAACAACACTATGACCTCATCCACAAAGTAGAGATAAATGTCACATCAAGCCATTCAAGCAGAAATTCTTGTTCTTTAGGCAGTAACTCTGGGAGGGGAATAAAATGATGAAATAGATCAAATCCCCTATCTTTCACATTACAGAGTAGCTGCAATTCCTAATAGTGAGGCTCAGCAGCTTTTGGGCTGATCAGGCTATTTTCGTGCTTTATCAAGAGAAAATTTGGACAGTCTTGGCTCACAATTTAACCTCCTTCAGAACTGTTACAATCTGGTGGGGGAATATCCACAGAATACTAAACATCTATCTTGTTTTAAAACCAGCCATTCTCTCACAAATAATAGCTGTATTTCATGCACCATCCTCTTTTTGTTCTGTTGCTGCAGAAGCAGCCAATTAGGCAACAGAGGAAGCAAAAGTAAACTAACATATTCCCAGTTCTCTTGGCATCACTGATGAAAATGTCTGTGATGTTTATGATGGTCCAAAAGACATCTCAAGAAAAACTGAGCTGGCTCATGTTGTGTAAGGAAAGTGTGTGTAACAGGAGGATGGGACCTGGACAGTCAATGTTTGCCAGTTGAAAAGAATAAAGCTTGGATGAGGAATGTGTCACAGCTCCCAAGCACGCTGCAGTTCACAGAGACTAAGAGATGAGCATTTAAAATATTTTAACATCCAGAATTAGCATTCACCATTTATGTTCTAGTAATTGTCAAATTACTTACTATATTAAAATGTGTTTCTTAAGGAAGATTAGAAAGTATAAACCTTTCTTTCTGTAGATTAGAATAAAATGGTTTTTTTGACATATCTGTAAAATTGGTACTAAGAATATTTATGCTTGTATCCTTTAATCTTTGCTCTCACAAAGCATATCAAATGTTTTTTTAAGGCCTAAAACTCAGAAGCCTAGTGGAAGCTTTTAGCATAGGCACCAGTAAGGCCTCTTCCTTGAGATACAGGTAGTCCTGGTGTTGTATACTAGAACCTTAAAAATGGTTGTACTAGTCGAAATCATGCAAAGAGATCTTAAAAACTGATGGGGAGAACTACAGTTATTCTGTCACCTTTAAAATTTTTTCCCAAAACATTGAAAACTCTCTTCCTGATAATTATACATATATAAGGAAATGAGCAAATAGTAAAACTAATATTTATTTAGTACACTGTGGTTTAAAACCTGGGAAACATTGAGGATTAAAGTGTTTTATTTCTTTGTAAAGAAACTTATCAAAAGTAGTTTAAATAGTGCTTGCCCTTATCTTCTCATCATCTAATTTACAGTACGGAAGGAGTATCATTTTTATGCCTTGGTAAATTCTCACACTCCTTTCTAAGTTGGATCAGCTAGCAACATTTTATGCTTTCAATATTCTGAAGCATTTCTGAGAGTTCCATTATTGTGATGTTTTTGCCAGAGTCCCTTCTGGGATGTTGTCTCCCTTTTCGTCACAGATACTTTACTCATTTATTTTAGTAACTTTGCCTCCACTAAATTTCCCTGGCTGCAGTTCTAGAGTCTCTTGAATAGAAGCAGGATCAACATTCCCACACTTAGTTATCTCTTCTATAACTCACTTTTATTCTATCCTAATTTTACCTACAGTGGTGTCCCTTTTTGGTTTCTTTGCTGCACTTTGATCTTTATTGACCAATTACCTCTTTTGATTATCCATTTTTGTAAAATGTTGTATGGGTTTATCACTGGGAGATGGAAGGCAACAGAGCTACAGTTGTCCCTTGGTACCCACTAGGGATTGGTTCCAGGACCCTTTCTTCCCAAACCAAAATCTTGGGATGTTCAAGTCCCTTATATAAAATGGCATACTTCCCTGGTGGCACAGTGGTTGAGAGTCCGCCTGCCGATGCAGGGGAAACACAGGTTCGTGCCCCAGTCCGGGAAGATCCCACATGCCACGGAGCGGCTGGGCCCGTGAGCCATGGCCGCCGAGCCTGCGCGTCCAGAGGCTGTGCTCCGCAACGGGAGAGGCCACAACAGTGAGAGGCTCGTGTACCACAAAAAAAAAAAAAAAAAAGCATACTACCCAGATCTTTCCATACAATATAATCATCTCTATATTACTTATAATACTTAATACAATGTAAGTGCTGTGTAAATATTGGTATATATAATGTAAATGTTATGTAAATAGTTGCTGGCAGGCGGCAAATTCAAATTTTGCTTTTTGGAACTTTCTGGAATTTTTTTTATTCGAAATGCTTTTGATCTGCATTTGGTTGAATCCAAGGATGTAGAACCCAAATATACAGAGGGCCAAATGTATATGCTTTACTGTCTATGCGTTCTGAAAGAAGTGCCAAGATTGCTCACTGATAAATACATAGTAATGTGTGAACTGAACAGCTAGCAGCAAAGTTTGTACTGTGGAGCCCTGCAAACAGTATATCACCCACTGGTAATACACTATGGTAACTAAAATTTGAACCATGTTGTTGGGAGACTGGTGTTATTTTACTAAGTCATGGTAATTACAATTCATACATAAAGAAGATGTGCAAATGAGCCTGCCTGTATAGATAACTGGTTAATAAGTTATATAATTTAAGATGCTTTATACCTAAATAGTAAGTTCTTTTAGGTTCTTTATCAAAAAGAAAAATATTAAATAGCCTACAGGGGATATATGGTTTGTTTTCACACACAGTTATGCCTATATAGAATTTGCCCTTCACTGTGAAGATGATTAGAGAGAAAACTATCAGCTGAATCAAGCTTGGTCTCCCAGGATTAGCTAGTGGGTTCCTTTCGGGTCAAAGTGTTTTTTTTTAAACCTTACATACTGTGGAACTTCGCATTAACAAATCACCTGTAGAAGTGACGAGGTTCTTTGAGGCATTCATTCTTGTTCACTAGGTTAACAAGGAAACGCTAATTTATACTGGGAGCTCTATCTACCACCACTAGTCATTGGCATTTGGCAGAATCTTTGGACAAGCTCATTCAGTCAAGGGCTGAACTCATTTCTTGGAATATTGCTTATTTTCCACAAAAATAAAACAAAGTATTTTTTTCAGTTAAATGAGCACATTCAATAATTTGTCTCTCCCTATTTGAGAAATATTTCTCTTTAGATCATAGGTGCTAATTCTTAGAATCAGTACTTTATTATCTCATTAGGGTGAAATTAATATTGACAAATTTTGTTTCCAATGTTTGTCAATGATGCTTATTAGTGATCAAAATCTATTTTTTAACTTGTCCCTTATAAATACTTGAACTTTACAGTTCATATAGCAATATTCTGCATATATTTGAAAATGGCCATCACATAGTAGGTGCATATTAAATGTTTCTCTGTCTTTCCTTTTCCTCTCATTAGTTATTTGTACTGTTGTTCCTGTTAATCTCTCTTTAAGAACATACAGTATTGCTCCTTGTAGAGATTAGAAAGCTCCTTAAGTTTCTCAGGGCAATATTCGCAGATCACTACCTTGATTAATTTTGTACTGGGAATATTTCCATCAGGAAGCCATTTAAATTGTTAGGTGTAATTCTTCATAGGATGAATTTTTCCCCTTAAAGAAAAACACAGAGAGTGAATTTTTTTTATATATTTGACCCCCAATAATGAGGATATGTGTTAATAAAACGTGTAGCTTCCTATTAGTAAATGCACCCCCAATTATAAGATTAAATGACAAAATGCACCAGGATCTAGTTGGGTATAAACTTTTAATGCAAGTCCTACATTTAAATGAAATTTGCATGGGTTGGAAAATTAAAACAGACTAAAAATCTCTTTTAAACTAAATTGTCACTTTGTTTCAAAATGAGTATTCCCACATCATGCTAATAAACTGTATTATATCGTGTTTATATTTGGAATCTCATAGAGTTGATTACAAAACAGCCCTCTCTGGTGCTACATGGATGCAGCTCTCAGAGTACATTTTACTAACGCCATGTTCCATTTAAGGAGTCCTTTTTGCTCTGTGCTCATTTTTCTGCTGACCATCTCCTTGTCAATGTTTTTTTATTATTATTATTACTGGATGATCAACACTCTTGACATAAGAAAACCAAAACCCAAACCAGAAAAACATATTGGGTTCATGAGGTCTCATAAGGCTACTTAGTAATGGAAAGCCACAGAACTGATTATTTTCCTGTAATTCTCTGCATGTACATTATTTTAAATGGTCGGAATTTCCTTTTCTCGTTGTAGGCTAATTTTTAAAATTAATATGTAGATCCTCTTCTCCTAATAATGCTAGTGACACACATTTTTTGTTGCTCTCTCTAATTATTTATTTAAGGCTGATATAAGAATGCCTCCCACAAGACATCAGTAAATGTGCCTAACCCAGTTATGTTTCTAGACTGACTTTTGTTATTGTAAAATGATTAAAATACCACATTAATTATGCAAAACTCTATAAAATGGAATTCAACAGAGGTAATAAATGCATATTAATAATACATAAGTTATTAATCTGTATATTTGGTTAAATGAGATGCAGAATATATTTTCAATTCATAGAGATTAACTGTACTTTTTATACAGTTATTTTCTTTAATCTTATCCAACTAAAAAAAGAAAAAAAAGTTTTTCAGGGTTTACCAGGTTTCAAGATCTTTTTCATTAATTTTATTTTAGCTTCATAATCTAATTTGAATAAATATTTGGCACATTGGAAAGTTCCAGAGATACTCTAGTATTTTTTGGACTTGGATTTTTATTCAACAAAAGAACAAGTAGAAATGAATGTCTGAAAAGATAAAGTTTTAGAAGTTTGCTGAAAATTTTTATTTAAAAGCACTGTAAAATTATTTGGCCTGTTTATTTAGGAATTTTATAGAGCTATGAGAACAGGTATTTGTGATATTTTGTATTTAATTTTTTATTCTTTATACAATTTTTAAAGATTATACTCCATTTAGTGTTATTACAAAATACTGGCTGTATTCCCCATGTTGCACAATGCATTCTTATAGCCTGTCTTATACCACTTCCTCACCCCTAGATTACCACCCCCACTATTAACCATAGTTTTTTCACTTTATCTGTGAGTCTGCTTCTTTTCTGTTATATTCACTTGTTTGTTATAGTTTTTAGATTCCATGTATAAGTGATATCATATAGTATTTGTCTTTCTCTGTCTGACATTTCATTAGCATAATGCCCTACAAGTCTGTCCATGTTGCTGCAAATGGCAAATTTTCATTTATTTAATGGGTGAATAATATTCTATATATATATATATATATATATATATATATACACACACATATATATGTGTGTATATATACACCACATCTTCTTTCTCCATTCACCTGTTGATAGACACTTAGATTGCTTCCATATCTTGGCAGTTGTAAATAATGCTGCTGTTAACATCGGGGTGCATGTTTCTTTTTGAATTAATGTTTTTGTTTTTTGGGGGGATACATACCCGGTAGTGGAATTGCTGGGTTATGAAGACATGGGGATGATAAGAAGTACCACTTGTAAATATGGATTTTAATTAGATATGTTTTTCTCCAAATGATTTCTGAGAAAAAAACAACTGGAAATCTAGAATAAGTGATAGTAGAACATAAAGAGATAAAAAAAAGGGGCGAAGATTAGATTTAAAAGTTAAGCTATGGGGCTTCTCTGGTGGCGCAGTGGTTGAGAGTCCACCTGCCGATGCAGGGGACACGGGTTCGTACCCTGGTCCGGGAAGATCCCACATGCCGCAGAGCGTCTGGGCCCGTGAGTCATGGCCGCTGAGCCTGCGCGTCCGGAGCCTGTGCTCCGCAACGGGAGAGGCCACAACAGTGAGAGGCCCGCGTACCCCTAAAAAAAAAAAAAAAAATTAAACTGTGACTCAGAGGAATATTAAGCAAAGTGTGTGAATGTAAAAGACTTAAATTATGTCTTGTCAGAGGCCAAACAGGATCCCTGATTAAACGAAAAGTTAAAAAAATCTACATAAGGAAAATAGTTGAAGTCCTGGTTCTTGCCAGTCAGTCACCAGGAAACCATTAAAAGTAGAGTAGAAGCATTATATTTCAGGTATTAATAATACATTTAATACTAAATATGGGACAGGATTTTACTGTTTTTAAAACAGAAGATTTGCAGTACAAAGCAGTGAATACAGATTAGGTTTGTAGGTTTCCAAAATACCCCAAAAATAACCATATAAAACAGCCTCTATGAGAGTGTCATAGATGATACTTGGTTAAATGCATAACAAAGCAAAACAAACAAATCACAACATTGCTTGAAGTATTATCATCACAAGTAACCATTTATTACATGTGATTCATTCTTGAAATTACAATTGTTCTCTATATCCCTGGCTTTTCTTACCTTTGAGTAGATCTCCCTATTCCCAACAAAATACATTGAAAAATGTTTAAACTATAGGACAATTAGGTATGGGCATTTCTTTTTTTTTTTCAAAATTAAATCAGAAAGTTATTTTACCATCACTACTGCCTTATAGGAACACCTCATATTGTTAGATTTATTGGCAGAGGTTTAGTGGTTTGTTAATAAAAAATTACTATACTTTTTGCAAAATAATGAAAGTCATTTCATTAGATTTCATAACAAGATCACACAAATAATTTCATGGGTCTGTTTATTATGCACCAATACATGGGTCATAACTAGTAACTAAATATTCTTCACAAGGAGGTTAAGATGTCCTTCTGCTGATCTTTCTGTTATCCCCTCAGAACATAAACTGGATTTGTTGACTGCAGTCCTTATAATAGGCTGTTAACATTGGGCAACTGATTCTAAGAGAATTTGCCTAAACATTAATAATTTGCTTCTATATTCTAATTCCTTCTGAAATCCCAAATTGTTTTATTGATTTTGATTTGCTAATCCCCCTTAATGCAGAAAGTGGTCATAATTACATTAAAATAGCATTAGACTGAAAACTAACACCTCATAGAAATATAGCTTAATAAATGGCTAATCAGAGTGGTACATAAAGAGGGACCTTTGGACACTGACTACTAGGCAAATATGTTGCTAAAGTAGCATGTGTCCATTGGAGTTGGAATTGTTGAAAGTTTTTACTCAAATAGGCTTTTTACACATTTGCCACTAAAATTCCAAAGTTGGTGTTCTGACATCTATATGAAATATATGAAAAGGAATAAAATATTTATCACAGTTTGTTGGGTAATTGCTTAAAACTTTGAGAACTTCAACAATGAGTTAGGAAATGATAAAATCATGTTTTAAATTACCATATATTTTATTAATATACCAAGACAATGCTTTTCTTTCATTTAAGAAAACACATTTAGAAATTATTTTATTTTATGTTCCATACATTTCAAATTTTTAAGTGATAAATAGGAATACATTTCTGAATATTATAATTTCTTAGAATGCCTTTTCTTTCTTATGTGATAAATGTATCCTAAATGCCTTGTTTTTTGCTCTCTTCAGAAATCCTAAATTCCAACCCCCTTACACTGCTCTTTAGTGCTTATCTAATATATTTTAAGGTCATGGTAATCATACTACTGACCTGTGGATTTCATTAACCACCCATGAGCTTTGGGGTTTGCCCACTATTGTAAAGTGACGTTTTCTTAGTTTCTTACTTGTGGACCAAATCCAGACTGGCCACTGAAGAACAGTAATAGAGAATTGCTTTCTGATTTATTGGAATGTTATCAAAGATTTAGATATAAATGTGAAGAGGGGCTTTAGATCATACATAGTACTTTATTTTGATATCCCAGCCTCACTCTCTTCTAATAAAGCACCTTCAGCAATCAAATTCATCAAATATGTATTGGATTTCTAGAACTTCCAAAGTGCTATGTTTACACTTTATGAAGATAAATAAGACATGGTTCCTGCCATCAAGAGGCTTGAAGTCCAATGGGAGGATGAGGTATTGTATAGGAAGAGCTATAGTAAAAGATAAAATTCACAAGTTGGAAAGATTACAGAAGGGATATATATGAGGCACATTTGAACTTGGAGTTTGCCACTTTATGGCCAAGCAAGATTTAGACAGGTAGAAAGAGAAGGAGAACATTGTAGGAAGAGCAAGGACAGAGTTGAAAAACATGAAACTTTTTTGAGGCCAGTGTGTTGCTTCAAATCCTCCAAGAGAAGCAGACAAGAAAGTGGGAAAAGATCTATAATATACTTATTGAAGGGTAAAGGGGAGGGAGCTGGAAAAGGCAAGGTGAGCCTGGAGACCAATGCAGGTCTCACACTTGTAATAGAAGAGGTAAGTAAGGGAGGACTGGAAAGGAGAGACTTAAGGGACAGTGCAGGTCTGAGGAAAAACCTGGCCAGGCTGATGGTGCAGGTGGGAGCCAAGGCACTGACTCCAGTCCCCCTGGTACACTTAGCCTTTTGTAGGAAGTAACCTGGGGAATGTGGCTTCAGGATTGATGCATGGCCACTGGAAGCTGTGCCCAACTATGGCTCCTGCAAAATGTTTGAAGGACATGTGAGTGGACAGTGCCCATTGATATCACAACCATCTGCAGTAAATCCAAGCAGTTTCATTGGCTAGAACATATTGACTATAAGGCAGGGAAGGAACTGAGACTACATCATGAGTTGCCTGAAATGTCATGCTTTGGAATGTGTACTTTATCTAATGGAAAGACACTGAAAAGTTTTGGACTTTAATATAGAAGTACCATTTTAAAAAGTTGACATTTGGAACTATATCTAAAAAATACACATATGATAGTTTTTTAAAAGGGGGCAGGTTGGCTAGACAAATGCACTCACTCTCTATTGTACTAATTCAACTGAAAAATTGTGCTCTCAATGTTACCATTAAAAGTTAATAGCTATGACTGAAGGACAATGTTAAGGAAACACATTGACAAAAGAATCAAAGAATTGGGAAGAGAGAACAAGTAGGATGCAAGTAAGAATGGGAGGGAAGAGAAGTGATTCTAAATTTAAATCTAGATTTCTCAAAGAAATTCAATGTCATCCATTCATTTATTCATTCAAAAATATTTACTGAGCATCTAGTATGTGACAAACACTATTTTAGAGATCAGAAATACATCCGAGAACAAAAAAAACAAAAATTCCTTTTTAAAGTGGAGTTTACATTTGAGTGGATGAGACTGAAAAAAAAAAGTAAGATTTTTATCAAGCAGTGATAAGTGTTATGAGAAAAATTAAGCAGGGAGTGCAGAAGAATGAGGGGAACCAGGGAGGTGGGGAGATTAGCTGTTCTTTTAAAGAATGTGATCGGGACAACTCATTGAAATGACAATTGGGAAAAATAAGTATGCAGAAATAGCTGAGGAAGCAGGCAAGTGGGGACCTGAGGGAGAGTGATGGACAGAGGAAAAGCAACAAGGGAAAGTCAAGGCCTGAAGTAAGAGCATTCCTGACACATTCACTAAATAGCAAGGGACCAAGGAGATTGGAGAAAAGAGTGACAGGAGAGTAGTGGGAAATACTACCAGAGATTAATGTGATGATGACTAGGGGGTAGGAGCAGGTATCTTTTTGGACATTACAAAAAATTAAAGGTCATTGATATTTTGAACAGAGAAGTGACCTGATTTCACTTTGATCTTCACTATGCTCACTCTTTTGAGAATAGACTGTTGGAGAGCAAATTCAGAAACAGGTCATCTTCATGTGAGACTTTTCCAATAACAGGCAGGAGAAGTTAGTAATGAATGTGGTAGGAAGAATTCAGATTCTGGATTTATTAATCAGGCATAATCAGACATTAAACACTGCTACCCTACCATGGTTATGCATATTTACTTCTTGAAGTTTGAAGCAATGGTAATAAACATATGTACTTATGTCACTTTGAATGGAAAACGCAACTCTACGTCGTGCCTACATTGAGTGTAGCTGGCAATCTGTCTTGAATAAGATGTACTATCATTTCTCTTCCAGTAGTCTCCAGAAAAACAGCTTTGTTTCACAAAATTGTAGGATCACTTCTATTAATAGTTTTCATAGAAACTAAAGAAGATTTTGCAGATGCTGATTCATCTGTCAAAAACATGGTTTCCCTTCCTCATAATTTAGCTCTCGGTTTAAATACCACCTCAGCTGAGAAGTCTTTCCTGACTGACAGCCTATGTCACAGGATCCTATATTTCCACTCCGTGTTCCCGTAGCCCTCTCTATTTTGCCTGTTATGGAACCTATGCTTTGTAGTGCTTGCTGATTTAAACTTCTGTCTTCCCCTTAGCCAATAGCTATTTCCATTGAATGAGATTTCTCCTGCTACTTTATTATACAGCTATTTGATATACCAAATAATGATGCATGTTTCTCGTTACTCACATATTGAAAAGGCATAGCCTCTGACAAATTTACTGAGCATCATCATTTCCACGAACTCAAATGCCCTGCTATGCTAAATATCATATGAACTCTCTCCCAAATGAGAGGTTTGCATTTATCTCTGTCCATAAAAGCTCTGTAACTGAAATAATGCAGGTAAGGTATTTAGAGCTATGTCTTGTGCATAGAGAGTGCTCAACACCTCCACCCACTCCTGTATTATAATGACTGTACTCATTATACTCAGCATTTCTTTTTGGAGTGATTGGAAGAATAGATGTTTTAAGTGGAGTGCTTTAGATAATCAACATACTTACTTCTTTGAATGGTTCTTTTTTCTTTAAATTTTTTTTTAACTTATTGATTAAAGCTTTTGATTGTGAAAATTATATTAATGATATACTCATATTACTGCCTTGCCAAAATTTTTGTCAGTCCTTTCCCAATTCTTTCAATCTCTAAATTTATAGAATTGCCTAATGGTATTCTACCAGGTAGAGTAGGGTTTTCTTACAGTTTTGACATATTATGATATATAAGTATTTTTTCTTATTATTAGTAGTATTGTTATTCACTTGTTATTTTTTTAATAAATAAAAAGCACATTTGAACAATTATAACTTGAGTGTTCAGATGCAGTGTTTTATTCTTGCTAAGAAGGGAAAAATGGATATTGTTGAAAAGATTTTTAAACCTAAAGCAGAGAATGTATCAGGCTATGTGTAAAAACATAGAAGAAAGATCACAGAAATAAATATATAGAGATGATAAGTTGGAGTACAGTAAGAAGGTGTGATAGAATTTTAACTAGATGTGAAAATAGATGGAGTTTATGAAACTTTGTGTAAAACGCTGCCATAATTAAGAAAGAAAGCATTAATGATTCCTTACTCCTCCAGGAAGAACCCATTGTTACAGCTGAGAAGTTAGAGCTGGAGGTGGCAAAGCAGGTATAATAAAGCTTCGGAGGCCCTCCACTCCCTTCCCTTATGAGATCCAGGTTTTAAAAATCCAGTTTTCCTTTAAAACAATTAATTGAATTAACTCAAATGTCATACTATATAAGAAAATTTAAAAATAGGAAGAGTATAGAAGGGAATGACCTAGAATCTTCTTGTACCCTACCCATTTTGAGCATGAATAAAAGCTACATCTGTTGATTTTTTGTTGTTGTTTGTTTGTTTTACTTCATGTTAATGTAAAATCAAAATATTCCCAGTTCCTTTCCTCTTCTTTATTTCCCTCTTTCATAACTGACTTCAATAACCTTCCTCTTTATGAATCCACAAGAAAACTATAATTGTGTTCCCCAAAGAGAAACAAATGTACTAAATTGACTGAAAAGTCTTGAGCTAAAAGAACTGCTTCAAAAAAGAGAGCTAAAAGTAGAAAATGGTACATGTGGGTAGATTATACCCCTTGGTGTCCTGAAATACTTTCATCATTTGGCTTTCTGCTTCTAAGCGTTTTATTTGAAACAAGAAGTTACATTGTTTTTTCTTGTTTCGATCACACTAATACACTGAGGGATTGCAAATGGATGTGCACCTGACAACTGATCCATTCCCTGTTGGGAAAACGCACGGCACCTAAAAAATGTCTACCCTGAGGACAAGCAAATCCTGGCTCTAGCTCAGGTTTGTAGTGTCTGATCAGGTACCAGGGAATTCTCCTGTTCTCAAGTGTAAGAATAAAACTACAGTACGTTGAGAACCACAGTCCCCATAAAAGCATTTCCTTTTCTTGTTTTGAGTCTAAAACAATCTTTTACATATTAATACTAATAATGCTATACTCTTGCTTACTCCCTTTTTACTTAGAGATTATAAATTACACATTAAAGAAACATTAGACTACAGTACAACCTTCAAAATTTTTTCTCATTTTTGCTTGACTTTTATATTTTGAGTTAAGCAAAATATGCTACTCAACTTGAGTCAAGCAAGTTGAGTAGAACTAGTCTATAGTACTGGTCTTGAGTTTTCTTCTCCTGGATAATCTTATAAATGAAACTTCCTGCAGATACTTCAGGAGATCAATATCCTCTTGGCTGGATTTCAAGATAAAACTATCTTGTATCGAATTTTACTCCATAACATTTGCTATTATAGGGTGATAGGTAGATGAGTAGATAGGTAGATAGATAGATAGATAGATAGATAAATAGATAATTTCATTTCAGTAAAATAAAATAAAGAATATGGAGCAAGTCTTGCATCAGGAAGGCTATATTGCAAAACTGAAACCCAAAAAGTTAAAGCCTCAAATTTCCCACCAGAAATTAAAAGCACATAAAGCAACTCAAGAAATGAATTTTATTAGAAGTACTTCATTTTGGTGGAAATGAAAAAATATTCTTATGCTGAAAACCAATGGAATTGATAGAGTTCTAGTTAGCATACAAGAAAACTATGTATCACATTTTGAATCTCAAAACTATGCACATTTAGAAAAGATATTTTATTACACATGGAATAGTTTTGCATGAGATATGGTGGTTATATAATTGTTATATTATTGTAGTAGTTATATAATAGATAAAGCTATTAAATTATAAATGTTTAGAATGTGAGCAACAATTGGCTGATTTTCTTTCTTTCTTTCTTTTTGCCAAAAAGTTTTGTCTCTTAAAGAGCTCCTGGAATTCTTATGTTCCTGCTTCATTTGATAGCTTTACTTGCATATTATTCCACTTGCCATCAAATAAGTTTCTAATTGTGTCCAATAGTTTTCATGTTTTTTTTCTTGTTGCTTATAACATGCAGTGTCATGCTTCTCTGCAACATGTCTTGTTTTTCTTCCTAATTTGCAAACCCCTTGGAGGTCAAGAGGAATATTTTCATCAACCATATCATAATCTCTAGTGGAATAAAATAAGACAGTGTTTTAGTTCTTCTTTGCAATTTCCTACAGTTAAATTAATTGGATTCCTGTGTTTCTGTAATAGCAAATATTAGGTTATTGACAGCATGGACCAAAAGTAGCTTTTATTGATATATGTCTTGATATTTACTGTCAGGTCATATGGCTCAACATTCCTCTGATGAAAAAATAAAATTATCTTTGACAGATATTTGGCAAAATTCAATTGGCCAATTTTAAACAATCTAACATACAAAACATTTGAGCATGCTCTATGACCATCACTTTCCATTGGATTTTGGAACCTTATACTACTTGATATATGAAGTTTCAACATAATATTATTGAAAATTTACTATAGTGGAGGATGCCAGCAGGAACACCTCCTAGGACAATCTTCCAGACACAGTCACCTCAATTTTACTCTGGGAGAGCCTTTCTCAAATTGTGATTTCCAGAGCACTTGCATAAGAATGACACTGGATACTTTACAAAAATTGACATCCTTAGACCCCAACCTAGATCTTTTGGGCATGTGTATCCATGAATCTGCAATTTTTACAAGCCTCTTGTGTGATTATTGGGTGCCTAAAGCCTGAAAATGACTGCTCTATGGCCTGAATTTCAGAGACACAGCTGAGCATCTTTAAATGTGCTTGTGTAGGACCAAATCATTTTCTCCAAAAAAACTTACAATTCATTTTTGCATGTGGTCAACAATTTTCTTCTGTTGGAAGAAAAAAATTGAACTAAAATTATTGGTCCCTGAGAATCATCTTGTATACTTCCAGCACTTAACAGATATTTCTAATGTAATAAAAATCCTAAGATTTATTTTAAATTTTAGTATACATTTATTTATTATTGCATAACAGAACATTTTCTTTTTTGTATAGATTTTGGAACAGTTACCATAGCACCACCATTATTTTCTGGAAATATGTTACATGAGAAATTCTCTCCCTGTCCCTTGGGTTCCAGCATGTAGAACCTTGCCCTCCCCTGTCAACAAGACAGGATTGATAACCTTAATATGGATACATGGATACATACAATAGGTCAGCAGTCACTCCTGTTGAGAGATGAGGGATATCCCTTAATGGTCTGAAACAAGCCTTATGCAGAATTCTATAGCTTTTACTAGGAAGCCAATTGCATTAATCATATTGTAACTGGTAATCATACTAAGATTTATGGGGTAACAGGGTATAGAACCATATGTTTTTTAAGCATTCTCGTACTATTGAATAGTTTGTCTTAATTTTTTCTTGATATAATTTTAATAAATTTGTGTTTTATTTCTGTAGGAAAATTTATTAAAAGTTTGCTTATTTACAAAACAGAAACAGATTTACAGACTTAGAGAACAAACTTAAGGTTACCAAGAGGGAAGGGTGGGGGGAAGGGTTAGATTGGGAGTCTCGGATTGACATATTAAAAAAAAAAAGAATGGATAAACAATGAGGTCCTACTGTATAGCACAGAGAACTATATTCAATACCCAGTAATAAACAATAATGAAAAATCATATAAAAAAGAATATATATATATATTATAAAACTGAATCACTTTACTGTACATCAGAAACAAATGCAACATTGTAAATCAACTATACTTCAATAAAAAAAATTTAAAAAGGTTGCTAGATAAAAGATTATGATGACTATAAATCTGATAGATACTGCCAAATTTCTCTTTCGCCATTGTATGAATTTAAATTCTTACCTAGGTTTTACCAAAACTAGAAATGACCACCTTTAATTTTTTTTAATTTTGCCAATCTAAGGGTCAAACATTACATGACACAGTGATATCTACTGGCTTTTTATAATATTAGTGAGTCTAGCCTTTTATATTTCTTCTTTTGTTATTTGGAGGGTAGTAGTCATTCATTGTTCAAAAAATCACTGCCAGTGATTAGCCAGGAAACAGGGAAATGGGATTACTAATCTATTAATACTAAATGTGATCCTTCTATTGTTATTATTTTGCTCTTCCTGTTTTCTCCATTATGCCCAGGATTAGGGGGCTGGGCATGGAGAGTTGCTTTTCCTTAAAGAGAAGACTCACTGAAGAGAAATTGCCTTTTGTTGGAGAAGTGAGCAGGGATGAATATGTAAATCTGACTGTTCAGATTATTGCCTCAATTTGCTAGAAGCACATTTTGTCAAAATATATGCCAGACGACCTAGAGTTTAAGCTTGAGAAATGTGCAGACGACTGCTCCAGACCTACTGAATTAGAATCTCTGGAAAGTTGGGGTATGGAATCTATATTTTAACATTGCCCATATGCAAACTATAATTTGAATACCAGTATTTGGGGGGAAAAATGAACCAATTTATATTTAATTATTTGATTTTTACATTCAAGAGCTAGATTGAATAATTAGAAATACTACAGACCACAATTTTTCTTTTGTAAAATGGAGAACTATTAAGGTGCATAATTTAAAGAGGAAATATACATTAAGACCGAATATAATGCTTCTCAATGTCCGCTGCAAAATTTAATCAGCAGCAATTGCCCTGCTTAGATAAAATAGGAAAGGCTGAACATAAAACAGTTCTTTTGGGCTTCCCTGGTGGTGCAGTGGTTGAGAATCTGCCTGCTAATGCAGGGGACACGGGTTCGAGCCCTGGTCTGGGAAGATCCCACGTGCCGCGGAGCAACTAGGCCCGTGAGCCACAACTACCGAGCCTGCACGTCTGGAGCCTGTGCTCCGCCACAAGAGAGGCCGCGATAGTGAGAGGCCCGCGCACCGCGATGAAGAGTGGCGCCCGCTTGCCACAACTAGAGAAAGCCCTCGCACAGAAACGAAGACCCAACACAGCAAAAAAATTAATTAATTAATAAACTCCTACCCCCAACATCTTCTTTAAAAAAAAAAACAGTTGTTTTGCTTGTTCTATGTAATCATTTCAAGCACTGCAGGTAGCTTCCTGAAACAGTTGTGAGCCTGAAGAGGAAAAGTTTAAAAATGGTAAAGGCAACTTTCATGGAAACCTAAGGTGTTACTTCTCACACTTAACAGTGAATGACTGTCCATGTCTAATGTCTCTTTACATTCAGTGTTGCTGATTTTAGAAACCTCATAATACCTGTTGACAGATTTAAATGAACTTCTTTCTTTTTCTTTTCTTTTTTTGAAACTGTGAAGGTAAAATGAGCCTCTTTGTTCTTCACAGCAGTTATGCTTGGCATAACATTAGGTGGAGGTTAAGTCTTGTGATTGGTGCCTCTAAACTTTTCTTTGTAGATACACAGAATCAAGGGGTAAATACTTCATAACTTAATCCGTAATAAGACAAAGTACTAACACGTGGCCATTAAAAGTCCCTACTTGGAAAACAATTGTGTTTTATTTACAATACATATTTTTGTATTTATAAGATATTCTATCTTCTTTAATCTTCAAGTAGTAGGTGGCAGGGCTGATAAAAATCAAGGACCCGCTGGTTACTCAGAACACTTGAACTCTGGATCACAGACGGTCAAGAGATGGAGGGAATCTTAATGATCTCTGACAAAAGAGGTTCTTAGTCTTTTACTTCACGTAACATGAACGATGTATCATATTCACGTGCTCAACATGTTCTTCTGAATATACCCTGCTCTTGACGGTCCCGGGATTTTTCAGAGAAGCAGAGCAATTAGCACCACAGATTCTTTATCAATCTGCTTAAATCTGCTCCCATTAGTACTGTTTATTCTTAGCCTCCATAAGGGTAAAAAGGCAACAATTTAATTAGAAGAAATTTCCTCACAGTAAACACATGTAATGATTTCTTTACCATAAAGAACTTTTGTGGTCTGCAGAAAGCAAATTCAGAACAAAAGGAGATGGTCTATTACAGGGTGTGAAAAGCTGTAGCACACAATCAAGCTGCTTATTCTCTGCACAGACTGGGAAGTAAGGGAGCCTAAACAAACTTGAAACTGGCCTGACCCTTCTCAGGATCATATTAATCCTATTACCCCATGATTTTGATTGAAATTGTTTTTTTGTTTGTTTTTTACTTAGTAGATAATTAATTATAAAATATTTGAATATAATTTTAGAAACAATTGCAAACTGGATAGTATTTCAAATTTATATTCTCTTGTTATTTTCTCCACCACTGAACAGCAATGCAGAATATAAGGGTTGACCCTACATTCAACTCACTTCATTTTATTTGAGGTTTTGGAGAAATTGGGGAGATGGAGAAAGATACTAGTATCATATATGATGCTCTCTTCAAGTCATATCTTTTTTGAGAGAAAGGATATTTACAGTTATTCAAGAAATTTATTAAAAAATGATTAGTAATAAAAAAGTTTCATGAAAATGTAAATTAAATACATTTTATTATATGCCTTAAAAAAGTGTGCATTAAATGTGAATCAAGTGGTTTTATTTAGCTTTTATTTTTACAGACACATTACTGTCAAAACATCCTCAACTTTAAAATGTTAAGAAACTTGACAAATTTAAGCGAGAAAGCTTTGTGTTGTTAAAAGGTAAGCTGGGTACTGTATATGGTTTCATTTTAGCTTAGGGGAGAAAGTCCATCAGGCTCTGAATATCAGCTGCCAATTTTGTCACCTTCTGACCATAGAGCTAATTTAAAAAGAAAAAAAAGTCCTTCAAAATATCTTGTCAGGTTTTAGTTGGGACAAATAAATATTCCTGGCAGTACTGAAAAACCCCTTGGAAGCCAAGAGGAGTCCCCAGAAAGGA
Source organism: Orcinus orca (assembly GCF_937001465.1). Lineage (NCBI taxonomy): Eukaryota > Metazoa > Chordata > Mammalia > Artiodactyla > Delphinidae > Orcinus > Orcinus orca. The sequence goes on along the minus strand of NC_064576.1, from coordinate 40,458,695 downwards.
TGCAAAGGATAATCTGCTCCCAAGTTCCAGAGTCACTCCCAAAGATAAACAAAACAGTTTCCTGAGAGCTGGCAACAGTCAATAGGACCCCACTTGCAAATGGAGTGCAACCCACATTTCTGTGCAGCAATATATGGGGGGCCCCCAACCAACCCGAGTTCTCAGGACACAAAAACAAGACAAACAAAAAGACACCAGCTGTCCCTGGGTTGGAAAAGATCTACAACCAATGGGTACCTGAAAGCAAATTCACAAATCACAACTCAAAGGTTGAATTCTTACAATTTTTTTTGCCTGCCAATCTGAATTTGGAAAGGAAGGGACAGCATGAAATTGCACCTTTGTCTCTCGACCAGGCAGCATAGTAGAGATCTGGGAGAGCTGACTGGTAAGAATTCTCTCCTTTGGTGGTTTCTGCCACTTTTCCTAGGATCCCCTGTCTGTAGGCTCTGAAGTGAGTGGGGTGTCCCAGCAGGTCTCATCCTGGTCACCAGACACTGCAGAGGAGGGAAAATAATTTTCCCTCTACCCTTTATGGTGAGTGTTTGGCTGAGAGCCCCTTTTCTCTAGGGCACCTAACAAAGGGATAAATTTATCTAGGTTAAAGTTCTCCACTGAGGCCACTGTAATTCAAGACTATCGTTGGTAAAATTAACCTGATCGTTCAGCCTTACAACAAAATTTTACTCACCTGAAGCCCCACACTGGACCCTGTCCAGTTTCAGCCAGACCCAGTCTGATCCCAGATGCAGACCAATTTCTAAGTTGGAGCCAGTCTGAAAAAAGAAATGCTCAAAGTGTGAAAGCTCAAAAAGCAAAAGCTGCACAGCCAGGATGCAGAGGGACCTCCAGAGGCAGCAAGAAAGCAGGGAGCTCAAAGGGCTTCGCAGACATCTATGTCAGGAACAAGGAAGTTGTAGTAGATAAAAGAAGGGGTTGGTTATCACAAGGTCATTTTCCTTTAGGGGATGGCAGGAGTCTATCAGGCATATTGCCTCACTAGTGCTGATCTAATTGGGTGATTCCCGATTGACCGGTTTAAGATTCCATTTCTGGGAGAGCTGACACTGTAATTAAGTCTTGGTTTGGTGCTGTGGGGCTTAGCATAAGTGACTCCATTTTGGGTCTGTTGTCTTGTTTTTAACAGTGTGCAACTAAACTTTGTTTAGTGACCGTTCTGATTAAATAGGATGAAAGTTTTAAACTCAGAGATTTATTATTATTAGTTCAGTTATTTGGAGATGACAGGAAAGTAAAGACATGAACATATTCACATATTCTGATAGGATTAGTCCTTACTTCATATCTTCATATGTTGAGATAATTTAAAATAGTTGCATTTCGTGTTTTTACATCTATAGTTGTTGATGAATTAAATGTGCCACTTCAGTAAATATTTGAAAGAAGGTTATTTTTCCATTATTTCCCCTGCTTTCAATTTTTTGCTAGACGATTCTGAACTGTAAGCAGCATGCTGTTCAGAAATGAGTTTGAGGTTTGGGATCAAACACACATGTTCTAATGCTGACTTTGCCACTTAAACTTGTAGAATCAGGGACAGGCTATTTAATTTTTCTGAATTTCAGTTTCCCTCTGTGTAAAATGGAGATAATAAAATCCAACTTTTAAAGGTGTTTTGGTTAATGAAAGAAACATGTAACTCCTAATTTTCTAAACACAATAAATATTAATTCTCTTTCCTCCTATACCTTGGTAAAGACCTCATTTCAGGCACCTTTCTATATCCAGCTGTTGGCATAATGCACCTTCCCTGTGGCATACAAAACTAAATTCTGCTGATAACTGCTTTTTGGAAAAATAAACTTTTAATGAATAAGCTTTATATAAAAATCGCATTTTAGCATATCTCTTACCTAACACCTGAGGGATTTTTTAAAAGAAAATTTAAATGAAGTAATATTTATTAAAGATATATTGATTTTATTAATACTATTTTTTTGTGACAGCGTTGTATATAATAAGAAAATAAGTAGCCTTGTTTGGTACTTTGCTGGTTTACACTGCTTTCTTGGGTTATTCTACTGTAAAATAAATGTGTGCTGCTTATAAAGGTATTTGCCTAGTAACTATTAAAACCGATGCTCTGTTACCAGAACTGGTTCTAACCAGATGAAACTAGTAAAGAACTATGACTTTGAGTGATCTAAGGATGCCAGACCTTTATGGGAACTAACTGAAGACTTTTCTGACCAGAGGATTATTGCATTTAAATTGTGCAAAGACTTAACACATGCAAACCAATCCAGGAAGCTAGCTCTCTATCTTTAGCTAGCAACTTGCATGAAACTGCCACCCGCCCCTGCCAAATCTTTCCCCACTCTCCACACCCCTGTGTGGGTCCAGCACTTAAAACCCTGGGTTTCTTTCCCTGAATCAGTCAGTGAACTACACAGCACATGTCTCCACTGCCAGGCATTCCCTTGCCTGGAAGTTAATACACTCAGACTTTTGTTTTTAATGTTGTTTTGTTGTTTAGCTCTAGTGATCTTTGTTTTATTCTTTGAAGTTATTTTCCAAAAAAAAAGGAAAAAGGTTAAAAAAAATCACATGGCTACAGAGTGGGTACTTTGGGAAATGAGATGATCTTTTACATTAGTAAAGGCTGTGCTTCCCTACTGGATAGCTATGAGCCACATGTAGCAACTGAGCACTTGAAATGTGTCTAGTTCAGATTGAGATGTGCTTGAAGTGTAAAATACGCAGTAATTCTGAAAACAGTACACACACACACACATTGTAAAAATATTCTTAATAATATTTTATATTGATTGCATGTAGAAGTGATGATATTTTTGGATAAATTGGTTAAAATAAAGTACATTATTAAAATTAATTTCACTTCTCTTTACTTTTAAAATATGTCTAGTAAAATATTTAAACTTACATATGAGGCTTCCGTACTTCTATTGGAGAGTCCTGCTATAGATGTCAACTTGCCAGTTGTGTTTCTCTGCTCATTAACAAAGGCACTGTCCCCCCACTATTAAATTGAAGGACAGTATAAAGTAGGATTGCTAGAAATATGAATGAAAAGATTTTGTCTGGAAACTTTGGCTAAAAAAAAGGAAAAGGAAGAAGAAAAAGAACAAATAATCCCAGCAGGCATGATGGCCCTAGGTGGTTTCCAAGCCTTAGCCATTTATCACTCTCAGGAACAGAGTTCAACAGCACTAATGGGTGACAATGCTACTGAGGATATAGATTCATGCATTTAATATGGATATGTTGTATCTGCTCTGAATATAATAGTGAATAGTGTAGGGGAGGAAAAAGTTTTCTCCATCCTCTTAGGGTCTCTGGATGGATCTGAAAATTAACAGAAAAAGACAGATTAACAGGAGAAAAGCACACAAAATTATTTAATGTAAGTCTGTGTGACACAGGAGAATTGGTAAGGAAAGGAAGACCCAAAGAAACAAACCTGAGTATTTTTATGCGAGGTTTGATGACCAGTGGGCGGTTGTAGAGAAATGTGATAGGTCAGGATTATGAGGTAAGTGTAGTAGGTCAGGAGAATGAGGTAAGTGTAGTAAACTGGGGAAAATCTAGCAGCACCTGTTTGTCTGATTCTTCTCAATGTCCCTTTGTGCTCAGAGACAAGGATGTTCCTTTCCTCCAGGTATAGAGAGGGCACCTCTCACAGGAGGGTCTTATGACCTATTTCAGGGGAGAAGGGTGGAGGAAGGTCAGAGTGCAATTCCTCCTTCGGCTCTTTTCTCAACCGCCTTTAGCTTAAATATTCAATACCCAAGATGCCTTCTTTTGGGAGTAGCATATCCTAAACCTCACCAAAGGACATTGTAGTGCATATCCTTATAATCTGATTAGGGAAATGCTGTATGGCCTCAAACAAATTGCAGCAAAATTGGGCATGCTGAAATCGGTCACGGATGGAAAAAAATTACTAGGTGTGTACTAATGTCGAAAATTAAGAAGTGGCTTATCTTATTTCATGTTAACCATATCTGTTATTCCTTCAGCAAGAAAATACTGATAAAATCCCTAGAAATTCAAAATAATATAACAAAAAAATGTTCTGTATGAAAGCCTTTACTTAAGACTTTTAAGTATTTATTTCAGTCATTTAAGTCATACTAAAAAAAAAAGAAGAAGAAGAAGAAGAAAAAGAAGAAGTCTTTTGCATGTATGGTTTAAGTTGAAGTATACTTTCTCTTGGTGTCTTAAAACGGACCGACCCAAATTTATAATGACGGTTTTTAATGACTGCCAAGTATTCCACTGAATTGAAAGGCTAAACATGTACAAATATTTTCATTTCTGTTTAAAATATGCTGTGAGGAACAATCCTTAACCATCACAACAATTAAGAACACGTCTTATATCATTTTTTGAGGTTCACAACTAAAATTCTGTTTTAAAGCTGAATCATCTAAACCATACCATTTATGGTGGGGTATTTAGTGGAAATTTTAGCTCTCACAAATTCCTAGCACGGATGCAACATGAAGCAGCTTCCCAAATCAATTCTATTGAACTCTGTTATACTGGAGTTGCAGTTCAGTTAGTATCTGAAATGAGAATATAATCTTAGCTGAATATAATTTGTGAAAGAATAATTATATCTTTAAGTGAAAGGTAACCACATGTTTTCAGGTGTTATTTCAAAATTAGATAAATAAAAAAACTTTTTTTTTTTTTTTTTTTAATGAACTAAACCTTTGAAAAAGCTTAGTTGTGGAGAATGGGGTGGAGAGAACACTTGCTTGCTTTTCTTTTCATCTTATCTGTCACCATTTAGTGGGCTTGCAATAAAAGAATGATTAAATGCATGATTAACATCATGTAAGCATGCTTCATTCCAGTTTCCCGACAAGATATCACATCCTCTGAGTTTTATGTGAGAAGCAATCCCAAGATCCAGTGTCAGCATAATTCCCCCAAGACATCTTAAATATTTATCATTTTCTCTTAAATCAAGTAATCACTGAGGTTCATTTGGATTCCATTTCTACATATATACATCTATTTATCTATATATGTATGTATGTATGTATGTATCTATCTATATCTATCTATTTACACAGGATTATATACATATACACAGACATACAAACACACACATATATTTTTTTCCCTTTGAATCGCCTAATGGATTGTTGAAATGTGTGTCATTTGTTTTCCTTCACAGTACTCTAATGAAATACATTTAAAAAGTGTGTAAGGTCGACAAATTATACCTTTTGGGAAAGTCTAAAGCTGGAAAAAAAATATGAGGAGGAGAGACGTTTATCATGATTACTAGAGTAGAGTCTCAGTAGACTGGGATTATTGTAAGTAAAATTGATTTTGCCCATGATTTGATTTTAATCTAGTTTAGCAGAATCATATTCTACAAGGAACAGATATTTAATTTAGTACGTTATGATGAAAAGACTTCAGTTTAAAGAATTTTAATACATTTGATGAGATAAAAGCACAATCTGATTATCAGGGTTTTTTTAAATAGTTATTCCTTGTTATTTTGTTACCATTTAAATAATTTTCTCTGTTCATGATAATTATAGTAAATCTATAAAATATTTTAGGCTCTTGTACTGGTACTCTGGCTGACTGCCTCTGTAAAATGCAGCAATTTAGAAAAAAATAAGTAGAATTTAAAATTTGCTGCACAGGTTTTTTGGTTTTGGAGTTTTGTTTTGCTTTTTTGATCTAGAGGTTTTCAGGGAAACCACTTGCCATAGAATGAGTTGGAGCTGTCTAGTTATCAGCTACAGTTGTAAATGAGGGTCTATGGGAACCGATCTCCTGTAATTTTCCAGTCTACTGGAGAAGTTTTTTTCAGTATCAAGGAGTTAGAACTCTTGGCAATTTTGAAGATGCTGCTCAACAGAGGTCTCTAGCCCTTTAACAGTTGGAACCAGATGGGACTATTTTCTGAGGTTAACACCGAGGCCAGGAGAAGTATCCAAGCAAAGGAAAGAGACAAAAGGGGAAATTCAGAGGGTGGAGTATCATATTTCTTTTTCTATTGAATAATTTATGCCAAAATGTTCTCGCTCTGGCGCCATTTTTCCTATAGGCTCTTGATGCTGTGTGAATACTATGTCAACTCATTATATTCCCTGTAGCTCTGCAAACTATTTGTAGTAAATTTTTGAGTCTTAATGAATACAAAGGTTATCCACATTTTTTTCATGTTGAGGCTGCTATTCTCTTTACTGTAAATAAATGATTAAAACCATCTTTTAGCTCTATACTATTAATTTGCTTTACAGACATTTTGTTATATAAAATTACAAAGTCAAATCACAATGGCTCTGTGCATGCAGAATGCATTTTGTTGTTGCTTTTGAAGTCAAGAATTAACTAGTACTTGAGACCTAAAGGGCTAATCAACTGTATGGTGTAGAACAGTGGTCCCCAATTTTTGGCACCAGGGACTGGTTTCGTGGCAGACAATTTTTCCACGGACTGGCGTGGAGGGTGGGGAATGGTTTCGGGATGATGCAAGAGCATTACATTTATTGTGCACTTTATTTCTATTATTATTACATTGTAATATATAATGAAATAATTATACAACTCACCATAATGCTGACAGGAGATGGAGCTCAGGCGGTAATGCAGCTGAGTAATGGGAAGCTCGCCCACCGCTCACCTCCTGCTGTAAGACCTGGTTCCTAACAGGCCGCGGCCCAGTACTGGTTCACGGCCCGGCGGTTGCGGACCCCTGCCGTAGAAGAAAGGAGGCTGACTATCTTAAGACAGGAGGAGATTTTTTGCTTTGGAAAGCATCTTAAATTCTATGAATCGCAGGTTCATTTAGTAAGCTAGATGGAACCTTAATAATATATCTACCTGAATGCATTACTGTATGCATTACAATTATACAAAGTAGGTAAAGCCCCTCCCCAAACTTAGCCTTGAGCTGGCCCTTAATAAATGGTGGCTGCTTTTGCTGATATTTATGCTTCCTGACCCCCTTGGGGTTAGAATATCCCTTGTGAACAGTGAACAATGAATTGTGGGTGGAAGTGAGATTTATTATCTCTGATGGGCCAGAACATGTAATTGCTAATGGAGATTGTCCAGAACTCTGCCTTTCTGTCTACCATGGCAACCAGCAGTGGTAACAGGTAGCAGCAGTTGCTCTATCGACTAAGATCCCAAACAGAACAGAGCTGCTAGCTGACCTGTGGACTTGTAATATGAGTGAGAAATAAACCTTTTTTTCCTTTAAACCACTAAGCTTTGAGGGCTATTTACTGTAGCATACTCTAGCCCATCGTGATTTTATCATCTTAGTCATAGCATTTAATACCAACATTATTCCAGTTCTTTGAAACTACTTAACAGCATATCTGACCTTGATTAGGAATCTTTAATGCATACTTTCTAGATTATTTTTCATCCCTTTTAAAAGTAATGAAAATCTTATTGTTCTTAAACACATTAGGAGAAAAAAACTGAATCTACATCATTAATTTAATGAAGCTGAAGTATGGTTAGCTAATTTCTCCACAATTGTTTTAGGACACAATTTACTTGCAATACTTCTGGTTTCAGAATAATTTTATAATTCCCTAAGATTGTTGTATGAAATATGTCTATATACAATATTTCAAAAAATTTTTTTAAATGCAAGTTTTCTTTTAAGACTGGCATTCCAGATGTTGTTACAGGAAAACACAATTGTTCATAGTTCCTGATGATTATCTTTTTCTTCCTTTTAACATATATATGCCTCTGTAATGTGAGTTAACAATATTCAATGTGCAGTATGCAGTCATACAGTGAAATGGCAGGAGATGTGCTTGCCTTTTCTAGCACCTAAGATGGTTAACACTGTAAAAGAAATCTTGCATTCTCTGCAGATTTCTCCCTTACCATCCTTGGGAACTACAAGGAAGGCTTTTCTTTTGACAGATGAGTGTAGCATGCTTGTGCCCATTCTGATAAACACTGGAATTTTTCCTGCAATACTTTGAGTTATTTGGAGCGTAGGTCACAAGCTTCAATGTGTTGTGTTTTTCCGGTTTTTTAATCTATCTATCTAGTCTCTCCCATTTCTTGTCTGTGTTTCACTGTCTGTTTGGGGCAAATAAGATTGATAGTGGTACCTTGGATTCCTGTCACTTGGGACCTGGTGAAACAGTGTGAGACACATTGCCTAAGCCAAAGCAAGGGAGCGCTCCTTTGGCCTCTGTCTTATCAGTAATCTTTGACTTCCACCAGCTGAACTGCTGGAGTGCTTCATTCCATCTCCTTCTCCTTCTCCAGATTCAGAAGTAATGAGAATTCCCCCATCACTACCGCCTGCGAGTCCCACGCTGAGATTACATCAGTTTATTTAGCTGGAGCTTTTCAGGCACACGTTGGCAGGAATTGATCTTATTTTGGTTCCTTTGCTTTTGGATTCTGCCCAAAAGACAGATTCAAGGAAGTGAATTCTGCCCTTACAAGGTCCGTTTCAGATAATTACCTGAAAATGTTAGAAAATGTAAGGCAGTAGCAGGTTGTTTCTCTTTATCTGTAAACCCACTAAGTACATGTCTATAATGCAGTTTAAAAAAAAAAAAAGTGTGTTTTTTCTTCGGAGTTTGTGGAGAAGGAAGCGACCTAAAGAGAAATGAGAAAGTTAATTGATTTGCTTTTCAAATTGTTTCATTAGAAAGTTCCTAAAAGACAAAGGATTCTGAAATACCAAAAAAAGCAAATTGAAAAAATGGTAGCATGTATTTTTAAACCAATCTTTCCTTCATCAGTCATGATGTCATTTCAAATACGTTTCTTGCCAGTTTTCAAACCACAGCTTCTTTGCATACGAATATAGCAATTATTTTATACCTGTGCTAGGTGTGTATACAGAGATAAGATTAATGCATCCTTCTTGCTCTCACAGACTTTGCAGTTCAACAGGCATTAGTTTTTCCATTCATTTGACTGTCTCCATAACTGACCTGCAAGGTTTTTGTGGAGGCAATCAAATGAGCAAAAAAATACTTTATTTGTTGATAACTGCTGCTACTGAAGGAAGTCCAGGGCCTGATATCAGGCACCTCTGGATTCCTTACCCTGGGGAAGTGGAGGCAGCGGGAAAGGTAAGGGGAAAATGTCACTTTGAAGGGGGAGGCTTAGCATTTTGTTTCTGTGTTTATTACTACTGAACAATACATCAAATCCTTTTTCATATTTCACTTGACATAATCTAACTTCACGAGTACAAAAAAAAATTCAATTTCTAAAAGTCATTTGATTTGTCAGCTATGCAAGATATAGCTTCATTTTGTTCTATAATGATAAGAACATTACTACTACTACTACTACTAATTGCTAAAATAAGGACAAGTCAGATCTTATTTGCCAAACTAGGTGCTCTTACTTCCTCCCCAAAGATTTTATTCAAGAGTGTCATAGTTTAAATGATTTTAAAGGAAACCTTTACAGAGGAGACATCACAGAAGGTTCCTATATTCTGATCATGAGGAATTGTGGAAGGAAAATCCAGTCCACACCGTCTGGAGAATGATGCAAAGATGGAAGGAATTGGTCTGTATTATTTTGATGCTCTACTTGATTTTAAGTCAGTGAATGTTGCTCTCAAAGTGACTCAGAGAAACTAATTTGGGGAGGAAGGAGGAAATGGAAACAAAAAGGCTGATTTAAATGTCATCATGTTTCTATTATATGGTGATAATTGTCAGAATTGTGGTGCTGGCCGTGAGAATGAAAACGAAGGGATTGTTAACAGAGTCATTTCAAAACAAAACAAAAATAAAACCCAAGTCTTAAAGAGTGATTAAATATGACAAACAGGTGAGAAAAAAGAATCAAAAGCATTTATTATTTGTGAAGTAACATAACAGGAGGGAAAATTAAAAAAAAAAAAAAAAAAAGCCACCAGCAACTAAAAACAAAATAGGTGTTCATGATTATAAAGGTCCTAGGTGTGACTGAGCTCTTCACTTCTACTCTGAGAGCCTGGGGAAATTGCCGAACTTTTCAGAACTTCTTTTCTTCTTGGATACATGGGGCGATTGTAAAAACTGTATGGGATAAAGCAAGGGAAATCCCCAACATCTCTGGTCTCCTTTGCTCATCTGGAGTGCCAAAACAGAGCTCAGGCACTTTGTGTACCTGACCTCCTGAAATTCTTCCAGCAAAATGTTGAGGAAGTTTGCCTCTCATTATGATTTAGAATAGTGGAGGTCAAGTGAAATGAGCAACTTGCCCTGTATGAGTCCATTCAGGCAGCTGTAACAAAATACCACAGACTGGGTGGCTTAGAAACAGAAGACATTTATTGCTCACAGCTCTAGAGCCTGGAAGTCCAAGAACAGAGTGCAGCATGGTTAGGTGACTGCCCTCTTCCAGGTCAGACTTCTCATCATATTTTCACATGGGGGAAGAGGGTTGGGGCCATTTATGGGTCTCTTTTACGAGATCACTAATCTCATTTATGAGGGCTCCACCCTCATGACCTCATCACTTCCCAAAGACCCCGTCTCCTAATACCATCATCTTTGGGGATTAACATTTCAACATGATTTTCAGGGGTTACAAACATTCAGACTACAGCATGCCTAAGTCACATAGATAGTGAGTTGCACAATTAGAATTAATATCCAGGTGTTTCTGAATTCAGAGCCACACCCCTATTACATAGCTGGCATTCAATAAATGGCATTTCTCCTCTTTGCAAACAGTACTTTTTACACTTTTTGAACATATGGTAAAAGTGGTGGGCCCTCATCCCAGAATAAAAAAAGAACATACGTAAGAACATACACAGATAAACCCAAAATGTTGGTGTTATGGATGTCCATGAAGCATTAAAGACCTCTGAAAAGCTGATAGCTTCCAAGTTAATTTTTATAAAGTTGAAAAATAGGTTAGTTAGAAAAATCAGTGCAACACTAGAAATAAATGTATTTCTTCATTCAAAATGGTTGCTTCTATTAAGGTTTGTGTGTTACTGTTTGATGAGGCAAACGTTGAGTAGGTTTATTATTGTCTTGAAAGCACATTTTGGTCCCCATGAGCCTGGATCCTCTTCCCAAGGGAGCCCCATGCCTACACTTTTTCTTGTCACTCAGCTCCCACTCAGATATCACAGGCCCTCCTTGACTGATTACTTTGTCTACAACCACCCTCCATGACATGTTGCATTCCACACACGCTCTATTTTTCTTTATTACACTTATAATTACTTGACAGTATGTTACAGTTTTATTTTTAAATTTTTTTTAAATTTACCCATTGGAATATAAGATTCATGAGGTCCTGAACTTTGTTTTGCACAGAGAAACTGTGTGCTAGCACACAGTAGGCAGTAAATATCTATTGAATATATGAATGGAAGACTTTCTAGGTAGCAGACAGTTACACATGGACAAGAGTGCAAACACACTTGCTGTTTCAGAATAACGAAGGAGGACAGAACAGGAAGGAGAGGGCAGAGTTGAGTCTGAACTTTTGGTTCAGGGTGATGGAGTGACCCTGGGAGAGCTCAGCCCCTCCTGGAGAACAGTTGTGTACAGAGAGGAAGAAGAGAACAGCATGCAGTCAGGTGCACATGGAATGCTCTCACTTCTGATGTGGTTACCTACTAAAATGCCCCTTAGACACTTTTCACTCAATGCATGTTGAAAGATGCCTCCTTTAAAAAATGAAACCTAAAAACAAATAGAGAACATGTGTTGACAATTACTAGAGAGCTGCCATATATTTTCAGGTTAGCTGTATCCAGTTAGCTTCAGGATGTGGGCTTCTGTGTGCAGGTGAGCCTTCATCTCTAAGCTAGAAACTCTTTCAAAAGTGTGCTAATGTATAGAAAACTACTAATACAATTATCTGTTACTCTTTGAGGATCAGAGGTGAACCAGTTACACAGTGTTACTATTTGACATGGATAATAGGCATGCTTTTATTGCTATTTAAGATTATGCACATACTTCAAAGCATAAAAATCTGTTTGCTCTCATTTATAGTAATACTTCTGTTGTGAGATGAAAAGTATGTGTAGTTAAAAGTTCAATCACAGCTCCTGGTTTATTGGTAGCAGTGTCCTAGATAGACGTGGCCCTGACAAGTGCAAAGCAGTAAAAAATGAGGATCATGCTGAGTACAATGGAAACTTAAAATGAGATTGGGTTTAAAGTCACTGCTGGGACTTGCACACTTGGCACCGGAGAACATGGGGTCACTATAGTAAGATAAAGAATGTCCAATCATATCCTTCAGGGAAGCTAAGATACTGGTTTTGTGGCTCTTGTTTAAATGCCAACTTTCTCTTGGATGATGTCATATGGTCATATGTGACTGTGTGTCTGTATACATACTTAAACACACAGATATATGTGTATATTTTAATTTACATACTGAGAGGGATAAAATATTGTGAAGTCATTAAAAAATCCCTTTTCAAATAATATGTTATTCTTTTACAATATTTTGATGTAAAGAAAAAATACATACTGTATTGTATAATATAATGTAAAATATAAGGATTTAGAAATGATGTTTCTTTACGATTTTAAAAGCTATCATGAAGCATTCTACTATTTAAATCAGATAAAAATTGGGACTATGAAACTACAATTCAATTACGTGATTTTTATTTACACATTCATAATTACAGAGTTTCAGAGAATAGTACTGAGTCAGAAAAAAACTCCATAAAATTTTGAGTAAGACAAGGGGAAGGAAAAAAGAACACATTTGATTCATGAGCTTATTGTCTGCCAGGTATAGTGATTGACCTTTTGGGGTGGTAATAGTATTACCACCCTGAGCTCAGACCTAATATAAAAGCTAAGAGCTGATATAAAAGAGCTCAGAGCTAATATAAAAGCTAAGTATCAACTTTATTTTTAGAAGAAAAGGAACAAAATTTCTGAGTCATTTAGTAATTTGGCCATGGTTAAATTGGTAGTTGTTGGTAGAACCAGGGTTTAGATTCAGATCTTTCTGATTTCAAAGTCCATCTTTATTATTTCTGGGTTTACCCAATTTTCTTTTTTTCCCCTCTTTCCATAAAAGTAATGTTATCTTGTTTTGTTTGTTTTGTCTGTTTTTCACATCATTTAGGAAAGGGCACCAAGAATAAGCCTGATTTAGGGCTGGAATGCATGAAAATCCTTCAAACACAGCAAATGCATGGTTAATAAGTCTGGATTAAATACATTTCTGCTTTTGATGGCCAACTATGGTGCTGATGACCTATGATCTGTAAGATGCACATTTTGATTATTTCCAAGTGTTGTCATGCTGAGAATTTCCTATCCTCCCAGCAATTTCCCTAGACCTGTTGCCAGTGAATTGAAAAATTGGTTTAAATCTAATAAAGAGAGGTTAATTAAAAAACTACTGTGCTTGCATTTAGATTTCTGTCACACACTTACTCATCTATTCAATAAACACATAGTAAATACTGACCTGAGTAGACACTGCACCAACCTTGCCCTGATCCTTATGGAACCTAAAGACTTCTACAAGGGTTGGGAACATAGTTTTGCAGACAGGTAATATAAAAAATGAGAAATAGGTGCATGGGGTCCATCTACTGTTACCCAAAAGCACCTGGCACATGTAAGAGAGTATAGCTGTTCCTCGATGTTCACCAATTGTTGCCATGTAGTGATGTAACTCAGTGTTGCCTGAAGTAGAATTTTTCACGAGAACAAAAAAATTCCAGATTTTTATATGAAATTAGTCATTTTTAAATATCGGCAGGTTTTTTTTGGTTTAACTATGTGCAGAACACATACATTCCTCCTATAGCCCAACACTTTGAAATACACCATCTATAGAGATTATATTGGATAATATGTTTTCCACCACTACATAGTGAGTCCATCTTAGAAGTCAATATGGGTTAATAATTGTTTCCTTAATAAGGTAGAGATACTTATTAATTAGGAAGCAATTGGTGATATCTAATGAGTTGAAAGTAAGCCTCTAACCAAGATGGAGAGAAGGTATCTATGAGCACCTACTATATCATGAGTATCTTGAGTTGGTAATACCGTTTAATGATCCAAATCAATGTTGTTGTTAGTATTACCCATTTCATAAATGAAGAAGATAGCATAATTAAATAAGGTACATGAAGTTGCATCCTCCAATAAATACATGTTCAAACTAACTGGAATCTTGTATCCAACATACTTGACTTTAAATTCTAGTGGTTTCAAATTATATTCTTATAAAACCTTGTGCAATATATTTAATCTTTCTGATCCTTAATTTTCTGATATATACAGGTAACATAATAATAAAAACTTAGAGGGCTTCTGTGACATTTATTTAAGATAATATATATTATGTTCTTTGAAGAGTATGTGACATCTAGTTGGTTTCCAATAAGTGGTAGATAACATCATAGCTATTGTTTTGTGCTTAAAGCCTGTGTTCTTTCTGCTATACTGATCTTGGATGGCCTTGGCCTGCAGTGGCTTGAAGCAGGATTTCAGTTACTGGCCAAAGCTTAAGGTCAGGCCATGGCAGTGAGAGCACTGAATCCTAGCTACTAGATCACAAGGGAACAGTGGCCAGTGACAAGGCTCTGGCCCACCAGCTGTGTAGAAATGAATTTCCACATAGAGATGGAAAGTAGTGAAACAAGTAAAGTGTTTATTAGGAGGAAAAATGGTATGTGTAAATAGACACACGGGTGGGCTCAGACAGGGAGCCGCACCCTCATGGTAGTTTGAATCACTTTTATGGGACATTTCTTCTGGGTTTCCTTTGGCCAGTCATCTTGCTTTGCCTGGTTCTGAGTCCGTATTTGATTTATCTCAGGGTACTCCCATGTGTGTGTACACATCTCTTAGCCAAGATGGATTCTAACTAAGAGGTCTATTGGTAGGTTGACACCACTTACTATGAGGTGATGACCCCTCCTTTTTTGACCTCCAAGGAGCCTTTCTGCACATGTGTAGTCGGGAAGGTCTCCTTGACTTCGAGAATGAGGAATATGTGGTCTTTTATCTCTTATCTGGTCAGGGCTCATCTCCTCTCTCACTCCTGCTATTTTAGAGTATCTGTCCACGGGGGAGAAACTCCAGCTGTTTAGACTGGGGCCCATCTATCTCCTGCCTCAATACCTCTGAGGGCAAATGTATGTGAATGACACTGATTTCTGGGAAAGCAGAGACAATGACTTCTCATCGTCCCACATATTTGATTATTTCTAAGTAGCCGTGTCAGTGGGTCCAATGGCCACCAAGACTAAAGGCCTTGCTTCTCTGTGGACATAGAGTCAACTTTAGCACCTCTCTCCCAAGCTCCAGTCAATCAGATTCAGGCTGCCCAGACTCATTTCAACAATGAAGCGGCTACTATTCTAAGGAAAATATGTATTGAATCACGGATTTCAGTCTGGAGAACACATATCAGAATTCACAGGGTACCTTTCTCAACCTCAAGGAGGCACATCAAGTAGCTGTGAGGACCACTGGTTTTCAAAGAAGCCGATATTCAAGCAGAAATGTTAAAAAGCCAAGAATACCCGTTTCATGGTGATGAGTTGTATCTTTCTAATTAAGTATCTATATGGTCATGAATCTGAGAATATATGACAAATAAAGTAGTAATATATTTACAGAATAAAAATTTCTTCATCTCTGTAGCCCACATTCTTTGCACAATATATATAAAATAGTGCAAACATCATCAGTGCTGCCTTAAAAGCTTAGGCTGAATCTGTCCTCCCTGCCTTTGTGATAGTGTGGTGAGTGAGGATGTTGATGATGGTGGTGGTGGTGATGATGGGAAGGCATCCACTGACATTTATTGAGTACAAGGCTCTATGTTAAATGCTTTACATATAGGCTCCCATATAATCCTCACAATACTCTTATTACCACTGTGCCATTTTCACCCTCACTTAACAGAGGAGGAAATAGATGGTTGGAGAGGTTAATTAGTCAAGGTTTACACAGAATAATAGAGTTATGATTCTCACTTCAGAACATGGGCTCCTAATTTTACACTTTGCTGTCTGCTTGAGAGCAAAGAACTGTAAGGGAGGCTTGGGGTCTTCTTTAAATGAGTCTCCTGAGACACACTTGTACCAAGAAAATTTCTTTATCATCTGTAATATTGAAACTCCATCCCCTCCTTTAGTGAATATAACTAAATATTGACTGTGCATCTTATTGGAAGCAGGAAAGCAAATAAACCCAGCAATACAAAAATAGACATAGAGATACAGAGATAGTATCTGGTTAGCTAGCTGATTAGAATAGATGTAGTGATCAGATCCAGACATAATCACATTTTTGTTAATTAGACCCTTAGTGATGTTTTTTAAGTGCCATCCATTCTTCTAAACAAATAAGTGTTTTCCTCTTAAATAAGTAAATTGCAGCCCTGGCCTCATTTAGTACATTAACCACCTTATGAGAACTGATAAGACTTCTTTAAATATTCTAGTATCCTGTGGTTTCTCCTTTTGAAATAACAGTATGTCAGTTATTGAAGATTCTTTTTGTGCATGTTTTATTCTGAAAATACTCTATTTATTTGTTCTGTACTGATTACGCTGTTTCTATTTAGACATTATTTTTCTCAGAATATAATATCTACCACCCCTTCAGAGGTCTAGAAATACATAATTCCTTTTGAATCTAACCAAAATCCGAGGAGGAGTACTGTGTATTTAAAGATACTAAGTGAATGGGGGTTGGATGACTGTTTATTCTGCTCACACTGCCTGTTCAGATACACACATATTTATCTTAAAATCTCAACGAATGTACCAGAATTTTCAGAAAAAACACTTGACAGTTATAAACTGTTTGGAACTTCTCAGAGTTCATTTTGACCTATGCTTCCTACAGCAACTATTACTCATATTTAATGTTTCAACAAATGTAATATACATATTATCATCATTGTTTTCACTCTCAGAATTGATGGCACATCCAAACAAATGTAAGTGCTAAGTTAAGTCATTAAAGAGATTTATTAAAAAAAACAAAAAAAACTTCAGAGGAAAAAAAAGGAATAAATTTTAGTAAGTGTAATGTTTTCCTCAAAGGGAAAATATCCAGGTAGGATTGAAACAGTCCAATGACTTTTAAGTAGAAATAATAAAATATAGTCCACTAAAGAGAAATTAAGTTTACTAATAGGATCAATGCAATGGTGAAAACTTTAAGCAGGAAATCAGCACCTCAAGTTACTTTTAGAACATACAATTTCTCTGATGGTCTCAACAAATATAATATGCTTATCATATATGGTGGCTCAAGCAAACACATTTATTCATTTATCAATGCAAAATATGTTTTTAAAATTTCTACTGAACACATGTCCCAGTGCTGAATAATATGACAGATGTGGGATGTAAATGTTCCCAACATTAAGAATTGTGATTTTTTTCTCAGGGTGAAATTAGTCCTTTTATTTCTACTTTTAACCCTTTAAGCTGCCTTGATTATAACAAGTTTCTTAACATTAAATCATGGCAAAGCTTTCTTTTCTCCTCTGAGGTGCTGAATGTTAACATAACTGTCAAAAACATACATCCATTAAATGTGCATTAGAAAATGATACCTAGAAAAACTCTGAAGTTTTGCTAATACTAACTTATCTAACTTCCAAAGCTCCTAGTTAGGTCTTTGAGGGCTCTTAGATGAATTAGTTTTAGACAAAATTAGGACTTGCAGCAGAAATGACAAATGAATCCAACATCTTTTGGACCACTGTATGCAAAAGCTTATATATTCCCCAAGATAAGCAAATGTGGATGTGTATACAACAGAATACATTTATGTTCTCATTTGCAAATTAAAATATATGAAAATAAAAATAATAAAATCTAAAAATAGCAGATTTTTCTTAATATATTACTCTATTAACAAAGTTATGTGTCTTCAATTAAAATGAACTATTACTGATATTATGAAGAGATTTTGGAAGTGATTCTCAATACATGATCAGAAAGAATAAAATGAAAACTTTAATGTTTTGTCCCTCCTCTTCCTTTTATTTCCTTTTGTTTTACCAATCTACTTGTTACAACTAGGTTTTTTTTTTTTTTTTTTCCCCAAAGTGAGTGGGTGGGTGAGTGGGGGGAATCTATCATTTGTATCTTCCATTGATGATGGGTCAGAGGTTCCATAGTTTTAGAACATCTTAGAATATAATCTCTAGTGTAATAATCTCTAGTTTGTTGGCTTTTTATGAGGATTCAATGAGTTAATAGTTATAAATTATTTAGAAAATACTTGGCATAGAGTAAGTGCTTATTAACTGTTAGATGTTGTTGTTGTTCAGGTTATCACAGAACTTGTTTCAAACATGAATCTGATAAATACTGGAATTATAAACTTAAATGTGTCATCTGTATTATCAACACACCTAATGTAAATGACAACTTGGTCTAATAGGCAAATCATACATCATATACATTATTTAACCAGTGAATCACAAAGGTGTTTTGCATTATTTTGTTTGTTTTTTGGGGCACAAGTATGGAGGAGATGAATTCAGCATAAAGTCATTGTTTTGAGATAGCTTATGGTATGGAGAATAAAGATGTGTGTGTGTGTGTGTGTGTGTGTGTAAGAGAGAGAGAGAGACAGAGAGAGACAGAGACAGAGAGAGACAGAGAAGGAGGGAGAGTACACACAAAATAGAGCAAGCTAATGTCATTTATGTACATTTTAGCCTCGGCCCCCTTTCCAATATTCTTTATCTCATTTCACATTGTTAACCAAAATTTCCCACCCCAGAGCACCACATTTTATTTCCCTCATTCTATAACTTTGCCGTTTCTCATCCTATGTCTTGTTTCCTCTGTGCTATTTGTGGCCTCTTTACCCTTCTGTTCTTCTCTTTCATTTTGAGGTTCCTGGAGGATAGAGCAAAACTGCAGTTCTAGATGTGCATATGGCACTTATTTTTGGACAAAGCTTTGTCACTAATTCCTGTTTTCCCCTCATTTTTTATAAAACCAGTTGAATCACCTAGAAGAAAATTGAAATTCACATTTTCTTTCATGATGTTCTTTATATCCTCTATATGGGATCTCCTTACCTGCTCCCACTGGCTTCTCTAGAACAGGGTACTCCAGCACCCTTGACCTCTCCACATTCTCCTAGACTATGGGCTGCATCTCTAGATGAGACCACTCCCTTTCAAGCGCCGGTAGAACTGCTTAACTGTCATGTCCATATGCGCAGCACCAGATGGAAATCTGCAGCATATGGAACCCCTCCTGTCTAAAACGGGGCCATGGACTTCTCTGCTGTGTAGCTTGTTTGAGTAGATGGCAGAGCCACTTCCTCAACCAGAAACCTCAAAAGGCCCTTGTTTTCCCACCCTCCACCTCCACAAATACATCACATGGCTCAGTTCTTTCTACCTCATCCACATCCCATGAATTTATATATTTGTAATATATAAATTATAAGTAAATTTATAATTAAATATAATTTATATAAATTTGTCCTGTTGTGCATTCACTTACTTGGTCTTCTTGTATCCACTCTTAACCTAATGCAAAATTTTGTATTTTTGTTTGTTTTGTTTTTAAAGCTGTAGCTAGAGTGATCTTTTATGATATATAGTATATATATATGAAACTGACAAGTAAAACTTTCCATGGATTGTTAGTTAGCTTTCAGATAACCTCCCAAATCCTTAACAGGGCTTACAAAGTGATCTGAATGCTGACCTCTACATCTCACTTCTTTTAATTCCTGGAGTCCATCAGCCTCTCTTCCTTCTTAGCCTCAGGCATGCATTTCCCCTGCTGGATATCTTCCTTATCTTTTCACTAACCCCTTCTTAAAGGACTAATTTCTACTCTTACTTCGATGTCATTTCTCAGGGTGTTCCCCTGGCCCCTTTCCCCCTCACCCCTTGCCGTATGTGTTGTCCACCAATTTGCTTCCCCTCATCAAGCTGGCTGCTCACTGACAGTTCTCTGCATATAATAGCATCAAATAATTCTTTGGGAAATTGAACTGGGAGTCAGAAACATGAGAGCCAAATTCTAACCTTATCACTTATAGCAACTTTATGTATGCCACTTAATTTCTCCAAGTTTTATTTCCCCCATCTATAACACATGGACTTGCATAGCTGTAGCAAGTATTAATAATATCATATGATATCTAACACAGTCCCTGGAACACTTAAAAACATGGTAGCTATTATCCTGATATTTCACAGCTCAAAAGTTATTCAACCTCCGATTAGGTTTGTTGTATCATCCTGCCTACCAAATATGTGACCTGATAAGTTATATGATAGCTCAAGGTGTATTAGGAAAAAGAGAGAGAGACTGAAAGGCAGGATGGTTTCTGCCGGCCAGTTGTGAAAAATGTTGAGCTTCCCTTCAGTCTTTCCTTATCCACCTGTCACTATTTGCTCATGGACCCCTGTGTTGATTGACCTTTTCATTGTACCTTCTGCTTTTTACCCCTAATTGAGACCAATAGTTGTGACATGTGAACTCTTAGTTGCGGCATGCATGCTGGATCTAGTTCCCCTGCCAGAGCAACTAAGACCCGGCGCAGCCAAAATAAATAAATAAGTAAGTAAGTAAATAAATAAATATTAAAAAAAACAAAAACAACCCCTAGTCCTTATTCCAGACCCATCTCCCAGAAAGATGAGAGACAAGGATAGTTAGCAGGTCAATGCTAATTTCAAACTAACTTAATGTTTTCTTTCCCTTTATTAATGTGTTTGCATTTCACAAGCATCTTCTGGAGAGAAAATGGCTTAACCCACAGGCTGTAAGAGTAGATATTTTCATTGCTATGGTCAGTATGGTGGGTAATTATTTTGGAGCAGGTTAAATAAAGAATCTTCCTTAAATTATGAATCTTGAAATATTCTCTACTTGATCTGTGCTCTAAGCAGAGTCTGATTGATTCCTAGTGCTACTGCATCTTCATTTGTGGCCATTAATACAATTCAAAAACCAAGTGAAGGAATAGGTTTCTAATCCCCCAAAGACCCATATCTATTACTTGTTGAGCTTTTAGTAGTATTTTCTATTTCTAACTCTTGTCATGTTTATATATGCTGAAGATTTCAATTAAAATAGACAGCAGGGTGATATTGAATCAATACTTGTTGTTTTGTATCTAGGGAAAAAGAAGCAATATGAAATATGGAAATCTGAGGGAATGTAAATGCTCTAGGATCCCATGTGAGACATACCCTCCTGCTTGTCAGATAGACATGATTTTTAGAGCAGAGAATTTGCTGGCTTAAAGAAGACAACTTGCCAGTTTCATTAGTTTCGTATCTTTCACTAGTCAGAGTCACTGTTCCAATTATTAAAGTACCAATTCTTAGCTTCCATTAAGTTTGAGCCAAATGACAGCATGTTTTAGAAGTGCTTTGTACAATAACAATACGTACCTGAATACTCCTTATAGATGAGTAAGCTTATGATTACTTCACTATAAACTGGGTTCTACTCTCTTTTTCTTGCTTAGGTTTAATTATCATTAGCTTGCCAAGAACATAATTATTAGTGCTTCTTATGAATACCCAGTAGAGATCACAATGAAAGAGATTAATTCTTAGAAGAGTAGAAATTTGCAAATATAAACTAAAGTACCAATATAGTAAGAACTGAGTAGTTGGAATCACTAATTGTCATTATGGTGAAGTTGTGTTTTTTTTTTTCCTCTCCCTGCTCAGGGGTGTGTGGAGAGGTCAAACAGATTAGATCCAAAGAACAGTGAATTGCTTAAGCATATATAAGGGACACTAGAATAAATGTTATCAGATCAAGAAGTATCTCTTGCAACAAAAAATAGTATGGTAAATCCACCTGCAAAGAGCAAATCTCTAGTGAAGAAAATGCTACGTTTTCATTATTGAAACCAAAGTATTTCATTATTTTGTTCCATACTGTGCACCCCACACAGTATCAGCCTGGGATTCAGAAGAACCTGCAGGAAATCCTGTGACAAACATTTAAGGTCAACTAGACAACATTTTCATTCTCTATGATTCCCTCTGAATTTACTATTGTTCATTCTGAATTCATTGTTTTCTGAAGGCAAGGAACAAAACAAACACTAACTGTTGGATATCTTGTCTTGCTGTCTATCTGCAGAATTTGGGGGCTGCATGCAGTTCTTCAGAATATAGTAGAAAATAGTATTTATGTTTATACATTTTGTGTTTCCCTTGAACATATTTTCCTACAGACCTATTAAATTTCTTAAACTGCTAATGCACAAGAATTTCCCAAATTGGCAGTTATTTCATGGACTGGCAAGGTAAGTGTCTGCTTTGAAATAGCTCCTTAAGAAAAGATGGAGATAGCCATCTACCAGTAAGTACGTGGTGCCTTGTTGAAAAGCACACGGCTTCTTTATAGTCATCCTCAGGCAAAGATTCCTACAAAAGGTGTTAAGAAGTTCTTGATGTGTATACATACGCCTCCTGGGCTTCTGCTTCACCAGCAGTGAGGAGGTAACTACAATAATCTGTCCCTTGAGAAAACTCTGTTCATTCCTGGGAAGAAGAATCTGATTGCTTTTCCAGAATGTTTAGAATATGTTTTATCCCTAATGTGATAGATGTCCGTGTATGAAATATAGAACAGTAGATGATTTCCCCCAATTTACAGATGCCTACTGTTAGCAACATCATTCCTTAGTATGTGCCTGTAAGACAGCTCATAAAATCCATATATATGATATGCTTCAGATCCTTTTTAAAGCAATGCGCTTGGTCCATGAAATAATGACTTCAATGTCATTCAATTATTATTATTTTTACATGTATGCTCATATTTTACTAAACACAGAAAGTATAGTAGTTAGGAAAGCCACCTTCCATTAGAACAAGAAGTACCAATTAAGGAAAGCTAAAAGAGAGAGCAGCCCATTTTTAATTTTAGACTATTAGAAACATCTGATTACAATGCACTCACATCTAAAAAAATTATTTACCTTTCAAGGGGACTAGAAGGTCTCCTAAGATTTTTGTTTAAAGGGAACTTTATTTATTTATTTATTTATGGCAGCATTGGGTCTTCGTTGCTATGCGGGCTTTCTTTAGTTGCAGCGAGCAGGGGCTGCTCTTCATTGCGGTACATGGTTTCTCATTGTGATGGATTCTCATGTTGTGGAGCACGGGCTCTAAGCACATGGGCTTCAGTAGTTGTGGCACGAGGGCTCAGCAGTTGTGGCTCGCGGGCTCTAGAGTGCAGGCTCGGTAGTTGTGGCGCACAGGCTTAGTTAGTTGCTCCGTGGCATGTGGGATCTTCCCAGACCAAGGCTCGAACCCGTGTCCCCTGCATTGGCAGGTGGATTCTTAACCACTGCGCCACCATGGAAGTCCCTCTCCTAAGGTTTTAAGCACATGTTGCCATTGCAAACCCTGCAGGTATTTCAGTTTTATGTCTTTGAAACTGTAATGGGTCCTTGTGTTTGCCTGTCAGGGTAACAAAGCTATTCCAGCAGCAGATTCAATTCTAAAGACATAATATGAACACCTACTGTGTGCAAAAACTGTGAGAGTCCCTGATCAGGACAAGGACACACCTGTGAGGTACAGAGGCCCTGCCTCTAAACTGCCCACGATCCAGGAGAAGTTCAGGCTTTATTGAACTTTTGTTTTTTCTGCGGTACGCGGTTCTTTCACTGCCGTGGCCTCTCTCGTTGGAGAGCACAGGCTCCGGACGCACAGGCTCAGCGGCCATGGCTCACGGGCCCAGACGCTCAGCGGCATCTGGGATCTTTCCAGACCGGGGCACGAACCCACGTCCCCTACATCGGCAGGCGGACTCTCAACCACTGCGCCACCAGGGAACTTTTAATTGAAGCCAAATAACCTTGGAGTTTGCAGGCCCAGGGAACGTCAGTTCACACATTTGTTCTATCCCGAACCCACCCATTTACCATTATCTTTGTTTTCCCAGGCAGTCTGATTTCTTTCTTTTGGCCTTCTCCCTCCGAGGCTGAGAACACACATTTGTGTGGGAGTAAAGACCCCGAGTCACTGCACAAGCACAGGAAAAGAAACGGAAGAAGCAGGCAGCGAGCTATTCTGTTATAAGCATGACCTCATCCCCCTTTGCTCCTGACACTGGCACTTCGGGCCCTGAGCATATGGGCATGGGCTTGTTTTCAGAGCCACTATAGCACATATATAAAATTTACTGTGCCTTCCTGAAAAAAAATGCAGTGATTGTGAACCACTTGGGAGAGGGATAGATTTCTGGAAGGGGAAAATCACACCCAGTCAAGACATTAAATCCTGGTTTCCATGCCGTTTTCAGTTACCAGTCTATGAAGGAGGAGCTCTCATGTTAGGCTATAAGATGAGCAAGTGTTTGGATCCTTTTTGAAATAAATTACTTGCCAAGATCTTTTTTATGGACCAATTTTCCTATTTATACCTTTGGAATCATAAGTTTATGAGGTCAGTGGTCAAGGGTAAGGGATAGGCAACACATAAAATAACAGGAGTAGCCTGAAAGTTATTTTTCTATTACTGAAAAGAAAAGCGATAACCGAAACAGCAATTTTGCAAGTAATTAATCCCTCTGAGTTGATTTATCAAAGAAATCCTGTTCATAAATTGTACCGTACTTTTGTTGGTAGAAAACTGGTAATATGTTCTATAGTGCTTTTGGATGAATAAATTCATGTAATGTCTTAAGTCAATCTTCCAATTTGGCATTGGCATTCTCATCTCACTTTGCACGAAATTTTTTAAATCAGGAGAGCTGGCTTTCTGTGTAAGTTGATATATATTAGAATATAAGAGCTTGGTGGCATGCCGTTAGATGCTGTTTCACTTGGAATACCATTGTACATTTTCACGAATATGTTTAATTTTACTTAAAGGCATTATGCTCGCACATTCCTATATCCATTAGTAAAGCTATATCAAGAACTTAAGGTGAAATTGTGAATCCAAATTAGTAACCAGCAAGGGTGGGAAAGAAATAGAAGACTATTGAGAAGAACTTCTGGATGTCAATTTCCACTGAACAGAAGGAGGGAGAGTCCTTTGTATGTAACTATATATTTTGCATAACTTAACCTTTAAAGTGTTGTGTGATTTATTTATGTATATGAAATCAAAAGGAAAATGTCACTCTTTTCTACTGAAGATGTCATTTTGGTTAGAGCTATAATTAGAAATGCATAACGAATATTTTGAAAGTGTTTTGTTTTTACGTGGGTAGGGTTGGAGAAGGGAAGAGAAAGGCAAATGCACTTCAGCAGGTGCTGCTTACTATTCAACTCAAAGATATCATTCCAGTGGAGGCTGTGAGCACTGTGGCCTTTTGGAAAAGCCATTAGAGTGGGCTAAGAAACCTGGATTCCAGCTGGTTTTGCCACTAGTTATGAAACCAAGAGGACATCTCTAACCTTGTCCAAGTGCCTCTGCTTCGTTCCCCATTAGCACTTTGTATGTTGTATACATATTATAGCCCACACATAGCATGTGCTCACTGTGCAGGCATGATGATAAGTACTTTGTATGCATTGCTCTGTTTGAAATGTCCTAGCAGAACATTTACTAGACTATACTAAAATGATCTGTTCCTTAGTCTAACTCTTCTGTGTCTAACTCTTCTCGTTTCTCATTTTTTTTAGGTTTTCATTCTTTCAGATAAAAATAAGAATGTATTTCTCCTCATCAGGATAAGCAGGGCTTCCTTAGTGTTTTCCCTATTGATGTAATATGTTACAGTAGAGTATTTTTTTGGTATACATTTCCTGTGTTACCATAGACAATTGCCATTTTAATTTTATTGTTGTAGCTCAAATGACTCACTCTGACATGGGGAAACATCCCCTCAATAGATTGTTCTTAGTGATAAAATAAGTGAAAACATCATAGATTCTCAATTCATCAGACACTGAAAACATAGAGTGAAGCTACAGGGTTTGCCAAAATAGAGATCCTCACACTGATCATTGTCAATTTGAACTTAAGTCTTTTTAAAAAGCTATGCTTTTTCATGTGTTTGTATTTGCTGTTGTGATACAGTCATTAATATTTTACTAAGCTTTATCAGTTTTATCAAACAGAAAAAGGTTTGTTTGACTGACCAAGATTTGTTAGTCTGTCTCTACCTGTTAATCTAAAAAATCGGTTAACAGTTATTTTCTAAAACAGCTTAGGGTCTCTATCTTAAAGCTAAGTGTAAAATCCATTAGCAGCCCACACTAAGGGCTAATTGCTACAGTGTAATCTTGGCAACATTTTTATAACTGCTAGTGAAGCCCACATAGCTAAGAGAGTACATTACCTTATAATAATTACATTCTCAGGGGATTTTGTTCTTAACATATTATAATAGTGTGAATAATAGCATGGGCCACTGACCAAGGATGGAATTATAATCTGTTCAGATGAAGATCTCCTAGTATTATAAACTATGTTTGAAATGTTTTGAGTTTATGTCTGAGGTGGATAAGATGAGTTTCATTTAGATAAATACTCTCCTTTTTCCTTTTTCTCTTTGGCCAAAAACACACCAGTACCATTCAGGAAGAGGAGAGGGAATAAAAAGAAATAATAAGAAATAAAGAATAAGAAAAAGAAAATAAAAACAAAACAAATACCAAAAGTAATCAAGGGACAATAATTACCAGAATTTGATAGAAAGTTTCTTTCCTCAATGGTCTGGACAGCCAAAATGAGGCTAAGTGTTTATTCTTTTTGAAAAGGAACACTTGAGCATGTCATCATATTCAGTTAAATTTTAGTAGTAGGTCTAGCTTATACAGCTGGAAAAACCAACATGAAAACCTAAACATTATCAATTAGACCTATCCATCTATCTCTATCTATCCACTCATATATATACATATACTCGTACACATATATATGTATGTGTACATGTATACACACAAATATATATACACACATATACAATGTCCTTTTTTCCCTTGGCAATTTATTGTAGCCATCTTTTAATAAAACTGTTTCTAAATTTAGAAAATAAATAAATTTTAGTAGTAGGGATGATAAGGACATTAAAAACCTTTACTTTTTGATGTTAAAGTTTCCAGTTGGGTTTTTCAATTCCATGGCCAAATAGCATATCAAAAAATTCAGAGTTTAGTAGCCTTTGAGGTCACTTGAAACATTGTTGTTTTTTAGTCACAGCATAGCCTTTTCATTAATTTTCTTTCTGGGCAGTGCCACTGCATTATCAAACAAGAAAGCAAGTGATGTAAAGCAAAGGTGGGAGGTGGAGAGAGAGACAAAGTCTGTGACTGACCAAGAAGGACCAGGTACAGTCAGCCAGATGCATTGAGATGAGAAGAGATAAGTATTGAAATTATCCTACACTATGGGGAAGAAAGAGAAATGCTTTAGAGGAAATCACACAATACACTATCTAGCTTGGCCTGAACACAGCATTTGTATAAGGTATGGTGAGAAATAAAATAGGGAAAGAACATTTGAGTCATGTTGTAGAACAACTCAAACTCAGCTGGGAACATTGACCATGTCAGGCATCCACTGACACTGACATTTCATTGTGGATGCCTGACATTGACCATGTCAGGCATCCACAATGAAATGATAAGGATGTAGAGAAAGGGCTCTGTTTCCAAATGTTATTTTACCCAGATCCCTGCTGAGGTTCCCCCTGCCTCTTGGAGACCTGAGTAAACTTGTTCTGTCTCCCTTATATGCTGAGAATGTCTCAATCTTTTTCCACAATTTGTAAATTCCCTTGAGCTGCATTTCCATCATCTGCTCCATTTCTGCCCTCTATGTGTGCACAATCTATACTATAATCACACTGTACCGGCAGAATATCTTATTTTGTGTCATCAGTTTTCCATAAAAATTACATCCACAACAAACATTTGATACTTTTAGTAACTTTGCTAAAGATTTGAGAGGTCATGCCCCTAAGTTTCTTCTCCACTCCTTCCCTCTCATTTCATTGAGAGTCATTTCTTCTCCTTCACTGAAGCTGTGATACAAACTGACATCCATGTTCTTAAGGGACTCCCCCACCACCTCCATGAATTTGGTCATTTTCTTGAATTATTGATGTTCAGTAAGATTTAGTCACAACCTTTGCTTATCTCTGGAACTGTAGTGTAAAGTCAGCAACTTTCGGAAGATCCCAGGATATACTTTAACATCTGCCGTTCCACTTACCACACTCCATTGAAAGTATTAAGAGTTGTTTTAAAAGGGATGGCCTGGAGAAAGCTTAGGGCATAGTTCTCTTGGGACTACAGAAATGACTGTGTTGTACTTTGTATGTGTGTGCATAAACTGTGCACAAACACAACTTTTCTTATATGTAGAAAACACACAGTGAATACTTTTGAGAGGCCCTGAGAATTCCTTGTGGAGTTGGCATTTAGGTTCTCATTCTGATAGCCATACAATGTGATGGGAATTTTGATCCCTTCCTTCTAGCCACACTAGTAATAGAATGTTGTTATAAGATTATATTTCTTACTATTTTCTGAAGCAAAGGGTATTTTAAACTTTTCACTTCCAAAAGATCTTGCTGTCTTCTATTTTTTTCCCCCTTTTAGCAGAGCTTCAGGATAAAGGAGTTTCAGAAATTACCTCAATTTCTTTCTTGAGCTTTGTGGCTGTTTTTGGTTGTCTGCCTAGTATCTGTGACTCTACCCCTCATTCCCAACAACACCCTGATTATGTCTGGGTTTCTTTCTTCATCCTGACCCCTGCCCCAGGGCTGGAACTTTGTTTAAATGAGCTAGTTTTGTGATTACTATTCCTCTTTCCCTAGATTAGAAATGGATTAGCCTAAACCAGTTTAATTTGATGAGAGGTTTGCTTTGGCCTGCCTGAAGTTTCCATGCATTTATACGGAGGGTAGAAGGCCAGTACAGCTCTCCTATAAGACATGAACTAGGTTATATATACATAGTCACGACTATTGTACTGGGAGCCATCTCATGACCATCAGAGACAGTGGATTTATGAAGCAACTGCAGAACACATAAAGATAAAGGAACTGGTAATCAACGGCAGTTTTAAACCACTAGATCAACTAACCCTGACACTTGCTTTAATTTTGGATTCTTTGTTAGGTGGGCCAATACTTTTCCATGTACTTTAAGAAATTTCTTCCCTCTTATTAAACCAACCCAAACATTTTCCTATTATTTAAATCTATAATTCCAGCTATTGCATATTTTACCTTCATGTCCCATGGGCCCTGTAATTTTATCACACTATTTTCAATGTTCTACTTCTATATATTTTATTTCTGTATTTAGCACCACCATCCATTTTGTCACAGAGAGGAAATCTTAGATTTTCCCTTCCTCTTCCCCCTCACTTCCCACCCGGCTGATCACTAAGTCTATTTTTTTCTAATTGAAGTATAGTTGATGTACAATATTATATAAGTTATGGGTGTACAATATAGTAATTCACAATTTTAAAGGTCATAATCCATTTATAGTTATTATAAAATATTGGCTCTGTTCCCCATGTTGTATAATGTATCCCTGTAGCTTATGTATTTTATACATAATAGTTTGTATCTTTTAGTCCCCTACCCCTATATTGCCCCTCCCCACTTCCCTCTCCCCACTGGTAATCACTAGTTTGTTCTCCATATCTGTGCATCTACTTCTTTTTTGTTATATTCACTAGTTTGTTGTATTTTTCAGATTCCACATATAAGTGATATCATATAGCATTTGTCTTTGTCTGACTTATTTCACTTAGCATAATGTCCTCCAAGTCCATCCATGTTGCTGCAAATGACAAAATTTCATTATTTTTCATGGCTGAGTAATATTCCTCTGTGTGTGTGTGTGTGTGTGTGTGTGTGTGTGTGTGTGTGTGTGTATACACATATACCACAACTTCCTTATCCATTCATCTGTTGATGGACACTTAAGTTACTTCCATATCTTGGCAATTATGAATAATGCCACTATGAACATATGGTGTGTGTATCTTTTGGAATTAGTGTTTTTGTTTTTTTCAGATATAAACCCAGGAGTGGAATTGCTGGGTCATTAAGTCTTATTGATGTATCACTTAAATTCATACAGCACTCCTATGCCTATTTCAACTGGCTTGCTTCAATCCCTAATCATTCTTTACATGGACTATTGCAATAGATGCCAACCTCTGTCTCAGCCTTACATCTCTTCCCCCAGTGCTACAATCTCCAAATTACTTCCAGGAAGAGCTTTCTAAACAAAAATTTGGCATGTCCTCTTCCAGCCTAAAATTTGTAAGTAATTTCCTATCCCTTGAGTGTAAAGTCCCAAATCTTTTGCATGACATTTGACATATTTTTTTTCTTTTGAATATGATATAGCTGATTGTTATATGAATTCCATGTCCCAATTATATGGCGTTTCTTAAAATTCTCTAAATATGACTTATTTTCTCACAACTTGATGGCCTTTTAAATTCATCTGTTTTCATGTACTCACTGTAATTAATATTTGTATATGGCAAACTCTCTTTTATCTGCAAAGATTGTCAGGGAGAACCTTTAAAGTAATTTCTAGCCCAGCACTCCTTAGGAAGCATTGGGTTTTTCTCCACAGGGCTCCTGCAAGTTCATTCCATACCTCTGTTAGAGCGCAGCACAGCACATTCTAATAGTTTATTTTCTTGTCTGTTTTTCTACTAAACCCTGAACTCTTGGAGCTAAGCACCATTTGTCATTGTATTTCTGATACTCTCATTGTGGCTGGCACATAGTAGACAAGCAGTGTTTGTTTTGGAATGAATAGTGAGAAAGAGAATTGCTAATGTAAGGACTGAAAGTTATCTGTATATGACGTCAGCCCAGCTTGTTAAAAAGGAAAATTTCAGAGAGTTAATTGTTTTTGTTTGCAGTTATCCTTGTGATAACACATGACTGATTTTATATTTGTTTTGGTCATTTTATTTTCTTTTTCACTTAGATACTTGATTTTGCTTTGTGGGTTTGTGTTGTTTTTCTTCTCTGGAATGTATTTAGTAACAGGAGAAGAAGTGGCTTTATCTTAAATAAGAACTTAAGTCACTAATCAGGAAAACACAATTGAAAACACATTTTTAACCAAAATTGTATATTAATTACTTGATATTAATTGAATGTATAGTGTGTTTGACTTAAAGGAGATTATAGAGATAGAGTGAACTCAGGAGACTATCTTCTATAGCTTATTTCCAGCAAAAGTACAGAGGTGTTGCAATTATCAGGATAGGTTAGGTCATGTTGTAGTAAAATAAAACAATTCACCTCTCCCCAAATTGCAAGATCTCAGAGATTCAACATCACGAAACTTCTCTTCTCATTTGTTCTACAAACCCCATGCATAACAGAACACCTCCACTCCACACAGTTATTCAGGGATCCAGGATGACAATATGAGCCCATACTGGAGATGCACCTTTGGGAACCTAGGGGCTTTGCCAGAGCAACAAAATAGAAAGGGAATGGAGAATTGTGTGTGTGTGTTTTCTGTACTCAAAACCTAGAAGTGACAAACTTCACTTAGATCACAGTTCAGTGGCCAGAAATAGTCACATGACCTTGTGTAATGCCGGGGGTTGAACACATAAGGGAGCAAATGCAATTGTTTGTGAGCATTTATTTCTGCCACGTTATTATGGTACCTGTTTCATAGATTCTTATAACAATCCAGTCTTGGAAAAGTTAGTGAAGAGGCAGGGAGAGAAAACAAAGACCTTTCATTTCTGTCTTTCCAGTAAGCAAACTCCTCTTCATTTGAGATTAAAGTTCTAAGTCTCCTCTCTCAATCACTCTTTCTTCCTATCTATCTATCTATCTATCTACCTATAATATCTATCTATCATCTATCTAGACATTGTATGTCTACTGAATTGCATATAGAACATTAAAGGAAATATAAATATAATAATTAAATGAAATAAAAATTCAAAAGTAATACATTATCCTACTTTTTTCATCAAGATATTTTTCACTCTAAGAAACAGTATCCAACTGTACCAACTGTTTTTAAACATAAAAGGGAACATATTGGCTGATAGTATTGAAAAGTTCAGGCATTGGCTGCATTGACTTGAGTGTCAGCTATGTCCTGTTGCTTGAATAATGTTGTCAGTACCTGGGCTTTCCTTTTATTTCCCATCTCTAGATCAACTCTGCTCCATTGAGGCTTTCTTTCTAGTAAGGCTCTTTTCACTAAGTGTTCCTTGGCCACCTCTACTCCCTACCTGCTCATTAAAAGGGAGGTTATCACCCCAGATCGGTTGGAACCAGAAGGCTGATGATGCCACCAACCTCCCACTTACCTCCCCACCAACCAATCAGAAGAATGTTCACGAGCCTAACACACCCTCTTTGAACGATTACTATAAAACTTCTCACTACTCCCTCCAAGGTGGGACACATAATTTTGAGAGCATTAGCCTGCTGTGGCCCCCTTTGCCTGGCAAAGCAATAAAGCTATTCTTTTCTTCTTCACCTAAAAAAAAAAAAAAAGTGAGGTTATCAGGAGGATTACATTAGCTATTACATGCAGTGTCTAGAAGGCCTTACACTTACTTAACATTTCCTAAGTGTTAGTTATTCTATCTTTGCTGTTTTAGAAAGAGTCCAGAAAGAGAATTTCATTACTGTGGCTCAAATCAAATGCTCCAGGCTTAACTAGTCAGTGTGATTAGTAGATCAAATATTGTGAATGGCCAGACCTGGGTCATTTGTCCAAACTTTGAGCAGGAAGGGATATGTTTGTGGTCAGCTCTATCTGACATTCTTGGACTGACTGTTGGGGAGGGGGACTCCTTGAAGGGGAAAGTGATCCTGGGACGGCAAAACAAACAAACAAAATGCCTACTCTGCCTGATATGCCCCAAACATTAGCATGTTCATTTGGAGCCGTGCATTTGCATATATAAGGTATACTGACGAATTCTCATTTTAATTTAAAATATATCTATCAATGTTTCATACATCATTCAAAATTAACAATTATAATGGAGAAAAATATTCAAAGTGAATATAGGATACTTAATTTTTTAAGTCTTGGAGGAGTAGAGTTTTCCTTCTGAAATAAAAATAAGTATTTTTATGTCTTTGGTAGTTAATTATTTATTCAAATTGTAACTTTTTTATTTGCATAGATGAATCTATTGTTTCCCCAAAATACTAACCTTTTAGCAGCAAAATGTATTAAGTATTTCTTCCTGGCAACACTCTTCCCTGCTCCCACTGTTTTTACTTAGATTAAAAATTTCATAAGCCATTGGTTATTGAAAAACATATTTCCAGGTTTTCAATATGATCTCAATGTTTATTTTTATAAAAAGTCATATTAATGGGACTTCTCTGGTGGCGCAGTGGTTGAGAGTCCGCCTGCCGATGCAGGGGACACGGGTTCGTGCCCCGGTCCGGGAAGATCCCGCATGCCGCGGAGCGGCTGGGCCCGTGAGCCACGGCCGCTGAACCTGCGCGTCCAGAGCCTGTGCTCCGCGACGGGAGAGGTCACAGCAGTGAGAGGCCCGTGTACAGCAAAAAAAAAAAAAAAAAAAAAGTCTTATTAATGGATTATTATTGTTTAAGTGCTTTACTATCATGGGAAAGAGTAGATTATTTGACTAGGTGTTTTTAAGTATTAGATTTGTAATTTCATCAGGAAATTGGATACAGTTTGGTTCAAATTTAATTAACTTAGATTTGGGGCATGTGTATGTTTGTTAAGGCAATCTACTATGTTATTACCTTATGATCAATTATCTTTAAAAATTAATACTATAAACATCACACCTGATTGCAGTTTTCTAAAATCCTAAACATATACATGTGCATTTAAATTACTATACTTATCTACAGTAATTATGTTTACAATCATTTTATTCATACTCTCTCAGATCTACAGTGATCTTAAAATATATCTGGAAAATGTTTGAGGTATGTGTCTTTTCATAATGTAATCACTGTTATAATATTTTTGCTCCAAAAACGTTCATCTTAAATTAAAATTTATTTCATTTTATAATATAAAACCCCAAACAATTTCTTATACTGGCAGCCATTATCAGAGGTGATTTCCTTGGATTCTAAGTGAGTTCTTGATTTCAAGTGGAATTTTTGTAACTTATTTTAAAGCATGTGTGATTTCTGTTTAACAGCTGTTTTCATCATTTCCATATGAACTGTTATTTATACCTTAATGTTAAGCTTCTGGGAATTCTTTTCCTTACTGTACTATCTCACAACAATATTCTAATATTTAAAGTCTTTCCTCCAGCCCTCTCACCACCACAGTCTTTTCATTTCCATTACAGTAACCTTTCCACTATTTTTATTACCAAAAAATCACTCTGTATGCCAATATTCTGATATTCTTATTTCTCAGAAAGACATTTCTCCATTGGCTAAGACTTAAGGTTTATGGGGGTAAATAAACTCTGCCCCTACATTCTCAAACTCGTCGTTTTTACTAGAAGAAGATCCAGTTAATTTTATCTTTCTAAGATACTGAAGAATAGCAGTAATAAATTTTCATTTATGGAATGGAACAGTCCTGAACCATGACCTATCTGAGAGTTTCCATCTCTCATTTCTATGCTCTGTGACAGTGTGCTTGGTGCCAGAGGAGAACTTTCAAAATATTTCTGTCATGTGAAAGCTGCAATATAGTTCCACAGAAAGAACTCTCCTAGTATCAGATTTGTACAACAAAACAAGAATAGCATTGTGTACTCAACAGACACCTGATCATTTCTGTAAGATGGTACATACAGATTTGGAATCAAGCCTTCAGATTTTGTGTTTATACTTGGGATCATAAGAGTTCATAAAGATGGCCATAGTTATGAAGAACAACAACAAATCTTTAAATAACATTTTTAAAATCTAAAATGTATAGTGGATTTTTCTATCTGTTCATAGAATAGCTACAGTAAACCTACAGAAAGTGTAAATATACCCAGGCTCAGGGTTGAGGATACATATATGAATCAAGAAGCCAAGCCCCAAAACCATTTCTGTGCAAACCAAGCAAGTACCATAACTTCATGATTTAACATTAATAAAGTGAGCATTTTTCCCCCAGTTCCAACACTACTTAACCTGGAGTTGAAAAGAAGTTAAAAAGAAATCCAAAACCTCTCCTGAGTTGATTTAGACTTTTCCCCCTTATGACACTGTAACCAGAAAATAGTGTAGGATTTTGTGGAAAGATGAAGGGAATGTATCAGGGATTGAGGGGTACTCTAAAGCTGCTTTTAACTAAGTCTGTGGGGTAATCTGAAAACTAGATCCTCCAGCCTAGTGTCAGGTATATGTTAAACCCCAGTTTTAATTTACAGCCCGTAATTTAGTTTCCTTGGCAGTGATTCATAAATCCCCATTTCATCCCACGACTGCTGCATGATAATGATGTTTTCTCCGGAGCAGCTTCTATGACTACTAAGCCTGCTTTTCAAGCCATGATGGCTTCCACTTAGAGAATTCCACCCAATGCCAGTCTTAACAAATGCATAGCCTTATTGAAAATGTGCCAGTGCCTAGCTTGCTATGCAGGTCCATGGTCATTAAAATTTTATCATATAAACCCCGCTGTCTGCACAGAAGAGGAATCGAAAATGTTGGCAAGGGATGATCACATATTTTATCAGAATCTCCTAAAAGAGAAAACCAGCATGTTTAGAGCAGGAAGGAACCAAAATAACATTGCCTTTAATTTAAATATAACAAAATGTCCAAACCTCTGAAATTGACATTTATCTACTACTGTTCATTTTCACATTTCCCTTGAATGTCTCAGTTTCCCAAAGTTTCATGACAGTCTGATTCAGTTGCAATGATATGATTCTCGTATGTTTCTCTTGGAAAGCTTGTGTTAATCAAAGGATGCCCCTGAGACCTAAAGGCAGCATGCTATTGATTACAGTGTTGACTTATCAAAAGGCTGAGAGATTAGTGGGTTTACAGCTTTATGTAGGAATAGAGATTTGAATGGCTGGAAACTTGATTTGGGGAATTGTACTTTAGCTTATAAATACAGATAAAATACGAAACAGTGGGGCAAAACCAATCTCACAGTACCTACAACATTTTTGTGAAAGGCACATGCATTCCCCTACAAAATATTCCTCCTTACAGTTGTGTCTGAATACACTTTGTTTATTATGAGATGTGGCATTTCATGTTTTTCCTTTTTAGATTTAGAACAGACAGTGACTCTCCTAAAATGCTCCTGTGCTGTTCCAATTTCCGACAACAGCATGACTAATCACTTTGAAAAGAGAAAATCTATCAGAGCTTTGAAAATATATAAGAGTTGTTCTTTTTTGTCATATTTTAACATTTTATTGTTTGGAACAGTTTTAATGATTTATGTCTATAAGTTTTCAAGGTTAAAATCAGAGTGTGGTCAGATAATTTTAAGCAGATGAGAAAATCAACCAAGAACAAATGTTGGATTATGTGCTAAATTTCTAAATATTTGTATTATTTTACGCACAGATAGGACAACAGTTCTCATCCTTGGTAACCTGCTGTAAGTAGTGCTGTGGAAGTAGTGATATGTTTGCTCTGATATATTTTTTCCTCTTCAGTTTTTTGAGATTGTTGTGAAGACAAATTTGGTGGGGAGATTTCTTGATTCCAAGCAAAGTTAATTAATTCATGTTCAAATTTACCTTAGGTGCCTTCTCATAATTACCATCCATTTTTTTCCCTAACAAATCAAAAATTAATATATAATTTAATTTTCATAATATAATTTTAACATATAGTTTAAATCATATAATTATATCTTGCATATTTATGTATTTGAAGCAGTCTTCGCTTTTATTGAAGTCCAATTTCTGAGTTCAGTTTTAAAAGGTTCAAAAGTTAAGAGAAGCATAATGTTGTAATGAACAGCTGCAGGTGTTCGCTTAAGAAATTAGAAACTGTGTATTAACTCTATGAACATAATTCAGCCATTATGGGAATTCTGAGTAAATACAATAGAAGAATTGAAGTGGGGATTATATCTATTAATGTACAATGTGTATATATATATATATATATATATATATATATATACAAGTAAATGTTATGTCTAGCACATCCATATAAGAATAAACCTTGATAGGACATTTTGGAAAGAGACACATGCCCTCTACGTGACTTGCACAATTTGGACTGTACATACCTGCCTGCCACTGTATCCTGTGGCATACCTCTGGTGTGAAATCTAATTGTGAAACAACTGAGCAAATGTTTCAGCTTTGAACTTCAAAAATGTCATGAAGAAATTAACAATTATTTGATAATCATTGAACCTGCATTTTCCTCTCTTTAAGCATTATGTAATAACAAGGTATGCATGTACAGATACATGAATATACATATATGCATATGTGTATATGTGTACACACAACAAACAGAGCACAATATTTCAACACCACTATATTCATTATGTAATCATGCAATTCTTTTCTGTAGGAATGAAATATTATTCTAGGATTGACTAAGATAGTAAAACAAATAGACTAAACTTTCAGCAGTGAGATATCTCTGAACTTATGTGCATTAAATTATACTTTGAATAGTTTAAATTGTTTTGAACAGATAAAATTTTAAGAAATGGAAGAACAATCTAGCATGAAAACTTTAGACCTAAACAATGTCACAGTATATCTTTTAGAAAAAAAAAATGTTTACTATATTTATTCCTTCAGAGTTGGTTCCACCATGTAGTTTCCTGGGCCCAGGATGGCACAGGTAGAGCACAAATATGTATTTTACAGTGTCCATTGGTTTATGTTTTTGTTTTGCTTTAACAAAACAAGCTGGAAGATCATTAGTAAAATCCCACTTCACCAATAATGAAGATTTTGGTATGAATGTCATAGGCAGGATGAGTGTATTGAAAATGTAATGAACTGGCCTTAGATTATTATATATGTATGCTATTATTCACAGTTCAAATAGTATAAAATGTATGAGTATATTGCTATTTTATTTATGAAAATTAAAATAAAACACCATCCTTTTCAAGTTTGTAAGTTGTAACAGTGATTTTCTTATAAAATAATTTGAGTCTGAATTTCTTTCTAATCCTTGCTGTCTTCAGTAAATAGATGTCTCATTTATTATTTTATCAACACAATTGAAATGCACATTAAGTGTTCAAAAGATACTGAATGTCTTGCTTCACAGACTGGGAATGATTTCCAGTATAAGAAGACTCAATCAAATATTCCTTAAGCAATAAAGACATTTAATAATTTCATATCACAGATATCAGAGAGGTAGGCAGTTCCAGGGACCAGTGACTCAGTGATGTGAATATAGCATTTGTGAAGGGTAGAATTTTCAAAATTCTCTTGTCCTCCCTCCTTTAAAGATCATAAGACACCTGTCACAGCACTGATTATCATGGCTTCACACCCTTGTTCCAGGCAGAAAGACATTCTTTAAATCAACATACCTTCATTAGCACACCGTTCCAACATCTGTCTTCCCAGAGATTGGATAACAGCAATTTTTCCTATTAATGTTCCATATTTTTTTCCTTCAGTCCTTTGTGTCTCATCTGTGACAGATGAACTCAGCCCCTCTGTATCTTTGAAAAAACACTTCCTGAACATTGGGTTAGTTCCTTTTATCCCCCTTCATTATTACCTTTTCATTGCTTACCTGGTGCTATCATATATATGAACATTAACTTTTCGTTGCAGTCACCCACAACTCTAACGTAGAAAATATATCATTATCCTGCTTCAAAATCCAGTAAAAAGATAGATGTACTATTTTATAATAAATAATCACAACAGAAAGAAAGAGAGAAATTCTAATTCTCATTGGTATGAAGGTGACTATTATAGCCTCCTTACTTGTACATTTATGTTGAAGGAATGGCAAAAAAAAAAAAAAATGTGGACCAAAAGTCAGGGTAGGGTGCCCAGCTTGTATTCCAAGGGTTTCCTCAGACCTATGTAATTTTTTTTTTTTAACAATTTAGAAGGAAACTTAGCAAACAGACTAAAAACATGAGTCAATGCTAGAATTCAGGGACTCAGATTTTGCAAACTATAAAAAACATTCTGATAGGTCTACAACTAATAACTGATACTTACTGCTTCAAAACATTGCTTCAAAACAGATTGCTGTACTTAGGAAGCAAGCTCTTCAAATTGTTACTCAGCAACTTGCCTGGAACAGCATCAATCCTCATATATGTATTAAAAACTATCTTCTTAAATTTTGTGCCCTTTATACAATATAGCTAATGGTACTCATGCTTTCACAGTTTATTTTTAACTCAAACTAAAAAATAGCACAGAAATTTGTCCAAATAGTCTTATAATGAGTCTCATTCAAACTGTGTCAATAACATGTAATAACATTCTGGTTTTAGGTATAAACCTTAGGACAAAGGAGACCATTTTCTTTTTTAATATCAACAGAATTTTTGCATAAATACAAACAATGTTATACTTCTCTAAATTGAAAATATTTACTTCTTAAATTTTTCTTATTAAAGCTGAAATTTTAATTTAAAAAAAAAAACATTTAGCAATTGCCTTCACATCTACAGTTTATGATTGCTGGCTTTTCTAACAGCTTCCACTGGAAGCCCAATGGCTAATTGCAAAATTCTTGCCAGTACAAGTGCACCTGTGCTCTCTGTAGAATTGTTCCTCTTATTAAAACTTTTGTGAACATTTGTTTTGAAATTATTTTTTCCTCTATTTTTCATTGGCAAATTTCTACAAAATCATATGAAGTCTTAGTAAGACCAGAAGGGCTCTGTCTCTTTGAAAAGAGTAGTTTCCAAAGGTAGCTTCTCTTAACTCTGTAATAATAAATCAAAAACAATACAAATATTGTTAATTCTCCATAAAGTACCCTAGCAAGGCAAATATTTCAGACATAAATAATGGAAAAGGGATCTATAAATACTCAAACAATGAAAAATGCAATATCTTATAAAATTATATTTTAAACAAAGAATAACAAGGTATTTTGGAGGGTACATGTGTTACTTGAATTGGATTTTACAGGTAAGAAAAGAGTTAAAAGTTCTGGAAGAAATTATTATTGTAAGCTGCAGAAAATATGGATAATTTTTAACTTCATTATATATACATATATTTTAATTTTTTGAAATAACTTGTTTTTTATCTGTTTGCTCATTACAAAAAATATGGATGTTTCCAGCTTTAGATTACACTGTGTTTTCATTATTGGTTCTTTTCTTAACACCTGCTTTCAAAGTAGGTTATGGCTGAACAAAAAAAACATAAATAAAGAGGCAACATTACAGCTCTCTCAAAGCTTTATAAATGGTTCGATTTTTTTCACTCATTTATGCTTTGAATACAAAGTCAGTGTGAAGCAGTAATTCTTTTTCTTTATTTTACTCTCAAAATGTCAACTTTGAAAACATAACATGTAATTTTAGGGCTAGTTAGTCTAAGTTTCCTGTATCAATCAATGTTACTAGTAGTTTGAATAGATTACTGTGAGTGACTTGTTTAAATACTAAATAAATAAACTTACTTTAGGAGTTGTGGATGTATTAGATTTTCTTATATCTGCTACTTTTGATTGTGTTGTAAAAAAATTGGAATTTTTCTTCCTAAGTCGTCAGACAACACCCTTAATTAGCAATGGGAGAAGAGTGGAGGTAAACTTTAACATATGGAGGGAGAGACCCTCAACCTGCAGGGTACAGGCTCTAAGGAGGTATGAAGAACAAACTAATCTTTTCATAAAGAGTATTTCAGGCAGAAGGCACCTGGATTCTGGCAGAAGTATACTCAATCTCAGTTGAAATTACCTACTCTGTGAAAGAGTGCTGGGTCTTAGAGGCTCTTCTAAGCAGTCTGAATTACGGGAACAATTTACTGTCTTCCACTTTGCTTATTTGTGCTCATGGAAGATGTTTTTTTGCTATTGGTCTAAAGCTATAGGTCCAATGCAGGGTACACCTGGGACATCTCTTCTTCTACTCATGCAAGACAACATGCAGTCTTTTTCTGTAATGGGCTCACTAAGCCAGCAAGAAAAGTGGCTGGCTCAAAAATTGTGAAGTTGTCAGTGTCCCAAGGCCTCTGTTCATTTTTTTTTTTTTTTTTTTTTTTTTTGGTAAGCGGGTCTCTCACTGTTGTGGTCTCTCCCGTTGCGGAGCACAGACTCCGGGCGTGCAGGCTCAGCGGTCATGGCTCACGGGCCCAGCCGCTCCGCGGCATGTGGGATCTTTCCGGATGGGGGCACGAACCCGTGTTCCCTGCATCGGCAGGCGGACTCTCAACCACTGCGCCACCAGGGAAGCCCCCTCTGTTCATTTTTACAATGATTTTGACAGGAAGATAAAGGGATTCCAAATATTATTTATTAAACTGAGAAAGTTACCTGGAAAGAATGAAAAAATAATTATAGAAAACCAAACTGAAATCTTTGAGTTTGGGAGTTGAAAAATGGAGAGTAATGAGAGGTTGCACTAGGTGAGTAGTATTATTTATGTTTAAATGTTCTCGCCAGAATTGCAATGTGTTTTTCTGGTTGGGAAAAAACAATGAATAAGCATGGTTCCGTAATGCATATTGATCATTCAAAAGCACATTGCAAACTAAAAGGCAAAACAACGTAGTCAAGGCTCTTAAAACACAGGTGGGGAATTATGCCAGTAAAGGAAACTGCTTTGTAGGGAACGTAGGGATATATTAGCTTTTGAATGAAGAGGTTAACCACTGAAGCACTTTTTAGAAGGGGTGGAAAGATAGCAGATATTGAAAAAGGTAGATAATTCTTTATGGTTGAGGACAGGCCTCCACGAGAGTCTACATAGGATATTTTCAAGAATTACATAATTAGAAGGTGTGAAAACTTACAAAAGACAGTATTAACATTGTTTTTAAGAAGACATTATATTTTTCTCATGATTCTAACTTTGCACAGCTTTTTACATATAAATTTCATCTCAGGACAAATTGGAGGAAGATATATTCTCCTCTCTTTCTGCTCTCCTTTCCTGATAAGAAAAAATTCCAACAGTTTTTAAAGTATTTTATCAAAATTATAATTTCATCTGTCTTGCCTTGATATTATGAGTTCCATGACAGCAGATCACTTTTTCATTCATTTTTGCATAATCAGTGTTTAAGTCAAAATATTTATTGAATAAATCAAGAAATTGATAAAAAATATATTAACAGACTTGTTTAAAATTACAGAATTCATATAAGCTATTTTTAGAAGGTAATTTTATTTCAGACCAACATAATTTTGCCAGAATTATCTTTCTGATTAATTCAACTCTAATAGTCAAACTTTAAGTTAAGAAAGAATAAAACTCTTCGAAGATGTCAAAATTTGTCTAGCCCTTATTTAAATTTATAGGTAATCCATCAAAATTAAGGTGTCATTTATTCTAAGGTGTCAGTGTGTGTGTACTGTAAATAGGTATTAAAATGACATATTTTTCAATGTAGAGAAGTAACAGGTATTATTAAAATATATAGAAGAAAAACATATTAAGAATGAAAGTACAAGAAAGGAAAGTTTAAAATTTGTAGTCTCATAAGTCTTAGGTTAACTAACTTTAATAGTTAAACATCTTTTTTTCTCTAAGTTTCTCACTTTAAAAATGAATTCATTCTATGTATAGAATGAATATGTTTTGCTTATTGAAATGCAACCAGCTAGCACATTAATCCTTAGCAGTGCTCGGAAGTACTGGGAGAGGATTGAGGGACTGGTTGGGGGAGGGGAGAAAAATGGAAATTATCTGGGAGTGGAAATGAAAACAAAACAAAAAAAGAACACATGTAATTGAAGGAAAGATGGGAGTG
This sequence comes from Orcinus orca, assembly GCF_937001465.1. Lineage (NCBI taxonomy): Eukaryota > Metazoa > Chordata > Mammalia > Artiodactyla > Delphinidae > Orcinus > Orcinus orca. The sequence goes on along the minus strand of NC_064576.1, from coordinate 40,415,954 downwards.
GGTATCAAGAACAAATTCACCTGCTTCATCATTTTGCTTCAGGTACACATTCTATGAATAATCTACAGAAATGAAAATGAAGTTCTTCTACCTGTGGCAACATGGAAGAATCTTATAAATATGATATTGAATGAAAGAAGCCAGTTACAAAAAAAATGTACAATTCCATTTCTATAGAGATTTTTAAAAAGACAAAGGTAACTTATGGTGTTAGAAGTCAGGAAAGTGGTTAGGGACGGTGTTATAACTGGGAGAGGGGACAAGGGAGGTTTTTTTTAATGCTGATAGTATACTATTTCTTGATCTAGCTCATAGGATGACAAACATTTTCTGTAAAAAGCCAGATAGTAAATATTTCAGGCTTTGCAAGTGAAATAATCTGTCTCAACTACTCAGTTCTGTTCTAGTGCAAAGGCAACTATAGATAATATGTAAATAAATAGGTATTGCTGTGTAAAAAAAAAAAAAAAAAAGAATTCATTCTATGTATGTAGTGTTTTTCTTACTTTAAAATACATAATAACTGTTTATCATAAAATGTTTGTTACTTTTTTTTAATTTTTCCACAATTCATTTACTGAATTGGAGAGGTGATTTAACAACAGATTACGAGATAAGGCTGGGAGAGAAGAGTTCTTGCTTTCTCTCCCAGGAGACAGTTGTGTCATGGATGCTTTTAAATTTTCCAAAATAGCCATCTGCGGTTGGGCAAGCTGGGTCTGAAGCTGGAGATTGGCATACATACATTCTAGGAGTCCTAGGTATTCCTTGGGCTTGTGGTCAATTCCCGAGGGCAGCTTTGTTGTCGGGATTTTCAGGAAAGTAGCTGGTGGGGAACTTTCTTGAAGATTAATAACGCTGCGGGAGGGTTTGTCTTGACAAAGAGGCACAGCATTACCTTCCTCTTTGTCTCTTCTATTAGTAGGATGACTAGAACGCTGCTACAGCTGAACACCAACAGGTGTGATGCCTACAGTGTTAATTGAAAGCCTCAATCCCAGCACCTTGTAGCTGATACACATGCGCAGTCATTTGTTACTTTTTTAAAAGAACATAGCACAAAAGATAAAACATAGGCACAAAATCAGCTACACAGTGGTAACACTAATGCTATATAGTATAATACTATAGTATTACATAGTATTATATAATATTATAGCATTATATTATAGTATTATATATAAATATATGTAGTAAAAGCACATATACATATTCTTTAACCTATCTTTTAGAAACATTCAAAATGGATTTATTGAGGTAAGACTGACAGGGAATAAGATGTGCATGTTTAAAATGTAACTTGTGGGCCTTCCCTGGTGGCGCAGTGGTTGAGTCCGCCTGCCGATGCAGGGGACACAGGTTCATGGCCCTGTCCGGGAAGATCCCACATGCCGTGGAGCGGCTGGGCCCGTGAGCCATGGCCGCTGAGCCTGCGCATCTGGAGCCTGTGCTCCGCAACGGGGGAGGCCACAACAGTGAGAGGCCCGCATACTGCAAAAAAAAAAAGTAACTTGGTAAGTTTTGAAATGTGGGTATACCTGCGAAACCATTACCACAATCAAAATAGTGGACATCTCAAACATCAACAAAAGTTCCCTCAAGCCTTTGTAACCACTCCTTCCCACCTTCCCCTAGTAATATTCAGTCTACTGTTTCAAAAATGGGATTGCTTTTAACTTAGCACATAGTGGAATGCAACAAGTGGAAATTAAGTAGATCAATATTAATTTCATGCTCCGACGTGATTTTTTTCCAAAGAGAATATTTTAATTTTTGATGCCAATGGCAAGATCATAATTATGTACTTTTGAATGTGCTCCTGCGGTCTGGAGAGAAAAATGAAACAAAGGGGCTTCCCTCAATAGAAATAGAGATTTTTGAATACTTAATGAAGAGTAAGGAAACATTCATATTAGATTTTCTTGGTCATCTCATGAATTATATTTGAAATGACTTAGTTTTCATTTTTCATTACATTTGTCCAGTGTTCTAGTAGTGTCCTATAACAGATGGCTTGGCTTTTCACAGAAGAGTTAAGATAAAACATGCTAAACAATTTTCACATGTCCATTTAGAAGAGAAAGTTAGAATACAGTACCATAGTGAACAATAACTTCTTCCCTAGCATGTGTACACACAAACATACTCACACAGACACATGTTTATTACATATTTTACTGATATAAAGAATGAATAGCTCACAATTTACAATAACATATTTCATGCTAAATTTCACATAACCAAATGATTCTTACAGAATATTTTCATTTAACTGGCAAATGACAAATGAGTATACTTCTGACATGAATCTTCTGATATTTTCATTTATGTTAATAGGCAAAACAGAAGTAAAAGAGAAGTAAGACATATTTCAGAACTTCATTCATTCATCAACAATGTAAGCACTTATTTGTTTAATCAGGTAGTAGTTTTCAAATGTTGGAAGAGCATTTCATCATCTTCTTCTACTATGTGCAAGTAATGGCTACAGATATGACACAGTTTAAGTTTATTCTGTATTAATATTTTCTCCATCACTCTCAAGTTTAGATAATCAACAAATCACTAAATCAAGCCCTGTGTATTTGGTAATTTCTATGGTGTGAGTCCTTCAAGCTACCAACATGATATCACAGAGCATGGAGTTGAAAAGGGATGCACATATGGTGCACTACATACTATCTGTACCATACACTTACAATAGATGGAACAACTTCGAGATCATTGACAAGAGTAAAAGTTGGTAAAGCAATGATTTTAATATAATTTACTAAATCATAAGTTCTTATATATTAATTTTTAACAATGACTGTGTTTAGTAACTGGATCACAAAATTCCTGAAAATTTAACAGGTTTTAACAGCTCCAGTGCACTGTTGCCCATAGAGTGTTGCACTCCTAAACATGGAAATTATGACCAATGGCCATTGAGTATGGTGGGAGTTAGCTTATTCTAACAGAAACTTTTGCTCTTTAATAGTTAATCATCTGGTTTTGGTCAATCTTTGCTAAAGTTTTCACCAGACTATTAAAGTTCTATATCATTTGATCTAAAAGGTTCAATGTTTTCCCATCATCCATTTACATTAAAATACACTGATTTGAAGGTAAAATACAAATTTCTCATTTGGTTGGCTTCCTGATAAAGAATTTAGAGTAGTACATGGACTGACAGTTGCATGAAGGTTTTGTTTTTCTGAAGGGCCAAGAAAACAATTTTGGCAACAAGAGCTACTGTTATCCCTATCACTTCTCTTCCTCCTTATCTTCCTCTTGCTTTTTTTTTTTTTTTCCTTTTTCTCCTCCAGATAGAAACCCTCATAAAATGGGATATCCTTAAAATATAGTCTGGTCTGTTATTGATATAATTTATTTTCTTTGTTTATATTCTTTGAGTCTGTATAAAGAATATAGTCTTTGCCTAAAAATTTCACTTAAGTATGCATTTGTTCCAGTCCAGCCTGTTTTTCTTTTAAGTGTTTCCCAACTGCCTTTTTCTTAAGCTACTTTCTTTTTCTGTTGGTTGCTTGTAGCCATGACAACAACCTGTGCTTAGCCATTGTGGATCTTTCTCCATCCAGGAGCTTTGGAAAGCCTGGCAAAATGCCAGGGATGTGTGTTGATTCAGATCTTTGAGAGGGTCCATTTAGTTGTCCAGTTTTTGATCCAAATTGAGAGTTCTTTGGTCTGTTTGCTTCACTTCAGGTAAACTATCTTTCATTTACTTGTTTCAAATTCTTGACTTGGCTGTTAGCTGTCACTTGAAGTAACTGTTAGAATCAAAAGATTCACTTCAAATATGTCTTTATTTTATGTTCTTTCTCATTTCCTGGAAGTTGATTATGTTGGCATATAGAAGATGCAGTTTACTCTAGAATTTCTGGCGTGCCTTTGAAGTTTTGAAATTGTGTTACAAAGGATGCTAATGTGATTGCTTTTTTATGGGTAATGGAAGGCAAATGGCAGTTGGTGGAGAAGAGAAAAAGGAGTGTGGGAGGGAGTACCAATTTGGAACAGGTGTTGATCATTTTTGCCTAGATTAAGTAGTACAACTATAAACAAACTGTCTTCTAAAATGAAGCCTCAAAGTTAAAAAGGCTAAAAGAAAGGCTTTCCATGAGAGCTCGCCCAATCCCCTTCCTAAAACAGAAATGTTCACTGTAAAACAGAAGTTGCAAATTCGTTAAGAGTGGTTGGTTGGAAATAAGAGCCGAAAGAGAAAACTGCATTGCAGTGATTGGCTTGATTTGGTGAATAAATTGCTATTTTCAGATTCAATTTGTATCAATAGGCAAACTCTGTACACCTGCAGACCCTGTCACAGTATCAGGGCACTGAAGCAGCTGATCTTAAATAATCCGTTTCCCTTTCAACAATAATTGCACCCCCATTCCTGAAGCCTCAACCTAGGAGGGGAGCCTTTGATGTCTGATTGGCAAGCAATACTCTTTTCTATCACTAATGGAAAGAACACCACGGTTTGTAAATTTAAAAAATATCTCCGAAAAGTCGGCCTCCTTGTTTTTTGGTTTTTTTTGGTTTTTTTTTTTTTGCGGTACGCGGGCCTCTCACTGTTGTGGCCTCTTCTGTTGCGGAGCACAGGCTCTGGGCGCGCAGGCTCAGCGGCCATGGCTCACGGGCCCAGCCGCTCCGCGTCATGCGGGATCTTCCCGGACCGAGGCAGGAACCCGTGTCCCTTGCATCGGCAGGCGGACTCTCAACCACTGCGCCACCAGGGAAGCCCCGGCCTCCTTGTTTTTAAAAGAGCTGAGGGTGTTGAATTGTTGGAAAGATTCATCTTTATTAAATGTGACTGAACACTGGAAGAGTAAGATACTGTTTCCTGCAAGAAAGTAAAGAAACCACATTTTGGTTATTTACAATGTTCAGTGTAGCAGGTTGAGTTAAACAGGTGTTCACAGAAGTCATGCATATTTCCTGGCTGAGGAGAGAGGTAGCAAAGTTATTTTACATGCTTTTCACCATGGAGCAGGAGGGTTTGGGGTGGAATACCCTAGTCTTCCTAGCCTCTGACTCAGGTCCCTAATTAGAGACCTCCTTGTCCATCCTAGCACTTGGAGGCTGGAGCATTTTCATGAAATGAAGAAATCTTCCATTTTGAGGCAAATAATAGATGCAAATTATCTATTATTATTTTGAGGCAAATAATAGATACAAATTAATTAATTCATAAATACTTTTTCTAACTTTCCAATTGGTGAATATTAACAAAAATCAAGGGATATATTTCATACACGTATACTGAAAGAAAGAGAACAAAAATTTACCTTTGAAAATGACATCATAATTAGTGTTAAAAAGTGCCACCTCCACATCCTTTAGTACATTCATCGTAGCATGTAAAATTTTTAAACCCAGAGATATAAAAGGAGAAAATATGTGATTTATCTCAATGACACTTCTAGTATCAAAAACTTTTATGGGTACTTGAATAAAATAAAGCTATACTACTTGTCACTAAGTATGCACTCAAGTATTTAATGATTCCTTTTTTCCTGTTACGTTCATTTATTAAATATTTATTGAGTGTCTGGTACTCAGGCACTGTGCTAGGTGAGAGAAATAAAACTCTGAGTGGTTCCTGCAGAAATCCACTTAATCTTCTAAAGAGGGCTTATAGGTAGAGCAAAGTATTCTTCCTTGTATGCTAGTAGTTGTGCAGTACAGCAATATAACTTAAGCAGTTGTCACTTTGCATCTTGAGTTTGAAGCTTGACTAGGTCTGCATTGGGTAACATAAGAATGAATTGCACATTGAATGACAAGAAATGGAAAGGGAGACTGAAACTTAGATAAAGGAATAGGTTTCTTTTATTTCATGTAGGCAAAGGGGAAAGAAAAGATAATAGAAATGCCAAATTATAATGCGCAGATATTTATATAATGAAGACATTCACACTTAATTGTGTACTTTGTTTGAATTGTCTAGTTTTACTTCAGTTTTCAGTTTTCTTCTACTTTTTTTCACTGTTTTTTTTTTTTTTTTTTTTTTTTTTTTGCGGTATGCGGGCCTCTCACTGTTGTGGCCTCTCCCGTTGCGGAGCACAGGTTCCGGATGCGCAGGCTCAGCGGCCATGGCTCACGGGCCCAGCTGCTCCGTGGCATGTGGGATCTTCCAACCCGTGTCCGCTGCATCGGCAGGTGGACTCTCAACCACTGTGCCACCAGGGAAGCCCCTTTCACTGGTGTTTTAACTGAAGATAGAAATCTCACATATTCAGATTTTGTGGGCTCAAAGCATTTCATACACCAAATAAAAATTTTCCAAACTCCCATATGATTCAGGTTAGCAGATGACAGATACACAATCCATTTAAAACCAAACACATTGTTACTGGTGTTATCATGATGATTCTATTCCCATTACTCTGCATATGATATACTATAACAGGCTGGAGTGATTTATTTGACCTCTTGTCAGATATTTGTTTATTGACTGAAATCTACATGGCATTTTTCCCTCTGGGGATTTGGCTAGTATATAAAAGCAACATGCCAACTACATATTTTACTGTTTTTATTTTTCCAGCTGCTTTCTTGATGGACAGTCTGTTCCCGATTTTTGTCTTTGCTTTGCAATCAGTTTGGGAAGAAAGGAATATCTGCATTTCAGTTCCCAGTGTGGGGATACTTTTTCAGGGGTTCAAGCCTCCTGATCCATATTTTGCCTCCTTAGTAATCCAGACAGATATAGGTATTTCTTGGGTTGCTATGGATTCAACAAAGCTTTACTTGAGCAGTGAATCCAAAAATATTTTTGTCTGTCAATGTACTTCACTCCAATTTAACTGCAGCTTGTGTGGCTGGTGGGGAGAAGGCAGGTGGCTGGATGCATTGACATTAGTCACACATGACATAACATAGTCAAACTGGGATAAGTGAGTATCACACAACCAAATAAAAGCTTTGTTGTTGTTGTTTTCTGTATTTTTTTTTACAGATGGATTCTTCCTATGAGCAATACTTGATTTTTAGAAGAAAGAAACATATGCTACACACACAGACTAAAAACATAACTTTGTACATGTGCATTCTGAATTATAAAATATAATAGTCTTATTTGCAGAAAACTGATAAAAAACATTTTCACTCAAACTTAGAAAATGGATTTATAGCTAAAGAATTCTTAGTTTGCAGATGATTGAGTGTGTCCAATAAAGAAAATTATTAGACAAAAGCCACCTGATCCAGCTACCATACCCATCGAGGCACTCTTCTTTCCCAATTAACTGTCTGTCATGTGGGCAGAACTGTTTGACCTTTGTCCCTGGAGCGCACCTGGTACTCCCCTTTGCTGCCTCTGAAGTTCTGCTCTGTTCCCTCCAGGATTCTGCCGAAGCTTCCTTTCTGCCCTCCAGATATCTGTGTCTTCTCTAACACGTCCACTGTCTACCATAGCTTGAGTTATTCTTCTTCTCCTGAAGCATTCACTGAATACATCCCCTGGCCATCGCGATGTTCCGGCCCTAGGAAGACACCAATGAAAGAATATATGAGCCTTCCCTCATGACCTTACAATCTTGTGGGAGAGCCACAAAAAGCAAACATTACAGTAGAAATATATAGATAGCAAAAAGAAAGGACCTACTGCCTGAAAGAAGGTGTTGGGAAAGGCCTCACAGGCAATTATTTGAACTGACATTTTGAAAAAGAGAAGATTCTCATGTGAACTTTGTGAGGGAGTGCATTTCAAGAAGAGGAGAAAACATATGTCATGAATAATGGGGCTGTTCAAGGAGCAGTACTCAGCTTAGGACTACGTAAGGGAAAAGTGAGAAACAGGCAAGACAGGTGAGGATGGTTGTCATGAGACTAGATATTTGTGAAGTCATGAGATCAGGAATGTTCTTATTTGCCAAATAAGTGAAGTTCAAACTTTATAACCGTTTCAATTTAGGGGGAGGGGGTGACATGCTCATATTTAAATTTCAGAAAGAAAATTTAGTTATCAGCATGCATTACTGAGTTTAGAAGCAGAGAGACTAGAACAGGGAGCATTACAATGCCGAAGTAAGGGATGAGAGAGTGCTGAGATGTTTGGAAGACCGTGTATGGAGCTTGAAAACATATGGAGAATGAAAAGAAGGTGGGGTCTAGGAGAGAGATGGCAAATAATACTGTGAATACTATCTCTTCCCTCCTTGTACTCACAGGCACAGTGCTAACCAATCAGAGTAATCACTGTAACTAAACCTGGTTTTGGCTCAAGAAAATAACACTTCTGAAAGCCACCCCCAATTAATCAAGGAGGCCAAGTAGGGGACATATATTTGCTACTACTGAGATAAGGTGACTCCTAGTTTATTGATTCACTGGGGAATCTCATGTGAGAATATGTTGTTTATTAAGTAACTCATTATTTGGCCATCCCGTTTATTGTCATGCCACATATTTTGTTTATTTATGTTCCTCTTGAAATGCAATATGAATCTCTCATTTTTAATTAATTTTACCCATTTATAACTCTTTTTCTAACTAAATTGCAGGTTCATTTGAAACCCCAAAGGTGTTATTTACCAACATAACTTTTGTTTTTTCAAACATAGTTTGCACATAATTAGCAATTAGTCCATGTTTGCTGAATGGATTTGTTAGCCATTTTGACTATCACAAGGTAATGTCTACAGAATGGTGACACACAAAATATATTGCATGCTAGTGATAGGTGAATTGCTTCAAATCAAACAAAATTTGGTAAAATCAAAAAAAAAATAAACAGTAACAGTAAAAAGTGGGATTACTACTAATCAAATGAAGGTATGTAAATATGTCTACGTTAAAATGTTCTTAAATCCAGCTGAGTTGTGTACCTGTGGGTCTTTGAAGTTGTAATTTTCTCTCACCTACACCATTACTTCTAAACTAATATGTACTTTCTGGAGTATCAGTCTGAGATTACTGGACTTGTAATTTTCTCTGTGCACAGCAAAAACTTTTAACATTTCTGTCCCTACTTCACTACTGATAAACTCACATGCACTATAGTTTTAATTACTCATAGACTGTTCAAAGCAAGAATTTTCTTAAATTCCTGAAGATTTTGTAATTCTTGTTCTGTGAGAAGTTGTTGAAGACAGGCATTATTTTACATTTGGGATAAATTTAAGTTCTAAAAATACTAATACAGTAAAAATGTTTTAACTATGATTTATCCTTCATAATCCCCCTTCAGAATTGAAATAAAAAATGTAAAAATAGAACCGTCTCCTCAGTAAACCTGGGATCATGGGCACATGCACAGTAACAGGTGGGTACCTCTCCTTTTCCCCTCATGATGCCCATCTGCTGGTACCCATCTGCCTTATCTTTGTAAACAGGGATATTTTAAACTGTAAGGGAATATCAATGTCTGTAAATTTCTTAGAGAGCAAGATTTATTTAGATTCCCAAAAGTGACAGTATAATTCACTTAAAGTGAAACTTCATTTATAGTAAAGCCGAATGAACATTCAGATATCTAAAATGTATTGTATTGTTTAAATTGCATTTTTGGTTTATACAGAGCCACTTTTCTTGGAGCAGGTTTTGCTTATGAAATCAAATTGTATTCTACTCTATTTCTGTCTAACAGATCACGGTTCTGCCCTAAATGAAATCATTCTATTTTTCTAAACAGAGGAAGACAGGACATGGCCAGCTTTGTCTGGCTCGCTCCTGATTCACATTTACCCACTATCAGCAGCTTCTTCTTTGTATACTATGGCTATTTCAATAGCATTCACATTGTTAAATTCAGAACTATTGGTGGTTGCACTGATTGTATTGCCCTTCTGAGAGTGCTAGAAATGTTCTCAGAGGACAAAAAAATGTCTTGTAGAAAATATCATTGAGCACTTAATGGGTGCCCTTGGGTCCTATGTAGTAGGTGCTATTACTGAAAAAGACTGCTGTGCAAAGAGTACGTTCTTGGAGGCTTATACAGTGAATTATCATGTGGAACCTACACATAAATGTAATAATATGAAAGAGAAAATGCTTTTATATCAAATCAATATTGTTATATGAGATTACTGCTAAAATATTAGCCATGAAACAAGGCAAATGTGCTTGTATTCTGGTTTGGATGCGTAGTAGATTCGGTGGTGTAATGGGTCAATGAATTATTGGAGAGAATATGGGGAAAGTACAAATAAAATTTACTGAGTTGAGACCAAAACTCATTTTCAAGAAGTTCATTTGCTGAGCTCTATAGAAGACTTGTAAGATTGTAAAGCTTGGGGTAAATTGGCAAGATGATTGGGGAAATGACACAATAGCTTCCTCTCATCGAGGTTTTGAGCCAATCTACTTATTTGTGAATCCAATTTATCAAATTCATCTCAAATTATATAGCTTGCTTTTCCTGAGTAGCTTAAATTGTCTTACAGACATTATCTCATTTGTCCTCATAAAGAGATGGGAAGCTACTGTTGAATGAATGCTTTATGGAGTGTATATGTTAATGAATGGAAATTCAAAGTAAGTGTTTTTAATCCTTACTGTGTCACCCACTGGCTTTGTGACAATGATAAGTAACTTAACCTCTATGAGTCTTATTTTCTTTATCTCTACCATGGAGAAATATTCAGACTTTTCACTTAATAGCATGGGGCGTATTGTAAGAAGTCATGCCGATGCTCAAGAACATTCTTAGAATTCTTCTGAAGAAAAGACATCCACTAAATTTTAATAAACTTAAAACTACACTAAAGCATGTTTTGCTATTGAATTAACATCATCTAAAGGCAGCATATTCTTATAGATATCAGAATGATTTTAATTACTGAAATTATTTTTTAAAACATTTCTTGAGTCAGAAATACTTACCTGGAGCTGTGCTAGTGTGAGAATCACAGAGATGAATGATATGGCTGCCGCTTTCAGGAAGTTCTAACTAGAACAGACATGGTAAGAACATAATGAAACAGGAGTGGAGAGCTGTAAGTACTGGTGTGACCATGCCATGGGAGCAGAGACGAAATAGAGATTCATTCTGCTTGGGTGGAATAAAAGGAACAATTATGCAGGAATAGAGAGTAGAAGAAGAGTTTTGGACCAAAATGTAAAAGATCTGAATAGCAGGTGTAGACTGAACCCTTTTAACAAAACCATCAAAATTCTTAAGTTTCTTGAGTCTGATCAATGTATTTAATCTGTTCTATGCATCTGTAATTGTGATGGTGGTGAGAAAAGTAGATTAGAAATGAGTTGTAGAAAGACATAGAAACAGAGAAGGATAATTCAAATAGGATTTGATGATTTCTAAGTTGAGTAATGGGGTGGCTGGTGATACCATTAACCAAATATCAGAAGTAAAGAGGGGAAGCAATAGAAGGAAAGGAATAACAGAGTATGATTTTTCTAAGTTGTTTAATATTCTTCTGTATCTATATTTCAATCTTAAAATTCAGGTTATATTTTTAATATTAACCCAAATATCTGCAGTTTTGACAGATGCCTATGTTTAGATAACAGTAGAGCCATGGAGACCAATGTGCCTGTCCAAGGAGAATAGGAGGAGAGAGAATACAAAAGAGTGAAGACCAAATCCAAATGACATTTAAGGGGTTATTCACAAAGGAGGTGCCCATATAGAAAGCAGAAAAAAGTTGTAAATGAAAAGCCAGAAGTGAATAATGCCATGGAAACTCTAGAAGAAAATCTCAACAAATAAAGAGTGTCCCATTGTTAAATACTTCAGTGATATCAAAGGAACTTGATGGAGACCAAAACTCATTTTGTAAGAGCACTAATTGATTTTAGGAATTGACAATTACAAATTCACTGTAAGGTAGGAGGCAATGGTTATCTTATAGTAAAAAAAACGTAAAGCTAGCCAGTTAATTCGAGAAATGTAGTAACTAAGGGAAGGAGAGATGGGACTGTTATTTGAAGAGAAACTAGACTCAAAAGAGATCTTTGACAACAAAGGATGGTTTAAAACATCTACAAGTAAATTAACTGTGGATGGAGGCAATGAATTTCAGGAAGGAGAATACAGCATTCTTAGAGGAAAGCTGCACGAAGCAAGAGAGAGGTAAGATCAAAAACACAGTTCAAAACTAATTGAGCCACTTCTTCACAAGAGACCTTTAAAGGAGTTGGCTGCTTGTGGTACAGAAATAGGTCACCTGCTGGAGGGTTGGTTATGTGTGTGGGAGAGGCGGGAATAGATATTTTGGGTAGGGTGCTTATAACTCAGAACTTTGTTAAAGGAAATGGGAAAGGAAGCTGAGTAGATGTAATTATGGTACCTGGTAGCACTGAGATAAAAGCAGTGATTTTTTCAAAGTAAATCCAGACTCCAGGTAAAGCAGAGCAACAGAGAGAATGTTCTGAGGGAAAAGTTTGAGGATATCCCTTGTTTTTTAGCAAGCAAATTAAAGTTCTAGAGGACACAATCAACCTAGAAAGGGTATTTTGCAAGGAAAGAGAGATTAAAGGTCTAGCACGGTGCTGTGCATGAGCTGCCCATGGCTGTTTCTACCCCTACAAACTGCCAGTTCTTTGTTTTCACAGAGGACATCAATGTGAGACAATGTTATTAGTCAGGCCCAGAACAGCTGGGTGGGAATAATATTCTAGAAAGATGTGTATGTTGGAAGTTATAGAAAGTGATGCTTCTTTTGGTGGAAAAGAGTAACTTGCCTAGGTTCAAAGAAGGCAAAAGAAGTTGTGCAGTTCTGACTGGTTTTAAATTTGAACAGGAAAATCTCTTTTATGATCTGGGTTTTAAGGCTTCAAGTATGAAAGATACAGAACTGTTTCTGAGGAGCAAGTCAGCAGAGTTGGTATGGGCTGACGGCCGGAGTGTTGGTTACACACTGAGAATGAGAACAAGAGCATGGGATCCAGGGGACGCTCACCTCACAATGGCAATCCTTTCCTTCCTAGTGTCTGTCTTTCACCCTCATGGCCTTTTCTCTCTTGGCCACCTTAGCTTTTCTCATAGTTAAGATCAATAGTCTTATGTTAAACCTATTTTTCTCCAATTCAAAATTGCTTTCATGTTAAACATTTTTTTTTTTTTTTTTTTTTTTTTTTTTTTTGCCCTATGCGGACCTCTCACTGCCGTGGCCTCTCCCGCTGCGGAGCACAGGCTCCGGACGCACAGGCTCAGCAGCCATGGCTCACCGGCCCAGCCGCTCCGCGGCATGTGGGATCTTCCCGGACTGGGGCACGAACCCGTGTCCTCTGCATCGGCAGGCGGACTCTCAACAACTGCGCCACAGGGAAGCCCCATGCTGAGCATTTTATTTCTCCTATATAACCTCTGATTTTTTTCTTTATTCATCAGCTATGGGCAGAACTCATCCAAGGACAACCCATCAGGGATGAGTGAGTCTAATAGCTGAGGGATTATAAGTGAGCAGGCTCAGTCTATGCGCAAATCATAGGCTTTGTGGTCAACACGTGGGTTTCAAGGATATATTTTCAAATTAAGTTTTCTTATGTTTATAGTATATAAAAATCAAAACCTTGATCTACTTCCAGAGATCATTGATACTATTATATCAATGAAAAACATCAGAGATGTGGAGAAAGAATTAGCCACAGTGGTTATCACAGACAGATAAATGGTTAAATATATATGTATGGCACATCCATAGAATGAAATTGTGATTTTTTTTTTTTTTTACTTAATGCTATTGGAAAAAAATGTTTATGTTGTAGTTTGCTAAACAAAAATAGGGTACAAAAGAATGATCCATATTTTAGCAGAAAGAAATGTGTGTGCATCTATGTGTGTGTGTCTGTGTGTGCGTGTGTGTGTATTACAAGCATATGCTTAGGAAAAATCCTAGAAAAACTACAATATAATTTTCATATTGCTTATTTCTGAGTGGTCATTTCATGAGTGATTTATGCTTTTCCAATACATTCATCTAGATATGTTACATTTTTTATAGTGACCGTGTATCACTTTTCTTATTAATGAAAAAAGAATACTTATGTGATCACAGCTATAATTTTATGTTACAGTTTTATGGCATACACATACACACACACACACTTCGACACATTGTCTGGTTTTCAAATGAATACAGTGACTTCACCTAGTAATTGGCTCTAATTATCTCCTGCAGGTCTGGGAAGTGTGTGCTTTTTGCCATTATGTCTAATGCCAGCCCATTTACACGTAGGTCCTCTACAATTGATCTTCTGGGCCTTTCATGATATAATACTTAGAATTTTCTCAACAGTGTGACTCTTTAATCTTTCTATACACAAAAAAGTGAAATATTTGTCAATTATTGAGTGCTTCAGTGTTAACCATTTGATTTAGTTGGTTGGAGGAGGGGAGTGTAGGAGCATCACAATGATGGGGGTAGGAGCTGGATGAATCAGAGGCTGTCTCTGCTGTTCATAAGGTGGAAAACAATGTGATTCACTAACCATGCAATTTATTTGTAGTCTTCCTGTTCATTAGTCCATGAATAGTATAAACTGGGTGAAACAATGATTCCGAATTTTCTTATCAGTGTTCATTCAGCAGGAGAAATCTTGAGGTCTCACTGTTTGTTTTGCTTTTTTCTTTCCTTCTTCCATCAATGATAAATTAGAAAAAGTAATTAAATACTGTTGGTAATAACTTGCTTGTTGTACCTTGAAAAATAATGTAGTTCATTATAGAAAACCCAATGGCCAGGCTTATTCTCATTCTTTTTCTTTCTCTCAGAAGCACACATGCACATGCATGTAAACACGCTACCGGATATTTAAACATTGTTTTGCTGATGTGATTATAGCCTAAATCTCACTAACTTTCATAGACATCAATCATACAAGTATTATTAAAAATACTATTAGAGAGATTAGAGTTATTGGGCTCTAACAGAGCCAGGTGCTATGTACATTCTGTGCATGAATTACACTTTGTTGATGGCTTTCAATATTCACTTGCTAATATTTATACTGAGTAATAATATATTTTATAACTTTAAAAAAGGGTTAAATTTAATTTTTCATAGCTTAATATTCTGTTCAACAATTACCAATGGAATCACTTTTCAAAGATTCTGTTAATTCTTTCAAGATTTAATGCTTTTAAAAAACTATATAAGCAATAGGGTGATTTCAAAATTGCAAAAAGAAAGAAAGGAAGGATGGAAGAGAGAGAAGGAAGGAAGGAAGGAAGGGAGGGAGAGACTTACTGTTCAGCATAGAATGCTCTACTCAAAGCAAGGTCCTGTTTTTATCCTTAGTTTCATGGTTTAGTTGATAATTGAACTGAAATATGTCCTCTTCATAAAACTTTAAAGAAGAGTGGCCATGCTGTTTTTCCTGAGTAAAAGAAAGATAAACTCAAAGCTAAGCACTTTATTATTTTAGAGTAGGGGGTTGGTGATATTAGTAACCACCAAACCATATTTTCAAGGAACAGGTAATCTAAATCTATCAAGAGCAAAACCATTTTGCAGGATAATTTTGTGAAGAGCAGCCAACAACATTCAGCTCTCCAGCCATCAAGCATGGCTCTAAGGAACTTTTTTAATCTGTTGGAGCTTCTACTTTTCTATGTAACTTTCATCTGATCAGTCTTTTAGAGGCTTACCAGATTGAAAATGAAATGTCTCAGATCTTATGCCAATAGTCTAGTGGTGTTTTATATGGGGACAGTCTCTTGTGTATCTGTGATGTGTTGGTGCTGCACAAGGCATTTAATTATTAACACAACAAAATATTCATTAGTAGTACAGTCACTTCTAAGGTATTAATTTAACAGGTATCTAGTGAAAGCATTTTAGCAAAACTTCCATCTCCCACAATAAGAATAAAATGCTTTTGTTTTTGAAAACTAGTAATTATTTTAGTAACCCTATTATGTAAGGTGAAAAAAAAATTAATAAATGATAAAATTCTGGATTAAATTTTTAATAATATTCCAGTCTAGTAGACTTTAGACTGCAAATGTAGGATATGGATGCATATTTTTCTGTTTCCTCGTGGTTACATTGAATACAGCATGCGCCTAATAAGTACTGTGAAAAACTATTGTGTAAGTAAACATTTGACATTATTTTACCATAGATTAAAATGAGCAGTAAAAAATGATATAAGAAAGCAATGTGGCAATATATTAAGCTGAGTCAGAAGTTGTTTTTGCCTACATGTTGTGCATATGTCTCAACTTCCTTTTTCTTTGGTTTTATACTGATGTAGGAAATTGTATGTCACCTCTCTCTAGGTCACATGAATATTATGGTGAATATTACAATGTCTGTGATTTTTTTTTGAATCTATAGAAGGGTAACTGGCAAGGAGTAAGAACTAAGTATTTAATCTTTCTGGTTCAGAAAAATGTAACTCAAATAGCTCCACAGGTGACTTTACCCATTAGTTTCTACCTCCTGCCAAAGGCAACTGATCTGAGTTTGAATTGCTTTTCTTTAAATTGGTATAAAGTCCAGTAGAAATGTTAATGTTCACTGGGGTTTATCTGTCATGGTGGATAGGAAATCTCTGAGTGAGACAAGTGTTGTCACAAATTGGACAATGCATATACTTGTAAGGGAAAGAATATTGCAAATAGGCCAGCACAATCTGTTATTATGGAGTTCTAAGTCTAATAGGACACTCATCAAAATAATAGCAATCATCACAATCAGTTAACTAGTATTTCATCAGTCTGGAAGCCATAAAAAATGACATTTCTGATATGCTTCAATGTCATTCTCCTGTCTTCCAGTGTACCTGTCCTGTTCGGAGTTGGTATAGTGCCCTTTTCCATGGTGCGGTGGTGCTATGACCCAGTGTGAGGTTAGCATCCTGCCTTGCAGGCTTTGTAGGCAACAGAGAGAAGAATAATGGTTGAAAGGGCCACCCCACACCCACTGCACCTCAACGTAATGGATTACAGCTTCTGGTTTAGCTGATTAAGAGTTAAAGTTTTGGGATCCCTTAGTTTGGAGTTTGAATCCTTACTCTGTATTAGCTGAGGGACTTTGAAGAAGTTACTTAACCTTTCTATGCCTCAGTTTTATCTTAAAACAACAGCTTAGTTTAGGGGAAATTTGATGTTAGAATAAAATAATATGTATAAAGCCCTTAGCACAGTGCTTGCCAGTAAGTCTTCAATAAATATCAGCTGCTATTGTCATAGTTATTTTAATTAACTTGATTAACTTATTCTTCACATTTCCCTAACACCATTTAGCTAATTGCTAGATATATAATTTGGCAAAGTAACATCCAAAAGGATTTTACATTCATTCTCTTCAGAGAGAAACACATATAAAGAACAAGTAGCAACACAAAGCAGGAGACAACTGATAAAACAAGAGCTACATTAGTCTAGTAAATAAAGAAGTGGTCTTGGTAGTCAAGGATGGGTGGAATTTGCTGTGGGAGAGAAACAAGTGCAGAGCAAAGGCTGGAAAACTTACAAACTGTGGGGAACAGATCACACAGGGTACAGAAATGAAAAGAAATTTAACATGCTCCTAAGTCAGTGAAAAGTCCCAGATGCCTAGCAGTAGGAGAAGACCTTGACTTTGTGTGACTTGAAACTTATACATTTTAGGGCTCTCTTTAAGAAAAAAAAGAATACAAGTTAATTACTTTGTCTTCAAGGAGACCTGTGCAAATGAGGGGCCTTGAAGCTGATGTCTAACTTCACTGTAAATCCACATCTATCTGACAAGAGAAGTATTCACCAAATGTGATAAAATGAGTAGGGTGGCCTTGGTTATGGACAGCTCTGAAATCCTAGAAGAGGAGTTTAGAGCTGTGTGTTAGAACAATGTTTCTCAAAGTGTACTTCCAAGGACCAGCACCATCGGCCTCAGATAGGAACTTGTTAGAAAGGCAAATTCTAGGCCCAACATCAAACCTCCTGGTTCAGAAACTTTGAACCAGCAACCTGTGTTTTAATGAGCCCTCCTGGTGATTAAGATGCCTGCTAAAGTTTGAGAATTCACCTTGCTAGAAGATAGTCTCTGACTAGCCTATAATTAAGATGAATTAAGTAATGGCAAGCTCCGAAAGAAAGGGGTTCAGGCACATTATACGTATTCGGCATTGGCTAGATGAGAGGCAGGTAGGCGAGTGATATCCTGTTACATTGTTAGCATATAAGGAGATATATAGGTAAAAGGGAATTGACTAGGTTTGATTGCTGCATTCGAGTATGAAGGAGTTTTATTTCAGGATAAGTCCAGGTGTCCAGGTTGCTTTGGACAGCAACAATGAAGTCTGGAGGGGTCGTTTGCTGGAAGGAGAATATGAGGTTGATGTATGGGAGAAGGTATAGAAAATTCTGCTTTAAACGTAGTTAGAGACCCAGACCAAGACATGTTCAGTGCATGTTATAAATTCTTTTCAATTCTGTCCTAGAGGTGTCCCCTGGAATTTCAATTTAATGGTAGGACTCACTCAAGGCTGACATCCCCCAAATCTGGTGTCCCAGGGAGGGGCAGGAGGAGGTCTTCAAGACGTGGGCTGCAGCAGGTGAACTAAAGATGCAAGACTAGAGGGAGGCAGGGGGTGGACCTCATCAGTTTCCTAGGGTCCTCTCTACTCAAACCAGACAGGAGTTTACACCAGGATGGGGGCCCTAAATAGACTGGGGAGGAGGAGGCAAATCTAAAGATGAGAGAACTGTAGAACCACTCAGAGGCATTGGAAATGAAGTTTGAGATTTTACAAGAGCATGGATTTTTGTTGTTGTTCCCTTTCATTATTTATAAGTCAAATAAAGGAGAAAAATAGTTACACTATCTGGAGTGGTATAGCATTTTTTATGTTTCCACAACTTTTATTGTTTTATATATATATATATATATATATGTATACTTTTATTCTTTTAGCAATTGCATTGTATAAGTAGGGCCAGTATTATTATCCTTGTTTTTGAGGTGAGACGAGGGAGGCCCAGAAAAGGAAAAATGACCTCCAACAGCTTTAAAAAAAAATTCTGGTTTGAGCATGCTGACCCTGGGATACCAATGAGATATTTAAGTAAAAATATGATAGTCAATGTGGTAAAAGGGACTGGAGTTTGTTGCAAGGACTGGAAGTACAACGTTAGCATATTTCCTGGATGGCAATATAATACAAAACAATATGTAAGTACACACCCTCCTCACCCCACAAAACAATAAACTAACAATTTTACAGATTGTGCACTAGCTGATTTCTTTTTTCTCAAATTGTTTACATAGAAAATAAATGTGATATAGTTCTTTTCCCAGTGGGTAGCTAGTACTTAAAAGAAATTCCACTATAGTGGAATAGTGGTTTTTACTTTCCAGTAACTTTGACTAGGCTCTAGCAATTCTAAATACTATGGAGAATGTAAACAGAAACAAAGGATTTTTTGAGCACTTTTCATCATTTTGTTCCATATTATTATGGTACTGTTTCATTCTCTTATTCCAAAATCAACATATTATATCTAGTGCTGATTGGGAATTATTCTAACTTTAATAAAACGTGCCTATTTTATTTGTATTTTTGCAATATATACATAATAAATATAGTTGTGTTTTATGATGGATGCCAATATGAATGGTGAAATAAGCTTTGATTAGAAGCCTTGTCTTTGTGTACTATCACATAAGACCAGAAGCATTTTTCACTTACCAGTTGTTTTCAAAGCAGTGATATACTTGCATTCTATGTCTTTAATGGCATAAAATTGATATATTCATAATGGCCCAACCACTTTCAAATTGGCTGCTATACACTTTAGGAAAGACACCTGAATACAAACGTTAGCCTTAGGCACAAGCCATGCACTCAGAGGTGCATAGGTCCTGGGCTTTGGTCACACAAATTGCATTAGACAAAATGAGGAACATGGAAACAGAAGTGAACATTACCTGCATGCACAAATGAGGATTCTTATTCAAATTCCACTGCATGGCCTGAACATAGTATAAAGTTAGTAACTTTATGCTGAGTGAGTGAAGAGAAGTTATTTATTCCTCTTTCTCTCTATTCTGTGCTCACAACTCCTTAGGAAATTCAGAGAGGATCGTGAGTGTTTTCAATTATGCCACAAGTGTTAACAACTGAAAATAATTTCTAAGCCAAATCAATATAGTCTTTATATACATAAAATTTTAAAAAATCATTTATTAACACATATTCTAAGTTGATAAATTAAACATAATTAATGTTTTAAAAAATAAATATTTCTAAACCACTCATGATCTCACTATTTTATCCTGAGTAACGTTTGAACTCTTGCTTTTTCTTTACATCTTTGTGCTCAGACATAAATGTATTTGCAGATTTATTATCTTGACAGGTAGAACTTGTTCATTATTTTTAACTTAAAATTATATCTTAAATATTTCCAAAGGTTTTCACGCTTTTAATAATATTACAATAATGGCTGTACAATACTCAATGTAATAACACTGAATTGATACTTTGAAATATATCTAGCCATTCCAGCTCTTGTCATAGATATTGCTGCTATGAAAAGTTTTAGAGAATAGCTCTTTCTACGGTTATAATCTTAGGAAATGTTTCCAGAAAAAAATGTTGATGCTCTCTGGAATATTTCCATGTAATATATTCACACATTGGAAGTATTGTTGAAGCTTGAATATATATATAAACACATTGGGTCTTAACATTGGAGGCCAAATTAGGCTTAGATGGGTTTCTTCCTTTAAAAAGTATTTTCCCTTTAAAATTATATCACTTCCCTTTGAAACTGAATTATTTATTATATATTTGAAACAATATATGAAATTATGCTTTCCTTTAGAGTTATGTTGTTATTTATACCTTATTAAAATATATAATGTACAGTTCAGTTACTATGTCTAATAATAAAATATTAAATATAGTAATATTTACCTCATAATAGGAATTAAATAAGTGAAAACTGCATCCAAATTAATGGTCCCAAAGAGATGTTTTCAGAAAAAATGACCTTAATCCAATTTATAAAGCTAAAAAAAAAACCCTGTTTTTAAATATATCCCTTCACTGATATTCCCTCATCTTCTAGGTTATTGCGTTCCAAATGATGGTCCAAGGATCAGTGTGGAAGAGACTATAAAATCACCAGGGATGTGGCTAAAAATAGTTATTTCCAGATATTATCAACCAAATCTTTAGGGGTTGAGGCTTGGGAATTGGTATTTTTAATAAGTTCCCCAGGTAATTCTGATAATTTCAGACAGAATTCAGAGCCAACGGCCTAGATTACCAGGGACGCCCACTCCATTTCTATCCTGGTTTTATGTTTCCTACATCCTGCCACAGTCCATCCTCCACACTTCAAATAGATTGCATTCTCTTTGGTCTTGGACTTAAGGTATTATTTTATTTCTCCCTATAAAATTCAGTTTTAATCTTGTTATGTAATGATGCCTGCTACAGTATTTCTTTTTAGATTTATCATCTGACCCTTATATAAAACCATTCTGGATATAAGGCAGGACTAAATAGCTATGAAGGAAGCAGAAATATATTACTATGTAAAAGACCTTGAAATACCTTCTTCATCCCTTGCTTTCACTGATAGAATGTAATCATCACCTACTACCTAGCTAAATTCATTCCCAGTGTTTGAGAATTAGAAATGTGCATATTGTCTCTGGAAGACATTTTAAAATGTACATATTGACAGTATCATAGTTTAATTGAAAATGATTGCCTGAAAAGGAGTTTGTAAGCAAGTAAACAAGATGATTCATTGGATCTGTGATGCCAACCACAAGAAGCACACAAGGAATGTTTGAGGGAAATGAGGGTTACTTTACATTTTAAAGTGGGAGTGGGGGAGGGAGAAGGTAGTCTGAAGACAAAGTGATAAATGGTACAGAGTTGTGCAGAAAAGCCCATCTAGTCCTGTTTTGGCCTAGGTTTACTACCAGCCAAGCACACTTACCCAAACCCTCAAAATGGAAAACCATCCATTTGAAGCAAACTCATATAATAAAGTCCCTTCATTGTCACCAAATCAATTTCCCCTCCTGAGGGCTCTTCTTACCACTTTTCCATAGAGATCTTAGTTCTGAGGAAGTGACTCAGCAGGCGAATGGATGTTCCCATAAGCTGAGATGTCTGTGACTCTGCTTGCTTTAGTTTTTCAAATTTCCTCCAGGAAACACTTGCTGCTCAATCTCTTCCTCCTGTGTCCACCTCTTTCCAAAGGGGCACTTCTTTAACATTCGCTAAGTACAGAAAGGAGGAAGAACATCCCACAAATAATTTGAAAAATAATATTTATTGCTCGGTGACCACCTCAAAATACACCTTTTTTAAATTAGATGTTGACATTTTCAGTTAGAAATAACTGACTTGAAGATTTATTGGCCAATGCTAATAACAACAATGACAACAGTTAAAGCATTTATTTATCTGTTATCATATGTCAGTAAAAACAAGAGCCTTAAATAAAATAGCTCATTTAATCATCCCTTAAATCCCATAAATCTAATATTTTATCCCTCTCCTCTTTATGCTAAGGAAATTCAAGCACAAATAATTCAAGAAACATCTCCTAAATCACATATTGATCAAGTGAGAGAAACTGGATTCCAATCTGGACTCCATGGAAGCCTGCAATCTACTGCTCACTGCCAAACATATTTTAATCATATTTCTTTTAAAATTTGTTCTTTGTAATGATATGTTCATAACAATTGCAAGATATAAATTTCTTTTTTATTTAAGAAACTCATATTTTGTATGAATATTTTAAAAGAATCTAATTAATGTATTGTGAAAAGCTTTTTAATCTATAGTGTGGCTTTTAACCATATGTTTGCACAAAACAAATAAATTATATCAAAGAAAAAAAGTTATTTTTTTCCTCTGAGACTGTCTCCCTTCTATGGAATAAATCAGGGCCCTGATAACACCACATTGCAGAATACGGGCATTTTTCAAAGACATTTTTCTCTTCTCAGTTTCTCAAAGAACTTCATCAAAACTAATGGGACCATAGAGAAGATTTATCAGAGGCTCAGTAAGGTCTGTGAGAGCTCCCCTGCATGTGGGAACAGGCACATCCATCTGCCTTCCCTTGAGGCTAGTCGGATAGAGAACTCGTGGCAGGTATGATGCCTTCTAAAGAGACTAATTTTTTAAATAAAGCCTCTTTCTTCCTATGCTATTCTCTAATCATGAATAGCAATCATTAAAATACTTCCCGTAAAGTGTTATTTAATTTTGTAGTTATAATGGATAGACTAAAGAGTGAAATATCTTAAGAGTGTATCATGACTAATTTTGCATCTGGGACAGACTTTTTGGCAGTATATGAAGTAATGAAAGTCCCTGCTTCATACTATATTGGTTCTCTCTTAATCTTCATTTAAATAATTGGATGTGATGTTCCTAAGTCTATTTCAAGTCTACTAACATTAGATTTAGTTTATAATATGTGTTTCCATTAGGGGGCTGCTTATGATGAAGAAAAAACATCTTTTGTAGATACCCTCAGATAGAATAAGAGATTAAACTGTGAGGTTAAACTTTTGTTATTATAGTTCCTTAAGATAATATAATGATAACATATATTAAAAATAAACATACTGTGGAATGAGGAGATAAATCAATTCAATCTGTTTCCTATCCCCCTATTTCTTAAATTTAAACTGTTATTCAAAACTCAGTATAAGGGACCAGAATTTGAAAGTTTTGGGAATAAATGACTTTTTAGAAGCCAGATAATATTTTTGTTGCAAGAAAATAATTTGTAAATTTGCTTTTAAAATATAACAATATGCTTTATACAATGGATTTCTAAATCATGTGCACTTACTATATATATGTATGTGTGTACACGTATAGTTGTCAGAAACCTCCATAAACAGACAGTTTGGGGAACTGTGGAAAACAAGTTTGGATAAAGGCCACTAAAATACAGGGGGGTTTCATAAATGATGTTTGACTATTAAAAACATCTCTGTCCAAACGTGGTTGTTATATTTAACAGTAAAACAACAACCAAAAAGCCAAAACAAAAACCAAACAACAAGAACAGGCTTCAGGTTCACATAGTAACTATAGAAATGCCCAGAGGTAGGTGGCCGGAAAGAACCAGATAGACTGATAATTAAAGGACAGATCAGTTTATCACTTTCTACATGATACTTTCCATCAGACACAAAAAGAGCGTAATAAATCTGATAATTAAAAGTATAGTCACATGGCAAATGAATAGAAAAAAAGGAACTTTGTAGAAAACTAACCTCTCTTTTAGGAAAGCTAACTTTGTTTCAGTTAAAGTTAAGTTATAAGTAATTAGATTGAGCACATCATTAAGTCCCATTTGGAAACCAAACAGAGATAATCATTGGTCTCTAAAAATTGGTAGTTATCTTCTTAAAAAGAGAAAAAAAAATAAGAAATAGAAAAAGTAGATATCTTAGACTCATAGCTAATTGTCAAATGCCTTTCAAAAACAAAATAGTGACATTTAGGGCTGACTCAATACATTGAAAAATTCAGTCTTGAACATATTTGATTGCCATTCTAACTCAGTATAAAATATTGTTTCATGTACACATCTAGATGATATGCATTTTGATATAAATTTTGAGAACTTTATATCTTTTTTCATTTGAGTTAAATTAGGAGGATATTGAATGGCTTATGAATTTATTTAGGAAATTAAAAAATCCTTAGTATAATGTTTTAGTGTGAGCTTACTGATATAGCAAATTAGATTTTTAAAATAAATATTTCTCCTAATTATTGCTGTGTGGTCCATATTTCAGTAATTGATAGAGTGGTTTTACATAAATCTAATTTTTTTTTTTTTTTTTTTTTTGCGGTTTGTGGGCCTCTCACTGTCATGGCCTCTCCCGTTGCAGAGCGCAGGCTCTAGACACGCAGGCTCAACGGCCATGGCTCACGGGCCCAGCCGCTCCACGGCATGCAGGATCCTCCCGGACCGGGGCACAAACCCACGTCCCCCGCTTCGGCAGGCAGACCCTCAACC
The DNA here is from genome assembly GCF_937001465.1 of Orcinus orca. Lineage (NCBI taxonomy): Eukaryota > Metazoa > Chordata > Mammalia > Artiodactyla > Delphinidae > Orcinus > Orcinus orca. Next base: position 40,391,038 of record NC_064576.1, on the reverse strand, counting down.
ACTGCGCCACCAGGGAAGCCCAAAACTAAATATTTTGAATCTTTTACAAATACTTACTTCAAGGAATTCTGAAAATACAGACATTCTACAGAAAAATCTAACTTTCCTACTTTTTTGGTTCTAACTGTTTCTGGGGACAATGGGAACAATTTCTCAGCATTATTTCAAATAATAAATATTTATATTACAAATGATATAATACAGGAGAAACATACATTAATTTTGTACATGAACCTGGAGGCATAATAAATAAGCTGAAAAATCTTCCTGACAATAGCTGAAGTTTTACAAGCTTCCTGCAGAATAGTCACCTGTGTTGATAGAAATTAAAACCAGGAGAGTAGGAAGTAAAAGCTTAAAAAGCTTAGTATATCAAATGCATCCATGTTTTTGGAATGTCTTCTAGCTGTCTCTGGAAGATTAATCTCTTGAGCAGGGTACCTGGGATTCAGTGTTACCAAGGGGGACTCCCCTGTCCCCTCTATCCCATGAGGAGTACACGGCCCTGTCTGTTCCTCCTACTTCTTAGATCCCATGTTGCCTTCTCTCTGTCTTTCAGTCACAGCCAAACTCTGGTCCTAATTAAACCAAGGGGATTGACATTCTCTCCTAGGTACTTAGAATGTTGTACCAAGAGCATTCTCAGACCATGCCAGCCAGGGAACAAGACATGGCTTTTCCCATTTTGGGATTTCTCTACCCTTGTTTTGTTTACAGTAAGAAACTAAAACTTGGATTACCGGCAGCACAACATAGCTTCTACTCTTGTTCTTTTGTGTCCGGTGAAATAATTTTCAGGAACATAATTCTTAAAATTTTATGGCACAAATTTTCAATGGTTTACACAGTTTTGAAATTATTTTGCTGTTTTATTCTAACCAATGTGATCAATAGAAACACAATACCTGTACATTTGAACCTTAGTTCAACCATCAAATCTCCCACTTTTATTTGAGTATGGTGATTACAAAAAATAGCTTATCAGCTCTATAGTTGGAAAATAAGGTTAGTTGAGACAGACTTAGCTGTGTGTTGAACTTATTAGCTATGTGACTTCTGGGAAGTTTTCTGCCTAAATCTTAGTTTAATCTTTTGTACAATGTGGGTAATTATAAAAGCTACACTTCACCTATCACTTTGTAAATGAGTAAAGGATATCAAGTACTCAGAAATATGACAAGGTCATATAAGTACTCAAAAAATGAAAATCAATAATACCAATAAATATATTATTTTTATAAATGTTTTTATCACTTTAAAAGTATCAGAAATTTAATATTTTTAACTTTAGGACATTCTTTGGATATTTGTGTCCTAGCTTAAAACTGTTTAGAAACACTGAATAAAATCAATAGGTCATGAGTTAAGTCTAAAATCCACTTTTTAACATTGATAAAAATTAAGAATGTTATTAGTTTCCTTCTGTACAAAGAGAATTTGATTTTATTTCTTGTGAAATTTATTCTCTCAGAAATATGATTGAAGAATGGAAATGATATCAAGCTACTTATTCCTTTAGAAGTAAGTTTATTTCATTTAAAAGTTCAAAGAATGTAAAAGAAACTTGTGAGGACATCATATACTTTAGAAGTATAAATGAGTTTGGTCAGCTCTGTTCGTATATTTTTTTTTTTTTTTTTTTTTTTTTTTTTTTTTTTTGCAGTACGCGGGCCTCTCACCACTGTGGTCTCTCCCGCTGCGGAGCACAGGCTCCGGACGCGCAGGCTCAGCGGCCATGGCTCACGGGCCCGGCCGCTCCACGGCATGTGGGATCTTCCCGGACCGGGGCACGAACCCGTGTCCCCTGCATCGGCAGGCGGACTCTCAACCACTGCGCCACCAGGGAAGCCCCGTATATTTTTTTATATGCTCTTCCTTTGCTACTTTCATCTATTATCAGCATTTCTCCTATTTGCTGCTTACTCTGAAACCTGTATCTCAACCTTGCTTGACATCTAAGGCAAAATTAATTGAATTTAGAGATTAAAGGACATATGAACTGGGCCTTGAAGGGTAAGTAGGAGTTTGCCAGACTGAGTATAAAAGAATAAATAATATAGCCTGAACCCAGGCAGAGGGTTGGGTTTGTTCAAAAACCAGTTTGTTTGGACAGCATGGTGTTCTAAAGCATAGTGGGCTGGGGAAATGGTTACAGTTAAAGGAAGATGGCTGATTCACTTTGTTATAAAGCAGAAACTAACACACCACTGTAAAGCAATTATACTCCAATGAAGATTTTTAAAAAAATAAAAAAGAATAAAAAGAAGCTGGTATAGATTGCAAAGAACTTGAGTCCTGGTTTTTCTTGGTTTATGTTAGAGTTAGTGATGATTGATTGAAGTCTTTGTTTGGTTTTTATGTTGTCTTTGTTTTGAATTGAGCCTTAATATTATGACTTTTTTTGGTTTTCAGTGAATGAATGGGTAAGTTTCTTTTGGATATCCATTTTTCATGTTTCAATCTCATAATCCGATACGAGGTCTGTGTTATCTATTGTAGTGAATATTTACCAGCTTATTAATCAGCTCCCATCTCTTCCACATTTAATCTAATTCAATCACCACTTCAAAGCACATCTCTGTTTATGTTACCACTTTTTCCTTCTCTTTTCCTCTCCACTTGACTCCAGTTAAAAACTTAGGTAATTTTCAATTTTATACTGAATCTTCTGTAAAATCCTTTACCTAACTTGCCATATAATTTACTTATTTTACTGTGACTATTGTAAATCATTTGCCTTCACTCACTAGAATGTAAGCTCTGCAAGAACAGGGCTGTGACCATTCGCCCATGTATCCCAACTGCCTGGAACATAGTAACATTCAGTACAATGTCCAGCTCAAAATACCCTCTCTTGATGAATTTGCTCTGAGGACCCAAGCTGTGGTTTGTATTGCACTTTTCTTGTGCCTCTCAGATAAGACTTAAAATTCTCCTTAGCCATATCTTCCTCTTAAATAAAAAGCTCTGTGAGGCCAGACAGTATTGTTCACATATTTGCATCTTCCACAGATTTTAGCCCATTAGCCCAGTAAATAAGTAAATAGGAAATAATTGTTTACTGGAAAAAAAAAATGAGTGGGGATTACATACTGTGAAGTAATGTACTGTGAAGATGTTCTTTATTTTTTTTCACCTATTGTGGCACAATAATAATCATCTAAGAGGTCTAAGTAATCATCATTTAGTTCATTCAGTCTCTTATTTTGCATTCAGTAGATCAGAGCATTTTTAGATAGCAATAATCTGGATGATTTGTTTTCTCTGACCTGGTTGAATATGTTTGATATAAACTATTTCTCAATCATTTTATAAAATGAGATTGAGCTCTGTCTGGAAGAAGAGTTCAAGAAGCTGCAGGTACACACAATATAACAGATGTTCTTTTCTCCTTTAGAGTCACTGGAAACCATCTTCACTTTGCAAAATTAAAGGGTAGAACTGACACAAATATTGAAAAATTCTTCTAACTTCTTACCCAACCCCAAAACTTAAGGTTTGAAAATTGATTACAGCTGCTCCCTTCTGTTTCTTTCTTTTTTTTTTCCCAACCTTCATGGTGGACACTTTGATGCACCAGTGCTCAAGCAGAGCCTCTGCCTGCAGGTGCATTTACCACTTGGGGAACGTGCTGCCCTTGTTTTATTAGCCTCAGCATTTTCAAAAACCTCACTTCGCCTGTGGTGCTTGTGCATACATCACTGTCCACCTCTTTTGCCTTTTGTATTTACCGTTGTCTTATGCTTCAGCGTTTCTGATGCCCTTGAGAAGTTGTAACATGCTTTACATTTGAAAAGGTGCCAGCTCATTTAATCAGGTGGAGTTTGAGAGGCATGAATGAATTTATTCTATCTAACATTTAATAAAAAATAAATTAAAAATGTGACTTATGCTATGACATGCTTAGCATTACCCTTCCAGGTTTAAATTTGAGAGTTGTCAGCTCCCTACCTGGTCTGAGAATTGACATGTTATCAATCTAGTGTATGGGTGACAAGGCTGCTGATGTCTTCCCAAGGCACTCGTTTAATAATTAATTTTTCATTGCAGGCATGTTCAATAAATGGATTACAAAACTTAAGCCTGTTTAAAAGGTTTTAGAAATTCATTATTAGTTTTAAAAGATGAATGTACAAATTAACTCTCCCGTGATAAGTGGGGCATACTAAATATAGCTAGGCCCTATGTGGTTTTAGCCTATATTTATATACAGTGTAGAGTAAGGTATATAGTCAGTACAGTTTTGTAGACAATGTCACTGAATGACCCAGGAAGTGATTCTTTTCAAAGGAGACTCAAAAAGGGAGATCAGATAACAAAATCGTGCTTTGAAAATTTTCATCTTTTCTCTTTCTCTCAGAAGTCCTCAACCACCAAGCCTCTGGACATGATCTGTGCTATTTCTGGAGTGAGGACCTCAGCTCAAGTTTTTCCACAGAAATAATATAATGATTTAAAATGAAAGGAATCTTATCAGTTATCACATCCCAATTTCCTTGATTAAACTTCAGTGCTGGTTATTAAGCTGTTATCTTCCAGCTTCAGACCAGCTTTGTGATTCCTGGATGGGGGCTCTGCGAACTGCATTTTCTCTTGGCCAGTAGGGTACACTAGAGGGAGGCTGGCTGGCAAGGTGGAGGGAAACTGTGGCTTCCTTCTTTTCTGGCTCTTCCTTTCCTTGTCCTGCAGCAATGACAGTTCACCCTGGCAGCAACCGCAGCCCTTTCTTGGTTGCAGTGTTTTTTTTAGCAACCGAGAATCAGTCTCTTTGCCCCACCTTGGAGTTACCAGGAGTAGCCAGGCAGTGTCCTCTCTTCTGAAGTCTGAGGCCCAGTTCTGTGGGGCCCTCTGCCAGGCTCCCATTTCTGATAACCCCAAGCTCTTCCTTTGTGTCTGAAGCTGTATAGGTGTTTGTTGCTTCCCACAGTCACTCATAACTATGTTACCTCTGTGTCTTTTTTCTTTCTTTTCCTTTTCTTTCTTTCTTCTTTCTCATTTTTAAAATTTGACTTTCTAGCCCTCCAACATCTGGTTAACAATTTCCTATGTTAAATTCTCTCTGCTAAAACAACTAATGTGCTTTGTCTTCTCCCAACTGGTGCTTGGCTGGTACAAGTGACACAGACCATTAAAAACAAAAACCAAAACAAACAACCAGTTTGTCCCTAGCTTCTAAAGGAACTCCATATAATTGAATGATTGTAGAATTCTGATCTCTTTTGTTTTAGACCATTGGAAATGTTTTACATGTAATTATAATATATGTAACTTTTTAAAAAAATATATAAAATCAGAGTTCTTAGCAGGCTCCCTCACAGCTTATTTACTGGTTGATTTCTTCCCTCCCACCCTCTCCAGCTTTCCCTTGTCTGTTTTGCATTTCAAGCCAAGGTGTGAGGAAGGACAGAAGTACGACAGTAACTACAACTCTGAGAGTCACTTTCCCTATCAGCTGTTGTACAAGTGAGAAGCTTTAGGTAAAAAGCAGAGGAGCTACCCTCTTTCAAGTAATGTTTCTCATCATTGTACTAAAAACTTGGCTTTCTGAAATGGTTACTCTTACTTCATAGCCATGTCTCAGATTATTCTGAACAAAGACTTTCTGAACAAAGACTATGTCAGTAATTCATCTAACTTAAATCTTTCCTCAAATGAAATTCAGCCAAGACCACTACCTGCAAATGTTTATTTATAGACAGAATTATTGATGTGGTCTTATTTTTCTATATTCAGCATACAAAGTAAATATCAGGTAAATCAGGAAAATAAACAAAACTATTTCCTTGGTTAATCATTTTCCAGTTTTTATACATTGATTGGTTCATTCAATTTTTCTGAATGATGGCTAGCCACAGATGGCTACTACAAATTATGCAACATACTAAACACTGATTGAACATTTTTAATGGGAACTTCTTTTTGGAATCACTCTTTACTAAATAATATCTAGTATAAGCAATACAGAGAAAGGTATTTCATGAAGACTGAAAATTACTGATGTCCTTATTAGAGTTTATTTCAGAGGAAATCTAAACTTTAACATCTAAATTTTAATGTAAAATATTTTCTTTACAGGTAGATACTTCCTTCAATGGTAGATGTGTTTTCTCCTTTGCCACTCTTTTACATTTTAGCTGTAGTCCATTCTGGACTTTTTTTGAATCAAGACTCTTAAGTGGTCAGAGACTTTTACTCTATAGCTCTGATTTACATCCTCATAAAGACAACTGATAGGCAAGAATAATGGTATACTTTGGCCCTAGGAGATTCTTGATGATGAAATTAATTCGCCTATTTTCTCACCTGTTCTGTCTTTTGTCTTTTGGGGCATGCATTTTTATCAATTCAGCCTGTTATTGTGACTAGTTCAAAGTCATCCAAGCCTTTATATCTGGAATAAGCCATTAATTAAGCAAGGTTTTGTACCACCCACTGTATCCAACTAAGAATATCAGGGGGCTGTGAAGTGGAAACAGATACTGGCTCTGAAATTAAAAGAGCTCATCTTCTAAGAGTGTGATGAGATATTAAAGAATAAATGAATTAATATCACCAATGAGGTGCAAGAGTAAAAGAAAAGAACAGTACTCAGATATAGTTAGGTTGGTGCACTGCCAAGGAAACAAGCAGCGTCTCTGATTGCTTCATAAGCATGTCAAATTGCCTGACTCCACTGGAGGGGGTGTTTCAGCAGTATCAAGTTAGATCCCTGACTGCTCTTGAGACAGCTACAATGTCTTTCCCCCATTGTATCACAAATCCTCATATACTATGTAAAACACAGTAGATGCTCAGAAAATATTTGATGAGGGAATGTATCATTAGATGATCAAAGCATTTGTTTTCCTATGGGGATATTAGCCTCCTTTCTTCCCCTGAATCTCAGGTTATAATCTGCTCATTGATTAATCAAAAGTCATAAAATATATATGTAGAGCTCACTGGTTATCATCTTAATATATATTTCTAAAAATCTGGAGTTTGCGGCTCCTTTCAGTGTTAAGCAAAAACAAAGCTTATTCTGTCACATGGAGACTTAAAACTTCCATCAAATTGTAAGTGATATTAAATAAAAAATATCCTTTACCATATAAAGAATGGGTAAACAACAAGGTTCTACTGTATAGCACAGGGAACTATATTCAATATCCTGTGATAAACCAGAATGGAAAATAATATGAAAAAGAATATATATATATGTACAACTTTGCTGTACAGTAGAAATTAACACAACACTGTAAATCAACTATACTGCAATAAAATTTTTAGAAAAGAAAAAATATACTTTATCATAATCATCTATTTAACTGCCTTATGAAATGTTAAGTATGAAACTTCTCATTTAACATTAATTAAATGTTAAGGTATGAAACTTCAAGGATTATGCCCCAATCAGTTTTGACATTGCCTCTTGGTCTTATTTCTATTTATATTTATGCTAGTGAAATTTATTATTTTCCTTCATGAAAGACTAGTATTTTCCCTTATGAAAAGCATTTTATTTTCTTTGTGAAAGTATGCTTTTCTTTACCTCTGATGAAGACTTTATTTTGGTTTGAGTTTTGGGATTTTGTTATTTTGTTTGTTTTCAAGTCAACCTCATTGTTAATCTTCACTTGAAATTAATTCCCAGGCTTGAGTTCAGGTGAAAATGTTAATGGAATTGAAAAGCAGTTAGTCAAGCGAAATTACAACGAATAAATTAAATTTGAGCTAAACTGAAATAATAAAGAATGATAAGTTTATTAAATAAGAGTAAATCAAAAGTATGCATTTTTTAAAAAGTGGGTAACTAGAGAAAGTAATTTTTTTCTGAAGTCTTTTATGATTCTTATATATGTATTTCTTCCTAGGGAGTACCCTTTTGGTAAGGGTACACTTTGGTTTTGAGATACATGTTGAAATACTTCATGAGGACATTTAGCCTTGCTGTTGTCCATTGTGATGGGAAAAAATGTGTCTCATCGTTCTTCTCACAATAGTTTTTAGATATGAATGGATTGGTCTTGCAAAACTGAGTTTATACCTGCTGGTGTCTTGCAGCTCCAACTTGATTTTGTCATGTATGCAGACAAGTTATGGACGGTAGACAGATTCAGAGCACTTATAGAAAAAGGAATAAGAAAATATATTATGAACTCTGGTCCAGATGATATACATAACTGACAAACTGGAGTCAGGAGCATACTAAAAAAGCATATTAATATTGAAAATATTTCAGATGGGTCTTCTGGAAAGGAAAATTAACATTAAGCAATAACAAGAAAAAACAAACTTTATGGAGAGATAAATGCCAAAACCTATTTTTTAGATATTCTCTGTAGTGAACTTATTCTTGACTAGAAAAAGTACTTCTTTGTAATGAAAAATATCAAAAATTTTAATCATAATTAGGATGAGTAGAAGTTGGAAGATGGAAACTGTATCAGTTATCCAATGGATATGAAAATATCAAATATAAATAGGCATAGATCTTAGTATAATATTGTTAGATATCAAGTGTGGAGACATCTACACTCTTCAGAAATGTAGGTTTTCTTTGAACATAAATGAGAAGTTTTATCAGTTTTATTTACTACTGAATCTGTGTTTGATATTGATTTGGTTCTCACATTTGCTAACCGTGTCACAAATGCTATATTCTTCTGAGGAAAAGGAAAAGAAGAGGGAAATGATGGACTGTCAAGTAGTGTCACACAAGTTTTCACCAATCCAGGCAAAGCCAATGCTTGGGGTTTACTGTTTCTAATTGTTTAAAATCTTCTGGGATTTAAAACTTTGTCTTATTTTACCTCTCAAGATACAAGGATATACATGACTATTATTTTAAATCTCATTCAGTTTAGCCTTTAAATTAATGGCCCCATTCACTGGACGATTATCAATGTTTGTTGAATTAGAAAACTTTGCAAGCAGTAACAGAAAAGCAAAAGAAAACAAACAAAAAAAAAAACCCAACACCTCTTCTTCCTTTAAAAATAATAACTTTTTTAGCTAAAAAAAGTTGGTGACACATTTATTAACTGCTATGTCTTGAAATATTATTATTTTTCATCCATCTTTAAATTGTGCTATTATACAGCACTTTATTTGTTTCTACTAAGGAAACAGCCTGGGCGTCTAGCACGAGTGTAAATTTGAATTTTTCTACAATGCAGGTGAAAATGCTTCCAGTCTGAAGAATATTCCTCCTTGTTCAATTGTTTATGTCCCCATTGTGCTAATGACTCACCATGTTCTTTAATATTCTGTGAGAGTCTGAGGAAGTGACTGCTATATCAAGTGCATAGTCAGTTAGGCACTCTGTTACATGAAGTGAGAATGTAAATTTTAACAATAATTTAGATATCTAAAATAATTCACAAATATGCAGGATTGTTAGTCCATTATTCATGAATAAAGTGATTTAGAGCTGAAGCTGAGATGAAAGTCTTTATGGTAAAAAGGTTGAGTGAACAAAGACTTAGGAGCATGGAGTAATTTCATAATGTGCCATTTCTACAATCAGGAAGTGGCATTCATTACTTGATAACATTAGTTGAGGAATAAATTTTAGTCTGTTTCTTAAGTAATTGTATTTGTAAGACCATAGAAAGCAAACCGTTGGAAAGATGAAATTAAATAGTAGCTTATTTAATGACTACAATCTCTATATTAAGGATATTGTCTGCTTCTAATAGCCATGTGACTCTTATTTCATAAGATCATTTGGGATAGCGGTAGATCAGGTACGTAAAACATTTCTAGCTACTTTAACAAGTGATATCCATAAACTAATTAGAATATGAATTTTAAAATAGTCCACATTCCAGTGGCTCCATGTTATTTCAATTAGAATCACAATCAGTTCATGATTTGCAACATATAGGATATTTACACCAGTACTTATTCAGCATGATTGGGAAACAAGTGCAGATCTTTAATTTTTGCCCCTCAAAAATCCCTTCTCTAAAACTCACCTGTCCCCTTAGCAGCCTCACTGTTGCTTGGTATATAGTGTGTATGTTGTGCTCCAACAAAGTCTGCTGCATGTGAGCATCTCTTTCATGTCAGCAGATTTGCACACCATTTATTTGCCCTGAATGGCTCCCCATAGACTTCTCTGAAACTGCAATCAGTAACGAAACTCTGGATGAGTAGTTACAAGACCTCTTTCTTAAGTTTAGATCACCCTTGCACTCCCACTAATAGTGAAGCTGTTCACGAGTCATCTAATGATTCTGGGCATTCATTTCCTCATCTGTAAAAAGAAGCAGGACGAGATAATTGCCCCTATTGCATCTAGGGCTGAAATTATAATTTCCACTATTTTTTTCTTCATTCTTTCATTTGTTTTCTTGCCGGGTTCCTTCATTTACATCTCATATGGGAAATATTTTGTGTGTTCTCCCTTCTAAACCATTTTTAAGCACTCAGAGTACTATATAGAACAGTACTCTCCAATAATGAAGATTCAATAAATATCCCAACAGTCTGTGTCATCCTTTCTGTCATGGAATGTAATACGTTCTCCTACCTCTTTTTAGAACATAAAATTCACAAACTTACCATTGGTGCCTAGAGAGGGAGAAACTGTGTGGGGACTCTTTAAAAAATTTTTTTTCTTGGAATTTTGAGAGTGGAATGGGAAAGAGGAAACTGGCAAAACTGCTTTATGTGAGATTTTATTGTATAAATATCAGACCACCTTTAAGATACAGATTACATTTAAGATATAAAATTTTATTTTCATCTTGCATTATAACCAAATTTTCACAGCTTCATTTAACTTCTGTGCCTTTTCCAATCATCTTTCATTTCTTGGGAAGCTTAGGTCTCTACTCAGGTTTTACAAATAAGAATTCCATTAAGAATATTTTTTGAACAGATATTTATGTTATCAGGGAGCACATTCTTAATTTATTTGATGTTTTCAAACAAAATCTCTATTTAAAATTGAAATTTTAGAGCCAATTCTCTCATTTTAAACCATGAGTATGCCTGGCTCAATCATCTGGTAATTATTATTTAAAAGAAAATTAAACTTTAAAAAAGTGGAGCATCTTTTCTAATAATGAGGCTATAGCAACACAGTTTTACGGTTATGCAGTTTTTTGTAATATAAATCCTGCCTACCGATGATTTAGTTGATTAAAATAATAATGAGGTGCATATCATCTGACTCTTTTTACATTTTGTAAATTTATTGTTATAATTCACATGATGTAGGTTGTTGAATACGGCGATTCACTAGAAAAGTGCAAAACAAGGTCAAATTGCAATGTAGATGAGGTCATAAACTTTTAAAATAGTCAACAAAGCAATTAATGTATCAACAGCATGTGCTATCAAACAATATAATAATGTCACTGCTCACACCAGGGTCCTCTGAGTGTTTATAAACAGGAGAGGAAGCTGGGCTCAGATTTTTCACATACATGCTGCAGAAAAATACCAACACAACCTTGGAGTCATTAAAAGAACTCTAGTTCAAATGTTTCCAAGAAGCTCAGAAATAACAGTAGTCTCCGCATATCTGTGGGGATACTTTCCAAGACTCCCAGTGGATGCCTGAAACCACAGTTAGTAGAGAACCCTATACATGTTATGTTTTTTCTTATACATATAAACCTATAATAAAGGTTAATTTATAAATTAGGTACAGTGAGAGATTAACAATGACAGCTAATAATAAGAACTATTATAATATTGTAATAAAAGTTATGGGAATGTGGTCTCTTTCTCTCTCAAAATATCTTTTGTGAAAATATGTTATGTTTGTAAGTAACAAAAATTTAATGAGTTTTCTATCTTAACTAAGCACTTTCACACACTGTGGCCATAATTTTTCAACCTGAGGTAAGATAGCAAAATTAGCACAGATTTCTTTTTCCTTCTTCAAAATTTAACAAATAGAAGATTCACTCTTACCGTAGATCTTAGCAATCTCCACAAAGGATTTTTTTTTTCCTTATTAAGTTGAGCACGTTCACCTTTTCACTTAGAGGAAGCACTCCACAGCTTCTCTTTGGCATATCTGAATTGCTAGCATAACTACTCTTGCACTTTGGGACCATTATTAAGTAAAATAACGGTGTCTTGAATACAAGCACTGTGATACTGTGACAGTCGATCTGATAATCAAGACCACTGCTAAGTGATTAACGGGTAGGATACACTGAACAAAGGGGTGATTCACTTCTGGGCATGGTGGAGTGGATCAGTGTGAGATTTTATCACTCTACTCAAGACAGCATGCATTTAAAGCTTATGAATTGTTTATTTCTGGGTTTTTCCATTTAATATTTTTGGAGTGAGGTTGACCAAGAATAACTGAAATCTCTGAAAGTGAAACCAGAGATGGGGGGACTACTGTATACATATTACAAAACACACATTGAAAGAATAAAATGGAAAAATACAAAATATAAATCACAGGTCCTTTTTAAGTTCATTTAAAGTTTGTTTAAATTGCAAAGCAATATACGTTCATTGTAATAAATCTATGTAAAACTGAAGTGTGGAAATTAAAGATCAAAGTCTCTTCCCTCTCCAATGCCATTTGTGGAGGTAGGCTCTGTTAATAGTTTAATTTGAATTATTCCTTCAATTTTCCAACCTGTGATATATATCTATATATTGATATAAATATAAATATATACCACTTATTATGTATACATTCATATTATAATAATGGAATCATGCTCTATTGGTCTGCATATTTACTTTTTCTCTATTTCTATTATACAATTGTTTGTATGTTTATTTTGAACACTAAAACCATATGGTTTTAGTACCCCTAAAAATCTATCAGAAATCATTATGAAGTTTCTTATAGAAATTTTAATAAGATATTAGTTAAATTAAATTCCTAAGAAAATGAGTAGCTAAAGGTCATTCCTCTCCCATCGATTATGTAAATGGACTATCTAGTGTTTAGACTTCGTTTATTTCCAATAACACATCTTAAAGGTAGTATCAGGTTATCCTAAACTTTTTGCCCTGAATGAAAAATAATTTACTCATTTGAATTTGTCATGATCATTTATTCATAAGGTGTCAAAGGAAATCCAAGAAACTCTTATGTTCCTGTTTTGGTTGATGTAATGAAGAGGCCTTACCGATAAAAAATAGACAATATGTGAATATATGATATTTTCGGTCATATTCATGGCTAAGCAAATGGATATAGTGGCTATTGTCCAGATGAGGATTTATGGATAGGATTGACTACACTTGTTTTTGTCTACACTTGTTTTTTTCCCTCCAGATTGTATAAAAGTGTGTAACAATGCACTGAAATGGAAGAGCAAAATACACCTACCTCCAACATACAAACACACAAACACAACTAAACATCCATTTTACTAATTTACATGCTTTTGTAGTAGAGGAATGATAATCTATTGTTAGTCAGCCTGCAGTTCTTATTACAGAGCTTGAACAGTACAGCAGCTGAGCATCATTCAATGAATAAGTAAATTTTATAATCAGTCATGCAAATAAGCTATGTTGATGCCTTGTAGAAATCAAAAGGAACTACAGCCTGTGAACTTTGATACAGTCTAAGGATAAAAAAGAAGACCACTTCGGTCTTGTTAATGCCTGAAATTTCAAATAAGCTTCCAAAGAAAAAACACATGTATAAGATTTAACTATATATACAATGCATTTTACTAGGCATAGCTACTTGTTCATAGGCCAAATTATGGAAACAATTTAAATATGTAACTTCATCATCACTTATTAAATATGAATGAATTAACTTTACATTATTTTAAAAATCATTTAGCTTTTTATATATTAGAAATGACCAAATGCCCTTTTATATTCCTTCCACAATGATAGGTTTTATTGCCAGGGGCTGATCTTGGCACTATAATAAAAGAAAACAGAGAGTATATATATTCTTGTCAAGGTAAAGAAAACAAACAACAAGTAAGCAAATACACAAACAAAATGATTTCATCTTATAATAAGCACTATGCAAAAGATACACTTAGAGACAGTATAATGTGAGAGTTGAGCTGAGATCTGAATGATCTAGGCAAGCAATGATTTGGAGGAGAAGGTTCCAGGCAGAAATAAGAAGTGTAAGTAACCTGAAGCTGGGACTCACCTGGCAAGTTGGAAGAACAAGCAGATACCAACAGAGCTGGAACAGGAGTGTGGGGGAGGGTCCACTTACATAGAAGACTTTTCAAATCAACCTTTGGGAATAGTACAGGAAATGACTAAAAGCCTAATCACTAAAATTAGTGAGAAAATATACAACTAAGACATTTTATGAGATAATTATCAATTGTTGTTTTGCTGAAAGAAAACATTTAAAATTTTTTGGTGACATAATTTTGTTACTCAATTTCAGTTATAGTTAAATTACTCCCTTCATAATTCATTATAAGTAGATTTTATTTCTGTCATTAACTTTCTTGAGTCCAACCAATGGGTGGTTCTATTTTAGAATTAGACGGTTGAAAAATATCTTAGCTTTTATCAGATCCAAATATTTCCTCGCCTGTTTTACAGATGAGAAAACTAAAGGCTAGATTGTTTCAGTAGTTTTTCCTAGGCAATCAAACATGAAAAACTCTAGAAGTAACTTTCCCTGAGCACTCAAGTCAGTGTGTATTTTCCTGTTGTATCACATGTGAATCTTTGTTATGAAAATACTCAAGAGGTGGAAAAGATGATGTTTGTTTGAAAATGTAGATTATAGATATCTTAAAAGGATATGACAATTTTCATGAATACTTAAATGTCTGATTTACCTAATTCTTTTCTTTTTAAAGTTTTTTTTTTAATAAATTAATTTATTTTTGGCAGTGTTGGGTCTTCATTGCTGTTTATGGGCTTTCTCTAGTTGTGGCGAGCGGAGGCTACTCTTTGTTGTGATGTGCAGGCTTCTCATTGAGGTAGCTTTTCTTGTTGCGGAGCACGGGCTCTAGGCATGCAGACTTTAGTAGTTGCAGCACGCAGGCTCAGTAGTTGTAGCACACGGTCTTAGTTGCTCTGCAGCATGTGGGATTTTCCCTGACCAGGGATCAAACCTATGTCCCCTGCATTGGCAGGCAGATTCTCAACCACTGCGCCACCAGGGAAACCCTGATTTACCTAATCCTTAAAGCAACACTAGAGGATGGTAAATAATATTCCAACCACTTAAAAAATTAAAAGTTAATAATTTCTTTGTTCTTTGCTCGTCAGCTAGTAAAGAGGTTTTCTCAACCCTAGTCTAATATTTGATAAAGTTACAATTTTATTTACATCTGTCTTCATGAAATTTCGATTGTTACTTAGTATGAATATTTATTTGCATAACATAAATGTGTAAAAAGGATGTAAAGATAATAGCAGAATATCTAAAATTATGAGCATTTTTCTCTTGTTTATTTAGTTGGTACTTATTAGAATATGGTGTTGAGTATAAGAACTTTTGCAAAAAGTAGCTTTTCAATAAAATGTAATTCTTATTTACATTAGATTACATCAGCGAAAACAAGACTGAATGTATAAAGTTTTATGATTTCTGTTGCCAGAGCACATGCTAAACTCGTTTTAATTTGAGAATATTTTTAAAACCATCTGCTGCATCTCTAGTAATTCTGAGAATGCAATCAGTTCCCATTACCTTCTCAAAAGAAGGATAAAATAAAGCAATGAATGATCTAAAAACCATTTATATTTGCCTAATTACCTATCTTTCCTTTCCTTTTTGTTTTTGTCCACAAACACCTAACCTCTCACACACTCACTATGTTTCTCATAAATTGAAAATGAGCTTTTTTTTTTTTTTTTTTAAAGTTACCCAACTCTGCTGGATAGTGAAGGGGAACAAAGCATTTTATTACAGTAAATAATATGTAAATTGACAAATATACAAAATTACATTTAAAAATTATTTTCTTTAAAGGTAATAACAACTCTGAGCAGAATCTTTAGTACCTAAGGAAAAGAATAATTCATAAGAATCAGAAAACATTTCATTATAAACAATGGGATATCTTTTCCCTTCTATTACTTAACACATGATTTTAATGTAAATATATATATGTGAAGAAATGCAAACATGCTACTTTAGATACATCTCTGTATGTTACAGGATGGCACTGTCAATTCTGGCAGGAATCCTATTCAAGTTAATCTGCAGCTCTGAAGCAACTTCTTAATTTACATATTTTTTAAAACATACAGGATGTCATGGTAATTTGGTAGATACTCTTGGCTGTCAGCAGCAAAAAACCCAAGACTGTCCTAAACAAACAAACAAAAAAATATGTTTGCTCTCCTTATCTGAAAAAATAGGAGGTACAGGCTTCAGCTATGATTTGATCAGGAATTCTGCTCCGTATTTCTGCCATTTTCTTTGTTCATCTTTGCTTTGTCTTAAGATATATACAGCCGTTGGTTTCTCTCATAGTAATAAAAGTTCTATGAAAGCTCTTGACCTCACATAGAGCATGCTCCAAGAGCATCAAGCCCAAGTCCTAGGCTTCCTGCTGATTAGACCAAGTAAGTCCATTGGTTCACCCTGAAATATCAGTGGTGTGAATGGATGCCACGTGTAGATTGGCTTATGCTTAGTTTATGCATCTATCCTTAAATCAACCAGCATGTAAGGAGTATGAGTATGTGGATTTGTAAGGCAGCTGGGGGGCCACCTTTAAGGCCAGGAGTGGAGTCATCCTTCCTAACTCTGATAATGTGTGATGTACAAAAATAACAAATGCTGTAATTTATCTCACTAAAGGAATGAGAAACAAACAGGAGTGCTTTTATAATGAAAATGAATGTAGGAAATTACTTTTTGCTGTTTTAGATTACATATATATAATTTACTTCATACATTATATTTTAAAAAGTGTTCCAATTACCATCAGTGCTTTATTATATTACTTTTATCATGGAATAGTGACAGTTATATTCTGTTTTCTTATTACTCAAGAATATTTTTATGAATTAAATTTTTAATGATTGTTTTCACATTTGCATGAACATCAATATTCACAGAATACTTTATATTAATTTTATGCTACTTTATATAGTATATATTAATAGCCTATTTCATACTACTGTTATTTCAGTAATATTAATACTATAGAATGTTTAATATTCACACTATAGAATATTTAATACAAGCCTACTTATAAGTGTGTTTTTCATGGAAGTTCTACAAGTATAAATAAATAATTGTATTTTGCATGAGGACATCTGCCACATTCTGTTTTTGAGCCTGGATAATTCATTGATGGCATTAGGAATTCTAAAACCTTAACAATGCCAACTAGTTTTATTAATTAATCTAGAAAATATTTAATAAATCTCCCTATATGCAGTATACTGTCCAAAAGCAGTGTGAACAAAGGGGAAAAAGATTCCTCTCCTCCCTGAGCTTACATTCCACTGGAGGGAGACAAACAATAAAGAGATAAACAAGTAAATAGCATTTCAAATGTTTTAAAATGCCATAAAAGTACATAAAGCAAGGAAAGTGGATAAAGGCCAACATAGTGGGTACAGATGTGAATTAGGTGAGTAAAGAAGTCTCTGATGAAATGAAATTTGAACAGATATGAGAAATGAGGAAAAAGTCAGCCAAGAAGATACAAAGGCTCATGGGAAGAGGTTGTTGGGGAACTGGTAAAAATGTTCATGGTTTGGGAGGAAAGACAGTGCAATGGCCCAAATCAGGAACTCAGTTGGTTTATTTCAGGAACAAGGAATGAGATAATTAGGGAAAGAGTGTAAGAATTGAGGTCACAGTCAGCAAGGACTGAATCATGGAGAACCTTGTAGAAGGTTCATATTCCAACTTTAGATTTTTATTATGAGAAGAGAAGCTATTGCAGAACATTAAGCATAAAGGTAACATGATCTGACATATTATAAAAGGACTACCTGGGATGCTGGGTGAGTGTGTTTGTGTTTCATACCCAAATATTTTTCAAGCTATCAGTCCCTGTTTTAGCCATTACCCAAATTATCTCACCTAATTCTTCCAACAACTCTTTGAAGTAGGAACTGTCTTTATCTCCAATTTACACATTAGCTTGTGAAGCTTTAGTGGTTAAGTAAATCTCCTGGTGTTAAAGTGGCAGAGTCAGAGGTTATACCTATGTGTGTCTCTGACTCGACAGCCAGAGGTTGCTACCAAGGTTTGGCCTCTTATCATGTACCAGTCAGCCTCTTCTACACAGTTAACTAGGGCCTGGTTAAGAGCATATCGGCTGAGGGGTAGTGCAGATTTAATTAAGGGACATAAACAACATTATTTATTTTAGTAAACATTTACTTTTTGGAAAAGAGTTTTTTTTCAAATAAAACAAATCAGAAGACTCTTTACAAGGCAAATTTCTTATCAATTCTGGTTGCTCTTCCTAATTTAGAATTGTTTTCTTTCTTAGAACACAGTGAAAATTAAGAAAAATTTTGAACTTTCTAAGATGAAACAAATTATGTTTACCTGCAGTTAAATTACATAATGTTAAACATAATATAAAATTATGCAATTGTAACCAACATAAAGCAATATATGGCACATGGTATCTAGATCATGCATAAAACTAGAAAATAAGATACAATTATTCAGAGAAAGCCAATATAATATTTTCTATCTGCATTATCTTAAACATATATTCTAATAAAATTATTGGACTATGTTATTTCAGCCAACTACCATAGTCTATGGTCTAATTCATCTCAGAACATATACTCCTTGCATCAGTGGCAAGGGGAAGAAAGAGCCAGGATGCTCCTGCCTGCCCAGCCCCTTTTTCAATGAAGCAATAGGTACTTCTTGTCTCACTTCAGGGTTGCAATTGCAAACATGCAATTAATGGTAGGAGGGGTGGGAGATAGATAGATAGATAGATATTTAGGTAGATAATCTCCCCCACCATTTTATAAATATACACAGACATATTTTTGCATGAATGATTATATATATATGTGTATATAACATATATACACATGTATAGCATAATAACAACAGGTTAAATGACTACCATCCTCAATCTCTTACAGAATATAAATTATTTTTTAAGTGAGAGGAACTTTAACATGAATTATTTTAACTGAAGTTGAAGGAAATATGTTTTCACTTTGAAAAACTCTATTTCTGGTCTTCAAAAGTGTTACGTATGTGCCCAGATGACCTATTAGGTAATTGAAATGCCAGTGATGACTAAGGTGTTTCACTACCTGAGTGATTTTGTTGGTTAATCATTTTCTTCCCTTCTGTTGATTGTCACTCGCAGAGGTTGGAACTGGATTTATTTTTAGAGAAATTGTTCAGATTATAAAACTAGCATTTTATATTTATATGTATACACACACACATACACACACACAACCACAGTAGCTTGTCAGTGTCTATGCAATGTAATTGGTCATGTACTGCAAAGTTGCAAGTACCCACTGGCTAAAAATATGTCTGAAAACACCCTTTTTGGGAATCACTCTTTAATATCAATAAAGAAATTGAAACATACTAGATGTTGCGAACAGATGTGCATTCTTCTACTTAGGCATTTGAACAACTTATCCATGTAAAACACTGAAAGCAAGAGACAGAAATAGCATAATGACTACTCTATAGTAAATCCTGAATAAATGAGCTAATAATTTCTGAGTGCTTCTAGGATCTCACTTAAACCTTTCAACAGCCTGTGAGGTAGATATTGTTGCCATTTTAAAAATGAGGAAACTGGTTAACTTGACCAAAAGATTTTAAATTCAAACCTATCTGACCTCAAAGATATGATCTTCATACCATCTGATTTAAAAGCAATTATGAGAAGAAGGGAAGTACCCATTTCAGGAAAACAAAAGAGGGGTATAAATCTTCCATCTGACTTATTATATGCAAGAAAGAAAAAAGGTTGTATTTACCCTATTTGATTTGTTACATGCAAGAAATATCATCATGCATCTAAAGTTGCTGAGAAAGAACTGGAGAAGCCAGAAAAATCATTTGTTTCCTAACTTCCTGCTTCTACACTGAGGGGGATTCCACCCCCTATCAGTGGATGACCCCTTTTTCAGAACTTTTGTAGAAATCTTAACTGATAAACATAAATAAACTTGTCTCTTTCTCCATTAAGCTACTTTTCATCCTCTGATAAGTTTTTCAACTTTTTAAAGCCTCAATGAAAATTTCACTTTTCAAAAAATGGAACATACAGTAGATCTAAATGTACATTAAGACCAGGAGTTCACATTGTTATTAATAAAAAAAAAAAAACCTGCTTATAGAATAATTTTGCTTGAAATTAAGAAAGAAATGCTGTGGGGGAGATTAAAGAATTTCAAGTGTTTTCTTTTTTCTCCAGATTTCTGCTTAAATCATACAGACTTACTGTTTCTTTACAAAGCAGTGTTTGGGGGAGTGGTGCTGAAAGCAGACTAGTTTTGATAGAGGTGGTAGAAATGATCTCAGAGTTTTCTGAGGAGGGGGTAGATGGAGTAAGTAGGCAGTGTGGTCTTCCTTCTGGGAGACCCTGGGTATAGGTAGGCCTGGAAGACAGCTTTCATATATTTAACTAATTCAACCAAAGCAGAAAAGAAGTCTACTTCCAATCTTACTTTTATGACTAAATATTGAATTATAATGTAATTTTATAGTCTAATACTTATGTCTACTTTTATATTCTTCGTGTAATTCTGCATTTTTGGTACTTGGGAGCCATGTTTTATATGAAAACGTGTATTTTATAGGAACTGATATAAGGGATTTGTTATCGTTATTGGTAAATAAGTTACTGTTGGACTAATTTTCTGTTATAAAGCTTATCATGTCAAATTTTAGGCTGGTGTTCCATGTTAATTTTTAACTTTACCCTTTCAGTTTATTTTTAAACATTTAGTAATGTTTGTAATTAGCGTTATGACAAATCAAGAAAGTGGATAGACATATTGATATATTGCATTCAGTAAATAGAAAGCTGTAATTTATAGAATAGCAAGCATTCCATTAATAAATTAACAACCAGGGAACTTTTTTTCCTGTTGGTAGAAATTGTATTATTAACAGGATCTTTAATAAGAGGTAAGAATTCAATAAGTTTCAATTGGATCACATTTTCAGTAGGTAATTATAATAGTAATAAAGAAAAATTAAATCTTTCTCAAGTATATTTTTAAGTATAATTTACTGCTTTTTACCTTTTTCTATGTCTTAGTCTTATTTGATTCTGGAAATATCTTTAAGGTCAGTACTTTATATATTCTGTTAATAGATATAACACCTAGCACATTGCACATGTTTAAAATAGACTGTTAATAGCAAAATACATGGAACTTACTTTAATAAGCATTGTACAAAGACTGAATATGATGGGACGAATATAGCTTACAAAACAGCTTGGAATCCACATGTGTGTTTTTATGCATTATTTGTTTATTTTGTTTTAGATTTATACTGAATTTCACTGTAATGCTCTTTCTGCTGAAAGATTTTGCTAAAATATTTGTTTATTTGGCAAATATTTATTAAATACCTACTGAGTGCCAAGTATTAAGCAAGGGACAGGATATAAAGTAGTAAAGAAAGCATAAATTCACATAAACTTATATAAACATGATTATGATTCTTAAAAATTAGTGATCGATATAGTTTTAAGTAAGTGAGCACACAAAGGATTATATGATTACAAATAGTGATGAGGATTGTGATGGAAAAATAGAGGGGATGAGAAAGGATAAAGGGACTTCATTTAGATCAAATCAGGAAGATTGTCCTATAAGAAGTAATGTTCTAATTAAGATCTAAAGGATGAATAGAAAATTCTAGAGCACAGGGTAGTAATTGAAGTTGTTAGAAACCATAAGGATATGTTGGCCAAGATAATAAATCTTTATCTTATTTTAAATTAAAAATCATTTCAGATAAATTATACAATCCCCTTATAATGTTATAAGATTACCCTAGCTGTTTTATATAAAGTGAACATGGACTTGGATTGTGGAGATGGAGATGGTGTATGTGTGTGTGTGTGTGTGTGTGTGTGTGTGTGTGTGTATGTAAATATGTGGTGTGATCAAGATCACGTCTTGATGGATTAGATGAGGCTGGTGAGAGAGATGGAGGTTTTAAGAATGCCTCCCAGTTTGTGAACATGAGCAACGGAATAAACAGCACTGCAATTTCCTGAGGTGGAAAAATGAGATTAAAAAGAAGTTGTTAGAAGGATCAGAAGTTAAGATACATAGATGATAAATGTAAGGATATATATGTGTGTATGTATACATATAGTGTTACATGTATATGTGTATATATATACACTATAATATATATAGTATTGTGGTACAGTATGATATGTATAGTATATATTAATGTGGATATCACTGCCAAATAAATGGTATTAAAAGCAATGAGAATAGAAGATATCACCTTTTGGGAAAAATGAAAGAATTACTCCAAGCTGAGCTAGTAAGAGTTTCAGAAGTCAGTATTTAATAGAAGAGAATGAAATAGGAAAGAAAATCAAAGAGAGACAGGCCAAGGGGTAGGAGAAAATAACTAGTAGGTGGTGAGTGAAAAAAAGCCAAAGAGAAAGTGAAGGAGAGAGAAAGGAAAAGGAAGGAGAGAGGGAGAGGGAAGGAGAGAAGGAGAGGGAAGGGGAGGTGATGGATAGAGATTCAACTATCATATGGTTCATTGTGTAAAATGAGAACTGAAAAGTATCCATATGATTTGAGACACATGGAGATTATTGGCAGTCTTACACATGTAGTTTTTGGAATTATAAGGGAGAGAATCTGATTAGAAAAAAATGATTCTTGCAAGAACTTTAAACATGATTGAGAGAAGAGAAAGTAGGTGATATTTTGATGGAACTATGGAGTGGAATATAATTGGTTGTGTTTGTTTTTTTGGGTTTTTTTGGTTGTGTTTGTTTTAAAATGAAAGCCACTGTGGAATGTTTGTATGTTGTTAAAATGATCATCAGAGAAGGATGCTTAAGATTCAGGGGAAAGAAGTGTTTAAGAACGCTTGGAGGCTGGGCTTGGCTCCAGAAAGGATGGTTATATCAGCTTTTGATAGGAAGAAAGATATTTCCACCATTATTAATGAGGAAGATGATGGAAATGGTGGACTCAAGAACCATGTAGAGGGCTTCCCTGGTGGCGCAGTGGTTGAGAGTCAGCCTGCCGATGCAGGGGACACGGGTTCATGCTCCGGTCCCGGAGGATCCCACATGCCACAGAGAGGCTGGGCCCGTGAGCCATGGCCGCTGAGCCTGCGCGTCCGGAGCCTGTGCTCCACAACAGGAGAGGCCACAACAGTGAGAGGCCCGCGTACAGCAAAAAAAAAAAAAAAAAAAAGAACCATGTAGATTTACAGACTTTTTGGATAAAATATTAGAAAGTTTCTGTCGGCTCTTATTTTCTCAATGAAATATTATGCGAAGTCTTGCTTTTTCACTGGAATTCATACAAGGGAATTCTGTTACATAAGTAACAGACCTACATAAGTAAAGGACCTATTTCTAAGAAAATTTACCTAAGATCCATTTTTGCATAGACTGTAAGTCTGGACCATTCAAAGGCAGTAAAATCTCCAAAGTTTGTAGTTTTACTTTTTGTGTAAACTTTAATCTCTTTGCCTGGATAAGGACATTTAATATCAACTCAACACTTACGACATGTAGTAAAAAAACAAAGAAAAAGAAAAAAACAAGTCATTCTTTGCTAACCAAATATAGATGTTGACTATAAAAGATAATTTTATGCAATTTTTATTAATAAAAATGTGTATGGTGTTTCAGCCCTTATAATTTAAATAGCTATACGTATATATTCTCATGGAAGATAATTAATATATTAAAATAAGAAAACAGCAATATATGTATGGGTCTCTGATCTATGATTCACTTCTATACAGGAAGACTCTTTTGTAGATGATGTGGAAAATTTCAACTGGAACATATGTTAATGTCTCATAATAAATTTTACTTTATAAACAATAGGTGCCTTTCAGAAATATGTAATATAGTATGGTAGGTAATATTATCTATTTTTTTGTAATCATTCAGAAATTACAGTAGCTTTTATTTTGCAGATGGATAATCCTGAGCAAGAAGAAAATCCATATTGATTTTCCCCCCATTTTTGATTTACAGAGAAACTTTACCCTAAATATCTTACCAGCTGTACCTGTAAATTATTTAAACAGACTCAAATTTCAGCATCTGAAAATAAGTTTCCTGTTCTCTCATGGTTAATGACAGCAACAATAACAGAACTCCAAAACTAATAAAAATAATAATACAAGACAAAAACATAAATGTCATATATCTGTATACATCTAAATCATCATTCCCATATTTGGTAGGTTAGTCTTTAATATGTTAGTTTAATGAAAAAGTTGGACAGCTTTGGGGTTTTCATTTCATTTAGGTTATGAAAAGATTTAGATTACATTAAAGGTTCAACAGGTACGAACAATGATTAATTTAGCATATTTTCTCTTAACATTATTGACATCTATCCAGATTATGTACTTTCTTCAAAAATTACCGTTTTGCCTTTATAATCAGGATTCTTTTAATTTTGCCATAGCTATTTTCTGTAGGAAATCTGGTGGTGTGGACCATTTCCAGTGAGGAGATCAGATTTCACCAGGAGCACTATTTCCCAGCACTCCTTTCTGGTAGTCTAAGTTTCTAGTGGAAATGCTGCTGCTATTAGGATTATCTGAAGTACTCTGGAGAGAGACCTTCTGCTCAGTTACCAGTCAAGCTGGAACCTACTATGACAGTTGTCAACAGTGTCCTTTCTGATGTCTCCCAGTTGTGTTCCATTTAGAATAAGTACTTAAAGAGACACCTGCTAGGAAAGACAGAATAGAGAAGCTGCATGATTCTGGCAAACATATGTAGACAATAATATCCCTTTCCTACCTTGAGCAATAACTTAATAAAGGCTTTAAGACAACAGAATCTTAAGTAGTCATCCTTTTTGTTGTTGATGAGGAAGAGAGATATGGATACCAACATCAAAACTTTCTTTGTGTGACTGCAGCTGTGATCTGGGCACTGCCACGCTTTCCTGCTGCTATGACTCTCCAGCCATATGCTGCCGTTTAAAGTACAGCCTATGATTCAGGCAGCAACGCTTGTGAAATTGGCGTATAGGCTGTCATCACTGTACTCTAAACACCCTGCAAGCCAGATTTTTCTTCTTCCTATGAACATTAGACAAGATCCTCCAAGTGTCAAGCATATAGATGGTATATATTCTAAATATGTAAAGAGAGGTGTACTATTTAAGAAGAATGAAATATTAATTATTACCTAAGGAAAAGTATAATGATCTCAGAAATTTATTACTAGAATGAGAAATAAAATGACACACCCCAAATCTATTATAGGTTTCCAGTGAATAAAGGAAAATGATACTTCCAACAAATCATTTAAACCTGACAGATTAGGTGTTTGGATCACTGGGGTTGGGGGCCATGGTCTACCTTTCAGAATTTGGGTAGTGTTTAAATGGGAAATAAAAATGAAAAATGAGTTTCAAATTTCCAAATGATCTGTCTGATTTTTGATTTTTTTTCTTTATCCTCAAGAATTTTAAGGAAGAAAAATGTGATAGTGAGATAGATCTACAGGTAGAAACAAAGGTAAAATAAACTTTCTTCACTCCCTCAAAACATCATATTTGTTCTTTTTCTCTTATTTGATTACAGATAAAAATATAATCTCTTGGAATGGATAAAGGTCATACAAACGAAAATGACAGTTGGTATTCGGTTTGGGCTATCCCTTAAGGCTCAGATTTACTCCCAACATAGCCTTGCCTAAATATTGACTTTTGTTGTCCATTGGTCCTGAGGTTTGTTGGGTTTACTTAATTGCAATCCCCAGTAAAATACTGTATGCACGGGAATAAGGTGTGTTTCTTGGCTAGGGGGAATCTACAGTTTATTCATGAAGCCAAAAATCATTTGAAACTCAAGGAATTATTTTACTGGTAGTATTTCAGTCTCTGAGAGATTTCATAGAGGAAATAAGTTTTAGCCAAAGGGCCTGTATAGTTCTCCTCAAATTAGACCCATGGAAGAGCCGCAGAGTGGAACTTTAAATATGTCTCTAGTTTGTGTGTTCATTAGGTTGGCCGTTCTATAAATAAGTACCATATCTTCTACACATTTCTTTCTGCTGATGTTTTAAGATGAATAATCAATATTTTTTTCCTCCAAAGTTTAAAATTTTTGAAAAGGAAAAGGAAAAAACAATTGCTTGTAACCGAAATGACATTTTCTCACGGGTGGATTTTAGGATTGAAGGATATCTAAGAGATTGATTGAAGTAGACAGTGATTAATAGTCACTTTGATATTTTTCCCCAAAGGACAAAGAGAATATTTCCTGTCTCACTTGGTACATGCCCTATCTTTCAGAAGAATTTTTTTTCAATACTTCCTTTCTCTCTTCCAATCCCAGTGTAGCAAAAACTCACTATAGATTAATTCATGTGATTAACTGTATCTCACTGATGCTGAATTGCTCTTCCACACAATTTTACTTAGAAATATATTACTTTTTATTCACAGTAAAAGTTGCTTTTGGAGGGAGATGATATTATAGCACTTGGTATATAAAAACGTTTCTTCTTACCGTAGCTTATTGTAATTATTTCTATTTCCTTTACTACACTGGGATCCCCACAAGGTCAAGTACGTTAATTTTGTATTCCTGGCGCCTAGTTATCTCGTTCCTGGCACATAGTGTGCATTTGATAAAAGTTTGCTGAATGAGAACATTAACAATTATAGAATGCCTGTTGAGTGATTCTTTAATTTCTTTGTCCCCTCTTTCACCTACCTACCTTCCACCTTTATCATTGCTCTGAGTAAAATGTTCAGCATTGACTAAAATTGTTTGAACTTCTCAGAAATAGCTTTTAGCTTCCTAAATAGTAGTGATTCCATACCAGCACAGTGGTTAAAAGCATGCTCCCCTCACTGCATGCCCCTGGGCAATCTATTAGAGTTTGTTTTTTTTTTAACATCTTTATTGGAGTATAATTGCCTTACAATAGTGTGCTAGTTTCTGCTTTATAACAAAGTGAATCAGTTATACATATACATATGTTCCCATATCTCTTCCCTCTTGCATCTCCCTCCCACCCTCCCTATCCCACCCCTCTAGGTGGTCACAAAGCACCGAGCTGATCTCCCTGTGCTATATGGCTGTTTCCCACTAGCTATCTACCTTACATTTGGTAGTGTATATAAGTCCATGCCACTCTCTCACTTTGTCCCAGCTTATCCTTCCTCCTCCCCGTGTCCTCAAGTCCATTCTCTACATCTGCGTCTTTATTCCTGTCCTGTCCCTTTTGTTTTCCTATCTACAGAAAGGGATGGTTTTTGGATTAGATAACTCCACACATATAAAGCACGCAGTACAACCTCTAATAGGGCGTAAGTGTTAAGTCAGTGTTAGCATTTATTATTAAGTCTTACCCTAAAAATTCCACTGAGATAATTTGACATTAGAATGGATTGTCTGTTCCTCTCTCTCTCCAAATTTATATTTTATTTATATCCCTTCACCAAGAAAACTTCATGGTATCAGAAATAATTTTGATTGTTATAATTCAATAATTTGAGGTAATTCATACCCCTGCTTTCTGTAACCTGTCCTATCGTCTGTCTCTTTTGTTCATTATGAACTCCATGAGGATCTACTGAGATTCATCATGCTGGTTCATGGCAAAGATGTCAACTTTTTAATGGAATTTTAAACCCACAATTTTCTTTTATTAGTTTAGTACAATGATTAATATTCTCAAAAATAAACAAAGGAGTAAAAGCCTAAGCATATCTAACATCAGACAGGCTTTTATTATTGTCTTATCAAAAGTCATTTAACTACTATGTGGTTAAAACTGTCTTATTTAAACTAGGTTATGTCATAACACTGTTGTAGATAAGGTGAATAGTTCACACAGTACTGTGTGTTCAGTCACTCATAATTAAACTTCACAATGTAAAATTTCACTTTAGAGAGCTGCTTTAGACTCTCAGGTGGCATAAAAGCTGACAATCTCTATATGTGCAGTTTGCCATTTATGAATGGGCATAGTGTGGTTAAGGTCAATCATTTAAAATTAGAAAGCCATTTTACTACCAAAACAATGTATTTTAAGAAGTTAGGTGAATAGGCTAGCTCACAAACAATTTGCCCATAAATTATCTAAAGAAAAAGTTTGGTTGAGTGTTATGAATGCATCATCGTTAAGTGGAAACATGCTTTCAGAAGTTCAAAATGGGATGCCAAGACTGTCTTTTCCTCCATTCTGGATGATAATTTCCCTGCTTCTAATCTAATCTTAATTTCTGTACAGTTGAGCCAAGTCTCCCTAATCTTAAGCCTGGAGTTTAGAGCAGGAAGTTGAACAAGGTAGGTGTCAGGATAGCCCTGAGAAATGGGTTGTGACTAGAGAGAGAGGGAGAGAGAGGGGCTGGCTTAGGGAACACAGAAATGAGATTTTCTTTCCTATCACCCCTCACAGCTAGTCCTTTACCTCAGTAGCTTTTAAAGTGGGGAGCACAGTCTCCAGAGGGTAGTTAAGATGATGAATTGTAGTGTGGGAAAAGTATTAGAATCACAGTTTATTTTTTCTTGAAGAAAATAAAATTTAACTTTCTAAAATTTAATATATGGATTGGGACTCTGTCCCCATGACCAAGGTCACTGTGGTCATATTCACCTTTTTGAGGTAACCTGAAGGAAGAGTGGGAGAACCGTAACATGGAAAGGTGAACAGTGGCATCTTTAGTCACACATTTGATTTCACTGCAACATATCATGCACTGGTTTCCATACCCTTGTTACATGAAATAATGATTATATTATTCTATTATAATTAAGGTCATCCTCAGTAATCCTCATGTGTCCATTTCCAAATGGACAAAACACAAACCTGACAATTGAACATAATACAAGTAGATTCAGCAAGCAACAAGAAAATGACATGTCTATTCTCAGAATAAGCTTTACATCAAATACTTTATTTTTTATTTATTTTTTTATTTTTTGTGGTACGCGGGCCTCTGACTGCCGTGGCCTCTCCCGTTGCAGAGCACAGGCTCCGGATGCGCAGGCTCAGCGGCCATGGCTCACGGGCCCAGCCGCTGCGCGGCATGTGGGATCTTCCTGGACCGGGGCACGAACCCGTGTCCCCTGCATCGGCAGGCAGACTCTCAACCACTGCGCCACCAGGGAAGCCCATATTTTCTAAATTAACTGATGATCTATCTGATTTGATATGACATCATACAAAAAATGAACATGTAAAAGATATTTGAAATCAGATGTTAGATTGTCTCATTAATTTTATTGTGCCTTGATAGAGTAGCTAACAGTAAAAATACATGGATATAATTCTAAAAGAATAGATAGTTACATGTAGTAAGTTTATGTTTATATCTTATTTTTTAATCTGGTTGAAGTACATGATCAAAATAGTTTGAAACCACTGGTCTAGATCACCGTCCTGTCACTTCTTAATTTTTCTTTGAGGACCTCTGATGCGTCTGTTCTCTTCCTCTTCCACTGCTCCATCTTATACCTGATAAGTAGAGTTTCTCTCCTTTTGTAGTTGACTGTGGAACACATACCAATCTTATGAGCATTTTTTAAAATAAAATAGTCATGATGTGGTGTTTTGTTATTTGGAAGTTTGCTTTTGTTCTTGCTTGTAACAACTTACATCATGAGAAGGGGTAAAAAATAAAGATAAACTTTCAGATTTGTGAAGGACTAAAACAGTATTTCAAAAGATCCTATAGCTTTTAGTACATGAGTGAAGGTAATTAGGAACAGAGATGGGTGGTAAGGAGTTGGATACAAGGACCATTATGCCCTGGGGAAGCCACAAGGAAGAACAAAACATGGAGATAGGGCTGATTCCCACAGTGATAGTACAATTCACGAACTAGGACCTGAATCCAAGGGGAGTAAAGAGCAGTTTTCAGGGATGGTTACAGCCGGTAATGTTAGATAGCATGTTGATTGGAAAGGAGATGGACATACTACATGAACAATAGGGAAGTTCCCCGAGGCCACTCGTCTGTTCACCTGATACCAGATGAACCTTTATATATAAAGCGTGGACAAAGAGAAGATAGTGACCAGTCTTTTAACTGAACTTTATTTTTTTGTCTAGTTTTACTATTTTAGAGAAACCATGGTAGGACAAGTATGAGTCATAAAGCTTAAGTTCTGTTAGAACTACCAGTGACTCAAGTTGAACTTGAGGCTTTTTGTTTACCAAAAACAGATTCTGAATTTCTGTATCAATGTAATGGAGATTAGAACTGTGTCAAAACCTTCTTGTGAAAAATAAATGAGATAGTGAACCAGTATTTCAGAAGGTTATTTTTGGAAATAGCCATAGATCTCAACGACTAGGCCACAAAGTGATTTCAGGACTTACTGAAAACTATGTTGTAGGATATTCAGAAAAACTAAGTATTGCACATATGCTTGGTGCGGAGAGTGGCAGAATCTATTTCTTAAACAGAGGAATGGCTGCAAAATTATAATTTGCATGACTTAAGCCATGTCAATGTTCACTTTCAGTATTTTACACTAGGTTTTACAAGGTAAACAAAGGCCCACAAAAAGAATAAGCATTGTATGCGGAAAATACTTTGGACAACACATTTTTTTTTCTGGGTTTTATGGCAATTTTCTCTCATTCTCCTTCTACCACTATTTGTGTCTGTGATGATTCTTATGTATTTAGTAGGAAAACATGACTAGTCTGTTTAACGCAGGAGAGAATCCAGGTTTGGATATGTTTTAACAATTCTATTTCTAAGAACTGAAGCAATCACCTTGTGTAAATAATTTGATTTCTTGCATTGTAGGGTGTGTACGTGTGTGTGTGTGTGTGTGTGTGTGTGTGTGTGTGTGTATTGGTATACTCAGATGGCCCTCTCCATAATCAGTATGGATCAGCATAAGTAAGATTAGAAAATAAATATTCATCATAACCTTAGTTTTCTTCCTTGGTGTTAAGAATGTTTGCACTCAATTGAGGCAATATACCTAAAATAAAATTTATATTATATCAACTGTTTTAAGATCATATTTAATGATCTAATATCATCTTTTGGTATAGCACCCTATTGTTTAAGAGTAGCCTGAAGTCTCAACTGCAATATAATTAGAAATGATTCTTTATGAAATGTGAATGAGCAAGGAGTTGTTTATTTTTCTTCATTTTAACTAAAATATCTTTTGGCCTTCTAAGGTCTCTTGGATATATTATTTGAAAAAACTTCCTCCCATTTTATTATGCCTATTTTGTTTCTTCTCTTCATAAGGACAAACACATGTTCAAGGACACACCTAAAGGATGGAATTTATAGGCTGCCAGTTCCAGTGTGTATTAGATTTGCAGTCAGTGAATAGATTAGTGTCAGTAATTAAAAGAGACACCATATAAACCTTACACAAGCATATAATGATTCCAGGAGATAGTAATGGCCTTGGGAGAATATAAATCAAATAATCTGAATAGGATTATATTGTGGTCCCATTTCAAAAATGCAAGAGAGAAAGCATAAACTTTTCCATGCATTAATTTTGTATCTTATTTAATGTTTTTGAGAAGACAGGAAAGATGTGGTTTTACGAATGGGATTTTTAAGGACACATCAGTAAACATTATTCTGGAGGTTTGTGTTTGGTTTTGTTTATATTCATTTGCATATTATGGACTGCTGTTTGCATAGTAAGACCACTGTTATTTCTAGTCAGTCTACGGATGATTACACATGTGAATAACACAATTGTGTATCCTTTGTGATATACATGATTGTAATCTATGAAAGTATCCTGACAGCTCTCTGCGCTGAAGACTAGTGAATCATGCTGCAGTGTTAGATGACAATTCTCCATTTAAAAAGAGAGAGATTATAAAAGCACATAGAATTTTCCAATAGCACTTCAGATCTGCAAGGCTGTGATTAGAAAGCTGATCTCATGCATGGTCAAAGATCTGGACAACTTGGCCCCCTTTGATCAATATCTAAGACTTACACGATTGTGCAGTTACCGGCATAGATAAGACAGTTAAACAATTAGATGGAAGAGGCAACAATTCTGACACTGATCATTATAGGCTAGACAGAAGAATTCAATATGCGCTGACCTTTTTTTTAAAAATAAAGGGACACAGAGATCTGAACCATAATGGAGAAGGAGAGTGAGTAATAACGGAAACCTCACTGTCTGAAACAGTCCTATTTGTTACCCTCTGGAAATGTTAGTATCTGTCTTGTGAGCTAGAAGGGACACAGACTGAGAACTCAGGAGAAGAAAGCTGGACATGTGTGAGAAATGGGGCTAAGCCTTTTTTAACTCCATACTTTTTTCCTAAGTTCTGCCAAAGAAATGCCTCACATGCTTGATATTCTCAGTATGCATATAACTTCACATTTCAACAGATTATTTTTTAGATTCTTCTGCAGTGAAAATTATGTGAGAGTAATGATCATCACGCCACCTCTAGTTTTTATGCATCTAGAAAGTCTGAAATTCTAATCAGAGTTTCATGAAAAATAGACCTGGAACAATTCTATAGGTGTGAGATAATCTAATTTTCCTTTACAAGATTATTCTAAGCCAGATTTGCTTTTCTATTTCATTTTCTTTCAAAGAGTATATGTTTATAATTGCAGAAAAGAAAAAAGGGAGAATTGGATCTAGAATGGCAACTTAATAGTGCACATCTATGCACATACTTTGGACACACAACCAAGACCTAAAATATCATTGCTATCAGTACGATTATTTTAAGACCTATGTTTTTATTCCAGGAAACACTTTTTTTTTACTCTAAGAAAAAGCATAGCTAATTATGCCTCAAGAATATGTACATGCCCCATTTCAAAATTATATAAGAAGAAAAATCTAATAGTTGATATTCAAAATAGATTTAGTTTAATCTAAATTAATTAATTCTGTGTATATCTTAGAAAATATAATTTTGGTAAAAATACCATTTTAGTTGCTTTAGGTCAAAGCACAAATATTTCTGAGACTTTTTGGAAACAATTGCTAGAAAGTAAATCAATCAATGCTTGCTATTAAAAAAATAGTTTGAAAAAGAGGGTACTTAACTGATGTTCATAATCCTGTATCGTGTAGAAAGTGCTGGGCCAAGGAGTCAAATAGTCAAATTTAGATTTTTCAATCATACTATTGAAGCTGAAGAGTAAGGTGTTCTTTCACTGACAGGATTATGCTATGAACATAATTGTAGGCATGAGACTAGTGATTTCAATTTATTATAACTTTATAAGCTTCTGGTAAAGCAGTACAGTGTTGAAATGGGAAGTGTCTCCATACATCATTTGCTTTGGGTGGTGGGAGAGGTCTAAAACTCAACAAGGGTTAAATGGTGGACTTAAAAAAATAAAAACTAATGGACTTAACACTCCATAGCAAAGTATGGAATAGAAAATCGGGTGTGTTGCAAATGTAATCACTTAGAAATACTTACAGAAGCAAGAATGCCAAAAAGATTTCATTTTTAATTTTGAAGAGATACTTTGGCAGCTTACTGGAATGCTATAGAAATAAACTGGTGATGTCAGCATGGCTTTTGCCAGTCTTTATTAGATATATTTCAGGGAAGAGAATAGATAAACATGTTCTAGGTATTAGATCTAAGGGGATCCAGCTGTACTTGAAGGGAGTGAGTGCCATGTGGTAACAGGCAGACTTTGCAGTGAGAAGATCCCAGGTGGAATTCAAGCTCTGGCATTGTCCAGTTACCTGCTTTTGATGAAATCATTCACATTTTCCATTTTTCTCTATGAAATGAAGATAGCATATTAAAGAGTTGTTGTAAGAGTTAAAGATCACATATATGTGGTTCTTAAAACATCATTAAGTGATCAAAAATGGTAAATGTGAGTATCATCTTAGAAGGAGGTTTCTGGTGTTGTGATACAGGCATTTGCCCTTGGACTATTTTTGTCAATGATTTTGATGTAGACATATAGGCTATGCTTATCACATTTGCACTCAACACAAAGCTGAATTGATAGCTAATATACTAGATGATTGACACAATCAAAGTTTAGAAAATCTTGACTGATGGAAACAACATGCTCAAGCCATCAGCATGAAATAAGGTCTTCCTCTCAAACACAAGAAACCAACTAGAAGAACCAAGGACAAAGGAGTCATGATTTGACATCACATCTAAAAGACTTAGGAACTCCTAGTTGATTGTAAATGGACTGTGAGTCATCCTGTGATGAGAATGCCAAGAAAAGCTAATGGAATCTTGGGCATCCTGAATAGAAATACACTGCATAGAGCCATGGAGGAAATTCCCACAGTTCTCTGCACTGATCAGAACAACTGGCAGATAATGCAATGTTCTGGACATTGCTCTTCGAGAGAGGAAAAATTAAAAGAGAACAAAGAAGTATCTGGAATTTATGCCTTATGAGGAGAGTTGGTATGTTGTGTTACAGTCAGCTACAAGTATTTCAAAGGCTTTTGCATGGAAAAAGAAACTTCTTTCAAACTTTATCTGGTAAAATGTAGGATTAATGGGAGTTATATAAGCAGGTAAATTTGGATTTTCTTGTAATGAAGACACTTCTTTCTGAGTTGTTAAAAATGGAATGCTTTCTCTTATGAGGTGGCAAATCTCTTGCCAGCGTTAGTGTTGAAGCAGATGCTGACTGATTTCCTGTTAGAACTGGATGAGAGTCTCCCTCATTTCACAAACCTGTATTGAGTACATGCTGGATACCAGGGTTACAAAGATGATGAACAGAGACTAGTAAATGGCATGAGTTTTAAAATAGCAGTATGTGCACAGATAAAAGGAAGGGGCACCCAACCCACCCCAAGACCTCCCACTATCCTGTAAATGTGAAAGTTTGTAATAAAGTCTAACAAGTAAAAAGAAAATGATCATTTTAAGCCCTTGATATCAAAATATTTAGTTTGTTTTAGTTTTTAGGTAGCATTTATTATAAGGGAAATTCTTACATGTTTTTGTATTTGTATTCTTTGTTTTTATATTGCATTCATTATTGTTATAGTTATATATTAGGCTTATCTCTGATTTTAGATGACCCTATAACTTGTGAAATATGCTTCTGCACCTCAATATTTGGGAAAATTGTATTACAATAAAGCCGTGCTGTCCAAAAAAACTTTCTGCAATGAGAGAAATGTCTCTATCAGTGCTAACCTATACAATAGACACTTATGGTTCCTGAGCACTGTAAGTGTGATTATTGTGATTGAGGAAATAACTTTTAAAATTTTATTTAAGTTATATTACTTTAAATTTAGATAGACACCTATGGCTATCAATATTGGACAGTGATGCTTTAAACAACTGGATTAACTTGATATCACTAAAACAATTGTATCTATCAACTAATAAGCATACACATATAGGACTAAATTTTCTTTATTTTCTTTAGCATTATGAGGAATTAAATTCATGCTACTGTTTGAGTATCACTCGTATACTCAAATAACATACCTTGGAATCTGTCTCATCTTCGACGACACAGTACTCTTGAATCTTAAAACCTCATTTTTCTAGTGGTAGATCAGGAGCTATCTTGGGATAGTCCTCCTGCCTTATGCTTTTCCTTTCACATTGGTCTGTAAATTATGCATTGAAGTTAGCATTTGATACATTTACTGATTCATATGTTGAGGAGTCAGGCTATGGGGCACTTTTAGTTTATCCATTTGGCTTCATGCCTTTGCATTTTATTTGCTGACATTTTCTGATTCTAAGTCTCTAACAGCTCTGTAGAGAAAATGTTTCCAATTTTCTTCTCTTTTTCACACTGTTTACCATTCTCTCACCTCTTCACCAGAGTTCCTTTGCAAACATTCCATTGAATACACCACTGTCTCTATGAGCACGGCCATGTCCTCACGACCCTGCAGCAAATGACATAGGGCACCAAAATTCTTCTGAATAGTTTTCACCTCACTATGAAGGCAGCTTAAATTGTCATCTAAAGATCATAGAATCATAGAAATTTAGGGTAAACTTGAATTTAAGAATATTCTTAAAGAATATTTGAATTTCTCTACTGCTTTGAGATGAAACTGCTTTTATTCTAGCTTCTATCTCAATATTTCCTAATGAATGATTCTATTTTCCTAAGGACAAAAACACTATTATTTACAGTCCCCACTGAGTGTATGTCATTATGACCACCATAGAGAGAAGCATACTGAAGACTTTGTATTTTATTTGGCTGTTTTAAAGGTTGGAATTTCTGCTGAACTGTATCACTTGTTTCTTATAAAGGTGAGTAGATTTATTTATTAACAGAAATAGAGCAGTTTTAGGTTCACACTGAGGGGAAGATACAGAGATTGCCCTTATACCCCTGCCCCGACACATGCATAGCCTCACCTATTATCAACGTCCCCCACAAGAGGGGTACATTTGCTACAATTGATGAATATACATTGATACACTATAATCACCCAAAGGCCATAGTTTACATTACAGTTCACTCTTGGTGTTGTACATCCTATGGATTTGGACAAATGTGTAATGACTTGTACCCATCATTATAGTATCACACAAAGTATTTTCACTGCTCTAAAAATCTATGCTCTGCCTATTCATCCTGCCCAGCCCCCAGCCTCTGGCAACCACTAATCTTTTTACCGTCTCCATAGTTTTCCTTTTCCAGAATATCATATATTGTAGTTGGAATCATTCAGTATGTAACTCTTCAGATGGGCCTCTGTCACTTGGTAATATGCATTTAAGGTTCCTCCATGTCTCTTCATGGCTTGATAGTTCACTTCTTTTTAGTGCTGAATAATATTCCAGTGTCTGGGTGTACCACAGTTTACTTATCCATTCACCTGCTGAAGGACATCTTGGTTTCTTCCAAGTTCTGGTCATTACAAGTAAAGCTGCCATAAACATACAACGATGTGCAGGTTTCTGTGTGACATATGTTTTCAACTCCTTTGGGCAATACCAAGGAACACAGTAGCTGAATCACATGACAAGGGTATATTTAGCTATGTAAGAAACAGCCAAGCTGTCTTCCAAAGTAGTTGTACCATTTTGCAGTCCCACCAGCAATGAATGAGAGTTTCTGTTGCTCCACATCCTTGCCAGCATTTGATGTTGTCAGTGTTTCAGATTTGGGCCATTCTAATAGGTGTGTTGTGGTACCTTATTATTGTTTTAATTTTTTATCTTTTATAACAATGTTTTATATGTTATCACATTTGATACTCAAAACATCTTTAATAGGTAGGGTAAGCTGGGCAATCACTACTACCTCTGTTTACTAAATGAGAAAACCAAAACTCAGAACCTTAAGGGACTTCCCCAAGAGTTTATGTGTGCTGAGCTACAGAGATGGGAGAAGAACCAGACCTTCTCTTGCTTACTGCCCCTAATCCTCATGTGAAGAAATAAGAAGGATCCTGTGAGTATATGATAAATATTTTTTAAATATGGCATACAACTCAGCTATTTCCTAGTTCATGGCATAAATTTCTTATAAGAACACTTTCAAAAGGATTTAGGTGACCAGACTTCAATTCTTAAATGTGTAATGTGTACTTAATGTGTAAAGTACTTTTTGACCTTGAATTTCTGGCTTCTTCTTCTTAATTTATAATTTGACATTGATTTGTATGTTTTCAAGAAATATATCTAAGTCTAAAATATATTTTATATAAGAATTTACACATCTGTTTTCACATATTTTTTCTTCTCTTTAATGGAACAACTATAGCTGACATTAAAAATAATCAGAGATCATTCTATTACTATGGTAATAGTGTTATCACCTTCACTATATCATTCGTGCACAATGAGTTGCTGTGATTAAAAATAATCATTCATTCATAAGCATTATAACAAATAAATTATGAAACCTTTTGCAATTGCTTAATAGTAAATTTCTGTTATAAGATGTGATGGCCCTGAGGGGGAAAAAGAAATAGACATTTTAACATAAATAGGAAAAATAGAGATTTGTAAAAGGTCATGATTGTAATGTTTGACTGAGCAGCTTGCTTTTTGGGTCTATATGGAGGAGGCTGCAATAGCTTGATGAGTGTAATCTGGAAGGCTTCCTAAACATATGGAGTGGTGAGAAAAAGTGGCACAGAAATGCTAGCAAGGAAAGACGAAAATTGGATAAATCAAGAAAAAGCCTGGGGGAAGGGAAATGCCTGAGGGAAGGAGAAGAGAACAGATGTAGAGGTGGTCACTCTATTCCTGTTATTTTGACATCAGGAGATTATTTTGAGTATGCTCTTTAAAAGAATATGCTACTAAAATAATTCAATAAGAGGTTAAACTGGCTGGAGTGGTTAAAGAAGGTTTTACATTTAGCAGTTTCCAGTTTCAGCATATTGATTAAAGTAGAATTTAGAATTAAGAATGTCCAGTAATGGGTAAGCTGGAGTTTTTAATTTGATGCCTTGCACAGCATCATAATTACTTTATTTTAGAGTGTGTATGTTATTTACTTTCTGTATGTAAGGACATCTACAGTGTATGAAAGATTTTAAATCCTTCTTTTCTTTTACTTCTAAAAAGAAATATTTTTAAATGTTTTTTTCCAAAATGTGCAGAAATCTACTTGCTTCCTTTAATTATGTGATGCATCACCTCTAGTAAATGAAAAAAATACATATTTAGTAGTTTTAGATTTTTAGTTGATGATCTTTAGGCAGATACAAAGCATATAGTTCTATAATGCCCTTGATTTCACATGTGCCCCAGATCTCTCACTCCAAAAATTTACAATGCTAATTAACCTTGAGCATACACCTTTACTTCAAAAGAATATTTATATACAGATGCTTATTCCAGGTAATTGAAGGAATAGTTTGGGAATGACATCTTGTCTATCATTTTGAAATGGGACAGAAATTTTGCCAGGAAAAGACTCAAGAGATTAAAAGGAAAAATTCCTTAATTTAAAGTCTGTTAGAATCCTGGAGAACTTTCTGTTTTATATTTGTCCCAGGAAAGCATCCCATTGCAATAAATTGAACCAGAAAAAGCACACAGTAGATCTACAATGCCTTAGAGTAATCTTTTTTTTTAATTTTTCGATTTAACAACTTTTAAAAAATTCTGTATTGGAGTATAGTTGATTTACAATGTTGTGTTAGTTTCAGGTGTACAGCAAAGTGAATCAGTTATACATATTCATATATCCACTCTTTTTTTCTTTTAGATTCTTTTCCCATATAAGCCATTACAAAGTATTGAGTGGATTTCCCTTTGCTATACAGCAGTCTCTTATTAGTTATCTATTTTATTTTTTATTATTTTTAAAATAAACTTATTTATTTATTTTTGGCTGTGTTGGGTCTTCATTGGTGCACACGGGCTTTCTCTAGTTGAGGTGAGCCCGGGCTACACTTTGTTGCAGTGCACAGGCTTCTCAGTGTGATGGCTTCTCTTTGTTGCAGAGAATGGCATCTAGGTGCACGGGCTCCAGTAAGTGTGGCACATAGACTCAGTAGCTGTGGCTCGTGGGCTTAGTTGCTCCATGGCATTTGGGATCTTCCCAGACCAGAGCTTGAACCCATGTCACCTGTGTTGGCAAGCAGATTCTTAATCACTGTGCCACCAGGGAAGTCCCTAGTTATCTATTTTACATAGAGTAATGTGTATGTGTCAATCCCAATCTCCCAATTTATCCCTTCTCCCCATTCCCTTGTAACCATAAGTTTGTTTTCTACATCTATGATTCTGCTTCTGTTTTGTAAATAAGTTCATTTGTACCCTTTTTTTAGATTCCACATATAAGTGATATCATATGGTATTTGTCTTTGTATGACTTACTTTTAAGTCAAAGAGTTGAAGCAGAAATTTTGACAAAGCCATTGCTAAAGTATGCAGTCACCACAATTCATTTTCCTTACAGGGTGTTTACTAATATCATTTTATTTTTGTCTGTTGTTTTTTTTTTTTTTCCCCTCTCCCACCCCAGTTTTTTTGTCTGTTTTTATCTGGTTTTCCTAGCCTTGTCTCAGAGGGAGAAACATATATAACCACAGTGAGAAGTATTCCATTTAAGCCAAATCTTTAAATGCACCAGACAGTGCCATGTTCCCCAGAAAGTGATAGAGAATAAGATTTCAGTTCATGTCTGTTTAGTACTTACCCTATTGCCAAAAAAGATATCCATGTTACCATTGGTTTTCTGAATGTAGGTGGCAACTGAGTTTGTACTCTTTATTCATTACATGCAGTTATAAAACTCACAAATTTTCAACCCAAGAGATAATATATTATTGTTTTCATTATTAAATCTGGAAACTATACATAGTATTACTAGTACTTTTAATATTTATATCACTACAATTTTAATGTGTTACCTAACATACAGCAGGAACACAAACTTTCTCTAAAAAAATGTCTAACACGTTAGACTTGTTTCCAAAAAATGTTGCCTTACTCAAAATTATTACCCTGTACAAATCAGGAACATACAAGATGTTCTGTTTTTAGATTTATGAAATGAATCCATATGTCCATTGTATATTGACTCATTAAATTGTGTTTTTTATTGACTCCCCCAAAGAAGGATAATGAACATTTAGAGATTTCACATGGAGATGCTGCCCCATCTTTGTCACCTTTGACCAACAAATGTGTTTGTAAGATTATTTGAATATTTTTTACCACATCAGCTCTGCATTATTAGAAAAAAAAATAACCAAATTTAAAAAGTGCTGACACCAGTCATGAAAGAAGTTTTATCAAATTATTACACTTAGTA
This sequence comes from Orcinus orca, assembly GCF_937001465.1. Lineage (NCBI taxonomy): Eukaryota > Metazoa > Chordata > Mammalia > Artiodactyla > Delphinidae > Orcinus > Orcinus orca. The sequence continues at coordinate 40,350,253 of NC_064576.1, read as the reverse complement.
CGGGAATCATTGAGTAACTAAGTAGTGAATTTTTTAGGCTTACTTGTATTTTCACTGGATTTAAACACATCTACTGAATATTCAATTATGAAAAGACACTAAACCTAGTAGCAAATATAATATGCTGGAGATAAAAAGTTGTACTTAAGAGCCTAGGTTAATGTGGGAATTCACATGGCATTCTACTCTTCTGGAAACTGAATCACCTCTTAGCACAATAATCCAATGTTTGATTTTTGCTATAATTTTTTGGTGATGTATATAAAAGAAGATATCTGCATATAATTGATGAGATTTTTTTCTTTGGTGGTATTTGTAGTACTTAAGAAACTGTTCTGACTTACGTCCAGTTTTGCAACTTTTCGCAAATACTTAAAGACAACTACTTATGGTGCCTGTCTACTTTAATGTGATTCTAAGAGAGCGATACATGTCTTGATTTAGAATATTAGAAATCTAGGTGAGCTCATCATCAAACTTTATTCATCAAAAATCCTTTTCATTATCCCTTTCTCCAATGGAACAAATTGTATCTAATACATTATTAAGTAATTACTTGCCTTATGATTTTTATCAACCAAAGACATCTATAGTTTATAATCAGTTTTTGATCAACATAAAAAATCTAGTGCTACTTTTCTCAATTGATTCAATTCTATTCAAACAAATATTCTTGATATTTTAGACTGTGCAGACTTACACTGGATAAACATTTAAATTACATAAGTTTAACTTCAGTATTTATTAAATGTTGAAAAAGATACAGACATATTACTCCCTTTGAGAACTCTGTGAAGAATTTCATTTACTTTATCAGTTCACTCAATAACAATTCAGCATTAAGCAATGTGTTTTCTGGGAACAATGTTGATGCTAAAGTGACTTATTTCTTGCCATCATTATGCTCAAAGTCTAGTGGATCTTATTTCAGGGATATAAACCCCATGTTACATAAATAAACTCAAAAATGAGCTCTTTGCTTGCTTTTATAACACCCTTTAAAATAATACACCAATAGGGCTTCCCTGGTGGCGCAGTGGTTGAGCGTCCGCCTGTTGATGCAAGGGACACGGATTCGTGCCCCCGTCTAGGAAGATCCCACATGCCGCCGAGCGGCTGGGACCGTGCGTGAGCCATGGCCGCTGAGCCTGCGCGTCCAGAGCCTGTGCTCCCCAATGGGAGAGGCCACAACTGTGAGAGGCCCGCGTACCGCAAAGAAAAAAAAAATAAAGATATATGAATAGAGTATTGGAACATATGCTTTAAAATTAATCAATGTTTCTTTTTCAGTCCATTTTAAACTGCGTCGTTGTTTAAAGAAAAATAAAAATGGTAAGGTTTTTGTACTATAGGTATTATGGTCATGGTATTTTTTGTACAAATCAGTTGAAGAAACAACAAGTAGAAGATGTTCAGAAGTTTTAAATATCTATAAATATTTAAATATATCTCCATCCATTTATATGGATTTTCCACAACTGCTAATGTTTAGATGACCAATAAGTAAACTGTGTAACATTTTGCTTATTTTAACAATTGATAGTCTATACAGTATACCTTCCACAGAAACCAAGCCAGCCATTGTTAAATATGTATGTTTTTTTAATAATTAGAAAAATTAATCAACATTGTTTTGAAGTTTTATAAGTTAATTGAATATTATTATTAAGAATTGATGTAGTGATCCTATTTCCCTTTGAAAAATATCTATCTTCATTCTATATGGTACATTAAAAGTGTAATGGGGGGTGGAGGGTGGTGGTGGGATGAATTGGGAGATTGGGTTTGACATATATACACTAATATGTATAAAATAGATAACTAATAAGAACCTACTGTATAAAATAAATAAATAAAATAAAATTCAAAGAAAGAAACTGTAATGAATGCTGCTATTTTCTGTTTTAACTACCCAATTATATTCTGTTAAAGTAATCTTTGCAACATCAATGGCTAAAATATAATAGCTTCTAAAGAAAATTATTTATAATCTTAACTTTATATTAAATCCCAAGAAGTAAATAATAATGTGAGAGTGACCTTCATTATTTCTTGGGAAGAATTTAATTAACAGGAGACCATCTCCTTCCATGAACCCACTTCAGCCTTTGAAATTTTTTGGAGTAACTGAATTCCTATCATAAATTCTTTATAAGATTTTCAAAATTACTGGAGGAAAGAAAGTGGATAAAATAATTATTGCTGTATAGCTTTGATGGTAGTCAACAAGATACTGAATTCACATGGGGTCCAATGATATGGCATTGCTTGGAAAATTTAATTATATATGTCACTTTTAAAAATTATTTTGTGATTATTTTCTCTTAAACTGCTTCTGTAACATGTTTATAGAGCACTAACACCTAATCTGGCTGGTGACCAAAAGCTCTGATCGCAATTAAATATATTTTTAAGTGAACATGAGGTCAGTAGAGGTGTTTTGATTTCAGCTCAGTTGCAAAAGTATACTCATCTTTATTGGCTATAAATCAATTCACAAACAAAACTTTCAGATAATTCTTTGGGATTTTTTGCTTTATGCTTCTTAGTGTCAAAATCACTCCCCAATAAATATTCTGGTAAGCTAGATACTGTTCTAGAGTACAGAGTCACTAAGGAAATAATGTAAAAGTCATTTAACTCAGTAAGTGAAATGAGTTCAGAAATCATGGAAAACTTTTGAAATAGAGTCTGAAGCATTTCAGAAAGTCTGTGGATTTCTATTTCATTGACTGAGACTGGGGGAAGACTGTTGTTAGTTCTAGCTCTTAGGCCAAAAGAATATCTTTTCTTACTCAAGTCATTTATTAATTGATATTTTTATTATGGATGGTTTACAGTTGGCTAAATATATTGAGAATTTTTTTCTTATTGAGAGAATGCCCTCATTGGTAGTTTACAAATATCAGACACCTTTATAGAGTGATATAAGATGTTGTTTTGTATTTTTAAAATTTTTAAAATTATACTTAATTCATAGCACATGCTATGGCATTCATTTCAGACTTTGGAGACTCTCAGTGCCAGCTCTTACACATTCCCAAAGTTATGTGAAGAATACTCTATTCAAATAGATGTTTTTGTTGTACTCTTTTAAAAATATCATTTGAATATCTCCTGAAATTTTTGTATATTTAAGGATGCAAATCTGTTATCTAAAATTATATTAACCCACATATGCTCTTAAAGTATGTACCAACTTTGCCACAAATTGGAACGTTTGTATGTGATCATTTAAAACTCAAGTCATAAAATGAAAGAAACGATAAAGGTTGTTTAGGATAGAAACAACAGCAAGTTTTCAAAGAAAAACTAGACAGAAAATAAGATGGGAAATTTAAATGGTTTCACTTCTGAGAAAAATGTCTAAGTATAAAACACAGCATGACTAATCTCTGTAGAGAGAACCACCTCCTCGCTAGCGTGGGTACTCTGCTGAGTGACACTTCAATGGAAGTGGGGAGAGCTCTTATTTATGTTTGACTTTTAGCTTAAAAAACAGTGGCAAAGCTCTGTGCCTAATATAGAAATGCTCTGAAAAGATCTAGTTCAATTTCATGAAAAAATAATAGAACAAAAACTTTAAAAATATACATCAATGAATAGTGTGTCCTAGTTGCACTTGTAAGGGGAACAAATGAATGGAAAAAATTTTTTAATAGTTTTGTAAAATAAAAGAAAACTAATATGGAACCTTAAATATTAACTACTTTGTAGTACATGTCTATAAAATTAGAGTCACTTAAATCCATATTACTGACTCTTCCCCTTTTCTCCACACTGTTTATCTCTAGTCCCATGCAATTTAAGGATGACATGAAAAGAGTACTATATCAGTGCTACTTCCTGACTATTTTGTCATTTGGAACAATTCCTACTTTCTTTGATCTTATTGCTTGCAATCTGTGAAATTAGTCACAGAATTCCATGTTCTTATTCAATCTACCTCATAACTCCAACTTTTGAAGCACTCCAGTTTTATTACTCCATCTCCAGGTTTGCTCTTTCCATCATTAGCTTTCATTTCAACCATTGAAATATATTTCATGATAATTCTTCCTCTTCTAAACATCAGTCATATTTCTCCTTGTTTTAGAGCCAAAGTTCTCCAATTAGATGCTTCCATTATCTTATTTTTACAAATCTTATATTAATCGAGCACCCAAAATGTAATAACTCCTCTCAAGTTTACATGGAACTTCCTTTTCATTTTACTTTTTATTAGTCAGCTTAGGCTGCCAAAAAACAAAAACAAAAACACAGACTGGGTGACTTAAACAAGAGAAATTTATTTTCTTACGATTCTGGAGGCTTGGAAGTCCAAGACCAGGACACCAGCATACTGTGGTTCTGGTAAGGACCCTCTCCCTGCCTTGCAGATGGCTCTCTTCTTTCTATGTCCTCACATTGCTCTCTGGTATCTCTTTCTACAAGGCCCTAATCCCACTATGAGGTCCTCACACTCATGATTCATTGAAACCTAATTATCTCCCAAAGACCCAATCTCCAAATACCATCATACTAGGGGTTAGAGCTTCAGCTTAGGTATAAATTGTCATTGGTGGGGGGGACACATTTCAGTCCATAGCAACTTTACTGAAGTATTTAACATTCACTGACTGATATTTCTTTAGGAGAGAGTCTGTGTTTAACTTCATGACACCTCACCAATGCATCTTCATTTGCTTTCTCTATCAAAAACTTCAGTAGGGTCATAGATTCATAACAGGCATCACATTTGCAGATTATGGGAAATTTGGAGGTGCAGTACTCTGTTAGAAGGCTATCTTGTAAGCTGGACAAAAGTAAGGGTAAAAATAGAGTTCAGTGCAGCTAACAGCACAAGTATGGTTGGAGGATTATGAGGCTTATCAGCACAAGTCAGAAAGATGTTGGGATTTTAGTTGCAGGAAGTCTGAATATTAGTCAATAGTGTGATGTGACTGCCAAAGTGCAAATGAAATTTTAAGCTACTTTAGTCATCACACAGCTTCCAAAATAAGGGAGATAAAAACTTCACTCTCTTCTGTATCTAACTACAAAGCACTGTTACATTAAATTCTGGGTGTCACATATTCAATAATACATATTAGGGTGAATCAAAATCATACCTTATGAGTATCCCCTCTGGAAGTATAGAGTTTCAGTCTAAATAGACACCAACTTGGAAGCCAAGGCTTCAAATTCCTCAAAAACTAGAATATAATGCTACCTTAGATAAAAATAATCCCCATTCTCCCAGAAAAACAGTGACCTATCTAAATATATAATCATCTAGGGATATAAGAAATAGACAAATTTGTACTTGCTATATTTAAATAACAGTTATTGCTTTTTCAATATCACATTGCATTAAAAATATTTTAAACTTAATTTAAGCCACATCACTGTCCGTGTCTCAGTCATCATTAATGTTACTTGGGGGCCATCTAACAAATCATCACCACTTTCAAGTTATTAGAAAGATAGTACTTTTTTTTTTTCTTTTTTTTTTTCTTTTTGCAGTATGCGGGCCTCTCACTGTTGTGGCCTCTCCCATTGCGGAGCACAGGCTCCAGACGCGCAGGCTCAGCGGCCATGGCTCACGGGCCTAGCCGCTCTGCGGCATGTGGCATCCTCCCGGACCGGGGCATGAACCCTTGTCCCCTGCATCGGCAGGCGAACTTTTAACCACTGCGCCACCAGGGAAGTCCAGATAGTACTTTTTGAAGTTAATGTTTTCACTAGAAATTTTTCTTTCAAACCACAATTAACCATATATTCATTCACTTCTTTAGTCAGCAAATGCATTTTGAGCACAGCCTGGCAGTCAGGCACTGCTGTAGGTAACAGGGATGACTCAGTGAGCAGTAACACAGCCCTACTCATTGTAGGTATGAGTATGCTTAGGTATACTTAGGCATACTTAGGTATACATAGGTATACTTAGGTATACTTAGGTATGCTTAGGTATGCTTAGGTATGTATTCTTCTTTGCCACAACACACACATATTGTCCATTGAATTTTTGAAGTGGTCTTTAAAATGTGTCATTACATAGTTATAGAAAACTGCAAATTTGAATTAATCCCAGAACTAATCATTAAACTGTGTTAAAGTACTTTGTTATTCTTTTTAATGGTTGACCTCTGTAAGCATCCAAAACAGAAATTGATTCAACCTCTCAAAGGCTGATGTGTCTTCTTCAAACAGTGCTTTTAACATGAAAGAATCCTAAAGAGGCCCAGCATAGTCTGGCTCCTGTGTTCTGAGGGGTAGTCTTGGGGGAAAAAAAAAAATTACCTTACAATCAAGCATTCATAGTACTTGATGAACCTTAAAAAGGGGGCATTTGGTGGTCAAAATGTACAAACGTCCACTTAAAAATAAGTCCTAGGGATGTAATATACAGCAAGGTTACTGTAGTTAATAACACTGTATTGTGTACTTGGAAGTTATTAGGAGAGTAGATCCTAAAAGTTATCATCAGAAGAAAAATAATTGTAACTATGTGTGTGATGGATGTTTACTAACTTATTGTGGTGATAACTTTGCAGTATATACATATATTGAATCATTATGTTGTATGCATGAAACATTGTTATATGTCAATTGTATATCAATTAAAAGAAAGGAGAGGGGCAAGATGAAATTTTTCTTGCTCCAAAGAGCCAATGTTTGGATGGCAGATTGCAGCTGATTTTATTCATTTGAATAATATTCTATTAACTATTCCTAAATTTTTTAATAATTAACATAACTCATTAGGAGAGTAAATTTACTAACTCTGAAAATCTTAATAAAGAATTGGATGACTAAATATTCTTTCTTACTTTTCTCTCTCTCCTTTTAAAGTTCTACTGGTATCTAAAGATACTAGGGGATCTAATCCCTCTGCATTCTAACTTGTTACATATTTTTTAACTTGGTAAGGGGCTTTGAAATAATCAGATCATTGATAGTGAATGCCATGATCAAGAAATGATAAGTGGCAGGATTGGAACCAAGATGGCAGAGTAGAAGGACATGATCTCACTCTCTCTTGTGAAAACACCACAATCACAACTAGCTGCTGGACAATCATCGACAGGAAGACACTGAAAATCACCAAAAAAGATACCCTACATCCAAAGACAAAGGAGGAGCCACAGTGAGACGATAGTAGGGGCACAATCACAGTAAAATCAAATCCCATAACTGCTGGGTGAGTGACTCACAGACTGGAGAAAACTTATACCACAGAAGTCCACCCACAGAAGTGAAGGTTCTGAGCCCCATGTCAGGCTTCCCAACCTGGGGGTCTGGCAACGGGAGGAGGAGTTCCTAAAGAATCAGGCTTTGAAGGCTACTGGGATTTGATTGCAGAACTTTGACAGAACTGGGGGAAATAGAGACTCCACTCTTGGAGGGCAAACACAAAGTAGTGTGCACATCAGGACCCAGGGGAAGGAGCAGTGACCCCAGGGGAGACTGAATCAGACCTACCTGCTAGTGTTGGAGGGTCTCCTGCTGAGGTGAGGGGTGGCTGTGGCTCACCGTGGGGACAAGGACACTGGCAGCAGAAGTTCTGGGAAGTAATCCTTGGTGTGAGCCCTCCCAGAGTCTGCCATTAGCCCCACCAAAGAGCCCAGGTAGTCTCCAGCATTGGGTTTCCTCAGGCCAAACAACCAACAGGGAGGGAACCCAGCCCCACCCATCAGCAGTCAAGTGGGTTAAAGTTTTACTGAGCTCCTCCCACCAGAGCAACAGTCAGCTCTACTTACCACCAGTCCCTCCCATCAGGAAACTTGCATAATCCTCTTAGATAGCCTCATCCACCAGAAGGCAGACAACAGAAGCAAGAAGAACTACAATCCTGCAGCCTGTGGAACAAAAAACACATTTATAGAAAGATAGACAAGATGAAAAGGCAGAGGGCTATGTACCAGATGAAGGAACAAGATAAAACCCCAGTAAAACAACTAAATGAAGTGGAGATAGGCAGAAAAAGAATTCAGAATAATGATAGTAGAGATGATCCCGGACCTGGGAAAAAGAATGGAGGCAAAGATCGAGAATATGCAAGAAATGTTTAACAAAAACTTAGAAGAATTAAGGAACAAACAAACAGAGATGAACAATACAATAACTGAAATAAAAACTACACTAGAAGGAATCAATAGCAGAATAACTGAGGCAGGAGAACAGATAAGTGACCTGGAAGACAGAATGGTGGAATTCACTGCTGTGGAACAGAATAAAGAAAAAACAATGAAAAGAAATGAAGACAGCCTAAGAGACCTCTGGGGCAATATTAAACACAACAACATTCACATTATAGGGGTTCCAGAAGGAGAAGAGAGAGAGAAAGGACCAGAGGAAATATTTGAAGAGATTATAGTCGAAAACATACCTAACATGGGAAAGGAAATAGGCACCCAAGTCCAAGAAAAGAGTCCCATACAGGATAAACCCAAGGAGAAACACGCCAAGACACCTAGTAATCAAATAGGCAAAAAAATTAAAGACAAAGAAAATTATTAAAAACAGCAAGGGAAAAAAGGATAAAAAACATACAAGAGAACTCCCATAAGGTTAACAGCTGATTTCTCAGCACAAGCTCTACAAGCCAGAAGGGAATGGTGTGATATACTTAAAGTGATGAAAGGGAAGAACCTACAACCAAGATTACTCTATCCAGCAAGCATCTCATTCAGATTTGATGGAGAAATCAAAAGCTTTATGGACAAGCAAAAGCTAAGAGAATTCAGCACCACCAAACCAGCTCTACAACAAATGCTAAGGGAACTTCTCTAAGTGGGAAACACAAGAGAAGTAAAGGACCTACAAAAACAAACCCAGAACAATTAAGAAAATAGTAATAGGAACACACATATCGATAATTCCCTAAACGTGAATGGATTAAATGCTCTAACCAAAAGACACAGGCTTGCTGAATGGATACAAAAACAAGACCCATATATATATGCTGTATACAAGAGACCCACTTCAGACCTAGGGACACATCCAGACTGAAAGTGAAGGGATGGAAAAAGATATTCCATGCAAATGGAAATCAAAAGAAAGCTGGAGTAGTAATACTCATATCAGATAAAATAGACTTTAAAATAAAGAATGTTACAAGAGACAAGAAAGGAGACTACATAATAATAAGGGGATCAATCCAAGAAGAAGATATAACAATTATAAATATATATATACCCAACATAGGAAAACCTCAATACATAAGGCAACTGCTAACAGCTATAAAACAGGAAATTGACAGTAACAAAATAATAGTGGGGGACTGCAACACCTCACTTACACAGATCATTCAAAATGAAAATAAATAAGGAAACAGAAGCTTTAAATGACACAATAGACCAGATAAATTTAATTGATATTTATAGGACATTCCATCCAAAAACAGCAGATTACACTTTCTTCTCAAGTGTGCATGGAACAGTCTCTAGGATAGATTACATCTTGGGTCACAAATCAAGCCTCAGTAAATTTAAGAAAATTGAAATCATATCAAGCATCTTTTCTGACCACAACACTATGAGATTAGAAATGAATTACAGGGGGAAAAAAACGTAAAAAATGCAAACACATAGAGGCTAAACAATACATTACTAAATAACCAAGAGTTCACTGAAGAAATCAAAGAGGAAGTCAAAAAATACCTGGTGAAAAATGACAATGAAAACACGATGATCCAAAACCTATGGGATGCAGCAAAATCTTTTCTAAGAGGGAAGTTTGTAGCTACACAAGCCTACCTCAAAAAACAAGAAAATCTCAAATAAACAATCTAACATTACACCTAAAGGAACTAGAGAAAGAAGAACAAACAAAACCCAAAATTAGCAAAAGGAAAGAAATCATAAAGATCAGAGCAGAAATAAATGAAATAGTAACAAAGAAAACAATAGCAAAGATCAATAGTACTAAAAGCTGGTTCTTTGAGAAGATAAACAATATTGATAACCCATTAGCCAGACTCATAAAGAAAAAGGGAGAGGACTCAAATCAATACAATTAGAAATGAAAAAGAAGTTACAACAGACACTGCAGAAATACAAAGCATCCTAAGAGACTACTACAAGCAACTCTATGCCAAGAAAATGGACAACCTGGAAGAAATGGACAGATTCTTAGAAAGGTATAACCTTCCAAGACTGAACCAGGAAGAAATAGAAAATATGAACAGACCAATCACAAATAATGAAATTGAAACTGTGAATAAAAATCTTCCAACAAACAAAAGTCCAGGACCAGATGGCTTCACAGGTGAATTCTATCAAACATTTAGAGAAGAACTAACACCCATCCTTCTCAAACTCTTCCAAAAAATTGCAGAGGAAGGAACACTCCCAAACTCATTCTATGAGGCCACCATCACCCTGATACCAAAACCAGACAAAGATACTACAAAAAAAAGAAAATTACAGACCAATATCACTGATGAATATAGATGCAAAAATCCTCAACAAAATACTAGCAAACAGAATTAAACAACACATTAAAAGGATCATACACCATGACCAAGTGGGATTTATAGCAGGGATGCAAAGATTCTTCAGTATACGCAAACCAATCAATGTGATATACCGTATTAACAAATGGAAGAATAAAAACCATACAATCACCTCAGTAGATGCAGAAAAATCTTTTGGCAAAATTCAACACCCATTTATGATAAAAACTCTCCAGAAAGTGGGCACAGAGGGAACCTACCTAAACATAATAAAGGACATATACAACAAACCCACAGCAAACATCATTCTCAATGGTGAAAAACTGAAAGCATTTCCTATAAGATCAGGAACAAGACAAGGATGTCCACTCTCGCCACTATTATTCAACATAGTTTTGGAAGTCCTAACAATGGCAATCAGAGAAGAAAAAGAAATAAAAGGAATCCAAATTGTAAAAGAAGAATTAAAACTATCACTACAGATGACATGATACTATACATAGAGAATCCTAATGATGTCACCAGAAAACTACTAGAGCTAATCAATGAATTTGGCAAAGTTGCAGGATACAAAATTAATGCACAGAAATCTCTTGCATTCCTATGCACTAATGATGAAAAATCTGAAAGAGAAATTAAGGAAACACTCCCATTTACCATTGCAACAAAAAGAATAAAATACTTAGGAATAAACCTACTTAGGGAGAAAAAAGACCTGTATGCAGAAAACTATAAGACACTGATGAAATAAATTAAAGATGATACAAACAGATGGAGAGATATACTATGTTCTTGGATTGGAAGAATCACTATTGTGAAAATGACTAAACTACCCAAAGCAATCTACAGATTCAATGCAATCTCCATCAAATTACCAATGACATTTTTCACAGAGCTAGAACAAAAAAAAATAAAATTTGCATGGAGACACAAAAGACTCTGAATAGCCAAAGCAGTCTTGAGGGAAAAAAAACAGAGCTGGAGGAATCAGACTCTCTGATTTCTGACTATACTATAAAACTATAGTAATCAAGACAATACTGTACTGGCACAAAAACAGAAACATAGATCATTGGAACAAGATAGAAAGCCCAGAGATAAACCCACACACCTATGGTCAACTAATCTATGACAAAGGAGGCAAGGATATAAAATGGAGAAAAGACAGTCTCTTTAATAAGTGGTGCTGGGAAAACTGGACAGCTACATGTAAAAGAATGAAATTAGAACACTCCCTAACACCATACACAAAAATAAACTCAAAATTGATTAGAGACCTAAATGTAAGACCAGACACTATAAAACACTTAGAGGAAAACAGGAAGAACACTTTTTGACATAAATCACAGCAAGATCTTTTTTGATCCACCTCCTAGAGTAATGGAAGTAAAAACAAAAATAAACAAATGGGACCTAATGAAACTTCAAAGCTTTTGCACAGCAAAGGAACCATAAACAGTATGAAAAGACAACTCTCAGAATGGGAGAAAATATTTGCAAATGAATCAACGGACAAAGGATTAATCTCCAAAATATATAAACAGCTCATGCAGCTCAATATTAAAAAAACAACCCAATCCAAAAATGAGCAGAAGACCTAAATAGACTTTTCTCCAAAGAAGACATACAGATGGCCAAGAAGCACATGAAAAGCTGCTCAACATCACTAATTATTAGAGAAATGCAAATCAAAACTACAATGAGGTATCACCTCACACCAGTTAGAATGGGCATCATCAGAAAATCTACAAACAACAAATGCTGGAGAGGGTGTGGAGAAAAGGGAACCCTCTCGCACTGTTGGTGGGAATGTAAATTGATACAGCCACTAAGGAGAACAGTATGGAGGTTCCTTAAAAAACTAAAAATAGAATTATCATATGATCCAGCAATCCCACTACTGGGCATATACCCAGAGAAAACCATAATTCAAAAAGACACATGCACCCCAATGTTCATTGCAGCACTATTTACAACAGCCAGGTCATGGAAGCAACCTAAATGCCCATTGACAGACGAATGGATAAAGAAGTTGTGGTACATATATACAATGGAATATTATTCAGCCATAAAAAGGAACGAAATTGGGTCATTTGTTGAGATATAGATGTGTCTAGAGACTGTCATACAGAGTGAAGTAAGTCAGAAAGAGAAAAACAAATATCGTATATTAATGCATGTATGTGGAAAATGGTTAAGATGAACTGGTTTCCAGGGCAGAAATTGAGACACAGGTGTAGAGAACAAATGTATGGACACCAAGCAGGGAAAGCGGCAGGGTGGTGGTGGTGGTGGTGGTGTGCTGAATTGGGTGATTGGGATTGACATGTATACACTGATGTGTATAAAATGGATGACTAATAAGAACCTGCTGTATAAAAAAATAAATTAAATTAAATTAAAACATAAAAAAAGAAAGGGTAAGTGGCAATCCAAGTTGTGATTTAAGATGTTTGATCTGAGGGCCAGGGAGTTTAGGAGGGAGGTTCCTAATCTAAGTGTCCTTGTTCTGTGAGATAGACAGGGTATTGTGAAATTACACTTTTTGTGCCCAGAGCATGGGCCAGGCCATTAGCTGAGCTCTGCAGTAATCTACAACTCTGAGGTTCCAACAAAGAGGCAATAGGGAAGAGCCCAGGTTCCCTTTGCTGATACACTCTAGCACACTTGATGTGTCACAGTTGTCATTCAAACTAATGTTGCTCTTGCAACAACCCAAAAACTCTTTCCTTCAGCTTCAGCCTATCTAATATTTTGGTCAAAAATTTGTAGGAGGCAATGCAACTAGTGTAGCTTAGTTGGCCTAGGTTTGAATCCATTTCTCCGATTACTAGTCAGGTGGCTTTGTACAAAGTACGTAATCTTTCTAAATACTAGTTTTATGAATGAAGTGGAGAAAATAAGTTTCCATCTTGCAGTGTCTTTGTAAGATCACATATATATAATACATATTATATATATATATATATATATATATACAGCTACATACATATAGGATTTTATATGTATAAATATAGTACACATATGCACATAGAGAGAGAGAGTCATAGTGTCATGGTGTCATAAGGCATGGGCTAGAAGCAGTCAGGACAGTAAGAAAAGTAAATAATTGCATTATTTCAAGGTTACAGCAGCTTCTGATACTTGGCAGATGTTACTTTCCAACTCCACTCTTCTAGACTGTTGACCCAGAGCTTTCTTCACTTGATAGTGTGCTCTGACCAAATTGTACCATCACGTGTGAGGCATCCTGCGTTTTCACATGGACCAGAAATATCAGTTGGTTTGCTGAGAACTACAGAACCACTATATTCCAGTTGGAAGCAAAAGGGAAATGTGAAGATGACTATTATGACTCAAGTATCTGCAGGAAATAGAGTGTGTTTTTCTTGATTGTCCATGATTCAATTCCCTTATCCCATATTTAATGTAAGCTCACCCAGTAGAATTCTGAATCCAAGAAGAAAAATACGTATACTAGATACACTAGGTAAGATTCCTAGGAAGAAAGCTATTTCAAACATACACTGCCCATTGGGTTTGTTAGTGAGGAGTAGAATGGAAAAACAAGGAGTTACAAGTGTGTAATTATAACACCCCCCCATATTATTAATGGGTGCAGGTTAGAGGGTTGACTTGTAATGAGGAAAGAGAAAGCAGAAAGGAAATGTTGGAGACTCTGATGCTGTTAGAAATAATTTGTGTAATATTTTTGCAATAATAACCTGTACTCTAGAATATTTGCCAAGAAATTTTGAGAACAAGTTTATGAGTATATATAAGTATAAGAAATAAAATAGATATTTCAATGACCAACCTTGCCATTAAGATATGTAATGGAATATTCATTCATTGGATCAGCAAGTGTTTTTGAGCATGTGCCATGTTCCAGTCATTGTAGGCACTGGGGACACAGGGATGAACAAATCCTACTAGGTCCCTGATTTGAGAGAGCACATAGTGAATAGTTGCAATATTATGGCATATGGCTTCAGTGTTAGCATTTTAAGGTAAAATTTAAAAAAATTATATATTCTCACCTTTTGATGATTATTCTTAACTAGCAGATTTTTGTAGGATCTAGTGCTTACAGTATATGCATTCCAGTTTTGACATTTTTTTTCTCAAAAATCATAAATCTGGTGACCTGTTTTGGTGCCTCCTGCTTTCACACTGGGGAGGGGATGAGTAGCCAAGATATAATGCAGGCTCCAGCTCATAATTAGTATCCCTTATATCTCTGAGCATACATTTCATACTTTACAGTTCTTGGTTTTAAATTACTACTTACTTCCCAGGTAAACTATTAGACTCTGTTATGAGAAAAATTTTATATTGGATGAGAAGAATAAGAAAAAGTTGACCTTAAGAATGAGAACCACATTTCTAGAGTACCTATGATATGCTAGGAACTTTTGTGTACTTGAAATAAACTATTTACTTACACTAATTTTTTTTAAACATGTCTGTGAGGCCGTCAAATAACATTGTAGTGAGAAATGTCAGCTTGAATAATTAGGATAGTGTTGTTGTAGATGGCAGGAGGTTGAACATCATTCAGTAAATACGGGGAAGCAGGATTTGTATCAATCACTGCCCAAGGAGCTTTCCACAATCTATTGTGATTTTGCTGGAGAAGCATTTGTACTCTAGAGTGCTCTGTCAGCACCCAGCTATTTCATGAAGAAAACTGGTCTCTGCACAACCACGTGAGACATCCATCCATAGGAATGTGAGTTTAGAAGATGCCACAAAATTCAGAGAAATGACTTGCAGAGTTACTAAGTCTTCAGCAGAGCCAGCTTGCTTACCTTAGTACAGATGCTCACCCCCCTACTTTAGTTAAAGACATCACTAGTAACAGATGAAAGAAATAATTACAACACACCCCATGTTTATTTTATAGGGAGAGGATTAACATACAAATTCACCTTCTCCTTTGATTTTCTTTTAAATGGATAGATACCTGCAGGCACTTAGGAGATAGAAACTGTATCTACATATAAAAAGGGAATGAGGAAATTAAGGTTGTTATCAGAAAAGTGCAACCCCAAAATCCCCTCTCTTTAAACAAATGCTATTGAAAGTTCAGTGAGGAAAATCTAGATAGCATCATCAATTCTGTCTGTTTTTGTTGGGAGACCTGGTTTGGTGTTTCCACATCTGAGTCATTAAGGATAATGACTCTAGTAGAAAGGGGCGGCACAGGGAGATCTTTTGGCTCAGATACACTCATCCTTGCTCTGTCTTTCCTGTTCATGCCCTCAGCATTTAACATGAGCACACAGGCTGCTTCTGTGAAAACAGGATCTTTGATGACATTTTCATTTATGACTGCTGCTTCTTTCTGATTTGAAGTTATGAGTCCAATTATGTCAACAGTCACTCTTTCTGATGTGTAAGAAAACTCTGTGGCTAAGCGAAATGTATTCTAGTTTCCTCATCCTCCCCAGGCACCTTTCAGTGTAGGCTGCTTTGGGAGACTTGCACTTGGATATGTCCCTATATATCTTCACCTCATTTGTGGTACCATTTGCCATCACCATGAGCAAATGGTATGCATTTCTAGTGCACTGAAAAGCAGAAAAAGAGAAAGAGAGGGAGAGAGGAATAAATTAATACTTAACACCCAAATTCTTCATTATTATGAAACATTGGTTAATAACCTATTGGACTAGAGGCTTTGCAGAGTAATTTAAGAGCTCATTGCACTATGCTCTATAGCTTTACTGATAACCAAGAAACAGAGTGGAATGGAAGACATTTCACCCAGTAAATGTTGAGAAAAATAAATTAAATGATAAAATTCAATATTTTTCTTGCTTACAAGCCAAGGGTTAAGTGTATCTGATAGAAATTCACATTCTACCAGCTGTCCTTAGTAATGAGAAAAAATAAATACACAATGAGAAAACCTGTCCCGTGCCATGTGACAGATGGATGGATAGATAGCTTGGAGAAGCAGAGCTGTTTGTTGTTAAGTAGACAATTTTAAGCACTTCACATGGTTTTAATCATTTTGAAAAATACACATGATCACCTGTCTTGAATGTTTATTTTCCTTGTCAAGGTCTTGGCAGCGCTGAGTAGATATTTCCTAGGAAAGAATTTTCTGTGTATACATACCTATGGTATCCTGTTTTGTATTTTAAAATTCTGCCACTTAAGATTATTAGACATTAAGAAGACAATCTTTTTTTTTAAATATTTTATTTATTTATTTATTTTTGGCTGCATCAGGTCTTAGTTGTGGCTTGCAGGATCTTTCATTGTGGCTTGCAGGTTTCTCTCTAGTTGTAGCACACAGGCTCAATAGTTGCAGTGCACGGGTTTAGTTGCCTTGTGGCACGTGGGATCTTAGCTCCCCAACCAGGGGTTGAACCCATGTCCCCTGCACTGGAAGGTGGATTCTCAACCACTGGCCAACCAGATAAGTCCCAGGAGGACAATCTTTTTTTAACCAAATATACACAACTTAAGTTACCAAGAGAAAACAGTATTTTCCCAGAAAAGAAGCTGAAATTTTCATTTAAGTAATAATACTGAGTAAAATATATCACAGACAAATATCCTTTATTGTGAAACTACTATGTCCCCTAACATTAGATATTCTACATAAATTATCTCGTATTTTCAAAAGAATCCTACCTGGCACAGCGTAGCAATAATGATTAGATGAGGAAATGAACATTTCTAAAGGTTGAATGAAGTGCTACAAATCTCACAGCTATCAAGTGACAAAACCTAGATCTGAATCTCCTTTCTGATTTTTTTTTTTTTTTTTGCGGTTCGCGGGCCTCTCACTGTTGTGGTCTCTCCCGCTGCGGAGCACCGGCTCCGGAAGCGCAGGCTCAGCGGCCATGGCTCACGGGCCTAGCTGCTCCGCAGCATGTGGGATCTTCCCAGACCGGGGCACGAGCCCGTGTGCCCTGCATCGGCAGGCGGACTCTCAACCACTGCGCCACCAGGGAAGCCCCTTCTTTCTGATTTTACTCCACTGCTGTATGATGTCACAGACACAGGTGAGAGAATCACCAACTTCTGAGGGAATTCTGTGGATTAAATTGGAGGATACACAACTATTTTTAAGTTATAGCCAAATCTGATTTTTGTTAAATATTATTAATTTGTGACACCATATACATCACCTAATTTAATACTTACAGAAATCCTATGGTATGCATTATTATTTTCCATTTAATATGATAATTTTATTTACCATGATTAACTGATATTTCCATAGTCATTTAAAAGTAAATAGAATTGATATAAAACTTAGACCTATCAAGGTCAAAAGACATTTCTTCTAACCACTGGATTTTTCTATTAAATAGAAATTGTTAAAAATTTCTTGAATAGCTCTGTGTCTTTTTCTTTCTTTCACATAAAACCCAGTTTACTCAGAACTGGTGCCGACAAAATTGTGAAATATAGAAATTCCTATTTCAGGGTTTTCTCTCTCCTGCCAGTATCCCTTTCACCTTTATCTTGTTTCTCTAAACATTTTTTCCAAAGCTCTATTCTATTTCTTGTTTCATTCCACTAGTCCACTAAGATGACAGTTGATAAAAGATTAAGGCTCTGCATCTCCCGGGAGTATTTATATTTTAATGGGGGTCTCTTGCTGATCAAAAAAGCCTCCAAGATGCAGAGGAATAAATTCTAAAGGTAGCAGGCGGGAGAGATATTTTTAGATAGGAGCATCTGGCTTGCCCCTCTAATCACATCCCATAAGCTGCCTACTCCATTTATTTGTAAGACCTTGGCTTTGCTGTTTACAGTGAGAAGGTTCTCTGTAATTGCACATGCTTTTTCAGAGGTTTCAATCCTGTCTCAGAGATGGTGTGATATTGGTACCTCAATATTTATTCTCTCTCCTAGTTCCACATTTTTGATGACTGGAACAAATTCCAAAAGCCTTTTTAATGATGATGTAAAGCCTTGAACAAAATGAAAATCTGTTGTTTTTGCATATTTGGAAGAGAATAATTCAGCTGTCACAGGATGAAAGACTTGTCTGGAAATGCCATCTTTCCTTCGATGTGTTATGATGCACACCTAAAAGGGAAATACCATTTTGTGTAAATGTCCTCTAAGATACAAAGAAAAGAATGCATAATAAAACATCCAGCAAGCTTTTGTCACTTCACATGCAGAACTCTCTCTTTAAAGCGTATTAAGCCAAGCGAGTACGCCTACTTGTTTTATCGACTGAAAGAACTGAAAAGATTAAGAGAAAGTTTATTTTTTTTCTTTTAAGCCCTGATTTAGCATATACGCTAGATTAAATTGGGTGCTCTCACATAGCAATTTTCTATGCAAAAATAGACACCCTACTATCTATTTTAGGTAGTTTCAAACCTAAAATGCTGAATAATTTTCAAAAAGGCTTAGTAATTAAGTGTGATGATAATGCATTAAAAATGGAAAACAAAGGAGACTTTCAAACATTCTTGAAGTGAACGAAGTTGCGAAGCATCTTGAAAACCTAGGCCTTCATTTGGTCAGTTAGTTAATATCGTAGTATTTGACTGCTAAGTACAGTAGTCTTTCTTGACCAAATGTTAATATTTGCCACTCATTTTAATATTTGTTTAAAAACCTTGGGCATTTACCTATTTCCTGCTTTACATTATTCATTTTTCCAAACATTCTGAGGATGATTTTGTATTATGGAGCTTACAATTAAAGATAAGCTATTTAGTGCCATAATTTATTTTTTTTCTGTATCACTATACATACTCAAGAATGAAGCAAAAAGAAAGAGGCATATAAATCAGGATCCTAAATACAAATTCTGCATTCCAACCTCCTTCCCAAAAGCAGGCATGAATAATTCTGAAGAGTAAAAGGGCAAGACATCACTATGATATAGCTCATGTAGCAACTGATTTTTTTTTTTTTCAGAAGTCCTTAACTGTTATTTAGATTTACTGGTCAATCATTCATCACCAACAATTCATTAAATTTCTACTGTATGCTTAAATTTCTACAAGTATGAACTGCATCTACTTCTCTTCATATAAATATTAACATTTATGCTGTTGGAAGTCTCCAGATAACTGGTTAGCATAGAATGTCCAAATGACTATGGTAAACCAACCATTTCTCCAGAGTCTCCAGCTTATGTCAAAGTCACCACTATTCTGAGTCATACAACTTCTACTTATGAAAGCATATTTGAAAAGTTCTTTAGCCTCCAGAGGCCCACATTTGTTAATAAGTATTGTCAATTCTATTTCTGTAGTATCTCTCATACCAATTTTCCCCATTTTTAACATTCCCTACCATATTTTATTTCCCTCCAGTTTAGGTAGTTCCAGTAACTGCTTGACTTTCCTCTTCATCCAGTGCTTCTTGTTCAGTCCTCCAACTATTGAAGACAGATTTACCTTATTAAAGAGTACTTTTAATTATGTCAGCGCTCTAATCCCACTGCTTCCTCCTAAAATGTATAAACACCTTAGGCTGGCTGTGCAAGTTCCTGTACAATTTCACTCCTGACATACCTTTCTAAACTTTTTCAAATGTTTCCCCTAAAGGTAACTTAATTTCAAGCCAAAATGCATTATTTATTCTTCTCTAAATAATGATTCCATACATTTTCATCTCTAAACTCCTACTATAGTTTATTCTCTCCCTCTGCTCCAATCCTTTAATCTTCATTTAAATCTGCCTCCATGAGGCCTGTCCCCACCAACACTCCTGTCTACCATCAACAACAACAAAAAAATAAAATTGTATCAATATGTTGTTTCTAAACTCTTAAGGACTTTATCTTCATATTTCCAATAACAATTATATTAAGCCTGTACTGCAGTAATCTGCATACCTGTCATAACACTCATACTTGGGAATACTTTTTGGAAGGAGAACATGTTTATCAGTTCATTTTTAAACCAAAGTTTATTTTTTTACAGTGAAATTTATACTAACAACTACTGCCTCTGACTCTTGGTTTTCTTGTTTGTGAAATGGAGATAATAATTTGTTATCATCAGGGCTGTTTTGACAGACAAATAAGGTAAGTACTTTAGCATAGGTGTGCTTACTTTACCTCTTATTATGAGATATCAGAGATTGATGTGTACAGAGTGAATATGCAGATGAATTGTCTGACCTTGAATATTTTGGCCATTGTACACTTTCCTGCTGCCATGCCAACCAGCTGCCTGCCAAAGTGATGCTTCATGGAAAGGCAAGCTTGCAATTGAGTACAGTTGAATTATACGCCGTAAAATCAACCGTCAGTATTATTTGATTAACATTGTATATGCTTATGCTAAAATGTGACTTCTTCACTATTTTTTCATTTTAAAATTTAGGAGACTATTTGTGATAAGGATGAAAAATTTATGGCAAAAATATAGCACAGTTTTTGAACATATATTTTGTGCAAGGCATATGGTGGCTTCATTTTGCAGAAAAGTGAACATTTTTGGAGCTTTTCTTGAATGATTCATATTAACTACATATTATCCCCTTCAGGCTACTGAAATTCCATTAGGAATTATTTCTAAAAGATAGAATTTGTGGTAAGGTCAGAAATAGAAGAGATATTTTGCCATAAAATCCATAAAGACTTTATAGTTTTGAGAAGGCCAGTGACTCCTGGATTCCCCAGCTTTCACTCAGTTTTATAATTTAGGATTATATATTTATGGCCCTTGCTATGTTTTCTTTTTGATCCTTATTGCTGTTAAATACTCAGTACCATAGTGTGTACCCTATTCACAGGTGTTATATATGACCTTTGCAACAAGTTAAGGCAGTAAATTAAAGTAAAATGTGCTCATAAATGTAATGGTATAATATTCTTTATATTTTCATATATCTTCAATATATGAAATACATTAAACTCATGATGTCATTGAATATATTATGTGTTGTAATATAATATCAATAAGTCAATATGTTATACATATTCACCCATGTTTCTAATTACTGATTTAATTATACCAATGTTTAAGGAGCATCTAATTTGTATTCAGCTGCTCATCACTCTAATCATTATACCTTTGCTTAGCATTTTATATCTTTATGCTAAAATGTGATCCCTAAATGTTCCATATGTTCTAAAATTAAGGAGGTAGTTGCATTAAAGGAAGAAAGATTTATGAGGAGAATATAGAACTCATAACGATATGTATTTTGTGTGAGAAATACAGTGGCTCAGTTTTTGAAAAATATTGTGGTTTTGAGCAGTTCTTGAATTATTTACAATAAGCACTATTTTAAATTTTGCTTAATAATTTTCAAAGTGATTTAATAGTCATTATTTTATTACCTTCTCACAGTAGCCCTAACATGTAGACATAGAATCATTATTATTATCCAAATCTGCCTTTGAGAAGAATGAATCGCTGAGTTTTCAAGAGACAAGCCCAGGGTCTTGCAGTTTCTATTTAGGAAAACAAGGACTCATGTCCAATTCATTAGTCTCTGCAATTCACATTTTTACATTGTCTCAAGCAGATTTTCTGGCTCACATTAGTGCCATGCAAATAAGGAGTCTTTTACAGTCTCCTTCCCCTCCTTCCCCTGGCCACACACAGTAATTGCTTGATGTGTTCTCATATCTTATATTGGTAGTTAGAAAAAAATTATACCAAGAGTCACTTTTCTTTCAATACAAAGCATAATGATAGATATGGATAAGTACACAGGTCCTTTGAGTATAGAGATCTGTATCAATCTCTAGGTTCTCCAGAGAAAACTATGATGTGACAAGCCTATAGTCAATTTCAAAAAGTTTTCAAAACCTTAGGGTAATTGTATTTGAATCTAATGAAAGTAATTTTCATGTAATTTCAAAATTTCTAAGTTAAGTAAACAAAAATGTCAAGGAACAAAAATTGTCACTAGGGAAATTACTGGCAACGATAGATGAGAGAATTGCCAGTTCTCTATGATTTCCACAATCCTTGATTATCTATCTAGAACATTTAGGGTAGAACACCCAAATAATCTTCATTAATCTTCTTCTATCGTTCCATTTCAAATGCACAACTGCACCTATGACCAATATAGACCCTGCAATAAATTCCATGAGGGCACAGTGGGGAGCGGGGGATGGGTTAAAGATGGAGTTGACTAGAAATGGAGCAAAAACACAATATCGTGTAATACAGACCATTTGTAACATAAAGGTAGCAACCTGACTTATGAGTTATTTAGCTTGCAAATTCATTATGAAGGCATGTTGTGATTCCTAGCTGTAATATGAATCAGTTCTAGAAAATGATGTTTCAACTAGTATAATGCTTAATGTATTGATAAAAAGAGGTATGCTTCTCAGATTAAGCTACCAAGTATGGTTAATTCAAACCTCTTAGAGTTTTTTTTTCTTCTTCTATTTGTAAATTTGATATAATAATGGGAGGGATATGTCAATGCCAAGCAGAGAAGGCTGTGAAATTACTAGCGCTTCTCTGTTCTTCAAGATTTGCTCTCTGGGCACTGTTAATCCATCACCTTAGTGGCCAGTTTCTCTAGGGCTATTCAGACACTTGAATCAAGCCACTTGAGGATTAAACCAGAAAACTAATTCAATCGTTTAAATTAAGAAATGCAGATTTCATATTAGTTCTTCACTAGCTTTCTTTCAGCTCAGAAACTGTGCAATTCTTGAATGATTAAATATCCCTAACAAAAGAATAAGAATAATTTCAAAGAAGCTTGAGAAGGGTATGTCTAGTTTGCTAAGGAAGAGGAGACAGCTCAGGCACCCAGAATATTTCCCTGATCTCAGAAGCTTGGTGGTTGGGGCAGGGTCCTTATTCCATTTCTTCATCCTCCTACCATAGCCTTGAAATGTGCATCTGACTACATAAACCAGATAGACAGAGCATATAGTGTGGACTTTAAATATGGCTTGGCCAGTGAGGTCACTCAGAGTGCTTCCTAAAAGAATGTTGCAATACCTCATTATCCAGAATGGTAAAGGAATGGTCAGATGAAATTTTCCAAGATTGAATTAGATAACACGACTGTATGGAGTGAATTGCATGCTCATCCAATCTCAACCCTCATATATTTGGAGGAGGGGGGCATCAAAAGGTGTCAGTTTATTGAGTAAAAGTCACAGACACTATTCATTTGAAGCATAACACATCACAGGTGCATGTTCAGGGATTGAAAGTAATGCTGCAGTAGTACCCCATATTTGTTGGAATTTGCCCAATTTGTTGAATTATGCATTGTTAATGAGGACAACACATTAAACTTATGATGTGATGCCACTGAATATATCAGGTTTTGTCATATAACGTAAATAATCAATATATATACATATACACCCATGTTTCCACTTACTGTTTTGTATATTGAAATGTTAAAATTTCTTTACATGATCTATCTTTCAATACAAAAAATCCCCTTTATCAGAGTATATCTTGAAAAACACTATTTAAGGTAAACTGTCATAAAGATATATTTTCCTTAAAAAAGTTATAATTAGAGATTATGCTCTTGACCAAGGAGTCAGAACAAAATATTGATAATGACAAACAATATATCATAAGGTATGGAAACAATGTCTATAAGCTTTATTATAATTTGGAATAGAAAAATTATGTTCTAAGGCATTAGCATGGCTTTAAAAGATGCCCCAAAATTTCCCTCCCCCCAAAATCTATATTATTATATGAATGGATTCAAGACTAATGTGATAAGAGGTTGAGAGTCTCTAAGTATTCTAAGTGATTTATTGATAAAGTCCCTTACTTCTGTAAACTTCTATGATTTACATATTTCAAAGGTATTTGATTTCTATAATGAAAAGCAGCCCAAATTGTACTTATTTTTATTTTTCTCTAGATGAATTTGTGATAGATCTACTGCAAAATCAGTCCATTGATTTAGTAAATTTTCTCTGGAAATTCTTTTTAAAAATATGAATTTTTTTCTCATCTTATGCTACTAAGTGGAACACTGGTGTGTTGTCAGTTGGATGAAACACAATCATGATGTTAACTGCTCCTCTAATCTATATATTTTTTTTTAGTATGATATTATCCCAAATAATTCCAGATTGATTAAGGGACATACATTGCTACCAAGAAGTAAAACTTATGTTAAAATTGTTCCAATTGACTCTACAGATGATATACCATATATCTTATACAAGTGACAATATCTGCCTCTGATTTTTTTCAAACCCAAAAAGAAGAAATTAACTGAAGAAGTATTGGTAGTGTAATATTTATTTAATGCCCAAAGTCAGGCAATGTTTTAAGTACTTTAAACACGTTTGCTTATTAAATACAACTTTCAAGCGATATAAGGGTATCTTTAGCCACATTTTGTCAGTGAAGAAATTAAGACAGGCAAATTTTAATAACAAA
Source organism: Orcinus orca (assembly GCF_937001465.1). Lineage (NCBI taxonomy): Eukaryota > Metazoa > Chordata > Mammalia > Artiodactyla > Delphinidae > Orcinus > Orcinus orca. The sequence continues at coordinate 40,325,470 of NC_064576.1, read as the reverse complement.
CTTGGTAGTCTTTAAACTTGAGTATTAACAAGAGCCTATGTTTATGGAGCAAAGGTCAAGCAAAGTCCTCTGTGAATCTGTGTCTCAGGATTTAGTACATGGTTAGCATTTTCTCAAGAAAGAAAAAATTGAATGCTCTTTTTAGCATTCCCTCCTTTGAAGTTCATGCATATACTATCTCTTTTTTTTGTTAATAGATCATACTTTTGGTGTCACAAAAATTTTCTCCAGTTTTCTTTTAGGTGTTGTATGGTTCAGATTTTATTTTTAGGTCCATGAAACATGAATTTTTGCATATGATGCTAAATAAGAATTGAGAGTCTTTGATGCATATGAATATACAACTCTTTCAGCACCATTTGCTGACAAGATCATTTTTTTTTTCAACTGAATTATCTTCACACCTTTGTTGAAAAGTAGCTGTCCTAATATATATATGTCTACTTCTCGAATCTATTTTGTTCCATTGGTTGTTCCATTGGACTATTATTCTATCTTGAGTCCAATCCCGCAAGTTTCGGATTGTAGCTTTAAAATAAATCTTCAATCAGATATTCTTAACCTTTCAACTTTGTTCTTTTTTTTTCAAGGTTATTTTCCCTATTCTAGGTCCTTTGCATTTTCATGTGAATTCTAGAATCATCTTGTCAATTTCTATAAAGAATCCTGAAGGAATTTGTTAAGGGTTGCAATAAATCTACAGATCAATTTGAAAAGAATTGACATCTTTAAAATATTTCATCATTCAAACAGTTAATATGATATATTTCTCCATTTACTTGGGTGTTTTTTAATTTTCTCAGCAATACTTTATATTTGTCGGTGTACAGATTTTACACATATTTTTTCACCTTTTCCCAGAAGTATTTCATTTTTTAATGTTCTTTTAAATGATAATGCTTTTTAAAAAATGTCAGTGTCAATTGTTGGCTACCAGTATCGAAATACAATTGAACTTCATATATCTTGTATCCTGCTACCTTGTTAACCTCATATGTTAGTTCTAGTAGCTTTTTGGATTATTCCATTAAATTTTCTTCCTAGATAATTACTTCATTTATGAATATGTACAGCATTACTTCTTCAAACTGAATGCTTTAAATTTCTTTTTCTTGTCTTGTTGCACTGGATATAGCTTCCACTGTATTAAATAAAAGTGGTGACACTGGATATTCTTATCTTTTTCTGAACTTAAGAGAAAAGTATTTGGCCTTTCATCATTAAGCATAATGTTAGTTATAGGATTTTTATAGGTGTCCTCTATATTGTTGAGGAAATTTTCCTCTATTCCTAACTTACTGAGAGTCTTTTTTTAATCAGTAATGTATGATGGACTTTATGTGTGTATATATGTAGGTGTATTTTGTTAAAATGTATTTTGTTAAAATAGTGAATTAAATTGATTGATTGTTGTACTTAATCTTAGGTGAAAGGCCAAGAAGTCATTAAATTGATTGATTTTTGAATGTGTAACCAACTTTCTACTTGAATTCATGGGATAATCCACATTTAATTGTTGTATTAGTGAGGGTTCTCCAGAGAAAACAGAACCAATAGGATCTATATATTAAGTGATTTATTGTAAGGAATTGGCTTACAAGATCATGAATGCTGTCAGACCCCAAGATCTGTAGGTCAAATCAGCGAGTTGGAGCCCAAGGAAAGCCAATGTTTAGTTTCAGTCCAAAGTGTGGGTGGCTGCAGAACTAGAAAGAGCTGATAATTTGAGTCCAAAGGCAGGAAAAAAAGCCAGTATTTCAGATCAGAGATCATAAGGCAGGAAGAATCCTCTAATTCTCTCTTAGACTAAGGGGAAGTTCAGCTCTTTTATTTAAGCTTTCAACTAATTGAGACCCATTCTCATTGGTGAGTGCAATCTGCCTTACTCAGTCTACTGACGTAAATGTTAATCTAATTCAAAACCCCCTCGCAGCCAGAATAATGTTTGACCAGATACCTGAGCACCTTGTGGCCCAGTGAAGTTAACACATAAAAATTAACCATCAAAAATCATGATCTATTATCCTGTCAATTCAATAGTGGATTCCAATTGCTGTAATTTTGTTTGGAATTTTTGAATCTATAGTCATAGGGGATACTGGTTTTTAGTTGTTGTTTTTTTTTATTGTAATGAATTTTTATGGTTTTTGCATCAGACCAATTCTTGCCTCACAGATTAAGCTAAGAATATACCTTCTTTTTCAATTTGCTGTAAGAGTTTCCATAGAATTCACATGATTTATTCTTTAAAAAATTGGTAAAACTGAATTTGAATTTGTTGGCATAATATTTTTCATAGTATTTCCTTATTATCCTTTAGACATCAGTAGAATTTGCAGAGATGTCCTTTCTTATTTCTGATATTGGTAAATTATTTCTTCTTATTTTTGCTTTTCTTCAGCAATCTGGCAAGGGGTTTCTCAATTTTATTCATCTAAGTGAACCAAAGTCTTTGTTACCTTGATTTTGTCTGTAGTTTCTCTGATTTCTATTTAAATTATTTACTTTTGATCTATATAATTTCCTTTCTTAAATGAATTTTAGTCTTACTTTCTTGTGTTTCTAGTTTATTGAGGAGGCAACTGTGGTCTTTGGTTTGATATTTTATTCATTTCTAATAGATTTACTATTATAAATGTCTATAAAATACTACTTTTGTGGCATTCCATTAAATTTGACATACTGGTTTTTCATTTTCTTTAAATTCAAAATAATTTCTAATTTTCCATTTGATTTATTCTTTTACCAATCGTTTCTACTGAAATGTGGTATATAGTTTATAAATATTTGGAGATTTTCTAGAGGTATCTCTGGTATTAATTTCTAGTTTAATTTAATTACATTTAGAAATCATATTTTAAATGAGTTGAATTCTCTTAAATTTGAGACTTGTCTTATGCCTCAGAGTATTATCTCTCTTTTTACTTGTTCCAGGTGCATTTGAAAAAAATGTATATTCTGATATTGTTAGGTAAAATGTTCTTAAAATGATCTAATGTTTATTAGATCAAGCTAGCTGATTATGTTGTTAAAGTCTTCTATACTCACACCAATTTTGTTTGCCTTGCAGTTCGATTTGTTTTTATTTCAGGTATTTTGAAGCTGTTAGTTGGTGTACAAATGTTCAGGATTATCATGTTTTCTTAATTAATGTATCATTATGAGGTCATCCTCCTTATTCCTGGGGACATTTTTGTTCTCAAATCTACTTTTATGTTGTTAGCATACCCAAGATAGATTTCTTCTGAATTGTTCTAGAAATTTAATTTTCACTTTTAAGCAATCTCTGTCTTTATATTTAAACTGCATATCCTGTAGGCAGCATACTAGTTAGGTATTGCTTTTTATACATTATGAAAATCTCTGTCTTTTTATTGGGATGTAGAGGTCATTTATAACTACTGAGATTATTTATAATGTTAGGTTTAAATCTATCATTTTATTATTTGTTATTTATTTTCCCCATATGTTTATTTTCCCCTTTTTTCTTTCCAGATTTATTTTGGATTGTGTATTTTTTATGATTTATTTTATGTCTGTTGTTAGATTATTAGTTATAACATTTTGTTTTGGTATCTTTCTTGGTTACTTCAGAATTTATAGTATACACCTGTAAGTTACTATATTGCATCTTCCAGTAATACTCTACCTGTTCACATATAGAATAGAAAGTTCACAATTGTATACTTCACAATTGTATGCTTAAACATTTAAAATATCAATTTCATAGCCAGAAATTCTGAAAACTAAAATTGTATTTTATTTTGGATTTTGGTACAGTTTATCCACTGCTCAGTTAAACATACCCTCTATAAGATTTCCCTACAAATATATGACCTATAGATCAGAATATTTTTCTATAACTTGGTTAACTTGTTCCTCCAAGCTTCTGGATCCTGAATAATAAAGAAAATCAATGCGTGAAAATATTTCCCCAGTGGCATGTAAATATTATAATGTTTTAATTTTTTTTTACATTTTTATTGGAGTATAATTGCTTTACAATATTGTGTTAGTTTCTGCTGTATAACAAAGTGAATCAGCTATATGTATATGTATATCCCCATATCCCCTTCCTCTTGTGCCTCTCTCCCACCCTCCTTAATCCACCCCTCTAGGTGGTCACAAAGCACCAAACTGATCTCCCTGTGCTATGCAGCTGTTTCCCACTAGCTACCTATTTTACATTTGGTAGTGTATATATGTCAATGCTACTCTCTCACTTCGTCCCAGCTTCCTCTCCCCCCACCCCCTGTGTCCTCAAGTCCATTCTCTATGCCTACATCTTTATTCCTATCCTGCCCCTAGGTTCATCAGAACCATTTTTTGTTTAGATTCCATATATAATATAGATTCCATATATAATCCATATATAATTTTATGTAATTCCATATATAAACAAATGTTTGTTTTTCTCTTTCTGACTTACTTCACTCTGTATGACAGACTCTAGGTTCATCCACCTCACTAAAAATAACTCAATTTAGTTTCTTTTCATGGCTGAGTAATATTCCATTTTATATATGTACCACATCTTCTTTATCCATTCATCTGTTGATGTGCAATTAGGTTACTTCCACATACTGGCTATTATAAATTGTGCTGCAGTGAACACTGTGGTACATGTCTCTTTACAAAGTATGGTTTCTCAGGGTATATACACAGTAGTGGGATTCCTGGGTCATATGGTAGTTCTATTTTTAGTTTTTTTAAGGAACCTCCATACTGTTCTCCACAGGGGCTGTATCAGTTTACATTCCCAACAACAGTGCAAGAAGGTTCCTTTTTCTCCACACCCTCTCCAGCATTTATTTTTTCTAGATTTTTTGATGATGGCTATTCTGACTGGTGTGAGGTGATACTTCATTGTGGTTTTGATTTGCATTTCTCTAATGATTAATGATGTTGAGCATCCTTTCATGTGTCTGTTGGCAATCTGTATGTCTCCTTTGGAGAAAGGTCTATTTAGGTCTTCTGCCAATTTTTGGATTGGGTTGTTTGTTTTTTTTGATATTGAGCTTCATGAGCTGCTTGCATATTTTGGAGATTAATCCTTTGTCAGTTGCTTTGTTTGAAACTGTTTTCTCCCATTCTGAGGATTGTCTTTCATATTGTTTATGGTTTCTTTTGCTGTGCAAAAGGTTTTAAGTTTAATTAGGTCCATTTTTGTTTGTTTTTATTTCCATTTCTCTAGGAGGTGGTTCATAAAGGATCTTTTGGTGATTTATGTCATAGAGTGTTCTGCCTATGTTTTCCTATAAGAGTTTTATAGTGTCTGGTCTTACATTTAGTTCTTTAATCCATTTTGAGTTTATTTTTGTGTATGGTGTTAAGAAGTGTTCTAATTTCATTCATTTACTTGTAGCTGTCCAGTTTTCCCAGCACCACTTATTGAAGAAGTGGTCTTTTCTTCATTGTATATTCTTGCCTCCTTTTTCAAAGATAAGGTGACCATATGTGCATGGGTTTATCTCTGGACTTTCTATCCTTGTACATTGATCTATAATTCTGTTTTTGTGCTGGTACCATAGTGTCTTGATTACTGTAGCTTTGTAGTATAGTCTGAAATCAGAGTGCCTGATTCCTCCAGCTCCATTTTTCTTTCTCAATATTGTTTTGGCTATTTGGGGTCTTTTGTGTTTTCATAAAAATTGTGAAATTATTGTTCTAGTTTTGTGAAAAATGCCATTGGTAGTTTGATAGGAATTGCATTGAATCTGTTTTGCTTTGGGTAGTATAGTCATTTTCACAAAGTTGATTCTTCCAGTCCAAGAACATGGTATTTATCTCCATCTGTTTGTATCATCTTTGATTTCTTTCATCAGTGTCTTATAGTTTTCTGCATACAGATCTTTTACCTCCTTAGGTAGGTTTATTCCTAGGTATTTTATTCTTTTTTGTTGCAATGGTAAATGGGAGTGTTTCCTTAATTCTTCTTTCTGATTTTTCATTGTTAGTGTATAGGAATGCAAGAGATTTCTGTGCATTCATTTTGTATCCCACTACTTTACTAAACTCATTGATTAGGTCTAGTAGTTCTCTGGTAGCATCTTCAGGATTCTCTATTTATAGTATCAGGTCATCTGCAAACAGTGACAGATTTAATTCTTCTTTTCCAATTTGCATTCCTTTTCTTTTTTTCTTCTCTGATTGCTGTGGCTAAATTTCCAAAACTGTGTTGAATAATAGTGGTGAGAGTGGGCACCCTAGTCTTGTTCCTGATCTTAGAGGAAATGCTTTCAGTTTTTCAACACTGAGAATGATGTTGGCTGTGGGTTTGTTATATATGACCTTTATTATGTTGAGGTAGGTTCCCTCTATGCCCAGCTTCTGGAGAGTTATTTTTTATCATAAATGGGTGTTGAATATTATTGAAAGTTTCTTCTGCATCTATTGAGATTATCATATGGTTTTTATCCTTCATTTTGTTAATATGGGGTATCACATTGATTGACTTGTGTATATTGAAGAATCCTAGCATTCCTGGGATAAGCCTCACTTGATCATGGTGAATGATCCTTTTAATGTGCTGTTGGATTCTGTTTGCTAGTATTTTGATGAGGATTTTTGCATATATGTTCATCAGTGATATTGGACTGTTTTCTTTTTTTGTGACATCTTTGTCTGGTTTGGGTATCAGGGTGATGGTGGCCTCATAGAATGAATTTGGGAGTGTTCCTCCCTCTGCTATATTTTGGAAGAGTTTGAGAAGGACAGTTGTTAGCTCTTCTCTAAATGTTTTATAGAATTCACCTCTGAAGCCATCTGGTCCTTGGTTTTTTTGTTGGAAGATTTTTAACCACAGTTTCAATTTCAGTGCCTGTGATGGTCTGTTCATATTTTCTATTACTTCCTGGTTCAGTCTTGGAAGGTTGTGCTTTTCTAAGAATTTGTCCATTTCTTGCAGGTTGTCCATTTTATTGGCATATAGTTGCTCATAGTAGTCTCTCACGATCATTTCTATTTCTGCAGTGTCAGTTATTACTTCTCCTTTTTCAATCTAATTCTATTGATTTGAGTCTTCTCCCTTTTCTCTTGTTGAGTCTGGCTAATTGTTTATCAATTTTGTTTATTTTCTCAAAGAAACAGCTTTTAGTTTTATTGATCTTTGCTACCATTTCCTTCATTTATTACTCATTTATTTCTGATCTGATATTTATGATTTCTTTCCTTCTGCTAACTTTGGGATGCTTTGTTCTTCTTTCTCTAATTGCCTTAGGTGTATGGTTAGGTTGTTTATTTGCAAGTTTTCTTATTTCTTGAGGTAGGATTATATTGCTGTAAACTTCCCTCTTAGAACTGCTTTTGCTGAATCCCATAGGTTTTGGGTCATCGTGTTTTCATTGTCATTTGTTTCTAGGTACTTTTTGATATCCTCTTTGATTTCTTCAGTGATCTCTTGGTTATTTAGTAACATATTGTTTAGCTTACATGTTATTGCCTTTTTTACGGTTTTCCTATAATACCTAGTCTCATTGCTTTGTGGTTGGAAAAGACACTTGATATGATTTCAGTTTTCTTAAATGTACCGAGGTTTGATGTGACCCAAGATATGATCTATTCTGGAGAATGTTCCATGTGCACTTTGAGAAGAAAGTATTCTGTTGTTTTGGGATGGAATGTCCTATAAATATCAATTAAGTCCAACTGGTCTAATGTGTCATTTAAAGCTGTATTTCCTTACTTATTTTCATTTTGGATGATCTGTCCATTGGTGAAAATGAGTGTTAAAGTCCCCTACTATTATTGTGTTACTGCTGATTTACTCTTTTATGGCTGTTAGCATTTGCCTGATGTATTGAGGTGCTCCTATGTTGGTTGCATATATATTTACATTTTTTATATCTTCTTCTTGGATTGATCCCTTGATCATATGTAGTGTCCTTCCTTGTCTCTTGTAATAGTCTTTATTTTAAAGTCCATTTTTTCTTATATGAGTATTGCTACTCCAGCTTTCTTTTGATTTCCATTGCATGGAATATCTTTTTCCATTCCTGCACTTTCAGTCTGTATGTGTCTGTAGGGCTGAAGTGGATATCTTGTAGACAGCATTATATTGGTTTTGCTTTTGTATCCATTCAGCCAGTCTGTGTCTTTTGGTTAGAGCATTTAATCCATTCACATTTAAGGTAATTATCAATATGTATATCCCTATTACCATTTTCTTAATTTTTTTGGGTTTGTTTTTGTAGGTCTTTTCCTTCTCCTGTGTTTCCTGACTAGAGAAGTTCCTTTAGTATTTGTTTTAAACCTGGTTTGGTAATTCACAGTTATCTTAACTTTTGCTTGTCTGTAAATGTTTTATTTCTCTGTCAAATCTGAATGAGATCCTTGCTGCATAGAGTAATCATGGTTGTAGGTTTTTCCCTTTCATCACTTTATATATGTCCTGCCACTCCCTTCTGGTTTGCAGAGTTTCTGCTGAAAGATAGGCTGTTAACCTTATGGGGTTTCCCTTGTATGTTATTAGATGCTTTTCCCTTGTTGCTTTTAATATTTTTTCTTTGTATTTAATTTTTGATAGTTTGATTAATATGTGTCTTGGCATGTTTCTCCTTGGATTTATCCTCTATGGGACTCTCTGCACTTCCTGGACTTGACTGACTATTTCCTTTCCCTTGTTAGGGAAGTTTTTAATCTCTTCAAATATTTTCTCAGACTCTTTCTTTTTCTCTTCTTCTTCTTTGTCCCCTATAATTTGAATATTGGTGGGTTTAATGTTGCCCCAGAGATCTCTGAGACTGTCCTAAATTCTTTTCATTCATTATACTTTATTCTGCTCTGCAGCAATTATTTCCACTATTCTCTCTTCCAGGTCACTTATCCATTCTTTTGTCTCAGTTATTCTGTTATTGATTCCTTCTAGAGTATTTTTATTTTCATTTATTGTGTTGTTCATCATTGTTTGTTTGCTCTTTAATTCTTCTAGGTGCTTTTAAAATTTTTCTTGTATTTTTTCCATTCTATTTCTGAGATTTTGAATCATATTTACTATCATTACTCTGAATTCTTTTTCAGGTAACTGCCTATTTTCTCTTCATTTGTTTGGTCTGGTGGGTTTTTACCTTGCTCTTTCATCTGCTGCATATTTCTCTGTCTTCTCATTTTATTTAACTTAATATGTTTGGGGTCTCCTTTTCATAGACTGCAGGTTCATAGTTCCCATTATTTTTGGTGTCTGCCCCCAGTGGGTGAGGTTGGTTCAGTGGCTTGTGTAGGCTTCCTGGTGGAGGGGACTGGTGCCTGTCTCCTGGTGGATGGGGCTGTATCTTGTCATTCTGGTGGGCAGGGCCACATCTGGTTGTGTGTTTTGGGGTGTCTGTGAACTTAATATGATTTCAGGCAGACTCTCTGCTATTGTGTGGGGTTGTGTTCCTGTCTTGCTAGTTGTTTGGCATGGAGTGCACAGCACTGAAGCTTGCTGACTGTTGGGTGGAGGTCGATCTTAGTGTTGAGATGGAGATCTCTGGGATAGCTCTTGTTAATTAATATTATGTGGGGCTGGGAGGTCTCTGTTGGTCTAGTGTCCTGGACTCAAATCTCCAACCTCAGAGGCTCAGGCTCAATATGCAGCCGGAGCACCAAGACCCTCCCAACTGTACACCATGGAAGAAAAAGAAGAAAGAAATAAAAAAAATACCACACCCCAAAACAAATGGTAAAAGCCATACTAAACAGACAAAATCAGACAAAGAAACATGAACACACACACTCATGGAAAGAAAAACCAAAAAAAGGAAGACAGCAATCAAACCAATAAACAAATCCAACAGTGAAAACAAGCAGTAAAAACTAACTATGATAAACATAACACCAAAAACAAATCAAACACAGAAGCACACCCCAAGTCTACAGTTCCTCTCAAAGCCCACTGCCTCAATTTTCAGAACAATCATTGTCTATTCAGGTATTCCACGATGCACTGTTTGTCTAGCCAATTGTGGGGATTTAATCTGCTGCTCCTGAGGCTGCATAGAGAAATTTCCTTTTCTTTTCTTTGTTTGCACAGCTCCTGGGGTTTAGCTTTGGTTTTGGCCCTGCCTCTACATGTAAGCTGTCCTCCAGTGTCTGTTCCCTACCCAGAAGAGGTGGCTGGGTGTTAAAGCAGTGGCTGATTATGTCTCTCTTGCTCACTCAGGCTGGGGAGAAGGAGGAGTATGGTAGTCATAGTTGGAATGCAGGGTGTGCCTGCAGTGGCAGAGGCCAGTGTGATAGTTCAACAGCCTGAGGTTTGCCGTGTGTTCTCTTGGGAAAATTGGCCCTGGATAACAGGACCCTGGCAGTGATGTGCTGCAAAGGCTCCCAGGGGTGTGAGGGTAGTGACTTGCATTTGCCCACAGGATTATTGGTGGCAGAGGCTACAGCAATAGTGGTCCATGCCTGACTCTGGTCCGAGATGATAGCCGTGGATTGCACCCATCTCTGGAGCTCGCTTAGGTGGTATTCTGCCATCTGTGGGTACACAAAGGACCTTAGGAAGGTCCAGACATTTTCCCAGACTCCCTCCCGGCTACCTGTGGTGCACCAGCCAGCTTAAGGTTTTCTTCACACAGCCAACCCCAGTCCTCTCCCTGGGGTCTGACTTCCAAAGCCCAAGCCTCAGTTCCCAGCCCCAACCTGCCAGGTGAGCAGACAAGCATCTCAGGCTGGTGAGTGCTGATTGGCACCAATCCTCTGTGTGGGAATCTCTCCACTTTGCCCTCTGCACCCCTGTTGCTGCGCTCTCCTCTTTGGCCGTGAAGCATCCCCCCTCCTGTTTCCACCAGTGAAGGGGCTTCCTAGTGTGTGGAAGGTTTTCCTCCTTCACAGCACACTCCCAGAGGCACAGGTCCCGTCCTTATTCTTTTGTCTCTATTTTTTTTCTCTTTTCTTTTGACCTACCCAGGTACATGGGGATTTTCTTGCATTTTGGGAAGCCTGAGGTCTTCCGCCAGCATTCAGTTGGTGTTATGTAGGAGTTGTTCCACATGTAGATGTATTTCTGATGTATTTGTGTGGAGGAAGATGATCTCCACGTCTTATCCTCTGCCATCTTGAAGGTCTCCCTATGTTTTAATTTTAACACACAAAAAATAAATATAAGAAAAATCTATGACCAATAAAATTATTATTATTTTGCTATTTGTTCTCTTTTTGCCATTTGGTACTTCTACTTTCTGCTATTTGTAGTCTTGCATAGTATACTATGAAGCTTTTTATTATCTTGGTAATTATCAACAATATCCTGCAGAAAATCTTAATTCAGATATAGCAATAGAAAAGTTTTGTTACTCAGCCATTTAACATACAGATTTTACTTTTTATTCATTAAGGTTTTTGGTCTTCTTTAATATGCAAAAGTTGAATATGAGATATAGAGTACACTAATTAATTTGAACATCCTAATGAGAGTGATTAATAAATTACTAGAATAATCAGAAATTTCAGAAACCATTTTTTAACACTGTTTATCCTCACATTAAATTCTCTTTATAGACACAGAAAATTCTGGTTGGTCCTCTGAAATAATTACTTATATATAATATGATTTTTTTTAAACAACAATAAGAGATTTGAGCTTAGGGGTGTTAGTGTCTAGAAATTCAGCTAATTAAGATAATTCTTATTTCATGATGCATTTTAAAACTAGGCATTAAAAAACTTTTGAATAAATGGCTTTAAATTGTTACAGGTTATGAGGAACAGTGAATTGAAAATGACAACCAAACAAAAAAAAATGAAATAAAACATTTACACATAACATTTAAGTTTTATAAAGACTAAAATTTAAATCAAATTGTAATCATTTTTGTTCTTTTTAGCTTTCCTTACAAACATGTTTATTTTCCATTTTTACCAACTATATTAATGCTTCATCAAAAACCCATAATTATTTTTCAAATTCAAAGAATGTAATAAAAATATTTTTAAAGAATGTTAAAAAAAGCTTAAAGAAGTTATAAATCAAATTGAAAAAGAAAGTGAAACAGTACAGAGGGACCTCTTCTACTTCCCAAAGATGTTGATTCACAGCTCTAAAAATAAATATTATTGATTATATACTATATACCACCTGTATATAAAGCTTCTGTCTAATATCAGCAATTTTTATTCATAATTTTAATGTCTGTGTGTTTCAGTTTCAAATTACTTAAATATAAAAAGTGTAAATTAATCTCACTTTCTTTGAGAATTTATTATTAAAAGTGAAAATTATCCTAGGAAAGTCCTGTTTATTTATATTAAGTAAACACATGTCTAGAAATGTGTAAAGTTCAGAAATGTGTGTAATCTTTTGCAATTATTTAATTAAATTTGATTTAATCCTTCAATGTGGATTGGAGAAAAGTCCACATTAATTAATGTAATATTTATTAATTAAAAAGAATAATAATTAAGGAATGAAGTTTCTAGTAATTATCATGAATTATTTTATTTTACATAAAATCTTATACAGTACAGATGACTCTCAGTAAACTTTGAACGACTCCAAGTTAAAATACAGTAGAGTTTGAGAAAAAAACATGGTGCCCAAATGCAACTGAAATCCATTATCTCACCATAAGTAACTCATCACATGCTAGTTGAATATATAAATGTGCCCTTTTTATACAAATTTTCTGTGTCTCAATATGAATAAATAAATTTATAGACATTTCCTCAATTAAATTGAATCATATATAAATATGTAATTTTTATAATTCTATTAGAATTATTGTATGTTTGCACATGCAATTCAAATTAAATTAATTTGGATATGTGAAATTTCCATAAATAGATAAGTAGATAGACTCAAAATATATACATTTCTCAAAAGTAAAGTGTAAGCAATTATATTAATCTAACAAAAATAATTTTTCTTGGCCTTTCCCACTCTTCCAATGATGCTATGGCAATGAGCTTAAAGTGAAAGAGAGAGACAGTAAAATATAAGAACATAAAAAGAAATGTTTCTTTTTCCTTTATTTAAAAGGATGACATCAATGACAGCAGTTTTTGCATGAATTTAGGAATTGCTGAAGAGAACATTGCAAACAATAAACAACCATCACATGGAAAGATTGCATTTTGTTCTGTGGCTGCTGCAGTTTTTACAGGGTTTGTTACGGTTTATGTCTTGTCATGAATTTGGTCAGGATCCTCCATTCAAAAAGAGCCATGATTCCAAGCTTCACAGAAGTCCATATCTAAATCACTGCAGCTAAATTAATAAATTATCGCATCCTGCAAATTTCACTATATTCTAATTCTATGACATTTTATACGCCAATGCTTTATTTATTCTGGCTTGCCATATAAAGGAAATCATTTCATTTAAATCATGATTTTGTATCTATGATCATTTTAAAGAAGCCCTATTAATACTTTTCTCTTTTATTTTTCCGAATGGTAACTAATTATACCTCTGGTACTTGAAGACCTCTAGTCAAATCATCAATTATCTCTCAGGATTAAGGCTAGTACTCCCCTGGTTTAGAATGAAATGCTTACCACTTACGGAGTTTGATAAACCATAGGAATGAGCTATATTTTTAGAGAACCCGAAGGACAAGTCACACATAGTTCTACTCCATTGGAAAGATTATTCATTTACATATTTATTTCATAAATATTGAGTTCCTACATACACTAGGTTTATACCAGGTGTGAGGCATAAAACAATGAATAAACAATATATTTCCTGCCCTCATGGAGCCTAGAAACAAGTTGGGGAAGCGGGCAGTAACAAGAAAAGTAAGTAAATATATAACTTCAAATAGTTATACCTACTATGCAAAAAGAGGAGGTTGATCTTGATTTTCTATTCTATATGTAGCCATTTCAGATAAGAATTAATAGCATTCTGTTTAGAATCAGGCGTTCTTATATGTGAAAGCTGATCCTATTACTCTGCATACTTCTGTAAGTTAAGTAACTACTGCGGATGAAATTTCTCATCCATACAATAGGATAATAAAACCAACTACCTAGGGTTCCTATAATCAGCAAAGAGTATAATGTATGTAAAATGCATAGCCAAATGTCCACCACACTATGCACATTCTAAAATGTAGTGATTTTTATTATGTATATCTGACAAATAAAAGCAGGCAATAAAACTGGAAAATTATATTAAGAACAATAATGACTATCACAAACATTAATATCCTATATCTCATTGCTTGAGAAAAAAAATTATGTAATCTGAGCAGAAATTGCTCTGTCTTTCCAAATTGTATACCATGCAGTTTTGTAAAATGGCTTATGCAAAGGATAGGCAATCTTTGATAATGAGCTAGAAAGTGTCAAATAATTGTAAGAAAAAACTGTCTTAGTTTTCCTTGAGGAGAATTATCTCCATTTTCTAGATGACACCATTAAAGTTCATGAAGATCAAGGAACTTGGCTGACAGCTGGTATTAACTAGTAAAACATTGCAATTCAAACTCATGTGTCTTTGAATCCAAAGACACTGTTGCTTCTATTATTATATTATTGATATATCTTTCTCATTTATTTAGTGGCCAAATAATGAAAGAGTCAGGTATTAGTTCAGATCGTCTATGTCTACGTATTGAGATTTCTTCTCCAAACATATTTTACTTTACTTTAGTTTACCACCTATGATTTCTACTTGTCTAGATTTCCTCTAAATTTTAATTTTGTCATTTAACATAATTGCATAACTCTCTTAAATTTCTTCTCCCAGAAATCTGGTTAAATATACTTTTTAAAAAAAAAATAAAGGAAAACTCTTTTGAAAGAGTCCTTAATTATTATCTACACACACCTCATATTTGGACCCACATTTTTCATTGAAAACAAAACAAAAACTGAAACTCAGAAAAATACTGTATATGTTACGTTGTCAAATTGGAAAATGGTTAATATTAGAATGTATGGATCCCCGATGTTAAGCTATGATATACATATGCTCTAAAAAATATTCCAGTGAGTTTGATTCTGCTAACACCTCAAAGAATAACCTGTATAAGATATTTAGGAGAAAGCAGGTATAATTTTAGACCCAAAGAAATGCCTATCCATTGTTCACATTACAAAGTAGAAGATTTCATGATACTTCAGAAGAAGTATCTCTAACATTGAGAGCATTAGGACTATTTTTTTAAATCATAACTTAACATTTATTTTTGTTTTCTTTATTTCTATTTAAATACTCATTTTTCTGCTGTTTCTCTGTTAAGGTCTACATTGTAATCAAAACAATGCACCTGCAGGTGAACAACTGTTATGCAATAATTATCTACGATAAAGATTTTGCTTTCCACTTTTTCACTGAACTTAATAGAAACTATTCACCTTGACAAAGTTTATTTCTTCATTTTATTTGTACTATCTGTCACTGTGTTTCTATTTGTACAAGGCACAAGTTATTGGAGTATAACTAGGGAAGCACAGAGACCATTGAGTTCATGTGTCCCTCCCCTTAAATTTGAAAACCTTAAGTGTTCAATCAAAAAAACAAAAAGCTGAATGAATTAGTGACATGTAAAACTTCAAACACATGAAAATCAAGCACAAATATTAAAAGGAAACGTTATCATAAAATATTCACTAAAAACTTCTCAGCATACAACTATCCTTTTCACTTTATCTGCTTTTTGCCCTTATGTCTCATCAAGCTTTTCCATTTTTCCTAGATGATGTAGATTGGTGAAGACAATTGTATAACAGTGAACTTAGTGAAATAGCTGCAGTGCCATATAGTAAAGTCATTCAGCTGAGTCAATGCTAAGTTGAATTCTTGGACAACAATAGCAAGGCAGGTAGTGGGCAGTCAGGCTTTAGGTACTTTGAGTGTACTTGTTTGCCAACTATGATTTATATTTTTATAATTTCTGACAGTTTAAAATTTATTACTTTGATGAGGGTGATTGTATTACAAGTGGATGGATCTTCATCTTTTTTTCTTAGTTCAGTGGAAACCCAGTGTTTCTTCTGCCCCAATATTTTTCACCTTGCTTGTGTTTTTATAAAATTACTGGATGTTTCATATAAAATCAAATGTCATATTTTGAGCTGTTTAATTAGAGCTCATGCAAATTAATACAAATTTTTAAACTAATATTTACAGAATCCAAGGCACTTCCCAGGATTCTAAAATTTGGTTGATGACACTTTTTTCTGCCTTGTTTGCCTGACAATCAAAATGCTGAAAATCTAAACAAGAGAACTAACATTTTGTCTTGACAGGAAAACAACAACTGCAAATATCTCTTACCCTGTGTTGAGTAAAGTACCTTTATAAATCTAATCTATGAACCAACTAGGGGATTCTTATTCCCAATTTAGATACTGGGGTCTAATAAATCTACTTTACTATTGTAGCAGTACCAAATCTTGAAAGTGTTTTTCTCAGTGGGCACCAAATTTGGCTGTATTATTTGGATTATGAGAGAACACTACCTACAAGATGATAATATATACTGTTGACAAGTCATCTTAATCTTTCCTGTTGAGTTATACAAAACAGATACTACCTTATTCAGCTGAGAAACTGAGAAATTTATCTAAACTGATACTTTAATATTCTTTTTGTTGACAATGCTGAAAATACACTGTTTTCATAGATGAAAGGCACTTTAGATCACAGATTATTAAGAAAAAAGTCTTTTACAGAAAGTAAGCATTTGCTTTCTGACAAAGTAAGACTCAAATACAGCAAGAAATCACACATACCTTGGGACACAAGGGGCGAGACCTAGAAAGGCAAGATATTGTGTTAGTTTACTGGGAAGTTAAGTTGTATTGTGGTTCTCTGGGTGACAAAATATAAAGAATACACAATTTTTCTAAACATTTTGTTATATTATTTAAATATACCTTTTATACAGCTTAAAGAATAAGGTTCCTAGTAACTCAATAAATATAATTATTTTAACTATTTCTAAGTTCACATATTATATAATATATAACATAAGGTATTTCTATACCAATGCAAAAACTATACTATTTCTAAGCAACTGGCTATTTCCTAAATTTTTGACACATTCTAGGTATTCTAGATGTTGTTTTGTAGACATTTTTCCCTCAGTTAAACTACTATAATTTTAGTATATTTTGAATTTTATAATATGTAACTTATTATAAGTCTATTCTGAAAACAAAGTGAAAGTATTTACACATTTGAGCCTAGACAATAAAGGAAGTTTTTTTTCTTAAACTTGCAAGAGTGAATGATGTGACTTCTCTTATGAGTGGGAATAAAAAGAGTTTTTAATTAGAATATACTACTCTAGAAATTATTTATGTGGAGAGGTAATTTTTTTGGTTTTGTTGATGTGGCTTTTGAAAATTTATCTGAGTTTACAGTTATAGCAGAACTATTTTAGAAATCACTTTGGAATCAAAGAAGAATGAAGGGTTTCCAAAGTTATTTTTTTTTAATGATTTAGGAATGAAAGATAGTTGAAGGGATGTTCTTAGATAGCTTATATTATATGGAGGAAGAAACTGAGACACAGAAAAGCTAAGTGAATTTACTTTAACATTAAACACATAACAAGTGGCAAAGCCAAGAGTTTTATTCAAGGTTTCTGCATCCTGTGAATCAAATGTTCTCTGGTACTCTTTCAAGAAAGAGAGATCTTAAATTATTCTTTGAGTTCTCTAGAAAGATAGACTCTACAAATTCCTTCCTGTTCTGATCCTGGGTACTAATATTTGTATCTAGTTGACTGCTGACCCCCCCCTCACTAGTCTCCCATGTACTTCATTCCTAGTTTCATTCAAACAAAAGGATGCAGACACATACACCCATGAACATACATATACACACATGCACCCTAATACTCACACATTCTTAGTCACTGCAGATACAAATGCTCCCAGACACGCCATAGACCTTTGCTACATAGTCGTCAAACATTTGTGAGAAGCGGGATGCTGGTGAGCATATTCTGTCACTTCTGGAAAATCTTTATAAGAACCGAAATTATTAAGAGCATTAAATCAGAATATAATTACTTAGATGGAATCAATGACTGTTGATATCAGGTGTTCAGGACTTGACAAAGGAAACTTCTCCATTCTAGGAATGTACCACAGAGCAGAAAATTCATGCCAGCTGCTTGGTGCTTCCTACACCAAACACTGCACTGGAAATACAGTGCAATAAAAATCAAATGAGTGACAGTATTCTCTTTGATTTCCGTGTGTGTGTGTGTGTGTGTGTGTGTGTGTGTGTGTGTGTGCGCGCACACTTGTCCCGAACCTTCTAAAACATCATTAACTTCAGAATAAAATTAAATAGATTACATTTTTCTTCTACATCAAACACATCCATTTATACTTTCCTCAGGATACAGCAGAATCCCTCTGATTGACCATAGGAATTTTTTTCCTGAAGACTCCTCAGCAATATATTTATAAACCAAGTAGAGTGAGATGTTGAGAGGCTGGATTCTCATTACTTCTTTTTCTTAATATTCTTTTGTTATGTAGACTCCATATATTCTGAGAACATTCTTATATCTTCTACTTTTTACTACAATGTGGTTGGGTCAACTTTGCATATTAAATAAACAAAGAAGAAGAAGACAAAGTAACATTTACAATGGAAATTAAACTTAGAAAATTTAAATAGGTAACATTCTATTCATAGCTAATGCAATTTTTACAGAGCTCTAAGGTGATTCCTTTTTTGAAGTAAGGAGGGTGAGATGGGAATTCAGTAAGCTGCAGTCAACATAACAGGGCTGGGAAATATTAGTTGATAGGAGCAGAAAAGATAGGTTTCCCTTTTGAAATTTTTAAAACCCTGAGCACATTCAGTGTGTGCTACCACTTAATGCATTGTCCAAGTATTTCCTGCACATCCAATTTTTATGAGAACCTTAAAAGGTTTCTAGTAGACAGTTTAATCACATTTCCTCTCACCACTTGCACATGTGCTTTTTATATGGAGGTCATTGTCATAAAAAGGAAACTTGTTTGGCTTCTCAGTGTGCTTTTTCATTTCTTTCTTTTTTTCTGTCTTTTATTTTTTGGTGTGGGTCAGAGTATGGACGCCTAATAAATATATCAAAGCAGATAGCATTTACGAGCATAAATAATTGCTTGATTTTGTCAAATATGAGCTATCGTTAATATGTGCAAAAAATATATTTCAATGTCTGTAGGCTTGTCCTCACCTTCTTCCCTGCCCTCCAAAGGAATTAATGAGCGTGAACATTAATAGATGAATGACAGAGGGACAATTGCTCATAATCCCTAAAATATATGTGTAATCAGATGAAGTAATCTTTTAAAAATGGTTTCATAAGATTTTCATGCTCATACTTCTTCAATAGCTTTCATACTATATATCCTAAATTTACAGATCAAAGGCTACAGGGAAGGAAAACAGAGCCCTGAAACCAAAAACCAAGCAGTGTCCTCCCCAGGTCTCCTTTTCCACCTGTAAATGTGCTTTTGTTGAAGTTTTTGCCACTGCTGTCATTGACAGGGCATAAGAAAGTACTAGATCAAGATTTCTCTTCTTGAGAGAGATTTTATAACAGGTACAAAGGAGGAAATAAATTTTGGTCATTTTGTGAAAACTACTCAAAATGATCTTTACGATCACAAATGGTGTTACTAGTTTAAATGACTGTATCCTTGGAATGAGAGCAGAATGCTAAGCAACATTACTTTTAGGTAAAATAAAAGTACATAAGCTGTTGGTTTGATATAGTATTCTCCAAGTCTGTTCAGGGCTGGAGCACAGCACAGGAATACAGTTCAGATAAAAGACCCTGTCTACAATTCATAAGGTGAATACTGGTTTCTTTTTAATGTAGATCATCAGAAAGCAGAAGCAAATTTCTCAGTTTAACCAGATAACTACCAATTAATCGTGTAAGAATATAAGCCACACTTTGTCAAAAGACCAGATTATACATCACTTAGGAACATGATGGAGCACAATGCAATTTTCAGTTTTCTTTTTATTCCACTACCAGGAATTACAAAGATTTTGCATGATACACTTAATGTGAAAATTCACTACATCATTATACTTCAGTATGTCTCAATATGACCCTTATTGTGAAGACTAGGTAATATAAAAATAAATATACAGCACACAATAATTGACCCATTCCAAAAAGCTCAAATGAATATGAATTATTCAATTTAACTGTAAAGATAAGATATAGTGTTGTAAGTTATGACTACTAACATGAAAAAATGTTACTAATATAACATATGTAGTAAATTTAGTTTGGAAAAAATCAAAACTTACTCTGTGAAGTTTGGCCAAAATATTTTGTAACTAAAATTTTGATAGTATGAGTTTTAAAGATTTTTCTGTATAATATTAAAGAGAAAAAAGAAAAAAAAAATGAAGCATTG
The DNA here is from genome assembly GCF_937001465.1 of Orcinus orca. Classification (NCBI taxonomy): domain Eukaryota; kingdom Metazoa; phylum Chordata; class Mammalia; order Artiodactyla; family Delphinidae; genus Orcinus; species Orcinus orca. The sequence goes on along the minus strand of NC_064576.1, from coordinate 40,305,157 downwards.
TTCCTTGGTTAAAAAGTAATCTGCTTAAAGGTAAATACATTAAAAATATCATAGTTACACCCACAATTTATGTATTCAATATGGAAATTATTCTCTGTCAAAAAAAATTTTAAACACAGAAGATGGAGTCAAGAGGTTTTTTGTTTTTTGTTTATTTTTAACTGTCCACGACTGTGAAACTATAAACCTACTGTGTCCTGATACAGAAGGATCATGAACTGTGTAAACACAGAGCCACAGTATCAGTTACCACCATCTTCATCATCACCAGGATCCCACCACCTTGTCACAATAAAGGCCACTGAAGTCTCCTTCAAGGTGGAGAAGTTCACAGCACTTCTCCTCCAAGTTTTATATTTTAAAAATAAGATAATTAAGATCCTAAGAGCTCACCTGTCAAGGCCGCACAGCAAATGTGTAGCAAACTTAGAAGGAGCCCAGGGCTCATGACTTCTAGTCTAAATGTTCTTTCCATATGATTATAAGCAGAGAGACTAAATACTGTAACAACGCTTCTCTTTCCTAATGCTTTCCCACTCCTACTCCTTTGTGGCAGGGGTGCAGTTTAGGCGATATGGATTCAAAGAGGATTTCTAATAAAAGAATTTAATTGATGGTGATTACTTTGCCTACTTATTTTAAATTTCTAGCTAACAAATGTGCATTCACTATTTATTTCACTATTATGCACTGAATTGTGCTCCCTCAAAATATATACGTTGAAGTCCTAACCGCTATTAAATCAGAAGGTGACCATATTTGGAGATAGGATCTTTAAGGATGTAATTAAGTTAAATGAGGGCATTAAGGTGGGCCTTAATCAAATAAGGATGGTGTCCTCTTAAGAAAAGGAGATTGGGGCACTGATACACTCAGAGTGTAGATTATGTGAAGATAAGGATATGAAGATTACCTATAAGCCAAGGAGAACGGCCTCAGAAGAAACCAAGCCTGCCAGCACCTTGATCTTAAACTTCTAGCCTCCAGAATTGTGAGAAAATAAATATCTGTTGTTTAAGCCACCTGGTTTGTGGTCTTTGTAATAGCAGGCCTAACAAGCTAATGCACTAGGCACTAGACAGTCTTATGAAAACTTTATCTACATTGTGTCATTCAGAGCTTGTCATTTCAATTCTTGTGGAAATGCTAAGATAATTTCCCCAAATAGAGACTTTATTCTTTTCCTTGAAAAAGCAACCATCTAAGAGTCAAGGGAGAACAATGATACCCAAAAATCTCTCTTTAGAAAGGCCATCCTAATGTTACTTGAACACACTGTCCTAGTCTAGTCCTGTTAGTCTACTTAAGTCTCTTGTGTGATCTTCTTTTAAGAAGCTCCTTACATTGTGTTTTACTGAGTCTTTTTGTGTCTATCACTCCTCAAAGAATATTAGCTTGTGTAAAATAAAGACTATCCCCAAGCACTTAGCACAAACAAATTGTAGTGTGTGGCACGTGTAGGTACTTGATAAATGCTCATGGAATTACACTGAAACTTCTTTGTAATGCTGATCTGAGTACCTATGCTATGTAACTGACTGCCTTAGTAGTGAAACAGTCTTATAACATGATCTTTTAAGCACCTCAATAATTACATTTTCTTGGATGGTCTCCAGAAAAGACTAATTCATGCCAATGTTATTATAGTGAAATTCCACAACGGTAATTCTGGTTCTTGGTTGCAGAGATCATCCTTGGTACCTAAAGCTAATTAACATAGCAATAGAAATCTTAATCCATGCATTTTACAAGTGGAAAACCCAATTAGAGTGATGCAATATTAATTAGAAGAAAATAAGAAGTTTGGATTGAGAACCTGGTAACAGCATGAATTATGAATATGGAGGGAGATGTAAGGCAGGGAGTGAAGCGGTTCCTGTCCACATAAGGCATTAGAGCTTCAAACAATTACTCAAGACACTCTGAGAGTTATTGTGAGAGTATTTCTAACTTCTTTTAGCTCATCTAAAGAGGGAAGATACAACATAAAAAAGTGGTGATTAATTCTTTTCTCACAAATACTACACAGTTGTTGAGGAAAGGAACAGAGAAATTGTGCCCAGGGGAAATCACTTGAGAAACAGTGCTTCCCCACTGCTCAGGCAAGGCGGGAACCACGTGTGATGCTAAAGCCGCATGAGGGAACTGGTTTCCTAGGGGAAGTTCATTATGTCACTTAATGGAACTTCTCCAGGAAAATCAAGTTTGGAAAGCAAAATAGTATTTGGCAACATAATAGTGTAATGCAGGTATTAACATTGCCATTGCTGTTTTATTCAGATGATTATGTGTAGATAATAAGTAAATGAAGCCCTGCAAGGAATAAATGGTGATTAAATTACCATATCTAGAAGCAAAGATTTATTTTGAGAATTATCATAGAAAACTGTTAGGAAATATATTTTAAGGTCTTATCTATATATTTTATTACATAATATTATAATATGTCTGTGTGTTATAAAGAATTTGATAAAGAGAATATTTAAAATTTTTTTCTTTTTTAAATATTAAAAAAATTTAAAAGCAACCAAATATGCTATTAATGAAAGAGGCATTGAATGTGTGATAAGAATAAGGAAATAACATTAAAGAATTGACTTGACAAGGTTAAATAGGGAATCAACAATTAACAACTGATGACTACATAATCATGTTAACCTCCAATTCAGAAATGAATGGGGAAGTGAAGATAAAGACTATTGTACAGGGGACAACAAACTGTTAGACTCCAGTGTGACTTAGTTAAATCAAATTTCTGCATTGTGGCCCCTCCACATAGGGCTCCAAAAAGAACACATACAGAAGTCTCAAAATATTAAATGATTGCATATTAGGGAAAACATTTTATGAGGTACATATTATAGATGCAGTAGATAGACACAAGTGTAAAGGAAGGCTTTGAGGACTCAATATGAGAAAGTGAATTATTTTGACCGTTGGAAGCAAATTTTGATTTTTTTAAAAAAAATGGCTTGCATGAAGAATATTTAGAAGTCACATTTTAATATTTTTGAATGAACTATCATCATAGCACTCTATTTCTTAGTCCATTTAAAATCATTTAAGAATAAAATATTGATAGTTGAATCAAACTGACAAAATAAAACTCACTTGTAACCAGTGATGCCTTTTAGTTTTCTGATTTATATTCTTCCTAGTTCTTATGTCACAATTTCAGATCATTTCCTGAAATTTTTAATGTTTTACAAAAAATATGTTTATATTTGTGCCTTTCATTTATATATTCATGCTATTTGCCAGTTTTGAAAAGTATTAAGGGTTTATGTGCTATATCCCAGCATGCTGGTTTGCCCTGTGGGATATTGCATTTCATTCTACTAATCCAAATCCCTACACACTTATGTAATAATACAGCTACACAAACCAACTCGGAATTCTGAGCTGTCTAACTCTGAGCAGTGAAATTCTTCTAACAATTAGCACACCTATAGATATTTCTTTTTTATTTTCTACATATGTGCATATTTAATGTGTGTATGTATATTCATGCATGCATAATTTTCATATATGTATCAATAATATAATTTTCAAAATGTTTATGAGATTGATTATACACATTTCCAGATTATACTGTTGTTTTTGTTTTTCATTAGTACATGGTGACATTCCTTACATATTTTCTTTAAATGAAGAGCTTCCCTAGTACACTTAAATACTAACAGAATCTCATTTTAAGTAACATTACTCAAAACTCTTACCTTGTGTTCAGACTTAATTATAAAAAGGAGCTGATTGAAAATGTGTATAAAATGAAGACACTGTATTTTTTACATTTTTCTCTTCACATAAGCATGTGGTTACCTGTGTAATATATTTACAAACAATAAAATGGTGGAGAAAATACTTTGAACTGGGAAGTTTTTACTGTCTTCAAAGCAGTATTACATGAAAAGGTAATTTTTTTTTTTTACATCAATCCTGCTCTGTCTGTATTTGAGATAAACATAAATATATATCAAAATCTAACAATTTGATTGAATGAGGGCTAAGAACAGTGGCTTATAAAGTAAACGTTTTCTTAAATGATGCATTTCCTGGGAGAAACAGATGGCTACTTATTCATAGATTGGCGACCACAACTGAGTTCTCACCCAAAGGAATTTCCAGAAGCTTTTTAAATAATACAAGTTGAAAACTAGTATTGAATGAAAGAGTAAGTAGACATTGGTCAAACATCTTCAGGATAAAGTAAAATTTAAGAATGGCTGTCCGGGGCTTCCCTGGTGGCGCAGTGGTTGCGAGTCCACCTTCTGATGCAGGGGACACGGGTTCGTGCCCTGGTCCGGGAAGATACCACATGCCGCGGAGCGGTTGGGCACGTGAGCCATGGCCGCTGAGCCTACGCGTCCAGAGCCTGTGCTCCATAACGGGAGAGGCCGCAACAGTGAGAGGCCCGCGTATCGCAAAAAAAAAAAAAAAAAAAAAAGAATGGCTGTCTGTAAGATTACAGGTTTTTGTAGGTGGTCTCTCCTTTCTCTAATGTTTCCTTGTTTTCTTGACCTTCCTGCTTTAATTCTGTGCCAATATGACTGTGTGCTTTTGGAGTCTGACCTATGGTTGAAAGCTCATTGCGGGACTAGGTAAAACGGGAGAATCCTATATCTTTAACCTTTCTTTAAAACATAAAATTATTAAATGTTATCTATGTGTTAAGTACTGCATTTAAACACCAGACAACAGTTTCATGAAATAGGCTATAGCTAGTAAATTGGAAAGAATTGTGGAGATACATTAGTACATTTTTGTTGATTACTGGAATCCACTTCACCCTCATTAATAAAACAGTAATAGAACAGTATGATTGCAGATATTTGAGTCCTTTAGCCATGCCAGAGAATTCACCTTTGAGTTTTTTAACCAATCAGCTTTGTGACATTATTGTTTAATCACCCTATGCCTCAGTTTTCTTACATATTAAAATGGGAATGTAGATTGTATACATTATATTGAGTGTTTATGAAGATTAAAAAGAAGATTAATGCATCTGAATTACTTAAAACTATATCTGGCACATAGTAATCAATATGATCTATAATCATAAGCTTTTGCTTTTAATTTGGATATTAAAATAGCTCCAATCATATAGAACTAAATATGTCTATTGTCTTAGTTAAAATGGGATCTTTATTCAATTTACAAAATGGAAATATTTGAAAACAAAATTTTCAGAAATAACTCTGTTTTGAAACACAGTTTACATATAATTATGTACCCAACTGAAGGATGTGCTATGTTTTTCTCATTTCACTTGTTCTTCATAGTCGAGGTTTGGTACATATAATTAGCTGTCAAGCATGTGCCAATTATGCAACTGCTTATGTGTATTAACCAGGTGTAGCATACCTTAAATATTAATTCTATGAATTTGAAGAAATTATATGAATTATGCCATTCTCTGCTCTTCAGATAATGGCCATACAATAGTTTATCTACTCACCAGTGATTTATTATTTTTGAATTGTGCATATTTTTTACTTATCAGAACCATGATGCATTAATTATGTTATATCCTCAGTTTCTGACTTGAGCATAAATATTCTCAGCTCTTTCATACTCTAGTGATGCTAGAGGAATATCAGTTAAGATATAGCTAAAAAGTGATAAACATGCACTTCTAGTTCTATTTACTTCTAAACATTTAATCATATAATGAGGGTTTTTATAAGATGAAAAAATAAATGAGTTAGTAAAACATGACCAATGCAATAATAGTAGTCTTGGTAGTGTTATCCTTTTCCCAAGGAGAATGGAAGGGGGATGTAATTTGATTGGCAGTATCCCCAGAGGGAAAGCTAACCTGTAAAACTGAGGACTGTCAAGTTCCTCATATCTAATAAAAGACTGGCAAATTAGAGTTATCAGCAGCACTAGCAATAGGAACAAATTGCATTATAAATCATCATATCATTGACAGACAATTACACCCAGAAATTTCCAAGCATGGGGTGGTACAGTGTTCGTCCATCAACAAAGTTATTCAAGCCAAAAGCTCAGTGAGGATGTGAATATAAGGAAGTTGCTTCTGGGTGAATGCTGGATTTATTTCTCCTATTACCTTCTTCCCACACATCTCCTGTAGTCATGAAAATTAAAGATAGAAAATACCTATTAGCACTCCTGGAGTCTGCTCTCCCTGCCCATTCACAAGCAATTCAAATGTACTATCTTTCTTTCTTAGGTTAGGAGGGGGATAAAAGTCTTTGTCAAAAGAAGGCAGAGAAGTAGTTCTGGAGTTGACAAAGAACTAACTGATCAATATTTTTATTCCAAACATGACACTTGACATTTGCATCTAGATATATATTTTATCTATTCTAAAACATTTTGGTAAAATAGTAAATCAATATTTTTTTGATAAATTATATGTTTGCATCACATTTAATTTCTGCACAATCACTTCATCAGTGCATAATCAATCACAAGACTGAGTGTAATATAATAAATTGAAGAGATGGCATTGTCTCTGTTCATGAAAGGAAAACAAATATTGGTATTCCTTACACATGAGACAATTTAACTCAAGAAACAAGTCATCTCAAAGAGTAGTTGACAAAGTTTATGTAACATTTACAAAGTTACAAAGTTTACACATTTTATTTTCTCAATAGTGATATTCATGTGGCAACATTTTGGACTTAATAGTTCCATAAATCGCTTAGTATATGAAAACTACTATCGATAACCTAAGTAAATTACTGTTAGAACTATTGTTATTAAGATTATTTTGTATATTTCCCCTGCAGTTTTGCCAACCACCCAGCCCAGCTCAACTGCACTCAAAACAGGAAGCATTCACATAATAACCTACCTTGTATTAAAATATATTTTGTACATGTGGTCTTCCCTTGAGGTCTGAAAATCTGAAAGAGAGATACTATGTTTTACTTAGTCTTTTCAATTCTTCCAGTACGTTTGAATATGTGCTTTGCTTCTGCTTTATGCAAAACACATATTTGTGTAATGTGTGTGTATTCATGTGGCAAATTTTTAGCTTTGTTAGTTCTTCCACTGAAATTGGCTTTGTCTTATGCAGTTTTGGTAAAATAAAGATTGCTTACCTAATGTGAGAGGACCAGATGCAATAAATATAACCTAACTTTGTCAACTGGATAAGCCAACAGAAACTGCTCAAGGTAACTGAGATGTCTGCCTTATAAAGGGAGCTATTCTGAATCGAACTCTGGTTTTGTCTTTAAAAATATCTCATTTCTTATATAAATACAATCTCTGCCTCCATAGTTACTATAATTAAAGGTAGTTAAGAATATTGAATTTTAAAATGCTATCCAATATTCTAAATTTATTCACTTTGAAAATATAGCAATTATCTGAAGCCTTTTAACTGACATTTTCTGGTTTACCAGAGAATTCTCTGACATAACTCTACAATCTGCTCTAGGATTATGTTTTTCAGGTAGAGATATTTTCCAGCTGAACTAAGAACTTACATTAGTTTGTTGAGTATATTTTTTAGGGTTTTAATACAGAGTGAAATAAAGTACAAACCTCCATCAATCTTACCCAAAGAGAAGGCCTCCATTTCTGAACTCTGAAATTCATTCTCTGATAGTTTTATGTAAATAAAGGTCTTGCAGATTCCAAGAATAACCCTAATAATCTGGATTTACCATAATTGTGAGGCAGTCATATAAAGAGTCATTTTTTAAAGACTGATTGAAAATATATAAGCATTCAGGAGGTTATTGTTTTAGGATACCTTTGATTTTGGAAAGGAATTGTTTTTTGCCCTGAAAATCATGGCTCACTGCAAACAGAAATCCACTCAAAAGAATTGATTTGGAACACAAACTGCTATGTAATTTTCAATATATCCATGTTACATAAGTGCAGAAGGCTGCATGATTTTACATTACATTGGTTGAGGATTGGGGATTTGTGTTTTATTTCTGCTTCAACAATTGCCTGTTAAAAAGATGATGAATTGTGAGGTGGTTACAGGCTTTAATTTTTTGAGTGAATGAAGGGATTGTATTTATAGAAGGTCATTCAGCTCCTGTGGGGAAGGTTATTAATATAAGAAATTATGTGCTGAGGTAAACCACCTCAATCAGACAGTGAAATTCATCATTCAATACTTGTTTAGGGACATGCAAAATACACTGTAAATTGAGTGTCTCCCTTTCAAGGAGATTAATGTTACAGCTCAGGAATTTTCAGAAAGTTGTGTTAAGAGTCTTGAGGATTAGTGACAATCAGAATACAGTTAATTTTTCCTTTATCTACCCGGAGGTCAAATCCACTTGAGGATATCTCCTTTCATTCTTGTTCTGCCTATTTTGCTTGAAACACAGGGAAAATGGCTGTCTATCCCACCCATCCCCAAGTAAAAGTGAAAAGTACACATCTTTAAATATGTGGGTTCATTAAGTCAAGTCTTTACAAGGCAAAGAATAAGTAAATATACATTGTGTTTAGATATCAAGTATATGTATTTCTGAATAATAGCCTGCTTGGAACAGTGTAGAAAGGGTCACAGACAGCATATTATTTAGGTTATTCTAAAGAGCAAGCATATTATCAATTATATGAATATGTTTAAGAACTCAAAGAATGTTAAAAATATTGTCCTAATTTGTTGTTTTGAAAAATGAACACCATTCTAGGTTTAAAACTCAATAAGGAATAAAAGGATCATGTTATATATAATTTTAAATGTTGATATTAATACAACCTGACTTTAGATAACCCCTTATACTTCTCAAATTCTTTACACTTAATTATCTCATTTAAGCCTCCTAACCACCTTCCCTGACAGGGAAGAGAGGGTTATATTATCCCCATGGGGACACAACCACTTTCTCATGGTTTTACAGTGAATACAGTGCTTTTTTCCACTGGACCATTCTGAAGACTATGCCTGTATGCAACGTGTGTGAATGGAATACTACCAAATATTCAATGATTCTAATTAGCTGTATTAGTGTATGGGATTTTGTGAATGCCAGTGTAATGTGTGGTTCCATAACAGAATTCAAAATTATACTGAATATTTTATTCAAAATAAATAAGTAGTTTTAAGAACAAACTACCCACTAGACACTGTGCATGTCACTAGGACATCAAAGGGAAAATAGACACAAAAAAACACATAATTACTATACAGATAAATGGATGTTAAAAATTTTTCTTTGCTATGGATGCAAAAGGAAAAGTATAAGGAGGGTCTAAGCCAATGAGCTTTGAATGAGTTGGCTTTAAGATGTGAGAAGGAATCTTGGAACATTAGCAAATATTGAAAATTACAGAATGAAACATAGAAGAACAATTAGTTCTCTTAGGAGGCAGTAAATTTAGATGTCATCACTTATAGGTGTACAGGGGATAATGAAAGGTATGGAATAACATGAAGATTCTCTGAGAAATAAGAAATGGTGAGAAGCTACCCAAGAGTGTAGACTTGAGAAATGTCAATATATAGGACAGCTTTCCAATGAGAAAGGAACAGTCAAGGATAATGAAATTAAGAGAGTTATTGAGGAACAGAGAGATTAGCATTGTGGGAAAAAAGGGAAAGAAACCAGAGTGATGACTTTCCAACAGTAATTATAGTCAATTGTTAAGGAAGCTGTGACATCATTGAGAAGTGAGGAAATTGAAAACAATTGAAAAGAATACTCTTTTCAAAATGCACTATGAGAGCAATAGGTGGAAAACAGAGGGTTGAAAATATGAGTAAGTGTTACAATAATTATAGGTGAATTTATTTTACCATGACCAAAAAAAACTTATAAATCTTTATAAGAGAATTGACAAAAGTTAAATCATTATTTAGATTTAAATGCATCGGGCACGTTGGGAGCATTTAGTGGTTTTATCCTGATAATATAAAAATATCTGGGTATCCATTTGATACTTGGGCACATATTCTACTCCTCTGCTTATTTTTTTCTCAATAGAGAAACATTGGTTAAAATTATTACTACTAAAAAATATTACTATAATGATTATAAAAACTGTTCAAATGGTAAATTAAGACACATTTTTTTTCTTTTTGTCTTAATAAAACTGAATTTGAAAGTCTGTTTCTCTTTACTTGTCTTACCCTTTGCTATAAAAGAAAAGTTAATAAAGTGGTATAAAAGGCAGTTTAAGAAGACAGTCTTAATATAATGTATACAGTTATAAAAGTCGATGATGAAGACATTTTGGTTATAAAAAACAGAAACTCACTTACACCAGCTAGATTAAAATAGAGATCTCCTGACATCCAAGGGGTGAAAATGAAGAACACCTGAGTCGTTATCAAAAGTGGAACAGAAAATTATAAATGAGGCAGTTTCTCTGTGCGCCTGTGTGTCCTGCACTCTCTGTCAGTGTCTCTGTCTATCTCTGTCTCTCTGTTTTCTTTCCACTTGGTATCTATGTATTTCTGGAAACATCTGTTGACTTTCTCTATACTGTTTTGTCACAACTTGTACGTGGGTGCTGCAGGGTCTTTGTATACTCCAATCCTTCAATTTCAACTTCAATCACCAACTGAGACTTTCTGTTCTCCCTCTTAAATTTCCAGGAGAGCACTGGGGAGGAAGAACCCATTTTTTAACATAGCCATGTACAACAATTTTCACACAAGACACTAATCATCTTGGATTTTGCTTATTTGGTTGTCTAAGGTACACCACTTTCCTAATGTGCCTGGTCTGGAAGGGACAAGGAATGAGAGAGAGGTGATTGTGTCCTGTAGTTGGAATGTATCTTCAGCGGATTGGGTAAAGCAGAAGGAGATATCTTAAGTAGTTTGTCACATATATAATACTAAAGTGAAAACATGACATTTTAAATAGGTAGAGGTGTTCATATAGAGGGAATCAGTACCCAGGAGGCATTTTAGTAATGGATTATTTATGTATTTTTACCTTGTAATGAAATTAAAAGGGATCTCCTGGTCAATTCTATCTTACATACTTTCTGTTTGTATTGGATTCTCATACCAAGTATTTGTCACTTCTTTTCCATAAACTTATTTTATACTGAATCACAATGAATAACTATCATAAAAACAAATAACATGTCAACACATTTATTCGACCAGAGCCCTCTTGAGATAATGCTTTAATTTTCATCAAGACTGTAGTGATTAATGTTTCTGATTATGATTATCACATAACACATTAGTGATTACATTTCAAAAAGGATTTAAAATATAAAATGTTTCAAGAATCTGGTGAGTCATTTGACTCAGTCTGTTGAAAGATGGGGAAAACTGAAAGGACAATTTTGATCCTTAATATCAGGAACTAATGAAATATATGTAAGGCAAGTGTAGTCGACTTTCACATGCAACACATTCCCAAAGGCCTAGTTTCATGGCAGTTCATTTTGAAGTGCATTCTTGTTTATTCATGAAGAATAAATTGAGCAAACGTTGTTTCCTTGTCTAACGTGACATTAACATAAACCATCAAATGAGTGGATCAAGGTTTCAGCAAGTGAAGGATATGTTTTATTAGTTGTTGCTCAATATATGAAGCAGGCAATTGAAGTAAAAGAAAGTAGGTAGTGACTTTATTTTTCATTTGTAAAAAGTTTCAGTTTAATGAGCAGCAGAAAATAAGGTTTTGTTATCTTTCATGTGTACTTTCGATAGCTTGTTTAAAAGTTTGTAAATATTTGCTGAATGTGCCCTTTATTAGGTATATGTGTGTGCATGGGTTTTCCTTTCTCAGACAAACATCCCTTCTTGTGTTTAGCTTTTTATTTTAATAAGACTGTGGACAAATTTCTATCCTCCTCCATGCTTTAGAGGGCTCACTAGGGAATCAGATTGGAAAGAATGTTTTGTACTTCGAGATGATACGTACAATATCAGTTAGCTTAAAAGCACAAGAACGAGTTGGTAAAGTTCATTCAAGCCTTGCTCACAATCAACCATTAACACAAAAGGGTCTAAGCTGTGTGGATAAATTACATATACAGCTTCAATATTTAGACCTACACTTTTGACCGTATTCAAACACATATTTATCATAGTATTTGGTTTTAAACTTATCAGACTCTTTTTTTAAGCCCATGTTTCAGAATATCTGATTGGCCTTTTCAACCTCCCAGATTATGAGCATGGCACATTTCCAGAGAAAGGTGTATTTTATCAATATATTTGGATATTTTAGTTAAGCAGATGGTTTCTTAAGATTTGGTTATAAGTTCCTTCCAGGGAAAAACATCTTTTTTTTTTTTTTTTTCCTGTTCAATTGAATGGCCACCTGGATTGAATGAACTATAGGCTCTAAATCCAGTCTATTGACAGGTCTTTGTTATTAGCCTCTTGCCTGGCAGTGATCTGGGCAACTTGTAAGAATTTTAATGTGCTGAGTTCAAAGGTCCTTTTAAAGTCTGTAAACCTATAATTTAAAATATGGGATTGAAAATATGGCTGAATTTTTTGTTGCTTCAATTATATTAACAAGAATTAAGATAATTTCTACCCCAAGTCACATAAATAAGATAAAATACATCATCCATTGGCCTCTAAATATTTGCTCCTGTCTCTATGCCTTGATTTCTTCATCAATAATAGAGGTTAAGAAAAGAATCTCTAATGTCTCTTTCAACTTTAATATGCAATGAATCTATCAGATGTTGAAGTCACCCAAAGGGAAGGGAATTGTTACAAATCCTGACTTGCAAGTACAATTTTCAAGCCCAGACTCCAAGCTCTTAAAAGAGTTTCAGTGCCACAGAGGGGAATGAAAAAGAGACCTAATAGAACTTAAAAAGAGGAAAGGCTAAAAGAAAGGCAAAGAGGGATTCAGAGCTGCTGAGCTCAGTGTCAGGAGTACGAATCATATTTACTCCGATTTCTTGTTTCTTTTGACGTTGAGGCTCAAAAGAAGGCAGCTACCTTATCTGGTTGCTTCCTTCTGCTTCTCTATACACACACATGCACATACACAGACACCCCCAGCTCCTACTCTTTAGAAGCTGGAGAAAAGTTATGTTTTGCTTTTTAAAGTGTTCTGTATTTGTTTGGATTATTGCAGAACATTGTGGATTGTCTGATTAATTTAAACATCTTTCCACAGTGAGGCATGAAAGCCAACCCAAATTAGTGTTGATGGCCTCATTCCGGGCTTATGTTAGGTCTCTTGGTAATCAAAATGGTAAGAAAAATATATCATGTAAATAGTCTAACAGAATTTTTTTTTTCCATGAAGGGGAGTAAAAAAGTCTACTCATTCTTATCAGATCCTTATCATCTAAGGTTGAATAAAAAGAAATATTTTGTAAAAGGGCTTGACATTGTAATAGAATGCTAATACAAGATCACAAAGAGCCATGTTTCAATGGTATTGAATTGTAAAAGGCAATAATTATATATTTTTTCTATTTTCCTAAAATTATTTTCCTTAAATCATGTATTATCTTGATTTAGAAGTGGATTTGTGCTATCGGTATTACTATTATGAAGAGAAATGTTTTATAAAATGTTCTCTATATATTGTTCAATCACTTTAAATATTGCCCCTAACCTTTTCCACTTCATAAAATCTGTCACAAACTTAAACATTAAATCTTATTCACTGGAACTAAATATATTTATTTTAATATCAATATAGGACTAAAATACTTTTTTTGTTGTTGTTTGTTTTTGGTGGTACGCGGGCCTTTCACTGCTGTGGCCTCTCCCACTGCGGAGCACAGGCTCCGGACGCGTAGGCTCAGCGGCCATGGCTCACGGGCCCAGCCGCTCTGCGGCATGTGGGATCTTCCCGGACTGGGGCACGAACCCGTGTCCCCTGCATCGACAGGCGGACTGTCAACCACTGCGCCACCAGGGAAGCCCAATACTTTGTTCTTTGACAAAGAGCTATCATTCTGTATTCTTCTGAAGAACACTATAGAGAAAAAAAAAAAAAAACACACACAATGTAAAAATGCAACTATTTAATCATATTCTCTTCAGATTTTATTCTTTTTGTTCCCTTTCTTTTGAGATATTTACCTATGTTTCCAAATACATTTTGGAGATATGGAGAGTTAATAACATGAACTTTTTTTTTAATATAATTGGCATGTTTAATATACTGCCAATTTTTTGAGGACAAGGATTATTTCTTATTTGTATTCTTTTAACCAAGTCATTAAAAAGTATATGGCACAGAGGGAATTGTTAAGAAATATTTGTTGAGGTGAATAAATGCTTTTATTTGGGAGAATCTTCACAAAAGATACAAAATTTAATGTCCTCCTTGAAGAGAAAATCAAATTTTCTTCCTCAGAAAAGAAATGCTTCCCAGTTATGCTTTATACTTATTAATATATAGTTTCAAAAATTTGTTTTTGGAACAAGTTCCTATAATCTATTTCTGGTTCATTTTCATACCTCTCATCACCAGGGGAATGACCTCATAAGACTAAATCAGAGAAGTGTTAGTGTTTTAGAGAATCATCTATGTGTTAAAGTTCTATGACCTCAAGATTAAATGATAAACAGTACGATGGCTTTGCTGAAGTTAAATTAGTTGGGAGCTTAGAGACAAAGAAAGTAACTCAAAAGATGAACTCTGTAAGCAGTGACTCATCTACAGATATTTCCTTGTTTGTTAAAGTACATTCCTTTGGGGATTCTTGCCACAAAGTTATAAGAAAAAATATTTTTAAGACCTTGAAAGTGAGCATGTTTCTCATGTGACTTGGTTTTGTTCCTTAAAATGCATAGAACTTCAAGAAATTCAATTTAAAAAAATAGATTTAAAAAACACTTATCCTTTTAAACGTTCACAACTAGACAGATTCCAGACTTGCTGAAGAGTTTCCATCCAACATCACTATGATTAGTTTCTTTATTTTGGCCTTAAATACTCTAAACTATCTCAAAAAGCACTGGATGCACCAGTTCTTTTTCTGAAAAGAAAGTGAATAAACATCAGACCTTTGATAGTGTTTGTTTGTTTTTTTTCCCTTATATATATAAAAAAAAAGACATTCATGGAACATGAGAATTAAAAATTTTACTTTGGTTTTAATAAAAGTCACATGCCTTTTCAAAGCTATCAGCAAGATAAGAGCAAATGATTACAACAGAATCAGTGGTAAAGTCTCAGCTTTCCTGCAGTCCCTTTATCAACTAAGTTATTTACACCATTTTATGAAGATCTAATAGAGACTGATATTTGGAAAAACAAACCCTAAGTTAAATTTTGGGGTAACAGATCTGATAATATCTCACATACATACTGCATTTTTGACTTGGAGAGGTGGAGGAGATTTTCTATCCTAAACTTCCCATTTTACAAAGACACTGAGGCTGTGAAATGACATGGTGAGATGGTGGCAGTGCTGAAGGTCAAGTCCAATTGCCCCAGTGCCAGTTGGCACTTTCCAGTGTATTCTGGAATATCCTTTTTACTCTAAATCATTACTCTAAAAGTTATGAATTTCCATTCAAATTTAGCTAATGTACAATTTGCATAAATGAATTTAAAATCAAAAATTGAAACACTCAACTTACAAAAACACATCTTAAAATTATGTATTCAAGGGATAGTGTTTGTTTGTTTACTATTAGTGTACATACTACAAAAGAAAAAGAAAACATGTCTCTCTTTTTCTCTCTGTGTGTGCTATTAAAAATATAGGTTGCAGCTTCAGGGTCTGTTTTAGACAACTTTCTGGTAAGAGAAGTCTAATAAACCACTGAACTTATTTAAGAATTTGCCTTGAAAGACAATATTCAAATAACTGGCACAGCCTTGATCTTTGAATTCACTTTAAAGCACTCTAGATTTGAATCTCTGAATTTATTACCTGATTTCTTTGACTGAAGGTTGGCTTGCAGACTGTTGTGAAAGACTGGCATGCAGATAGCCTAGGTTACTATTATGTTAAAGGCTTATTTTGGGAGAGCATTTTTTTTCATAATACAAGGACATATTTCTACTATAGGAAATTATATTCAGTTTAGATTTTTTAAAAAATTATCTATCATGAAAATTTCAACATATAGTTATAATTCTAGGTAAGATTATTTTTCAGAAATATTTCAGTCTAAACTCTAGGATGTATTAATGTTAGATATTGTATATACTACCTTAGTATAGTATAATATGTGGTTTGTTTACAGCACATTTAAAATTTTATAAATAAATATTTATATACTATATAATTTATACCATGCAGGGTGAAATTTTTTAGAAAAAAATATAGTACTTGATGTAATATTGATAAAAGCAATTCTGTGTAGAAAAGAAATATTCCTTCTATACAAATATATGCAATCATCTACAAAAAAATATGAGTCACCTACATGAAACATGGATTCACAAGCATGTTGTATGTGTGTTTGCATGTGTGTACACACATGGTAAGTTCAATTCACACATGGCTGCCTCTCTATAGAAGAAGAATATTTACTGGGTGGAAAGCCCATCACTGTGTAACCAAGCAGGACCCTATGGAGAATTCCTGGGACAAGCCCTCCTCCACATCCTCTGCTTTAGCTCCTCTCTGAAGTACCTAGATAACAGTATTTGATGCACATTTCCTAAGTTGTTTTACAGATGTGAAAGCCCCCCACCAAATGGAAGATGTTAACTAATTGATGACCATGAGCACATAGCCCCAAGACTCCTGGAGCTTAAGGACTGATAATGTTAACTCCTGTGACACCGCTCTGTTACCTCATCATCAGCCAATCAGAGAATTGTGGATGAGCTGATCACATACCCTGCAACACCCCTCCCTCATCTGGCTTTTAAAAATGTTTTGCAAAACCCTTCGAGGAACTCAGAATTTTTTAGAGCATGAGCCACCTGTCTCCTTACTTGCTGCTGCAATAAAACTTCCTCTGCTCCAAACTCAGATGTTTTGGTTTGTTTGACCTCACTGTGTGTTGGGCACATGAACTTGCGCTAACAACTGTATCCCTGGATTCACTTACATTCTAGATTCATATAACTTTTTTGTGTGTTTTAATGTCAGTAAGTGGGACATGTTATAAACTAATACTGTTGTTTTCTAATAAGTTAGTTTTATTACTGTGTATTTGGTACTCTTTCAGAATTTCCTGAAAATGTTAACCAACTGAAAAAATACATTGACTTTAGTAAACATTAATTACCTAGAGTGAAAATGAAACTCATCATTTTCCTCCCTTGAAGTCTTTCAATTCCGGCTGGAAATATAACAGAAAGACCCCCATCGAATTCCCAGTGGACATTTCTAAAACAAGACCTCTCCCATTGTGTTTGGAATATTCAAACTATTTTTACTCACCCTATTTTTTGCTTGTGATGAGAAAAATTTAGTTTTGTTTCTCTTCAAGGTATAAATAAAATTAAATGATAAATACATGAAAAAATTCTCAGGGATTTTAAAACAAAAATAATAAAATAAACTTAAATGAACTACAAAACAATTGTCTTGAATATAAAATATAGCATGATTAACCTTGATTAACCCTGGTACTGAAAATGTCTGCTATTGTAGTCCTTGGAATATGTTTGGACAGAAATTAGCCTCTCTTCCTAAGTGTCTGGAGATGTAAAGGCTTGCATTGCTTGCATCCATTCATTTAAAATGCAGAATTAATATGCAGTGTGCAATGCTGACTGGCATTAATGAGGCATAGCCCAAGCAACATAACATGCAATCCTTTTGTAATTTAAAATCTTTCAATGTCTTATTGCTCTTGTGAAATGGCTTTATAGTAAGGTTATAATACAAGGAAGAAACCAATGGAGAATTGTAAAGTATACAACATTAGTGTTTGAAGTGTACTTTCTGAGGGTTTTTATTTCTATGCATGCCATAGTAACTGGGTCAAAGGAGGTTCATAAAGCTCTATATAACATCTATGAACCACTTAAAGAAAATGTTGTAATGTGCAGAGAGCAGCTACAATTTGTGATCCTCATAAAGGTGGTTTTGCATTGTTCCTTGGTGAGTAATGACCTACGATTGTATCCAGTTTGTCTATAGTAAATTAGAGAGCATAGTAGTAATTGCTTAGAAAGAAATTCATAACTGGATGTGGCAAAATATATGGGTTTGTTCATGTATTTATTTAGCAAAATTGAGTTCACACTCATGTACCCAGCACCCTGGCACACTCAATGTTCAGTTCACAGAGGTTTGCTCTGCTGTTACACATTTAGAAGGAAGCTGCTGAGTAACTTTGACATAAGATGTTATTGTTTAATTCCTAATTGAATTACCAAAATTTCTATAGGACTATAAAATTATTTTCCCTTTATTCCCACTCTCATTAAATATCGTATTGAGAAAAGAAGACAAAATTCAGCTTAATGTAGCCCCTTCACAAACTTTATGATTTTGGGGGGAATATATCTTTCTCTCTATCTCAAGTTCTGCATTTGTGAATTGTCCATTAAGAAAAACCTTGAAAGTCATTGCATAGAAGGAAAATCAAGCATTCTCAGGAAATGAACAATATACAGAGTTGCTAAATCTTTATAATAACCAATGATATTTATAGCAATAGATTGCTCTCAAATACCACTTAGGCAATAACACACTGAGAGAAAGCTATTTCTTGGTTACAGTACTTGGCACCTATACTTTTTATTAAATTGTTACAATTGTTTCAAAAATGTCAGCCAGCTTATGATAGAGACCATTAAATTTTGGAATAGCATAAGAAGAATCCCTAAACAAAGGGGAAAAAATGTTTCATCTGATAATTCAACTTGAATGATTTACTGAATTTCATCAGATGTTAATTCCACATTCATAGACTTTTTTCCTCTTTTTGCTTATATTTGTTAAAATTTTATTTTGTTACAAAGTATTCCTATATCTTAGCGGTTTTGGAATAAGTGGATTCAACTTAGTATATTATAAAATAGTAGGCAGAGGTAAATATTATACTAATGCTTTAAAAGTGACCTCCTTGCAATAACAATGTGCACAATAAGAAATACATCTTTTTGTCTGTTAATTTCACTTGATAACAGGGAACTATAATTGAGGGAAGCCAACTAGCCTACTTAATGGCCTGTGCCAAAAGACTATATAAAATCAGCTTTTGTTTTTTCACAAATCCCACATGGAACAGTCAACTTCTTCCTGTTCATTGAGCAGAGGTGACTGCCTCCTTCTAGCTAGTCTCTTTGCAAACCTGGACTAAAAAGGAAAAGCTTGTTAGGACAGAGGAGAAAGCAAGTACTATTGTAGACGAAATGGGAGGAGGTACCTTTGGAACATCAAGAAGGGAGAAGAAAGCTTACCTCAGGACTGAAAGAAGATACTGGATGGGGATTGTGAGAAGGGTGGAGGGGAATTTACACAAAGTGAGAAGGGCTATTGATCAGTTCAGGGAGTTTTGAAGTAGATCCCAGTCAACTTGCATACCCGGGGGGTATGATGCCCTGAAGAACCAAGAGGCTGGACCTGGCAAAGTCTCCTGTGTAGGGAAATGGTGCAGGGCCCAGAAGATGAACAGGAGCAAATCTGTTCATATATGCAGTAGATCAATTCAAATTTATCCACTTATATAACATATTACTGTGAGAAAGATGCTTTCAGCTATGATTTACTAAAGGTTCAGTTGGAGCAACAAACCATGATGACTAAATCCACTGCTTTGTTTTTTGTTTTTAATACAGATATTCTCAATCTATAAGACTAATGTACTTTATTTTTGTGTTAGCATTTACGATACAAAATGTAGGTCTTGGGAATAATAATTTTGCAATTTTGCAATGAATTTGTCTGCTGGAGACAAAAACATAAAAGAAAAGGGAAAACAGCTACAAAGAAATTATTACCAGGGAGTTAGAGGCCAAAATAATCTAGGTGAATACAAGTCTCTGTAAAAGTCTTGCATTTATTCTTTCATTTCACTTAAAATTTTCACATAAAATATTTATAAAATACCTGGTAATGCTGCAGGCATTGTACTAGATACTGGAGATAAATTGTCAACAGGAGGATCATGTTCTCTTGTGAAGTGAAAGAAAGCAAAACCTATTTAGAGGAAGTAGTGAAAGACCTTTAAGCCATAGTACCATAGAAAGAAAACCAGCATGTTTCTAAAAGAAACATTTTCTACTAAAAAGGGAAGGGTTTATCCTGAGCCATATCAAAAGGGATCTACCTCCCATGTGGCACCTTTATTTCTGAAGAGGCACCATTTCAAGATTTTATAGTTTATAAAGCTCTTTCATAACCATTATCTACAACCTTGTTGAGGTGGATGATACAGATTTTTAACAAAGCCATGCTAATTATTTTTCTATGTGCTAATTCATTTTCAGTTATTTGAAAAGCTCAGAAAGAGTAAAGAGAAATAAGGAAAATACCTATGTCCCTGGCACCCAGAACAAATATATGTTAATATTTTCTGATATTTCTCTTTCCAATTTTTAAAGGAAAATACTTTTTTAAGAAAAGAAGAGAGACAAAACAATTTTTTTTTAATCTTTACAAAATAAACAAGCAGACACCTGTATACTACTGGTACAGTTGACATTCCTTTTGAGTACTTTTACAGTTCACAATTTTTTCTCATTCTACATAAGTAATCTCTACACTGATATGTATTCTAGCCATCTGTATTTCTATGATTTTAAAACTAAATACCATTTATATGGTATTTGTTTTTTAAATTTATTATACTGCATTTTCTTTTTAAATCAAAACATGTATTGCATAGGGTGAATACCTATCTGTTCACACTTCTTGATGAGTGTTTTAGCTTTGTTTTCCAATCATATTTAATGATGACAGGACAATAAACCAGTAGAGAAGGACTCATAGAAGACATTAGAGAGAAAGAAGGAGATACAAGCTCAAGGCTTCCTGATTTGAGACACTAAGTTTCAGGACATTAAATGATTGGAACAGATTTTCAGAAATCGGAATGTACACTATGGATCTCTTAAAATATATATATATATATATATATATATATAAAGAAGATGTTGGTGGTAGGAGTTTATTAATTTATTTTATTTATTTTTTCTGTGTTGGGTCTTCATTTCTGTGAGAGGGCTTTCTCTAGTTGTGGCAAGTGGGGGCCACTCTTCATCCCGGTGCGCGGGCCTCTCACTATCGAGGCCTCTCTTGTTGCGGAGCACAGGCTCCAGACGCGCAGGCTCAGTAGTTGTGGCTCACGGACCTAGTTACTCCGTGGCGTGTGGGATCCTCCCAGACCAGGGCTCAAACCCGTGTCCCCTGCATTAGCAGGCAGATTCTCAACCACTCTGCCACCAGGGAAGTCCTTAAAATATAAATTTTATCAGCTTCCTGAAATATTCACAAAAATATATGGTTTGATGTAAGCATGTTTAGGAACATTCTAAGAGCCTTTCTCTTGTCAGCTTATAAATAGGAAATCATTCATGGATCTGTTTGAGAAAGTATTTTAGAATTGGGAAACAGTGGAGTATGCCATCAGAAAACATACTTCCTGAGAAAGTAATCAAGCTTCGTTTTCTCCAAGCTTTTCAGTTTTAACAATGACAATAGCAACACGAACAGTTAAATGATTCCAGAAATAAAACATGAGAGATAAAAAGACAACAAGGAGTTTGTGGTGTCCTGGAGGGCGAGTGAAATAAATGCATCTTGAAGGAAGGAATTATCAGTTGTGTCAAGTGAGAGGAGGACTGAGAATTGCCCTTTGAGTTACTATCCTTGGAGATGGTGAAAGAACAGTTTCAATGGAAAGGGGTGGTAAAAAATGTGACACGGGGCTTCCCTGATGGTGCAGTGGTTGAGAGGTGCCCAGGTCCGGGAAGATCTCACATGTCACTGAGTGGCTGGGCCCGTGAGCCGTGGTCGCTGAGCCTGCGCGTCTGGAGCCTGTGCTCCGCAACGGGAGAGGCCACAATACTGAGAGGCCCGTGTACCGCAAAAAAAAAAAAAAAAAAAAAAAAAAGTGACACACATGGGCTTCCCAAAGGAATGGGTGGAGAGGTTGAAAACACCAAGTATAGACAATCCTTTTAAGTAGATTTTTTTCTGTAAATGTCAATATTTTATTTACCTTTAGAACTTTTGTATTAAAAATTTAAGAATGTTTACCAATTCTTCATGAAAGTAATCACTAGTTTCTTAAAATGGGTAGGAATAATAGTTTCAGTGGGAAGTTTTAACAAAAGGAATGGTTATTTAATGAAACCTATAGCATAAAAATACAAGGCGGCTGCCTCTATAATGATTGTATAAATTTTATACCAGCACCATTGATTTTTAGCAAAAATTGCTTTTGTAAGAAGGTAGGAGGAGTAACAGAATAACAGGCCATATTGCAGCTACTACAGAGTTGGGTGGAAAATGTAAAGAACCCCCTTCGTAGCAAAGAAAACAGCAGTGTCTTACTTATGGTTATGTGTTTTTTCATCAAACTTCTTTTTTTTTTAATTGGGGGAATTGCTTTACAATGGTGTCTTAGTTTCTGCTTTATAACAAAGTGAATCAGTTATACATATACATATGTCACCATATCTCTTCCCTCTTGCGTCTCGCTCCCGCCCACCCTCCTTATCACACCCCTCTAGGCGATCACAAAGCACCGAGCTGATCTCCCTCTGCTATGCGGCTGCTTCCCACTAGCTAGCTACCTTACGTTTGGTGGTGTATATATGTCCATGCCTCTCTCTCACTTTGTCACAGCTCACCCTTCCCCCTCCCAATATCCTCAAGTCTGTTATCTAGTAGGTCTGTGCCTTTATTCCTGTCTTACCCCTAGGTTTTTCATGACATTTTTTTTTTCTTAAATTCCATATATATGTGTTAGCATACGGTATTTGTCTTTCTCTTTCTGACTTACTTCACTCTGTATGACAGACTCTAGGTCTATACACCTCATTACAAATAGCTCAATTTTGTTTCTTTTTATGGCTAATATTCCATTGTATATATGTGCCACATCTTCTTTATCCATTCATCCAATGATGGACAACTTAGGTTTTTTCCATCTCCTGGCTACTGTAAATAGAGCTGCAATGAACATTTTGGTACATGACTCTTTTTGAATTATGGTTTTCTCAGGGTATATGCCCAGTAGTGGGATTGCTGGGTCATATGGTAGTTCTATTTGTAGTTTTTTAAAGAACCTCCATACTGTTCTCCATAGTGGCTGTACCATTTCACATTCCTACCAGCAGTGCAAGAGTGTTCCCTTTTCTCCAAACCCTCTACAGCATTTATTGTTTCTAGATTTTTTGATGATGGCCATTCTGACTGGTGTGAGATGATATCTCATTGTAGTTTTGTTTTGCATTTCTCTAATGATTAATGATGTTGAGCATTCTTTCATGTATTTGTTGGCAGTCTGTATATCTACTTTGGAGAAATGTCTATTTAATTCTTCTGCCCATTTTTGGATTAGATTTTTGTTTTGTTTTTTTTTTGTTGTTGTTGTTATTGAGCTGCATGAGCTGCTTGTAAATTTTGGAAATTAATCCTTTGTCAGTTGCTTCATTTGCAAATATTTTCTCCCATTCTGAGGGTTGTCTTTTGGTCTTGTTTATGGTTTCCTTTGCTGTGCAAAAGCTTTGAAGTTTCATTAGGTCCCATTTGTTTATTTTTGTTTTTATTTCCATTTCTCTAGGAGGTGGGTCAAAAAGGATCTTGCTGTGATATATGTCATAGAGTGTTCTGTCTAAGTTTTCCTCTAAGAGTTTCATAGTGTCTAGCCTTACACTTAGGTCTTTAACCCATTTTAAGCTTATTTTTGTGTGTGGTGTTAGGGAGTGATCTAATCTCATACTTTTACATGTACCTGTCCAGTTTTCCCAGCACCACTTATTGAGGAGGCTGTCCTTTCTCCACTGTACGTTCCTGCCTCCTTTATCAAAGATAAGGTGACCTATGTGCATGGGTTTATCTCTGGGCTTTCTATCCTATTCCATTGATCTATATTTCTGTTTTTGCGCCAGTACCATACTGTCTTGATTACTGTAGCTTTGTAGTATAGTCTGAAGTTAGGGAGCCTGATACTTCCAGCTCCGTTTTTCGTTCTCAAGATTGCTTCAGCTATTCAGGGTCTTTTGTGTTTCCATACAAATTGTGAAATTGTTTGTTCTAGTTCTGTGAAAAATACCAATGGTAGTTTGATAGGGATTGCATTGAATCTGTGGATTGCTTTGAGTAGTAGAGTCATTTTCACAATGTTGATTCTTCCAATCCAAGAACATGGTATATCTCTCCATCTATTTGTATCATCTTTAATTTCTTTAATCAGTGTCTTATAAGTTTCTGCATACAGGTCTCTTGTCTCCTTAGGTAGGTTTATTCCTAGATATTTTATTCTTTTGGTTGCAATGGTAAATGGGAGTGTCATCTTGATTTCACTTTCAGATTTTTCATCATTAGTGTATAGGCATGCCAAAGATTTCTGTGCATTAATTTTGTATCCTGCAACCTTACCAAATTCGTTGATTAGCTCTAGTAGTTTTCTGGTAGCATCTTTAGGATTCTCTATGTATAGTATGTCATCTGCAAACAGTGACAACTTTACTTTTCTAATTTGGATTCCATTTATTTCCTTTTTTTCTCTGATTGCTGTGGCTAAAACTTCCAAAACTATGTTGAATAAGAGTGATGAGAGTGGGCAACCTTGTCTTCTTCCTGATCTTACTGGAAATGTTTTGTTTTTCAGCATTGAGGATGATGTTGTCTGTGGGCTTGCCATATATGGCCTTTATTATGTTGAGAAAAGTTCCCTCTATGCCTACTTTCTGCAGGGTTTTTATCATAAATGGGTGTTGAATTTTGTCAAAAACTTTCTCTGCATCTATTGAGATGATCATATGGTTTTTCTTCTTCAATTAGTTAATATGGTTTATCATATTGACTGATTTGCGTATATTGAAGAATCCTTGCATTCCTGGAATAAACCCCACTTGATCATGGTGTATGATCCTTTGAATGTGCTGTTGGATTCTGTTTGCTAGTATTTTGTTGAGGATTTTTGCATCTATGTTCATCAGTGATATTGGCCTGTAGTTTTCTTTCTTCGTGACATCCTTGTCTGGTTTTGGTATCAAGGTGATGGTGGCCTCATAGAAAGAATTTGGGAATGTTCCTCCCTCTGCTATATTGTGGAAGAGTTTGAGAAGGATAGGTGTTAGCTCTTCTCTAAATGTTTGATAGAATTCACCTGTGAAGCCATCTGGTCCTGGGCTTTTGTTTGTTGGAAGATTTTTAATCACAGTTTCAATTTCAGTGCTTGTGATTGGTCTGTTCATATTTTCTATTTCTTCCTGGTTCAGTCTTGGCAGGTTCTGCATTTCTAAGAATTTGTCCATTTCTTCCAGGTTGTCCATTTTATTGGCATAGAGTTGCTTGTAGTAATCTCTCCTGATCTTTTGTATTTCTGCAGTGTCAGTTGTTACTTCTCCTTTTTCATTTCTAATTCTATTCATTTGAGTCTTCTCCCTCTTTTTCTTGATGAGTCTGGCTAATGGTTTATCTAGTTTTTTTTTTTTTTTTTTTTCTCAAAGAACCAGCTTTTAGTTTTATTGGTCTTTGCTATCGTTTCCTTCATTTCTTTTTCATTCATTTCTGATCTGATTTTTATTATTTCTTTCCTTCTGCTAACTTTGGGGTTCTTTTGTTCTTCTTTCTCTAATTGCTTTAGGTGCAATGTTAGGTTGTTTATTCGAGATGTTTCCTGTTTCTTAAGGTGGGCTTGTATTGCTATAAACTTCCCTCTTAGAACTGCTTTTGGTGCATCCCATAGGTTTTGGGTCATCGTGTCTCCATTGTCATTTATTTCAAGGTATTTTTTTAATTTCCTCTTTGATTTCTTCAGTGATGACTTCGTTATTAAGTAGTGTATTGTTTAGCCTCCATGTGTCTGTATTTTTTACAGATCTTTTCTTGTAATTGATATCTAGTCTCATAGCATTGTGGTCAGAAAAGATACTTGATACAATTTCCATTTTGTTAAATTTACCAAGGCTTGATTTGTGACCCAAGATATGATCTATCCTGGAGAATGTTCCATGAGCACTTGAGAAAAATGTGTATTCTGTTGTTTTTGGATGGAGTGTCCTATAAATATCAATTAAGTCCATCTTGTTTAATGTATCATTTAAAGCTTGTGTTTCCTTATTTATTTTCATTTTGGATGATCTACCCATTGGTGAAAGTGGGGTGTTAAAGTCCCCTACTATGAATGTGTTACTGTTGATTTCCCCTTTTATGGCTGCTAGTATTTGCCTTATGTATTTAGGTGTTCCTATGTTGGGTGCATAAATATTTACAATTGTTATATCTTCTTCTTGGATTGATCCCTTGATCACTATGTAGTGTCCTTCTTTGTCTCTTCTAATAGTCTTTATGTTAAAGTCTATTTTGTCTGATATGAGAATTGCTACTCCAGCTTTCTTTTGGTCTCCATTTGCATGGAATATCTTTTTCCATCCCCTTACTTTCAGTTTGTACGTGTCTCTACGTCTGAAGTGGGTCTCGTGTAGACAGCATATATATGGATCTTGTTTTTGTATCCATTCAGCCAATCTGTGTTTTTTGGTGGGAGCATTTAGTCCATTCACATTTAAGGTAATTATCGATATGTATGTTCCTATTCCCATTTTCTTAATTGTTTCATGTTCTTATTGTAGGTCTTTTCCTTCTCTTGTGTTTCTTGCCTAGAGAAGTTCCTTTACCATTTCTTGTAAAGCTGGTTTGGTGGTGCTCAACTCTCTCATCTTTTGCTTGTCTGTAAAGGTTTTAATTTCTCCATCAAATCTGAATGAGATCCTTGCGGGGTAGGGTAATCTTGGTTGCAGGTTTTTCTCCTTCATCACCTTAAATATGTCCTGCCACTCCCTTCTGACTTGCAGAGTTTCTGCTGAAAGATCAGCTGTTAACCTTATGGGGATTCCCTTGTGTGTTATTTGTTGTTTTTCCCTTGCTGCTTTTAATATGCTTTCTTTGTATTTAATTTTTGACATTTTGATTAATATGTGTCTTGCCATATTTCTCCTTGGATTTATCCTGTATGGGACTGTCTGTGTTTCCTGGACTTGATTAACTATTTCCTTTCCCATATTAAGGAAGTTTTCAACTATAATCTCTTCAAATATTTTCTCAGTCCCTTTCTTTTTCTCTTCTTCTTCTGGAACCCCTATAATTCGAATGTTGGTGCATTTAATATTGTCCCAGAGGTCTCTGAGACTGTCCTCAGTTCTTTTCATTCTTTTTTCTTTATACTGCTCTGCAGTAGTTATTGCCACTATTTTATCTTCCAGATCACTTATCCATTCTTCTGCCTCAGTTATTCTGCTATTGATCCCATCTAGAGTATTTTTCATTTCATTTATTGTGTTGTTCATCATTGTTTGTTTCATTTATAGTTCTTCTAGGTCCTTGTTAAATGTTTCTTGCATTTTGTCTATTCTATTTCCAAGATTTTGGATCATCTTTACTATCATTATTCTGAATTCTTTTTCAGGTAGACTGCCTATTTCCTCTTCATTTGTTAGGTCTGGTGGGTTTCTGTCTTGCTCCTTCATCTGCTGTGTGTTTTTCTGTCTTCTCATTTTGCTTATCTCACTAAGTTTGGGGTCTCCTTTTTGCAGGCTGCAGGTTCATAGTTCCCGTTGTTTTTAGTGTCTGTCCGAAGTGGCTAAGGTTGGTTCTGTGGGTTGTGTAGGCTTCCTGGTGGAGGGGACTAGTGCCTGTATTATGGTGGATGAGGCTGGATCTTGTCTTTCTGGTGGGCAGGTCCACGTCTGGTGGTGTATTTTGGGGTGGCTGTGGACTTATTATGATTTTACGCAGCCTCTCTGCTAATGGGTGGTGTTGTGTTCCTGTTTTGCTAGTTGTTTGGCATAGGGTGCCCAGCACTGTAGCTTGCTGGTCGTTGAGTGAAGCTGGATGCTGGTGTTGAGGTGGAGATCTCTGTGAGATTTTTGCCATTTGATATTATGTGGAGCTGGAAGGTCTCTTGTTGACCAGTGTCCTGAAGTTGGCTCTCCCACCTCAGAGGCACAGCACTGACTCCTGGCTGCAGCACCAACAGCCTTTCATCCACGCGGCTCAGAATCCTCAATTTGGGATGATTCATTGTCTATTCATATATTCCACAGATGCAGGATACATCAAGTTGATTGTGGAGCTTTAATCCGCTGCTTCTGAGGCTGCTGGGAGAGATTTCTCTTTCTCTTCTTTGTTCTCACAGCTCCCAGGGGCTCAGCTTTGGATTTGGCCCCGCCTCTGCGTGTAGGTCCCCAGAGGGCGTCTGTTTTTCGCTCAGACAGGACGGAGTTAAAGGAGCAGCTGCTTCGGGGACTCTGGCTCACTCACGCCTGGGGGAGGGAAGGGCATGGAGTGCGTGGCGAGCCTGCAGCGGCAGAGGCCGGCGTGATGTTGCACCATCCTGAGGCTCACCGTGTGTTCTCCCAGGGAAGTTGTCCCAGGATCCCAGGACCCTGGCAGTGGCGGGCTGCACAGGATCCCTGGAAGGGAGGTGTGGATAGTGACATATGCTCACACACAGGCTTCTTGGTGGCGGCAGCAGCAGCCTTAGCGTCTCTTGCAGTCTCTGGGGTCCACGCTTTTAGCCGCGGCTCACGCCCTTCTCTGGAGCTCCTTTAAGCAGCACTCTTAATCCCCTCTCCTCGTGCACCAGGAAACAAAGAGGGAAGAAAAAAGTCTCTTGCCTCTTCAGCAGCTCCAGACCTTTTCCCGGACTCCCTCCCGGTTAGGCGTGGTGCACTAACCCCTTCAGGCTGTGTTCACGCCGCCTGTGCTCTGATGGAAGCCCGAGCCTCAGCTCCCAGCCCCACCCACCCCGGCGGGTGAGCTGACAAGCCTCTCGGGCTGGCGAGTGCCGGTCGGCACCGATCCTCTGTGCGGGAATCTCCCTGCTTTGCCTTCCGCACCCCTGTTGCTGTGCTCTCCTCCAAGGCTCCAAAGCTTCCCCTCTCCGCCACCCACAGTCTCCGCCCACGAAGGGGCTTCCCAGTGTGTGGAAACCTTTCCTCCTTCATGGCTCCCTCACACTGGTGCAGGCCCCGTCCTTATTCTTTTGTCTCTGTCTTTCCTTTTTTTCTTTTGCCCTACCCAGGTACGTGGGGAGTTTCTTGCCTTTTGGAAGGTCTGAGGTCTTCTGCCAGGGTTCAGTAGGTGTTCTGTAGGAGTTGTTCCACGTGTAGATGTATTTCTGGTGTATCTGTGGGGAGGAAGGTGATCTCCGCGTCTTACCCTTCCGCCATCTTCCCCTCGTCCCCCCGTAAAACTTTTATTGCTTTTGCTACTGCTGTTGTTTTTCTCTTGATATTTTGTTTATGAAGTACTTCATTAGGAATTTGTGTCAAAAATGAAAGAGCTAATATTCCTGATTATGAGCCAAATTTGTGTAGGTATTTCTGTAGCTAGTGAATGACAATTCCCCAGGAACTATGACAAGTGTTTAAGGGAGAGGAGCATTATACACATAATAAAATGAGACTATTAAATGGAAAATATCAGATAGACTTTAAAGTATAAAATAAATGTATTTACAGTGATCGCCATTGAATATGATTGTTGTTAGTGCGCTCTAGATCTCTTAAGTTTGATTTACATATGAATCCTGCAATATTAAATCTGTTTTAGCAAATCTATCTTAGCCATAATTCATTATATAGTTATTCATATCAAATTTGGAAAATGGGAAATTTTTTTTGAATTTTATTTTATTTACTTTTTTATACAGCAGGTACTTATTTGTTATCTATTTTATACATATTAGTGTATATTTAGTGGGTGAAATCTCAAGACTTTTACAATAAAGCTTCTTTCTATTTTCAGCTGCAACTCCCTCTGAAATAGAAACTTGTTGGGAAGAATTCATAGTAATTAAATTGTTTTTCCCTTAAGAACTTGTTTCCTTAAAGTTTGGGCTATTAATAATGTCAGATATCAAAATACTGTTTATAGTGTTATTTTTTCTTTCTTTTTTGCTCTGATTCATAGATTTGAGGTTATTTACCTCATAACACTAAAAAAAATTAAAAAGTGATGAAATAACAGTGGATTAAACTTTTCCTTGGATGCCATTCACTGTTCTATAGACAGAGGCTGCTCCAGAATTAGACGTCGGAGAGGCATAGGGGTGAAATCTTGTTTAGATAGAGGAACTTACCCTAGTGTGAGTTATATTGCAAATGCATTCATTTTGCTTATTCACTACCTTAGGGAGGTAAAGAAGGAATGATGATAAAAGCTCACCTTTGACACCCACTGTATATAAAGTGCCATTCCATTATTTGGTTGTCCTCTCTTATATTAAGTCCAGTACTATAACTTCTCATCATTGGGTCTAACCATTAAATTCCATTCACTAATAACCTTTGTCCCTATCCTCATAGCATATCTCACATGATCCATGGTTAAAGCACTATTGAACTACTTGCAGCTCATAGGCAAGTCCTGAGAATTCATGTCTTCTAGACTTTGCATATGATGTCTGTTCTCTCCTGACTACTGTGCTTGCCATGATTGCCTCATTGGCCCATCTTTCAAGAGTCTGCTCACAGGAGTCTCACAGTTCTCTCTTCTGTCCCTTAGCAACTTATGCATATCACAGTGGTTTTTGTGTTTCCAATTATGGTTTCACTGCTAGTGTGAGACTATCGCAGATATGAAATGCCATACCTTTGTGAGACACTAAAATCCTGATACATAACCTGCACTCAGCAAATATCTGACGATCAAACAAATGAACAAACAGAATAGAATATGTGAATGAATAAGCAAATAAATGACTCCCTTAAGGGAGTTATGGCAGAGTAGCAATAGCCCAAGTCTTGTCACTTAGGAGTGATTTTACTGGGCAAATCTTTGCACAGAGGGCTTTGAATATATCTGAATCTCTGCCTTCCCCATCTGTTAAGGTAAGATTATATTTTCTACCTCTCTCTGCAGAGGTTTCTTGTGGATAATACATAAACTCTTATATGTAAAAGTATAAAGTATTATGCAAATAAAGGATTTTTTTCAGTTTCAGATGTATTATGATATATCCATGAAAAAAAAATTCACCAGTATCACCTAATACACAGAAGGTTAAATAAGGAAAAGGATGAACAAATGCTAAGGAGCAAGAGATCAGATTGAAAGGGGAATGAGGCCAAAATTCCTTATAGTATCCTGAGGCCAGAAAAGAAATGAAAACCCTAATCTAGGTATTCTAAACTCTGGCTTCACATTAGAATTAGCTGGATATTTCAAAAGTATTTTTGCCTGAGCCCTAATTTATCTGGTGTGAGGTAGGGCTCATTCATTGACACTTTTTAAAGCTCCCTGGGTGATTCTAATACACAGGCAGAATGAGAGCCACTGCTGGGCCACAGGAATTGATGAAAAGTTTCTAGGGAGAAAAACTGCATCATACATGAGATGTTTTAAAAAGATTAATCAGCATGAATAGATATGAGGAGAAGCTAGGGATAGGAATTGAGAGACTAAAATGTCACAGATGAAAATAACTGTTTTAAGGCCTAAACTTTTTTTTTTTTTGAAAGCTAAGGAAGCTGCTGTGGAGAGATATCAAAGATACGCCTTCATAATTAACAGCGAAGTTGTTCAGACAAACTCAGGCACATTCCAAGAATTAATACTGGCAGAGCAGCATTTTACAAACTACATCTAAGTCACTCAGGTTGCAAACAGAGGCTAAATGCAATCGTTTATTTCATTACCCACGAAGAGTTCCTAGAAGAGGCAGGTTTTGAACAGGCTTGAAATAATATTGTTTGTAGAGAGGACAGGCATATATTTTTTTTTTGATGCTGAAAGGTTTCTAATATGGGTTTGCATTTCAGAGTCATGCTTTCCTAGTCTGCCATATTGCTATGGCTTTTAAACAAACAAAGAAAAATAAATGAGATAATTAAAAATTGACATTGTTGGAATGTAATGAAAGTTATTCTGAAATTATTTTTAGAATATTTTCCATTTTTCTGTGTTTAAAATTTTAAAAAGTTTTAAAAAAATGTAATGTGAATATTTTAAAATACACATAAATATATAAAATGGTGGTTTTGAGATGAAAATATACTGACCTCAATTATGCAAAACTCTAAAACTCACTTGCTTTTTAATTTTTATTTATTTATTTATTTTTGCGGTACGCGGGCCTCTCACTGTTGTGGCCCCTTCCGTTGCGGAGCACAGGTTCCAGACACACAGGCTCAGTGGCCATGGCTCATGGGCCCAGCTGCTCCTCGGCATGTGGGATTCCCCCGGACCGGGGCACAAACCCGCGTCCCGTGCATCGGCAGGTGGGCTCCCAAACACTGCGTCACCAGGGAAGCCCCTCACTTGCTTTTTAAAATGTATTTAATAGTAATTTTCTAACAGATTGTTCTCTGGTATGGGGAAAGTAAAATTTCATTAGTGAACCAAAAATGTGGAATTCTAGTTTGAAAAATATTATCTTCCCTTCTTACATCATAAAAACTTGTGCAGACTCTGTGGTCTTATAAGAGAGGAAAGGTTATATACCAATGATGAGCCCCTTTAGGAGGCACTACAATATCTTTTATTAAAGTAGAAACCTGAGACACCCCAATGTGATATTTAATAAATGACCAAGCAGACTTGAATCTAATAAGAGATTTAGGAAAGAAGGAAGCAAGGATGAAAGAAAGTGAATAATATCTTGTTTTCACATAAAACAACTCTTGTGAGGAATATGGAAAACAATCATTTTAATATTCTCATGGAGAAAGGCCAAGCCATAATTTAATATCTTATGTTTTACAGTTCACATCCATTTCTAGGTGAATTATTTTAGTTAACCTGTATTTAAAAATATTTTGTACTTGGTACAGAAAAAAGTGAAGTAATATTTTAAGACCTTAAACTTTTAATTTTTCAGTTTTATCTACTTAAAATGTGTCATTTATAAGGGGCATGCATATGGTAGATAAGGTATGGAGCATGGTTCCAGAGAGCTGGGTAATAGCCCAACTTTGGGAAAAATATATTTTTATGCCTCATTTTCCTCATCTGTAACTGGGGATAATAATAATATCTATTATTATTTTTTATACTATATACCATTTTTTAATTTTTTTGGTAAAGGCTCAATATGAATACATGTACCTGAGGGAGACCCCTGTTAGTTCACAGGGACCTCCTTTGATGACCCCTTTTATGGTTGTATTTTTACACTAGTACCTTTTTTAAAACAACTTTAAATAAACGATATTAGAACAAAAAGAAAGCAATCTTTTTTCCTTTTTTAGTAATGGTCAAAATATGAAATATAGTGTTCTTGTCATTGAATGCAAAGTGTTGATTTTTACCAATTTTTGGAGAAAGCAATGAGCAACTTTACTTTTAAATGTTCTTAATTCATTTTTATTAGTTGAGCTAAAAATGCCCACATCAATTTGTTGAAGGATTGATTTGCTTTATCCACTATACTCAAGGAAGACAAAGAACACAATGCTGCTTAATAACAGGTTAAATTGGAGTTTTCATTAACCTTTTCTTTTTTACTACTTTTTCTCAGCTTGATCCTTTAGTGTCCTGTATGTTTTAATTTAAAATAAAAATCACCATTTTCCTTTTTTCTTAATGGGTTCATCCACTGTATAAGATCCATATTTTTTATTTATTTTTTTTTTTGGAGGGAGAGCTATTCCAGTACCAATTATTCTAATATGGCTGGATGTAGGAATATGTTATTTTTCATTTAAAAAGAAATTGTAATTTAAAACACATAACATGAAATTTACTATTTTAATCATTTTAAGTGTAGAGTTTAATAATGCTAAGTATGTTCACATTGTGCAGTAAAAGATCCATATTGTTAATGAATTGTGTTTCAATAATTGACTCTAGTATTAATGAACACATATTTGTTTCACCTATTGTCCACTGTCACAACATAGATTGTAAAAAGATGATGGATAGATAGAATATGTATATGGGTATATATGTATGTGTGTGTGTTGGTGTGCTCATGTGTTTTCCATTTTCTCTATTTTCTCATTGAAGCTAGGTTCCCCCCCCCCATTTCCTTAAAGGTACTGAAAACGTTTTGATTATTATTAACAATTATTAATTATTATTAACAGGAAAGTGTTTTTGCCAACTAAAGGAATCTATCCTTTTCAAAGTTCCGGGTGTAATGTAGGTCAGAGAAACTACTTTGATTAATAGAAGTTTGATTGAGTAGGCAACTTCTTTTTTTGGACATACCATTAACTGAGGTAGAAAAAGGATAAAGTGACATTTGAGGCAGCTTATCCCCTAATTTTTCCTCCATGTATTTTCTTCTTATTTTTCTTTTTCTTTGTATAGAGCTATTTAGAAACATCCTTCTATAGTCTTCTTCCTGCTTTGCTTTTATTTTCTTTATCTTTCTCTCTCCAAAATCTTAATCACTTGACAGTTGAGAGAAGAACTGTAATTTTTAACCCTTTGTTCATCATCACTATGTATGTGTCAAGTGTCTAGAACACAGGAGTGTGTGCCATTACTCACCCTTATTCCATTCAATAATAATGCAACCCTTATTCTATGGCAGAAATAAATGTTTCATTCATAAACACTCATGTAAACCTTTAAAAAGCCCATCCAGAATGACCTGAAAACCATTGAAATCCAAGTTGATTTCAAATTCTTAAGAATTATACTCATTTATATAACATTTTCATGTCTGTATCTTTTGAGTAAACAATCCATACTCCTCCCCAGAGACCTCTTGAATTACCCAAGAGAGTAGAATATGAAAATTGTTAACTGAAGATTTTCTTATTTTTTCTAAGGAATTTAAATGAGCTGTAATTAAAATAATTTTCTATGAACCAGATATTTTTCTTCCCTAGATATTTTATAAGTCTCAAAGCATAGGAACACAGTGTGTACAGAGTTTATTAGACTAAAGTTCTAGGGAATATTGACAAGAAAAAATGATACTAAGAGTTACAATGTCAATTTATATTATGACTCCAATCATCAAAGAATAGTGAAAATAAATCTGCTGTGCTATGTTCATAAACAAAGGAAAGAAAGAAAATACTTCAGAAAACTTTTATCTCACGAATTTTCATTTAACCATCATATATACTCCAGGCCAATTGTAGTCTGAGTGGTTTCAAAGTAAGTTATCTCTTAGGTCCTATATCTCTCTAGTGGTCTATGATACCATAAAATATAATGATTTAGAAAATGGACACTTTTGTAGCATGTCCTCTGTGCCAGATGTGTTTCAAGCTCCTTATGTGTGCATTGCTTTTGATAATAATATGCCTAATTTCTTAAGTACACATTTTTTTTTAATGCAGAACGACTATCTCTGATTTTTTTAAACGTTTTTATTGGAGTATAATTGTTTTAATATGGTGTGTTAATTTCTGCTTTATAACAAAGTGAATCAGTTATACATATATACCCATATCTCTTCCCTCTTGCATCTCCCTCCCTCTCACCCTCCACATGCAACCCTTCTAGCTGGTCACAGAGCACCGAGCTGATCTCCCTGTGCTATGCGACTGCTTCCCACTAGCTGTCTATTTTACATTTGGGAGTGTTTATATGTCCATATATACGCTACCACTCTCTCACTTTGTCCCAGTTTACCTTTCCCCCTCCCCTTGTCCTCAAGTCCATTCTCTAGTAGGTCTGCGTCTTTACTCCAATCTTGCCCCTAGGTTCTTCATGACCATTTTTTTTTTTTTTAGATTTTATATATATATATGTGTTAGCATACAGTATTTTTTTTCTCTTTCTGACTTACTTCACAATGTATGAAAGACTCTAGGTCCATCCACCACACTACAAATAACTCAATTTCTTTTCCTGTTATGGCTGAGTAACATTCCATTGAATATATGTGCCACAACTTCTTTATCCATTCATCTGTCGCTGGACACTTAGGTTGCTTCTATGTCCTGGCTATTGCAAATAGAGCTGCAATGAACATTAGGGTACATGACTCTTTTTGAATTATAGTTTTCTCAGGATATATGCCCAGGAGTGAGATTGCTGGGTCGTATGGTAGTTCTATTTTTAGTTTTTTAAGGAACCTCCATACTGTTCTCCATAGTGGCTGTATCAGTTTACATCCCGACCAACAGTGCAAGAGTGTAAACTTTCTCCACACCCTCTCCAACATTTATTGTTTGTAGATTTTTTGATGATGGCCATTCAGACCGGAGTGAGATGATATCGCATGGTAGTTTTGATATGCATTTCTCTAATGATTAGTGATGTTGAGCATCCTTTCATGTGTTTGTTGGCAATCTGTATATCTTCTCTGGAGAAGTGTCTATTTAGATCTTCTGCCCATTTTTGGATTGGGTTTTTTGTTTGTTTGTTTTTTATTTTGAGCTGCATGAGCTGCTTGTAAATTTTGGAGATTAATCCTTTGTCACTTGCTTCATTTGCAAATATTTTCTCCCATTCTGAGGGTTGTCTTTTCATCTTGTTTATGGTTTCCTTTGCTGTGTAAAAGCTTTGAAGTTTCATTAGGTCCCATTTTTTTTATTTTTGTTTTTATTTCCATTTCTCTAAGAGATGGGTCAAAAAGGATCTTGCTGTGATTCATGTCATAGAGTGTTCTGCCTATGATTTCCTCTAAGAATTTCACAGTGTATGGCCTTACATTGAGGTCTTTAAACCATTTTGAGGTTATTTTTGTGTATGGTGTTAGGGAGTGTTCTAATTTCATTCTTTTAAATGTAGCTGTCCAGGTTTCCCAGCACCACTTAGTGAAGTGGCTGTCTTTTCTCCATTGTATATTCTTGCCTCCTTTATCAAAGATAAGGTGACCATAGGTGCATGGGTTTATCTCTGGGCTTTCAATCATCTTCCATTGATCTAACTTTCTGTTTTTGTGCCAGAACCATACTGTCTTGATTACTGTATATTTGTAGTATAGTCTGAAGTCAGGAAGCCTAATTCCTCCAGCTCTGTTTTTCCTTCTCAAGATTGCTTTGGATATTCGGGGTCATTTGTGCTTCCAAACAAATTGTGAATTTTTTTGTTCTAGCTCTGTAAAAAATGCCAGTGGTAGTTTGATAGGGATTGTAATGAATGTGTACATTGCTTTGGGTAGTATAGTAATTTTCACAATGTTGATTCTTCCAATCCAAGAACATGGTATATCTCTCCATCTATTTGTATCAGCTTTAATTTCTTTCATCAGTGTCTTATAATTTTCTGTTTATTGGTCTTTTGTCTCCTTAGGTAGGTTTATTTCTAGGTATTTAATTCTTTTTGTTGCAATGGTAAATGGGAGTGTCTTCTTAATTTCACTTTCTGACTTTTCATCATTAGTGTATAAGAATACAAGAGACTTCTGTTGATTCCATATCCTGTTATTTACCAAATGCATTGATTAGCTCTGTAGTTTTCTGGTAGCATCTTTAGGATTCTCTATGTATAGTATCATGTCATCTGCAAACAGTGACAACTTTACTTCTTCTTTTCCGATTTGGTTTCCTTTTATTTCTTTTTCTTCTCTGATTGCTGTGGCTAAAACTTCCAAAACTATGTTGAATAATAGTGGTGAGAGGGACATCCTTGTCTTGTTCCTGATCTTAGTGGAAATGGTTTCAGTTTTTCAGCATTGAGGACGATGTTGGCTGTGGATTTGTCATATATGGCCTTTATTATGTTGAGGTAAGTTACCTCTATGCCTCCTTTCTGGAGGGTTTTTATCATAAATCGGTGTTGAATTTTGTCAAAAGCTTTCTCTGCATCTATTGAGATGATCATATGGTTTTTCTCCTTCATTTTGTTAATATGGTGTATCACATTGATTGATTTGCACATACTGAAAATCCTTGCATTCCTGCGATAAACCCCACTTGATCATGATGTATGATCCTGTTAATGTGCTGTTGGATTCTGTTTGCTTGTATTTTCTTGAGGATTTTTGCATCTATGTTCATCAGTGACATTGGTCTGTAGTTTTCCTTTTTTGTGATATGTTTGTCTGGTTTTGGTATCAGGGTGATGTTAGCCTCATAGAATGAGTTTTGGAGTGTTCTTCTCTCTGCTATATTTTGGAAGAGTTTGAGAAGGATAGGTATTAACTCTTCTCTAAATGTTTGATCGAATTCAGATGACTGAATTCACAGATGACTTCACAGATGACTGTGAAGTCATCTGGTCCTGGTCTTTTGTTTGTTGGAAGATATTTAATCACAGTTTCAATTTCAGTGCTTGTGATCAGTCTGTTCATATTATCTATTTCTTCCTGGTTCAGTCTGAGAAAGTTGTGCATTTCTAAGAATTTGTCCATTTCTTCCAGGTTGTCCATTTTATTGGCATATAGTTGCTTGTAGTAATCTCTCATGATCCTTTGTATTTCTGCAGTGTCAGTTGTTACTTCTTTCTTGTTTCTAATTCTATTGATTTGAGTCTTCTCTCTCTTTTTCTTGATGGGTCTGGCTAATGGTTTATCAATTTTATTTATCTTCTCAAAGAGCCAGCTTTTAGTTTTATTGATCTTTGCTATTTTTTCCGTCATTTCTTTTTCATTTATTTCTGATCTGATCTTATGATTTCTTTCCTTCTGCTAAACTTGAGGTTTTTTTGTTCTTCTTTCTTTAATTGCTTTAGGTGTAAGGTTAAGTTGTTTATTTGAGATGTTTCTTGTTCCTTAAGGTAGGATTGTATTGCTAAAAACTTCTCTCTTAGAACTTGTTTTGCTGTACCCCATAGCTTTTGTGTCTTTGTGTTTTCATTGTCATTTGTTTCTAGGTATTTTTTTATTTCCTCTTTGATTCCTTCAGTTATCTCTTGGTTATCATGTAGTGTATTGTTTAGCCTCCATGTGTTTGTATTTTTTAGAGATTTTTTCCTGTAATTGATATCTAGTCTTATAGCATTGTGGTCAGAAAAGATACTTAATATGATTTCAATTTTCTTAAATTTACCAAGGCTTGACTTGTGACTCAAGAGATGATCTATCCTGAAGAATATTCCATGAGCACTTGAGAAGAAAGTGTATTCTGTTGTTTTTGGGTGGAATGTCCTATAAATATCAATTAAGTCCATCTTGTTTAATATATCATTTAAAGCTTGTGTTTACTTTTTTATTTTCATTTTGGATGATCTGTCCATTGGTGAAAGTGGGGTGTTAAAGTCCCCTACTATGATTGTGTTACTGTTGATTTCCCCTTTTATGACTGTTAGTATTTGCCTTATATATTGAGGTGTTCCTATGTTGGATGCATAAATATTTACAAGTGTTATATCTTCTTCTTGGATTGATCCTTTGATCATTATGTAGTATCCTTTTTGTCTCTTGTAATAGTATTTGTTTTAAACTCTATTTTGTCTGATATGAGAATTGATACTCCAGCTTTCTTTTGATTTCCATTTGCATAGAATATCTTTTTCCATCCCCTCACTTTCAGTCTGTATGTGTCCCTAGGACTGAAGTGGATCTCTTGTAGACAGCATATATGCAGGTCTTGTTTTTCTATCCATTCAGCCAGTCAATGTCTTTTGGTTGGAGCATTTAATCCATTTACATTTAAGGTAATTATTAATATGCATGTTCCTATTATCATTTTCTTAATTATTTTGGGTTTGTATTGTAGGTCTTTTCCTTCTCTTGTGTTTCCTACCTAGAGATGTTCCTTTAGCATTTGTTGTAAAGCTGGTTTGGTTGTGCTGAATTCTTAGCTTTTGCTTGTCTGTAAAGGTTTTAATTTCTCCATCAAATCTGAATGAGATCCTTGCTGGATAGAGTAATCTTGGTTGTAGGTTTTCCCCTTTCATCAGTTTAAGTATGTCCTGCCACTCCTTTCTGGATTGCTGTTTCTGCTGAAAGATCAGCTGTTAACCTTATGGGGGTTCAATTGTATGTTATTTTTCCCTTGATGCTTTTCATACTTTTTCTTTGTATTTAATTTTTGATAGTTTGATTAATATGTGTCTTTGCATGTTTCCCCTTGGTTTTATCCTCTATTGGACTCTCTGTGCTTCCTAGAGTTGATTGACTATTTCCTTTCCAATGTTAGGGAAGTTTTCAACTATAGTCTCTTCAAATATTTTCTCAGTCCCTTTCTTTTTCTCTTCTTCTTCTGGGACCCCTATAATTTGAATGTTGGTGGATTTAATATTGTCCCAGAAATCTCTGAGACAATCCTCAATTCTTTTCATTCTTTTTTCTTTATACTGCTCTGAAGTAGTTATTTCCATTATTTAATCTTCCAGGTCACTTATCTGTTCTTCTGCCTCATTTATTCTGAGATTGACCCCTTCTAGAGAATTTTTAATTTCATTTATTGTGTTGTTCATGATTGCTCTTTAGTTCTTCTAGGTCCTTGTTAAACGTTTCCTGCATTTTTTCATAGTATTTCCAAGATATTGGATCATCTTTACTATCATTACTCTGAATTCTTTTTCAGGTAGACTGCCTATTTCCTCTTCATTTGTTAGGTCTAGTGCATTTTTGCCTTGATCCTTCATCTGCTGTGTGTTTCTTTATCTTGTTATTTTGCTTAACTTGCTGTGTTTTGGGTCTCCTTTTCACAGGCTGCAGGTTCGTAGTTCCTGTTGTTTTTTGTGTCTGTCCCCAGTGGCTAAGGTTGGTTCAGTGGGTGGTGTAGACTTCCTGGTAGAGGGGACGAGTTCCTGAGTTCTTGTTGATGAGGCTGGATCTTGTCTTTCTCATGGGCAGGTCCATGTCTGGTGGTGTTTTGTGGTATCTGTGACCTTATGATTTTAGGCTGCCTCTCTCCTAATGGGTGGGGTTGTGTTTCTCTCTTGCTAGTTGTTTGGCATAGGGTGTCCAGCACTGTAGCTTGCTGGTTGTTGAGTGGAGCTGCGTCTTGGCATTGAGATGGGGATCTCTGGGAGATTTTTGCCATTTGATATTACGTGGAGCTGAGATGTCTCTTGTGGACCAATATCCTGAACTTGGCTCTCCCACCTCAGAAGCACTGCCCTGATGCCTGACTGGAGCACCAAGACCCTGTCATCCACACGGCTCAGAATTAAAGTGAGAAAAAAAGGAAGAAAGAAAGGAAAAGATAAAATAAAATAAAAGTTATTAAAATAGAAAACAAAAAATAATTATTAAAAAAAAATTAAGTGATTAAAAAAAGAAAAAGAATGAACAACCAAACCAAAAAACAAATCCACCAATGATAACAAGCACTGAAAACTATACTAGAAAAAGAAAAACAAAAAAAACATAAAAAATGGACAGACAGAACCTTAGGACAAATGGTAAAAGCAAAGCTCTACAGACAAAATCACACACAGACGCATACACGTACACACTCACAGAAAGAGAAAAAGGGAAATAAAATTATATATATCCTTGCTCCCAAAGTCCACCTCCTCAATTTGGGGTGATTCATTGTCTATTCAGGTATTCCACAGATGCAGGGTACATCAAGTTGACTGTGGAGATTTAATCTGCTGCTCCTGAGGTTGCTGGGAGAGATTTTCCTTTCTCTTCTTTCTTTGTACAGCTCCTGTGATTCAGCTTTGGATTTGGCCCTGTCTCTGTGTGTAGGTCACCTGAGGGCGTCTGTTCTTTGCTCAGACAGGACAGGGTGAAAGGAGCAGCTGCTTCAGGGACTCTGGCTCACTCAGGCTGGGAGGAGGGAGGGGTATGGAGTGCGGGGCAAGCCTGAGGTGGTAGAGGCTGATGTGATGTTACACCAGCCTGAGGAGCACCGTGTGTTCTTCTGGGCAAGTTGTCCCTGGATCACAGGACACTGGCAGTGGCGGGCTTCACAGGCTCCCAGGAGGGGAGGTGTGGATAGTGACCTGTGCTTGCACACAGGCTTCCTGGTGGCTGCAGCTGCAGCCTTAGAGTCTCATGCCCATTTCTGGGGTCCACTCTGATAACCACGACTTGCACCCATCTCTGGAGCTCCTTTAAGCAGAACTCTTAATCCCCTCTCCTCATACACCAGGAAACAAAGAGGCAAGAAAAAGTCTCTTGGCTCTTTGGTACTTCCAAACCTTTTCCTGGACTCCGTCCTGGCTAGCTATGGTGCACTAGCCCCCTTCAGGCTGTCTTCACACAGCCAACCCCAGTCCTCTCCCTGGGGTCCGACTGAAGCCGGAGCCTCAGCTCCCAGCCCCCACCTGTCCTGGTGTGTGAGCAGACAAGCATCTCGGGCTGGTGAGTGCTGGTTGGCACCGATCCTCTGTGAGGGAATCTCTCAGCTTTGCCCTCTGAACCCCTGTTGCTGTGCTCTACCCTGTGGCTCCAAAGATTCCCCCCTCCACCACCTGCAGTCTCCGCCCACGAAGGGCCTTTCTAGTGTGTGGAAATCTTTCCTCCTTCACAGCTCCCTCCCACTGGTGCAGGTCTCATCCTTATTCTTTTGTCTCTATTTTTTTCTTTTTTCTTTTGCCCTACGCAGGTACGTGGGGAGTTTCTTGCCTTTTGGAAAGTCTGAAGTCTTCTGCCAGCGT
Source organism: Orcinus orca (assembly GCF_937001465.1). NCBI lineage: Eukaryota > Metazoa > Chordata > Mammalia > Artiodactyla > Delphinidae > Orcinus > Orcinus orca. The sequence continues at coordinate 40,262,800 of NC_064576.1, read as the reverse complement.
TCAGTAAGGTGTTCTGTAGGAGTTGTTCCACATGTAGATGTATTTCTGATGTATTTGTGGGGAGAAAGGTGATCTTCACGTCTTACTCTTCCACCATCTTGAAGCTCCTCCTCTGATCTTTCTTATAAAATAAAACTTGAAGATAGAACTGATGCCAGCTTTGGAGTTCTATAAAGCATTCTGAGAGACAGGATTTCTGTATAAATGCTTAATATCTGTAGACCAATAACTAGGGAATCGGTTTAGTAAGCAGTTCCTTAGAAGTTATTAATCTAATATTAATCTTTCTTGAGAATTTATAACTAAAGGCAATTATGATCTAAAAGTTGGTGCCTGTAATATGCTGTTATTTTTTTCTTCGTATTGAATAATAGACTAAACTTGGTAAACATATGTATATTCTTAATTTTCAATTTTCTCACAATTTATACTTTCCCTCTTTAATCACCTTACTTCATAAAAAAGAGCACGTTTGTTCTATCATAAAAATAATTATATAAAATTATTCTGTTTTTCAAGTAGAAAGTAACATTTTATGTCAATTATTATTTATTAATTGAATTAAGTTATTAAATCTGTACTATGACATTAGATACAAAATAAAATGAAGGCTGATATGACTAGCAAGAGTTTAATCACACTTAAACTATCACTCAACTTATCACTCTTAATTTAGATATAATAATTACTGCTTACTTATAGATAAATGTTAATATCATCTATTGGGCAATTTTTGCACAAACACTAGTCTAAGCACTTTATGTGTATTACAAATTTTCATCTAATCTATTACTGGGTATAAAATGTGCTACAATTTCATGTACCACTATGGAAAAATGGCTGTTAATTAAACTCTAATAAATGTTTATTTATGATATCTTTAATTTGTGTCCTGCTTTAAGATATGAGGAAATATAGGAAATTTTCATATTACAATTATTAAAATATAGCTCATTTAATTCTAATGACAACCCCATTAGCTAGGTACTATTATTATTATTCCCATTTTACAGATGTGAAAACTGAGACACACAGAGGTTATGTAATTCTTCTCAAATTCACAAAGATAGTAGTTACTGAAGATAGAGTAAACCACAGCACGTGGTTTCAGAAACCTCAGTGTAACTATTCTGTGATAATGTCTAATAAAAAAAAAAAAAAAATCACCGGCTATTTGACTGTTAGGGACCATCGAGATTATATATTCATGTTACTGAAGCATAATTTGAAGACTAAAAAGACGGAGTAGCTTGCCCTGGGTCATAGAGCTAGCTACAGATAAGCACTAGAATTAGATCCACGTTCTCTGATCCTAGAGTGATCTAATAACTACCCTCAAGCTACATACACTTCTTTCAAGCAAGTGTCAAAGAAAATAGTTCCTAAATTAGATTTCAAATTACGTGTGGAATTTAAACTAACTGTCATGTTTAAGTTTTATCTTCCTGGCAGGCCTTCTGTCATTGGATACACAGAACATCATAATGGTTAAAATAGAGGCAAAGAAAAAATAAGTGCACCTTGTTTTCATACCATAAATGCATATTATCCTTACTAAGCATCTTTGATTTATAAATTTTATTGTCATTTCCCTTTACTATATTCAATTCCCTTTACCCATGAAACTGCATAAAATATAAGCAGAAAGAGCTCTCAGTGTCTATACTCTGCAATCTGTAGGAAAAGTCTCAGTTATTGGAATTCACACAAGACTGCACCTCAGTATGAGTAGCTGTTCCCTGTCACTGTTTTTGATGCTTGAGCTGAAGTATTTTTACAAAATGGTCTAGTGTTTAGTGTATGAATTTTTGAGATGAGACTTTTCCTTTATAGCAATGAAATCTGAAAATCAATGTCAGATGGAAATCTTAGCTCTAAGAGTTAGGGAAATGGTGAGTTTTAAAACACGTGAATTTTAACGGCCAGACTTTGGAATGTGACAGTTATTACAAGTGTGAAATTCATGGGTGCAGATGGTTGATTAAGATATCCCAGGATGGGCTTCCCTGGTGGAGCAGTGGTTGAAAGTCCGCCTGCTGATGCAGGGGACACGGGTTCTGCCCCGGTCCGGGAAGATCCCACATGCCTCGGAGTGGCTGGGCCCATGGGCTATGGCCGCTGAGCCTGCACGGCCGGAGCCTGTGCTCAGCAACGGGAGAGGCCACAGCAGTGAGAGGCCCGCGTACCTCAAAACAAAACAAAACAAAACAAAAAAGATATCCCAAGATGGATCACTGCTATAAATCAACCAAAATTGGGAAAACCATCTTGATAAAGGAAATGTTCCTGACCTTTTACATAAATTTATAAGGCAAGTTTTGCTGGATTCAGAAGTTCATCGAAGTTAAATTATCATTTGTTTCACGAAAATTACAGAGTGTCATTTGATGGACATATTTAATAGAATAAAAACATGTCAAATGGAGAGTGAGAGGAGTGACCGTGTGGTAAGGGAAGAGAAATAAAACGTATTAAACGATTACTGCATGTCTTATATTTCATATTCATAACCTTAGAAAAGTTGTCCTTCAGGTAAGTGTAATCTTCCTCCCCATTAAAGATGAAGTTATGGGTGCACCTTGATCTTGGGTTACCAAACCAAAGGCACACCGAGAGCTGGGAATACAATGAGCTCAGTGTTTGTAATACGTCTTAGAAATTAACAATACCAAGTGGAGTAAGAGGAAAATGTTAACATTATCAGCTACTTTCAAATAAAAAAGGAGAGATGTAAAGCCAGGCACATTTGCAATTGTCTTACTTGGTCTTCGTCTTTTCTTTTCTTCTCTTTTCTTCTTTCCTTTCCTTTTTTTTCTCTTTTCTTTTTTGTACTTATCACATATTAACCTTACTTAACTAACTTAAATTAATATTCTGGATCTAGTTAAACAGGATTTAATATATGAATATTATACTAAATAATTGCATTTTCATGTTGATGGTATATTACATATTCATGCTACCCAAGCAAATTTAGCTTTAAAAAAATAACTGTCTTTAGTACTTAGAATAGGTATTACAGTTGATATTAGTCTTTTTTTAAATTTTTTTAAAAAACTTTATTGGAGTATAATTGTTTTACAATGTTGTGTTAGTTTCTTCTGTACAACGAACTGAATCAGGTATATGTATACATATATCCCCTATCCCCTCCCTCTTGAGCTTCCCTCCCACCCTCCCTATCCCATCCCTCTACGTCATCACAAAGCATCGTACTGATCTCCCTGGCAGCAGCTTCTCACTAGCCATCCATTTTACATTTGGTAGTGTATATATGTCAGTGCTACTTCATCCCAGCTTCCCCCTCCCCCCCTGTGTCCTCAAGTCATTTCTCTACCTGTGGGTTTTTATTCCTGCCCCACCACTAAGTTCATCAGTACCTTTTTTTTAGATTATATGTGTGTTGGCATATGGTATTTGTTTTTCTCTTTCTGACTTACTTCACTCTGTATGACAGACTCTAGTTCCATTCACATCATTACAGATAACTCAATTTCATTCCTTTTTATGGCTTAGTAATATTCCATTGTATATAAGTGCTACTTCTTTATCCATTCATCTACTGATGGACATTTAGGTTGCTTCCATATCCTGGCTATTGTAAATAGTGCTGCAATAAACATTGCAGTACATGTATCTTTTTGAATTATGGTTTTCTCAGGGTATATGCCCAGTAGTGGGATTGCTGGATCATATGGTAATTCTATTTTTAGATTTTTAAGGAATCTCCGTGCTGTTTTCCATAGTGGCTGTATCAGTTTACATTCCCACCAACAGGGCAAGGGGGGGTTCCTTTTCTAGATTTTTTAATGATGGTCATTCTGACTAGTGGGAGGTGATAACTCATTGTGGTTTTGATTTGCATTTCACTAATGATTAGATGATTACTGATGTTGAGCATCTCTTCATTTGTTTGTTAGCAATCTGTATATCTTCTCTGGAGAAATGTCTATTTAGGTGTTCCACTCATTTTTGGTTTGGGTTGTTTATTTTTTGATATTGAGCTACATGAGCTACTTATATATTTTGGAGATTAATTCTTTGTCAGTTGCTTCCTTTGTAAATGTTTTCTCCCATCCTGAGTGTTGTCTTTCATCTTGTTTATGGTTCCTTTGCTGTGCAAAAGCTTTTAAGATTCATTAAGTCCCATTTGTTTATTTTTGTTTTTATTTCCATTTATCTAAGATATGTGTCAAAAAGGATCTCACTGTAATTTATGTCATAGAGTGTTCTGCCTATGTTTTCCTCTATGAGTTTTATAGTGTCTGGCCTTACATTTAGATCTTTAATACATTTTGAGCTTATTTTTGTGTATGGTATTAGGGAGTGTTCTAATTTCGTTCATTTACGTGTAGCTGTCCAGCTTTCCCAGCACCACTATTGAAGAGGCTGTCTTTTCTCCACTGTATATTCTTGCCTCCATTGTCAAAGTTAAGGTGACCATATGTGCATGCACTTACCTCTGGGATTTCTATCCTGTTCCATTGATCTATAGTATTGTTTTTGTGCCCGTACCATACTGTCTTGATTAATGTAGCTTTGTAGCATCGTCTGAAGTGAGGGCACCTGATTCCTCCAGCTCGGTTTTTCTTTCTCAGGATTGCTTTAGTTATTCAGAGTCTTTTGTGTTTCCTTACAAATTGTGCAATTTTTTGTTCTAGAACTGTGAAAAATGCCATTGGTAGTTTGATAGAGATTGCACTGAATCTGTAGATTGCTTTGGGTAATACAGTCATTTTCCAAGAATATGGTATATCTCTCCATCTGTTTGTATCATCTTTGATTTCTTTCATCAGTGTCTTATAGTTTTCTGCATACAGGTCTTTTGCCTCCTTAGTTAGGTTTATTCCTAGGCATTTTATTCTTTTTGTTGTGATGGTAAATGGGAGTATTTCCTTAATTTCTCTTTCTGATTGTTCATTGTTAGAGTATAGCAATGCAAGAAATTTCTGTGCATTAATTTCGTATCCTGATACTTTACCAAATTCATTGATTAGCTCTAGTAGTTTTCTGGTAGCATCTTTAGGATTTTCTATGTATAGCATCATGTCATCTGCAAACAGTGACAGTTTTACTTCTTCCTTTCCTATTTGAATTCCTTTTATTTCTTTTTCTTCTCTGATTGCCATGGCTAAAATTTCCAAAACCGTACTGAGTAATAGTGGTGAGAGTGGGCACTCTTGTCTTGTTCGTGATCTTAGAGGAAATGCTTTCAGTTTTTTCACCATTGGGAATGATGTTGGCAGTGGGTTTGTCATATATGGCTTTTATTTTGTTGAAGTAGATTCCCTCTATGCCCACTTTCTTTAGGGTTTTTATCATAAATTTGTGTTGAATTTTGTTAAAAGCTTTTTGCATTATTGAGATTTTCATATGGTTTTTATCCTTCAATTTGTTAGTATGGTATCACATTGATGGATTTGAGTATATTGAAGAATCCTTATATTTCCAGGATAAACCCCACTTCATCATGGTGTATGATCCTTTTAATGTGCTGCTGGATTCTGTTTGCTAGTATTTTGTTGAGAATTTTTGCATCTATGTTTATCAGTGTTATTGGCCTGTAATTTTCTTTTTTTGTGACATCTTTTTCTGGTTTTGTTATGAGGGTGTTGGTGGCCTTGTAGAATGATTTTGGGAGTGTTCCTTTGTCTGTTATATTTTGGAAGAGTTTGAGGATAGGTGTTAGCTCTTCTCTAAATGTTTGATAGAATTTGCCTGTGAAGACATCTTGTCCTGGGCTTTTGTTTTTTGGAAGATTTTTAATCACAGTTTCAATTTCAGTGTTTGTGATTGGTCTGTTCATATTTTCTATTTCTTTTCTATTGGTTCATTCTTGGAAGGTTGGAATTTTCTAAGAATTTGTCCATTTTAATGGCATGTAGTCGTTCATAGTAATCTCTCATGATCCTTTGTATTTCTGCAGTGTCACTTGTTACTTCTCCTTTTTAATTTTTTTTGAAGTTTTGAATTTTATTTTATTTATTTTTTTAATGCAGAAGGTTCTTATTAGTTATCCAATTTATACATATTAGTGTATATATTATCAATCTCAATCTCCCAATCCTTTTTCATTTCTAATTCTGTTGATTTGAGGCTTCTCCCTTTTTTTCTTGATGAGTCTGGTTAATGGTTTATCAATTTTGTTTATCTTCTCAAAAAACCTGTTTTTAGTTTTATTGATCTTTGTTGTTGTTTCCTTCATTTCTTTTTTTTTTTTATTTCTGATCTGATGTTTATGATTTCTTTCTTTCTGCTAACTTTGGGAGTTTTTTTGTTCTTCTTTCTCTAAATCTTTAGGTGTAAGATCAGGTGGTTTATTTGAGACTTTTCTTGTTTCTTGAGGTAGTATTGTATTGCTATAAACTTCCCTCTTAGAACTGGTTTTGCTGCATCACATAGATTTTGGGTCATCGTGTTTTCATTGTCATTTGTTTCTAAGTATTTTTTGATTCCCTCTTCGATTTCTTCAGTGATCTCTTGGTTATTTACTGGTGTATTGTTTAGCCTCCATGTGTTTGTATTTTTTACAGTTTTCATCCTGTAATTGATATTTAGTCTCATAGCATTGTGGTCAGAAAAGATGCTTGATACAATTTCAATTTTCTTAAATTTACCGAGGCTTGATTTCTGACCCAAGATGTGAGCTATTTTGGGGAATGTTCTGTGTGCACTTGAGAAGAAGGTGTATTATGTTGTTTTTGGTTCGAATGTCCTATAAATATCAATTAAGTCTAACTGGTCTAATGTGTCATTTAAAGCTTCTGTTTATTTTCTGTTTGGATGATCTGTCCATTGGTGTAAGTGGGGTGTTAAAGTTCCCTACTATTATTGTGTTACTGTCAATTTCTCCTTTTATGGCTGTTAACATTTGCCTTCTGTATTGAGGTGTTCCTATATTGGGTGCATAGATATTTACAACTGTTATATCTTCTTCTTGGATTGATACCTTGATCATTATGTAGTGTCCTTTATTGTCTCTTGTAATAGTCTTTATTTTAAAGTCTATTTTGCCTGATATGAGTATTGCTACTCCAGCTTTCTTTTGATTTCCATTTGCATGGAATACCTTTTACATCTCATCACTTTCAGTCTACATGTGTCCCTAGCTCTGAGATGGGTCTCTTGTAGACAGCATATATATGGGTTTTCTTTTTGTATCTATTCAACTAGTCTGTGTCTTGGCTGGACCTTTTAATCCATTTACATTCAAGGTTATTACTGATCTGTATGTTCCTATTACCATTTTATTAATTGTGTTGGGTTTGTTTTTGTAGGTCTTTTCCTTCTCTTGTGTTTCCTGCCTAGAGAAGTTCCTTTAGCATTTGTTGTAAGTCTGGTTTTGTGGTGCTGAATTCTCTTAACTTTTGCTTGTCTTTAAAGCTTTTGATTTCACCTTCGAATCTGAATGAGATTCTTGCTGAGTAGAGTAATCTTGGTTGTAGGTTTTTTCCTTTCATCACTTTAATTATATCTTGCCACTCCCTTCTGGCCTGTAGAGTTTCTTCTGAAAGATTAACTGTTAACCTTATGGGGATTCCCTTTTATGTTATTTGTTGCTTTTCCCTTGATGCTTGTAATATTTTTTCTTTGTGTTTATTTTTTAATTTTTATTAATATGTGTCTCAGTGTGTTTTTCCTTGGGTTTATCCTATGTGGAACTCTCTGCACTTCCTGGATTTGATTGACTATTTCCTTTCCCATGTCGGGGAAGTTTTCAACTATAATCTCTTCAAATATTTTCTCAAACCCTTTCTTTCTTCTTTTTCTGGGTTGCCTATAATCTGATTGTTGGTGTGCTTAATGTTGTTCCAGAGGTCTCTGACACAATCCTCCATTCTTTTCATTCTTTTTTTCTTTATTCTGCTCTGCTGCAGTTATTTCCACCATTCGAGCTCACTTATCTGTTCTTCTACCTCAAGTGTTCTGCTATTGAGTCCTTCTACAGTATTTTTAATTTCACTTATTGTGTTGTTCATTACTGTTTTTTGCTCTTTAGTTCTTCTAGGTCCTTGTTAAATGTTTCTTGTATTTTCTCCATTCTTTTTCCAAGATTTTGGATCTTATTTACTATCATTATTCTCAATTATTTTTCAGGTAGTTTGCCTATTTCCTCTTCATTTATTTGGTCTTCTGGGTTTTTATCTTGCTCCTTTGCTTGAAAGATATTTCTCTATCTTCTCATTTTGTCTAATTTACAGTATTTGTGGTCTCCTTTCCCCAGGTTTCAGGGTCATAGTTCCTCTTGCTTCTGTCTCTGCCCCCAGTGGTGAGGTTGATCCAGTGGGTAGACTTTCTGATGGGAGTGTCTAGTGCCTTCATTCTGGTGGGTGGAGATGAGTCTTTTCCCTCCACGGGCAGTGCCGTGTCAGGTTGTGTGTTTTGGCGTGTCTGTGAGCTTAGTATGACTTTAGGTATCCTGTGTGCTGATGGGTGGATTTGTGTTCCTGTCTTGTTTATTGTTTGGTGTGACACATCCAGCACTGGAAGCTTCTGGCAGTTGGGTGGAGCCATGTCTTGGACTCAGATAGAGACCTCTGTGTGAGCTCTTGTTGATTAATCTTCCCTGGGGCTGGGAATTCTCTAGTGTTCCAGCATCCTGGACTCAATCCTTCCACCCCAGAGCCTCAGGCCCAACTTCTGGTTGAGCAACCACGACCCCTCAAGTTTCTTGTCCCAACAATAGAGGAGATTAAGAAAAAGAAAAAGGCTAACAAAACCCCAGATAGATGGTAAAAAGTAAAATCAAACAAACAAAAACAGAAACAGAAGACATGCACAAACACAAAAGAAACAAAAACAGAACCAAATAAATGAAAAAGCAAGAGAACAACCAGACAAACGAAAGAACCCAAGAACAAAATCAAACAATTAAAAGGAAAACTGACAAAAACACAAAACCAAAAAACAAAACCAAAGCAGAGTGCCAGCTGAAGAAGAAGCAAAGAAACAAAATGAACCAACAAAAAGGATTAAAAAAAAAGAAAAGAAAAGAAAAGAAAAAGAGTAAGGGGGAAAGAAAACAGAACAACAGAAAAGCAATGTAGAAATAGAAAAAAATAAAATAGAAAATATATTAAAGAAAAAAAAGACAAACAGAACCCCAGAGAAATGGTAAAAACAAAATCCAACAAACAAAAACAGAAACAAGGAAACACACACACATGTAAAAGAAACAAAAACAGAAAGTAAGAGAACAACCAGAGAAATAGAAGAACTCAAAAACAAAATCAAATAGTTAGGATTAAAGCTAAAAAAATAACAATCTAAAAACAAAGCCAAAGCAGTGTGCCATTTGAAGAATAAAGCAAAGAAACAGAACAAACTGATAAAATTGATTTAAGAAAAATAATAATAAAATAATGTAAAAAGAGAAAAAACATGGGACAACAGAACAGCAAAGTAGAAATGGAAATATAAAAATAATTTAAAATATATTAAAGAAAAAGAAGAAGAGAATAAGGGAAAAGAACACAGAACAACAAAAAAGCAAAGTAAACATAGAAATATATTTAAAAAATATTAAAATAAAAATATGTTCTAAAACACTGAGATCCCAAAAGACTAAAAAAAAAAAAAAAACACTAAAATGGCAGCAAACGAACAAACAAAAAAAAAGAAAGAAAAAAATCCAAAAAAAGGCCAGAACCAACAACAGAAAGAATCAAAACATAATAAAATTAATAGTAATAATTATATTTCCCTGGGGTCTCCGCTGTAAGTGTCCTTGCACACACCATGAGCCACAGGCTACCTCTGCCTCCCCAAGAGGCCTTCCTCTGTCTCTGCGCTGGTCTCTGGACCCGCTGCAGGCCCTGTGGGCACCACTCAGACTCTGATCTGGCCCAATGCCTGCTTGTGCTTGCCCCCAAAGTCACAGCTGCCAGAGCTAGACAGTTTTTATTTGTGGGAACACTCATTGTCTACTCAGATATTCCATGGACACAGGGCCTACCTAGCTGATCATGGGGATTTAATCTGCAGCTTGTACAGCTGATGGAAAGATTTTCAGTCTTCTTCCTTAGTCACCCCATCCTTGGGGTCCCGCTTTGGTTTTATCCCCACTTCTGCATGTGGTCCACCCACAGGAGTCTGGTCCTGAGGCCACCTTGGAGCTTTTAGGTCTGCCCCAGTGAGGCCAGGATGCAGAGGTGGTATGACTGCTTTGATCATGGGAGCCCTGGCAGTGTCAAACTTGCAGGGAAGCTGGCAGCCACAGGCGCAAGAGATATGGCCCTAGTGAGAGTCTTTTCTGACGCCCAGCATAAGGTGCGTGAGGGCCAGCTCTGAGTGGGATTGTTTTATTGCTTGGCAGCCAGTGCCAGCATGTGGGGAGAGAGAGGTTACAATAGTGGCTCCTCCCCCTGTGTGTGACTCAGCAGTAGTGCCCTGCTTCCATGACAGTCCAGTCTTCCTCCATAGGCATTTCCTGCTGTGGATTTCCTCCCTCCCATCCCCTCAATCTGTCTCCCCACAGCCAACATCAGTTCTCACTCTGGGCCTGCTCTCCAATCCCCATGCTCCAGCTCCCAGCCCCCTTACACACCTGTGAACACATGTCCCAGTCCAGGGCTCGCAGGGCCTCAGTACGGACCATCTGTGTATTTCTCACTCTGTCCCATCTGCTACAGATTGGCCAGCTTCACCTTCCTCCTCAGATGCTTCCCTTCTATCCCAATCGATTTGCCCATTGGAGAGGGGGTTTCCCAGAATTCGGGAATCTCTTCTCTGCTTCAGTTCCCCCACCCCTGGGTGCAGGTCCTGTCCTGCTTCCTCTCTTCCTCCCTTCTTTTTTCTGTCCTACCCAGGTGTGCAGGGATCTTTATAGTCCTTTCCGGTGTCCAAGGTCTTCTGCTAGTTTACAGCTGGTGTTCTGTTAGAACTGTTACATCTATAGATGTACTCCTGATGCATCCATGGAGAGAGATGAACTCCACGTCCTCCTACTCCTCCACCATCTTGAATCTGCCAACCTGATATTAGTTTTTAAATGAAAATAATTAATAGGTAAGCCATTTAGTGATTTTTAAAGTAATATTTGGAAGTAACAAAGGTTATTTCAATTAATTGATTTTCACTAATGGTACTAAATTCACAAGCCAGTTTACTTTTATTTTATTTCTTTGTAAGAACAATCTTTCCTAAAACCCAAAAGATAAAAAAATATTTAAAGAGATATATGTGTATAAAAAAATATATATGTATAGCACACATATACATACATATATACACAGATATATATATGCATACACACATCATATACTTTGCATATATATGTGTTTTGGGAATAATTCCTAATATTAAAAAATATATATTTTCAGTAACATATAGAATTACTCTCCAAAGTGCAATAAATTAATAAAAATGATAAAAACTATGTTACACTTCAGTCACTTACTGTGAAACTTTGCATATCTAACAAACAGTAGAGAGAAAGCGTGCTGGATGGCAGCCTGGGCCACTCACTAAATAAGGACATATTCCCCTTTTCATCCTTTTCTCATTAAGAATCTTAAATCTGCACTTGAGCGAAATAACAAAAAGTACACATCATGGATTGCAATTAGAGTTAAGTTCTCACATGTCCAAATGAGAAAACTTGAAGTTCCTATGTGCCATTTTATGTGAGATTGGCCTTGCAAACAATTCCTAACAAATAATGGGGCAATTGCTGACCACCATTCTAAATATTATTTAGGAATATTTATAATGACTGGTAAGAAACTCTGTTTGATATATATCTGTCATCTGCAATTTATATTATATAAAGTTGAATTTTCCCTAAATACCTCAGTAAAAATATTTGTTAAGCCCTTATTAGCTTCTAACTAAGCATATATAAATTTGAAACAAATTACCAAGAATTCAAAGAATGTATAGTACAGTAGTATATAGATGCTGCATACACTCATCTTTAATGCCTCTGTATAATAATATTTTCTAGAAAATGTAAATATTTATACCATTAAACTATGTTTGAAAAATTTAGAAGGCATTAGAGTTGTAGGTAAATATAATAATACACACACCTGACCAACTCTATACTACTTATCTGTGCATTCTGATGTGGCTTGATTTAATTTTTTTAAATGGGGCCACAAATGCATCCATCCCCTGAGGCATATAAACAGGGATTGGGTGATAGATATTCCTTCCTCTCTTTCTTGCCCACAAACATGAGATTGAGACTATTCTTTAGAGAAGAAACAAATTATCCATCTTCCCCTTATTGGCCTTTTCCCTCCCTCTCTTCTTTCCTTCCTTTCTTCCGTCCAAAATATTTATCTAGTAAATATACCAGAGACACAATTATGTTATATGTTAAGTACATCATGCTGAGCAGGCAAACATGGTTCTTTTGTGTCTCATACATTACAGTCCAGGAGGATACACTCTTATATTCAATAAGTTACCATCAATTGCAAGCAGTGCTAAATACATTCAAGATTCAAGAAGAGCATGTAACAGGAGCAATTTAAGCCAGTAGAGGAAAAATATAACATTAATATAAGACTTGAGGGAGTCTACTTGGTAAATTATCAGGAATGGGATACCCTGGGGTGGTGAAAAAATGAAAATATTTCTCAAGTAGTGTGCATGTGTGAAGGTCTGATGTTAGGAGAAGGCATGATAGGTTTGAGTAAAGCTCCACTGGTTATTTCTCTTCTCAATTCACAGCATTTTCCTGACTCCACTATTAAGACCTCATCTTGGTTTGAAATTCAGGAGGACAGTAGCTATCAAACTTCACATTCTTAGTCAGTGTGATAGCTACGTACATTTTCAGTTAATAAGAACAGTGACTATACACTATTTCTCAGTGTATTTTCCATATAGTTGGCTTTAAAAGTTCTAGAGACTTTATTTTAAACTCAGATATGCAAATTTGCATACATTCTTATAGATCTGGATTTTATAAACAGATTTTGTGTATAATAACTGTATGTATACTGTAGATGAATATATATAATTATTATATATAATAAATCTGATGTAGGGTTGCATTTCTATGTGGATGTGCAAATCTGATTTTATATATATTAATTAATAGCCCCTTATTGTTAAAGAAAGCACACATTAGTATTTTCCAGAGGATAAATAAATATACTTGAAAAACATGGGTGGCCTTATAAATTTTCTCTACTGGAAACTTATGGAGATGCTTTCAGTTGGATTCCTTGTATTCCAGCAACAGATATAAATCAGTTACCAAAATTTCCACCAGCTCAATATTTTTTTCAATTACTTAACCCTGTATAGATGATGGTTATCACTTTCTTTTATTTCTTATTAAACATGTTCTGCCAATTCTTTCTTCACCACAAAACAAGTAGGCTGGTTTTGATTCACAGGAAGAGCTGCATTTGACAGATTTGATGATGGTGTCAGCAGTGGTCGCAGGCTTGAAGGACAGCACCAAACTTTTCTGTGGCCCAGCTCCCACTAATTAGTTGTTTGAAGACACTCTGTGTGCCACAGGCATAGGTGTATCAGCCAGACATCTTTGCCATTCCGAATGACAGCTGTGATGCAGCTGTTCGTGGAGAGAATGGAGTGTACAAAGAGAGAGGGGAAGAGCCATTCAAACAAGTGACAACCATAGTAGCTTCCACTGAAAGATCCTGAAGATATAACAAACAAAAAACAAAATGTAGAATATAAAAGGTGTAACTCAAGCTCTCTTAGATCAGAATGGAAGCCACACATAAAATGACAATAAATGATGTCAGACTGTGAGAATGAGAGAAAAATATAGCTGTCTTATAGTACTTTTTAAATCAACTGAAGTTGCATGTGCTTGTGATTAATATAGGTCAAGCATTTGCTTATGGAATAACAGGGATGCGTGGAGTTTTCAGAAGGTTCTGCACATCTCTGGATACCTATGCCTGCCAGAAAGCTCCATATTTAAACTCCTATAAGAGTACATGACCATAAATAATTTATTGGATATCTCAAGATATTGAAGACATATTGGGAGGAGTAAAAGTAACACAAACACAAGGGAGAAGAGGATAGAAATGGGAAAGATAGAAAAATAAGAACTGATAACTTTTTTTTAGAAAAGAGTACTTATAATGAATTAACAATGAATAAAATTCTTTTTCACTCATTGATGATTATGAACTATGAGATCACTTTTTAACTACTCTTCAAAGGATTTGGAAATCTAATAAAAAGTCAAAATATCTATTGTTAGAAGTGCATATCAACTAATTAAATTAAATACTTTTTTTCATAAAAGCATTTCATATTATAAAATCCTCATTCTAATTTCCAAACATCCAAACATCCGCCAAGAATAATGTTTTTTATAAAATATACCTAATATTTTATAAAACAAGTTTAATTATGCATTATAGGATTTATAAATATGCTCTAAATCATGATGTAAGCTACAGAAATTATCATAATGAAAGATATTTCAGGGCTTCCCTGGTGGCACAGTGGTTGGGGGTCCACCTGCCAATGCAGGGGACGCAGGTTCGATCCCTGGTCTGGGAGGATCCCACATGCCGCGGAGTGGCTGGGACCGTTTGCTGCAGCTGCTGAGCCTGTGCTCTAGAGCCCTGTGAGTCACAACTGTTGAGCCTGTGCTCCACAGCAAGGGAGGCCACCACAGTGAGAGGCCTGCACACTGTGACGGGGGTGGCCCCTACTCGCAACAGCTGGAGGGGGCCAGCCTGCAGTAGCAGGGACCCAATGCAGCTAAAAATAAATAAATAAATTTATTTTAAAAAAAAAAGATATTTCAAGCTTGAAGTGGATTTTTGGATGTTTGCACTGGATTTGTATATTTATATTTTATAAATATCACTATTATACTCTATAGACACATATAATGATTATTTCAGAGGACTTAGGAGATATAGTTTGATGTGTCACCAAATTCTGGGAGAAATGGATGTGAAATTACAGCTAGACTTCTTTTCTTGTTCTATAGTACATACAATTCTGAATATAGATATAAGGATGCTTTACCTATTTAAAGGCTTGAGATACACTTATCTATGCCAATTAAATATAAAAATAATACAGATAATATAAACTACATATTCTCAACTTTGACTTAATTTTAGCTTTTATTTTAATTTTACATAATTTTGAGATTTAAAATGTTAAAGTTTATTTTAAAATAGAAACAGCATAGAATCAATCTAATTATTGAGGAAGAGTTACCTAGACATCTTTTTTCTCCAAATACTTCAAACAAACAATGAATGTATGCCAGAATGTAAGTGTGTATTTGTATGTGTCTGTGTTGCATATATTAAATACAGATTAAATCTTCAAAAAGAATATATTAAGCAGAGACCTTCTCTTTAAATGTCATTTATTTCTTCAATTTTGGAATTATTGGAAATTTAGAAGATCATTCAGTGTCCACAGCATGTTATGAATGAGAGAGAGAGATTGATTCTGAAACCAAGACCACGATGAGATCCATATTCAGCAGGTCAGGCATAGAGTCTAAATCTGAAATTTTGGAAAAAAAAAATTCAAATTTTATGAAGTATCTAATGGGTTTTATATGGAAGGTGGACAGGGGGGCTAAAGGCAGAGTTTAAGTGATGATCAGTATATATGTCATATAGATAAATTAATGTTTTGCAGTCTCAGGATCACAACCAGCTTTTTCTTAATAGAATAAGTTGTATAGAATTGAATAAATAGGTTAGAACAGCATAAAATAAAGAGACAGAGAATAAGAGAAGAAAATAGAAGAGAAAAATATATTAGTTTGTATGACATATAAAATAGTTAAGTATTATTTCACTTTTATTTCAAGTGTATTAATAAATATGAATAGATTCATTTATTTTAACTTGGTTAAGTGCATTTATACATTAATCCTACCATAAATCACCAAGAGGAGTTATTGAGGGGAGAACTTTTTAAACTCTTTCAGTTTACCCACCCTTTTTACAAAGGAAATCTTATGGGACAAACGATCCAAGAGACATACATCAATAAACTCTGACCTAAGGTTGGGATTTAAGAGAGAAAACCGCTGAAGTGAAAGAGTGTTGTATTATTCTGTAAGTCTGGTTGCTGGTCTCAAATCTGGGTCTGCCACCATCTTTGTCAGAAGCATTAGAGTAGTAGCTAAGAGTACAAGCTATAGATCTAAATTTTCTGAATTTGAATCCTGCCACAGCCCCTTATTTGCTATGTGACTGTGTGCAAGTCACTTACCTCTCTATGCCTTCCTTTGTTGAACTATAAACCAGAGCATAGGAGATTCCTCCCCCAAAAGTTGTTAATTCAGTTAATAAAATCAAAATCTTTTTGAAGTGTTCCAGATAAATAAGTGGTATGAAGGGTGAGCTACTTTTTATCAGTGGCTTTCAAACTTTTGCCCTTAAACCATAATAAGCAGTCCATTTTACATAGAAACGTAGTATAAACACTCAAGCATACACAAACATATATTGATATTTAACCCATTCACTGGTAAAATAATTTGATTATAAAATCATATTCAAAGAAAACCTATTAATTATTATATTCCATGTAACTCATTTTGATAAACACTGGTCTAGATCATAAATGATACTGTATGCTAAATTCAATTTTCTAATGTTAAAATCAAGACTCTTGAAATTTAAGACCTCCGTTGTTAAATAACATGCATATTAGAAAATAAAACAAAAAGGATGTGATGTCAAAGGTGTGCCTGTGTGAGTGTATTATCTACACACTTGTTATCAGAAAAGTAAAAGTATTTTTAAAAATTTCCAATTCCACCTTGCTTTTTGGACAAAAATCTTTAATGATATATGTCTAGCATATTCTTCAAATGAACATCCATTCAAAAACAAAACCTTGAAGGATTTCTCATTGAGATTAATTTCTTACTGCGTTTGTCATTGTTGCCCATTCTAATGTGTCTGTTTTTAAAGGAGATGTATGTACCTTATCACAAGTATGATGTCTTCTTTTTTTCCATTTCTGCTAAGAATATTTTTAAAAATAAGATCAAAATAATATTTTTTAGTTTTTATTTACAAATTAATAAAGCCTCAGCACAGTGATATGCTGAAATAATTGCAGAAATACTGCTATACAGTGAAAGATGACAGAAATAGAGCTAAATTTTGGATGGCAGGCAACTCCAGCTTCTTCTTCAAGTAATGTACAAGTTTGAATTTGAACATACAAAAATTGCTAAAATTTTATATTGGTCAGAAGTATATTATGTGAAAGTCAACTACCACTTATCTATATTAAATGTTAGTAGTTCAGATTGACCAGTAATGTTTAAAAACTAGTCAATTAGGTTTATAAGATAATATGAGAATAGAGGGAAAATTCATTAACTAATATTTTAAAATATATTTTAATTTTTCAATATACCACTCTACATGTTTGCATCTTAAAATTGGAATAAAAGTGAAGGGATTATCACTACTTTCAAACTTTCCTTTAAGAGTCTACTCTGTAGCTGCAGAAGGTGGAAGTTCCTGGAGTCCAGAAATCATACCCTCCCAAATAATTCCACTGTGTCAGTTAAAGATTAAAAAGCAGCTCACCCCACCAAAGAAAGCCATATTGCATGTAAGTTTGATAATGAATTCTTAAATAATGAAGTTCATGCATTTAAAAAATAGCAGTTTGTGAGTTTAGCCCACATCTAGCAAAAAGACATTTTTTAAACACATACTTTAGAGAAGAGGTTTATAATTTTTCAGATTGATCTCATAGCCACTACCATCTAATACTCTTATCCTATTGATGTATAATTATTTCCATATTTTTGGCCAGGAAGCCAAGATGCTTTAAAGTGCAATTTCTGGAGTAATTATCTCAAGTTTGATTTGGATGAGTATTTAGGACATAATATCTATTTAAAACAAATGGATAGAATAAAATTTCAGGAAATCCCATATTGATATTTAATTTTAAGCAATTTGTAGCTGTGCATTTTACCAAAATTCTACAGGAGATTTAGTATTGTTTTCAAAGTGATGGCTGGTTTGTTTATTTGCTTATTGGCACAGTTATTACATAAGAAGTTTTCCAGTTGAGACCATGGAAAACCTCCACTCAAGATGTGAAGGAAAAACAAGAACGTTTGGGTGAGTGTGAGTTTAATCTTGATTCAGAATGTATCTAGAAAGCAGAATATGATGTGTATCATCTTAAGTAATACAAATGTTGATACAATACAATAAGGATATTCAAATTTGAATTCTAAATATGGATTGAAAAAATAGATAAACAAATTGAGGTAGTATACAATGTAATACTATGCAGCAATGAATGGAAGAAACAACTAATACATGTAATAACATGGGTGAATCTCAGTAGTATCATGATAAGTGGGAAAAAAGACATAAAAGGGCAAATACTGTATAATTTAATTTCTATGACATTCCAGAAAAAGCAAAGCTATAGAGACAGAACTCAGATCAGTGGTTGATAGGAGCTGGGGCTTGAAGGGAGGGTATTAACTACAAAGAGGCTCAGAGGAAGTTTTTGGAGTGATATAGACTGTAGTTTTATGGATCAACTATAGTCTATAACTTGACTATAGTTGTGGTTTTTCAAGGAAAGAATTTCACTGAATGGAGTTAAATAGGCAAAGGAGAGTTTGTTCAAGACTATTGCAATAGGGGAGAGAGATGGAACTCAACTATTTTAGAAAAAATGTGGGAGAGTTTTAAGCACTGGGGTGAGAATGGGAAAAGATGGGGGGATTTGAGATGGGAAGTTGGTCGAAGTGATCAGGCCATCTGTTTTTGGCCTTAGTACTTATAAAAGTTAGGCTCCTCCCCCATGCAGAAACTAGGAGATAAGGATGGACTTATCTTTCTTGATGTGTATATTTCAAAAAAAGACATTCCTGAGTTGTAAAACTGGCAAGAGAGGGGAGACTTTTATTTCAAAAGGGCAGAGAGATCTTTTACAATTGTAAGTTGTTTGTGTTTCTTTTTTCAAGTAAATGCTCTAAGAAAAGGGAGGTCAGGGCCTAGAATCAGAAAGAAGGCTGTCTAGAGTTTAGTCAAGCTGAGGGGAATGTGAAGGGTATCCTAGTCAGAGTCCATACTGTGTGTGTTTGTCAGAACTCATAGAACTCTACTCCTAAAAGGGTGACTTTCACTACATGCAAATTGTTTGAATGTGTGCTCAATAAACTTGACATTAAAAAAAAAATACAGCAGTGAAAAATGTCACCATTGGTGTAGAATAAGAGCAGTAAGATCATGATTCCATAGAGAAAGGGAAAAGTGAGATTATAACCCCATAGGAAATTGATCCTTTTCTCTTTCATGTATGGATCATCTAACATCTTTCATTAGTGACATGATAATAAGTAAACTTAATATATTCATGATATCAGGTCTCTGCCTAGAAATACAAAACAGAGACCCTAGCTGCTATAGACAAAATGTTTGCTTGCATATCTTTCTATTTACTAAATTGTTAAGAAAAGCAAGGAGCTGGAACCTAGAGGAACATGATTAAAATCAATACACTCATCTAACCAAATTCTGTATCAGACACACGATTCTAGCTTCATAGAATTGAAGCAATTGTACTATGCTTTCAACAAGATGTACATAGTTATGGTGAAAATCATCTCAGGAGTGAGCTTTGCTTCTTAGAATGAAACTATATAGTGGCAGAAAAAAGAGAGTTTCTTATGTTGACTCCTACACTGCTGAATGTTTTAATTCCAGAATCAGAGGGTGTCTAATCTCCTTGTAGTGGTGACTAAAGGGCAAAGTTCTCATTTTCATCAGGGAATAAGGGACAAGGGGCTGGGGATGCAAGGAATCAGGATCTCCAAGGAACAGCATGCTTTATGCATCTTGTTAACAGGATTCTCCAGGCACTCTCTCCCCACCCTTTAGTCACTTCACTGAAAATACAAAAGGCTCATTTAGCAGCACCGGTAGGCAAAGCATCACAGAACCAATCAATCAAGACAAATATTTCCTCTCTGAGGCTCCTTTGTGACCTTGAGAAGCATGATGAATGACTTAAAGGATGGAACAGAGAGAAGTTTCATGATAAACCAAAAAATTATGTTCTGCTGCATGATGAAGATAAATAAAATGGAGAGAGCTATATATACGTTTAGTTTAAATAAGACTCGGTAAATTCTGTAACTGCTTTGTGCAGACTTGACCCAGATCAGAGGTACTCAGCCTGTACGGCAATCAGAACTTTCTCAGTAAACCTCAGCCTGTTACAGTTCTTACCAGATTTACTTTCTCAGTACAATAGTACTTTACAGCTGTCTACTCAATTATGGCCAGAGTTCCTAGCAGTTATTGATAACCATACCATATACTTTATATCTCAACCAGCACAGGCAGGAGCAAGGCAATCATCACAGTGAATTTCCTAACCTGGATCTATCCTCCTGAAACATGAAGATGATGACTCAGTTCTACAGTTGAGCTCGTGATTCTCACTGTGGCGAAAATGCTTATGTCATTTTTATTTTTAGCTCTTTGGCACAATTATAGAAAATTATTGTAGGAAAATCACAGCTTTCATAAGGAAGAGACCTGACCGCTTTTAAGAGGTTCTAAATGTTGGGAAAAACTCATAAACACTGTGCAGTGCATTTCTTGGTGAGAAAATGTAGATAAAAATATGTTTACTCAAAGAATGAAGTACAATTGCCAGACAGTTTCACTTTATCTTTCCCATTCTCTGCCTTCTCCCTCTGAAACCTGCCTTGTGTTTCCTTTGTTGTGGATGATATCAAAAACCCATGCTCTTCCAAGGCCTGCCTCTCTCTTCAAAAATCACCTGTGATTCAAGTGTCCATTTCCGGCGTGTGCAGCAGAGCTGAATTAGGTGAACACACAGTTGATGAGAATGACAATCTTGAGTGGCTTTTCTCCCACGTCCCTCTCACTAAGATGCAAGTGAATAAAATGAATTAGTTTAATGGTTGGAGGTGTTTGCAAACTAAGTTCAATAAAACCATGTCATAGTGATTTCACGTTTCAGAGTGACTTCAATACCAAAAAATATGGGGCCAAATTTCAGAGCACCTGCCATTTCATTTAATGTAACATTTTTAGCCACATTAGGTATTTGAGCACTCCTTTATTTAAGAGCAGTATTATAACTTTTAGGTCCAAAATAATAAAATTTTTAGATATTCTTTTTGTGCAGAAAAAGAACATTTTGATTTTACAATTAGGTTTTTTAGTAGTTTCAGCAGTATCGGTATGCTTTTACTTCTAAGTCAATATCTACTTTACTTAAAATACCAGATATGATGTGAAATAAGGATTCAAATGCAAGATCTAGGTAATATTCTCTAATACCATGCTACATTATGGTCACTTCTGACAGTTTATTAGTAATTAGTATATTAGTACTAATATAACTGGTACCAAAGTATTGCAGTAGCTAGTACTAATCGTACTCAATGATTTTATATTATGATGAATGCATACAGTTACAAATCAGTACATTCTGTACCTGAAAGTCGCAAATGGTTTTATTAACATCTCCCCATGACACAAATATTCTCATGCTTCCTTTCCTACATTATGTGCGTTAAAGTGTCTGCTGTAGAAAGTAGAACATAGCATTTTTTCCTGTGGCACAATGCACTTCTTTTTAATGCGTGAGCAGGCAGTTGGGCTCATTAAGCTCAGTGGCACTGAGAGTAAACTAAAGAGGAATGAACGGAAAAGGAGCTGAAGTACCATCATCCCACTAATGATACTGAAGCTGCTCAGCTTTACTGGGTGTCTGCCCAGTCATCCACTAATAGATGGCATGATCCAGGATGTGAACTTTGTGCTGGAGTGCCAAAGCGACAAATCCAAAAAACAAAGCATTGCCTGGAAGAATGTCTGGAATAATTTAAGGAATTGTGAAGAATTATGGTGTGTGTTTGTGTGTGTGTGTGCATGTGTGTATCACTGTATTTGTTGGTGGGTGAGTTAGAAAGAAAGAGGGAGACAGCACACAGGATAGAAGAAATAATGGAAGCAGGGGATATTCAATTTCCTCAAGACTATATTGAATAAAGATAGCAATTCTATTGCAGGGGTATATGTATTTCAGAATGCATAAATTGGAGAATATCCAGATAGCTCAGTATCACTTTTGGATTTAAAGGTTGTAGCTCCTGAATGTTAAATAATTTCTAATAAATGTGTACTTTCTTAAGAAGGGACTAGAATGCATGGCTCTTTAGATACCCATACACTTCCATATCACAGTGCTATTTAGATATTTACTAACATTCAGTTATTATAATTAACACTATGATTTCTTTTATAAATGAATATTATTGTTCCCAGTTCACCCCTGCACATGAGGAAGTATACAGAAAAGTGCCCTTTGAAACAAGGGAAGAAAACAGATTCTCTGTTCAAACTGGGCATAAGCCCAGTTTGAACAGAGAATTGCTCAGCTGGGGATGGCAGCTTTCGTAGCCTCTGGTTAACACAGACCCCTCAGTGGCTTTTCACAGCCACTTAGAAACAAGTCCCAGGAGGCTCAAAATGGAGGTTGCAGCTGTGGACACTGGGGAACATGTATGTGGTCCTGGATGCGTGCTCACAGAACTCTTTCTGATTTTCATTCTGCTTATGTTTTGTGCAGGAGGTTGGAGGGCACGTGGGGAAGGGACATTCCTCTCACTCAGTTTTCTCCTCCTTTTTTGTAAGCCCTCAGAGAGAGATAAATCTTTGGGACGTTGCTCAGGTATGCTCTGAAAACCACAGATCAGAGATAGGGCTCAGTAACATCATTGCCCTTTAAAAAACACAGAGCCAAACACACTAGTCCCTCTTATAAGTTTAATGGTCCAACAGAGGCAAATGAATCAACAGAACAGAAACAGTAAGAAGGCCAGTTTGATCATCGTATTTGAGTTTGTGCTGAACATTTAAAAGTGGTGTGAAAAATCAATCCATGGTCCAAGTTTTTCCTGCTGGAGGACTTCACCAAGAAGAAAATGGTATGTTTTACAATACCAAGAAGATCCTGGAGGAGTGGGACATAGAACATATGGAAGAAATGGAAAATGTCCTACAGGATGTCCTTAAATAGAAATGTGCTCTTAGATAAAGAAAAGACTCTTATGAGAAAGAAGTATAAGCTATTTCTGGCTCCAAGGTGCTTAAAGTCCAGCAGAAAACTGCATTTGCTACCACAAGCTATAACAGTTTATGCTATTACAATTCATCCATTTATTTCAATATTTTTTCCTACATGTTTCAAATTCATTGTAAAGGAGAAATTAAGTATTCTCACCAACGAGGGGACTAAAAGGCTTTGATAAAACTAAAAATGTCTTAGAGTTCAGTAATATCAACTAGTGAATTGGAATATTGACTAGTTTGGCAATATACATGCATAATCCCTATTTTTACTTGAAACCTCTCTCCTTTCTCGCCAGCTTCTTTTCCATTAACTGTTGAGCCCAGGAACTTCATATTTTAAAATCATGTCCAATAAAAGAAACATCTTGGACCTTAATGAAAGCAAATTCTTAGAGATACTATATAATATAAATTTCTGTTATAGAAGGCTCAAAAGTGAGAGAATGCATTTAATTCAGAGAGGCCTAGTTAATAAAGCTCATTCTTTTAACATTCAATTTAACATATGTATGTTAGCATATTGCTTACCTACAATATGTAGATATTTTCCTAGATACTTTGAGGATAAACATTTTAGCCAGTTCTTAACTTCTACATCCAAGTTTTCAGAGGTTGAGATAGATCCTACACACACATACTGCAACCTCGTTTGAACTATTTGCTGTTATGGGGCACATAAAGGGAAGAAGGATGGAAGGTGAGATAGACTGAGGCTGACATATCAAAGAATGACACATGGGAGGAGTAGGAGTTGAGTAGAGCATCAGAATATAGTAAAAGAGCTGTCAGGAGATCGGAATGCTAATCAGGAAAGAAAATTGTGGGAGGAGTGCCGTGTAGACAAATGAGGGGCAGAGGATGGAAATGTAGGGTACATTGTGGTACAGGGAGGGTACTATCAGGAAAGAAAGATTTTCATACCTGATCCTAGCCAAGCGTCTGAAAAGTGGTAGAAAAGATACATTTAAATCAATTTTATTGCTGACATGAATTTGTAAACCAGAAATAATCTTCTGACATTAAAGACTTATTGAGACAGGCAGCAATAGAGTGCAAGAATATAAATGTTTTAAAAAAATGTTTTTGAGAGAAACTGCATGTAACCTGTCATTTTTTTTAATTCACAAAACTTATCATAAAGGGATTTTGTTCCTTTCAGACAGTATTATTTTGGGAAATGAAAAAACAAGAGGAATTAGAGAAGAGGGAACAGTTTTATCAATTATGTGGATGTGGCAGATCTTTAATTTTTTCCCCTTTTTCAAAGGAATCCCTTCTATCTAATGATCTGAGAATATTATAAACCTGATCAGTCTACAAAAGCATTTATTTTATACATGGTCTGGGCAGCTATCAATATAATGTCATCTAATAAAAATATTATAATATAATATATAAAGCCAGTTTAGCTTTGGCATCCTTTCTTATGCTATCTTTCCTTTTACCTTTTTCTCCCCACAAATGAACATAACTGCCACCAACCCATTCTCCCAACACATGACCACAGGAAATCAGCCTAATTCACAAGATTATTTCAACATGGCACATATTTTTTTATTGAGGTAACATTGTTTTTTAACATTATATAAATTTCATGTGTACATTATATTTCAACTTCTGTATACACTATATCTTGCTCCACACCAAAAGTTTAGTTTTGTCTATCATCATACATTTGACCCCCTTTACCTGTTGTGCTCTCCCCCTACTACCCTTCCCCTCTGGTAACCATTACTGTGTTTTCTGTATCTGTGTGCTTGCTTTGTTTTACTTTGTTTGTTTGTTAATTTTCATATTCCACTTATGAATGAAATCATACAGTATTTTTCTTCACTTGACTTATTTCACTTAGCATAATACCCTCAAGGCCCATCCATGTTGTCACAAATGGCAAGATTTCTTTCTTGTTTTATGGTTAAATACAATTCCAATCTATATACATGCAACATCTTCTTTACCCATCCACCCATTGATGGGCTGTTCGGTTGTTTCTATATCTTGGCTGTTGTAAATAATGCTGTGGTGAACATAAGGGTGCATATGTCTTTTCACATTATTGTTTTAATGTTCTTTGTATAAATACCCAGAAGGAGTTGCTGGATAATATGGTAGTTCTATTCTTAATGTTCTGAGGAATCTCCATAATGTTTCCCATAGTGGCTGCACCAATTTACGTTCCCTCCAATAGTGTATGAGGGTTCCATTTCCTCCACATCCTCTCCAACACTTATTTCTTTCCTTTTTGTTAATAGCCACTCTAATGGGTGTGATGTAATATCCTATTGTGGTTTTGAGTGGCATTTCCCTAATAATTAGTGATGTTTACCATCTTTTCATGTGCCTGTTGGCCGTTTGTATGTCTTCCATGTATTCAGATCCTCTGTGCATTGGGTTGTTTGATTTTTTTGTTGTTGACTTGTATAAGTTCTTTATATTTTTTAGATATTAATCCCTTATCAGATATTTAATTTGCAAATATTTTCTGTCATTTGGTAGGTTGTTTTTTTGGTTTGTTGATGGATCCTTTGCTGTGCAGAAGCATTTTAGTTTGATGTAGTTCCATTTGTTTATTTTTGCTTTTGTTTCCTTTGCCTGAGGAGAGATATCCAAAAAGATATTGCTAAGATAATTGCCAAAGAGCATATTGCCTATGTTTTCTTCTAGAATTTTTGTGGTTTCAGGTCTTACATTCAAGTGTTTAATCCATTTTGAGTTGCTTTCTGTGTACACTGTAAGACAGTGGTCTAGTTTCATTCCTTTGCATGTGGCTGTACAATACAGCAAACAATTTTGATTGCCTGATGAGTGCAAGATATTACACTCACATAAATTAGGAATCAGGGACAAGCATAAAATAAATAACAATCATGTGATGTCTACTGTATTGTAGGTTCTGTGAGAACACAAAGAAAGAAGCACTTAAATTCTGATAGAGGCCAAATAAAAGAACCAGTAGAGGGTGATATTTAATACCTATATTGAGTGATAATTAGGAATTCGATAGGTGGTCAATTAGGAGCAAAAACTTCAAGGTAGAAGGGCAGCAGTTTGGAAAGGGAAGGGATAAAGGTATAAGTATGCAGTTATGTTACAGAAGAAGCTGGTCTTCTGCAGAGGTTGGAACATCACTTCCCAAACTATGTCCCCAGACATGTTGTTCTGGAGAAAAGCAGCAACAATAAAACAAGTGAATAGAACCCCTGGTATAGTAAAAGGTTTCTTTCCTGGATGACATCTTTACCCTTTTAATAAGCTTCTGTGTTTCATTACTGTCCCATACGACACTACCATTATTTCAGGGGGCATCTAATATGACTAATGTTTCATGGAACACAACTTGGGAAAGACTGAGTTAGAATATTCTCCATCTGTAAGTAAAATGTGACTATTTTGTTGGGGCAAGAAGGATGGAGGTATTCAAGATTCATTATATATTTGAGATTAGGACAAATTCTTTCAACAAAGTACACAGACCTGCATTATCACTGATTATGCATCTGACAATATACCTGTGGCATCATAAGCATAAGATGAGTAAAACACAGTGTAAGTCTCTAAGCAGCTGACTCTGTGTTCAAGTTTTACATGGGTATAAAGGGTTATTTCCAACTGTTGGAAAAGCTGAATTCTCCTGAAGCAGGTGGCATCAGATCAGCCTCTTAGAGGTGATATAAATGTACATAAAGGTCTCTCTAGGCAGAGTGAACAGCATAAACTGAAGTTCTGTCTAGAGCTTCAGGGGATAGTTAGGAGCCCTGGCTCAACTGAATGTGTGTAGCATGCTTTGAAAAAAAAAAAGATTAGAAAAATGGGAAAAAAAAGTTTAATATTATCCAGATACTGAAGAACACTGAATGTCATGATAAGGAGTTTGGAAGTCAATCTCTAGATAGTCAAAGTTGTTAGTTTGTGAACTGTTACAACATAAGAAAGAAGAAATTTTGAGAACTTCATGAGGTCAGCATTATTCATCTTTAATTAAGATAGTGTAGGCAGATAGAACATATGTACCCAGACATTTTGTTGAGGACAATTTTGTTTTATGGGATTTATTTATTTTTGAATAATGTCCTCCTATAACTGTACATCTTTCCCATTCATTAGTGTCATGGTGAAAGAGTAGTTGCCAACACCTTGTATTTAAACCAGCTTTTTGGATGTTTTGAGAGATACAAAATGGAACAAATATTTATCAAGTGCTAGTCTAATTGAAAAAAATCATATCTACATACATGACATTTTTAGGGCATTTATATTCTATGTTATGTCAAATTAAAATGTAAATACAATAGTTTAGAGTGCAGGAACAGGAATGCATGTCACCTGTCTTTAGTAAAGGAAAAAGAAAACAGGGCCAGGCCTTGATGAATGTTGGAAATTTGGAAAGGTAGAGAGGAGGCATTGAGTTGATCTGGTAGAGAAAGCATGAACGAACTGCACTATCAAATTTTGTTGCAGCATTCACCTGATATTTGAGAAGAACAGGCAAGATTCTGATATGACAAAGACATTTGGTTTGTGGAACAGAAATACACTAAGGAAATATAATGCATATCATGACAACCAAGATTTTCAATTTAGAGAAGAGTAGACTATTTTTAGATTTCTTAAAATGTTAACTAGAGTTTCTTTGTGGCACATGAGATAAATGTTAGGTTCAGAAATAATTATATTGCCACCAAGAGAATTTCTGAGAAGCCAAAGTTCCATGGAGACAGAAAACTACTTAATTTTGAAATCAGTGACTTGGTTTTCTAGTCCGAATAAGTAATATGGCAGTATGTTATGTTTTAGAAAAGTATAAATTTGCTTCTAAAAGTGGATTGTACTACATACAGGTTTAATAGATTATGCATAACATACTACAACCACTGAATTAAGAACAGGCCATGAATTTTGAAAGCATAGCTTAAGGTTATCTTAGCTAAACTTATAAAGCTACTATGCTTTACCCAACTCTAACACTGGCAGTATTTCCCTCCCCGTATTACATGTATACAGTTATTGTTTTTTCTTTCTCCCCAGCCCCATTTCTGTGGTTATGAATTCAAGTATATACAAAATATAAATATCTATAGAAGGCATTGGAAATAATCCTAAAGTTTTAGGGCTAGAATGCTTGAAAACATATTATTTCCCAGGACCTATACAAGAACCCATTTTTAGATGTTTATTGTTGTTTTCTTTTGTAAAATATCTGAAAGCAGGGTGCTTTGAATTACATATTGTTATGTATTTCTTATTAACGTTTCAAACGTTTCCCTAAATCACAAATAAAAATTGCAAATTACAGTATTCTACTAGTAGTTCAGTTAGCTGCTTTAAATATATAGATATTACATAAATGACCTCACTACTGCTAGTTGACAAGTATTCTCGTCAGGCATGTCTGAAATACTTAACATGAAACATTTCACTTAAAACTCAAAATTATTACAATCTCCCATATTTTACAGAAGAGATTACTGAGGTGTAGAAAGGTTTAGCAGTTTGTCAAAGGTCACACAACCAGGGTTAGTGTTGGGTTTTGAATTGTGGCTTCAGGACCTACAAGTGTCACCACAACATCAAACTTATCATCAGGAATTTGTAAGCAGTAAGCAATTCACTGAATTAATTTTTTGAATTATTATGATATGTTAAGGCAAATAACCAAATATATTCCATAACTCTATTTCCCAATCAATACCTATTTTTTATACACTATGTAAATTAAATACATACTATGTCAGTCAGTTCTTCTTATATTGCAGATGGGGATTGCTTTTTCTTGTATGTCAAAGGCAGTCACACCCTGAGATAATTTGAGATAATTAAGGTTATTTGTATCAGGACTATGAAATATTAAGTACAATAGAGCTTGGGAAAGATACCTGAATAAAATTAGACTTTTTGCTTTAAATTAAAGCTTATGTTACTTTCCTCCCAGTAATATATTTTTTTGTTTTTCTACTATTTTTTCTAGTCTAATGAAGTTTCAAAACCTCTCTGCTCGTGATTTCTAACTTTCAGTTTCTAAGAATGGACCATCCCATTTGAAAGACACACATCTCATCCCTCATCAATTTTCCTCTATTTTGGAGTTGTTGCTGTCACAAGGGATGAAGTCTGATGTTTGAACATCATAGGATGATTATACCCAGGGGCTTTGTAGGCAGCTGTGTTTGGTGTCTCATGGACATTAAAAGCAATGGCCTCTCCATAGTTTCCTAACATAGTACTAGTCATATAGTAAATACTATGAATCCAGCCAGTGTTTTACCATTATTCTACTTACTTTGATTTTTTCTGTAGTACTTCAATAGCAGAATACAGCCAAGCTCTTGTTTGTTCTTCACTGCCATTATGCATTGGGTTGAATGCTTTTACTTTCAGAAATAACATCTACTTTCTCTCATTCTGTATCCGTGAGCATTTTTTTTTGGATTTGTCCTTTGGCTCTAGGATTTGTTTGAATTCTTTTGTACTAAACTACTTTCTAAAATGTGTCTTCGAGCCAAGTCACTTAAATTATCTAAATGTGTCATAAATTCTAAAGGATGTCTTATTTCATTTTCTATGATGCTTTTTAATTTTATAGTATTAGTAATTGTGCAATCTATCGTAAATATAATTTGAATAATTTTTTTAATTCATTTAGATGCTTGATGTGTTATGTCTCAAATTCATTTTTGATATTTCCTTTCATGTTTCCTTCCTATCTATAAGTCTGGGCAAATGAGTAGAGCCATCTTTTGTCAAAGATACCTTTCAGTTGAGGTTATTTTTAAAATAAGGTGGAAAAATGGACCTCTTACATATTAATGTTATTTACACATAATTAATCTTAAATTGCCATTTGATATTTGCAAGTACATTAGTTTATTTTCCAAAGCTAATGTCATCTGTAGGGATGTATGAATGTGTATGTCTCACAAAGGAAAAAAAAAAAAAGAATGATAATTTGTAGCCGATCACTAGGGCCAAGCATGTTCCTTCTTCTGGATTCTCTCATTTCTAGGCATATTGATTTTTATTCATTTATTTTCAACATAAGAATATATTTTAAAGTAAAGGCTGGTCTATGACTGTTGCCAAACCAATTATGTACCCAGCTGTAAAATTAGCTTAAGACTTGTACTTGTTTGTTATTCTACCACCCTAGAGAATGCCTCTACTAGTGGTCTTGATAGTGGAAATTCCTACTATTCAACATGATAAAATTCAGAATAGGAGAAGCATAATCATTAATTTTGCATTAGATTTTTTTCATTTAATTTGAGAATAAGTCACTGTTCTCTACTCTTTTGAAATTAGGTCACAGCAAATCTGCTTAAGTGTCTATTTTCCAAAGTGACTGTCTTCTCCATGGGAGAGGCATAGCTTTTCATGAACAACAGTTTTATACTTTCACAGTGATGCCTCCCCTCTGCTACACTAAATGGCAGTGTATCATAGCCTTAGGTTACCCACACTCATACATACATTCCTGGTTTAGATGTCTTCTCTGCACATGATGCCCTGTCTAATTTAGAAGTGGACGTCCATTAGAAAAGAAAAAAACATCCTTCTAGTGTTTTTGTTTGTTCTGTACTCTGTTCCTCACATTCCGATCTCTGTTTTGTTATACTTTAAAAGCAACAAGATCTCTTCTTAATTTCAAATTTCCAAAGATTATCTTTCTTTGTAATATCTCTGTTTACAAATAGATTTTCCTTCTTATACTTTATTTTGTTTTAAGTTGGAAAATATATAATTTGCCAACTATTCCCTGTTCTACTTTCAGGACCAGATACTAAAGCCCGTTTGTTTATTTTGCCTCTCCACCATGGCACCCAACATCATACTCCATAAAAATGAAAATAGACATTCAAGGCCCAAATATGAAAAGGTTTTCTTTTCCTTTTTTTTTTTTTAAATTTGTATCGCTGCTCCTATGTTTAGCCTCTTTGTAAATTTGATTGCCCTTACTCATCTCTAGGTTTTACTCTCTGCATCTTCTACTCTCTCATTCAGAACACAGTCCTTATTTTTGTATCTGTCATTATCTGTGAAGCTATTTCTGAAGATATTTAAAAATCCCTTGGAATGAAGACTGCATTCAAATTACTAACCAAGGAAAGGGGAATATTAGATTAAAAGTCTGTCTTCTCTAATTTTTGATCTCTGATTAGCAAGGCAAAAATTAATTTAAGCACCCATTAAGGTGAAAGGGCTTGTGGGAGTCATTGAAATATGGAAGCGTTTCCTGTTCTTACTGAGTTTAGAAGAATACGGTCCCAGATAAGGTATTTGAATTCACAGGAGCCACTCACCAGAAAAAAAGAAAAATGTAGGTTGTAAAGAGTTGAAGAATAGTCTTTTTTTCTCCATGAACATCAAATAACATTTACCTGAAAGATGCAGCCCAATGAAGATGTTGTTTCGTGACTAAAGTGTTGGTTTAAACATAAAACTAGGTATAGAATGCTTAGAGGGAGAAACTGGTATGAAAATTATTTGAATACCCTCTGAAGCTTGGAATTGGCTGAATGCAGGTAGTTTACCCTAAGGAAACCCCCAAAAACCTATTAACTAAAGTTGATGACTCCAAGGCTTATAAATTCATATCCGTAGTTCTTTGACCATTTCTGATTTGAAATTTTCCTTGGAGTTTAAAACCACTTCGGGAAACTTGCAGAGGTTTAAGTGCAAGAGAAAGTAATCCAGTGGTACTCAGACTTATATTTCTTTAAATTCTGCTTTCTATTCTAATGCTATCGATATTATTTATTTATAGAATACAGCATTATTTTTAATAGAAATATTTTTTTATGTTCAGAAAGACATACTGACTATCCTGTCTTTCAACTAATGCATTTTCTTTCAGTTTTCAATTTGGCTAAGATTAATTGAATATTAAGAATTGTTAGGAACTTTCATATACATTGTCTTATATAATCTTGTTAATTAAATCTCTGAGGTAGGTGATATTATTTTTATATTTAGATCATAAAACCATTACAGTATCTAAGAGGGATCCAATATCAAGTAATAAGAGCTGTCTGGATTACAGTACAGTGTTTCAAAGTTATATAACTTTAAGAAAAAGGAAAAATATCATATTAATAAAAGTAGAATATGTGAAACCATCAAATCTTTCTTTTACTTTAAAGTCATGTTTTGCCTGGTGATATTTAAATACATTTTGATCTTTAGAAGTCTCTCCTCTCTACAGATTTCAAAAATAATTTCTCTAACATAGTTAATGATACGTCTTTTTATTATCCATTTTAGTTTGACTACTAATTAGGCTATACACACTGTAACTTAAAATCATCATTTATGTCCAAGTCCATAAAACAAAAACAAAAATCAAGTCATATCGAATACTGGGGTAACTGAAATTTCTCCTAATTCATCCCTTAGAAATTAAGTTCATTTGCTGACATACTGAAGAGCAGAGAAGTGCATTTGAATTTAGAGACAAGAAGCCAGATTTGAATTAACAATACAAAATTTGATGTTTTGTGATTTATTTATTTTTTTGCTTCACTGCTTCTAAGGCAAAGATTTTATGTCATGCTTTATTTCTTAATCAGCAGTAACTGAATCTGATCTGTAGTCATGCTCTTATTTTACACTGAAAGACAGATGCACAACAATTGAGTAATGTATTTTTTATTTCTTTCCTCTTTGATTCTTGATGCATAGCATTCACTTTAATTCACAGTACAAAGTCTAATCAGTTCTAGTCATTGGTTTAAGTAAGTCCTGGCAATATTTTGAATAACTTTATCAACTACTGAACACTGTGATAATTCCCATAAGGCATTAGTCAATTCATTACCATTTATAATGATGACAAGACAGGAAAACAGAATTTACAATGACATTTAATGCCTTGATGAATTGTTTTGGTGGTCAGCAATATCTAAATTTAAAATCCAGACTTAACTTTTTATAGCAAATAGAATTGGCTATCTTTCAAGAGAAAGGTAGGACTTTAGAACATGGCACTCTGCTTGACACCTAACATGTTTACAGCATTTAGGGAGAAAGTATGTATTCCAGATCCCCCAAATTGTTTCGCTAACTATAATAATCTATATATTCTAATATAAACAATATGAAAGGGCCAGTTTGCCCCTTAGAATTAATGAACATAGTTGTAAATTATTAACAGAAAATTATAAATAAAGTGGGGTCAGATTACTTTTTAGAATGTAGGTAACAAACATTTGGGATTATATAGATAAGACAGGGTAAATGTGATTTTTATGGTGAGTAGAAATTTTTCCCTGGCTGACATTTAAAAACACATAGTGAAGTTCTTTTGTCTGAAATAGACACTGAAATGGAAACTGCCCACACTCTCTAGAGTAGAAAAGTAGGAAAATGTTTCCAGCAGCCTCTGCCCCCTTGCTTTGTATGCTCTGTGTATCTGGCATCATGTGCACTCCATGAGAATCCAAACGTGTTGATGTTTACTAAGCAGCAGGGTGCACAATTTCCTGCTGCCTTGCGTAGGAAGAAAAACAGAACATATGCTTGAATATTCCAAATAATTTGTTAGAAGATGCATGTGGATCTATATCTAATATGAAATTAATTTTTCACACACACTCGAAGCTCTGGAACCAGATTTATACACAGTGGGTTGTGATATTGTAATCCCTCATTCATGAGCCATGTGTTTGAATTATACTACTTGAATTAGCAAAGTCATCTTGCTATTCAAATGCTGCTGGCATCATATTTGAGAAAATTTTATAATTAGGCCTAGCTCCTTTAGGGAAGATGTTGATACTGCCCCTGTAGGTGGTACAATAGATGTTAGTTAGTGGCTTGAAGCTAATTTTTCGATTTCATGAGTTTATGAAACACTGTTTCTCCTAAAGATACCAGCTTTATGATGTTCTGATAGACACTCTCCACCCCACCCCCCTCTCTCTCTCTAACACACACACACACACACACACATGAACACATGTGTTCACTTTTGCACACACAATCTATTACCTTCCTCACCTCTAAAACTCTGTTGGAAAAAAAAATCAATGAACTTTTAAGTCTGAAATATTTCAACGATTTTCTTGTGGATTTGATACTTAGGGAAGTCTTCAAAAGCCCAATTAAATGAGTCTTATTTAGTGTTTTAGCCCCAAAAGAATCATATCAAGCATATTTTACTGAATACCTATTCTAAACCAAACATTTCCCTAGGCATCCTCATTTACTTCTGACAGCTTTACAATATTATAGTGATCTCGATGTGATAGCTGTGTAAGCTGGAGTTCTATATATTGTTTTGTGTGGGTGTGTATGTATGTGTGTGTGTGTGTGTGTGTATATGTGTGTATATATATATATATATATTATATTTGTAAAATTGTGACACAGTACCACTTGGGATCCTAGTCTACTCTAACTTGACTTTATTATTAACTTTGATAGAGATCTGGAAGATAAGGTTATCATATCTGCATGTTATATGAAGTAAAATCTACAAAGTAGACGACAGAATCAGGTTAAAGAAAATCTCTAACAGACTTGAATAATTAAAATGAATTTAACAGTTTTATATAAGATGTCCTATATATGTGTTAGGACTAAAGACAAATATAATTAGAACATGCGTTTCACCTAGCTTTGCAGTGAATCAAATTATAAGATTTGGAGTGTTAAATTGGTCATGATTCATTGTAATCTAGCAGGTTTAGATTGTTACTTAAAAGGAAAATATTTTCTTAAGCTAGATTAAGATAGATGGACCTATATTAATGAATTTAATGATTTGACTATATGTGGGGCTGGTCAAATCATATGTAGATTTTTACAACCCATTCTGGGCAACAAACTTTTCAGAATGTGTTACTAGAATGAAGTGTAAACGAAGGAGTTCAACTTGGGTGGTGGCAGCGATCTGGACATCATCTCCTGTGTCAAACAGGAATTGATATACTTGGAAAACAAGAAGACTTGGGAAGCTGGCAGAAGAGATGGGGAAAGGAACTGTGTGTGTTCTATGTATCTTCAATTTTTTTTGTATCTGCTAACCTCAAGCTTCTAACTAATTTATCCCTACCTCCCTTGTCTTCAAATATTAAAAATATTATTCGGGGGGAAGCGGTGTGAACCAAATCTATGGCATTCAATAGGATCAATGCATGGAAATTAGGAGAAAAGCCTGCCACATTAAAAGGAAAATTATAGCAAGGAAAAATGTTCCACATAGAACAGATTGTAATGAGCTTCTTGTCCTTGTAAATGCATTTCTCATATTAATAGTAAATTAAATTGTTTGGTAATCACTATTCCTTCCATTTTAAATGCTTAAGACTTTATATTTAAAATATAAAATGAAGTAGTGAAAGAAAATAACTCATGCATATTTTAAATATATAAAAAAATGGCATTACTCCTGCTTTTTAAAGTGTTTTATGGATATTACATGACATTTCATAGTAGGCCATAATAACATAAAATAAGTAGACTGACTCATGAATGTTGTTTCCAAAAACAAATCCTATTCAGACACCAGTTAAGTTGACTTTACCTATTTCTTGGATATTAAGATCAAGGTAAAGTTTTTCAGAATAAATGAAGAAAAAGGAAATACTTTATATTATTACATATGTTTAATGGTAACTTTTAAGAATGTATCTATACACACATTAAGGTATTAGATGTTAGAACTCACGTATTGGACTCTTAATGTTAAAAATGGGAAATACCTCCCCCCTATAATCATCCATAAAAATGGCATGATCTATCTCTATATTTAATTTTAAAATCTGTCAGTTGTCATCATCTCTTCAGCCACTTCATACCAAGGTTTACGATACTGTTGCAAAAAATATTTCTGACTTCCTAAGAGCACATTCTTTAAGTAAGTTGTAACTAGAGAAAAGAGTAAATAGAATTGGTCAATATATTTGAACATACCTATTTAATTTCAAAGACTTGCAAGTTGTATTCCAAAGAATTTGATTAATAACTGTGCTCAGATATCATATTGGCTTTCATATACACGTTCACTGGCCTCACTGAAGAATATGTGATATAAAGAAAATAAATAATATTATTAAGAGAATGAATATAGATAAAATATGTGATTTTTTAAAAAGACTTTCTTTATTTTCTAAACTCTCTTTCATGCTGTTTGTGGCTTTTTAATTTGCCATGCCCATCTTTTTCCTAGGACTATATGACTTTATGAAGAATTACCACATATAATACTTCAAGGTTTCCCAAATATTATAACCATGATAGATATTTTCTGGAGATATGGGTACAGCCAGAAATCGCAAAATTATTTCAGCTTTAGTCATCAAAACTAGAATTGAAAAGAGAAGGTCAACATTCTAAAGAAAAAAATGAAATAAAACCTTATGTTTCTGTATGAATTGATTCACTAAAGAGATGAACAAAATTAATTGCATTTACACTTGTGTAGATCTGGTAATAAAATAGTTGTGGCACATAACAAAAGGTACATTTTGTCCTCTTGAATTCAAAGATTTACAGTAGATCAGCAACACCATTAATTTTGACTCTTTCCTCAGATTTGGCTCATATTTATATCCTCCACTGAGAATCCTCAATATCTGGCACTATGACAGTTCTACAAAAATTCAAAGTCTAGTAGTAGACAGACATGTTAAAATAATCAAAACAGTTTTGTGAATATACTAGAGGTATGTGTAGAAAGAATTGTCACTCATTCTGATTGGAAGGTTTGGAGAAGTCATTAAATGGAAGTAAATTTTGACTTGTGTCTGGAATCTGGAAGGATGAGAAGTTTGCCATGAAGTGAGGGTAGGGCAGAATATTTCAGACAAAGGGAATAGAACTGTAGGAAAAAAAAAAAAAGAGAGAGAGAGATGAAATAGCATTGACTTAATGTTTGATTTTGTGTGAGTGCCGAGAAGTAGTTCTCAAAAGTTATACTAGGGAAGATCAAGATATGATCAAGATGAATAATAAGA
This sequence comes from Orcinus orca, assembly GCF_937001465.1. Taxonomy (NCBI): domain Eukaryota; kingdom Metazoa; phylum Chordata; class Mammalia; order Artiodactyla; family Delphinidae; genus Orcinus; species Orcinus orca. Next base: position 40,225,758 of record NC_064576.1, on the reverse strand, counting down.
AATTTACAATCAGAGTGACATGGGCATTCAGGTATGGCAGAAGACAACTCTGGCAGCAGTATGGGCAGACGGATGAAAGCATATCTTTATTCAGAAAGATGATTTAGAAGACTATCACAAAAATCCAGTTCTGAAGCAACAAGGACCAGAGTAACAAACAGAGGTAGACCAGCATGATCATTTTATTATTCTTATCCTCTATGTTCACAGAGGAATTAGAAAGAATTGTATTTTAATGGGACTTCAGTTCCTCTCTATAGACCCAAACTTCCTTTCTCTTCTTGTCCTTCTTTTCATCCCTGCAAATATTTTTGAGTCCATAGTCTATCCCCAGTCTTCTAGGTAATAGAGAAACAGTAGTAAGCAAAGTAAAAAAAGGGTGACAAAAATGTGTGTAAGTTTGGTTTGTGTGTGCTTTTGGTGGGGGTGCTTCATGAGATTTTGCAAATTCAAGTGAAATGAACAAATACTTAACCAAAAATAAAATGTCAATCAAAAATATAACAGGCCTTGTATAAAAGCTCAGCTTGGAAGGGTACAGAGTAAATCCTCAGTTTTCTGTAGCAATATGATCATTGTTCAAATATTTCTATTAGAGCACAGCATATGAGCAAGAAAGATAGATGGGAAGATAGAATGAAAATGGAAAATTCTAGCCTTTACAGTCCAGAAAATCTGTGTTCAAATTCCATCTGTATGGCTTTCTAGCAGTAAAACTTTAGGTAATTTGACTTTTCCATGCTTCAGGCTTTCTTTTTTTTTTCTTGAAAGATTGGAAAATAATGTATTCAGCATCTGGCCAACTGTAGGCCTTCACAAATGTTAGTCATGACAATGATAATTATTAAGGCTCTGATAAGACAAGAACACTACTAAAACTTCTTATTTTAATTATTAAATTCAGCATTAATTTGTCATATTAAAATCACCTCCTCAAATGTTCTATCTTCAATAAGAGAGTTGGAATGGTGATGCAGGATATCTAATGGTGGGCAGCCTTGGACCATGACTGTCAGTTGTAAGTCAGACCTGGAAAAGGCATAAGATCTATGGTTACTTTCAAGTAAATTCATGCATGAAAATGTGTGGTTTGATTGAATCAAAATTTTACTTTGTAGTTAGTTGAGCCAGGCCTATTTAATCACATATTTTATTCTCACAGCAAATATTGTTGTTATGTATATCTACAGAATCTGTATATATGTATACACACATACATGTATATATAACTTTAATAAAGATTTATGTGTATATTTATAATGCTAGTGTGTACGTTCTTCAAAAAGAATCAGATTTTTCTTGTGTTTTTAAATGCTATAATTCTTAGCATGGTGCCTGGCATATCATAGGCATCTAATACATACCTATTCACTAAATCAGTTATAAGCTTTATTTTCCCCAACTTTTCCTTGAAGTGAACAGAAGTTACGAACTGGAGTAAATTGACTCCTGCCATACTCTTATACCATATGTCCCCTAATCATTGCACATAACAGAAAGTTTATTTCAAGGGCAGATTAGATTTCTAATGTCCAATATCCATCTTTGGTCCTTATTCACTCTGGATTCATGTCTATGATGTTCCTTCCTCATACCATGACAGAAAATCACTCAACACATTTTTGTTTCTATAGTTCTCAATTATTTTTTTTTTCAGGTTGTTGGTATTCCTCAAATATGTATTAAAATATGTAAAAGGAAGGTAAATTGGTATATTTGGGTATATTCTTCTGTAAGACAATATGAAAACCACAGCCAATAATTTTAAATGATTGTAGTATTACATATAATTGTATATTATCTTCTATAAAAATTTCATGATGACTTGAAAATGAGTTAGTATTATCGAAATTCACCATGTAAATAGATGTAATTATAAAACTAATTATAGTATTTTGTCATGGTAAAATTACCTAATTTGCCCAGTTGTACTGTTATCTTCATAGACTAATATTGAATTTAGCCGTGCTAAATTTGTACTGCATATTACATTTTAGCAGCAGTTTTAGGAACCCATTATTAACTGTCAGATGTCATATTGTATCAGTGAAATTCGAATCATTCATTATATTTTGGCATTTGTATTATGACAGTAAATCAGTCTAGAAAAGCTATTTAGAGAGTGATTTTAACTTTAACTAATTTATTATTGAAATAATGTCATGCATTTTAGCAGCCTACCAATTATATTTATGTGAGTACATACTATAAACTTTTAATTAATCAAAATTCAAATTAATAAATATCCACATTATTTATTCAGCAATTTATAAAACTAACTGCAGACTTTAAATATTTGATTTAAAAAGGAAAAATGAAAGAATAAAAACTAATATTTGTATTTTTTCAAAAAATTGATAATACTTCATACTGTCAGAAAATATTCATCTCAATATTCTTTACTTGACCCTTGCAGATTTATTTTATAAATGATTTTTAAAAGGCTTACTTTTTGGCAATAGCAAAATCCAAGTCATCAAAGAAAGATGATAGCTTGATATACTTTCCATGCTAATACATTTCGGATATATTTTTGAATGGCTTAGCTTAACAAATTATTTTTCCTTCTCAATTTTCAATTATTCAGCAACTTTCAATTATTCAGCACATTTCATGTTTCTGGGCTTTTAAAAAAATTGTAGCTCTTCTCATCACACATCTATACCTCTGCTTTGTCTTTAACATTTTATGATTCATGTAAAAATATTAAATCATATGCTATTCAGTAACTCAGCATTGTACTCCGCAGTCTCCTTCAAGGGAAGAAATATTACTTAGAGATAAACAATCAGGTATTTTAAATATTTAGATACCCAAATATCATTCTACAGTCTTACTTTCTCTTATTGAGACAAACTGTTCCCTGGTTCTGCATCCATAAACATCACCAGAAAGAATATTAATAATCATTAGGCATGTGCCTCAATAGATATTGGGAAATAATTTAATGGGATTTTAACTTACACAAAGACCGACCATGAGTAACACTTATTTCACGATGGATCCTCAGGGTCTGAGAGAGAACCACTAACAAGAAAATGATCACTTATCTTCTGGTTTGCTCTTTCTTCCTGTGTGAGTTCAAGAATAAAATGCTCAAAAAGAAAAACTGGGGTAGTAACCAGCCCTATTTACTATTGAATACAAAAAAAAAATGCAGCACAGAGCACTGATTTGATCATTACCATAAACAGTTTAAGAACCGTACAGATCCATTTTGGGGTTTTTTAGCATTAATATCCATTGTCTTAGAATAATTTTTTGCCTTAGACTTGTTGGATTTCAAAATGTCAAAAATTTAGTGTAAGTCTACGGTGAAATGATGGTATCCACCTACATGGGAGCAAGTTTTTCCCCTCAAGATTATATCTCCTCCGAAGTTAGTTGTAGAAAAACGATTAAACAGAAACAGATCCTCATTTAACAAATAATGCATTCCTTTTCTTTTCTTCCTTCAATGTTCTTGTTTCTCTTTCCTCCTATCATAGCAAAGTGATCTACCCAACATATTTTATCTTCAGTATTTTTTTTCTTTTTTGAAGTATAGTTGCTTTACACTGCTGTGTCAGTTTCTGCTGTACAGCAAAGTGAATCAGCCACACGTACACATATATCCTCTCTTCCTTGGATTTCCTTCCCAGTTAGGTCACCACGGAGCACTGAGTAGAGTTCCCTGTGCTATACAGTCTGTTCTCATTAGTTATCTATTTTATACATAGTAGTGTATATATGTCAAACCCAGTCTCCCATTACATCCCACCCCCCACCCCCCTTGGTATCCATACGTTTGATCTCTATGTCTGTGTCTTTACTTCTGCTTTGCAAATAAGTTTATCTATACCAATTTTCTAGATTCCACATATACACAATAATATACGATATTTGTTTTATCTTCAGTATTCTTTAACTTAGTAATGGAAAGTATAATTAAAGTCCCACTTTTAATGAAAATTTGTATTAAGTTAATGAACTTGAAACAAAATTTAGGGATAGCCTTTAATTCTGCATAGGCTGCATAAATTTTTGGCTCAAAACCAATTTTTGAAAACAGATAAGGGTATCCATGTCAAAGGGTATATTTAAAAAACTCAATCACTTACTATTACTACACATCAGTTCTGGATCAACTGCCATACTTCAAGAGTTTATAAGTAACTTGAGAAAGAAATGGACACTCCCAACACAGCACAAGTCCTTCTCTGCAATGTTCATCAGGTAGCCCTAAGAGATAGGGAAGATATTTTGTGATGTGTCCTGGCAGAGATCCACTGAAAATTATCTAATCTGTATAGACTGAAGTCAAAGAATTAAAACTTCCCCTACTTGTTTATTTTTGTTTTTATTTTTATTACTCTAAGAGGTGGGTATAAAAAGATATTGCTGCAATTTATGTCAAAGAGCGTTCTGCCTATATTTTCCTCTAACAGTTTTATAGTGTCTAACCTTACATTTAGCTCTTTGATCCTTTTCAAGTTTATTTTTTGTGTATGGTGTTAGGGAATGTTGTAATATCATTCTTTGACATATAGCTGTCCATAAATCACAGCAATATCTTTTTTGATCCACCTCCTAGAGTAATGAAAATAAAAACAAAAATAAACAAATGAGATCTAATTAAAATGAAAAGCTTCTGCACAGCAAAGGATACCATAAACAAAATTAAAGGACAACTCATAGAATGGGAGAAAATATTTTCAAATGAAGCAACCCACAAGGGATTAATCTCCAAAATATACAAACAGCTCATGCAGCTCTATGTCAAAAAAAAAAAAAAATCAAAAAATGGGCAAGGATTTAAATACACCTTTCTCCAAAGAAGACATACAGATGGTCAAACAGCACATGAAAATATGCTCAACATCACTAATTATCAGAGAAATGAAAATCAAAAGTACAATGAGGTATCACCTCACACCGGTCAGAACTGTTATCACTAAAAAGTCTACTAACAATAAATGCTGGAGAGGGTGTGGAGAAAAGGGAGCCCTCCTACACTGTTGGTGGGAATGTAAATTGGTACAACCATTATGGAGGACAGTATGGAGGTTCCTTAGAAAACTTAAAACAGAACTACCATATGACCCAGCAACCCCACTCATGGGCATATATGCTGAGAAAAACATAATCTGAAAAGATACATGCACCCCCAATGTTCACTGCAGCACTATTTATAGTAGCCAAGATATGGAAGCAACATAAATGTCCATGGACAGAGGAATGGATAAAGAAAATGTGGTACATATATACAATGGAATATTACTCAACCATAAAAAAGAATGAAATAATGTCATTTGCAACAACATGGGTGGACCTAGAGATTATCATACTAAGTGAAGTAAGCTAGACAGAGAAAGACAAATATCATATGATATCATGCACATGTGGAATCTAATTTTTTAAAAAAGACACAAACTTATTTACGAAACGGAAACAGACTTCCAGACATAGAAAACAAACTTATGGTTACCAAAGGGGAAACGTGGTGGGGAGGGACAAATCAGGAGCTTTGGATGAACATACACACACTACTATATATAAGAGAGATAACCAAAAAGGACCTATTGTATAGCACAGGGAACTCTACTCAATATTTTGTGATAACCTATATGAGAAAATAATCTAAAAAATGAATGTATGTATATGTATAAGTGGATAATTTTGTTGTACACCTGAAACTAACACAACATTGTAAATGAACTTTACTCCAATAAAAGTAAAATATAAAAATCTCCCCCTATAAAAGAAAAACTAATAAGGATCAGGCAACATCATGTTTTTCCCCCCAGTAGGTTCTAATTACTGAAAATTATTGAGTCATTTTGAGAATAAAATCATTGCAACTTGGAATGTTGTTACATGTAATGATATGTTCAAAATTGTAAAGAAAAATTTGACTACTACAAAAATAATAGGAGAACACATCACTCTGGGACTGAATTCTTGGTTAATATATTATCAGTATTCTTTTGTGATGCAAATGCACCCATATACCTGAAGTCCCCATTAGTGAGCTTATTTTGCCTGTAACATGCTTTAGGGTAAATTATTTTAACCATATTGTAAAATTAACTTTAAAGTCCTTTATCATGTTCTGAAACTATTTAGACAATATTTTTTTAGGAAAGAATAAAACAATGTATGAAGAGTTTGTTTTAGTGATACATTTAATTTTTAAAGTATCTGCAAAACTCAATCAGAAGGATTTGTCTTTAAGATATTGGCAAATTCCTTCCCCTTGTATTTGTTATTGTTCTGTAACTCTTGTCCTTCCTCAAACTTTCTACCATGACAAAGTGATTGAGAACATGTGTTGGGTTTTCTTCCTTAGCAGTTTTTTTCAGCAACTGTGTTTTTTTGGTATTTTCCAGGCAATTGGTCAGCTTTCAAGTTTATTTACATTTTTAAAACAACACACAAAACACTCTCAGACCTGATTAATGCTCAGTTTTTCTGAAACACAAACAAACAAGCGTGCAGGCTAGCCCCCATGTAAAACGCTAAAGGAGCCCTCTGACTATTGGAAGAGAGCATCATCTGAGAAATTTGTGGGCAGGAAAACATGAGCTCTACCTACTCTGAAAATGAGTTTGCTCACAAATTTTGGATAGAGTTAAATATAAATGAAAGAAGTATATTAAATATCCAAATACATTTTGAATGTGCTTTGGTAGTGACATGATGAGATATTGAGAATGAGTCATCAGTAATCACTGTTTTATTTAAATGACTTCAATTATGAGAACAAAAAAAATTACATAAGTTTTAGAATAAAGTTGTTCTTGTTTCAAAGCACCTAATGTCTGTGTTTGTCTTTCCACTTCCCCTTTTTGAGGGGAGGGAGGGGCATGGAGTGAGCCTCAGAATGTGAATGGCTCAATGACCAAAGAGCCTTGAAAATGTTCCCTTTGTTACCAAGAAAATGAGAAATACCATACAGAATATTTGCACTGTCATTTCCTATAATACTATAAAGTCCTTTTTTTAATATTATAACTTCCTAAAATGTTCTATGGTGCCAATTTCCCTGGAAATTTTGCATGTCAAATAACTCATATGTTGGCATTATTATTATTAGCATTAGATATTATCCCAATAATTGTATTTCAGAATGTGCTTAACCATAGTTTTATTTTGGAAAACATAAAATCAGTAAGTTGATTTCCTTGGATTTGTCTCAGTGATCATTCATTATTTATTAGGCAGTATACTAAGTGCCTTTCCCCTGCATTATCTCAATTAACCCTCAAAACCCAATTCAGAGGTGGTTATTATTATTACCACTGTTTTACAGATGAGCAAACCAAAGCCTGGGGAGGTTAAGTAACTTTCCAAAGGTTACTTAACCAGAGAGGGCAGAGGCATAATTAGACTCTAAGCAATCTCTTTTTAGATCCTGGTTTTTTTTTTTTTTTTTCAACCGTACTCCAGACTTATGAGACAACTAAATTAACCTCTCAGTAGGAATATTTACATATTTGAATGATACCAACTATTTTTACAGAAATAGAGTATTGTGACTTTGAAAATGTGACTTTCAATATCCCACTGTTAAGACAGATAAATTATTGTACAGAAAAGAGTTTCTTACTTGTAGTGGGCTGCTAAAAGCAAACCCCCCCAAAAGTGATTTTTGCTCAAATGTCTAAAAATATACAATTAGTTTTCTCAAAGTCCAGTTTTTTCCTTCATAATTATTTCTCAAAATGTTCTTGCTTGCCAACATTAGGGTGTGCAGGAAGATGAAAAACTAGAGTAGCAAAAATGTATTAATTGAAAACCTTGGATACAGCAATGATGTGAGTCATATGGAGATTCTTTCTTGATGGAGATGTGCTCATTTCATGAATCTAGATTCATGTGACTCATGTCACATGCAACGTAATAATTTCTGTTGGCAAATTATTCCATCTTTTACATTAAAAATTACTGACTTTAAAGGACTTACAGAGTAGTTGGGAAGAAAAAGTACAGGCAGATCATTATAATACAGAGTGACAAATGCAATGAAAGCTATAGGCAGGGAGGATACTCTGCATGCAAATGAATCAACCCAGTCTGCAGCATCTTAAGAGACATTTTGAGAAGGGAAACACTCAACTGAAACTTAATGACTTAGGGAAACAAAGAAAGGGCTTCATTTCCTTAACAGTTTACATTTCAGATAGTTTAAAACCGTTAATAAAAAGAATAAACAATTAATTTTATTCTTAGTACTAAATAAAAACTAGCAAAACACCTCTCAATATTAACTTCCAGGGAAAGAGCTATGTTTAACAGCCATTTGGGTGAAGGTTCTCCAAATATCAGAATATGGAAATTTCAAAATAGGCAATAATGTAGGGAACTTAAGTCTTTTGTTTCTCTGTAATAGGAAATGTTAGCAAGATTTTTTTTTTATTCTCAGAATCACTGTACTTAGTATGCTTTACAACCCTACATCTACTCATCATAAACACATGTAACTGAATAAACTCTTTCCTAGCTTAAAATCAAAGTTTTTCCACAGTAATTGTTTTTGAATGCACTCCCTTTTGAGCTAATAGAACACCTACAAGGTATGAAAAAAAAATGTTTAGACATGCACTATCCCTTTCTCTAAAGATTGTTAGGTATTAGTAACTGAGGTTTAAGAACATATTATTTAAATGGCTACAAAGCTAATGTAAAGGCAATAGTGCAATGCCGTTAATACTGTTTAGAGTAATATTGTTGCCACTAATGATGGCATATTGCTGTAAAGCTGAATGCACACCAAACAATACACGGCCATGTTAGAGTCCATGATTGGTTATAGAATTCTCCTTTTGTTTTCACTTTTGCAGTTCTCCTTTTATAAAATGAGAAATTGCAGGCGTTAAAGAAAAAAAAAATCAATGACAATTGTTAAAGATGTTAAGGCAGACATTATTCAGGACCATTGCAAAGGTATAGGGACCGGGGCAATGGGATCACAGTGAAGGAGAGAGATTGGGTTGAACTTCAAATACAGCATGGGCAAGAGGGGATTTTTGCCAGGAAGCAGGATGGGGGTCAGTTGACGGAATATTACCAAGAGAAAATGTCAGGGGTAAGGCGTGTTCTGACTAAACCATCCAAACAGGATTCTTGCTGAAGACAGGCCAGGGCATTTAGGCATCAGGTGATCAGGGGGATGGTGGAGGAGAAGGAATATCAGATTCCTGATCAGATATCCAGGGTGATCAGATATGGAGAGTGAGGGGTTGTGGTTAAGCTGACTTAGCAGGGTTCTGTTTAAAACTGGATTTTACAAGAAAGTGCAGAAATGAGCCTAGGAGAAGCTTTAGGAAACTGACTAAAGTTTGATCAAGCAAAGAATCTTTGTCACCAGAGAGAAAGGAAACAATATAAAAGTTAACAATGATTTTTTTTTTTTTCTATCAGGTGCTGTAAGTCCATCAAATCCCATATAGATTTGAATTTCTTTCCTTGTTCTGTGATCTTGTTAATGATAGTGTATAAAGTATAATGCCAGAATTATTTCATTTATTTAAAAGCCATTTTACTTATTTATAGATAAGTAAAGCTCTGGAAATATTAAACTATTTTTCTGAGTTGAAAATAATGGGTGAATTGTGTGTAATGGAAACAACATGGCTCACTAGAGGCATTCCATGTCCAGAGTGGAATAGCCTTTGACTGATTAAGTGGGCAGACTTTATTGACTGCATTATTAAATATGAAATCTATTAAACTTAAGTACAACCTTTCCCCCCTTCAAATGTTAACATCAGTGCCAGTATGAGAGTAAAACTCATATGACATTTAGAAAGGAGAGAGAATCAGATGAGATTTACTAGGAAGAGGATATATAAATAATTGAATAGGAATGTCTGTAACAATGCAGCTCTTTAAGATAATGTGTGACAAAATATTCCTCTATTTTCTGATGGGGAAAGTTTTCTAATAGAAGGCTCAATCAGTTGTTCCTTAGGCACTGCAATCAGGGTAATTTTGGAGGCTTCCTTCCAAGTTCTGATTTATCATCCCAGTATCCCAAGGGCCCTCCATGTGATTGCCTTGGCACTGATATTTATGCTGGATGAACTCAAAGTGCCACACTTAACTCAATATTATCCTTCTTTAGGTCACAAGAGTGCTATCTTTCAAGTACATTTGGGTGATTTTCACACCACCCCACATCTCATCAACACTAGAGATATCTCTTCTTTGAAACTTAGGAGGAGTCCACAAGACCTGTAAATAAAATTCAACAAGTCTCAGTAAACATTTCTTTTCCCAGCTGGGATGCCAGTTCACAGAGGAGGAAAGTCAATGCATTGAAGTGGGATAAATTAGTGTGTTAGCTCCTAGAACCAGCTTCACAGCTGTGTCATGATTTCCTTTAGGGGTCCAGGAAAATGTAGTTTTTCATGCCTGATATTCTTTCTATTATTGTTATCTACCCTCTTCAGAGGTGTAAAGAAATAACCTTTCCCCTGGAAACACCAAACTGATTCTTTCAGAGAGACTGCTCTTGCTTCTAAAGAGACAGGCCTCTGTTTCACTTTTTTGAAAAATCTGCCATTGCAATCACAGGTAAAGTACCTGACAGGAAGAAGGCAGTGCCAGGAGTCTCCAAGGTAGACTTACTTTTACAATGGGGCAGGGGGCTTGCCACTGCCTTGCCTTGTTCAAGCTGCCAGAGTGCTTCTTGCATGCTAATATCTTTAGATAGTGAGACCTTCACCATCCTTGTTTACATTCTTAAAGTGAGGTTTTTCTTTCTGCTTAAAGTTTGCAAGCTGACAGCTTTGGAATGTGAATTTTTCTGTGTCTTTTCAGATCAAGTACAGTGGCACTGACAAGAGCTTTCCACACTGTCTCATGTTAGTTTTCTGCAAAACTTGGGTTAGAAACTGGTGTCAACTCTGCTCACCAGCTAGGTGGACCATGGGTCAAAGGCAGCAACATTTCCCAGTCCAACGAGGTACAGAAGTGGCATTGCACCAGGGGCTGCTGCCCATGCCCATATGCTTTTTGATATAGCGAGCTCTTGTGGACAGTGAGTTCATTGATGTAGCTGAAGGTTAGCTGTGAAAAGATTCTCTTTTTTGATCCCTTGCCAAAAATAGATTCCACTTAGGACTTACAGTTAGATTGGTTTAGACATTGGCATTGTTGGGAAATGGAAATTCTTTACTTTGGGAACCTTGACACTATCATTTTCCTGTCATTTGCATAATGTTAAATGATTGGCTAACTCTTGATTTCCATATATACTTCTCTGTAATCCAATCTACTTTGTACTGAAATAGACTGAGGACCTAAAATGCATCATGTCATAATAAAAACAGGCTGTAGATGTTTGTAAATTTTAAAAATTTGAAGATCCACTACATTCAAATGGGCTTTTTAAAAATTTAATTTAATTTTTTTTTACATTTTTATGGGCATATAATTGCTTTACAATGGTGTGTTAGTTTCTGCTTTATAACAAAGTGAATCAGTTATACATATACATATATCCCCATATCTCTTCCCTCTTGCATCTCCCTCCCTCCCACCTTCCCTATCCCACCCTTCTAGCTGGTCACAAAGCACTGAGCTGATCTCCCTGTGCTATGTGACTGCTTCCCACTAGCTATCTATTTTACATTTGGTAGTGTATATATGTCCATATGTACACTACCACTCTCTCACTTTGTCCCAGCTTACCCATCCCCCTCCCCATGTCCTCAAGTCCATTCTCTAGTAGGTCTGCGTCTTGTGCATCTTTAAGTTATAACATGTTTTGTTAGTAGGATTGTGTTTCCTTAAAGCCAAAAGGTTACAAAGAAATCAGCAATTATCTGACAATAACACTGGAATGTATTCTTTTAAGTACTTTCTTCTTGGATTATATAGTTATTCTTATACTTTATTTTCTCAGAATAATTTTGAAATTTCTGTTTTAGTAATACCTTCACAATCAGGTTAGCAATTAGCACAAGAATAAATTACTTTATTTGATTGCTTTATATTATTTCACCAGAAGTAGTAGTATATATTATACCAGTTTAATCACCAAATTTCTGCTCTAAACTTGCACTCAAATAATTTTTGTTTAAGCCTGAAACATATGCAGACTTTCTATTCCTGAGAACATTTAAAGACTGAATATAAAACTTCAAGATAGTTGGAAACAATCTAAGTGTTCATTGATGGATGAATGGATAAAGAAGATGTGATACATATTTACAGTGGATACTACTCAGCCATACAAAGAAGGAAGTTTTGCCATTTGTGATAATATGTATGGGGCTTGGGGGTATTATGTATGCTAAGTGACATAAGTCAAACAAAGAAAGATAAATACACTATGATTTCACCTATATGTGGAATCTAAAAATAAAATAAAAGAACAAACAAAACAAAACACAAACTCATAGATATGGAGAACAGATTAGTGGTTACCAGAAAAGAGGAAGAGTGAGGGGAGGGTGAAATGGGTAATGGGGATCAGTTGTACGGTTATGGATGTTAATTAGACTTACGGTGGTGGTCACTTTGTAGTGTGTACAAATATCCAATTATAATGTTCACACCTGAAATGTATATAAGCTTATACCAATTTTACCTCAATTAAAAAAAAAAAAAAGTAAAGATAATTTTTGAGCTATTTCCTAAAACTACCTAATCTAAATTTTACCCTTAAAATGTGTTTTAAGTTATAATGTTGGTTAAGTGTTGGCACTTCAAAAGTTATTCTCATTTAAATGGAGACATCAAGAGAAATTATGAGTAAATGCCTAGCAAAGAAACAGTGAATCAGAGTGCCTATTTATTACACCTAAAAGGAAATGTTAACAACAGTGGAATAGAGATCTGAGTGCCTGGTAAATAGAAAGTTTTCTGATAAATGAAATATAGTTAGTGTTTAGGAATCTAATTAGTAACTTGAGTAAGGAAGAGTTTTATTTGTATTTTCTACTTTCAAATGCATAAACTTGCAAAACAGCCCTTTGTTGTTTTTCATAAATATCATGATTTATGAAGCTTACATATTCAAGAAGGTGGTATTGATAGAGTCATGCAGGAATGTCTTTGTTTTGAAAAGATTTTTCAAGTATCTGATATTCAGAGCATTGAGTAGTAGACTCCCCAAAGCTCATTTCCACCAGTAATTACTATCAAATGTTAAACAAAATATACAGTAATTATGTAAACTTAATAAAATTGATATTGGAGGGAGTAGGAAAGAGAACGGGAAGGGCCTGATGAGGCATTGTGTCCATTCTGAGCCAGACATTCTCCTCAGCTCTGGGAAACAGACATCAATGGAGACAGTAGAGTTTTTACCTAATCAAGGAGGCAGGCACGCAACAAATAATTACAGCAAATGAGAATTCTCAAAATAGAAGACATCACAGAGCTCTGGGAACATCCAGAAAGACTTGGAAAACCCTGTCTTGAGGAGACTGGTAACCTGAAGGTGGCAGGGTAGAGAAAAAGTTCAAAAGTGTGTTGACATTTGAGATGATTCTTAAAATATAAGAGAGGAGTCAGGCAAAAAAAGAAGAGAATTCCAGAGAGAGGGAAAATATGTGCCTGCATCTGTAGGCTTAATATAAATACAGGCAAGTCAGTGTGGCTGGACCCAATTGTGTCGGGTGTGATCAAGGCAAAAGATGGATTTGGAAATATAAGAATACAGGTCACAGACAAACTTTACATCATACTAAGGAATTTGGACATTTTGCCTGTAACAAAAAAGACAATGAAATATTTTAAGCACATTTTATAAGGATCAAATTTGATTTCTAGAAAAAAAATCACTTTAGCAAATGTTTGAAAGTAACTGTCCTATCATTTGTTCACATTTATGGAGCTGGTTAATTAAGGGCATACACTCCCAAGTATAATCTCCTCTAGGAACCAAAAAAATAAAATAAATATAATAAAAAAGAGATAAATTTACCTATTTTAAATTTTACAAAAAAGCAGAGGTGACTTACTAACTTAATTGTGCTATTCATCCCAGTAAGGATATTGTTTGAAAGGAACATTAACTAACTGGATTGAAAGAAAGATTACATACATTCTAGTCATTTTAGGATTTTGATGGTGGGATGTTTCTTGGGTTATTAGGTATGAGATAAGGGATAAACAGCTCTTTTATTGAGGGCCTGTTTTTCTCTTTTTCACTCAATTTGAAGTTCTGGGACTACTGCTGTGGACAAGGCAGATATTTCCAGTCTGTCTATGAGTTTGGAAGAGGAGATGCTATACTTTCAGTGTGTGGATCATATTTCCAAAGATACAACCACAGGAGAAAATGATCCATGACTCTTTAATGTTTACTACACTTATTATTCCTATCAAATAATATTATGTAATCTGAAATCACTTATCTAGTTGGAATTAGATGGTTATAAGTAAACAAAAGAAGAGGAGGAAGACAAGGAGAAATAAATATACAGACCAAAACAAAGAAGGAGTGTATTTAAACTTCTGACGCGTGACCTATATTTTATATCAGGGTATAAATACACCAATATGAATAAAGGTCTATATTTGTTCCCTAGGTACCTCCACAAGTTGCTGCTTTGATGAGAAAAAAAAAAAAATTCTGCAATGTACAAGCGAGGCAGTTGCTTTTACACAGACTGCTTTCTGGTTACTTAACATTCTTTTTCTTCATCTCTTCCATTCCTACACCCTTACACATCTATTGCTAATCAATAAAACAAATAAAAAATCTTGACTGCTCATTTATTTTCTAAGAGTTTTCAGTAAATCAAATTTACCAATGGAATAATGCTTATTTGTCCCAAAGCAAAGAAGTCATTTGAACTTCAAAAGTCAAACATAGATTGTGAATTTATCATAAGGCACAAGCCTCTCAGTAGCCTCTGACCTCTTCAAAGACTTTGCTAGAAAATATAATTAGCATGCTGAGATCACAGAATTTAAGATGTGGAGAATTTAGTATGTATGCTGGAAGAACTTAATTGGTATGATTAAATTCTTGAAAAATGGAGGCTTAAAGTAAAAAACAATTTTGTAAGACTGAAATACTATAGAATTATTTAAAAATGAAAAGGTTGAAAGCTCAAGAAGATTAATGTTTACATAAGGACTGCTAAATTTCTTATATTCAATTATGTGAAGTTTTTAAAAGGAAAAGTTTTATTAATTTTTACATGAAAAAATAAATAAATCTTCAATGTTATATGCCCCTTCATCCCAAGGTAAATTCCTTCCCCATCAAGGTAAGGGTGTATTCACCTAGTTTTCAGGGGAAGGTATGATTGTAGAAATACCTTTTAGGTGGGATCACAAAAGTTTAGAGGAGAGAAGGTGATGAGTATCATAACTGTGGCATAAATATTGCTGATATCTATGTTAAGATGTTTGCTGAATATCCATATTTACAATGGGTGTTCCATTCCCATAACTCCATCTCTGGCTTCTATCACCTGCTAATTTGGGTACCTGTGACAGTGGTGCAGAATCAAAGGGATGGGTTGATATACCTCTTATTAAAAATTTAAGGGAGATTTATGATGTTCCAGAGAAAGAGCAATGTGAGAATGTACAGGATAATAACCATGTGAGAGCAATGTGAGAATGTACAGGATAATAATCCTGCCTCTAAGGAAACACAGGGAAAAATTATTATTCTAATCTTTTTGCTACAGGTTTCAGAAAATACTTTACAGTCATAAGACTATTATTTTCAAAAGAAGCTATTTATTGTGGTTGATAACCTATAATCAGGTGATCAGAGAAACTAATTACCACTCTGTTTCATATTTATTCTCTAAGACTAGATGTCTTAAATGCATTTGAGCTCCCATTGCTTTCATAAGTTAAAAAAAAGATTATCTCCAACTTTTGTCCATTTCCTCTGAAGTGCAGTGTATTTTACTCTCTTTTACAGTCTCTAAAATGGTGATAAAATATTTAATTTAAACTAATCTATCATCTGTCAAACCTGCTTCAGTGTGCTAGAAAGCAACAAAATAGTATCACTTTTTTTATGTTCCTATTTATACATGTTATTGGAGTTAGTAAATTATTTATTTATTATTGTGGAAAGTCAAAGGACTGAAGAAAATCCTCTATTCTTAAATTTGAAAGTAAAGCAGCATTCACTAAGCCAAAACCCCGTAACTATTGTGCATTCAAATGATCCCTATTTTCCCATTTACATCTCTGTAGAAAGAAACTGGTGAACCATTATCAATACTGATTTGAGGTTTATGATTTTATCTCTTTTATTTTTAGAATAACTTATAGAATTCTTAATGTTTCACCCTCTCAATAAGTCTGATCCATAAAAAAATACCTCACCTTTGCTGGACTAGATAGGGGCATATGTGTCTATTTATGTTTACACATATATAAATACACATAAAACTTCATTTCCTGTAAAGAGTACAGAAAGAGCAGTAGGCAAGTATATTAACCAAAGGTTTGAATTCTAGGATCAACCATTAATCATGTACATGTACATTACTTAACTTTCCCAAGTTTTGTTTTTCTTTCTTTTTTTGTCATTAAGCTGAAATAAGAGTAATAAAAACTCTTAATGCATAAAGTTACAATATAATATAATATTATCTATTATATATATATATACACACAAATAGATAATTTATATCTGGAATAATAGCTCAATAAATGTTAGCTATAATTTTGGTCCTGTGTTGATCAAAAGTTATTTATATTTCTCTGAGAAAAAGTCTAGCAAAATCAGGAAATGAGTGAAGGCTACAAAAATATAATTGTACTGTTTAACGACGGTGGTCCCACCACAGCAGACTGGGAGATTCGTACTTTGTCAGCACTCAGCACATATTAGGAAAACAATCAATCAAGACATTGTTACAACATGGTGATCCCTGATCTATTATTCATTTCTGACATACTAGTTGTAAGGCAAAAGTCTGTATGATAGAGTTGATTTCCTACATTATCACATGTTATCACTTTTTGGTGAATGAAAGGAATGACTTTTCTATCATGGTCCATGTCCACACTATTGAACAATAAAATAGAATCAGAAGGACATGATCCCAGGGCACAGACTAGTCATATTTCCATTAGTATTAGAGGCATGACTCCAAATCTACTCTTACTACTTTTATAATGACTTCATACTTTGTCATCTATGAAGTACAAGAAATAAGAATATAGTGTTTCCTAAATTTTCAAACTTTATGTTTAGATTTTCATTTAGAAAGGAATACATCTCATTGTTGGTAGCAGTTATGTTCTATAAAGTTGCCTCAAACACTGAATTTGTGAATACTGAACCACTGCTTCTAGGGGAAACGCAGGGTTGCCTAGGTTCCTGTGAGCCTCTGACCACACATTTTAATATATCAATACATGACCTTGTTTTAGGTATGTTTCTGTTTAAAGGACCTTGTTTAATACATATTGTTGAGTCATTAATATTGAACTCATGGCCAACAAAACTAACTCATGCCTGAACAAAACTTATCTAACACACATTTTCTCTGTAAGGCACATCACAGCCTTTCTGTGCTTAGGAACACTAGACAGCACTTCAGCACTCTACGTGGGGTCCATTTTAAACAGCAAAATCACCAACGAAAAGCACAAAGATGCAAAAAAAATCACAACACTAAATAGACTGCAAAAGATGCTTGTTTGCAATATGAGAGCTGAATCAGGAAGACAGAGTGTTACCCTATTTGACCTCCCTGGAAGCATGTGCATGGGGAGACCCACTTTTTTTGAGCTCCGGGCATGTACACAAAAGACCACAAAAGAGTTGTGATTATTGACTTGAGGTCAATTTATAAACACATTTTAGAAAGTAGGTAAATTGATGAATATGAAACCCATGAATGATGAAGATTGATTGTATCTATATAATAATCCATATTTTTAAAAAGTTTTTATACTTACACTACAATAACAGAGGTACAGAGATGATTGAATTTTAAACAACTGAGTAAATGTCAGGTCATGCACTATTCAAAGCACTTCATATTCATTTAATAGTCATGACAATACTACTCTTTACAGACACAGAAATAAGGGCTTAAAGAAATAAGGCCAAGGTCTCGCAGCTAGAAGTTGACTAGTCAGGATTCAAACCAGCCTGTTTGGTTCCAGAAACTACAAGCTCTTAACCATATGTTGTTCTTCTCATTATAAGCAATATGATATTCAATTATTCACAATAGAGCAACATTAGTGGCTAAAAGAACAGCATGCTCCATTTCAGTGTTTCTTTTGATCTTTGCATCTCAGGTTCAAGGCTTTACTTCTTACCTTTGAACATGCTATTGAAATGTAAAATAATACTTCCCTCTTTGTATACTTTGTGAAGCCATATTTTTCTCCATCTAAATAATTTTATATTTTTCTGTCTATGTATTCCCATTAAAAGTGATTCACAGATGAGTCATGTTCCCAACATTCATTTGTGAGTCATTCAGAAATTTAGTGTTTAAACATAGCGAATAATGTGGTAGATTAGCCCCTCCAAACCCATTTATCTCATAGTGAAAGTGGACTAGCAAAAAAACACCAGCAGTATTTTTGCAACCACCTACTGTAACAGATATTTCCTTTGGAAAACACAGTTTCTGGGTGGAATGACTTTATACAGTACAATTAGGTTAGGGACTCATATTCACTTAATACATCACAGGTACAGAGACTCCCCCAACTCAAAGGCATTGTTAGAGGTCTGAGAAAGTCACTAGAAGGAACTTCAGAGACCTTGGACTTGGAGAGAGTGAAGAGAAGGAAACAGATGGAGATCAGAAGTTTAGGAAGAGGAAACTAGTTGAGAGTAAGGAAGCAGGAGAGCAGGACTTCTAGTCCTATTAACATTCTTTTTACCAGCATACCTTCTTAGTGATAGGACATCTTCCTATCTAAGTAGTGCCTCTTCTTACTACTACTGACCTCAGATTTTGACTGGTAAGCTTTTTCACATGTACTATTTGTTGCTTTTGACCAGTTTTACTCACTTCTCTACTTCCCTAAAGAAGATAATTCTACAGATTTTCATTTATATTCTTGTCCTTAAAATTAAAATTCACAAATAATTGATGTGTTCTTAGGATACTTAGTTCTAACAATGAAAAAAATAAGCTTTTTAAAAATTTATCTTTCCTCTCTCTCTCTCTTTCCATCTCTCTCTCTCTTTTTCTCCCCATTCTTCTTCAATTGCTATGTCTCCCAAATTTTAGTATAAATAAAAATCACCTAAGGACTGTGTTTCTTTTTTTTTTTTTTTTTAATATGCCTTTGTGGATCTCACTTCCATGTAGTCTGATCAAATTGGTCTGCAACGGGGTTCAGTAATCTGCATTTTTAACATGTCTCCCAGGAAGTCTTTCTAGAGCTAATACGGGATCCCCTTGAGTGCTGTGACTTATGGCTTAAAAGGAAATGAAGTCCTTATATGCAGGTTACTAAAGGATCTTTATATAAAAATATTAGAAAAATAACGATAAGAAACAAGCTTTACAGAACATTTGTTTACACAATTAGGAACAGGATATTTTTGGTAACAATGGTGCTATCTTTTGGAAAGGAGAATTGAGAATTTAGCTCAGGAGAACTTACTCTTCTCAGCCACAGTGATCAAGAGAGGAAAATAAAAGATTATCTATAGAGATCTTTCCTGTTTAGGATTTCTCCTTTTCCCTCCTCACTGGTAATTTGGTCATCAAATGCCTTCCCTTGACTGGGTTTAAGCAGAAAATGAAGACAGTAATTAAGTTTAGGGGAGGATGATTGGCAGTGTCTATGTCAACAGACTGAGAGGGAAAGGAAGATTAATTACTTTTCATCTACCAGGTCCATAGCTGGGTGACACTTTCTAGAAGCAAGTCCCTTTATTAGTAGGTGAGCAACAGTATCATCATCATCATTACCATTATAATAGCCATCGCTACACATAGCTACCATTTACCCATGATTAAGGATTGTCGATGGACTAAATTGTGTCTCTCCAAAATTCAGATTTTACCCTAACCCTCGATGTGATTTTATTTGGAGTTAGGGCCTTTATGGAAGTTATTAAGGTTGAATGAGGTTACAAGTATAGGGCCCTAATCCAATAGGATTAGGGTCTTTGTAAGAAGAAGAAGAGAGACCATAGCTCAATTTCCCTCTCTGTGCCATGGACTGTGGAAAGGCTGTGTGACAGACACCAGGAGAAGGTGGCCATATGCAAGCCAGGAGGAAAACTCTCACCAGAAACTGAATAAGCTAGTACCTTGAGTTTAGACTTTGTAATCTCCAAGAGCATGAGAAATAATTTTCTGCTGTTAAGGTGCTTAGTCTATAGTATTTTCTTTTACCATAAGTTAAAAAAAAACAGACTAAGACAAGGAATTTAATATTATTATTTAATAATATTCTCATTTTGTTGTCCTGGGAATTTGAAGAAAAATAGTATGATCCATTGAACCATTTGTAGTCGAAAAGTCCAAATCTAGAAAAGTTAGGTAACTTGTTCAAGGTCACACAGCCAGTAAAAGGTGTGTATTTGGGGTCAGGGGCCAGTGGTAGACATAACTCAGACAGTTCAACACCAGAACCTAAACTTCTAATAATGAAACCATACATACTTCCAGAAGAGGCATGTAATTTGACTTTTAAATTTTCATTATGGATATATAATTTAAATATTTTAGTTTTCTTTTAAAATCACTCTTAGGGCTTCCCTGGTGGCGCAGTGGTTGAGAGTCCGCCTGCCGATGCAGGGGACATGGGTTCGTGTCCCGGTCAGGGAAGATCCCATATGCCGCAGAGCGGCTAGGACTGTGAGCCATGGCCACTGGCCACTGAGCCTGCGTGTCTGGAGCCTGTGCTCCGCAACAGGAGAGGCCACAACAGTGAGAGGCCCGCATACCGCAAAAAATAAAATAAAATAAAATAAAATCACTCAATAAGTAATTTATTTGTTAAGAAATATAACAATTTATCATTGTATAAACTTACTGTTACATGTTGAACAGCTCCTTTGTTGATAAATTTATTATTTCTGTTTTAAAGGGTTTGAGATTCTTTATGATACAGCCAGGAATTTTGCAATCTATTCAGAGGAGGGTTTTTTTTTTTTCACTAATAAGTTGAAATATTTCTAGACACTAACGCTTTTGTGGCAGATTTCAAAGGAAAGTTGTCTAAGGGCAGCATGTATTTCAGAAGAGTTTCTCAAATGCTTTACTGTCCTTTGTTACACTTTGTATTTTTAAGTTCTTTGAAAGTAGGTACAGTGCCTCATATTCAAAAGATGTTAGAAGAACCTAAACTAGATTTCTATTGGTTTAATTTGACATTTCTTTGAAAACATGCAAGTTGGCAGAGTCAGAATTTCCTCAAGGAGGTCTAAAATTTAAGTTCAGAAAAGACAGGTTTGTCTATAGGCACAGTGTTTCAAAGTGTTTAACACTGTGATGTAACTTGAGAAGAACACAGGGACCCACATAAGTTATCTGAAAGATCAGCTGGGCATATTTTCAAACAGAAGAATTTCCTGTTAAAGGTGACTCCCTTGTTTGAACTAAAAGTTTCTAAGGTTTCAGCTCAATGTACAATCATATAAGAATGTGCAATCATTACCAATGGAAAAGTCAACAAATATGTTGGAATATAATTTCACTTAAGAGGAAAGAATCAAATGAATTATCTTTAAATTAAGCTTCAGTAGATTTTAAAGTGATTTATTTTAATTTATTTTAAATAATTTCCTGAACAAAGAAAATAATAACCCTCCCTTGCTGTATATACCTTTTTCCTTCACTTTGCTATTTTAACTTACTTTCAAATAGTGGCACCTTACCAGCACAAAATTTGTTTCTGTAGTGGTGTCACTAACATTCCTGAGCAATCAGTCATGATCTCCTCACCTCCAGCTCTACTACTATATTTAGTGCTACAGAATTATTGTTTTTCCTTGGTGCATGGTAAGATGGAAAGAACAGGTATCTCTAGAAAGAAGGACCTCCAGGATATTGTGACAATTTAGAGACTGACCTTCTCTTCCCTGATTAGTGACTTAATGCTGAAGGAGAAAGGGTGTGCCCAGGCATCTACACAGCCTGCTCTGACATTCCCTTTGTGCTACTGTGGCAGCACCATGGTCAGAAGCAGTTCACAGCAGTGTCTGTGAGCTTTGTCTCTGGTAGCTCTTCTTCAAGACTTGTGGATGGTAAAAGCAGCTTCACCTGATGGCTCCTTAAGGTACCAGAGACTTCTTTCAATCTCATTCCTTGTTGGCAGTGAGTCCTAGTCATAATTACATAGCTCTCATTCCTGCTTCTTTGCCTCCTCCAGAGGACTCAATCACACGCTCTTCCCTGATGGACTCTCTCAGAATCCACTACTTAAAGTAGCACTGATCCCCCATCCCACTCATGCCTAAAGGACATTGCCCGTAAGACTTGCAATCTCTATCTATCTATCTATCTATCTATCTATCTATCATCTATCTATCATTTCTATCATCATCTATCTGTTTGTATATGATATCATCCCTAAATATCTTACTATATATATATATATATATATATATATATATATATCCCCTAGAACAGCTACGTATATACTAAGTGCAAAACCATTCATCAAACACAGTGTACCCTAAAAAGTCTGTCTTGCAAGCTATGTTTAACAAAACAACTATCCCTGCCAGGTGTTGCCAATATGAAGTATGCTGTCACACTGTACTGGACAGTTGAATGTCACTGTATTCTTGTATCTTATTTAGTGTCAGTGGACAAATCATAATATATTAACAAGTCATAATATTGATATATTAACAAAATATTACCTTGGAAGAAAAAATGAGCAGTCCTTCATATCCAAATATTATTACTTGAACAAATGATGAAAGTAGCTACAAATATGTAATATACTAAAAGCACTAACTTCCAACTTAAAGGTGATTATACACAGAAGAACATTTGGTAGTAAAAGTTACTGTAAGCTCTTTATAAAAAATGAGAGTAAAATTTCGCTCCTCTAATATATTCTAGAAATTATGTCCCCAAAATATGCAGAGTTATCTAAACTGCATACTTATGAAAGGATTTGAGCAGTAGAGTGCAATTTATATTTAGCAGTTAGTGACAGAGCATGAACATTCATTAATATTCCTACATTAAACTTAGATTATACATCCTAAGATCTTTTGTTATTGCTTCTTAAGGGTAAATGTTTAATTAATGATGCCTTAGCAAAAAAAAAAAAATTAAAAGGGCATTATTTTTTCCTTTGGTCATTAAGATACAATAAAATGCAATAAAATGTGATTGACCACTTGAATATCTTTTGCCAGTTTTCAGCAAAACAGAACTGAAAATTTTAATGAAAGAATTTTAAAAATATGTTAGCTATCTTAAAATTATAAATGTTCCATTATTCTAAATATACCCTATTTTTATTAAACTTAGTAATTTTAAGATCAATTTATAATATAGTCAAATAAAAGGGGAAACACACTCTTTACAATACAACTGATACATGTTTTCATTCAAATATTTCCTTTTAGGTACTGAATTTAGCTGATATGCCAAAACACTTACAGGAGATTTGGGGCAAACCATGGGTGGTAAGATATCAGAGATGCTGGAACAATTAAAACAAAAAAATAAACACATTCTCTCTCACATACACACACACAATCATCAAGCTAAATACATACAAATAGAAATACACTTTATAAAAATCTATAGGCATAAAATAGTAAATTTGTTACTTAAAATGGCCTATAATCATAGTGGAAAGGGAAACTATCACGGAATCAATTTCATTATAAAAAACCTTGAATGCTTTAAAGGAATTGTTATGTGTACAAAAATAACTTCGTATAAATCTTGTTTTGGAGACAATATCAAAATGAATCTTCTCTAAAGATAAGAATGACTTAATGGCTTTAATGTATCAAACTTAAAAAATGTTTCATATTAGAAACTACTATGAAAGTAGTTTTTGCTTATTTTTTTAATTGGTTTGAAAGAAATGGGAGAAATGATTCATTGGAATTTTGCAATCTGCTCTAATTAAATTATCTTATCAGGAAACAACTGGAATATGTGTGCGTGTGTGTGTGTGTGTGTGTGTGTGCATGTATGTGTGAAGGAAGGAGAGACTGGAGGAACTCTTAGAGAAAGACCCTTTTCTTTTTTATTACATCTCATCATTTTAGTATTTACACACAAAGTCAAGGAAAATATACTTTAAACATTTTGGTAATTTTATTCAGTGCTTAAAAATTTTGCTTCATTCTCAGTAATATTTATGTATTTTTCACAGACGGAAATTTAGTTGATGTAAAGGGACTGTAGCTGAGTATAGTGCCCAATAAGTTGACTTGTGCAAAGAAAGGAAAGAGAAGAAAAGCAAAGATCAATAAAATAGGAAAGAAGACAGAAAAGAAAGGAACTTAAAAACTCTTACTGGACTACCAATATGAATCATCTTTATAAAAATAAAGTGACAGGGGCTTCCCTGGTGGCACAGTGGTTGAGAGTCCGCCTGCCGATGCAGGGGACATGGGTTCGTGCCCCGGTCCGGGAAGATCCCACATGCCGCGGAGCGGCTAGGCCCGTGAGCCATGGCCGCTGAGCCTGCGCCTCCGGAGCCTGTGCTCTGCAACGGGAGAGTCCACAACACTGAGAGGCCCGCGTACCACAAAAAAAAAAAAAAAAAAAAAAAGTAATAAATAAAGGGACAGGAAATACCCAAATTATGTTAAGTGATAGGATTGTTTTCTATTTCAAGTACTTCAGGTGGATAATAAAAGCAACAGGTTCATTATGTTAGTGAAAAATGTATGTACATATTCTATTATTCTGCAAGATTGTAATCTGCTTAATTATTTAGCAAAATATGTTAACCAACAGTTATCCACCTTTGAGATTGCCTTGTATATTTAGAGGACAAAAAATTAAGTTTTTCTGTTGAGAAGGTATTTACATGCTTAATGATACTTTCCCCCAAGTTCTCTACAAATCATTTTCTAAATATATACCCAGTCTCTTTATTCTGCTCCCAGGAAGCTTTTATGCATTGCTTACAAGCTGATTTTTGTTCCTCCCCCTGCATTATCTATATCTGTGTTTACATGCTCCACTGTAATGGCCCCAGAGGACGTATAATGGTCCATCTTGTCAATAATCCATGTTTTAAACTCTCTAAATACTTGGATGGCAATAACAGCTATCATTGTACTGATCTCCATTTTAAGAAGTATCTAAATACATATTTAGCAGCTTAATCTGTGTCTTGAAAGGTCTCTGAGTGTGTATTTATATGATACAGTGTACTGACATGTGCAAACTGAGGTTTTATGCACTGTTATAACTATTTTTTTTAATTGTTAAAACATTTAAAGCACACATTGAGTTGTAAAACAAAATATTTATTTTGCAGAAATTATTCCACAATTCATGGCAAAAAGGATGTTCATAGTTTGGGGGCTTTCTGTTAACTTTTTATTTTATAAGTGTCCTAGAATGAAAAAACTTTGAACAAACTACCTAAGAATCTATAAAAATATGAGAAATGCTTTGTAAATTATCTTTGTATTCCTCTTTTCTTTTTTTCTTTTTTGACTAAATTTTTTAAATGCACAGATATATGTGTCAGGACAAGATATCTATTCCCTAATAATAGCAACAGTCATTGACATAAAATAAGATTATTAGAATTTTTTTATTCCACAAAGAATTTCTTCAGGATGGATACTGTTGATTAATGTTACTTAGATTATGTTACATTTTAAAGACTTTTATCCCATAGAGTATTTGCAGTATTTTCTTCAGTCTATTTCTTTAAAACTGATTTAAACTAGAAACCAAACAGGTATATACTGTTGGTAATGAAGAATTTGAAAAATGTAATTAAATACAGAATTAAATAATAGTACAGATATTTATGGGTTTTTTTCTAAATTAACTAGACTGAAAGTTATGACAAGGAATCACAGATTTTCACACACACACACCCCACTAGTCTCTTTGTCAACTGCCTCAGTATATGCTCTTAAAAACGTATTGGAAAGTAGACCATTGCTGTGTGCTTTAGTCAGGTTTGTTAGTCTTGCCACGCACTGGGGATCACCGAAGTAAGATTGACGATTTAAGCCACAAATGCACATATATACAAGATATCCCCACAAAAGGCATTTATTGGCTTGTATCAATACTTTGGTTGTACCTTCCTTTAAAATCCAAGCAGTAGCATCAGCTACCATCTCATAATTCCTTTCCTCTGGGCTATTCCACTGACAGACTCCTTCCTCTTTATGACCCCAGTAGCAGGCCCAATTCCTACGGTTTCAACACACAGTCTTGTCCAGGAGTTCCCATGTTAGACCTGGAAGTCACACTATCTCACCTGGGAAAACTGGGCCACATTCCCATCCCTGAACAAGTATCTGTGTCTGGAAAACAGGGATGCTGTTTTGAATAGTTCTTGCCTCTGGCCTCAGACTCAGGAATTGAAAGTGAGGAAGAAGTGTGTCCAAAGCAAATCTGGGACATTGTTAACCAAAAGAAGTATACATCAATTCCAGTCTGAAAGCAATGACAAGTGTCCAATACGTGTAGTCCCTGAGATTTTAATATGTCTAGGCTCTAGTGTGTTCATCAGAGAATATTGTTATGTGTGTGTGTGCACACATGTGTATGTTCCTCTAATAGACCTGGTCTTCTAGAAGAAGTTACTAGATAAGGCAGATATTTTTGTTGGTAATGTTAGTTGGTTTATAATATTCAGGTTTCTCCATCTGTCTCCGTCTACACTTAAAACACAACCACTTAAAATCTCAAAGCAGTGAATGCAGTAGCACTCCTTAATGAAGGCTTAGTCAGAATTATCTTTGTTGAGGGCACAGACCTGCATGTAGCTGGCATCTCAAACCTGGGTCTACGTGAAGTTCACTGCCAATGGTAATTGATTTCTTTCCTTCAGTCAGCTCAAGAGTGAAGTGGCGGGCTTCCCTGGTGGTGCAGTGGGTGAGAGTCCGCCTGCCGATATAGGGGATACGGGTTCGTGTCCCGGTCCGGGAAGATCTCACATGCCACGGAGCGGCTGCGCCCGTGAGCCATGGCCGCTGAGCCTGCGCGTCCGCTCCGCAACGGGAGAGGCCACAACGGTGAGAGGCCCGCGTAAAGGAAAAAAAAAAAAAAAGAGTGAAGTGGCACTTGGCTACACACAATCTCAGCAACTGCAATTTTGCTGTTGCCTGTCAGAGTCCTTCTTTCACATATTCCATAGAGGCCAGGCATGTTTCTGAATTTAATTTTGAAGCACTCACTGATTTCTCCCAATGTGTCTGAGTTAGGGAGACATCCCACAGTACCAGATCTTGAAAGAAAATTATCTCCTTTACCACCATCAAATTTGTACCTTTTTCTCTTTATCAAATACTTATAACCATTTTACAATATTCCATTCTCACTACCCAAGCATTGGGAGATAATATTATATTTTTTATTCTCCAAACATTAAGAGTAATAAATGTGTAAGGTCATTCCCAAAACATATCTATATGCAAAATTGATTCTATTTTGTTTTTTATGCTCAAAATTCGAAGTAGTTTTATCAATCCTCAATTTAGAAAAGAGATGAAGTTTCCTCATTTTTATAATTTGAGAGAAGTATCAATAACAATCTAGGGGCTACAGTAGGTCAAAGCCTCCACAGGACCCATACTGTTCCTTTAGGAAGTGTCATCCAAAGGCTGAAAACGTTACCGGAAAAAAAGAACGGGGAGAGGGGAAGGGGTCTGGAATTGTCCTTCCCTGTGAAATGCAGGTAGCTTTAAAGAACTGGGATTTGAATCACATTAGACTTAATTTACTGTGCATACGTTGAGAGAAGTTATGGTGGAAATATATTTTCTTTTTCCAGAATAATGTTTCAAATGAGACCCAGGTCATTGATAAAGTAGTTTATAGAGACACTGCCCTCAGACATAACAGGAACTATATGAGGATTTACTGGTTTTCAAAAACTATCATACCATAGAGGAAAAAATTAAGATAAAACATAATTTTAAGCTATGAAGTTAAATGAAGCTACATTGGATGTTAGTAAAAAATCACATTGTGTGCATGATAATATTTCTATCTAATTTCCCTCCATCATTCTCTACTCCTTCGTGTCCCGAGATAAGAATCCCAGTAATCCTAGGTTCCGTTTCTCTTCACCCTCACCTTCATTGCTGTTTAGTAACTGTAATTTGTACCATTAGAATGTTACTGTTTTCTCCACAGTGTCCTAATTGAGCCCCTAATCATCTTTTATTTGAACTAATGCCATGATTTTATCTCTCCCCATGTAAATTTCTCTTGAGAAAAATAAGGCAAATAAAGAGATTTATTTGGGGGGAATTCCAAATAAAACTTCAAATCTATATTCAGTATATTCAACTATGATAACAGGTTTGTGTGAACTACAGGGTAAATCTTGTAGTGTCTCCATTAATATTTATTAAAATAATAATTGTAGTTATTATTTTCTTAAACCCAGATTTGTGAATTCTCAAAGAAAGTGAGTGAAGTGGGTTATGGATCAGGTAATTCAAACATAGTATGGTTCTAAAGTTACTAATGTTGGTTTCATTACTGTTATGAAATACGTCAATTATGAAAACTACAAAGAAAATGTGCTATTCTGCAGAGCTCTAATATTTTATAACCTGTGGCTAATTCTTAAGTATATTGATAGATTCTAACTATGTTAGAAAAAAATTATCTTCAATAGTATGTTATGCTGTTTTAATTTACACTGCTTTTAGTTAATTTAATTGAACATAAGAGAAACAGGCATATAGGGGGAAAATCACATAACTGTCATGCTGTGTACATAGTAGAAGGATCCCTGCTTTTTTCTAGAGACTAAGATGTTTGTTAAGCAGACTTTTACATGTGCCTATGTTTATAGATTCCTTATTTAGGAAGCTTCAGGCTTTTGAAAAACTCATTACATAATTTTCTTCATTTCTTTTACTTTGCTACCTCTTACAGATACCCTGTCTTTTAAAAATAAATGGATATGATCTAAATGCCTAGATTTAATCACATTGAATTTTTAAAAATAAGTTGTCTTAAAAACATAAGATATTTTTATGCTAGAGTTTTTATTTAAGCTGCTCACAAGGCAACAATTACATGAGAATTCACAGAGACAAGCCACTGAGGTGCTGTTTTCATACCCAAATGGTCTCTATGAAACAGAGCATCTAGGGGTATATTTTCTTTTAACTTGACTTCATTTCTCTCTAATTAGTAGTGTGCAGTGTACCATTGTGATGTCTGCTTCCCCCCTTGGTTCCTGTGCCCCCCCTTGGGGATTTCCCAGCTGTTTTGCTCTCCTGTTGTAATTGAAATCTTACTTGTTCCAGCCTGTAATTGATAGTGAACTCAACCATTTTATGTTGTCATGCAACAGATGTACAACAGAAAAATTCAAAGTGGCATATGGAAGAACTGCCCTACTAGAGTGAAATCAGATCCACTCCTATATCACAAATCCATTCTCTCGACATTTTGTGGTTTTCTCCTCCTTGCAAGTGCTTTTTTGCTGCACAAATCAACATAAAATCATCAGATTCATTGGCTCTATGTTGAGTCTTTAGTCTTCCTTCATGATTCTATATCTGAGTAAGGGCTTCACAGAATAATGAAGATTAGTTAACAAATATAATAGGATTCTCTTTACACTTTTGTCAAGGCTGGTCACCAGTTTTAAATACAATAATTAACCTTACATGAATATATCTATACCTATGAATACATCAAGAGATGTTTGAATTGGTTAACTATATTTCTCAAAGAAAAAAAAAAACTACTTGTAAATGCTAAGTGAACCTCCAAATTCATTAATTCTAATAATTACATCTGTAATTCAAGAGTCAGAGCCTTTGCTTCAAAAGAAATATTATCTTTCCAGTATAATAAGAGAGACTTGTGTAATTGATTCCATATTATTGGGTATATTATCATTTCAAAAGATGGAGCTGCATGTTTTATAGGCAGTTTGAGATGCTTTTATGTGGATATGTTGGGCCCTCAGTGGCTTGACTAGTCTAGAAAGAGACAGGACCTGGACTGAACAGGAGAGATTCTAGGGGAATTGACCACATCTCAGGATGGCAGCATTCACTACAGATAGAATGATGTGTCTAACTGCAATGTCTATTGCACCAAGACTTTTTAGGTAAATACCTAATGAAATTGAATCCAGAAAGAAAAATAGGGAAGTAAAATGATTGGGTAGTGGTGAATCAGTAAACCTAATGGATACTTCATATTGTAAGTATTCTTTTCAGTTTTTAAGGGAACTTGAGCCAATCTCTGAGAATGTGAGGACCAGGATGGGAGGGGAAAATAATTGACAAGTATTTGAGGATGCACTAGGGTACAATCAAGTGTCTTAGAATCCAAGTCAGAGCTCTGAGACCCAGTAGAGACCTCAAGGGCTAATTAGCTAACTGGGACAGAAGACTGAATGATGATAGTATGAGGAAGGTATTTTTGAAAAGTGTTTGATGATATTAGAGCAGGTGGATTTGAGGATAGAGAGGTAGAGGCAGGGAGATGAGTTAAGGTCTATCAAAATATCCGTGTAGTGTAGGAGAATTGAACAGAGGATCTGGGGGGATACCCACTAGAGAGGAATATATTTCATAGGTGTAATTGGCACAATACTCTGTGAAGTGTGAAGGAGAAGAAACGTGGAAAATGGACCAGATATTTGTCCCCTGACTAACTGGAAACTGCTTTAATACTGGTAAAAATGAGGGGGGTGGGGTGGATACTGGAGAAAAAACAGATTTTGAAGGTAAAGTAATTAAGAACATAATATCTTGGAAATTCTATTGATATATCTAGATGCAGTGTAAAATAGTTATTTATAAGCAGAAATCTGGCAAGAAGTGAGATTAGACCTTAACATTAAAAAGCGATTTGCATAATAACCAGTTACATAATATTTTAAATATAAGTATTATATTTCAGAATCTGTAATAAGAGGTCATTTCTTAACATAAATATATTGAGAAATTAATGATAAAATATTATTTTAAATGTTAATGCCATCCTTCCTTTGAAATAGATGTTTATATAAAATGTATTAGATAGGAAAGTGATTAAAATCTCATAAATGTATTTTGGAGTTTACAAAATCACAGATTGGGTAATCATTAGAAAGAAGTTAGTTTCTTTGCATCAGATCAAAATTTATTTGCAGTGCCTTATTTTTTTATTCTAAATTATTCAAATAAGTGACATTATTTTTAAAGTGATCACAGATTGAATAAATGTCTGTTAGTAGAGATAGTGCATCATACATTATAAACACAATAGAAAAATGAGTTGCTCTAAATAATTCTAGTACATCATGTTTTCCTTTTAAGTGAAATAGGAATAGAAACTTGGCACTTAACATTTAGCTATGTTTGTAATAAGACATGGCTATAAACTCATATATTTTATTTCAATAGTAATATTAACATGCAAACATTCACCTGGGTTTTTATTTACTATAGTTTGCCATTCTAGCATGAGAAATTGTGTTAATATTTGTTCAATTTTAATGAAGTAGAACAACAGGTTATATAATATATCAAATACATTTTAGCTATTAATATCAGAACAAGTTCTCTCTGTTAAAACCTGGCTTAATTTTACATTATTCTTAAAGTATATGTGACCATGTACCAAGGAATTTATTTGTGATAAATTCAGAATTACTTTTTCCAAACCATCGACACATCAACAATGAGCATTTTTTAAAATGTGAATATTTTTGAAGATCAAATTAAATAAAATACTTATATAAACATAAAGTTTAAACTACATGATACTGCTGAGTTGATTTTACTAGACTATGTACTTCAGATGATTGAAGTGTTCCTAGAGATGGCCTTTAAAGGAGAAAATGGAAATGGCTTCCTGGTTAGATTTTGGTGAGTTGTTGAGATCTACAGAAGAGTGAAAGATTAAAGAATATAATGTGGAATGAAAGATATGTTCTGTAACATGAATATATATTTAGAATTCTGGAAGTAATGGTAATGAGTACAAAACTGGAAAAATTGGCATAGTGGATTGATTTTAGTTTTAATTTTTTATGCTCTAATTTTAATTTTTGATGCTTAATTTTTTCTTGGTATTCAATTTCATCTCCCTATCGCTATTGCATTTTCTGGCACTCTTTGATTAAAAAGGGAGAGGAAGAAGCTCTTTGTGTTAAATTCCATGGGTATTATGTATTTGGCAGTCTTGTAGTGTAACTATATCTATTGCCTGGGGATTGCTTTTATCTTCTTGAAGCTTATTTGATGAAAATATTACCAAACCTTATAGTTATACAAAGATAGATTGGAAGATTGTTATTTATAGAGAAAGTCATTTAAGCATAAAGAATTGAAACATGCAATATTTTGTACATATTTTTAGTAGGCTGTGGAGCAGGGCAAAATTTGAAGCAAGGCACAGAAAAGAGAAAGGTTTCTGTCTACTACCTAGTTTTGTTCTCTTCCTTCCGTTCTCCACTGCTTGATTTAGAGAAAGGAAGCAGATAGAGGAATCAGGAAGAAAACCAAAGGGAAGGGAGGCAGGACAGGCTTAAAAATAGAAGGATGTGTAAAGGGAGCCCAGCTCAGTGAGGGTCAGAAGTATACAGTGGTTCTCAGCATGATCTTTGGAACCACTTAATTTGCCTCATTTAGAGCAGGTCTGTTAACTTCTCTGTCCCTTACTTTTCTTTTCTGTAAAGTGAAACCATTAATAGTACATTAGTTCATGAGAGTTAGGAGAGTTAATATTTATAAAGCATTTAGAAAAGGACCTGGCATGTGTAAAGTGCTGGGTGAGTATTTGTTAAATAAAAAATTAAAGGAAACTAAAAAGAGCACTCGTTTTTGAGAAATTTTGGAACTAAGGCAGGAAAAAAATATGGCACTTAAGAGTACTTCAAAAGCATTAGCTGAAGCAGCTGACCTTCATAATTTTGGTATACCCCCCGAACTAGCAATTCCACCCATGTATACAAATGCCAAGGAGATTCTCACACTGTTTCCACACAGGTGGTCAGGCCATTGATGTTGGTGATGGTGATGGTGATGGGGAGAATGCTGATTGATGGCACTGACTTGGGTTTTATTATGTACCAAATGCTTTTATAAGCGGTTTTTATACAGTAACACAGTTACCCATCAGGCCAACTACATGAAGTAGAATATTTATAAGTGAAGTATTGAGACCCAGAAAAGTGACTTGTCCAAGGTTACACAGCTAGTCCATCAGGGATCCAGAATTTACACCAGGACAATATAACCCAGAATCGTGCTTTTACCTACCAGTCATAGCAAATAGAAAGCCAGAAACAAGGCAAGAAGACACTGATGGGTTCATTCAGAAACATTTACTGAAAATCCACAGAGGACCAGAAACTGACATGAATGAAGCAAAAGTGGGAGGAAAAGGATGTTCCCAATCCCATACGTCTCAGCTTTTCTTAGATAAGACAGATATGCAAGCAAAAATTACCACTTAGTGAAATAAGTGTTCATGCAGGTGAAACAGGAGATGGAGTTAACATCTCTGCCTATAAGCGTAGGGCTCAGGTGAAGTCATAATAAAGGGAGGAAATTATAGGTGGAATTACCAGGACGGTTAAGAAGAAGTTTGATAGGCAGACAGGACTAGGTACCTGGATGACCTTCCAAACAAAAGGAATACCATGTAACATTAAAAAAAAAAAATCATATGATAATAAGTATGAAAAGAGTGCAATAAGAGAAAAAAGGACAATTTGTAAAATTTTCATAACAAAATGTATTGATACTCCAGTCCTCAAATTTAACTACACTATTGTGGAGAAGATATCTTAACATATTTTCATTCTCTTTTATTCCTAAGAAATGCAGAGCCAAGAAAGAGGGACCGAGGATATAGGAGATATGGCTATGCATTTTGAACTTCAGCATTCACTGCCATGGACAATATCAAATTCAGAAAAATACACAGTTTCTTTCAACTCTGTTTCCCCATGTGATTAAATGTTCTCTTATTTCTATTTCCCTCTATTCTGTACACAGCTGCTGTTTTCTTTGTTTCTGATATTTCAACTCATTTAACATTACAGTTATGCTCAAACTTAGCATTTCTCACACCTAGAAAAAGAAATGCTGGTTCTTTTATATTTCAAATTGATATTGCTTTTGATTTTCAACTTTTTTTCTCAAATTAGATGTCTGGGGTAATATTCAAGCCTTTTTTTCTCCTTGCTTTTTATAATGTGAGTAGATAACATTTTTTGGTCCTTAAAAATCTTCTTTAATAAGTATGTGTTAAATGAATCGGGGAGAGGAGAATAATCAAATTAAGAACAATCTTCCCTTTCAAATTTATAATATATGACTCTCTTCTACTATTTCCTGTGCAGAAGAAATAAAGTTCTTTTATTTTAAATTCATTATGCAAATGTTTATATGCATTCTAACATAAAAAAAGAAGTATTTGTTGTGATGGCCTGGGGGTTAGGAGGAGAACAGGCTTTGTAGCACCGTAACAAACCCCCGAAGAAAAGTTAACCCAGCATGTAACACAGATTCAGTGGGAAGAAGAGAACTACGGATAATCCATCACTTTTGTGTCATGACCTCTGTTGAATTCACTAGCAAATTCTGTGTTATTGAATCATAATGACAGCTCCAGATACAAATGTCACGACTTTGCTATGTTCCCTGGGTCTTGCCACATCACCACAACCATTTTATATTCCCTTCCTGGGGACACTTTGGAAGATTTAGAGGCTTTCAACCTAATCTGACTGGCTCCACACAAACAACTGGAGCCTTGCCAAGAGCCGAGCCTGATTATGTCAACAAGATGCTGTGTCCACAGGGGAGCACCAGCTGGGTGTTCAGGGAAGCTCTGGGAACTGCCATGAATTAGCTTTATATGCTCCAAGAGGCAATTTCCTATAAAAACAAACTTCAAAAGCTGCCAGAGGAAATTGTTTCCCATTGGAACCAGGCCTAGCAGGCAACTGTCTTTAACAACTGTGTTGCTTTGGTAGTCAGTCCTCAGGACTTACAATGCTTAGCCCCTGGACTTGAGTTTCAAGACAGAACCAGAGCCCAATTAACACCGCACATGTCAAAACACTTCTGCAATAATTGTGGAGCTGCCATTCTACACACAGTTATTTAAGTTATTGTTTTTCAGTTTAAAGTAAGATAGCTAAACAGATATTTCCTGACTTCAACTTAAAGAGGGTTGTTCTATAACTTCAAAGAGGTCATTCTATTAAACACAGCATCCAGATTAAGAAGAGATGCAGAAAGCACTCCACATTTCATTAGCCTCTTGCTGGAGTGTTAAATGGAACAGTAGGAAGCTTCACTTACTGGTATATTTAAATATTAGTGGCATTTAAATAAGGGTTATTCATTTTTGTCTACCTCTTCGTTATATTTCTTTCCTAAGAGTGTTCTAGCCAAAAGACCACCAGAAAGGTTAACTCTTAGATTCTCCAATGTGCTGTGAGTTTGGCATCTTACAGCAGCATATATGAGTAGCTCTACATAACGACTTTTTGTATTTCCTGTAAAGCAAACACCTACAGAGTTTGAGAGGGTTCTAGTGTTCTTCTGGTCTTCTACAAAATTTAGAAATATCTATTGGGGTTTGGGGGTTTTATAATATGTATGCATCTAAAAATATGTAAACACTTGGAAAGATCATTAGGCATATGGAAATTATATTCAGGACATGAATTGGAAAACACGTTGAGGGGACACAAGAGCATAAAGATCATGTTTATATAAGGAATGCAATATGATTGCAAAGGAATGAATTTATGAGTTGAGTTTTTTCAATCTACCAATTTTTCTTTCATAGGAACAGATATTTTGGTAACAGTTTTATTGAACTTAACTATCTATCTGCTAATTTCCATCTATGCAGGCAGAACAAAGTGAAACAAGTAATGGTCAAGTCATTTCTATCCATCTGTTCACATTTTCCTATAGAAGCCAAAGAAGAACTTATTCCAATTTCAAATTTATGAAAAAGCTTTCCTCTCTGTGTAGTTTTAATTTGAAAGCCTATAATGGTATGCTTATAAAGGCCAACTCTGCAAACATTATTTGATATCACTTCACTCACAAAATTGTGACCTCTTTTCTATAAGAAATTGCTAACTTAAAATTCAAAACTATAGGTAAAATAGGGGAAAATGTAATAATCACCAGCTATTCAATCTTTCACCTATGAAAAATAATCAATCATGTACCCTAGTTAAAATAATCTTTTAAGAATTTTGAGAAATACAAAGATAAGAAAGAGTGCCTACCCGCAACCTAGTATTTAGGTTAAACTCCCTAAATTGGAAGGACCGATACATGGTAGGTGAAGAAAAAATACAACTTGATGCTGGCCACAGGAGGAACAGAGCAAATGAGGAAGAGGAGATTTTTGATTCCCCACCTTGAGTGTAAAGAGGCCAAGACCTTTTATGTAGGAGTTGGTATTTCAGATGATACCAACAAGCTGAATTTTATACCTATGGAAATATAAGTAAAGGAAGGAGAAAAGACAAAAGGATTAGTATCAACAAAACAAGACCTGGGCTCCAGGGGAAAGTTGCAGTCCAGTTTTGTTAGAAAGAAGGAAAAAAGAAATAAGGTGGGACATATTCCCTAAATGTTACTCTGAGAAACAAATAAAGATGGTAGAGTGAGGTGAGAGCATCACAGCTTTCTTTTGGGTACATTTACCTGTGTTAAGATACATGATTGTTGGGAAAGGGAAAGATTGATTGGCTGGGAGACTACAGACCTAGAGATGTGGGATAGGGAGGGTGGGAGGGAGGCTCAAGAGGGAGGGGATATGGGGATATATATATATATGCATATGGCTGATTCACTTTGTTGTATAACAGAAACTAACACAGTATTGTGAAGCAAGTATACTCCAATAAACATCTACTAAAAAATAAAAAAAAAATTAAAATAAAATAAGGGCAATGAGAATGAAAAGAAAGGAACACTTTGAGATACAAAAAGACTTGTTAAAGAGAGGAGATATGGGGATATATATATATGTATAGCTGATTCACTTTGTTATAAAGCAGAAACTAACACACCACTGTAAAGCAATTATACTCCAATAAAGTGTTAAAAAAAAAAAAAAAGACTTGTTAACCGAATCTTTTATGGTGTGAAGGGGCAGGGCATTAAGATTCTGAGTCAGAGTAACTTGGAGCATGTTGGTTCCATCAACAAGTATAGAGAGCAGAGGAAGGATGCTGGTGGCCTTAAAAATAAATTCAGTGCTCTGCTTTATTGGTATAGCACAGATATATCATCCCAGTGGCTTAAAGACCCTGGGAAAGGGGCCAAGACCAAGGAAACTGAGGAATCATCTGACTTGAGCTAATGATTGAATGTCTCTGAGCTGATATTAACAACTATTTTGTATGACTTCAACCAGGGAAACATATGCATTTTTTATCTGATTTGATTGAACATTAGGAAAAGACAGTTAGGCATTATAACCTAAATTTGACCAACTGGGATCATCCTATATATAGAAAAATAGGGAGATATTGAGAAATGGATAGCTATTACTCATATCTATATACACTCATTCATGTATGTTCATTCTCAATATATACACATATAAATATATGTGAAAAATATTTCTGTAAAATATCCAGATTTTCTATAGATTTGGTTTTGAAGAAATGTCTATAAAATATTAATAATTATAGCTTAAAATTAAAGCTTAGAAAAATATGGTATTATAGTAAATTACAGTGTTGAAATTTCTGCAAGATGGTTTAGATACTTCATTGAATCCAGGGACATTCTAATTTGGTTTCAGTTATCAATTACCTTTAAATTAACTAAACTCAGCTCTATATAAAATTTTGCATGTCATAAGTTTATTACAAGTTCTAGTTCTGTTGAATATAATCAGACAATACAATTTTTATTTATAATCTTTAAAGAAAATGTTTTTGTATCTTGGGT
This sequence comes from Orcinus orca, assembly GCF_937001465.1. Taxonomy (NCBI): domain Eukaryota; kingdom Metazoa; phylum Chordata; class Mammalia; order Artiodactyla; family Delphinidae; genus Orcinus; species Orcinus orca. The sequence continues at coordinate 40,187,756 of NC_064576.1, read as the reverse complement.
TGGATTGTGTTCTTAGCAGCTGTGCTTATATAATCTGTATACTGTTGGGTTTTTTTTGTTTTTGTTTTTAGAATTAACTCTGGCTGAGGCACCAGGTTAAACTGGATCTGACACTTGCAGGCTGTGTAAGATTGAACAAGTTTCTTTTTTTTTTTAAATTTAATTTAATTTATTTTTTTATACAGCAGATTCTTATTAGTCAACAATTTTATACACATCTGTGTATACATGTCAATCCCAATCACCAAATTCATAACACCACCATCCCCACCCCCCAGCTGCTTTCCCCCCTTGGTGTCCATACATTTGTTTTCTACATCTTTGTCTCAATTTCTGCCCTGCACACCACTTCATCTGTACCATTTTTCTAGGTTCCACATATATGCGTTAATATAAGATAATTGTTTTTCTCTTTCTGACTTACTTCACTCTGCATGACAGTCTCTAGACACATCCATGTCTCAAAAAATGACCCAATTTCATTCCTTTTTATGGCTGAGTAATATTCCATTGTATATATGTACCACAACTTCTTTATCCATTCGTCTGTTGATGGGCATTTAGGTTGCTTCCATGACCTGGCTGTTGTAAATAGTGCTGCAATGAACATTGGGGTGCATGTGTCTTTTTGAATTATGGTTTTCTCTGGGTATATGCCCAGTAGTGGGATTGCTGGATCATATGGTAATTCTATTTTGAGATTTTTTTTTTTTTTTTTTTTTTTTTTGCGGTACACGGGCCCTTCCCTGTTTTGGCCTCTCCCATTGTGGAGCACAGACTCCGGACGCGCAGGCACAGCAGCCATGGCTCACAGGCCTAGCCGCTCTGCGGCACATGAGATCTTCCCAGACCGGGGCACAAACCCGTGTCCCCTGCATTGGCAGGTGGACTCTCAACAACTGTGCCACCAGGGAAGCCCTATTTTTAGATTTTAAGGAACCTGCATACTGTCCTCCATAGTGGCTGTATCAATTTACATTCCCACCAACAGTGCAAGAGGGTTCCCTTTTCTCCACACCCTCTCCAGCATTTGCTGTTTGTAGATTTTCTGGTGATGCCTATTCCAACTGGTGTGAGGTGATACCTCATTGTAGTTTGGATTTGCATTTCTCTAATAATTAGTGATGTTAAGCAGCTTTTCATGTGCTTCTTGGCCATCTGTATGTCTTCTCTGGAGAAACGGCTATTCAGGTCTTCTGCCCATTTTTGGATTGGGCTGTTTGTTTTTTTAATATTGAGCTGCATGTGCTGTTTATATATTTTGGAGATCAATCCTTTGTCCGTTGATTCATTTGTAAATATTTTCTCCCATTCTGAAGGTTGTCTTTTCATCTTCTTTATGGTTTCCTTTGCTGCTGTGCAAAAGCTTTGAAGTTTCGTTAGGTCCCGTTTGTTTATTTTTGTTTTTATTTCCCATTTGTTTATTTTTGTTTTTATTTCCATTACTCTAGGAGGTGGATCAAAAAAGATCTTGCTGTGATTTATGTCAAAGAGTGTTCCTCCTACGTTTTCCTCTAAGAGTTTTATAGTGTCTGGTTTTACATTTAGGGCTCAAATCCATTTTGAGTTTATTTTTGTGTATGGTGTTAGGGAGTGTTCTAAATTCATTCTTTTACATGTAGTCCAGTATTCCCAGCACCACTTATTGAAGAGACTGTCTTTTCTCCATTGTATATCCTTGCCTCCTTTGTCATAGATTAGTTGACCATAGGTGTGTGGGTTTATCTCTGTGCTTTCTATCTTTATCCATTGATCTGTGTTTCTGTTTTTGTGCCAGTACCATATTGTCTTGATTACTGTTGCTTTGTAATATAGTCTGAAGTCAGGGAGTGTGATTCCTCCAGCTCCATTTTTATCCCTCAAGTCTGCTTTGGCTATTCAGAGTCTTTTGTGTCTCCATGCAAATTTTAAGATGTTTTTCTTCCAATTCTGTAAAAAAATGCCGTTGGTAATTTGATAGGGATTGCATTGAATCTGTAGATTGCTTTGGGTAGTATAGTCATTTTCACAATATTGATTCTTCCAATCCAAGAACATGGTATATCTCTCCATCTGTTTGTATCATCTTTAATTTATTTCATCAGTGTCTTATAGTTTTCTGCATACAGGTCTTTTGTCTCCCTAGGTAGGTTTATTCCTAGGTATTTTATTCTTTTTTTTTTTTTTTTTTGTGATGGGAGTCTTTCCTTAATTTCTCTTTCAGATTTTTCATGATTAGTGTATAAGAATGCAAGGGATTTCTGTGCATTAATTTTGTATCCTGCAACTTTACCAAATTCATTGATTAGCTCTAGTAGTTTTCTGGTGGCATTAGGGTTCTTTATGTGTAGTATCATGTCATCTGAAACAGTGACAGTACTACTTCTTTTTTTCCAATTTTGATTTCTTTTTCTTCTCTGATTGCCGTGGTTAGGACTTCCAAAACTATGTTGAATAATAGTGGTGAGAGTGGACATCCTTGTCTTGTTCCTGATCTTAGAGGAAATGCTTTCAGTTTTTCACCATTGAGAATGATGTGTGATGTGGGTTTGTCATATATGGACTTTATTATGTTTAGGTAGGTTACCCTTATGCCCACTTTCTGGAGAGTTTTTATAATAAATTGGTGTTGAATTTTGTCAAAAGCTTTTTCTGCATCTATTGAGATGATCATATGGTTTTTACTCTTCAGTTTGTTAATATGGCACATCACTTGATTGATTTGTATATACTGAGGAATCCTTGCATCCTTGGGATAAATCCCACTTGATCATGGTGTATGATCCTTTTAATGTGTTGTTGGATTTTGTTTGCTAGTATTTTGTTGAGGATTTTTGCATCTATATTCATCAGTGATATTGGTCTGTAATTTTCTTTTTTTGTAGTATCTTTGTCTGGTTTTGGTAACAGGGTGATGGTGGCCTCATAGAATGAGCTTGGGAGTGTTCCTTCCTCTGCAATTTTTTGGAAGAGTTTGAGAATGATGGGTGTTTTCTCTTCTCTAAATATTTGATAGAATTCACCTGTGAAGCCATCTGGTCCTGGACTTTCGTTTGTTGGAAGATTTTTAATCACAGTTTCAATTTCTTTACTTGTGATTGGTCTGTTCATATTTTCTATTTCTTCCTGGTTCAGTCTTGGTAGGTTATACCTTTCTAAGAATTTGTCCATTTCTTCCAGGTTGTCCATTTTATTGGCATACAGTTGCTTGTAGTAGTCTCTTAGGATGCTTTGTATTTCTGCGGTGTCTGTTGTAACTTCTCCTTTTTCATTTCTAATTTTATTGATTTGAGTCCTCTCTCACTTTTTCTTGATGAGTCTGGCTAATAGTTTATCAATGCTGTTTATCTTCTCAAAGAACCAGCTTTCAGTTTTATTGATCTTTGCTATTGTTTTCTTTGTTTCTATTTCATTTATTTCTGCTATGATCTTTATGATTTCTTTCCTTCTGCTAACTATGGGGTTTGTTTGTTTTTCTATCTCTAGTTTCTTCAGGTGTAAGTTTGATTGTTTTTTTGAGATGTTTCTTGTTTCTTGAGGTAGGCTTGTATAGATATACACTTCCGTCTTAGAACAGCTTTTGCTGCATCCCATAGGTTTTGGATCGTCGTGTTTTCATTGTCATTTTTCTCTAGGCATTTTTTGACTTTCTCTTTGATTTCTTCAGTGATCTCTTGTTTATTTAGTAATGTATTGTTTAGCCTCTATGTGTTTGTGTTTTTAATGTTTTTTTTTCCCTGTAATTCATTTTGAATCTCATAGCATTGTGGTCAGAAAAGATGCTTGATATGATTTCAATTTTCTTAAATTTACTGAGGATTGATTTGTGACCCAAGATGTGATCTATCCTGGAGAATGTTCCATGCACACTTGAGAAGAAAGTGTGATCTGCTGTTTTTGGATGGAATGTCCTATGAATATCAATTAAATCTATCTGGTCTATTGTGTCACTTAAAGCTTCTGTTTCCTTATTCATTTTCATTTTGGATAATCGGTGTAAGTGAGGTGTTAGAGTCCCCCACTATTATTGTGTTACTCTTGATTTCCTCTTTTATAGCTGTTAGCAGTTGCTTTATGTATTGAGGTGCTCCTATGTTGGGCGCATATATATTTGTAATTGTTATATCTTCTTATTGGATTGATCCCTTGATCATTATGTTGTGTCCTTCCTTGTCTCTTGTAACATTCTTTATTTTATAGTTGATTTTATCTGATAAGAGTATTGCTACTCCAGCTTTCTTTTGGTTTCCATTTGGATGAAATATATTTTTCCATCCCCTCACTTTCCATCTATATATGTCCCTAGGTCTGAAGTGAGTCTCTTGTAGACAGCATATATATGGGTCTTGTTTTTGTACCCATTCAGCAAGCCTGTGTCTTTTGGTTGGAGCATTTAATGCATTCATGTTTAAGGTAACTATCGATATGTATGTTCCTATTTCCATTTTCTTAATTGTTTTGAGTTTGTTTTTGTAGGTCCTTTTCTTCTCTTGTGTTTCCCACTTAGAGAAGTTCCTTTAGCATTTGTTGTAAAGCTGGGTTGGTGGTGTTGAATTCTCTTAGCTTTTGCTTATCTGTAAAGCTTTTGATTTCTCCATCGAATCTGAATGAGATCCTTGCTGGGTAGAGTAATATTGGTTGTAGTTTCTTCCCTTTCATCACTTTAAGTATATCATGACACTCCCTTCTGGCTTGTAGAGTTTCTGCTGAGAAATCAGCTGTTAACCTTATGGGAGTTCCTTTGTATGTTATTTGTCATTTTTCCCTTGCTGTTTCAATAATTTTTCTTTGTCTTTAATTTTTGCCAGTTTGATTACTATGCATCTCGGTGTGTTTCTCCTTGCTTTTATCCTGTATGGGACTCTCTGCATTTCCTGGACTTGGGTGGCTATTTCCTTTTCTATGTTAGGGAAGCTTTCAATTATAATCTCTTCACATATTTTCTCTGGTCCTTTCTCTTTCTTTTCCTTCTTGGACCCCTATAATGCAAATGTTGTTGCATTTAATGTTGTCCCAGAGGTCTCTTAGGCTGTCTTCATTTCCTTTCATTCTTTTTTCTTTATTCTGTTCTGCAGCAGTGAATTCCACCATTCTGTCTTCCAGGTCACTTATCCGTTCTTCTGCCTCCATTATTCTGCTATTGATTTCTTCTAGTGTAGTTTTCATTTCAGTTATTATATTGTTCATCTCTGTTTGTCCTTTAATTCTTCTAAGTCTTTGTTAAACAATTCTTGCATCTTTTCAATCTTTGCCTCCATTCTTTTTCTGAGGGCTTGGATCATCTTCACTATCATTATTCTGAATTCTTTTTCTGGAAGGTTGCCTATCTCCACTTCATTTAGTTGTTTTTCTGGGGTTTTATCTTGTTCCTTCATCTGGTACATAGCCCTCTGCCTTTTCATTTTGTCTCTCTGTATACTGTTTTTATGTTAAAGAAAATTTTCTTTTGGAGATAGTTGATCACTTACTGTCATACCTTAGCTCTCTGAAAATTGTAATGGCCTCTTGCACTTTGGCCTGAATCCAATAACACACTTAAGCAATTGTGTGCAAACAAAATGGATGCATTTGAAATATGTTCCCATAATTTTTTACCCTAAAATAGGAGACATACAAGGAATTATGTGGACTTTTTTAAGCTTTTGTTTTATCCACTGAAGTTTTTATTTTTCTATTCAATTACCAGGCATCTAACTCTATTAGCAATGTTGTCCCAAATACTGAGAGTCATGTTCTTATGTGAGGGTAAAATCCATGGTTAAATTTCCCCCACCAATTGTAACCTCAGTACAAATATAGTGACTAACACACATCTGAGTCTGAAAGCCAGACACTCATCAGGACAACAATTAATCTGGACACATCTTAATATACAGGCCCATTTCTCAGTCTCAGATTTAATTTGCTGCTTCAGATGAAATCCTATTTGTGATCATCAAATAGAGGTTAACTGAAAATTAGGCTGTTCTGCTGTTTAAACGTCCTCAGCTTTGATATGATGCCAATGTGATATCTAGGTTTTATTTTCGCCTCCATATCAGTTCTACCTCCCTATATCAGAGTTCATTTTTTCAGGTCAGGTAACAAACACCAGAAGTGTACAAGAATTAGTATGCTTGTCATAGCTGGCATCATTTTGGAATCCCCTTGTAACAACTAGGAATATAAAAGACAGAGAAAACAATGCCTGCTTAGTTCAGCTTCATTTCTAGGAAGGATTTGTGTCCTGAAGCCACACTTCATGCTTTACACTGTCAATTTTAAAAAGTCTTTCAGCTTGAAACAAAAAGAGGTGGTAGGTGTATTTTTAAAATGCAATATGCTGCACCACAATCAATACAAATAATAATACACATTTTGGGTCAACAACCTGGTATGCACCAAAGATTGTATGACAAAAGAGACACTATTGGTCAAGAGTGAATACTCTCATTTGTAAAGTGCATCCATCTGTAGAGAGCTGGACCCACTATAATATTTATTCCTCTTTAGCTTAGTAGAGTGTGTTTGTAACAAGCCCTGATGTAAACTCTTACCTTTGTATATTGGCCTACCTTAAGGGACCTTACATTTTAGTAGCTGTGGCTGTTTGTGTTTTATGTGTTATCTATTAATGTTTTTACTTTGCTACTTGTGCTCCAGGCACTATGTTTCTGAAAGGCACAATTGAAAACTTGAAATTTGATAAAAAATATTATCTATCTCTAATGTATGTATATGTTAATCAGCTTCAATTCATTTCCTCTTCTCTTCCTAGAAAAAAAGTATAAAAATTATTTATGTAATTGTGAAAAATAATCAACTTGTTATTTAAGATAGCCTGGGTCAGTTTACACATTTATTGGCCATGGGTAAATTAAAATATCTAAAGTTCATACATTTTAAATTTCATACAAGTGATCTAATAATTTTACTGTATTGACATTGGCCTTGTTCTAAATATTCAATGGATCATAACTCATTATTATCTATTGATATTTTTCATAATATGATTATAAACAATACCTTAGATTGTATATATGATATATATTTATTGATATATTAATATATTTATTAATATTTTGTATTTAGTTCTTACTATACTTAATTGGAATATATTTATCACTTAATTTTAAGAATCCTGAGATGATGATGTTCATTGAAATACATTTAGTATAACCTGCTTGTTTTTGGAGAAGTCAATAATGAATTAATAATGAATTAATGACACTAATGAGGCAGGAAAATTGCCTCAAATAAAGTAGCCCCTAGCCTTTTAAAAAGTCAAGTCAAAATTTGGGCAATCATAAAGTCTCTTGTTTTACCAACCAGTGTTCATTTCCCTTCACATCTGTAGTCTTATCTCTCTCTCTCTCTCTTTTTTTTTTTAATAACTTTATTGGAGTATAATTGCTTTACAATGTTGTGTTAGTTTCTGCTGTATAACAAAGGGAATCAGCTATATGTATACATATATCCCCATATCCCCTCCCTCTCACGTCTCCCTCCCACCTTCCCTATCCCACCCCTCTAGATGGTCACAAAGCACTGAGCTGATCTCCCTATGTTATGCAGCTGCTTCCCACTAGCTATCAATTTTACATTTGGTAGTGTATATATGTTAATGCTTCTCTCTCACTTTGTCCCAGCTTACCTTTCCCCGTCCCCGTGTCACCAAGTCAATTCTCTACGTCTGCATTTTTTATTCCTGTCCTGCCCCTAGGTTCATCAGAACCATTTTTTTTGATTCCATATATATGTGTTAGCATACTGTATTTGTTTTGCTCTTTCTGACTTACTTCACTCTGTATAACAGACTGTAGATCGATTCACCTCACTATAAATAACTCAATTTCATTTCTTTTATGGCTGAGTAATAATCTGTTGTATACATGTGCCACATCTTCTTTAACCATTCATCTTTCAATGTACATTTAGGTTGGTTCCATGTCTTGGCTATTGTAAATAGTGCTGCAATGAGCACTGTGGTACATGACTCTTTTTGAATTATGGTTTTCGCAGGGTTTGTGCCCAGCAGTGGGATTGCTGGGTCATATGGTAGTTCTATTTTTTGTTTTTTAAGGAACTTCCATACTGTCCTCCATAGTGGCTGTATCAACTTACATTCCCACCAACAGTGCAAGAAGGCTCCCTTTTCTCCACACAATCTCCAGCATTTATTGTTTTTAGATATTTTGATGATCGCCATTCTGACAAGTGTGAGGTGATACCTCATTGTACTTTTGATTTGCATTTCTCTAATGATTAGTGATGTTGAGCATCCTTTCATGTGTTTGTTGGCAATCTGTATATCTTCTTTGGAGAAATGTCTATTTAGGTCTTCCCCCCATTTTTGGATTGGGTTGTTTGTTTTCTTGATATTGAGCTGCATGAGCTGTTTGTATATTTTGGAGATTAATCTTCATCAGTTGCTTCGTATGCAAATATTTTCTCCCATTCTGAGGGCTATCTTTTTGCCTTGTTTATTGTTTCCTTTGCTGTGCAAAAGGTTTTAAGTTTCATTAGGTCCCATTTGTTTACTTTTGCTTTTATTTCTATTTCTCTAAGAGGTGGATCAAAAAGGATCTTGCTGTGATTTATGTCAAAGAGTGTTCTTCCTATGTTTTCCTCTAAGAGTTTTATAGTGTCTCATCTTACATTTAGGTCTTTAATCCATTTTGAATTCATTTTTGTGTAAGTGTTCTAGTTTCATTCTTTTACATGTAGCTGTCCAGTTTTCCCAGCACCACTTGTTAAAGAGGCTGTCTTTTCTCCATTGCATATTCTTGCCTCCTTTATCAAAGATAAGGTGACAATATGTGCATGGGTTTATCTCTGGCCTTTCTATCCTGTTCCCTTGATCTATAGTTCTGTCTTTGTGCCAGTACCATACTATCTTGATTACTGTACCTTTGTAGTATAGTCTGAAGTCAGGGATCCTGATTCCTCCAGCTTCATTTTTCTTTCTCAAGTTTGCTTTGGTTATTAAATGTCTTTTGTGTTTCCTTACAAATTGTGAATTTTTTTTGTTCTAGTTCTGTGAGAAATGCCATTGGTAATTTGATAGGGATCGCATTGAATCTGTAGATTGCTTTGGGTAGTATAGTCATTTTCACAATGTTGATTCTTCCAATCCAAGAATATTGTATGTCTCTCCATCTGTTTGTTCTCTCTTATTTTAAATTATATCTTAAGTGTGTGGTGCTGGCCACTGAGAAACAAAGTTTATCTTGAATATTTTGTTCTCATTTCAAGGATGTGCTCTGGCTTTACTTACATTAAGGTTTTATTGATGTTTTTATAATATTTAAAACTTATCTTAGCAAATTTGTTGTTTTGTTTTGTTTTTCCTCTCAACAAACTCAAAACCAAAGGTAATAAAAAGTTGGAAGAATTTCTCTTTCTTCTATATAATTTTTATTTGTTTTAGCCTTAGGGTTGAATGTAAATGAGTTATTTTTTAATATAAACTTTAGATTTCTGAATAATGATTTGATAAGTTAAAAATAAATTGTAAAGTGTGGTTTTGAAATAACTCTTGGAACCCAGAAATCCACAACAAAGACTATAGTTTTTCAACTTTCCAAAAGGAGTATCCCTTTTTTACAGTCAGGTTAACTGAGGAGCTATAATTTCCAACAGTAGAATTCACACTCTTCAGTGTATATTTGATGTGTGTTTACAAATGGATAGAGTCATGTAACCACATCACAATCAAGATATGGAAAATTTCCATCATCCTTAATAATTCTCTCCTGCAACTTTATTGTCAACCCTTCCCTCCAATCCTAGCTCATAGTAACCTCTAAAGTTTTCTGTCCTGTATATTTGCCTTTTCCAGAATGTCATATAAATAGAATCTTACATTATATAACCTTTTGAGTGTGGCTTTTATTTAATTGTCTTTCATTAAAAAAAATGCTATTATTAATTTTTTATTTGATTGTTTATAACATCTAATAGAGACAAACAGCCTTATCAAATATGGGTGTTGTAGGAGATGTACTTTTAAGTTTGACCTATGTAGATGATAAAATAACATGTTTTGTTGTCCCCAAATTATTACTAATATTTCTATGTGTGGCTTACAATGAAATACAAGAAACAATCACTGTGGATCTCCAGGATACATTTAATAAGTTATTCAAATTTCTTTTTTAAATGCTTTTGTTATTCTATATCTTCTCCCTGATTCCCTGTACTGTCACTTTTTGTTAACATACTGTATTACTATTTATTAAGAGCAGTCAGTGATTTATGGACATTTAAATTATCTTAGCTTTTTCCTACTGTTGTAAAACATTGTGTACTATCTGATGAACTTTTAAAAAACAGTGATTTTCTTAGAAGATTGATGAAGTGTACTATTGTTTATAGATACCCATAGTTTTTTTTTTTTTTTTTTTCCTTCTTTTTTGCAGTACACAGGCCTCTCCCTGTTGTGGCCTCTCCCGTTGTGGAGCACAGGCTCCAGACGCTCAGGCTCAGCAGCCATGGCTCACGGGCCTAGCCACTCTGCGGCATGTGGGATCTTCCTGGACCAGGGCACGAACCCGCGTCCCCTGCATCAGCAGGCGGACTCTCAACCACTGTGCCACCAGGGAAGCCTGATGCCCATAGTTTTATCTTAAAAAGTGAATTAAATAACATAATTAACAGAGATATACATATTGGTAGGGAAATTATGTACTTTTAATAACTGGGGGAAAACAGTATTTGGTTCTGTTTTCAGTAATAATTAATATTTTTAGGAGTTTCCTTTTGGTTGTGTTGTATTTATATTTCTCTTCTGAAATGGTTACATCAGAGGAATTCAGGAACTATTTTGCCTTCAGGATAAAATTGGCTATCATGTAGTACTTTGAAGTCCCAAACTCTGCCTTGATTTACCTCTTTATTCTATGAGGTTACCGATTTTCACTTATGCTTTCATTTATCCTTACATCAGCCCTATAAATTAGTTATTAGTACTTCCATGTTTTAAACTTAGTATTCTATGTTGTTTTTCTTTTATTCTGTCTGCCAATATTTTCCTCGGATGTTAGTTCAGATGTCTTGAATTTAATTTCTACGTGGATATATCTGCCATTTTATCTATAAAGAAACTGGAGAGAAGAGATGAGAACTATTTTTACATTAGTCATAAAGTAAAAAGGAATAATAGTTAGTTTTGTTGTTTCCTTGCTATATATTGAGAACATATGTGGATCCCTGGGAGTGGGAAGGGACTTCTTATCTTTTGTCTTTTATGATGTCCTGTAACTATCCTGTGCTGGTTGCAGGACTAAGGGACTTTCACTCTTATTGTCCCTGGTCATTTTCTTCAGGTGAATCTCTTTCTTACACATTAGTTCACATTTAAAACAACTCCACTGCTTAAAATAGAACATGAACAAGATATGAACTCTTGCTTCCCTTTCCAACATTACCTACTATCTTTGTGTAGGTTTAGCTTCCTCTTATAAATAGTGTACAATCATCCAGTTGCTCCAGGTTTTTGGATAACTTTCTTCTTCACTCCACACAAGTTCTGTCAACACCACATTCTTAAAATGTAGGCCAGACATGAACCTTTTCTGCACTTCAATTACCTCTACTACCCAAGACCAGTTCACTACCATCTGATGCTTAGAGTATTGGTAGAAGCTTCCAGCAATCTTGCTTTCACTATTATCCTTCCATAGTACCTCTATTGATTCATGCCCTGCCTATCCCTCTGAACTCATATTTTACTATTTATCTCTGATTAGCTTCCTAACACTGCTGTAACAAATGGCGACAAACTTAGTGCTTAAAATAGCACAAAGTTATTTTGGGGGTCATTCTTCAACTTACCACACCCCTAACTTGCTTTGTTAGAACTAAAGCTGGTTTCTTAAGTCAACTTTTTATAGCCTCTGAAGTATTTCTACTTGCTGTTCCTTTCATCCAAAATATGATCTCTTATCATTTAGGTGTCTGTTCAAAAGATTTTCTCAAAGAGATCTTCTCTGTCTGCATATTTGAAACTCTTCCCTTCTTCTAATCTATATTTGAGTTGTATTGTTTTCTTTGCAGCCTGTACAACTCTGATGTTATTTTATTTGTTGACTGTCTAATAGACTGCACCACCATAAGTCAGGGTCTTTGTGTTGTTCATTGATACATTCCCTGGATTAGCTATATTGGCAAGAACATAGTAATCTCTTAAATATATGTTGATAAATGATATATTATTCCAATTACAAAAATGAGTAAACTGAAACTCACAGGTGTTAAGTATTTAAGATCACAGAGCTAGAAGTGATAGAGAGATTTCATCTCAGATTTCTCTAACTTCAAAATCTACATTCTTTATATTACCTCCTTCTTTTTAATGAATATAACTTTAAACATGACCTTTATTAATGTGCATGCACAATAGCCACAACAAGCAAAAACAAACCCAGAAAGGATATCATTTGCATTTTTTCAGGGAATCCTGGAGGATAATATAAGTGCTATTGAAATCTCGTTGTTTTTTTCCTGACATTGTGCCATTTTGGAATCCATTCCATGATCACATGGTGAATTCAAGCTCAGGGAATGATTTATATAAATCCTTGAATATGTTATACAATATAGTCTTTAACATGCTAGTTATCTGTCATCCTAAAAATGATTCTGGAATGTTAAATGTAATCATTTTAGGGTAGTTTCATTGAGATTCTTAAGAAATCTCTAGGTTTTAATTCAATTAAAAAAACATAATTTTATATATGTAATGCTTTCTTTCTACTTATCATTTCTTTTAAAATACATATTAAAACCTCACCAAATGAGTGATCATGCTCAATATACGAAAACTTACTATAATATATATATTTTTTAATGAAAATTATTTTCTTCTGGAGTGGCACGTACTTTATGATTTCTTCTGGCACCATTTATTTTTATCAAGCTGTTTATCAATAGCCAGATTTTTGAATCACTGAATTCATGTGGAGTAGTTCTTTGGGTGTGTGAAAAAACAAGAATTTCATCATGTTGATTATGTTCTGAAACACATCAATTGCTACCCCTATTTTGGAGATTTTTGATTTAGCTAGGCAGATAACCTAACAAACTTGCATTAAGTTTTTTTAAAAAAAACTTTTGTAACACTGCTTTTAGAGTTATTGAGTGTTAATACAATAAAGTTTAGGACCAGTTCTAAATGCTCAACCAATATGGTAAGAAAAAGCACACAATGAGTCCAAAGGAAGGAAGAACATTTGCATTTGTTCCCTGTGTTGTTCAGAAATAGGCAAAATGGAATGAAAGCATCCTGGAACCACTTTTCTCTTTCAGATGATTAGGAAATGCTACTAAATTTATAACTAATTAAAAGTAAAGAATGATATGTCATTGACTTTAACAATATGAACATAAATACCTTAAATTTATGAAAATATTTTATTCTTGCATAATTTAGCCTCTATTCTTAATTTATTGACTATGCTGGCATTTCATGCAACTGACAGCTTGAAATATCTGGTATTGAGACAAAAAGCTGTGACAAAATCCTGTCCTCTTATGTGGTATAAAGTTTTGAACAGATTTTAGACTTCTACTTGGGATATTTCTGGAATATGCTCTGTTCTCTCACCTTGATCACATTGTTGAATTGGAAAATTGAATGTAATAATCCTATAACAATTTGGCCTTAGCCAAAATTAATTATATACATGTTATTTCAGGTGAATGAAGGTGGGATTCATTGGGCAAAAGATTTTGCCCAAGCTATCTTTGGCAAATCAATAACAATAAATTTATAAATTTTGATGAAAATATATTGGTATGTTAAGGCAAGTTCTAAAGATCAGATTTGAAATAATTAAATAGATTGAATTGATTTAAAAGAGATTTCATCTTTGTCTTAATAAGTAAAACTTTTTTTTTAAATGGTCTAAATTGAATTGATTAATTCTGACTATTTAGTAAGTTTATATGAACGGAATTTTTGGATACAAAACAACTGGGGCCTTTAAAAAAAATGTTGTTCAGGCCTCATTCATTTTTGGAGTCTACATACTATTTTCCTAAGGAGAATGCTTTATAAATGTTACATTTTATAAATTTAGGTTGACTGGATGAACAGATTAGATGATATACATACACAGAAAAGGAAATCAGAAAACTTGACATTTTTTATAACTGATGCAATATAGTGTCAGAGAATCATTCTGTTCACTAAAGCAAGACTTTTTATGGTATGAAACTAAAATGTACCCCAAACATCATGGGTAATTTTATGAATACTGTCTTAAATTATTTAGAATATTGACTATTAGAGCACACTTGCTGAAATGAACTAAAATATGCTTTGAGAGCAGGGTAAGGTTTTGTTTTGTTTTTGTTTTTTTGAGATACGCGGGCCTCTCACTGTTGTGGCCTCTCCCGTTGTGCAGCACAGGCTCCGGACGCGCAGGCTCAGCGGCCATGGCTCACGGGCCCAGCTGCTCCGCGGCATGTGGGATCTTCCCAGACCGGGGCACGAACCCATGTCCCCTGCATCAGCAGGCGGACTCTCAACCACTGCCCCACCAGGGAAGCCCTGGGGGTAAGGTTTTAGGATACCTTGGTAACCAGTCTATATTCCTAAAAGATCAGTACATTATCATTTGTAATTAAAATTATATTAAATTGTCTTATGGAAATTCATTATTTAAAGGTTAACTCTCTAATATAAAGAAGCAACTTACAAAATTATTATTTTCATTCTATACTATAAAATCTCTCCTTTTAATAATTTAAATTATATTTCTTTGCTTATAGAGTCATGATTTATTTATTATAGCCTGTCTAGAACTAATGAAATATTCTGAAGAGATTTTTATACATTAAACTCTTTAATCTTTTGTAAAATTTGGGCCTATGTATATTTACTGCTTCTTTTTTTAAATGTGGTATGACTGAATATGCTGTCTTTATTAGATGTATGAAAATGCTGTGATCATTAAAATGACAATTTTCATACTTTAATATTTACAGAAAAATAAAAACATGTAAATATATATTTAAAATAGATTTTATCATATAAAAATAATCTCAAATTCTTTAACATGTATAATTTTTAGTACTATTAAATTTATAATCTAATGGACAATATGAGATACAATACATTTCTATTTCTCAATAATATTACATTTTTAGTATTTTATACTTGCTTTACTAAATGTATGGATAATTACGTATGACAATCTCTAATAACTTATAAAGTATTTGAAATACATGTTAAAATTTCACAATACAGCTCTATACACAAATATGTTAGTAATATTATGTGGTTTCTATTTGGTAACTCATATTCATCCAGAATTCAGGAAGTTCAGGTGTCTTTATTTAATGCATATACTTTTAGAGCAATAGTGAAGACTAATAGTGAGTTAATGATTTTAAAAATCTAGAGTATCATTCATTCAGACTAATCTCTTGTTCAGTATAGCTCTAGCACTGCATAATGAAAACTTCTATTCATAGCTATGATTCAAAAGTATGTCAAGAGTTGAAAGTATGATATGCCTGTTGGGATGCAGTTTCTATATCTTTGAATATTGCTAATCCATGAACATGTGCATATTAACTTTCAACTAATTTAATCAGAGATTTCCATTCCTTAACACCCTTGGATAAATGTGAGATTACTGAGCTGCTAAACACTCAAGATCTACATGCCAAGACAAAAGTAGAAACATGAAATTAGTAAATCTTATACATAAGTATGTGTGTGTAAATAGAAAATCTTATACTTAGGAATAAGTGTGTGTATGTGTGTGTGGTAAGCCAATTCATTATATACTTTCTGAAGGGCATTATGTTAAGTGAAATAAGTCAGAGAAAGGAAGAAACAAGATGAGCTTAATTGATATTTATAGGACATTCCATCCAAAAACAAAAGAATACACATTTTTCTCAAGTGCTTATGGAACATTCTCCAGGATAAATCATATCTTGGGTCACAAATCAAGCCTTGGTTAATTTAAGATAATCGAAATTGTATCAAGTATCTTTTCTGACAACAACACTATGAGACTAGATATCAATTACAGGAAAAGATCTGTAAAAAATACAAACACATGGAGGCTAAACAATACACTACTTAATAACGAAGTGATCATTGAAGAAATTAAAGAGGAAATAAAAAAATACCTAGAAACAAATGACAATGGAGACATGACGACCCAAAACCTACGGGATGCAACAAAAGCAGTTCTAAGAGGGAAGATTATAGCAATAAAATCCTACCTTAAGAAACAGGAAACATCTCAAATAAACAAACTAACCTTGCACCTAAAGCAATTAGAGAAAGAAGAACCAAAAAAAAAAAAAAAAAAGGAAACAAAGTTAGCAGAAGGAAAGAAATCATAAAGATCAGATCAGGAATAAATGAAAAAGAAATGAGGGAAATGATAGCAAAGATCAATAAAACTAAAAGCTGGTTCTTTGAGAAGATAAACAAAATTGATAAACTGTTAGCCAGACTCATCAAGAAGAAAAGGGAGAAGATTCAAATCAATAGAATTAGAACTGAAAAAGGAGAAGTAACAACTGACACTGCAGAAATACAAAGGACCATGACAGATTACTACAAGCAACTCTATGCCAATAAAATGGACAACCTGGAAGAAATGGACAAATTCTTAGAAATAAACAACCTGCCAAGACTGAATCAGGAAGAAATAGAAAATATGAACAGACCAATCACAAGCACTGAAATTGAAACTGTGATTAAAAGTCTTCCAACAAACAAAAGCCCAGGACGAGATGGCTTCACAGGCGAATTCTATCAAATATTTAGAGAAGAGCTAACACCTATCCTTCTCAAACTCTTCCAAAATATAGCAGAGGCAGGAACACTCCCCAACTCATTCTACAAGGCCACCATCACCTTGATACCAAAACCAGACAAAGATGTCACAAAGAAAGAAAACTACAGGCCAATATCACTGATTAATATAGATGCAAAAATCCTAAACAAAATACTAGCAAACAGAATCCAACAGCACAGTAAAAGGATCATACACTATGATCAAGTGGGGTTTATTCCAGGAATGCAAGGATTCTTCAATATACGCAAATCAATGAATGTGATAAACCATATTAACAAATTGAAGGAGAACATCTATATGATCATCTCAATAGATGCAGAGAAAGCTTTCGACAAAATTCAACACTCATTTATGATAAAAACCCTGCAGAAAGTAGGCATAGAGGGAACTTTCCTCAACATAACAAAAGCCATATATGACAAACCCACAGGCAACATCGTCCTCAATGGTGAAAAATTGAAAGCATTTCCACTAAGATCAGGAACAACACAAGGTTGCTCACTCTCACCACTCTTATTCAACATAGTTTTGGAAGTTTTAGCCACAGCAATCAGAGAAGAAAAGGAAATAAAAGGAATCCAAATCGGAAAAGAAGAAGTAAAGCTGTCACGGTTTGCAGATGGTACTGACACTATACATAGAGAATCCTAAAGATGCTACCAGAAAACTACTAGAGCTATTCAATGAATTTGGTAAAGTAGCAGGATACAAAATTAATGCACAGAAATCTCTGGCATTCCTATACACTAATGATGAAAAATCTGAAAGTGAAATCAAGAAAACACTCCCATTTATCATTGCAGCAAAAAGAATAAAATATCTGGGAATAAACCTACCTAAGGAGACAACAGACCTGTATGCAGAAAATTATAAGACACTGATGAAAGAAATTAAAGATGATACAAATAGATGGAGAGATATACCATGTCCTTGGATTGGAAGAATGAACATTGTGAAAATGACTCTACTACCCAAAGCAATCTACAGACTCAATGCTATCCCTATCAAACTACCACAGGCATTTTTCACAGAACTAGACCAAAAAATTTCACAATTTGTATGGAAACACAAAAGACCCCGAATAGCCAAAGCAATCTTGGGAATGAAAAACGGAGCTGGAGGAATCAGGCTTCCTGACTTCAAACTATACTACAAACCTACAGTAATCAAGACACCATGGTACTGGCACAAAAACAGAAATATAGATCAATGGAACAGGATAGAAAGCCCAGAGATAAACCCACACACATATGGTCAACTTATATTTGATAAAGGAGGCAGGAATGTACAGTGGAGAAAGGACAACCTCTTCAATAAGTGGTGCTGGGAAAACTGGACAGGTACATGTAAAAGTATGAGATTAGATCACTCCCTAACACCATACACAAAAATAAGTTCAAAATGCATTAAAGACCTAAATGTAAGGCCAGAAACTATCAAACTCTTAGAGGAAAACATAGGCAGGACACTCTATGACATAAATCACAGCAAGATCCTTTTTGACCCACCTCCTAGAGAAATGGAAATAAAAACAAAAATAAACAAATGGGACCTAGTGAAACTTCAAAGCTTTTGCACAGCAAAGGAAACCATAAACAAGACCAAAAGACAACCCTCAGAATGGGAGAAAATATTTGCAAATGAAGCAACTGACAAAGGATTAATCTCCAAAATTTATAAGCAGCTCATGCAGCTCAATAACAAAAAAACAAACAACCGAATCCAAAAATGGACAGAACACCTAAATAGACATTTCTCCAAACAAGATATACAGACTGCCAACAAACACCTGAAAGAATGCTCAACATCATTAAGCATTAGAGAAATGCAAATCAAAACTACAATGAGATATCATCTCACAACAGTCAGAATGGCCATCATCTAAAAATATAGAAACAATAAATGCTGGAGAGGGTGTGGAGAAAAAGGAACACTCTTGCACTGCTGGTGGGAATGTGAATTGGTACAGCCACTTTGGAGAACAGTATGGAGGCTCCTTAAAAAACTACAAATAGAACTACCATATGACCCAGCAATCCCACTACTGGGCATATACCCTGAGAAAACCATAATTCAAAAAGAGTCATGTATCAAAATGTTCATTGCAGCTCTATTTACAATAGCCTGGAGATGGAAACAACCTAAGTGTCCATCATCAGATGAATGGATAGAGAAGATTGTATTCCATATATACAATGGAATATTAATCAGCCATAAAAAAGAAATGAAATTGCGCTATTTGTAATGAGGTGGATTGACCTAGAGTCTGTCATACAGAGTGAAGTAAGTCAGAAAGAGAAAGACAAATACCGTATGCTAACACATATATATGGAATTTAAGAAAAAATATGTCATGGAGAACCTAAGGGTAAGACAGGAATAAAGACACAGACCTACTAGAGAATGGACTTGAGGATATGGGGAGGGCAAAGGGTAAGCTGTGACAAAGCGAGAGAGAGGCATGGACATATATTCACTACAAAACGTAAGGTAGATAGCTAGTGGGAATCAGCCGCATAGCACAGGGAGATCAGCTCCGTGCTTTGTGACTACCTGGAGGGGTGGGATAGGGCGGGTGGGAGGGAGGGAGATGCAAGAGGGAAGAGATATGGGAACATACATATATGTATAACTGATTCACTTTGCTGTAAAGCAGAAACTAACACACCATTGTGAAGCAATTATACACCAATAAAGATGTAAAAAAATAATAATAATACTGTAGGGTATCACTTACATGTGGAATCTAAAAATAAAAGAATAAAAGACTGTTTTCACAGAAAGAGACTCACCAGTATGTTAGCTCTTCCTCTTCAGCGCTCTGCTTCCCACAGACTTTCTTTTTAAGGAATTAAAAAAGATACCAAATGGAATAAGCAGTTAATGAATTATAAAGTATGCATATATTGTAAAAAAACAGAAAAATAGAAAACAGAGAATAGAATAGTGGTTGCCAGGAGCTGGAGGGAGGGGGAAACAGGGAGATGTAGGTCAAAAGGTACACATTTTCAGCTATAAGAAGTGTAAGTTCTGAGGATCTAATGTACAGCATGGTGGCTCTAGTTAATAATACACTCTTGTATACTTGAAAGTTGCTGAGAGCAGATCTTAAGCACTCTCACTGCACACACATAAAAGAGTTACCTATGTTAACTATGTGAGGTGATAGATGTGCTAATCATGTTGATCTTGATAACCATGGTACAGTGTATACGTATATCAAATAATCACACAGTACACTTTAAATATATACAATTATACTTGTCAAATAGTCCTCAATAAAGTTTAAAACAAAGAATGGGATGCCAAGGGACTATTAAGCTGAACCATGCTGCTTTATATTGACATGTTCAAATATTGATATAGGTTGAGGCATAAAATTCAATAATAAAGGAAACAACTTTCAACATTTTGTAAAAGCAGCGTTCATATATTACAATTTTTCGAGTAGTCAGTTGACATAAAATCATATAGACAAAGGAGTAAGAAATCTGCAAAAATAAATGTGCAGGAGAAAAAAGCTTCTCTAAGCCAAATTAACATGTTCTGTGGCTAAATCTTCCAGACATATTGCTAATTATTTCCAGTTTTGGTATTAAGGCACATTGGGAATTGAATGTACCACAACAATCCTAACATAAGGATAACCACTTCATACAGGAACAATTAACAGATGTTTTTATTTTTAAGTTGGGGATTCTGGTCACAGAGTTTGTAGAACTGCTATGAAATTAGGATGACTTAATAAAAAAACATTCCTGCATCATTTACCACTGCCAATTTATTTCTTCCAGAAAATAAATTGTCTGGCTTACTCTCTTAAGGATGCGTTTAAAATACTGCCTTTTTCTATGAAAACTGACTAAGTACTTTGTAGAAGTTATGTTGTGTCATTGCTAGTGAAGTATGACTCTTAAGAATGTGGCTTCTAGAAAGTCTCAGAGGGATATAAAATGGTCCGTTTAGTTTATGTTTATACCCTATTACTCCATAAGTTTCAAAAAGGAATAGCTAGGGCTTCCCTGGTGGCGCAGTGGTTGAGAGTCCGCCTGTCGATGCAGGGGACACGGGTTCGTGCTCGGTCCGGGAAGATCCCACATGCCTTGGAGCGGCTGGGCCCCTGAGCCATGGCCGCTGAGCCTGCGCATCCGGAGCCTGTGCTGCGCAACGGGAGAGGCCGCAACGGGAGAGGCCACAACAGTGAGAGGCCCGTGTACCGCAAAAAAAAAAAAAAAAAGGAATAGCTACTATATTTCTGTGATTCAGTTTTCCTCTTGTTACCTATTTGTTTTTGATCCTCTGAATTATTTTCATTTTTTCCTAATCCAGAGGTCTAAAAGAGATCTGAGTGGGAAAACATGATGGTACTTATTTATCTAGGGAAAATATTGCTTTCAGCTGAACATAAGAATGGACATGAACATTTCCACCTTTAACTTACAATTGTACAACAGAGAATTCAAGATCACTAGAAATATTAAAGGTTTTCAAAATATAAATAAATTAAAACATATAGTTCAAATAGAACTTACATTATAATCAGAAAGAGATTTTGATAGTTTATAGATTAGTTTTATCAAAGGAGGAATCCTTTTAATACTCAATGAGTTGAACAGAGGTTAGAAATTTAGGAGTATTGACCAAAAAAGAATCCTACAAGGAGTAGAACAAATAATAAATTAAGCATGTTAAAAAATGATTAAAGAAGACAATTTAGGGGACACAAACAAATTTTATTTAGTACTTCATGAAGTGGGCAGTCTCCTTTGAGAGAGCTGCAAAATGGGATGGATGGAAGAAAGCTTTTATAGGATAAAGAACAAGGAGGAGAAAAATAGAAAATATCTGATTTGCTGGGGCCACATAGTCAATCTGGTTTGGGTGAGAAAGCCCAGAGTTGGCTTGGTGTTCGGGGATTGTCTGATTGGATAGACTACATTTCCAGTCAAAGGGAGCATTTACAGGGACAAAAAAGTTACCTAAGTTTCCTTTGCTTACCTGGAACCCAAGGTACAACACATAATGTGGATAATGTTTTTGGTTTTTATTTTTATGACTAAATATATTTGTATTGGAAAAGCAGTAACAATTTTAACTTAAATATTTACAAAATACCTTTTGGAATAAGAAGAACATTAACATTTGCTGGTAATTCATAATATCCCTACTTGTCCCCAAAATTAGTTACTTTGAATTACTCTTTGAATGAAGAGTAACAGGTAACCATTATTTTTGTTTATTTTAAAGTACTCACAATTCTCTTTTCTATTGAAACTTGTGTTTGCCCTCTCCAAAGAAATAGAATGAAGAAAAATTGCAAAGCATATATTAAAAAAATCCATCAGTTATTCTCTCTAACGTACTTATTTTTAGGGATTTAGTGAAAGTCTAACTAGAGGTGTTGTCCTTTAATCAATAGGTTCCAATAATAAAGGAATCTCCCTATTTCTTTTCATAATAAAAGTCATTAACTTTAAAACCATTTTGGACTACAGAGTGGGTACATAATAGAATCCAAAGCTTTTTCTCTCCAGTCCTTTCAATGTCATTCATTTTAATAAAGAAAGAGTCAAGCTAAAATACCTTTTGAAAGGTTTGTTTCTCTTCCTCATTAACTACTTTGGGAGGAAGCAAATAGAAAGTTTTATGAAGGATAAATAAATAAATAAATACTTGAGGAGGCAGCTCTGTTAAGATATGAAAACCCAATAAAATTTGGCCAACCAGGGGTTCAGGTAGCTTTCTCTTTTATTTGTTTTAAATATGGACACCACAACCAAGCACTTTATCCTTCTTAAGCTCAATTGGAGGAAGTGATGAGCTGGAACACATCTGTTAGTTTTGGCTGCCCTAATGAACCCCTCCTTTGTAGGGTACTTTGTTGTAATCATGCATATTGACACCCATTTTAAGCTTTATTTTAAATGTTTTGGCTTTGCATCTGAAATAAATCATCACTTTTTTTGACAGAGAACACATATTCTCTTGCTCTCTGCTTATGTTTCTGGCTTTGTCAGCATTTGCAACATGGAAGAATAGTACTAACAGTTATTAATTAGTCTATTGATTTGATATATTCTTTATTTTTTAATTTTTTATTGAAGTATACTTGATTTACAATGTCATTTTATTTTCAGGTGTACAGCACAGTGATTCAGTTATATTCTTTTCTCTTATAGGTTACTACAAAATATTGTGTATAGTTGCCTGAGCTATACAGTAGGTCCTTGATTCGATATATTCTAAATTTAGTTTTTTGTTTGTTTGTTTGACACATTTTTCTTAAAACATATGTTTTGTCATTTGCCAGCTAGTGAATCTGCCCATGGCTAGGTGAAAAGGATTTATGAAGACTCTGCTGCATCCCAGAGCAGTATGCAGCAATCAGTCAATATTTCAAACCTCTATAATAGAAATCTATTCTCAAATCAAAATGTTACCAATGAAGAAACAAAATTGAGACTCTGTCCTTTAGAAAGTAGAGGTCTGTATATTTTATACTCGGCATCAGTGATTTATTTGGATATATTTATTGATATTTTAGTCCTGAGGGAAATAATTCTCTAGAATGTTGAAAAAGATTTTGGGATCTATTATTCATTTACTTAAAATTGAAAATAATATTAAATGCATAATTTCATTTGCATGAAATTACTTAAGTAATTTCACTCAAAAATATCAATAGTACTACAATATTGCAATGATAGTCTATTAAAATGAGAACTAAACTAGAAAATGCTAAGGTATTTAATGTGCCCTTTTAGCTTCTATTCATTGTGGATTCTTGCAAATGGTTCAATGGTTGGACTATGTTCAGCAATCTGCATCAAGCACGTAGGTAGATGTGAAAGAGAGATGGAGACAGATAAGAGAGAGAGACACATTTTATACAAATTAAAATTATTAAATAAAATGGTTTCCTTTAGAGTATTTGTTTTCTGAGGACTGCCTTTTCCTAGCCCAGATTTAGGAAGAGAGAGGAGGTATATGCAACATTCATTATTAAAGGAGTTAATAAACTTCTAAAACTTTGTGATCTCAACATGTTAACAATGAAAATGGTAATTACTATACAGTCAATTGAGTTCATACTCTAATCATACAATACCACAAACACACCAAGATTCACAACATTATAGCTTGTTTCACTAATTAATATATGTTTGTTTACCCACCAGGATTGAAAATATTTGTAAAAATACACCTAACAGTTTGAATACCTACAGAGAAATTTCTCCTCCTACTATCTCCAGGCTACACACAAATAGGAAAGAAATATTAATGCTAACTTAGATAAGGAAAAGGGAATCCAGTTTAAAAATAACATGATTGAGTGTTTGTGTGTGCTATGTGTGTTTTGAAGGGAGAGAGAGAGAGAGAAATTGTGCACACGTCCCTGACTTGGGTTCTAACTCTGGCTATATTATCATAATCCTACTGATTTAGGACAGGTTTAGTTTAGTTTTGTTGGTTTTGCAGACACCTTTGTCATCTTATCTAGGACCAGAACATGGTGTCCAGGAGAGGGTGCAGTCTGTCCTCAGATGTATATTCTCCACTCTGCACATCTAAGATTTGTGTGAATTTGGAGCAGTTACTTAACTTCTTCACATCTTAATTTTCCAGTTTGTGAGAAAGAATTACAATCTCTATTATATAGACTTGTTTTGGGAAACATATGAAACCTGTAAAGCACATGTCATAATGAATAGCAGTACTCAATAAACTTTTTCCTAAACTTTAAAATGATATCATGGAAAATAATTGCATTCTTCTTAGAGTTGTGCTATGTCATGAGGATACAAACCCAATATAATATTTGCTTTTAGTTTAAAAGTTTAACTAATAGAACTAGTGCGTTTGAAGCTGATTATTTCATTGGGAGTCCATTAAGGGACATAACGGATATTTGTAATCAGACGGATGAATATTTTTGTTTTTTCTGTGCATCAAATCAGCCTTTTTTCAGGCGTGGGTAACTAAAAGGCTTACTGTATTACTTAATTTGATAAGTATTTATTTTAATGCAAATATAACACTTTAAAATCATAGCATAGACATTTAATAAGTTGCATTTATATGAATATCTAAGGAGACTTTGAAATTAGAAGTTGTGCATGTTTATAAGATAACTATCATTGGTTAATAACAGCTTAATAAATTACTGTTAGAGAAAATTATAAATGGAAAAGAAAAAAGCTAAAAAGAAGTTACACTTGTTGGGCTTAAATGCCCATGTTGTTTGTTTACAATTATTCTAAGTTATAAAATAAGTTCTAAATAGGCCTATTTGGAGGGCACTACTTTCATAATGCTGCAACATCTTTTTTTTATTAACTAATAGGAGCCTTAAATTCCTCCATAAAATCCTATGTGTTGACTTTTTAGAAGGTAATAGCCCCGATATCTACTTTTTCCTGTGATCAGTGGATAAGCTGAACATTTGTGGTAGCATCTGTATGTTTTACTTCAGTGCTACATTTACACATCAGTGTGACTATCTTTTACTAATTAGGGCTAGACCGCTGGTAGCTTGCTTGTCACTTGTCCCCCTCCTTCCTGCTGGTATTTTAAAAGCCTGTATTCTGGTAACCTTCACTATTTTTCAACTTGGCCTCTGAATTTTTATTTAGGCCATTTCTTTAAAGAAGGTAGGATATTTGGGGGCCTGAATGTCACTACACTGTGTATAATAAAGCACTCGTCCTTGTTCCTTTCTTAAGAATACTTGAAGGACAATTTGTCAGGTAGTACAATAATCTGCTATGCTTAATAAAGAACAGAATAATAGAAAAAATATACTCCATACTACCTAAAAGAGCACCATGAAATCAATACAATATCCAAAGATATCTTTGTCTTTCAGGTTTTTATTTACATATCATAGGTAAATAATATATATCTTTATTTTGATATCTGTCTCTTCCCTCCCTCCCTCCCTTCCTTCCTTCCTTGGTTTTCCATTCATTTACACATTCAGAAAGTATTTGCTATCAACTATGCACCAAGAGTTGTTTGGCTAAATTCTCTGTTTATTTTATTTTATTTTTTTTAATATCCTGTTTAAAGAATAGAATCAATGTACTTTAATGCATGCCTCCTTTGATTATGGTCAAATTAGACACTGTTTTTGTTTTAGGAATTGCCTTAGGAATTCTGAGAGTCAGAATGCCTTGAGGCAGTCATCTCTATTCTATTAATACCAGGTGCATCAGCCATTGTAACAATCTTCTCATTTTTTGACAAGTGAAAAAGTTGGTACTTATAAAAAAATCAACCTTCACAACCATCGCTTACTCCATTCATCGTGCTTCTGGTAGAAAAGGGAGTGAATAGCTCCATGTGAACAGTTTGCATTTATGGGTGTGAGGAATTACTTGATTGCCTGTTGATTGCCTATCTCCATTTAATCTGGAGCGAGTAGCAAATGTGAACACTACCGTGGGTTTGGGATAGTGTTGGGACAAGCTGACGTCTGTGATCGTTGCCACTGGGACTATAAATACCACTTGGCCTTTATAGGAGACTATAAGGATATTTAAACCAAAGGAAAAATAATGGAAGTGATAATTCTGCTCTTAATTATTTTCTCGTATATTATTTTCAATCCTGTAACAACTAAAGTGAGGTCATCTAGTCCTAAGATTAGTTCCTTTTTAAAGTGTTACTGCTCATGGAACTAACATTCCATAGTTAGACATGGTGCTCTGTGCTATTCTATTTTATGGTACTCCCTTGCTCGCTTTCTTCCACATACTACTTTAAATCCCCCCAGGCTCCATCAATGCCTTAGGCTGTGAAATCTGAATAGAAAATGAGTTGCACCTAGACAAATCAGGTGCATTTTATATGCAAATAATTTCTTCCCCAGTATCATCAGAGTACAATAATTTGAGTGTTTCACATAGTGATTTATCAGTGTCTATAATTAGTCACTTAAATATTAAGAGTCCTCCTGATACAACAGGATTTGGTTGGAGTGGTGGCTAATCCATTGTTTTCTTTTTCTTTGCTCTGTTTTTTCTTAGATGCCTAGTTTAGCGTAACCAATTCTTATAAAATTTGTTGTATAGTGATGTTTAGGATTTTTGCTCCCACATTTTGTTTCATCACCTTATATATTTTGTAGTTCTTGCCTCCAATTTTTTTTCTTATCTTTAAAGGCTTATCCTGAAACTTCTACCCCTAGAAAATATTGAAAAAAGAGGCACAATCCATAAGCAATTTTATTGAGACTTTATGTTTTTCTCTAAGCTTGCAAAGATATTTTGGGCTGCACACTTTAAAAAAAAAAAAAAAAAAAAGAATGAAATGGTTGGGGGAGAGTGGGAGGGAGGGAGGGAGGAATCTGAATATTGGAACTGACTGCCAGTGAGCAAAAATGTTTTTGAAGTATCAGCTATTAGTGTGATGAAATATTTTAAGCATAGGAAAAATTATCATAGAAGCTGAATGAGACCATTCCTTAAAATATCTTTATTAGTTACTCCCCTCATGATACAAAATCTTTGACAATCACACACCTGGTACATAAAAGGGTGCTTGATTTAGGACCATGGGGACTTCATTATCATATTCTTCAATATAACTGTTTTGGCCCCTGTGTCAATTAGAATTTCTTTGTAAAATACAAGCAAGAATACAACTTTCCACTATTTTCCCCTCTGGTGGACAAAAGACTCAAGAGGCTAAAACCTAATAATTGAAATCAGCATTCATAATATCTATATGTTCACTGCTTTAATGGTTTTGTTTCTTTAATTAACTAAAATAAAATTTTATTTGTAAACAGATTTGAGGCAAAATTTGTAGTAGATATGATTTCTTTTTAACCCTAAAATGCCCGTGCTAAAATAACGTTCAATGAAATTGTAATCATTATCAGTGTTAGTTAAAATGTTAACTAATGATAAGTAGGATGAGATAAAAAAAAAATACTTGTATTAACTGTAATGGAACTATATATTTGTTCAGTTTCCTCATCTATAAAAGAAAATGGCAATACATACCATGTGGTGTTATTGGCAATACCACAGAAAAGCCCTTATTCAGCATCCATAAAAATGCTTATTTTTCTTAAGCCTAAAGTATTTCACCAAAATAATATTTGCTACTTGAAAATGTTTTTCTCTCTGGCAGTTAGTTATAAGATTCTTCAAATCTCTTTTGGTGTCTTTTAGATACAGATCTGCAGACAAATAATAAACTCTCTTAAGAAGATAGAAATAAATTGCATTAGTGTTATAGGTTTAATTTACACTTAAGTGCTCATTCTTGTTCATATAAACTGGTATAAACAATTATAGTTACCACTGATTGAGCAGCTACCTGCCCAAGTATTTTACTTTCATTATATCCCAATAGCATTAAAAACTATATATTCTTATCTACTTATTTTTCTGTAAGATAATACACTCATATTTTTAAATTTTTATTTTTTATTGAAGTATAGTTGATTTATAATGTTTCAGGTGTACAGGTCCTTGTTGTTCATCTATTTTATACATAGTAGTATGTATCTGTTAATCCAAAATTCCCGGTCTATCCTTCCCCTCCCTTTCCCCTTTGGTAACCATAAATTTGCTTTCTATGTCTATGAGTCTATTTCTGTTTTGTAAATATGTTCATTTGTGTCATTTTTTAATCTACTTTTTAACAGATGAGGAAAGTGAGACTCTGAGAAATTAAATCATTTATTCATTGTCACATAACTGATAAATGACAAGACTAAACTTAAATTTGAGTGCTTCTTTGGACTGTAAATCTCCTGACCCTTCCATACTGATTATTTTTGATTTACAAGTTATTAAAAATATGCTATAGGCAGAAATTACCTTAAATAAAACAATGTATTTATATCAATCTGCTACTTCCAAAAAGAATTTTAAGTCCATGAAAAATTTGCAGCTGTATTTACAATAGCCAGGACATGGAAGCAACCTAAATATCTGTTGACAGATGAATGGATAAAGAAGATGTGGCACAAATATACAATGGAATATTACTCAAACATAAAAAGAAATGAAACTGAGTTATTTGTAGTGAGGTGGATGGACCTAGAGTCTGTAATACAGGGTGAAGTAAGTCAGGAGAGAAAAACAAATACCGTATGCTAACACATATATATGGAATCTAAAAAAAAAAAAGGTCATGAAGAACCTAGGGGCAGGACAGGAATAAAGACACAGACCTTCTAGAGAATGGACTTGAGGACATGGGGAGGGGGGAGGGTAAGCTAGGACAAAGTGAGAGAGTGGCATGGACATATATACACTACCAAATGTAAAATAGACAGCTAGTGGGAAGCAGCCGCATAGCACAGGGAGATCAGCTCGGTGCTTTTTGACCACATAGAGGGGTGGGATAGAGAGGGTGAGAGGGAGGGAGACACAAGAGGGAAGAGATACGGGGATATATGTATAAGTATAGCTGATTAACTTTGTTATAAAGCCGAAACTAGCACACCTTTGCAAAGCAATTACACTCCAATAAAGATGTTAAAAAAAAAAAAAAAAAAAGATTCCAAATCTGCACTCAAACCCTTTTTGTAAAGTGAACAGAAAAAAAGACTGTGATATCAGGCGCTTATAAAATACAAATGCTTGGACTTCCCTGGTGTCGCAGTGGTTGAGAGTCCGCCTGCCGATTCAGGGGACACGGGTTCGTGCCCCGGTCCGGGAAGATCCCACATGCCGCGGAGAGGCTGGGCCCGTGAGCCATGGCCGCTGAGCCTGCGCGTCCAGAGCCTGTGCTCCGCAACGGGAGAGGCCAAAACGGTGAGAGGCCCGCGTAAAGAAAAACAAACAAACAAACAACAACAAAAAAACAAATGCTTAATGATTTCTGTCTACATGGTTTTACGATAGTAAAAAACATAGCAATGAAACATATTTTTGGTTTTCATTTTCCACTCATATTCCCCTTTATGCCTAATTCTTTCTTTTGGTATTTCACACTTTTTATTCCAGTGTCTTGTGTTTCTTCAATAATAGATTCATTATTATTATCATAATTATTATTTTAACTAACATTACTTTCTCTAGTTACTAGGGTCAGAGCCAAAATATGGACCATTCTTACAAAATTTATGAAAGCTTCTGTTTATGTTGACTTTGTGCAATATATTTTCAGTGGTGCTCAGTAAATATTCATTAAGCATATCTTTTTTTGCCAAGAACTACAGTAGATACTAGAATTATAAAAGCTAATAAAACATTGTCCGTGCTTTCATGAGCCTGTAAGTACCCCAAGATATAAGTATAAACAAAGAAATGTGCTGAAATTAGAAGGTATTAAACTGGGAAGTATGTACAGATTGGTGCTAAGTTGTTATAATCATGAGCCTTTGCTAGATACACACACAAAAAGCTTAATAACGATATTGAGCCTTACAGATAGACACCTTGCTACTGTATTTAGTGTCTTTCTAGAATTTACTGATTTATTTTTGCTGTTTTGCCACAGATATGGTAATAATTTAAGCATTCTTATTTATTGCAAAATAATTTTTGAAAAAGAAAGATTTCACAAAGATCTTGTGATCTTGATCATTTGCCTGTTTTCTGTTATAGTAAAGTTAAACAAAATTTTCTAGCAACTTTAAGGGTATTCAGTGTATTCTGTGCTCAGTCATTTTTGTATGCAGACTCCAGGTACTCTCCCTTTAGAAAAAAAGTGATTGTCTTAAAGTGTTTTAAATTGTAAGAATATTTTTAGTGTGCCTTCTCAAAATGCAATGTGTACATAAATCTCTTGGAGATCTTGTTAAAAAACAGATCTGCTTTCAGTAATCCTGGGGTAGGGCCTGAGATTCTGCACTTCTAAAAAATAAGCTTTTAGGTTTTGATGATGCAACTGGCTTAGAGACTGCACTTTAAGAAACAGGACCAAGAGTAGCCACGACTAATCTGCATTTTCTAAAGATGATAGTTTATTTCACCTCTGTGGTCAATTAGCCTACTAATGCTTTACGGGGAGGCAGAAATAGAAATATTTTCAATAAACTTGAATTTAATCAGATTGGATTTAAAAGACTTAAGAGACTACTATCAGAAACTGGATCACATTACATGCTCTCAAATCTGTTAACATTTAGTTAAATCTATTTTTTTTATATTAGCAGTAAAATAATCTGATATTAAATTGCTCTATTACTGTATAATTGTCTTGAAAGATTTTTATAAATGTAAAAGTCATACATCTGATATTTGCTGTAAATAATAAACTCATTGCCTATACTGACTTTAGTCTGTATCGTTTATGGTATATTGATGATATATCATTGCACTACAGGAAATGATTAAAATAAAATTTCAGCTGTACTGCCTTTCTTCAATATCAGAGAGGAAGAAATCAAGATACCCAGATACAATCCATGTCCTTACAGTTGCCAAGATTTGCTTTGCTCAGTAGGATGGACTTGTGGCATATGATCTTTCTACGTGTTTGCATTATTTGATAGTGATGAAGCTTTTGCTTCAGGTCTGGCCATTTGCATAACTCTGGATGCAAATTTGGGAGGAAACTACCTCAGAATACACTTAGGTTGAGAAAACTCATCCTCTAGTCTGGTACACTGTAGCAGTGATGCCTAAATATTCTCCAGTAGGTCCCCACCACCCTTGCCACTCTTCTCCCACATCCAGCCCTCCCACGATACATCTAGAAAACAGAAACCAACTAGAATGCTATCTATCTACTTCCCTTTATTTTTCACTATTAAAGAGTTCAGAAAAGTTTACAAACCCTTTTACAATTATGAATCTTTCTGCAGAGCAGATAACTATTAATATGTTTAATAAATGTTTATTAATTAGGACTGTATTGCTTTGAATAATCCAATGGATTAAAAATTCTCAGGACCTGAAAAATATTATATTATTCAATGAAATTAACCTATTCCTTTGTCTAATACTTTATACCTTTCAAAGCATTCACAATTATATTAATAATAATTGCAAATATTTAGTGTTTTTTATACTGTGCATTATGTAAATCTCTTTACATACATTTTCTCATTTAAAGCTTCTTAAAACACTAGTTACTATTCGATTTCAGAGAAAATTGAAGCTTAAGAAGTTAAGTGAACCCAAGAGGGAGGAGATATGGGGATATATGTATATGTAGAGCTGATTCATTTTGTTATAAAGCAGAAAGTAACACACCATTGTAAAGCAATTATACTCCAATAAAGATGTTAAAAAAAAAAAAGTTAAGTGACTCACACATCTGTTGAAGGGCAGAAATGGTTGTAGAAAGTTTTCTGATCCCAGGTCCTATTTCTTTTATACCAACCACCCTACAATATTTATTTTTATTTAAACAATGAGATGCACCAGAGCATGATAATTTTCTAATTTTTCAAT
Organism: Orcinus orca; assembly: GCF_937001465.1. Taxonomy (NCBI): domain Eukaryota; kingdom Metazoa; phylum Chordata; class Mammalia; order Artiodactyla; family Delphinidae; genus Orcinus; species Orcinus orca. The sequence goes on along the minus strand of NC_064576.1, from coordinate 40,155,604 downwards.
TTGAAGAATTTAAGAAATAGAGTGGTTAAGAGGGTTGCCCAAATCCACATGTAGCTAATGGTAATCATTTAAACTTCCAAAAAATGCAATAACATGTGTTTTATTAGATTTTGAAATCTATAGACTCAAATAGATTATGTTTTTTGATGAAGAAAGGAAATGATGGGAGAATGATAAAACTATAACTTTTAGGCCTATGATATAAAATTATCCTGGTTGCTACTCATTATAGGAGAAAAATGGTTGAAGATGGTCTAATTTCATACAGCTAAATATGCTCCATAAATCTGTGATTCAACTGCAAACTAAACTTGAGGTTTGAGTATGTTAGTGGAGTTTACATTATTAAAGGAAAAGGAAAAGTAAAGTGACTGTTATGATATTTTTTCATTTAGTTTGTAGGTATTTGAGGTATAAAGGGAGGAACCATGAGAGACAGAATTAAGAATAGATTTTTAAAAATCATAAATGGATACAAATTGTCCTGTTTCACTTTTGCAAAATGCATAATAGTTGCTACTATTTATTATGCACATACTAGTTGCCAGTAGTTGAAAATTAAGTGGATCAATTGATGAATGCTTGCCTGGAGACACTGTGCTAAATGCTATACTCATTTGCACAGCAGGACACATTATTTCAAGTTCATCCCAAGCTTAAATTATTATTATCCCAAGTTTATGTACAGAACTTAAAGAGATGAGGTGTTTCACTAAAGGTTGCATAGCAAGAAATTTTAAATAGCAGAGTCAGACTACAAACCCAGCAACACTCTTCCTAATCTTTATACTAGTTATTAAATTTTGCTAATGAGTATATGTGGGTTGTAGGAACTGTTTGTAGAATAGATGACTAGCTCTTTGCTTCCATAACAACGCTGACAAAGGTAATCCTACATAGCCAAGATTATACTGGGCAAACATATTCAACAGATGGGCCTGTTTCAACATAGTAACTAATAGTCTGATTCATGTTGGATACTCACTTGGAAACTTAAATTTTCAGCAAGAGGTGGCTATATATACTTCAAACATCTTCTAAGCTATGAGTTAGTCAACATGAGATCATGATACCTGGGGCTACTCTGTATTACCAGAGCTCCAAACTGCTAATCATCTGGTGACACTGAACTACCCACAATACCAAGCCTCATTGAATGATGTTTGGGATTTAAAATAAATTTTAACATAGACATTTTTAACAGGAATGTTTATACATAGATGAACACATATCTATGTGTGTGTATATAGATAGATAGATAAAGACCTATTTGCACAAAGGTACATATACAAGATTCTAAAATTTGACATTCCCCCCACCCGCCAGATTTGAACTATTAAAAAATATGTTTTGTGTACATAAAAGACATGCTGTCAGCAGCTAGAGTCACGTTGGCAGCCCATGGAATAAGTCATGTTTTTTCTAGAATTGACTGATGGTTTGCTGAGGAAAAGAACATAGGGCTCTGGGAAAAAATGTCATAAAACAGAAAATAAATATAAACTACTGTGGTATTTGGTAACCTTTTATCAACTCTGCTAAGCCAAAAGGGCAGTCTGCCAAACCTCAAATACAATTGCATTGTATCCAGAGTAGATAAAAATACAGTACAAAATAAATAAGGAAAAAAACATAGTATCATCTTAATCTGAAGAATATATGAGGGAATTGGAATATTGACTACCTTTTATATTAACAAACTCATGAATTTGTTTTGTTTTGTTTTCTTTCATAAGATGTACAGTGGAGGAGAGGTTAGGTTATAGTCTCGGTGGGAAGTTCCTGATCAGGTGACTTCGTACCTGTTATTTAACTTCACTGAACTTGATGTCTGCCCTGAGCAACATAAGGGGATGAAAGTAGATCAACATTCATCACATTCTAGCAATAAAAAAAAAAAAAATCCATGTTTTAATTTTATAGAGCAACAAAGTTGGACATTTCTTGAAACTCTCTGCAGGCACAGAGTTGTCACCTTGGATTCTCTAAAAGGTCTTCAAGCCCTAAATTATTGTCTTGGACCCATGTTACTGAGTTTCCTGAATAAGTTTGACAACAGAAATAATTACCTTGTTTGCAATTAGGACACAAGGATATTCTCTAGATATCTGCTATATATCTTGTAGGATTTCTGTAGTGTGTGTACTTTAGGAAACACTGCAAAATTGAATTTTTAAATATTAGAACTATTCACTTTATGTAAACCAAGCAAAATTGATGTTGTATTACGCCATAGAATCAAGCATTTAAGGGTCCTATGGAACATAAGTAAAGAATGGCTTAAAAAATATTTATTAAGTATCTGCTGAGGTAAGGTGGAGAATAAAATAGGACACATTCTGCTTGTGTGTTTAACCTACTTATCCCTTCCATGGAACCCCTGTGGTCAGTAAGCCTAACAATATCCTTAGAACCTGCAAAAATATTGCTTAGAGATAGTTTGACCATATATCTTAGTTTGTCCTGGACCATGCTGCTATCTTCTTGTAATTATTAACAGTACTCCTTTTCATTCTCAAAATTGTTAGAAGTTGGGCGATTCAATATTTTCTCATCTTATTTTTAGGAAGTATAAGAAATCCCTACCAACTTTCTAAAGTTGAACTTCAGGTCTTCATAATTCTTTCTTTTTTTACACTCCTGGGGAAATTTAGAATGTATCAATTATATTCCCAACTTTCCAAAAAAAGAAATAATAATTTTCATTTGGGAAATATGTATGTGCTATGAATAAGAACTAATGACTTTATAAGAATAATTCCCATTAGGTAACAACAGATTTTTTGAACAGTAATAGGGCAAATGTGGCTTTCTATTTATTTATTTTCATGTATTAATGTGTTTATTTATTAATGCTGCTTCCCCTGCAACTCTGATGGTAAGAGGTAAAAGACAACTGAAAACTGTCCTACAGTGCTTATGAAACTATTACAATCTTGGGTACCCTTTAGACTCTTCATCTCTACCTCAACCAAGACACTTTATAAAAATAATTTAAAATTTATCTTAAAAGTTAAGCAATTTAGGAGTCATTCCAAAATGTCATGAAACTTATCTATTCATTTTGTTTATGCCAAGTACCTGTCTCCTCTGCTCTTGACATGGTGTGGAGACTACAGGACTACATTCTTATGATTAAATATGTATGAATCTTTAGTAAAATGAAACACTGAAAAAGCTATTAATCCAGAGATCAGTTTTGCAGCTGAATTATTCTAGTGCGGTTTGTCCAAAATACTACAAAGTAGCAAACCGTTACACCCTAGGAGGGGAAGGGAGAATTAGATGCAAAACTTTAAGTTAGATAGTAAGGCTCCTGATTGGTAATGGTACAGTCAGATTCCCAGATGCTGCTATTACAGCAGGATTTAATTGATATTAACCAGGAAAACAGCTGCCTGTATCAAAATCATGTTGTGGTCACTCAGCAGTCTCTGTCAAGCTCAAGGCTGAGTTGTTCAAGAAGCCCCTGGCACCCAGTGAGCTAGAGACCACTGGTGATTACACCAGGCTAATCACACAGACCACTTAACAGCATGCCTGTCTCAGTCAGTTGGAAAGCACCTTCATGTTTTCTGAATTATTCCATAAGCCAGCACAGTTTTGCCCCACATGTTTCCATATACTGTTTAAAATACTTTACTAAGCAGAGAAACATAGCCGACAGTTCCTCCGTGTGGGTCAAGTTATCTGTATCATTATCTGCTCATTTTTACACTGAGCAGTCTCTAAACCTGTTTGCTATATGCATATGAGATGAATAATTATTATAATGAAATTTGAAACACCCTAGAGTAAAAGAGAGGCAAAGGAAAATAAAGAAAGAACCTGCTGAGCCAGTTTTGAAGAACGTCAAAGCAAGGGGATTGCTTGCATGAACGCGTGGTTTTGTGCTTTCAGAGGTGCTGCAGGAGCTCTGGTGCAGGTGACAGGGGGTGGGGTGTTCTCTCCTGGGCAATCAATAGTAGATGTTAAATGTGCAGTGAGGGTCACTGAGGCTTTGCTGTCTAGAATGTTATGAAATGGTTGTGTTTGAATTTGGAGGTAGTAGAAAGTGGGCACTTGTTTCATTTATCTCTTAAATGTTACTTTTTGACCTCCTTATTATTGTATAGGTTTCCTCAGTAGCAATGCATTCTTTGCCCTGCATTTGATAGCTTTTTATTCCAGCTGTTTATTGCATTGGGAAATGCATGTTTATAGAAAGTAAAGAAGAGAAAAAGAACGGTCATTTTACTGCACAGGGCTGAAAACAACACACATTAGTCCTGTACCTCTAGGGACAGAATGCCCCCTCTGGAGAGGCTGACATCATAATTAATTACACCATTTGTTTCATAGTATTGAAATTCAATCTTCACTCTACTGTGTACTCAGAGTTGATCCCATTTGCAAAACCACATGTCCATACCTCCAAACTCTAGAAGTGTATCATTAAACTAGTAACATCTTTTACGCTTTATGACTTCACTGCTAAATTAAAGACAACTCAGGGTCCCTCAACATCGGGTTGAATTTGAAAGAAAAGATAATCTCTTAGTACCATTAGAGTGCTGGCGATCCCTCATCACCCTGTTTAATTAGCGAATCACTTCCTACTTTGAAATAATTGAAAAATAATGAAATGGAAGGATAATGTTGAGAAATGGATATATAAAATTTTTTGTTTGTCTCAGTTTTTTTGAGGCGCTACAGAAATAAACAAATTATTTTGTAAATCATATATTAATAGCTTTTATCATTTGGATAGAATTTTTCAAGTTTATTGACTCTAGTGAGAGAAAAAATTTAGTTTTAAACTTTGCAACAACCTACAGAAGTGGACCATCTTTATAGCAGGTTGAATAACCAATGAAATGGATAGCACTTGTCATATTTTTTCAGTTGAATAAGGTTCTCAGTTGTCTTCAAGAAGTAGAAGGTACACTACGTCATTTTAATGCTAGTTATTACATCCCTGATCTCACAATATTCCTAAGGTAAAATATGTGAATAATCTCAAATTTTATTTATTAAGAAGAAAATTATGACTAGTATTTATTAATAGAAAATTTCATTATTTTGCATATCCTACATGAATAAATAGCCTCATGTGTGCCAGACCCTGTTCACAGTATATTTATATTGCAGGGGCAGTGTGGTAAAAAGGAACTCGCCATTTTGACAAGTTTTGTCTTGTCAAAGATTCTTTGCTTGGGCTTCCCTGGTGGCGCAGCGGTTGGGAGTCCGCCTGCCGATGCAGGGCACACGGGTTCGTGCCCCGGTCCGGGAAGATCCCACATGCCGTGGAGCGGCTAGGCCCGTGAGCCATGGCCGCTGAGCCTGCGCGTCCAGAGCCTGTGCTCCCAACGGGAGAGGCCCCAACAGTGAGAGGCCCGCGTACCGCCAAAAAAAAAAAAAAAAAAAAAAAAAGATTCTTTGCTTGCCCAAACTTTAGCAGGCTCCTGAACCTTCTCCTTGGCTCCTCTGTGCACGTCCTTTAAAAATCCAGTCTTAACAAGAATCGTGCTAAGTTAGTTTACCCAGAAACCCTCCTTCTCTGTATCTGATCACCCTGAATACTTGCTCAGGTTCCTCCCCCTCCACCATCTCCCAGTGGATTCCTGATCACCCTGGCCTCTCTTCACCAAGAAGCCTGTTAGGTGGATTTTGCCAGAACCCTCATTACTCCTGATGTTTTCTCTTGGGTAATATTCCATTCACTGACCCCTAATCTGCTCCTTGGCTAAAAATTCCCAGTTACCTGTGCTGTATTTGGAGTTGACCCCAATCTCCCTCCCCCACTGTGAAATCCCCATTACAGTCGTCCCTATTCCTATGGCGGTAGTCCTGAATAAAGTCTGCCTTAGCATCTTTAAGAACTGTCAGTGAGAATTTTTTTCTTTAAAAATCAGTCATCTCTGAAGAATTAAATCAGTTATTAAAACTTTATTTTTGAAGCCTTGATAGTACTAACTAGAGTTAATATTTAAGAACAGACTTAAACAAATAAATAGTTCTAATGAAAAAATACCTAATTAATGGATTCTATGAATAGTTGAACTGTTTAGATGTGTTATTGCCATTGTGTTATATTTTCTCCCAGAAACTCTTGTAAATAAAAATTGCCTTGTCCCCATTTTATGAAAATTAAAGATTAAATAGATATATATGAATATATACATTTTAAAATCATTATTTGGGGTCTGGTGAATTCTTTGGAAATATACTCTGTTTAAATAAACTGTTTTCTAAAGTTAACATAGTAGCAGTTTAAATAATTTGTAAAGAAATAGGCTATATGGATTTTATTTTTTAAATGTTCAGAAGAATTTCAAAAACCCTCAGGGCCATTCTCTATTTACTTAATAATATATCTTAAACTTTCTGCAATTTGAAGAACATATGCATTGAGTTAATATTTTTTAAAAAATAACCAAAAACTGGTATGGCAATTCTGAACATTTAGTAATTATATAATATTTTCTTGCTTGAATTCATATATTAGTTTGTAGAGGTATCTGCATGATTTTTAAAAGCATACTTCCCCTTAACCCTCAACCAAACAAAATGATAAATTCTGACACTCTGTTTGTTTGCATAACAATTGGCCACAAAGAGTAATTTATTAATATTCAATGAAGTTCTAATTTGCACAATGCCTGCAGCAATATGTAAACTTCATTTTGCTTTAAGATGGAAATTTGTTACAGTGCAAATATCAGTAAGTATATTTTTATTAATCAGTCCCAATGAGTATTTGATTCTGTGACCCTGACAATGTCTATACTTTTGTCCTAGGACATGCAGGAAAAAGGAAATTAAGGTCACTGTGTTTTTTCCTGGTTGCTACTTAGCTATACATAGTTCTAGATATTCAAACACACTATTGTGCAAAAAGCCTGCATTATACAAAAGAAAGCTATTGTTATTGGTTAACCTTCATTAAAAAAAAAAAAAGCTCACGTTTATTTTCAATCATGTTCATTAATTTAGCCAAGTAGCATTTGTTGAATGTTTATTGTGTTACAGGCAACTTGTGAGGTGCTGGGGAAACATCCAGACATGCTTCTGTCTCCTAGAGCTTTCAGACTACACATTTTGAGTTAAGAAGGCTGTGTTTGCTGTGAAATAAGAATGGGAATGCTTCAAATGCACTTTGGTTTCAATTGAATAATATTAGTAATAATAAGAGGTAACATATATTGAGTGCTTTTGCTATGTCAGGCACTATTCTAAGTATTAGCTCATTTAATTTTTACAACAACCCAAGGAAGTAGGTATCATTACCATCCCCATTTTAAGAGAGGAAAATGAGGAATAGTGAGGCTGTTAATATGAAGAGCAATTTGACCTATATTGCAAAATTTGATTTTTACCAAGATTTTCTACCTAGATTTGAATGTGCCAAGACATTAACCAAAATTAATATACAGGTAATATATCTTAATAACTTAAACCCTGTTCTCAAAAGTTTGAGATTAGCAAAGCTTTTTTCATTTATTCATTTGGCATACATGTATGTGCTTGAGCATCTACAACTTGTTCCATCCAGGCACTAAAGACTCATTGGTGGGCAAGATAAAAAAACAAAGTCTTAGTGCTGACCCAAGAGTGTTGGAGACAAATGATAAACAAGTAATAAATATATGCATATATTTTTAGGTAGTGATAAGAAAAACAAAGCAGTGCAAGGCAGCTGACTGTGGGGAAGGGAAGGGTTAAATTGTAGTTTGAGTGGTTAGGAATTGCTTAGTCAGATGAAGGCTTGAATGAAATGTAGAGAGATTCTCTTCGCTTAATGAAGGAAAGTACTTCAGGAAGAAGGAATAGACCCCAGGGGGGAAAAAGAGACAGGAATCATGGAGGAAAAGATAAAAGGGTAGAGTTGAGTGTAGTGAGGTCAGAATGATTGCAACAGCTGGATGATATTGTTAACTTCAGTGACCACAGGACATAGTTTGGGTTTATTAAAATATGATGAGAAATCAACGGAGAATTTGAGGAAGGATGTCAAATGCTATGAATTACGATTTTAAAAGATAATTCTGGCTTCTGTACAGAAAGCAGACTGTTGGACAGCTAGAAGGGAAAGAGCAGAACAAGTTAGAAGTTCCTGTTTCAATCCAGTTCACCAGGGCCAGGATTATGTAGAAGAGATGGGACGTGATCAGATTCAGGGGATATTTAAATGGCTGAGCTAACAAAATGTTCTAATGGACTACTTTTAAAGCTGTCACCCAGGGACTTCCCTGGTGGCGCAGTGGTTAAAAATCCGCCTGCTAATGCAGGAAAAACGGGTTGAAGCCCTGGTCTGGGAAGATCCCACATGCAGCGGGGTAGCTAAGCTCGTGCGCCACAACTACTGAAGTCCGTGATCCCTGGAGCCCATGCTCCGCAACAAAAAGAAGCCAGCACAATGAGAAGCCCACGCACCACAGCAAAGAGTAGTTCCCACTAGCGGCAGCTAGAGAAAGCCTGCGCGCAGCAACGAAAACCCAACTCAGCCAAAAATAAATAAATAAAATAAAATAAAGATAATAAAATAAAGCTGTCACCCAGATTGCTAAATGTATACATTTCAAGCAGACACAAAAAATGTTTAATTTTTGACTTGGTTTCTGATATTGTGAACTGACATTTAAAAGAAGATGGGATTTTAACAAAAGTTAGGAGGAGAGATAGTTTAAAATCACTGTTTTTTATAAATCAGTGCTTGTATTAAAGCTCAAGTAGGAATAGACAATGTATAGGATTCTTTATTCCCTGAGAGTAAATTATAAATGAAATAAATACTGGGTCTTTTTATATCTTAGCAGATAATTATTGAGTATTGCTATCTATTAGTGAAAAGTAATTTTATTACATTATTGAATGCCTTGCTAGTAAAGTCAGTCATATGCTTATAGGTGACTCATCATGGTGATGTTAATGATGATATTCCTTCAATGCATCAATATTTCCCCCAGCTTTATTGAGGTATAATTAACAAATAATTGGAATAGATTTAAAGTGTACAAGGTGATGATTTGATATACATTGTGAAATGACTCCACAATGAAGCTAATTAACACATCTATAACCTCACGTAGTTGCCTTTTTTTGATGAGAACATTTAAGATCTACTCTCTTAGTAAATTTCAATTATACATGCAGCCTTATCAACTATAGCCACCATACTATAATAGATGGATATAGTTAAATCCTCAGAACTTACCTGTCTTATAACTGAAAGTTTATATCCTTTTACCAACCTCTCCTCATTCCCACATCTCCCAGCACCTGGCAACCACCAATCTACTTTCTGTTTCTATGATTTCAAATTTTTTATATTCCACATATAAGTGAGATCATACAATATTTAACTTTCTCAGTCTGACTTATTCCACTTAAGCAAAATGCCCTCCAGGTCCTTCCATGTTGTTGCAAATGGCAAGTTTTCCTTCTTTTTTTAAGGCTGAATAATATGCTATCATATATATGGATATAGATATAGATGTACATATGTGTGTGTGTGTGTGTGTGTGTGTGTGTGTGTGTGTATATATATATATGTATATACACACATACCACATTTTCTTTATCCATTCATTCGTTGATGAATATTTAAGCTGTTCCTATGTCTTGACTATCATAAATAATGCTGCAATGAACATATTGGTGCAGATATCTCTTTGAGATTCTGATAAATTCCTTTGAATATTCCCAGAATGGAATTTCTGGATCATATGGTAGTTCTATTTTTAGTTTTCTGAAGAAACTCCATACTGTTTTCCATAGTGGCTTCACCAGTTTATGTTCCTAACAGTGTACACGGATTCCTTTTTCTCCACATCTTCATTGGCATTTGTTATCTCTTGTCTTTTTAATAATAGCCATCCTAACAGGTGTGAGGTAATAACCCACTGTAGATTTGATTTGAAATGCAGCAAGATTTTTTTAAGTGACTTCGATAGTGCATAGTCTCCACTTTGCCAACCATCCATTTTTGGTAAGGTGTATGTGATGATAGGCTTTTCATAGTAGTCTGACTGCCTCTCCTTATTCAGTCAGTGTGACTACCTTCTTGACCATTGATTGTATAAACAATTTCTTATACTTTCTAACTAAGAAAAGAACAATATGTGGATGTAAATCCAGAGATTCAAGATAAAAAAGGAGTTTAATGTAGTAAAATATGGTAGTAAAATATATACGAGAAAGTATGGTGAAATATCTCTCTTGGGAAAAAAAAGAAACAGGAATAAAGATTACATCGTCAAATAATTCAAAACATTTAGAGTCATTTCTCTGCAACTTCACACTTCATGCTACTAGTAGTTGCAGATTAAAATCACCTTCTTTCGGAAGAAAATATTAGTGTGTTTGCTATTGGGAAGGTGATGAAGTGAATGAGTGAAGCAGCCCTGAGGTCTGGAGTTTATGCTCAGCATCCCCCCTGGGAGGGCTTCCATTAGTCAAAACTCTCCTCCAAGATCACTGTCTGTACTGCCAAGAGATCATTTCAAATATGTCCATCTTTACACAAACCCAGAGGGAACAAACCTTCCCCTTTCTAATTTTGGTGGAAGAACTGGACTCTCTTCTCTGGGACATGAGTCTTTTGGACACTTATGCCTGCTAACAGAAATGCTTATACTCCAGAGGAAAAAGGAAGATGAAGGGAAGAGCAGATGGGATCAGAGACCCTCCTAAAAAAAACATTTTATTCTAGAGAATCACTAACCATGAAAAGATATTTTTAATTTTTAAATCAATCTCTTAATATATTTAATATTTAAAAATTCATAGAATGTTATGGTTAAGCTGTATTTAGAACTGATATGTAGAAGAGATAGTCATGCATTTCACAGGATTGTATCTGTGTTAGTAAAGAATTCAGTGGCTATCTAATTTAATACTCACATTTGGAAAAACAAGAAAAAACAAACACTGATTCTGTTTAACTTCCAAGAATGACTTCCTTCTCTCCCTCCCCTTCCTTCTCTTTCTCTCTGTCTTCTTCCTCTTCTTCTCCCTCCTCCTTCTCCTCTCCTCTTTTCCCCTTTTTCCCTTTCTCTTCCCCTCCTTCCCTTTATTCCATTAAAAAAATTGAATGCTCTCTATGTGTATGGGATGATAAGACCATGTTGTGCTGAGGTAAAATGGATAGATGAGGCTAGAATGAAAGGTTCCAGCTAAACTGGGAATTGGCATTTAAGAGTCACAGTCCCCTGTTCTTCTCTGTGTGCAATGATGCCCCTTATTTTTAAAAAAATCCAGTTCGTATGTGCTTGCTCTTTAAATGGAATCATATTTAAGTGGGGGATTATATTATATACAAAAGAAAGCTGTGCCCTACGGTACAGGTTTAATATTAAGTTATTTTGTAAGAAATTATCATAGGTGTTTAATATACTCTAATAACATACATATTGACTTGGTGATGTCTTCACTTACCATTGATGCAAAATTGTTTTGAAAGTTAAGATTTACATAGGTGGTTTACTTAGAAAGTGTATTACTAGAGGATTAATACTTTATATTCTTCAGTAACTTTATCCTCTAACAAACTTGAAGCAGCCAAGGATTAACATTTTCAATTCAGAGAGCCACATCACTATGGCAAAGTGCTAAATTCTAATTGGAAACTTATATACATTGGGATTACGGGGTAAAAATTAATTTTAACTAACTATACATCCTTATCATCTTGCATTTTTAATTACTCCTTCCCCCTCATTTCCCACATGGGTAGATTAAATAATCTTTAAACCAATACATGGCTTAGAGTACTAGAAAAATTAAAGCAGTGCTTATTTTGAAAGTTAACTCCCAGTCAACAGATCCCTGTAACCTATGGGATAGAGTCTTAATTATTTTACATGGCATAGAACTACTCCCTGGATCATTTCTTTGTTTACATCCCTGGCTTTTTCTCTCTATCTCAATGTATGAATTAGCTATACTGAATTTCTTGAAATTCCTTTAATAAGCCATATTATTTTATTATGTTATGTCTCTACACCTCTTCTATACTTTGCATAGAATTTGCACCACTGCCTACTTATTAAAATCTTCCTCTGCCACACGAATAAATCTTTCCTTCCTCTTTATCTCTGTCTAGTATTCTCCTACTCCTCCCTTCTTATTATTCCCTTCTTGAACCATTAATGCACTCCCATTGCCTTTTACTATGTCAATAATACAAATATAGTATGATTATGTCTTTACATGTCTGTCTCCCTAGACTTTGTGTTTCTTGAAGGCAAGAAATATTTTATTCATCATTTTTACAGTGTGTGGTAGAAGTTCAATAAATATTTGTTGGACGAATTAATTCCCTAGAGCAAAATTGTATTCTGAATAATACTAAACATCTCGGTATTTGTTCAGTTTATTACTTATGTGTATTTCCTATGGGGATCATTGAATTATGTTTGTCTTTCCTCAGTATCATCCAGAACTAACAAATGATTATACTTAACTTTCCAAACCAGAGAAGCAGGATTGTTTGAGGAAGCTGCCGCTAGCTGCAGTAGACTGGACGACTGCTTCAGTGACAGTCACTAAATGAAGAAAGGAGACTAATGATTACAAGCAATACTACTGCAATAATGAGAACTTTGCACTGACGTTATCATGTTGTTCCACGGTAGACTCACATGTTTTACAGACAAGGGGCTGAAACATCATTTATCTCCAGCTTCTGTGCACGTTACAAAGATGCATCATGCTATGTAAAAGTGGAGCTGGCTGAGGGAATAAGCTTCCTTCACACATATGCAAATGGATCAGGAGTGGTCATGACATATTAAGTGCCAGCCAACTGCAGATGAAAGCCAGAAGTGCCCCGTAAGCCAACGGCTAGTAGTAACTAGTAGAAAATATCCCCAAAGGACCACGCCAACTTGTCATGGCAATATCATATTGCAGTAAAAGCCTAAACTATTTGTTTTGTTGAATAAATCACTGATTAACCTGCCAATAATGCCTATAAAATAGAGGAGAAAGCTTGTAGACCGCCATCCTAGAACATTCCTGGGCAACAGTTACTGCTTCGCAGAGGAGAGAAGAGCTGAATCCTTCCAAAAGCAATGAGCGAGCACACAAACAAATCAGTGGGGAAAGCAAGAGGATAGAGCAGAATTCACTGTTTGTAGTAATAAAGGGATGCTGTTTTATAGCCACAGTAGAAGTTCAGTGTAGAACAAGATGAGTGCAAGCATTCCTCCTTGTAATGAGCTGCTTTCAACTGACAATGTTGTCATATTTTACCATCTTTGCAAAACATTTTTATTAGCTTCATTGGCAATGAATAAACAGAGCCTACTTCCTTTTTCCTGTCATTTAAATGTGGAAGAATGCCTCATATGGAAATAATGACAGCCATAAAAATCCAGGGGGCATAAAAATCCCACTCCTAATCTGGAAACACTGCATATTACCAGAGAGAAAGAGAGTAAATTAAGAAAGAATTTATGATATTTTCCTCCAGCTATATATTGACTATTTGGTATTTATAAATTATTTGTCAGGTGGTGCCTTTCACGAAAGTGTTAGCAATAAGTATTTGTTAAGCAGTTTAAAATAAACATATTTATTTACAATATTTTTAATTTTAGATTACAAGGGAAAAATATTTCATGCCATATTAAATAAACTCTTAATAAACTTGCTTATCCTGAATTGGCTAGTTTTAACTTAATACCTTTCTTTTTCTATTAGTTCAATTCGTGTGTGTGTGTGTGTGTGTGTGTGTGTGTGTGTTTAATTCCATTTGTGAAGCTATTTGATTAGTGACCCTAGAAGTGAAATCTAATTAAGATTCATTTGATTTAAATTTATGTATTAAACATACTTTAGCTGTATCCTTGAGTGTTTTAGTGAACTGGAAGCAGAAAAAGAACCAAAAATGCTAATAACAATACAAAGGCTTTCACATGGTTTCATTACTTAACAAAGAACTTTACAGTGCAATATACACACAGGATGAAAAAGCCAGTTAACAGGCTTCAGTGCAGTATTGACAGCAGGAAAGTTAAGGTCAAGCAAAGTTGAATGGCAACATTACTACTAGCCATTCTTCCTTGTAGATCTGAACTTTAATCCACAGAGATTGTTAAAGCCTCAGGTGGAGGTTGGTTGATAATGGTGGCTGTTATCCTAAAGAACAGATGGTAGAGTGAGTGACACCTATAAATGTGCAGGCTGTGTTGCTTCAGTGACAAGATGCTAAGCCCTTCTGGCACTGAAGTAAAAAGACAGGTGCCTTGACACAAAAAAGAAGTATTGAAACTATGCTTCTAGCCATGTATAAGAGTGGAGCCAATTCTTCAAGCCTAAGTAACTGAAAAACTAAATTGGCATGTATTAATATGTAAGGATTGCCCTTGGATCTTTCCTATCAGTATTTCTTCTCTCCCTTCCTCCCTTCCTTCTTTCCCTCCTTCCTTCCCTCCTTCCTAATGAGTCCCATTAACTTCATCTAATAACAAGTCAGTGAGTAATCATTGCAGTCTAAATTTCTGATTTTAATGGGTTCATGGATTTGTGATTAAAAAAACCCCTCTATTTCTTATTTGTAAGACAAATACATTAGCAAAACCATATTTTCTTTGCTAGAATGATACATGACAGTGGAGTTTTTCAATTACCTTTATGTCTGCCTTAAGTGTAGGGTGAAGTTAATCACATATACATATACCGTTTATTATAACTATAATTAGCAATGTCAGGTTTAGAGTTTCATGTGGCCAACAGGGAAACCACAATAGTGTAAAAACCAATTTAATGAATGTACCTACTTTTAATTCTATTATCACTTCAACAGATTACTTGTTTTAAAAGGTATTAAAGACAATAACATTTAATCTACTAGTGTGAATGTAGCAGGATTTTTTGGAAGTCAATGAAAATAAAGCTTCAATAATCAAGTACAACAGATGTTAAAGTTTTCAGCACAATTCTTTCTGAAAGATATTAGGTCCTAATAGCCAACTCCTCATACCACATTTTTCTTCTCTTGGATTTTAAATGATATAGTCATATATTTGTCTACAAAGAGAGATAAATGTGGTAGAACAATAAATCATTTCATAATACTCCAATTAAGTGTCTTGGCACTAGAAATGAATAAATAAAGACATCACAAATGTTGAAAGACAACATGAGGGTTGTTTAAATGTATTACAGGGCAGCGGTGATGTGAGTGAATGGTACCACTAAAGTTGATGTAGTAGTAGTATTTAGACTGAATTACATCTTGAGCTCTACTTTTCCTCACCTGTAAAATCAATGACTCATCTAGAGTAGCACTAAATTATTTTCTACCTCTATTGTCCTAGACTGTATCTTCTTAAAATAAATTGTCTCTTTCAATCTATCTGTAGCAGATGAATTCACCCCACCTACTCTTGCAATAAATAGAGTATTTGGTGAAATACTATAGGTAAATGTATTCCAAGGTAGGCTTGAGGCATGCATAGAGTCAGGGTTAATTAAAATTAAATCAACAGAGTCCAAGTTCTGTGAAGATGAGTGCATGGTGCATGGTAGATGTTCATAATCTAACTGTAGGCCCAGGTTCCATGTCTTTGACTGTCATATGACAGTGCATTATAGAGTATCATGTTGTCTATTCTTGATGTCTCATGTGTAGTATTGTGAAATTGTTAAGTAACAAAAGCCAATTGTCATCTGTTTTGTTTATTTATTTGCTTTTCTTCACAAATGATCCAATAATGGAAACCAATCAGCTTATGGGAAAATATTACTCACTTTGATTCGCTGTTGAAATTATTTCTAAATTATTTCTGATTATGCCAGATTTTTCATAAATACTCCACCTACTGTAAATATTGGTTCCTCTGAATTGTTTTAGAAAACTTAGCACAATGTATTAAAATCACGTGTTAGGAAATTTCATGGTCTTACCTACAATGACTTTTATTTTGGAATTGAACTATTATTAAATTGTATCTAACTCTGGACTATAGTTTAATTATACTCAGTGCTTCTTCAGGCTTCATAAAGTAATTTATCCAAAAAAAATGTTTCAGTGATTCTATTTAACATTTTAGAGATGAACACTGTATGTAACTACTCAGAGTATTCTAATTAAGTGTTTGACTTGTTTTGCCATCCTACCCTTAAGTGCAAAATCTACAAATATATGTATAAACAAAAATTCTGATCAAAAAATTCACTCTGTAATGTGTATGCATGTTATATATGACAAGAATATATGTATATATAGTACTTAACACATGTAACATATATATAATACAGGTATATGACCTATATATGCACATATAGGTATATATATGAATGTATATAAACAAATGCATGACATATGTATATTATACATAATATATGACATGCATACACATGTACCGTCAATTTAGTGATCAGGTTTTCAAAGGTAACATATAGTAATACAACAAACTTTCATAGAGTTGGGGTTTATAATAAAC
The DNA here is from genome assembly GCF_937001465.1 of Orcinus orca. Lineage (NCBI taxonomy): Eukaryota > Metazoa > Chordata > Mammalia > Artiodactyla > Delphinidae > Orcinus > Orcinus orca. The sequence goes on along the minus strand of NC_064576.1, from coordinate 40,139,171 downwards.
CACATGTATACAGCCTGTTTTCTCCTAACTACATAGAATTAATATGTATGCATGTGGTATATACTTAATAAAAACTTATATTCACTTAACTTTGGGCTGGTATGTCCTTGTAATGATTTATCCAGTTGTATACATTAATATGGTCAGTTTCCTACTCTGAGGAATTCTTCATGTGACTCTGGAATAAATGCTGAAGGTGATAGATTGACCAACAAGAAAAATATTTTCAGTGGCTGCATTACATAAAACCACATGAATATACCTTAATAGACCCTTCAAGTTTTGTGAAATAAAATTTGCAAAGCACTCTGGTGGAGTAAAGTAAGCATTCTAAATAGGAAATCATTGATTTCCATTGTAAAATTCATAACCAAGGCCTTTAAGAGTCTTAGAATAAGTATCTATTCACTTTGGGTCAGTAGAACAAAGATTTTGGGGGGGCATAATTCAATATCTTCGGTAGTAATTGATACACTATAGTATTTATATTGTAGGAAAGTCCACATGGTAGGCCAGAAGTAAAGACAGTATAGTTTATATATGTTTAGAAAACTATTAGAACAAAATGTTATATGTGTGCATGTGAAAATCAAAATTTTTGCAAACCTGCAAACTTAGTCATTTTAACATTGCCAATAGCCTAAAATTACTTTAATGAAGGGTTTACCAGCATAGTATAATAATGAGCTCTCTTTTTAACATATACTTAAGTATTTTTATAAAACACTGCCCAAGTTATAATATATTGACTATTTTATCACAAATTCAAAACATAAAATAATAGTCAAACATTAAATCCTCTGTGTTTTATGATTCACCGATCTTCATTTTGCTGTACTTATTTAAAAATGTATTAATTTCTTGGTATGTTTATGTGCAAAATCTTGCTCTCACATTATTACAGATTAACAGAGCTGCAATAGAAAGTGAAGTCACTCCACCTACTCCTGCAATAAATCCGGTGCATGGTGAAAGATGATAGCTAAGCTCACACAATAGAGTTTGCCTTGCCACAGGCTTGGAGCTAGAGCATTTGCATAGTAATAGTAAATTGCCTGTTTAGAAATTGTCTTACATTTGAGTATTAACTTTCCTACATTATGTTTGATTGATTATTTATTGAAATTTAACTCCCACAGAGAGCCTGCATTAACTGGCTAAGATAAAATACAATTTTAAAAACAGCTTGGGTGATTAAATTCCTGAGTGACATGAAATTTCTTCTTTCTACTCACTTTTTTTAATTAAAAAAAATTAAAGATTTCTCTTTATTTTTGATGTGGACCAGTTTTTTTAAAGATTTTATTATTTACTTATTTATTTTTTTTTATTTTTGGCCGCATCAGGTCTTAGCTGTGGCATGCAGGATCTTCACTGAGGCATGCGGGATCTTTCATTGCGGGCGCACGGGCTCTTTGTTGTGGTGTGTGGGCTTCTCTCTAGTAGTGGCATGCGGGTTTTCTTTTCTCTAGTTGTGGTGCGCCAGCCCCAGGGCACGTGGACTCTGTAGTTTGCGGCATGTGGGCTCTAGTTGAGGCGTGCGAGCTCAGTAGTTGTGGCGCGTGGGTTGCCCCATGGCGTATGGGATCTTAGTTCCCTGACCCGGGCTGTAACCTGCATCCCCTGCACTGTAAGGTGGATTCTTTACCACTAGACCACCAGGGAAGTCCCTGATGTGGACCATTTTTAAAGTCTTTATTGAATTTGTTACAATATTGTTTCTGTTTTTTTTTTTTTATGTTTTGGTTCTCTGGGCCCGAGGCATGTGGGATCATAGTTCCCTGACCAGGGATGGAACCCATGACCCCTACAATGGAAGGCAAAGTCCTAACCACTGTACCACTAGGGAAGTTTCGAGATTTCTGTATAAAGTTTTGGTTTTTTTGCGGTACGCGGGCCTCTCACTGCTGTGGCCTCTCCCGTTACGGAGCACAGGCTCCAGACGCGCAGGCTCAGCGGCCATGGCTCATGGGCCTAGCCGCTCCGCGGCATGTGGGATCTTCCCGGACCGGGGCACGAACCTGTGTTGCCTACATTGGCAGGCGGACTCTCAACCACTGCGCCACCAGGGAAGCCCCTGTATAAAGTTTTACAGATTAAAAATATGGCTAAGGGTTTCTGGCCGTATGAAGGAATATTGTTTGAAATTATATAGACGATTGGGCACTTGAAAAAAAAATAGGGAAAATAGGGATACTTGATATATAAGAGAGATGGCATTACATATCATTGGGTTAAGAATAGAATTTTCAATAAATATTTATGAAAGAGTTTGTTATTCATTTGAATAAAAACATTAAATACGCCTCTGCCTCACACCATACATAAAAATCAGTCCTAGATGCATAAAATAACCAAATATGTAAGGCAAAACTAATACTGTAAACTTTTTAGAGGTCAAAATAGAAATGTATCTCTGTGGGAATCTCTTTTAAAACAGACAAAAATTATAAACCATGCCTAAAAAGACTAATAAATTAAACTACAATGAATAAGTACCTCTCTTTGTGAGAAGTCACTAAAAAATAAAATAAAAAATCAAACTATTTACTAGAAGATTTTTGCCACTTATAAAACCTATGAATGATTACTATCCAAAGTATATCACGGACTCTTCTGAATCAATAAGAAAAAAAAATAATCCATTAGGAAAAAACTGGAAAAATAAATTTATAGAAGAGAAAGAATAAATTTTTATAAGCTGTATGAAATGATGTCCCATCTTAGTAATTACCAAGGAAATGCCAATGAAACCACAGTGAAATATCATTTTACATCTATCAGATTTGGAAACAATTTAAAAAGTCTGACAATGCCAAGTTGTCTGAGTGTGACTTCAATGAAATTCTTATTCATCGTGGAAACAAAAATTGGTAAAGCCACTTTAAAAACATTTTAGCATTCCCAGTAAAGGCCCTAGAGCCCAGCTATTATACTATGAGATGAATGCCCAGGAAATAATCTTGGTTGATAACTGTATTGTAGATTTTAGTACTCTTCAAAATTAAAAAAAAATATTTACTGAAGAATAGACACATTTGTCCACTGTGACTTTTGCTTACTCATTAATTATGTAAATATTCATTGAACAACTATTATATGCTACATATTGCTCTAGATGTGGAGGATATAGCAGCAAACAACACTGGCAAAACTTTTGTCCTCATGGAGCTTGCATTTTGTGAGCTAATGAGCAAAAGAGGCAAGTAAATTACACAGTATATTATAAGATGGTAACTGTTAGTAAAGCAAGAAAAAGGGATACAGAGTGCTGGTGGGAAGTTGCAGTCTTAAATTTTGCTTTGTAAATGGAAAATATAAACAGAAGAAAATATGTAATTGTTTTGAAGTCTGGATATAGCTTCACTTGCTCTGTAAGTAGAGGCCAGGGTCTGACCAAAAAACTTCCTGAGAAAAAAAAAAATCACTGTGGATAGATTAGTGCCTTACAATGTGGAGATTATTTTGATAAGCTGGAGGTAAAAAATTAAATTTGCCCAACTGCCAAGGAAAGAATCATTTCAGTATGTCCTCAAACAGCAGGCACGGGTTGAAGTAGAAATTCTTGTGATGTTAATTGCCTGGCTAATAGGAACTGTAAGCCATCTAGGAGTTTGCCTTGAGATGGAAGAGTGCTGGTTAAGAGTCTGGGCTATGGAGTGAGATAGACATTTACATACTTCTCAGCTCTGCCAGATGTCACCCAGCTGAATTTGAGCAAGTTCCTCCGGGTCTGAATTACCCATAATCCACAGGAAACTTGGGAGGATTGAACGGGACAGCATCTATAAATGTCTCACTTCAGATCCTGACACATGGAAAGCACCCATGAATGGCAGATGTTGGTTGTTGTAATTGTTGCTTGGCTGTTTAGTATTGCTGAGCCTTCCTGGTGAAGATGAGGAGAGAAAGAAGAGCAGAAAGATTTTAAAGGACCATTGGATTTGTAGAGGGTTAAGTGAATTCTAGAGGTCCTGGTCAGGGTGGAAATCTTCAGGAAATTTTGCTTATATCCTGTGTTACCAGAAAAGAGGGAAGACTAAACAGGGAAAACGACAGGGGCTAACCACTGATTTCATACAGTGAGACTGCTGTGAGGACAGTAGTAGGATGAGTTTAGTTCACTGGGATTTTTTGCTTTATTTTGTTTTGATTTTTCCCTTGAGCCTTTAAGATATTGATTTGAAGCCCAGGAAGAAAAAGATACTGTTTCTCTTTGTACACTGGGAGATGTTAGACTGAAATTTCAAGCTAGTGGAAGTCAGTGAGATAGCAAGCAATTACAAAACTTATTATTAGAACAATAGGAAGAGGCTGATTATGCCAGGCATCATTAAATGCCTTTACAGATGCTCTTCCACTTAACAGTCACAACCCTGTAACATGTGTTTTGTTATTATTACCATATTACAGATGAGGAAGGTAACAGCCTAATAAATCATACAACTTACCCAAGGTTGCCAAAGTAGTGACATGGTAAACAGGGATTTAAACCCAAATTTAGGTGCCTTGTGCCATGCTATCTCCCTGACTGCTTCAAGCATAAGCCAAAAGGGAAAAAAATTAGCTTGTCTATCTCCAAATTCTGCATCTTCAAATTTTGAGGAATCCTGTTTTTAAAAAAGTGAGTTAATTTTCCTGACATATTTTCTTATCAAAGATTTTATTATGGTGCCTTTGTTATATAGAATGCATATATTCCCCATGACAGTAGGAGTTGCAGCACTGTGTCCCTAACTTGCTGGGGAAAATAAGTCTCTCCTGGTGATTCTAAATGCCAGGTAGGTTTGAGAAGCACTGGGGTACAGTTCAAAAGCATTGTTCAGTAACAGCTAAAATAAAGGAGCAAAAACAAATTTATATTTTCTTAACATTTACCTTTTAAACTTCTTTGCTATATTATTAAAATATTAATAATATAGTATCACATATAAAATGTTCTTTGCTCTGTACTGAGTGTGAGATGCTCCAAACTTTTATGTCATGGGGGTGCTTGCTAACATGACAGGAGTTACATCAAACAGCACTGCATGTAGCTGAGAGTCATAAGATTCAAACACACACACACACACACACACACACACATACACACACACACACACACGAACAAACTTGATTTGGTTTGGTGGCAGAATATCACAGACTAGAAGTCCATAATTTATCCTACTTCCCACATAAAATTTTCAGCCAGTATTACTGACTGGAATCTTTGTGGTTTGGAGAAACTTGCTTAATAAGTTGGATACATATGATTTTGATATGCTTTTGAGAATCTGTCACCATTGCATGTGTTGTCTTCTTTGTCTTTTTCAATATATTGCTTAGACATCTCTTATAACTCACCATTGGCTATGATTTTTTTCTCCTTAATATGCATGCCAAAGTCCTTTTCTTATATATTTTTTTGAAGTTGGATCAATATTAAATTTTCTCAAATATGAACAACTTTACCGTTTGTTTCCTGTTAGTCTTAATAGTCAGGATTTCCAATTTAAGCCGTTAAGCTATTTGCTACTCTTTAAATCACAAATTTACCCAAGAAGGATTTTCCCCAAATGAAGCTAGCCTACCTTCTGGAAAATATAGGGTGATTGAAAGAGGATGACTGTTGCCTCTGATAGGCCAGAGAAACAAATCAAATGATTTAGACAGCAAGTAATGGAAATGTGATTCAAACTGACTTTTTAAAAAATAAGAAAATTTATACTTCACTTAATTTTCTTGATGCAGTTAGATCAACAACTAAATAATGTCACTGAGAAATCGAGAATTTCTTCTATATTCCTCCATTTAGTATCAGTGTTACATGGTTCCAAGATGGATGCAAATGACAATTTGGACAGTTGTTATTCATATGCAGGAGCCCTTAAAAGCAAACCTCTTCCTCAAGAACGGAGTATAAGCTTTCTCCTGTGATCCTATTGGACCAGCTTATATAATGGGTCTAATCCTTGATCAGGGCAATACCACATGGCTGGTTCTCATAAGATTTACTTTCTGGAGCTTGGCATTGCGCCCAGCTGTCCTTGATGCATGTGTCATTATGTAACAGAAGAACACACCTCAAAAAAATACTAGGGTTCTATAATTAAGCAGAGAAGGAAAAATGTATACTGACCCTTCAACTAACTTACCACAGGGCTAATTAGTTGTGTGACCAGGAAATCATTGATTAAGCTCTGAGAACAGTATAAATGTAGAGATTAAAACTTTGCTTCATAAGGACCTAAGAAATTAAATGAGATAACGTAACATGAAGTAATAATAAAATACCTGTGTGATGCTCTGTGGTCAAAATTATTACCTAGTTGTATTTTAACAGTATTATCTTCATATCTCTATTATTTCTAAAACTCCATAATTTATCATTGCTGTCTCTCTTGAGTCTCTATGAGCTAAATAAATGACAGTCTCAAGTAGTTAATTTTCTTTCTTTTTTTTTTTTTTTTTTTTTTTGGTAGAAATCACAAAACCGCAACACTAATCAGTGAGCAAAAGTCAGGATGCAGGATAACCCACACATAGCCTGTTCAGTGATGCTCCTCAAATGAGTAAAATGGTGAAATAGTAAATTAATATTCACATTTTGCCAGCATCTTTCTATTGGAATACAGAAAAACAGAAGGTAGAACAGAATGATGGACATGCAGAAATTTCACCTTAATGTTGCTAATGTACTGTCACTTATCAGTAGAATGAAATTTTCTGGAGCAGACTGAAACCAATGACACCATTCTTGCCTTGACAGACATGTGCTCTTGGAAGTAAATGTTCCTAGTAAAACTCTACCTCTCTCATACTAAAAAACAAGAGAAATACATTAATTAAAAAATGAAAATTATTGTCAGTAAAATAAAAAAATAAGTGAATTATTTGAACATACTCTCAGTGAAGGAGACTAAAATGATACATTCTTCCAAGGGATCAATTTGAAAATATTCATCACTAGTATTAAAAATGCTCATGTCTTCTGACTCATAATCCACTCACCAATTTTCTAAACACATAATTGGTGATGCAGACATGAATTTATTAATTTGTTATCATGATTTATTATTGTAAAACATTAAACAAATCTACAATATCCAGTGATAGATGTTGGTTATATAAAATATGGCTTAACTCTAGGTGGAAGGTTATTTACTCACTTTTGGAGAATATTTAATGCCATGGCTAAGGAAACTATTATCATGTTAAGTGAATATAACATGTGCAAAAATGTAGTTAGTGTTATCTCATTTTTTAAAGGAAAAATTACAACAATTATTAGTATTTTAATGTGTTTTAGAATTATAGCTTTTAATAATAGTTGAAATACTAAAGTGGAATTTCAAAAATGAGAGAAAGGGGAAAGATACATCATAGATACATCATACACCTTTAAAGTTTAGAAAAATTATTAAGATAGATGTTTATTACTTAGAAGTTACATATAGTTTATGAAAGTGTAGACAACATAATTATGTGATTTTCCTCTTAGAAATAATATTAAAATGTATGGACTTCAGGAATATGTTTTAACTGACCTTTTTATGTAAAGACACTATTTGCAGTCTAAATGTTTTGTATTGATAAAGTATATATTCAGCTAAATGTAACATTTTAAAATATATATTTATGGAGATACCAATGGAAGAGTTTTGCATTTACTTGTCTTGGGGAAAATGCCTGTATAAGTTAAAGTAAGAACATGACTTCATGCAGGCTTTGAGGATAAAGTCTATCTCAACTTTATATATATCAATATATTCCCTGTACCTAGGCAATTGCCTGAAACAAAGTAGGTGTTCAAAAATCTATACCACATAAACATATTTTAATAAATAATTGTATAACAGTGGAGGAATTGGGGGCAGATACATCATTTATTTATGTATTTGTATATGTATATATGCATACTTGCATGTATTTATTTGCCACTGTGGACTAAATACAATCTGGCTGATATATACTATCAAAAAAAGAAAACATTTACTTAGGTGTAATCTACATATCATAAAACTCTCCCTTTCTAAGTGAACTTTTTAATGAGTTTAAAAAATACATATATCCATCACCATAATTAATAAATAGACTATTTCCATTACCTCATAAATCTCCCTTGTGGCTCTTCCCAGTTTATCCCTACTCTATGCCTGGTTTCATGCAACCACTGATCTCTTGACCCTAGGGATGGTATTTTTCTCTTAAAGAAAGCCATATAATGGAATCATACAGTATGCATTCTTCTAGGTCCAGTTTCTTTCAGTCAAGCCTACCATTCTTGAAATGTATCCACATTTTTGTGTATATGTAATTCATTACTTTGTATTGCTTAGTAGTTTTCCAGGGCACCAATATTCTACCTTTGTTTATCCTTTCAACAATAAAGGAGATGTAGGTTGTTTCCAGTCTTAGGATATTATGAAGAAAACTGCCATGAACAATCATGTATAAATCTTGTACAGACATGTTTTTGCAGTTAGGATATTTCCAGTAAGTGGATGCTGAGACAGAGTTAGAGGTGCAAAAACTTTATTGGGAGGTAGTACATGTGAAAATATAAAGGGTTATGCGGGTGGGGGGATTGTGGAGGGAAACCTTCAGAATGCAGTGCAGACCTCAAACTTTTAAAGAGGAAATAAAATAAAACTTGGCAGGGAGAGCCACAGACTAAAATATAGATCTGACAATTTTTCAGCCCACCCAATGGGAAGTACTGGCCCAATGATTTCCTGTTAGTGAAGCCATGCTGTATTAGGTTAGGTATTCTGAGAAGCACGTACCAAGACAGAATTAGACACACAAAGATGTATTGGATCGCCTGGATCTGGTGGCAAAACTCTTTTCACTTCTGCCTGGATTTGATGCAAAATTCTTTCCATGTTAACTAATATATGGGTTGGAACATAATTCCCAGATGTGGTATGTATATATATATATATATATATATATATATATGCCTCTGGAATTTATGCGTGCATACCGGGGATTTTGTTTCCCTTATTGTGGCAAAGGATGTACAATTCAGGATTTTTTCTCAATTTACAGTGGATACTCTACAATTGGACTCCTAAAAACTTTACTTATGTTGCAGGCTCCTAAATAATCAAAGGGCCTACGTTCCACCCTCTGGGGTACATTTGTCTCACCAAGGCTGTTCATCCTGTCCAGTCATCATATGTCATGGATTTAATGGTTCAACGTGAATTCCAAATTTTTGCATTATGACAGAGCAGGAGATGTATATAGACCTGGGGCAAAACTCTAAATGTGTTCTGATGTCCCTGCTGTGCCAACACCAATTAATTATTTTTATCTTTTTTTTTTTTCCATTTTGATCAGTTATATTGTTATACTCTAGATAATAAAATTGTCCCATTTAAAGTGTACAGTTAAATAGATTTTACAAATACATATGGTCAGTTGACCAACACCACAAAAGATTTATAACATTTCTGTAACCACAAAACATTTCCTCATTCCCCGTTAAACTCAGTCTCATTGCCCCATCCTAGCCCCAGGCAACACTAATCTGGTTCTGTCACTGTAAACTTTTTCCAAATTTTATATCAGTTAGATAATATATTATGTAACCTATTCTGTCTGGCTTTTTTCACTTGATGTAAAGTTTTTGTGATTCGTTCATGTTTTGCATTCCTTTTTACTGTTAAATAGTAGACTGTCGTCTGAATGCAACACAATTTCTTTAGTGATTTACAAATTGATGCCACATTATGTTTATCACTTTTCCAGAAGATTAATGTTATTCCATTAATGGTTATTAAGAATAAAGCTGCTATGAAAATTTACATAAAATTCTTTGCATAGACATATGTTATCTTGGGAAAAGACAAAGGAGTGAAATTGATAGGTCAAATGATAAGGATATGTTTAACTTTATAATAAAATGCCAAATTGTTTTCCTATAAGTTATATATGTGCGTTCTACTTGCTTCACATCCACGCTAATACTTGGCATTGTCCATTCTTTTAACTTTTCTAATATGTGTGGGCATATCTCATTGTAGAATACATTTGCACTTCCTTGGTGACTAATGAGGGTGTGCTTCTTTTTGTGTACTAGTTTGTCAGCTATGCACCTGTTTTGAAGAAGCATCTGTTTAAATCATTGCCAATTTTTTATTAAGTGGTTTGTCTTCTTTTGTTGTTGCTATTGAATTGTAAGAGTTCTTTATATATTCCAGAAATACATTGCATATGAGATACAGGTTTTACAAATATTTTTATCCAGGGTCTGAATTGCCTTTTCAATGTCTTAAGGGTCCTTTAAAATATCTTCATTGATGCATAATTATAGTACAGTAAGCTACACATTTTTAAAGTGTGCTATTGTATCCGTTTAACAGATATGTGTCTACACACATGCAACTATGAAACCATGAAAATCATCAAATAATAAACATTTCTATTGCCCTCAAAAAAAAAAAAAGACTTTAAAGTTGGTGATACTCTATTAGTAAGGATTAGATTCAGCTGCATATAGCAGAAAAAAGAACTGAGTCACTTAAAATATATAAAGTTTTATTTATCTGAACATAAATTAAGCCTGCAGATGAGTGATTCAGGGTTTCCAGATCACTTCATGGTGTGCTCAGAGACCTGCCCATGACATCCTGGCAAATGACTTCTGTTCTCAAGCTCACCCTAGGTCCTAGAAGGTTATTAGAAGTCTGGACTGCATTCCTTCATTCCAGGTAGCCAGAAGCACAAAGGAAGGAAAATGCGTGAATCTCATCCTTTTTACAGAAGATGTTCCTCATACATACACTGTTTCTACTAATACCCATTGGCTCAAATGTAGGCACCTGGTAATCCTAGATGCAAGGCATACTGGCAGGTCTAGTTTTCCACGTACTGTGGCAATATACTAGCTAAATTTTGCAGTATTATTACTAAGGTGGAAGAGAAGAATGGCCATAGGGACAGGCAACCAGCAGCTTTTACTGCATGATTAAATGTCTACTACCCATGTTCCTGATACCACTATTCTTCCATTAGTGAAATTTCTGTTTAATCTAAACTGTTTATGAATTTATTATCAATTACATAATCCATCTTACTATTTTGAAATTGGAGATTTATTCTATTTCAGCTCTTAGATAAAATCAAATCATATTCAATGATATAGCAATCATGAGAAAGGAATTTAGGAATAAATATGCAATCTTGCATACAGTTTGATAATATTAAGATATTTTAATAAAATTATGTTGTACCTAACGCAAGTCAGAAAATGTATGGGGATAATAGGAGTGGTCATTTTTAGGAGAGAAACTGTATAGTGTCAAGTGAAAATACTTTCACTGCTAAGGATATAGCAATACAATCATCTTCATTTGGCTTCTTTATTCAGCAATATGTATAGAATTTTTATTTGTCTGTTTTCTGTTAAATATTTTTGAATGAGATAAAATAAAATCATATAAAAACAAAACCATTAAAATCTCTGCATGGGCTTCCCTGGTGGCGCAGTGGTTGAGAGTCCACCTGCCGATGCAGGGGACACGGGTTCGTGCCCCGGTCTGGGAAGATCCCACATGCCTCGGAGCGGCTGGGCCCGCTCAGCCATGGAGGCTGAGCCTGCATGTCCGGAGCCTGTGCTCCGCAACAGGAGAGGCCACAACAGTGAGAGGTCCGCGTATCACTAAAATAAAATAAAATAAAAAAATAAATAAAATAAAATATCTGCATGTTTTCGATAAACAGCAAATTTTCTGATTTTTGCAGGGAGAGCTGTTCATTAGTTTCAATTAGGTTTATTTCATTTCTTCCATTGCATATGACATTGCTCATGATACACCTGCCCTAGCATGGTAACTATACTGCTCATGATCTGGGCAAAATTATAATCTTGTGTCTTTGATTTTTTGCCAGGCGACTTTGTCCCTGATGGTTGCAGCACACAGAAGCTAGCCACCCACCTCTGAGCTATGGCAGAGCCTGACAAGTTGAACAAAGATAATCCAATTCCCTCTCTAGAGAATGTGAACTATGAAATAAAATGGGAATCGACTGAGAACACTGGGAACTAAAGCAAAAAAAAAAAAAAAAAAATCACATGCAGAGAAAGGCTGGAGGATAGCCCTCTAGGGCCATGTAACAGCCAAAGCTGAGAGGCACAAGGAATAGCAAGGAGGGAGTCAGGAAAACATGGATGAGAGGAAAAAGCCAGAGGATGCACGTAGAGTGAAGTAGAAACCCATGCAGTGATTAAGACCATGTGTGTGTGTCCCTTCAGAGTTGAATGGCCTGTGGAGCTGCTTTGATTCTAGTCCTGGACCAGCCCTACTGCTTTAGAAAAAGTTTGTATTCTTGCAATGGGAAAAACAAAACTAAAATACTTAAATGTGAAATTATTTAATTTACATTAAATGAGCCATAGCTGTATAATGAGTCATTAATTTAGAAATATTAATAATATCCATTACCATCTGACAGAAAAGAAAACTTATTTCTCTGACTGAAATTATGTGTAATTACCTCTTGCAGGGCACACTTCCCTATTTGAGATATTCTAAGTAAATTCTAGGCTAGCACTGTTGAATCAAAATATAATGTGGGTGACAAAGGCAAGCCACATAGGTAATTTAAAATTTTTAAGGACTTTCCTGGCAGTCCAGTGGTTAAGACTCTGCGCTTCCATTGCAGGGGCATGGGTTTGATCCCTGCTCAGGGAACTAAGATCTTGCATGCTGTGGGGCACAGCCAAAAAAAACACTTCTTTTTCTAGTGTCATTATTAAAAAGAAAATAGGGGAAATGAATTTTAATTCTTTAACTAAATAATCAATTTTAACAACATATTTCATTTAATCCCATATGTCTAAAACATTATCACTTCAACATGGAATTGAAATGAAATTAAAATATTAATACAATAATATATATTAGACTTTTTGGAAATATAATGAATACTTCACATTTCAAGCACATCTGATTTTGGACTAATCGCATTTCAAGTGCTCAAATAGACACACGTGGTGACTGGCTACCTTATTGAACAGCCTGGTTCTAGAGATTACCATGATTGATATCATTAGCCTACAGTCCCCCCCCCAACCTCCCAAAATAAGTAAATCAGCTAGCTAACAGCCATCTCTCCTAAACTGTCCTTGCTTTTTTATTTTAAACATCTTTATTGGAGTATAATTGCTTTACAGTGGATTTTTAGTTCTTTTATTAGACTAGAAAATGATCCATGTCATTAAAATTCTTCCTAATTCCTAATTAATAGGAAGTAAGAACTTTCTATTTCATAGATAGGATGATTATAAACTCCTAACAACATATGCAGCTGGTAGAGCAGAAGGAATAGGAGTGGGAGGAAGGAGGGACCAAGACAAGACAGAATGTTAAGAATGTAAGATGCAATATAATGTAAGGCGTTCATGCACAGAAAATTGCAAAACAATTAAAATACCAAATTCTGAATCCACGTTTACTAGATTGAGATTTACTTGAACAAAAGAATGAAGACATCTTATCTCTTTACTAGTTCTTTTCCATGAAGAAAATAAGCTCATAATAAAGAACCACAGGTGTTTGGGGCAAATTTTCAAAGACTGACTAGAAGCTGTTGGCTGTTTGAGCCCTAGATGCAGTCATTTCATACTAAGCTGCTTATTATGTGCTTTATTTTATGAAAATAGCTTAATGTGTAACTAAAATAAATTCATAACTTATGTACTAGTTTCATCATTGAAGTATTGCTTTCAAAGTGTATTCCAGATATGATGGAATTTAAAAATCTAAACCCCTAAAATACTTTTTAAAATACAGGAATTCATGTGTTCTACCAGTTTAGCATGTTCTTAAGTTACTACATCCTTACATGGCAAAAAAATACTTCATGTAAAAGCCATCATGCAAGCATAATATGTACTTAAATTTTTTACTTCCCAAATATGTTTTCTTTTCCTGCCAAGGACAAAATATAAGTGCTAAGCTAATACACTCTTCAGAGACCAAGCCCCTACTAATTATAATTTCTTATGCTGATTTTTAATTCCTTTGTAATACCGGTAACAGTTTTGACACCTCGTCAGGCATTCAGGAACTTCCATCTGTGCAGTATACGGTATTCGTGAAATAAACCCATCTGTACAGCTGATTAAAAGTTGGATTAAATCCATGTTTCGACTTTGCCCTGGAAGAGGTGAATCCTAGTGCAGTTGTTGCCATCAAGGGCAGAATGGAGGGTGACGGACATGCACGGAGCTCATAGAACCAAAAGTCATTTTCTGTGTGTTTGTTAATCTTAATTTAATTCTAATTTAAATAAAATCAAATAATACTTAAAGTAAGTGTGATAACGACACAATTAGAAATAGGAGATTTCTTCTCACGATTCTTTTATAGTCCAGGACATACCCATAGCAACTTCCAGCCAGTTTTATGCTACTAATATTGGCTGCTTCATACAATGAGTTAGTTATTTGTGGGGAACTTATAATGACAAACTCTCTTGAAATGCTTAGCCCTCTGCCATTCTTTAGCACAGCCTAAAATTCCACAATTACAGCTTCAGGCCATGACTTCAATTAAGGCTTTATTGGTCCTTAAACTGCATGTGTTGTGGTAAAAAGTAAAACAAATTTTTAATTCATGTGGTGAGTGAAAAAAAGTTCTTGAGCAATTATTATGTGGTAGGTACAATTGTTCTCTGAGCTGGGGTTAAAGCACTGAGCCAAGCCAAAATCGTTTGTTTTCCTAGGACTTACATTCTGTTGTAGGTGTGATCTAAGAAATAAATAAGTAATATACTCACTATTTTTAATATATTGTGTATATTATGTTAGAGACCCATAAGGTTTTGGAGAATTTTAAAGCAAGGACATTGACTAGGGAGTAGAGTGGGGGGATCAGTTTTAAATAGAATGGTCTTGAATGCCACTGAGAAAATAGCTCTTCAGTGAAGATCCCAAGAAAGGGAACATCCCAATTCCTAAGTCACCAGAGCACCTGCTGTGCTTAAAGAATAGCAGGAGGGCCTGTAGTCAGAATTCAAGCCTGGGGGTTGGCAACTGGGGTCTACGCTCTTCAAAACTCTGCATGGCCTCACACGGTCATGTTCAAAGTAGACATAGATGCTATTCCTAGTAAAATATAAAACCATGTCTTTAGGAAATATACTTTTTAAAATAAAATTTAAAACAAAGGAGAAGTTTTCTCCCATGGACAACCTTTCTAAATTGTAATATTACTCAATGAGAATGGAAAGGTAAAAAAATGACATAATTATCCTGTAGAATTATGAATAATCCCAGTGAGGAAGTGACCAATAGAACAGCTACCAAAATTAAGGTGACGGCATAGGTATCTCTCTGACAAACTAATACTTTTCAACTGAAATATTGATTGAATAAACTCAAAGTGAAGCAAAGATAAATATGAAAGTGTAGCTTAATTTGTAAAGTAATGCTCATAAAACTTACTGCTGAATGTCCTGCAACATGGGAAAATATTAAGAAAACTAAAAATGATTAATTAATCTATGTTGTAAATAAGATGATAAATAAGGAAGATGAGGTTCACCACCCAGCGAAGATGGTTACTATTTATAGAAGAGAATAGATGGAGAAACACAGTGTTGCTTTTTATATTATTGCATTTAAAACACACACACACACACACACACACACACACACACACAACTGACAGACCTGAGTTTGAATCCCAACTTTGTCAGTTAGAAGCTTTATGACTCAGGACATAATATTTAACTGTTTGAATCTCAGCTTCATCATTGGCATGTTAGGTATGTCTAATTTAGACTTATGTGAAATAATATTTTAGAGCATTCATAACAGCTCTGGGTACATAGTAGGCAATAACTCGTGTTAGTGACATAAATGTAGTATAATGCCTGTGTAATTACCAACTTCTTCAGTTACCTCTTTAGTAATCTATTTAACAAACTCTATAAACACTATGTGGAAGTATACCTTGACAGGCATCATAGCAAGTCAACATGGAAAACGCAGCACTCCTGCCATCTTGGAGGAATGACATATAAATAATTACCTGCAACATGAAGGAACATACTTTAACTAACATCAGAGGTAAAATTTACAGACCAAATCTGTAAACCAAAGGAAATATTTTTACAGATGTTACTAGATATGATTCTGGGGAGAAAAGAATATACCTTAGTATGTTTGATCTGCTATAACAAAACTACCATAGCCTAGGTGGCTTATAAACAGCAAACTGTTATTTCTCACAGTTCTAGAGCCTGGGAAGTCCAAGATCAAGGCCAGCAGATTCAGTGCCTTGTGCGAGTCCATCTCCTGGTTCACAGATGGCAGTCTTTCACTGTGTCTTCCCATGGTAGAAGGGGTAAAAGCGGGTCTCACTAGGGTCTCCTTTATAACGGCCCTGATCCCATTAACAAGTCCACTCTTATGGCCCAATCACCTCTTAAAGTCCCCACCTCCAATACCATCACACTGAGGCTTAGGTTTCAACATATGAATTTGGAGGGGACACAAACATTCAATCTATAATCAAATATTTGAGTAGGAGCTTGAAGAACTAGAGAATTTTGAAGTGGAGTTTGGTAACGACGTTAAAGAGAGTAAGGTAAATAGTGAGATCCTGAACGATTGGAGTGTGTCAGAAGACTTGAGATAAAGACAGAAGTAGTATCAAATGGCCTTCGATATGGTAGACTAGTCAACCCCCTTGTAAAATAGGGGAGCTCAGGCCTCACTTCAGGAAATTTATCCTCAGGGGTCCATCTTCATGTAAAACAGAACCCCTGTAATATATCCAATTATTTTTAAATCCAGGGTCACTGTGCCCTTGTTTGCCTGGGATAGTCCCCTTTTACACCTGCTGGTCCAGGATAATTATTAACAGAGCCTTATTTCACACTCAGAAGGGTCCAATTCTGGGATGATAAATTATATGGACATTCTACCCAAATCTGACAGCAGCATTAGGCATATTGAAAATGTAAAGGGATTTAATTTTACTACATGTGTGCCCTGCTTCCTGAAACTCTTTATTATACTTCTTATTCTTTAAAAGTGATCCTTTTTAAAAAGAAAACAAATTTTATGTCATTTTTGAAAGAAACATTCATTACCTATAAATCAAAGCTGCTCAGGTAAAAGGCTCTTCCTTTTATAAAGCATTTGTAGCAATCAGCATAAAAAATAGAAACTTAATCATCATGTAGATAGAATCTGATAATTGTAAAGGATTTCAATGTCATAGTCTTTTAGAAAATAATATCCAAATTAAATCAAGGAGGATAAGTAACAAGCTAGTTGATGGTAAAATGGAAAATTTACCCAGGGAGCCAAGTACCCAAATCTGAGTGGATAAAACAAAGCTGTCTGATTGAAGGTGAGTGAATACAAACATTTGCTAAAAGTTAGGAGGGCATGGGTAATTGTAATTATACACGATAGAATTATTGCCCACTGAGTACTGATTTCACTTGAACGTTGGCCACTTTAACGTTTAGGTGATAATAACAATACGTCATTTAGATTACTGTATATCACCTTCAGGGACCAATATGAAAACTCTAGGGATGAACAATACCCAACTGTGGGTACCTTGATGAAGCACAATAAATACATAGGCTTCTTTTATACAACAAATGAGACTAAAATATAAGCACAGTATATTATGTTAATATCTTTTAAAATTTGCTGATGATTTCCTCCTAGATTAAAAATCTAGTAAATGAGGGGAAAAGAGGTGACTCCATCACTTCCCCCCTCTTTCTTCTGCACAGTGATAAACCATCTGTTTAGGAGCTGTCTTCTTCCTCTCATACAGAAGCAGACGGTAATTCACGTAGGACAGTGCAAGCACATGAAGTTTGCAAGGTGGCTTTTTACTCCTCTGGGTAAAGATGGGGTGAGTCAGACATTGCCTCTCATAATAGCAAGTCTGTCTCCTGTGATCTTCAGTCCCTCATGAATATAACTAAGACTCAGGAAGTCATATTCTGCACCTTGAATCAGATTATTATGAGTATATTTAGAGATATTTGTCTTGTTTCTTGATGAAAATGTTAATTTAAGAAATTGCAGGAAAAAGTACAGGGACAATTATTCAGACCATCTTCTGTGATCTGATATGGTAGCTATTAGCTATATGTGGCTATTTAGATTTAAATTAGTTAAAATTCAATGCAATAAAGCCTCCAGTCCCTTAGTCACTGTAGGTACATTTCAAGTGATCAATAGCCACATGTAGCTAGAGGCTACCATGTTGGAGAGCACAGCTGCAGAACACTTCCATCATTGAAGAAAGCCCTTCTGGAAAGCACTGGTTATGCATACAGTTTTCTTTTTCTTTTGTATTTGATGTGATGGGGACAGTCATACATGGATGACACACCAGCTGGCTCACTTAGAATCAGTCATGTGGCTCAATGGATAGTTCATATTACCATAAAAAGTGAAATTCTACAACTTTTGCATTTAGTTTAATTTATTCAGTTCATGTCTAATCAAGCTAAACTTAGGTTTGCTGGCAACCTTTTGTAATTAACTAAATTTAAATGACGGAAACTCTTTTTGTGAAACTTGTTTTTTCCTGACTTACTTTCCACCAAACAGCATGAATCAATGCATAGATAGTGGAGAAATGACAATATTCAGGTATAAAATAGTTCTATGACATTGGTATGCTTTATAGTGCTGTAATATTTGAGAATGAACAATACAAATTGAAGTTTCCATGGTTTTTTTTTGTTATTCTTATTTGATTAAAATGTTCTGTTATACCTACGTTAATCCTTCCATTGTGACATTTATGAATAACATTACATAAACCAAGATTAACACCACGTTATGAGCCATTTATATATAAGTTTACATGGTATAAAATACAGAAAATTAAAAGACAAAAATGTTTCTGATTGGTATAATTTTCTCAGGGACAGTCCAAGTGAAATTTTCAATAGTAGAGTCTACAATATAAAAGAATAATACACAGCTTTTATTTGCTTACAGTTTATCAAATATAAAAAGACTCCCCAAAATAATTTTATAAATGAGAGAAGAATAAGCTAGAAATTGAACATTTGCCTGTAAACAAGGCCTGCCGCTGATACAGGTCTGACTTCACTTTGGATTACAAATTAACCCTCACTAGAGGCAGCAAAGGATGAGAGTTTTAGGAATGTATAGAAACATTATTTCTTATAGTGCATGTGTCTTGAGGCACTCAGGATGATTGCTAGAGCAAATCTGATCAGATTTATGCATGAAACATACTGTATTAACAAAGCTTTTTTATTACATCTGCCAGGTGGCTTCAGTTATACTTTTGAAACGGATATACTATTTTTTCAAATTCCTTATGCCACAATGTTGTCTACCTTTTGCCTTGTTCTTGAAGTTTAATTTTTCCATTTTTTTATGGTAAAAAAAATTTAATTAATTTTAAATTTGTTAATTATATCACAATCATTATATTAATGTATACATTTCATTCTTAGACAACTTGTAAATAACTAAATATGTAGTTTTTTTTTTAAATTGAAATATAGTTGATTTACAATGTTGTGTTAATTTCTGCTGTATAGCAAAGTGATTCAGTTATACATATATACATTCTTTTTCATATTCTTTTCCACCATGGTTTATCATAGGATATTAAATATAGTTCCCTGTGCAATTGTTCCATGTTTTTGTGAAGTTTTAATTATGGTTAATTTAAATTGTTGTAGTGTTCTAAAAATAGAAAAGCATAGACTATTTTTTATCTTGTTGCTCTTCCTCTCCGTACAAACCTATATACATAGTCCAAGATATTAGCCTTTGCCTTTCTAGAAATACTCCCATAATGCTAGCTCTACATGTCTATCAGATTCTCTTCTAGTGATGTATGTAAGTTTTTTCTCATTTAATACTTCAGGTAATTCCACAGGGAAGATTTTGTAAGTCCTACTTATAATTAGGAAACAGAATTACGGAGGTAAATCAATTTGCTTAGTGTCCATAGGTAACAAAAGTTAGAGTCCAAAATCTGAATCCAATTAGAACTGACAGCACAACATTTTTTTTTTTTTAATCAAAACTCTATATTGCCTCCTTGCCTTATGGCAGGTCTATTATCTACCAGTTTCCGTTGATTCTGGTATTAATGCAGTGAAGGTGGTATAAGACCTTGAATCTTGTCCCCTTAGCACTTACCATTATTACAATTAAATGACTGGTATTGCAATTAACAACTTAATATCTGTCTTCCCTATCAAAATGTAATATCCAGGAGGTCAGGGATCATGGTGAGCTCTTGCTAAATATTTATGAAAAAACAAACTGAAAGACAGAAAGACTGAGTAATAAAGACTGAAGACAGGAAGAAAGGAGGGAATGAGAAAGGAAGAGAGGGAGGGAAGTGGGAAGAGGAAAGAAAGAAAATGGTTCAAATTTTCCTGTAAACCAAAAGCTAAATTAAACGAATTATGAAAATTCAGATGACTGTTATGAGATATACAGGAATACAGTAGCAGAGCAAACCTAGATAGAAAGTGATATTTAGGCTGGGACTAAAAATTAATTAGGAGGTAATTCAGGTGAAACTGGGGTGACAGGGAGTCAGCCAGGACCTACTGTGTTTCATAGTTCAGGTAAAGAATTTTGGATTTATCAATGACCATATTTGTGTTTTTGAAAAGTTTATTGGGCTTCAGTGTTTAAAAGAGACTTAAGGGGGCAAGTATAGATTTATGTCTGAAGGGTCAAAGAAGGAAGAGTTTGTCAAGATGGGGGACAATTATTATAACAGGAGAAACTCTTCTGGCAGAGCTGGAGGGACACAGTAACTGCAAGAGCAGCCTTTGGTTGAGGGATCCCTGGCAATAACTACCCCCAGACTTGTATATTTGCTTACTATCCATCCTCTACTGATGTCCCCTTGGCTGAACCCAGAAAGAAGACAGAGGACGGGAGGGTTCTATTGAGACTGTCTATAGGGGTCAACCTCCTGGGTTCAAAGCAGGTGGAGAAGGGGAACTATGCAAAACGCCATTGTAAATCAGTCTTCTTGAGGGATGGTGGATTGATCTAAGACTGTTGGTCATACTACTCAAAGCTAAAGATGCTAGATCCTTCTAAACCTGTTCTTTAAGCTGACTGACTTTGTTACATAAGGGGTATGAGGAATACTCTTTCTGATAATAGTAAGAATTGAATATTGTTTCTGCCTTTTCACCTAACAAAATTGGATAACTTTTCACTATTAAACAGTACAAGCAATCTCATTTCCCAGTGCAAATGGAATGATCCTCAATTTGCCACCACAACACTTCGCGTAATAGAGATTCGTTTTTAAAATATAGAATCACAGGTCTTCCCTGGTGGCGCAGTGGTTGAGAGTCCGCCTGCCGATACAGGGGATACGGGTTCGTGTCCCGGTCCGGGAAGATCCCACATGCTGTGGAGCGGCTGGGCCCGTGAGCCATGGCCGCTGAGCCTGCGCGTCCGGAGCCTGTGCTCCACAATGGGAGAGGCCACAACAGTGAGAGACCCGCATACTGAAAGAAAAAAAAAAAAAAAATATATATATATATATATATATATATATAGAGAGAGAGAGAGAGAGAGAGAGAGAGAGAGAGAATCACAATGTGCTTTTAAAATATAGAATCACAATGGATGTATCCAAATGAGTACTGGAAATATTCAGTCATTTATCTTCAAAAGGAAATACCCTCCCACCACCAAATGATCCCTTACACCTCCTAGCCCCCCAAAAAGACCTAGTTTTTTTCTAGAACGTTCACCATTTGTCTTCACGCAGAGCCTTCAGTTATAAAAATAGGTAGTTTGACCAGATAAATGATCAATGACGTTCCCTGAGACTTTACAGTTCTGTGGTTCTGTTTCCTGGAAGATCATCTAATTGAAAGCTGGTGTTTATTGCAGTGAACACTGAAGGATATCATCTTCAAAAAAAACAGCCCATTTTAACTTCAATCACAGAGTGATGTGATCCTGTTGAATTTCTAATTGTAAAACAGCTACAAGTGGTCTGTAGGTCAACTTTTAAGAGCATAAGTATATTCTGGTTGACAGAATTGTAACCACACTGTTATCAAAGCGGTTCCAAGTAACGCAGAAAATAGCATCTTTGAAAAAGATATAGTTATTAATGATGCAAGAGAACTTCAGGAGATTGCCTTCCTAAATATCAATTTTTCTATATTATCCCTACTTTCATTGTCGTGCTATACCTAATTAAAGCATCAAGCACTTAACCTATACTTGTGAAAAAAGCAGTTTATGATGGGTGTGATCATACTCCCATAGGTCCAGTTATCTCAGTTGGCTCCCAATTAAGCCATGGAGTTGTTAGGGCCTCCTTTTAATTAGATCTCTTCCTCTCAGAGAACAATCTTTTATTTTTTCATATTTCCCTTTATTATTTCCTTTACTGGAACACTGCAGGGTGGGGATACTACTTTGAAATGTATTTGTTTGTTTGATGGCTAGTTGAGATTTAATAAAGATGATATTTTTAACCAAAGTCTGTCTGCTTCTGAGTAGAGATATAAATGCAAGTCCTTCTCTATGAAAATTAAGTGCAAATATGTACAAAGTGAGATGAGGCTTACCTTGCATATTTTAAGTTTAACATTTTTCTCCTTAAATCCCATTGATCTTTCTGCATTATCTCCCTGAATGTGAAAATCTACATGGAATTAACTGGGTTTGGGAGGGTTTTTTGTTTTGTTTTCTATCTGATTTACCTGTTAACTTTATTACCTATAAGGATATTAATTTACATTTTAAATTAAGATATAATAAAATGAGCTCTAGAAAGAAATTTGATCTGCAGTGACATTTTGCCTGTTAAATCTCCTATAGACCACAGATAAAGTATGAAGGATAAAAGGTTGCTTTGTCAGCAAGGGGTTTCTTTTATATTTGCTTTCTGGTAGCTGGTACACTTGCATTCTTTTCAGAGTTCTTCAAGAAAGCTCTTTGAAATTTCAGATTAAAATCTAAAATTGTGTCATTCTTTCCAGCCAACTTTCTATGCTGTTAAAATACTTTTTTATGTATGAGTAAAACTTTTTCATTAGATCCAGAATTGATACAACTTTAGAGGAGTAGGATTTCCTTCGTTATATCCTGCATATCCTATTTACTGGCATGGAGTGCTTTTCCCTGAAGAAGAGGAAAGTAAACCATTTGATCATGAACTCTGTTTACGTTACAGGAATTTAGGAAATTAGGTTTATGAGGATTGAATTACATTAAAACCTTGTTATGTAGGCTTAGCTTTATATAAATAAGTATAAATTTAAACTTTTGTTTGGACCTGACCAACCACATAAGATAAAAATTTTAATTCAATTTCTTTAATTATTCATGCCTTTTTTTTAATTTAAAATATTGATAGTCATTATTTACAAAGATATCTTTTTTTAACATCTTTATTGGAGTATAATTGCTTTACAATGGTGCATTAGTTTCTGCTTTATAACAAAGTGAATCAGTTATATATATACATATGTTCCCATATCTCTTTCCTCTTGCGTCTCCCTCCCTCCTACCCTCTCTATCCCACCCCTCTAGGTCACAAAGCACAGAGCTGTCTCCCTGTGCTATGTGACTGCTTCCCACTAGCTATCTATTATACATTTGGTAGTGTATATATGTTCATGCCACTCTCTCACTTTGTCACAGCTTACCCTTCCCCCTCACCATATCCTCAAGTCCATGCTCTAGTAGGTCTGTGTCTTTATTCCTGCCTTGCCACTAGGTTCTTCATGACCTTTTTATTTTTTTTTCCCTTAGATTTCATATATATGTGTTAGCATACGGTATTTGTTTTTCTCTTTCTGACTTACTTCACTCTGTATGACAGACTCTAGGTCTATCCACCTCACTACAAATAACTCAATTTCATTTCTTTTTATGGCTGAGTAATATTCCATTGTATATATGTGCCACATCTTCTTTATCCATTCATCTGTTGATGGACACTTAGGTTGCTTCCATGTCCTGGCTATTGTAAATAGAGCTGCAATGAACATTTTGGTACGTGACTCTTTTTTTTTTTATTTTTTATTTTTTTTGCGGTACGCGGGCCTCTCACTGTTGTGGCCTCTCCCGTTGCAGAGGACAGGCTCCAGATGCGCAGGCTCAGCACCATGGCTCACAGGCCCAGCGCTCTGCGGCATGTGGGATCTTCCCGGACCGGGGCACGAACCCATGTCCCCTGCATCGGCAGGCAGACTCTCAACCACTGCGCCACCAGGGAAGACCACATGACTCTTTTTGAATTATGGTTTTCTCAGGGTATATGCGCAGTAGTGGGATAGCTGGGTCATATGGTAGTTCTATTTTTAGTTTTTTAAGGAACCTCCATACTGTTCTCCATAGTGACTGTATCAATTTACATTCCCACCAACAGTGCAAGAGGGTTCCCTTTTCTCCACAGTCTCTCCAGTATTTATTGTTTGTAGATTTTTTGATGATGGCCATTCTGACCGGTGTGAGATGATATCCCATTGTAGTTTTGATTTGCATTTCTCTAATGATTAAAGATGTTGAGCATTCTTTCATGTGTTTGTTGGCAATCTGTATATCTTCTTTGGAGAAATGTCTATTTAGGTCTTCTGCTCATTTTTGGAATGGGTTGTTTGTTTTTTTGATATTGAGCTGCATGAGCTGCTTATAAATTTTGGAGATTAATCCTTTGTCAGTTGCTTCATTTGCAAATATTTTCTCCCATACACAAAAATAAACTCAAAATGGATTAAAGACCTAAATGTAAGGCCAGACACTATCAAACTCTTAGAGGAAAACATAGGCAGAACACTCTATGACATAAATCACAGCAAGATCCTTTTTGACTCATCTCCTAGAGAAATGGAAATAAAAACAAAAATAAACAAATGGGACCTAATGAAACTTAAAAGCTTTTGCACAGCAAAGGAAACCATAAACAAGACCAAAAGACAACCCTCAGAATGGGAGAAAAAATATTCATGCCTTTGATTGCATCTTCCAGTGCCATTGGGGAAACATTTACACGTTTAATAATTAGTCATATTTTCCAGGATGACAATGAACTATAAAAGAATTAAATATACAAAAATACCTATAGATATAAGATTTATACTAAAAGAGACTTTTCTTGATTAAGAACTTTAGAATGGTAAACTGAGACCTTAACTCTAGGACTTTCTCAATCCTAGTCTTTGCCACTGAAGAGCTGATTTGTCAACCTATATGTTCCTTCCTCGTATCAACTGTCACACTTAGTTGCTATTTCTACTTTTCAAGTCTGCCTACTCTACTTGACTGGGGAGATGTAGGCCTCAGCGTTAACAATCCCTGTAGTTCCAGCTCTTTTGTAAAAGTCTGATATATTTACAAAGCTTTCAATAAAAGAAAAAGAAGGATCCCTTTCAACATCTATGTGGTGGGACTGTTCCATAGACAAGCTTGCCTATTACTGACATTCTTTTAGTACTTCAGGAAAAAAAAAACCCAAACAAACAGCTATACTAAACACAGTTCAACAGAATTCACTTTATCCTGAATTCTACACTCTAGTGAATATTGTTAGAAAGAGGTCACAGAGATTCTGGCCCTTTGTTGTCAAGCTGGTCAACGTAACCAACTCTTCCTGAAAAGAACCTACTATGTACTTTCAGAAGAAGTCAAAAGGATCAGTGGATATATTGCTGTTAAGGTGGGTGTGAATTTTAGTCTGAAGCTGGCATGAACAGAAAAGTATGTAAACCAGAATCTCCAGTAATTAAGCTTAAATGTAAAATACCTGAAAAAACTTTAAATCAGGCACAATTCACAATATCTCAGGTGGAAAATTGAATGGAAAGTAAATTGCCAGGATGTTATTTAGTGATCAAGGATCCCAGGAGTGGGATCTGATTAAAAGAATCAGGCTAAAGATTGCCTTAAATTTTCTCATCTGCAGTTTCCCTATAAAGCCTTCCAACTTTATAGGGTACTATAAAGTACTAAATATAGTACTAAATATAAAGTACTTTCCAAACTCAGATCTATGGACTGCTGTGCTATTCCTCGTTAGAATTATCTGCACAATCCAATTTAAAAATTCTCATAAGGATTGTGTTTTGATATATCTATGCTGGGATCTTGGGTTATGTTACTTTTTCTTCTAATTCTCAGTTATGTTTGGAAATGATTAGGTACATCTTATATTGTGTGTCAAGTGTTCAAGAGAGCCTTTGGCACCTCCCTTTCCTAAGCAGCAGCCTCTTCTACCTTGGCAGGATCATGGTCTGATGGATCTCTCTTCTGACTCTCCCAACAGCTGCCATAGTGACTGACCCTGTCATAATCTCTAGCACCCATCCTTGGAGATGCTGCCACTTGTAAACCCTCCATGCATTTCTGAACTCCAATTCTCCCTTCTGTCCTCTCCTCTCTTCTTGTCTTCTCTTCTTCCTCCATTCCCTCTCTAACAGTCAAGTATGTCTTTTATCACATCACAACCTGAAAAGTCTCACCAGTTTATGTCAAGCAAGTAGAATTGTTGTTATTTCATTATTATTAATGAACTAACCAATCATGGTACATGGAGTATGATCATGGGTCTTGACGTAATTCATTGCTGCTACCCAGGGGCTGGCCGTTTTCTAGATTTAAAACACGAACATTCTGGCAGACCTCCAGTCTCAAAGTGATAGAAAATAAATTGTAAATGTTATTAGAAAACTCATATTGACATCAAGACCTAATATTTGTGAGCAGAATAATCTGTATTAGCCACTATTATAAGCAATTTTCAACCATGATATTTTGTCACTAAAAATCCTAAGAGATAAGAGGTGATATTAATCTCTATTTCACAAATCAGGACATAGAGGCTTCAAAAGATTAAATATTAACTCTGAGATGCCTGAGCAATCAAATGAAAACAAGTTTTTAAAGTATATAAATATATAATTATATTTTACATAGAAGATGTTTGCTATTTGTAGTTAGAAGAACTGAAGTGCATTGATATTTGTTGTTTCACAGTTAGAACCGCTACTAAATATCACCTTTTATTTGGTTCTGATTTTATCTTTTAATACAACTGCTACTAGTTAAATATACCTTGTTGTTTGCATGTTGCCTTTCCTGAGTTGTACGTTTATTTTTCATTTTTATATGTGTTTATGTCTTCTTTTACTCACATATATAAATTATAGAGAAAATAAATGTTATTTTATAAAGTTCACATATATACTCACATTCTATACATAAATAAATACACAAAAATTTAAGTAGTCTTAGAATTTTGAAAAATGTTTTACCATACATCTAATTTAAATGTTGAACTCTAAATTTAAGTGTGAACTAACTCATAGTATTTATATACTAAATTTCTTTTTTGGTTCCCAAGAGTTCCATGCTAATGAATTTGAATTCTCACATGATATGGACTGACCTAATGACTTGCCATAATCTGTTTCATAACATCAAAGAAATACATTTTAAGATATATAAATCTTAGAAACAATACTTTTACTTGCATATTCTTTATCTTAATATCATGCCAACAACATGTAATAATATTGGATGTGTTTAAGAGAAAATTATTGACATTTTGGATTTCTAGTCCATTTAAAAATACATTAAGGAGTTTAGACTAACCCTGAGCTATTTCAGTTTCTTAATAGAAAATTGGAAAAGCACAATTTATGTTCTCAGAGTTTGGTGAAGTCCCATTTTCTGTACTCCTTTACTCTTCCATCTACACAAAAACATGTTGGTTTAATTGGTACTGAGATACTTGACCCTAGTGGTGCATATGAAGATGTTGAATAATTATTATTGGATATTTTCTTTTTGTATTGGTCAGATACTTTTCCTTTCTTGCGGGGGGAGATGAGGTAATACTTCCCTCCATATATGCTATATAAGTTTGACCCTGTATTTTATATGTCATGCTTGAATTCTAGTCCTATATCTTTGAAGGTAAACTCTCTAGTCTATTTTCCAACATTTACACCTTCTAGGAATTTTTCATTTGTTTAATGAGGATACATAGAAATTGATTAAATGAATAAATGAATGAAACAACAAAAACTGAAAATTTAAGTAAACCTGGGCCTAAACTCCCAAACTATATTATTGTAGTAGTTAATTTAAAGTAAGCTTTTAGCAGGGGACCTAAAAATAATTCCTTGACTTAAGGAATACAATAAGAATAAAGTAAAACAATTTTATTTCAATGGACTATATTAGCTATTCCACGTTAATGAATGGTTGTTCTCTATGAAGTTATTCAAAGACCCACAGTAAGGGCAGCTCTGACATCTTCAACTGATGTTTCCCAATGTCATGCTGGAAAAGGCAGAGAGAAGGAGCACTGAGGCTAACATGAAAGCTGGTTTGTAAATCAACCACATGACCATACCTACCTGAAGGGAGTGCTGAAATATATGGTCCTAAATGGGTAATATTTGTCAGCTACAACTCTATTATTATCAAATAAGCAGAGAACAGAACTTGATATACAATTACCAAGATCCACCACGATCCCCTTGGCACAGAAACAAATATGATTTTTGAAAAAGTGTATCAGGCTCAAAAATGAATCTTAGAAACATGGGAATTGGAATTGGCACTCCCAGGGTGTGTGACTGTTATGATTCAGACTGGTATGCATCAAAGGTTATTCTGCGAAATACCCTGTTGACCTCCTTGATAATAACATCAGAGGTTATGGATCTTTTATCTCTTTGTTATCTTTAATAATGAACAATGGTGACTCATCTAATAGAATTCCTAAAATTATTTACATTATTCAGACTTCATAGCCTTATATGATAGGTAATTTAATAAGTTAAATCATGGCTTACAAAATATCCATTTATCTTAATTTTCATAATCCTTGATTTTTCATTGCTCTAATATGCTAGGATTTGGTAAATATGTTCATATTTATCTTACTTATATTCCTCGTAATTTTTAGATATACTAATTCTGAACTAAGCTGTTTCTTTTTAAGCACTTAATGTACTGCTTTACCCACAATAGGCATTTAATTATGAGTATGTAGATCTAAATCTAATTTTAGACTATTTTAATTTTAGCCATATCTTCACTCCCTTGAGTAATGTAGCTGTCTACTCTGGACCTTCTGCAGTTCCATGGTATTAATCAAGATATGACCACATATACTCAGCACTTGTTATTAATAAGGCACCTTGTTGAGAGCTCCAAGGGGTGCAAAGGATTTTGACATGCACAGAGAGCTACTCAAGTGCAGCGGCCTCCCATTCCATAGCCACAGGGACAAAGCCCTGGAGAATTTCTCTGTATGTGTTGATTTCTCATTAGTTGGAATTTCCCCCCTGTGCTCTTCTACTGTTTTGTTCATCCTGCTTTTCCAGGACAACATTTCCAAATCTAGGGCATATACTTTTTATTTCCTCAGTTGATAGGTTTATGAGATTCCTCTCTTCTATTCTCCAGCACTTTAGACTCCCCTGATCTCAGTTAGTTTTATGGTTCATTTTGAATATGCTTAATATGTGTTTCAGAAAATCAAAATTGCTTTTTCACATTAAAGTAAGCTAAGCAAGAGGGATCTGCAAAGCAGTGGACACCTGTTTTTTTGTAACAAAAATACTTATCCCTTTATTTAGCAAAGTGTTATACAATACAGTGGAAAGATGATGAGTTTTAATGCCAAAAAATTCTCTCTTTTATTCCCAGCTCCAATACTTTATTTTAACTGAACAGACATGTGTGCATACCTACAATATGTCAGTCACTCTCTTAACTATGTACTGTAGGTTCATAAAAGAATAAGACAGTCCAGGCTCTCAAACATAATTATAGTCTGCTAGCTCTGTGATATAGTTGATTTAGTTAATATTTGCAGGTACCAATTTCCTTCTCTGTAGAAAGGGGATAATATCTGCCTCAAAAGACTATTTGGAAAAATTAAATGATTTTATTTGACTTCCATAATTACAATGAATATGAAATTTTATGTTAGTACTCTGGCATCGGCAAATTTTGGTTCTACAATTAAAGTAATATAAAAATTTTAGCATTACATTTTGGGGGATTACTTGAATATTGACTTTGCATAGAAGAAGCAAAAGGTAAATATCCCCAAAGCACATTACAAGCTTGAGATAAGTAATTTATTTCAATTTCCTTCCACATTGTAGCAATGCATGTAGTTCATTCCTCATTGATAAGTGCTCCTCACATAAAAATTAATTCTACAGACATATTTATTTTATATAAATTTCAACCTACCTTAACATTATTAATATTACATATATATGTATATGTAATTTCTTTCTTGGTTAGTACTTCTCACAGATAAAAAGAGTAAATGAATTACCAAGATAATTTATAATTTTGATCTAGGAAGGGCTATTCATTTTAGTTTTTAAAATAAGTGCTTGATGTATTAGTTTCATCTGGTTAATGCACTTATTACATAATTATGAAAACAGGCGATCAGCATTATGCTTCCTTATGGAATTCTCAAGGATTCAGAATTCCTAAAGCATGCATAGATTAAATATAGAATGACATATGTTTTAATCTTTTCATAAATGTTTCTTGGAAGCTCTGGACTACAAGATTTGCTTCAGAAGTGAGTTTACCCCTTCCCTGCCACAGCAATGTCTGCTCATCCACACGCACCCGCACAGCTCTTCCAACGAAGAGCATGATGGAAAGGTCAGGAAGCCATTTAATTAAGAAGGGTAGGTTCAGAAAGAAATGGAGGATAACAGCATGCTATTGGAAATCAGAAGAAAAAATAATAACTAATGAATTTTCAAAATGAACAGAAAAATATGAAAATTCAGTATATTACAAGAAAATTTTTGTTCACAGTACTTATTTGTCCCCATGTGTGTTTTTGACAGTTTTGATTGGATGCCTTATGTTTAAACAAATTATAGCATATTTTGTGTCTTTTTGCCACACTCCTTAAAGCAGGAATATAGTATCATTTATTTAGAATGGTTAAACAGTGTTGAGCTTTGGGTCAATGCATTAAGACTTTTATATGTAGAGCTGATTTGAGAGTGGGAATATTGTCAGGACAAGTGAAGTAGAGAGAGTGAAACAGACAGCTGGCTCTGCTCATCCTCCAGTCAGGGTCCTCCAAACCAGTTTTCTTAATTGGATGACATCTCCCCATTAATTTTTATTTTAAGTGAACACTTTTAACAAAACTCGTACTGAGAACCTACTAAAGAGTGTTTAGGAATACAGATGTGAATCTGTATCATGCTTTTCTTCTTATCAGTTCTCATTTGAGATTTCTTTGTTAATTCCTTTACTTGTTCATTGTCATCAGCACCAAACCATAATTCCTAAGACTGGTTTCACTTTTCACTGCACACCTGCCCAGCAGATCACCAACTGTGAGAGCACGAGTGAAGCTATGCTGTCCAATATGGTAGCCAGTGGACACATGTGGCCTTTGAAACTTATATTAGTTTAAAGAATTAATTAAATTAAAATTTTGGTTCCTCAGTTGTATTTGCCATATTTCAACTGTTTAAATAGGCACAGGAAGCTAGTGGCTATCATATCAGGCAGTGTGAGAATATGTCCATGATTGCATTGAAAAAAAGATAGTGCTGCTTTAGGACGAATAACATTTTGGTTGCTTGTTTTTGAGAGATTGCTACAGTACTCTACTGAGACAGAATTGTTAACATACCACAGAATTGTACAAATCATACTTTATTGGTGCATCAACTTAGTGAAATTTTATCTTTTGCAGTAAGGCCAAGAGATTTTTATAGTGGGAGGGTTTTTCTTAAACTTGTCTTGTTTTTGTTGGCCTTTTTTTTTATTAGTTTAAAGAAAAGTGAATCATTGTTACTTTATGTCTTGACATTTAAAAACTTAGATTTATATATTACAAACCTTGCTCACTTCTCCCAGAGAAAATTTCTCTTTGAAGTCATTGGGAGATCCAAATAGGAACAGGAGATAGAAGAATTGTGCCAGGGGGCAAAATATTATTCCGTTTCATATATCTATAAAATGAAATAAAATATACTTGATGAATTGCCAGTCTATTTGCTCTGCTTCAGAACTTGCAAGGTACCTATATTATTATGAAATATAGATGCCAAGGAAAACTGGAGTCCCTCAAGAAGGGGTGGGAAGGTTAGAAGGCAGAGCTTAGTAAAAATATAAAGTAAAAGGATTAGAATGCCTGGTATATTGTTAGCTGTTTTTTATAAGCAATTGTTTTATGCAGAATTGAAGTGTCCACTGTGTTTCTGCTATTTCCTGGTTTAGGAATTTGTCTTCATGAATGAGCATTCACTAAGTCTTATACAAATGCTATACATTGTACTTAGAAGTAAGACATATCATCCAGCCTCCAAAGCTTCCAGTATTAATTTGATATTAATATAGCCACTCCTGCTTCCTTTGTTAATTTTTTGTGGTGATAGCTATGCTCATTTCATTTTTATATTTATTCTGAAATTTAATTTCTGAGCCTCCTTATGTTTATATTAGGTAAAACATATTTAGATTAAAAAAATTCAACCCAAGATATACTTTTTATTTTAACGGGTTAATTTCAGTTGATTATATATATTTGATTATATTTGTCATCTTTTGTTATAGCAGATTTTCATTTTGCATTCTAATTTATATTTTTATGATTTCTCCTTTCCTTTTACAATGATGGATTTGGGGCGGGTGGCAGTGTGTTTTTTTATTGTCACAAAAATAAAGGCAGCTTCAGTGGTAGGAGCATGTAGAGAGAAGCAGAAAGCACTTCCTAGTTTAGGTCTGTTTTACACAATGAGAAGATGCTTTCTCTGCTCCTCCAGGCCTTCCATTAACAGTGACAGGGCAATAGACTGCCTTTGTTCCCCTGATCCCAGCTTGGGAGTTAAAGCCCTATGGCAGGAAGTTTCCACTTTAACTCCAGCAGCACAGATCCTATGTCCCCATGCCCTCTCCTCCATCTGCGTATACCCACATAAACAAAGAAGCATACACGGTGTTTAAAAAGCTGTCTCTTCTCTGAGAGGATAGTACAGCCTCCCTTGCTTGAAAAGGGAATGTGCTTTGATTTTCACACTGGATTGAGAAAAAGAAATACATGGTGTTGTGTCTCAGCTCCTGGCCAGTAAATGCCACAGTTATCTGCAAGGCTGAGAAAGCTTCCCTACCCCTCTTGCATAACTTCTGATAGACAGATGTCAACTCCAATGACAGGACACAGAGTAGACCAATGTGCAGATGATTGCTTTTGCATTGTCCCCAGAAGGATAGAAGTCGCCACCCCTTCCACAGGCAATGCCATGTTTTCTGTGGTGTTGTGAGGGATAACCTCAGCCACACCAAAACAAAGAAGGTATTGGGAAATACACGACTGAAGAAGAAGGCAGGACAGTGACAGCCTCTCACTCTCCTTACGCACACGCACACACACACACACACACACACACACACACACACAGGTTTTCTGTTGTGAAGTCACAAAACAGTTTCAGGGATCTCAGTGTAGTGGTGGGGCTCTGCCTCTCTTCCACAGACCCAAGCTTTGGTGAGGAGGTCTGTCCAGCCCTGGAGTAAGAGGCAGGATTTGTTAGGAAAGACAGAGTAGCCACAACTGGAGGAAGCCCAGCTGGGGACAGAAGAGGAGGCCATATGAGAGATTCACTCTTGTTTATCTTATTTTTTTTAACATGGAATTGATTAAAAATATTGGTTGACTAATATTTCCAACTTCTTTTCTTTTGCTTCTCCATTTTATGTTCCAATAAACTGATGAATTTGCTTAGGACTGACTTTATGGATGTGTGATCCAGGCAGTTGCCCAGAACCCCACATGTAGAGGGGCTCTGTGCTTGTTTTAATGCTCTGCTGTTGCCATCTTGGAAATCTAATACTTTTGAACAAGGGGCCCCATATGTTGCTATGGGATCCACAAATTATGTAGCCAGTCCTCTTTTATGTTACCATAACAACATTTACCAGATTAGCCTTAGAGGCATCTTCCTCCTTGTTCAACTTCCACATTCTATCAGTCGTCAAGCCCTATCTATTTACTTCCTAAATACTTCGCAAATCCACTTTTCTCCATCCTTGTTGCCACTTCCTTACATCATGACAATATAATCTCTCAACTGGACTGTTGGAGATATATCTATCTATCTATGTACACCTACATACATACATACATACACACACACACACACACACACACACACACACAGAGATTGACAAAACCATTCTCATTGTGCCTACACAGTTTTGTGCTTATTTTTGCAGGGCATTTTTGTTGTAGAATCTAGAACTTGCATGGAAGTGAGGGTCAGTGTCTTTTGTCTGTGATTGTGAAGTATATTTTATTTCCTAGTTCATTCTGTTTCCAAAGCAGAGCTTAAATCAGAGGATTCTGTTGGAACCTAGAGACATATAGTTGGTAAGGGGTAGGTGGCCAACTTATAGTACAGACATTAGCCCTGAGTTTAGACATTGTGCATATTCACCTTAAAATATGTTAGAAACATTTTCTAAATTCTGGCATTGAGCTACTATACTGGTATGAATGGGAAAGACAATGTTGTACTGTGGTTAAGATGACTGATTTTGCAAGTAAATTGAATTGTAATTGTACCAACCTTTCTTAATATGATTATGTCCTTGGTATCTAAACTATAGTTTTCTCATATGCAAAATCAAATTGTAATGTTTATGTCATAGGGTTGTTCTAAGGTTAAAAAACGATAATTGTCTGACATATGGTAAGTACTTCATAGATGATTGTTGATTATATTGTAGTATTTGTTGTTATTGCTCCTGGGTTGAGTGCAGGAGGGTGTAGGTGGATTTGATCATTCTATCATCACAGCTGTTGATTGTCAAAAATACTGGCAGAACTTAAAACATGTATACTTGTTATATACTGCAGATGTTGTTAGAATGCTCCCCACACCCACATCATATTATTAGTGGATAATAAGGTTTAAAAGATGAAATTATTTGTGCTGCTAAAGGGTCAATTATCTAGATGAGTGACTCATCTATCTGTGTTTAAATGGGTATCCTTCCTCTATATTATGTTTTGATGAAGATGACTATAAATGGGGGTCCAGCGTTTCATCAGCAAGTGTACAATTTTTACCATTGGTTGTCACTTCTAGAGAATTATCTTAGTGATACTTGAACAGTCTGGGAAGTTTCAGAAAGGAAGAAAGTTCTGAACCTTGCTTGTTTAGCTATCACACATTCATCCACTTCAAGAATGAATTTGACTTTTGACAACTGCATAAAACAACTGAGATATACACAAAATAAAATTGATCTCATTAAATTTGTCCAAACAATAATGAAACCTAATTCTAAAAGAAACCATTTTATACCCATAAAATGTATGGGTTTAAGCCAAATTATAGAGGCCTAAACCAGCTGTTAGGAATTATAGAGGCCTAAACCAATAACCATGTTATTGGTTTAGGCCTCTATAATTCCTAACAGCTGTTTAAATCATTAGGCTAATCCTTATCAATGTTTCATCAGTACTCTAAAGCTATCCTCCCTCTCAAATTTACAAATTTACAATTTGGGGTATATCAGCAATTCAAGTTTTTATGCTTGAATGTGCATGTTCAATACCAATGAATCCAAAGTATGAAGGTCTAATGAATTGGCTTTAATGGTTTCCTTACCTTCTTAAATGTTTTTGTTTTAATTGGTTATACCACACTCTTTCCTGAACTACATTGAAAAGTTCACAGCATCAATACTAATGGTCTCTTTCTAATTACTGCATAATTAACAAGGCCTGACAGTGCAGTTTTAGAAGTTAGACACCACAATTAGTGATTATCTTTATGAAGCAGAAAAATCTTGTCCCTATTATAATATGGAAATTATACATGCATGTATGTGCTTCATTTTATATGTGTGTGTAAATGTCTGTCAAAATATACATTTAGGACATTTTATTTTTAGATCGTATGTATATGTTTATACAAACACATACAATGGAGAAAAAAACACTACTAAATAATTAAATTCTCACTTTATTTGTCAAAAGCTTCATTTCCAGTTTAATATATTCTCTCATAAGTGTACCTAGCACTTATGGATCATCCCTTTCTCTCAAGTGTGTGGTTTGAACAAAATATACATGTTGGTCACAATTAAAATACTCTAATGAAAAGCATTAATGTGATGCCATATAGTTAGCAGGTTTAGGTATCCTGTTTTTCTTTATAAATACATGCCTCTGCATAAAATTTTTGCAACATTGTTTTTACACTTTGATATTTAGGGGGAAAATGAGCAAGAATTCTAACAAACCATGTAAGTTGGGGAGGATGGACAATAGCAATTTGAAGTGCTTATTATATAAAAAGTGTCAAACATTATTATATTTATTACTTCTAATACCAGTTCTCTAAAACATATATTACTTTTACCAAAGTGGTGAGAAAAATTTAATGTGGTTTTGGTTATGCACATTAGATTTCAATTTGCCTTTCTCGAGTAAAAGTATTGCTATTTTTTTTAAAATAATTATTAGCTTTTCTTTTTTTAAATTAATGTATTTATTTTATTTATTATTTTTGTTTATTTATTAGTTTTGGCTGTGTTGAGTCTTCGTTGCTGTGCCCGGGTTTTCTCTAGTTGCCACAAGCAGGGGCTACTCTTTGTTGTGGTGCGCGGGCTTCTCACTGCGGTGGCTTCTCTTATTGCAGAGCACAGGCTCTAGAGTGTGCATGCTTCAGTAGATGTGGTGCGTGGGCTCAGTAGTCGTGGCTCGCGGGCTTAGTTGCTCCGCGGCATGTAGGATCTTCCCGGACCAGGGCTTGAACCTGTGTCCCCTGCATTGGCAGGCGGATTCTTAACCACTGTGCCACCATGGAAGCCCTGCTATTTGTTTTTAAAGAAGTTTTATGCCAAATTGTCTGTTTAAAGAGGAATAGATATGTTAACTTTTTAGAAAAAAGATCGCAAAATATATTTGATATAAATTTAACTGTACAAAATGTACATACTTGTATTCATAATTCTCAGAATTTTATTTTAGGAATTTCAAGTGAATTTCTGTGCTTGTTTGTTTTGGAGATATTTTACTATTAATGCCATTCAATCGCCTTTTTTATTATGTTTTCATGATTTCTATCTCTCTTTATTCTGTTTATTATTTATTATTATTATTTTTTTTATTTATTTATTTATTTTTGCGGTATGCAGGCCTCTCACTGTTGTGGCCTCTCCCGTTGCGGAGCACAGACTCTGGACGCGCAGGCTTAGCAGCCATGGCTCACGGGTCCAGCCGCTCTGTGGCATGTGGGATCTTCCTGGACCGGGGCACGAACCCGTGTCCCCTGCATCGGCAGGTGGACTCTCAACCACTGCCCCACCAGGGAAGCCCTATTATTTATTCTATTAATTATCAATATTATTCCTAAAATTAACCTTAGTTAAAGCTCACATTTATATCTGAATATTCTTTTTATTCCTCCTATTAGCAGTGCCATATTTTTAGGTGTTATAAGCAAAGTACACTACAAAGAAACATTCACATTATATTCTTTGCCATTTAAGGTTAAAAAAATAGACAAATGAGAGGTATGTGACAAAATACAGATAAGGCCAAGTAAATGGAGAGAGAATGAAAAAAGAAAAAATGATTTAAATGAATATATCATTGTGTTGGGGAAAATGAGCAGAAATGAATCAGTAGTATTTCCAAGAGGAGAAAAGCTCAATACAGATGTAGAGAAAACATTTAAATTTTATAAACAGGAGGCAATTGGGAGCCAGTGAAAGGATCTAACAGGGTAATAATGTGTTTGAGCAAAGTAAACATGCTCTCCATGTTGGCAAATCTTAATCATTTCTTGCTGTGATAATCAGACAGCTACACACTAGCCAGTCCCCTGCTTCAAAACACAAATTTTACTTTATGTGCACAACAAATTATGCTTTCAGGCACACTTAAAAATTATACAAATTCTCCAAGGAATAAAGGAGATGTTCAATAGGCTGGAGATGGGGGTTGTTCTTTCTGTTATAGATCTCTTCAGGTGTATACTTAGAAAAAAAATCATAAAATTTTTAAATGAATGAGACATCATGACATCATTATAATCATCAAGAGTAGTAACAACAGTTATTTAAACCTCATTAAATACAAGGTACTGTTCTAACTGCTGAACATGTGTTAACATTCTTGATCCTCACATATCTGTATGGATTAGATACTATTATTCCCATTCTCAAAATGAGAAAACTAAGACACAGAAAGAAGAAGTAAATAACTTAGGGTAATATAACTAAGAAGTCATGGAGCCTGAATTTGAATTCAGACAGTCTGGCCATTGAGTAGATATGCTCATTGTATACAGTTGAAGGTAAAAATAACATAAAAGAAAAAGTGAAAAGAAACCAAAAGCTTATCTCTACAAGATATTTACAGGCAACTTTATTTTCTTTCTGGAGGTAAGGAAGTAGCTAGTAAATGCCAAAACTAATATAAGTTTGAGACCTCAGATTCATGAAAGTCAACATGTCAGTGGTCCAACTGGGACTAGAAGCTGTATTTCCTTTAAGTATAAAACTCTGTCCATATTTACCTTGGAAGTATAACCTATTGAACAGAACATAATTCTTTGTATCTGAGTTTCTTATTTGTATTTGTGTTGTGTATAATAAGGGGTATGGGGGGTAATATAATAATGGTTCATTCTGCTATACAGCATCCGTTTACAATATAAGGTAAAATGATGACACACTTGACATTATGTGTAATTAAGCAAGTTTTGGAAGTATGTCTTCCTGTGTGAACATGTGTTGTGTGTGATGAATGTTGGAAGTCTACACAATTATAATATTTAGTAGGAGATTTTTTGCATGCCTTTTATTTAATCTTGGGCTTCTCTAAATACAGTGATTCACTGATAATCCTGGTTAATCTTTAATTGAAAGTCATGCTTTAGAGTCCATCTTCATAGTTTAGGGCATTTGATCCAAGTATATAGAATGTTTAACTATCTCATAAAAAGAATGAGAAGCTCTGTTCTGTCAGGCTTATTTAGTCTTCATAGAGTCTTTATAAAACATCTTTCTCCCAGGAAATATGAATTGAATACTATGAAAAAATAATATGTGTCCCAGGAACTGATGACTGAAAAAAATATGTGTCCCAGGAACTGATGACTGCTTGGAAAATGGTTTACAGTTTAGGAATTTCAGGCACAAGCACAGGAATTCCATGGCCCAGATTTGTTGGGCTCTCAGCTTCCAGTCATAGCATGAGGAGAGGATTGTAGGCGAACTCGAGTAATACCAGGAATCTTATTTGGCACTTTGGGCTGGTTATTTGTGTACTTAGCATCTCCCATTTCCTTTCTCTCTTTCATTTTTTTTTGTTTGTCTGTTTCTTGTGTACATGTGTATTTTCCCAGCTGAATTTAAGCTACATTAACGGCAGACACTATGTCTTATGCATGTTTAAGTTGTATCTCCTGACCTCATTTGTTTTTTATTTCTTTCTTTACAGAAGATTTTTTTTAATTTTAAAATTAATTTTAAAAGTTAATAAAAGTAAAATAAAATAACTATCTGCTTAAATCAATGAAATGGAATATGATAAAATGGTATCTATTAAATTATTTAATCCTAAGAGATGTCCTATTATGGCTTTTGCAAATTTCTGGGTGTTCTTTCAAGTGATTTCTGCACCATCATGAAGCCTTAATATGCTTAATGCATAGGTCCTTCTCAAGCAATAGGTATATTTTCCTTAAATGAAACCTTAACCATTCTCTCACATCCCTTTCCTAAAAGCAACTGGTAATCTCCATGACAACAGCCTATTAATTGCTCTAAGAGTGTTTAAGATGGTGTTTATAGACATGAGTTTTGGGGAGTCCATGAACTTGTAATATTAATTGCAAAGTTGTGTGTGTGTCTCAGTTTGAGGGTAGAAAAGCTATTCTGGAAGAGATACCTGACAAAGAAATCTTCAAGAACCACTAATCTATGGGTAAGGACTGGTAAACTGTGTCCAGGCTAAATTTATCCAACTTGAATCATTATGAATCACTTCCTACTAGTAGGAACCCAGAGAAAACCAAAATGCAAGCAATTGTGTGTTTTTGTATGGCAAAAAGAAATAAGGAGAGAATAAATAAAATATATATGTTAGGGCTTCCCTGGTGGTGCAGTAATTGAGAATCTGCCTGCTAATGCAGGGGACACGGGTTTGAGCCCTGGTCTGGGAGGATCCCACATGCCGCGGAGCAATTGGGCCTGTGAGCCACAACTACTGACCCTGCGCGTCTGGAGCCTGTGCTTGGTGACAGGAGCGGCCGCGATAGTGAGAGGCCCGCACACCGCGATGAAGAGTGGGCCCCCCTTGCCACAACTAGAGAAAGTCCTCGCACAGAAACGAAGACCCAAAACAGCAAAAATAAATTAATTAATTAATAAACTCCTACCCCCAACATCTTCTTAAAAAAAAATATATATATATATGTTAATTTGTGAGTGCAACCTCTGTAAAACAACTATTATTTGATGAATGAATACAAAATAAAAATATTTTGATACCTTTTCACTTGTTAATATTTTATTAAAATTATTCATTAACTCAATATTTTTTTGTGCCTATTTTGTGAAATACACTATCCTGAGTCTTGTGTGAGATACAAATATATAGGCTTCACTGCTTTTTCTCTCAGGAAATTACATTTTTTATTGCTTTATAAGCAAGAAAAAATGATCCTGAAAAGTTACCAGATAAAAAAGATGGTAGTTAAGGGTCAATTCAGGGGAAAGATCTCCGGGGAACTGAGTTGTTAGTTACATCTAAGATAGTGCTAGTTTCTGCATGACAGATTGGATTCAGATAGATGCAAAGAAAGTGTAGGTGGTGTATGTGTCCAGAAATGGGAACTGCATGAGCACACATAGAACTGAGATTCTCCTAAGCATCTTTGAGGTAAAGAGAGCAGACCTACCTACTCATATTATGTGACTCATGTTTGGGTGTGTTAAAATCTATTGTAGTAGCGACCAGTTTTCAATGTCTGAACAAGCATTTGTATTGTCAATTAGTTGCTACCCTAAAAACTGTTTTGTTTTTTAAATTAGAAGGTTGGTTTGTTTACTAGGACTGCCATAACAAAATACCACCAGAACAAAATACAAAATAAGACAGGTGGCTTAAACAGCAGAAATTTATTTCTTACAGTTCTAGAGATTAGAAGTCCAAGATCAAGGTGTTGTCAGGTTTGGTTTCTCTTGAGGCTTCTCTCCTTGGCTTGGATGGTTGCCTTCTGGCTGTGGTCTTTTTCTGTGGGCCCACATCCCCATCTCTCTGCATGTCCAAATTTCCTCTTCTTGTAAGGACACCAGTCAAACTGGATTAGGGCCCACCCTAACAGCATCATTTTATCTTAAACACCTCTTTAAAGGTCTTATTTTCAAATGCAGTCACCTTCTGGGCATTAGGGCTTCAACATACGAATTTTGGGGGAATACAGTTCATCCCATAACAAAGCCCAAAGTTTGAGCTTTAAGAAAATAAATACTGTAAATATATTAAACTATAATATATTATAATATTATAAACTATAACATTTTATTCATATAGCTTACTTTATCTATTAATTATGAATACAATATTTAATATATTCAACTAACTTTTATTAAGTATCCATAATGTTTCAGCATATATACTAAATATTCTCAAATCTATTACATCTCATTTAATCTTTTTTTTTAACATCTTTATTGGAGTATAATTGCTTTACAATGGTGTGTTAGTTTCTGCTTTATAACATAGTGAATCAGTTATACATATACATATGTTCCCATATCTCTTCCCTCTTGTGTCTCCCTCCTTCCCACCCTCCCTATCCTCTTTTAATCTTTACAATTACTCCATGAGAAGGCAAGAGCAAAAACCTCAGATTCAAATTCATGAAATTCTGACTCCAAATTTATTGCTTTATCTACTGTAGTTTCCCATCGCTTTCTACATACTTCCTATATTTCCCTATACTAGAAGATTTGTGATTCTATTAAATTTAGTTTGCCTAAATATGTTTCTGTACATGTATAATTATATACACATCTAAATGTATGTAACTATGTGATACAATTTAGTCTTGTGTTTGTGCATAAAGCATACTCAATCTTTAGTTTATGAGACATTTTCTGATATCTCATAAACCTCTCCCTATAACCATCCCTATCTTAATAGAATGAGATTTAGTTACCTAAGTTTTTGCAAGTGTTTGATAATTAAATTTTACATTATATTTTGGAGCATTTTGGCAGCATGTTGTGTCAAATGAGGGTAGTGGTATCTGTCTGAAATTTTATAGTTGCCCTAATTAGCTGATACTCTTGAAACTTTAAGTCAATAGCACAATCTGTTGTAGATATAATTTTGCACAGAACACTCTATGCTATGATATTTTGGGTTCACAGAAAGTGTCCAGCACTGTATTTATGTGACTAAACAAGATATTCCTTGTATTTTAGCTAATAATGTTAATCAAAATTGCATATACTCTTAGTCCTTAAGATATTTCAGTCTTAATCAGCTCAGCTTCAAAATAGATTTGGGATCCGTGTTAACAAGGAGAGGCTGCTTTTGATAGTCTTTCTCTGAGTGTGGGATTTGAAAAGGAGCTGGCTGTGAATTCTGGCTTTTCTACACATTAGGTGTTAAATCTTAGATGAGTTACTTATTTCTCTTCCTCTTTGGAAATGGATAATAATATATATTTCACAGATAGAGACCATGCATTTAATTCATGTACAGTACCTAGCATAGAGTTAGCACTCAGTGCATAGAGCTGTTATTTATTTTATCAGATACATATTTTAATTATTTTTCAAACATTTGCAACTAAGCAGAAGTAGATATCAATTAATATTGGTGCCTAGTATAGACTACTAGTATTCTAGAGGATTGGCAACCTGCCAAACTGCAAAGGCTGAGGACACAGTCATAAGACTGTTTTCACTTCTGATATCACTTACAAATTTGGAGAGTTCACAAAACCACTCTCGGGTACAATAATTCACTGGAGAACTTGCATAACTCAATGAAAGCTATTATATTTGTGGTTACAATTTATTACAGAGAAAAGATACAGACTAAAATCAGCCAAAGAAAGAGGCCATAGGGCTGAGTCTGGGAAAGTTCCAAATGCAAAGTATCCAATGTCCTTGGATGTATTATCCTTCTGTCATTGATGTGTGACAATATATAGGGAGTATTGCCAACCTGAGAAACTAACGAGAGGTCTCATGTCCAGAGTTGTTATTGGGGGTCCATTACATAGGACTGATCGATTGATTGTTCACATGGTTGAAATCAGTCTACCTTGAATCACATGGTTGGTCTTTCCAGCACAGTCAGCTCACTCCTTAAGACTGTTGGGGTGTGGCCAGCATCACCACAATAGCTGGTGCAGCCAACCCTTGTCCTACACAAAGTCACTCCCATCAGGTATGACATGGATTACCTCCCAGAAGCCAGGAGGAAAGGCCCTTTGGGCAAGGCCAAATTATTTACCACACAGTCCTATTACCTGAGTTGCACAAAAAGTTTAATTAATTTTGTTTTTGTTACACTGTTATAAGAATAAATAAAGTGATTAGTGAAATAACATAATATATGAATGTAAATACAAAATATTGCTAATTTTCACAGTATGATCTCCAAAAGTCAATCTTATAATGATGTCCTTAATTTTATAAAAATACGTACAGGTTGGATTGACAGCTGTATGGCCTTCAGAGTGTTAATGCTATAAAGGCTACTTTCATACCATTTATATATATATATATATATATATATATATATACATATATAATTAATGTTAAAATTACTAAATACCTATAAAAATTAAATACCTATAAAGATTAAATACTTATAAAGATTAAAACTCAATAAGATTTTCCAAAGAAATTTACTAGGATCTAAATGGGGAATTGAACTATCTATCTGCCTCGATTATTAGTTTATAGAGCATGATCACATATTCAATAGCTTATACTTGCAATTTGGGGAATGAATTCTTGGCACCAGGTTTGTAAACTGTATATTTTTAATTACAAAAATAATAAATATATCCATCAAAAAGAATTACTGTAGAGGAAGGTGATCTAAACAATTAACTAAAGGTGATTGAGTAGCACTTCTTAAATTTAAAAATGTGAAAGGAATAATTTGTGGCTACACCAACAGAATCATAAGGAGGAGTTCTAAGTTTCTAGCCTATTGATGTCATAGTTAAAGGGACATTGTAAAAGACAGAAATATCCTCAATAGGTTAATTATGTAAATGAAAACACTCCCTGACGACTAAGCTTATAAAATTACATGCAGAGGATTTTCAAGGTTAGATTCAAAGCCACAGAGCCAGGTCTCAAATTTGTATCATGATCATAGTCTACATCACAGCTTATAAGGCTTTGTTTTCTCAGTGGTGTAACCAACACCTGATTCTGTTTAAATATTTAATTTAGTAAAATATATACATATA
The DNA here is from genome assembly GCF_937001465.1 of Orcinus orca. NCBI lineage: Eukaryota > Metazoa > Chordata > Mammalia > Artiodactyla > Delphinidae > Orcinus > Orcinus orca. The sequence continues at coordinate 40,094,663 of NC_064576.1, read as the reverse complement.
TGCTTAAATTGCAAGTTTCTATTTTAATATCAGAAATAGTAAGTATCACACATGTCCATGTTCAGGTAAAGTGAACTACAAGAACTAAGTAGGTAAAATACCAACAATCAATATTTATAAAGATTCTCTCTTAGATAACATTCCTTAGAAGATTTTGAAGTTGTGAATCAGTTAAAAATCTTAACAGGCTAATTTTCATATATTTATCCGTATGCAAACAAAAATGTCAGTTTTCAAATAAACCTGTCCTAAATTCAAAGACTCAGTCATATATTAACACATATTGGAAACATTAGCAATTTGGCAGAAATAAAACAAAAGTTCTTAGGTCTGAAAAGGAAACAAAACCATGAAGATATCTGGTAGGTATTTAGGTTTCAGAAATTTGGCTTTACTGACTTTGAAAAATAATTTTTAACTGTTAATTTACTTTCACTTTGGGATAGTGAAATTTTGTCTCTTACCTCAAATAGATGCTAATAATTGAATAACTTTAAATTATTTTCCAAAGTTGGCCCATATGAACACATCTAGATATTATTTAAGCCAGATCAATGTAGACAGTAAATTTTATATTACATTATACATAATAAATAGCAGGTTGACTTTTTAAAATACTATTGCTCAAAACACTAAACATTGCATCTTATCTTAAAATCAAAAGTATGTTTTGGATGTAAGAAAGAGGAAAAATGAGAAGATATTTTTTCCAAATATATTTTGACTTCTCAAAGCCTGTGCCTTCCACATATGGTGACATTCTAATGGTCTACAAAAAAATAATAAAGCAGCATCAAAGAAATATAGCAGAGTCTATTTATAATAATATAAAATATGCAATTTTATTTAATACTGATATAAAATATTTTAAATTGTGTTTTTCAGAAAGGCATGGAAGAGAAATCTGTTGATAAGTAGGACATATAACTTAATATTATGATAATACTACTTTGGGTTTGGGCTAAGGCATTTATACATCTCCTTTGACTGTGGGTTTTACTTCTTGTGAATTATTAAAACTTGATTCACTTATGTTTATCTCAATTCAGTTCAAAATGAATTTCCTTTCCCTTTCCATGCAAGAGCTCATATGAATGTTCACTGGGACTATAATTCATCATGTTGTAGCTTGGAAAACACATTTATAAACTTAGTATTGTACAGATAATTTACATTTCTATTGCATAGGAAACACAAAGTTTTATTTTATTAGGTTAATGAAACAATATGGAGTATTATCTGAGCATATAATTCAAGAAAGTCATAATCATAAGTAAAATAAAATGGATTCAAAATCTAAAGGCTAAAAATAACCCTAAAAAACCATCTTCTCTGTTTTTGCTAGAACCATATTCAAACACAAATTGGATACAAGCTGTCCTAATTCAATTCCAATCTTATATATAACTATGATGCTTGTGCAGAAGAAATTCCATAAACTTCCTTAGCAGGTTATTTCAATATCTAGAGCTTTTCATTAGAAATAAATTAACTCTCTAATGAGGATTTATTCCTCTGATTGTTGTCTTTTCCTCTTCCATAGATTTGAGAAATAATCAGTCATTCTCTTAGAAAGATTATTTTCTAAACCTAAAGATTTGTATTGAATCACATTTAACTATTCCTCTTTGGAGTTACATTTATTCATTGAATAAATTAATATATACATATTGTGTGCTCACCCACTGCATTAGTCACTATGCAAGGTGCAGGATATAAAGTGGAGAGATCACATAGACATATATCCCTGCTTTCATGGCATTTACAGATTAGGAATCATACAACTATACAACTGTGACTGTGATAATCAATGTAAAGAAGAGGTGCCTAATGTCCTGGGAGCCTGCATTAGAGGAATCCAGCTCAATAGGGAGGCAAATAATATTTCCATGAAGAAGAGATGCTTGAGTTGAGATCTGAAAATTGTATAGTAGTTTACTCGATTAAGAGGAGAAGCAAAACATTTCTTAAAGTGTTGTCCAAGTTTTTTCACAGGCACTTATGCAGTAGAGGTTTAAAATAAAAATTCATTTTAATTATAAAATTTATAAATGTGTTATAAAAAGGTAGGAATATCAAATACTTTTAAATAACAGAAAGGCTTCTCAATATCTTCAATTTGTCAGACAAGCAGAAAGTCTGACTTATTTTAGCATGTTGTGATAAATGCTAAAATCTTCGTTAGTACAGAGGACAATCAGTGCACAAAAGTCAAAAAAAAAAAAAAATTGCAGGAAAGGCTTCACGGAAGAGTTTAACCTTAAAAAAGAATAGGAGTTTGGGCTTCCCTGGTGGCGCAGTGGTTGACAGTCCGCCTGCCGATGCAGGGGACTCGGGTTCGTGCCCCGGTCCGGGAAGATCCCACATGCCGCCGAGCGGCTGGGCCCATGAGCCATGGTCGCTGAGCCTGTGCGTCCGGAGCCTGTGCTCCACAACGAGAGAGGCCACAACAGTGAGAGGCCCGCGTACCGAAAAAAAAAAAAAAAAAAAAAATAGAATAGGAGTTAGCCAAGAAAAATTGGCCCAGTAGATGTTTGGAAGTGTTTTCTCAAGCAGAAGGAGCTACAGGAGCAACGTAAGTTGGTTATCAGAATAAACACAACTAGTTCAGTGAGGAAGGAAGCAAAGTGTGCAGGGGGTTGTAGAAGAGGGTGGGCAGTTGAGATAGAGACTGAACCAATCATTAAAGACTTTGCATAATGTTCGAAGAAGTTTGGATTTCCTACCAAAGCTAAGAGGAAGGTTTGAAGGTTGCTAAGCAGGGAGATAACAGAAATGTACTTACATTTTATGGAAATGTCTCTGGAAGAAGAACAGTGAATTTTAAACAAATGTATACTCAGTCACACACACACACATGAATAAAAGCAAGGAGTGCACTTGATTGTCTATTGTACTAATACTGTAGTGACATGATGAGAGCCTGATACAAGGAGGATTTTTGATGAATTTGAGCCAGAGGGAAATGGAGGATTAAAGATTTCTAACAAGGTTTTAACTGGGTATCACATAACTGGGAAGGGTGTGACACTATGTTATTTCATTCATAAAAAGAACACAACAAGAGCACCAGGTTTGAGAGTAAGATGTTGAGTCTACTTTGAGATATGCTGAGATTTCGAGGACATCCAAGTGACCATTACATAGACAGCCAACTCTATGAAACAGTCAGATTTATAGGTTGAGAGCTCAGAAGAAATATCTACACTGATGGTACAGACATGTCATCAGTAAATAAATGGTAATGGCAATAATGCCATCTGTGAACAAAGACAATTTTCTTTCTTCCTTCCCAATTGGTATATTTTACTTCCTTTTTTGCCTTGTTGTGTTAGCAAAAACTTCCAGTTGGATGTTGAAAAGGAGTGGTGAGAGGGGGCATCCTTGCCTTGTACCAGATCTTAGTGGGAAAGTTTTGAGTTTCTCACCATTAAGTATTATGTTAGCTGTAGGTTATTTGTAGATTGTCATTATCAAGTTGAGGAACTTCTCCTCCTATAATAACTGCTTACTTAGTCTAAAGATTGATCATTTACATGTGAAGGAAGATGAAACTTAAAAGAAATATTAGCAGAAAAAATGTAAAGTACCAAAATTAAGTCAAAGGATCAATTACACAAATTAATAGTGGGCAAGATCTAGCTTGAAGAGTTTTAAAACCTGGAGAATTAAAGTAACTATTATCTCGGAAGGTATAACGGTATAACATGACTACAGAGAGAGAGAGAGAGAGAGAGAGATCAAAATTAAAATCAAAGAAAAAACTCCTCATGAAACTTCTAGTTTTCACTAATTGGCATGTCTACATATTTTATAGGCCTCACAGATATGAGAATATAGGTTAGGAACAAAGAATTACTTGGAAACTCCAGTGTACAAGGTAGTTGAGTGATACAGCACTGTTGACCTAAATTAAAACTAATGCTAAAAAATTAGGGTTATCAAACAGTAAAATTAAAATAGTGAATTATATGTATGTTATATATTATGAAGGATGGTTAACTGAACTGAGATGCTTTAGGAAGAACATAATAATTCTCTTTAAGTCTAAGGATTTATCATGTGAAAAAGGGAATTATGTTTATTTTTTATTATTCTGAATGACCAAGTAGAAAGTATGGAGAGGCATATTTTGAATTAATGTATAATATAAACTTACAAATATACTTGTTATAAATAAAAGGCCTGCCTGTCAAAATAATGAGTTATTTGCCACTATGACTTTTTTAGAAGTGGGTAAAAAAACAATTGCTAGTGGTTTTATAGTCTCTAAGGTTATGTAGGCCTTAAAATTCTTTAAATTCAATCATAAAGTAATGTTCCCCAATAATGGTCCCTCACTGGAAAAATGAATCATAGGAATGCTTTTTCATGTACCTAGCTTACATTAATTTTCACATCAAGCATCATTTATGGAAAAAAAGGAAAAAGGTTAAAGGTAAGCTGAGGTAGAGGAGAGAGAGGGGACAAATACTTCAGCTTCTCCTGCCCTGTCTATATCTATTTCTGTTTACACACACAGAGGAAAATATTGCCTACAAAATTATAATCTTTTTTTGTTTTATTTATTTATTTTATTTTTCATACAGCAGGTTCTCATTAGTTATCCATTTTATACATATTAGTGTATATATGTCAATCCCAATCTCCCAATTCATCACATATTTTTATATGACTTTTCTTTTTCATGGTAAAAACTCAATATTCTGTGGTATATTCTAGTGGGAATTTTTTCCTCCATTAGTTTAATAGTTGCAGCAAAGCTCTTCATAGTTTTATAATTTGAGAACTAGAACATAGAGGAAAAGATAGATGATGAACAATAGAGGTTTAAATTTCATTATTAGGCAGATGACAAATTAAAAACACTGAGCTATCCTCTTTTACTATATTTGAAAGAAGTTGTAAATTTAATGTGTAAATAATTATGTTATTTTTTAAAACAATCAAAATATTTAAAGGTATGCAAGAAATGAGGAGAGCAAGTAGGCTGATGTCAGTAGAAGCTTCTTGCTATTAATGAATATATTTGAGATGCTCAGCAGTTCCTAGAAGACAGATTTGCTAACTTTGAGAAATTTGTCTAAATTTGTTCAAGTCAGTTTAGTTCTCCAAACATTTATTTAACACATCCTACACTTCAGGAATTGTGCTAAAACTCAGATACCAACATGAATACTTCAAATAGTGCTATATTGGGGGTCTTTGGTATGCAGGAAGTCAAAGAAAACTAATTCAAAAGCTACCTCAAGTGTTGCAAGATTATTCTGAGGTAATTTTGGGAAACAGTGGAGCAGGAATCCCACAAAGGCCCTGGAACAGCGGAGCTTCACAAAAATGGGGGTAAACTTCCATAACTAGGAGAGACTCAGTGATGCAAATGCACTTCTAGGAACCAGAGAGTAGCAAGCATTCTTGGATCTTCATCCTAATGGTATGCTTTAAAGAGGTTCATTTATTTCTCCATTTTTTTTTACTCTCTGTATTTGTATGCTTCTTTTACCATCTAATTGCTTTATCTTTTACTTTTCATCATGCACGTTTTCACCATCTTAAACCTTTTGTCAAGCCTCCCTTGGCTCAACTCTGCTTCCTCTCTATTATGGCCGTGAAGCTATTTTCTGGATTCTCACAATACATCTTTTCATCTTCAGGTTTGATTTCAACTTGTGTGATCCTTCCATGTTGCCTATTTTTCAAATTTTACAGAAAGAAAATACAACCTCTCTCCCATCACGAACACACACACACACACACAGACACACACACACACACACACACACACACACACACACACACACACATACATTCCTTCCCCTTCTCCTTCTCCTCCCCTCCCCTTCCATTCCATTCCCTTCTCTCTTCTCCTCTTCCTCTCCCTTCCCCGTCCCTCCTTCTCCTCCTCCTTCTTCTTCTTTCTGTCTCCTTCCCTGTTGCCAAGAAGAGTTTGCAAACATCTTTAAGTTAAAAAAAAAAAAAAAAAAGATTTGGAGGTAGAAGATGTCTTATCCAGCTCATTCATTTAGATCATTTATTATTTCTGTCTTTCATTGTTTGGGGCTATTTTAGAACTCTGGAGATTGTCGAAAAGTAATTATTATAGAAATAATCCTTATACATAAAAAAGATTAATTGTTCCAGTGGAATACCATTGATTCTTGCCCTATGAACTGTGGATAGTTCTGTTCTGCATCTATTTGTAAACTTATTTCAGAATCCCTTAATCCCTATTATATGTCCCTGCTCTTTAGATTCTCTTTTGAACAAGTTATAACATCTTACGGATTAATTAGGCAAGTAAACACATTATCTGATACATCTACTTTATATCTGTATGAGATTTATTATTACATTCTCTTTTAAATTTATCCTTTAACCCTTTTTGTTAACCTGACTCTATCAAAGGTCACTGCCCAGCTTTAGGAGAAGTAACCATCACAGTTCACACAGCTGTAGCTGGGAGGTAACTTGAGGGAAGAGGAGGTTAGTGACCAGATCATGCAAGGACCTTGCAGAAAATTTTCAAACTTTGACATTCATTCTGAGTGAGAAGGGAAGCGGAGAAGTGCCTAATTGATTGGCACTTTAAAAGGATTATTCTGGATGTGGTTTTGATAGGAAACAGGAGGTGAAGGGGAGAAACAGGGAAATCAATTAAAAGACTATTAGTTATCTGGGTGAGAGGTGATGATAGCTTGGATAATCAACAAAGTAAGTAATGGTAAAATAGTGCAATTTAATCAAATTCTGGATGTCTTTTGAAGGTTGAGCCAACAGAATTTGCTATTGAATTAGATACAGAGCATGTGAGAATGAGAAATATCAAGAGTTATGTCAAGATATCAGACTTAAGAAATTAGAATGGTTGAACATTTAGAGAGTGTTGAGGAGGAACAGGTATTTTTGCACGTGTTAAATTTAACAAACTAATTAAAATTTTAAGTATAGATGTCATGGAGGAAGCCAGGCTTTCAGGAGAGAAGCCTGGGCTAGAAGATACACTAAGAGTCATTATTTTAATCCCAACAATTTGTGGAAATATACAAAGACCACCCAAATGAGAACAAAGAGAGGCTATTAATTCAGAGCTTATTATATCAAGGGAGTCAGCCACCATCACTTGTGTTTGGCAGACTTCAAGGCAGGCAGGGGAGTGGGAGAGCTTCAAAGTAAGGGGAAAAAAGAAGATATCAGTAGCCTTCTGTTTGGAGGTTATCAGCATAGGGAAGCTGGAAATGGGCTAGCTAAAAGTGGGACCTCTTATGATGGGTTCAAGAAGGTTACTTGGCTTTCTCTGTTTTGTCTCAAGTTGTAAGGGAGTGGGTGGTGGCAAAGTAGCAAGCATTTGTTAACAAGGTCCTGTGCTTTCTGGGACAATTGCTGCAGAGACTGTCATTTGGCTTTCTGGACATCTCGTGTGGGTCAGAGTTCTATCGTTGTATAGGGTCCGGCCATTGTCTATTTATATATTCAGTCTCTCACACTAGATAAGATGACCATGGGAGTAAATGTAGGTAGAAAAAAATAAGGGTGGATATATAAAGATTTGCATCCATGTCAATGTGTATAGAATTATTCGTTGCAACATTGAATGAGGCAGGGGGATGGTTTTCATTACTTGAAGTGGCAATTTCAAGCCCTATGCTTCTGTAAGTTTTTCACGGTGCTTCTGATCCAAGTTTAACTCACCTCTGCAAGGACACGGATAACTTAAACACTGCTGTAGCCTGGTTAAATAACACCTGTAGTGAAAAATAATCAAAAGAATTGTATGTAAATCCTAGCTATGAGAGGGTTATGTGGAGGTATCTTAGCTATGAGTCAAGGTCATTTGGAAAGATTCAGGAGGTTTTCTAAAGGGAAAAAATATTCTGGGCACTGTCAACATCATCACTGATTAGCTTTGCCATTAATGTCACTTTGCCCACTTTTGTCTTTCATCTCTTTTCTTCTTTCAGTGGGTTCTGTTGTCAGGTTTTTCTTTCCCAAACCAGTGGCCCTCTTTTAAAGAGTGACTTCCAATTAAGCACAGTCATGCACTTTAAATTCTAAAGGACTCTCTGTGGGGTGAGACTCGCCACCAGGCCTCTGGCACAGTGCTGCATTTAAAAACTGCCCAACTGCTGTGTGGTTCCTCAGCTCTGCGCTCCCCAGGGCTGCAGCTTCTCATTAGAATTCTGGGCAGGCTGCATCATGTTGGCATCCTGATCCTGCCTTTATTACCATGCCCTTCCTCTTACCCCCTTCTCTTTTGCTTCTGCTTGGGTCTTTTGTTATCCGGCTTCTTTTACCCTCCTTGCCTGGCTTCCTTGTCCTTTGTCTTCCTCTGTTATGATTTATGATTTATGCCCAGCTCCTTCCTTCTCCAGGCCATCTGCTTCTAAGCCAGCTCCCTACCTTGAACCACAGTCAATATTTTGCATAACTACTTGACTTTGTTTGCAATTGAATTTTTAAATAGAACACTGAGCTAACTCTCACTTACAGTTAAACACACAAAATCCTTTAGTATAATTATCCCAAATTTATAACACCTAATTCTGTTCACTTTTTGAATACTTTATTCTAAAACCTTCGGTTAGAAATGATTGTGTATTTCATCATGGATGATTCCTTTTCTGTAAGATGTTACACGTGGATTCTTCTTTTTTACAGAAATCCATCAAAGCGCTTTTTAAATTAAAAAAAAAAATTTGGATAAGAGGCAAGGGAAAGAAACTTAAAGGAAAGGCCATGTACTAGGGAAAAGAATCAGGCTGACATTGAATATTAGTTAGGAACTATTTGGTTGCATGTAATAGAAATTAATGCCAAAATACTTCAGCCAAGAATAAAATGGTGAGAGGATTTATTATGAGAATGTACGGATATGCCTTGCAACACAAGAGTAGCCATTAAAAATTTGCAAGATTCAGAAATAGAAGTCTTTCATTGTTTCTCATTATATTTACTTTATTCTTTTCTCTTCCACTTGTCTTTTCTCCACAAGGAAGAAAGTGGCAACCTCACAAATCACACATGCAAAGGATGGGGAGACATTGAGACAGGAATCTCTCCCACAGGAGAATTTCGGAGGAAAGGACTCTGCTTGGCCTACCTAAACCGACTGAGTCCAATTAGTAATTGTTGGCGTGAAGGAAAGGGTGACACAGTACAATTCATCATATGGCTTCCAGGGAAGTCTTTTTCAAACACTTACTAATTGTTTAACTTGGAGCAACATGCTCAATCTCTGAGATTTTAGTGTTTTCATTTGTAAAATGGGGATAATATTATCACCACAATAAACAAGATGACCAGTAAATGCTAGCTATTATTGTTGCCAAAAACAAAACATTAAATGCATCTTATTCTGCCTATATAATCATTGTAGAGCACATCCTAATTTGTTGTATTCATGTACCTGATATATAGCCTCGGGTTTAAGGAAATGCAAGCAGCATCTACCCCTTAACATTATGAAGCCATTTACACATGCATGACAGTTCTGGCAAATGTCCATGATTATCTAGGTCACCCTAAGTGTTGCAGAAAGTAAGGAGAGTATTAAGTCTTCCTTAGAGCAAGTATATTTGAATAATGGCTGAAGATAAATGACACCCAATAGGAGGAAATGGACTAGGATGTCCCTTTTGTGTCTGTGTTCATAGATTTATTCCCTTAGAAAAGAATTAGAAACCATAGGAAGGTTATAAATTGGAGGTTCATGTTGTTGGAGGTTTGGGCATAGATGAGGTATTTCTAGTACTTGAGGTAGAATGAGAACAGCTCTATAGGAGAAGACTGTGGAAGGCCATAAAGAAAGATACAGACTTCAACGTTTTTAGAAAAATATTGGAGGATTTACTTACTGACTAGGTGTGAATGATATTGGGTATCAGAGATCTAGTCTTGGCATGAGAGTTCCTGATTTCAGATTTGGAGTAGCTGCTAATACTTCAGGAGAATATTGCCAGATGAAATGCATTGTAAGTGTTTTAAAAACATAAATTGCTCTGTAAATTCCAGGTGATTTTATCTGAGTCAGGGTATGGTAGTGGGGGGAACATGAGTTCCGTCATATCTTAATAAAATAAAACACTAAAATATCTAACACCCAATATAAATATTCTCAGAGAACTTTTATAGTTTATATCAGCATTTCCCAAAGCATATTGTACCTTCCCTAAATGTTAATAGGTGATAAAAAATGCACTGGATTAAACAAAGATAAATAGGTATCTTTACTGAAGGACTTCCCAGAGACTTTAATATGCCAAAGTGCATTATGAAGGAGGGGAATATGTAATATGCTGAAATTCCAAGATACATTTGATTTCAGTGTAGTTCTTCACAGTACACCTTATGAGACTTGGTATTCTGAAGACACCACTTTTGGGAAACATAACTTCCTTACATTGTTTCTACATACTGCATTATATTTATTCCCAACTTAGTAAAATACAATCAGCACAGCCCATATAACAGCAGGAAGGTTTCAGACATACTTCATTAAAAGCAGTTATACTTTCTGTGTACAAATCATATATGTATTAAATTAATACTAATGGTTACAATCCCATAACATTTGTAACCTTTTACAATAAATGAAATTTTTTTTATGTATGTGACAATGACTCTAACACTGTGACTCACTTATTGCTATTTACCTCATTCCACCATACAAAATTTTTCCTATGTATACCCATAATTGCATTTGAATTTTTGGGTCCAAAATATACAATTATTAAGTTATTATTATATTCTTAATTATGTACTCTAATTATTATAATTTTCTCTCATGCTTTATTATGTGTTCAAATTTCTTTCTATCCTAATTTTACTTAATGCTTTGAGTTTTTGTTCTTGTTTATGATTGGCATCTGAAAATAAAATATTTTACAGAATGTATTTAATATTTTAGTCTCCTTTCAGATATGCCCCCTAAACTCCCTTAACTTTGTACTTTGTGGCAGAAATTTGTGTGTCATTTAAAATAAATAAATGGCATTTAGTTAGGATTCTAGTAATTCTTGGAAAGAATATTTGTGTTGCCTCAATTTTTTTCAAAAAAGCTACTGGTGCTTTACCTGTAAATAAATGTTTTCTTTCCTTTATTTTCATGTTGTCTAATGTAAATACTTTTTAAATGAAATCTAAGAAATTGTCCTCAATTAAAGGCATTTAACAACATTTAATATGGATTCTTCCCATTTCTGTATTAGGTCTCCTAAGAGCTCAGACACGGTAGCTTAACAATCAGGAATTAACTTGAAACTTGGGGGCAAGTGAGAAGAAGGGTTCAATTACAACTTTAGGTCCACGGATGCCTCCTTATTATGTTTGAACTGCCATACTTGGTTTTACTTAAAATATTTGTGCTTTCAGCTGTCTTCTTTCTTTATTTGTTGTTAATTATGCTCTGTCTGAACAACTTCACCATAGTTGCTTAGGAAAAGATCTGTAATCATCCCAAGTTATGTTGTTTGCATTCTGATGCCAAACAACCTCCCTATAGTTATTTCAAGAAAGATCTTAGAATCTTATTCAAATTATTTACCTAGACACAAGTGATACTAACGTTTAGCTGTCTTCTTCATTACCGTCATCACCTTATTTTTTTTTATTTTTATTCTTTTTTGCGGTACGCGGGCCTCTCACTGTGGTGGCCTCTCCCGTTGCGGAGCACAGGCTCCGGACGTGCAGGCTCAGCGGCCATGGTTCACGGGCCCAGCCGCTCGGCGGCATGTGGGATCTTCCCGGACCGGGGCACGAACCCGAGTCACCTGCATCGGCAGGCGGACTGTCAACCACTGCGCCACCAGGGAAGCCCCACCGTCATCACCTTATATTGAGAACTAATCATGTTTCATGTTTATATTTAATCCATAATATTAGCTTTTTTTTGGAGATGAGGGTTACTAGAGATTTCACTAAGGCCATTTAGCTACAGAGTAGCAGAGCTGGGTTCAAAGCCCATGTAAAACTATCTCCAGGACCAAACTGCAGTCTATTAAACCACGCTTCCTTCTATTACATCTGAAGAATTTATTACTGAAATCTACATTATATAATAGGTTCCTGTTTGAAAATAAGAAATAGAAAGTTAAGCCATATTAACTAAGTTTTGTTAATTTAGATAAAAACAAAATCTGCAGACAGGAAATAATTCAACAGCTTCTTTATCAACCACCCATAGGCTTGGAGTTTGTCTTAACTAATATCTAGGCTGGCACCTGGAACAGTCCAGCACCCGTGGCTCTAGGGCAGCTGTCCCTTGCTTTCAGCCAGGTGCTACTAAGGTTTTGAGAAGACAAAAATAAATTTGCACAAGAAAATATTAAAACTCTTCTCTTACAGACCATACTTAAACTCAGACTTATCACCATAAGAACATGCCTGAATATGGTGTTTATTTGGGGGACCAACACTTTCTTGTCTCACTTTTGTCTCATTGTAAAGTTCAAATCATCAAAACCATTTATGGTTTTTCCTTCTACAATTTCTTATATTTATCATGACAACTTAATCATAAGCTTTCTAGAAATTATCCTCTGGCAATAGCTTTTATGCCTCGCTTTACCTTTTAGCACTCAGCAATTTTAAGACAAATGATAATAGAAAAATATTATCTTGTAATTCTATTATTCATACTTTGAAGATATACCCTTAAACATGAGTCATGTTTTTCTAGCTGCAAGGTACAGTGGATTATGGAATCAGATTCAACTATATCTGGAGCCCAAGTTTAAAGCCCCAACTCAGCAGGCTAGAGAAGGAGTATTTTAAAATGTGATTTAACACTTCTGAACCTCAATTTGCACATCTACAAAAATTTGACCCAACAGAATTGTTGTGAAGCATGATAACACAGCACATATGAAAACACTTCATAAAGTGTTATATATAGTACTTTCCCTCTTAGTTTGAATAGATCTTAAGGTAAATGAGCTAAATATGAATCTTAGCCCTCATATTCAACTTTGAATTTTGCTAAATTTATCAGCCCCAATCTACTTATCTACAAAATGCAATTAAATATTTATTTTCAAGGTGTTTTGACTCTGATCACATTTGAAATGAGAACAATGGTGAGAAGACAATTTTTTTCTGTCTTCCCATCACTGTACTGTCATCCAAATCTAATTGACATGCCCTTCTTCAACTTTTTTTTCCAATGGGAAAGACCACATATAGTTACTGAAGTTTTTAAGCTATGAAAAGACAGTGGTTTGTGTTGCAATGATCCCAATTTTTCTGACTACCCTTGGTAATATAAAAATTATCTTTACCTTGCATTATTAGAGAAGCCTGCGACATATAGATAAACAGACTAATTACTTATAAACTATGTTGGATAGCTCAGTCAGTATGTACATATGAGACATTTAGGAAGTTTTATTCTGAGAATCAGATCTAAGAAGAATAGACATTAACACTGGCATGTGTATCTTCTCAGAAAATATCACAATAAAGAATATTTAAGATGCTGAGATAGAAGAATGACACAAAGACCAACTGCAAGCTAAGTATAAAACTTTGCAGGCAGGACATGTTAAATTGGCCTGCAAATATTAGGGCTATTTAAACAGCAGAAAATAAATAATTTGAGATTGATAAAACTCTTAAGCAAATTGTATTCATGTGCCAGACATATCCTGCACTACTTAAATTTTAGCTTGATGTTATTTTTAAAGTTGCCATATGGTATGAGTAAATGGGAAACACCTTGAAGATTCCCCTAAGAAGTTTAAAATAAAGAAGGTAAAATCATTTTATTAAATTTAAACTTTAAGGTCAGAATATACATATAAAAAAATCACCATGATGTGACAGACTAGGACAACCATATTTAACCATAATTAACCAGAACTAGGAGAAGAGTCAAGTTTTGTGGGGCCTGAAGTTTATATTGGAAGACCTTCTTTCAGAAACAAATATCTTACTTTTGCAAATCTTATAAAAATATATTATTACATGGATACTTTTTCTGGTTTCTTTCAGGCCTTGGAAGAGACCAGTTCAGTAAGGAGCTTAAGCTTCTCTAGCTTCAGGGCTATCTTACCACTGGGGAGAGGGGATTGAATGGGTGGACATACATGAAAGAAGAAAGTGTCAGTATAAAAAAGTGGGTCAGCCAGGAAGCTGTATAACCAGGAGAATCTCTGAGATAAATATTGACATTGTCCAGCGAAGAAATGTGGAGAAGAATCATAGAAAATAGCTTTGAGAATTTGAGTTTTGTCATCAAAACTGCCTGTATTGTGAGATGGATCCATCTGGCCATTTTGGAATCTTATCAGGATCAAATTCCTTACTTATAGAGCCAAGATTAGAGTAATCCCCACCCAAACCTTTCTACTTCCCTTCTCTGTCCACTCCTGTATCCCCATCTTCTGCTTACAGGAAGAAGATGAAAAGGTTAAATGAATCAACTCCTCTGTGTCTCTTCTGCACTTCTAATGGTAAATCAATAAACAGGCCTACTGATTATATACATTAATTTATCCAAGCTCAAGCATTATTATCTCTGTGGAGGTATTCAGTAGACAGCCCATATGTTGACTAAGTAACCCAGATTTCTATGTTCACTAAGCAAACATAACTATTTTTCTGTAGTACTCTTTATATTAGCAGAGATTTTACTAATCTTCCAGAAAAAAAATGCTTTCTTAAAATAAATTAAGAGCTCATCTTTTGAAATGTGAAAAACAGCAATTAGAAATCAGAGATATAAACCTATTCTCAATGCTTTGCTGCCACTTTTTTGATTTCCTCTGATAGGATCAAGAATGTTATTTATTAATCTTATTTTACACAATACACAGTGGCTCTAATTCTTGGAACAGTTTCTATAACTATTGCAGACAGACATAATCAACTATATTTTCCTTTATGAAATGTTTTCAATGTTCCAAGTGCTTCTTCATACTAGTACATTATGAAAGCAAAAGATATTGAAAGAAAAAAAGAAGGCTAAGCATCCATATGAAATGGAGGCTTTCTTTAAGTTAAACCACCTCTGAAATGCAGACACTAATGCACACTTATATTGATCTATTGGTTCTTAGTATCTGTTTATTGTTGCACTTATTTGTCTGTGCATTAGTTACTGACATCTTTATATTCAGAGGAATTGGATAAAGACTAGACTTTTTATTATGGGGAAGTAGAATGTTGTGGAAACAGCACATTATATACAAAGACGTGCTCAATGATGAATTAGATATGTATATCATCTGTACTATAATATCTTACAGTGCTATGTAAATTATTGAGTTAATTTATTGAGTTGAAACCCAATTATAAACTACATATGGCTCAAGCATCCTATAAATACAACATGTTAACTACTAAATTATGCATCCTCTTATTTTTAGGTAAACAAATGTCTCATTACTACATGTTCTTCTTATTAAGAACCTCATTTTTAAGTCATATATCTCTGAAACCCAAGTAAACCCATAATTAATATTAGTGAAACACCAATAAAACCCATAACTTTGAGAAGAAAAATATTGATCTCTTTGGTGAAGAAGTATAACATTTCAGTTTGAAAGAAAAATATATTTAAGATAGCAGAGAATATAAATAGCAGATGCTGTTTAATAGGAAGTAATTTAGAATTTTGGCCATATGCATGTTAGAAGAGCTGGAGCTCAAGTGTCCTCCATCAGTCTTGAGAAACAGGAAGATGCCAGGGGACTGACGATTTGGGGCTGAGGTTAGAAGTGGGCTTGCTCTGACAGGAGCAAGCTAATCATGCATTCGTTGCTCTCTGTTCCAAAGATACTAATTTTTCTGTCCTTATGTCCAATTGAGCCTTTAAGATATAAGTATATTATTATTATTGATCCTTCCACTGAATTGGTGTGAACTGGGTAAAAAGGAGAGGTGCATACCCTTCGCCATGCCACCATTAGTACTGAGGATGTGCAGGCCTATGGTCTTAGAAAATGGAGTTGGAGGGATCTGTAGTCAGCCCTTACCCCAAGGATATGGAGGGCCAACTCTCTTCATTGTATTAAGCCATTTTATGTATGGCACTTGTGCATCCACAAATTTCAGTATTAGCAGGGCCTCCTGGAACCAATCCCCCATGGATACCAAGGGATGACTATACACACTCATAGTTATAATTTAGCTATATTATAAAAAAATATATGTGTATATATATATATATATATATATATATATATATACATATATCAGAAATATTTAAAAGCTATTGAAAGCCATTAGAGCTATTTCAGAAATAATCTGAAAGAATAATCCAAATATTCCAATATTGGAATTTACATGTGGTTTATGATGTTAGCTCCTCATCATTACTTTTTTTGAGCTAATCTGGACAATGATCTTCAATTTCTTACAAAACTATTGAACAATGGTGACAGAAAAGGAAGCATAAAAAAATTAAAGGAAAGAAAGAGCTATATTAAAGAATAGTAAACATAATAAAGAATAAAACTTGATTTGATAGGAACCTTCTCCTGGTAATCACACAAAAATAATATTACCTATTTCCAAGTTATAAAGCATCAATTCTATAAAACTTGAATAAGTTATTCCAATCAAGTGTCAGGATTAATTGATTTCATGTTGCCAGTATATTGTTTCTGAAATAATCCAAAACACTTAATGAGTTAAAACTATAGAAGATGGAATCTTGTCCTCTTATCTTTGATTGCACAACCAATAGGAGGATAGAAGACAACAGATCATTGTCAACCCTTATTTTTTTGTAGAAAACATCAGATTTATTCCTCTTGGAATATTTCATTTTTAATCTTCATATATTTCTTCAGATTTGCAGTAGTTATAAAAGATAAATAATTAATAGAAAAGGCATGGTATATCTTACCATCAAAAATTTTAAACATGTTCAAGCATCATGACACACTTGCTATGCCTTCCATAGGGAGATACATTGAATAGTATTTGGCAGTTACAAATTGCTCTTGTTTGGCTACTCTGTGCTTAACTATTTTAAGGCCAAATGGAACTTGGAAGAGCCCACAAATGATGTTAGCGAAATTTAAAGTTTAATTAGAAGGTAGTTTGACTGATATATTTCAGTTTGCCTTCATTTTTAAGTTGATTGTTTAGAACCAAAACTAAATATTTCCTGTAGAGCGAATGTGATGAGTGGTTAATTAGGTTCCCAGGCTGGGTCATGAAACTCATTCATTCATTTAGTCATCCATTCATTTGAGTCTTCATTAAATGTTACCTTAGTGAGACTGTCCCTTGACATCCAATCTAAAATTTTAAACTCTGCACCAAATACTTAATATTTCTATTTCGTGACTTCATTTTTTCCTAACATTGTCTATTGTCTCTCTTCCCCAGTAGAAAATAAGATTCATGAGAGCAAAATTTGTGTCTTTTTTTTAACTACTGTTTTTCTATGGCTAGAATAAGGCACATAATTGATGCTCAATAAATAAATGATAATGGTGATCCTTTGTGTTCTCAAAGAAATGAAATGTAGTACAACCACACAACAAAACACCAAGATTTACCAAAATGGTGAGCATTGTATCTTTTATACTGAGGCAGAATCCATTGATTAGAGAATGGAGCCATGAATACCATCATTAAAATGGATGCTGTGAAGTTAGTATAAGCTGTCTTTTACCCTCCACAACAGCTCTGTCAAATGATGAGGAAACTGAGGCTCAGAAGTTTTAGGTAAAGAACTTGAATTCATACACCTCCAAAGAAAGAGTGAGAGTTCGGTTTCTCTTTCTTTCTCTATATTTCACATTCTTTCTCATGAAACAAAACAACAATCTTTCTGTTAATTCTCCTTTATTCTTGCTGTTACCCTTTCCTGATACTGCTAGTGCTTTACAATAGAAAGGTAATAATCTAGAGTATTGGGAGAGAGAGAGAAGCATTGAGGAAGTAGGAATGAAAAGGACAATGTTAAGAAATCCCAAGAGGAATGGCTGGTAGAGTCTTATTTGTGGCTGCTAGTTTGCATCTGACTTTTTTATTATTTATTTTTGAAATATGGAGAGGGCATAAAGCAAGCTTCTTTGAAAACAGTTTGCAACTGGCAGTTAACGTTTGTGATCTTCTTGATCTGTTGATCCTACTTGTAACCTTATCAGACAGTAAAGTCTGAGTCCATTGACTAAAATGTTTCTTACTTTATGAAACTCAGCATAATGCTTTTTTTAGCCTTACCAGCACAACTCTCTGCATTTAGAAGCAGTTGAAAACCCTTTACCTGACCTCCATTAGGAACAGAAGAAATGCTATATTTCTATTTTGGATGCATGGAAGACTTTTATTATGTGAAAATCCATGATTTCTTCCCGTGTTAGTAACATATATTTAAAACACATAACCATATGATGTAAGAGGTGTCCTATTGGAAGAACAAATGCTACCATTCATCTCTTCTTGATCTTCATCAGTTCCCTTCTGAAGTTAGAATGATCCAAGTGTGTCTAGGTTATTCATGCTAAAGAAACATATACTGTCTATGGCAGCTTAAAAACAAATTATCTGAGTATTTTTCTTTCAGTAATACGGAATTGGTTAATAACCCATTGAAATTAAATCCAATGTTTACAAAATATATTTCTACTGCTCCTGATTATAAACCATTTCTCTTGACACAAAATGGTAGTCTAAGGTATATCTTACCTAACTGTGCATAAATAAGGATTCATATTTGAAATTCTTCATAGTAATACATTTATTAATTAACATCTTGCCTGACTTTTCCCTCACCCACTAAAAACATTATTCCATGAGGAGGCTAAGATATATAATTTTAATTTATTATTTAATTTATGTCTATTTCATTAAATTTTCATGCAGTGCATAATTTCTGTCTTATCTGCTTAGACAGAGGAAGCTGTGATGCAGCCTTCAAAAATCCAGAAGGGAACTCATATTTTTCCATAATACTTAATACCGTTTTATTGTTAGCTGAGTGAGTTTTCTTCTAGTTTACATAGGTTAGCAGAACAACTTCATATTTACAGTAGGAATAATTTCTCAATGGAAATATGTTGGAAATATATTTTGAATTAATATATTATTAAAGTAACTTAGAAAAGTGGCATGTAGCATGTCTTTTTCACTCAGGAATGGCACTTGCCTCCCTATATTAGATGATAAGTAATAGGTAAAATGACCAAATACAGAAAGTCTCTGCTCTTTGAAAAAAAAATTACTGTATTAAAAATATCACTTCTGAAATTGTATAATAGGGTTTTATTAAACAGCTAAATTGATATTCAGTATTCGTGAATGGTTTATGTTTTCCTTTTAGAAGCTGGAATCTATTATTTTGAAAATTATTATGAGTGAGCTCAAAATAATATGAATCAAGTGTGTTGTTTTTTATCAACACAAACATGCATTTACACACACATAGAAACATGCATATGTGAATATACTTCATGTTTAAACCATTCAATTGGTTTTGACTTGAATGATACTCTCAAAATAATTTTTCCTACATCAAAAATAAATATTGGGATATATGTATATGTATAGTTGATTCACTTTGTTATAAAGCATAAACTAACCATTGTAAAGCAATTATACTCCAATAAAGATGTTAAAAACATAAAAATAAATAAATAAATTTCAATTTTTCAATGTATCTTTCTGTAGATTTGATTTATTTAAATCCAGTTCTTTTGTTTTAAAGGAAAAAAAAAATGAGGCAGAGATGCTTATAGCATTAGAATGCTCAGAAAAATTTCCAAAGAAACTTGGATAAAATCGAATCCGTTTCTATTTAGCTTTTATTTACTTTTTTTTCTAAGAAAACAACCATTTTTATTCAAAACAATATGGTAATAATGTGAGGCATAGTTATTGCACACAACACAAAACATTTATTAAAAGCTATATAATTTAAAGAATAGGCAAGTACTTTTGTCTAGAGTTTTTGGGAGATGTTTATGGAGAACATCTTGGTAAGGTCACCATATTCAGGTCTGTACCTCCCTTTCTGAACCATAAAAACTCATTCTATTGCAAGTTTTTTGGAAGTAGCAATTCACTCTTAAAACAAAACCAAAAACAACAACAAAAAAAACGCAAAAACCTGCCTTATACTGCCTAAAAAAATTAACGTGGGCTTCCCTGGTGGCACAGTGGTTGAGAGTACGCCTGCCGATTCAGGGGACACGGGTTCGTGCCCCGGTCCGGGAAGATCCCACGTGCTGCGGAGCGGCTGGGCCCGTGAGCCATGGCCGCTGAGCCTGCGCATCCGGAGCCTGTGCTCCGCAGCGGGAGAGGCCACGGCAGTGAGAGGCCCGCGTACCATAAAAAAAAAAAAAAAAAAAAAAAAAAGTCAGTATACTGACTTGGATCTGAACATGATGGATCAGAATCCACAGAACCAATTGTCTTAACAAACATGCTTGAGAACATTCTGCTTTTTATTTAATATATATTGTTATCATATTTCTATGCCATTATATATGCGGTTCTTTGTAACAGATGTGTAATGTTGCAAAATTTTCTTAATCAATTCTCTGTTGATGGGTAGTTTCCAGTTTAATGAGAATTAAAATAATATTGTATATTTTTTTACGCTAGACAAATAAGGCCCTCTTTCCCAACAACTCCATTTCCTAATCCTTAGAACCTGTAAATATGTGACCTTACATGATAAAATAGACATTGAGATGTGAATAAATTAGGGAGACAGATGTGAATAAGTTTGAGACAGAGAGATTATCTTGGATTAACAGGGTGGGCCCAATATAATCACAATGTCTTTAAAAGTGGAAGAGAGAGACAGAATATGACAGTTAGAGGGATGTGACTATGGAAGAATGGTCAGAGATGTGCAACATTGCTGACTTTGAAAATGGAGAGAGAGAGCCATGGACAAGAAATGCAGGCAGCCCTTAGAAAATGGAAAAGGAAGGAAATTTATTCTCAACTGAGCCTCAAGAGGAATGTAGCCCTCCCATCGCCTTTATATTAGCCAGTGAGAATTGTATCAGATTTCTGACCTATAGAAATGTAAGATAGTAAACCTAGATTGTTTTAAGCCACTGAATTTGTAATAATTTATTACAGCATCAATAGAAAACTAATACATCATGCTTGCATTAACATTTTTATAGATACTCATTTCTTAAAGCAGAGTTACTGAAATACAGAAAACAACATGCTTTGTATTTCAGGAAGGGTATAAAGTCTGCCCAGTTGGAAAACATATATCTTTTATAGTAAAAGCAAATCTCGTACATAGCAAAAGACATTGCTGTTTTGTCATCTTGTGTACTTTTCTCTTTAAAAAGTTGTAAGCCTTGGTATTTTTGTGTATGATATCAAGATAACACAATGCATTCTGTTGTCTTCTGGAGCTAAAAATCAAATCAAATCAATTGTTGCACCATAGCAATAAATAATAGAAGATGTGAAACATTCTAGTAAAATGTTCAAAAAAGCTAAATATTAATTTTTAGTAAGAAAAAGTATTCTAGATCCAGTTATATATTAAATGGGACAAATTTCATTCTACAAGTCTCATCCCAGACTGTGAAGTAAATGTGTGTAATGCCAAGTCAAGTAGCAATTGCTTTCATTAAACCATCTTAAGGACTGACTATTGGGTAATTTTTAACCCCGTTTTTAAAAACACAGAAAAATCCACTGATATTTTTAAATCAGTTTGATAAATTTTATTTATTTTAAATAAGATATTTTCTTTTCTGGTAGTATTTAAATGATTTTACTTATTTATCTATGTATGCAGGAATGCATTTATATATTGAATAATTGAATGTCTCAATCCAAATCCTTGGTCAGAATTAGCCTGAGACAATACAATGAATACACTGATACTTTTTGTTAACATCTCGTCTACTTGTCTACGTCATCCTCCTAAACTGCATACGTCTTCTTAGACGAAGAGAGATCGCAAATTTATATCTGCCCTGATTCTGCCAAGAATATACTTCCTGTTCTACGTCTTCTATCATCCCATCAAAGCATGCACTTTCTTGATCACAGCCCTGGAGCTCTTTGCTAGGAGAGAAATTGAATTAGTCATTGGTAGTGATTTTAAACATATATTCCCATGTTGCAGACATATTCCTTTTAACATCAATGTTCAAAGGCCAGTGTCTTGACTCAAAACAATGTATTTGATAGTGAAATTTTCAGGCACCAGAGAGTGAATTGATGTTTGTTTGTTTGCTTTGTTTCGTAAGTAAAGCAACAGTTACTGGTAGCTCGCTAATCAGTCTCTGTTTAATGTCTGTTAACTCATATGCCTACTTAGAGAAGAGGACTTGAAATAAAATTTGGCTTTAGAAAATATGACAAAATAATTGCAAATGATCTACAGAGCATACTGTGTAACCTGTCCTGGATAAATGGAAACTGGACACAGAAGCAAATAAATGCTTCTGAATTCTAAATAATACTTTTCTTCAATAAAATTGTGTTTATTATTGCAACTAGTGAACATATTTTAAAATAACAGTATAAAATATATTTATGAATATAATTTATTTTTAGAGTAAAATAATCAGTTGCAATGTATAGTCTCTTACTGTCCTTCACAGTGCCATGATTCCCTAAATTTGTAAATAGTAATAAAAGCAGAGAAAATATTATGTTATTTTTCTAATGAATTGGAAAATCCTCCTTCCAGGAAGTTGTGTAGTAAATCAGTTGTCAAGTCATATTTTCTACCAGCACATCTCACTATATCCTGCAAATGAAAAAGCCTGAAGACTGTCTTATGGCTAAAGCTTTCAATCTCAATTCTGATCTTGTCCCCAAATCAAGGGTTTACTTAGAAATGGTATGCTTCCCAAAGGTATATCAGAGGACACCATAACTACTATGACACTTCTGGGTGGTATAATCATCTCCTGAAAACCAAACATCTGAAAATTTTGGTTGGGGGCAGAATGAGTTATCTCTATGAAAACAGCAGGTGAAGGTCATGAATTTTGCTGTTGGGTGTTGTTTTTGAAGCCAGGGATTGTTTTACCAACAATCTACTTTTGAGCTACTGTGTCTGTGGTTTAATTGCAAATTTGATTCTTCTATCACCAAAAGCAGTGTCCGTTATTTGGGTCACATACTTACACTGAGGAAGCCATGTATTTTCAATATCTCTGTGTGTTTCTGATGAGGCAAATAACTCTGATAGTGTATATTCACAGTTCTTTCTTACATTCCAAAACTGGAATATTGACTTGCTTTATTGTCATTAAGAGACAGCTACATATCAGTCTATAGTTTTTCACTGCTTTCTATTAATTCTCCTGAACACGATACCGTGCCTGTGGGAAAAGTACTTAAACAAACATCTTTTGGAGCTGCGGTTGTCACCTAGCTGTTTCAAACTAGACCAAACAAAAAGAAAACATATCTTGGAACTAAATCACCAAGTACACTTCTAAGTTTAAAAGAAGAATTAAAATAAAGTGTTTCCCTGTGTTTAATTTAAATATTTCTTTGGAAATAAACAAGAAAACACAGAATAAGAAAATTCTATTGTAATTGGTGGGAAGATTGGTGTCAAGAAATTGGTTGTAAAGAAGCAGAATAATTTTCTAGGAAAAACAAAAAATTGCTTATTATGGCATGTCAAGGAGAGCATATTAAATCATGGATATTTTAACTAGTAAATTGTTCTTACTTTCCTTGGCAATTCAGTAGAGTGATATATTCATGAAGCATTCAATAAATGTTAACTGATGATGTTTAGATAAAATCCTGCCAAACATCCCCTTGTACACAAAAGGTAAGCGAGTGACCTGAGCAAAAGGAGAAACTTTTCTTTTCTATTGCTACTAATTTGTCATCCTTAAAATCTTGATAATTTCTATGGGTTGTTTACATTGATGAGTTAATTAATTAGTACTGAGTTTAGTAAGAGAGCCTACGTAATCTCATGTCTCCCTATGTTGATCGGCGTTAACGAATAAAAGTGGTGAGGGCTTCCCTGGTGGCACAGTGGTTGAGAGTCCGCCTGCCGATGCAGGGGACACGGGTTCGTGCCCCGGTCCAGGAAGATCCCACATGCCCCGGAGCGGCTGGGCCCCTGAGCCATGGCCGCTGAGCCTGCGCGTCTGGAGCCTGTGCTCCGCAACGGGAGAGGCCACGACAGTGAGAGGCCCGCGTACCGCAAAAAAGAAAAAAAAAAAAAAAAAGTGGTGAGCATTTCTCTGTAAGTGTGAACTGCCTAAGCCAAGTTCATTTTAAACTGCCAGCACTTGAGGGTTACCGTAGCTTAATAGCTACTTTATATACTGCTTTTTGGATCTGTCACTTGTTTTTTCTAAGTACCTCATCATCAAGGTATCTCCTCATTCAACACCATAAAATAAGTCAACAGCACAAATATTTAAATCAAGAAACCCAGTCAAATATGTTCTGCAGTGTTCAAAATGGCAAAAAAGTGGAAATTATCAACCTGACTCTGTCTTAAATGGCAACTGCTGAGCTTCCTAGGCCATGTTATTGCTACATATTTGAGTTGAGGACCAAGTACTATCATGCTAAGTTCACCTCTTCCACATCAATGGAATATTCCATATTTGAGGAGGAGAGTGACTAAAATTAAGATACTTTGGGAAGGGGGAATTTAAAGGAAGCTCTGCACACATTAGTTTGAAAGATTACTTATTCTAAACTGTCCTTACCTTTGGCTTAAAGTTTTGACCCCAATCCTATAATCTGTCTCCCTAAAGGCTTAGGATGCTGAGGACTGACAACTGGGAACTGATGCCCACATAGCATTAAAATATAAAAGACCCCTTGACTGAGACAGATGCCCCCCAATAATCCAATTTTTTGACTTGACAGCACCCATGAGCTATTTGATAACTGACTCTTTATATTATAACCAATAAAATATTACTGCCACCACCACTATAGAATCTACTAGCATTTTAATGTTTGTCAAGTAGGTAATATTTATAAGCTATTTCACTAATCATTCACATACCTCATTTGATTCAATCCTAATAAAAACCCTGGGACGCAAGTGTTTCTTTACTCTGTATTGTTGAAGAAATAGAGTTTCAAAAATGTTAAGGAACTTGTCCAAATGTTTACACCTAGTAAGTGGGGGAGCATGAATTTGAAGGAAGTTTATACTGAGTCACAAGAACTTTGAAGAAAGGGTCACTGAATCTAGTCTAATATCTTTGTATCTCTATCACCCAACATAACCAGTTATACCTGGGGGTGTTCTTGAAGCTGACAATGATGATGCCCCTGAGTTTCACAGTCTTCCTTTAACTCCCAGATTTCTAAGCATATCTAAGTTAAATTGTTTCTTCTAAAGAGTATTTGTCCTGTTCAAATACATACTCTACTCTTCATGTTTTGGCTCAGCTTTAATGAATAACTCTTAATTTGCATAATTTTAGTTGCCTTTTGGCCCCAAATACAGTTTTATTTTTCACCAATCAAAGTATTTCATTACAGCCACTTGGGCTGTGATCAATAGCTGATGAATAACTTCAAAGGAAATCGTCTAAAATCAAATGGCTATGGTGTCAAGGAAAAGCAGCCATGAGATGAAGGACTTTTCTTTTCAACAGTGAACTATCAAATATATTTGTTACTTATAATCAAGTTTCTTATAGTCTTCTTATGTTTATGATTATTTATATGGTTATTGAATTAAACTATCAGTTAAGTTTTAACTTATTCTGTCTTATGATACATTATTTGCTCCATCATTAGCATATATATTTCTCTTGTAATTCTACATTTACTTTCCGAATGTGGGGAGAGAGGAGTGAAAATTGCACCTTAGTTTTTATTTCTTTGTATAATGTATTTCACATACAAAAAGAGGTTTGTTTGTTTGCAAGGTTTTAAAATATACGTAATATAAATGTATTTATGAAAAATGCCATACCTTATACCAATTTGCAGGCACTTTCAAGCTTCTCCCTCTAAAATAGATGAGGTGAAATTTATTTAGGTGAAATGGGGGACTGGGCAATTTGCTGTTTTCTTCTAGCTAACTGTATAATTTAGGAAGAAGTCTACATAGCAACAAACATTGAATCAACATATAGTTAATCTTGGAGAAATGTGTTAGCATCCACATTTGATTAATGCCAGCATCGAGAACAATCTTTCACATGTCTCCGACAAACATTACAATAATAGCAGCTGTTTATATGCTACATATTTTGCCATGTTCTTCATTTTAGAAAATGGTGTCCTGGTATGCACATGTGTTATATATAATATTCCTATGATACAAAAGTATCCCAAGAAACCTTATATATTTTCATGAATAGAAGAAAGAGTTATCTTATCCGTAAAAGCTTTATTGTATAAAACATCACTATAAGTTTAACCCTTTATTACCATTTCTAGGAAAACTGTTCCTTTCGTTAGAGAAAAGGTGTATATTTTAGAGCCCCAGGTTTAATGGGATATTAAAATTTATTTAGTTAAATTTGCAAATTTAACTAAATTTTTATATTTAAGCATTCATGAGTACAAATTTCTATACACTATAAAAAATAATAAAGTGGTTTTAGCATTGGAAATATATTTCAGGGTACTAATATTTCAATTCCAACATAATATTAACCCAAATGAAGAAAATTATATTTTAAGAGATTCTAAGTAGAAAAAAAGTGAACATATTAGAGCTTTATTATCACTTGCATTTTCTTTTCTTTTTTTTCTTTTCTTTTATTTTTTATTTATTTATTTTTTTTGCGGTACACGGGCCTCTCACTGTTGTGGCCTCTCCCGTTGAGGAGCACAGGCTCCGGACGCACAGGCTCCGCCGCCATGTCTCACAGGCCCAGCCGCTCCACGGCATGTGGGATCTTCCCAGACCGGGGCACGGCGTACGCACAGGCGTAGTCTCAACTACTGTGCCACCAGGGAAGCCCTCTTTTCTTTTTTTAAACCACTTTATTGGGGTATAATTGACCTACAAAAAGCCTCACATATTTAATGTATACAACTTAATCAACTTGGAGATAAGTGTACACCAGTGAAACCATCACCACAATCTATGTTACTCAGAAGGTCAAAGTTTCAGTAATAAAGATGAATAAGTCATAGGGGTCTACTGCACAGCATAGAGCCACTTTCATTTTCTAAATCAGCATCTAGAAAATTGTTTCTCTAGAATATGTTTCCATACAACCTACTTACTATAATGGAAATGTGAGTTTATGCTCCCTGGATAAGGTTACACTTACCAGTCTCTTTCTTTTATGATGTAATTTCCACTGTCATCGTTCTGTCTTGTTCTATTATAATAATTTCCTGTAAGTTATAAATGAATTGGAAATCTTCTCTCCTCTTCCCAAGTACCTTTCTCATTTACTTTAGTTTTCTCAAGTGCCAGAGGGCTTATTGTCATCTTTAGATTTTAGGAAAGAATAAATATAACTAAATTTGCTTTTATTTAGACTCTTAATAAAACACATGTAAGGTAGAAATGTTACAGAAAGAAAACAGCCCTAAGAAATGTCTAGTCTTATGGTTCATGTCAGCTTAGCCTCAGGCAACTAAACTGCCTGTCACATATAAGACATGGGTTTATGCTTTAACTATAGTGAAGGCATGTTACAATATTGAAGTTAAATTTTTTTTCTAAATGTATAGTGATTTTATTTCATTCATAATTTAACATATCAAATTTCATTTCATGGACAAGATTGCTGTTTAATCAAGGTTAAGGATCTTCCAAAGTTTTGCTTTTGTATGAGTCTTACATGCTTGAGTATACAAAAACAAATCTTTTGAAAAACTGATTTTTAAACTGTGCACCATGATACCCTAAGTGTAATGAAGCAATTTCAGTATTGTTAAAGGAAAAAATAATCAGTGATGTTTAATTTCATCACTTTTTATTCTTTATGGACTGAATAAACATTAATGAATGACAATGTATGGCCACAAAGATTTAGCCAAATGTTAAAACCTTTCTTAATTTCAATTAATGTATCTGTCTATCAAACCTATATAGACTATGTTGAAAAAATAAATGATCTCTTATTTCCACTTTTTTCCTGAATCTGGAAGTGAGCCATGCCAAGAAAGAGTTGAATATGATCATTTGAGGTGAGGGCTTTATCCATCCTAGCATATAACTATTGTTCATTAGGTCAATTATTAGAATCCTGGCACACTGCACAATTAATTATATAAACAAAGCAATACAATCCATTATGCTAATGCAGAGTCAAAGCCAGAGAGTTATTTGTGGTATTGCTTATATGAGCAAGAAAGAGGGAAGGACAATTCCTAGAAGGAAGTAATTGGGTCAAGTGTAATGGACATTTAATAAAAAATTCAATGTAATCCAATGCATTGGGTGATAGTCGTAAAGAGAAATATTAAAATTCTGGCAAGCTATACTGGTATATACTTTAGAACAATTTTTAGTAGCAATAACAGCTGTTTTAATTTGTATTCAATGTGTAATTTCATGATTCATTCTAAATTTCTCCTGAGAAAAAATGCACACTGCTCACATACATCCATATATTTATACATATATGCAAATGTATCTATATATGTGCAGATTATATATGAATGTGTATTTATATATGTATATACCCATTTATATAAACATCTACATATATCTTGTACCTTAGCATTTTATTTTTCAAGACTGATTTGTTTTTCTATCACTATAAGTGTTATTCTGTTAAGATACTGGTGATATTGGAGGTAGAAACATGCAAATGAAATTCACATGACATACAATCCAGATCTAAGTTTTTCCTTTGAAAATTGGAAACCTTATTAATATGGGTTTGAATGTTTTGATTTATAATTCCTTTATTCATAGTACATTAGTATACCTTTTTTTTAAAACTAAAATTCTGTGTTCTGAAAGGCTTACTTTTGTTTCTTTTTAAATACCCTTAGTGATAGAAATTTGAGTGTTAAAATATAAATTTAAGTATCTTTAGTGCTTCATAATGTTTACACTTTCTCTTTTGCAAAGTGTTTGGTTTTTTTAATATGAATTCATCTCTTAAATGAAGTACTTATTCAAGCAACTCATGAAAATTTAGCTTTATATCATCAAACTTTATATGAGCCAGTGTTGCTTATGTTGCTTATGAAACACAAGAAATGTAAATGAGAGTAAAAATGAACATGGTCTCTGGGCAGCGCTGCTTCCCAGGTAAGGGTATATGCTTCAGAATTAGCCCTGGGGACCTGTGCTTTTCCCAGACACCTGACTTTGGGCAAGTTACCCATTTTGTTAGACTTCAGAATCTTCATCTGTAAAAGAAAATAATAATATCTATATCACAGGAATTGACATTATCGGGATTAAATTAGAAAATATGCACAATGTTGGGCATATATTTAACCAGTATTAAATGAAAACTTTTGCTATTTTCTTTCCTATATTTTTAATTATTATTATGTCTTAACACAGAATATCAGAGAAATGAAATTCAGCTTACTGAAGCCTAAGAAATTATTTTGTCACTAGTAAAAATAAATAAATAAATAAATAAATTCCAAACAATAATAATAACAACAAAGAAGAGTAAACTCAGTTCTTGATGAAGCTTCTGAACCTGCCCTTGAACTAATGTAATTTTATTCTGGACATAAATAAATAACCAGGTCAAACAAAAAGACAATCACCTTAATCAGGAATGTTGTGGTTCTCTAACTTGTGTTGAGTTAATCTCAAGTGTTGGGTGGCCTGAAATATATACACAAATATACAGATGTACATATATGTAAGTATACATACAGAGACAGAGACAGAGATAGAGATAGAGACAGAGAGATATACAGTATTGTTGTTCACAATAGCCAGGATGCAAAAATCTGAGCAGAGAGAAATTATGTAGCACAATTCTATCCAGAAAAGTATCGCTGCCTGAGTCTGATGTCATTCCTCATTGCAAGATATCTGAAGTTTTCCAATAAATGTGCCATTTTGATGCAAGTTATGGAATGCAAATATCTCTAATTTTTGCTTTTAATTAGTGTATATTTGTTTATTCCAAACAAAAACTAACTTAAAAAAACAGTTCAATGAAAAATTTAAAATATATAAGTAGAGATAAAAGGGAGTAATTTAATTCCTTATGCCTATGAAAAGGAAAAGAAATGTTATGTGGTAGATTTAATAGAAAGGATTTCACAGCATCCTGTGAAAAGGATAGAAAATAACTTATCAAGGTGTGAGACATCTTTCCATTGACATGTATTTTTAAACGACTATATGAGTATTTTGCTGTATATAAGAAAACAGCTTCATTGTTGGGGTAGCTCAGCACATTTTGCCAATTCAGCACAGAAAAACTAAGTTTGCTTTTGAAAGTCTCATCCTGATTTATAAAGAACACTTAATTTGTTTCCTTTTGTTGAACTTCAGATTAATCAACCCAGTATTTTCAAGCTGGCCTTTGAATGGTCTTCCCTGTTTTTCTCTCAACTGTAATTACTTACTGGGAATTCTTGTGTTCTTTGGGGAGCTGGCAGTGAGACAACTCTGAAAGTTGTGAATAATGGGTTCAGACTGTTACTGCATTCCAGCTCACCCTTTTCATAACCTTTTGGTAAGTGTAGCGTCCCATGTTTTAGCAGCGGTTTATATTAGCTTTCATCGCAATTATGTCCAAAGAAGCCTTGTAAAATTAAAGAAGGGAGAGGGATGACACAGGTCTTTTCCACAGGACCTCTTGTAGGCTGCTGTCTCATTATGTTAACAATCTGCCCAGAGAATGGAGTCAGATCTCCAGAGCAGACTAGATTGATTCACTTTACAGGGCTTTCTGCCCAACCTAATTATTGCATTACAAATAGCGATTCTTTCACCCCGTGAAGAAGCACTTTGATTAGTGCCTGCAATACAGGTGCCGGGGTCCGCCACGGTAAGTGCATGTTAACTAGCTCCCTGTATCACAGTTAAACGGCCGGAATATCACACCACAGGAGCAGACACCTTTGTTTTACATATTTCTGAGATCTCCAAATGAAGATGCTTAGACAGTTACAGACAATGCTATATGATACTTTGAGTGTTAGGTAAAAATAGACACACTATATAGCATTATTCCTTAAAAAAAAAAGTATCAGCCTAACATAACCTCTCACTTTCAACATTATGTTTGAAACATGGTTAAATTTTTAAATCTTATTTTAGAGAAGAGTGGGTATGGTATTTCTAGTTGCAAATTGAGGTTGCCCCTTGTATTATTTTTTTCTGTTGCTGACATAATAAATTACCAAAAGCTGGAGGGCTTGCAATTTATTCTGTTGCAATTCTGAGGTCAGAAGTCCAAACTCAAGGTGTCCTCAGGGCCACACTTTCTCAAAAAGCGCTAGGCAGAAATCCCCCCATGCCTCTCTCCTAGCTTCCAGGGTCTGTGGCAATGCTTGGTGTCCCTTGGATTGGGGTGGCATCCACACCTATCTTAGCTTCTGTCTTCAAATCACCTTCTCTCTGTGAAACTCTCCTCCCTGTGTCTTTTATAAGGATACTTGTCATTGTATTTAGGGCTGACCTGGATAATCCAGGATGATCTCACCTAAAGATTCTTAACTTAGTTACAGCAGCAAAAGACCCTTTTTTTCTGAATAAGTTCACATTCACAGGTTTTGGGGATTAAGACACTGACTTATATTTGGGGGACCACCATTCAACCCTCTACGTCCCAGACATGCCATTTGGTCAGTGTGTTTAGTGATTTGCCATGCATTTGCTAGTCATTAACATTATTTTCTTTTGTACTACTTAAAAACTCATTTTAAAATGGAAATTGTATCTCATCAAAAATGGGCTTGAGAGAAAAGTAGTACCAATCAGTTAGAAAAAGAGAAAATGCTTTCCTTTTAAGAGAGGAGTTTGAAATGTGAAAGAAATAGCACTAGCACTCTGTACAATAAAGTGATTGCTTAAAAAAGAAAAAAAATGTAAACACAAACTATATTTAAAGCAGTGGTCCTCAATCATGGGTGATTTTGTCACCCCCACCCAAGCCCCAGGGGACATTTGGTAATGTCTAGAGACTTTTTTTTTATTGTGGCAAAATATACATAACATAAACTTTACCACTTTAAACATTTTTAAGTGTACAGTTCAGAGACATTAAGTATATTTACATTGTTGTACAACCACTAGCACCATCCATCTCCAGAACTTTTTCATCTTCCTGAGCTGAAACTTTGTACTCATTTAACAATACCTCCCATTCCTTCCTCCCTTCAGACCTTGGCAACCACTCTTCTCTTTTCTGTCTCTATAAATTTGACTACTCGATGTACCGCATATCAGTGGAATCATACAATATTTGTTTTTTTTGCATCTGTCCTATGTCACTTATCATAATGTATTCAAGGCCCAACCATGTTGTAGCCTGCATCAGAATTTCATTAATTTTTCAGGCTGAATTATATTCCATTGCATGTACATACCACATTTGGACATGTGGGTTGCTTCTACCTTTTGGCTATTGTGAATAATGTTGTTATGCACATTGGTATATAAATATCTTCTTGAGTCTCTGATTTCAGTTATTTTAGGTGTATACCCAGAAGTGGAATTGTTGAGTCATATAATAATTCTATGCTTAGTTTTTGAGGAACTGCCATACTGTAGAAACATTTTTTGTCACAACCAGAGGTAGTAGTGTTACTGGCCTCTAGTGGACTGAAGCCAGGGATGCTGCTCTACATCTTATAATATACAGAGGAGCACACACTGCCCCCCCATTAGCGAAGTATTATCTGGTCCAGAATGTCCATCACTTCCCTGTTGAGAAACCTTGTTTTAAAGAAATTTTAAACTAAGAATGATCTTGATCCTTTGACTTTATTCCAAATATTATCAGAGAAATATGGAATATGCATTATATAGTTCTATACATGATGCTTCAATCATAAATACATATTTCAATGTCTCTCCTGTCGTTATTCTCCCCTATGATATTGGTTTACATGGGGGGCAGCAAAGAGGATTGTTGTTGAACTGCATTACTTTCCCTCAGGTTTGAGGGGGTTTTTTTCAGTAAATTTCAAGAAAAATAATTTATAAAGTCATGCATGGGGACTACTAATATGTTTTTAAATTATTAAATTATTTGTCATTTCCAAGAAGATAGATTACAAACTTCTGATTTTCCCTTGTTTAATAAACATATTCTAAAAAGATAGACACATTAGGGGCCTTCAAACCTTATAGGAAAAATGTAACAGCCAATGATTAGAAAAGAATCTACTTTATAGAAAAGAAATTATTTAAAACCTCTAGTGGTCATAGAATTTTAGAGCTAGAAGAAATTTTAGATTGTAGAGGGTCTATGTGTGACTGGACCTGTGTGACTATTACTGAATGGAACCCACAATACATGTTTCATTGATGAAGAAAACTGACACTCAAGGAGATTAAATAGGTTGCTAAAAGCTATCCAGCTAATGGGTAGTAGATCCAAGGTCAGCCTCTGCTGTTGGCTCCTAAAGTCCATCTGTGCCAGCACTTCAGGTCCATGATTCAAGCTTCATTTTACAAAGGAAAAACCTGAGACCCAGAGTTGCCAAAGACCAAACTTAGCTTCCAATCTTGTATGTTTTCTTATTACAGTTTTTATTCAATCTAAGAATCATTAGAATCCCTGCCATCCACTGCTAGATCCAGGCTAACTAGCACCTCTTAGCTAGACAGATCCTACCTACCTGGATGACTAGTACATCTTCTCCTTCAAAGTCAGAAATGGAGACTCCTAGTAGATCATTTTGTGCCAGAGGTAAAAAATGTAACTACAAACATTTGACTGCATGTAAGTAGAGTTTCATAGTATGTTATTAATCAAAACAACTTCCTAGAGCAATTTTGCTATTACATTGTCCAAGAATGATGGTGTGTGTAGATATAAAGGAAGATATAGATTATAGAAGACCCAGTGAATGAACTAGGAATAAGTCTTTACATTAAGGTTAGAGAATATTTATTTTGTCTGGCATTGCTATGAATATAGAAATTATGTTAAGATGGTTACCTTATGTCTTTTCTAAAATAGATGGTTGCACAAAGAAAAAGCAGATTAATAGTTCATTTATCTTTTTTATAATAAATTTTGCATAATTATCAGAAAAGTACATCAACAATTGTGAAATATTGAATTGTTGTAACATAAATGATGTTTCCGTGATCATTTAGTACAATTGAAAATCATTTATCTTTTTTTTCAGTGTTATAAAGTCTCAGAAAAATGATTTTTTTTTTAAATCCACCAGATTCACATATCACCTGTAGCATAATTCTAATTAGCACTGAATTTTAATCAGTGCATAATGTTCTGTTTTTTAATCACCATACAAACATAATTCATGAGTTTATATAATTTTCAATATAGTAAAGATTTTATAAATGCAAGTTGGATAACTAATTAAATCTATTGTGTTTATTAATCATGTCCATATTTTTCTGAGTCATGAAAAATGCAATGATAATGCATGACAATGCAAAGAAAATTATGTTCTGATTGCTTTTTAATAGTTATCCTTCCAATAGAAATTATAATATTGATTATTTAACCATTTGTTGAAAATATTGAAATGGCCATAACAATATAATAACAAATATAATTTGCCTCATACGTACACTAATGTGTGAACTACATTTAATCTCATATTCAAGCTCAGTTAGGGACATTAAAATTGGTATGTATAATTTTATATTTATAATACAATCAATTCAATAATAAAAGATTTTATGGAGCTAAAACTTACACAAAAAAAGTGCCTGTGTCAGTCAGGAAAACAGAAACTATGATGGTTACTTTAACAGAGAGCTTTTAATACAGTCAAATGGTTAAAGAGACATAGGAAAACTAAAATGACAAAGCGCGAACACTGAGAGAACATTGAATTAGTGACTGCTAGAAACAGTTGCCAACCTCAGGACTGTTGAGCAAAGGAAAGAAGATGTTCAGAACCTAGAAGCTTGGAGGAGGTGCCCTGTCATGCCGGGACAAGGTCTTTGAGGCAGGGATCTACCTGGCTACCTGGCTAGTGTGATCTCTCAAGAGTTTATAGGTCAAGCTCCATAGACAGAGAATCCAAACCCCAGAGAAAGGGCCTCATGGAGCTGGAATTCTGAAGAGGTGGCACCAATGGTATGTCTTCTGAGGCATGATGGGTCTGGAGTGTGGAAAAAACCTAGAGTCTGAATCAACCTGCAGTTGGAATAAATTGCCACAACTTGGATAAACATATCATTGCTTGGGTGATGCTGTCAGAAACTGACAAGGATCCTCTCTCCGCAAAGGTGTGAGTTATATCTTTTCTGGGGCCCTCCCTCTGCATTGCACCAACCTAGCAGCAGATAAACAGAACAACGCTTCCTCCTGTCCAGTTAGCTAAGTGCCCCATCTTGGCAGAACCTAGCAGGGCACCAGTTGGCCAAAAAAAAAAAAATGCAGTTTGCAGAGTTCAGCCTCTGTATCATAAAGCAGAGGCTCCACTCAAGGAGTAAGTTTGGTTTGGAAAACAATTGCTTAATAACCAGCACAGTATCCAACGCTGGTTTCAAAACCTCTCTTACAGTGTGATTATAGAATGTTACATTTATCCCTAGCACAGCAAATTACCCTCAACTCACTAGTTAATGTACCTAAAATAATTATTAAAAGAGAAAGTATGATTGTGTTATATGTGCTCAAGATATAGTCAGAATCACTGATACTGAGATTTATTTTTAAATATCCCAGGCTTAGGCATATGATAGCTCAACATTAGGCCCAGCTTTCACTGAATCCACTGCTAGAAGAACCTAGATTTAAAGTGGGTTATATTATAAGACTGAAGTCTCAGATTTAGTAACAGAAACCAGAACCCACATATTTTGATTCTGAGTTTTAAACTGGGGTCAATATAACACAATTAGAGATAAAAATATTTATATAAATGATAAATGTGTATTCTTTAAGAAATGCTTGTATATTTAATTCAGCAAATATTTATTAGACACCTGCAGTGTGCCTGATATTGTCTAAATTGCTAGATATACTAAGATGAATGAGAAAAGATCGTTTAAATGGAGAATTTGCTTTCATTCATATATCATCTATAATACTTTAAAATAATTAGTTAACATCTAAAAATCGTAAATTTTTATAATGACTTTTTTTTTCTAAACAGAACTTATTTTTCAACCTACTGGTGTATTTGTATGAGAGTAACCACAAATTAATGTCTGAGATTACCTAAGGGTGTACCTGATGCAATCAATATAAACCAAAAGATTGTTCTGAGCAGTAAATGCAACTTCAATTGTGTGATGTCTTCCCCTTAACTGACATTATAAATTAACTTGGCTTTAACCCACACAGTTGTTTTCCGATATTTTGGTTTGTGTTGATCATTTGACAACCCCTTAGGCTGATGCTATTAACAAGGTGTTTATGCTTAGATAATGCATTTCTTGAAATCATATTATATACAAGATTTTATTACCAACATCCATTATAGAAATTCAGATAAGAACCTTTCAGCTTTGAGTTGCAATGTCACCCATGGATGACTTTTTGCACTTTAGGAATATTTCAACTAATGGTATAAAAACATTTTGAAAACAACAGGACAATGACTAGATTTCTCAGTTGAGATGTCCCTGTGGGAGTGTCCTATACTCTCTAACCAGTGAGTCTGCTGAACACCACCTGCAAATTCCACACTTTATTTTTTTTTATTTCTTGTGTATTTCACAATACTTGGGAGGTGATGTGTGACAGGCGGCACGTCAATGTGTTCTGCTCTCTCTTCTAACACTGTTGATGGGAAAACTGCACTTTGCTAAGAAAAAGTGTCCTAAAGATGGAAGCTGAATTTCCTGGCCACCAATTCTTTTTTTTTTTTTTTACATTTTTATTGCAGTATAATTGCTTTACAATGGTGTGTTAGTTTCTGCTTTATAACAAAGTGAATCAGTTATACATATACATATGTTCCCATTTCTCTCTCCTCTTGAGTCTCCCTCCCTCCCACCCTCCCTATCCCACCCCTCTAGGTGGTCACAAAGCACCGAGCTGATCTCCCTGTGCTATGCGCTGCTTCCCACTAGCTATGTCTTTTCGTTTGGTAGTGTATATATGTCCATGCCACTCTCTCACTTTGTCACAGCTTACCCTTCCCCCTCCCCATATCCTCAAGTCCATTCTCTAGTACGTCTGTGTCTTTATTCCTGTCTTGCCACTAGGTTCTTCATGACAATTTTTTTAAATTAAATTCCATATATATGTATTAGCATACGGTATTTGTCTTTCTCTTTCTGACTTACTTCACTCTGTATGACAGACTCTAGGTCCATCTACCTCATTACAAATAGCTCAATTTTGTTTCTTTTTATGGCTGAGTAATATTCCATTGTATATATGTGCCACATCTTCTTTATCCATTCATCTGTTGATGGACACTTGGGTTGCTTCCATGTTCTGGCTATTGTAAATAGAGCTGCAATGAACATTTTGGTACATGACTCTTTTTGAATTATGGTTTTCTCAGGGTACATGCCCAGTAGTGGGATAGCTGGGTCATATGGTAGTTCTATTTGTAGTATTTTAAGGACCTCCATACTGTTCTCCATAGTGGCTGTACCAATTCACATTCCTACCAGCAGTGTAAGAGTGTTCCCTTTTCTCCATACCCTCTCCAGCATTTATTGTTTCTAGATTTTTTGATGATGGTCATCCTGACTGGTGTGAGATGAAATCACATTGTAGTTTTGATTTGCATTTCTCTAATGATTAATGATGTTGAGCATCCTTTCATGTGTTTGTTGGCAGTCTGTATATCTTGTTTGGAGAAATGTCTATTTAGGTCTTCTGCCCATTTTTGGATTGTTTTTTTTGTTTTTTTTGTTATTGAGCTGCATGAGCTGCTTGTAAATTTTGGAGATTAATCCTTTGTCAGTTGCTTCATTTGCAAATAATTTCTCCCATTCTGAGGGTTGTCTTTTGGTCTTGTTTATGGTTTCCTTTGCTGTGCAAAAGCTTTGAAGTTTCATTAGGTCCCATTTGTTTATTTTTGTTTTTATTTCCATTTCTCTAGGAGATGAGTCAAAAAGGATCTTGCTGTGATTTATGTCACAGAGTGTTCTATGTTTTCCTCTAAGAATTTCATAGTGTCTGGCCTTACATTTAGGTCTTTAATCCATTTTGAGTTTATTTTTGTGTATGGGAGAAAATAGTAGTTTTCTGGTAGCATCTTTAGAATTCTCTATGTATAGTATCATGTCATCTGAAAACAGTGACAGCTTTACTTCTTTTCCGATTTGGATTCCTTTTATTTCCTTTTCTTCTCTGATTGCTGTGACTAAAACTTCCAAAACTATGTTGAATAAGAGTGGTGAGAGTAGGCAACCTTGTCTTATTCCTGATCTTAGTGGAAATGTGTTCAGTTTTTCACCATTGAGGATGATGTTGGTTGTGGGTTTGTCATATATGGCCTTTATTATGTTGGGGAAAGTTCCCTCTATGCCTACTTTCTGGAGGGTTTTTATCATAAATAGGTGTTGAATTTTATTGAAAGCTTTCTCTGCATCTATTGAGATGACCATATGGTTTTTCTCCTTCAATTTGTTAGTATGGTGTATCACATTGATTGATTTGCGTATATTGAAGAATCCTTGCATTCCTGGAATAAATCCCACTTGATCATGGTGTATGATCCTTTTAATGTGCTGTTGGATTCTGTTTGCTAGTATTTTGTTGAGGATTTTTGCATCTATGTTCATCAGTGATATTGGCCTGTAATTTTCTTTCTTTGTGACATCCTTTTCTGGTTTTGGTATCAGGGTGATGGTGGCCTCGTAGAATGAGTTTGGGAGTTTTCCTCTCTCTGCTATATTTTGGAAGAGTTTGAGAAGGATAAGTGTTAGCTCTTCTCTAAATGTTTGATAGAATTTGCCTGTGAAGCCAATTGGTTCTGGGCTTTTGTTTGTTGGAAGATTTTTAATCACAGTTTCAATTTCAGTGCTTGTGATTGGTCTGTTCATATTTTCTATTTCTTCCTGATTCAGTCTTGGCATGTTGTGCATTTCTAAGAATTTGTCCATTTCTTCCAGGATGTCCAGATTATTGGCATAGAGTTGCTTGTAGTAATCTCTCATGATCTTTTGTATTTCTGCAGTGTCAGTTGTTACTTCTCCTTTTTCATTTCTAATTCTATTAATTTGAGTCTTCTACCTTTTTTTCTTGATGAATCTGGTTAACGTTTTATCAATTTTGTTTATCTTCTCAAAGAATCAGCTTTTAGTTTATTGATCTTTGCTATCGTTTCCTTCATTTTTTTTCATTTATTTCTGATCTGATCTTTATGATTTCTTTCCTTCTGCTAACTTTGAAGATTTTTGTTCTTTTTTCCCTAATTGCTTTAGGTGCAAGATTAGGTTGTTTATTCGAGATGTTTCCTGTTTCTTAAGGTAGGATTGTATTGCTATAAACTTCCCTCTTAGAACTGCTTTTGCTGCATCCCATAGGTTTTGGATCGTTGTGTCTCCATTGTCATTTGTTTCTGGGTATATTTTTATTTCCTCTTTGATTTCTTCAGTGATCTCTTGGTTATTAAGTAATATATTATTTAGTCTCCATGTGTTTGTATTTTTTACAGATCTTTTCCTGTAATTAATATCTAGTCTTATAGCATTGTGGTCAGAAAAGATACTTGATACAATTTCAATTTTTTTTAAATTTACCAAGGCTTGATTTGTGACCCAGGATATGATCTATCCTGGAGAATGTTCCATGAGCACTTGAGAAAAATGTGTATTCTGTTGTTTTTGGATGGAATGTCCTATAAATATCAATTAAGTCCATCTTGTTTAATGTATCATTTAAAGCTTGTGTTTCCTTATTTATTTTCATTTTGGATGATCTGTCCATTGGTGAAAGTGGGGTGTTAAAGTCCCCTACTATGAATGTGTTACTGTCGATTTCCCCTTTTATGGCTGTTAGTATTTGCCTTATGTATTGAGGTGCTCCTATGTTGGGTGCATAAATATTTACAATTGTTATGTCTTCTTCTTGGATTGTTCTCTTGATCATTATGTAGTGTCCTTCTTTGTCCTTCTTTGTCTCTTCTAATAGTCTTTATTTTAAAGTCTATTGCTGAGAATTGCTATTCCAGCTTTCTTCTGGTTTCCATTTGCATGGAATATCTTTTTCCATCCCCTCACTTTCAGACTGTATGTGTCTCTAAGTCTGAAGTGGGTCTCTTGTAGACAGCATATATATGGGTCTTGTTTTTGTATCCATTCAGCCAGCCTGTGTCTTTTGGTTGGAGCATTTAATCCATTTACATTTAAGGTAATTATTGATATGTATGCTCCTATTTCCATTTTCTTAATTGTGTTGGGTTTGTTATTATAGGTCTTTTCCTTCTCTTGTGTTTCTTGCCTAGAGAAGATCCTTTAGCATTTGTTGTAAAGCTGGTTTGGTGGTGCTGAACTCTCTCAGCTTTTGCTTGTCTGTAAAGGTTTTAATTTCTCCATCAAATCTGAATGAGATCCTTGCTGGGTAGAGTAATCTTGGTTGCAGGGTTTTCTCTTCCATCACTTTAAATACGTCCTGCCAGTCCCTTCTGGCTTGCAGAGTTTCTGCTGAAAGTTCAGCTGTTAACCTTATGGGGATTCCCTTGTGTGTTATTTGTTGTTATTCCCTTGCTGCTTTTAATATATTTTCTTTGTATTTAATTTTTGATAGTTTGATTAATATGTGTCTTGGTGTGTTTCTCCTTGGAGTCATCCTGTATGGGACTCTCTGTGCTTCCTGGACTTGATTAACTATTTCCTTTCCCATATTAGGGAAGTTTTCAACTATAATCTTTTCAAATATTTTCTCAGTCCCTTTATTTTTCTGTTCTTCTTCTGGAACCCCTATAATTCAAATGTTGGTTCATTTAATGTTGTCCCAGCAGTCTCTGAGACTGTCTTCAGTTCTTTTCATTCTTTTTCTTTATTCTGTTCTGCAGTAGTTATTTCCACTATTTTATCTTCCAGGTCACTTATCCATTCTTCTGCCTCAGTTATTCTGCTATTGATCCCTTCTAGATTATTTTTAATTTCATTTATTTTGTTGTTCATCGTTGCTTGATTCATCTTTAGTGCTTCTAGGTCCTTGTTAAATGTTTCTTGCATTTTGTCTTTTCTATTTCCAAGATTTTGGATCATCTTTACTATCATTATTCTGAATTCTTTTCCAGGTAGACTACCTATTTCCTCTTCATTTTTTAGGTCTGTTTGTTTTTTACCTTGCTCCTTCATCAGCTGTGTTTCTTTGTCTTCTCATTTTGCTTAACTTACTGTGTTTGGTGTCTCCTTTTCACAGACTGCAGGTTTGTTGTTCCCATTCTTTTTGGTGTCTGCCCCCAGTGGCTAATGTTTGTTCAGTGGGTTTTGTAGGCTTCCTGGTGGAGGGGACTAGTGCCTGTGTTCTGGTGTATGAGGCTGGATCTTGTCTTTCTGGTGGGCAGATCCACGTCTGGTGGTGTGTTTTGGGATGTCTGTGGACTTACTATCATTTAGGCAGCCTCTCTGTTAATGGGTGGGTTTGTGTTCTTGTCTTGCTAGTTGTTTGGCATAGGGTGTCCAGCACTGTAGCTTGCTGGTCGTTGAGTGAAGCTGGATGTTGGTGTTGAGACGGAGATCTTGTGGAGATCTTTGCCGTTTGATATTACGTGGAGCTCGGAGGTCTCTTGTGAACCAATGTCCTGAATTTGGCTCTTCCACCTCAGAGGAACAGCACTGACTGTTGGCTGCAGCACCAAGAGCCTTTCATCCACATGGCTCAGAATAATAGGGAGAAAAAGTAGAAAGAAAGAAAGAGAATAAAATAAAATAAAATAAAGTAAGGTAAAATAAAATAAAGTTATTAAAGTAAAAAAAAAAATTATTAAGAAAAAAAAAAAACTTTTAACCTAGGGGTAAGACAGGAATAAAGACACAGACCTACTAGAGAACAGACTTGAGGATATGGGGAGGGGGAAGGGTGAGCTGTGACAAAGTGAGAGAGTGGCATGGACATATATACACTCCCAAACATAAGGTAGATAGCTAGTGGGAAGCAGCCACATAGCACAGGGAGATCAGCTCGGTGCTTTGTGATCGCCTGGAGGGGTGGGATAGGGAGGGTGGAAGGGAGGGAGACGCAAGAGGAAAGAGATATGGGAATATATGTATATGTATAACTGATTCACTTTGTTATAAAGCAGAAACTAACACACCATTGTAAAGCAATTATACCCCAATAAAGATGTTTAAAAAAAAAGAAAAAAAAAAACTTTTTTTAAAGTAAAAAGGGAAAAAATCATAAATCTTGCCCTCAAATTCCACCTTCTCAATTTGGGATGATTCGTTGTCTATTCACATATTCCATAGATGCAGGGTACATCAAGTTGATCGTGGAGAATTAATCCGCTGTTCCTGAGGCTGCTGGGATAGATCTCCCTTTCTCTTCTTTGTTCGCACAGCTCCCGGGTTTCAGCTTTGGATTTGGTCCCGCCTTTGCGTGTAGGTAGCTGGAGGGCATCTGTTCTTCGCTCAGACAGGACGGGGTTAAAGGAGCCGCTGATTCGGGGGCTCTGACTCACACAGGCTGGGGTTAGGGAGGGCTACGGAGTGCGGGGTGAGCCTCCAGCGGCAGAGGCCGGCGTGACGTTGCACCAGCCTGAGGCGCACCGTGCGTTCTCCCGGGGAAGTTGTCCCTGGATCCCGGGACCCTGGCAGTGGCGGGCTGCACCTAGCCACCACTTCTACGTCATGTTACTGATAGTAGGAGTAACTAACTGGATGTACCAAATAACATATTTGTGATTTACCATGTAGATATATTACATGTTTCTGTTTAAAAAGACACAATTTGACACATTTTATATACAGTTTGGAAACATATAAAACGTGTCAAAGCAATTTTGTTATTGGGAAAATAGCTGACCAATTCTAGGGCATTTGGTTATATAAACAACTGGCAAATTGTTCATAAAAAGCAACATTAGTAAACATCTTGACATTTTTAACTTAAAAAATAATAGAACTTTAAAAATCATGAACTATGAATATTTAATAAATATTTTACCACCAAGAATTTATTGATAGTTACTATGCTGAAGTAACAATGATATATAGCTCCTTACAAATCCCTTTTACTTTCTATTCTTATCTGTGGGTTCTGTAAGAATCATAGATGAACATTGTGTGTGTGTGTGTGTGTCTGTGTGTGTTAGTTTAATATGAAAAGCTTACTGGAAAAGATAATACAATGTAAGAAATGATTTATAATCAATATGTGTTTGAATGAGACTTGACAAACTTAAAACTATTCAAAGTTTATTAAAACAAACATAATACCACAACTCTGTGATATAAGCAGGAGAGTGTTGGTACTCCAATTACAGATGAGGAAATTAATGTTCATAATGAGTAAAACATTTTAACAAGAACACAGGGTTAATGGTAGAACCTGAATTAGAACTCATGCCTCCTGCTAGCTAGATAAATGTACTTGTTAACACACTACCCTGAATCTTCTCTAAAACTTAAATAAATCCACAACAGAGAAATTGATTTCTTTTGAATGTTCATAATAGGTGTTGCTGGTAACCACTCATATTATATTCACTGTTTTATATTTAGGTCCTTGTGTTGTAGGCATGTTTGTACAGTTCTCCTCAAGTCATTGATTGCTTGTAGGTATCACCTAGTATGCCCAGGACAGTATCATGTTGATAACTGTCTAGCGATAGATAGGAATACAATACTACTCTTCTTGATTAGAAGTTGTAGGGCTTCTCTGGTGGCGCAGTGGTTGAGAGTCTGTCTGCCAATGCAGGAGACAAGGGTTCGTGCCCCGGTCCGAGAAGCTCCCACATGCCGCGGAGCAGCTAGGCCCGTGATCCATGGCCGCTGAGCTTGCGCGATCGGAGCCTGTGCCCTTCAACGGGAGAGGCCACAACAGTGAGAGGCCCACGTACCACAAAACAAAAAAAGAAGTTGTATATAATTGTTTTGTCGGTACATCTCTAAATAATGCAGTGATTTGAATATTTTACAACAAAAGTTAACTCCAAATGTAATTTAAATGTCTGAAATATCTAAGTTATAATGTTATATCATGACTAAAGGTATTTGTGTAAAATACTATATGATATCTTACATTGAGTGAAAACATAACGTATAAATTGATGGTTATGGGTTAGAATGGGTTTCAGTGGATGTTCTCAAATATATTGGCTGCATTGGGATTGTAACCAAATATCTTAGAAAATAGCAATTAAATCTCAGAATATTATTTTCCTTAAATCAATACCTAGTATATAAGCTTTAATCAACACCAGTAGAGTGAAATAGTTATATTATTTTGTCTCAGGATTTCTTTTTTGAGTATCTTATTGGAGATGAAGAATATTGAATTATGTAAAGGTCTTCAAAACCAAATATGATGCTTCCAATCTACCAAAATCAAGAAGTGTTCCTTTATTTTAAAAAAATTGTGTATGACCAAGGGAATCTTTTCTCTCTGAATTCTAACAAGTTACACATTGATAATAAAGCTATAGTTTTAAGTTTCCTTCAAGGATAACTGATGTCACATTCAGATTTATAACCTAGAAGGTGAATTGAAGGTTGACAAATTATACCATAAAGGAGTTTATATCAAAAACACTTTCCCATAGCATGGGCATCATCTAGTTTATTTGCTATTGATTTATACCCTGAGGTATAAAGTTTTAAACAGAAATTCAGAAGTCCAGTTAGACCAGCCACAGTTTTGGTTGAATGATGTTGGATATTTTATAAATTGTTTAAAACTTTTTTTAAATATTATAATTTTAAAAATCTTAGTGCAACATATCTTACGGTCACATCCATGAGATTCTTGATATAGTTCATGAGGTTCATGGTTGAGGACAGATGTCTTG
Source organism: Orcinus orca (assembly GCF_937001465.1). Lineage (NCBI taxonomy): Eukaryota > Metazoa > Chordata > Mammalia > Artiodactyla > Delphinidae > Orcinus > Orcinus orca. Next base: position 40,049,786 of record NC_064576.1, on the reverse strand, counting down.
CTTACATTCTAGCATCTGGTTACACTATTCATTAGGACTTTGTAATTCCAAGCTGTGTAGAAATTAATATAGTCTTCACCTAGAAATGTGTTTTGTTGTGGAAAGCATTTGGGAAAAAAACAAGGAAAGCTCATTTCTGACCCTGATTTTGTTTTTGTTTTGTTTTATTATTTTGCGGTATGTGGGCCTCTCACTGTTGTGGCCTCTCCCGTTGAGGAGCACAGACTCCAGTCGTGCAGGCTCAGCGGCCATGGCTCATGGGCCTAGCTGCTCCGTGGCATGTGGGATCTTCCCGGACCGGGGCACGAACCCATGTCCCCTGCATCGTCAGGCGGACTCTCAACCATGCGCCACCAGGGAAGCCCCTGACCCTGATTTTGATACCTATCAGCCATGATATTTTGCCAACTCAGTTTCCACTTCTATAAATGATAAAATTTTTCTAGATGACCTTAAAACTTCAGTTAACTTTCTAAATTACCTTTTCTGATATACCACAATACATAGGGTTAGAGGTTTTCCCTGTTTCCCTAGCCCTTTACACTGACATAAAGACTTTCATGTGTCTATTATATATCTTAATTTTAAATGCCTTGAGAGCAGATGACAGATGATTCTTTAATTCTAATACTAACCAAATATAACTGTTCACATGAGTTCCACTGACACTTGTTGAAAGAATAAATGAGTGATCACTGCAGTCCCTTCTAATTCTGAAAATCTATCAAATCTTGTCTGGATTATCATCAAAGTGACTCCCAATTTATCAAACAGTTCTATATCCATCTATTCCCTACATAGATTTTCTTACGTAACTATGTCATTTCCCTGCTATATTGTGATGATGGACTACTGGATAACAAAAAAAAGGTGTATTCCATCACAGAAAGTACTGTTTGTATACTAAATATTAAATAACTTAGCATGCCATGTTCTAAATTCCTATTTAGAAAGGAATGATACATAGATTCAACCTCTATACTATCGTTTCTTATATTACATAGTCTATCCATGTGTTTGAATCACTTTTCACTGACATGTATCTCTATTTTTATGTATGTAGGTTTTATGTCATACAATTCTGTAATGAAGATCATCAGATTTTGAAGCTCTTTTTAATTTTCAGAGGATTTTCCTTACTTGAAAAGATAATATTTAGGATATGTCTTGAGACATAGTCCTCAAAAAAAAAAAAAAAAGAAAAGAAAGAAACATTCAGTAAAACTCAAGTCTGTGCACTGCTTTTCTCAAGTGGATAGTACTGTTTTGTCAATAGCTCCATCTGCAGACCAGGGAGAGCTTGTGAATCTTGCTTAGTGATCAAGTTATAAAGAATGAGCTCTCAGCTCGCAGTTGGTTGTTAAAATTAGATTTGATTTTAAAGGTAACACCCGAAGACACCTTTTTGATGTTAATTTTTTAGCAATGTCAGGTTTTATATGATTTCTGAGAGGATAGCTGTAGGCTCTGTCAATGGGAATTCATTGGGACAGAAGGAGAGAGGGAAAGGAAGAAATAACTATTGCTGAAGGCCTGCAATCAAGCATAATAAACTCTTCAGTCAGCTGTTTAAATAAGTACACAGCAAATTAATATTTTCCTTTTTTTTTCCTGCAGAAAATTGATTTATCTGAACACTTTCTTCCACAAAGGCAGTTTCTAAGCTGTCATGCACTCAGCGCTCTTTTCCCAGTGATGTGAGTGAGAATAGTTCAGCTCTCACTACCAATGCTGTAATTTTAGGAGTTTAAATAATATGTGCTCTGAGCAGTAGTACTGTCAGCTGTGATTCCACTTAAGGAGGTAGGTGAGGGGATGAGTTTAGCCATGCTCGGATGCATCTTCTACTGGGGGGTCTCTAGCTTTGGAACACTGGAGGGCTGTATAAGTCTTTTTTTTAGTAACCTGTAAAGGTGCTGGATTCCCTGAGAAGATGGGGTTCACATTATAAATTAAAATCAAACCTCAGTCTTTGCAAATGCAAAAATACCAGAAGCATTTATAAGAATAGCATATACTAGTGGCTAGATACACAAGTATGTTTCACTTAATATACTATATTTCAAAGCATAATTGCTATCTTCGAGAACACCTGTGTATTGAATCTACTGGTCTTCAAATCAACCTTACCTTAATTTTTAAATGTCCATAGATTTTTCCCACACAGCCACCAGAAGAAATACATATTCTTAAATAATTAATATGTTTATAATGTAGCACATAAACAGTAGTATGCAAAAAAATGTGCATGTAGTTACAATGAATTTGCTACTACCTGTGCCATTTACATAACAGCAGAGTCATTATGAGGTTGAAATGAGGTTGAAATGAGGTAATAGCTGAAAAAATGCTTTGAAAATATGTAAACGCTATAAAAACTTAAGGTGGCTCTACTTATTGTTATTAAGCATTAAGTTTCCACAGTATAATGACTTTCAGACAGTGGCTTCTGGAACAGAACAGAGTGAATGAGATTAGGGAAATGTTCATTGTTGGTGAAGCAATTGGTTCAAAACCACATCACAAAGGAAGATAACTCTCAGATACGTTTTTTTTTGGCTTCAATGCTTATATATCAACTTTTAGTTTCAAGTTAATATAAAACTTTCACTTTCATGCTAAATAGATATCAACACTTTGTGCACATCCGTCTGTGCTTAAATACTCTTCAAAAAGTGGAAAAGCACTTTTACAAAAGATACCTATACACATGATCTCTATTCATCAGTGAAAACTGAGGAAGAGTGATGAGCCAGAGCAATCTACATAAGCGAATAACAAGATGGAGCACATGATCATCTAAATAGTTTGTTGAATTACTACAAAGCTAAGATTACATCAGTGAAGTGGAGCAAAGGTCAGGCATTTGTGCCAGAAAAAATAAGGCAAAACCTAGTGAGTCAGGCAAGTAAAGTAAGTACATAAATAGTTGTTAAAGAAGGCAAACTATGATAAATGTCTTCAAAGAGGAAAGTAGGAAGAGAAGAGAATAGTATATATAGATGAAAGTATAGAAAAGCCATCATAAACAAGGTGGTCTTTGAAAGAGAAGCTTGAGATTTGGGTAAAATATTGATAAGTACAGATGAAGAAAAGATCATTAAGGAGAAAGAAAACCATAGGCAACCTTTCCCAGGCAGAAAAGAGTAAGACTTAATTTCACAGCAAAAAATATGAATTCAAAATAAAGGAATTTGAACTTTGTCCTCTAGGACCTATAGTATAGGGAATGGAGCAGGAAAAAGTTCAAATCTGTTGAAGACAGTAATCTTCCAGCTCTAAACAGAAGGTATGAAAGGGAAACAGTCAAGGGTATTTTGCAACCTCATTTTAGAATTAAGTTTTCAAATAGGTGGTATCAGTAGATATGGGGGCAGGAGTGAGGGGGGTGATTAAATGACCAAAATTAAGGAGTAAGGGTCAAAAATGTGCATAACTTTGTTTGGGTTTTTTTTTGTTTTTGTCTTTTTGTGTGGTACGCGGGCCTCTCACTGTTATGGCCTCTCCCGTTGCGGAGCACAGGCTCCGGACACGCAGGCTCAGCGGCCATGGCTCACACGCCTAGCCGCTCCGCGGCGTGTGGGATCCTCCCGGACCGGGGAACGAACCCGGGGCACAAACCCGTGTCCCTGCATCAGCAGACGGACTCTCAACCACTGCGCCACCAGGGAAGCCCTGTTTGTGTTTTTGTATCCATTAACTCATTCAAAACATTTTTGTTATACATGTACTACACACTAAAGTTCTAGAAGCCAGTAGAATACATAGTAGTGGATGTTCTAACTGCAAATTCAAGTATAGGACTTGAAAAAGAAGTCAAAAAGAAGTATATAGAATTGGGAGAAATCTATGTAGAATGGTGATTAAGCTTAGAGTAGATGCAAAGTCTGAGAACATGTAAAGACATAATGAAGAAAGAAGGACCCAGGAGATGGATTTTTGCAGGATACGGAAGGAAAATAAAATCACTGTGACACATAGAAAAACAAAGGGAGGAGTAAGTGAAACAAAATAGAAAAGATAATGAAGAACTAGACATTGATGAAGCAGAATTTTACAGAATAATTACTTAACATTTTCAAATCTGGAGATTAGAAAGCCTTATCTCAAACAACTCTAAGGGTGACCCATGGATTTACCATCTACCTCTTTCCTAGCATTTCTGAGCTTGAATCAAGTATATTCTTCAGTTTTACCACGTTTAAAAAAACAAAACACAACAAAAAAACAGTTTATTGGAGCTTGTGATTGTGTCACAAGAGCAACTCACACTTCTCCCAGAATAACCTTGTATCTCATGGGTCACCTGCGCTTTCTGGCTGTTGCCCAAACTGTACCTAATCCTACTTTATGTGGGAACTCCACATGTCTTTCTTTGGGAGCAATTAAAACCCAGGTATTTTGTTCTGTCTGAACATTTTGTTCAAAAGTTCCATTTGTTTATATTCAATACCCCTGGATTTAAATGTAGACATTATAATTAAAATTTTGACAATCTGCATTGCTGAGAATTTTTCTAAACTGTGTGATTCCCATTTTGCTAGTTCTGTACCCTGCCTAGAATGTTGCCTCTGAAGGAAAGAATGATGTCTCTGTTCAAACTCTGGGTCTGACACTTATTACCAAATTATCCACAAGTAAATGTGAATAAGTGGTGGAAAGTAAGAAATGATTACATGACCACCTTGCACCTTATTCACACAGACATAGTAGAAAAGATGAATGTATATTTTCTAGAAGATGAATAATATTTATTTTGTCTTATGATTTTCTGCAGCATGTGGAAAAATTTGATCTCTTAATTACAACCTTTTTATTGAGCCTATGGGTTGAGTATGCCAGATGCCCTCTCCCAGTGACTTGAAATACTGCTGAATAGATGGCATGCCCTTAACATATTAAATAAGCCAGTCATCTCACAATTATTTAATTTTAGTTATTGATTTAGAAGACTATAATGACTTTGCTAGAAGTAAATATTAATTGAATTTCAAAAAGAAATAAAATAAATTTCTATTAATAAGCAAAGTATACTTCAAGCTCTCATGCTTAGTACTATCAGAATGAATAGTTTTTTCTTTTCTTGGTATAAAATGCAAAACAATTATATAATCGGTGATATGATTTTATAAGGCCTATATTCATGTAAGGTGGGAACTATATGTGACAGAGCATGAAAAGAATCATTTCCTCTTCCTTTTATATTGCTTTTTAGTGAGGATTGTGGTTATTTGGGTTATGACTTCACACTCAACCACAAAATATACCATCTCTATGAATAAAGCAGGAGTTCACAGACAAAGCTTATAATTCAATTCTTCTTTCAAATATGTATAAAGAAGTTGTAAACTTCCAACTTGAAGAAGTTCCATTGCAATAAATAATTTAATTAGAATTACTTCTTAAAAATGTTACTCAATGACAAAAGTAGATAATGAAAAAATGTATATCACTAGGTAACACTAATGACTAACTGTGAATATTTTAGGTGAATAATTTGTAGTTATGATTTATTTCTTTGTGATAATTCATCCAAAGCTACCTTGAAAAAGTGGCAATGTGTAATGGTAAGATAACCATAATCACGGTACTATTTCTAGTAACAATTATTATGAATATAAAGATTTAAGTGATGCATATGTAGAATACATTTTAACTAAATTTACAAATGAGAAACTAAATTGAGAAAGTTAAATTATCTGTCAAAGATTGTAGCCATTTAAATGAGCCATATCTTCCACCTTCAAGCCTGTCACTTGTCTATTTTTGATTCTAGTTTGCCATAAAATTTTAAAAATCTTTAAAACTTTTAAACCACATTTCCCATCATTTCTCTTAGAGAGTCACTATTATTTCTTTTTAAAGAGTCATAATTTTCACAACAGTGCTCTACCTGGCATCTTGATCTGCCTTCAGGTATGTGTGTGTATATATATATATATATATATATTTCAAATGCATTAATAACTTCATGTACTTGGGAGCAAGTAATAAGACCACTTAAGTTACTAAGTCAATGAGTAAGTATTTGGCTGCTTCTGGCAACTCTTCTGTTGCTTCACATATTTGTAGGCCTGCCCTTCAGATTTGACTTAGCAATTAGGAGCTTTCCAAGAGATTCTACAATTTGTGCAAATAATTTCAAATGTTTGTTTATGTATGGATAAGTAGGATTATAGCAATAGGCAGGTTAATCAGAGAAATGGCCAATTACATGGAATAACAAAAAGCACAATTATAATTCAAATACAGGACTCAGTTGACTCTGCTGTAGAAGTCAAGCAAAAGACTACAGTAAACTGTCATTTTCTTTTTTTCCTTCAAGTGTATGGTGTTCCAGACATTTCCCACCTATGATTAAATCAAAGGGTTTTTCTTAGTTTTGTTTTTTTAACAATTTCATGCTATGTATAAGACATTGTGCTAGACATTATAAAGAGAACTACAAGTATCAGAAATAGTCCCTCCTCTTAAAACCTTCTGATATATTTAAGGGTGATCTATTTAAAGCATAGAATCTTGAAAAGTTACATAATTATATGTAGAATGATATTGATGTCATTATTTTATAAATGAATCATATGAGCACCTACACTTAAAATAGATAACACTGTGAACTACATTGTTTTAGAGTGACTTCAGGTAGGAAAAGGGGCTTGGATCTGGATTCAAAAGATGGCTATGGGCTTCCCTGGTGGCGCAGTGGTTGAGAGTGCGCCTGCCGATGCAGGGGACACGGGTTCGTGCCCCGGTCCGGGAGGATGCCGCGTGCCACGGAGCGGCTGGGCCCGTGAGCCATGGTCACTGAGCCAGCACGTCCGGAGCCTGTGCTCCGCGACGGGAGAGGCCACAACAGTGAGAGGCCCGCGTACTGCAAAAAAAAAAAAAAAAATGGCTAAAATTTCAGTATATGTGATGAGGAGGAAAGACGATTGGCTTTGCTTTACAATATTTAGCATGGAAATGCATTTCAGGGTGAAGATTAAGCCGTGGGCTCTGTATGCATACCCTCAGACTTTAAACCTGTGATCTACTATTTCCTGGCTGTTTACTGTAATGCAATTTCTTTTTTCTTCTGAGCCTGTTTCCTCTTCTGTATAAACGGAGGGATAATAACGCCTCTCTCATATGTTTGGTGTGAGGGTAAATGAAGTGAAGCACTTAAATACAGTCCCTGCCAACACAGTGAGTGCCAGCTGTTAATATCAAGACATGGGCTATAAATTCACCTATTGGACTGGAGTAGAAGGTTCATGGCAGTGGTAAAATGAGACAGCATAATGCCTGTGGTTTAACATTTGGTGTGGGGGAAGGAGGTTGGGAACATTTGGAGATGTCTCTCAATTTTGCTGTAACTAATGCCTGATTGCTTTTGAAGCCAATGAGGTATTGGAGGATTCCATTGAGGGCAACAGATAATGACTGGTGACCAGCATGACTTGTCATTTAAACCATGTAAATTGACAGTGTGCCTGGACTAAACTGGTGTTAGGTAGATAGTTTGTAAGTCCCTGAGGGGCAAAGAGAAAAGAAAAGACAAATGGAAAGTGTCCTTCAGGCTTGCCATCATCACTGAAGTTTACTTGATTGTGGGCTTTATAAGCGACCCACCTTCTGTGTCATAACATGTTGTAACATTGTATTTAAATGACAACTGCCACTGCAAGTAAAATTAATAAGGTGGTAGTCCCTATGGGGCATTGTAAAATGTCCCCTGCAAACCCCTGCCATTTTTTCTAACCACTCTGTGGACTAATAAAAGCCAGAGAAAGCCAGAAATAAGGCTTCAATTCCATTCTCTCTGCAGCTGCTCATGTAAGACCATGGTTTTCCCTGCACCTGAGATGTTTGCCCGTAGAAAGTTATTTTTCAAACTGCCTGTGGAAGCTGAACAGATCCTAATGCCACCAATAGTTTTTAAAGCTTCAACTCTGATACAGCTTTGAAAGTAATTAGATAAAGAAAATTAATTCCAGTTGGGAACACATAAAACATTTCATTTGGAAACTGACATGAATAAAATTATAATTATGGTAAATATAAAATATGAAAATCTAAAATTATAATACATTCTGACTTTAATATTTCCAATTAATGTTTTGTTAACACTCTGTAAAGTATGCAATAGCCAGGAGACCAACACAACAGTCAGAAAGGAGGATGCTCGTTTTGTGCAAAGCCTCTGGGCAGACCCAAACTCTGAGACTGGGCTGCAAACAAGAGAAGATTCTGCAAAGAGCAGCTGAAGCAATACATCAAAGGGTGCTCAAATGGGCATTTTCTCTCTTTTTCTTCCTCTTTTTTCTCTCTAGATAAAAAAGATAGATAGCTAGATAACTAGCTAGCTAGCTAGCTAGGTAGATAGTAGATACAGACATAAAGACAGATTATACATTATCAACAGGGGCAATATTGCCCCAAGGGATGAAAATGCATTATTGAGGGCAAAAAAACCTTAGATGTTATAATGGCTATTGTCCCTCCAAAGAGCCACAGTACATAAAGATCTATACAGTATATATGTGGTACTAAAATTTCACAGGACAGGGGTCATTAGGGGAAAAAAAATATCTAAAAAGACTAGCCTTGTGATAATGGAAAAAGAAACTAAGAAATACTGATATAGCTGCATGAATTTTGAGTCACGAGTAACTTCTACTAGGCCCTCTAATTATACAGAGACAGGGATGGCAGGACAGCATCATGATGGAAACCCAAACCAAAACAAACAAAACAAAACCCCAAAACTGTTCTTTGTGTTTACTTATTACTGATATCTACAATATCTGATAAACATATCTTTAATTTCAACCAAGCTCCACAGGTACTTATGAGGTGCTTACCATGTGCCAAGCATTGTACTTCTTGTGGAACAGAGCAGTAAATGTGTTCTTATGGGGAATACAAGATAGATGACAAGAGATATAAAACTCGTAGCAGAAGCAAGGATGTGGGAAGCAATGAAGGAGTACAGTGCTTGGAGAGCGTATAGCAGAGGAACCCTTGGAAGGTGACTTTTAATTAGATACTTGGGTGATAAATAGAAGGCAGCCAGGCAAGGTCATGGAAGAGAGTGTTCCAAGCAAAGGTGTTTCATATCTAAGTCCCAGAAGTTACAGGCAGTGTGACATGTTCACGTAAATGAACAGGATCCAGAAAGCTGAGGTTTAGCAACAAGGAAGAGGCCTGTGGAAGATGGTAAAATTTGAAGTAGCTCAAAAGTAGAAGGAGGTCACATAAGTCCTGGCCACATAAGGACCAAGTACCCCACCACAGGCCACCCATCAGATACTGGGCAGGGGGCCTGCAGGACAGTGACACTGAGGATGAGTGTTGGTCAGACACAGAAGCGGTTCCCCAGCCACCAGCTCAGCCCTGAGAGAAGCCTCTGGGCCGCAGCCAGAGCCTGTGTGTGGTCAAGAGGAAGCCACTGGGCACCTCGCACTCCCTGAAGGTTCAGACGAGGAAAAAGACTGCGCCTTCAAACATGGACAGCTAGAGTCTACGGAGCCTGGCCCAGTCTTACCTCGTGCCCTGCAGGGCTTTGGGACTGTTTGGAGGGGACCTCTGGCTGCACATCGGGCCTGCCTGCACCAGCTGCCCAGGTGCTGCCCTCCTGACTTTTGCTATTGGTTACAGGCCATGTGTGGGGCTGCACCCATTATGTACCAAAGCTGGTTGGGCTCAGGGTTCTATTTATTGTCTTCCTCGCCCCTCTACCTTCCCAGGTGTGGGACCAGAGCCCTCCCCAGACCCCTGAAAAATGAAACCCAAAGCCCACCCAGCTGTGTTCATTCCTTGCTGTCCTTCAAAGTACTTCTCCACCTTCTCCAAGGCCATGTGTGTGTCCTGGTTATACGGTTTGCGTTGGTGAATGAGGCTGGGTTTGTGGAACTTTTCATAAATAAATGCCTAAAAGTGGGAAAAAAACACAAAACATTTTGGAATATGTGCCAAAAGAAAAAACACTGGATAATTTTTTAAGAAAGAGAGTAATTTGCCTGATCGGGGCTGTGTGACTGAAAGACTGAATTAGGTCAAGGTAAATTTCCAATGTGAATCAATATTTACCAGCAGATTTCCTTCTAAGTACTAATGAATACTCTTGCAACCATGTAAGGTTCTTGTTTAAAATGAAAACTTCAAAAGCTGGAATCCTGGCTTGGCAACATACCATCTGGAAAATGGAGAAAAAGTACTGAAGAATGCAAGGGTTTATTTAGTCAAATATACAAGTAGTGTACTTGTAAGGGGTAAAACTACTGTGACAGATTTTCCAGGGCTTGTGGGACAGTTTAAGATGCCTTTGACATTTTCCATACGTTCCTGCCATGAAGGAAGCAGTCCATGTTGATGGAATGACTAGACATAGAATTTGAATAGAGGTAGGAATATAACTGAGCTGGTTTTCTAGGACCTACATGATTTCTATTTGCAATGCCTTAGGGAGAAGTTGGGGCCAGTCTATCTGTAGTCATGGGGAGCTGCTGCCCCTCTGTGAGCTGTAGTCAAGGTATTTTTTTGAACACCTATTTTTTTTTCAGTGAAGTCTAAAAGTAGTAAAAGATTTTAAGCCATTTATTTAACAGGGTTACACAATCCATTAAATGAGTCCACCACCCTATCAATGTTTTTTATTTTTTAACAAATGAAGTGAATGAAAAACAAAACTTTACCTCAAAATATTTTCTATAAAAACAGGTGACAAGATGTGAGAATTTAATAACCAGAGCTTTTCTAAGATGCAAATAGTTTGTATAAAAATATAAAAATACACTGCAGTGAAGGTATTAAAAATATAAGAAGAAAGTCTTAACTGTAGTACCTATTTTGTTTTACATCAATGCACAGTTATTATGCACATGTGTGTAATATTTATCTTAGTATGTTAATTTTGCTGCTATTTTCTCCTTTGTTGAATTATATTTGGCTGTGAGAGTATTTACAAAACATTACATTTAAATTCATCATATTCTCTTGAATTGGGTGGCTTGTTGTTTTGTTTGTGTTTAAGGGAGTTTATTTTGGTACTGTGCACTGTCTAGCAGTTCCCTTTTGTAGTAGCCCCTGGGTTCATTTAGAAAGCTACAGAGCTTTTGAAATGCCATTAATCAAAATGGGAAATTATAAATGACAATGCAATTTCATTTTACGGCAGTAACTCATGGATGAAAGTAAGACCTGAAAAAACTGTGAGCTTGTCCCAAAAGACTGTGAAATGACAAACTCCTAGAAAACAAAGAAACTTATAGAGTAAATGAATATAAAAATTGTCTTTAAATTCAAAGTACTAAAAAATATGAAACATACTTACTCCAATAAAACTACACAGGTTATCTAGAGAATAAACTGTGCATTAAATATAATGGGCTGCAAAATTAGTTGATTGATTGATTGGCTGCAATCTAAACTGGCAAGGTCTCGTTAATCTCTGTCTCTTATAAATGAAAAGAAACTTCTAAATTTCCTATAAATAGGGTGGTCATTAATTACAAAGTGAGAAAACACTGAATCAGGGTCTAAATATCTGTTTATTGTTTGTGTTGCCTTCTGACTTGGCTCGGCCTTACACAAGTCCAAGATGATGCAGTATAAAATGGAAAAGCTCCTCAGTAATAGCACACATACCTTATGCATGCTGATATCAGCTTCCAAAGTGCCTTGGACCTAGTTGATCCTCCATAAATATTTGCTAAAGAGATCTAAGGGTGAAATTGTGAATCTAAACTCTTAAACACATGTGCTGATTCTTCCCAGGAGAAATAACAAGAAAGAAAATAATATAAAAACCCTAGTTAGATTATCAGAATTCTTTAGTAGTATTAAAGATGTTAAAAAAGCAATTTAATTTGATGGTTTATCCCATGAATCATCTGCCTTTATTTAAATAGAATTTTCAAAAGATTATCTAATTAAAGATGCATTCAAGACCTTGCCATGTATCAGGTGAAGTAATTTTCAAAAGCATTTGCATATAAAAATTATAGAAATTTTTCTTTTCAGCATTGGAAATCTATGCATATTACATCACTGAAAGAAATTATGTTTCTATATTCTTAGATAACATATTTAAATAATCTGTTGGGGATTTGCTTTTCAAATTAAATTACTATAACATTAACATTGCTATGTTCATACAAAAATGAAGGTTTCAGATACATTAATTCCAATTCAAATCTTCTCTTCATCTTTTAGAGCAATGCAATAATAATTTGGAACAAAGAATTAAACACACATGAGAAGGTTATGTTGAGTTGGGAGGATATTGTAATCTTTAGCCTAAAAGCTTCAAAAAGCCCATTATTGGATCCAGTGCTTTTGTTTGTGTGTGTTCGTTCCTGCAAATGCATGCGTTATGACAATGAGTAAAATGTAATTGAACTCAGCCATTTCAAGTTTCCAATTCCACTGAGTTGACATTATAATAATAATGGTATTTGTACTATGGCACAATGAGCATTATTTTATGAATTCCTACAATTAATAAGAAATTATTAAAAGACCAAACTAAATGTTTAAAAGATAAAGTTGTTTTTTGCAATATGAATTATGTCTACAAAATGTTCAATGACTTGACAATAAATAGATTTAAGTGATGAGAAAAAAATGGAGGAGGACAATTAGCTTAACTTAAAGCTTTGTTTGAACATATATATTATGTATTTATGTATATGACATAATCACTCATCCAAAATGATCATGATGGGTAGGTTAAATATAATGAATATACACTTTAAAATAGCTATTTTACCTTGGAACATATAATGTACAGGCCAGCCCTTCTTTGAGTGGTTAGTTGAGCTCTGCTTCTTTCTTGCAAAAACAACCAAAAAAGTGCATCAACTATGAATTCTAGATTTGTTTTGGGGAATCTGAGTAGAGAATTCTTAGAGGTTCTTTGAATATCCTCTACTTTTCCTACAGTTGCTCATATCAATCTCAGCAGAATTTTTAGCAACCTGATCAAAATTTTCCCAAGTACTCAATCTCCAAAGAAACAATTTTTCTTTATTTCACTGCAAGTTTGTATTATTTCATAAAAGTGAATTAATTGATGTAATATCAATAAAATTATTAGTGAAATAAAGAGATTGGGAACAAAAACAACTCAATGTTGGTAAGTACTTCATCCACCGTTGGAAGTTTGTGTTCATACGCAAGCCAACCCCAGAATGTTCTGTTAGCTCTGGGTCAATATGGTTTACAAAAAGTATTATCAGCTATTCAAAGAACATTAATCAGGTCACTGGGAGCCAGTCTGAAGAGATTATTCTACTGTATGCAAATTGTGGCCTGTAAATTTTTTGATTGGTATTCAGACCTCTCTACAAAACCCACAAAGATTCAGATAATATGCAGTTCCTAGAGAAATCCCTCTCTCTCTCTCCCTCTCCACACATATGTATATATTTATATTTGTAATTATGTTTACATTTATATGTTTATATATCAGATGGCTAGCTCAAGACCCTCAGCACCTGAGTGGTAAATATAGTTAAAGGGAAGACATTTTTTGATTCCCAATTTAATTGTTTATCTTATTTTCTTCATAAGAAAACTCTCTTGTCCTTATTAAATGTTCCTCCCATATAAAGGAACAATCAGCATAGTTGACAATGTGCAGAGCATATGCTTTGCATTGATTAGCCTGGTTTCCAATATTGGCTTTGCTGATTAATAACTATTTGGCTTTGCACATAAATAAATTATTGAATATATATGACATGCTTAGAACTGTACCTGGCCCACAGTAAGTGTTATGTACATTAACTATTACTAAGTTACTCAATCACTCTGAAACTTGGTTTCTAATCTTTAAAAAGGGTATTTCATAAGAAAATGTACATTAAGAACTTCACTGGCTCTCTTCTGTAATACATAAAAAACTTTTGGTTTGGGTTCATGAATTTTAGTTAGTACTAAGTTGTGACAAGTTTCCCAGGGTTAGAGGAAAGGAGATGAGATCTAAATGTTATACTTCTGTGTGTTTCTGAAATTCATTTCTTTAACTGCACTAATTTATATATACATTTAAATCACATAATTTACCAGGACAAAAATTGAGTGTAATATTTAGTATAATTTTAATAAATTTTAAAAATTAACTTCTAGTGAAAAATAAAGTAAGGATAAAAGGAAGTGAGAGGGCTTCCCTGGTGGCGCAGTGGTTGAGAGTCCGCCTGACGATGCAGGGGACATGGGTTCGTGCCCCGGTCCGGGAAGATCCCACATGCCGTGGAGTGGCTAGGAATGGCTTCCCGGTCCGGGAAGATCCCACATGCCATGGCCGTTGGGCCTGCGCATCCGGACCCTGTGCTCTGCGACGACGGGAGAGGCCACAACAGTGAGAGGCCCCCATACCAAAAAAAAAAAAAAAAAAAGGAAGTGAGTGAGTAAGCTAAGGCCAATGTTTGTACAGTAACACCAGAAACAGGTGGAAAGGAAAATGATCACCATAACATATCAACTTTATAAAATAACCAGTCATAGATTTATCAAAATTTAAGAAATAATTTACAGTAATATGATAAACATCTCTTTAGAAAATTCTGTTCCTGATTGTTTAATTACATTAAAAAGGGAAATTACTGCTGCTAATTTTTTAGTAAAGCTGAAATTATTTTTAAACAAATATTCATCTACAAAGCAAGTATCTTAAAAGAAAACCAAATATCATTGAAGCAGAATATTAACTAATACTTATTTTTAAAACATCTCCAACATGGTATGTGCTCCATATTTACTTAAAAAAAAAACTATTAAATATGTTTGTATACATTATAAACCAGCTTACTTACTGTCTTAGAGCTTAAAAAATGAAATTCACATATACTTAACTTTAAAAAATAATAAAAACATTGCTGACAAGAGGCTTTTTTTCTAATAACTGATGATTTATTGGTTTAAAAAGCTCATTTTACTGATGCAAAAGAGAAATCAAAAGAAATTAGTTTACAAAAGTTTTCTAAAAATAGTTTGAGAGGTGGGGCCTGTCTATTATGTAAAATCCTTTCTTTAATTTTTGCTAGTTTATCATTTTTGTCCAGAAGAGTAGTATTATTCACTTGGTATTTCAAACACATGTAAGAAGGAAATTACAGGTTTCCTCCACTCCCATTTGGGCTGTCACTGATATGCCCACAGGTTGTCCTGGCAGCACCCTGCACTGTTACTGTCCTTGTACCATTCTGTATTTAGCACTCACTACAAACAGGGTGTAGGTGATCATATCAACAGCAATAGCGCTACAGGTAAATGATAAAACAACAAAACACAAAACAGAAACGAAACCAATCCCACAATCTTCAAGTTAACCTGGACTGTAACTTCTCTTTCAACTCTTTTCAAAGGAAAACGACCACAGCAATGACAGACAGAGCTCCAGGGTGTTTCAAAAGGTCAAGTGGCTCTGCAGAGCCAGGCTCCATGCAAAGATGGCAGTGTCATCTTGTCCCCACCACCATCCGTTATCACTGGCTTGAGTCACTGGATTGTGTATTATGTAACCAACTAGCATGCACCATTGTAATCTTACAACGGATCACATGGGCAGTGAACAGTGGTCAACTTTGACTTAAAAGCAAAAAAATCCCCCCTACTCCCCCCAAACCCCCCACAGTCCTGAAAATCTCTCAGCAGCAACTCTCAGGCAGTCATTAATAGCCCAACAACTGAACTTTAAGAACAAAATTCAAAATCGATTTCCTTTTACTCTCAAACAACAATGTTTGGGGAGAAACTTGGTGACATTTCCCACTGGCATGCCCACTTCACAACAGTGCCCTTTTTGGCTCATTTCCTTTCACTCTGTGCAGTGCCCGACTGTCTCTTCGCACAAGTTCTGCTTCCCTTGCTCCAGACAAAGCATTGACCAGCAGGGAGCTAGTGGAGAGGTCTATTGTCCCAGTGGGGAAAAATGCCCTCTTGTGGGATCCAATGTCCCCTGGGCCTTCATGCAGGGGGAAATTGCAACCATCCTCTCTGGAGATGTGAAAGTGAAAAAAGAGAGAGACTCGTGACTTTCCTGTTTCAGAAAAAAACAATGATTACCCTTAACTAAAGCTGCTTGAATTGTATATCTATCTATCATATATATATATATATATATCCAAGACAAGGGAAATGTAGACTTCATAAACATGGCTGTATAATTCTGATTTTTTGAATACATTGTGTTTTTTTTTTTTTTCTGATGACAAAATGTATGTACTTATAAAGGCATTTTCTTCTTTTGTTAATGTTATTAGCATATCTTTGTGCTTTATTATCCTGGTGACAGTTACCGTTCAATGTAGGCTAAGACTTGCTCTGCTTTTTTTGGTACGGGGGCCTCTCACTGTTGTGGCCTCTCCCGTTGTGGAGCACAGGCTCCGGTCGCGCAGGCTCAGCGGCCATGGCCCACGGGCCTAGCCGTTCCGTGGCATGTGGGATCTTCCCGGACCAGGGCACGAACCCGTGTCCCCTGCATCGGCAGGCGGACTCTCAACCACTGCGCCAACAGGGAAGCCCCTTGCTCTGCTTTTTTAGAACATTTGGCAAATCAGAAGTGCTTCTAGATGTATTTGTGTGCACTTATTTTAAAAAGAAAAAAAAAAGCCAAATACATTTTCTGACATTGTAAGATTGCCTTCTTGTCTGTTATTCCTTATTGCCAAGTGGTGGAGAAGGAAGAGGCTTTTTATAAGTTAACCTAGACATGTGTTTATTCTCATTTCAAGGTACTGAAAGTGAAATTTCACATTGATTAGACAGCATTTTTAAAAATTCTATTATCTTAAAATTGTTGTCTGGGCACTGTGTTTATGGTTTTCTAAATTGCTATATAAAGTTAAGAAGACAAGTATTCTGATGGTTGTACATTCTTTAATGATTTTCTAACCATGGTCAATCCATTAACCTTCAAGACATTCCTGTATCACTATCTCTATCTTCTTGAGTTTGATCTAAGAGAAGTTTTAACCCACATACCTACTTTGAGTAGATGGAAAATGAATCAATATTGACATGTAAATAGATGTTTATATCTTAATGGTATAAGGGAAAACATATATATATTTGTTTATATATATATATATATATAATGTTAGGATTGCTAACTACAATGAATATTCTACAGAAAATGATGCTTCTGAACACCTGAGGGTCTATAGTTTTATGATCCTCACGATTAGGATATACGTGACCTGCACTGCACAACATGCATGCCAATCAGTTACAGAATGAGACCCACCTGTGCACACTTCAATGCAGAATTGTTTTCCTTAGATATGTTTTAGATTCATCAAGAGATAGATAAATGATAGCTGCACATCATGAATCCTTAATTTCAATAAAAATAAGTTATTTTTAAAGGAATTACATAACAAATAAAGAGAGCCTTGATGTTCAAAGTAACAGACAGGTAAAAATCTTAGCTTCACCAATAAAGTGTCATATGATCTTTAACAAATTTATAACCGCTCCACAACTTTCTAAGTTTTAAGCATGTATATTATGTCACAGAGATTTATGGGCACTATTGTTGGGCAAGGGTATTTAATTTTCCTTTAATATCTTTGCAATGTTTCAAAAAAATTTGGTACTAATTAAACATTAATATATACGTTTGGCCCAATGGAATAGGATTTGATCGTTAGTGTCAGTTTCCATTGGACTGCAATGATTATTCGTCTTATAAAAATGAGTTATTGGGCTTCCCTCGTGGCGCAGTGGTTGAGAGTCCGCCTGCCGATGCAGGGGACACGGGTTTGTGCCCCAGTCCGGGAAGATCCCACATGCCGTGGAGCGGCTGGGCCCGTGAACCATGGCCGCTGAGTCTGCGGGTCCGGAGCCTGTGCTCTGCAACAGGAGAGGCCACAACAGTGAGAGGCCCACGTACCACAAAAAAAAACAAAAAAAAACAAAAAAAAAACAAGAGTTATTCAGTGAACCATATTAAAATATGAAGCAAATGGTTTCTTACTATTTTTTCAAAGTAACAGTGCTAAGGTGAGAGTTCACTTGATGCACCAAGCTAACCAGCATAAAATGAAGCTACTGAAATTGTGAATATTCATGCTGTGAAGATTGAGATAAAATATATTAAATAAATAGCACAGAGATGGACAAATGATAGATGCCCCTTAACAAAATCTGGATCTACAAAAAGAAAGTACCTATCTGTGAACGTTGAAATTGTACAGATGCAGTATTCAGTTGTTACACAAGGTTGCGGGATGGAAAGGAATTGAGCAATCTGCCTGTTTCAAAGTATTTGTGTAATGCTTGAATATAGACCAGAATAATAAAAGTAGAGATGAAAATTACAGAATGTATGAGAAAGAGATCTAAGCTAAACCTGACACAGAGTGCCTAAGTGACTTATACGTGAGAGACATTCTTGGTGACAGAGCTACAATCAAAAGCCAACTATCCTGACACCTGTTCTTCTCATTCTGAAAAAAGATCAAGGAAGGGTCAGGAAGAGAAGTAATATGTTCTGGGTACCAGTTAGAGACTCTGCAGTATGTACTTTAACACTAATCATCCCACAAAGTAACCATAATGATCTCTTAAGAGGAGACACCCAGAACTCAATTTTGTGAAGTCACTTGTTCCCTTGACAAGTGAGTAACTCCAAATACATGAATGAAAGATTTGATCCTCTATCTAAATTTAGGTCTTGAACAAAGATCCTGATGAACATTTTTGACTATTCTACTTTTCAGGAGCTAGAGCAGCACTTATAACCAGAAACACAATAATGCACAAAACAATTACCAGCACAATTCTCTGCAAAATCTATTAAATTTAAAACTCCAGAAGCAAGATATATTTCCATTTATTTTGCTTACTTGAAATATTGTTCAAAATTGGACACAAGTTATATTTATGATTTCAAAAAAGAGCTCTTGGATAAAAATCAAACCATAGGCAAAGACAGAAGCAACAAGCTTTGGAAAAGGATATGCAGATCTTTGCTACTTGTGTTTATTGAATTTTACTCTTTAGCTTAGAAAATTGAAACATAAAATATCTACAAAAGGCAAATGTTGGTTTTTGTCTTAAAATCTTCAGTTTTATTTTTACAGATAAGGATCTAAGGCATCATTAGTTTGTTTCTTATCCCCACAAAATTCCTATCTGGTTTTTCAATAACATTAAACAAATCCCACAAAAATTAAGATTAGAATAATAAGTGAAAACACAAATCATGACACAAGTTAGAAGATTTTCAGGAATGATTTAAAATTAAAAACACTGGGAGATGTAATTTAATGGTATTTCCCTTTATTCCATGGGAAGCATTAGTTCATTACACTTTTACATCTAAACTCAGTGTAGGTTTTCATATTTTTGTAATAGAAAATTTGTTTTCTATATAATTTTAGACAACTCAGAGAAGTGAAATAAATATTAATTAAGTTAAAGTGAATTACATGAAAAGCAAACACTATTATAGCAGATGATTGATTTGAACTCACATATACACAATTATAGTGCAGACTTTTTGAATAAATACAAAGGGAACATAATTATCACTTAGTTCTAATCCTTATTGTTAATTGTATTCCTTTGCTAGCTCTGATATTTAGTGAAAATTTCCTATATTCAATTTTACAGTATATAGAAGGAAAACTACAAAGGGCATTTTTGATAGGTTGTACAATTTCAGAGTATAGCACAAGCTAACGTAATGGTTTGCCCACAGGGCGCATTTATATTAATATTAAACTCTACTACTGGTTTTCCATCTACATTCAATCATTTTTTTAATCAATAAGATGTAAAATGGAAATTTTTCCTATATATATGTGTTGTCAATATAAATTATTGATAGGTAGTTCTTTCTATTTTATACTATAGTCAAGCAGAATGTCCATTTTTAAGGTAAAAGCAAACTAACTGTGATAATTCCTTTGATAATTGCATCAGACAAGGCTTATTTTAGGATATAAATTTTCTATGGCTATAAGTAAATATTTGTAAATCACTCTCATAAAATTAGCTCCAAAGATTTTGAAAATGTTATATTATATGTATTCCTTATATTAAACATCTTGTTTGATGGTTGGAAAATCTGTTGTCTAATATTTGAAGAGGTTCCAAAAATTATAAATTAACTCCCCCTATTTTTATGTAAAAATGCATTAATATTTAATTTTATGTACTCTATAAATAAAATTCAAAATAATATCTCCTGATTTTAAGCCTTATAATAATTCCTTAAACATGTTGATGGCAACAAAAGGACACCATAAACTAATTTTTTAGCAAGAGAATGATGTAAAGAAGACTAATTAATTGTAATTGTGTAATTACCTAAATAAAGTACTAAATTAATTGTAATTACATAAGGTAAGTTATTTAAAGGACTGTACTATAACATAATAAGTTAATTGAGCCAATATCTAAATATCTAGATATTAGGTCTAAATAGCAATGTCAACCATTAAAGTTGAGACTGTATGGTATGTTAATTTGCTAGGGCTACTGTAACAAAGTACCAAAACTGGGTGTCTTGAACAGTAGAAATTTGTTGTTTCCCAGTTCTGGAGACTAGAAGTTGGAAATCAAGGTGTCTGCAGGATTAGTGTCTTCTGAGATCTCTGAGGAAGAATCTGTTCTAAACCTCTCCCAGCTTCTGGTAGCCTCAGGTGTTCCTTGGCTTGTAGACTGTGTTCTCCCTGTGCCTTCACATACTTTTCCCTTTGTGTGTGTCTCCATGCATGTGTATGACTCGTGTGTCTCAATTTCTCATTTTTATAAGATCACAGTCATATTAGATTAGGGTCCACCCTAATGACCTCATCTTAACTTGATGATCTGTCAAGGAAAACTCTATTTCCAAATAAGGTCTTATTCACAGGTACTATAGACTAGAATTTCTATTGGGGGTGGAGTACACAATTCAACCTGTAACATATGGATATCATATAAATTCATTAGATAACCAAGAAGTTTTTTTTTCCAGAAATAACAATAGTGATTGATATTTGTTATGGGTGTACGGAAGCAGCGCAAAATTAGGTAGAATATGTTTTGTGTTTCAGTTAGCGTCATGTAATTTCCATCTTTCCTTATACATCCTTCATTCTTCCCACTTAACTGAGAACCTATTGTCTCCTGTACAATATATAAAAAACAATCCATACCACCAAGTTGGTAAAGTTTCCATATTTTAAAAGGTGCTGGGTCTAAATTTTTGGGCCCCATTCCATAATTAAGATAATGATATTCATGTAACTTTTTATCTCAAATCTCTATTCTTTTCTTTTTTCAACATACATTTATTGAATACATACCGTGTGCCACATTTTTGTGAGAATATCTCATTATGAAGTACTTAAGTCAAACAAATCGACTACTTAAATTGCTTATTTTATTTCAAAGTTCAATTTGTTTTATCTTTCAACAAATATTTGATTCTTCCCACAATCCAACATTATATTAGGTACTCGTGGAACAAGACAAATAAAGTCACCCTCCTCACAGAATTTATATTCTATAATGTGACAGATTTAAAAAAAACACTAAATAAATCATTTCTAAAGAGATGAATTATAGAAGGAAAATAATGCAAGATAGTGGTAGAGTGATTTTAGGAAAAAGTTTGAGGATGAGGCTACTTTAGATATAGCCAAGGAAATCCTCTCAGCGGAGATGCGCTTTGGTTGTTTTTAGGAGACACCAAGTAAACACTCTTGAACAAATACAATTACTTATGTTTAGTGTTCTCATTTACACATTACACGTATAAAGTAAAAATTTTGTGGGAGGGTTTTTTTTTTCCAATGTGTATTAAAGAAGAGTGACTTGTATGAAATATGCCTGATGGTTAAAATATACTTCACTATCTTTGTTTCATGTAGGTGTGTCAGCTCAAGCAACTACTAATTCAGTCCAAATAAATATCTTCTTATACCTTTGTTGTCTTCTTGCTTTTCTCCTTCCTTCCACTTTCTTATCCTCTATCTCTATTTGGTTCTGTGGTGTTGGAGAGTGGCTCAGGTTGCTTGTTAGGAAATACTGCTGTAACACCTCTGAGAACATGGGCTCCATTTCTGTCAACCTGGCACAATTCACACATCTTCAATTGGCTTCATTATTTATTGTTTTGTAGAACAATGACAGGATACTTGGCTCTGTGGAAAAAAAAAAAAAAAAAAGAAAGAAAAAGGAAAAGGAAAATAAAAGAAGGCCTTTCTGCTCCAAGGACATGCAATTTAAGTTAGACAATTCAGATTCAGACATAAAACACAATGGCTGAGAAACTGGTTCATTTGAAAACAGCCTGAGTTTTTATTCTTGTTTGCAGAGATGGCAAATTTACTGTGGGATATTTTTTTTAAGAACAAATAGATACGGAGAGATGGAAACAAAGAGATAGGCAATGCTATCTTGAAATTTTATTCTTTATTTTTCAGACCACTTACTAGCTAAATTTTATCCCTATAGTGAAATACTGAAAACAAAGTCCAGAACGAAGTGTTAGATGGACACTGGTACATGTAGATATTCTATTTGCTTACTGTAGGATCTAAAACAACTGAAATAGATTCAATGCAATAAAATCAAATAATTGAAAGCAAGTAAGTTAATCATTACCAAAATTATAGGTGAAATAATTCCCTAAAGATTATCAAATCAGTGATCTGAAAACAGTGAGACAGAATTTATTGAAAACAAATGTGAAACCATGATGCTACTATAAAGGGTAAAACCTGTTAAATACACTAGACTTTCTAAAAATCTGAGAAAAGAATGCAAATTATTTCTTCATTGACAGTGAGCTAACTTATACGCAGTAGATGCTCAACAAATGTTTTGAAAAGAAGAGAGGGAGGAAAAACAATTCTTCAGAGAAGGAGTGATTCTCAATAACAAGATGCTTCTAAAAGTTTGATCTGTGGAAGACAGGTGCTCTGGAAATTCTTAGAGGGCTTTCTCCATCACCACTCCATCTACATTTTCACCAAGAAATTTATATCTCACTTTGAATTTCCTAAATCAAACAAATGGGCTACTTATATTGCAGGTTTTTAAGAGAATGAATGAAGTTTGGATGACAGAAATCACAGAAATAGCAGTGTTTCTGGGTTCAAGGCCCTTCAGTATAGAGCAGTTGTGGGTAGGCTGCCACAATGTATGTGGGATAAATAAGCACAGGGAAAACATGTAGGATTTGGGATCTTGGAGGATAAGAGAGATAGTGGAAAGGGAGGTTAGACAAACTCTCAGAAAAAATGTCACTATGTATGCCACCAAAAATCTTGTGCCTTTATTTGTACAAAAGGGTTGACAATGTTCTGGTTATGTAGTTATCACTCACCTTTTCAAACTCTTCTAAAAGAAGAAGCAGAGGAAAATAATCACCCTAATCTGCCTTACTGAATATGGGCCACTAGAATTATAAATACAGAATCTATGGAGACAGGGAAACAAATAAGTAATTTAATTTCCAACCTCCTGAAACTCATATCGTTCCAAATCATTCAGTGGATTTTATTCATTGTGCTTATTCCACTGTAAAATTAGATGTACAAAGAAATACATAATTCTTTGTGTTTGCTATTGGCTATAAATCTTTAGAACAAGCTTAGATTACAGTTATTTAAAACTATGTATCATGACCACATTTGCAGGGTTTTTTCCAATATTTAGTTAATACTACACAGACACATTAAGATTCATTTAGTTGTGAAGCTAAATATAGCTAAATAGTGCCTTCAAATTATATTAGTGAGATATAATAATATATAATACAAAACTGTGCATTGTACTGGATACAGATTCTATGTGTTAGGAATAAAGTATTTAGGAGAACATAACAGTGGCCCTCTACAGCAACAAGAACAAATTCAAACTTGCCCATTTGTAGGCAAAGACAGACACTAGACTTTCATAATTCAAAAGGAGGTTAAAAACTATTAAGTACTAAAATATTATAACTTTGGAATTCCAAACCTATGATCCACAACTCCACTGGATCCATGAGCCTAGATTCCATACTTCAGGGATGGTTCTTGTAAACTCCAGTATGTACAGGGGTTGCATTTTACAGGAGAGATTTCATTAGCTTATCAAAAGATACTGAGAAAAAAACAAAGAAACAAACAAAATTTTAGACTTTTGTAAAATTTTATTTCAGTATATTTATATTTCTGCTACTGTGGACATTTTATAAAACATCCAAATATTTGGGAATCACAGGCTCTTATAAGTAATAAACTGTCACATTCGTGAGTATTTTACAGATTGCAAAGCTCTTTCACATGAATGCCACACTCCCCGCTTCCTCCCTCTCTCCCCATCCATCCTCCTCCCCTTCCCTTCTTCCTTACACAACCATCACAGGCACCTTGTGCCCCGTTCACATTTAGATCCATGTTGCCAGATTTTTTTCTCTCCCTTTCTTTTCTCGGCTTACTCTGCTGACTTTTAGATAAAATATGCTGACAGTCACCCCTACTAGTTCTAAAGCTTGATGTCGTTAAATAGATGATTTACATTTTGAATCTAAGGCATGCATTATAGCGTCCTTCATCTCTTTGTATTCTGGTTGCTCTTCTTATTTGGTTCACAGGTATATGAATTTTCAGTTTCCTTAACTATACAAAGGAAGAGGGTAATAATAATCCACCCCATAGTTTTGTGTGAAAAATAAAACTCTTTCATATTTTCAAATATTTTTGCTAATACCTGGAATAGAGCAAATCAAAGCAGGCATCTATAAATTACAGTCATTACTAGGAAGCAATTAATGCAATGTGAAAATCTCTGACTCTCACAATGCAGTCTGTTTTGAATAGGAAACTGATCACCATTATTAATAACATTGAAGAAATAGGTGTGTTCCTGTGGAGAAACTGACACATTGTAAAATAATTCTCCAGGAAGCTCATTCTGGAATCTGCCTGGCTAGTGTGGTGAAAATTCTTGAACTTTTTCATTATAGTACAGAAAGATATATTATATCTTTCTAGGCAGTTTAAAAAGAAAAACCTATCTTTTAACTTACTTCTGCCATTTTCTACAAATGGGGTCACCTTACGGAGCTTCTGGCAAAATAGCTTTATGAGGCTGTTTTGAGAGCATCCAAAAGATAGAAAACCTAGAATATCAGAAGACAGTTGGAAGAATCTGTGCATGAGGAGCAAATGGGACCCTGAGCCAGCTGGATCCTTGAGCAGACATCCAGCAGAATTCCATCTGGACTCGGGTGGGAACTTCCCTTGCAGTCTGTGCAGCGTGGAGCGTTCCTTGGCTTTAGCCTCGTCTGGTTCTCTTGCCCTCACCTCTCTGCTCTGACCCACAGCCTGTTCCACGTTTGACCTGCCCTCTTTTCCTGCTCTGACTTCTGAATGTGCCCCTGTTGCCATGACTACCAGCCCTTGGTTTTGACTTAGCCTGGCTTCTGGTCACAGCTTCTGCACTCACACACGGTCAGGTGCTCAGTTCCTAGCTTTGGATTCAGTTGCAATCTTATTTGTACACTTGCTTCAGGCCTCTCATTTAACCATAACCTCCTTGTTTCACTCATTAGAATCCAAGGTCTAGACCCAAGGTTCCAAAGATGGGCCTGAAGGAGAAAACTTCAGCTCGATTATTTGATGTTATTTGGGTCCTGTACATGTCCTTCTTTAGTAAATGGCTTTGAAATAGCACTTCATTACTCACCCTTAGTAGGGAATACTTCCATACCCTAATCTAATATCTCTCAAAGCCATGAGTAAATCAATCCTGCCAGCATGCATTTACTTTTCCATGAATGGTGCAAGTGTTGGCTTAAATGAATTTATACCAATAATTCAATTTAAAATTATACTGAACACGTACAAGGGGAAAGCACATGTAGAGAACAATACCAGACATAAAATTACCACATAAATAATAGTCAGACTGTGCCAAGTGCCCCAGAGGTACGTTTATAAAATAACAACAACAACAGAGCAAAAGGAGTTCATAAGTGGCAGAAATGATGTGTATTGGGGACATCAAGTAAGTCTTATTTGTAGAGGTGGAATTTGATATGGATCTTAATGAACTAGCAGCCGTTGGGCAGAAAGTTAGGCAATATAGGTGGACCTCACAGGACCAGGGGACAGTAAGGGGAAAAAATTGTGGAATTGGTAAAATATAGAACATCATCAGGGAAGTCGTTAGCTATCTATCTTAGTGGGAGGATAACATTGGTTCAGGAAACTAATGCTAGGAGAACAAAGTGGACTGATTGGCTGGAGTTTTCCACTGAGGGCTTGGAAGCTTGTGTGAGAAGCCTCATCTTATTTGCAGATACGTGTTTTATTGATACCTTAGGAAGATTTTTTTTTTAATGTTGTAAGAGAGAGAGACTGGGACTGGGGTGGCAGGGATAGGAGGAAGCCTTATAAATACTCCAGGTTATTATAAAACAGTGTACAAAGTGTACGTGTTTATGAATAGGTAGTGAAAGTAAGAATATAGAAGAAATGGTGGGTAGGAGATATATTGTATAGAGTACACATGAGAAAGCTAAACTGTTTATATCTATGCCTGCCTCTCTAAGTGCATTATTTTCCATGAGGAATATAGATCATAGTTTAAAGGAGAAATGTCACTTTTCTCCTTTTAGAAAGTAAAATGAATACTTTCTTGAACTTCATGGAAATTTTTAGGAGTCGCAATATCATCTAGAGCGGTGGTTCCGAAACTCAATGGCATATCAGGATCACTTGAACAACTTGTTAATTTCTTTTTCATTCAGTAAGTATTAGGCAGGATATTTGAATCTTTACTTTGAAAAAAAACAGGTTAGCTATTTGGGAAGGGATCTGAAAATTGCTGATTGTGGGACAAGAGTGTCCACACTCAACCTCCAGCTTTCTGAGTAGTCATAACAAACTGCCACAAACACTCTTGACCAGATGGCATTACTATATGTTATTTTAGTGGCTACTCAATAAAATGAATTTCTTATTTATCCTTATGCCAACACAGATAAAATTGTACTGACTTTAAATGGCAGAATTATGTATGCATACAGACAAATTGTCAGAAGAGAATTTCAATTAAAAAATCTTGAACATGTTTAGAAACAATTTTCTCATTTTAATGGAAGTTACTATTGGCCAATTAGACTGGATTGTGTTTTTTATGTAGCTAAGAGGCTAGTGAAGTTATCCCACTGTGGTCCGGCTGAATGGATTCAGTATGTCCTGCTAGCAGAATTACAGTTGAAAGTCTGTGGTTCTTTTTTTATCTTGCTCCAAGCTCCATGGTGCTCAGCCAAGCAAGAAGCTCCAATTGCCTTCAAAGATGGCTCTTCACTCGAATGAGCACTGTGGGGTGCGGAGTACGACCAGAACCTGGCTTTGTGCAGGAAGCTTTAACATATGCCTCATTTTAGATCAGTGTCTACCAAAAAGGATTGTACACGTCTCTAATTCACAATAGGAAATTATGAATTACAGCATAAACCAGAGTGAACCTAATATTTGAAAAAGACAGCATATTAGGGCAAAAACATTTAACAATTAACTGATTTTCATGTCTGGATCCTGTCTATGCATCCAGTTCATGTGTCAGAAAATACAGTAATAATTTATAGGTCAGTGTTGCCAAGGTGTTTACAGACAAATTCATATGTATAACCATTTATTCTGTGAAAAATAACTTATTTTAGGATATAGACCAGTTTTCTATGTTAGCAAATATACTTGCATAGTTATGAAAACTTTCATCTTTATTTCTCAAATTTCTTTTTTTCACTGACTACCAAAGATGATAATATATGGTCTATTCCCGAAGACCCTCTCAGACAGTGCTAATTCAGCAGCATTTTTCTCTCATGTTGTCAGGTTCTACACAGATTTTTTTCCCTGACATTTGGAAGGATCCTGCTGCCTTTAAAGCTACAGAATAATAGCAATGGTTAAAGGGTTTTCTGTTTTTTTCTTTGTTTTTGTTCTGTTTTCTTTTTTTGTGTTTGCTTTGTTATACATTTTAATTTTAAATATCCCAAGATATAAATCTCCTAGGTAACATAAATGAGAAATCTGTCAAAAATTTATGAAATATCATAAGCCAGTAAGTATCGTTAGGTGCTGTAATCTAACCAATAATAGGACGATTTACTTGTATATCTGTTTCCCTCCTTTCACATCATTTAGGCTAAGACTGTTAAGATTTTCCAATGAAGACTAGTTTCAAAAAGTTGAAGAAAAAATGATATTGACTTGTGTCTCTTGGTAAATATATAATATCAATACTATTTTTTTTAAATTATAAGTGAACCCGATATTCTATGGTTATAGAAAATAATAGGACAACTTGAAATCTAAGCTAGCAGTGTTTTCATTCAAAATTAGTTGCAAGTCTTAGCCACTAATTTTCTCTCTCCTAGTTTTCCCTAATTCTCACATAACACACCATGTTTCAAAACTGAATTATGTAGTTCTTACTTTCTTTGTCTTCTCTTATTTGCCCTTGCCTGCTATTGATCTGGAGACAGACCAGAGCCCTATATCGGCTCCTTCCTTCACCCCCTTGATCCTTCATCTGCCCGTCCATCCTTTCCCACTTACCTTCTCACACATGTCTGAGATTCTACTCCATGCCAGGCCCTTTGCTGAATACTGAAACTGGCGGGGGGCGGGGGCTGGGGGGAAGTGTGATGAATTGGGAGATTGGGATTGACATATATACACTAATATGTATAAAATGGATAACTAATAAGATCCTGCTGTCTAAAAAATTAAATTAAATTCAAAAATTCAAAAAAAATATCTTGGACAATTAATGTAAATTAGGAGAACTGTTTGGTTCGTTGACATTTAAGTCCTGTCTTCCACATGGCTTTTGAATCATTTATTTTACTAGTTCTTCTGGGTCTCATCTTTTATATACTTGATATTTTGTCTCAAAGTTGCTGGCTACACTGAAGGAATCAAAGTTTCTGGAAACCTTCCCATTCCTATTCTCCCCCTCTCCCTGCCAAACACACACACTCACAAAACACACACATGAACAATAATTTTTCAGCATGTTGTCATAGCATTAACCTAATGTGCGAAAGGAAGCCTGAGCTATTTTACTGGTTGGCTTTGAGTGATCATATCCTAAAGAGTATACATGTTAATGTCAAAGGGCTATGCTATTAGAACTTCAGAACTATACGGTTATAATTATAAACCAACCAGAAAATGCAGTTTGTTCAAAATCCCCTCTTCCCTCTTTATAAATAGCATATCTGGAAGGTAGTCATAGCTCCACTGGTCCACAGAGAGGGTTTGCCTTCTGGCATCAGTTTGTGTATCTGTGCATGCATTTATTTGGTTTAGGATGAACCTAATTGTGTTTGTGGATAAAATTGATGCCAATTTTATCAATTTATTTCCAACTTTTTCATTTGAATTAGCAACAAATTATGATCTTAGGGTTGGTTCAAGGATGATTTCATGGTCTAACCCAGATAAACAAGGGTAAACCTCAGGAGACCTCTCAGTGGTAAAACGATTTTAATTAGCAAAAGATCCTGAAACTGCACATTCAAAACAAACTGTTACTCGGCAGACAATTTGATGCCATGAGTCAGAGTCCTCTTTCACAACTAGTGAAAGACAGGGAGCATTGGGGAAGAGCTGGTGAGGGGTAATGAGAAATGTCACTTAAAGTTAGTTCCTGGAAGTAAAGATCAAAGTGAAGGACACTCATGCTCCTGGCACTAGAACTCATATCAAAGTGTCAGGTTTCAGAGTTATCTCAATCCTGCAGTTCCAGCCAGGGAAAGGGAAATGCTCAGTTAACTTTGTACAAGAAATAAGATTCTTCATCTTGAAATTCTTAGTTCTTAATTTTTATTTCCTATTAAAGGCAATAGGATATTGTGGCATAATTATGACTATAGCTAAACAAACATGTCACCAAACCAAGTCCTCAAAAAAGTCGAATGGACTTGATTTTTCACTGTTTTGTTTATAAATACAAAATTTTTACATTTTTATTTTTTTTCTGCTAGCCTCACTTCTATTTTCAAGGATTACTTTCTTTTAATACCCTCTATGAATTGTCTTAAATTTCAGTTATAAACATAATAAACAATTAATAATATAGCATGAATAATAAATTGCTAGATATATTTCTAGAAAGCATCACTAACATATTTGTATTGTGCAAACTTAAAACTACTGTTGCTGTTAGAAACTGAATAAGAAAGAAAAACCTCACAACCAAAACTTTCTGGTTTTTGCTTCAAAAAGACATTACATGTAAAATTATTGGTCATTTGAAGTCAGATATATGAGTAGATTGGTCACCATAAGCAGTTAGATAAGTTAGTAATCAATATTTGAACACACTTCTTTCATATTCTCAGGCAATCTTATCTAACTGCAACCTTAAGACCCAGCTAATGAAATGATTGATTGATAAGGCCAATGATGGCAACAAAGGAAACTCAAAGTAGAAAAGAGTGAAGACAGAATGACTTCAACTCTATCTACTGCAAGTAGCCAGGACAGCTCTTCCTTCTCCAGGTGGATGAAAACTGGTGCTGAAGGCATTTAAAATAAAATAAATAGTCCACTTTTATAAGGAACCCTTAGCAGGCTAGAAACTCTCTTCCTCCAATATTCTTCTTCGATATCCCACACCCCATTAAATTATGATTTGCTCGACTGTGTGGTGGTATGTTACCATTTCCAGCTCACTAAGAAAAGTGTGTGTGCGAGTGTTTGTGAGAGAGAGACAGAGAGAGAGACAGAGAGATTTTAGGCATTCATTTGGCTCTGAACGTAGGAAAGATATAATACTTTCCATTTCTCTGGCAGTAGAGCTTGGAATCCTGCAGCAGTTAATAGCCTTGTTTCCGCAACAGCAAAGCAATGGCACCTTAAACCGTACCATCGTCAGCTCTGCAAACTCGTCATATGACACTTTTTGTGGCCCCTTGTCCATTGACTAATCCTAAGGTAAAAATAAACTAAAATACACCCTTCCCCCAAATCAGGTCACCTTTGAGGCAAAAGTCAGACCACAGTTTTTAATGATTCCTTGGGTGGAGTTAAGTTGAAAGCAGGACAAGAAATAGAGAAGGAAGAGACCAAGGCCTGGAGGGAGCCACTAGCAGGGAGGGGTGGGGGTCGGGGGGGAGTGTACAGAAGCAGTAATAGGAAATAATTCTTTTAAAAGCCTCTCAGGGAAAAATGTAGCAGGATGCCTGTCCTTTAAAATGGGAGAAAAAAAATAAAACCTGCTAAAGACTAAGTAAACATTCTTTTCGCTGCTGCTTTTGCCAAACACACAAAATATATACCCTAAATGGAGGGGTAAACCACATTAACTGCATGTGGTTTCACATGTTCCAAGGCCTGTTTTAGTGTAGTTATTTTTCTGTAAGTCATTCTGGAATGACTTGGGGCAGTGGTCCTCCCCAAGAATGTAAAACTTAGACATATAATTGAGTCTTATGAGTCTGATGGTGTTAGACCTCTTTCTGAATGACTAGTGCATGCACAAAATATAGCTTTGAAACTGAAATGCTATGACTCACTCATTACTTATTGAACACTGATTTAAGTAAGACTAAGGATATACTTGACAGTAAAACAAACATGATGCTTAGAAACTAGTGGAAGTGTAGCCAATTTATCATTGCATTGACTATTTTCTATATTTTAAAAAAAAATTTGAGTCACATTTCCCATCATTGGGGATAATTTAGGGTGCATGTATGTGTGTGTTTTGTTTTGTTTGTGCAAATAGTATATGCAAAGAACAACAAGCAAGGAATTTGGCCTTTACACTTAAAAAGTATGTCCTGGAGCAAGTTAGTCATTGAACCTCTTTAAGTCTGTTTCCTCCTTTGCAAAAAATGGATGCTAATTCTTAAGTCTTTGTTGAATATAATCATTAATATAAAGCACTTAATATAGTGCCCAGAAAACAATAAATGCTCAAAAAATATTAGATCCATTTATTCCTCCTCATGGCTACTAACATAGTATTTCAACAGATATGAGAAACCATAGATTGCAAAGCGCAGAGTACCATTATTTTATGTACCATTAAGAAAGTAATGTTGACAATTAAATTCCAACATAATACTCCCTTAGCACATTGATTATATGACACATCCTGAATCTAGAATGCATGTATACATTTTTAAGAAAACATGGTGAATAAACAAATAGGTGTTTAAATTGTGTTCACGACACATAATGATTTTGGTGTTTCCAATTTGAAGGTAATGCATGTTAACAGTACAGAAACAGAGATGAAATTGATAATAACTATATGTATACACATTCATGTGTGTATTGAGGAAAGACATGGAAATAAAAAGTAAACTAACCAATAAAGGATCATGACTAAACGTTACCCTTAAAAATTGCTTATTCTATAGTTTAAGCAATGGTCTGAAACAAATGAACAAATGATCTTTAAAAACTATAGGTACCTCTTAAGCTAAAATGATCTCTTTTTTCTACTTGAGAAATTAGAATAGATACAAGAAATACTTGAGTATTAAATACAACTCAAATTAATAGTGTTTCTTCTTATTGTATTTATTATTTTTAGGTGGGAAAAGTTTTATTTCTAAATATATTAAGTGATAATGACATCAATCAACTAACTTATCCAATAATGTTATTTCCCCAAACAAATTTGATTGTTACAAATAACCTGAGGAGACTCAAACCACTCAACATAATGCAAGGAATCAAAGTCTAGCAAAGGCAAGGAGTCCCTAACAGATTTGTTTGATGTGGAGGCACTGGAAGACTAACATTATGCTTATAATAAACATCACAATAGACAGGGTAATCCATGTGCCCAGAGTTTTGGGATGCCTTTCTCTGTTCCACCGGCAGGAAGAGGAAGAGATATTATGGCATGCATTTCCATGAATTCTTGGAATACACACACACACATATACCATTCAGATCTACTGAATTCCAAAGGATTACTTCAATACTGGATTTTAAATTGCTATAAAACGCTGCACAGAGAATGAGAATTTTGTTTAAGTCATATATAGAGTCAGAAAGTGCATAGTCTTTAATCTGGCAAAACCACCCTTGTGACAATCTGGGCCACCAAGGGGCTCTTTTGCCTGCCAGTCTCTTTGTTCTTCTCCTACTTGGCATCCTTCCTGAACTGCTTGGGATCATGGCCATGTGGGAGTCTCATATGATTAAGGGGCTTTATGTGCAGGTGGACTGATGCCAGGTGCCTTCCTTTCACTTGTATTACCCCTTCACCTAGAAACGACAGAAGCAGTGGTGATTCAGTGAGAGCTGATTACGATGGGAGAAGCTAAGGGAGAGCTCATTGGAAGCTAAAATGATCCATACAACTGAGCTGAGCCTTTCCTAACTTATTTGGAGCTGGAGTAGAAACTCATATAAATGGCTATCACGTTTTAGATCCATTGATCTCTGTGTACTTTATTCTGGGCTCTGAGGCATCCTAATGAATTCTAATGTCGATTGCCTGGTGGCCCAGGCACACAAGTGTAATTAAAATGCACATAGGACTTTGCTTGAGGAAGCTCCTTTCTGTTGTTTCTTTTTCTTATTCCCCCTACTCTCACTTGCTCTTCTGGGGCAAGAAGTAGTTCTCCTTTATACTCTACTTTAAATGTTCAAATGCTCTTGCTTCCTTTTGGGAATTCAAGAAAGCAATAGCACTCTCTTGGAATTCACCAGGTAAATGGCCAAATCTGTCATTCTGTTTCCTTTCTCTGTGTAAAGGGAGATCTATGGTGTATCTAACCATCATAAAAATGTTCAGACTTGGAGTTTTATATATATATTCATCTGCTTCTTACCAGATTATTCTCCTATTAGTGGAAAGAACTTTTACAATAGTATTAACTCTTAGAGGCTCCCCTTTCAAGGAACTATAGAGGAGGGGGTCTTTTAAATGCCCCCCCCCCCACCACAGTGCTCTTAGGGGATGCATGCACCTTGAAATGTGTGCAACTTGCCTGAAAGGAGTCACTTGCACAGTAGGTGAATGACATTTAAAAAAAAGAAAAATAAAATATCATTAGCTTTTGGAGAAAAACTGAAGATTTTTTTTTTTTTTGGTAAGAGAGAACAAAGTACTTAACCAAATTTGTTTTTCAAAGAGTAGCCTGAATGCAAAGAAGAGGGAACTTTTCTAATTAGGATGTAATTCCAGGAACCTCAGATGGTGTCTTAAACTCTACTGAATATGGAAATTTCAAGCCTTCCTGTTAATTAACTCAATTCACTAACATTGAGATGGACAAGGCTCCTCATTGCTAAGCTTTAGTATTACACTTTGAAAGCAGTAGGTCTGTGGGGCCTCCCCTACTATGCTTGTGCTCACAACTGGATTTGTTCAGTAACAGGCTGAGCCAAGTAAATGGCCTGAGGACAAGCATTTGCTTTGGTTTTGCTAATTTTTTCTTTTCCTTTTAAAATCTTTGATTTGTTTTGCCAATATGCCTACTTTTCTGGCACACCTGCTTTCCTCCTTAGATAGTGGTAGTTCTCTCAAAATCAATTGTGAGCAGCTTGCAACCAA
This sequence comes from Orcinus orca, assembly GCF_937001465.1. Taxonomy (NCBI): domain Eukaryota; kingdom Metazoa; phylum Chordata; class Mammalia; order Artiodactyla; family Delphinidae; genus Orcinus; species Orcinus orca. The sequence goes on along the minus strand of NC_064576.1, from coordinate 40,015,271 downwards.
ATGCCTGATTAAAAAGTTAGCAGACCTTGAGTGCAATTACTTTAACTCTACTGCACTCAGGCATTAAACCCGGTGTTGTTTCCCATTTTTGTAACGATCCTTATAATAGGATAAAAACAGAAGAGATAATTTCTTGTAGTTAAAACAGCAGAAAATAAAGTCATCCACTCTGATTAATCATTGCAATATGAAATTAAACTCTATTAGGAGTAAATACATGTTACGATATTTTTTGATTCCAGTAAAAGTAATCATTTCTTCTGTGTCAAAATGTATATTGCAAAAAACTATTCAACTAAGAAAGAGGTTTCTGTAATAAATAATCTTACAGTAATTATTTAAGGAATTTTATATTGTTTCTGAGCATTATGTACCTTAATTATTGTTTATCATAAATACATATTCCCATTTATTATATAAATCACTTTTGGTCAGAATGACTTATATTTTCAAATGTATTATAATATTTAAAACATTTAAACTAAATATTTTTAAGAGATTGATTTTATATAAGAAGGAATGTTAAGAACATTGTATGAGAAGCATTTTTTTTTTTTTTTTTTTGTGGTACGTGGGCCTCTCATTGTTGTGGCCTCTCCCGTTGCAGAGCACAGGCTCCGGACGCGCAGGCTCAGTGGCCATGGCTCACGGGCCTAGCCGCTCCGCGGCATGTGGGATCTTCCCGGACCAGGGCATGAACCCATGTCCCCTGCATCAGCAGGCGGACTCTCAACCACTGTGCCACCAGGGAAGCCCCGAGAAGCATATTTTAGCTAATAATGCCTTATTCTAGGATTTCATAACATTGAAAAGATTCTTTCAGATTTAGAATTCTATGATCTAAAATATCTATTTAGATGTTTTCTATATGTGAGAATAGAGAAATATTTGAAGACCGTTACCTCTTTTCTGTTTTTCAGTCTGTATAGTTATTTTGTGCCTTAGGATTTTTTTAACCTGTGATCAGGAGACTGAACTTCATCATTTGTCAGGGGATTGATTGAGATTCTCTATTTTCTTTCGTAAGAGAGGGGTCATCCATGGCAGAGTCCCTTGTTGTTCCCAGAGAAAGACAATGCAGGCAGGGATATAACTTGTTGAATGGCCTTCAGAAAGAAAATAGTGGAAAAATCTGCTGAAACAATCAACAGTTCTACAGAGTCCATTTCACTTGCATTGATGCATGCTTTTTTAGTTATTAAAAAATGAAGAGTTTATATGCTTATCTTTTTTTTCCATCTGTCAACTCAGGTAAATTTTCAGCACTATTTTCTGAACAGATAAGTATTTTCTTTTTATGTTTAAAAGAACACTTAATCAAGCTAGTTCTTTAATTTGACACTGTCATTAAGGAAAAGGAAGCTTTGTGATTATGTACATTGTTATATATTTTCATGCAATACATATTTCAAATGCCTGTCAGTTGCTAGGGACTATCATAGGTGCCAGATATATCAGGTCATATAAGATATGGTTACTGACTTTGAGGAATTTTAGTTCTGATTTGTCATAATTTTCTTCATGTATGATTTTGATCACAATTTGTGATGATAAGCTGAGAATAACAGATATCTAAAGAAATTCTGAGACAAACAATAGAGAGTGTATCAAGGTACCATTATTAAGTACCCAGCATTATTGAGACCTAATGATTAAATCCTAAAAATGTAAACATCACTACATCCATGCTTATGTTACTGTATTTCAGTGGAAACAGTAAAAAACAAGAGATCCTTAGAAGCATTGGGAAATGTGCTTCAATAGCAACTAAAATTTTTAAAGATATCTTTATTTAGGGGATACAGAATTAGTATTCCACTTAGGAAAGCAAAAAAAGTGGACAAGAGGCTACTTCCCGAGTTATTATTTCATATTTTTGTGTGGAATTATAAACAAGTGGGACTATGATTTGTAGCCTCCCAGTGTCTGCCAAGTAGTCATGCATTAGCTGCCATAGCCCTTATTGAAAGACTTCCCTGGGTGAGTTGGATCCTTCTATTGTATACTACTTTTCCACCCTGAATTTCTTTTTCATAATATCTAACACATTCGTAATTACTTACTCCAGTCTATTTCACTTACTAGATTGTAAGTCTTATGAGTGGAGAGACTGTGTCATTCTTATTTTTTTTTTTTGCTTTTTATTTTATTAATTAATTTATTTTTTAACATCTTTATTGCAGTATAATTGCTTTACAATGGTGTGTTAGTTTCTGCTTTGTAACAAAGTGAATCAGTTATACATATACATATGTTCCCATATCTCTTCCGACTTGCTTCTCCCTCCCTCTCACCCTTCCCTATCCCACCCCTCTAGGTGGTCCCAAAGCACCGAGCTGATCTCCCTGTGCTATGCAGCTGCTTCCCACGAGCTATCTATTTTATGTTTGGTAGTGTATATATGTCCATGCCACTCTCTCACTTTGTCCCAGCTTACCCTTCCCCCTCCCCATATCCTCAAGTCCATTCTCTAGTAGGTCTGTGTCTTTATTCCCCTCTTGCCGCTAGGTTCTTCAGAACTATTTTTTTTTTTTAATTCCATATATATGTGTTAGCGTACGGTATTGGTTTTTCTCTTTCTGACTTACTTCACACTGTATGACAGACTCTAGATCCTTCCACCTCACTAAAAATAACTCAATTTCGTTTCTTTTTATGACTGAGTAATATTCCATTCTATAAATTTTCCACATCTTTTTATCAATTCATCTGTTGACTGACACTTAGATTGCTTCCATGTCCTGGCTATTGTAAATAGTGCTGCAATGAACATTTTGGTACATGACTCTTTGAATTATGGTTTTCTCAGGGTATATGCCCAGTAGTGGGATTGCTGGGTTGTATGATAGTTCTATTTTTAGTTTTTTAAGGAACCTCCAAACTGTTCTCCATAGTGGCTGTATCAATTTACATTCCCATCAACAGTGCAAGAGTGTTCCCTTTTCCCCACACCCTCTCCAGCATTTATTGTTTCTAGATTTTTTGATGATGGCCATTCTGAAAGGTGTGAGGTGATATCTCATTTTAGTTTTCATTTGCATTTCTCTAATGATTAATGATGTTGAACATTCTTTCATGTGTTTGTTGGCAATCTGTATATCTTCTTTGGAGAAATATCTATTTAGGTCTTCTGACCATTTTTGAATTGTTTTTTTTTTGTTTTTTTGATATTGAGCTACATGAGCTGCTTGTAAATTTGGGGTATTAATCCTTTGTCTGTTGCTTCATTTGTAAATATTTTCTCCCATTCTGAGGGTTGTCTTTTTGTCTTGTTTATGGTTTCCTTTGCTGTGCAAAAACTTTGAAGTCTCATTAGGTCCCATTTGTTTATTTTTGTTTTTATTTCCATTTCTCTAGGAGGTGGATCAAAAAGGATCTTGCTGTGATTTATGTCATAGAGTGTTTTGCCTATGTTTTACGCTAAGAGTTTTATAGTGTCTGGCCTTACATTTAGACCTTTGATCCATTCTGAGTTTATTTTTGTGTATGGTGTTAGGGAGTGTTCTAATTTCATTCTTTTACATGTACCTGTACAGTTTTCCCAGCACCACTTATTGAAGAGGCTGTCTTTTCTCCACTGTATATTCTTGCCTCCTTTATCAAAGATAAGGTGACCGTATGTGCATGGGTTTATCTCTGGGCTTTCTATCCTGATCCATTGATCTATATTTCTGTTTTTCTGCCAGTACCATATTGTCTTGATTAATGTAGCTTTGTAGTATATTCTGAAGTCAGGGAGCCTGATTCCTCCAGCTCTGGTTTTCTTTCTCAAGATTGCTTAGGCTATTCAGGCTCTTTTGTGTTTCCATACAATTTGTGAAATTTTATGTTCTACTTCTGTGAAAAATGCCAGTGATAGTTTTATAGGGATTGCATTGAATCTGTTGATTGCCTTGGGTAATAGAGTCATTTTCACAATGTTGATTCTTCCAATCCAAGAATATGGTATATCTCTCCATCTACTTGTATCAGCTTTATTTTCTTTCATCAGTGTCTTATAATTTTCTGCATACAGGTCTTTTGTCTCCTTAGGTAGGTTTATACCTAGATATTTTATTCTTTTTGTTGCAATGGCAAATGGTAGCGTTTTCTTAATTTCACTTTCAGATTTTTCATCATTAGTATACAGGAACACTAGAGATTTCTGTGCATTAATTTTGTATCCTGCTTCTTTACCAAATTCTTTGAAGAGCTTTAGTAGTTTTCTGGTAACATCTTTAGGATTTTCTATTTATAGTATCACGTCATCTGCAAACAGTGACAGTTTTACTTCTTTTCCAATTTGGATTCCTTTTTCTTCTCTGATTGCTATAGCTAAAACTTCCAAAACTATGTTGAATACTAGTTGTGAGAGTGGACAACCTTGTCTTATTTCTGATGTTAGTGGAAATGGTTTCAGTTTTTCATCATTGAGGATGATGTTGACTGTGGGTTTGTCATACATGGCCTTTATTATGTTGAGGAAAATTCCCTCTATGCCTATTTTCTGGAGGGGTTTTATCATAAACCGGTGTTGAATTTTGTCAGAAGCTTTCTCTGTATCTATTGAGATGATCATATGGTTTTTCTCCTTCAATTTGTTAATATTGTGAATCACATTGATTGATTTGTGTATACTGAAGAATCCTTGCATTCCTGGGATGAACCCCAGTTGATCATGGTGTATGATCCTTTTAAAGTGCTCTTGCATTCTGTTTGCTAGTATTTTGTTGAGGATTTTTGCATCTATTTTCATCAGTGATACTGGCCTCTAATTTTCTCACCCTGTGACATCTTTGTCTGGTTTTGATTTTGGTATCAGGGTGATGGTGGCCTTGTAGAATGAGCTTGAGAGTGTTCTTCACTCTACTATATTTTGGACGATTTTGAGAAGGATAGGTGTTAGCTCTTCTCTAAATGATAGATAGAATTCTCCTGTGAAGCCATCTCGTCCTGGGCTTTTGTTTGTTAGAAGATTTTTAATCACAGTTTCAATTCTAGGTCTTGTTACTGATCTGTTCATATTTTCTATTTCATCCTGGTTCAGTCTTGGAAGGTTGTGCATTTCTAAGAATTTGTCCATTTCTTCCAGGTTGTCCATTTTATTGGCATAGAGTTGCTTGTAGTAATCTCTTGTGATCCTTTGTATTTCTGCAGTGTCTCTTGTTACTTCTCCTTTTTCATTTCTAATTCTATTGATTTGAGTCTTCTCCCTTTTTTTCTTGATGAGTCTGGCTAATAGTTTATCAATTTTGTTTATCTTCTCAAAGAACCAGCTTTTAGTTTTGTTGATCTTTGCTATCATTTCCTTCATTTCTTTTTCATTTATTTCTGATCTGAACTTTATAATTTCTTTCCTTTTTCTAACTTTGAGGTTTTTTGTTCTTCTTTCTCTACTTGCTTTTGGTGTAAGGTCAGGTTGTTTATTTGAGATGTTTCTTGTTTCTTACGGTAGGATTGTATTGTTATAAACTTCTCTCTTAGAACTGCTTTTGCTGCATACCATAGGTTTTGGGTCGTTGTGTCTTCATTGTCATTTGTTTCAAGGTATTTTTGATTTCCTCTATGATTTCTTCAGTGATCTCTTTGTTATTAAGTAGTGTACTGTTTAGCCTCCATGTGTTTGCATTTTTTACAGTTTTTTTTTTTTTCCTGTAATTGATATCTAGTCTCATAGCGTTGTGGTCAGAAAAGATACTTGATACGATTTCAATTTTCTTAAATTTACCAAGGCTTGATTTGTGACCCAAAATATTATCTACCCTAGAGAATGTTCCATCAGTGCTTGAGAGGAATGTGTATTCTGTTGTTTTTGGATGGAATGTCCTATAAATATTAATTAAGTCCAACATGTTTAATGTATCATTTAAAGCTTGTGTTTCCTTATTTATTTTCATTTTGGATGATCTGTCCATTGGTGAAAGTGGGGTGCTAAAGTCCCCTACTATGACTGTGTTACTGTCGATTTCCACTTTTATGGCTCTTCGTATTTGCCTTATGTATTGAGGTGCTCCTATGTTGGGTGCATAAATATTACAATTGTTATATCTTCTTCTGGGATTGATCCCTTGATCATTATTTACTTTCCTCTTTGTCTCTTGTAATAGTCTTTAGTTCAAAGTCTATTTTGTCTGATATGAGAACTGCTACTCCACTTTCTTTTGATTTCCACTTGCATGGAATATCTTTTTCCATCCCCTCACTTTCAGTCTGTACATGTCTGTAGGTCTGAAGTGGGTCTCTTGTAGACAGCATATAGATGGGTCTTATTTTAGTATCCATTCAGCAAGCCTGTGTCTTTCGGTTGGAGCATTTGATCCATTTCACGTTTAAGGTAATTATCTATATGTATGTTCCTATGACCATTTTCTTAATTGTTTTGGGTTTGTTTTCATAGGTACTTTTCTTCTCTTGTGTTTCCCACTTAGAGAAGTTCCTTTAGCATTTATTGTAGAGCTGGTTTGGTGGTGCTGAATTCTCTTAGCTTTTGTTTGTCTGTAAAACTTTTGATTTCTCATCGAGTCTGAATGAGATCCTTGGTTGGTAGAGTAATCTTGGTTGTAGGTTTTTCTCCTTCATCACTTTAAATATGTCCTGCCACTCCCTTCTGGCTTGCAGAGTTCCTGCTGAAAGATCAGCTGTTAACCTTATGGGGATTCCCTTGTGTGTTATTTGTTGTTTTTCCCTTGCTGCTGTTAATATTTTTTCTTTGTATTTAATTTTTTTGGCAGTTTGATTAATATATGTCTTGGTGTGTTTCTCCTTGGATTTATCCAGTATGGGACTTCCTGTGCTTCCTGGGCTTGATTATTTCCTTTCCCATATTAGGGAAGTTTTCAACTATAATCTCTTCAAATATTTTCTCAGTCCCTTTCTTTTTCTCTTCTTCTTCTGGGACCCCTGTAATTCGAATGTTGGTGCGTTTAATGTTTTTCCAGAGGTCTCTGAGACTGTCCTCAATTCTTTTCATTCTTTTTTTCTTTATTCTGCTCTGCAGTAGCTATTTCCACTATTTTATCTTCCAGGTCGCTTATCTGTTCTTCTGCCTTAGTTATTCTGCTATTGATCCCTTCTAGAGGATTTTTAGTTTCATTTATTGTGTTGTTCATCATTTTTTGTTTGCTCTTTAGTTTTTCTAGGTCTTTGTTAAACGATTCTTGTATTTTCTATATTCTATTTCCAAGATTTTGGATCATCTTTACTCTCATTATTCTGAATTCTTTTTCAGGTAGACTGCCTATTTCCTCTTCATTTGTTAGGTCTGGTGGGTTTTTACCTTGCTCCTTCATCTGCGGTGTGTTTTTCTGTCTTCTCATTTTGCTTAACTTAGTGTGTTTGGGGTCTCCCTTTCAAAGGCTGCAGGTTCATAGTTCCCGATGTTTTTGGTGTCTGTCCCCAGTGGCTAAGGTTGGTTCAGTAGGTTGTGTAGTCTTCCTGGTAGAGGGGACTATTGCCTGTGTTCTGGTGGATGAGCCTGGATCTTGTGTTTCTGGTGGGCAGGTCCATGTCTGGTGGTGTGTTTTGGGGTGAACCTAATTCTGTAGACTTATTATGATTTTACGCAGCCTCTCTGCTAATGGATGGGGTTGTGTTCCTGTCTTGCTAGTTTTCTGGCATAGGGTATCCAGCACTGTTGCTTGCTGGTCGTTGAGTGAAGCTGGGTCTTGCGTTGAGATGGTGATCTCTGGGAGATTTTCATCATTTGATATTACATGGAGCTGGGAGGTCTCTGGTGGACCAGTGTCCTGAACTTGGATCTCCCACCTCAGAGGCACAGCCCTGATGCCTGGCTGGAGCACCAAGAGCCTTTCATCCACACAGCTCAGAATAAAAGGGAGAAAAGAAAGAAAGAAGGAAAGAAAGAAAGAAAGAAAGAAAGAAAGAAAGAAAGAAAGAAAGGAAGGAAGGAAGTAAAAGATAAAATAAAATAAAGTTACTGAAATAAAAAAATTAAAAAATAATTATTAAGAAAAAAAATTAAGTAATTAAACAAACAAACAAAAAAGAACAGACAGTACCCTAGGACAAATGGTAAAAGCAAAGCTATACAGACAAAATCACACACAGATGCATACACATACACACTCACAAAAAGAGAAAATGGTAAATATATATATATATATATATAATTGCTCCCAAAGTCCACCTCCTCAATTTGGAATGATTCGTTGTCTATTCATGTATTCCACAGCTGCAGGGTACATCAAGTTGATTGTGGAGCTTTAATCCTCTGCTCCTGAGGCTGCTGGGAGAGATTTCCCTTTCTGTTCTTTGTTCGCACAGCTCCTGGTGTTCAGCTTTGGATTTGGACCCGCCTCTGCGTGTAGGTCACCTGCGGGCATCTGTTCTTAGCTCAGACAGGACGGGGTTAAAGGAGCCGCTGATTCGGGGGCTCTGGCTCATTCAGACAGGGGGTGGCAGGGGTACGGATGCGTGGCGAGCCTGCAGCGGCAGAGGCCGGCGTGACATTGCACCAGCCTCATGCACGCCGTGCGTTCTCCCTGGGAAGTTGTCCCTGGATCACGGGACCCTGGCAGTGGTAGGCTGCACAGGCTTCTGGGAGGGGAGGTGTGTATAGTGACCTGTGCTTGCACACAGGATTCTTGGTGACGCAGCAGCAGCCTTAGCGTCTCATGCCCATTTCTGGGGTTCACGCTGATAGTTTGTGCCCGTCTCTGGAGCTCCTTTAAGTGGCACTGTTAATCCCCTCTCCTCACGCACCAGGAGACAAAGAGGCAAGAAAAAGTGTCTTGCCCCTTCGGCAGCTCCAGACCTTTTCCCGGACTCCCTCCCAGCTAGCCGTGGTGCACTAGCCCCTTCCGGCTGTGTTCACGCAGCCAACCCCAGTCCTCTCCCTGTGCTCCGACCAAAGCCCGAGCCTCAGCTCCCAGCCCCCACCCACCCCGACGGGTGAGCAGACAAGTCTCTCAGGCTGGTGAGTGTTGGTCGACACCGATCCTCTGTGCGGGAATCTTTCCGCTTTTCCCTCCGCACCCTTGTTGTGCTCTCCTCTGTGGTTCTGAAGCGCCCCCCTCTGCCACCCACAGTCTCTGCCCGTGAAGGGGGTTCCTAGTGTGTGGAAACCTTTCCTCCTTCACAGCTCCCTCCCACTGGTGCAGGTCCCATCCCTATTCTTTTGTCTCTGTTTTTTCTTTTTTCTTTTGCCCTACCCAGCTATGTGGGGAGTTTCTTGCCTTTTGGGAGGTCTGAGGTCTTCTGCCAGCGTTCAGTAGGTGTTCTGTAGGAGCTGTTCCACATGCAGATGTATTTCTGATGTATTTGTGGAGAGGAAGGTGATTTCCACGTCTTATTCTTCCGCCATCTTGAAGCTCCTCCGATTGTGTCATTCTTGATTGAAAAATTTCCCTCAGTATCTAAGAGTACCTGGTAGATAGTAGGTGATTAACAGTTCTTGTTGAATGGCTGAGTAAAGAGCTCTAGGGAATTTCTTAAAACTTAAACCATTCTATCGTAGCATGTATTCTCCACACTTAAAATTATTTTAATGATGTAGTTTCAGATGTGTCCATTTTATGGGTGCTCAAAATTTATTATAGTTTTCCTTTTACTCTCTTTTGTTAATATGAACATCTTTTGCATACAGTTTGAAGCTTAGTAATGAATTTAGTGAATATAATATTTTGTAAGATTATTAACATGTATTACTAGTATAGATTTAAATCTCAAGCTCTTAATTTTTAATTTGTTCTTTCACTAGAAACACTGATAGCACTGTTTGTTCTAACAGTATTGTTCTGCAGACATAAGGAGAGATTATATTTGTGTGAGAGTCAAATGATGGTGCCCTTGCACAAAAAGAGCTTTTTTCTGTCAGAGTTTCCCAGGAGCAAAAATTGGTTAGCTGCCATATTTGATCAGTTATCATCCACACTGCATTTCCAATGAAAATCTCCTAGATTTTCATATCTATGAAAAGTTAGTGATCAAATAAGATTTCTGAGCCACATTCTTTACGTGCTTTGTCAGCCTAAGCACCTAAGATAAGATGAAACCTAAGATAAGATGCCTTCTATAAACATTAAGCTCTATGATCTATTCCAGGAAAGTAATTCCTTAATTCCCAAAGTACCATCATCTATCTTCTTCCATCTGTCAGGCTAGGACATGGACTAGATCAGAATTATTTTCTGATATGAGGAACATTTCATTTCAACTTCATGAAGTTAACTATCTGACATACGCCCCTAAAAGTGTCAAAACTGGCTTACATCATTATAAATTATAAATTAAAATGTCTATTTAATGAAGAACATTTTAAAGTTTATACTGTTTCAAAAATTTTAAAAAGGATCCAAGGACAATTGTAGACAACAATCACAAAGTTGCACATACAGAAATACTCTTTTTTGAAATGCATATAATTATCTAAGTATAGAACCTTTATTTATGACTTAGAAAGGATCAATCAGGGCTAAATATAATAATGGTAATACATGAGTATTTATATCACTGCACATGCACACACACACACAAACTCATAGAAGTAAAATTCAATATAATGCAAAACAGCACTATCATCTTTTATATTCCATGAACATAGCCTGAAATCCCCTTCACTTTCACTGATAAAGTCTGTCTACCTTCTTTTTTTGTTTAACCCTTGGATTTTTTAAAAATAGACTTTATTTTTAAAGCAGTTTTAGATTTACACAAAAATTGTGCACAAACTATTACTTCCCATATATACTCTCCTCCTGAACAGTTTCTCCTATTAACACCTTGCATTAGTTTGGTCCATCTGTTACAAGGAATAATGTTGATGTATTATTATTAACTGAAGCCTGTAGTTTACCTTAGTGTCATCTCTTAATGTTTTAATTTTTTTTTTATATCTCCTAGATAGGGTAAGTTTTCTTTCAAATATTTAATTGTATTCTTCTCCCATTTTATTTAAGTACACTTGTTTAAACAATTGCTTACAACAATTTCATCAAAAATAATTTATTCCAGACTAGCAGTATGTCCATCATTTTTAACATTATATACATAGGATACTATATTTCTGACTATCAAGTTCCTAAATAAAAACTTTAGGAAATTTAATATTGTTTTCAAATTGTAGGCTACCTTACTATTCTTAAATTTTAATGCACAGGCCAAATTGTACCATTTAATAAGTTACCTCTGGTGTGGAAAATTCTGTAAATGTTTCATTCTGAGACCATCTTTCCATCTCTGTCCCAGACAAAAACAGAAAGAATTTCTGGGCACACATGTTGGATCTTAGAGTCAAGTGGACTTAACAGTGTTTACTTTCTTATCTTCCAAAAATATTACAAAGATTTTTGAACCCTTACTTTCTGGATGGCTGTGTCCACATTTGGAATATAATACTGGGGAGTTTTGCTCTTTGAAAGTAACTTCATTTTTTCTGAATACAGCTCATTATTATATAGATGCTACCTAAATCTACAGAAGCTTTTGACATACAGAAGTTTTTGACAGATGTTTGAATTTTATGTTTGTATTCAGGGAAGCAAATTATCCTCAGTGCACATATAACAGAGATCGGTGACTCAGTAATGTTTTCAAAGGAAAGACTAAGAGCCACAGGGCAAGTAGTGATTATCAGTGAGATGTGAGAGTGATTTTTGTTTCAAATATCAGTCTCAAAGTCACAGTGACTGTCTGCAGTAATAGGTGGATTTTTTTTTTTTTTGAAATAAAGTCCAGCTACTTTGAATGTTAAGAACAAAGGCTGCTCTACCCAGGAGAAAAGAGATATAAAGTCTTAAATCATGTTTATTCCAACTGGGTTAGTTTCTCTGTTTTCTTAAGATCATTATAAGGGCTCTGATTCTAGCAGAGTACAGTAAGTAGTTACATATTACATTTTCTCAAAGTAAAAGAAACTTAAAACATTTTCCTCCAGTTTATCAGGACATCAGTGTTTTACACTCTACTGAATAATGCTTATTAATACTTTCAAAATATTTTGATATGATTTCCATATCCAAATGTTACTGCTCAATACATATGTAGCAAGATTGTTTCATAAGGATGTTCTCAGATTTCTGTAATTCAAAACCCCTTATGAAGACCATACCCATTCATTTCATTCTCTCATACCAGACCACCTGCATTATTCTTTCTAAATTTAGATCTAAAAAGAACATTCCTGCATATAAGCTGAGAATAAAGCTGTGACTGATTTTTAGCTAAGAAACAGAAATCATGTACTTAGAGGAATGCTGTCCTTCAAATTGGCCCTTGTCCATTCCTACACTGAGTATCATCATTTCTCAAAATATTTTGGAACTTCTCTTTTGTAATTGTTCTCAAAGTTAAGCCACCGAAGAAAATGTGCCATATTATTTTGTAATCTTGCCTTCTTTGTAAAATGCTACTGTTCATCATTACAGACAGCTTTTAGTTGTTTCAAAAAGTAAAGTCAGATCATAAAAGGGCCAATGTTTTGTATCTTGAGACTCTGCAATATAATGTCACGCAGGTTCACAATACAGTTCAAGAGCACAAACTCTAAATCTCTAAAAGCATAGTGGTATCACTATTTTAATTATTAAGTAATTCCTCCTTAAAGAATTAGATATTTTATACAATTTCCATTTTTTAAAAAATGTTTTTCCTCATCTTATAATCACAATTTTATATGGTGAATTCTACACTCAATGAAATATCATTGCTGGAATATTACTCAGCCATAAAAAGAAATGAAATTGAGCTATTTGTAATGAGGTGGATAGACCTAGAGTCTGTCATACAGAGCGAAGTAAGTCAGAAAGAGAAAGACAAATACCATATGCTAACACATATATATGGAATTTATGAAAAAAAAATGTCATGAAGAACCTAGGGGTAAGACAGGAATAAAGACACAGACCTACTAGAGAATGGACTTGAGGATATGGGGAGGGGGAAGGGTAAACTGTGACAAAGCGTGAGAGAAGCATGGACATATATACACTACCAAACATAAGGGAGATAGCTAGTGGGAAGCTGCCGCATAGCACAGGGAGATCAGCTTGGTGCTTTGTGATTGCCTGGAGGGGTGGGATAAGGAAGGGTGGGAGGGAGGGATAAGCAAGAGGGAAGAGATATGGAAACATATGTATATGTATAACTGATTCACTTTGTTATAAAGCAGAAACTAACACACCATTGTAAAGCAATTATACTCCAATAAAGATGTAAAAAAAAAAAAAAGAAATATCATTGCTAAACAAGTTAATTTTTGTCACCAGGTGAAACTATATATTATGTGGCACTAAATATAACCAGGAATAGACACTTTCTGGAATGCAATGGTATCAGATTTGTCTAGATTAATTCAGGTTTTCTCAGATTCAATTAATAAAATTTAGATTTCATTTTCAACATTGATAAACATAGCAAAGATCTTGGATATATTTGACAATTTCCTTGTCTAAGAATAGGAAAATTTCACATGCTAAGACACGTGCAGCATGTCAGTCTGTGTTGGAGTTTGTGCATAAGTTTTGCATCATCTATATATAAATACACATACATGAGTTTATGTATATGCTGTAGATATATTTTTAAAGTCTCCTATTTTCTTCCTAACTTACTATGAGAAAAAGAAATATGACTTGAGTATCACATATTCCTAATCAAAAATTTTCAACTGCAAACAATATTTTCATGGATGTCCTTTGAGAGAACTAAAAGATGACAAAATTAGAAAATGCTTGTCTTTTACAATACAAGTGTTTTTCACCATATAATTACAAAGGATAAATGAAGTTCCTAATAATTATTTAAAATTTGATAGTTAATACAGACACCAATTTTTAGAGTATAGCTAGCCATCCAAAATCAATCTATCTATCAATCTATTGCCTGTGAGATGATTTACCAATGAGTCCAAGATTTCAGACGAAATTCCAGGGATGCCTGTTTCTTATTTGTGTGCTTTTTCATAGCCAAAGACAACTTCTTCCCTATCTGCTCTGCTTCACCCTTTCCCATTCTGGAAAAAACATTTTGCAAGTATGGGTCATGTTTATAAGAGAACCTAGAAAAGAGAATTCAATAGTTGTTCAATAATATCAGGGTCATGTTCTGTTCCTGTGCACACACATTTCCATATCCTCTAAGTGTAACCTGGACCTATACTTATGTTCTGTAGACTATGTCCCACTATCCACCTTCCCCAAGCAAATCAGTCCCCCCATTAACCTGCCTGTGAGGACTGAGTTCTTTATCATGGCTGACTCTTTTGACGGCTCCTGTAGTAATTAATAGTTATAGAACACTCTCCATATACGAATCATATGAATCATAGACTAGAAAGAGGCTCCTCCTTCAGCAATATCATTCCCATCACAATTTTTCTTTCTTTCTTTTTCTTTTTTTTTTTTGTGGTACGCAGGCCTCTCACTGTTGTAGCCTCTCCCGTTGTGGAGCACAGGCTCCAGACGCGCAGGCTCAGCGACCATGGTTCACGGGCCTAGCCGCTCCGCGGCATGTGCGATCTTCCTGGACTAGGGCACGAACCTGTGTCCCCTGCAACGACAGGTGGACTCTCAACCAGTGCGCCACCAGGGAAGCCCCATCATTTTTCTTTTTTGTTGAAGAAGATTTGATTGATGGCTCAGAATTATTTGTAATCCATAGACTGTCAGGGACAGATAGGCTTTACGTGTGTGAGGACTAGTTCAAATAACTTCTTATTCCTTCACTGCTTCTAAAAAGTTTTAACATTCTTCTTTATACTACAAAAAATAACACAAAAAGTTAAATAAATAAAATGAAACTGCAGTGTTTGACACAAGGTCCATTGAGACAGATCATACCACTTTTTAGGTGCAGACTAACAAACTTTCATGAGGACTTTTAAACAACCTATCATTGTACAATAATAGTATTTCCTGGAGAATTTATACAGATTGCTTCTTGCTTCTTCTACCTCTCCATTTGTGTTTCATTCTTTAATTTGAAATAACATGATTTTTCCCCTAAAGCCTTGGATTACTAGTTTTCACTCTTACTAGGCAATTATGATCTTGTAATTGAATACACAAGGGAGGTTTAAAGTGTGTGTGCATGCATGTTCAAACTCTTTTGAGTCAAGTACCCATTGTCTGAAGATAATTATAATATAATATAATATAGTATATAAGTATAATCTAAGGACGACTTTTTGAAAAATACAACTTACTTAAAGAAAAAAATGGTCTATTTTTGTTTTACAAGTCTTATTTTGTATTGGGAATTATTAACAGAGGGGAATGCTAGGGAGATGCCATTACCTCTTTTGTTACTTGTGCTAAAATTGCCTGAGAAGAATTCTTTTTTTTTTTTTTTTTTTTTGCGGTACGCAGACCTCTCACTGTTGTGGCCTCTCCCGTTGTGGAGCACAGGCTCCGGACGCGCAGGCTCGTTGGCCATGGCTCACGGTCCCAGCCGCTCCGCGGCATGTGGGATCTTCCCGGACGGGGGCACGAACCCGTGTCCCCTGCATCGGCAGGCAGACTCTCAAGCACTGCGCCACCAGGGAAGCCCTGAGAAGAATTCTTGAATCCTAAACACCAAATCAGACTCTATTTCTGTTAACAATACTGACAGATCTGATGCATATTTTTAGTGATTTTTTATTATCCAAAGAAGGCTCACTTTTGGTAAAAGACCACATGCTATATCAGTGGGTTCTGTATTTTTATTTAACAACAGTGATAACTTAGTGGAATTTCTAATTAAATTGCTATAACTATTATGTATGCAGATTTTGTAAATATGATAAGGGTAACTTCCTGCATCACATGGATTTGTTTATGCTAGAAAACTAAATTGGAAAGGACTCTTGCTGAGTTGTTTCTTTCCTATTTCTGTACATATAATTTATAGATGCAAGAATTCTGCTTGTAGTTTCAGGAGCAGCTGTTCCTGTTTAATATAGTCATTTTATATTTTGTGTGCTCAGATAATGTGCTGCATTCCTACTGGGCAACATTTAACTGTAAGAAATAGGTTGAGGGTGTTTCTGATAGCAGGAACCAAATAAGTATTATAAGGAGCAAAATAACCAACAATGCTGACAATTCTTAATCCTCTCTACTTGCTTTGGACCCTAGAAGAAACTTAAGAGTGGGATGATGCCATCAAACCAAGGAAGGAAGTTGTTCCTAACCCTTTTCCCTTTCTCTGGTGTCCCACAGTGGAAAATGATGTAGGGAGGAGATTCCTGTTTTATGTTTGTTTCATATATTTAAATTCAAACACCAAGGTTACACCCAAAAACAGTACAAAGAATTTAATTTTCTCTCAAGTTCCTTAAAGCTATCAATTGTTTTTGCATGTGGAGAGAAATGCTGTCTGACTTTCTCACAGATCATACTGAGATCCAAAGGAAATAAAAATAAAATTAGACTAAAAATTTCATCATATGTCATTAACACGAGTCTTCCAGCCATATGAAGTTCTATGAAGTATTCAACACACTTTACTTACAAAGCACAAAAAAGTATGTCTTAAATTTAAGGAAGTCATTTCACAATAAGACATTTACAAAGTAAAGGAAACATGCTAAGTTTAAGTTACTGTGAGTTTCCCACACACACTGAAACAAGCTTCCTACACTAAACATGCAGTTGAGTACTGAAGTTAGAACAAAAGACAAAAGCTTTATCCTGAAATGAAGCAGTTGCTTAGCAGCAGATAGCAAACTGGTTAACAGAGCAGTAAGTATAGTATAGACAAGCATTCCCCATTTCCCCTGAAAATGCTATTCAACTTTTTATGGCCAGTTATCATCTGCACCCTAGTCCTAGTTTATGTAGCATAGATAATGCTAGGAATCAAAATATTCATTTTAAAGATGCTGACACCTTTACATCCATCACCTAGGTCAGTGAAGTTGTTATACATTATTTCTCCAACACAAACTGAACCTTCCTATTTGTCTTCCAAATATTCTGAAATGTAAACGTTGAAGAAGAAAGAAGGAAATGCTGACTGCTAGTGGACTGTTATCATGTTTCATTTTGCTACTTTTAAAACAGTGCAACTCTCCCTGCAAACTTCTTTCTGGGGAGACAGAGAATTTTTCCCACAGGAAAGCATCTTTGGAGGATGGACAAAGATACTTAATTTCTGCTGCATCCTCTTTAGGTTTCCTAGTTCTGTTCTGAGTAAATCATCTTCATTCAGAAAATATTCATTATAAACTCACAAAATGTCAAGCATATATGTTCTTCAGAAAAACTTGCTGGTTTTGATTTCATCAACTCTTATTTGAGGTTGTTAACATTTCTCCAACTACCTAGAGGAAAAAAATTGTTCAAAGATATGCAAAGTGAATGATTCTGTATTCGAGTCAAGAATAGAATAGCCTACTCTAACAGTCTCAGTTACTCTTTTATCCTTTTTATTTTTTATTTTCACAAATTGGCAATGGATTCCAATCTTAGGATGGTAACAGACCTGGGGATTGTTTGGCATAAATTCAGACTATGCTCCCCTTCCCTCTTTTTTTCTCCCTAGGTTATTGCTGATTAATACAGTGAAGGTCTATTCATGCACTGACCTTTCTTAAGTCTGCATAGTTTGCAAGAATTAGAAGGGAATCAAATTATAAAAAAGGTGACACAGGTGCTGATCAAAAGCATGCTCAGAACTGTTAGGGAATAGCTTAAGAAAATTCTACTTTCTAGGAAGTTGTGTGATACAGTTTTTGTCTTGTTCACCATTGTGTTCTTAGCAGGTAGGACGGTGTCTAGCACATAGTACGTCAGCTTTAATAATGTAACAACCAGTTATTCTACCAGCTTAAGTGAGTTTATACAGAAATAGGCCTAAGAATTACAATTCAAGTTATGCAAACTATGGTGGATCATAGGCAAATCCAGAGAACAAGGAAGGGGAGGTTGGCTTCACGGGAAAAGGCAAGAGTTGGGAAGAACTGTAATAACCAGAGTCCATTCAAAGAAGGTGGGGGTCCAAAGTATGAAGGCTTCTCATTGGTTGGACTGCTACAGTCTCTGACTGGATGGGCTATCCAGGGGCCAGAGAAGTTTTCATCTTTCCCCAGAATAGTAAATTAGGAGACGACTTACTGTGGGAGATGTAAGCATGGGTCTCTTCCTGTTTCGAGTAATTGACTATGAATTGTGGCATGTGAGAGCTCCCCCTACAGACCTGTCCTGCTTCCAGTTTTAGTTGGGGTTTCTTTAATGAATCACACAAATAGGTTCTCAAAAATTACTTATTAAATGAATGAATGAATGAATAGCCCTTTATGTTGAATATCAGAAAATGTGGGTTTTGTTCCCAGTGAAACCTATATAGACAAATGACTTTACCTCATTTCCTCATTTGAAATAAATGTAACAGGTTAAAATAGACTAGAAAAATCCCTAAATAATTTCCAGCTTAAAAAAAAAAAAATACACAAATTCTTCATTAGCAGAACCATTTAGCCTAAGTATTGGGTTGGCCAAAAAGTTCGTTTGGGTTTTTCCATAAGATGGTACGGAAAACTTGAAGGAACTTTTTGGCCAACCCAATAATTTCCAATCAACAGGATAGGAGAGTAACTCAATTTATCAGTAACAAATAATAAAATGACTCATTATAAAATAATTCTGTGCTCAAAATGTTTCATTTATCACCAGTTTAAAAGTTCCTTATAATTTTGTCCTAAAAAAAACTATTTCTTAGCTTCTTTCTTAGTTTCTTGATGAAAGCGCTCAAACATGAATAAGGAAGAACATGTGTGTATTAATATGTTTTCCTTCAGTCAAGCCTGTGAATATTAAGTAACGGCAAATTAAACTGTAACCATAGATTGCTTTTTGGGTTGCATTTAATTTACCTTCTAAACCTCTATGAGTTTTACTTGATTCTGGATTTTGTTAAGAGGTAGAGTACACATTAATTTTAGATGGCAAGAAGCTATTGAGGAACTTGCTATTGAATTGAATCAGTGGTTTTAGCTGAAAATGTGTTCTTTTGTCATTTAAAAATTCCTCTTTCCATAGCTTGCAATGTAAGACTATACTCTTAACTATTACTCTTAAATTTTCAATTGAAATATCTTCTTTTAAAAATAAGAAAGAACAAAAAGCTTCTAACTAATGTTATAAGAAATATTTGAATTAAAATGCAGTTTCCAAAATTTTTTTAACCCTTTTTGGTATGATTTTCTTTGCTACTTTGAGAATAACTACATATGAAGATATAATTTCAAATAAAGAAAAAGTATATCTTCATCAGATTTAATGCTGAGATAAAGCAAAAAAGTTCATATATGGAACTTTAACACTTTTTGTCTTTTACTTCATCATAAGTAATTGCTGGCTGATGTGTTTGTGTGTGTGTTTGCTATTTAGAGATTAGATAGATATATAGATGATATATTAGTTTTTAAATGTGATAAAAGGAACTAAATCAAAATATTTCCTTAAAAAGTTATTTAAAGAATTTTCTACAAGTGAAACCATATTTAAACAATTCTGTAGCACTTTGTTTCTACTTCTATAATATCAATTTATAATTTTCCAAAAAATAATCATTTAAATGCCAGTCATTAACTGGTAAATTTGTTTATTTGACTTATAATAATTGGCCTAGTCCTATAATCTTGTGATTTGAGGAAAGGCAAAGCTCTTTAATTGCAATGATTAAAAAGCTAGGTAAAGAAAGTAAAAAATGAAAGTTAGGGTAGCAACACAGTGACAGAAGATTGTCTGACATTCCTTAGCTCAAGAGCAAGCCCAACTACTGTCTATCAGGTTTTTCCTTTCTCTTGGACTAAGTTCTATTTTGCTATAAGTGATGAAGAGGAATACAATTTTAAGTATTAAAACTTAGCATATGTTCTAATATTGCAAAGACAATGTATGGAAATTTTAGTGTAGTCAAAATAATAAAAATTTTAAATATCATAATTCCATGACCAGACAACACTGCTTTAAACCCTTAGTGTATGCATAGTCAGATCTTAGCTTACACATATTCACACCCTAAAGCACATTAACAGGAATGCAATTCAACACAGTAAAATCTTTACAAACCTCATTTTTACACTTAACAATAGACTATAAATATTTTCCACATCAATAAACATTAACATTATTTTAAGTATTGTGAATGATTCAATTGTATGCTATTACATAATTTATTAGTTACCTATTAGACATTTCACTCTTTTTTACATTTTTGCTATTTTATGCAAAGACACAATGTACCTTACTACTAAATCTTTGCACATGGGAACCTATCTAGATTAATGGGACTGGGATTGTAGGCTTGAATGTGAATCATTCATTGGTGAATAATATCCTGTACCAGTAAGACACATACAAGAGAAGAATTAAAGCAATGATTAAGATTTCTTAGCTGACTCATTCAGTGACTCTTGGAAAACAGTGTCCAACATAGGAACATGTGTATCTTCTCAGGGCATCTTGAATTTTCCCTCTCTTTCATACTAACCTACAAGAAAAAATATTGTAGAAGTTCTTGGTGATGTTTCTCAGACCTAACCAGTGTGGCATCTTCCAACTTACAGTATCCTGGACATACCTGTATTTGCATGCATGGCACTTTATGCTGGCATAGAGTACAGGGTCTCTGATGGAAGCTTCGCTTGGTCAGAATCCATATCAGCAGTCCCAAAGTAAAATAACATGAAACAGCCTTAATAGTTCTTGTTCCCATATTATTCTTCCTCGGGGCAGCTTGGGACCTGGAGCTAACCTGTCAGTGATAAATCAGATAAACAAATGTGACATTCAAACCGTCAACCAGACTTAGCCAAATGTAATAATAATGTTTCCCATGGGAGAAAATGGAATGGGTAAGAAATAGATACAGGGAAACAAAATGTAAGTGCCCAGGCTTTGGAAAGTCTGAAGTAGTCTCATGATAACATGTGTTGTCCCAATTCAGTCAGGCAGAGTTTCACTATATTTATAACCCAAACTGGGCTCCTTTCCATGGGGATAACCCAAAAGCAAAATTCCCAGAGACTATAAGTAAAAAGTTCTCTCTCGCTTTGAATATACAAACAATCATAGGTTTCTTGAAAGAATAGTGGGAAAACCTTCACTTTCTCTGAGGAGAAACCCTGTGTTCTAAACTGTTGGTCTTCATACCTCACTTCCACCCAAGAGCAGCTTCCCCTCAGAGAGGCTCTGGGCTGTCACACCTACAGGCACATTGTGAGGCATGCCAAGATTCTGCAGGTCTCTTCCCAAAGAACAATACTTTTTTCTGGGGTGAAGAAATTGCATCTTTATAACTGCTAAACACTGATAACCCCAGAAGTTAAAAGCTATTAATTTTGAGAATTATAGCTACCTTTTATTGAGTACCTACTATGTGTCATGTATTATATAACAAGAACACTTCTTATTTTATCTGTTTGAGCCTTACAACACTCCTCTGCTTAAGGCACTGCTCTCTCCATTCTACAACGCCAAGAACTCCTTCAAAGACATAATGTCCTTGTCCAGGGCCAGGCTCTACCAAGCAAGAACCCCCAGGCAGGAAATCTGGTTCTGACTTCTCATCTGGTGCTCTTGGGCAAAACCTGAATAAGTACTGTATTCCTTGATGACACCCATAACACCTGTTTCATAATGTACCATTCTCATTTTCCTTAATTTTAATTTATTCAAATATTCTCCTTCTATCTTGATATTCCAAACATTATTCCACTTGCATCAGTCATTATGATGATAAGTTAAAGATTGATTTGCTTACTCAATTTGCTTCATACTATAATATCTATGTTGCCATTCTTAGTCCTTATGCATCACCACCCCTACCTCCCATTAGACTGATAAATTGTGCACAATTTTGCCAATTAAGACTTAAACATCTCTGAGTCAAATTTATTAGGAAGTATTTCTGTAAACCACAGTAGTTTAAACATTATATTACACTAATTTACAGGGTCTTACAGCAAATAAATTATACTAGATTTATATCTGTTATTCTCAATTATAAAGTGGTAAAGAAATAGCATAGTATAGTATATGTGAGATAGAATTTAATAAGTTATATTTGAAATAGTCTAAAAAATATTTTCCTTATTATTTTGAGTAAATATAACACCAGGCTACATACCAGTAGGTGCCCAATGATACTATGAGAACGACTGGATTTAGTTATAACTGATGTTGCAGATTTGGACATTTCCTAGGAAAAAAAAACTATTGTAATTAAAACAGTTTAGAAGAATATCACAGATGTTAATTTTCCTTTTTCCTTCTGTCTATGAAACAAATATTTTATAATGCCTTATAAGCATCTCCCAGAAATGCTTTATGAAGATTGCAGAATCATTCAGATTGTTCCATTGTCTCTCTTATGTTTTGACTTCCTTTTTATTCACTTAAGCTATAACTAAGAGATAGTCCTCTAGAGGTAACACCAAAGATACTTTAGTCACTAAAACTATGGACTTTTTAGTAGACCAATCACTTTAAAAGCGATGTTTAGCAATTATGCATTGTAGGAAGCCTGGTCACTGTTCTTTATTACAAAAGCATACACTTAATATGAATTAAGTGCATGTTGAAACAGAAACAGAGAATACTTGTATTATTATTCCCTCAAGGGTTAAATTCACCTGGGAGAGGAAACACTAATAAATAAAATCAGTAGCATGACCTTCCCTTAAAAGTAGAAATGCATTTCATATATTAGTATTCAAGTTTGCTTGCATATTATGTAGCACTTACCTAGGCATGGTTCAAACTCTATTGAGGAGGGAACAATGGTAGTGAGATAGTTGTGCTTGAAGGTGCAATGTGCTACAGTAGACTCAATTAGGACCATTTATGATTATAGTTTATATGATGTCTACATTAGTTCATTTAAAATGTACTAAACTATTAAATCACTTCACACAGGTCATTGAACAGCAATAAAGTGGTATCAGCTCTTCTCCATTATGACTCTGAGCTAGATTTGAACGAGTGACTCACAGAAAATAGGCTATATTCTATTGTCAGTCTATAAGAAATACATTTATAGAATAGCAGTATTTCTACCTATAACATTTTGTCTCTACATTTGTTTTCTTTGAAATGGATACAATTTATAAATTGTCTCTTGAAAACACAAATCTTAGGTAAGATAAAGTAATTGTTATACATTGTATCTCCATATGTTATATATTTATTACTTATATATTCATAATTTTATTAAATCTGAGTAAAAGTAGCCACATGCAATGCTATATTAAAATGGAAATTAGGTGTAGTCAGACATACAGCACAAATTTACTACTCTCACATAATTCTGTAAGGCATAAATCTCCACCATACACACCTGTAAATGTTCTCTTATCTCATAGATTATATCAGCTAAAAGAATATTTACCAAGAAAACTAAGCAGTGATCTGTGCTGAAAGGCATAATTTTATTTTACTAAAATACTAAAAATGTATTAAAGTACCCATATACATATTTTAGGTCACTTCTGATGGTGACATTGTGTAAATAGATGCCAAAGTAGGATTACAAACACCTTTCAACAGGGATATTCTAAAACCAATGACTGGTAGCAATATCTGGGCCAGTGGACAATAATGGCTTCACTGCAAAAGCTACCTTAAAAGCCTCAAATAAACACAATACTAGGTCATTCAAAAGAAATGGAATGTTGTGTTGCATTATCTATGCATTTATTCAAATCTATGAAACAAACATTTTTGTATTTCTGCTTATTTAAATTTTTTTTATAGCTTTGACCATTAGCATATATATATATTCATTTTTGCCTTTCTTTCTACAACTTTCAATGGTATACCACAAGTTTTTGTTCTTGAATTACACAAGATTGAAATTCTTTCTTGTATTTTGCAAGTTGGATATGTCATAGGAAATGACAAATAATAAATGTTTGTTTCCAGCTGTGTTCCAAGTATTTTATATTCTGCCTCGACATTGCACTGTGTGTTAAAGTTGCTTTGCTTTGCGTTCCGCCTCCACTTCCTTTGGGAAGGATGTTAACGGTGTGTCCTGTGGTCTTCTTTGTAGTCGCAGCGCCGGGTTACCTTTCATCTCCCTGACGGCTCCCAGGAAAGCTGCAGTGACAGTGGTCTAGGAGACCACGAGCCGGTGGGTAGTGGAACCCTGATCTCACACCCTCTTCCTCTGGTTCAGCCACAGGACGAATTCTATGACCAGGCCTCTCCGGACAAGAGGACTGAAGCAGATGGCAACTCTGATCCCAACTCTGGTGAGTCCTCTTAAAAACTTTGCTTGGAGTTCTTCTGGTTTTCTGTTGTGCCCTTGAGTTTTAACAGTCATTCTGGGGAGCAAGTAAATGGACATTCAGTTGTTTTTTGCTGGCTTTATTGTTGTTGTAATATTCTTTGAAATATATCAAGTCTAATGTGCTTGGTATATTGGCTGTTAAATTCTTTGGTGCATCTTTATTTTATGAACCATGAAAAAAGAAAAAATGCTGCAGATACAATTGCAAGAAGCCGTTTTATGAAAGACATCTAGATGTCAAAGATATTAAAATGGGAAGACAGTTTTACATTTTAGAATTGATTAAATATAGTTAAGTGGAACATAGTCAATGAAGAAAAAGAAAAAAGTGTCCTGTGGAATGCTCTTTTCCAATGAAGACTATACACACACACATAACACACACACACACACACACACACACACACACACACACACACACACACACACACACATATATATATAAAACATGGTGATTAAAACAAGTATGAAGAGGAGTGATAATGATGTGGGGGCTTATGGGTTTATATTTTTTGTCTATTTTAATTTTGGATTTTTTTTTTTAACCAATACATTGAAAGAGTGGAATGAGTGGGATGAGACTGGCAAAATCCTTTATTTTCTGACAAACTCACACCTCACCTCAGAAATCATTATACATTCCAGGTAAGCCCTGTGAGGGTACTTCTTCCTCGGCCTTTGAAGAAAAATTTGGGCAAATGCTATATCTTTTTTGTTCATGTTATTGTTATTTTTTTTAATCACTAACTAGTTCACTTTACTTAAAAATTAGAAGTCCAATTCAATAATTATTATGTCCAGTCCAAAGCAATGATCGTGATTTCTGTTTGATTTGAATTAAAAGTTTTTTCTAACTCACCTTGGCCTGCTTCAAACTTGTCTATTGTGTGAAATGGGGTTAGGGTGATGTTTTCGTAATGTCCTAGCTCTTTCTCTCACTGCTTTAGATATTAAAGTGCCTCTGGCAATTCTATGGTTGAAGTAGAAATACCAAGAAGAGGTAAAAAGCATGAAAGGACTTTCTTAACTAGTCCTGTTGTGGTAATCCAGCATTGGCGTTTTATGCCTTCTAGGATTTTAAACTGACTCTTTGATTTCAGGGTAGTGGTGGGGGATCTTTTGTACATATGCGCCCTCTCAAGCTGTGCTCCCATCTCTGCAGGTTTTTCTGATAGGTGGTTCTCTTCTCATTGACATATGAAGTTACATTTGCATCTTCTATCTGTTGAAGTTTTCCTCAGCCAATCTTTTAGGAAAATCTAAGCAAATTCCATACCAGCTCTGGTTCTTAATCTTTCATGTCCTCTTTCTTGGTCCCATAAGGAAAACATACATGCATCTTTTGACTTCACATATCCAGAAGGTCAGGCCATATCCAAAGAGGCAACTACTCATCTCACAGCATTTGGCGGAGCTGGTCAAAAATTCTCCTTAGATTTCTTGGTTCTGGTTAGTCTAAGGACCATTGAACCTGTGGTTCCATTGTCTCAACATTTGCAGGACTTGTGTAAAGAGGTTGGATATGTAGGACAGCTCTTTCTAAACAGATTTCCTAGTCTGCAACTTCCCCTTCTCCAATTTTAAAACATCTCTTATTAGCATTAAGGCAAGGGTCGCAAAACTGGTTCTTGACCACCTCTTCTGCACATGGCTCCTCTGGTCTTTGGGCCTCCTCCAAAATCAAGACAGGAAAGCTCTATTTTAAACACACTGGCACAAATGGTTTTAGGACTTTTCTATGTAGTTCACCAGTTATTTTCACGGAAGTAAAGGTAAAAAAAAAAAAAATGTATGCTGCAATATGGTTAAGCTAAGCTGCCCTAGGCCAGGACTTTATCTAATAGGTGCAGTTACTCATCCAACAATTTCTTAAACCTGGAAAATAGCACTGGGTAAACTGCCAAATAGGAGAAGACATGAGAGATTCTAAAGCTGGGGGTAGGGGGGAAACTTTCAAGCCTGCTTGAAGAACTCCCCAGAATTTTTACCAATCCTGTCACATGGAAAAAAAGACCCAAGGGAAGACACACCCTTGTACACTGCAACACTCAACTCAGCACAGTGACTTCACCCAGAAGAATCACGTTCATAAAAATGTGTTAAACCAGAACAGTGCTCCTTGCTGGAGAAGCCATCCTTATCCATGATTGGGAAGGAAGGATAAGAGTCAGATAGGGAAAGGTGGAGCCCAGAGGGCCCCTGGAGGCTAACACTTCTTTTGACATTTACAAAGACTTTAATTTTAACCTCTTTTGCAAACGTCTAGAGGAGAATTCATTAGACTAGCCTAGAAACACTGAGATCCATAACTAAGCAGTAATTCATATTAGTATAATATTATGATATATTATCTTAAAATTCTGCAGTCACATTTTTGTAATTAACTTTGAAGAATTTGTGGAGTAAGGTACAGAGTAATTGAAGCAATAATCTTCAACAGTAATAATCTTGCTATGTAGATCTAAACCATTTCCATTGTCTTCAGTGGCATTTTCTGTCTCTTGAAGAGTCATGATTTTATAGCAATCATGCAATATCCATATAAATTTGTATTATCTATAGAGTTATTAAGTATTATATCTGTATGGATTCCTAGTTTTTCAAATATAATGATTCTTAAAAATAATTAAAATTTAGTAATAATTTCATAGTAACTTTTTTCATTATGCATTTTTTAAAGAAATTAATACAAATGGTATCATGTGGGGGAGTTTTTGGAAACTTAAGCTTTAATATACCTTTAGACTTTAATATAGCCCTCTGGCAACCAAAGAGATAGTGTCTCTATGTTCTAGGCACTTCTGAGTCCTAGTGCATACTTAGTCAGCTGTCCCACAAATGGCACACACACATGCAATATTTCTTGCAGTGAGTTTTGTCAGTTTTTCTGCATAAAAAGATTTATCCCATTCCCAAATAACAGAATTAATCATATTTCCTTAAAAAGTTAACTTATTAATATGATCATGCCCTCCATGTAAAACTCAATAAAACCATTTATTCTAATAAAATAGTAAGGGGATTTTCAATTGAGGATTTTAATTTTTAAGACATATAGCTAGAGTGATGAAGAAATTTCACCAAGTTAAAAAGAAACAAAAACAATTATGTAATCAGATTGGGAGCAGTTTATTACCACTAATTCAGAATTAGGTCCTAATCCTGTCCCATTGAGAATCATGAATGGAGTTATTTTTTCATCTGTTTTTCTTTTAAATGCTAATTTTAAGCATTTTCTCCTGTTTAATGATGTTCAAATTTTCACATTGTATTTATATTATTAAAGCCCTGACTGTCATATGCTTCTACCTCTATCTGGACTGGGTATGAATTCAGCTGGTGAATTTCTCGCTAAAGATAGTTTTGATACCTGGTATATTTATGGGTAATATTTACTGAAGTCTACTTATGAGTCAGGAATGCTAGTAAATGTTTTAATATATTGTTTATGATTCCACACCAGTATTGCAAGTTAAATAGTATTATAAGTAAATTATTTGTCAAAACTACTTAGCAAGTAGCTGAGGCATAATATGAACTCGGGAATGCCTAACTTCACAGGTTATGCTTTTACTATTCAAAGAAACCACCTGCAATGTGCACAGGTTTTAAGACAGTGTGTAATACAATATAGTCATCACTGACATTGAGTTTTAAATTTGAGGACACTAATCTCATTTTTAAGAGGAAGTTTGAGACATTGAATATTACTAAGATGAGTCGTAAGACGAACAACTTGTGAAAGAACTACTTCTGCAAGGATTACTTGGCACTGGGCTAATGAAAATTAGACCTTAATAGGACCCCGCAGCCCACACAGTATAAAATTATTTTATACAGAGGAGTAAAAAGGGAAGTGCTTGGCCTAAGTTACATAGTTTGTGAGTCAAGAATAGAACTCATATATGTGGAGTCTTACTTAGTCTTATTTAGTCCTCTTTTCGTTGGAACAATTTTTCTTTATCATGGTACTTATATCTTTTCCTTAAAGAGAATCTGTGTGATTAGTTGATTCACAATTGTCTCTCCCATTAATCTCTAAAGACTATTTGCTCACCTTTCTATTCTCCAGGCATAACAGTACCTGGAATATAGTAGGACAGCAATGTATATTTGTTGACTAAAAAAATAATATTTCACAAACACACAAATATACAGTGAGACAAATTAAGTGTTCTATTAAGATAAAGCAAATAAACAAATAATAAACCTAGGAAGTCCTATATCATGTTAACTGTGGTTATCTTCAGTTTGGAGTATTAATTTATTTTTAATTGTCTATATTTTCCACAGTTTTAATAATGTAGTCAAATTATATTTTTATTTTGTAATTTTCATGGAGAGCACCTGATACAGAGCTGAGAAAAAAATCATTCTTAGAATAAAGTAAAAAATTGTATTAAAAATATTTTTTCCTGTCAGTCTTAAAGATATAGGACACACATGCTAAGAAACGGAGAACTTAAAATATTTGAACATGAGATTTTAAATGAGGCTGTCATTTTGGGGAGAAAAAAAATCAAGTTAATAATATTTTAAAATACTCCAGCAAAATCCAGAAGAAAAACATAATTACCCTATCAAATTTCAGTCCTAAGAAATTGTACTAATCCTAACCTTCAAGAAAAAAAATCACTAACCATAATATGCTTTGGGAATTAAACATGAATTTGATTTTTGGGACACAGCATTTTATACAATAATTTTTATGAACTATGTTTATTTTTTTTCATACATACCTTGGGTTGAACTAATTATACTAACCCAAAGAAAATTTTTCAGAGGTTTCATATTGTCACCTGTTATGTTCATTTCCCCATGGGATTTTTGTAATCAATTCAGGGTGATCCCACAATAGTGGCCCCTGAGTTAATGAATCTAGAGTTCCTCAGAGAATGGTATAGAGAAAAAGTAATCAATCCTACTGTGCTTTGAGTTTAAGGGGAAAAAAAGACAATAAAAGAACAAAATTTGATTTTTTTAATGCTATAAAACTTTAATTTTTTGCTTTATTAAATATATTTTTCTAAATGTAAGTTAAAAACTATCTATTACTAACTACTTTCCCCTTAAAATCAGAGAGGTCAGAACATTTTCTAGATTAAGTCATGTAGATCACAAACAAAATATACATCTACTCATCTCTTATGTATGTATATACATATATATGTATCTATCTATCTACTATCTATGTTCTATTGCTAATCACCACCAACTTAGTGTCTTAAAACAACGCACATTCATAATTTCACAGTTTAAGTCAGGAGTCCGAACGTGCCTTGGCTGAGTCCTCTACTCAGGGTCTCAAAAGCCTGCAATCAAGGTGTGAACCAGGTTACTTTCTCATCTGCAGGCTAAACTGTGGAAGAATTTACTTCTTAGATTTTTCAAATTATTAGAAGAATTTATTTCCTTGCAGTTGTAAGACTGAGACTATCTCACTGGCTGTGTGCTGGAGACAGCTCTAAGTCCTTGGAGGTCACCCTCAGCTGCTAACCACATGTGCCTCTCAACATGACTGCTTACTTCTTCAAGGGCAGTTAGAGAGAAAGTCTCTAGAGTGAGTTTGTAGCAATATGCATTCTTACATAACTTCACATATTCACAGGAGTGACATTCCATCACTGTTGCCATATTCTATTGGTCATAAGCAATTCTCAGGTCCTGCCCACACTCAAGGGAAGGGGGATACATATGGTAATGAACACCAGGAGGTTGGGAACCTGAGGGGTCACACTAGAGTATGTCTGCCATAATTTATATAAGACTTAGTAATTCTGAAATATCTTACAATTCAAGGTCTGTCATTTAAGATCCTTTATTCACATGACTTTTCCATGATTCGTTCATTTGTTTATTCATTCTGTAAACACTCATGCAGAGGCTACTATGTGTCAGGTACTCTGCTAGATTCTGGGGACAGGCATTAAAACCAAGGTTCAATAAACTTAAAAAAAAAAACTGAATTACTGTGAGAACAAGAGTTCTAATGTCAGTTCCTTGGTTGGAGAGGCCTTGAGTAAATTTGCGGGAACTTGTAAAGTTCCTGAAATTGTTTTGCAATTTTATTTTCTCTGAGGGGCAGGCTATGAGCATTTTATAGACCATAAAAACAAGACAAAGAAAAAAAAAGAAATATTGACTTTTGAAAGAGAGAAGATACTAGATACCAATAACATTAGTGAACTAGAATAAATGCCATTTATAAACATAAAAAAGTGGGGTTTAAAATAGAATATGTCTTGAATAAGAAATCAATAAAGATTCTATAGAGTGATTCTTTAAACAAGTGACATTGGATAAACAGATATTGTTTAAGCAAATAAAATATGTATGTGTGCCTCTGTGTGCGTGTGCCTCTGTGTGTGTGTGTGTGTGTGTGTGAGCACCCACTGGCAGTGCAGGTTTCTTGGTGCTATGAAATGTCATGGCTAGTTGGGTAAGCAGTGAATAGTTCAGTATTTTTGTGGCACATGCAGTTATGCTTAGCTCCACCACGTGGTCTCGGGTTCCTAACCTCCAAAATGGGGCTATTAATATCTTTGAGAATATTGTTATGAAAACTACAGTTATTTGATATAAATAATCACTTAGCACAGTGCCTGAAACACAGATGCTCAACAAATGGTTAATATACAACTGTTCCAGTCTGTGACAAGAAATGAACCTGGATTGAGATATAGGTTGGACCAGATTTTGAATGATGGGGAGGATAGAATACATTCTAATTGGATACAGCAGATAAGAGAATAGAAAGACTTGATGGTATTCCATGATTTTAGTTTGCTAGACTTACCAGAAAATTACACAATTAAATAAATTAGAGAATATGAGATAAAAAAGCTCAGCTTAGGAAACAATTCTTAAAAAGTTTAAAAATTTGGATAGGTGTAAAAGTTCCTAGATAGATGTATCTAGGAACTAAGAATATGATTCTGAGTTGGAAACTGGAAACTTACAACATAGAAGGTGACTGAAATTTGGGGAGTAAATGTAGTTATGAAGATAGACAAGGGACTATCTTCGAAGGGATTATCTTCTTGGAAGATATTCCAAGAAGGAAATCATGACAAACAACATTTAGGGCAGGCAAAGATGAGGGTGGAGTGGAGTGAGAGCAAAGACAACAAAAATTAGGGTAGAATCAAAAAGATATTTGAAAGTTTGGGGGAGGTTTGAGTCCTAAACATAGTCAGTGTTGGCTTTTTTGGGAGGCACTGTGGAGTTGTGATTAAGAACACAGACTGTGGATTCAGAATAACCTTTTATCTAACTCATTGACCCTGGGTCCACAGGGCTGTTGGCACATACTGCAGGCTTGGTTTACAGGTATCATTATTTCTGTATTGTTATTATTATCAATAGACAGTGAAAATATGTAGAAGAATCAAAACATTTAGCAAAAGTTTCCAGTCAAGTGTTCAAAGTTACCACGGAGAATTTTGAAATGCAAAATCATTGTTATACCTTAGAAGAAAAAAAATTCTAAAAATGTGTTTCAAATTCTGAATACTTTATATTTTAAATTCTTTTCATGGGACTTTTTTCATACTCATCATATCTGATGGGCAGTTCCGGAACACCACCGTTTGCTAAAGACTGATAAAAACTTATATAGTAAAGCATATTTATACTCCAGTATATTCATTATTTCACTTTAAATAAATTATGTTCACTTTATGATTTTAAAGTATTTATTATAACATTAATTATTCAAAATACACTTTTTGTTTCATTCCTATTTTATTTTTAAGAGGATTGCAATGAGATGACTTTATCTTTTATTACTTAAAGTGGTTAAAACTGGCTGTAAAACCAGCAGGAACACAAGCTTTCTCTGCTGGTAAGTTTTAGATCTCATCCATTTCAAGTATGACTTTAATCCCAAAAAGAATTAGCTTTGAGTACTTGTTTATCATAAATATCTAGAAGTAGTTAGTAATATTCAGTAGCATTTGAGCCTGTTGAATTGGTCACTGAATAGTATGCTCAGTGTTATAGTAGAAAAATCTGTAGGAACAATATGCCTCCTAGTGTAAAGGAAGGGTAATGTCAGCTTTCATTGGTGTGCTGTAAAGACTTTCATTTCCATAGCTGCCTGCTGCCATGTGATTCATTCTGCTAAGGGTGGGTAAATAGGAATGGCATTAATTAACCCTGATGTGTGGTCTGCCTTAAAGGAAAAAAATATTCTTTGTATATCAGTGTTTATAATAATTTGAGAGTGTTAAAAGTGATAAACAGATAAGCAAATCAGTAGCTGTATCTAAAAATAAGGAGCTTACTGATTTCAGTAACTCTTAGAAATATTCTTTATTATTATTACTATTTTTTATTTTATTCTATTTTTGGCTGCATTGGGTCTTCGTTGCTGCACAAGGGCTTTCTCTAGTCGCAGCGAGTGGGGGCTACTCTTCACGGAGGTGTGCAGACTTCTCATTGCAGTGGCTTCTCTTGTTGTAGAGCATGGGCTCCAGGCATGTGGGCTTCAGTAGTTGTGGCATGTGGGCTCAGTACTTGTGGCTTGCAGGCTCTAGCGTGCAGGCTCAGTAGTTGTGGCACACGGGCTTAGTTGCTCCACGCACGTGGGATCTTCGTTGACCAGGGATCGAACCCATGTACCCTGCATTTGTAGGTGGATTCTTAACCACTGCTCCACCAGGGAAGTCCCTTAGAAGTTTTCTAAAGCCATGTCATAAGAAAAACATGGAAATAAATTACTAATTATAAAGGATCTATACTCAAAATCAAACTAGTATCTTTTATCTTGATATAGAAAAATAAATAAGAGAAATAAATTGTCTCGAGTTTTAAAATAATTTGAAATTTTTGAAGAAACCACAGATACTTGTCTCAAATGTTCCAAATTAACCTTAACACTATTTTGACACGTTTCTGTCAGTGGATTGAGAATTATTCAGATTAGTGTGACTGACAAATACATGAATGTCCAGATTTTAATAACTCTAAAGTTGCCAGATAAAATACAAGATGGCCAGTTAAATTTGAATTTCATATAAACAGTATTTTTTTCAGTCTAAGTATGTCCCAAATATTGCAATATTGCACAGTTTCTTGCAATATTTGGGACATACTTAGACTGGTAAATTATTCATTGTTCATCTGAGATTCAAATTTAAGCAGCCATCCTGTATTTTATTTTTTCTAAATCAGGCAACACTACCCTAAAATATGATGATTTAATAAAATAGTATTAAATGAATTAAATAATATAATTTAAATATTATGAGGAAATCTACTTATGGCATACATTTAATTACAATTAAAATTCAGAGCAGGGATTAGTCAACCTTATGTTAGAGTTAGTTCTGTGATACTGCCCCAGGTAGAGACATCATTGCTTTACTTTAAAAAAGCATCAGTTCGTAGTATATTTCTATGTCCAGAAAAGAATCACAACGTTACAGGTTCAGTTTGTGCTTATACTCAACAATATAAATGCATTACTCCACCATTGAATGATAACTTTTATGTTGGTCTTCTCCTGATTGTTGCAAACAGAGAAATTCTGGTTAAAGTTTTTTTTTTTTTTTTTTTTTTTTTTTTTGCGGTACGCGGGCCTCTCACTGTTGTGGCCTCTCCCACTGCAGAGCACAGGCTCCGGACGCGCAGCCCCAGCGGCCATGGCTCACGGGCCTAGTCACTCCGCGGCATGTGGGATCCTCCCGGACCGGGGCGCGAACCCACGTCCCCTGCATTGGCAGGCGGACTCCCAACCACTGCGCCACCTGGGAAGCCCTGGTTAAAGTTTTTGATTCATGATTTTTTTTGTTTGTTTAATGGTCTGTTTGATACATCATATTTTAGGATTCTTTATGTGTTCACTGACTTTTATATACTTTCTTTGCCTTCAGGATCTAATCTATGATTTTTTAGGATCTGACGGCTTCCAAGGGAAACTGCCAACATGGGTGGAAGGCAGGGGGAGATAGAGACGGGGAGAGGGAGTGAGGGGGGGAGAAGGGGAGAGACAGAGTTTTAATTTGTTTCTGGAATTTTAAGGCGTTGGTTGCATATCTTAGTAAAGATATCCACTTAGAATATATAAATACATTTTTAAGACCTCTCAAGTACGACGCTGAGAGGAAATGTGTGGAGAGCCATTAGACTGAGTACAAATCATGCCTCTTCCACTTGCCAAGCTGCATGACTTTGGGCAGGTTGCTCTGGCCCAGTGGCCTTGTCTGCAGCATGGGATGAGCATAAGACTTTTATCTCATAGACTTGTACAGATTGCAGGTTAACACATGTAACTCAGAACAGTTCTTGGTTCACAGTAAGTCTTCAATTATGTTAGTATTATTGTAAGAATTAAGTCAAACTAAGCAGTTACCTAAGCAAACTCTTTGGCTTCAGTTCTGTCCTCATAATTAATACACAAGTAAAGAACATGAGACTTATCCTTTCTAAATTCCAGTTTCTTCCTGGCTAGTTGAGGAAAGGTAGGTGTTGCTTTTTTAGTGAATCTTGAATCATCAAAATAATATCTTAGCTCTGCATTTCACCTTTCTTACACAGACAGTCAAATTTTGTTTTTAAAATGTGTGACTTAACACCAGTTGTTT
The DNA here is from genome assembly GCF_937001465.1 of Orcinus orca. NCBI lineage: Eukaryota > Metazoa > Chordata > Mammalia > Artiodactyla > Delphinidae > Orcinus > Orcinus orca. Next base: position 39,980,475 of record NC_064576.1, on the reverse strand, counting down.
GAAATGTTACATAGATTTAGTCTAAAAAAGCTTTTGAATGGAGAGAATTTGGTATTTCTATAGGATCACTCCAAGCATCCACAAGTGGGTTTAACTGGTAACATTTAGTTATATATAAGGGATATTAATGAAAATCCTATTATGTTCCAGATTCCTGATCTTCAGTTGAATTTTGAAACTTTACAGATTTATTCCTACTAATTGGCCAGAAAACTCTTTATTTCTTTGTAATTAGTAATAACCCAGCTCTCAGTCAGATCTGCAAACAGGCAATATACTGTACTTTGGGCAAATTTGCCAGCTAATCTCTGCAAATTAAAAACACAGTTAAAAATAACATAATAACAATTTTGATTTAAATGCTCATTAGAAGGAAAGAATTAAACCATAAACTTCCTAACTGCAGGCACTGGTTTCACTGATTTTTTTTTCCCCCATGTTTTTGTGTTTTGACATGAACTGGTATTTTATCATTCCTGAGCATTCAAATGAAAAACCCTTTCACATTAGGAATAAAATAAGAAAACTTGAACCAGCTTTTAAAATATTCCAGGAATGAAAAAAAAAAGTTGCTTTAGTCAAGGAAGAGAGTAGATTATATTTTATGTTTTTAAAGATGCAGTTTTAGACTAAACCAAATGACAATTGTGAAACTATGTCTAGGGACCAAAAATAGATGTAGGGGCCCCACAAAACAACAAGCCCAGGCTTAAGAAAGGTAGCATCCTATCATAGGAAGAGTGATGCCTCATTAGAATATTTCCTCAAGGCCTCTTTTTTATTAAGGAAATATATTTTTAAATAAAATCAAAGAGGTATCTTCATTCAGAAGAGGATGTTGAGTTCTGATTTAAGCTCCTTAAGAAATACCTATAGAATATCTCACAGTAACTCTTCAGTAATCTCTCCTAAGTCAAAACTATTGTACAGTAAAAGGTTATGATTTAAAATAAGAAGTTCAGGTATTTCGAGCCAGAAATACCAATACTCCACATGCAGTAAAATCCTGACCTAAGCGGCAAGCAGCATAAGAAAGGGGGAAGGGAAATTAGCCTATAGTCTACCCATTTTACGTGATGCTAGCACAGTCAGAAGGCTTTAGATCTTTAGTTCTTTCATTGTCCAAAAAAGGTACAGAAGGTATGAAGGTGTTTTATGATGTGCAGGGCCCTGGGAACACCTGCTTCAGAATAAGGCAAATCAAGGTTGACACTGACCCTGTACTTTCTAGTCATGTTGTGAACTTTCAGTGTCTCCTCTCTCAATCGCTCTTTCTCTCTCTCTCTCTCACATGTGTGCTGTTTCATTATAATAATAATATAATTATCTTAAATAGAGGATGTTAGAAATATTAGAAATGATATAAGCAGAGTGTCCTGAATATGGTCTGGCAGATAATAAGAGCTCAAAAATGTCAGTATTACTGTTATTAAGTAAGAAATGCTATCTCTCCTCACTGTATCAGTGTCCTCACATCTTCCTTCCAGTGTGATGCTTCTAATCAAATTTGAGTTGATAAACTGAAGAGGCAATTTGAGTAAGTAAATGAGGAAAAACCTGTGGGATACTTCCATGAATGATATACTAACGTGTTTTGAAGAACATAGGGGAATGTATTTCGACTGTTCTGACATTTTTATTTATTTTCTAGTTCTCAAAAAGAATTATTTGTAATGACTTTTTTCAATATGAAATCAGAGGAAAGGCAATATGCATGATTATAATAGTTTAAGTGGTATTGAATAAAGAGCTTTAAAATTCTCAAATAGTCAGCTATTCAAAATAATCTGCCAAATGTATGTAGAAAGTATAGCGTTTCATAGAGTCTTTAGAACTAAAAATCCACGACTGTTTTCCATTTTGTTTATCTTTATGTGGTAAACATTCATAAATTACTGATTCATGTTACACTAATAGACATATAAGTTATAGAAATAGTAAATTGTGAAATAAAATTGCTGTCAAGATATGACAAAATACAGGGCTTCCCTGGTGGCGCAGTGGTTGAGAATCTGCCTGCCAATGCAGGGGACACGGGTTCGAGCCCTGGTCTGGGAAGATCCCACATGCCGCGGAGCAACTAGGCCCGTGAGCAACTACTGAGCCTGTGCATCTGGAGCCTGTGCTCCGCAACAAGAGAGGCCGTGACAGTGAGAGGCCCGCACACCACGATGAAGAGTGGCCCCCACTCACTGCAACTAGAGAAAGCCCTCGTACAGAAACAAAGACCCAACACAGCCAAAAATAAATAATAAATAAATAAATTTAAAAAAAAAAGATATGACAAAATACAACATCCACTTTTGTGATACATATTTTTTTTAAGTTAACAAAAATATATATTTTATTTGTAGTAATTTAATTTATATTGTACTCAAAACACTATTGTACTCAAAACACTATTGATATTGTATTGTATTGATATTGTATTTATATTGTACTCAAAACACTATTTATATAAAAATCAAGTTTTCTATTTCATTTGGAGTGTTTTCCTATTTTCCTTATATCTGTAAATTGCTTGTTTATTTGGCCTCAAATGAACTGCAGGCAGACAGTACTGATTTGCAGTTAGAGAGCCTGGTGAGTGGCATTGACTTTTTCATTTTTACTGAATTGCATGGGTACCTGGATTACAGTGTTTCTTTTCTCCATGGCTAAGCATCCCCTTCCTCTCTGATATTAGCTACAATGTGTGCTCACCCTCCACAGCTCATCACAGACTCACAGCTGTGCTGACACACACTCAGAGATCTCACATAGGACACACCAAGCTGGGGTCTCCATGGAATGAAAGGCAGAGTAAAGGAGACCTTAAGAGGTCCCTTAGTCAATTCCTTTGCTAAAATTCAGGGTTATATTCTATAGAGATCATCTCCTTTCTGTTTTCCTTATTGACAGTTACATTTTCCTTATCTCACAATTCAAGATACTGATTTTGATCCAAAATAATTTAAATCTATTTCCCAACTATTTTAGGCATGGTTACTTCCTGGTTTTTACTATAGTGATGGGCAGGTCAGATGGAGCAGCACGCCTAAAGAGTCCTCAGTTTGCTTCTGGGCCTGAGTGTAGCTCAGGGTATCCCCTGCTTGGAGGAGTTTGACAGAACTGTCTTCTATTAGCCTTTAGGGTGAGGTTCAAACTCTGTCTATTCCCATCACCTCTTTCCTAGCACTATTAGTTTGGGGAATTGGAGGTTTGAGTGAACGATGTGACTTGTTCTCTATATTCCAAGCAACTGGAACAAAACGTTAACTATAATGCTGCCTCTTTGTACCAGTAAAGCAAAATGAAGATACATTTTTAATACTAAATTTTGTTGTTTTATTTTTCTTGCAGTGTTTATTCAGATGAAATGTGTGTGGTCATAAATATGTAGAACCTTATAATTATTTAAAAATCAGTATGGTCTCCTTGAAGTTTTAGACATTAGAATGTTTCCCCAGGCAATAAGAGCAGCTTATGGAAATTACAAAATGTATTAAAAGTTTAACCTTAAACCTGATGATACTCTATAAACTTTTTATAATCAGTATCATAGACATCTAACTTGTAGTTATACTGAATTTTTTATATATATATAGCAGGTTCTTATTAGTTATCCATTTTATACATATTAGTGTATATATGTCAATCTCAATCTCCCAATTCATCACACCACCACACCTCCCCCTGGCACTTTTCCCCCTTGGTGTCCATATGTTTGCTCTTTACATCTGTGTCTCTATTTCTGCCCTGTAAACTGGTTGGTCTGTACCATTTTTCTAGGTTCCACATATATGCATTAATATACAATATTTGTTTTTCTCTATCTGACTTACTTCACTCTGCATGACAGTCTCTAGATCCATCCACATCTTTACAAATGACCCAATTTCGTTCCTTTTTATGGCTGAGTAATATTCTATTGTATATATGTACCACAACTTCTTTACCCATTCATCTGTGGATGGGCATTTAGGTTGCTTCCATGACCTGGCTATTGTAAATAGTGCTGCAACGGACATTGGGGTGCATGTACCTTTTTGAATTTTGGTTTTCTCTGGGTATATGCCCAGTAGTGGGATTGCTGGATCATATGATAATTCTATTTTTAGTTTTTTAAGGAACCTGCATACTGTTCTCCATAGTGGCTGTATCAATTTACATTCCCACCAACAGTGCAAGAGGGTTCCCTTTTCTCCACACCCTCTCCAGCATTCGTTGTTTGTAGATTTTCTGATGATGCCCATTCTAACTGGTCTGTGATGATACCTCATTGTAGTTTTGATTTGCATTTCTCTAATAATTATATACTGAAATATTTTTATCAGCTTTTATATGTAACTCTATCTCTACCTGTCTATCTTGTGTTTTAAAGGGCAAATATGCCAAAGAACATGCAGCTATGAAATACCTCTGACTCAAGTTCTTCCCAAAGTAGCAAATTTCTTCTTTGTACACTCCATTTATTCATTCATTCAAACATTTTTATTTATTTAAAAAAATATTTCATTTATTCTAAAATTTTCATTTTTTCATTTATTTATTCAGACTTCTGGAAATTTTTTCTGAATGCTTACTACATTGCAGGATGTTTGAAGAAGCATTTAAAAATGTGGTTCATTTTATTTGCTTTTTTCTACATAGGTAATGCTCAATTTATTAATGCTTTCTATGAAAAAGATGATTATATATAAAATATGTAGTCACATAATAATAATTAAATAAATTATTAAATAGCCTCACAAATGACCAATTCCTTTACTGGAAAATTTCCTCAGTCATTTTGATTATTTCTTAGGCATATACTAGTTTGAAAAATTTACTACTTTCCAGTAGCCAGAAATCTGTATTGTATTCCTTTTAGAAGATGTTTAGAGTTTGGAATTCTTTGCCCATAATTAACTGAATCACATATATTTTGAGACTGATTTATTAGTACTATGAGAACACTGATCTATAGGAATATAAGATATTGATCCAGTGTCTTTATGTAACTAACATAATTAGTTAGGACAGCACAGAAATTAGGACTAACTTTGGTAAAATGCAGTATTTTATGCCTGAGGAGGCTTTATTTTGCCTCTACTATGAATAGTTCATAATTTTTTACCTCTAAGAACTGTAATTGCTACCACATGTTTAATGAAAGAAAAGTAGGAGGCACTACATAATTTGTAACACAGTATGAACTTTAATAACAATATTTACCATTTATTGAGTACTTAGAATATGTTAGGCAATGAGATAAATTCTTTTCCCGGCCGAAATCATTCTATCCTCAGTGCAACCTTAAAAAATTAAGTGTCATTTTCCCATACAAAACAAACAAACAGGCTTATTTATATTCATGAATTATTGTCTCAAGGTCACAATGCTGATAAGTAGAGGATAGGGTCTTTAACTTTCAACTACTAAATTAACTGCCTCCTCAAGACACTCTTAGCTAATATTTTACTTTTAATCTAAATATTTTTAAATTAATCTAATAGTTTTTCAGTGAGGACATTTAGTGTTTTACAGATCCATTAAAAACCAGTCAATTCTGAACTCTTGACTGTGAGTAGGATATGCAATCTCAGATTAGTCATTAGCTAGAGGATTTTGATTTTCACATCACACGACACAAAAGAGCCACCACAATTTTAGTTTAACAACTTATTTTAATGTAATGTGCAGAAGCATTAATACAATGGCTCTCATTTCCTTGTAACTTTTGTTTAAGCAATGTTTAGATAATTTTGATATGAATTTTCAAGCTTCAGATAAAAGTTGTTATTTAGGCTAGGATGGCCTACTTAAAAAAAAAAAAAAAATGCCACCTAGTTAGGTTGCAAATAAAATACAGGATCCAGTTAAATTCGAATTTCAGATAAATGATGAATAATTTTTTTTTATGTGTATCATGAATGATCTGGGACATACCCATACTAAAGGAATGTTTATGTTTATCTGAAATTCAAATTTAACTGGCTATCCTATATTTTATCTGGCAAACTTATACCTATGGAAAATGTTAGTTATGCCTTGCTATGATTAATTATTGATGATATTGCACACAGATCTGGGCCACCATTACAGTGAGAGCAGAAAGAAGATCTACTAATTCATCTGATATTACTAAGAAGCAAGTGGGTTTTACTCCAGAATTCCAGTACTATTCCCTTCAGCAGATTTTGCCAAGCACTTGTTGCCATCTAATGTATTTAGCAGTTTCCCCAGTTAGAATGAAAGCTCTGTGAGAAGTTGTGGCCAGTGCTGTATCTCCAGTGCCTACCACACAAAAAATACTCAATAAATATGTGTTGATGAAATGGATGAATGAATATGAAAAGTGCTCACTGCAGTTATATTCATATTATGTATTCAGCATATATTCAGGAGGAAAATGTATACATTTTTCTTACCACTGAGAGACACACAAAAAATGTTGCAGTGACCCTCTGTGCCAGAGGCAATGAACCAGCTATTTGTTCCCACTGCCTGTCCTCCTAATTCTGATTTTGTGTGGGAAAAATAAGTGCATGGGTGAGCCTTGTTCTTCTGCAAACTCTAATCCCAAGGACCATTCACAGATGAAAGGGCTGCCTGCAGCTTGAAGAGTTGCATGAATGCTGATGGCAGCCCTCTGATTTTCTTTTCACTCTCCCAAACTGCATTTTAAATACTACAAATCTTGGCAGACCCTCAAGGAGGTAGATGCCCCTGTTATCCAGAATAATGAATTGTACTTGAAAAAGTGAACTCAGCCAATGTTACTCTTGGAAAAAAAAAAAAAAAAATGGCACTAGCACATGATAAATGAATACCTCTATCCAACACTGGGAATTACAGAAGAAAAACTGCCATCAATTTGAGCCACACATGACATTGTATAATATTGTTTTTATATCATTAAGTCTATTAAGATAATGTATGGAAAACATGTTTATTCATCTGGCAAAACTGATAAATAAATAAAACTGTTAAATAAATAACCAGAGAGCCAGTTCTTCTGAATAGTCTGTCATGTGGACACTTCATTTACTGTTTAGTTGAAGGCTGAACAGGACAGAGCAGGAGCCAAGGAGACAATAACTTTTAAATATAGATGAGGGTTTATTATTAAGCCTACAGTTCAATATTCGTAAGAGCTGTTTGTAAAAGTCATGTATCATCCTTTGGTGTTTTCTCCTTTGTCTTTATCTTTGTGTCTTTCCTTTCAGAACTTTAATTCTTAACCTTTGTATTCAACGCTGTAAAATATCATAGGAAACACATACAAGGGGTCCTCCTTAGGAAACACATACAAGAGTTACATGTATATTACTTTTTGATTTTCATTATTACCAAAATGTAGCTTCTCTATAAATCCAATGACTTTGTCCTGGAATAGCATAACTTGGGTCAGTTCTGGTACAAATATTATTTTGGTTAAGCATTTGCTCAAATATTTTTAAAACATTAAAAAAGAATCGACAGGGGCTTCCCTGGTGGCGCAGTGGTTGAGAGTCCACCTGCCGATGCAGGGGACACGGGTTCGTGCCCTGGTCCGGGAAGATCCCACATGCCGCAGAGCGGCTGGGCCCGTGAGCCATGGCCGCTGAGCCTGCGCGTCCGGAGCCTGTGCTCCACAGCGCGAGAGGCCACAACAGTGAGAGGCTCGCGTATCGCAAAAAAAAAAAAAAAAAAAAAAAAATCGACAAACCACTACACTTCATATATATGTGTGTGTGCACTAGTAGTTTTGGTAAATTTGCATTGAAGGTATATTTGATATGCCATAAATATTCCAGTAATTAATATTATTGCATTACTATAGGAAATTTCAGAGATAATAGTATTTTGAAATATACTTTAGAGCTCAAGGATTCTGAATGCCTCACTTTCTCCCAAATCCCAGAAACCTAGTAAATGTCATGGTTTTATCAGTATACGACTACCTCATCTACTTGGAACTTTACAGTCCTACTTAGAAGCAAGTATTAAATCAAGAGAAGATACTATGGAAAGTGATACAATTGTTGCTCCACCAGCAGAGATATCTTTGAAAAAATTGTGCATAGAAAGGTACTATACTTGAAAAACATATAGCTAGTATGTTTCCATTGAATGATGGGCTTGAGAAGGAATTTATCATTTGCTCTATTTTTCCATATAGTTTAATTTTATATTGCCTATTTTTATTTCTTATTGAGGAAAACAGCCCTTGTTAATAGTTTTTTTTAATTACTTTTTTACGCTAGGTTAATGGGTTTTGGTAACCAGGTTAAAATAAATTAATTACCCATCTGGTCATTAACACTGCTTTAGATTTATATTAATTAGGAGAGCTATGCTAATTCTGGATGGAAATAAGAGTATAATTAGTAATAGATAGTAATTTACCTTAAATCATAGAGATTTCTTTTTTACATTTAGGTAACAGAAAAAAATATGTCAAATAAAAATAATTATTTGTCCCATCATCACAATGAATTGATTAAAATAAATGTGCACATATGTAACTGTTTATCTATATACACATTTAAATTATTTTTAGAATATTCTACAAAGAAATATTACAGTATGAAAAATCACATGTTGAGTCAGGTGCATTGGAAAAACATATATTTCAACCTGGAACAGAATCTCTCCCTTTGAAGCACACAGAAGAACTCTGAACTGCAGTTGCTGACAGAGTCAAAGAAAGCATCAAATAACAAAGTGCCAGAGAAGGGGGAAGTCTGAGAGTAAGGAAGAACAGACCGAGGTTGAGTGCTCACCTTGAGGAACTATATCTTAGAATATAAATTTGACAACCTAAAATATAAATTATATTATAAAAAGCAGTATTTATAAAGAGGAGTCAAAATATCTATCACAAATGACAAAGAAATGCATAGTTATAGCCACGTCTAATTAAAAAAAAAAATCACCAAAGAAAATCAGTAGAATAAAAGACCACACCTATGTTTAATTGAACAGTCATATATTATGATTTTATGTACTTGTACTTATGATTTGTATGACATTATCATGTATATTTTGATTGATTTTGAACTGCCTACTTGAATAACAAAGTCAAATAATGTGAGAAATTCTGTAAGCAATAAAAATATAAAACTCTTCAAAGATAGTTGTCACATACCACATTTTATTTAAACCCTTAGACTTATGAATAAGTGTCATAATCTGAACATGGAATATAAAAGAGGTAAAAAGGGGCCTGTTTATAATAATGAAAATACATTAATTAAAGCTCAAATATTCTTTTAATGCTCAGTGAATGAATTTCAGTGTATAACTTGTAAATGCATATTCAGTCAAATATTTCTATAGGATTTCTTCAATGTACATTAAATACAGTGAAATAATTTTTAATGACTAAATTATCACTATACTTTGTAGGTGGAAGAAATCTGATAGTATAAGCGAGGATATTCAGAATTTTGGAAAGATGAAACTGAATACATCCAAGGAAAATTCAAATCAACTTTAAATGAAAAAGTTAGGGCCACTTTATGGTTATCACAGCCACATTCTCCAAGTTAAAAGGCAGCTAACTATAAATTAACTAAGCTCTATTGGATTTCTACATGTTTAATAGTCAGTCTATGCATAATCATAACTAGCACCGAAATAAGTATTAGTCTTAAACTTTTTAACTCTGCTTTCCCTTTTTGAATGCCTATGACTTATTTTCTTGATTATGCACTTAGAATATTTCTATCTGGCAAAACAACCTTTTAAGAAAATATTAATACAAATAATATGCTCCATATGTTAAAGTATTTGACGTGATTTTATTGTGACACTAATGATGACAGAGTCATGAGAGAGGATTCACTGTCACAATAAAGGCAATTACAGTGAAACTAATATCAGTTTTTTTGTTGTTGTTGTTGTTGTTGTTTTGGGCGGTACACGGGCCTCTCACTGTTGTGGCCTCTCCTGTTGCAGAGCACAGGCTCCAGACGCGCAGGCTCAGCGGCCATGGCTCGCGGGCCCAGCCTCTCCCCGGCACATGGGATCTTCCCGGACCGGGGCACGAACCCGTGTCCCCTGCATCGGCAGGTGGACTCTCAACCACTGCGCCACCAGGGAAGCCCTAATATCTGTTTTTAATGTTTGAAATAATTAAATTAACTAAGTTAATTGCACTTGTACTATATGGAAATAGCCAGTGTCATTCTCTAGCAAAAATTCTCCTGAAGAGGGAGTTTGTGTATTAAAATACATTTTAAGAAGATCTGCAAAGCGCATAGAGAAAAGTTAAATACTTATTTTTTAAAGACAGACAAAAGCCACCAATATGTTTTGCAAAGAATACCTCTCAAAATTCTTTATATCCATTGGGAATAAAATCTGGAGGTCATTAGACCCAACCATGAACGATCACCTAAATAATATGATCCCTGATGCGACATATATGTTTCATGAATAAAATATTGTAACCTGGTTTAAAAAGACACTGCAAATATAAAACAATATTTTCTTATAATATGACTTCATAGAAGTGTACAAATGAATCCCAGCTGTGCCTCTGGGAAAGATTTGTTTGTTCATGAGAACCACTGGAAATGAAATTATATAGTCTCTCTTTCTCTCCCTCAAACTCTCTCCATTCTTCCCTCCTTCTTTCCCTCCCTCCCTCCTTGGAATGTTACAGTAATTAAGAAAAGAAACATGAAAAAAAAATCTTAAGGTTAAGTGTTCTCAAGTAAATTAGAGTGCTCCCTGGGACTTGTGTGTAATTTCAGTCTCAATGCATAAATCTAGAAAAAAAATTACAATGTGGTATAAAGTTAGCTTCCTTTGAAAAACACACTTAATTTGTTTGTCTAAAGTGTTATAATACATGTGTTTTCTTGAACACATAAGAAAGAGTTCAGGCATAAAATCTGATGCCAATGTCTGTACCAATATCCATAATTACTGTTCATAAAATAAAACACAAAACAGATATGACAATATAATGCTCTACTTGTGCAGAATATGAAGCAGGCCCAACTCCTAATTGCTAGTATAGGGCAATTAAGTATTTTATGATGTACTTACATAAAATGTTAGAAGAAAAATATGTAATTACAGAATTGCTTGAAGTGCTTTAAGTTTCTATTTATCTTTTGTCAGCTTATTAGAAATATAAGAAAACTAATCACCAGAAATAATATCAGCAGAATAAAATATGATTTTTTTTGTTTCCTAGAAAAAAACATAATTGAAAATCAGTAATATAAACTGCTAGACGATTCCTCAGTAGACTCTGTGGTACTCAAATATTTTGTCTTTGAATTGTCTCACAATGAATTCTAAATCCATGGTTCTTATCATGAATCTTTACACTTGAGTTACACATTCTGGAATCCAAATCACTTTGGAAGCCTGCACAGTGTATTTAATAGTTCTTTCTTGGTCTATTGGTCTAATAAACTCATTAAAAGTAGTTAGATGCAGGAAAGCTGTTTAATTCCATCACTGGAATGCATATTCCACCCATTCATTTGTGCTTTTATTGCTTTAAAATTTACTGAGGGTTTATATGTAACTGGGAAAGGAAATATAAATGAAATATGGTCTCAATCTGAAAAATGTTATAATTGAGGTAATGGGGCATTTGCAAGCATAATACTATAACAATCAAATGGCTTACCATTGTTGAACACTGAAATTTAAACCCAATCCTGAAATCCCTCTTTAATAAAATGTTAATAAAATTATATTAGGGACAAAAATCTATCACAGAAGAAACTGAAGTACTAAAAGTTTGCTTCTGACATTTCTCCTCTCTAATATATATAGAGCATTCACATAATTAAGTTGATAACATTAACATAAGTAAAATGATAGTTCATGGTTTAAAAATTGTTAATTAATGAAGTATAATATAATTAAATATTTTCAAGAAGTAAAATCAGTTGCAAACATAAACACAATATTAATGTTTCATTTAATAACTTCTGGTAGTTGACAACCACTATAAAAGTAATCTACTGAGTGATAGACTAAGACCTTAGATGTTATAAATATTTCTGAATAGAGAGTTTAAAATTTGGGTTTTTTTTAATTTAAAAAATTCCTCAATCAGAATAAATACATATTGAATTCCTAGAGAGGAAAATAAAAGGTTTTGTTTTTAAGGGATGATCTTGCAACTGTAATTCATAACTATATCAAGTAGTAAAATATAGAGCCCAATTTATGTTATGGACAGTTAATGAAAATCATGCTAAATGGAGAAAAACATACATTACCACTACATATTAAAACAGCTTCAACATTAAAATAATTTAAAATGTTCAAAACTATGGTTTTGTAAAAGAAACCATTCTAAGTTTCCACTTAGATATAAGGAGAAAAATAAATTGCATGATTTTAAATTGTATACTTCAAGTAATTGTTGCAACAGGGAAGCTCTCGGGAAAGCTAGCATTCTCCTAATTATATGCTACTTCGATTATCACTGTCTTTCCTTTAGAGCAGTTTTATAGATACACTGTACTAATCAAAGCTATTTCAATTTAGCAATATAAGGCAAATAATTGCAAGGCAAAATATATGAACTCATTCTCTCAAGTTCCTGATGTGGTACTTATGAGACATTTATGTAAGATCTGGTAATTGTCCCTTTTCCCCTAATACACATTTTAAATTTATGAATTACACCCCTTGTTTTTAATCTCCATTAATGTGTCATATGCTAAACAAATATAAGCAAGCACAAAATTTTACATGTTTAGATTAATTAAATCATTAAGCCAGTAGTTGCTATGCTGAAAATATCCATTTGACCCTGTTGAATTTATTATCTAATATCTGTGGGCACTGATTAGCAGTTTCGCTCATTATTAAACTGAAATTGTTGCATAAATCAAGGCCTTAAAACATTACTTAGCATAGTTGTTCCCTGAGCCATTTTTAACCTTTCTGGCTCAAATACACCATTTAGTTTGAAAAAGATAAATATGTATTAATTTTTTGAGCATAATCTTGAATATAAATCATTACAGTATTTGAACAATGTTCTCTCAACTTGTCTGTTGTTTCTTTATATATCCTTTACATTTAATATTTCATTTAGTATAAAGTTAACTTGTGTATTGTTTCTTTATATCCTTTACATGTAATATTCCATTTAGTTTAAAGAAAAAACACAAACTTTTGCATAGCTATGTTTCAGTACACTACAAATTCCACTCTTACATTTTAAAATGTACCTTTTTAAAATCATGTTTTATAAAAATGGTTACTTTGAAAAAAATTAATCAAAGTAAAATGTTTTTTTCTGGTAAAGTAATGAACTTTTAAATAGTATATATCAGAATTCTATCACATAGATTGAAATATTTCTGTTGATCTTTTAATCATATAACATATTGTGCTTAAGACAAAACGTGGTCCTGTGATAAAGAACATTATTCTCACATCCTTATAAAGTCTTTGCCTCATCCATTTAATCAAGGTGGTCATGTGTAAAATTCCTAAAAGAAAGATTGCAAATAGCAAATATCTAGCAATATATTTTACACATGGAAGAAATGAAAATATAATGTAACTCTCCCAAATTTATATGTGGGTATACATATATGCATCCATCTATAAAACTACATATTGTGTGAATATGCATGTTTATACTTGTGTATAAATAGATATAAACAAATAACCATCTTAATCGTAACCATCTTAATCTCTGTATTTTAGTTTTTTAATTCAAGAAGTTTTTTCTAGAAAAAAATGGAAATTTTCAATTTCTTAATGTATGAATTAAAGAAGCATTTGTTGGGAAATGGAACAGAGAGTAGATAAATTTAATGAAGGCTTGGTATAAAATTTTTTCTCCTACTTGGACAAGTGGATATATAATATTAATCATTTTTTCATGTGTATGAAATAAAAGGAATCTCTACACAATATGAAATTAAATTTTGCATTTCCTAGTTATTTTCAAGATTGGATTAAAACAATGTGACCTTCTTTTGAATCATGGGGATACAATATATATTTGCTTTCTTGGTAGTAGTATATTATTGCACTTTCTTACTACTTAAAAATAATTATTTTTTAATGTTTGTCAGCTCAGTCTGTGACCTTGTGCATTTAATATACTATCCAATTCAATGCATTTTTTTTTTTAATCCTAGTCTGCTACAGGATTATGTCAAATTTTACTTTTATCTTGCAAGGTCACAGTCTTTTTTGTTTACTTTATTAACAGTAGAATTCAAGTGCTGAGAGAAGAACCTGACACACTTTTCAGCATTTATATTTATTTATTTTTACACAAAAAAGGAATAATTCCTAGAGGTTAGCTCATTGTATTTAGAAATGTGATTATCAATGATTGTTCCTAAATTTATTCTAATTTATGCCACTAATAATAAAAAGTTGACATACATTTTCTCTCTGGTGAAAATATCCTGAACTTTTTTTTCTTATTAATTTTCCTATTGTCGGGGAATTATAATTAAAAACAAAATCTTCTTCCAACCCAGAAATCCTCTGCACAAATGTAGGAGAGAAGGAACACACTTCCATTATTATTATTATTTTTTTTCTGTTTTCAAGGATTCATGATAGTTTTATTTTAAAAAGAATTCTTCCTCATAACTCCATGTACCCAGGCTTAAACCTCAGCGTCACCACTGTGTGACCTTGGATAAGTCATGTCCTCTCTATGGGATTCAAGCTTCCACATCTCTAAGAAGAGTTGTTAGTTTAAAATTCCACTGATGCGAGAGCTTTTCTTTTTAAAGGCTGCTTCTCCTTTAAATGAAAGGAACTGTGTATTATTGGTATTATTGGGCATTCATTATGTGCCCAGCAAGACACCATGGTGAATACAGGTGTGTGCAGGAGCAGAGGACGCTGGTGAGAAGGGTGGGTAGTGCAGTTGGAGGCTGAGCGTGTGAACAGATGCAGAGGTGGCACTTGAGATGTCTGCTTGCGCTTTTTCTTCGTATACAATGTCCCGTGCCCCCGACTTTCCCACTCCCTTCCCCTTCTTGTCTTTGTACCAGGTCCTGACTTCCTCCTCCTGACAGTAACAGGTAGTTGCTGCCAGGACTCTCCAATCACCTTGCGAATTTTTGTTTGTTTGTTTGTTTTTGTTTACGTTGGGTCTTCGTTGCTTCACGCGGGCTTTCTCTAGCTGCGGAGAGGGGGTTAGCTACTCTTCCTTGCGGTGTGTGGGCTTCTCATTGCGGTGGCTTCTCCTGTTGCAGAGCACAGGCTTTAGGCGCGTGGGTTTCAGTAGTTGTGACACGCGGGCTCAGTAGTTGTAGCTCGCAGGCTCAGTAGTTGTGGTGCACGGGCTTTGTTGCTCCGTGACATGTGGGATATTCCTAGACCAGGGCTCGAACCCGTGTCCCCTGCATTGGCAGGCGCATTCTTAACCACTGCACCACCAGAGAAGCCCACCTTGCGAGTTCTGAGGGCAGCCCCTACAGCTCTGTGTTGATGATGGGGGGGAGGACGGGCCCCCCCCCCTCCCCGGACGCCCCACCCCCACACGCACATCACGCTGCTGAGTGGAGTCTCCTTTGATGACAATGCAGATGGGCAGAGATGCGCTGTTAGTTATACTCCTCCCCTCTGAGCTCTGCAGCGTGTGGAACCTGGGTTTCGGGTGGGTATGCAGACGTGGCCACACCCGTTGTTGACACACCAACTCCCTACAGTGCAGTCCCAGGGTCCTTGTCATTCCTCCACACAGATATCTTGTTCCTGGACTGAAGAGTAGACTCATCTACATCCCTTCTTGATAAATTGTTCTCCAGCCCCACAGTCCCAGTTTCCTTGGCAGTGCTCCACACAGATTTCTATTTTAGTCTGTGGGGAGCAGATACGCCCACAGCCATCCTCCATGCATTCTTTTTCCTTTTCCACAGTCCCTGTCTTCTGAACACTCATTCACACAGATTTCTCTGGAAGTAGGTCTCTGAGCACAGGCCACCTCCAGCCCCCTGACGATGAAAGTCACCAGAACAAAGATGGTGCCTGTCTCCATGTTGGCCTTTATGTGATCAACACTTTCATTATTGAATAAGCATTAAACCAGAATGTAATGAGCATCTTAGGCAACCAGCTAAGAGACTGCAAACAGAAAGAAAACTCACCCCTTTACACAGCTAAGCAGACACCTATTGCAGACATGTTTTCAAGATAAACAAAAATCAGTCCTCAAGTAAGGGGACTTGATAACACCATTTGTCACACATAGTTGAATGTAACTTTACATGATAATTGGAGTGACCATTTGTGTTAACTCATTGGCTTTACCAAGAGGGAAAACAAACTTATCTTTATGACTGGAGGTATTGAAGGCAGGCTCTGCCCCTCCCAAGCGAAATGAAACTTAAATTTACATTTCAAAGAGATGGCTCCCAGGTTCCTGAGAAAGACATTCCTGGGTCCCAAAGCCTATCTGTTTTTCAAAAGCCTTTACACAGGTTAAACAAAGGAGAAGGTGAAAGCGTGTACCTCAGATTGGGACTTGAACCCCTGTGCCGGGACTTGAATCCAGCCAAAACTCAGATTGGGACTTGAACCTGGCCAAAACCCACAGTCTTCCAACTGAGATCACACACCTGGTTTCAGGACTTAATGAAGTTCAGGTTCTTGATGTCTCATAGCAAAAAGTATTCAGTGAGAGACAAAGTGATAGGTAAGAAGTGGATTTATTTAGAGAGAAACACATTCCACAGCGTGTAGTCTATCTCAGAAGGTGAGAAAGGCCCCTGGGTATGGGGTTGTCAGATTCTATAGGGGAGGGTAATTTCATAGGCTAATGAGTGGGAGGAGTATTCTAGCTATTTCAGGAAGGGGTGGGGATTTCCAGGAATTGGGCCACTGCCCACTTTTTGATCTTTATGGTTGGACTTGGAACTGTCATGGCACCTGTAGGTGTGTCATTTAGCTTGCTGATGTGTTACAATGAGTGTATACTGAGGCTCAAGGTCTGGCGGAAGTTGACTTCTCTTCCATCTTGGGCCCATTTGGTTCTAATCAGTTTATGTCATGTCCCTGGGCTATGTTATTCTTTCAAAGGTTGTGCCCTGCCCCCTTCCCTCCTGTTTCAGAAGTACTTACAGGGCTTCCCTGGTGGCGCAGTGATTGAGAGTACGCCTGCTGATGCAGGGGACACGGGTTCGTGCCCTGGTCCGGGAGGATCCCACATGCCACAGAGTGGCTGGGCCGTGAGCCATGGCTGCTGAGCCTGCGCGTCACAGAGTGGCTGGGCCGTGAGCCATGGCTGCTGAGCCTGCGCGTCCGGAGCCTGTGCTCTGCACCGGGAGAGGCCACAACAGTGAGAGGCCCACGTACTGCAAAAAAAGATTTAAAAAAAGTACTTGCAGTTTTAAGTTTTATAAAGTAAATGTTCTAAGAAAAAGGAGGGGAAGGATATCTCTTCCCTTATTTTCTAGAGAGAATTAGCCTCTTATTTTAAATTTTCATTTGTCCTTATGCTATCAAAACAGTAATTGCTTATTTAATCTAAAACTACCTATTGCTACCTTAATTTTGTTTATCTTAACCAATTATAGTCTGTGCTCATTAATAGTATTCCCCCAATAAATTTATCTATTTTCCTTAAAGTAAGTCATTGGAATGGTAGTTGCATATTGCTTTTATATAAATTTTCAGCTGGTTGTTTTTTCAGAGGATGAAGGTCAGAGGTTTTTGGATCCTTGTCTTTGATTCAGAAGATTATGCTCAAATGTTGTGACTTGTTAAGAAGAATATTGTTCTCCTGAGAAAGTTATGGGCATATTTTTTTCTCTCTTTGCTGCCTAAAGTTCAGCTTCTGTACACCAGTGCTTAATCGAATCTTGGAGACAGAGTTTTGGGTGAAGCAGAAAAGAATAGCTTTATTGTTTTGCCAGGCAAAGAGGAATGCAGTGGGCTCTGACCTCGAAAACTATGTGTCCCAACCCAGGGGAGTTTGGTGAGGAGTTTTATGGCAAAGGTTCAAGGATGTGGTTACTGATAAGATTAGGGTGTATGCAGGGCCTTCCCTCCTTTATTGTCCTCTCAGGTGGTAGGTCTCCTAATCTTGATGAGCTTCTCTGGTCCCTTTAATCTTTCCTCAGGTGGTTTCTTGTCTGCTTCTCCCTTGGTTAGCAACTGTTTGAATCTGCCCTTTGGAACTCAGGGAAGGTCATGGAGGCTGGAGTCTTGCCTACAAGAAAAAGGGGACAGAAAAGCTTCCATGCCCAGGAGCCCCACAGGGTCCTGTTCAGTCTCATCTTCCCTCATATCACAGATCTTTGAGTCATAGTATTCTGAGGTCAGAAAATATTTGCTTTGATGCATCACTTCTAAATTAGCTTAAATTTAGCAAAGCCTTATTTTCAAGTAGATATGTTGTGTAGTTCCAGTGGTATGTTACATTAATAAAGCATAATTCCTTCAGTTATGTCATGCCATCTGTTGCTCCAAACACCATTATCCTTAAAAAATTATTAAAAGCTGTATAAAAATACTTTATATATAATAACAACATTAATACCTCCATGCTCCAAACCCTGATGAGTGGTATACTGATACATAGAAGAATTTGGTGTTATTTAGAAGAGAATTACTTTAAAAGTGCATGTGAGAAAGAAAAAAAGTTCCTCTATGTTTCTGAGGTCTTGGCTGAGATCCCTATAATAAAAGACAGGTTATCAAGAGAATAACAGAAGTTTATTAACACGTGTACCTCACATGTACAGGAGATACCCAGGGAAAAACGAGTGACTTCCCACAGTTATTTACATTAAAATATTGACTAATGCTTTTGAGTGTTAGAAAAATAATTTTCTGGGTCTGTAACCATCGTCAAATAATTTTCTCTTGTAGGAAAACCACCATGTATTTTAACGTTTCTTCAGTGTTTAAATTGATTTTTTATATGTGCAGAATAATATGGACTTGATATGACAATGTCTTACAAATATAGTACCGTCTTTACTCATTGTTTTAAACCATGGAATCTACATCAGAAACATTTTTTGGGGAGTAATATATATCCTAAGAATTCTATCCCATATCCTCTTTTCTTGCATTTGTTTTTATAATTTCATATATTAACTTATTACATTCTGTGTCTTCCAGGGGTATCATTAGAATTCCTTTCTGCTACACCAACATGAAAATCTGCCCTGGTTAATACACCATTAAAATTATATTTTACACTGACAAGTAGGAATGCTTTAAGGAAGATGATCTTCTATCTCAACTCTACATGTATATACACTTTGGGTGCATATAAGCACTACTCTTACCAAGATACCAAAAATGTACCATGCAATTTTAACAGCTCTAGATAAATATTTCCAGATTTAAATAAGATCTCAGAACTGTTTATGTAGATTTGAGGATTCATGGTCCACTGTATTCTGGCAAAATTATCTTTCCTTGGGACTTTGTTGTTGCTGCTGTTACCTTTAACTTTAAGGCACAGTGGAAAATAAGTGTACAAAGAATGCTCAATTTGTAGTAAAATAATAGGAAACCAACAACATTGAAATGTTAAGTTTTTCTATCTTCATTTTACTTTGTCTTCTCTATTACATTAATTGTTATATCTGTCCATGTGTGTCATTTTCTTTTTTTTTTTTTTTTGCGGTACATGGGCCTCTCACTGTTGTGGCCTCTCCTGTTGCAGAGCACAGGCTCAGGGCCATGGCTCACGGGCCCAGCCGCTCTGCGGCACGTGGGATCCTCCCGGACCGAGGCACGAAACCGCGTCCCCTGCATCAGCAGGCGGACTCTCAACCACTGCGCCACTAGGGAAGCCCATATGTGTCATTTTCTTAGCAAGCATGTTTACATAAAGTAGTTTTAAACCTTCAGTAATCAACTTCAGTAATCAACTTCTTTTATTCCTGTCATTATCTCCTTGTTCCATTTCTTTTGAAGCTTTTCTTAGTCATTTCCCTTAAATGATATTACAGAAAATTAAGCTGTATTTTTCTCACAACAGCCAAGATAGATAAAATAAGAAACAACTCAAACAAACCAGTTACAGTAAGAATATATGTAACTGGAATAAGACAATATAAAATCCTCAATTCCCTGGAATTTCCTACATTTGACTTTAGGAGAAAGAAGAAAATTACAGAAAACAAAGGGAAATTACTATTTTTTAAAAAGTACTCTATGTTTCTGATATCAGTGTAAACTCAGTGTTAGTTTCTTTTGCTTTTAATATCTTGAAACATGGATGTATTTTAATAGCACTACTTTCTGAAAAGTTCTGAACTATCAATTAATTATGAGGCAAGAGTCAAGAAAGCATTAACTTCCTTCCTTCCTTCCTTCCTTCCTTCCTTCTTTTTTATTTTCCCATATCCCTCTCTCCTTCACCTTTTTTTGCTGTATCCAAGTTCTAGGTCCCAATGCACTGTGAGGCCAAACAAACCTAAACTTCTGGTTTGGAGCAATATTTCTGGCAGGGCCAAGAAATATTGCTTGTGCTCAAAAACCCAGAATTCCCCAATGGTTTTGGGGAAGAGTTTTTAAAGGCACAATTTGGGGTGAAGGCTGCAGAGTGTGTGACATTCTTCTGACTGGTTGGTGATGAGGTAACAGGGTGATGTTCTAGGAAACTCAACCTTCTGGCTCCAACAAGTCTGGGGTTTAAGTGTAGTCACCATCCTCCACCTGGGTAGGGGTGGGTCTTAGTTTCTGTAGAACAACTCAAAGATATGCACCAGATCTATACCCCTTCAGGAGGAGCTAGGAGTCCTATGAGTCTGTTGTCCCATTAACTACTTGAGCCTGCTCTTTGGAATTAGGGAAGGACTAAGAGACTTAAGCCTTTTTTTTCCCACCAACAGGGAACAGAACATGGAGGGACTTTTGAACCCAGAAGGGCCTTCAGGGTCTTGATCAGTTTCACTTTCTTTCTTATTAAAAGCTTAACAACACTGAACTCTGAGTTGATAGGTACATTAGATTCACCATAATGATTCATGCCTAACATTCTAGTTAACTGAATTTTTTTCCTGCTTTTATGTGTCTTGTCAAACATAAAGCATGAATTTTGCCTTTCCGTAAAGGTGAGTTTAGTCCAATCACATTCAGAATATAAATAAAGCCTCTATCTTGTGATTATTTGTACTCCATGTATTGAGAGATACTGCTAAAAAGAGACTCACATCAAATTTATACTCTCTGAAAGTCTCTCTGGATGATGTACAATTTGTTAAATAGCGGACCTTCTCACATAACCAGCAGATGTTTTCGATTTTCTCTTTTCATTATCATATTTTCGGTACATATTTTTCTATCAAGATTGTCATAAGAATACACTTTTTTTTAATGTTACTATTTAATGTTGAAAATAATATAGATATTTTTCTTCAGTATTTTAAATTATCATCGTGTTTTCCTTCCACTGTGAGTCTCACCTTCTAAAACTTTGCATTAAAATAACTGTCTCACCACAATTGTATTCTGTTTCAATATTATACAGCCTATAACCATTGCAGATCTTCTTTTCTGGCCTTATTCAAAATTCATTGTTGTTAGATAATTAAAAATTAAAATATGTTCTAGGCCTATTGTAATTCTGTCTGCATCAGCTCTTCTTCCCTTGAAGCTTAAATGATGATAGTTAATCATTTCTTGTTACATGCTAATTGATTTCTGTTTAATTTGGCTTCTTTCTGTATTGTCATAGATCAAACTACTTGACAAGACTCCAAAAGTGAGATTTTTGCTTTTTGTTTTTCTTTTAAGATGGTTACTATCTGTGGGTAAAATTTCGATTCATATTGGCTTAATTTTCATAATACAATTTCTTTTAACATAACTCATCTTAAGGTAAATGCATATTAGAAAAATCTTGATTTAAACAAGAAAAATATTATAGGCCAAATATGTTACTACAAAATATTGCCATGACAAGAGCTACATAAAGTATATGATATTCCAGATAAACCAACATATGACAGTGGCCTTATTTTAAGTACAAAAAAACAAAGTCTAATATCATAAATTAGGGAACAGATAAATGAATGATGGATTGATGACAGTGCCTCCTGTGGGACATTAATACAACATTTCTATAGAATATTTTACCTGAAATAAATATAGAAAACAAGTTTTTGTTTGATTATCATAGATTGACATTAACTTATAATCTGAGATGATAAAGAGCAACTAAGATACACATTATTATTATTATTTATTTATTTATTTATTTATATTATTATTTGTTTTTTTGCGCGGTACATGGGCCTCTCACTGCTGTGGCCTCTCTCGTTGTGGAGCACAGGCTCCGGACGCGCAGGCTCAGCTGCCATGGCTCACGGGCCCAGCCGCTCCGTGGCATGTGGGATCTTCCCGGACAGGGGCATGAACCCGTGTCCCCTGCATCGGCAGGCGGACTCTCAACCACTGCGCCACCAGGGAAGCCCGGTACACATTATTTTTAATGTCAAATATAAAATTGCCTGTAGTGTTAATGTAATTTTGAATTTTTTAAAATCATGGTTTGACAGAACCCAATACATATTTTGGGATTAATTTGGATACTATTTAAAAATATATATATATACCCTTACATTAAATTATACATTTTATTATATTTATGAAAAAGAATAAATAAAGGACATAAATCAAAATATAGAGCTATTTGTAAAGGAAATATAATATTTTAGTCTAGAGAGATTGACAATGAAGTATACTTCCACTTTTAGATTTAGCTTTGGCACTGTTGAGTGTGAGTGGGAAAGGTAAATTTTAAGAAAGAGCGTTTTCAACCTAAACTATGGCTGTGCAGCAAATAACAAAATCAAACACTGAGAACAGCTTTCACTGAATTGTGTATTTCAATTGACAATTCCAGTAATTTTCTGAAAATGGTAGAGGCAGATTAGATTTAGATTTCCTTAAAGGGATCCTCATTCTCTGCTAAACAGTGTGTGTATTTGTTGTCCCCAGAGCTTTATTATTTCATACTCTGAATCTAATTTTCACTTGGTCAAATAGTCAACCAGTGTATGATTAACATGAATTTAGATAACCCTGAAAAAGACTTTGTCTCATGTTTATTATATTAACTTTCTAAAAGTAATTTCAAGAGAATATTTTTTGTTTGTTTTCTTCTCTTGCTCTCTACACAGATATTTCATGGTACTGAAAGCTGGATTACTTACATGCATCACCTCTCTCTGATATTTAGAAGAAGGATAATAAGAGGCTTAAAATAGCTGTGTGATTATTTTTAATTTTTGTACATTTAGAAGTTTTGTGGTTTAAAAAAGTCCATGCTGAGGAGTTTTGGGGGCAAGAGGTCTTTAGGACTTCTAAATGCTTTTTCATTAATGTTTTCTTAAGTATATCTTTGGAAAATTCGTTAGAGATAATATCATATTAACTTTTAAAAAATTCAGGAATTTCTTATCTAAGCCCTCAAATTTGAACATTTTCACATGTTGGTTAAATAATCACTATGGAATACAAGTGTAATCAATTTTGTTGGTTGGTTTGAATAATATAAACTTATATAAATGCATAAAAAATAAGAAACCTTAAGCAACAAAACAAATTTACATAGCACCTCTAAAAAATGATTGGTAATTTATTTTTCTTTTAGAGTTCTCCCTATCTTTCCCATTTGATTGGGCATTTTTATATGGACAAAATCAATAAAACTTTGCTTTTAACTGGTCTGTAAGGCATGCCAATCATTTCTTGACATGACATAATATATTTGATTCTGCTTTCTTAAATAGCTGTGTGAAATTACTGAAGTCACATAATCTCCCCAGATGTAAGGTTATTCAATTTGACTATAATATATATTCTCAAACTTTTAATTTCTTCAATTACAAAACTTTTCAATCATGTGCAGAATGACTTGTAATATAAATCAGCTGCTGTAGTTGAAGACAGGAGAAACGAAAATGAGCCCAGCCTGTTGTCGTCCTCAGAACCACCCCAGCACCACATCATAATGAGGACCACTTCCCAAGGGACCCCCAGGGATCTTTGAGCTCCTAAGGATCAGTCGAACACTACCTCTCCAATCATGCCATCCTTACATGACTATCCCATACAGCTTCTTTAAAATTAATCTTTTAACATTTGTGAATTCACCCTACAATTTTGTTATAATCGACAGAACTTGTCAGTTTATTGCTTTATTTCAAGTATACTGGTTCTACCTAATCTGTAAATGTCAGTAAGATTTAGAAGAAAGGTAGATACATACATACTATATCTTTATGTTTAAAGTCATGCAGTAATTCTTCAATTACTTGGATTTAAAGATTAAGGCAGGGCTTCCCTGGTGGCACAGTGGTTGAGAGTCCGCCTGCCGATGCAGGGGCCACAGGTTCGTGCCCCAGTCCGGGAAGATCCCACATGCCACAGAGCGGCTGGGCCCGTGAGCCATGACCGCTGAACCTGCACGTCCGGAACCTGCACGTCCGGAGCCTGTGCTCCGCAACGGAAGAGGCCACGGCAGTGAGAGGCCCACGTACCACAAAAAAAAAAAAAAAAAAATTAGGACATATTCAAGCCTTTTTTGGAACTGGTATGTGATAGCCAACCACTACAGCACCATTGCTTGATTTAGGTAAAAGTGAACATTTAATATAACATCCACATTAAAAAAGAACTAAAGCAAAAAAAAAAGTATGGGAAACCTTTCAGAAGTATTCATTATTAAGTAATTTAAAATAAATCTTTGTTCCTGTTCTTTCTTTGTGAAACAATGGAAAGTTAAAAAAAAATGTTCTTATAACAATAGATTTGTAATTTCCCTGGAAAAAATAGGAGTTTTCTCTGTTATTTCATCATTTCAAGGTACTGTCTGCATTAGAACCCCAAACCATACAATTATATAAAATATATTATGCTGTCAGCTGTATTGAGTTTCCATGAATTATATTCAAGGAAAGAACTTGTTTAATCAGTTTTAAATACAATCCTCAGGAATTTTATCCTGTATATCTTTCTCTTGTGAATATAGAAATGAAGGACAAGTTGTGATAGATTTTAGGGCAATGAGCTTAATTAGAAATTTTCATATGCATAGACTTTCATTTTCTTTAAATTTTCAACAGTTTAGTAAACATATGAAACATGTGAGTATGTATACACACCCACACACACACATAATACAGGTTCTCTCCTTTGACTGCAAAATAAAATAAAAAGTAATAACAATAAAAAGCCGATGGGCAAAAATTGATTCATAAATGAGATGGTGGCATTCATCTCAACACTCTTATTGGAAACCTAAATCTCAGTAAATTTGTAGCCTAAGGATACAATGGACTTAAAGGATTTCTGTCTCTGAAGAAAAATTAGAACGCCTTTGAGGTAAGGTAAATGGAAAAGGTTGTTTGGGCAAATGTGGAGCTCCAGCACTATTAAATGTTAAGCACCATCAGGGGGTATCTCAGTCATTAACAAGAATGGCATGTGGGAGATTGTTTCAAGCAGAAGAAAAATTATAGATGTCTATGTGAAGGTGGCCCAATGCCATAGGGAAATTTCGTCAAGCAAGAAATGATTTTTTTAACAAAGTTATTGTAAAAAAAGTGAAGAGGTTGTGACCATTTCTTTCCTCCTTTTGCTCAGTATTCCAGAGTATGAAAGAACAAGATAGTTGTGAGAGAGGGGAGAGAAGGGGAAGGGGAGGGGAGGGGATGGGAAGGGAGAGAGGTCTCAGAGGTGAGTGGATAGCTCAGTGTCATTCAACCAAAAACATGAGGGCCACTAAAGATAAAAATTAAAGAATATTATACTCCAACTCTTCAGCATTCTTGATTGTTTCGGCAGTGTTTTATTTGGTTTGAAAGTTAGTTTTATGCATGATATAAAAATCTCCAAGACCTTTTTTTAAATGATATTGCAAGTTCACTTCTGCTGCATTGCTGCAACATGCTTTCACTGGAGAAGGGATCATTTAAGATATAATTCAGGAACTTTGTCTCTGACTATATTAGAAACCTGAACACCACATACACACACAGGACTGTATTTTCAGGCAGCTACTTTCACATAGCACAAGGCCATCCATTTCCCAATTCTGAGAAATACCCTGGGATTCAGAACTCTGGGAGAAGACATCAATATTCATTCAGCTGGAAGCGTGCAGTGATGCTATCGGTTACATAAATGTCAGGCTTACTGCAGTGGGTTTACCTTCAGAGTGCTAACTCAACATTACTTTTGGATTTTCTTTAAAGAATAGCTCAAAAGTTGGTAGTCAGTGTAGATGATGTCTAAAATCATTTTTTAAATTTAATTTATTGCTCATTTTGTTTGTTGTTTGTATGTAATGTATCTTGATTTATACTAGGTAATGAGCAATAATACATTTATTTTCAATTTTTCAATTAATAACATTTATTTATATGGTTAGGAAATTAATACTGATATGGTTCAATCAATACAATCTGTTTACTTTAAAAAATGTTGATAATATAATGAGATTTTTTTCCAATCTGTTTTTGGAAATAACAGATTATGTTAACCAGGAACTTTGAATTTATTTCCAGATTTGCCATATAAAATTTCTAGCCCTGAGCATATTATGTAATAATTTTAAGATAGATTTTTTTTCAAAGCCACACTGTAGCTCTTCCCATAAAAAGGTGGCAAATTGGGGTTTCCTCTGTTTTGCTGCTGGGGACCCTGAGACTTCCATGCAAAGAAACCTGGGCTAGCCTCCTGGAGGATGAGAGCCACAACCATTCCAGCCTCCCAGCTGAGAATGGAACCCAACTGATCTGTCAGATGACTCACAGCAAAGGCTGCACATGTAGATCTGTTTTCATTAGAAATGTATACAATGTCACAGTGATTACTTGCTTGAATTGAAAAGGAGAGTTTTAAAAAATTCTGAAATTTTAATCTCAGCATTTTACCTAATATGATTATTTTTTTGTGGCTATTATATATTATTACTTTGGTTCTCTGATAGTTTTCATTTTTTTCAAATATGATATCATTAGTCTGCCTAAGGTCTAATCTGTCATTATGCTAATATTTTTCCTACTCTAGTTCATTTATGTTTATTGTTCCCTGAGTCCATTAGAGAATCTAAATAAAGTCATCAATGCATTACCTCTGGTATATTTAACAAGTGTATGAACTGACACTAAGATGTGAATGCTTTCTTTTGCTCTTATCCCATAGATAGAACTTTGTACTAAAAGATCTATGTTTGATGTGGTTTGAAATGGAGAAAGATTGTATCACAAAGTTTAGTGTGCTAACCCAAAAGAGTTGACCCAAGATAAATTACTCATTTAATGGTCTCAACTTGAAACACAGAGTTGGCCACAAAAGAACCGATGACTTCTTTTAGTCTCTTTGTCTTTGGTCAAAATTGAAACTGAATTTGTTGGTACTAAGATCAGGTACTAAGATCATTTGTTCACTCTACTCCCCACAGTATAGTTCAAGGTAATTGTTAGTCCTTTAAAACCAAAAAAGGGTCAGTGGCATGACAGGCCCCTTCTGAGGTCTTCTAATAAAATGTGTGAGGTCATCTTCAAGTCCCCTCCTTAGTGCCAGTATCACTAGCTCTTTATTTTTATAAATTATTTTTTTAAGATAAAATAATGAATAATAGGGAATATTTTAAAGGATTTGATTCAAAAATATATTTTTAAGTTCTTCAATGAGTAGATAAAATACTCTTTAAAGTAACTCATTTTATTTTAAAGCATTGATAAGGCAAGAAGCAACCTTGTTGAATCTAACTTATTCAGGAAGTTCTGTCAGGAATGGGGGAATAAGAATCTGTTAAGTATATAGAAGAGGAGATGCAGTTTCAATTAATTTTCATTGTTTTCATTTAATATTTATAAAAGGGATATAAAACTACTAGTTATAATAGAAAACTACCTAACTGGTTTCAAATTCTCACTGATAATCAAAACTTGACACAGTTCAAAGACAATTTATTTTGCTTCTTTGTTTCATATTATATAATACTTTTAGAACATACACCCCTATATTCCAGTTCCCCAAAACTACTAATTTCACAATTTACTTGCTTTCCTAATTATGTTCCTTTGTATAAACTATTTCCTCTAACTGGGATGACCTTACCACTTTTCCTTACATAACAGAGTTTTATGTATCTTTAACTTAAATACCACCTTTTCTTTGAAATGTTCTTAGCTTATTTCTACTTGGAATTAAACCTTTTTCCCCATATTCTTAAGATAGACATTACCATTTTTAGCATTTATGAAATTTCATCTTTCTTCAGTTATGAGCTTGTAGGGGAAAAAGACAGTATTCTGTTCCCCCATCTATCAACTACCATGACTTATACACATTTGGAGGTAAATAAATGCCATTTGAAATGAATTTAATGGTACTTTTTAAATAACTTTTAATGTGATGAAGATAATTCTGAAAAATATTCAGGATGTTTATGTGGAATTAGAGATGATCTATTGATACATGACATTTAGGTGTTAAAATGATTATTATAACAATACAATGAATCATTTGAGCCTGAATTAACTCAAACTTTTAAACAAATCACTCATTTAAGTATTGCATGGTAATAATATCTAATGATTTTCTACTTTGGTCAATAATTCGGTAACTTTTAAATTTCCTGCTAGTCAAAATGGAAATGCCTAGGCTGTTTGGACCAGAAATATTTAGTTGCAATTTTTTGTACTTCTTTTTAAAAAGAAGAGCACCATTTTTTTTTTTTTTTTAATTTCATTATGGTAGGTTAGGTGTGTAATGATACACTCTTTGGTCTCAACACATTACCCAGAATGACTTGACGGAGTGCAGGATTCTCCCCGGCATTCAAGAGGAAGATTTAAGTTTGAGGCTGACTGAAAGAGGGCGTGAAGAGAAATGAATTAGCTGATCATGTGTTGCATATCCATATGAATAGCTATTATGCTAAGGAGATGAAGCACATTTTTCAAGATCTAAATAGGATGACTGGTGGATGACGTAAATTTTGTATTATTATGTAGATCTCTGAGGCAGAGCCTCAAGGAGTAGGCATTTGAAACCACAAAGAAGCTGAAGAAAAACTGTGGGACTGCCATTGACCAGCTAGTTTTCATAGCAGCACCTGGCACACTTCACTTCTTGAGCCCACATGGATTATAATTCAATTTCAGTGAATGAAATCTGAATCTTTTGAGGAAATCTTAGTGTAATTAAATGATGAGGTTTCCAAAGGAAAACTTTTTTTTTTAAGTTTGAAGTCATGTATTTCCTTTTACCAGCCGTTTATCTGCCCATTTCCTTCCAGTGTAAGTCTGTCGTCCTGAGGAGTAGGAATAAATGCTAAAATTAAAAGCATCTCTGATAACATCCTACTTCAGGGAACTCACTTTTGCTGTGCATCTTCTTTGACAGAGAAAACCCACAATAGATGGTGTGTTTAATACCAATCTCATTATTATTCTCCAAACAGTATTGCAGGAAACCTTCACATAGCAAAATATGGCCTGGCTTAATAATCATGCTTGCTATCTTGATGATTATTTTATCCCATCCATGGAATGATACTGACTTGCCAGTGACCACAAAGTCTTAGGACTTTGATTTGCTTTTTAAAATCTGTTTTAGAAAGCTAAATCATAATCTATTTATAAATTTTCATTGTCTGGAATTCAAAAATTATGACTGTATGGTTTCTATTTGCATCAAAGGGGAAGCATAACTTTTTTCATGATAATCTTTAGTAACTCTCATAGCATTTTTAAAAATGGGAATACAGGTGTTTAAATGAAGAATTTAAAATAAATAAATTTATTTATTTAGATAAATAAATTTTTAGATTTAGATCCTATTTGGATTTTGAAAAATGTGCCTCATCTCCTTAGCATAAATAAATCCTACCTTTGTCATTTTTCTTTCTTCTAACCTTTTTCTCTTCAAATATTTGAGATATTCCAATATTTGTGTGCCAGGGCCTCTAAATGTAGGAATATCTATAGAAATAAAGCTCGGCAAGGCTGCAGCCAGGCAGTCACATTTACTGACCACCTCTGTAATCAGAACTCCGACTATTAACTGAGAAAACTTCCACCCTCTGTAATTCTCTTCCATTTCCACTCATGTCCTCTTCTGTTCTGATTCTTCTCAATTATTTTCAACATCAGCGCGAATATATAGGAGAAAAATTATCAAAATTGACATGGTGATTATGGAGCTCATTGTATTTTTAACAGGTTTATTGAGATATCATTTGCATACTATAATGTGCACTCATTTAAAGTGTATATTTCCCTGGTTTTTAATAGATTCACAAAGCTGTGCAATCATCAACACTCTCAATTTTACAATATTTTCATTACCCCCAAAAGAAGCCCATACTGATTAGCAGTCATTTCTCACCACTACTGCCCTGTATGCCTTAGTATTTGACAATATTTAACACTTATGCAAGTTTTAATGACCTTTTCCACACATGCATTATGGTGATATCAGGCATATACTTGTTTAAGCAGCATTTTATTTATTATCTCCCAGATGTGAAACAGAATGGTAGGTATTGAGGACAGAAAAATGAAAATTACACTGCATCCAGGCCTCAAGTAGCCTGGTAAGAAAGGTATGTAGTAAGAAATAAAAGCATGTATACCAAAAATTCTAGAAAAATGAAAGAAAGATTCTAACAAAGATGTTTTCAGTTAGTATGTAATCTCAAAGGAAGATTAGGCTACACATAGTCTTTAGAGATGTATAGATCCTATTGATCCTGGAAACTTGAGAATTCAAAGATATTTTCATTTTCAAGAAAGATATTTGAACATCTTCAAAAATCTTTTTGTGGTTTAGATCTAATTTTGACTCTGGAAATATTAAAAAATTACTTCCAGTTGGGACTGAAATATACACACTACTATATATAAAATAGATAACTAATAAGAACCTGCTGTATAGCACAGGGAACCCTACTCAATACTCTGTTATGGCCTATGTAGGAAAAGAATCTTAAAAAATAAAAAGAGTAGATATATGTATATGTACAACTGATTCACTTGGCTGTATACCTGAAACTAACACAACATTGTAAATCAACTGTCCTTCAATAAAAATTAATAAATAAATAAATAAATAAATTACCTCCAGGACCAATTCATTTACTGTACTTCAATGAGGACCCTTTAAAGATCTTTTTTTTTTTGTAAGTTAATAGTTAAGAACAATAATTTTGTCAGAGCTAAAATAAATCCTACCTTTGTCATTTTTCTTTCTTCTAACCTTTTTCTCTTCAAATATTTGAGATATTCCAATATGTTTGTGCCAGGCACTATTTTGGTTTACTATTTAACAGTCAAGATACTGAAAACATTTTTGGAAAAAGATGGGCATAAACAAATCAGCCCACCTGTTACCATGTTTTTTAGTATAACAACATTGTTGATTGATAACTTTCTCTTACCTCCTACCTCTACATCACACCATGATATCAAATGTCCAGGTTCCCGGCTAAATTTTCTGCATAGAGAATTCATTTTTCCACCACTGGTCTATATTTCTTATGACAGTCATTTTCTCATTCACATTTTTGACCTTCAGTAAATGAATGTGGCAATATTTTTTTTGGTGATGATTTAAAATATCTTGTCCCTATTGTAATATTTTTCCAGCTTGAAGTTTAGCATTTTGGCTGCTGATATATTTCAGTATATTTATATGAAGCTATTTTATGTAGTAGATTTTATGACCTCCATTATGGAACACTTATTATGATTTATATATTTATACTTTAGTTGTGGTTAATGGCTACTTCAGAATAAAACTAATAGGAGCATCAATTTCTTGAGTTCCCTATTT
The DNA here is from genome assembly GCF_937001465.1 of Orcinus orca. Taxonomy (NCBI): domain Eukaryota; kingdom Metazoa; phylum Chordata; class Mammalia; order Artiodactyla; family Delphinidae; genus Orcinus; species Orcinus orca. Next base: position 39,948,744 of record NC_064576.1, on the reverse strand, counting down.
ATTATGCATGTACCAAAACTACAGACAAAGCAATTAAGAGACTGTGGACCTGTAGAATGGAGGGGCTTCTAATAAGTATACAGTTTCTATGGTTATTAAAAAATGGGCGGAAGTTTATTCTAGGGGCCCCAGCCCACAGTCGCTGATCACTAAGACTCTCTGACATACACTAGCAGGAAAGCAGAGGCTGATAATGAGTGTCTCAAGTGGGGAGCAAGTATAGAATTACAAGTTACCTTGCCTTGCACAGATAAGCAAAACTCAGATCTGCTTAAAAGTTAAGAAAGCTTTAAGACTGACTCAGAATTCAGGGGGAGGGTGTGTGGCTACTCATTGGAGAACAATATGAACTCAAATGGCCCCTTCAATGCTCACTGAATTTATTATGTTACCTCATATAACACACCATTAGGTTGTTATCATTGTGGTTGTTTACAACATTGTTTTCTCAGAAGAATATATGCAGGAAATGAGATATTCAGTGGATGTTCAATGTTGATTCAAAGCTTAACTTTCTGTTTCCTCTACTTAACTCATGGACTACTGGAGACTTAATATAGTTTCTAGTTCTGGACATTTGTTTCTCATAAAATATGTTTGAGATGGAAGCATTTGAAATCCCTGTCTTAGAAGTTGCTATTATAAACAAGCTCTCTAATTGCTCTGTTCCCATGAGTCAAACCTATAGTCACTCAATAGATGTATTGAGCACTTACCCAGGCCCTGTAGCAGATAGACTACAGGCATTTCATCCTCTCACCACTCTGCAGAGTAAGTATTATCCTCACTTGAAAGATGAAAAAATCGTAGCTCATTAAACTTAAGTAATTTGTGCAAAATCATACAACTAATGACATTTAATTCAAAGTCAGCTCTCACTGATGAAAAGCCTCACTACAGATGTTCCTCCCTGAGCAGATAACTAGTACATTCAGGATAAGATGTAGGAGCCCAGGTAGCATGACGTCTTCCTTGAAGCTGCAGAACATTTTTACAAATTGTCTAAAAGAGTACATGTTTCTAGTTTACATAGATTTTTAGAAATATTTTTCAGACTTGCTTCAAATGTCTTCATGAAGGATATTGAATACATTAGGGAAATATTCAGATTATCAAACTTTTAGATAATTTATACTCTCTTGATAGATATATAGCATATATTTTACAGAGAGACAAATATTAACTTTGATCTCAATCTGATCCTTGGTTGTGAGAAGAGAAAACACTAGAAATTATTTTGTGATAAGTTTTTCCACCTTTACTTCAGCATCAGCACTTTAAGAAACAGCAAATCTCTGATGGAAGTTTATCAGCTGAGCTTATAGTTGTGTGTCCTATTTTTCAACTTTTCATGCATCTGTCACCTTCTAGATTTTAGTCAAGTTTGCTGAGCATCAGAATCCTCAGTCAAGAAAGTGCTAAAATCCATAACTTTGAAAACCCTCTTTTAACCAATAACTAATGTTCTTCAACTCAAGTGGAACTGCACAACTTAAGAAAATGTGAAAGCAATCCCCTACCAGTGAAGCAGGCTCCTTCTATTTCAATTTGTTTGGGGATACAAAAGTAATAAAAATATAGATGTGAGCGATACATCCTATACAGTGTATTTCAGGGCTACCAACCAGGAAAAAGGAGAAAATTCTGAAGTAGTTGTCAGAGCATAATAAGTTTTCTGGCAGTATAAATATTTTGCACTCCAAATGTAGAATTCATACAATTTTGATAATATAAATATTATTTCAAAGTGTCATTAGTAGAACAAACTTTAAATTATAAAAAGACTTCCATTATCCATTTTTGTTTTTGTTATTTACTTGATAATTTCTGTTCCTGAAATCCAGGGTAGCTCTAATTTAAAGATTCATCTTAATTTGTATACTAATTGGCAAAGAGTATACATGATAACATTTATAATTTTAATTGACTGTATATTTATTTGTTAGTAGACTGGTTCACTGAAGAATCAATACCAATAATTCTGATCACTTATAACAGTGGCAAAAACATTTGAAATTCATTTAAATTATATAAGGTTATCTCTTAGTGAGATAGTTTGTCAGTTACTTTTTCCATTAATTTATATGCTGTTTTTTATCCAAGCAGTTATAACGTCTCTCTCTCTCTCTCGCTCGCTCTCTCTCTCTCTCTCTCTCTCTCTATATATATATATATATATATATAAAACTGCTCTTTAATGTAAATTTACATGAACAAGAAAAACAGAAGAAAGACGCTGCAGTGATAGAAATGTCTTCCTTTAAATAAATTCACTGATGGGTTTTACCTGTTTTTATTTTAATTACCTGTAGAAGATACTTCTCAATCCCATGGCAAAGTACTGCATCCAGTTTTTCTGTAGCTTCTTTTCTCCTAGGATTTCATTCCATGCAAGAATGGAAAATTGAAAAAGAGTGAGATTGTGGCAAAATAATTGATGTTCCTTCAGGTTTTTCCCACGAGAATGCTCCCATAATAGCTTAAATTCCCCTGATTTAGGTCTCACAGTTTATCTTGTCAATATGTAATTATGATTCCAAAACAAAGCAGATTACTTTGCAGTTATGGTGTGGATGCTGTCATGCTGAATAAAAAAGAAGCATTGGCTAGACTAAGGGAATGTCTCATTAGTAGCTTCTTATTTAATGATCTACCGAGGTTAGGACTCTAACTGTGAATGCTATCTTTAACAATCTTAAGCAAGATTCCTCCAGGGGCTCTGTAATAGCTGTAAAGGTTTAAGTCTACACCCTTAACTTTGACTGCTACTATTATGGACTTTACAAAAAGAAATATATTTATACATAGCAAGATGTGTGTGTGTGTAAAGAAATCTATGTATTAACATATAACACCTAATCACATAGAGCTATGTGCCTCTTGTATAATGACATTTTTGGGTTACATACTAACTTTGAAGTTCTAAAGGAATGAAACTATCATAGCAATAAAACATTTATATTTTAATTGTTGACTGGATTTACAAAATCGTTTCTAACCTCACGTTGATTACAAAAGTAAAGGCTACCTGCTTCAGAGTATTGCATTTTCTTTTCCTTATTTTCTCTGCTGTGATATTTGATGGTAATTGATCTTTTCTTTCAGGTTAAAAATAATCCAAAGTGTTTAGCTTACATAGTTTAATACAATGACTTTTTTGTACTATACCCACATGCTAACAGTAGTACGAAAACATATAATTTATGTATTTATTGAGCAGCCACTGTCTACAGGACCATATAATATTGGTTATAATTTTTACATAGGATTTATTCTCTCATTGGATTTGTCTGGTAAGGAAGTCATATATAATTAATTAATTTATAAAACTACAATAAATTGAAGAAAAATTACAGGGTGTTTTGAGAGTTAATTAAAGAGAAACTTGATGTAGTTGGATGGGAATGGTCATGGAAAAGCATGGAGGAAATGACATCTTAGCTAAGACCTAAAGAATGAAAAGGTATGGGTAGATGAAGAGGACACCACAGAGTGAGAACAGAATGCTAAGCACCGGAGGGAATTAAGAGGAAGGCATAGTTAAGGAAATAACAAAGGTGCTGTGGTTGTGAGCACTCATCATTGAAGTGGAGAGTGGTGGGCAGGAGAGATCAGGCAGGAGCTTATGAACCATCTGAGTTTTCACCACTATTCCAAAAGCAGTGGAGAAACTTTTCCAGATTTTAATGTTGATGGGGCTGGATGTGGGGAAGATTAGAGGAGATGTCAGTAAATACACTCAGATTTCAGACTCAAGTAAGTGGGTAGATTATGGTGCCATTTCCTGAAGTAGAGACCACAGGAAGAACGATAGACACTAGTGAGAAATGCAATTGGATATTTCTGTGTTAGGAATCAGGAAAGAGCTAGGGCTGAACTTGCAAACATAAACATCCCTGTAGTGTTAGGTCACTTCTGTTTCCTCTTCTAAGGAGTTTAGTCACAGTGGAATCTCTAATGGATAGAGTGAGGGGCCAGCTTCTATGAAGCCACACTGGAGTTTGTTGAGTGGAGAATGATAGCATGGAAATTATGAAGGATATCTTTTTCAGTAGTATTTGGTGGAAAGAAAGAAAAATGGTAGCTGGATATTAATACATTGACTTGAGGAAATTATTTCTGAATGTGAATGTGATTTAGTCTATTTTGAAGACCCATAGAGAGTGGGAGTTTAAGGATACAAAAGAGATTGATTTAACAGAAGTAACATATTGGGAAGTCTGGAAAGAGTGGAATATAGAACATGGAAGAAAACATTGAGTAACAGACATCCATTTTAAAAGAAGCTTACAAAAAGAGGGATGTGTTGGTAGCTTTTATATCATTAATCTAAGGTTATTTTCACCTGAAAACTTCTGTTTTCTTTGTATATTAGTGGGCTAGATCATTTTCATGGGGGGTGTTGAGGCTGGTTCTGTAAAGAGAGGGAGAACAAGAAATGAGGCTGTGGAAGGAAGAAGGCAGAACACAGGTTTGAGATGGAAACTGGTTGGAAAAAATGCTTGTGGAGAGGGTATTACAAATTGACCAGAGACCAATGTGGCTGTTGCCAAGCAATATTCAGCTTTCACCTAAGGCTCATGGACACAAATATGTAGTTGAACCATCCTAATTATGTGATGTGATTTTTCATCAACAATGGTTAACAGCTTGGGTGCACGCATGTAAGATGCAGAAAACTGAACTTACTGAGAGGTGTTGTTTTCCCAGCTGGTTTTGTCCAGAGTGACAGAGCAGTTATGCTATTAACTAGGGGAATTTTAAGAAATTTTATATTAAATATATATATTATATTAACTTAACATATATTTATATATAAATTTATAATATATATTCTATTAACTATATATATTAACTAGGGGAATTTTAAGAATTTTATAGACTTTTAAAATGAAAAGCAGAAGAGAAAAATAAAGCTGCAGTAGAGTGATGGAGAGAAAGAAAGCCAAGGGCCAAGGAGAAAATTAACTGGAGTTTACTTATGACGTAAAAGAACACAGTAGTGGATGCCCGTGTCCCTAAGCAAGTAATGTTGAATAATTTGTTGCATTGAATATCAACTGCTTTTGCACGAAGAAAAAAAAAAAAAATCAGCAACACTCAACTATATTTAATTATGTGGCTGTCATTTGATAGCAATAATTATAAAAATGTTTAATTCTGTAAATCACTTTTCAGTTTATATAAGCACTGCATATACATTATCTCAAGTCAGTAACTCAGGTTGCTATTTAGCCAGATATTGTGCTAAAATCTAGTGATACGGGCTTCCCTGGTGGCGCAGTGGTTGAGAGTACGTCTGCTGATGCAGGGGACATGGGTTCGTGACCCGGTCTGGGAAGATCCCACATGCTGCGAAGTGGCTGGGCCTGTGAGCCGTGGCCGCTGAGCCTGCGCGTCTGGAGCCTGTGCTCCGCAATGGGAGAGGTCACAACAGTGAGAGGCCCGCGTACAACAACAACAACAACAACAACAAAAATCTAGTGATACAAGGTGAACAAGATATGATCCTTGCCTTCAAGGAACTCATGTAAGGCAATGGGGAATTCTATCTGGGAGAGCCACACAAAATTACAGATAGAAGGTGAGAGTTGAATTGGATCCTAATTAAAGGAGACTCAGAGTGTTTCAGAGATTTACCCAAGTTTATATGAACAAAAAGAGTCAGAAGTTGAAGTAGAGCCCGAGCTTCTGACTCTAAATCTTATTACTTTGTTTTCCCCATTTTGACACACAGTCTACAAAAGCACATGTATTTAGAGGTTAATGTCACCACCAATTTGCTGCAGGAACAACTAGAGAAAATTTTAGATCTTTATATGCAATCAAACATATCAATTCAGGCATTCATAATTGCAGATTTGTTTCCAAGACCCAGCCAAGATAGCCAGGCACAAAATGTCAGATAAATAGACTGGAAAAGGGAAAAAAATGTTATTTTTATGTTCAAATATTTGACTATTTTATGACCTCAGAAGAGTCATTTGCCCATTCTCTGTTGAGATTTCTCATTTGTAATTGCCTATGCAATGGACTTATCAGTCTAACTCACAAGTTTTTTTATGAAAAATGGCTAATGAGAATAATTATATAAAAACAGCAATTTTTTAGCAGTTGAACCATCAAGTGATAATGAGGATGGTAGATGGGAGTACAACATATATAGGGCAGAAGAGGATAATTATTCCTCATGGCAAAAAGGGAAAAAAAAAATCATTGCCATTTAATTGCTGTTTTTAGCCTACATAGAGCATTCTAAGTCTTTGATAATACCCTTCTATTTTGTCATAGCATTCAATCTCTGGCTATTATAATTTTCCCTATACAGTTAGGTGAGCAAATCATTCTGATAGGTTTACAATACCAAGCAAAGGGTCAATGTTTTTTTTTGTTTGTTTTTTGTTTTATAAATTTATTTGTTTATTTTAGTTTTGGCTGTGTTGGGTCTTTGCTGTGCAGGGGCTTTCTTTAATCGCGGCGAGCGGGGCTACTCTTTGTTGCAGTGCATGGGCTTCTCGTTGCGGTGGCTTCTCCTGTTGCAGAGCACCGGCTCTAGGCGCAAGGGCTTCAGTAGTTGTGGCACGTGGGCTCAGTAGCTGTGGTGCACAGGCTTAGTTGCTCCACGGCATGTGGGATCTTCCCGGACCAGGGCTCGAACCCGTGTCCCCTGCCTTGGCAGGCGTATTCTTAACCACCATGCCACCAGGGAAGCCCAAGGTCAATGTTTTTAAATTACATGCATTTATTGCTTATAAAGAGACCTCCAAATATATTGGGATATTGTTTGAATAAGCCATAACAATTCACAATATATACTTGGGAGGACCAGAATTAGAACAGAGTATCTGATATATAATATGTGAGTGTGTTATTTGGGTAGAATAACTTACCATATCACACTGAACATTCTCTCATAGGAAATATAATTCAAATTTTATTAGGCTTCATCTAATGTATTTTGATGAAGCAAAAGTTCTTGAAAAGTACTTTGAGCTTGTGGTAAGATTTTGAATCTCTGATGACTTACAGTGTTAAAAAATATTACCAATAATATTTTTAAAAAATGACATATTTCCACTATTGAATAGTTAATATAGATCTTTATAAATTCTGGTCAGTTTCACCTCCTGTTTTTGATACACAATGTTGTCATAAAAGTACTGAAATTATAATATACATATTCTAGACTTATAATATACATATTCTAGACTTATAATTTTCCTTTATTTTTGAGAGCCATTTATTTAAATATGTCTTCTAATTCACAAATGAAATAAATACCTTCTTACTTTATGTTGTGAAACTGTCATATGTGTATACTGTAGACTCCAGCCTCTACAATTCTACAATTCTGTTTTCAAAATCCATTACCTAATTGCTAACCACTTTCTAGGGCTAACCACTTATTTTTTCCTTTCCTAAAATCTCACTTGTCCCTACTTTGTTTTCACTATGAATCTTCTTTTCCAATTAATTTTTAAGTGAAATGTTTACTCAGGTAATTGAAGATTCACATGCAGTTTTAAGAAATAATAGAGATATCCTTAATCCACTTTGCTCAGTTTACTAAATGCTAACATTTTGCAAAAACTGTAGTACAAAATCACAATCAGGATACTGACATTTACAATATCTACCTATCATATTCAAATTTCACCAGTTTTACTGGCACTCTTTTGTGTGTGTGTGTGTGCATGTACGTGTGTGTGTGGTGTATTTAGTTCTATACAATTTTGTCTGTTGGGTATGTTCATGTATCCACCACAACAGTCAAGATACTAAATAGTTCCCACTACCCAAAGATTTCTCCTATTGCCCTTTTATAACCATACATACCTCTTTCCCATTGGCCCCTTCTCTCCCCAATCCACCCCTAATACCTGTTAACCATTAATCACAAATGTTATATTATTGGAATAATATAGTACTTAACTTTTTGGTATCAACTTTTTTCATTCAGCATAATTCCCTGGAGATTTGTCCAACTGGTTGTGTGTATCAATAGTTTGTTCCTTTTTATTGCTGAGCAGTATTGCCTTGTAATATCAGTTTGTTAAATCATTCACTCATTGAAGGATATCTGGGTGGTTTCCAGATTTGCCAATTAAAATTAAAGCTGCTACAGAAAATTTGTCTATAGTTTTTTGTATAAACATAAGTTTTTATTTCTATGGGATAAATGATCAAGGGTGCAATTGCTCAGTCATATGGTAATTTCAGGTTTAATTTTATAACACTTGAAAAGTCTGTTTTCAGAGGAGCTGTGCCCTTTTACATTCCTACAACAATGTATCCAATGTGGAAATCTAGTTGTAAACCCAGTGGGATCCAATCTTTCCACATCGTCACCAACACTTGGTGCTGTCTTCAGTTAAGTTTTGACCATCCCATCTCTTGTCTAATAAACCTACAAATTCTCTGAATGTTCTTCATAAATAGAAACATCTCCAACAATAAACAACCAAGAAATCCATAGATGGTGATTTGAATACACAATTTTTTTAGTGTGGAGTGGACTTGCAGAAATATATTGAGTAAGAGTAGTATATAATGAGATTGAAAAAAATTCATGATATGTCTTTAAGTGGAAAAGCATTATATTATTGTATATACTATATATTATATATATAGAAAAACACCAAAATGATAATTATGTTTAATTTTGAGTAGTATTATAGGTGACTTTGTAATTTATTTTTATTTATCTGCATTTTAAAATGTTCCTAAAATGATAATTTATAAAGAAAGGAAACAGTTAATAGAACGTCCAAATATACCAATATTTCATGGTACATGTTGCTTAGTATTTGCATATCAAGATCCATCTCTCCTACATCCAAGCAATGTGAGGAAACCTTCTACTTTCCAGACTGTCCAATAATTTTCACCTTCCATTCACAAACTTATATCCCTCCTTTCCTTCAGAATGTTGCTCCAAATGTACCTATATAGTTTCATGAATATATTTTGCTGTTTCCTTCTTTGACTGCCATTATATATTAAAGGGACATTTGAATTTTGTCGCCCCTTCTTGATAATATTCTTTACACAGTCTTTACAAACCACCGTGTGTGTGCGTGTGTGTATGCATGTGTGTATGTGTGTGTAAATATCCCCATGTCTTAATGGTACAGTGTCAGTCTGTTTGGAAGGCCATAACAAAATAACACAGATTGGGTAGCTTAAGCAGCAGAAATTCATTTTCTCAAAGTTCTGGAGGCTGAGAAGTCTAAGATCAAGCTGCTAGCCAATTCAGTTCCTGGTGAATGTTTCTTCCTGGCTTGTAGATGGCCACCTTCTCCCTGTGTCCTAACTTGCTCGAGAGAAAGCTCCAGTGTCTCTGCCTCTTCTTATAAGGACACCAGGCCTTTCAGATTAGGGCCTCACCGTTATGACCTCATTTAAGATTTAACACCTCCTCACAGGCTCCATCTCCAAACATAGTAATATTGGGGATAAGGGCTTCAATATATGAATTTTTCAAGGGAGGAGAAGCATATTCAGTCCATAACATGCAGAATAACACACAGTAGGCTTGCTTATTAAACAATTCTTTAGGCTTTGGATGCAAACCAACAGAAATAGGATATAAGCCAGAGAAATTTAATAAAAAGTAGTTCTAGATTAGGCTGGCATAGATGTGACTATAGGTGGTTTATATAATAAGAATTAAAATTTCACAGCAGAAACCCTATAAACACTACAATGTTCCTGGATTTACAAGTATAATTTCTTCTTCATTACGTGATTTGGTAGTAAAAAGAAAAGTCACTGATTGTAACATCAGTTACATTTGGTTTTGTATTTTAAAATCGTACTTTGGACAGTTTTAAACAAAACTTTCCGTTAAGTCATTGATATTGGTGGTAAATTGTGTTTCACTAAATATTTCTCCAAATATGACCTCTTGGCCCATTTTTCAAAAGAAAGAAGTGAAAGGGCTTTGGAGGTCTGTGCGTTTGTTTGTTAGGATCATGCATTTGCATTGTAATATCATTTGTTGAGTCAAGACTATTGATTTAGTAGCTGAAGGATGGATTTATTGTGTTGTAAAATTGAAAGAAATCAAAACAATAATTGAAGGTCAGTCAGTGATTGACATTCTGATGCAATGGATGGAAAAGGGAGAAAGAAGACGTGTCAAGGGAGAAAGGAGCTGATTAAAAAAACAATGTTAAACAACCCTTAAAACTGCATAACCCATACCATACATATTTATTCACATATAGTTTGGTACTGTCATACATGCAAACACTTTGTCCCCAACTAGAAAGTAAACTCCTTGAGGAAGAAAGTGATGTAGATTTTATCATATCTTGTGTAGCATCCAGCACAGTGTTCTTCCCAGAAAAATACTCAGTGCACCTTCTGAATAAAATTGACTTAAAGTGAACAACTCTGAGTCAAAAAGACTTTTCCCTTAGGACTGGCTGAAATTCTAGTAAACAATTTAGGAGTTTTTACAACTTCAGAAGAAACAATTTTTTTGCTCACTATTTTCTTCCATTCATGTACCATTTTTATTTTACCTATATTTACCACATAAATCCCAGTGGATTTCCTGAGATCCTATCATCCCCTTCCACAGCTTGCTAACTGCAGTTTGTTTGTATAACTGTGAGATGTCAAAATGGTCTGCATTAACATTTAAAACACTATGTTTTACTCCTGGTATATAATTAAATGAATGCATCAAAAATTTGAGCCTGATTTTTTATATGATTCTATCTAACAAAATTATAGTTAGATGTTAAAATTATGACATAATTGACCATCAAGACTAGCCATTTATTTGGTTTCTAAGACATGAAAGGTAATTCTATTTCAGAACAAAAAATAACAGGCCAAATTGCTTTGACATATCAACTATTAAGTCCCTGACAAGCAACATTACTGTTAGTAAAAGAAATTCATGTAAAAGATATAGCCATTTTGGCGTAGTCATTTTACTTTCTTTGAGTTTTGTGCCATACATTCTTATATTTACACTACCTAGTTGTTTAGTGTGAAGAAAGGGAAAGACAATCTACTCAGACCTTATCATTATTTCTTAATAAGATAAGGCATGTGCGTAGAAAACAGAAGTCATCTAAAAGCACTTTGCTTCTTGATATGGAGGTAAAATTGAATCGATATCCCTGGTTACCTTGTGGAAATCCAAAGCTCTCCCCACATATTATGGATATTTACAGAAGGCTTGCATTCTTATGGCTGGTCTACTTCCAGAAGTTTGCTTCTTTAGCTCCATTCTAGTGACCCAAAGATCTTCACCTTGCTTGGTTGCTTTCTTGTTTTTTTTTTATAAAAAGAAACACACACTCCTAAAAGTATTTTTCAATGCAGTAGACTTTTTTTTTTTTTTTTCTCTTAGATGGAGAGAAATCTGAAGAGCAAATCAAAGGTCAAATAACTTCAAATTGACATTAAGCTTTCATGTTTTTAAAAGTCCTTTTGGGGACTCTACCATGTTGAATTTCTCCTAAGCCCAGCTCCACCCTGAAGCCTGATCTTCACGCCTTCTTCTTGTCTTTTCTACAAATCCCTCCCTTCACTGCTATCCTCACTCCATCCACCCTCCCACCCCCTGCAGCAAAACAACTAACACACAAACCAAGAATTTCTTCTCCCAGGCAGAGCAAGAGAGGACTTCTCTATTTTTGCTTTAGAGCCTTGCTGCTATTTTCTTTAGTCTGAGTGTCTCCTTCAAGTAGAGGAAATATGGGGCCAGATGTTAGAACAATGAATAGGTTGACACTTTATATTATAGTCTGATAGACAATGTTCTAGAAAGAATGTATATAAATACACAGGAATGTATGTGAATGTCTGTGTATTTTCTTAAGGAACCTGGGTCTGCCATAGGTTTTATCAAAACATGTGTTTGCTTTCATAAAATAACCTTTTTAGCACTAAAAGAAATCTTATAATTGAGTATGAAAATGGTGAATGATAGGAGGGCTTGAAGATAAGATCACATGAGAGGTGTAAAGCCAAGCATGAGATCTAAGATGGAGATAACTTTGAAGCTTTCTCTGTACTAGCATGAACAGCTGTTATGTCAAAATCTGCCACTCTTCCCAGTTTCTGTGAACCCAGGACTGAGAAAGGGCATTACAGGAGTTTGTTTCACTGCAGTCTCTAGGCTTCTCGTAGAGCTTTTCTTTATCACACCCTGTGAATCTTGAGAGCACATCCATTCATGAAAATGAAAGAACAATCTTTATCATAAAAATAGGTGATTATTCTTCTGCAGCTAAGTTGTTATCACTGTTTATTTATTTGCGTGCTGTTATGTTCTCAATACAAAAGTGAAACTTTGTACATCAGCATTAGGATCAATGTGATACTACAATGTCAAGAGGTAGCGATTTAAAAACAAAAATGATTTATATAGCATTTTAGTAGCAATCCAACATAAATGAGTATATGCTATTCAGCATGTACATTTATTTATCTGAAACAGTTAAAAGAATGTGTACAAATTTTATGATATTGTATTATATTTATATAACTTCCTAAGGGAAGAATATTCTCCCCATGATGTCTCTCAGAGAGGAAAGAGGTTGCATCTGTGTGGATGAGTGTAACCCTTCCATTAATTTATGGACCAAAGGAAAAAAAAAAAAAAACAAAAAACACTCTTCAGGGCATCGAAATTAAAATAAATAAATAAATAAATAACATCATGGCTATGATATGTCTGAGTGAGTTTCAATTTTTATTAGCGTTTCTGAGATTGATGAAAGATATAGGGAGAAAATCACTTGTGAGAGAGAACTTGCTATTCTCTCACTATTCATCAGGGAAAAATTAAAATGTGCTGGTATTTCAGCAATTAGGTGGAATGTTTTATGACTAATATTCTATTTTCAGAGAGGATAATTCAAATAACTAGAAGATATCTTGCATTTTCAGAAGATTTTTTTTTGTCATTTTGGTGCTGTCACATGTAGTAATCCTCCCACTTCTGGTTCATCAGTCTTTTTTGCCATATTTAAAAATGTTTAAAATCTTTGCCAAGACATTGTTATAAGAGAATATCAAAAGGATGTTGAAACGGGATGTCAGTGTCATTGTTTCTTTTAGATCTGTAGGCTTTTAAGATTGAATCTGAAAGCCCTTTCACTCATCCAACACTTTTTTCTTAAGCATGGACTCCTGTCAAGCACATTTTAGCTCCTGGGGATACAGTGGGCCATGACGGACAATGGCTTTTACAAAGGGCTGCAGTATAGGAGGTTGGAACTAATTAAAAAAAAAACAAACAATAAAAACAACAACTATATAAATAATAAGATTTCCATAGCAACAAGTGCTTTGATGAAAATAAAACTGGATAATATGATTCAAAAGAAAGTAGGTGAGGGCTTCCCTGGTGGCGCAGTGGTTGAGAGTCCGCCTGCCAATGCAGGGGACACGGGTTCGTGCCCCGGTCCAGGAAGATCCCACATGCCCCGGAGCGGCTAGGCCCGTGAGCCATGGCCGCTGAGCCTGCGCGTCCGGAGCCTGTGCTCCGCAACGGGAGAGGCCACAGCAGTGAGATGCCCGCGTACCACAAAAAAAAAGAAAAGAAAGTAGGTGGGTTGTTAGGCAGCTAATAATCTAGAATGGCTAGATAAGAAATCACTCTTTAAAAGACAACATTTAAGCCCAAACCTGAAAACTGTAAAGTCTCCAGGGTAGGACAATTTTGACAAAGAGCATTCCAAAAGAAGGCCATGGAAGTGTATTGAAGATTGAATGGGCTTTTGTCTTGAAGAAAAGAAAGAAGACCCCTGGGTGGAGCCTAGTGAGTAAGGCTGAGCATGGTGGGTGATGCGGGGATTGGATAACAAATCACACAGCAACTTGTCCTGAAAATAAGGAGTTCAGGTTTTATTTTAAGCACAGGGAGAAGATACTGTGAGTTTTAAAGCAGGGGAAGGACAAGCTCTCCTTTATAATGTTGACTGGTCCCTCTGGCTCAAGTGGAGATGGACTTTAAGAGCGCCCCCTCCCTGCAGAAGCAGGCAGGACTGTGTGGAGCATACAGCGCAGCCCAGGTGGAAGACGGTAGTTTGGGCTAAAACAGTAGGAGGGAAGGGATAGAAGCTAAGTGGATGCCCAAGGTCTATTTTAGAGCCACCAGGACTTGCCAGTAGATGGAATTTATCTGTGCGGAGTGAGAAGGAAGAATGACTCCTAGGTTTTTGGCCTCACCTCTGGGTAGATAGTGATGCTGTGAAGAAAACTGGGATACAGAAACAGGGTAGAGACAGGTTTCCACAGGGAGGGATGGGAAGAATTAACAAGCGTTCTACTTTGGATAATAAAGGCAGAGGAACATATAAGACATCAAAGTCAAGATGTCACTCTCTGCTCTCTAATCTCTCGGGACTGAATGGTGTCCAGCAAAACCCATGAATGTTAGATGATCTTCACAAAAGTCAATATTTAACTAGAAAAAGAAAGCTTTTAGAGGACATGTTAAACTGAATTTTGTTTAGGGTATTACTATATGCAATATATATATAAGTGTATGCTTATGCATTATGTATATATATTTCAGATATTTATATATACATATACACCAAATTTTAATATAAATAAGGAGTGGAACTATGATTGCTAGTTGTTTTATTCCTTCTCATCTGGTATGGTTCTATGAGTCTCTGTGATTCAGTTTCACAACTCTCCATCTACTTATGCAAGGGAGACAGCTCTGCTCTGACCACCCATGCATTTAGTACATCTGCTTTACTGAGATCTGTCTGTGTCTAAAACTAGGAGCTCTTTAAAGATTTAATGATGTAGGAAACATGGCAACCTACATGCTGGGCTCAGAAGAAATGTATCAGGAATGATGACATCATCAGTGATAATAGATTTACATTTTATGGCGAGTTTGAATATCTTTCTTTTCTTTATCCCTTTTAAATATATTTTATGCTAACTAGTGCTTTACATGATTCATACAATCCCTAAACTGCACAGTCCCTGACTTCTGGACTCATATTGGGTTGCATTTCTACAGGTGTGGTGGAGAGGTGACAGGGCAGTAGTAGAAGTGAGGCAGTGACAATGGTAGAATTTAGATAAAGTAGAAGTTAGATAAAGTGACCTTAAATCAAAAAGACTATATATATATATATATATATATATATTTTTTTTTTTTTTTTTTTTTTTTTTTTTTTTTTTGCGGTACGCGGGCCTCTCACTGTTGTGGCCTCTCCCGCTGCGGAGCACAGGCTTCGGATGTGCAGGCCCAGCGGCCATGGCTCACGGGCCCAGCTGCTCCGCGGCATGTGGGATCTTCCTGGACCGGGGCACGAACCCGTGTCCCCTGCATCGGCAGGCGGACTCTCAACCACTGCGCCACTAGGGAAGCCCCAAAAAGATATTTTAAGTTACGGTCTGAAGACAAAGATGTCTTGAGTTAAGTCTACTCTTTCAACTCTGCAATCCAAGAGTAGCTTGCTGCCAATTTTATTAATAGGCCATTTATGTGAATTCACATAATTACCTACTAGGACATCCAGAGCTGAGTGTTATGCCATTCTCTGTGAATTCACAGGCCAGGCTGTGCAGTCAAGATTAAAAGGCAGAGAGGACTTCCCTGGTGGCTCAGTGGTTAAGAATCCACCTGCCAATTCAGGGGACACAGGTTCGAGCCCTGGTCTGGGAAGATCCCACATGCTGCAGAGCAACTAAGCCCATGAGCCACAACTACTGAGCCTGCGAGCCACAACTACTGAAGCCTGTGTGCCTAGAGCCTGAGCTCTGCAACAAGAGAAGCCACCACAATGAGAAGCCCACACACCACAACGAAGAGTAGCCCCCACTTGCCGCAACTAGAGAAAGCCCGCGTGGAGCAACAAAGACCCAACACGGTGAAAAATAAATAAAATTAAAAAAATGAAAAAGATTAAAAGGCAGATAAGTTCCACCCAGGGAAGAGATCTGTGCATGATTAAATGTTGTTGAGAATAGAAAACACATACATCCAGCAAAAGTGGTGCAGCCCTTACTTACAGCAAGAAAGGAGAGTATGCATGAGATCCAGTCTCTTGCCCTGTGTTGGTCCCTCCTGGCCAGCAGATCTGCTCCATAGCCCAGGCAGACCTAGCTACAGAGCCCACACTTTCTGCCACAATAAAATGACCCCAACCTCTCCCCTATGGGATCTGAAATACAGAAAGCTGAGGGTGTGACTGAAGACACTGATACATGTGCTTAATAAAGAGAATGAAAAAAAGGACAGCTGTCCCATGGTATCAGGTGTCCGTGGGGGCAGAGAATTGATTCCATCACCCCTCTGATACCAAAATCAATGGATACACAAGTCCCTTATGTAAAATGGCATAATATTTGATTGTAACCTACACACATCCTCCAATATACTTTAAATCATCTCTTGATTACTTATAGTATCTAATACAATGTAAATGCTATGTAAATAGTTGTAAATACCATGTAAATGCTATGTAAATAGTTGCCAGTGTCACAAATTCAAGTTTTGTGATTTTTTTGAACTTTCTAGAATATTTTTTTGGAATTTTTTGATCTGAGGTTGGTTGAATCCTTGGATGAGGGTCAACTGTATATATCAAGTCCAGAACAGGGAAATATATTCCCAAAGGAGGCGTAAGCCCAGGACAGGCTGTGAGGACTCTTTATGTCTTAGTAAGGAAATGTTCCTGGCTCAAGTTCCATTCTTAGGTGGTCCAGCAAGGGTTAAAAGATTGCACGCATGAGAAACAACAATTATTGACAATAAACTCAATACTTATAATTTTTTTTTTTTTTTTTTTTTTTTTACTGTACGCGGGCCTCTCACTGTTGTGACCTCTCCCGTTGCAGAGCACAGGCTCCGGACGCGCAGGCTCAGCGGCCATGGCTCACGGGCCCAGCCGCTCCGCGGCATGTGGGATCTTCCCAGACCGGGGCACGAACCCGGGTCCCCTGCATTGGCAGGCGGACTTTCAACCACTGTGCCACCAGGGAAGCCCTCAATACTTATAATTTTAAATTTCTGTTGCTCTCTTACCTATGAAAATATGTTGCTCCTTGGCTGTGTCTGTTAAGGTCACTGAAGATGTACTGCAGTGAAATTAACAGAGAATTGGGTTTGTGTTCAGTGCACCCCCCATTTGAGTCCTGCTCCACCCTTTCAGTTATTTGATGTCAAATATTTACTCAAATTCTATGAAGTACAGTTTCATAATATTAACATAGAAATAATGCCTGCCTCAAGAGATTTGTAGGAGTAAATTAAATTAAACATATACTAAAATATCAGTCATACAGCAAGCATACCGTGTCCTCTAATAAAAGGTCAAAAGGCAAATATTCCTAATCTGTGGTCATAGGAAAGAACGGGTTCAATAAATATGAGTTCTACAGTCTAGTAATTTATTTTAAATTTGAGTAATTTCAAATTCCACAAACAAAACTGAAGAACAGCAATATTTTCTTTGAATTCTTTCTTCTGTACACTCAGTGATCTAAAACACCACAATGTCCAACATACACAAACCTCAGGGAAGGGTTGTGGAAATAAAAAAATAAAAATAAAAAAGAAAGAAATATGAGTTCTTAGGAGTTTATTTGTTTACACAGTTTCTTTTTTTTTCTAAATCAAAAGATTACCAAGTACCAAGAAAGTGAACATATTAATGGTTTTAACAGGATGTAAGTTAGTCAATAAAAGAGTTTAATGTTTTATTCTTTACTCTTCTGGTTGTGATCAAAGGTAAATCTTGCTAATGACAACAACAGGTTTCAAATTCACTGCACAAGAGAAACTAAGTGGGAAGTTTCCACTCCTAGCCTTTTAAGGATTCCTTCTGACCCAGCTTCTCAAGTTCTCAGAACTCTGCTTGTCAGCTTTGTCATTGAAGCACAAATTAAGAACTTTCAACCATCACCAGATAATTATGTCTCACTTCATTGACAAAGTTTTCCATTCGGCTTACAGAATCTTAGTTTCCTTAATTCCAACTAAAAACAATCCTAGAAACAACTTATAGAATAAGCCATTTGAACTTTTGCCCTAAGGAGTCTTGAGAACCAAATTTTAGCTTCTGGCTGACTGCATCCGGAGTGGTCTGAAGGGAATCCAGCATTTTCCAGATGAAGCCCATACTTCGCATCACTGAGTTCCTTTGCTGTTAGCGCCTGCCCTCTCTGCTTGAGGCGCTGACTCTGGCAATTGCTCCAGAGGAACTGACTGTGTATGAGGGCACTTTCTGAAAGTTTCAGGGAGGGAAGAAAGGTTTTTATTCCTGTCTGTGCCAAAGAGGGCTTTGGGGGTATTTTCTTCCTCAGCAACTCTTTAACTCTACCCTTGTGAAACATCTTTCTGTGTGCTTTGCAGAGAATGGAATCTCACCAGTGGCCCTCTGAAATGACTTCAGAAAAGTGTAGTGAGGACTCCAGTATTGCCTCTCCTCCACTCCCTGCAGGACAGCTGCGGGACAGGATTTTCAACCACTATTTTGACTATGCTAAAATTTTCATGTCATAAAAGGCTTTTTTAAAAGTACAAATTTGTGTAATAGTATGTAAAATTATTTCCAAAAGCAGAGTCTTTTTACTTAAAGGGACTTTCATGTGATAATGGTGCTATTTGGTAATAAAAGTGAAAGAAATTGTAGCATGGCTAGCTTATTATCATTCACTTCTATTCTTGGTTCATTATTTTATCATATTTCTGACATTTGTATACAATTTTACCATGGTTTGGATGGGAACTCTTCATATGTCTTTACATATATGACAGTGCTTTTTTTAGCATATCTTCTTTAGATGTCAGTCATAACTCTTAAAGTCTAACAGCCCTCTGTAAACTTATGAATATTTATATTATAATAGACTAGATATTTGAGGGGTTTTTGCTTTATATTTTCCTTTTGTTTTTAAAAATGCTTACCAGATTTATTGAGAAATTCTATTATAAATAGTGCAGAGGAAAATGATGGTTCCTGTATGTTACAAGGAAAATAAAATAAGTCATTTTGTAGTCATGTACATGATTCTATATTTATGAGCACATGAAAAGCATATGTTTTTTCTCAAGTTTTCTAATTTTCTGTGAAAGGAATATCCTTAATAATAAAACAGTCCTAAAATATAAATTTATAAAATAGGCTACAGTATTATATTTTAAAAGTCTTGATGATTATATTGTTTTCTAGTAATATTTCTCTATATGTAAAGCATTTACAATGCCACCTTTTTGGATTAACCAAGGAAATTCTTCTGAACTGCTTACAAAATCTTTTTGCTAAATAATTATCAGCTTCTATTACAGTGTAATTATATAAGTGAGGGTTTTGCATGGTTCATACACAAACAAAAAACACATTCCTTTTCCTTGTGTGTTGGCAATTTTTTTCTCTTTATATTTTTCTCCATTTGAACTTGAAAAGGTAGACTACTTTCTCAGCAGTATTTGGGTATCTCTAGTCCATAATCTTATTGATGGACTCCTTTGTAATTTGTAAAGCAAAATTAAAATCGACCTGTAATCTGTTAAAACTGTGCTAAGCATACACATCAACTATTAGCTCTGATAACTCCTTTATCTTTGTGAAGAAGGAAAAGCTCTTAAGTATTGATTTTAAATAACAAAACATAGCTGCCAATCTAGTTTTACCTGTCACACAGGTTCCTGGGTTTTTTTCTTCCTACTTCATGGTTGCCTTTTTTGTTATGAAATAATATGCTCTTCTGTCTCAGGGAAACATTGTAGAAAGATTTTTTTGTTCCCCTACCAAACAACTACAGTTTGAGAGTTTTCCAATTACAGACCTAAGTAAAACAATGTAAAACCATAATTTAGGATTTTCCTCAGTTTTACTTTGAAATGCTCATGATTAAATTATGCACTTCAGGCAAGCATCATGAAAATAATTGACTAGTACAAATTGATCAGCATATTACAATATCATTTACAACATATAAGCTATTAATTGCTAATGGAAAGAGTAACCCTTACCCAAAATATTCCATCTGCTTCCCTATATTTCCCAACTCCTTTGCAATTAAGCAGGGTTATCAGACTTGTTCTGGCCAGTGAAATGTGGGTACTGCTTCTAGGTGAAGGAAAAGCTAAACTTTTTTCAGCTCAGTTGACCTAGAAGACTACATGTTCCAGATGGAACAGCTACATTTGTATGGAATGAACCATGAAGGTCATGTAAAGTTAGCTAAAAAATAAACTTTTAATAGTGTTATAATAGTAGATTTTCAGAATTAATTTGTTATCAGATCATAACCTAGCCTATCCTGGATAATATAATTTTAGACAAATTCATGCCTAGAGATTATAATGCCATCACCTACCCTCAGATGTCCTATGAAAACCCACTGCAACACTTTCAGACATAATTTATTCAATTATATTCTCTATGTTAAATTGGGAGTTTCTTATATTCCATTCAGCCCCTTGTACGTCAAGGATGAGAGTGAGAGGAAAAAGTGAATGAAAAACTGGAAGAAAGTGAAATTGTTCTTTGGCATAAAGAATTGTGCTTGCTATGATTCATCTTACCAAGGAAGATTCAAGGTCAGAACATCTCTAGAGTTCCTGAAGACATAGGTTAGTTCCTCCAAGCAGATAGTTTTTAACTTACTTAGAAGTTCTCATAGATTTTTTTTTATGTTACTTTCTTAGGTTCAGATGTCAAATATCTTCAAAGAATTTCAAAATGTGATTTGTTTTCATTGAATTATATGTAATTTGCATCTAATTATCTCAGTCTCAAGTTTTATATTAAAAACTACTTTTAAATCTATTAAGGACTATTTATATTTTATTGTGTTTTAATAGAAATTCACATATAATATATGTAAAGCTTTTGATCCTACCACATTGATTTACCTAAAAATATAATTCTGGTTTTACAGTTCTGAAATGTTTAACTATCAGTGAAAATAAAGGTTGATTTCCTGCTGTTTTCTGAATGTGGTGACATATTCTAGATATGGAAATAGAAGCTACCTATTTTTTGTCCTTTGAGGTTAATCCACCCCAAAGTAAATCACCTTTTACACACTGAGAAATAGAGTTTATACCTTAATACTTGAGTGGAAAACTATTTCTATTATTGCAGCCAGTTTTTTCAAGTACTCACATATTATAGTCATGCTCTGGAGGAAACAAACAATATATACAGATATTTATGTTATATAACATATATCTATACGTGTATATAATATAAATTAAAGTCATCATTACCAACAATTTTTTTTTTTAATTTCAAGTTATATTTTAAGACTACATCTCTTGTTAATTAAACTGCTGTTGTAGGATTCAGGGAACAAATTTAGAATGGGTTTTACATTGCATTCAAAGCTTAGTGTTGGCAGCCTATGCTCAGAATAAGAGTCCAAAACTAATTTCCTTCAACTCATATATTACTCTAGATGATAGAGGCTAAAGAAAGGAATATGGCATGGACTTTGCCCTCTAAGATAATCAGTTTAATGAAGAACATCGCTGTGTAAATGAAAAACTTAAATACAAGTTGATTACTATAAATGTTATAAGAATACAACAAATTGAATACTTTAACATGCTTCAGGGGGAGCAATTAAAATAAATAATGCAAATCTGAAATAGGCAAGTAAAAATGGTGAGAAAAAATGAAAAAATATATTTGGCAGGTAATTTTTTTGCGAATTTGGCCAGCATTTGGATGATAAAAGAACAAAGAAGTTTGAAATTGCTACCTAGGTTTCTAGCATAAATGACCCAGTAATTCCATTAATTATGTTAGAGAATCTATAAAAACAAACAAGAAACACTTGAGAGAAACTGTCTTTCTGTGAAATAACTCTTGCATCTCCAGTGCATGTATACAACCTAGCACAGAGTAAGAATAGAAGAAGCATTTTTGAAAAAGGACACAGAAAACTACTTTACGTTGTATATTATATTCATCGTGTTTTTCTAAGGACATCACCTAATTTAAACCTGCTATTCACCATTAATTTTGCAATATATTGTTTGTTTCTCCTCTATATATCTTATTAATCTTTAGTCACTCTTCCTTTTTGAAGTTCTAGATTTTCTTAATACTTTCTATTAACTTTTCTACTGATGATGACCTATACTGGCTCAATAAAATTTCACACCTAAGCAATTTTTCTGTAAGACAGCAAAAATGTCCAACAGCATATTTATTTATCAAGCTTTAATTTTTTTATATAAACTACTTTGATTTTAACTATTAAGTCATTTGAATTAAGAAAAAATATTTAATAGTATATTTATATATCTAGCTATCCATTTTAACCCTTATTCAATAAAGTTTTGAGAGTGTTTAGAAAGTTCTATTGCTTTAATCTTTCAGAAATTATGATTTTTGAACTCCTACAGAGCACCTACTGAATGCTCGCGAATACCTCAGACCTACCAAAAGGCAAGAAACTTCCCACATACCTGGGTAGAGCAAAAGAAAAGAGAAAAAAACAGGGACAAAAGAATAGGGATGGGACCTGCACCAGTGGGAGGGAGCTGTGAAGGATGAAAGGTTTCCACACACTAGGAAGGTCCTTCACGGGTGGAGACTGCGGGTGGTGCAGCGGGAGAGCTTAGAAGCCACGAAGGAGAGCACAGCAACAGGGGTGCAGAGGGCAAAGCGGAGAGATTCCCGCACAGAATATCGGTGCTGACCAGCACTAACCAGCCCGAGAGGCTTATCTGCTCACCCGCCGGGGCGGGCGGGGGCTGGGAGCTGAGGCTTCAGCTTTGGTTGGATCCCAGGGAGAGGACTGGGGTTGACTGTGTGAACACAGCCTGAAGGGGCTAGTACACCACGGCTAGCTGGAAGGGAGTCCGGGAAAAGGTCTGGAACTGCGGAAGAGTTTCTTGCCTCTTTGTTTCCTGGTGCGCAAGGAGAGGGGATTAACAGTGCTGCTTAAAGGAGCTCCAGAGACGGGTACAAGCTGCGGCTATCAGGACAGACCACAGAGACGGGCATGAGATGCTAAAGCTGCTGCTGCAGCCACCAAGAATCCTGTGTGGAAGCACAGGTCACTAACCATACCTCCCCTCCCGGGACCCTGTGCAGCCCGCCACTGCCAGGGTCCCGTGATCCAGGGACAACTTCCCAGGGAGAACACATGGCGCACCCCAGGCTGGTGCAACATCATGTCGGCCTCTGCTGCTGCAGGCTCACCCCACACTCCGTACCCCTCCCTCCCACCGGCCTGAGTGAGCCAGAGCCCCCGAATAAGCTGCTCCTTTAACCCCATCCTGTCTGAGCAAAGAACACACGCCTTCAGGCGACCTACATGCAGAGGCGGGGCCAAATCCAAAGCTGAATTCCAAGAGCTGTGCGAGAAAAGAAGACAAAGGGAAATGTCTCCCAGCAGCCTCAGGAGCAGTGGATTAAATCTCCACAGTCAACTTGATGTACCTGCATCTGTGGAATACCTGAATAGAAAATAAATCATCCCAAATTGAGGAGGTGGACTTTGGGAACAACAATATACATATATATATATATATATATATATATATACACTTCCCTTTTTCTCTTTTTGTGCATGTGTGTGCATATGCTTCTGTGTGTGATTTTGTCTGTATAGCTTTGCCTTTACCATTTGTCCTAGGGGTCTCTCTGTCCGTTTTTTGGTTTTTTTGTTTTGTTTTGTTTTGTTTTGTTTAGTATAGTTTTTGGTGCATCTTATCATTGGTGGATTTTTTTTTTTTGGTTTGGTCTTCTCTTCTTTCTTTTTTTTTTAATTATTTAAATTTTTTTATTAATAATTATTTTTGTTTTTTTAATTTTAATAGCTTTTTAATTTTATTGTACCTCTTTCTTTCTATCCTTCTTTCTTTCTTTCCTTCTTTCTTTCTTTCTCCCTTTTATTCTGAGCAGTGTGGATGACAGGCTCTTGGTGCTCCAGCCGGGCGTCAGGGCTGTGACTCTGAGGTGGGAGAGCCAAGTTCAGGTCATTGGTCCACCAGAGACCTCCTAGCTCCATGTTATATCAAACGGTGAAAATCTCCCAGAGATCACCATCTCAATGCCAAGACCCAGCTCCACTCAATGACCAGCAAGCTAAAGTGCTGGACACCCTATGCCAAACAGCTAGCAAAACAGGAACATAACCCAACCCATTAGCAGAGAGGCGGACTAAAATCATAATAAGGTCACAGACACACCAAAACACACCACCAGACGTGGACCTGCCCACCAGAAACACAAGATCCACCCTCATCAACCAGAACACAGGCAGTAGTCCCCTCCACCAGGAAGCCAACACAACCCACTGAACCAACTTTAGCCACTGGGGACAGACACCAAAAACAACGGGAATTACAAACGTGCAACCTGCAAAAAGGAGACCCCAAACACACTAAGTTAAGCAAAATGAGAAGACAAAGAAACACACAGCAGATAAAGGAGCAAGGTAAAAACCCACCATACCTAACAAATGAAGAGGAAATAGGCAGTCTAGCTGAAAAAGAATTCAGAATAATGATAGTAAAGATAATCCTAAATCTTGGAAATAGAATGGAGAAAATACAAGAAACGTTTAACAAGGAGCTAAAAGAACTAAAGAGCAAAAAAAAAATCATGAACCACAAAATAAATGAAATTAAAAATTCTCTAGAAGGGATCAATAGAAGAATAGCAGAGGCAGACGAATGGATAAGTGACCTGCAAGATAAAATAGTGGAAATAACTACTGCAGAGCAGAATAAAGAAAAAAAGAATGAAAAGAATTGAGGACAGTCTTAGAGACCTCTGGGACAACATTAAACGCACCAACATTCGAATTATAGGGGTCACAGAAGAAGAAGATATAAAGAAAGGGACTGAGAAAATATTTGAAGAGATTATAGTTGAAAACTTCCCTAATATGGGAAAGGAAATAGTTAATCAAGTCCAGGAAGCACAGAGAGAGTCCAATACAGGATAAATCCAAGGAGAAACATGCCAAGACACATGTTAATCAAACTATTAAAAATTAAATACAAAGAAAATATATTAAAAGCAGCAAGGGAAAAACAAAAAATAACATACAAGGGAATCCCCATAAGGTTAACAGCTGATCTTTCAGCAGAAACTCTGCAAGCCAGAAGGGAGTGGCAGGACATATTTAAAGAGATGAAAGGGAAAAACCTACAACCAATATTACTCTATCCAGCAAGGATCTCATTCAGATTTGATGGATAAATTAAAATCTTAACAGACAAGCAAAAGCTAAGAGAGTTCAGCACAACAAAACCAGCCTTACAACAAAAGCTAAAGGAAATTTCCTCTAGGCAGGAAACACAAGAGAAGGAAAAAGCCTACAATAACAAGCCCAAAACAATTAAGAAAATGGTAATAAGAACATACATATTGATGATTACCTTAAATGTAAATGGATTAAATAATCCAAACAAAAGACATAGACTGGATGAATAGATACAAAAACAGGACCCGTATATAAGCTGTCTACAAGAGACCCACTTCAGACCTAGAACACATACAGACTGAAAGTTAGGGGATGGAAGAAGATATTCCATGCTAATGGAAATCAAAAGAAAGCTGGAGTAGCAATTCTCATATCAGACAAAATGGACTTTAAAACAAAGACTATTACAAGAGACAAAGAAGGGCACTACATAATGATCAAGGGAGCAATCCAAGAAGAAGATATAACAATTGTAAATATGTATGCACCCAACATAGGAGAACCTCAATACATAAGGCAAATACTAACAGCCATAAAAGAGGAAATCCACAGTAACACAATCATAGTAGGGGACTTTAACACTTGACTTTCACAATGGACAGGTATTCCAAAATGAAAATAAATAAGGAAACACAAGCTTTTTTTTTTTTTTTTTTTTTGCAGTACACCGGCCTCTCACTGTTGTCCTCTCCCGCTGCAGAGCGCAGGCTCCGGATGTGCAGGCTCTGGATGTGCAGGCTCAGCGGCCATGGCTCATGGGCCTAGCTGCTCCATGGCTTGTGGTCTCCTCCCGGACCGGGGCACGAACCCGTGTCCCCTGCATCGGCAGGCAGACTCTCAACCACTGCGCCACAAGGGAAGCCTCAGGAAACATAAGCTTTAAATGATACATTAAACAAGATGGACTTAATTGATATTTATATGACATTCCATCCAAAAACAACAGAATACACGTTCTTCTCAAGTGCTCATGGAACATTATCCAGGCTAGATCATATTCTGGGTCACAATTCAGGCATTGGTAAATTTAAGAAAATTGAAATCTTATCAGGTATCTTTTCTGACCACAATGCTATGAGACTAGATATCAATTACAGGAAAAAAATTGTAAAAAAATACAAACATATGGAGGCTAAACAATACACTGCTTAATAACCAAGAAATCACTGAAGAAATCAAAGAGGAAATCAAAAAATACCTAGAAACAAATGACAATGAAAACACGACAACCCAAAATCTATGGGATGCAGCAAAAGCAGTCCTAAGAGGGAAGTTTACAGCAATACAATCCTATCTTAGGAAACAGGAAACATCTCAAATAAACAGCCTAAACTTACACATAAAGCAAGTAGAGAAAGAAGAACAAAAATCTGCAAAGTTAGCAGAAGGAAAGAAATCATAAAGATCAGATCAGAAATAAATGAAAAAGAAATGAAGGAAACGATACCAAAGATCAATGAACTAAAAGCTGGTTCTTTGAGAAGAGAAACAAACTTGATAAACCATTAGCCAGACTCATCAAGAAAAAAAGGGAGAGGACTCAAATCAATAGAGTTAGAAAGTAAAAAGGAGAAGTAACAAATGACACTGCAGAACTACAAAGGATCATGAGATATACTACAAGCAACCATATGCCAATAAAATGGACAACCTGGAAGAAATGGACAAATTCTAAGAAATGCACAACCTTCCGAGACTGAACCAGGAAGAAGTGGAAAATATGAAGAGACCAATCAAAAACACTGAAATTGAAACTGTGATTAAAAATCTTATCACATGGGCTTCCCTGGTGGCACAGTGGTTGAGAGTCTGCCTGCTGATGCCGGGGACACGGGTTCTGGCCCCGGTCCGGGAAGATCCCACATGCCACAGAGAGGCTGGACCCGTGAGCCATGGCCTCTGAGCCTGCATATCTGGAGCCTGTGCTCCACAAAGAGAGGCCACAGCAGTGAGAGGCCTGCGTACCGTGAAAAAAAAAAAAAAAATCGTATCACAAACAAAAGCCCAGCACCAGATGGCTTTACAGGCGAATTCTATCTGTCATTTAGAGGAGAGCTAATATCTATCCTTCTCAAAGTCTTCCAAAATAGAGCAGAGGGAGGAACACTCCCTAACTCATTCTATGAGGCCACCATCACTCTGGTACCAAAACCAGACAAAGATGTCACAAAGAAATAAAACTACAGGCCAATATCACTGATGAACATAGATGCAAAAATCCTCAACAAAATACTATCAAACAGAACCCAACAGCACATTTGCAGGATCATACACCATGATCAAGTGTAGTTTATCCCAGGAATGCAAGGATTCTTCAATATACACAAACAATCAATGTGATACACGATATTAACAAATTGAAAGAGAAAAACCATATGATCATCTCAATAGATGCAGAGAAAGGTTTCAACAAAATTCAACACCCATTAATGATGAAAACCCTCCAGAAAGGAGGCATAGAGAGAACTTATCTCAACATAATAAAGGACATATATGACAACTCCACAGCCAACATCGTCCTCAACGGTGAAAAACTGAACCCATTTCCATTAAGATCAGGAAAAAGACAAGGTTGTCCACTCTCACCACTATTATTCAACATAGTTTTGGAAGTTTTAGCCACAGCAATCAGAGAAGAAAACGTAATAAAAGGAATCCAAATCAGAAAAGAAGAAGTAAAGATGTCACTGTTTTCAGATGACATGATACTATACATAGAGAATCCTAAAGGTGCTACCAGAAAACTAGTAGAGCTAATCAAAGAATTTGGTAAAGTAGCAGGATACAAAATTAATGCACAGAAATCTATTGCATTCCTATACACTAATGATGAAAACTCTGAAAGTGAAATTAAGAAATCACTCCCATTTACCTTTGCAACAAAAAGATAAAATATCTAGGAATAAACCTACCTAAGGAGACAACAGACCTGTATGCAGAAAATTATAAGACACTGATGAAAGAAATTAAAACTGATACAAACAGATGGAGAGATATACCATGTTCTTGGATTGGAAGAATCAACATTGTGAAAATGACTCTATTACCCAAGCCAATCTACAGATTCAATGCAATCCCTATCAAACTACCACTGGCATTTTTCATAGAACTAGAACAAAAAAATTCACAATTTGTATGGAAACACAAAAGACCCTGAATAGCCAAAGCAATTTTTAGAAAGAAAATTGGAGCTGGAGAAATCAGGCTCCAGGACTTCGGACTCTACTAGAAAGCTACATTAATCAAGAAAGTATGGTT
Organism: Orcinus orca; assembly: GCF_937001465.1. NCBI lineage: Eukaryota > Metazoa > Chordata > Mammalia > Artiodactyla > Delphinidae > Orcinus > Orcinus orca. The sequence goes on along the minus strand of NC_064576.1, from coordinate 39,920,307 downwards.
ATGGCACAAAAACAGAAAAGTAGATCAATGGAACAGCATAGAAAGCCAAGAGATAAACCCACACATATATGGTCACCTTATCTTTGATAAAGGAGGCAAGAATATACATTGGAGAAAAGATAGCCTCTTCATAAGTTGTGCTGGGAAACCTGGACACCTACATTTAAAAGAATGAAATTAGAACACTCCCTAACACCATACACAAAAATAAACTCAGAATGGATTAAAGGCCAGACACTGTGAAACTGTTAAAGGAAAACATAGGCAGGACAGTCTATGACATAAATTACAGCAAGATACTTTTTGATTCATCTCCTAGAGAAATGGAAATAAAAACAAAAATAAACAAATAGGACCTAATGAAACTTCAAAGCTTTTGCACAACAAAGGAAACCATAAACAAGATGAAGACAACCCTCAGAATGGGAGAAAATATTTACAAATGAAGCAACTGACAAAGGATTAATCTCCAAAATTTACAAGCAGCTCAGGTAGCTCACTATCAAAAAAACAAACAACCCAATCCAAAAATGTTCAGAAGACCTAAATAGACATTTCTCCAAAGAAGGCATACATGTTGCCAAGAAACACATGAAAGAATGCTCAATGTAATTAATCATTAGAGAAATATAAATCAAAACTACAATGTGATATCATCTCATACTGGTCAGAATGGCCATCACCAAAAAATCTACAAACAATAAATGCTCGAGAGGGTGTGGGGAAAAGGGAATCCTCATATACTGTTGGTGGGAATGTAAATTGTAACAGCCACTATGGAGAACAGTATGGAGGTTTCTTAAAAAGGTAAAAATAGAACTATCATATAACCCAGCAATCCCACTATTGGGCATTTACCCTGAGAAAACCATAATTTAAAAAGAGTCATGTACCACAATGCTCATTGCAGCTCTATTTACAAGAGCCAGGACATGGAAGCAACCTAAGTGTCCATCAACAGATGAATGGATAAAGAAGATGTGCCACATATATACAATGGAATATTACTCAACTATAAAAAGATACGAAATTGAGTTATTTGTAGTGAGGTGGGTGGACCTAGAGTCCGCCATACAGAGTGAAGTAAGTCAGAAAGATAAAAACAAATACCGTATGCTAACACATATATATGGAATCAAAAAAAAAAAGTCATGAAGAACCTAGGAGCAAGGCAGGAATAAAGACTCATACCTACTAGAGAATGGACTTGAGGATATGGGGAGGGGGAAGGGTAAGCTGGGACAAAGTGAGAGAGTGGTAGTGTATATATGGACATATATACACTACCAAATGTAAAATAGCTAGCTAGTGGGAAGCTATCGCATAGCACAGGGAAATCAACTCAGTGCTTTGTGACCAGCTAGAATGGTGGGATAGGGAGTGTGGGAGGGAGGGAGACACAAGAGGAAAGAGATATGGGGATATATGTATATGTATAACTGATTCACTTTGTTAAAGAGAAGAAACTAACACACCATTGTAAAACAATTATACTACAATAAAAATGTTAAAAAAAAAAAGAAATTATGATTTTTAAAACTACCTTCTTGGAAAAGATAATTTCACTTTCAAATGCTGAAAATAGTCCTATTATAAACTTATAACAGAGAATACATTATACATATCAAAACTTGAGTTATGACTATAAATTTAATGTCTATAAGAGTGTGGCTTTCTAAAAAAACTTACTTTCAGGGGTTAAAGAGTACTTTTTAGGTGGTGAGAAAAAGAAATAATTACTATTGATTAGCAATTGGCTCAGCTTCTCCAGAAGGTTATTAAAGTCCTAAAATACAGAACAGAGTGTTATAAACAATATTGTGTTCTCCCCAGTCTGTCTTGAATTGACCCTTTTTTGTCTGAAAAGTCCTTTTGACATAGCTAATGCACCTCAGGATCTTTGATATAAGGAGCAATTTAGAACTAACGACCATTTCAGCATTTAAAAGAGAGAATGATCAGAAACCCTCACAGAAGACATATGAACTCTAAGTGAATTAAATGGAATAATGATAGCACCTATCAATAATTACTCATTGTATATAAAATTACTTTATGAAACTAAGAGTAAATAGCTCTCTGGATTTATATCATTATAATGGAAATAGAAATGGTTTCATAATGTGTAAAAATGGATATATTATCAAATTCCAGAGGAAATAAAATGTCCACATTATGCATATATGTATTTTTTTTATACAGACTAGAAACGATATTAATAAGGGCTACTTCTTGAGATCATTTTAAATTTCCAAATTATTGAATACAGAGTTGTCTGTGTAACCCCTGGTACTTCCCCAAATCTTGTTTCCATTGAGGGTTAGTTTTTTTTTTGTTTGTTTGTTTGTTTTGTTTTTTGTTGTTTGTCCCCCCCCACCCACCCCCGTGCATACTATCTCAACATAGGTAATCAACTCTTCAGTTTTCCACAGAAGTTTTCTTTCTCTTTCTGGGCAGTTTTTGCCCCATTTGAAGTAGTGTTTAAAGCCACTTTACAAATCAACTTTACAGGCTACAATTTAATACATGAGGTGTAAATATTTGAGTCATAGACCTACATCATGAGATGTAGAGAATTTCACATTAATTTCTACATGTGAGATTTTCACATTAATCTGTTTAACTTATCCCAAAATTTAAGTTACTGGAGGAATAACCATTTATTCATTCCTTCTACAATTTGTTCAGTAAATATTTAGTGCATTTCAGTTATGCACTATGCTATATTTTAGGAATTGGAGATACAAGGAAGCACAAGGAACATTCTGCAGTTATGTTGGTTCTTTCCTCAGGCTTATTCCTAATTAATTCAGTGATTTTGTTTTAGAACTGGACATACTTTTTGACCAGTACAGCTACCCATCTTTTTTCCTTTAGCTATTTCAAATTATTAAATCTCTGGACCAATCAGCAACATAATTGAACATATTGTTGATTTCCATATGTGTTACTTTCCTCAAAGATATAATCAATATCTTATTGATTTTAATATATTCAGTGTCTGGCATACAGTGGGTTCTCAGCATGTGTCTGTATAACTGAACTGAACGTAAGGCTGACCAGTGCAGTAACACAAGGGGAGTTGGGACAGTCATCAACCGCTGGCACTGGACTCAGTAAATATGTCAGCTGATACCTAAGAGGAAACGATACAATCCAAATTTTGGTCTCCTATGCGGCACATCCGACCTGAGAGTGTCCAAAATGAAACTTCATGGTTCCCAAAGAAAGAGGTGGCCTAGCAATATAGAATGGAGGTAGGAAATAAAAATTCAGGGAGGCAACTAGTGAGAAGTGACCACAGGAAAGTAGCTCAGAGTGACACTGGTTATGAAACTCATCACAGAACTAGACACCAAGGTAATATGGGCTGAGGTGAGGGAATAATTTAGAACCCAGGAATCAATATCAGGAAATTTCAACCTAGATCAGATATTTGGGGTGACATAGATAATACTGAGCCACACTGTATTGCCATGGACTGTGTAAGGGCAGAGATCAGGGCAAAGATCTATCTCAAACCAGATTGGGATGGGAAGTGGTAGGGCCAACCTGGCATACTTAACAAGGCACCAGTGGGCTCATTTGTGTCAGACTGGAGAGAGAACTGCATTGGAGACACATCTATAAGGCAATCAGCATAATGTTCTTTGTGTTCAGCCTGTTCAGAAATAGGTTCATTTTACATTCAGCAGTAGGTGATAGAAAAATCGGACACTTCTTAATTAGGATAAAAACCCCACATTTATTTCTTCGTGCATAAAACTGAATTAAGCAAATGTAGGTTATTTGACCCTTGAAATTGCTCTCCTATATTGTATGATATATGTTTTGCTTCACTTTTGAGGTGGAGAACTCTTCCACACTATTTGCAGTGCAGAAAATGAAAAATGTCCAATCTAAAAATGTACACCGATAGTCAATCATAGCTTTGGAAATTAAATTAACCAAACTTTGTTTCTGCTGGACACCAAGCTCTACTAAAGAACTGCATTCTTCTATATCATTAGGGCATCAAAGTTGATGTTTGTACTATTTGGTAGATAGAGAGTACATGAAGAATTTTTAAAAAATTGACTAGCTGTCACTATGAGCATGCCTTAAATTTGACATGAGTTCTAGAAACCTTTAATTTCCTGTTATGCACTCCCTCCCAGTTTTCCTCTAAGTTGCCACCTTCTTTGTAATTCTTTCTAATTTAATTATTTTTAATGGAGAGAAAGTCAAGGAACAGCAAAAGAGCATGTGATTCCAGATACATTTTCTTTCCTTGGTGAGCTGAGAGTGCTATGAATCATATGAAGGCTATGAATCATATTCTCTATCTCTTCTTCAGTGAGATGTATTGTGCTCATGTCTGTCACTGTAAAAAATAACCATCTAGTTTCCCTTTGGCAGAGAGGGCTTAAATTGGAAGGGCTTAAATTAGATATGATCCTTTGGGATCTTAGTTCCAAGCTTATTTTAAGGAGGTTACACAACAAGTCAAGGAAAAGATACTCTTGTCCAACATAAAGGGAAGGATTTGTTACTAGAAAAGCTCTTTTTCCCTTAGAAAATTAGAAAAAAAAAAAAATTAACTGCAGAGTCACCCTGAGCTTGAAACCCCAGCTGACAAGCTTGTGAAAGTAGATTAGACACATTTCTGAAAATGTCATGAATTACTTTTGCTTTCCCTCAATTGAGAATAGTGTCAAGGAGTCAATCAAACAAGTTGTAGTAGAGAAATCAGGGATATTAGTCTAGAGTATCATTTGTAATGTCGTAAACATTCAGCATACAATGTCTCTCTAGTGTGCTCCTGAATCACTTAAAAGGTAAAGAATGACTGCTAAAAATGCCAGGCTATTTAGTCAGCATCATCCCTCTTCCCTCCAACAATTCTGTATTAGTTAAGATGAGGTTTAGCTGCAACTGACATGGAACCCAAAATAACATGTGACATTAACAAAATAATAATACATTTTTCACTTATGTATAAAAGTTCAAGGCTGGTGTGGGGCTTTGTGCTAACAGAAACAGGCTTCTTTATACTTGCTGCTTCACCATGTATTGCGTCTAATGGAAGGTCCAAGAGAGCAGCTCCAAAACCCAGGCAGGAGGATGGTGGAGAGGATGAAAAATAGGCCAAAAAAATCCTATACATACTTCTATTTACAATCTATTGCCTAACATTTAGCCTAAAGACCAGCTGGAAAATATATTGTGGTGGCCAACCAAATGTATATTTCTATGGAACAGGGAGAAAGGATGTTGAAGGAAAACCAGAAGTATCTGTATCTCATTCGTTTCGGAGAAGTCTTATAAAGTATTAATACTCATACAATAATTTTATATAAGAACACCAATGGGATTTTAAATTCTATTACTTACTAAGAATTTAATAAACTTTGCAGGGTATTCCATTACTTGAATTTAACCCTTAAGCTTTAGTCATTCAAAAATTATTGTAAAATACAAAAACAATTTACCCAACAGTAAGCAGACAAGAATATAGATTATATATATAAATAACTCAAAATTAAAGAGTTAAATATCTCCTTTATTAAATTCATCCCTGTGCCTTACACTCAAAAACGATTTGAATTATAGATTTTTTTTCAAATATGGTTGGTTTTTGCTACTTATAGAAGGCAAATTTTAAGATAAAAATTGTTTTTTCTTTTAATTAATGTTTTTACAGTTTGTTTTCTATTCAAGAATCTCAAGAAAAAATAGTATTATATCCATGAATCTTAAGTGGCATTTGCCATAAACTCATCTATTATTTTCTTTAACTAGCAATATATAACTAAGAAAATCAGCTTTACAAGTACCCCCAAAATATACTTAAAGTTTAGATTAGATCTTTGATCATCAGATTCTTATAAAAAAATAATTTGATTTGTCAACTATCTTTAAAAGCTTTAGTGCTAAAGTATCCTTTTGACCTCTGTTTCCAATGTAGTATATTCCATGTTAAAATATATGCACTGATACACACAGATATATTTGTATGTATGTATTGATTTATTTCAGTGGTTTATAACAATGTATTTAATTCCATAATCATATACATTAGTAAGTTTTGAAATACTATGTTTAACAAAATTCAGCAGATTTCTATATTCAAATACTTTGAAGACTTCCTAATATACTAATCTGCATTATACTTTTTCCAGAGGGAAATGTGATGTGTAAACATATTTAACCACAGATATTCTGTTATAAAATCAATCAATCAATCAATCTCATAGAACTAGTATTTGTGGAAAACATTTTAGGAAATGATGAAAATAATTTATTGATATGCAAATAGTTAGCTTGCATATTTATTAAAATAAAATCACAAATTTAGCATGCAACTTGGTTTAGGTTTACCATAATCCTGGCTAAAGAGTCTTCACAGGGAGAGGGTAGATACTCATGTTGGTCATTTCAGGAGCACTAGAAATATCTAAAATGGAAAATTCACTTTTATAAAAATTTCTAATTTTGCTGAGTTAATTTTTTAAGTCAAACTCTTTTGTAAATATGACCCAATAGTTTACAATAATGTATTCATGCTTCACTTCATTTATCTAGGTTCTATCTCCGCCCAATAACAAGCTACTGTTTTGATGACTTTGTTTACCTTTTGCTCTCCTTTTCATGGACATAATTTATTTACCACCTTTATTTTATTTCACTACTAATATGTTAAAAACAAAAGCAAAACATTTATCATTGAAAACCTACTATGTATTAGGAACAATACTTAGCACTGGGAATACAAAAGCAAGGTAATCATGGACTATAATAAATTTATGTTTAAATACAGAAGAAAGACAAAATGTTGATACCTATCCAGAACATTATTTAAAATCAAGTAAAACTCTTTAGAATTGAATAGAACAATTGTCTAGGACAAAGAAAAATATTTATATTGTCAAAATTCTGATCACCTTTAAGAATACCAATGGCATATTTATTAGTTGTTACAAAGACCAGAGAGAGATTTGTGTACCAGGTAATTTTCAATTAATTAATCTGTGAGTAACAATAAAAATACATAAATTCCCCAAAACAGAAATTGTGAATCCTAGTCTTCTGAACAGAGTGCAGTAAAATTAGATGTTAGGAACAAGATTAAATGCCTCCTGCATGAAAGATGTACTTAAAACTAAACTATATGCCATTTTGAAAATTATAAAAATTTAAATATCACATATCAAAACATTAAATATGTATATATACATATATTATAGGTGGGCATAAAGTCAATCCTTAGACCTAGATCCTTAAATTATTAAATTAATAAATAAAAAAGAAAATTAATAACTGCTCATTCAACTTGAGAAATTAGGAAGAGTAAATACAGTCAAATAATTGAGAAGAAGAAATCAATAATTAATTTTAATTAATTAATAAACAAAAGGTGACATAGCAGAAAACAGAAAAATGGTAGAATGGATAAATATATGTAAGAGCTAGAAAGGTTTTTTATAAAAAGGAGTAAACACAAAGTAGTAAGAATAAGAAATAAGATAAACAAGATACTGGGAAAAAATAAAAATTTTAATATATTTTGTAAGGATTCTTGTTTTCACCTGTTAATTAAGGTAATTATGTAAATTCTAAAACAAGCAAACAAACTATCATACCAGTTATAAAATAAGTAAGTCACAAGGATGTAATTTACAGCATAGGGAATATCATCAATATTTTTAAAAACTTTGTATTTTGTGTGATATATAAAAATACTGAAAACCTATGTTGCATACCTTAAACTAATATAACATTGTAAGTAAATTATAACTCAATAAATAAATTAATTAATTAATTAAGTGCCGTAGCACTAAATTTTTTTTTTCAAATATCCCTTTGTTTTAAGGAATATTTGAAAAATTAAATTTTAATCTCTTCCCATTTTTATCTCTCACCTGTATCTTTTATAGGCAATTTACTAATAAAGGTAATTGAAATTTATTGAGCAGTTACAAATAAACAACATAACATAAGAAGAGTAAAATTGAGTTATCTGAGAGGTTACACAGAGTCATGGTCACAGCCTCTCCAGGCAGAATGTCTGGTTCCACAACCAGCGCTGCCAGTTATCTGATGTATGAACTTGGTCAGCTAGAGAGATTCCAGAGTGCATCATTTTTTTCTTCTGTATAATGCTGAGAAAAATAGAACTTCCTTAATAATATGGTTATAAGAATTAAATAACTTAATATATGTAAAGTACCTGGTACAATTTAAGCATTATAACAACTGTTTGTTAAATCTAAAATTGTACCATTTTTCTGCCTTAATCTAAATTATATAAATCCTCCCTCCTTAAAATAGAAACAAAAGCAAACATACTATCTTTTTTTTATTATTTTGCATTTCTTCTAGTCATATAATTTTGTCCTCATTATAAACTAAAAACAATTGTTTGACTTAATGAGAGGGCATATATCAGTAATCAAAAACTTTTTGGAAAATACATCTACAAATATCAAAAGCATTTTGAAAATGTTTTATTTTCATGTAGGACATAAAAAGTTTCCTTTATAAGTGGAAAAATATTCCCATGTAAATTCATACAATACTTTTCCATGTAGCTCTCTCATATATATGTATATATAAAAATTTCAAAAGCTATTTAAGAAATATATGTTGGAGAAAAAAAGGAGTCTTGCAAATAGAATAAGACTAATTGCAGTGAGTTGAGAAAAATTTGGCTTTTTTTCTCACTTATGGTGGTATATTTTTCCTTAACTGTGCAAACCAAAAAGCCTTTCAAAATTTATTCCTGATTTCCAATCATATGTTATTTTAATAGAAGAAACTATATCAACGGCATAGTTGATCAAATTAATGAAAGCTACTTTTCAGTTTCTGGTTGCTTTGGAACAGGGTTTCTTAAACATAAAAGGGGAAACTGTTAATGTCAGGAACACTATAATCATCTTAGAAAAGCTCAAATAAATTTTCCATGAAATCTATAATATTCAAATGTGGACCATTTAAAGGAGACATCACTATAGTTGTGATCGCAATGAGATATAGTTCCACAGGCAAGATTTTCATAAATTAACGTAATTTTTTTTAAGAAGAAGAAAAACCTTGCATTTATATTTTTTATAAGAATAGATCTTTTAAAAATAGAGGAATGTTTTGAATTATAAGGCTCTAATATTGCAAAGTAAAAATGTCTATTTCAAAGGCATAATGTTAAATGTTAGTATAACACATCTCATTACACACTGAAGAAGGTATAATTGTTCTTCTCAACATTAAGACAGTTACTAAGTGGAAAAACAGGTACTAACACACACACACACACACACACACACACACATACATCATAAAGCTTCCTACAATTTATAATGTTCTTAAGGTCATCATTTTATAGTTAAGTATTATTTTAAAAGCTCCAGAAATCATTTTATATATTAACATATCAACTTGACTCTTTGGATGTTTTTTAAATGTTCATTCTGTGTTACGTACTTAATAAACTTTGCTCTATATGGATAAGAAAATAGGAAAATTGCTTTTTAAAGTTACAGTAACTCCAAGAAAATTTTCTTTCACAAGTTATTAAACAGAAGTATGGTAGTTCTTTGTTACCCTTTTGTAAAATTAGTGGAAAGTTATACATAGGCACCTTTATCTTTTATCAGGATCAAGGAAAATGATTGCATCCCAAACAAATATAGGAGGGCTGTTGGAAGGTTCTTGCCAATACTGGAAGTAATGCAGAATGCGGTCACCTTTATGCCCATAAGAAAATCTCCTGTATGGCCCAGTGGAAAAGAATAACAATGGTTACTAGAAAGTCAATTTAATTAACCTTAATCTCCCAATATAGCCTAGTAGACTCTCTTGATTTGGACAAAGAAGAAAAAAAACAAAAAACATTGTTATCAAATGGAGAATGTAAAAATACTGTTTTTTCATTAAGGTATGTAATATCCTCAAATTAACAATAAATGCTCCTAAGGGACTTTTGGCTGTGCAGAGTCCCACAGCATACATAAGCCTTAGGTTGATCTAAGCAGTGGATAAAGGCTTCTTAGCAACTGCTGTGTACATAGCAAATAATAACTGATTAGTTTAAAAGTTATCAGTTAAGTTTTATTTGTATAAAGTTGGTGTTATGAGTAACTGAGTTGAAGACTGAGGTAATTATGGGATAGCAAGCCTATATAATTTCTTAATTATAGAAGCCCAATTTTATTAGATACAGAAGTAAAACTGATATACCATCATCTAATTAAAGCAAGACTGATTTTTTATCACATTTCTTGAAATTCTTTGTTAACTACTTTGATATATGTTTTTACATCTATTTAACCCAGAGAATGATAATCTAGGGATAGGTTAATCAATACTAGAATGCTCCATTTTTGGTTCCCTAAGAGAAAAACAAACCTCACGATTTCTCAGTGAAAATGAATATTGTTCTGTTATCTTGATTTTTAAGTGACAATAAAACAAACAAAAGAATCAGCATAGGGGCTTCCCTGGTGGCGCAGTGGTTGAGAGACAGCCTGCCGTTGCAGGGGACACGGGTTCCTGCCCTGGTCCGGGAAGATCCCACATGCCGCGGAGCAGCTGGGCCCGTGAGCCATGGCCGCTGAGCCTGCGCGTCCGGAGCCTGTTGCTCCGCAACGGGAGAGGCCACAACAGTGAGAAGCCCGCGTACCGCAAAAAAAAAAACAACAAAACTTCATGTTTTTCTTATTCAATATAATCTTAGGGTAACAAACAATGTAAAGGACATCTAGGCTTGCTCAAATCATTTTTATATTCAATTGCATTTAAACTAAACTGTCTGTTATTTAAATTGGTTAGGGAATATTGAATCTGCCTAAATAAAAATGAATTGTGCTTCCATATATATGTAGGTATACTTGCATATGAAGGTGTGTGTGTGTGCATAAAACTGCCCTTACTAAAGTCGATTGAATGTGTTTGATTAATTTAGAAGTTTATTTAAGAGATGGGCATTTCCCTTTGTCAATATTATAAGTGTGATTGTCATTTATTATTGTTTTTACTGGCAATAGAATTCTGGATCCAATGTGATAGTAGCTAGTGAAAGATTGGTAATACAGAGAAACCCTGTCCCTGTGGTCATGGGAGCTTGCCACTATTTAAAGCAAGGCATCAAAACCCTGTATAACACAAATATAAAGCTTAATCTGGATCTGAATAGGAAGAAAATTATTTAGTAGTTATACATTTCTAATTCTGTGTCCGAATGATGGAATCAGGCATTGCTATACTGAACTTACATGTATTCAACTGCTGTTCAGACTGTGTGGTGGCTCCTCCGGACATGACTAGGAGGTGAGGGTGTGATAGGAGGTGAAAGTTTGCTGTGTCACCTTTTGTCTCATTCCCCGAATGCCTCACAGAGGGTGGCTTGGGTCTAGATAATTTTTGCTTAGAGACAAAGCTCTAGTAGTATTACATCACCATGTTTCATTTCTATATTTTATGTGTTTTGTTTATAGCACAGGTTATTTAAAAGAAAAGATGGTTGAGAGCTATCTTTTTAATACAACTGACTTTTTTTGTTTGTTTGTTTGTTTCACCAAAACATTTTTACTTCAAATTTTTTTTTTTTTTACAACTGACTTTTTTCTTTTCCTTCTTTACCTTAAAATGCATTTAATGAGTTTGTGGGACAAATACTCATTTGTCAAACTGAGAAGAATTTCACCACATGGCCAGATCACAAATACAGTCATCCTACTAGGTATGGTTCCAGGAGCCCCCTCTAATACCAAAATCCATGGATGCTCAAGTCCCTTATACAAAATGTTGTAGCATATGCATATAACCTGTGCACATACTACCTTATACTTTAAATCATCTCTTTGATAACTGATACAGTGTAAATAGTGGCAGGTGCCCAGCAAATTCAAATTTGTTTTTTCTAATTTTCTGGAATTTTTCTTTTAAGTATTTTCTATACATGGTTGGTTGAATCCAAGGGTGTAGAACCTGCAGATGTGGAAGGCTAACTCTACATGCTTGAGGTGTAAATTACATAGACTGTTGGTTATTTTATTTTACCTTATAGTGATATGAAAGAATAATGTGTCAATGATTTTCACAGTCTAATGTGCAACTGATTTAAAATGATTTAATCCTCTCCCTCAAGAACATAATTATGTTAATGAGTATGTAGAAATGGAATAAAAGGAAGAATAACATTATTAGAAAATAAAGATATTTTGTCAACACTCAATTATGATTATCTTTATATATGTTTCTCCTAAATTGACGGTTACATTTTATGACCATGTGACTTTCTATACATTTATAATAATCTGAAAATTATAAATATTGTAAATTTGCTCTATAATGATGACTATGTAAATCACCCTTTTTATTAGTAAGGGTTCTCCAGAGAGCAGAATCAATAGGATAAACATATAAAAAATTAATATAAATGTAAAATACACACATACATCAAGAGGTTTATTTTAAGAAATTGTCTCCCGTATTTGAATGTTTTCTTCCCCAGGAATCCTCAAGTTTTGCTCTTTAAGGCCTTTAATTAATTGAGTGAATTTCGTCCACAGTATCTAGGCTTTACTTAAAATCAATTGATTATAGATGTTAATCAAATCTTTAAAATACCTTCATGACAACACCTAGATTAGAATTTGATTACATAATTGGATGCCATAGCTTAGCAAGGTTGACACATAAAATTAACCATTACATTCTTCATTGGTAAAATCTGATGACCAAACATAATTTAATTTTATAGCCTGGTGTCATTAATGGGAATATTATGATCCTTCATATAGTACCCTATGTAAAGCAGATATAAATGATATAATGAAGTTGATTATTAGTCTAAACTCACCAAAACATTTTCCATCAAGTCATTTAATGGCTTCTCATCTATTTTCTACAAATTTCTCAATACTTAATTCACCTTGCCTATATGTTCAAGGCTTTAAAATACAAACAAACATTGTAGGAACTCAAAAAAGAAGGGCATATATATTCCAATCCCATCAATTTACAGATAGGGAAAACTCCAATGAGTCTTTCTAATTCTCTGGTTCAGGATGGTGTGGGAACACTTTTTCCTAGTTCTTACTGTGTTTTATCTGTAATTGAGTACTTACTCTGTAGTGGGTCGAATAGTGCGCCACACCCACCCCCCATCCCCTCCCCGCAATTCACATCCACCTAGAACCTAAGAATGTGATCTTATTTGGAAATAGTTTCTTTGCAGTTATAATGGGTTAACATAAAGTCATACTGGATTAGGGTGAGCCCTAAGTAACAATGAGTGGCATCCTTATAAAAGAGGAGAGCGAGAAATAGAGAAAAGGAAATCACGTGAAGGTACAAACACACAGGGGACATAGCCACATAAAGACAGAGGCAGAGATCAGAGTTATGCTGCCTGAATCCCAGGAACACCAGAATCCACCAGAATTTGAGAGAGGCAAGGAAAAATCTTCTTGTGCTTTCAGAGTGAGTATGGTCCTGCTGACACCTCCATTTTTGACTTCTCCAGAACTGAAAAAAAATAATTTCTTCTGTTATAAGCCACCCAGTTTGTAGTAATTTAGCATGGCAGCCCTAAGAAATGATTACACTTTCATTAGACATTAGAGCTTTCTCTACTTTCCTTACATTATTTTGCAAAGAATAATGAAGCTTCCACAAAGAAATCTTAAATGACTTGGGTTAAATTTATGCAATACTGGGATTCTGTTTATAGAGGAAATGCCCCATTTGGGCACCTCTCTTCAGAGTTTCATAGTATAAAAAGTAGTGGAATGGATTAGACTGGCATTTATACTTACAGGGAAGAAGGGATTCTTCTTCAATGGGATATGTTTAAAATACCACATTAGTTGAACTGAATTGAATTCTTTGAATCCGGTCAAAACTCCTTTCCCAATCCAATTTATTTTTACCAAGAGAATAAACTGACTTAATCTGTCGTGTGTGATGTGTAATAAGTTACTTCCATTAGAGTAGCAATGAACTGCCAACGTTGTCAAACACATGGCTTTTCAAGGTGTGTTGCTCCATTTAGAGCCATGATGCAACCAAAGATTCATTAAGCTCATGTAATTAAATAAAAACAATAACCCAAATAATTAAGAACAAAGTCATGACCTTTAATGATCCTTTAGCTTATCCCTGATACAAAATGAATGTTAATTACCATTAATGGTCTATGTATATCTAAGGTATAACACACTTATAATCTACCCAAAGGGAGTCCTCAGTTCCTTTTATACATGAGGTACCCTTTTGAGGATGGACATTAATTACTCTTACACAGAAACAAAAGTACTTTCAGTTCTCAAGGTATTTTCTGACAACTGTCAGCATAAGTGTACATAAAATTTTAATTGTGTCCTGGGTGGCTTCAAATATAAAATTATCCTTGAGAGCTTTTAGGAGAACTTTACACTTTAGTTGCCATGTAAAGAAAGCTTAATAACTAATTTTCTGATTATGTTCAGGCAGCACAAGTTAATTTAATTTATGTGCATAGAACTGGCAGTTTGATACATGGTTAAGATCAAATTTAATTTTCTACTAAAATTACAAAATTTGCAAACTCAGCACTACAAGGGACTGTGTTTATATGAACCTACAATTTATTTTTCAATACTTCCTTCATAAATAAGTGTGTGTATAAATATCTTCTTTTTTTTTTTCAAAATTCAGAATTATTGCTCAGTTTTATTTAGAAAGCTATTCAGCAATTAGTCCTTCATATTCTAAACTTTGGGTCCCATTTTGAAAATCTCTTAGAAGTGAATTTTGGAGAGACACAAAGGAAAAAATAGTTAATGTTAAACTTTTTGTGCTTATAAGAAATAACCTGTGTATCAGTTATCTATTACTGTATAAAAATAAAGCAAACAAAAAACCTTCTAAAACTGCCTGACTTAATGCAACAGCCATTTGTTTAGCCTAAGATGCTGTGGGTTAGCACCTGAGGCTGAGCTCAGCTGGGCGATTCTTCTGTGTATGACTGGGCTCTGTGATTGCATTCAGTAGCCAGTCACATGGTGGATTGGCTGGGGGACGACTGGTGCAAGATGGCCTCACTCATTTCTCTGGTTATGAGTTCCCTGTTGGCTGAGGTGAAAGGGCAACTAGGCCACATGTCTCCCAACATCCTGCAGGCTAACTTAGGCTTGTTCTCATGACATCTCCTTGGGGTTCCAGAGGTGAGAGTGGCAGTGTAAAAGGCCTCCTGTGTCCTCTGCTCAGAACTGGTATAATTCCACTTACTCCATATTCTGTTGCTCAAAGCAAATCACAAACCCCATCAAAATACAAGGCATAAATAAACTCTATTTACTGATGGGAGAAGCTTCCAAATCACCAAGAAAAAAAATGTCATTAAAGGGTAGAATAAAAAGTTATAGTCACTTTTTGCAGTCTTTTATAGAATGCTTGTCAACAAATGAATGGTTTAAAACTCTACACAAAGATTCTGATTTAGTTGGTCTAGAAAGGGGTAAGTCATAATTTTAAGTATTAATTTCCCCATTGACAAAATGATGACTTAGAGTTGAAAATTCTAGGTGCCCAATCAACTCTGAGATTCTTGTCATCTAACTTCAGTTATCTAGAAAAACATTTCACATTTAATTCATTATTAGGTATTGTATTGCACATAGATTTCAATTTCCTTATTTACATAGAATAATTTATGTTCATATTAAAATCATATTCAGTCAATTATTTTATACATTTTTTTTTTTTTCTGGTACGCAGGCCTCTCACTGTTGTGGTCTCTCCCATTGTGGAGCACAGGCTCCGGACACGCAGGCTCAGTGGCCATGGCTCACGGGCCCAGCCACTCCACAGCATGTGGGATCTTCCTGGACCGGGGCACGAACCCGTGTCCCCTGCATTGGCAGGCAGACTCTCAACCACTGCGCCACCAGGGAAGCCCTATTTTATACTTTTAATCAATGGGTCAATTCTAAAAAAATGGTGTCCTTGTTTATAAAATCTCAAAGCAATAGGTCTTTTTATTACTACGCTCTCATGTTGTCTAGTTTATAAACATTTTATATTTAAGGATTGTCTTTATGCATCTGTGTTTTGAAATAATGCTTGTTGAAATGTCATAGATGTCATATGGAGTGTTACATAATACAAAAAAGGCACAATTTCATTTTCGAGGCCTGTCAGAATTTTTTTTTTTTTCATTCAATAAGGAGCAAAGAAGAGACATAACACACTTGAGAGACTATTTCTTAGAAGACTCCCTAAGAAGGTTGCACGTGAACAAGTCTTACTGATGAGGAGGGAATGTCAGGCCAATGGTTATGGAGTGTGAAGCAAGTAGAGAGACAGATAAGAGGGAAATACCCAGTTTTAACAGGGATGTAATATGGTGCTCAATGCTCCATGCAAAGCAGGAGAGAGATGAAGCTGAGAGGGCACACCATGGAGAGAGCTTGGATATTACTTTGTAAGATATCTGGAGTGTTTCAGAAGATGAAAAGTAAAATTTTCAAAATGATTAGAAATTCCAAATCATTCCAAGAGAATGATACAACTTGAAGTTGTATATAGAGAGAAGAGAATCTGCAAAATCCTGGGATGACTGGAAAATAAAGAGCCCATGAAGAAGATGAAGAAGGTCATGGACTTTGAGAAGGTAATGTTGAGTGTCAAGAAGATGGAGGTTGTAGAATTTAGAAGACTGAAAAATGCCCATTAGCCATAAAGAGGTCAATGCTTACTTCAGTGAAGGTGGCTCCAGCAGACTGTAGTAAGGTGTTGAGTGATGTTGTTAAGGAGATGGATTCAGTGGATGGTAACTCTTCTGAGAAGTTCAGATGAAAAGGAAGAAGGATTTTTTTTAATCTTACTATGAATATATTAGTAAAATATTTCAATATGTCTTCACATATATAATAAACCATATATAGTGTTTATTTTAAAGTTTTGTTTCCATTTTATTTAATGATTTTAGAATCATGAGATACTTTGTTGAAAATTGAACTTCTCACTAAAAATAATCTTTGCCAAATATTTTGCTGTGATGAACCTCTCACATTCCACTGCAAACCTATAGTGGACTTCATCCCATATGTGATGGTTAATTTTATGAGTCCATTTAGCTAGGCAATGAAAGCCAGGTATTTGATCAAATATTATTTTAGTTGTTACTGTAAAGGTATTTTTAGATGAGATTAACATTTAAATTAGGGGACTTAGAGTAAAGCAGATTATCCTCAGTAATGTGGTGGGCCTCATCAAATCACTAGAAGGCCTTAAGAGAAAAAGACTGACCTTCTCCAGTGAAGAGAGAATTCTACCAGCAGACGGCCTTTGGACTCAAACTACAACTCTTTCCTGGGTCTCCAGCCTGCCACCTTAGTCTGCAGATTTTGCATTTGAGAGCTTCCACAGTTGCATGAACTAATTCTTAAAACTAAATTTCTCTCTCTCTCTCTCTTTCTCTCTCTTTCCATCTTACTTTCTCTCTCTCTCTCTGTATGTATATATAAATATACACATACATTTATATACTTATATTATATATCTGAACATATATATTAAATATATAATTATATATATTTTATATGTATTTATACACACACATTCTATTAGTTATCCTTCTCTGGAGAACACTGACTAATACCCCTTGAGATGTAAATATTAAAAGGTCAGGAATCTAATTTGGTAAAAGGCTCCATTCTGGCAAAAATAATTCCTCTGAACTTTCTAGTTTTGGACAATGTTTGCTGAATATTTGTATGTGGAAATATATTGAAAAGAATTAAATCATTACCTTCCAATGATATATGCTTTTAGTAGATGTTCCCCCCACTTCTGATTTCTTATTATATACATATTTAATTATCCCATTACCTTTCACTCTGTCTCTATGAATAATATGCAGAAATCAAGAATACAAAGTACCAATTAATGAAAATATAAGTGAAACATTTATATTGTCTGAACATCATTAACATGAAAGACTTTTTTAATTACGAGTATCCTTGTCACTGAAATAGACAACCAAGGTAACACTAATAAGAAGTGTAGAGAAAAAAATCTTTTACCTCTGTGCATTCCTGTATAGCATGTTTGGTTTTCTAGTGGCCTTGTCAAACAGCGTACAATGATCCAAGAGAAAGCACATCGTTTTTGCACAGAAACAATTTGCAGCGAGTAACTTTAAGAAGACCCTTTTAGTGTATAATGAAAATTTTACTGGATAGCTTTTAAGATGAACCCTTAACAAAAATGTTTGCCTCACTTAGGCCACTGAAAACCCAAAGCCTAGAGGACTTCCTGTTCAGTGACTGAGTTATTCAGTGACTAAATGTGCCCTGGATAAAAGATTTATTTTAATTAGAATAACTGTTTGAATGACTTCTGTGTTAATCTTTGCAGAGTAAACACTAAAGACTTTTCAATAGTCTACAAGGATCTATATAGCCTGGCCCCTGGCTCTCTCCTTGACTTCATCTCCCCACACATCTCCCTTATTCCTCTCTGTTCGGCACTACAGGCCTTCTTTCATTCTTCAAACATGCAAAGCAAATTCTGCCTGGAATGCTCTTCACGCAGGTATCCTCAAACCCCTTCATTTCTTTGAGGCTTTCTGTTCAAATGTCATCTTCTCAGTAGGCCTTTTACACTGTGTAAAATGTCAACTGACCCTGTCTTACCTATTTATTATGTATATCAAAATATGTATACTAATTATATAAACTATGTACTAATTAAGTATTTAATATGTACAATATAGATAGGTTTTGGGTTCACTCCAATCCAGACACTATAGCTACCAGGTGTGGGGCCAGTGCTAGCACTCACTGGGAACAATGCATCCTGAGCTGACAAATAAGCCCTAAAGACTCCAGGGTGCTCATTACCAGGGCATTCAGTATCTCTGTGTGCAATGCAGCTACTGGTCCTCATCTGGGCAGATAATTAGAAATGTTGAGTATTACCTCCATATTTTCTTACCTCCATACATTCTAAAATTGAGGTCTATTTTTCAGAACAATAGTGTTGAGAGATAAATAAGCTAATTCATTTAGAATGTCAATTTTAATAATTCCAAGTTTTACCCTCAAAATACTTCAAATAGGATTTGCAAAAGTTTTTAACTTCTAAAATGTATTGACTTAATCATTGGAAACACCATTTGAATGTAATTCTGTAATATGTTTTCATATTTTAACTTGCCTGTTTATCCAGTTTTGTATTTGCTTTTAAAGGCCCACGGATTTTAACTTAATTTATAACTATTTGTGCATACTTTCTGTGATAGAAAAGCATGGTCCTATAACTCAAATTCAGTGTTTATTTTGATTTGTACCCTCTTCAAAATATTAATTTGTACATATACAATTTTTAGGAGTTATAGCTACTCACTTGAAACTATTTTTCACAATTCACTAAAGTTTTTCTAATGCCCCCAATTATTCTTTATGAATTGTTTTTATTGTCTAAAAAAATGCAAAATGCCAAGGCTTTGTTCATTTTTACCCAGCAGCAGAAGCCATTTTGATGATAAGAAGATTAGGCTTCCTTTGTAAGTCTTATCTTTTCATCACAGACAGATGAGGATTGAATGTGACAACATATGAGAAGCATTTAGAAGATCGTGCCTGTCATAAAATAAGAGCACAACAAAAATTTTCCAAAAACCAAACTTATTTGTTTATTTTTATATTAAAAGAAATTGTGTTAAAAGATTAAACTAATTCCTGGTTTTTATTGATTAATTTATTATTTTGTTTGTTTATTTACTGGTTTCATTAAATCTTTCCCTGCATGGAATAAAGGAAGGGACACTGGGTGAGGAGTCAGAAGAGCTTTGTTTGAGCTTTAGCTGTTTTATTCCCTAAGATGTGTAACCTTGAATAAGTCACTTAATAAACTCAAAGAACTTACAGTCTATAAAACAGAAATAATTCTTTCCTATAACTATATGGGGTAGTGAGGATAATCAAGTGAGGTAATACTTGACAAGTTGCTTTCTAATGGACATACAGATATCTCTGTGTGTGTGTGTGTGTGTGTGTGTGTGTGTGTGTGTGCGCGCGCGCATATGTGTGTGTGTGTGTATGGTCTTTAAGATACATTTTGATGACTGATTATCTCATTTCAATGATATTATTACAAATATAGCTAGAGTTCTTTTCAAACATACATTATAGTGAACATTTTTTAGTTTATTCTTTGAAACTTTGTTTCTTCTAGTAGCTAGCATCATAGACGTGGGGAGAAACCTCCCTCATACTGCTATTCCAGATCTGTGATAGTGGAGGTTGCCAATGATAACAGCACATGGCCCTGGGAAAACTGAGGGCATGTTACCCAAGTAATGTCAACCAGAGCCCTTCCTGAGAATTATTTTAATTAGATGAAGAGAAGAGAGTTTTCTAAGATGTGAGTCTAGGATCTACTGTCAACTGTAATATCTTGTTTCTAGATAGTTAAGGGTACTCCTAATAGTCAAGGGTTTCACCTGCTGCATTCTGAATCAGTCAAGTTTGATATGAAATTCTGTTGTATCATAACTTAAAATATGTCATAAACAAAGTGATATAAATTGTGGTATTTGGATTATCCTACCTATTGCTCTTCTCACATCTGGGCTGTTTAGTGGAGGGCTGGATAGGAATTTGCTAAAATACATAACAAGCCTTAGAGCTTGTTATTCTAAGAGAGTTTCAACAAGGATATTTGTGATTATAGTATGGTATTTTAGACTTAAAGACATTGCAAAAATATTCACAGTTATTATTATTTTTTTTAAATTTCATGTTAGTTGAAAAAGGACATCTTATTCTATATATAATTCAGAGCCTAGTGGTGAGTTGCTGCAAGGGAAGCCAGGCATACCAAGAAATGTCTCCATCGTGCTAACAATTTTTAATGTGACAAATGCAGTTTATTATTCCTGCCATGACTAAATATTGAAGTGGATGATTCCAGTTTTCCAATGTTTCTTGTTCTGAAGAATATACATTAAACATTGTTCTGTTACCAGCACTTTACTAATCAGAATGTCAAAAAGTTTGGTGAGTCATTGGTTTGGTTTCCATTTATGCCACGTATAAACATAAACAATCAAACAGATTTGGATTAAAGGACTCAATAGTACTTCTTTATTAGAGAGCCATTTTGTACTTTGGGGCCAAGTGTATTTTTATACAATAAATTGAGAAAAAAAGATAAGCCACAGTTTTATAATAAAATATGCCTGCCAGGTATTAATAACTGTAGCTTTTGTCCCACTTGACAAGAGCTATTTTTGAATTTGTTATGAATTTCAGAATCTCTAACAACAGAATACACTGCCAACGTTTATAAGGGTACTAAAAAGACTGTCAGCTTTGATGCATGATGCATTCATTAGACAGTTATACTGAGTGAAGAGTCACCAGTAGTATAACTCTTATAGGAATGCATGCAGCTAAGGCCATTCATAAGAGAAAGTGGGTAGGAGAGAGAAAGGAAAAAAAATATACAGTAACAATTTAATTAAGGCATCCTTTAAAAAAAACTATTCATCTTTATAAAACTAGAGGTTTCAGATTCTCCTGATTTTCTCCAAAAATTGTGAAGTCTTCTAAATTACATAGTTATATCAGAATGACATCACGGAGCTGGGACCAGCAGAATTTTCAATTTTGAATTCATCAGGTTCATTCTCTGAAGTTGAAACATCAATATGCATTAATGAAAACAGCACTTCTAAAAGTGAGAATGAGGAAAATTACTGAACCTAAACAAAGTGTATATGCTGCCATGATGATCATTTCATAGTGTTATTTTCAGTTATATTTTCAAATTGTCTAATAAGACCAGACTTCTACCCTCCGTCAACATGCAGCCCACACAGAACTCCAGAAATCAACCAATGACACTAAAACTGGATTTGGTTAAATAAAATGATTTTGGGGTGTTCTTTCTATAACTTTATGTTTGCATTTTAATCAAAACATGTTGTTAGATAATACAGTCAATTAATAAAGTTGTTGGATAGCCATGCAAAATATGTGTTGACTTCTCTCTAAGCTGTGTCTCTTAAAGCTAACAGCATAAACAAATTAAAATAATACTGTGGTTAAATAAGTGCCTCTTGCAATGAATAAGTAATGGTATTTAGTCTATTTAAATTCAGTGACATGAGGAAAAAGTACTTAAAATCAGGTGTTTTCATCAGTGAGTGTAAGATTGGGATATAATATTTTTAAAGTGAAGGAGATTAAAAATATTTTGTTAAATTTGCAGAAAACTAAAAGATAAATGCTTATTTTTTTTTAAGTAATTTACTGCTCCTTTTAAACTGTAATACATTGTTCCTTGCTACACATGGGAAAATCAGGAAATATGATTTAGAAGAATTTTCAGGGAAAATAGTCTTTTTTTTGGTGTAATTTAACTTTAATATGGTATGTTTTATAAAGATGAATTTAAAAAAATTAGTTTTTGCAATAATATGTTTTGTTTTGCTTCTAATACAAACATAGAGGACTCAAGTCATTAAATACTTAAACAAATGGTTATGATCCCAGCATTTTTATAATTAATAGGGACATTAAAGCTAATTTTTTAAAAAAACACCTGGATTTTTTTCGATATTGTATGTTCTCCTTTTAATTTCTTAACTATATTTATAGAATATTGATAAAAAAATGGTGTTTACTCATCAAAAGTGAAAGAAATATTATTACACTTTTAAGGAGATAAAAATTTTGCCTATTAGTAGCAAATGAAAACCAGAATTACTAAATGATTTTGTATTTTATAAACTTAATCTACAGATTCAATATTCTTATTGAAATTGTAACATTTCTCCCAGTTTGTAAGCCCATGTACTTTTCATTATTTTCTTTTTCATTTCTGTACTTTTCATTTATTTTTAGATGTTTAACTACCTGGATCTCTATATAGAAATTAGAACTTAGAAGTCTATATGGAAATTTATATCTCTATATAGAACCATTTTTAAAACATAATATAGTTTGTCATATCTTAGGAAACTGTTTATAATAGCTCAGTGGCTTACCTTATAGTTCATATTCAACTAAGTCATCAAACCACTGTTGATATTCATTTTATTCTCAGTTTTCACATACTCTTTATAAAGCTTTTTATTACAAAGAACCATGGTTCTTTGAAATAAGACAAATATTACAGATATGTTGAGTA
The DNA here is from genome assembly GCF_937001465.1 of Orcinus orca. NCBI lineage: Eukaryota > Metazoa > Chordata > Mammalia > Artiodactyla > Delphinidae > Orcinus > Orcinus orca. The sequence goes on along the minus strand of NC_064576.1, from coordinate 39,897,141 downwards.
CAGAAAGTAAAATTTTCCATCACTCCTCCTTTCTCAGGCTTTAGTCTTGTATTTATTTTCAAGATTTGTAAATGGATGTAGATATAGATATAAAAGAAACCAAGCTCACCATGTTGTTGGTAGATTTTTTTCTTTGAACAATATGTTTGTGACAACTTTTACATTCTATCTATTCTGCTGACTTTAACCAGTAAGTTGACTACCTACTTACTACTAGAATTAATTGACTAATACCTTAGGGTCTAGCTAAAAAAATAATCTTAGGATTCAGAGAACAATGATTTCTTAAAAAATTATTTTCTGAAAGTAGTTATTATACTTAAAAGCAAAAGGAATTTGATTGCTAATTTATGATGAGTATCTAAATAGTTTTACACTTTCTATTTTTTACATATTCTCAATATTTGTTTTTTAAAAAGTATAAACCATGAAATGTAGAAAAGGGTTCAATGGCTCATTATGAGAAAATAGAAAGTGAGTTAAAATTCTAAAAAGGAATAGATTAATAGTCTGGAACATATCCACAATTATCTGGAAACAGCTGGTGCCCTTTCACCATTGCTTCAAGTGAAGGCCCTGGCTTTATCCCTCTCTGCCAGAAATAACATCAGCCCAGAAGCCCTGAATCCCAGCAGCACAGAACTGCCAGAGTGCTAGGGAACATGAGCGTAATAGTGCCTTCCTCAGCCTACACAAGTATGTGTTGCTAAGGCTATAGGATAACCTTTTAACTCCTTCATAGATACTTTTTTGAGTTATACATATCATTAAGCCACTACATCTTACCCTTGGTTAAATCATTTTTAAAACTATAATTAGTTTTCATACTGTCACTCAGTTTAAAATAGTTCAATATTCTGCCAAAAATGCTGTAATAGCCAAGCACTAATAACAGGTAGAAAGAAAAGGGAAAACCAATGAGAATGGCTCTTCTGATATGGAAGTGAGCAGTTAGAAAATAAAATCAATCAAATCTTTATATATTTGTCTTAAATATTAAAACCCACTGGTCTATTTGTAAATCTTTTCCAGTTCTTATTTGGACAACTCCTCTACTGACAGATTTATAGGACATGTTTAAGCATCGAGATTTGATTTAAGGAATTCCAGTTTATGAAATAAACATAAATAACATATATTAGGGTAGAAGAAACAGAGCAATTAGTTATGTACAGACATTCTCATTTAGCAGGAGAGGAAATTGTAACTCAGAGAATTTAAGTTAACATGAGCCTGTAGCCTAAAACTCTTTAAGTTCCTTGCTTGTTATCTTTCATGAATAATCACATGATGGAAATCTAACTTAAAATTCAATGAACATCTTTGTTTTGATGCTTCATTAATTAGAGTGTATAAACAGTACTTTAAAAGGAAAATGATTTAAAGCCTCAAATCAAAAACTGTTCCTCTTCTTTGTCCAGGAGCTGTCCTGCCTTTTACAGATTTAGGGGAAGGATAACCACCACTAAGGCATCTCAAGATATAATCAATGTTTCTTAGAGGAGCTGTTAAAATGTAGATGAGGCTTTTCTTCCTTTAGTACAAATTCTTGATAGTAAAGAACTTCTAGTGAATGAAAGATTCATACCATAACAAGAAGATTGCTTCTTGAGATGTTCATAATGTACTAGCCTTTTATTTTAACATTATGCCTTTTTGTTGGTAGCAGTGCTTTCGACTGCCAGATTGAAAACAATGATTTTTAATCAGTTTTCCATATATAACTTTTAATGAGTACATCACAGAAATCCATTGAGATTAAATGGGGATAAAGACTGTTGTTTTCTGGTACTTGATGGGAATAAAGTGCAGCATCCTCCCAGTCTCAAAATAAATGCAAAAGCGGAGCTATCTATTATCAGCAAGTTCTCATTTGTCTTTTGTTCTTTAGACCAGAGTTCTTATCACCACCTGAGTCTGATAGAACCAATATTACCAAGGAAGCAGGGGACAAAAGAGATCAAAGAGAGCAGACAAAAGGAAGCAAAGGAAAAAAAAAAGGTTTAAAACAAAACAAGGATTTTGTTTTACCTCCAACTCTTTTTAATCACTTGTAGTTATTTTTAAAGTCCTTTTTTTCTTAAGGCACTTCAGTACTATCACAATAATAAGCATAGGGGAAAAACAATGGAGGATTAAAAAAAAAACAAAAACAAAACCCCCAAAACCCACAGCCTCTCTTCAACATCAAGCATCATGGTTCAGGCCTGAAAACATAAGTGTAGGAAGTCAGGGAGTCTCACATAAAGGTGTACAAATATTTCAAAACAGGAAGTGATTGGTGAAGTATATCAAAAGACAGTGTACTCCCCAGAGTGAGTCCTCAAAATTATAATGCAGCCAACATCAACAAGAGATTTCTTTGTGCTGTTTAACTGCACAAATCATCTCATTTCCTCACAATCAACTTACTTGCTGGTGAAGACAGGGAAGAGCCTTGCTGGTAATAGTAACCATATTTTTATGTTTTCATTGGATCAGCAGACACATGGAAATAGGCATTACTAAAGTATAATGAGGATTGTCCTAATTTCTAAATGACATTTGTTTAGCACGTATTGTGATACTAGATTGATGATAATTGGGGGACTTTTTTTTTTTCTTTTTCTTGTTAATGGCATAGTTTACTTTCTTTAAAAAAAAAGAAAAAAAGAAAAAAGATACCACAAAGATACTTAATAGATGGCAAAAAGGTAAGAATTCTCCCAAAAGAGATAGGACTATGTAAATAATCTACATCAATTAATAGAGATCTAATATTCAAAGCACTGCAATAAGAAAGAGGTAAAATGTTACTGAGTGTTTTCATCTCGTTTGAGATAGTTTCAGGAGATAAGTCACACGCTGTCTAAAAGTAATGAAGTCTGAAAGGTTGGCCACTGGGAATCCTTGTCACAAACACATATCTTCTCATGCTCTGACAGTATTAATAATTTCTTTCCATAGACAAAAGACCTTCAAAACTCTAGACCATATGAGAAGGGAGTAGGAGAAGCTTAAGAAGAAATTAAAACCTGCACTTAAGTTTGAAAGTGTAAGCAGAGAAATTCTTGTGTATTAAATTCCACTGATAGTGACTGACAATATAAAAATATCAATATAACTTAACTACATATGTAGGGAGATATGTGTGTGTATGAATGTATTTATGGTGTATTGTGTGTCTGTGTTGTGTGTGTATTTATGGCTATAACTCTTATCATGAAAGTTGTGGGTCATTTAGTTCTTGGAAAAGAATTTTTTTCCTGAAAAAGAAAAGTATTTTTTCCCCCAAAGTAAGGTGATATATATTTTTTTCTAGTATGCAATACTGTCTTGTGTTTATGTGGTATTGATCCGTATGAGGAACTTTTGCTTTATATCTTTGATCTGTAACTGTGGTATATATATATTGTACTTTATGTCACACATATATACTATACCCTATAAAAGAGATATAAGAAGAAAGAGACAAAGCAATTCAATTTGATCTGTCAAATACTTTTATCTTTCAGAAAAAAAGTACTTTAAAGCACTTTAAAGCAGACTTCTTATAATAAAGAGACTGCATAATATTCAGTTCCAATATGATTTTATTTAATATTCTCCAGACGATCAGATTTCATCACATCTTAACAAACAGTGTAGTTAATAGTTTTTGGAACAACTATGACTCTGCTGATGTGCAAACAAAAAGAAAAAGAGATACAAACCTTTTTGTTGCTCAAAAAACTTCATACAAATAGTAATAAAAGGCAGTTACTTTTCCCCCCAAATAGTTCATTTTAGTGCAATAGGTTCTATTTTCTCAGCTGTCAGTACTATTATTGGTGTAAAGCCTAGGTGTATAGCTAGAATTTTCCAGTTCCCTTAAGTGGGGAATCAGTTTGTGTCTGAAGAAATGATACATCTCAAGTCCTTTTCAACCTGTGGGTATTTGAGAGTTATTAACTTCAACTTCCTTTCTGCCTTTTGAAATCTGACACTGATTTGTCTCATTATCTCCCAGAGGCCTCTATGTGCAATTAGCCATTGGATTCACTGAGTAATTACTTCATTTTTCATGTAAAATGCACTTGATTTATTATATACTTGGGAGGCAATGGCAGAGATAGGTCAACAGCACTTAGAGGAGATTAGAGGAGATATTCTATTTAACTGTGGAAGCAATCAATTCCCATAGGATTGTTAGAGAAGAGTAAGAAGGGTGCCACTCCAGTTTAACAGTGGTTTTCTAGATGAATTTGCCACTGCTTTGAAAATTAACTGAGTAATGGGAGGTCATTTTTTTAAATTCTACTTTACAAATATCCTAGTGTGAGTAGTAGAATGATGCACCAATTAGGACAAATATAAGAAAAAATTGTTTTTAAATCTAAATAAGAGTTTCACAGTTCCTATAAACTGTGTAAATCAGGCCAGTTTTACTGTTTAAATGGAAAAAGAAGACCATTGTTATACTCTGTCTGCCTATCCTTTTAGAAGAATTTTGCTAGCAATTGCTGTACTAATGTAATACTGTTCTAAATGGATTTTTTTCTGTCTATGGATAGGTTACTCTGACTTAAACAAACAATACTTTACACAGTAATACAAAAGGTATGACTGGCTTAGAATGAAGAAAGATTGTTTCCTTTTGATTAGGTACTCACATTTTATGTGTAGTTTAGTAGTTGATACTGTACAGCTGAAAATTACCCTTCAGTTGCTTGGGAAAACACATTTTAGCAAGATGCCAGTACTTTTGTTTCTGTTTGTACAATTGCACTATCACTAGGAGCTTCCTCAGTAGAGTAGTTTCCTTCTGCGGGGCTGGCATCTGAAGAGAAGATAATGGAGTGACCTTGTCTGGCCGAGGAGGAATGCCAAGTCGGAAATGGAAGACTCCCCTGTGAAGGGAACTGCTGAGAGTATTCATTGCCCATGACAACAAAGCAGGGGTGTGGATCTTTCAGAAATTATAAAGCCAGCTCCAAAAGGATCAGGCTTTGTCTTTCTCTGTCATTTCTGTTGTTATTTTTCTAATTCTAGGTAAACGAGAGATGGTGAAATTGCAGGAAGGATTAAAAAAAAATAAGCTATTCCTTCAGGATCATCACTCTTTAACAATATATTGTTTATTGTGTGTATAATTTAGGTTTCTTTTTCTGTAACAACATCTTTACCCCTTTTTACTTTAGAGACTATGGTATAATAACCCTCCAACAGAGCTACTGTAATTTGATTCCTTTTAGTATTTACTTAGGGACACATAGGAGTGACCTTGTACACTTGATCAATGTATGCATTTGATGATTTGTCTCTAATATATGATCCATTCTTTATATTTTCTTTTTATCTTTGACTTCCTTACTTATTTTGGGCCATTGTATCAAAGTATTGTTAAGAATGTAAAAAGTCAAGCAGCTTTCCTTATGTAGTTTCAACCACATGGAACTTCATTAGCAGAAAGGGTATTACCAGTCTATGAAATAGAAAGTCCAGGAGAATGAACTTCCTTCTTCAGAGTATCAAAACTACATCCACATAAGCACCTGAATATTCTCATCTGTTTTATATAAATTAAAAGAGAGGGGCAGAGATGAATGCAGAAAAAGAGAAAACAATCATCTGTAGGTCAAAGTAGTAGGGAAAATTTATATCTAACATACAAAGTGATGAATCAAAAAGAGTTTTCTATCTTTTAATTAAGAAAAATGACATGACAACATTTGCTGGTTTGGAATTTGTCTTCTTTGTGTAACACCTTGAATAAAACAAAGTAGGAGCTGTATTTCACCCTGTTAAAATAATTTGGGAGTGATTACAACATGGAAAAATGGACAAAAGTAAAAAAAATAAGATTTCAGTAACCAGCTATTTTCCCCAGGAAGTGTCCTGTAAGACTGATAATGTTTTCTGAAAAGCTTTTGTATTGGATTAGTGCTAGTTAGTTTTAGTGTCAAAAAACAAAGCTGGCTAGGAATGAGGAAATCCCAAGAATATTCATATTCAAATCCCATCACCGCTGCAAGGCCTACCTGCTCATATTTAGCTCAACCAGGCATGGAATGGCTTTTTCTACCACTTTGGCAGTTGTGTGAATTCAGTGATATGCTCACAGTACTTTCATGCAATTTTGCTTGCACCAAAGATAATCATGTAGGTTTATTATCTAGAACTAATCCAAAACACAGATTCTCTTGTTCACAGAGATTTTGTTACAAACAAAAGTAATCCTAACATTTCTCATTTAGGTCACTTTGAGATACTTTTGCTGGGGATGTGGTAAGTCTGTTTCAAACTTCCATTCATGTGAAATTTGACTTTACTATGTTTCAGATATTAAGAGTAAAACCAGGTTATCAAAAGCATCTTGCATGTTCACTCCCAGTGCAGTAAGAATTTATCTCTTTCTAAGTATTCATAAAATAAAAAGATAAATTATGCCAATTTAACAAATATTAGTGACCTAGAAGGAACTGTAAATCAGTATACTATGGGGGCAGGGAGGGATGGAGAGACAGAGTGATTTAAAAGCATTGTGTAAGTTAAAAAATACATGGAATTTAAAACTGTCATGATTTTTAGGCATTTTAGCTCAGTAAAATTTCTGAACTTTGAGCTGTACAGATTTTCCTCTTTTGGGGAATCTTCATTCTGACAAAACGTTAATCAAAATATTTGTACAAGACACAGTACTCTTATTTCTATCTTTTATTAGCACCACATGATCACGGTCACTTTGCAAAGAATTTGTATCTCAAACCTCAGGTGTTCTTTCTTCGTGTTTGTTCAGTTCATAATTAAAATAAATAGCATCACTCCTTCTCTGAAGTGCTTGCAACAAGGAGGTCCCAGATAGTGGAAGCTTTCTCCCCTTCTAGGTAGAAATGGATAGGTGGCTTTACACTCACACCTATTATTTATTTTTACTGAGCACCAATTATGTCTTAGCCTGGTGCTCAGCCCTGAGAATATATAAGGAATAATATTGTCATAGCCTCTTCTACTGGGAGACTCAGACTGACACCCAATTAAATAGTGCAAATAAGTGCTTTGAAAGGGAAGGTCTGTGCAGTTGAGGTGCAAATAAATGGAAAGATTTAAACACTATTTAGGAGCTGACACCTAAGATTAAATTGTGTGGGTCGAAGGAGTTGGATAAGTCAAGAATAACATACATAGTCTCAACCTTGGCAACAAGGTGAAAGCTGGGGAGTTTGAGAGAGAAGAGGATAAAGTCCCTTTTGGACATGCTTATTTTGAAGGGCCTTTGGGGAATGCAAATGGAGATGTATGAGATGCAGATGAATGTATGTTGTGGGCAGAGGCCAAATTACAGCAGCTTGAAACGTAAATGAGTGATAAAGAGTCAGAGACATTCAGTGCAGACAAATGTGTTTAAAGAAATTTGGCTTAAAGCAGCAAGACTGAGTAGGTGAGCTAAAGGAAAGATTTTTTTTTTTCTTTTTGCTTTGTTTTACAATGGAAAAGATTTGGACCTATGTAAATGCTGATGGTGGTGTGCCAGAAAAGAAGGAAACATTGAAGAGTGAATAAAAGAGTCATAATTGATAGTATTTAGTTCCAGAGAGGGAGGAGAAAATTGGATGCAGAACCCATGGAGGGACTAGGATATCACAGGAGACTTGCTGACCTTAATTTTGAAAGCAGAAATGATAAGTGAAGAATTAGGGAAGATTGTAAAGGGATGGCAGATCGGGGGAATTCCCTGCTGATGATGTCTGAGTCCAATAATTGACATGGCCTTTATAGAGGGAGGGAGGGGGCAAATAAGTGGAGATGAGAGGTGTAGGAAAGCAGGAAGATTTAAAATGCCACTGTACAGAAAGGGAATGAGAGAGAGAGAACCAGAAGTAGTGCCGAACAGTTCTAAAAAGCACACAACTGAAGTTAGAACCACAATTAGTAGTGACACTAACTTGTGAAATTCTGAGATTTTTCTCCTGAGGCATGAAAGTGTGCATTGTGGGTACACACACACACACATACATGCACACTCATTCACTCACTCAAGGTTTGTAATTTCCTCCAAAAGTTGCCAGCTATTTTAAAACAAACAAAAGACGGCAATTTTTTTCAAGATACTGGAGGTAGCTACATATTTTGGTTTAAGAATAATATTCGCTATTTTAAGAATGAATATTCTCTACTTTTTGATTTTCCAACACATATCATTATAAGCTGCAACATATTGACTTGTGTTTGCTTTGCTAGAAAGTGCATATAACCATTTTAGTCCTTTCGCATTTCTCAAGAAAGTCTGAGTTAACACTTGGAGGAATGTTAACATCTAAAAGTTTTCCTTTCTGCTCCTCTCCCCTTGGGCTGCCCTTTTAATAGCTCTACATATCCAGATTTGTCCAGGTCGTTGTGGGAGTCCAAATTATAATGCTACCATTAATTCCCTTTAGCTGAAAGGAAGAAAGTTCTTAACAGGTCTTGAAATTTGTCAGATTTACCTGTAACCTCTTTAGAAATTCTTGAGCGGAAAGGGTACTAATTACTTCTTCTGGAATTACTTATGAATATTCAAGACACACAAGAGTCACAGAACTAAAATGTCAGTCTTCCGTGGCAGATAAAGATGGACACAAAAGAAACAGTAATAAAAAATATTTGATACTTCTGATACAAATGGAACTCATATTTCAGAGGAAATTAATAGCCATTTTGTATTATTATAAAACTAGGAAGATTTATCATACATAATAAAATACCTTCAAAATATTTTATTACTTTCAATTTATTTTGATTTTAATAGAATAATTCCTATAATCAGATTGTGATAAAAGATTTTGAAAGCTGATTTTGGCAAAAACAACATGAACTCAGCCCTTCCCACTATTTGTTTTTTGTTGTTGTTGTTTTCTTTCCCTCACTTCTCCACCTGAGGTCTGAGTGATCAAGCACATTAATCACTATTTAGCATCACTTCATAATGGGCTATACTGACCTTGATTATCAGCATGTCAATGGAGGTTTCATAATATAGACTGAAACTAAAATATATAAATTCAATTCAAAACTTTCTGATTGTTCTATTAGGTAAATTATTTTCTATTCAAGTATCTTTCAAAAGTTGAAATTTCTAAAAACCATAAGGAAGTTTTTTTTTTTTTTCCTATGATGTATGTTTTTTCCTTCTGTGCCAACAGAAAAAAACGGTGTTCTGAGAGTGGTTCTATGGATGCACTTACTTGATTCAATCATCTTCTAAGTGGTAATGGTAATAGTAATCATAATCATAATCATAAAAAAAGCATCCTTATTTAATCTCTTCTCACCCCTCACTTTGCCTCTTTCCTGATTCTAACCCCATTACACTCCTATACAGCAGTCTGTATGTGCATGCTTCTACTGAGTTACTGTACATATAGTATTACTCTTATATACAAGTTAAGTTCAGATGAACTTTTGTTTGAGGAAGGAACTATGCTCTTAAAGCCACATGTTATATCTTACTTGAACACATGAATTATTGTCATTATCCGTAACTACATCACCACTTAGTTTATTTTTCTCCTCTCAACTCCCTTTCTTTACCTTTAGGCAAATTCTCAAGCTCTGTTTTTCTATTCCTCATCTGTGAAATAGTCCTAATAATAGTGCTTATAGTATAAGGTTGCTCTGAGGATTAAATGGATGTTCTTATATAATATACTGGCATATAGCAAGTGCTATGTAATTGTAAGTTATGACAACGGAGATGGCGGAGGAGGAGGATGGGGCCTTTCACAGAAAGGCAATGATGCAGGGAATGAAAATGAGAGAATGAGTTAACTTTTTTTTTTCTTTTTGCGGTACGCGGGCCTCTCACTGCTGTGGCTTCTCCCGTTGCGGAGCACACGCTCCGGACGCGCAGGCTCAGCGGCCATGGCTCACGGGCCCAGCCGCTCCGTGGCATGTGGGATCTTCCCGGATCGGTGCACGAACCCGTATCCCCTGCATCGGCAGGCGGACTCTCAACCACTGTGCCACCAGGGAAGTCCCCTGAGTTAACTTTTAAGAATGCAGATGATTCATCTCTGAAAAGCTGCTATGACTTCACCTAAAACCACCCTTGCCTTAAGGTCATTTTGAAGAAACATCCTGTAAGAAGAACACGGTATACATTCTTCCAAGACTGTAATTTCAATCTAGTGAATTAAACTGTGGTGATTATTATGTTATCTTCTAACAGCTAAATAAGAATTTGATATTTTACTGGTGTCCTGTGGCTGTTGTAACTAATAGTTACAGAATGACCTCATCTCTAGATCCTTAACTTAATTACTTTTGCAAAGACCCTTTATCCACATGAGATCACATTCACAATTCCAAGGGATTTGGATGTGAGCATATCTTTTGGGGGCCGCTATTTGACCTCCTACCAATATACTTAGGTTATGTGATAGCTGTGTTTCTAAATAATTGTGAAATTGTCCTTCATAATCAATTTTGAAGTTACTTAATCCATTTCTTCCATTCTGAAAACTACCCAATTCTCAATTTGATGTCATGGTCAAACCTCTTCCAGGAGAACATCTCTGGCCACATGAGTTTACAGCAGACTCTCATTTTCCATGTGTCAGTAGCATATATAGTCTGTGTCACTTATTTTGGTTACTGGTCATGTATTAAGATTTGAGGTGTTTAAAAAAATTTCATGCCTTGATCCTGTCTCAAATCAGCTTTGGGAGGGTTTCTGTTATTGGTATTTTTTAAATTTCCATAGGTAATTGTCCCCTGCATCGGCAGGCGAACTCTCAACCACTGTGCCACCAGGGAAGCCCCATAGGTAATTTTTAAAGTATAGAAACACTGCCTTATGTAATAATTCTTAAAAGTTTGATATCAAATTTCTCTTTCAAAATCTAATGCCAAACTATAGAATCCATCCCAGAAAAAGTATACATGTGCACACACAAACAAAATAATGTATTAAAAATATGTGTGCACACACATCTATGCACGTTCTTTCACAGATGTCCTAAGATTAGAGACCTGGATTATGAATCCCTAAATGATGAGTTTGTGAATTGTTTACTATGTCAGATTTTTATAAATCAAGCTCCACAAATGAACTCTTGGACCAGTTTTGCATTTTGAGGATTCAGTCACATTGTGGGTATTTGCAAATTTCTCACCATAACACACACAACTAGTGTCATCAGGCCTCAGCAATGTAGTGGGCTCTGCAGTATTGCACTCATGAAATCTGTATCAGTGCTCCTACTGAAAGGTAGTTTCTTTTAACAGTTTTTATAGAATTGAAATTCTGTGTTAGCCACCTATGACAGGATCTGTGATGTTCATAAAAGCAGTTTTATTATTCCATCTTCAAAGAGGTGACTATTTTTTGAGTGACTGACAGAGAGCAAGATTCTACATCATGTGGCAGAAACTACCGACCTCATCATGGCCCATTTCCTTTCAAATTGTGCAGGAAAATAAATGATGAAAAAATGTGAAGGAAATGTTTCAGAAACAATCTTTCATGTTTCTAACCACATTACACAACACATGGAAAGGGTAATACTGTATTTTATCTCAGTTAGTGTAACTCATAGCCATGCTTTCAACAGAGGGGGAAAAAAAGCTTTAAATGCAGGTCTTGGTTTAATTTAGAACTGATTGCTCATTAATCTTTGGAATAGGTATGCAAGCTGTCTTCCAAATGAAGGGGAGGCTGTTGGCTGCTTCCCCTAAACCCTACTGTGCTGTTTTCAATTTGTTTTTTCGTATGATATTTAGTCTTTCATTCAGTATTTAATACTAAACATTAATGGGGAAAATATTGCTTAATGAGCTGTTGTGTTGGGCAGAATGCAGTCAAACACGCCTCCTTTGCAAGAGCTTGCCAGCTTGTGCCAGTATTTAGATAGTGTCATTAATTATGCAGCATTTCATTCTCCTCTGTCCTGGAAGACAAGGGGTTCCTGATGTCATGGAAACAGGCCCTTTTAAAACTGGGTATGAATTAAGACATAGGATACCTAAGTACAAGACATCATACAGTTCAATTATCATGAGGAAAATATCCCATTTATGGTTCTGTTGTGGAATTTATTAGCCCTAAAAAGTAAAGGTCCAGAGTTAAGAATACATCCTGCAAATGCATAGGATTTGAGGACTCTGCCATTGGAAGAGATTAGCTAAATAATCAAATACCTGATAGATCAATTCTAAAGGCAATGAGCATTAAAATAAGCTTGGCTGGTCCCAGGGAGACAGTTTTGCATGAGAGGTTTCTATGTGACTTTGGACCTACAAGGTGATCTGCAGGACTATTGCAGAGAAAGTACAGCAGTGCACAATACCTGGCAGTTTCTGATCTGGTATCATCTCCCACACAGTGTTATGAAAAAATTAAATGCATTTAGTTCATGTTAAGATGACTGATTTCTTCTATTAACAGGAAAGAAAACCTAAGGAATTTCAGGACAATCATAGATTCCAAATTAAATGGGAGAGAGAAAAAATCATTATATATGCATTTAATACAAATTCAGGGAAGTCCATTATCACTGACAGTTTATTACATAGTACTTATTGGTTTAAGAAGTTAGAGGAAAAAGTTGCTAAAAATAAATAATAGTGTTGAGGATAAGGAAAGGACATAAGGAAGGCTAGAGGGAGGCACAATGCTCTCTCTCATCATTGTTAAGTCAGGAGAGGACAAGACCTTGTTTTTTTGTTGTGAACCTATTTGGATTGTTGGTTTGTCAGCAAAGGACAATCTGAGTAATAGGAAATATGTGTCAGTCAAAAAAGTTTTATTTAGTGTAATCCCTTGTCAGTAAAATGTGAAAGTGTAGATTCTGTTTTAATAGGCCTGCCACTGATCACTCAAAAAGAGAAGCTCAGAATCTGTAAATGCTAGTCATCCTGGTTTTGCACAGGATTTTCCAATGGCCTAAAGCTGCTTTGGTCTGCAAATTCAGGAGAATACTTAACAAAGCTTATATAATTGAGAAGGTTATTGTGTTGTGCAAATGTGGATTAAAAGGCTCTTTAGACATATCGGGATCATAACCTCTTGTAGGGAAGGGAGCTGGCATGTTTCGTCTGTTCCTTTCATAATGCCTAGCAAAGGACTCAAGATATGATACTCATGCATTAAAAGGATTCATAAACTAATCAAATCTTAGGGCCTAAAGGACCTTAGGGAATTTCTGGACTAGCTCATGTTTTATTTTTCAGATATGGAAATTGAGACTCAGAAGCTCTAAGTGGTTTACTCATGGACATACTGCTAATTAGAAACAAGCCTGAGATTATAAAAAATGTGCCTCTGACTCCTTTTCTGTTGAAGGTCAGTTTGAACGCCACAAAACTTTTGCCCATTTTTCTATGGTCAGTTTTGTACATAATCCAATGAAGCCACCTTGATAAATATGGCCAAACATACTGATTGGCTATAATAATAAGCAATCTCTCAATTAGGAGATTACTAGACACCTGAGGTTTTTTAGGGATTTACATATATTGTTACCTCATCCTTACAGAGCCCAAAGAGGAATGCACTTTTGTCACCACCTTTTTTCAGAATAGGATACCAAAACCCTGATAGCAAAAATAGCCCAGGCTTTACAGAGCTCATTTGCAAAGTCAGCTTTCCCAAAGCACAAATATTACTGCCAGGTAGCTGGGTTCTCAGAGGTTCCTAGCCTCAAACACAAACTATACCCAGAAACAGACCATTTCCCATGAACCCTCAGAAAATTTTATGTAATATCTGGGTCACCAGACAAGATTTTTTATTTAGAGTAGTTTACTTCGGGGATCTTGTTGCCCTTTGTGTCTTTGGGCCTCTGTTGGGACCACCGTGTTCCAATAAACCAATTTGCCGTGCCTCCAAGTCATGAGTTAGGGTTTTGAAGGAGTTTTTAAATTCCTTCTAAAAATTGATTGACCTCCCCTTGAATTCCCTGGTCACTTCCTGTCCCTTCCCACCAACAGCACTTCAGACCAAGGATTTTGGAGTAAGGCAAGTCAAAAATTTTATTGTTCTCCCCCCAAAGTTGCATACATCCAAAGTAAATTCATATTCCCCCTAAACTTGTACAACTTACAACCCTCAGAGCAAATATCTGCTCTGAGATGACTGTCTTCTCACCCATAGATGGTAAATAGATTAACATAAATTTGAATCCCTTAAATTATACTCTTCTAATCCCCACTTAAAGCCCCAGTCTTGCCCATATTAAGGTATATTTCCATAATATTTAAATAATATTTCATATTAGAGTAGATAATATTTTAGATGGATTAGATAATATTAGATTAGATTAATATTTAAATCTATTGTTTATCTGGGAGAGGAGGTTCCTAACTTATGATCAAGAGTCATCTATTGTTTTTAAATTTCACTACTGAAACTCTTTAAAGTATTGCCCTATTGTGACTTGCTTAGATGATACTGGCAAACAGGATTGGATAGAACGTGCCAATTTATCTTGTTGGGAATAACGGATGCCATAAGGTGGAACATATTGATTGACTGATTCATTCATTCATTTATTTATACATGTATTAATTCTTTTTTTTTTTTTTTTTTTTTTTGCGGTACACGGGCCTGTTACTGTTTTGCCCTCTCCCGTTGCGGAGCACAGGCTCTGGAAGCGCTGGCTCAGCAGCCATGGCTCACGGGCCTAGCCGCTCTGCGACATGTGGGATCTTCCTGGACTGGGGCATGAACCCGTGTCCCCTGCATGGGCAGGCGGATTCTCAACCACTGCACCACCAGGGAAGCCCTAATTCATCATTTTTTGTCATGCTTACTTTCAAATGACTTTATTGTACTGAAAAATTTTAAAGTTGTAAAATAATTAAGAGGAAAAAAACCCAAGAATTATGTATTAGAAGTATGGAGTGTGTGACAGGAAGGGAAATGTAATATTAGCTACTAAAATTGAGCTTAAATATTAGCTCTTGGTTTCCTGGAGGCCAGTTTTAAAACAGAAGGGCAATGGATTGGGTAGCTGTCATTGTCTAATAAAGGGAGGCATAGCAGTTTATTAGGAAGCACATACTTTTATTTAACATTGAATTCTAGGAGGAATTTCACATGAGCTTTTAAGAAGGGCTATGAAGAACACAGTGGATGTTGTTCTTGATGGTAATTTTTTTTTTTTTTTTTTTTAAGTACAGAGAATTCTAAGAATGCCTGTTTCATTGGGAAAGCTAAAAGCATAATTATTGTAAAAGCTCCTCAAAGCTATATTTAACCTCACAGTTTTACAGCCCAGATATGTAGCCCTGTGGTGATCTCACTAGATAAAAGGATCAAGCTTAGAGGAAATATAGTTTATATCATAATTGGATTTCTTGCCCTGCAATGTTTAATAAATCAATTAGGTATCAAGTTGTCCAATATGTCCCCTGAGCAGTGTGAAGTACTTTGAGGTCATTTTCAAAATATAAGTTTTTAAAAATTATTTTAAATCTCAAATATATGGCATGTTAGTTGTAAAAAGTAAACTTAAAGCATACTGGAAATATGGTTAAATACATCTTCTAAGTTCTATTCTGTATCATACACAGTTTGCCAAGTATTAGAAAACATTTTCTGTAAAGACCTAGGTGGCAAGTGTTTTAAGCTTTCCTGGCTATATTAGGCTTCTGTGGCATCTACTCAAGCCAGCCATTGAAGAAGGAAAGCAACCATAAACAATACAAGGCAATGGACGTAGCTGGAACTGGTTTGCTGCCAGTAGCTTGCAAACCCTAGTGTAGAAAATAGTATTTAACTTAATTCTAAACCATGGGAAACTGACTACAGTTGCATTAAGAGTTTAAGGGATGAGAGATCCTTGAGTAAGGAGATAGTTGCTAAATGCTTTGATGAGGAGGAAAAATTCAAATATATCCTGAGTAGATAAAAGGCAAATACACATAAACACACACACACATACACACACAGTGTTGAGGATGGATAACTTTAGGAGGGTGGCAACTTGTCACCTTTAGGTGTGTAGCCAGATGGCTAAAGACAAGGTATTGGATAGTCTCTGAATAATAACTGAATCCATTAATCAAAATACTGAATTGCTCACAAAGTATATATGAAAAATTATAAGCCATGCTATAATATCTCACTATTCTACTTCATAAACATGTTTTTTTCCAGAACTTTTCTAATTTGCACATGTGTTAAAATATTTTTTTAAGTTTAATTAATAAATATTAAATAAATAAATAAATATTAGGGTACAAATGTCAAGGCTTAGAATACCATTTTGCCTTTTTTAAATTTATAGAACTCTGGAGAATAACAAATAAAAAGAAGCATATCTTTTCTGTAGAATTATTGTAGATAGAATTAGCATTATTCAGTAGTTCTCTTAGTTTTGCTTGAAGGACTAATAACCATTAAACCATCTTGAACTATTGTACACATGTCTTTGTTTTAATATTTTTGCTGTGTCCCTTATATAGCATATGTTCTGTAGACTGTTTTTAAAGTTAATGCATGTTTTATTTATTGACTTGCACTGAAGAAAATAAAATTACATTGAATTGTTACACTATTTTCACACTGATGAGGGTTAACAAGAAAAATGTTACATGGGCCAATATTTTCTTTCAAAAATTAAGTGTTTCAAAGGATGTTCAGAAGTAATTCTGGAAAAAAATATTTTATTTTCAACAAAGCCACGGCCTATGGATATGGAAGGAAAATGTTCCATTGTAAACTTAGAAATGTAGTAGTTATCCTCTTTTGTATGAAAACACACAAAAAAAGCAAAAAAAAAGTATAACTGATATTAAGCCTAAATCAATGATAATAAGGTATACTCTACAGTTTTAATTGATATGAATTAATTCCTATACACACAGAAAGGTCATTTCTCTTTATTTCCTGATTTTGTATTCTCAAAGAAAATTATTTTGTTTATAAATTTGAAAATCATTACAGAAAAAATTCTCAATTTGTTTTATTAAGAATTGAAGATTTGGCAACAAATTTACATTTGTGCAAAATTTGTATAGAATACTTCTATGTGATTCATAATTTTCTGTCAATTTTATGACTCATTTATGTTTTTTTGTTAAATAATACTTTCAAGTTTTCCTTTTTTAATTATGAGAGATTTCCAATATAGAGAAAACATGAAATGCCTATGCACTCACTACCTGGGCTTAGCAGATATTAACATTTTACTTTATTTGTTTCTGGTGACTTAATTTTTTTTTACCTTCCCCCGCTGTTAACCCTAAGTTCATCCTCTAATTCTGTGAGTCTGTTTCTGTTTTGTAGCTACATTCATTTGTATCATTTCATTTTAGATTCCACATATAAGTGATATCATAAGATATTTCTCTTTCTCAGTCTGACTTACTTCACTCAGTATGACAATCTCTAGGTCCATCCATGTAGCTGCAAATGGAATTATTTTATTCTTCTTTATGGCTGAGTAATATTCCATTGTATATATGTACCACATCTTCTTTATCATTCCTCTGTCATTGGACATTTAGGTTGCTTCCATGTCTTGACTATTGTAAACAGTGCTGCAATGAACATTGGGGTGCATGTAACCATGTTTTTCTCTGGATATATGCCCAGGATTGGGATTATTGGGTCATATGGTAGTTCTATTTTCAGATTTGAAAGGGACCTCCTTACTGTTTTCCATAGTGACTGTATCAATATACATTCCCACCAACAGTATAAGAGGGTTCCCTTCTCTCCACACCCTCTCCAGCATTTACAGTTTGTGGATTTTTTGATGATAGCCATTTTGACTGGTGTGAGGTGATTTTTTTTTTTTTTTTTTTTTTTAGTGGTACGCGGGCCTCTCACTGTTGTGGCCTCTCCCGTTGTGGAGCACAGGCTCCGGACGCACAGGCTCAGCGGCCATGGCTCACGGGCCCAGCCGCTCCGCGGCATGTGGGATCTTCCTGGACCGGGGCACGAACCTGTGTCCCCTGCATCGGCAGGCGGACTCTCAACCACTGCGCCACCAGGGAAGCCCTCACTGTAGTTTTGATTTGCATTTCTCTAATCATTAGTGATGATGAACAGCTTTTCATGTGCCTAAACCATCTGTATGTCTTCCTTGGAAAAATGTCTATTTAGGTTTTCTGCCCATTTTTTGATTGGGTTGTTGGTTTTTATGATGTTAAGCCACATGACCTATTTGTAAATTTTAGAGACTAATCTCTTGCTGGTCACATTATTTGCAAATATTTTCTCCCAATCTATGGGTTGTCTTTTAGTTTTGTTTGTGGTTTCCTTTGCTATGCAAAAGCTTTTGAGTTTAAGTAGGTCCCATGTGTTTATTTTTATTTTTATTTCCATTATTCTGGGAGATGGATAGGAAAAGATATTACTACAATTTATATCAGAGAGTGTTCTGTCTATGTTTTCCTCTAGGAGTTTTATAGTGTCTGGTCTCACATTTAGGTCGTTAGTCCATTTTGAGCTTATTTTTGTGTCTGGTGTTAAAGAATGATCTATTACATGTAGCTGTCCAGTTTTCCCAACATCATTTGTTGAAGAGACTGTCTTCCCACCATTATAGAGTCTTGCCTCCTTTGTCGTAGATTAATTGACCATAGGTGCATGGGTTTATTTCTAGGATTTCTATCCTGTTCCATTTATCTATAGTTCTATTTTTGTACCAGTATCATACTATTTGATGACAATAGCTTCATAGTTTAGTCTGAAGGCAGGGAGCCTGATTCTTCCAGCTACATTTTTCTTAAGATTACTTTGGCTATTCAGGGTCTTTTGTGTCTCCATACAAATTTTAAGATTATTTTGATCTAGGTCTGTGAAAAATGTCATTGGTAATTTGATAGCAATTGCATTGAATCTGTAGATTGCCTTGGGTAGTATGGTCATTTTAACAATATTGATTCTTCCAATCCAAGAATATGGTATATCTTTCTATCTGTGTGTGTCTTCTTCGATTTCTTTCATCAGCATCTTATAGTTTGTGGAGTACAGTTCTTTTGTCTCCTTAGGTAGGTTTATTCCTAGGTACTTTATTCTTTTTGATGGAATGGTAAATGGGATTGCTTCTTTTAAAAAAAATAATTAATTAATTAATTAATTATTTTTTATTTTTGGTTGCATTTGGTCGTCTTTGTTGCATGCAGGCTTTCTCTAGTTGCAGCAAGCAGGGGCTACTGTTCGCTGTGGTATGCAGGCTTCTCATTGGAGTGGCTTCTCTTGTTGGAGAGCAAGGGCTCTAGGCATGTGGGCTTCAGTAGTTGTAGCACGTGGGCTCAGTAGTTGTGGCTCATGGGCTCTAGAGCACAGGCTCAGTAGTTGTGGCACATGGGCTTACTTGCTCCGTGGCATATGGGATCTTCCAGACCAGGACTTGAACCCATGTTTCCTGCATTGGCAGGTGGATTCTTAACCACTGTGCCGCCAAGGAAGCCCCTGGGATTGTTTCTTGAATTTCTCTTTCTGCTTTATCACTGTTAGTGTATAGAATGCAACAGATTTCTGTGTATTAATTTTGTAGCCTGCAACTTTACCAAACTCATTGATGAGTTCTAATAGTTTTCTAGTAACATCTTTAGGATTTTCTATTTTCTATGTATAGTATCATGTCATCTGCAAACAGTGACAGGTTAACTTCTTATTTTCCAATTTTGATTCCTTTTACTTCCCTGATTGCCATAACTAGGACTTCCAAAACTATGTTGAATAAAAGTGGTGAGAGTGGGCATCCTTGTCTTGTTCCTGATCTTAGAGGAATTATTTTCAGCTCTTCACTGAGTATGATGCAAGCTGTAAGTTTGTTGTATATGGCCTTTATTATGTTGAGATAGGTTCTCTTTAGGTCCACTTTCTGGATAGTTTTTATCATAAATGGATGTTGAATTTTTTCAAAAGTTTTTTCTGCATCTATTGAGATGATCATATGGTTTTCATTCTTCAACTTTTTGATGTGGTGTATCACCCTGATTGATTTGCTGATATTGAAAAATCCTTGCATCTCTGGGATAAATCCCACTTTATCATGGTGTATGATCTTCTTAATGTATCATTGGATTTGAATTGCTAGTATTTTGTTGAGGATTTTTGCATCTATGTTCATCAGCGATATTGGACTGTAATTTTCTTTTTTACTGGTATCTTTGTCTGGTTTTGGTATCACGGTGATGGTGTCCCCATAGAATAAGTTTGGGAGTTTTCCTTCCTCTGCAATTGTTTGGAACAGTTTCAGAAGGATAGGTGATAGCTCTTCTCTAAATGTTTGATAGAATTCACCTGTGAAGCCATCTGCTCCTGGGCTTTTGTCTGTTGGAAGATTTTTAATCACAGTTTCAATTCCAGTGCTTGTGATTGGTCTGTTCATATTTTCTAATTCTTCCTGGTTCAGCCTTAGGATACTGTACTTTTCTAAGAATTTGTCCACTTCTTCCATGTTGTCCATTTTATTGGCCTACAGTTGCATATAGCAGTCTCTTATGTATTTCTGTTGTGTCAGTTGTATCTTCTCCTCTTTCATTTCTAATTTTATTGATTTGAGTCTTCTCCCTTTTTTTCTTGATGAGTCTGGCTGAAGGTTTATCAATTTTGTTTATCTTTTTAAAAGAACCAGCTTTTAGTTTCATTGATCTTTGTTTTTTTCTTCTTTGTCTCTATTTCATTTATTTCTGCTCTGATCTTTATGATTTCTTTCCTTCTACTAACTTTTGGTTTTGTTTATTCTTCTTTCTCCAGTTGCTTTAGGTGTAAGTTTAAGTTGTTTATTTGAGATTTTTCTTGTTTCCTGAGGTAAGATTTTATTGCTATGAACTTTCCTCTTGGAACTGTTTTTGCTGTATCCCATAGGTTTTAGATTGTTGTGCTTTCATTTTCATTTGTCTCTAGGTATTTTTTGATTTCCTCAGTGATCCATTGGTTGTTTAGTAGCATATTGTTTAGCCTCCACTTGTTTGTGTATTTTATAGTTTTGTCTTGTAGTTTATTTCTAATTTCATAGAGTTGTGGTTGGAAAAGATGCTTGATATGATTTCAATTTTCTTAAATTTACCAAGTCTCGCTTTGTGGCCCAGGATGTGGTCAATCCTGGAGAATGTTCCCTGTGCACTTGAGAAGAATGTGTATTCTTCTGCTTTTGGAAGGAGTGCTCCATAAATATCAATTAAGTCTATCTGGTCTAATGTGTCATTTAAGTCCTGTGTTTCCTTATTGATTTTCTGTCTGGATAATCTGCCCACTGACAAAAGTGGGGTGTTAAAACCCACCATTACTGTGTTACAGTTGATTTCTCCCTTTATGGATGTTAGTATTTGCCTTATATATTCAAGTGCTCCTCTGTTGGGTGCCTATATGTTTACAATTGTTACATCTTCTTCTTGGATCGATCCCTTGATTGTTATGTAGTGTCCTTCTTTGTCTCATAACAGTCTTTATTTTTAAGTCTATTTTGTCTGGTATGAGTATTACTGCTCCAGCTTTCTTTTGATTTCCATTTGCATGGAATAACTTCTTCCAACCCCTCACTTTCTATCTGTATGTGTCCCTAGGTCTGAAGTGGGTTTGTTGTAGACAGCATATATATGGGTCTTATTTACATAACCATTCAGCTAGTCCATGTCTTTTGGTTGGCACATTTAATCCATTTACATTTAAGGTAATTATTGATATGTGTATTTCTATTGTCATTTTCTTAATTGTTTTGGCTTAGTTTTTGTAGGTCCTTTTTCTTTCCTTCCTCTTTTGTTCTCTTCTCTTGTGGTTTGATGACCATCTTTAGTATTGTGTTTGGGTTGCTTTTGTGCATGTGTGTGTGTGTTTCTATTGTAGTTTTTACATTTGCTGTTCCCATGAGGTTTTGATATAACAGTCTATATATGTACAAGTTTGTTTTAAGTTGCTAGTCTCTTTCCCGCCTAGAGGAGTTCCTTAACATTTGTTGCAAACTGGTCTGGCAGTGCTGAATTCTCTTAGTTTTTGCTCGTCTGTAAAGCTTTTGATTTCTCCATCAAATCTGAATGAAAGCCTTGTGGGGTAGAGTATTCTTAGTGGTAGGTTCTTCCTTTTTATCACTTTAAGTATATTGTTCCACTCCCTTCTGGCTTGCAGAGTTTCTACTGAGAAATCAGCTGTTAACCTTATGGGAGTTCCCTTGTATGTTATTTGTCATTTTTCCCTTATTGCTTTTAATAATTTTTCTTTGTCTTTAATTTTTGTCAGTTTGATTACTATGTGTCTTGGCATGTTTTCCTCGGGTTTATCCTGCACTCTCTGTGCTTCCTGGACTTGGGTGGCTATCTCCTTTCCCATGTTAGGGACATTTTTAACCATAATCTCTTCAAAAATTTTCTCATGTCCTTTCTTTCTGTCTTCTCCTTCCGGGACCCCTATAATGTGAATATTGGTGCAATACTGTTGGCCCAGAGGTCTCTTAGGCTGTTTTCATTTATTTTCATTCTTTTTTCTTTATTCTGTTTCATAGCAGTGAATTCCACCATTCTGTCTTCCAGGTCACTTATCCATTTTTCTACCTCAGTTATTCTGTTATTGATTTCTTCTAGTGTATTTTTCAT
Source organism: Orcinus orca (assembly GCF_937001465.1). Classification (NCBI taxonomy): domain Eukaryota; kingdom Metazoa; phylum Chordata; class Mammalia; order Artiodactyla; family Delphinidae; genus Orcinus; species Orcinus orca. The sequence continues at coordinate 39,874,653 of NC_064576.1, read as the reverse complement.
TTAGTTATTGTATTGTTCATCTCTGTTTGTTTGTCCTTTAATTCTTCTAGGTCTTTGTTAAATATTTCTTGCATCTTCTTGATCTTTTCCTCCATTCTTTTTCCGAGGTCCTGGATCATCTTCCCTATCATTATTCTGAATTCTTTTTCTGGAAGGTTGCCTATCTCCACTTCATTTAGTGGTTTTTCTGGGATTTTATCTTGTTCCTTCATCTGGGATATAATCCGCTGTCTTTTCATTTTGTCTGTCTTTCTGTGATTGTGGTTTTTGTTCTGCAGGGTGCAGGATGGTAGTTCTTGCTTCTGCTGTCTGCCCTCTGGTGGATGAGGCTGTCTAAGAGGATGAAGTGGTGCAAACTTCCTGATGTGAGGGACTGGTGGTGGGTAGAGCTGGCTGTTGCTCTGGTGGACAGAGCTCAGTAAAACTTTAATCCAATTGTCTGCTGATGGGTGGGGCTGGGTTCCCTCCCTGTTGGTTGTTTGGTCTAAGGTGACCCAGCACTGGAGCCTACAGGGTCTTTGATGAGGCTAATGGCAGACTTTGGGAGGGCTCACGCCAATGAGCACTTCCTAGAACTTCTGTTGCCAGGGTCCTTGTTCCCGTGGTGAGCCACAGCCACCCCCTGCTTCTGCAGGAGACCCTCCAACACCAGCATGTAGGTCTGGTTCAGGCTCCTATTTGGTCACTACTCCGTCCCCCAGGTCCTGGTGCACACAAGACTTTGTGTGTGCCCTCCACGAGTGGAGTCTCTGTTTCCCCCAGTTCTGTCGAAGTCCTGCAGTCAAATCCTGCTGGCCTTCAAAGTCCGATTCTCTGGGGATTTCTCCTCCCATTGCCAGACTCCAAGGTTGGGAAACTTGATGTGGAGCTCAGAACATTCATTCCAGTGGGTGGACTTCTGTGGTATAATTGTTCTCCAGTTTGTGAGTCACCCACCCAGTAGTTATGGGATTTGATTTTATCATGATTGCACCCCTCCTACCATCTCATTGTAGCTTCTTCTTTGTCTTTGGATGTAGGGTATCTTTTTTGGTGAGTTCCAGTGTCTTCCTGTCAATGATTGTTCAGCAGTTAGTTGTGATTCTGGTGCTCTTGCAAGAAGGAGTGAGCGCACATCCTTCTACTCTGTCATCTCGAACAAATATCCTGGATGCTTAATTTTTAATGAAAGAAATAAAACATTATAGATATAACGTTCTTTCTCCTTCTTCCTGCCCAGCCATATTGTTTCCATATATGTGTGGTTTTACAATTTTTCTACCTAGGTATGAATTCCTCACAATATATATGATAATTATTTTCTTATTTTAAAACTTACCTAGATAATATCATGTATTTATTCTTTTGCAATTTTTATTTAAAAATCAGACTATCCCAGGAATATTTTAATGATAAAGAATATGATTAGCTGATTACGTTTACAGTTACTAAACTTATTAGTGACACTGTCTAATTGGTTAAATAATAATAAACTCGAATTTGTTCAAACATAAATCATATTTTGATTTCTTATTCAAACATAATGTACTGTGTTTGTGTGAGTAAAGAAGTTAATAAGAGTATCTTGGTAACACACAAATACATTATTTATACAAAACTGGACATAAGGCAGTATCTTAAGGGAAAGTTCCCACAAATTCTTTCTGAATCTTCTGTCCTTTATTCAGTAACTTTGTTATTTATTTTAGAGTGGGGATACTAAACCACTAAGGATGAGATCGGTAGCTGTCTCACAGCACTTGCAGAATTCCAGGTATAATCAGGGAGGTAATATTGTTTTTATGATGATGAAAACACTGTACTATAAACCAGAATGGAAATAAGTAGATATTTAGGTCCTTAATTTAAACTGAGACAAATGTCTGTGTGTGAAATGGACTATTACGGGTTTATCTGCAATTCATTTCACAAATACACTACAGTAGCCCAGTGGACCAGCTAATCACATATAGTTGAAAGTGTGAATGATGCAGTGTAGCCATTCATTGGTTTTACATTATGTAGCAGGCAGAAAATTGGTAAGAATTCAAAATGCCTGTAAATAGCAACCTCTTCTGAATATAGGTTTCCAGAATGCTTACTAAATAAGACAATGGAAGCTTGTGAAATCAACTGGTTTTCTCATGTCAGCCACAAAACTCTCCTGAAGAATAAATTCTTCCTGCATTGGATTTCTGAATTCTGTATAAAATACTTTAAAAAATGTTAACGTAAAGTGTTGCCTGAGGCATCTCCTACCTACACTCAGCAACGCATTTTGCATGTCTCTCTTCTTTCTGTATCTACTTCTTTTCCCATTCATTAATTTTTAAACTCAAACGATTTGTTCTTTAGGCACACTGCCATTCTCTGTCTACATATGAGGACGTGCCCCCACATCATGTCTCCATCCCACTACTAAGTGAATTTTATATTATTCAAACTAGGTTTAGGTCTTTGAACAAGGTGAATGTCCCAATAAGTGTGGCTAATTCAAGTCCAAAAAACAGATTTTATTGAATCACATTAGGGACTTGGGGTATGCCAGGCAGCAACGTCTTAGCAAAATCAATTTGAGAACTTTGATTAAGTATACGGTACTTTGTATGCCTAATCAAACTTTATTTGACTCAAACCTATTTAACCAGGTTTGCAAATATAGAGTCCATATTTTTAAAGAGATAAATCTCCCTTCTGTCTGAATCCACCTAGTGATTACCAGCTGCTTATTTTACTCCCTAATATGTGGATGTGGGCTTGGGGGTCTCAGCATGGAATTTACCCAAGAGTTGTTGATTCAGCTAAATCAAAAATGCCATGTCAAACCTCCTTCTGCAATTAGTGCTAGTCACTGCCAGGAAATGGCTTTTTGAAACAGAGTTCTTAAATTTAATCTCCACTTGATTGAATTAAACACACATATCTGAAAAAAAGAGTAAGAGAAAAAAAAATAGTTAACTCATTGCCAAACTCTTAAAGAAAAGAATGGCTGGACCTTTTGAGGGAAAAATACCTCAACTTCACTTTATTTCAAGGGCATAGCCGGGCATTTTATTTTTTAAGTTAAGAAAGGTTACACATTTGTATTCTGTCAGCCATTCTATTGTTTTCATTAAAGACTGAAAAATGAAAGACCGTGAGAATATTCAGCTGCACCTGATAAGATATTTTCTTTAAAGATGACCCCAACCTGTGGAAGATGATTTATGAAATCATGGTTTTCATTATTGGACTTGGTGCTGACTGGGTTGTTTTTGATTGATGGGCCTGTAGTTTTCCTCTTCCTTTGTCTTCAGTAGAGTGCAAGGGCAGAAGAACATTGCTAGTGGATGGAAGAAATTATGTAAAAGGTGTAATATTTAGGGACAGGTGGTTTGAAAGAAATGTAAAGGAAAGGATTCAAATACCTTAGACATAATAAAACATGGGGTTTTAAAAAAATAGATTTACATTTTTAAAGAAGCTTACATAAACTATGGCAGAAGATTTGTAAAAATTTTCATTTGCTGTTGATGAAAATAATGGTAAAATGCAAGAAAGGGGCATGTTATTCACCCTGGTATATAAAATACTCTAGGTGACTCAGAAGGACATCTGTTGTTTTATAGGTGAATAGACAATAGATTTGCCTATTTTTATAGTATATATAGGAATATGTCTCTTGTTAGACTTAATAGATCTACAGCTTAAATTTCAGGGAATTTCTCACCAAATAAACAATATCCAATATGAAAGAATATTTTTTTCTTATTTTTTGTAAATCTGAAGTTTCTGTGATTGTGTGTGTGTGTGTGTACTCTCTTTAAAACTTCTCAAAAAAATACAGGCAATCCTATGATCTGATGGGGACAGAGAAGCCTTGGTACACAGCATCTGTGGATGTGGTGGAGTTCCAGCCAGGACTACAGAGAGTGTGAACATCTTCATTCAGTTCCTTTGAAATCCTTCCTAGTTATTTTCAGAGCCTATTCTCATTTAATATTTGTTCATTCTAATTTCTCAGTCAAAGGGAACTTTAAATAAAGTTGGTTAACTATCATATGTATTTTAGAAAGTACATCTTTGTATATAATTGATACAATCCATTTATTAATAATTAATAGTTATTTTCTATTAAGCATTCTTATTGTATGCATATAATTCTTAACGTATCACTATATACATGTTTGTTGAATAAATTAATTTTTAATATGTTTCTCTAAAAGTTCATTAGAAGAGTAGGGAGACATGAATCCAGGCATAAATATTACAAAAGTTGTGGGACCCTCTTTAAAAAAAGAATATAAAATCAGGAATATAGACATTACTTAAGGAAGTAAATGTTAACTAGGAAAATACCTGTACAAGTGAGAATCCCTAAAAGTTAAGCTTCATTAACTTCACAGTAAACCTGTCTCTGCATTTCCTTCAAAATGGAGTGGATTTTAAAAAATATTAAACATAGGCAAGGGCTTCCCTGGTGGCGCAGTGGTTGAGAATCTGCCTGCCAATGCAGGGGACACGGGTTTGAGCCCTGGTCTGGGAAGATCCCACATACCGTGGAGCAACTGGGCCCGTGAGCCACAACTGCTGAGAATGCACATCTGGAGCCTGTGCTCCGCAGCGAGGGGGGCTGTGATGGTGAGGGGCCCGCGCGCTACTATGAGGGGTGGCCCCTGCTTGCTGCAGCTAGAAAAGGCCCTTGCACAGAGGCAAGGATCCAACACAGCCAAAGATTGAAATAAATAAATAAATAGATTAAAAAAAAAAAAAACACATAGGCAAAACACATCAGTGGTAATGACTTCGCCAATCTATACCACCACCATCACCACCACCATTTACTGAGCACTTACAACATGGCAGGCATTCATTCAATGAGGCGTCTGTGATCTTGTCTGCATTTTAGAGTTGAGGCAATTAATACTCAAGCAGGTTAAATAACATGCCCCAGGGCATACAGCTAGTAAATGGAGGAATAAAAATTCCAATTCAATTTTACAGGGACTTATGAAAATAAATAGATGCTCTACTATATTTACATATACAGTGAAAAACAACTACAATGCAAAATTAATGTAAATATTTTCATATTTATTCAGAGCAGTACTCAAATTTATAGTGATTGTGTGTTCCATAAATACTTCAGGAATTTTAATGCTACAAATTTAATATCAGAATCTTTCGGGATATTAATTCTGTGGAGCACTGGAATGTTCAAAGCTCATCACAATTTCAGGCCTCATTGACACCATTTATCCTGCATGTTATGGAAAGTGTAGTTTTATTTAATAAGCAAAGGAAGCATTGCCACAACAAATTTCTTGGTTTTCAAAATTTGCCTAGTTGTTTACAGCTAACAAAAAATTAACACTATTTCAATGAGAAATTTTAGGGGTCATCTAAAAGGTCTAGTTTTGCAAACACTTTATCCTCTTAAAAATTCAAACATACCTACTCTATAAGTAGAGGATGTGGTACAAAGATGTTAAAAATATGTTTTTCCTATCAAAATACACAATTCAAGACTTGGCTGCTTTAGAAATAGAAAACAAAAACAAAAATTATTAAATCCCTGAGCAGCAGGTAATGCATTTATTTTTAAAATGAAACACATTAAAATGCAAAACACTCAATAGTTTGATTAAACAAAAATGCTTTTATTGAATATATAGAAATAATGATGTTTATTAATATCTCATAATTCAATGTAGCTGCTGTGTCCTGGCTCTACCACTTGTAAACCTTATAGATACCTTGAGACAGAACTTTTCAAAATTTTCTTCTGAAATTTGCTCAGGGGGGTAAAGAATGAATATCAAAAAATACGGGAGTCCTGCAAGTTCAGACCAAATATATCAGTCTTTATGTGGAAATACATTTGAAATTTCTTTACCTTGTAAGTACCTATAAAAGTTGAATTCTGCCCCATAATATATTCATGTTCGTTTTCATAGAAATATGTTTTAAGTGTCTGGTTAAGTTGCATATTTCTTTCCAAATCTTTATGTAAAACGTAAATTCCAGGAAGATGTCACTGGGCTCTGTGTGAATAGTCAAAGCAAAAATTGCACTGGCCAAAATTAAGCAGGCAAAGGAGACTTTCTTCAAGACTATTGCAGCAGAGGAGAGAGACTGAACCACCAAAATCTAGAAGGTGAGAGGATTTTTGTTTTTGTTTTTGCGGTACGCGGGCCTCTCACTGTTGTGGCCTCTCCCGTTGCGGAGCACAGACTCCGGACGCGCAGGCTCAGTGGCCATGGCTCACGGGCCCAGCCACTCCGCGGCATGTGGGATCTTCCTGGACCGGGGCATAGAACCCGTGTCCCCTACATCGGCAGGCGGACTCTCAACCACTAGGCCACCAGGGAAGCCCAGGTAAGAGGATTTTTAACCACTGAGATGAACTAATGGAAAAGTACTGGAGGACTGCACGGAGCAGTTGATCAGTGGGATGTGTCAAGCTCACTTAATTATTCCCGAGTTTACAACGTTTTTTTTCTTTTCTTTTGCGGTACGCGGTCCTCTCACTGCTGTGGCCTCTCCCGTTGCGGCGCACAGGCTCCGGACGCGCAGGCTCAGCGGCCATGGCTCACAGGCCCAGCCGCTCCGCGGCATGTGGGATTTTCCCAGACCAGGGCACGAACCCGTGTCCCCTGCATTGGCAGGCGGACTCTCAACCACTGAGCCACCAGGGAAGCCCTACAACGTTTTTTCTTTGATTAGGCCATCTATGTTTGCTATTTGCCACCCATCAAAGAAGTTAGGCTCAAGGTGCTAGCTCCTTCAGTGATTACATTTCAAAGAGATGGCTCCCAGGTCCTTGAGAAAGGTATTTCCTAGGTTGTAAAACTGGCAAGAGACTGGGAGATTTACAAGCATTTCATAGAGGCAAAGAAAAAAATAAAATAAAATTTCAAGTTTTCTAAAGTAAATACCCTAAGGGAGTTCAGAGGTCTAGAGTAAGGAGGACATCTGCCTAAAATTTAGTCACGCTGAGGAGAGCTTGAAGCTCAGTCACAGTATATATAAAACAGGTTGAGAATCTACTAGTTTCTTTTTGTTCACTACAACATACCTCTACTATTTTACAACTAATATTATACAACAGTCTTTTCCAACAGGTACATTTGTAGGTATTTTTTATGTGTCCAGCAAAATTCAAATCCATTCTGTACGTTATCTAGTTCAGTCCTCACAGCCTCCTGAGAAGTCTTTCTCAATTTTATAATTTACCTATGAGAGAAGAGTTTACAAGGTTAATAAGTAAAGGGGCTGGGATTTGAACCAAGGTCTGTCTGACTCCAAATAGCAGTTATCTGTATTACCTCTCCAAAAGTTTCTCAAAAAAAGTAGCTTCCAGGGCTTCCCTGGTGGCGCAGTGGTTGATGAGTCCGCCTGCCGATGCAGGGAACATGGGTTCGTTCCCCGGTCCGGGAAGATCCCACATGCCGCGGAGCGGCTGGGCCCGTGAGCCATGGCCGCTGAGCCTGCGCGTCCGGAGCCTGTGCTCCGCAACGGGAGAGGCCACAACAGTGAGAGGCCCGTGTACCGCAAAAAAAAAAAAAAAAAAAAAAAAAAAAAAAAAAAAACTAGCTTCCAGGTTTCTTCATTGCAAACATAAACATATTTTCAAAAACTAGATTGGTTATCACTGTATGTATTATTCATTCTTGTCATACTGTGTAAGTGGGAATGAGTAAGATGATAATCCATTAGGCTAACATGATGGAAGGTACTGAATAATGGTGTTTTAGGGTGGACATTTTGTGAATATCACTGGGTGCCAAGATTCCCTGCCTAAAATGAAGGTCACAGTTCTTGTGAAATGTTGATTAATTGACTATGAAGTTCTTGATGTAATTTGTACTTATTTGACATCTGTGTTTCAAAGTACATGTTCACTCTTTCATAATATGATTACCTGTGAACAACACAAAAGTTAAGAATTCAATGTCTGTTTTCTGACTAGCACACTTTTCAATAAAATGTTTTGTTAGAGAAAGATACATGGAAAAGAGAGAAAGCAAACATGCTTTTGAGAGGAGTGTGAATCAGTATTTAGGACATGGTGGCAACCAGGCCCAGAGCCCACAGGTGATGGACAGAGCAATATATTTCTACTCTGAGAGACCAGAATGTTGTTGGATAAGCTGCTTGGTTTCCTGAAAATGAGAGGTGAGATGTGGTTTTCTCTAACGATCCTTTATTGCTCCATGATTTAAAAGCCCTCTTTTTGAGAATAATGGCCTTAGTTTTCCAAAAGGAGGGTAAAGAAGCTACTTCTAGATATGCTTATACTCAGATGACAATAGAGTCTCACTCTGCACCAAAGGTTCATGACCCTGTTTTTAAATTACCTGAGGGACTTTTAAAATTTAGCCACCTAGGTAACTCTCTAGAAATTCTTATTCAGTTGGGCTGGGTGGGGTTTGGGCTTCAATAATCTTTGAAATTTTCCCAGATGATTCTAAACTTTAGGCAGAGTTGAGAGCCACAGCTTGTGGTAAAACAAATAAACCAAACATTAACCCATCTATATCAGGTCAGGGATACAAGGCCATAGTTAGCAATTTGTTATTTTTATGTGAAAACTCATAGTCTTGTAGATGTTCCAGGTATTGTAAAAAGCAAGCCATCTCATCAAGTATCATGTTCTTTCCTGGAAACAGAGAATAGCTGGTGCAATATTTACTCCTTCTGGAAAACAGTATGGTATAATGGAAAGAGCATTTGACTAGGCATCTAAAGATAAGGATTCTAGTCCCAAATCTACCACAAATTAGCCTGGAGGACTTGTATCAGCCAGTTAACACACTGAGCCTCAGTGTCTTCCCTTAATAAGACCTTCCTTTTTTGATCTTTTACTAGGTATTTTATACATCTAGTCTTTATCTTCCAGAAATTCAAGTTAGGTATTATTAACTCTATCTTATAGATGACTAATAATAATCTTGGCAATTCACACCTTCAGTAAGAAGTAGAGACAAGAATTCCATCCAACTCCATTTGGTGTCAATGCTGAATAGGTTAAAGTTCATTTGTGAACAAAACTCCTTTAACTTATTTAAACAGAAAGGTGGGTTACACCTTTGAATGAACTGCAGGGACAGGCTCTATGTTCAGCTTCCAGTAATGGTCCCTAACCCCAGGTATCTGGCCTTGTCCTTGATCGATGGAGAAAGCTCCTGCTGCCTCTGTAAAGAGCCACTGAGTCACCGAGCTGCTAACAGAAAGACAGGTTGTTAGAATCCACAACCGCAAAATTGCTTCATGGCACCTTGCTTGTCCTTCACTTAACTTGGTTCTGAATGTAAATGTAACTACATCTGATTGGTGAAAACCTAAATTTAACTCAGACTGTATTGCAAAGGCATCTGGAAAATGGAGTTTTACCTTTCCAGCTTCCATTGCATAGAAAGGTACCAAGAAGGAGGCAGAATGGATGTGGAACAATCAATGTATAACATTCACCACAAATTCATGTGCTATTTTTACTGTTTGTGGCTGTATTATGTGCTTGTTCTGATAATGAAATCAGCTAATGTGTGAGGAGTTCCTAAAATATCAAGTTTTTTTTTTCAAATGCAAATTATTATTATTAAACGGTCCAAATAACAGGTAATACTCATTTAGAGCAACATTTATTTAGAAGGTACCATGTCCCAGCACTATTTTAAATGCTTTATATCAAATAATTGATTTGACCTTTGTAGTAACCTTATAGACAAACTGAGGCATAGAGGTTAGGCAGCTTAGGGGAAGCCACCTAGATAACATGAAGTAGAGTCATATTTGAACCCATTTAGTCTGCATGCTTACCACTGGGTAATCCTTTGTCTCCGTGGCAGACACAGATAGATGCAGCTGTGCTTTCATTGAAGTCTTAGATGCTTTACAACTTGATTAATGCTAGAACATGACACATAAAAAAAATTAAACAATAAACAACACCCACCAACACATACATACAGGTTTCCTGACAAAGGAGATAAATAGGGTAAACCAGAAACAGTAGAGAGGTTGCAGAAGAAAGAAGGAAAACCCAGCCCTCCATCTTGTAAAGTTCAAAATAAATTTGTGCAATTTGTCCACCCATGGTACCCATTCTGAATTTTTGCTGTATAAAAATGAAGAAAAAATGTGTTTCAACTTAAATACATTTTGCCTTAAGGAGCTTCAGACAGTTTGAACTTGAAATGCAGCCCATGAATGAATATTTAATTTCACTTTCCTTATAAGTAAAGTTGAATCACTTTTGCAAGTCTGAGGGTGACAGTTTCAAATTTCAGCTTAGGCAGGCAATCAACAGAGAATAATATTACAGCAGGGGAAAAAGTTGGTGATTCAGTAATGACATTTTAATGTTACAGAACAGAGTATTGGTATAGAAATTTGCAATCCCTTGTGATAGCTTTCTGTTGACTTAACAATCAATACTATCATAACAATAAAAATATGCAAGTCTAGCTATAGGCAATGCCTAAGAATGAGAACTTGTCCATCATTTGTTACAACCTTCCAGGTTTTCCTACACAGCAAATAATTTTCCATGCATTTAATCTGGTGTTATAAAGCAAGGCAAAGACATTTAAAGATATTGAAAAAGTATTTCTTCCTTTTGGCTATTATTTACAAATGCAAAGGTGGTTTTACGGAACACTTTTTAAAGTTAGCTTCTGAAGTTAATTTGCATTTTTATTTTAAATTCAAATAGCTTCAAATGAAATAGGTGGTATCTTATCATCATTAAGCATTTATTAAGCTTTCTCGTTGTGTGGCGCCATAATCAGGATTTAAAACAGACATGGTCTCTGTCCATTAGAACTGAGCGGGCTATAACCTGCTCAGTAACCACAGAATGGACTCCAGCCCACTCAGTGTCTTTACTTACTGAGTTAAAGAATAATGGCTATAACACTCTGATCTTTTCTAGTAATGATGTTTATAAATTGATCTTCTTTCTTATTATGATCCATGAGCATTTTCTCATTTGTGACATGTTTTTCTGTTTGCAGGGAACCTTGAAATAGACTATTATTATACCCATCTTCCATGGTGGGAGGAAAGAATGAGAAATAACAGGAGTTTACAGCTTTTTAAATTTTGAGTTAAGGAAATAGGATCAGAGAAATTTTCCAGGCTTGTTTTGTGGGGTAATTTAACTCTATCTATAAACAAAACACGTGTAAATTTACAGGCTCACAAAAGGCAATGTGAATATTGGATCTGTCTCCCCCACCAAATACTTCTAGGCATTATCCATTCTCTTCACAACTGTTTATAGTGAATATCTATCTGTAAAGGAATGGGAAGCCAATGAGGCATGATGTCTGCCATCAAAGAACACATAATCTCAACAGACAGAAAAGTAAGAAGTATCAGAAACTTACTATAAGCCCATGGTTAGGAGATATACTCTACATATGTGTAATAACTTTATGGGGGTACAGATGACTCTCCTGCTTTACTAAATGCATCTCATGAGAGATGAAAACAGAAATAGACTTTGAATACTGAGTAGGGTTACCCCAGGCTGATAAAGGTAGGAAGAACCCTCTAGAGATGAAATAGCATTAAGGGCGATGCATCAACCTCAAAGCTCACAGTGTGTCTGGAGATGATACAAAATCTGATATGCAAAGAATGTAGGACATGTAGTGGTGGAATTTCTGAAGATAAGCCTGGAAGAGAATAGAGGTGCCGGCTTTTGGAAGATCATGCTTGCTCTGCTAAGGAGTTTGAATTGATCCTGATGAAATTAGCAGCCATTGAAGTGGAGTGATTTGTTAAGACTATTTGGGGGAAAATAGCCATGGGAACAGATGTTTACTCATAGAGTGTTTCACCTCATAAGCATTACTTACCCAGCCTCTGGTCCTGTATGAAGTGTCCCTGTTACCTTTCCTAACAGGTTTATCAGTCCACTCTTTTATCCAGTCACCCCTTTCCACATGTATGCATTGAGCACCTGTTATGTTAGCCATAGCTCTTGGCTCTGGGAACACAGGGATAACCAGTACCGACTGTCTCTGCTCAGAGAAATGTAATCTGTTGAATGCGCATGAATTAATTACCTACAAAGCACCCGAATCTTAGAGATTTAAGAGGATAGCCATATTCTTTTTCACAATTCTGTGAGTTGACTGGGCAGTATTCTACTGGTTTAGCCTGGGCTTCCTCTTGGGGCTGCATTCTGTGGAAGCCAGCTGGACTTGGTGGTTTATGACGGCCTCACACACAAGGTCAGCCTAGATTCAACAGATAGAAACATAGACTCCATCCTTTGAAAGGGGAAGCTGAAGAGAAGTATGGGATATGACCACAGGGGGAGTTAAGTTTACATAAATAGATAGATAGATAGATAGATAGATGATAGATAGATAGACAATTACATATATCAAAAAATGCTTTGAAGGATATGGCCCTAGTTATGAGATAGAAGTGAGTCCAGCAGACCATTTTAGCAAGATAGATTAGCCAAGGTTTTACTAAGAAGGTGGTATTTATCTGCAACCTGAAGGACAAAATAGATCAGTAAGTACAGTGGCTCATCTGGGACAGTCATGAAAGAAATGGTATTTGAGGAGCAGATATGAAGTCAGTTTGAGGAATAGTAAGCTAAGGGGCAAGTGGCTTGAAATGAAGTTGGATTTGAAGTTAGGAATCCTTCTGACTAGTTGGTTTTATGGTTAATAGTAAGAAGTTTTAAACTTCAGACCTGGCACTTCTCACCCATTATCTGTTTCTTCTGTTGACCTTACAGTTTTTTTTATCCCTTCATATAACAAGGTCCCACCAATTTTTTGCACGTAAAGGGTAGTCAGTAAAAGTGATCTGAGTGAAAGAGGTAGAGGAAAACATAATAACAAAAATTAGAAATATTAAGATTTAAATCAGTCCTTGAAATATGTATACACTTTATAGAGAGATTTCAATTTATGAACTTTTAGACCTTAAAATAAGATGGGATTGATAAGATTATTATTTCTTTTGTAAAGATAAGGAAAATGAAGCTCAAATGAATCAAATTTCTTTCTCAAATTCACCCAGAAATTATTAGTGGATCTAATTATCCTTATCCAATACATATATCTCCTTTCAGGCTTTCTTTTTCATAAAAGAAAAAAAAAGTGAGACTATATCAGTGAAAGAGGGAAAAACATAATAGTATTTTCTTAAAATAATATTTCTGGGCTTCCCTGGTGGCGCAGTGGTTGAGAGTCCGCCTGCCGATGCAGGGGACACGGGTTCATGCCCCGGTCCGGGAAGATCCCACATGCCGCGGGGTGGCTAGGCCCGTGAGCCATGGCCGCTGAGCCTGCGCGTCCGGAGCCTGTGCTCCACAACAGGAGAGGCCACAACAGTGAGAGACCCGCATACCGAAAAAGAAAAAAAAAAATTTCTAAAGTATAATTTAGGTCTGTCATGGAAAATAATCATCTTGTGTGTTTGGTAAAATACAGATTCTTAATAAATCAAACAGACCCTATTGGGGCTCTGGAAATATGTATTTTTAACCTCCTTCAAAACTCTGACATATGTACACTATGTTTTGGAAAACAATGTCTCAGTGTTTCCTCACAGGGTAAAAACACGTATTCTGGAAACTTTTGGCAAATGAATTATTCCATTGCTTAAGAATTATGAGATATTGGAGAATAAGCATGCATCTATGAAGATAAATTAACTGTAAGATTCAATGCAGTTCCAAATTGTAGATAATAAGCTTTTTTGTGGAAGGAATTGAACTGGTTCTTAAAGAAACATTTTACAGTGGGATTTTTACCTTACCAATATTTCATTGAATTGCCTTGAGGATTTACTTCTATTTTATTAAAAGTTTTATTCTTCATTAAGTTAACTCCTATTTAGATATCTTGACATTCCTCATAAGCATGTACTTCCATATTCTTCACATCTTTTTACAATACAGGGGGAAAATTGTCTAAAAGTTTAGCAATTGCTAACCTCAGGAGATCATTATTTTTTTAATGTGTTTTTATACAGTTTCACTTTTTATAAAAAAGAAAAAATCACCTGTGTTTTGTAAAAAGGTAATAAAATAAACTTCAAGAAAAAATATTTTGATCATAAAAATAGATCAGACTTTTTATAAGTAGTCTGCTGATAAAGCAGCCCTGTCCAATAGATGTGAGCCAAATATGAAATTCTGAATTTTCTAATAGCTATGTTTAAAAAAAGGTAAAAAGTGCACGCATACTAAAATAATACCTTATGCAATGTGACAGTTAACATGAAATGAAGTTTTACTAAAACAATAGTCTGTTTAACAGAAAAATATTTTACTCTGCTTCAGGTTTTAAATTTTAATTAGTTAAATTTAGCCCCTAGGCACATTTCCCATGCTCAATAGACACCGTGAGCAGTAGCTGGTGTATTGATAGAACAGAGAGAGGATATCAAAGCTGGCCATGGGCAAATTTGCAAAAAAGCTGCTGTTTCTCACCTATGTATTAATTAAACCTTTATATTACCTCTGGATGCCTAACACACAACACAGACCAGAACTCACTGGGAGGTTCTTAGACTTTATGAATGCTTTTATACCTTTGCCTTCTTTTCTGTGAGATGACACAGCTTTTTGTCAGATTTAAAAAGCCACTTAGGCTCTACTTGATCCTTCACAGAGAGCTGAATGCACAGACCTCATTAGAAGGTCCTCAAAAGTGAGTGCACTTTTGGTGGAGGGAAGAGTTTTGGGGTCAGTTTGATTTTTCATTTCTTTAGGATGCGTATTACTATAATGATGAATATTTCTTGGGATCCTCATTTATCTTAATTGTTTAATATGCCTGCATATTTGAACCTGTAGAATTTGCTGGGATGATAATTGTTGCTGACTATTGAGAAAGTAACTTTTTCATTCTAGGTAAATTTTGCTTAAATATATAAACCTGCAGTTGAGATAGAAGCTTCTGGATAAGTAAGAGATCATTCATAGCTGCTGGGAGAAAATGGGTTGGGAGAGAAATAATAAAGCTCATAATGAATACAGAGGAAAATTTCCTAAAATCACTTTGTCCTTTCCCTCTATGCTGTTTAATGAAATTCTTTATGAAACAAGAGAATGTAGTTGACATTTTAGAGTCAGCAAAATGCTTAATGATTTGCCACATGATGGAATACTTTCATCTAAGACTGTTTTATCTGTGATGGAGAAATGATATGTGAAACACTGAAGATCTTGAGTCTCCCAGTCAAGGAGGAGGTGTCGCTCTCATAGGAAAGCTGAGCACAAACTTGACAAGTAACAAAAGTATTGATTTCAAACGTCCTAGCATAGAATACTCCTAAGAATGTGCATTTTTAATTTTAGACTAAACAATATTTTATTTTTAGCAGTTCTCAAGTTTGTCCCTCATGTTGAGATTTCTTTTTTCTTCCCAGATTTGTGGAGATATAATTGACATATAACACTGTGTAAGTTTAAGGCCACCAAAAAGCCACCTATTTGTCCTCTGTTTCTGTGAGTTTGTTTTTTTCAGATTCCACATATAAGTGAGATTATATAGCATGTGTCTTTCTGTGACTTATTTCACTTAGCATAACGCCCTCAAGGTTTATCCATGTTGTCACAAATGGCAGGATTTCTTCCTTTATTATGACTGAATAATATTCATATGTAAATAATATATATACCGTATATATAATTTGGTAATAAAATACCAAGTTTTCTTTGCCATTCATCCATCAACAGACATTCAGGCTGTTTCCATGTCTTGGCTATAGTAAATAATGTTGCAATGACGCAATGAACACAAGGGTGTAGATACCTCTTTGAGATAGTGATTTCATTTCCTTCAGATATATACCTTGAAGTGGGATTCCTCAATCATATGCTAGCTCCATTTTTAATTTTTGGGGGAATCTTCATACTGTTTTTCATAGTAGATGTACCAATTCACCTTTTCACCAACAGTGTACAAGAGATTTCTTATGTTTTGCATTAAATTTAAAAGTTGCTGGTAATTCTTTTCCTATGGACATATTGCAACTAATCAGTTAATTCAGCTATTAGAAGTTTAATTAAACCTAATAAAGACCTTGGAAATGTGAATCATTGTATTTCACGTATTAGCTTTGTCAAGGAATTTTTTATTGTTCTTCTCAAAAAAATAAAAAATGCTGTGTAGAAAGACATGAAAAAAGCAAGTAACTGCCCTGTCATACAAAGAGTGTATCTCATTTGTAACAGAAAACAAAAGTAGGAAACATATTGGGAACCTAACACAAAAGAGTATAGTGTAGTCTTTCTTTTAAGTGAATTAAAACTTTTTTGAAAACTGATAAATGATAAAATATGTTAAAGTTATACTTTTCATAATGTAAAAATCTTAATATCTCAGATTTTGGATAGCACCAATAAAAATAACAGTAATCAGGGCTTCCCTGGTGGCGCAGTGGTTGAGAGTCCACCTGCCGATGCAGGGGACACGGCTTTGTGCCCCGGTCCGGGAAGATCCCACATGCCACGGAGTGGCTGGGCCCGTGAGCCATGGCCGCTGAGCCTGCGCGTCCGGAGCCTGTGCGCCGCAACGGGGGAGGCCACAGCAGTGAGAGGCCCGCGTACCGCAAAAAAAAAAAAAAAATACAAACCAGTAATCAGCATTTGTTTAGCTCTTCCTACTAGCCAGTTACCCTGCTAAATATTTTGTGTCCATTATCTCATTAAAAACTTACCTTGTTAGGAAATTTTATTTTTCCTCTCTTATATATTAAAGAAAAAGGAAAGAAAAAGAAATCCCTGAGACAAACACAGGAATTACAAGACAAAATAACAATTATTGTAACAATGTAATTACTACCTTTTATGTCATACATTTCATAATTTATTAATTCTACACAGTAGAATTAAAAGAGGAGATTATTTTACAGGGTTGCCTACCTTTTATGTATTACAATGGTATTCTCATAGTTAGCATATTTCTATCAGTGCTGTTGCACTCAATACATTTCAAAAGAAATGACTGATAATTGTTCTGACTTGCAACCCACCCCCATGGGCTTCTTGGTTTGAATTGGACTCTTAGAGATTTGATGCATACCACCAGGAATATCACCTCCATCACAACCCACTGAGTCACAAAGATCTCTTAGGTAGTTAATTGGAATAACAGTGTTCTTTACACGCTATCATACTATTTTGCATGGGTTTTGAAAAATGAATTAGTGTGTATTATAGTCTTTCATCATTATTCAAATACATCCATCATAGAAGTTGATTTCTTCATGTATGAACATTTTTGAAATTAAAAAAATCTGATTTAGTGTGAAGGAAAGAATAAATAAATTATCTAAACATTACTTTTTCTTTTTCCACTTAAATATTGTCTTTCCTTTCATTTCAAGTTGTAGTAGTATTGTGTTTTAAATATAATACTAGGATAAAACATATAGCATAAAGATTTTTCTAGTCCCCAAATCTATAAGCTTTTATTTTGACTTTCTCATGCACATTTGCTTTTAGGACTTCAGGTCTGACATATCCATCAGAATATAAGTAAACAACAATGAAAAGTAAAATGTTCCTTTAGCACTTCATTCTGTTTGTTGTTCTTTAAGTGAATTATTGTCATTTGAGAATGACATCCTAGGTGCTTAAATCTAAAAATTGCTCTGGCCTTGTATTTAGATTCTATTGCTGGAAAGCAGCTTTTGGTGTAGGTGCCAACCAACTTAAGAGCTGAATTCAAGGCTCAACTATAAGAACTAATTTATCTAAAGGCAAGATGACAACTACTTCTCTGTTCTTTTAGCTCTTATATTTTCCCATGTGATATGGGATAAGATATCAACATTTACTATTTTTTTAACATCTTTATTGGAGTATAATTGCTTTACAATGTCTTGTTAGTTTCTGCTGTATAACAAAGTGAATCAGTTATATGTATACATATGTCCCCATATTCCCTCCCTCTTGCGACTCCTTCCCAAATGCCCTTTCCCACCCATCTAGGTGGTCACAAAGCACTGAGCTGATCTCCCTGTGCTTTTCAGCTGCTTCCCACTAGCTATCTATTTTATATTTGGTAGTGTATATATGTCAATGCTACTCTCTCACATCATCCCAGCTTACCCTTCCCCCTCACTGTGTCCTCAAGTCCATTCTCTACGCCTGCCTCTTTATTCCTGTCCTGTATCTAGGTTCGTCTGAACCATTTTTTTTTTTTTTTTTAGATTCCATATATATGTGATAGCATACGGTATTTTTTTTCTGTTTCTGGTTACAGAAATTATCTGTTTCTGACTTACATAACTTGGCATTACAGACTCTATGTCCATCCACCTCACTACAAATAACTCAATTTTGTTTCTTTTTATGGCTGAGGAATATTCCATTGTACATATGTGCCACATCTTCTTTATCCATTCATCTGTTGATGGACACTTAGGTTGCTTCCATGTCCTGGCTCTTGTAAATAGACCTGCAATGAACATTGTGGTACATGACTCCTTTTGAATTACGGTTTTCTCAGGATATATGCCCGGTAGTGGGATTGCTAGGTCGTATGATAGTTCTATTTTTGGTTTTTAAGGAACCTCCATACTGTTCTCCATAGTGGCTGTATCAATTTATATTCCCACCAACAAGAGGGCTGTGCAAGAGGGTTCCCTTTTCTCCACACCCTCTCCAGCATTTATTGTTTGTAGATTTTTTAATGATGGCCATTCTCACCGGTGTGAGGTGATACCTCATTGTAGTTTTGATTTGCATTTCTCTAATGATTAGTGTTGTTGAGCATCCTTTCATGTGTTTCTTGGCTATCTGTATATCTTCTTTGGAGAAATGTCTATTTAGGTCTTCTGCCCCTTTTTGGATTGGGTTGTTTGGTTTTTTTGATGCATGCGCTGCTTGAGATGCATGCACTGCTTTGAGATGCATGTGCTGCTTGTAAATTTTGGAGATTAATCCTTTGTCAGTAGCTTCATTTGCAAATATTTTCTCCCATTCCGAGGGTTGTCCTTTCATTTGGTTTATGGTTTCCTTTGCTGTACAAAAGCTTTTAAGTTTCGTTAGGTCTCATTTGTTTATTTTTGGTTTTATTTCCATTTCTCTCGATGGTGGGTCAAAAGGGACCTTGCTGTGATTAATGTCGTAGAGTGTTCTGCCTATGTTTTCCTCTAAGAGTTTTATAGTTTCTGGCCTTATATTTAGGTCTTTGATCCATTTTGAGTTTATTTTTGTGTATGGTGTTAGGAAGTGTTCTAATTTCATTCTTTTACATGTACCTGTCCAGTTTTCCCAGCACCACTTATTGAAGAGACTGTCTTTTCTCCATTGTATATCCTTACCTCCTTTATCAAAAATAAGGTGACCATATGTGTGTGGGTTTACCTCTGGGTTTGTATCCTGTTCCATTGATCTATATTTCTGTTTTTGTGCCAGTAGCATACTGCCTTGATTACTGTAGCTTTGTAGTACAGGCTGAAGTCAGGGAGCCTGATTCCTCCAGCTCCGTTTTTCCTTCTCAATATTTCTTTGGCTATTTGGGGTATTTTGTGTTTCCATACAAATTGTGAAAGTTTTTGTTCTAGTTCTGTGAAAAATGCCATTGGTAGTTTAATATGGATTGCACTGAATCTGTAGATTGCTTTCGGTAGTATAGTCATTTTCACATTGTTGATTCTTCCAATCAAAGAACATTGTATATCTCTCCATCTGTTTGTATCATCTTCAATTTCTTTCATCAGTGTCTTATAGTTTTCTGCATACTGGTCTTTTGTCTCCTTAGGTAGGTTTATTCCTAGGCATTTTATTCTTTTTGTTGCAATGGCAAATGGGAGTGTTTCCTTAATTTCTCTTTCAGATTTTTCATCATTAGTGTATAGGAATGCAAGATATTTTTATGCATTAATTTTGTATAATGCTACTTTTCCAAATTCATTGATTAGGTCTAGTAATTGTCTAACAACATCTTTAGGATTCTCTATGTATAGTACCATGTCATCTGCAAACAATGACAGTTTAACTTCTTCTTTTCCAATTTGGATTCCTTTTATTTCTTTTTCTTCTCTGATTGCTGTGGCTAGAACTTCCAAAACTATGTTGAATAATAGTGGTGAGAGTAGACAACCTTGTCTTTTTCCTGATCTTAGAGGAAATGGTTTCAGTTTTTCACTATTGAGAACGATGTTGGCTGTGGGTTTGTCATATATGGCCTTTATTATGTTGAGGTAAGTTCCCTCTATGCCTACTTTCTGGAAGGTTTTTATCATAAATGGATGTTGAATTTTGTTGAAAGCTTTTTCTGCATCTATTGAGATGACTGTATGATTTTTCTCCTTCAATCTGTTAATATGGTTTATTACGTTGATTGATTTGTGTATATTGAAGAATCCTTGCATTCCCAGGATATACCCCACTTGATCGTGGTGTATGATCTTTGTAATGTGCTGTTGGATACTGTTTGCTAGTATGAGGATTTTTGCATCTACTTTATCAGTGATATTGGCTTGTAGTTTTCTTTCTCTGTGACATCTTTGTCTGGTTTTGGTATCAGGGTGATGGTGGCCTTGTTGAATGAGTTTGGGAGTGTCCCCCACTCTGCTATATTTTGGAAGAGTTTGAGAACGATAGGTATTAGCTCTTCTCTTAATGTTTGATAGAATTTGCCTGTGAAGCCATCTGGTCTTGGGCTTTTGTTTGCTGGAAGATTTTTAATCACAGTTTCAATTTCAGTGCTTGTGATTGGTCTGTTTATATTTTCTGTTTCTTCCTGGTTCAGTCTCAGAAGGTTGTGCATTTCTAAGAATTTGTCCATTTCTTCCAGGTTGTTCATTTTATTGGCATAGAGTTGCTTGTAGTAATCTGTCATGATCCTTTCATTGCTGCAGTGTCAGCTGTTACTTCTCTTTTTTCATTTCTAATTCTATTGATTTGAATCTTCACCCTTTTTTTCTTGATAAGTCTGTCTAACGGTTTATCCATTTTGTATATATTCTCAAAGAACCAGCTTCTAGTTTTATTGAACTTTGCTATTGTTTCTTTCAAATCTTTTTTCATTTATTTCTGATCTGATCTTTATGATTTCTTTCCTTCTGTTACCTTTGGGGTTTTTTGTTCTTCTTTCTCTAATTGCTTTAGGTGTAAGGTTAGGTTGTTTATTTGAGATGTTTCTTGTTTCTTGAGGTAGGATTGTATTGCTATAAACTTCCCTCTTACAACTGCTTTAGCTGCGTCGCATAGATTTTGCATTAACATGTTTTCATTGTCATTTGTTTCTAGGTGTTTTTTTTTACATTTCCTTTTTGATTTCTTCAGTGATCTCTTGGTTATTTAGTAGTGTATTGTTTACCCTCCATGTGTTTGTACTTTTTACAGATTTTTTCCTGTAATTGATATCTAGTCTCATAGCATTGTGGTCAGCAAAGATACTTGGTACAATTTCAATTTTCTTAAATTTACCAAGGCTTGATATGTGACATAAGATATGATCTATCTTGGAGAATGTTCCATGAGCATTGAGAAGAAAGTGTATTCTGTTGTTTTCAGATGGAATGCCCTATAAATACCAATTAAGTCTATCTCATTTAAGGTATCATTTAAAGCTTGTGTTTCTTTATTCATTTTCATTTTGGATGATCTGTCCATCAGTAAAAGTGAGGAGTTAAAATCC
Source organism: Orcinus orca (assembly GCF_937001465.1). Classification (NCBI taxonomy): domain Eukaryota; kingdom Metazoa; phylum Chordata; class Mammalia; order Artiodactyla; family Delphinidae; genus Orcinus; species Orcinus orca. The sequence goes on along the minus strand of NC_064576.1, from coordinate 39,853,054 downwards.
CCTACTATTATTGTGTTACTGTTGAATTGTCTCATGTATTGAGGTGCTCCTATTTTGGGTGTATAAATATTTACAGTTGTTATATGATCTTCTTGCATTGATGCCTTGATCATTATGTACTGTCCTTCTTTGTCTCTTGTAATAGTCTTTATTTTAAAGTCTATTTTGTCTGATATGAGAATTGCTACTCCAGCTTTCTTTTGATTTCCATTTGCATGCAGTATCTTTTTTCATTCCCTCACTTTCAGTCTGTATGTGTCCCTATGTCTGAAGTGCATCTCTTGTAGACAGCATATATATGGGTCTTGTTTTTTTATACATTCAGCCACTCTATGTCTTTTGGTGGAACATTTAATCCATTTACATTTAAGGTAGTTAACTATATGTATTTTCCTATTACCATTTTCTTAAGTTTTTGGGGTTTGTTATTGTAGGTCTTTTCCTTCTCCTGTGTTTCTTGCCTCTGGAAGTTCCTTTAGCATTTGTTGTAAAGCTGGTTTTGTGGTGCTGAATTTTCTTAGCTTTTGCTTGTCTCTAAAGGTTTTATTTTCTCTGTTGAATCTGAATGAGATCCTTTCTAAGAATAATCTTGGTTGTAGGTTTTTCCCTTTCATCACTTTAAATATTTCCTGCCACTCCCTTCTGGCTTGCAGAATTTCTGCTGAAAAATCAGCTTTTAACCTTATGGGGATTCCCTTGTATGTTATTTGTTGTTTTTCCCTTGCTGCTATTAATATTTTTTCTTTGTGTTTAATTTTTGTGAGTTTGATTAATATGTGTCTTGGCATGTTTGTCCTTGGATTTATCCTGTATGGGACTCTCTGTGCTTCCTGGACTTGATTGACTATTTCCTTTCCCATATTAGGGAAGTTTTCAACTATAGTCTTTTCAAATATTTTCTCAGTCACTTTCTTTTCTTCTTCTTCTTGGACCCTTATAATTCTAATGTTGGTGTGTTTAATATTGTCCCAGAGGTCTCTGAGACTGTCCTCTATTCTTTTCATTCTTTTTCCTTTATTCTGCTCTGCAGTAGTTATTTCCACTATTTTATTTTCCAGGTCATTTATCCGTTCTTCTGCCTCAGTTATTCTGCTATTGATTCCTTCTAGAGAATTTTTAATTTCATTTATGGTGTTGTTCATCACTGTTTGTTTGCTCTTTAGTTCTTCTAGGTCCTTGTTAAATGTTTCTTGTAATTTCTCCATTCTATTTCTAAGATTTTGTATCATCTTTACTATCATTACTCTGAATTCTTTTTCAGGTAGACTGCCTATTTCCTCTTCATTTGTTTGGTCTTGTGGGTTTTTACCTTGCTCCTTCATCTGCTGTGTGTTTCTTTGTCTTCTCATTTTGCTTAACTTACTGTGTTTGGGGGCCTCCTTTTTGTAGGCTGTAGGTCCGTAGTTCCCATTGTTTTTGGTGTCTCTCCCCAGTGGGTGAGGTTAGTTCAGTGGCTTGTGTAAGCTTCCTAGTGGAGGGAATTGGTTCCTATGTTCTAGTGGGTGGGGCTGGATCTTGTCTTTCTGGTGTGCAGGACTGCGTCCAGTGGTATGTTTTGGGATGTCTGTGACCTTATGATTTTAGGCAGCCTCTCTGCTAATGGGTGGGGTTGTGTTCCTGTCTTGCTAGTTGTTTGGCATAGGGTGTCCAGCACTGTATCTTGCTGGTTGTTGAGTGGAGCTGGGTCTTAGTGTTGAGATGGAGATCTCTGGGAGAGCTTTTGCCATTTGATAGTACATGGAGCCGGCAGGTCTTTGGTGGACCAGTGTCCTGAACTCAGCTTTCCCACCTCTGAGGCACAGGCCTGACACCCAGCTGGAGCACCAAGACCCTGTCAAGCCCCATGGCTCAGAAGAAAAGGGAGCAAAGAAAGATAGAAAGAAAAAAAAATAATAAAATAAAGTTATTAAAATAAAAACAGTTTATTAAAAATAAAAAGTTTTAGGGCTTCCCTGGTGGCGCAGTCATAGAGAATCCTCCTTCCAATGCAGGGGACATGGGTTTGTGCCCTGGTCTGGGAAGATCCCGAATGCCGCAGAGCAGCTGGGCCTGTGAGCCATAGATGCTGAGCCTGCGCATCCGGAGCCTGTGCTCCACAGTGGGAAAGGCCACAACAGTGAGAGGCCCACATACCACAAAAAAATAAATAAATAAAATAAATAAATTTTAAAAAATAAAGTTTTAAAGTCAAAAAATGCAAGCAAGCAACAAAGAAAGGAGTAACCAAACCAATAAACAAATCCACCAATGATAACAAGCACTAAAAACTATACTAAAAACAAAAACAAAAATCCAAGAGACAGAACCCTAGGACAAATGGTAAAAATATAGCTATACAGACAAAATCACACAAAGAAGCATACACATACACACTCACAAAAAGAGAAAAAGGAAAAAAAATATATATATATATAAAGAGAGCAACCAAATCAATAAACATATCTACCAATAATAAGCTCTAAATACTAAACTAAGGTAAACATAAAACCAGAAACAAATTAGATGCAGAAAGCAAACCCCAAGTCTACAGTTGCTCCCAAAGTCCACCACCGCAATCTTGGGATGATTCATTGTCTATTCAGGTGTTTCAGAGATGCAGGGTACCTCAAGTTGATTGTAGAGATTTAATCTGCTGCTCCTGAGGCTGCTTGGAGAAATTTCCCTTTCTCTTCTTTGTTTGCACAGCTCCTGTGCTATAGCTTTGGATTTGGCTCCACCTCTGCATGTAGGTGGCCTGAGGGCATCTTTTGGGAGGTCTGAGGTCTTCTGCCAGCATTCAGCAGGTGTTCTGTAGGAGCTGTTTCACATGTAGATGCATTTTTGATGTATTTGTGGGGAAGAAGTTGATCTCCATGTCTTACTCCTCTGCCATCTTGAAGGTCTCCTTGCTCTGAAAAGCTTACAATAATTTAGCTGAGATTCAGCTTGATCCTCATTTCAATTCACTTTCTTGCCTTCTTCCCATTCCACCCTCATTTTCCCTGTCTGAAGCAAGGTCCTGGAGTGACACCCCACTGTGTGCTGCAGACCAATGAACAAGACATGGTGGCAGGCTTTTCTCCCCAGCATTTAATTTTATTCTTTGTATTTTTTATGTTTACAGGGCCTTATTGTTAGAATATCGATTTAATATTATGGAGATATTTCTTTGATTAAACTATGGCATGTTCTACTTGAAACTTTGAATATATTTGGGGGTTGGAAATGAGACATGATATTGTAATATTATATAGAGAGGACAAGTTCCACAAAGTTGTAAGTTTCTTTTCAGAACACAGGGATGATTTGGAAGTGAGTAGGTTAGTAGTCAATGCAAAGAGTCATCCCAACCAACCCTTCTTGCCTATGTTGTTTCAACTTGAGAAAACAGACATTAGCTTGGTGATACTAGGTTGCAATTTAAGGGGAGCAAAGTGTCCAAAATACTAAGAGTGCCTAAAGCAATTTTCCTTCACTCTGCACACTTTCTTAGCTATTTGTCCCTCATCAGGAGCAAATTGGTGCTGTGTAAGGAAGCCCTGCTTTCAAGTCTGGGAACCTGGATTATCACCTCCTCTTTCTAACACCTAGTAATGCTAAAATTGTCTCAACTTTTTTGGTCTCAAATGTCTAGCTCTTAATATGTAGCATTTGATACATGATCTCTAGCATCCCTCTCAGTTATAAACATGACAGCTTGAGAAAAAGGAAAGGAGAGATGGCTGACCTCAGAGTATAAATTCAGATTTATATGACTACTGGAATTTTGAGCAAATGAGGAATTCAATTGCAATTATATCAAACTAAGCATATTAAGTAAGGTATGGCACAATGTAAAGCAAAGCATAACTTATTAAATATATATAGTTTATGAGTACTACTCATTTCATGATATGCTTCTAATATATTTATGGAAAATAAGCAGAAACCAAAAATTCCATTGCAAACATAAAAGTGTTGGAAAAAAAGGCTGATTTGTGGTTTTCAGGTATCAGGAAGGGGAAAATCAAAGAAAATACGTGAGTTATGTGGCCTTGTGAAGGCAGACAACTAATCATAGCCAGTAATGCAATGGATGTGAGAGCTTTACAAGAGTATCATAGATAAATAATCTCACACTGCCTTGGGATTTTAATTTAAAAAAAGACAACATTCTTTTGGCTTACATTTGGTCTTACCACTGATTGCACTATTAAGAACTGAATTGATAGTGATATGAGGCCCTGTTAACTATTAAATAAGGGACAAGTAGCTAATTGTTGGTACAAGTTTGTGATCATACCTCACTGAGGAATTATTGACATTATGTTCCACGTTGTTTCCAAATTACCAACTTGTATAAACCTGTATAGACCATCTTAAGACAGATGTTACAGTAAACAATTGACATAGAGGACATTTATTCATTCTATACTCATACAAATTGGTTAAAAAAATATTGGTTGAATGTAAAGTCATAGTGCTGAGAGGGCTCTAAAATATATGTGACATTTGAAATAATAGTTTGTACTAGAGGCTTAGTGCTAGCAATGAGAGGAGGAAATGAATGTACCACTGCAAAATCCTTTAAAGGATGGAAGAATGGAAAGTTAGAACAGTTATTATCTAGATGAAAATGTGTTCAGGGATTTGGGGAATAGAAAATCTAAAAAGACCTGGGATAAACAATATAGAAGCATGCAGATATTTTGAATATAATAGACAGGGATTTAAAATGGGTTAAAGGAGTTAATGGGTTCACTGGGTTGACTGGACAAATGTTAATTTTTCAAAAATGTTATCTAGTTTGAGTACCAGAAGAAGAGTACTATTTTGAATATGAGCCAACCAACATGGGCCAAGCAAGTTAATATTTCTCCAAGGCAGGGGGAATGAATGAAACAGTATTGCAGACAGGTACTTGAGTGTTAACACCATGAGGATTAATAAGAATAAATATCAAACCTTTATTACTATGGGTCAGGCACAATCTTAAGCACTTTAAGCATATAAACCATATAATCAGCTCAGCATGGCAGTGTGTGTAGGTATCATTATTCTGTTTTACAGAAAGAGGGAACTGAGTCACAAAAAAACTGAGTAAAATGATTTGCCAAGAACACTCAGTAACTGGTAGAGTCAGGATTTGAATCCAGGCAGTCTGATTGCAGAGCAATTCTCTTAATTACTAGCAAAGATTAGTGCCTAGTGGATCCTACAGAGATCAAGGGAAGAACCTTGAGTGACATACACAGTTTGAGGTTGACAGGTAGAAATGCAGCCAATAGAGGAGGAAAAAAAGGTCATCATTGTGGTCTCCAGCCAGTGATCAATTAAACAACTGTTTTATCATAATGTTCAATTTCAAGAAGGAAGTTTTTAGGCTGATCACCTATGGACCCAGAATTTTTCTCAACAAGCAAGCATTAATTGAATGACAATTGTTTCCACAGTACTATCTTAAATCAGAAACATTACCTTAAGGCTCAAAAAGGAAGGACTGCATCCTGATTGACTAAGCAGACCTCCCTCCCAATTCCCACCTGGCCAAGAGGTGGTGCCTTTGAACAGAATAACAGCTGAAAGTACTTAGCAGCTTTTAACACTTTCTCTCAAATGACTTACTCCAGAGAGTAAATGTAATTCTCTTTAGTGTTTTTCACAGTGTCACCTGATGACCACCTACATTAAAAATACCTGAAGTGTTTTTAAAATATAGGTTTCTGGGCCCAAACAAGAATTAGAAATCTGATCCTGACAGGGAAGATACAAGAATCTTCAGTACTTTGCCAGAATTTTTTTTTTTGCCTCTTTTAATTATGAAAATTTTCATCCGTAAGCATTATGAAGTGAACCTCCATCTACCTAGCTACTAAGTTAAACAATTACAAAAAATTAAAATCTTACCATATTTTTCCACCCTTCCTTCCTTCCTTTTTTCCTCCCTCTCCTTTTTCCTCCCTCCCTCCCTCTCTCCCTCCCTCCCTCCCTTTCTTGTTCCTTCTTGTTTTCTTTCATTGAAGAACTTTAAAGCAAATCCTAGACATGTCATTTCATCTTACATAATTCAATGTGCATAGTTACAAATTTGAATATAACTTATGTAACCCAATGACATTATCACAACTAATAAAATTCACAGTAATTCTTTACTATCATTCATATTGAAATGCCTACAGTTGTCTGAAGAAGAGTATTTGTAGAGATGTCTTTTTCTAACCAAGGACTAAGCAAAATTCAGACCTTGTGTGTGGTTTTTATGTATAATAAGTCTCCTTAAGTCTAAAGCAATTACCCATAGCCATTTAAAATTTTTTTTCATGTAAGGAATACATCAAAGAATCTAAGTCAGTCCTCCTATGAAATCGTCCACAATCTGGACGTGGTTCCATGCTTTTACTTTTTTTAAATTTTATACACATTTTAAAATATACATTTATCTTAAAACCTGCTAACCCCAGAGTTATTGTTTTCTTGTCCAGTTGTTGGCAGAGAAAGGGGATGGGGAGTAGAGGTCTATAAATAGAGGAGAGATAGGTAGAGGATAGGACACACACACATATTTAATCTGCTTAGGTAAATGTTATATACAGTCGGGATATATTTATCTCCTCAAACTCATGGCAAATTCGAGACAGCTATTTTGATCATTTACTGATTTATTTACAAAATTTAAATCTACCTCCACTGGATTTGCATTTCATTGTTTGTCAGGCTTGGTGGATTGTTGTTCATGTCAGCATCATCTATTCCTAACATTTCGTGCTGTGATGGATTGTCTCAGTATCTTGACAATTATTATCAGTAAAATTTCATGCCCTGAAAGCTGAGAGCTTAATGTTTTCTGAAGGTTTGCCGTCCTAAAAGCAAGCAATTCTCTGAATAGAAAATTCACTGCATAAGTAGCTCTGCTGACCTTGTTCTTTAGCCGTCCAGACTCTTTTCCTGGTGGTGTTCCACATGTCTGCTTTCTCATGGACATAATGTGTACATTCCATTTCCTTTCATTTGTTACGATTTCTTTCCTTATTGATAAATTAGCATTCAATTATTTTTAACTCATAGGTCTTGCAAATGAAATTTAGTGTGATCATAGTCATCACTGCCATTGGTATCTATTAGTGACACAGCATATAATCATAAATATTTTACTGTTATATTGAAACTTTATTGGAACATTTAAGCATTGCAATTATCATTAATAATTATAAGCTTGAGGGGCTTCCCTGGTGACGCAGTGGTTGAGAGTCCGCCTGCCGATGCAGGGGACGCGGGTTCGTGCCCCGGTCCGGGAACATCCCACATGCCGCGGAGCGGCTGGGCCCGTGAGCCATGGCTGCTGAGCCTGCGCATCCGGAGCCTGAGCTCCACAACGGGAGAGGCCACAACAGTGAGAGGCCTGCGTACCGCAAAAAAAAATAAATAAATAAATAAATAATAATAATTATAAGCTTGATCATGTGGGTCATAATGTGAATATATATGAAAAGCAAATGTAATGACAAAATGAGCTGTTTTTGTAAGTCAGCCAATTTGTCAAACTGCCTATATCAGTGGCTAGTACAAGGTAAGAAGTTAATAAAAGTCTGTTGAATGAGTGAGTGTATACTTTAGATGATACACCAGTGTTTTAAATATTCGTTACGGCATTTTTCTTGGTTATGGCAATTCCTTGGTAACTGCAAATACTTATGTATTAGGTTATTTGCATTTCAGAAATCTGGACTCAAGGGTTAAAATGGCTTTTATGCTAATCAATTAAATTACCAAGGTTGTATGAAGTACAAGTGGAAACCATTTGGATTATTGTTATTTGCTCAAACATGTCAAATAATGTACAGATATGTGCTAAATTTACTAATACAACAGTTGTCATAATAGAAGATTGGAGTGTTAGAAGGTGAACAAAGAGAACAATCTGCAGTAGCTTTGGAAACTGATGTAGCTGTTGCTTTGTCTCATAAAGGAAGACTCGCTAGCTAGTACTCAAACCCCACAGGAATATATTTGCCAGACTAATATAAAATACAATCGAAATTTTCCTCCAAATACCAAATATGAGATATACTACAAGTCTGCAAAAAAGATGTAAATGTAAGAATTCCTATATGTGATTTTCTCTGAATATTTTGCTTACCTCTAGAATATGCTCTCATAAGTTTATAATCACTTAGGAAACATTTATTATTTTATTTTATTTATTCTGTGCTATTCTAGTCTAGATTGCAGTTTAGGGTTATCCCATGGGTGGTGAGAACTCACTGTTAGGATATTTTTAATGAGGCAGGATTGCCACTTCATTAATAAAACATTCAGTAGGACTGAGTTCCAGGATCACACTTAGCTCCATCTTGCTCACCTTTTCTTTGCAGTAATGTCTCTAATTTGTTGTATTAATTTGTATATATTTCATGTATTGACCAGGGACATTTATTTAATTTGATCATGACCTTATTATTCAATTCTTAAATGTGAAACATAACCTTTTCTCCTCCAGTGGTGTCACGAAAGGTTGTTTCTTTTCTGTGCAGCAGATCAATGACTGTCATGCAGGATGGGGCTTCTACCAGCTCTGAGTGGCACCTGGTGGTTATTTATAGCATGACCAGGCAAGCCATCTGTCTTTTCTGACAGCTTGCAGTGTCACTAACCCAGCATCGTGTTTTCCTCTAATGCTATTTGCAAAACATCCATCCATCTATTCATCATTCATTAATTCAACCTAGCTTTGATCAAGTATATATTGAAGTCTTATTTAATGCCAAGGGTAAAATGGCCTACAAGATATTCCCAACCTTCAAGAAGCTTTAATATGTTCTCTTTATCAATTGGAGAAAATTTGATGATATAGAGATATGTTGATACACAAGACAAGGTCTCTAGACTCAAGGACCTTACTGTCTTATCAGGAAGTATAACCATGAAAGCAAATAACTGTAAATCAAGGAAACTAATAATAAATATCATGAAAAAGTGATGCCACAATAGAGAAGACAGAGAGTGTCTCTTCTGCTACATCTCTTTCCAGGTATTTCTTTTAAGAGTGGACGCTTCTTTCTCAGAAGATCTGAGATGTATCTTCTCTCCATTTCATTGATCCAATTTGGGTCATATGTACCCATCTGAGAAACAAGCTTGTGGCTAGGAGAATGACATGCCTATGTGGGTTATCTGGGTTATCTGAATCTATCACTTTGACAGAAAGCATATAAAATAAGGGATGAAACTTACGAGTATACACTCCAGTGATGTAAAGTCAACTCAACTAAAAGCACATAAGCTCCAGAGGGAAGGCATGGATACTAGAACATATGTGTATAGGAAAGAGGGGGGCAGGGAATGGATGCTGGTAAGTAATCAACAGTTGTCCAAAAAAATACCATACTAAAAATTCACCTTTTCTAATGAGAAAAAACACCATTATAAAGCAAACAGACATATTATGTTAAAATTAACTGAGAAAATGATATTGTGACAAAAGTACTTTTATTTATATGATACAGTATATTAGTTAAGCCCTCAAATATCTATGCATTAAACTGAATAATTCAAAACAACATCAGTTCTTCAAGAAGAAAGCAGATTCTTTTCAGTATCTTACTTTATTGAAACAGTATTAACTAAAGAAGAAATAATTAATCAGCTTTCCAAGTATTGAACTTGGAAACCAACATGTCACTTAATTCACTAATATAGAACATTTGGGAGACATTAATTGGTACTAGACCAAAAAAATATTTGTATTCTCTACTGGATCACAGTAGGTCCTCACTAAATATTTGTTGCCTACACACACACACACGCACACACACACAACATTTCTTTAGCCAAAACTTGTTTACTTCTAGGCAGAAAAATTTACCTGAGAATTTCAATAAAAGCCAGCTTCTCATTAAATTTCCCTTTTGCATTTTAGTGAAATGATCCTTAACCATTGTCTTAAAAGAAGAGCTATAAACTAATCAATCAATCCATATAGCTGAGTCCTATCCAAGTTTGCTTTCGTTAAACAAAGAAACAAAAAGACAAAGGAAGTGTCCATTTTGTTAGTGGTAATGAAAGTTCTAGGGAGGTTTAGTTTCAGTTTAGAATAGATGTAGAGGAGAAGCTGAGAAGTCTGTAAAACTAATACCTCAAAGTGAGAGAACATCTCATTTCTATAAACTGAGGGCTTAATTAGCTAAAAGAAAAGGGAGGCTCACTTTCAAACAAGCTGTGATTCTCTGCAGGATAACCTGAAGCAAGATAGGCATGCTGGGCAGAGAAAAGCCATGGAAAGTTCTGACCAAAGAAATAAACTTTATACTTACTTAACTTTTATCTATTGGAGAAAAGCTTATTTGGATCAAGTGCTGGGATGATAGATGCTCTAGGTTTGCTCAGAGTTTTTTGTTTCAGGATTTTTTTTTTTTTTTTTTGGAGTTTTATGTGCTTTGACCTACCTATTAAGAAATAGTTAATAGTTATGTTACAGAGTCTAAACTTGTACTGCTTGCTTCATGACAGGCCAATAACTGGCGAGATGAGTTGTCAGGGCAAGGGATAGCAATGTTGTTAGGAAAGCCAGCAGATCAAGAAGATGGTGGACTAGTGTCCCAAAGAACCAGCCTGCCTGAGTTAGAATTCAGGCCTTTATTATACTGAAAGGGGAGGGGATGATACTGGTAGTTGCAAACTTCTCAGTGTAGGAATCCTTTGTTCTTGCAGTTGTCCAGTTAGGTCTGGTCACAATGTTCCTATAAACCTCCAACAAGACAACTGTTATTTTCTGTTCTGCAACTTTTTACCTCTATGTGAATGGAAAGTGTTATACTTTTAAAGGTCAGAGCCTTGAAGATGGGTTATCATATATATTTCAGGCTATAGGCAACATTCTTTTACAAAGGTGCAGAGCCAGCATGACTAAGCACAGGAGACAGAGCACAAAGGTTAGAGCTAAAGGAATAGATCCAGTATGGAGTCAAGTTTTGTCTTCTTTGCTACAGTTATAGATTTTCACAGTTAAAAACTCTCTTGCTCAGACTTCCCTGGTGGTGCAGTGATTGAGAATCTGCCTGCTAATGCAGGGGACATGGGTTCGGGCCCTGGTCTGGGAGGATCCCACATGCCACGGAGCAACTAGGCCTGTGAGCCACAACTACTAGCCTACGTGTCTGGAGCCTGTGCTCCGCAACAAGAGAGGCCACGACAGTGAGAGGCCTGGGCACTGTGATGAAGAGTGGCCCCCGCTTGCCACAACTAGAGAAAGCCCTCGCACAGAAACGAAGACCCAACACAGCCAAAAATAAAAATAAATAAATTAAAAGAAGGCTCAACATTTAAAAAACAACAAAACAAAACAAAAAAACAAAAACTCTCTTGCTTGAACCACTGTTGGGCTACCACCTCATGCATTAAAACCAGCTCAACATCACAAGCTGACAAAAAAAATCCCACCAAGACAAAAACCAAAACCAAAACCACAGACATAGATGTAATAGATATTAAAAAACAAAAACAAAAAAACACTGAAGCAAAATGAACAGAAGAACAAAACCTGTATTAAATGTCATGAACTACACCTACAAAGGATGCTCTCATATTCTTTCCAGCTTAGTTATCTGTTTTAAAGTCTACAGATGATTAAGAAGCAAATTAGCAGGAGAAATCTTAGCTGCAGGCAGATACCCTGAAAGTAGCTCCAAATAAAGGCACCAGCGTGACGGTATTACAGGACCCAGCACATCTGCAGAGAAAGTGTCACTAAGCTTAAAAGTACTACACAGGATTTTTGGTAGAAAAGCCAAAACCCTGAAGAACTCATGAGGCCTTGATGGTTTTGCCTGCTTCAGCAAAAGACAGGCATTTCTATCCCTAATGATGGCCTTAGGCTAACCATTACTTTCAACATAATCTCCTTAAGAAGTCAGGAAAAAGGACACAAGATTCAGAAATATTTCCACTCAGTGCTTGAGGCTTTGTGTTTAGACAGGATTCAGGAAATCACTGGCTTACTCAGTGTCTGAGAGGTTTGTAAATGAAATAGTTTTCCTGTTTGAGGACAATAAAAACTGAAAAATTTTAAGACTATAGCTCTCTGAGTTCTGATCATCACAGGAACTGGTTATATTTCAATCTAGTAAGAATGTAAGTTTGTACTTGATGAGTATTCTCACTAATTTTCTTCCTACATGTGTGTTCAGTGGGATCAACAAAATTACACTAAACCCTGGGCATACAAAAATGGAATTTCCCTGAAGGAATTTGCAGTGGAGTATATGGATACATAGACAGTGCATATATAATTGCCTATTAATAAAAATATGCTGAGGGAATTTTGGAATAAAAAGGTACAAAAACCCCAGTCTGGGACATTAAAATAGTTTTTCAATGAAGTCACACAGTAATATATAATATAAATTATTAGCTGATAATCGTGCCACAGTTAGGAAGAAGCTTCATAACTAATACAAAAAAGCAAAAATAAAGACCATTTAAATTTAGTTTGAAAAGTACTTCCTATATGATGATTTTGTAGATTAAAAACTTTGCAAGTTGCTAAAAATTTAAAACCATTAACAGATGGCAGGCAAAATAATTTACAATGCAACTAAAATTCAACTCTGCGTGTGTAGTGTATAAATACATATTTTAATCTTCTATATTTCATATTTTATATATTCTGCTATACTTACCTGTGGGAAGTAATTAATAAACACTGTTTTCTTTTTGTTCTTTTAAGTGTTTATCTGAAATACACTTTTATGTAATGCAATATAAGGATTCAACTTTATTTTCCTCAAAATAGATAACCAGCACTTTTATGCTTCCACATTTTATTAAGGATTTGATCTTTCTCACACAGAATTGAACTGTCACCAATATCATGCATTAAATTCTCACAAATATATAAATTCTCATATATATGTATATATATATGTTCCACGTAATTTCTGTAAAGTGTTCTTCTACCAATACAATATCAATTTTATTACAATTAGCCTATCAAATTTTATGATATATATTAAGGTGATTCCATTCTTCTCTCTTCCTATTCTTGGTTATGCTTGGGCATTTATTTTTCCATATAACCTACTAGATTTTTATATTCTTACCACACAATTACTTCTAAAAGTTTCTTATCTCCTTATGATTTACCATCTTTTAAAAATAATTTTACCTGTGTTTTATGATGTCTCTTGCATTTGACTTTGTAGATCACTCATTTGGTCCTTACCAGTGACCATCCCTTTATCAGTTCATACACCCACTTTTTAATTGGGAAATCAGTTTTGGTAGCAGCAGAATTCTCCTTGGTATTGTGTTTGAATCTCTATAGGCCACCTCTCCCCTCTGAGCAATTCTAGTTCACTGGATCTGTTTTGTGTTTCTCTGGACTGATATTCCTCCAGATATAACATTAACTTAATTTTTGTTACTCAATGTTTGCTTCTTCTAGCTCAGAGGTTGTTGTCGTAGTTCCTTAGTGTCAGTAGTTTTGTTGAGTATAGAGGATCCTTGGTGGTTTTAAAATGAATGTCAGCTCTCAGCCATGAAACTTGTTGGATGCTGTGGTTCTGTTGCAGGGCAGCTGTGGTTCTATTCCACGTGCCTCGTCCATTTGAGGACACAGCTCTGATAGCTAGCTTTCTGCCATGCAAATTTCTGCCAGCCAAAATCTTCCCAGGATGAGACATTTTCTGGTTCTCACCAAGTAATCCCCTGATCCTGAACTAAAAGATTACTCTGTCAAGTTCTCTCCATACATCGTTAGTCTTCATTGGATCTAGCTGGCTGATCTATTGGTTTGACTTGGGAGAGAAAAAAATTGGAGTTGGTAGTAGAGGGGAAGGTAGATTTTGCAAATATTTTTGCAAACGTGTTAAGTTGATATATTACAATTTAAAATATGGTAATATGTTTAATGCTCCTTTTAAAATATGTAACAGACAAATTAACTTTAATTAATTGTTAAATCCAGTATTCTTAAGAAAAATTTGTATGCATATTCACACCATAAATGGTTCCACAGAATTTTTTTTAATGAACTTCAATTAGTGACATGTATGTGCTTTCTAGATCACCTCTGAAACTGCACTACTAGCTCACAATCCACTGGTTCATTATAAACTTTGTGTGGCCACATGCATGTTACCTGTGCCAACCTTATTTGATTGAGGTAAACCACTAGCCAGCTTATCAGGTTAAAATGCACACACACACACACACACACACACATTCATATGCATAGATATACACACATACATTGCTTCATTCCCTGTATGTCCCTTGAATACATGAACTCCTGAGTACATGGACCAAGTCTTATGTAATGTTGTTAAGTGTGAATTCAAACCTCATTGGTTGACAAATACACATGGTAGATATATGAGGAATGTCTGCTGAATGAAGAAATTTAGTAATTTACTTTAAACCATCTAGCACAGTGGTCCCCAACCTTTTTGGCACCAGGGACCAGTTTCATGTAAGACAACTTTTCCATGGACGGGGGTGGGTGTGGGGGATGGTTCAGTTGGCAATGAGAGTGATGGGTAGCAATGGGGAGTGGCAGATGAAGCTTCGCTCTCTCTCCCGCTGCTCACCTCCTGTCATGCAGCCCGGTTCCTAACACAGCATATTGTTATGGTGTTGGGGACACCTCTGATCTAGCATATTATTTTGTAAATTTAATGGTTCTTAACATCAAAATAAGTCATCATTTCATGAGAAAAATTACAAATGTCAAGAAATAATGCATATGCCTTTAAAAGTAAATATTAGAATGACTAGTACATGAAGAAATTTTTCAGAGAATAAGCTTTGATGAGATTATTCCATCAGCTTCCATTTCTATGGCATAATTTTTTACTTTTTTAAAGAAACAGAAAACAAAAAGTAGCTTTAAATTTTCCCCAAGCTATGTTTCAGGTTTTCAAGACTACTATTTAACTGTCAGGGCTGAACACCTTAGAATTTATTATCCACCTTTCTATTTCACTTTCTTGCAGAATGGGATAAAAAGTGACAGATATCAGTGTTTTAAAGTTGATTTTGTGAACACATAAATAAACCAAATTGCAGGTACACTTTATTTTTAATACAAGGGCAGAACTTTAAAGTATACATGTGTATATCTATACATCCCTTATCCAATATATAACAAATATTTTTAGAGCTTGTCTCAACTTACAAAGCACTAGTACTTGTTTTATTCTACTTGATTTATACAACAAGTGATTGAAATATTCACATAATTATCCTTGTTTTACAGACAAGGAAACAAAGTCTCAGAGTAGTTAAGTGATATTCCCATGGGAAATATCTGAAATCCAAAGCCAACTCTGAATTTATACCACACTCTTCCCACAATATGAAGCTGGTGCTCTCACTGTGCACACGTTTGTGAGGTTATAAATGTTCCTGCAATGAAGAACTGTTCTATACAATAGAGTTTCTCAATATTACTGGCAAAAAAGCTCGGTAATAATAGTAATTTAATCATAAACCCATATAAATTACATGTGTAACACTGAGGACTGCCCAGAAATATAGACTTCTAGAATTTACTCTTGTTTTTTTTTCAATTTAGAGTATATTATGAAGCACATACTGGGTTAAAATAGCACACTGTCTGGCCATTTCCTATTAGAAATAAAAATACCAAAGTTACTTTTAGAACAGGATTTTTTCCCATCTTTTTTGAGACACAATCTGCATATGACATTGTTTAAGTTTACAGTGTACAGCATGGTGATTTGATATACATATATTTTGTGAAATAATTACCACAATAAGTTTCCTTTTTTTTTTGGTGTGTGGTGAAAACATTTAAAGTCCTACTCTACTCTCTTAGCAACTTTCAAGTTTACCATCTAGTATTGTTAACTGTAGTCACCATGCTGTATATTAGACTCCTACAACTTACCATCTTATACCTGGAAGTTTGTAACCTTTGAACAATAACTCCTCATTCCTCCACCCCCAGCCCCTGACAACCACCATTCTGCATTCTGTTTCTTGAGTTTGACTTTTTTATATTCCACATATAATTTAGACCATGCATTATTTGTCTTTCTCTGTCTGACTTATTTCCTTAAACATAATGCCCTTAAGGTTCATACATGTTGTCATAAATGGCAGGATTCCCTTCTTTTTAATGGATGAATAATATTCCATTGTGTGTGTGTGTGTGTGTGTGTATCACATATCACACTTTCTTTATCCATTCATCTGTCAACAGACACATAGATTGTTTCCATGTCTTGGTTATTGTAAATAGTGCTGCAATTAATATGAGGGTACACATATCTCCTCAAGAGAGTGATGACATTACCTTCAGATATATATCCCAGTGTGGGATTTCTGGATCACACTGTGGTTCAATTTTTATTTTTATTTTATTATTATTTTTTTAAATTTTTATTGGAGTGTAATTGATTTGCAATGTTGTGTTAGTGTCAGGTGTACAACAAAGTGAATCAGTTATACATACACATATAGCCACTCTTTTTTAGATTGTTTCCCCATATAGGTCATTACAGAGTATTAAGTAGAATTCCCTGTGTTATACAGTAGTTCCTTATTAGTTATCTATTTTATACATAGTAGTGTGTAGTACTAATAGTGTGTACTACTAGTACTAATCCCAATCTCCCAATTTATCCCTCCCCACCCCTTACTCCCTGGTAACCATAAGTTTGTTTTCTACATCTGTAACTCTATTTCTGTTTTATAGATAAGTTCATTTGTACCCTTTTTTAGATTCCACATGTGAGTGACAGTATGTGATGTTGTCTTGCTCTGTCTGACTTACTTCATTTAGTATGATAATCTCTAGGTCCATCCATGTTGCTGCAAATGGCATTATTTCATTCTTTTTAATGGCTGAGAAATATTCCATTGTATATGTGTACCACATCTTCTTTAACCATTTCTCTGTTGATGGACTTTTAGGTTGCTTTCATGTCCTGGCTGTTGTAAATAATGCTGCAATGAACATTGGGGTGTATGTATCTTTTTGAATTATGTTTTTTTCCAGATATATGGCCAGGAGTGGGATTGCTGGATCATATGGTAGCTCTATTTTTAGTTTTTTAAGGAACTTTTATACTGTGCTCCATAGTGGCTGTACCAATTTACATTCCCACCAACAGTATAGGAGGGTTCCCTTTTTTCCACACCCTCTCCAGCATTTAGTTTATAGATATTTTTGATCATGGCCATTCAGACCAGTGTGAGGTAATACCTCATTGTAGTTTTGATTTGCATTTTTCTAATAATTAGTGATGTTGAACAACTTTTCATGTGTTTGTTGACCATCTGTATATCTGCTTTGGAGAAATGTCTATTTAGATCTTCCACCCATTTTCTGATTGGGTTGTTCTTTTTGTTTAATATTGAGCTGCATGAGTTGTTTGTATATTTTGGAGATTAATTACTTGTCAGTTGCTTCATTTGCAAATATATTCTTCCATTCTGAGGGTAGTATTTTTGTTTTGTTTATATTTGTATGGAGACACAAAAGACCATGAATAGCCAAAACAATCCTGAGAAAGAAAAATGGAGCAGGAGGAATCAGGCTCCCTGACTTCAGACTATACTACAAAGCTACAGTCATCAAAACAGTATGGTACTATCACCAAAGCATAAATGTAGATCGATGGAACAGGATAGAAACTCCAGAGACAAACCCACACACCTATGGTCATCTAATCTATGACAAAGGAGACAAGAATATACAATGGGGAAAAGATGGTCTCTTCAATAAGTGGTGCTGGGAAAACTAGAACACTCCCTAACACTATACACAAAAATGAACAAAATGGATTAAACAGCTAAATGTAAAGCTGGATACTATAAAACTCTTAGAGAAAAACATAGGCAGAACACTCTTTAACATAAATCACAGCAAGATCTTTTTTGATCCACCTCCTAGAGTAATGAAAACAAAAATAAACAAATGGGACCAAATTAAATGTAAAAGCTTTGCATAGCAAAGGGTACCATAAACAATGGTGTTCAATTTTTAAATGGAATTTTTAAAAATGAGTTTTTCCTTGCTTTGTTATGTGTGCATGAACATACATTTGTTCTGGTGCTAATAGTTTTCCCATGTTGGTGGTGACATAAGAGGAACTTCCTTCACCCTCATTTCAGGAGATTTTTATATCAACAAAGATATGATAATGATAAATTTGACTCTGGCCTACCTGTCTCAGTGTCCCTTTAAATAAAGATAATGTCTCCTTCTCTGTCCATAATATGTTTGAATGTGTAATTCTTGTGGAGTATATATTTGTTTCCTGTAAGACAAAATACAACTAAGTCAGAAAGACACGATGTAGTGTGGTTTTGAGAGTGTCCTCTAATCAGAGAGGCTCATAATAACTTCCAAGCAAATAGTCAAAAATGTTTGAAGGCAAACATTGAGATATAACTGCACATCTCTTCCATGCATTTCAGATGAATTAACAGTTTCCAAAATAGAATGTAGACTCCTTATAATATGAGTTACAAAGAACAGTTACTCTATCATCAATCATCTGGATGACATTCTTCCTTATAGCAAGGAAGCTCTCTGCAGCACCCAAGAATTCCAGAGCCAAACATGGCAGGGCTTTGCATGTGCAGGTGGAAAGGGGCAACAATGGCCAGGGGACGTGAGAGAGCCAGGAGGTCCTTACAGTGATCACAGAACCATTCATTCTGTTAGCATTGTGAAATGATGTTTCAAAATTATTTCATATTGTTTACCTCGGTGATGCAGACTGGGTATTTAGATTGACTTTGTCATAAGTAAGAATAATTTTTTGCCCAAGACTGTTGGAGAATTCTCAGAATTAACCTAATACTTGGAGAGATCAAAAGTAGAAGAAAACTAAGGAGAAATTAAATCATGTCATGGTAATGCTGCTGCTGCTGTTGTTGAAATAACTACTTGTTGTACGTCTTTGGAGTTGCCCAACCAGTATTTATCCATTCCTTCCTTTCAAAACAAGACTCTGTTTGGGAGTTGAAATTTTCCCTAAATTATGTGATAAATTGTGATTCATATAAACCTATCATGAAATTTTTATTTCATTTTGTCAGGCATGTAATTTATCAGCCCTCCTGTAGCTAAGGGTGATAGAGTGAGCCATTTCTGATCAGTAAGAAGTAATGGGAAGACTACTGGATGGGAGGCTGTCTGTCTGGGAAAGCATAAAATGGATGGCAGTGGCTGAGACTTCTTTCAGATGTTATTCCTGGGCCAGCTTTCAGATATTATTCCTGGAGCTGGAGAAGCCATATTGGGAGACCAAAATGACAAACATTAGGTCAAAATACCAACTGCCAAAGATGACAGAGAAAAAGTAGAAAGCGACTAGTCTTTGAAGACATGTTTGAGCTGCAGCTCCATCGTTTGCCTATCACCAGCCATTTTGTTCTGTGGGATATTAATGTCTTCACTGCTTAGGCCTCAGTTAGAACTGTTGTTACTGTTCTAACTTGAAGCTGAGAACATTCCAAACTAATAATTTCTCCCTATTCTCTGCAAGTAGATGAAAGGTTTATATCAATAGAGTTTATAGATTTTGGTTTACACACTGGGTTGATTTATTTATAAACTTTGTGTTTTATTTTGAATGATTGTGTGTGTGTGTGTTTCTCTGAATGACTTGTGATTTTTTTCAATATTTCCAGAAGTGTCTTTTTAAATGACTTTTGCTGTGTATAACTTTCAAACCTCTTGAAGTAGGGGAGGTTTTAGGGGCTTCCCTGGTGGTGCAGTGGTTGAGAGTCCGCCTGCCGATGCAGGGGACACGGGTTCGTGCCCTGGTCCGGGAAGATCCCACATGCCGCGGAGCGGCTAGGCCCGTGGCCATGGCCACTGAGCCTGCGCGTCCGGAGCCTGTGCTCCGCAACGGGAGGGGCCACAACAGTGAGAGGCCCGCGTACGGCAAAAAACAAAACAAAACAAAAATTAGTGGAGATTTTAGATTTTGGTTAATTTAAGAGATTGGGTAGGAGGAGGTAGATTATGATTGTCATTTTTTTTTCCAGAGACAGAGCACTTGTAATTAGATGTACAACGAACTTTGAATAATTCAACATTGCGCTGTGCTGTCTGAACTGATTTAACAAAATAGATGTTTTAAATGACAATATATAGTTTCTCATAATAATTCCTTTTGTAGTTTCATGGTCATGTTAGGTCATGCTAGAGAGAATTATGGGTTATGTAAAATAAGCCACATTTTTGCAATTTAAGAGGATAAGTAGAGTGTGATTTTTTTGTCAGTTTATTTTTTCTTGATGCTAATTATACATATATATTTTGTATGATGGAATGTAGATTCAAGTATGGTTTGCATATGATTTATATCAATAATAAAAACAATACATTTTATAGAAAACCTCTATGACAGGTGCTATAATAAGTGTTTTACATGGTAATTCTTTTAACTTTCCAAACAGCCTCAGATTGGTACTATTATTATCCCTATTAATATCCCTATTTTTATATTTTAAGAAGTAATGTTTTAAGCAGAGCTATTTGTTTGACAAGCTGAGAGTTAAAGTAACATTGGTATCATTAAGTTAATATCATACCTTCTTCCTTTCTGACAGTATTTTCAGGTATTTGTCTCCAAAGGACACTCCTACTTTGTGATAATATAATAATATCATCAACTCCTAAGACGCTATTTGCCTTCTAATATGCTATGCAAGAGAATCACGTATACCATTTGCTGGGCTTTAAAGCATTGACATATCCAAAGTATACATTAAATCCACTTTGCAACAGAAATATTGTTATTGAAATCTTTTAAAATGTTGGAAATATAACCCATCTCCACTACTGAAAATGTATACTTATGATTCTAATTTATTTATATTTATCATAATGTTTTTACTTAATTTGATAATAGTTAGAATATAGCTATAGTTAGTTAGCATTGCAGATCATCAAATGTAATAACAAGATTGGAACATCTCACTGAATGCATATAACAGTAATTCTACTGACAATCTTTTTATTAGAAATTAATGTTGAAATTAATATACAAAATTAATGTTTTGTATATGTAACAAAGCCTAACAATTTGTTTAATATTAATGTTATATACTGCTTCAGTGATTTTTTTTAATGGAACTCTCTTCTTAGTGGGGAGGAGCTTCCAGGTAAGAGGTGATAATAGTTTGCATTTGTACTTGAGAGTGAGCAGACACAAAACAATCTCCCGGGCTACATCAGGAAAACTTGAGCAATTAACCAATTTTTTGGCTTTATAAAGATATGTGGATGTTATAAGTGAGGTCGGGATAAGGTTCTAGGGCAATTGTTTTCGGAAAATGTTTTAAGAATATCTTTAAAGAAAGAAAGAGAACCCAGTTCTCAGCAAACCAGGAGCGCAGTGAAGAGGGCTGAATATTAAAAGGGACTAAATCAACATTAAACTAAAAAGGGCAGAAAACTGAAAGTTAACTCAACGAACAATAAAAGGTAAAGGACAAGGGAAGAGTCAGGAGACTGGCTCAGTTAGTGAAAAGCGTTGGAGGTGACTTGAGGAGCTCAAAATCAGAGAGAGAGAGAGAGAGAGAAATAGTGAAAGACCATCTGGTGCTACTGTTTTGGTGGTAATATTCACATTGAGCAAATGTTTGCATTTCAATTTGACTGAATAAATCGTTAAACCTCCCTTTCTGAGCATACAGCTGTATGACTTCAATGGTCATCTGAGTATTATCCTCTCCTGACAGGAGACCATTCTGAAGTTGCATTACTAAGTGAAACTCATATCAAATACATATTTATTGCATTCTCTTTTATCTACTTTGTGTGGACATAGGAAGAATAAAGATGAGAAAATATAGTAAGAGGAGGGGGGAAGACAACTGAGAAAAGGAATATACTCATGCAGGTAAAATTGGAAAGCTGCAAAAAATAGTTGGTCTCAGAATGGATGAATGTAAGCACCTTACATGTGAGAATATAGGAATTTTAAAAGTTATTGTTTATGAGTTGAATAGTATGTAGTAAAATATCATGATGAAAACCCTTTCAAAGAAACATATTTTTTGCAAAGCTATTTTCAAGTCACAGTGACAGCAGGGGTATAAGAAGGTGATTAACATATTTGCACATCTACCATGTGCCAACAAGAGTGCTTTATACATATGGTCTCATAGCAAAACTGGCAGATATTTGCTAATCTTGTATCTAGATAGTCTCCACAACCACCAACAAATGCTTTTTTCTTTATGCTGTAAGCATATAACTCTTGTATAATGAAAAAAAAAATGATGTTATATCCAGGAATCCCTTTTCTTTGTAGAATCTAACTCTTCCACCAGTCTGGGAGTCTTCCACATCACCTAATTTGATTGGTTATATTTTTTACCTATCTGTTATGACATAGTGTCCTAAGATGGTATTTACCCATAGAAAAAAAATATGGATGTAAACAGTCTTGATTATTTTGGGGGACAACAATGAAACTCATTAAAAGTTGCTCTAGGTAACTTCTTCTGCTCCACCTCAGAATTCATTGATACTAAGAACAGAAAACATAGGTACAAAATATTATGAACTCTGGAGTTTCAACTTTTTTTAATTTCAATTAAAAAAATAGAAGATTGGTTGTGATGATTCCCAGGTAAGCACATGTTGATTCAGTGGTACACAGTGATAAGAGCCAAAAAATAATTTTATTAGAATAAAATTTATGCATATTAAGCAGTAAGTTTATGTTATATGTTTTAATCCTACTCAATAACCATTACTGATATGTTTGTATTTTGGTATATTTTATACAATAATTTTTATAATTTTCTTTTTTAGTTTACTTAATATTTTTTTCTATGAGTAGCAAAGGTCATTTTAACCAAATATTAACTTCATACATCTTTTAAAATATCAATTCAGCAAATATTTATCGGGTGCTTAATTAATATACCTTACACTACTAGTTACAGCACTCAGTCTACTGTGTACAGCTTCAGATTAATACATTAGATGGAAGTGAATCTCTCAGTTTCTCTGTGATTTTCTCATTTTATCCACTAAAATCATGTGTTCAAATCAGCATCTGTATGAACTTAGAAATAAGGGCCATCTTATTCATTGGGGACTGTCTTTATGTTCTGTGTTCCATGAAGTTGTGTTTCCAGATTCACACTGGTTTGCCCATGCAGATAGATAAGCCAAAATGAGAAATGGATGTAAACTTGTGGATTGATTAATTTTAGTCATGATCATAAAAATATCCAACATCTTTTGGTTATCTAAGCCTAAGTTTATACTGGGTATATTTGTTATAATGAGTACATTTGTTGTCACATTGTTTCCTTAAATGTTGATGTTAAATAAAGCTAAATAAATGGTAATTTTATTTTGATCTTTGAAGTTTGTGTTGGACATTAAAAGTTGTGACTGCTATGTATATACTGAGATTAAAGAGTTAAGGATTTATATATCTTTTATTGACAGTTATGAATGGAAATATTTGTTAATGACAAACTTATGCAGACATATAGAGATCTACATATTCATAGGTGATAAGGAGCCAGATATGTTCCTTCTTATGTGGATGAAAATTTGCTTTTCTCTTTGCAGCATTACAGAATAAGCTTTACTAGTCTCTGAGGAAAAGTCAAGATCTGCATTTAAATAAAGATATTAATAACTCGAGCTAGGGCTCTCTTTAGAATCCTGTTAAGTGGTTTAAGATATTTAGTATAGGTAACAATGTGAAGTGAATTGCTAATGACACATACAGAATGATTTTGAAGGGCTCATCTTTTGTCAGTTATCACATTGTATCCAGTAAATTACTAGTTACTTTGTAACGTGAATTCTAATAAATGTATTATTCAGGAGTTATTGATAGAATTTTAATAGAGATATATAAATTTAGTTTCAGTATGCATTTATTAGCAGTATTCATTGTAATAATTCTAACTTATGTTACTAAATGGATTATGTCTCTATATATGCCAATAGAAAATTTAAAAGAACATATAATACTTTCATTATTATTAATGTATCATTCATATTTATATTAGACAGATTATTGAAAATAAGACTGGCAAGTGTTAATATTTCAATTCCCACTGCCTGCTCATTTTTTTCAATTTTTGCTATGCCTCTGCTCTACCTATATATTAAAATCTCCACCAATGTAACCTTCAAAAATTGCCATGTAGATAATAATCATAAAATGTATAATTTCTTCTGTAAGTCTTGGCATCTCTGTAAAGTCTGAAGGAACTTTGAGTAAACAGTCATGGTTTAATATCTTAGATTATATCTGAAACTACAATTGTCAATTTGAGGCTCATCAGGTACCTATTGCAAATAAATCAAACAAAAACCCAAAAATGTATAAAATAAGCAAAATAATTTGTAAGTTTCTGATCACATGTTAACATTTAAATGGAATAAATATAACTAGAAATCATAAAATTTCAAATACAATAATAAAAATAATGCACTGATTTTTTATACTTTAGGAAATGATTCAGTATTTCATTGAATTGTCAACCCTTAGGATAAATTTTTAAAAATATGGAATATATAAATGCTTGGTTTTCAGATTCTTTCCTACTGAGTGCTTTCTGAATTTGAGAAGAGTCTAACAATAAGACAGGCTAGGATGATTAAACCATAAAACTCCATTAGACAGTTCTTAAACTAGAAAATCAAAAGATTTTTAAAAATGAGAACTCTGGAATCATTTTCAGTATTGAGACTTGGCCAGAGCTGTACAAAGTCAGTAACCTGGAAAAGTAGGAAAATCAACAAAGCAAAATTGTTATAGTATAGATTCATTTTTCTTTCAGACAAAGATGAAATACATTTCTGTTTTAAATGAGTAAAAATGTTATAACAAGAAACTTAATTTTGGGGAACCACAAAATAGCACAGATCTTGACCCCTATATATCCTTCTTTTATTTTATATATTCCTCTGATAATAGCTCGGTGATTATGAGGTTACACTCTGGAGCTAGATACCAGGGTTCAATTCCAACTCTATCACTTAGTTGCTTCATTTATTTGGGCAAGCTACTTAACCTCTGTTGCCTCAGTTTTCTCACCTGTGAAAGGGGATAATAATGAGATCTTCTTCATAGGGTTGTTATGAAGATTAAGCATGTTCATCATAAGTAAACTGTTTTACATAGTGTCTGGCAAACAGAATATTACTTTATATTATTACCTATTATAATGTTAAAATAAAAATGCATCAATGTTTCAGTCATATCAAAGAATCACACATTTATAAGCTGATCAAATTTGGATCCATTATGATGCAATTAAAATCATTGCTAACTTTTATTTTTGCAGATTCCTTTAATAAATCTCTGAGGCAGTAATATATTTTTTTTAACAGTGCTCTATAAGATCAATTAAATGGACTTGACTGTTTTTAGCTAAACTTGTAGGAGCTGAGTAACCACTAAGAATGTTTTTTTGCTTATTTCACAATTGGTTCTCTTTGTTGTCAAGGTAACGATTTAACAATCACCTTTTCTCACTCCCTCCCTCCTCTGTGAAAAAAGGCACGTACAAACAGATCAGTCCTTTTAAAACTGAAGCTAAAAATATGGAGTAGAAAACACAGATTGATTTTATGTGCAAGTAGCATTTTTTTTTAAGCTCTAGGCGAGGGTTCTATGGTGGGCTGGTTTACAAGATAAGGAATAACTTCCCCCGGGTGCTCAGAAGTACTTTCTTCATACCAGATATTAACAGTTTTACAACATTAATAAAAGCTGTCTTTTATTGAGTATTTGCTATTTATCATCCAGTGTGCTTTATGTACTTCAAATGCATTTATTAAAAAAAAATAATTCTTCTAAATTACCTAAAGGTCAAATATTGTCTCCATTTTATAGCTGTGAAAATTTATACTCAGAGAGACAAAATGCTTGTCCAAGTTTTGCACAATGAGTAGAACTGGCAGGATTTGAATCCAGTCATGTGTCTCCACATAATGTTATTTCGCATACATAAGCTTCCAAAAGTCTTTTTAGCTTTAAAAGCTCATATCTGTAACAAAGACTCATGCATTCCCTCCATGGCTTTTTCCTCTAGATATTTATAAGATTTCATATTTTTAGTATTTTGTACCTCATCTAAGAACACAGAGATGTGTTTGTGTATGCTATTGAGTGAGGCCCTTCTTAGGTGAGCTGTTTTTTCACGGTTAAACTGACCCAGATTCTTGTAAGTCACCAAATACTCTTCAGGAATATTGCACTTTGCAAAGATGCATTAACACTTTCAGATTTCCAGAGTATTTTAGTGGCTAGTGATAATGTACTTAGGGAATTGAGTTAATGTGTCTTACATAAGTGCCTACATTTTAAGGAGTAGGCACAGGATAAATATGGCAAGCCATGTGTTGGGTATGCATATGTACTAAAATTCAACAGAAGGATGGATATATAGAATTCTAAGCATAAAAGTGCCTTAAGTCATACCATTTCTTTTTGGATTTTATTTTCTTGTTATTTTCTCTTTCTCATCTATATGTATATATACATACCTACAGATGTCATGATTCAAAGTAGCAAAGGAGGGTCTGTCATATTCTTTTAATTATAGAAGCAATTATACTAATATAGAAGTGGCATTAATCAGTACTTTCCTAATCACATATAGAGAACAGAAACATTCCTATGAAACAAATAAACAACAAAAACAACAGCAAAAACTGGAGAGAAAAGGAAAAGAAAGAGTTGGTGGATTTCAGGAATTCACCAGCGACCATTGCAGAAAGTGTACCAAGTCTAGAAAAAATGCAGACAGTGTATTGCATAGTATCAGCCCTCTGCCATTAGCTTTGAAAGACAATTCAAGTGCCCAATCCAGGAAATGCTTGGCTTTCTTTACCAGTTGCAGACATAGCAAATAAAACGTTCATGACAGGAGGATAAGGGAGAGAGAGAGAGAAAAAGCAAATCTTTAGGGAATGAGGAGCCTGTAGAAAGTAGTAACACACAGCTACATGTACAAACAAGAGGCCACCAGAGATATTGTGTCTTGCATGAGTTCAATGCACAATCACCACACCTTGAAGGAATAGTTTATAATTTTAAAAGTAAAGTATAATAAAAATGCTCAGTGGCATAGAGGGAATTATGTCAGTATCTATTTGGTCATGGATAGCTATATGAGGGAAAGAGGATCCAGATTAAGTCTTTGGTTACAATTGAAGCAGTTCTTTCCTTCTTTCTCCCTTTCCTCTTCTCTCCCTCCCTCTCTTCTTCCTTCCTTCTTTCCTTCTTCCTGCCTTTCTAAAGTTAATCCCTTTTGTAAATCAATATTAATGTACTCTGTATATTTAAGAAGGTATCTGCTAAGACAACATAATATGGTTTTGTCATAGCAAATTTTTTTTGTACAAATAAGTATGTTACCTTCCTCATTAAAACACATTAAATTGTCAACTGTAACTGCATATCAAATTATTAAATTTATAAGCAGTTTTGAAGAATATGAAAAGAAATTATAGATGTATTTTTTTTAAATGGTTATAATGCAGCCTCAAAATGATAAGGGGCATGAGTGAAACCAAGCAGGACCCTGTGGGGCTCCTGGGCACAGAAGCCTTTCGGTCTCCTATTTCTTGTTTGTAGGAAATAGACTCCAGCCTCCATGACCTTCCCTGAGTCCCAAAGGGCAGTTTAGAACAGTTGCTAATCAGGGAGTGTAGAGGTTTCAGAGACAGGGGAGAAGCAGTCAAGAAACAATAGCGCAGCCTTGGGGCAGGGTCCTGCCTCAAAGGATACACATAACAATATCTTTGAGAACTAAAACCCCCTTCAAATGGAAGATGTTATCATTCTTCATTCCAAATTAAAGGAACTATAGAAGGTCTTCAAGACCACCTGAGGCCAGATTAAAGGAACCACAGAAACTCATCAGAACAAATGAGACCAGATTAAAGGAGTGCAAGCCCTGTACACACCTTAATCCTTAGCAGCAACCTGGCCCTTGAACCATTGCTATAAAACTCCCCACCAAATCCTCCTGGGTGGGGACACACAGCTTTGAAGGGTATGAGCCCACTGCTTCCCCCTTTGCCTGGACAAGCAATAAAGCTATTCTTTTCTACTTCCCCCAAAACTCTGTCTCAGAGATTTGATTCGGCACTGGTGCACAGAGGCCAAGTTTTGGCAACATAAGGAAGACATTAACGTCCTGGAAATAGGGATATTTTTGACTCAACTTATTTTTAAGCCCTATAAACTGTCCCTCCCCCCCCCCACCGACACACACATACATGCATAAATGAGTCCTTTAGAAAGCATCCCTACTGAACATTATGTTTTCAGAATAATGCTTTTGCATATATTTTTGTCCAATCTTATTCCTTAGCTTTATCTCCTTGAGTGAAGAATGACCAGATGTGGATGGGCATGTTTGTAATATCAGGTATCTGCGCTTCTCTATAAAGTACTTGGAAGAGTGCTTAGAAAATTTCTCTGTAGAAGGGGTATACTCATAGCTTCATTCAACTCATTCTAATGTGAAATACTTTAAATATGGAAAAAATGATGTAACCTAATTGGTAAAAATCAAATTGTTAACAAAACAAATTTTAGGTTACACAAGCCATTGAGCAAAGGGCTATTCTACCATCCATTCTTTTCTTTTTTCTTTTTTCCTTTTTTGCGGTACGCATGCCTCTCACTGCTGTGGCCTCTCCTGTTGCAGAGCACAGGCTCTGGATGCGCAGGCTCAGCGGCCATGGCTTACAGGCCCAGCTGCTCCACGGCATGTGGGATCCTCCCGGACCAGGGCACGAACCTGTGTCCCCTGCATTGGCAGGCGGACTCTCAACCACTGAGCCACCAGGGAAGCCCTATCATCCATTCTTTATCCATGAATAAATTAGAATATTACTTCAATATATGTGCCTTGCATTTGAGAGACATTTAATAGATAGTATTACCATTATCACAGTACAGCAAACAGGGTATGCATTGTCATGAAGAGTAAGGGATGATAAATTATGCGAGTGGTTAATAGAAATTGTCAATGCTAAGAAATTTGTGATTAGGTGAGCCAGAGAAATAACAGTTATCTATCTTATATTTTTAAAAGGTGCATTCTAGATAGTGTGTTGAGAATAGACTAGGTTATTAGAGAAGGGTCTGAGATGTTGGTGTAGACCAGAGTGGTGCCAGTGAAGGTACTGAGAAGTAGACTAATTCTCAATTGATTTTTAAGATAGAGAATTTGCCAGCAGATTGGAGGTTATGTGTGAGAAGAACAATCCAACAATGATCTGAAGGTATTTGGAATTTACTTCTGAAAGAACATGGTAGTGCCATATCCTGGGATGAGAAAGATATGCAGAGTGGACAGGTTGATACTTGGAGAAGAACATAATAGATCAGTCTGGGAAATGTTATGTTTAAGAAACCTATTAGATATCCAATTGCAGACATGGTGGAGGCAGTTGGATAAATAAATACAGAAAGGACACAAATTTAGATTTTAGAGAAAGAAGACAGAGGACAAAGTGTGATTAGGACTGGGAATTTACTGTGGACATAGATAAGAGAGATTTCAATGAAGGAAGTAAGCATTAAACCTATTGGAAAGGGTTCATGAGAGAATAGAAAGAGATAAATGATAATCAAATATAATCAACTTTTGATAAAATTTTTGCTATAAATGAGAGCAGAGAAATATAATAACTGGACTATGGGAGGTCAAGATAGACTTGTGTGTGTGTGTGTGTGTGTGTGTGTGTGTGTGTGTGTGTGTGTTTTCTGATTGCTATGATCCAGTCAAAAGAAAATATAAGATAGTACTGGAGTGATGGATAATTGCTGGAACAATGTTTTTGAGTTAGCCACAGGGGGTCATTGTCTAGAGCATGTCCTTAGACCAGAGATTGGACAATTCAATCATAGAAACAAAAAGAAAGACTTAGAATATGGACACAGATGTAAGCTGCCTGGTAGATGTGGGGGTGCTTCTGCTTTCTCAGTGAAATAGATAACAAACTCATCATCCAAGAATGAGGATAGGAAAGAAGTTATTGGAAGTTTGAGAAGAGAGGAGAAGATATACAATTCCTCATGAATAAACTTGGGGTATTTACTATGCATGGGGGAATCTCTACAAGAATCCACAAGAAACCAGGAACAGTGGTTGTCTTTGTACTGTAACCCTGGTAATGCTCTCTAGACATTCACTTTTCATTCTGTTAAATTTAGTTTTTTTCATGCTGTTTGAATTGTTTTTACCATGTGTATACATTAAAATATTTGTAAACATATAAAAGAAAAAAAGAGCTTAAGCATTATCTCCTTTTTGAAGATTTTTGTTGTATTCCTAGAAGAATTAGCTTCTTAGTGCTCCCTTAGAACATTACATTTTACACTTACAAATGCCCATTTCCCCATTGGATTAGGAATTCTTCCATGTTAGGGAGCATCTCTCATTAAACATTAGAACATTACATTTTACACTTACAAATGTCCATTTCCCCATTGGATTAGGAATTCTTCCATGTTAGGGAGCATCTCCCATTAAATATTTTTACCATCAGACCCTCTGCATATCCTGAGAGTCAGTAATAATTAGTGAGTGAGTGCGAGAGATCTTCTGTGGAAATTTGTTCTTCTTTAAGTCATCTCAAGGACTTTCAAATTTAAACAAAATAGTGAATAGTTTCAAGTAACCTTATCCATTTGTTTACCTCCAAGTCTAAAGCAGTTTTTCTAGAGTATATTTCCCAAAAACCTATATTAGGATTACCTGATAACTGTGGAAACACAGTTTCCTATCACCCCAGGTCTATGAAATCATTATCTCCTCAAACACAAAAGTTTGAAAACCGAGTTTTTGCTTAATAAGAAGCTATTAAAGGGCAAGTAATGATGATCAGACATTGTTTTAGAAAGATTACACTTGAAGTAACAAGTAGAATAAACTCACTCTCTGGGAGTGGGACTTTTTAGAAACACATTACCAATCTTAGGGTGGGGTCCTCAACCAAGGCAATGGAAATAGAAAGTACAAATATATTCTGGGAAATCCTTAGGTGGCCTGAGATTCTGCAGGACATGGGATTCAACAGATACTTGAGAGAAAGGAAGACTTGAAAGTATTTCCTTATTTACTGGCTTGAGAGAATGCTGATACGTAAACCAAGATAAGGAATTCCTACAAAAAGCAGAATGATTGGTGAGATGGGGGAAGTGGGAAATGAGAAGGACATAAGAACTTAGCAATGGATTTGTTAGACTAGAAGTAGTAGTACATCAGTGAATAGAAGAAGATAAATATATCTAATATGAATACTTCTTTTCTCTCATCTATGGTGGGGGAGGGAATGGAGAGGAGGAAGGGAGAAAAATGAATCTCATAGAACTAAAATGAATTAAAAATTGTACCAAGAGACATAGTTGTATTTCTGTGAGATAAAAAGAATTTGCCAATATTTGAAAAAAGTAATTCCAGAGTCTAGTTTCTACATTTTTGATTAGGAGATCCTTTATTTCTCTTGATGAAGTTGGTGCTTTGTGAAGACCATATTGAGAACATTAACATTTGATTAGGGCAACCTTTTTTTTTTTTTAGCGGTACGCAGGCCTCTCACTGTTGTGGCCTCTCCCGTTGCAGAGCACAGGCTCCGGACGCGCAGGCTCAGCGGCCATGGCTCACGGCCCAGCCGCTCCGCGGCATGTGGGATCTTCCCGGACCGGGGCATGAACCCGTGTCCCCTGCATCGGCAGGCAGACTCTCAACCACTGCACCACCAGGGAAGCCCAGGGCAACCTTTTTTACGTACCAAATTGTAAGGACTTTGCATAAAAGTCTAACAGTATTTGTTCCTTTTAGCTTAAGTGAGAGTTTATTGAATTTACCTTACTGATACATTTAATGAAATATTTTATTGGCTTATACAGAAGAGCTTTCACTTAAAAACTTATACATCTATTTGAGTAAAATAAACATGGGTATCTAATTTCTGCGGGATTGTTTAGACAATTCAGTATTTTTAATAATAATGTCACAAATGAGCAAAGTGAGGTACAATGACAGTGAACAACGTTTTGAATATTAGAGTTCATGGAAGAGCCTAGTTCAGTGTTCATTCTTCTAGGATGCTGTGGCTAGTTTAAGCTAACCAGAGCATGAGAAAGTTTTTGATGTGAATAAAACTAGACAGTGTACTGCCTACCTTAATAGTATAATTATTTTGAAGTATATAAATCATACTAATTGAGCTGTCACATATACTTACATTTTACTAAAATTAATTTTATATGTGTTTAACTGGCAATTTATTGTAATCCAAAGCTCAACTACTTAGTCTGAGTCATTATAATACTGTTAGATTCAGGTTGTGACAAGATTTAAGCAATTTTTAATGTATTTTTTGGTCATCAAGTTTTCTATATTCAAATTCCTGAATTTACACAAACATATTTTTGTCCACTATAAAATGTTTTCCATCATTTGAATTCTGGTAACATCAAGATTGTATTAAGATCATTCAAGGATACCCTGAGAAAACCATAATTCAAAACGAGTCATGTACAAAAATGTTCATTGCAGCTCTATTTACAATAGCCAGGACATGGAAGCAACCTAAGTGTCCATCAACAGATGAATGGATAAAGAAGATCTGGCACATATATACAATGGAATATTACTCAGCCATAAAATAAACGAAACTGAGTTATTTGTAGTGAGGTTGATGGACCTAGAGTCTGTCATACAGAGTGAAGTAAGTCAGAAAGAGAAAA
Organism: Orcinus orca; assembly: GCF_937001465.1. Taxonomy (NCBI): domain Eukaryota; kingdom Metazoa; phylum Chordata; class Mammalia; order Artiodactyla; family Delphinidae; genus Orcinus; species Orcinus orca. The sequence continues at coordinate 39,820,352 of NC_064576.1, read as the reverse complement.
ACAAATACTGTATGCTAAGACATATATATGGAATCTAAGAAAAAAAAAAAAAAGGTCATGAAGAACCTAGGGGCAAGACAGGAATAAAGACACAGACCTACTAGAGAATGGACTTGAGGATATGGGGAGGAGGACGGGTAAGCTGTGACAAAGTGAGAGAGTGGCATGGACATATGTACACTACCAAATGTAAAATAGATAGCTAGTGGGAAGCAGCTGCATAGCACAGGGAGATCAACTTGGTGCTTTGTGACCATCTAGAGGGGTGGGATAGAGAGGGTAGGAGGGAGGGAGACACAAGAGGGAAGAGATATGGGAACATATGTATACGTATAACTGATTCACTTTGTTATAAATCAGATACTAAAACACCATTGTAAAGCAAGTTTACTCCAATAAAGATGTTAAAAAAATTCATTCAAGGTTAGGATCCTAGTATTTTTGATTTTCACAGGCTGTTCTTTTGTTGATGCTTCAGTGTAAATCAGTTCTCCTTCTTGCTATTAAATCACTCAAATCATATTTCCCCCAAGATGGTAGAGATGTATAAATTGCTACTGCTGAAACTTCACTTTGCACCAGATGTTCAAGAAAGGCTAATATGCTTTCACCCTAAATATGGCTTAGTTGTTGCCTTTCTAAAGAAAATATGTGTTAGAGTAAGATGGTATCCTTAATGAAGGTGAAGATTGGTGTGGCCAAGTAGTAGAGGATGAAAAATTAACTTCAGTTAATTAGGTATATCATTTCTAATTGTTTCACATGAAATAGAAGTTAGAACCTTTGGACACAAGAATCAAACTTCCAGAAGACACACCAACATTAAGATACTTACACTTGTCCCTTCCTAAATCCTCCCTTTTCTAAGACTGCCACCCAATTGCAGAAGCTGTGCCAAAGTACTTTCCTGAAAATAGTCCACTTGCTGTCTTCTTTCTGGAATAAACGGAAAAGGAATAGATTTGTTCCTTTAAGCATGACCAAGCCTTTGATTACTTCTATTACCACACAGTCCCTATATCTGGCTATTAAACTGTGCAATTTTCCTTCATCATAGAGTGGGGCTGCTTCAGGTTGAGCACAGTGTACTCTGTCTTCTAATTCCAGTAAAGTCAATTATGTAAACTCTTTTTCTTTTACAAAATGCTCTTTAGCACACCGGTTCCCTCATAGCAGGCAGAGCCAAGCAAAGGAGAATTGTGGAACATTTTCAGGTATAACTGTTCTGCTCAGCAGGTACATTTATTACTAATGGGTAAAATAGTCTCCTTTTTAAGCTACATAATGCTTCTGAGGCCTTCCATTTTCTGGTTTTGATAGACATTCCAGTTACACTGAGAGAGGAGGTGAAGACCATTGATCGCACTGTGAACACTTTTATTTTTTTTTAATCATTTGCTTGGCTTCATAAGTCAGTGACTGCACTTGTCTTAATGGGCTGATTTGCATTGTATACTGGGGTCCTTCCTGGCTTAAACACTTGAATCTGCTTACTGGTCTGTGTAAATACTAATAAAGAGAGGAGACTCCAATATTTTGGTTTCATATTTTACAAAACAAATATTTGAGCAGAAAGAATGCCATCGATCACTTTGGTGTATACAGTGTAAAACAGACATGCTTTCTAATTCTGGCATTAGTTCAATTTAAATTCTTGATGCTGATGGATTGCTTTACCTTTTTTCTCTGCCAGATATCTACTTATACATGAAAAAATAATTACAGAATCGTATGTAGATTCATGGCTAGCTTAAGCTAATACCTGATGATCAAACATTCTTTGCTAACAATGACTAATTGTACCTTTCAGGAAAATGTGATGATTTTGGTGGGGGAGGAAAAGATGATCTCTCCTGTTGTGTATGTGATATTTCTCATCTGAGTACAATATTTTTATAAACCCTGTAAGGATGTAAAGGAAATAAATCCAGTGGATCCAACAAACTTTTTATTCTGGGCTTTTACCATCTTGCTATTCAAAGTGAGGTGCGTATACCAATAGACTTTAAAAGCATCAGCTTCCCTTGGAAACTTGGTAAAAATACAGAATCCCAAGCTCAAACATTCTGAATCACAATTTGTGTTTTAAACGCACATTAAATGCTGGAAATTCCTGGTTGGCAGACCCTGTTTCTGCTTTCTGTCTGTCTGTCTCTCTTCCTGGCTTACTGTTTGGTCTACTGCACAGGTGCAAGTTGCAGAACACCATTAGGGTAGAAAAGACATCCCTCAAATTTTCTATAACATGTTCTAAGCCATTCTATTTTCTTAAACAATCTGGAATTCTACCTGCCATTCAGAAGAAGAAGGGACACCTTTTGACACCTGAGAAAAAGCATTCTTGTACTCTCTTGAATTCAAAAAGTAGAATCAAGTTCATAATCTTAAAGAATTCTCTCTATGGGAGAGCATAGGCCTAAGGAGGTAGTTCTCCTCCTTGCAAATTATCACTCAGGAGGTGATGGAACTACTTCTTCTAACCCAATTATAATCATATATAGTATTATATTTGGTGACCTAGACATGTATAAGGCATTTTATTTTGGATAGCTTATGTATCTGGTGACATCACATCTCAGTTTATACCAAAAACAACTAACTTTTTTTCCACAATTGCCTGACTACCGATTGTTAAAATTTTGGGGTAGTGGAAAGGCACTGAATTCATTTTACTGAACTGCTCTTCTGCAGCAGAATATAGGAGTCTTTTCTCCCTCACCTCTGAGTAATGGTAGTAACTAGCACAGTTGGAGGCACTGACCTGCAAGTCCATAAAGCTTGTGATGTCTCCATTTCTCTCTGTGTTTCAGGAATTCAAGAATTAAAAGGTTTCAAAATGTTTGAATCATAGACCAGTGGTTCCAAAAATTGCCTGCACATTAGAATCACTTGGTATATTTAAAATATTCCAAAGCTCAGACCACATTCTAGACCAATTATGCCACAAACTCTGGGGGTGGTACACAGACATCAGTATTTTTTTAGGTTCCCCAACTGATTTGAGTGTTCAGGCAATTTTGTGAATTATTGTCATAAAGACGTGATCATGGATGATTTAAACGCTCATATTTAGCTTCCCTGATCATTCCCCTGAATTTCATCCTTAAATGAACAAGTCATGTCCCAACCAAACTTTCCAAATGAATGTGCTTCCTTAATTCTGTATTTCCGATAATGGCACTTTTATTCTCTAAACCTTAAAAGTTTAAAATGTCAAAACTAGCTTTAACTCTTCCTTGTTTCAGTTTTTAAGTTTCTTCTCTCCAATCCCATCCTTTCAAATAAATATGTTAAGAACTGGAGTTGGGTTTTAGTTATTACTTTTTGCCCCTGTAGCATTCTGCACAGATTCTTCTAGATAACTGGAGTACTGTATTAGTTAAGGGGCTGGGGAGAAGCATGATTTATACCATTTGCCGATTTATGTGGTGTAGATTCTCATATCATGGCTGATTTCATGGTAATGATGGCTTGCAAAATCCATAATTTTAACAACCAGCTCTGAGCTGGCTCCAGAACACCATTGCATCAGGTCCTCAAAAAATACACATGCTGAATGGGATCACTGAGTAAGGAGTAGTATACTTAGGGTAAGGGCTGTGATTACATGTGGATTTTGACATGAACCTCTGTTCACCTATACGTTAAATTGTCTAACTGTATAATCCAATTTAGTCATCTATTTAATAACTAAAAAAATTAGCATTTGCTACTTTCATATATTTCTTCACAATCTACCTGTAAATCACAAGTTGCTTAATGCAACAGATGTTGTACGTAAAGCAACTATTTATTAATCCTCAAGGCACTGTATGACAACATTTCTGAAAAATGAAAGGACTATACATACATATAAAACAACAAAATTTTAAAATTGTAGGTCTCACATTCTGTGCATATTGCTGGAATGTCATGATGTCTCCTGCAGGTAAAGCAAAATTACAATCTATGTATAGCATAATATTATTTTTTGAATAGCCGATTATATGGACAATCAGTTTTTTAATGGATTAGGTGTATGCGTTAAAAAATGTAAGTTATTTAAACGAAAACCATTATTATTAATTAATTAATTTTTGGCTGCGTTGGGTCTTCGTTGTTGCGCGCGGGCTTTTCTCTAGTGGCAGCGAGCGGAGGCCACTCCTCGCTGTGGTGTGCAGGCTTCTCATTGTGGTGGCCTCTCCTGTTGTGGAGCACAGGCTCTAGGTGCGCGGGCCTCAGTTGTTGTGGCTCGTGGGCTGTAGAGCGCAGACTCAGCGGCCGTGGCACATGGGGCTAATTGCTCTGCGGCATGTGGATCTTCCTCACCAGGGCTCAAACCCATGCCTCCTGCACTGGCAGGCGGACTCCCAACCACTGCACCACCAGGGAAGCCCCTAAAACAATTATTTTGCTGACCTATTTCTTAACATCAGTATTACTTCTAAACACTTTTCTGCACGCAACATGAAACACTAATTTTAATTCAGTGAAGTCTGGGAAGAATGGAAATGTACAGTATCCCCGAGGAACTTGAAGATTAAAAAGTATTTTTGACTAAAGAAGATTTATTTAGTTTTGATATAACTGAAACTATGCAAAGGGAATTTTCTAAAATGTAACCAATGTGATTTGTAGTCTTAAATTCCACATGAATGAATAATCAAAGCAGTGTATGAGTCAGGAATAATATTTTAAGAAGGTTTAATGTGGTAGTGATATCTTAGGAACTAACTCCCGATTAATTTATTTTAGCATTTTGAGAACAGTCTCTTGGGGATTTCATTAGTGATGGGTGGATGGAGGATGTGGACAGTCTAGATTGTTGACCGCCTTAACCTTCGTTGTTTTAGCTACTAATAATTTGTCTGGACAGATATGAAAAATCAGTGGCCAATTTCTCTTGCGTTATTCATTCCATAATCTAATCAGTATTTTTTTTTTTTTAAATGAAGAAACAAGGGCATAGGTAAAGCCTCCTGCATGGTCACCTCCATTGAGATTCTATAAGGATTAGGCTGGTGTCACCAGTGAATGCTTACATGCTGGAGAAGTTCAGGGTTTCTGCAGGTGTGGAGTGAGGGGAGTCTACAGCTCATATTTTCTCTGTCACTCAGTAGCTAGACCTATCTGTCCCACTGACTCATCTATGAGATCTTGAAAAAGTCACTTAAAACCCCTGGTCTCTTTATCCCAGTACATTTAAAACAGGAAGATGGTTTAAATTTAACCATCTCACAGTACTATTTGTATAACATCCATTCCACGCTTTGCAGTTCCCTTGAGAAAAGTCCCAGGCTTTTTATAATATTCTGTTATCTGTTAGTTATGTTCCTACTTTTGAAATTTGAATTTCCCCTCACTTGGCAGAGGTTCCTGAATAACCACCATTTCTCTCCACAATTATTGGGCAGGCGTAGAGTCATTCCCCCCGTGGTTTCCTGTTTCTTGTTAAAGTAGCTTCAGGCTGATAAAGCTCTTCAAATTACAAACAGTAGTAGTCCTGCATTTAGATATTTGTATTATATTTATAAATTATAAAATTGCTTTTTTCTATTTTCCTCACCTCTCTCTCCTATTATTTGTTTATAATTCAGTATACTTCTTCAGAATTATATATTTTTTAATGCCATTAATCTTCTGTCATGCTAATTTCAATTATATATTTTAAACAATATAAACAATATTTATGTCTCTAGCTGGAAGTCAGTACCTGTCATAAAATCTGTAAAAATTGAACAGTATAGGATAAAGATACTAAAATGGCACCATTGATTCGACTAATGAAACAGTGCAAATTTTATGTTGGCATTCTTGTAGTTGCTGTTCTTCACTTCTTTTGTCTACAATACAGATGCTCTTTAAATAAACAAATTGGAGCTGTAAACTGGAGGTGGGGTTTCAACAGTGACATTATGCATGAGAAGAATAATTGCACACCTTCTCACCATATTTTTGTGTGCTGTGCATGATTTATACAATCTGTATAAATTTTAAAGGATTCAATAGAAAGCCCAGAGATAACTTTAAATCAAGAATTCAATTTGATATGCAGATATTTATTAGATGCTATAACCTTAAACATTAATGCATATTTTTAAGCATGGTAATACATTTTGTCTTCAGGTTCATTAGCAATAGGAGAGAAATGGACACCAATAGCTGGATACCAACGTGGCAATCTTCTAACTGCCTTTCTAATACTCCTCTAAGGAACAAACTATTTTTCTAGTATTATTTTTTGTAGTTGTCATCTATTTCATGGTTTTACATTTTTAAGTCCTCCAGAAATTGACACCAATGAACATACTTTCAATATATTAACTCAAACACAAGTTATTAAACTCCACAAAGACATCTTTTTTTAATTTCAAAAGTAAAACCTTATAACATTGCAATCAATAGCTTCCTCTTGGAAGGCAAAAATGAACATCTTTCTGTTATTCAGCCAGAGATGAGACCCCATATCACAAATGCTGTCAGTTCTCCATTCCTCTGCACTATTGCACTAAGTGACAGCCGTGGTCTGGAGTTGGACCCTGCAGCACTGTAAACAACCTTGAAGCAGAACCCCATAAATATACATGCCTCTGTGACTCAGCTGCTTGCTTTCTTTTCCTCTGGGTCAACCTCTCCACAGGCAACAACTTACCACAGGCTTAATATCTTCCACCTGAGACATCAGGCCCTTGAAAGTAGTTTTTCCTGCAGTTTCACTAGAAAACAAACAACACTGAAATACAAGTTATTATGTTCGAGAGCCAGAAGCAGCATAAATTTTGGTTCTTTTGGAGTTAAACTACCCTTACCTTCCAAAATATATGCCGCTTTGATTTCCTTTCATGTCCATGATATATTTGTCACTACTTTAGATTTTTCTACATTAATAACTCCTGCAGAATGACATCTTAAGGGAGAGCAATATACAGTTGATATAATTTGAATTAGTTATTTAGTGTTTAAACTAAATGACTAGGTCAACTTTATTACAGTATATTTTCTCATGGGAAAAATTGGGGAACGTAACAGTGTCATGCACAGTAACTTGGTGCTCTTTGAAAGTCACCATTTGTCTTCTTGGTAGAAATGCAAACTGTCTTAAATAAGATTTTGGATAGGACCAAGGTATTTTTCCTGTTGTCCTGGTGATGTATGTAACTTGATTACATTCCACCACATTTCCAATTAAATTAAGTTCAACAGTTTATGTTACCTTTGGGAGTGATGGTGAAAGTCAGAGAGAGATTGAGAAAGGGAAGAGAGAGGCAGAAATCAGCAAAATGTAGACAACAGAAAAAGATGTGTTGTCTTTGTACTTTTGCTTCAGCTGGAGATGCTGTGGCTTCCTAAGTAGAAGTTGAATTCAATCCATAGATTTCTCTGTATTGGAGATAATTTTCTGCTAAGAAAATAAAATATTCTATAGAGTATAGATTTGTGGTTCTAAATATAAATACTGTTTAGTTTCTATTTAATTTAGATGTGATTATATTTAAGTGAGTATGAATAAAATTGTGGTCTGAAATAAGTTAAGCAGAAAATGATTTAAATAAACTGCATATAATGTATAAGGTTGAATAAAAACAAACCCTAGAATATAGCAGCTTGATATTTTATATGATTTAAGATACTTGGTACCAGATTTTAGAAAGTTAGAGTTTTTATTTCATGCAAGATGTCATATTTAGGAAAAGCATGATTTGTTTCTCTGCATGTAGCAATTTGTTCAATATTATACAGAGCTAATTCACTGACCTGTTTCTAAATCCTTAGGATCTTGAAATGTACACTTGAGAACAATATAAATAACTATATGTGGGGCTTAAAAACAGCAGAAAGCCAACCTGAGAGCAGGATGAGTTAAATAACTTAAGGTATATCATTTAGTACTAGTGCAGATAGTTTTAGAAGTAACATGTGTAAAGAAATTGAGCCAAAAAAAAAAAATTCCAAACTTCCTCAGGGAAAGCTTCCGAGAATAGAGGAAGGTGATGGGAGTTAGTCAGTGTCCTGGGGGCTACAAGGGAGATATTGAAATCTCAATATTTTAAATAAAAAATGGCTCAGTATAACTCAGTGGTTGCCAACTTTTCTGTACTTTGCAATTACCAGGGGATCTTTTAAAAATATTAATGCCTGGCTCTCACTTCCAGACATTCTGATTTTATTATTATGGGATGTGAGAGCTAGGCACTATGATTTTAAAAATCTCACTAGGCTATTTTAATGTCCAGCAATGTTTGGGGAACACTGGCATGAATATGATACCCTTTAAAAAATAAAATAAATGAGGGAAGCTATTTTCTTTTTTTGTAAACAACAGCTTTTGGAATTTGAAGCTTTCCTTAATTGTGTATAGATGTACATATACCTTTTATTTTAAAATTGGAAATGCTCTCTTTAACTACTTTGATTCAAAAAGTAATATTTGGGTTGTAAATAGCTGGTAGGTGCATTCAATGAAATTCTGTATTGTGTTAAAAATGAACATATTGAAACCTTACATATTAATGAGGATAGATATCAAAATAATAAACTTCATGGAAAAGAAAAACTCAAGAAACATATAGTATAACGTTCATATAAAATATAAAAAGATGTAAAATAACTCCTTTTGTTTATGAGTATATAAAAACATAAAATTCATGAATAGGCATCACATTTACTAAATTCAAGATAGTAATTACTGCTGGGAGATGTGGGAAGAAATGGGATTAGGAAAAGTTACAGACTTATTATGTTTAATTTTTAAAAATAATATCCTAATCAAAAGCTGCAAAATGATATGATTTGACAAAGTTGATGGTATTACACATGTGTTTGCTACATTATTCTTTATTGTTTTCTCTGTACTTAACATATTCCATAGCTTCAATAAATGGTCTTGGGAAAACTGGATATGTACATGCAAAAGTATGAAAGTAGACACTTTGCCATATAGAAAAACAATTCAAAATAGATTAAAGACTTCAATGTAAAACTGAAACCATAAAATGCCTAGAAGAAACATACGGGAAAATCTCTTTGACATTGGTCTTGGCAATGATTTTTTAGAATTGGCATGAAAAGCATAGGCAACAAAGGCAAAAGTAAACAAGTGGGACTACATCAAAGTAAAATGCTTCCTCACAGTGAAGGAGAAAATCAACAAAATTAAAAGCAGCACATGGAATGACAGAAAATATTTGCAAACCATTTGTCTGATAAAGGGTTAATATCTAAAATATATAAGGAACTCATAAAACTCATAGCCTAACCATATTAAAAAATGGGCAAAGGGCCTAAAAGACATGTTTTCAAAGAAAACTTACAAATGGCCAACAGCTATATAAAAATGTGCTCAACATTACTAATCATCAGGGAAATGCAAATCAAAATTACAGTGAGATACCACCTCACACCTGTTAGAATGGCATTTGTTAAAAAATCAAAAGATGATTTTTTGAAGGCTGTGGAGAAAGGGGAAAACTTATGTTGGTGGGAATGTAAATTGGTATAGGTACTATTGAAAACAGGATGGAATTTTCTCAAAAAATTAAAAACTACCATACTCTAAGTTCTAAAAATTTAGGGCTATGTATGACCCAGCAATCCCACTTCTAGGTGTATATCCACTATCTCAAAGAGATATCTGCACTTCATGTTTATTGCAGTATTATTTACAGTGGCAAAGATATGGAAACCACCTAAGTGGCTATCGGTGATAAAGAAAATGTGGTATATGTATACAAAGGAATGTTCAGCCTTTAAAAAGAAGGAAATTATGCCATTTGCAACAGCATGGATGAAACTGGAGTCCATTGTTCTAAGTGGAACAAGCCAGATACAGAAAAACAAATATCACATGATCTCATTTATATCTGGAATCTTAAAAAAAAAAATGTTCCTAGTAACAAAAAGGAGAATGGTAGTTACTAGATGCTGGGGTGAGGAAAAAGGGGAGATATGATCAAAGGATACAAACTTTCAGTTATAAGACAGATAAGTTATAGAGATCTAATGTACAGCTTGGTGACTATAGTTAATAATAATGTACTGTATACCTGAAAATCTGATAAGAGAATAGATCTGAAGTGTTCTCACCATACATACAAAAGGTAACTAAGGGAGATGAAGGATATGTTAATTAATTAAATTGTGGAAATCATTTCACAATGTATACATAAATCTAAACATCACATTTTACATCTAAAATATATATAGTCAAAAACATATAGCTGATTCACTTTGTTTGTTGTATAGCAGAAACTAACACAACATTGTAAAGTAATTATACTCCAATAAAGATATTAAAAAAAATAAATAAATACATAAAAAATATTCTGTAGCAAAAATGAAAGACTATTTCCAATTTTACTATTATTCATAGTACACAAGAAGGAATTAGTTTGTGATAGTTGGAAGAAAAAAAGGAAAACATCTAAACTGGATAGGTTATGACATATTTCTAACAATTTAGCAAGTTGAGAATGAGAGATGGGATGCTGCCATCTCATCATAGGGGAAATGAGCCTCAGAGTTGAGTTTTAATTCAGTAAAACTGAACCAAAAGGAAACTCAGTAGGATGATTTGAGCTCTAAATTTATCCAGTTAAATTAGCAGAATGTGGGTTTTAAAATTTTGGCTTGAATTTTCCAAATATATTTTTTTTTAATTTTGGTTCTTTTTGATGTTCAATCATCAGATAAAAGCTTTTTTTTTTTTTTTTTTGCGGTACACGGGCCTCTCACTGTTGTGGCCTCTCCCGTTGCAGAGCACAGGCTCCGGACGTGCAGGCTCAGCGGCCATGACTCACGGGCCCAGCCGCTCCGTGGCATGTGGGATCTTCCCGGACCTGGGCCTGAACCTGTGTCTCCTGCATAGCAGATGGACTCTCAACCACTGCGCCACCAGGGAAACCCAGCATTTTGTTTTTAATGTTTTCAGATTTTCACATATATTGGAATATGTTCATTTAAAAACTTTCAATAATATTTTCTAATAGTTCTAAGTTCTCTTTGGTAAGAGATCTCTATAAGACATTTGAAGATCAATGTACCCTCAACACAGAAACTTGAATGTATATATCCATGCAACATTGATCATTCATTTTCATAGCCTGTGTAGACCTCTCTGAAGTTTCTATGTGGACTCCAGGCTGCGTCTCTTACCTTACAGTAAAATAACATTGAAAATACTCTTTTTTTATTATTTTCTTTCTTTACCATATGAAAATTTACCATAAGCATTATATCGACTGGATATTTTCACTTAAGATGAATAATAACAATTAAAATGTAAAATATTACTTTTCAACTTTGTGATACTTTGTCTTCATAGTGACATAATATGAGAAATTAAATATAGGGAACAGTTTTGTTCTAAAAATATAGATCAGTAAATATGAATGCACACTGAAAAATTTAAGATGGAAGAAGCCCAATTTGGAAGTATTATCCAATTGGAATTAACCAGAATTTATTAATTTATTCTTTCCTATTCTCATTCTTAAAACATGTATTGGGAGTCTAATAAGTGCCTTATACTGGGTCAAAACTGAAGCATAATAGTTTGCCTTGGGAATCTGGAACAAGAAAGAATATTTTCAATAGAATTTTATGTTTGTATTCCAAAAATGATTCAAAACTACTGTGGGAATGCAGCTATGAATGAAAAAAAAATGAACACTTCTATGGGGAGAAAATAATTTATACAAGAACAATTCTACTTTATATAACCCTTTAGATTTTTTCTCTTTTTTTTTTTTTTGTGGTATGCGGGCCTCTCACTGTTGTGGCCTCTGCCGTTGCGGAGCACAGGCTCCAGACGCGCAGGCCCAGTGGCCATGGCTCACGGGCCCAGCTGCTCCACGGCATGTGCGATCCTCCTGGACCGGGGCACGAACCCGTGTCCCCTGCATCGGCCGGCGGACTCTCAACCACTGTGCCACCAGGAAAGCCCCAACCCTTTAGATTTTAAAGTATAAAAATATATTAGTGTAAAGGCAAGGAATATATGGTCAATATTGATCAGTGGCAAAACAAGAATGATAACTTAGGCTTAAGAGAATCGAAATAAATAAATATAAACAGAAAAAATATAATAATTTATTTTATAATTGAATTATTAAATTTATAATTGAGTTATTAAATTTATAATTGAATTATCTAGGTGATGATCTTACCTTCACTGTTTTGTATAGCTGCAGAAATGTGTGAAAAGAAAGTTAGCTAACATTTCTGAAAGATGCAAAAATATCAAAGAAAATCAACACATATAATTGCTGTCCTAAAATGCTTACCTAATTAGAAAATGATTCTCATCCTTCCTCAAAGGATCTCCTCATATTAAGATAGAAATTTGGTCATTTTTACAACTGTGCATTCAATTGGATCAACTAATAAGCTCTTAAGACTAATATATATTGTTAAAATTTTCTTTCCCTACATCCTGCCAAAAATGATATACAAAGATCATGTTTTCCAGGAAGAGAGAAAACTTTACCAATAATCCCCTGACCCTTTTGTAATTCCTTCTTCTGCAGGAGAACAGATAGTCTGAGTTTCCTTCCCTTCAAGTCCTCTGTGACTTTAGGTATGCGTCTTTAAGGGATATAGAGCACAACTTCTCATGTATATTTCCCGATGACTAGAATGAGGGAATGGTTCCTTCCTCAGAACTACTTTCATTTGCGCATTATACAACACTGGGGGGTTCAAATTTTATTTATGTTTTGGATAGACAGAGAAGAGAGATTTCCTGGACCTTTTTCATTACTGTTATATTTTTTGTCATTCCATACATCTAGGAATGTTAAATGCTATAGATGTTATTTAAAATTTCTCCTTCATTCTAGCTTATTATATTTTGTTTGCTCAAATATAAACTTTGATGTAGCTGTAAAAATATTTTTTTAAAAAACAACCCCTTAAACTGTGTATTATTTAGGGGGAAGAAATTGCAAAGAAACAAGTCTTCATTTAGAGACATTTTTTTCCCTGAGGATATATTTTGGTTTGCACTGAAATTATGATACTATCGTTATCAGAAAGGACAAAAACGGGCAGTAGGAGAGTCTTGGAAAGTCCTTATTTCCAAAGCTGTATATTTAGATGTAAAAAACTTATGACTATGCTATAAAAATCATAACTGTTTTTCCAAAGACAAATATATTTTCCTCTAATTAAAAATGATGTTATGAGTATATTTTGGATTGATTATTGACAATCAAATGAATTGCAGTGGAAAGGTTTATTTTGTTTATTTTTATCCCTGAATTATTACTGATGAGATATATGTAAGGAGTCTGATTTAACCCAGCTTGGACCCTGTACCACTGCAGGAATATGGCTGCTGGGAGGCTCCAAAATGACATTTCCACACATGTCACTGTGGGTGTCCAGAATGGCTGGAGGATGACTAGAAAGAGAAGCTGACTTAATTAACTTCAAGAATGTTTATGTTAGCACACCTAAAAGTAATTCATCATTATAATAGACACTGGGCGGGGAGGGGGGGGCAAAGAAGAAGAAAAGGAGTCTGCCTTAAAGAAGCTAGTGATTTCCTGGGGAAAGATTATAGTTCTAGGGACTTACTTGCAAAATGGAACTAGTAGAGAACAATCTGACACAGACAGTTGCAACGTTGAAAATGCACTTGACAGCTAGGAGAAAGAGTAGCTCTCTAGGTCAGCTCACTTTGTTGAGGACAGCTTCATGTAGGAAGTTAGACTTGAGATTTTCTTTGAAAGAAGGAATGGAGTCAGATTTTTTTTTTAAAGGCAGGATTTTATCTTAGAGATAAGAGGAGAGAAAATTCTAAGATTTAGCTTAGGTGTTACCTCCTTCTTTTCCTGACTCCTGCAAGCTGAGTTAAATCCCTTTCAAATTCTCCCATAACAGTTATCTGTAATGCACACTGCCATGCAATCAGGTAATTTCTGCCTCAAAACTTGACTGGGAGCACCCTGAAGACAGAAGAGAATGTTTTAGTCTGTATTTCTAATATCCAGCAGAATGCCAGGCACCTCTTCCTTAAATATGAGCTGTTTGGCTGGCTGACTGGCTGGCTGGTTGACTGACTGGATGGACAGATGGATGGATAGACAGATGAGATGGATGGATGGATGAATAGGTATATTCTAACTGAAAAGACTGGCTAGGTCAAAGTTATATATGAAGGGATACCTAGGGAGTTGTAATAATTGTGAGTGAAATATCCTGTCTGAAACAGTGTATGTTTGGGTAGAGTAATATATTTGGTTGTGTGTAGGCAAGGTGAGATCTCTTTATGGATTTTCTCAGTGGCCAGTGATATGAGTCTGCAGCTGACCTGAGAAGCTTTGGGAAAGTCATTGAGAACTCTTAGTCAAGAGAGTGGCATTTTGGGATTTGTAATCTGAGCTGACTAAAAAGACGAGACCAGGGGGCCACTGCAGTAATCTGGACATAGAGCAATGAGGTCACAGACGAAAAGAGTGGCAGTGAGTATGTAGCAATTCGGGCAAGTCCTAAAATACTCAAAGGATCTGCAAGAAATGCATATATATTGTAATGGCAATGAAGAAGAAGGAGGAGTCAGAAATCCATCCAAAATTTTGAGTTTGGACTATTAGGAAAATGCTAAAATATGTGCAGAATTGAAAAATTGGCAAAAAAAAGTTTTCTTGAGGGATGCTTGTAATAAATAAGCTGTGCTCTGGACCTATGGAGCATAATATATAATGCATTTTAAATAATGTCGTTTAATAGCAGTAACAAAGGCCAGTTATGGTCCACATTATTAGAATAACTAAGATGCCCTTTTACCTTCCCCACAAAGCATCCTTTTCTCCCAGTGCCCCCAACATGCAGCTCTTTTGCAGTCTTGCTGTCAGCTACAATATCAAGTTATTTTCTCTGAGATATTAGCTGATGGAGTTGTTACCCATTACAGTGATATGTTCACATCCTTCAGACAATTAGTGAAGACACAAGAGTCATCAAGCCTCAAAAGAATATTTCAGAATTTAGAGAACCTCATGACAGCATAGTCCTTTGCTTAAGCTTAAAAACAAAAATGTTGAAGGAAATATTGTCAACATTATCAAAATTATTGCAGATAGTTATTGTCATTATTCTCTTCGAACTCTAAGAGTATGTAAATTAATTCTAATTTCCTAAATAGTCTAGTGAAAAGAGAGTATCATAGGATCTCCAATTTATAACTCTAGATGAAATTTCCACATGTTAATAGTGTACTTTAGACTTTTATGTAATTTTTTAGTAGAATACTCACTAGATAGCTGGATATCAAAGTGCTTGGTTTTTAGTCTTGCATGTCTCACTTGATGCTTTGTAACTTTTTGGAATTAATTTAATCTTTCTGAACCTTAGTTTCCTCATTTGTAAACAAGTTTTTGAATGTGTATACATATTAAATATAAAATGCACTATGTGAGGACAAATTATTGCTGGCATCATTTTATATAAATATTATTTAAAGGTTTACTTTATTGTCAAACTAATTAATAGTAGTTTAAAAATATTAAGTAAATAATAGTTTAGTAGATAAATGTAAATTGAAATTAATCAAAGTTGTTCTTATGCTCAGGTTCATATTAAAATGTCACTATAGCACCTACTTTGGAAATTTTAACATGAAATAATGGAGCCCACTTATTATTTTGCAATACCTAGATTAGATAAATCATGTCAAAACACATTCTTCAGAGGGAATTCTGCAAAATATAAAATATTGACAGTTGTCTAAATTAAATTCACAAGTTTCCTAAATTTTATTCTATAGAAGTAATTTCTTTCAATCATTTTGTGCAGGATAGACCTGCTTTTTAGAAATATAGCTTTTTGAGTGAATTTTAATACTCATTACTTCCCTAAGCTATCAAAATTTTTGGCATAAAAATTATGTAAAACATAGATTACCATCTGATGATATTTGAAATGTCACAACTCTGCTTAAAAATGCAACATTGGTCACGACTTTAATTACTCAAACATGCCCTTGTATGTTCAGATGCTCTCTTATTCTTTCCTCTCTATTGTTCCCCAGTATCTTCCAATTGAAATATTACAGATCTTTCTATGTCCTTCTAAATGTTATTTCCAGCCAATAGAGAGGTGCTTTCCCTCCTCTGATTATTTCTCTGCAGTCATGGTTCTCTAGAAAATACCCTATCATTCATTACCATTATTTAGCCACTTGTTTCCTCATGTTCATAGTAATGAAAGGTTTTTGAAGGCAGGGACTCTTTAATTATCTCTAAATCTTATAACAGATTGTATAATGGCATATGTATAATAGGTGTCCATTAAATATGGTTTATTAAATTGTTGCAAAAGTCAATTAATTTGTTTATGGTGGTATTAGCTAGTTGTATACAGCTAGTTGTATTAGCTAGATTTTGTGCAACTTTGAAATATTATGAATAAAATCAACTGATGGCTACTGAAGTTTTCTTGGATCAAATTTGGTTGTCTATATTTTTTGTTGTTTCTTTATTCTTTGAAAAAAATAAACTTTGAAATGAATGATTAGAAGTATTGAAGTTTAAACTTCCACTGCCTTCTTTATTTTATGATAGCAATTTCCAAAGCAATATTCCTGTCTATTGTGTAGAGGATGTAAGGCTCATAAAATGTAGTCGATAGAACTGTTTTATGTTTCAGAAGTCACAAATGTCATTTATGTACAATTAATATAATTAGTTCATATAAGAAAACTTTTTTGAACCCTTAAAAGAACCATGTACGGAGGCATGATCATCATGTTTGTTAAAGCAATATTGTAAGCAGTATGCCTACACTAGTATGAAATTGGGGTATAGGAGTTTCATAAAATTTCAGGAAGTCATTGTGCATAAATTTAAATGCATATTTTGATTATTTCACTCATCTGGGGAAACCTGCCAGATAGGTATTGATATTTATTTAGTTAGTTATAAAATTTTTCTTCAACCTTACACTTTATTTGTAAGATATGATTTTCTTAACACTCATTTGAGGGATCAAAGTCTTCATTATAATTTTGGAAGATGATAAATGTCAAATGACAAACCCATAGTCCTAAAGCTAACAGTGGCAGAACAGAATATCAAGACCAGGTCATTGCTTTCTCTCAAAAAAATCTGCATTCTTAATTGATTACAGTAGAAGAAACAAGATGGAAGAAGGCAGACAGGATGAGATAATAATGAGAAATAGAAGGAATATGAAATAATCACTTTGAAGTTAAACCTTGTCATTGCATGACAAATTTAAGCATGAAATGATACTCAATTTTCCTTTTGTTAATTCTCCTATTTGTCTGAAACATTCCGAAGGCCTTTTCTTGGTTACATGTTCAAATACTAGTCACTAATTGGGTGTCTAGTATTAAAGTACCGTAAGATATAGAATATTTTCTTTTCTTGGTTCCAGTCAGCTTTTTATAAAAGATTGTATAAGCTCACTAGGAGCAGCTGATGATTTTATCCCCACGTCTCTTGCTGAGCTACATTAAGAGGGCTGTCTGGACTATTAAATTCCTTTATATCAAAGTCTTCTCACCTCTGCAGGGGACTAACGTGTTGATTGAAACTAAGAAAAAATTGGACAGCTAAAAGGACCAAAAGCACCAGAAGGTGGCTGATAAAGTTCCATTATAGATGTATTTTCAGCTGGAATTATTTCATGTTTTAAAGAAGATCTTGTAGCATAACTTAATTTTCGGAAACAAATCTACTAACCTGATTGTTTGGCTGAAAATATTATTTGAAACTCAAAAATAGTAGGTAGAAAATGTTTTAGTTCTTTCTGATTTTCCTTTTAGCTAGCTGTATTTTCAAGTATTTTCCTTTCATTAATATGATACTTTTAATGTATAGTCTAATTTACCTTTGATAGTCATCAATTAAATCCCTCTCCCAGTTTCTTTGTTGTAGTATTATCAAAACTGCCTGTGCTTTTATACCTATTGCCAAGATAGGTCTGTACATGGAATTTCAAAGATTTTCTTTTTACACTAAGGTTTTTAACCTGTCCTCATAACTCTGTCTCTTTAATCCTAGGATTAAGCTAGCTACAATTCTCAGATCTTTTCTTTAAAGTGTTCCAGTGTCTTTTTGCTATGTAGTGAAAAGAACGAAAGCAGGGCTCCAAATAGACCCTGACCCTTACAATGTGAATTTCAGCATTCACTCTGTTTATCTCACACCTACTAGTGGCTGTACACACACATTACTGCACACAATGTATAACTATGTCTCTGGGGATGTGATTGGAGTTCTGTGGGTCTGAGCCATCAAAAATGCACTTCTATAGCTGCTTCTCACAAAACTATATGAATTTCTGGCATTAGGTCATCCATAAATACTACAGGATATAGATTTTCACATCTCAAATCCATTTTCTTGGACTTGAATTTGTGTCTATTTGGGCCTGAGAAATTCCTTTCTAAAGAGCCAATAACTAAATTTCCCACTAGCTTTTGATTTTCTTCTTAAATGGCTAAGGAGAGAAAAGAAAGGCCTATTCAGGCAAATATTACCCAGTTAGAACCTAATTACAGTGCAATAACTAAATGATTAAGACATAAATGACTATGGTAAGTTTCATAGAATGAGAATGAGGTAGGATTTTGTAGTTCTCTAAACTGATAGAAATGACTCAAATATAGTGTCACTACAGAGTATTTTTTCAGTACATGAAAATATGTTGAGCTGAATTAGTGATTTGGTAAAGTTACATGCAAGTTCAGGATCTAATCATGTTTTATTATGTCTTGCAACATTAAACTTAATTTGTTAAATACCAAGCTTTTACAAATTATTTACAACTTTTATTCACTTTATTTCCATTATTATTTTTTCGAGTAATTCTAATAACAGATTAGCTTTAACCTTGATAACCATTCTGTTTCTGTTTAAGTTATGTAACCTTCAAGTACCTGGCATTTCTAAAGAACTACAGTAAGTGACAAATGGAGAAACAAGAACTCAGTCCTGATCCCCTCATAGAGACTTAATTGGGCACAGAATATAAAAACATTAAGCAGAAAGGAATATGAAATTATTATTTTTTTTTGCAAAAAGAAAAATGTCATAAGTAAATTTTTTGACAGAATCTGCATTAGTGTGGGCAGATTCCTCTGACATACATGCATAATATGTGGTAATTATTCCCAATTACATTTCTTAAAGCATTAGCAGTTTATTATGAACACAGTGCAATTTATAAGCCTAATAATAGACTCAAATCTCCCAGGCTATTAGTTATGTTAACTCTGAATACACATGTTCAAGCAGAGTTGTGTTGCAAATATCATAAAGGCTCAATTGATAAAAGAAATCTATTTTGCATCTTAAAAAACATATTAGAACATTTTCTACAATTTTTGTAGGGCTCAGAAAAATAATACTTTATAAAATTCATTAAATATTTATGATTGTAAGTAGATGGTGAATATAAGTTTTATGTCTCTGTTTTTTTTGTTAACAGATCTTGCTATCAGAGTGAAGAAAAAATGCTTTAATTAATTGCATGATCATTGTCATGTCAATACGTTTTCAAGCAAGCTAAATGTTTAGAAAAGTTGTTAACTTTCTAATTTTAGAGCCCAAATCCCCAGATATATTTTAGGGAATCTTTTGTTTCTCCCCACCTATTAATTATAAAATATGTTTTTGATTTATAAATGCATTTTCTGTCTACTTATTATTTAAATAATTATATATCAGAAGGTTAGAATAAAAATTAAGGAATTCTAGTTTTTAGACTCCACAGTTTTACTAGATTTAAAAGGTTCCAACATTTAACTGATTCTTCTATTTTAAGATTTCTGATTATGACAGTCATCATCAACATCCTTTCATTTTATATGAACATATTTTTTGATCTTCAGTCATTGCTCAAGAGAATCAAAATGAAATTTGCATTCACCCGTTTCACCTTAAGTATAGAATGTGCTTTAACCTACATGACAGAAGACTAGCAATGGCCTTTTCCTGTGTAGCATGGATCTTTTACTATTTCTTTTAAGTCCTTTGTAAGGACTTTTGATAATTTTAGTTTCTTCCAGGTGTACCTCATTTTAGGTCCTCTTATTCCTACCTACCCTTCAAAATTTCAATAACAGTTATTTTTAACTGAATCACTGTATACATGGGATAAACTTACAAATCCATAGTACTTATTTTATATCATAATTTCCAGCTGTCTTCTTATTTTAAAATTTCCAAGTGTAGATTTTTCATTTAATATAAGAATTAAGTGCAGAGTTGGCAAGCTTATCAAATTTGGCTACTCTTTTTCCAGGGTTACCAACTGTATGCTGGAATAAAACTCTGCTAATCAACTTCCTGTTTCAAAAATAAAAAAAGATGTAGGTGTTTTCAACTGCAACAAACACAGAAATACATACTTACATGCCCTTCCCCCACTCCCAAACACACACACATTTCTCTTTTAATATCTACTAGTTTTGGGTATGTTGACCTGAAACAAATAGACTGCCAGATATTTCTCCAGAGAAGATGGGTTTATTCAGGATCAGAAGAGAGTTGAAATTTGCTGTCTGCAGTCATGACAAGCCACATCCAAGTCCCGGCACAGCTGGGAATGGAGAACACTTCTATAAGAGGTGAAAAAGGAAATTGGAAGAGCTCTAGTAAATAGAGCCCATGGCTTTTCATTGGCTGGGTTGCTGTCAGGAAAGAAGAGGAGTCTTTCTTCTTCTTGTTTGCCTCTGCTATCTTTGCAGGGTATGAGAGCACCTACTTCTGGTTTCCCAACTCTATTTAATTAAGGTTTCTCTTTATTCATTTTTTAAGCAGAGGTCTTCTTAGAAGCCCATATGATTTAGATTTATTGATTTATTGATTTATTGATTTATGACTGTGTTGGGTCTTCATTTCTGTGTGAGGGCTTTCTCTAGTTGTGGCAAGCGGGGGCCACTCTTCATCACGGTGCGTGGGCCTCTCACTATCGCGGCCTCTCTTGTTCCTGAGCACAGGCTCCAAACACGCAAGCTCAGTAATTGTGGCTCACGGGTCCAGTTGCTCCGTGGCATGTGGGATCTTCCCAAACCAGGGCTCGAACCCGTGTCCCCGGCATTGGCAGGCAGATTCTCAACCACTGTGCCACCTCCAGGGAAGCCCCTCTTTATTCTTTTTTTTTTTTATGGTATGCGGGCCCCTCACTGCTGTGCCCCACCCCGTTGCAGAGCACAGGCTCTGGACCCGCAGGCCCAGCGGCCATGGCACATGGGCCCAGCCGCTCCACGGCATGTGGGATCCTTCCGGACCGGGGCACGAACCCACGTCCCCTGCATTGGCAGGCAGACTCTCAACCACTGCACCACGAGGGAAGCCCTCTTTATTCATTTTTTACAGGTGTTACAATTCTTTCTAATATGCTAATCTTTTCTAAAATTCAAACTGTCTGGGATTACAAATTATTTTTTCTATCAGCACAGCAAAGTTTCAGTGAAATTCTTATTGTGTTTATACCACTCTGGCTCCATTTCTTATAAAAATTATTTTCAAAATATCTCCTAATGCATAACATTTTTGGCAGGAGGAGAAAAATATCTTATTGAGAGAAAGCAAAATAATTTATTTCCTGTGGAAACTTTCTAACAGTTAAAACCCATAACTTCATTTCCTGTGCCTCTGAGCTACACTGTGTAGAAGTCAGTCCTGGTAAGTTATAATTAAGCATGTAGGATAGTTCTAATGATGTCTTACAACTGATGAAATCAGTCTCAGCCCTGTCTACCACCTGATTACCATGGAAACCATTGCTGACCAACCTAGTAATTCTGATCAAAAGGAATTATTATTAATCCTCCTAGTATATGTTGGATAGGGATTTGCACAGCTTTTGTTAAAGTTTCTTGTGGAGGCTGAAATGTCCAGTAAGGATAAATATTAATTCTTAATGTGCTGGAGAGCAAGAATGGCTTAGTCTCTGTGGGGCACAACTGGCTCTTGGCAAATCAGATATTAACAGATTATAGGATCAGCCTTGCACTATGCAGGGATTAGAGATAAACAGGTGAATTTGTAGAGGAGGGAAATAATTTCTAAAGCTACTTAACCAAAGCATTGCCTTATAAAATGGAACTTAAGCAAGAAAGAAAGACTGTGCAAGAAATTTGAAATTTATTAAGTAACATTTAGGATAATTTCCAAGAAATGAGGTGAAAACACTGAACACTTACTTTTCTTCTTTGCATATGTGTGGGTATGAGATGTGGAGGGTGATGACTAAATGTCTGTGATGAGAGGCACAGCATTGTTTAAGGATGTTTTCTACAGCTTTTTCTAGGCATTTTCTAAACTATATTGTGCACTTTAAAGATCTTTAAGAGGGCAGATCTCATGTTAAGTGTTCTGAACCCATTAAAAATGCAAATCCCCCAAAACAAAATAAAATTCAAAAATTATGAAATCAGATTTGACATAATATATACTGCCAAGAACTGAAGACAAACTTAACTAAAAGAATCATAATGCAAAGTCATGTTATATAAAGTTGTGACAAACCCATAAATGTTTTCCAAACTTTCAATTACATTCCAAAACTACAAAAAAAAAAAAGACAAAACATGAAAATCAGCACTAGGTATATTAACAGTTTTTCACTATTCACCATAAACATTTAAAACCTCCTTTGTCTTATAAGTTTGTTTGAATTATTATGAGTATGTAGATACTAGATTAACAGCAACATAAGAACTAATTCACTCAAACCAATGGAAATTTAAAACCTTGAAGAAGTCACAGTTATTGGTAAAAGGATGTTCTCTCACTCCCTCTTGTGAGAGCAATGGAACCACAACTAACTGCTGAACAATCATCTAGAGGAAGACACTGGAACTCACCAAAAAAGATAAACTACATCCAAAGACAAAGGAGAAGCCACAATAAGATGGTAGGAGGGGCACAATCACAATAAAATCAAATCCCATAACTGCTGGGTGGTGACCACAAACTGGAGAACACTTATACCACAGAAGTCCACCCACTGGAGTGAAGGTTCTGAGCCCCACATCAGGCTTCCCAACCTGGGGGTCCAGCAATGGGAGAAGGAATTCCTAGAGAATCAGACCTCAAAGGCTAGTGAGATTTGATTGCAGGACTTCAACAGCCATGGGGGAAACAGAGACTCCACTTTTCGAGGGCACACACAAAGTAGTGTGTACATCAGGACCAAGGGGAAGGAGCAGTGACCCCATAGGAGACTGGAGCAAACATACATGCTAACGTTGGAGGGTCTCCTGCAGAGAAGGGGGGTGGCTGTGTCTCACCATGAGGACAAGGACACTGGGAGCAGAAATTCTGGGAAGTACTCCTTGGCATGAGTCCTCCCAGAGTCCGCCATTAGCCCCAACAAAGAGCCCAGGGAGGCTCCAGTGTTGGGTCACCTTAGGCCAAACAATCAACAGGGAGGGAACCCAGCCCTACCTATCTGTAGTCAAGCAGGTCAAAGTTTTACTGAGCTCTGCCACCAGAGCTACAGCCAGCTCTAACCAACACCAGTCGCTCCCATCAGGACACTTGATCAAACCTCTTAGATAGCCTTATCTACCAGAGGGCAGACAGCAGAAAAAAAGAAGAACTACAATCCTGCAGCCTGTGGACAAAAAACTACATTCACAGAAAGGTAAACAAGATGAAAAGGCAGAAGGCTATGTACCAGATGAAGGAACAAGAAAAACCCCAGAAAAACAACTGAATGAAGTGGAGATAGGCAACCTTCCAGAAAAACAATTCAGAATAATGATAGTGAAGATGATCCAGGACTTTGGAAAAAGAATGGAGGCAAAGATTGAGATGATGCAAGAAATGATTAACAAAGACCTACAAGAATTAAATAACAAACAGATAGAGATGAACAATACAATAACTGAAATGAAAACTACACTAGAAGGAATCAATAGCAGAATAACTGAGGCAGAAGAACGGATAAGTGACCTGGAAGACAGAATGGTGGAATTCACTGCTGCAGAACAGAATAAAGAAAAAAGAATGAAAAGAAATGAAGACAGCCTAAGAGACATCTGGGACAATATTAAATGCAACAACATTCACATTATAGGGGTTCCAGAAGGAGAAGAGAGAGAGAAAGGACCAGGCGAAATATTTGAAGAGATTATAGTTGAAAACTTCCCTAACATGGGAAAGGAAATAAACACCCAAATCCAGGAAGCACAGAGAGTCCCATACAGGATAAACCCAAGGAGAAACACACTGAAACACATAGTAATCAAATTGGCAAAAATTGAAGACAAAGAAAAATTATTGAAAGCAGCAAAGGAAAAACGACAAATAACATACAAGGGAACTCCCATAAGGTTAACAGCTGATTTCTCAGCAGAAACTCTACAAGCCAGAAGGGAGTGTCATGACATATTAAAAGTGATGAAAGGGAAGAACCTACAAACAAGAGTACTCTACCCAGTAAAGATCTCATTCAGGTTCAATGGAGAAATCAAAAGCTTTACAGACTAGCAAAACATAACAGAATTCAGCACCACCAAACCAGCTCTACAACAAATGCTAAAGGAACTTCTATAAATGGGAAACACAGGAGAAGAAAAGAACCTAGAAAAACAAACCTAAAACAATTAAGAATATGGTAATAGGCACAAACTTATCAATAATTACTTAAAAAGTGAATGGATTATGCTCCAACCAAGAGGCACAGGCTCGCTGAATGTATAAAAAAGCAAGACTCATATATATGCTGTCTACAAGAGACCCGCTTCCGACCTAGGGACATATACAGACTGAAAGTGAGGGGATGGAAAAAGATATTCCATGCAAATGGAAATCAAAAGAAAGCTAGAGTAGCAATATTAATATCAGATAAAATAGACTTTAAAATAAAGAATGTTACAAGAGAAAAGGAAGGACACTACATAATGATCAAGGGATCAATCCAAGAAGAAGATATAACAACTTAAAATATATATTCTCCCAACATAGGAGCACCTCAATACATAAGGCATTTGCTAACAGCTATAAAAGAGGAAATCAACAGAAACAGAATAATAGTGGTGGACTTTAACACCTCATTTACACCAATGGACAGATCATCCAAACAGAAAATTAATAAGGAAACACGAGCTTTAAATGACACAACAGACCAGATAGATTTAATTGACATTTATAGGACATGCCATCCCAAAATGGCAGATTACACTTTCTTCTCAAGTGTGCACAGAATATTCTCCAAGATAGATCACACCTTGGGTCACAAATCAAGCCTCAGTAAACTTAAGAAAATTGAAATCATATCAAGAATCTTTTCTGACCAAAACAGTAGGAGATTAGAAATCAATTACATGGAAAAAAAAGTGTAAAAAACAAAAACACATGGAGACTAAACAATGTTACTAAATAACCAAGAGATCCCGGAAGAAATCAAAGAGGAAATCAAAAAATACCTAGAGACAAATTACAATGAAAACACGATTATCCAGAACCTATGGGATGCAGCAAAAGCAGTTCTAAGAGGGGAGTTTATAGCTATACAAGCCTACCTCAATAAACAAGAAAAATCTCAAATGAACAATCTAACCTTACAACTAAAGGACTAGAGAAAGAAGAACAAACAAAACCCAAAGTTAGCAGAAGGAAAGAAATAATAAAGATCAGAGCAGAAATAAATGAAATAGAAACAAATAAAACAATAGCAAAGATCAATAATACTAAAAGCTCGTCCTGTGATAAGATAAACAAAATTGATAAACCATTAGCCAGACTCGTCAAGAAAAAGAAGGAGAGTATTCAAATCAATAAAATTATTAGAAATGAAAAAGGAGAAGTTACAACAGACACTGCAGAAATACAAAGCATCCTAAGAGACTACTACAAGGAACTCTTTGCCAATAAAATGGACAACCTGGAAGAAATGGACAAATTCTTAGAAAAGTACAACCTTCCAAGACTGAACCAGGAAGAAATAGAAAATATGAATAAACCAATCACAAGTAAAGATATTGAAACCGTGATTAAAAATCTTCCAACAAACAAAAGTCCAGGACCAGATGGCTTCACAGGTGAATTCTATCAAACATTTAGAGAAGAGCTAACACCCATTATTCTCAAACTCTTCCAAAAAATTGCAGAGGAAGGAACACTCCCAAACACATTCTCTGAGGCCACCATCACCATGATACTGAAACCAGACAAAGATAATAGAAAAAAAGAAAATTACAGACCAATATCACTGATGAATATAAATGCAAAAATCCTCAACAAAATAGTAGCAAACAGAATTCAACAACACATTAAAAGGATCGTAAAACATGATGAAGTGGGATTTATTCCAGGGATGCAAGGATTCTTCAATACATGCAAATCAATCAATGTGATACACCATATTAACAAATTGAAGAATAAAAACTATATGATCATCTCAATAGATGCAGAAAAAGCTTTTGACAAAATTCAACACCCATTTATGATAAAAACTCTCCAGAAAGTAGGCATAGAGGGAACCTACCTCAACATAATAAAGGCCATATATGACAAACCCACAGAAAACATCATTCTCAATGGTGAAAAATGGAAAACATTTCCTCCAAGATCAGGAACAAGGCAAGGATGTCTGCTCTCACCATCATTATCAACATAGTTTGGAAGTCCTAGCCACGGCAATCAGAGAAGAAAAAGAAATAAAAGTAATCCAAATTGGAAAAGAAGAAGTAAAACTGTCACTGTTTTTAGATGACATGATACTATACATAGAGAATCCTAAAGATGCCACCAGAAAACTACTAGAGCTAATCAATGAATTTGGTAAAGTTGCAGTATAAAAAATTAATGCACAGAAATCTCTTGCATTTTTATACACTAATGATGAAAAATCTGAAAGAGAAATTAAGGAAACACTCCCATTTACCATTGCAACAGAAAGAATAAAATACCTAGGAATAAACCTACCTAGGGAGACAAAAGACCTGTATGCAGAAAACTATAAAACACTGCTGAAAGAAATTAAAAATGATGCAAACAGGGGCTTCCCTGGTGGTGCAGTGGTTGAGAGTCCACCTGCTGATGCAGGGGACACGGGTTCGTGTCCCAGTCCTGGAGGATCCCACATGCCACGGAGTGGCTGGGCCCATGAGCCATGCCCATGAGCCATGGCCGCTGAGCCTGCACGTCCGGATCCTGTGCTCCACAACGGGAGAGGCCACAACAGTGAGAGGCCCACGTACTGCAAAACAAACAAACAAACAAACAAACAAAAAACAAAACAAAACAAAATGATGCACACAAATGGAGAGATATACCATATACGTGGATTGGAAGAATCAATATTGTGAAAATGACTGTACTACCTAAAGCAATCTACAGATTCAATGCAATCCCTATCAAATTACCTATGACATTTTTTACAGAACTAGAACAAAAAATCTTAAAATTTGTATGGAGACAAAAAAGACCCTGAATAGCCAAAGCGTTCTTGAGGGAAACAAACAGAGCTGGAGGAATCAGACTCCCTGACTTCAGACTATAATACAAAGCTACAGTAATCAAGACAATATAGTACTCGCACAAAAACAGAGATATAGATCAGTGGAACAGGATAGAAAGCCCAGAGATAAACCCACACACCTATGGTCAACCAATCTATGACAAAGGACGCAAGGATATACAATGGAGAAAAGACAGCCTCTTCAATAAGTGGTGCTGGGAAAACTGGACAGCTACATGTAAAAGAATGAAATTAGAACAGTCCCTAACACCATACAGAAAAATAAACTCAAAATGGATTAAAGACCTAAGTGTAAGACCGGACACTATAAAACTGTTAGAGGAAAACATAGGAAGAACACACTTTGACATAAATCACAGCAAGATCTTTTTTGATCCACCTCCTAGAGTAATGGAAATAAAAACAAATAAACAAATGGAACCTCCTGAAATTTAAAAGCTTTTGCCAAGCAAAGGAAACTACAAACAAGATGAAAAGACAACCCTCAGAATGGGAGAAAATATTTGCAAACGAATCAATGGACAAAGGATTAATCTCCAAAATATATAAACTGCTCATGCAGCTCAATATTGAAAAAAAACAAACAACCCAATCCAAAAATGGGCAGAAGGCATAAACAGACATTTCTCCGAAGAAGACATACAGATGGCTAAGAGGCACATGAAAAGCTGTTGAACATCACTAATTATTAGAGAAATGCAAATCCAAACTACAATGAGGTATCACCTTACACCAGTTAGAATGGGCATCATCAGAAAATCGACAAACAACAAATGCTGGAGAGAGCGTGGAGAAAAGGGAGCTCTCTTGCACTGTTGGTAGGAATGTAAATTGATACAGCCACTATGGAGAACAGTATGGAGGTTCCTTAAAAGACTAAAAATAGAATTAGCATATGATCCAGCAATCCCATTACTGGACACATACCCAGAGAAAACCATAATTCAAAAAGACACATGCAGGGCTTCCCTGGTTGCGCAGTGGTTGGGAGTCCGCCTGCCAATGCTGGGGACACGGGTTCGTGCCCTTGTCCGGGAGGATCCCACCTGCCGTGGAGGGGCTGGGCCCATGGGCCATGGCCGCTAGCCTGCGCGTCCAGAGCCTGTTGCTCCATGGTGGGAGAGGCCACAATGGTGAGAGGCCCGTGTACCGCAAAAAAAAAAAAAAAAAAAGACACATACAGCCCAGTGTTCATTGCAGCACTAATTACAATAACCAGGTCATAGATACAACCTAAATGCCCATCGACAGACAAATGGATAAAGAAGTTGTGGTACCTATATACAATGGAATATTACTCAGCCATAAAAAGGAACGAAATTGGGTCATTTGTAGAGACGTGGATGGATCTAGAGACTGTCATACAGAGTGAAGTAAATCAGAAAGAGAAAAACAGATATCGTATATTAATGCATATATGTGGAACGTAGAAAAATGGTACAGATGAACTGGTTTGCAGGGCAGAAATTGAGACACAACTGTAGATAACAAACGTATGGACACCAAGGGGGGAAAGCTGTGCGGGTGGGTGTGAGGGTGGTACTGTGATGAACTGGGAGATTGGGATTGACATATATACACCAATATGTATAAAATGGATAACTAATAAGAACCTGCTGTATACAAAAATTAATAAAAGAAAAGAAAAAGAAGTCACAGTTTTTAAAAGATTATGTCAGAATTTAAAAAGCTACACCCTCTTTGACCAGTTAAGATCCATTGTCAATGACAACTAAAAAATGTTTCAGTTCATTGACCAAGGGATGAATGAGTTCATTTTGAAGTGCTCATTTGTGGCTTTGTCTTATTTTATGAAAGAGTAAGATAAAACCAAGATAATATTTTCTGAATTATATCTTGGTCACTCTGACCTTTCATGGTACTTAATATATTTCTTGTCTGTTTTAGTTTTCTGATGTGTGTGGTTAACCTCATGCTTTGTTCTTCCTTTGGCATTCAGTCAGGGGGTTGAATTGGTACTTATGGCATGTAATTTAGGCTTGCCCTGATGAAATGTGTTAATTTCCGCAGCTGTGTAAACTGAAAAAGGAAATATCATGTAGATATGCCTGGAATTAAGAACTACTGTTTACACATTTGGCTAAGTTAATAAGGTTAAATTTGAAGGTAAAATATGTATATTTAATATATATATATATTTTTGTCAGTGGTTATATCTCAAAAAGTAATATTATGATGAACAGATGCCATTATGTGATATGGGAGTCCAAACAATTGAAAACCAAATTAATCATTTATTAAGAAATTAATATTTTATGTGCATAATATCTCTAAAGCTCATGCCAAAATGATTTAGATCAGATAAGACTAAAAAACAACAAATAAAATTGAGGTTATTCTTTTAGGCAATTAGAATAGTTCTCATTAGTCTGTAATCTAAAATTTATTTATTTGAATTAGTTATTTTACATATATTAATATTTTATCCTATTCTTTGAAAGAGATCATCTGTTTGTTCATCATCACAGATTTATTCCATCATATCCTTTTTTAGTGAAAAGAATGCTGATCCATGACCTTATCAACAAGAAGCGGGAATGATTTTTGAACATTTCTCCAACTAATAAATTAAATACCTGACCTAACAGTAACCTTTGTCTAGAAGGCTCTGTGGTTTTATATAAAAGTGGAAGAATGTGTGTCCTCTCTTTGAAACACCAGACTATGCTATTTTATTCCCCCTTTTCTCCCATTCTTCTGTAAGAGTGCATTTATATACTCTGAATATTCTCCAGGGAACTTTGTGGCAATCTCTAATCTTCATTTGTTTACTTTCTCATGCATCCATTGCAAGGTCCTCACAGGATAATCAAAGCCAACTGCTTTATGTAACAGCCAGTTTTGACACAGAAAGCTTTGTCACTAGACAAGAAACCTTGTAGAAGCAAGGGGTAGAATCTTACCCCATCCTTTTATGTGGCTGGAAAGCATACATGTTATGATGTTGATACTAGATACATTTGTCTAACATTCAGTTTAGATTAAGAATCCAGCTAGATTATTCTTCTGGAATAATGGGATTCAAATTTCCTATTTACATACATAACCTGGCAGCTAGGTGTAATCATAGGGTATATAAAGAAATGACTTTAAAATTTATAATGGGGACTTCCCTGGTGGTCCAGTGATTAAGATTCCATGCTTCTGGGCTTCCCTGGTGGCACAGTGGTTAAGAATCTACCTGCCAATTCAGGGGACACGGGTTCGAGCCCTGGTCTGGGAAGATGCCACATACCACAGAGCATCTCAGCCCGTGCGCCACAACTACTGAGCCTATGCTCTAGAGCCCAAGAGCCACAACTACTGAGCCGTGAGCTGCAACTACTGAAGCCCATGTGCCTAGAGCCCATGCTGTGCAACAAGAGAAGCCCCTACTGGCCGGAACTAGAGAAAGCCCGTGTGCAACAATGAAGACCCAATGCAGCCAAAAATAAAAAATAAATTTAAAAAATACATTAAAAAACAAAAACTGATTAAAAAAAAAAGAAAGACTCCACTCTTCCAGTGGAGGGGGAACAGGTTAGATCCCTGGTGAGGAACTAGATCCCACATGTCACACAGTGAAGACAAACAATTTTAAAAATCAATAAAAAAAATAAAATTAAATTTAAAAAATTAAAAAATGAAATTTATAATGTAGAAACCCAGAAACACTATAGTAGAGAAAAACTGTAGTACTGAGGTGTCATAAACATGCACTGCTTTTACTCTGTTTCTTAGCTATTTGTAGTCTTTTTCATTATTCACCAATTACTCTTTTCCTTTTTAATTCATTAAAACAAAAGGACTATTTAATTTAATAAAAATATAAAGTAATGAAATATAAATATAAAAGAATCAGCCTATTGATGATTTTTGTTCTAAATATCATAATTGTAAAAATAGTTTATTAGATTTGGAAACTCTGTGCTTGTATTTAGGAATTTCAAAATAAACCAATGAGGTTAAAACACTCTACATATATTTTTAAGTATCTTTTAACAATTATTAAGAGAAACCAATTCTGTTGGAAGAGTTTATTTAATACTTCTCTTGCTTTGCAAATCTCTATTCTAAAAATAAAAACAAATTTTTGCTTCAATTTTTAGGTGGTTGTCCTAATAATTTTCCTCCCCTTCTTTCATGGCAGAAAAATGAAAAAACAAAAACCCACCACAGTCTCTTAAATTTTCATTGATTTGAGAATACGAAATTTGGTGGATAATTTGTGAAAACATTGGTGATATTCAGACTTGTTAATGCAGCTCGTCTGCCGTGCCCGTAGAGACAACACTCCATCCGCCAGAGCTTTAACAAGATAACACGCTTCACTTGCTGGTGAAGTCACATCCAAAGAGTGGTTTTAATGTTCTAGAGATGTAAATGGGGTGTATGGTAGAATGGCAATAAAAAAGCAATTTCATTTAGGAAAACTCATTTCTTAGTGTATATCCTGTGAAGAGATATTGTTTGATTAAAATAAAAGACATTAAAATTCGATAAAGATAGAACTATCATGGTTGAAGGAAGTTGAGTAATTTTAAAGTTAATTACGCTTGTGGTTAATCTTGTGAGTTTGTGGCTGATATACGTGATGCAAAATTTGTATGTTTCCATGAAACTGTATCTTGAAACAAGAAGAGTAAAATTCTGTGTTGGACACATGGAGACATGCTGACAAGGAGAACAAGCAGAAGAATAAGCACAGAAAATAAGAGTAAGAATATGAGGGTTTCCTTACAAAAAAAAATCTGAAAATAATGCTCTGTTAGATACATTTGTCAAACATTTGCATTTAGTGAAAGAAGAAATGCAACAGGGTTTATCATCCAGCTTGTAGAAGACCCTGTCTGTCAAGAGTCCCTATTCCTCTCATTTGTTACATATATGCCTCTAGATTTGACTTCACACTTTTCTGAACTTATTTTCTCATCTATAAGGTGGAGCTAATGATATCTGTTCTGCATAAATCATATTGCAAAGAATCCAAAAACATGATGTTCATTGTAGAATTACATAGTTTCTTTAAAATATTTTTATTAATAGTTTTATAAGATTCATTACAGAAACTGGTTTAACTCTTGAAGTCTGCAGCCAAAATCTAAAAAGGATTTCCAGACATCAAACAGAACAAGTAGACAATAAATTAAGCAATGACCTAATTTATTTTGGCAATGGTTTAGGCAGTTTCCCCTATAAAGTGGCAGTGACATCAACGTTGGCATACATGCTTCCTGGATCAAAAAAATAAATGCATAAGGGAAATTCTGAGACGTTCTTTTATGATTAAACTGCAAAATTTACCCAATTGCTGCTGCACTGGCTTAAGCTGGCCTGCTTCCAGCACACAGCAGTGCATAATTATACCAGCTGTTTGATGGAGGAGCTCGCGTCATGCTGAGAGAAATTAGTTTCCGTCTTCCATCCAATGTAAAGAACTACACCTCAATTACATCACATGTTTAAGAAGACTTATTGCTTTTTCTCTTAATATGACTAAGCATTTTATCATGTGTGATACATGTTTAGTCTAAGGCAAATTTTAATTTGTTCAACAAATGTACACTTGAGAAATTAAGGATAAAGTATAAACGTACTTACAGAGTATAATGAGTTGTGGAATTAAATGTTGAAAATAATTTCTTCTAATCCTTTATTTATTTCTCTAATACATAGAGCTGTGGCAGCTATTTTAGGAACATAAAATAAATTTGAACCTCACAAAAGTCATGGACAATTTCAGAGGATACAGTGAGAAAATAAAAGAGATGTATATACAAAACTTTGCATAATTTATAAAATGCCCTGAGGCCTAATACCATGAATACATTGTATGAACAATATCATGAACAACAAGCCCTTATTTTAAAGAATAACCCTAACAAGAATCTCCCAATAATAATAAAAACAGCATTCAGAACAGCTGTGGCAGCCACCATTTATTGACTGTTCACTTCATGAGAAGCAGCATACTTTATGTGTATTTATTTTTTTAATCAGCTAAACAAATATACTCTTATTAACCACATTTCATAGGTGAGATAAGTAATGCCTACACTATACATTAAATTTCATCCCAAGTTTACACAGATACGAAGTGGCTATGTCAAATAAAGCTCAGATGAACTATGGGAAATGAAGCAAAGCAATTCCTATTTTGAAGATACAAGGCTGGGCCAGGAATGAGCAATAGGGATCTTCCTAAGGATGATGACAAGCTACATACTGAAAATTCAGGAGGGGATTATTGTTGCATCCTATGCTGAGTCACAGCCTTTGTACAGAATTTCTATACAAATATTTCTCCATGATTTTGGATTTTATCCTGATCCCCTTACTTTGTTTAGGATCAGACTGTCCAGATTATAAACATAATGGGGGTGTAGTTGACCACATTTTCCAACATTGGGAAGAGTTATCCTTTCTCACCTTCCTTCAGTGTTCATAGCTACCTTTGCCTATTGGGTTAATTTCAGGGCTAGTATTAGGGTATGCTTGCTGCTATAACAACCCCAAATCTCAATGACTAAGCACAATACCATTTTTTTCTTCTTGTATCACTGTCCAGAGTAGGTCAGAGGTGAGGTTCTTTGTTGTTACACAATTTGCTAGGTCTTAGACCCCTCTCTTGATCCTTTGAATCTGCCAGACAAGGAGAGAGAGAGATGGAGGAGCTTTGTGTGGGGCATTTATGAATTGGGTCTGCAGGTGGTAAATGACACTCCTGCACACACTGGTCACATCAGTCACATACTTGCTATCCACCAACAAGAGAGAATGGGAAGGACTTCCCTGGTGGTGCAGTGGTTAAGAATCCACCTGCCAATGCAGGGGACATGGGTTTGAGCCCTAATCCGTGAAAATCTCACATGCCATGGAGCAACTAAGCCTGTGTGCCACAACTACTGAGCCTGTGCTCTAGAGCCCATGAGCCACAACTACTGAGCCTGTGTGCCACAGCTACTGAAGCCCGTGTGCCTAGAGCCCGTGCTCTGCAACAAGAGAAGCCACTGCAATGAGAAGTCTGTGCACCACAACGAAGAGTAGCCCCTACTTGACGCACCTAGAGAAAGCCCACATGCATCGATGAAGACCCAGACAGCCAAAAACAAATAAATAAAATAAATAAATTTATAAAAAAAAAGAGAGAGAGAATGGGAAATATTTTCTTGATGTATGCCCAGGAGAAGAGGGAAATTGTTTGTAAATATAAACCAGTCTCTGTCATTTTGCCCAAGAACTGTTTACTGATTCAAATAAACTATGCAACAGTTATTTAGCATTCCTTCCATTACTAGTGACTAAATGTATATGTTGCGTGGTGTGAATGCCCAATTTTTTCAAATAAAATGATTTGCCTCTGAGGTCAAAGAGTAGCCAAGATGCTTATTTTAAATAAACTTTTTTGTTGAAGTATAATAGAGTTAAATAAAAGTACACATACTCTAACTGTACTTTCGCAAACCAAAAACAACCATATAAGCAGCACCCAGATCAAGAAACAGAACATTACCTATGTCTAGAATTCCATTTAGGGCCTCCTTCCAGTTCCCTTTTAGTACATGTCTTTTGGTGCACATATGTATGGTATTATTTTAAGTACATACATACGAGTAGAATTATGGGGAAGAAGACACATAATTTTTTCAGTTTTAGCACATGCTGTCAAGCTAAGCAATATTCCAAAGTTGTTATGCCAATTTACACTCCCGCCCACAGAACATAGACTTTTGGGCATGCCACATCCTCTCCAATAGTTGGTGTTTTCTGTCTTTTTCATTTTAGCCATTCTGTTGGCATGTAAACTATTTCATTGTGATTTGATTATATTTTCTTGAGGAGCTAAGTTTATTAAACATCCTTTCAGCCACTAAGTTTTCTGGTTTATATGAAAATCTCACTCTTATATATTATTTTTTTCTTTTTCTTTTCAAAGTATAACTTGAAAATTTAGAAGATGCCTTTGTGTTTTTACCTTTGTTTTCAACAAGATGAGAATGTAGGAATTATGCATAGAGTGATATCTGCAGTCTAGATTCCAGCTTTTTCACCATGGAGCAAAGTGGGAATAGGGAGCTGACCCATTTGATCACAAGTCCTTTATGTAAACCAAAGAATCACCTATTTTCTACTCTCACCTGAACTTGGCAGGAAAATGTTTTTATTATGTGAAAATAATAATTATTATTAAATAAAAATAATTTATTATTTTTGTAATTTGTAAAATATGTGGTTTCTGAAAAAATGTTCATTTTGAAGAAATCCATAAGAAAAGTAAAGCACACTACTGAATAGAAATTGCTCATGAAAATTTCTCTCAATTTTTCTTTGACTTAAAAAAAAATGCAATCATATGTTATATGTAAGTTTAAGCAATTTAAAGAGATGAAGCTTAGGCCTGTGTTATCTTTATGTTAACAATTATGACATTTTAATTGAGATTAAGGCACAGTCTAAACTTCCAAAGTCAACTCAATATGGAAAAAATGACTTCAGAAAGTAAATTAAAATACCAAGCTGTGTTCAGAAGGAGTTCAGGACATAGAAGTAGAATTGAACAATGGAAAAACTGGAGTTATTATTATTATTTTTTTTTTTATTTTTTTTTTTTGCGGTACGCGGGCTTCTCACTGTTGTGGCCTCTCCCATTGCGGAGCACAGGCTCCGGACGCGCAGGCTCAGCGGCCATGGCTCACGGGCCCAGCCGCTCCGCGGCATGTGGGATTTTCCTGGACCGGGGCACGAACCCGCGTCCCCTGCATCGGCAGACAGACTCCCAACCACTGTGCCACCAGGGAAGCCCTGGAGTTATTCTTGACAACAAAGATAGATTAAAACCTTTAGCAATTTCTAAAACTACAGAGATTATAGTGACCCTTTCAATGTTTAATTTAAATTAAAAGAATACAAAACCATAAAGCAAACATAAGAAATTCCAGCAAAATGAGATTTAGTCTTATGGTTACTAAGCAATGATTTTTTATGTATCAAATTATTTTGAAAAATAATGCCCTTGTTTTGCTCACATCCTAACACTGCTAAATACCTGTGAACCATCAGAATAAAGACTGAGAGAGAATCACTGATATCTAGGCTCCCAAGAAAATACTAAATGTTAGAGCACTAGAGAAAACCATTTCCTCTCCCCAGACCTTGTTTCCCATTATAATCTCCAAGCCCAGATCTGCCTTCAACTTGGGGTACTAATACAGGATTTCTCTCCTTAGCTGTTCAGTTTTTTGTGAATATCTAAAGATGATTAAAACAGAAACATTTTGTAGTCCACTATTAAAGACAACATTTTATTATTCTCAGACAATATGTAGTGTATTTATTCTCCATTTTTGTCCTAATGAATTCAATTTTAATGAATATTATGTGAAAATACGTTGCTACATATAATATTAAAGCCTTAGCATGTCAGTGAACATGAAATGAGTTAATCTTAGGAAAGTTATTAATACATCTTATAGTATTATTACTGCTTTAAAATACTAATGACTTTCATGCACTAGGTCGGCTCATGTGATAAGAAAGCAATTAGCATACTACCAATGCAAATATTATGATAAGAGTTTTATATTGAATCACTAGCTTTGATAAAAGCCTGGTAGTTTCCATTTAATAACTGATTTATGTGCTTTAGGTAATGTACTAATACCCACTATGGACATGGCATTTAAGATAAACATATATTCTGTTTATCTTTTTCCAAATGTATTTCCATTAAAAGGAGCTAGATATTGACAGAGTTGCTTATCTATAGACAGACAAAATAATTTAGCTTTACTTAATTCTTCAATTGCAAATAATGATTAATTTTACCAGCTACTTTTCCAGACTTAATTTCTATCATTTCCCCCCAAATATCCCGCAACACGACTTACAGAAAAAATTGAGCAGTTCTCCCAAGCCATGTAATGAATCCTTTACACTTTCATCCTTTCCCTGGAATGACCATCTCCACTTGTGATTTCCACACTGATTATCTTCCAGTGTTAAGTCAAACTTCATTTTCAACGCAGCCTGTTCTGATTTCTAGGCCGTTAGATATTTTCTTCTTTGGGCTCTCCTAGCACATTTTTTCACACTCTATTATAGCATGTTTACATTACTATTAAATTATTTTTATACATCATTCTCCTTTTCAATATGATTCAAAGACTCAGTGTTATGGCATATCATGGAGAGTTTCACAATTTTTTTTTTTTTTACGAATGAATGAATGAATACATTATAGTTTGGCATTGAAAAATAGCTTACAAATGTAGTAAAAATGAACATTATTTTCAGTTTATATGCATGCCATTTTAAACCTACACATATTCTAAGAAGTTCATGGGAATTCTTTTTAAATGATGACAATTTTTACTACTATATTTCAATTTTCTTGGCCTGTTTCATACTTTTATCTAGTCAGCAAGCATCGATCACTCATTATGTGCTTCACATTGACTTCTACTAATGATGCAGCAGTGAACAAAACAGAGAAATTCTCCACTTTAGAGTCCTTGCTTTAGAGTCAGGGAAGGCAGAATATAAACAAATGAATATGTGACATGCAATGTCAACCCAAGAATGCACAGCCTCTTAGATTAAGTTTAAAGACAATTCATTCGAATTTACCTACTAAATACTGAAATTCTGCTGAGAATAAGAACAAAAATTACCTGATATGTTGAATTTTCTGTATAAAATCCAGAATGCTTATAGATGTTCAAATGCCCCATATATTTGTCTGTCATTTTAAAGAGAGTTGGAGAGATTTGTGTGAAGACAAGTCATAAAAATGAACCAGTGTCACCTAGTATCAAATTGGCTTCCTTATAGATCTTGATACACTTCTTGAAATTTCCAACCACTTTCACAGACTATATTGATAATTTGTATTTTATATATTTCTACTTTTCATATACACTTTAAATTAAATTGGCATTGGAACCAACTTTATCAACATTATTGTATTTTACTCTTAGGTCTTAGAAAATTAATTATTGCCTCTTGACCATGGATAATATCTATCTATCTGCTCTATTGGTTTCAAACAGAATTATCCAAACCAAAGGTCAGTTAACATCATTGAAATACAGATCCAGTTGTGAAAGTCTAACACTCCTTCAACTTTTTTGTTGTTGTTGTTTTTATGTTTTTTGTTTTTTGTGGTACGTGGGCCTCTCACTGTTGTGGCCTCTCCCGTTGCGGAGCACAGGCTCCGGACACGCAGGCTCAGTGGCCATGGCTCACAGGCCCAGCCGCTCCGCAGCATGTGGGATCTTCCCGGACCAGGGCACGAACCTGTGTCCCCTGCATCGGCAGGTGGACTCTCAACCACTGTGCCACCAGGGAAGCCCACTCCTCCAATTTTTACCAGGGAAAATACTTATTTGACTAGCACTCTAATTTAATATTACATTTACAAAAGGAGAGACTTCTAATTTAAGAGCATATAAAAACAAAGTATACTTTATCTCACTTAAATATGGGCAAACTTGAACGGAACCAATGTTTAAATGGTATTTTTAATACTTGGCACATTAATGAATAGAGTGGGACACTTAATATCAGGTAATAAGAATTATAGCATTACAATTGATGGAAACTCAGGATCTCAACTACTATAAATAAATCCAGGGGGTGTTTACATGAATCCAGTACTGCAGCTTACAAACTGTTCATATTAGCATACAGGCATTATTCTCTGATCTCTAGATTAGTTTATGAAATAGATAAAATGCTTGAAAAATAAGGAAGGTTTTCATTATTCTTTATTACATGTTAATTAAGATAATTTTTACAGGAGTATTTTTTTTTTATGTGAGGGTTAGTTAATTTAAAAAACCTGATAAAAATAAAGATTAATAGCTTAGTATTTCATAAATATAAAATTTTGAAAACTCCAAAGGCAATAAAATTAAACTAATAGTTAACATTTATTCTTTTAACTAACATTTGGCTAGCTTGCTATTTCAAGTCAGTCTGATGTAATTTAGTTGATGAAAATTATAATTGACATTTAATAAGTGTGTTGATTAAAATATATGTTGTTTTGTCTCCCATTTCAGATGGCAATTACCTGCTTAAGCATCTTTTCATTTCACAGATTAATAAGAACAATAGAATTTTAATATTCCTCTGGCACCAAGACTGTTCTTTATATGATTTATACTATATAGGATTTTCACAGTACAGAATTTACTTTCTAGTGTTAAATTAGGTATCTTCCTGAGAGCACTGAGCCATATTTTCCTGGTGTGCACAATCTATGCCCTGGGAGTAACTGAAGCATATTGGGAGCTGTGTGAACTCCTATAGGCCAGTGGGGTGCTATTTAGTAAATAACTACTTAAAGTAAATGGTATTCACCATTTCTTCCTCATTCTAAATTTATCATTTTTAGTTTCTAACCTCTGTAGACAATGCAACCTTCTTACTTTCTCCCCTGTCTTCAGTCCCGTGTTCACCTAGGACAGGAGTGGGTCAGAGACTGTTAACAGTAAGAGGGGCCCAACAGCTGAGAAGGACAGAACCCAGTCTAGGAATTTCTCCTCTATCTCTTCATCTCCTCCAACTATACTTTCCTCTATACAGAATCTTTCCTTCTTTGATTTTCTGTAAAGATTGATGAAAAATTGGAGTTTTCCTACTACATTCTTTGGTCCTTTCTTCTGTAAGTCTGCATTTTTCTTCCTGCTGCACGCTGGTACTTAAGAAGTCTTCATTTGACTTGCCTTTAATAAGACATTAATTCCTCTGATTTTACTAAACATCACAGATAGAAAAAATCATAAGTGATCTAACAGCTTTCATGAAAAGGAATTTCATTTAAGGACATCAAGTTTTTATCATATTTACAGTAAAAATTGCAGGTGATTAACTATTGTTTTGCACTTACCCATGCTCTACTTGCCTCAGGTAAATTATCCCATATCTCAGACATAGTATTGTAACAAACTCCCAGAAGCAGCTTTATGCAGCCTTCTTGTCTCATATTCTTTCTTGACCAAGAGAATATGAGACAATGTACATAGCTTGTTATGTACATTGGATATTTTAGACTGGGAAATGGCATAATATTTCCATTTGATTTAAGAGTTCTATGCAACTAAGTTTTACCTAAATATAAACATTTAGATAATAAATATTATCTACTTTATTTGCTAGTATTTCCTTATACTATGACACATAAGCAGAAAGAATTTGTTTAAATAAACCAACTTTTGCTTAAATGTAAAAGAAATTTTACACAGAAGAAAAAGTTGTATCATCAACATCATTAAGAACACAACCAACACAAAAATCTTGCCATTTGAAGCATTTTCCTGGAAACCATTTGAGAATACTGAATTGAATATAGTTAAGTATCATTGTGAACAGTCAAAATCAACAACATTAGAAATCTGCTCATTGACTAGATTGGCTTGTCATTCCACTTGCCTTGTTTTGATACTCTATGAAACCACATCAGAGAGAATGATGAGACACAAACCCTAGTGAGTCTCAGAAGTCTTTAAAAGGCAATGTCCCATGTTCTTGCAGAGCTTTTCTTTTAAAGCCTCCTTCAGTGTTGCCAATGCTTTTGGCAATAAACACTTAATGTGTTTTGGGGTATCTTGGTTTTGAAATATAAGATATTGAAATGAAAGCCTTTTGGGTCTGCTTTGATTATGATAAAAATTGAATCAACATATATCAAACCCTTGTGTATTCATGTTAAACTAGTATTTGAGTAGCAATATAGTAAGCGTTAAAAAGATTCTGTTAATATGAGATATGATGCATATCATTTGTGGACTTACAATTCTACCTATATTGTTGATAGATCACCATAAATACTGAAGAGTTTGAATAGGTCCTTGGAGCATAGTGGAATAAAAACATTTTCCTTGAGTTTTGGTCTCACCTCTGCCATTTGTTAGCTTTGGATATTGATCAATTTATTTAACCTAATTTGTGTGTCAGTTTCCTATTTTTTTAAAACTTAGATAGTGATGCTTACTTTATAGCATTGATGTACTAAGTAATTGAGCTAATATATAAATATATTTTTTATTGTTCCTTACACTTAGATGCTAAATACATTTTAAGTTGTTTTCTTATTGAATAAAAAAATAAACTCAAATTTTGCTCCTTTGAATAAGAATGGTAGTAATAGGACTTTGTGAGCTATTATAGACACAGATATGAACTGAATGGAAAATTATTCTTCCTATTTCCTCAGACTTACATACATTCACTGTTACCAAATTTCTTGAGAAGGGGTCATTGGTAAGATATACAGATATTGTGGTTTTATTGAAATAACGTGTTCAAAAATTTTTAGTGACCTGATATTATCCAAGGTATGCCTCAAAGCTAAACTTTAAATTTGCAAATTTATTTGTGAATATGTGAAGTGCCACATCTAATCTCCTTATGATTTGGGAAATAACAATTCAAATTTCTCTCCAACTTTGAGAAAGAAAGTTCTTTTATGTCTACTCCCCAGACCTTCTGTATCTATGCTGTACTTCGAGTTGGCCCCCACTGCCATATTTCACACCCTGAATTTCAAATGATTGTTTACTTGCATGGCTCTCTTCAGTTCAGTTCACTTAGCAGCATTCCAAGACTCTGCTAGGCGTTAGTGTTAAAATAAATCAAAGATGTTCCCTGCTATCCGTAGCAGGGTGAGGATTCAGGGAGAAATCCTTGATAGCAGGACCTGTCACCATGTTGGTGCTGCTTAGCTACTAACTCAGGGCCAACACCTGGTTGCCACTCAGTACGTGTTTCCTGAATAAATAAATGAATATACCATGTTATTACCTCAGTGGAAGGATTTAACAACATCTTTTAAAATGCATTCTCCACTCTCCCTCACAGTTTACCCAGAACCAAGGTTTGCAGCTGTGAGGAAAATAGAAGGGCTAGTTTCTCTCATTCTTACTCTACTTTTAATGTAGCCTAGTCTTATTCTGATCCAAATTTATTACATTTCTTTTTTTTTTTTTTTTTTTTTTTACATTTCTTGATATAGAACTATGCCCTTGATATATTAAGTGAAAGAATATTAGGTTAAAATTGGATGTTCAGCATGATGTCATTTAAAAAAAAATGTAAAAGTGTGTTTGTCTTAGTAAAAATATAGGTGAATATAAACCTGGATGCTTACAGTAGCTGTCATTGTATGGTTGAACTAAGAATAAACTTTATTTCTCTGAATGTTTGTAGTAAACATGTATTCCTTTTATAGAAAGGAAAAATCAGCTATTTTTAAAACAGAGAAGTGGCTTTGACTAGAAACAATGTAAAATGGCCCAGGGTCTGGATTTAAGTCTATTTACATACAAGAGGGGTATTTTGGCTGCTTAAAGTATGGTTCTTAGAAACTTTGCCCCTTATAAGCTTAGCTCATGGCTGGAAGGGATGAGTCCATGAAAGTATATTTGCTGGGTTTCACTAGAATTTGCATTATTTCTCTTAATTAACTCTGTAATGCTAAGGATGATCCTTATCCCAACTTGCCAACTTCGCCATTGGTGCTAATCCCTTTAACAAACTGTCCTTGGCTATGAACTGCAATCATCACTGTGTGCTTGTCTGCTAGAGATTCAGACCAGTTAACCTCAGTCCTAAGAACTTTTTAAAAACAACCAGAAAAAACTCTTTTTTTTCTTCTTCCTCTATAGCTGTAGGCCATTGTTCTGTGTCCTTCTATCTTTTGACATTATGAATGATGTCCTTCCTTTAGTCACACGGTTACCTTGAAGATATTTATAGATCAAGTTCAGATCCCTCTGAGGGAGCACTTCAGTTTGCACTCTTCAAGCTCAGCGTTTTGTGTCCTCCAAACCTCCTTTTGTAACATATTTATTCTGGCAAAAATGTTCTGTATTAGGAAACATTTTTTTGTTGTTGTTGTTATATTCTTTTTACCCACTGTTGATGCAAAACAAACAAACAAAAATCAAAGGAAATGAAAAAAAGTTAGTCATACCAGGAGATTTTTGTTGTTCAAATAGTCATCATTACTTGTCACATAATTTCTACCCCTTCTTATTTACATTCTGTTTTCTTTGGAAATGACATTGGCTTGTTTCTCCTAGTACACCAAAACCACTTTTGTACATTCTTATTAGTCTCTCTCACTTTTCTCATATATGTCATTCTTCAAATGTTTTATTTATCTACAGTCTAGGTATAATCTTATATTTTGCTAAATTGCAGTCACATCAGAGTGAATCTTACTGTGTTATAAACATATTTTGCCACAAAGCAAATAGAACACAGTGGGTGTTCTTTCTGATTTCAGGTCACTATTGTAAAACTATTTGTGCTAGAACAAATTAAATCATGTGTGGGCTACAATGAAACTAAAATTCTCTTCCCTCTCTTCAACTCATTCTTTTAGACTAAGATCCTATTGTACATGATGAAAATATGGCTATTAATCCACTAAATGTTTAGGTTTTGATTATGTATAGATTTAAATTATTTTTAGCAAATTTAATTTCTTTAATGTTAGGGCACATCATCTTAAAAATGTTGAATATGTTGATTACTGTTAGGTATGAGCTAATACTCCGTTTTTATTGATTAAAATGATTGACAAACCAAAAACTGAATTTAATAATCCAATTTATGAAAAGTAAGGAGGAATATCTGGGAATGATACAAGCCCATTAATCCTACATATCCCATACGTTCAGCCATTCACATATGAATACATAAGTGAATGAATGAATATATGCGTGTTCAGCATACGTGTGTGTGTATGTATGTATTCAGCATACGTGTGTGTGTGTGTGTGTGTGTGTGTGTGTGTGTGTGTGTGTATGTATGCAGTGCTTACGGTAACCCTATAGTAGTAGATATTTTTTACCCTGCTTTACTGATGAGGCAGCTGGGGATAAAAAGCTTATCACACCTGAAAGTAGGTATTAGCAATTTATAGTTTTTACATTTCACTACATTTGCAGACTACTATTTGTCAATAAAAAGACGACACAGTTCTAAGGCCTGTCTTGAGGGAGTCAGAGTGCTATAATTTTATATGCGTTCTATACAATTGCTTTCCAGGACTGCAGTCTAGTCCTATGGGACAGTAAGTCAAGCTGATGGTTCAAATTTAAGGTTCCACAAGGAACCTTTAGGTCTAAAGGTTCAGCAAGGACACATATTGATTCTTAAGACCTTTATTAATATACCCAAGTTAGTCCTGACTTACCTAAGAGAAGTTTTCCTAACATTTCTAGAGTCACTCATTGTGATGTTTTTCTTATCCGTTATGCATTGGGTTATAGAGAACAACATCAGATATTTTTAAAGATTGTAGTGAAACATGATCCACCATCTAGTATGGAGACTGGTGTGCAAAACTTATGTTGAACTTTTTCAAAATATCAACAAAAACAGTAGAGCCCAAAACACAACTACT
Source organism: Orcinus orca (assembly GCF_937001465.1). Taxonomy (NCBI): domain Eukaryota; kingdom Metazoa; phylum Chordata; class Mammalia; order Artiodactyla; family Delphinidae; genus Orcinus; species Orcinus orca. The sequence goes on along the minus strand of NC_064576.1, from coordinate 39,775,492 downwards.
TACAGCCAAATATGGTTTATTATATTATATATTATAAAATATTATAAAATATTTTTATAATCCAGAAGAAAGGAAAATATCAAAGCTTTAGTTTTCAGTACTTAATAATGTTTGAATACTTAAAATATATAATGCTGGTTCTTTATTTGTATTATTTATATCTATTGGCATTTTTATTGAGCTTCGTTAATTTTCTTTTATCATTATTAACATAAGACATTTACTAGGAGTGATTACCCTTTGTGATGACTGAGCTTACTGTGAACAAAATAGATTAGGTAGAAAATATACTTGGTTGATGCAACTGTGTGGGACTTTTTCACATGACTAGTTTACCCTTCTCTTAATCCTCAGTGAACCATACTAAAAAATATAGGTATTGGGGTGGCTGGAAAAATTATATTTTATATCTTCAAAATTTTTCAGTAAATAAAGTGAGCCATTCTGTGAAGATGAAATTCAAATAGAAATAGGGCTTTTGCCCAGATTTTATTTCTGGACTCCTACTTCAAATTTACAACTATGACAAGAGAAAACTTCTTTATCTGGAGCTAATACAAAAGGTAAGTCTACTGAAAACAGTGAGCCCTTAGTTTCCCATCGATGAGATTAATTGGATTTGAAAGGACATTCATTCATAGAAGAATAAATGGAAACAGTGAAAGAAAATGGAGAGATATATCAATACATCAAGTAACTAAAAAGCTTCTGTTCATTCTGTCAGTGAATGTGCAGGCAAGATGTACCGTAGGTAATCAAGGATCACGTAATTAGAACTTAACTGTCATGGTAGTAATTCAGCTTTATAATCACAAGTATTTACCGGGTATATTAAACAATTATTTCCCACAAGTTCACGACACACATTAGTAATTTTAAAAATCAGTACCTTTAGATGTTTTAGATTTATCTTATTCACGTAAAAAGCATTTTATTAGTCTTTTCAAAGCAATGGTGTAAAATTTTCTAGTGTTGACACTAACTAAAACCTACTCCCTTGTTCTTCCATATGTTCAATACCACAAAAATGACAGCACATAGCTCATTGATTTCAAATTCAATATATAAAATCAGAATTTATAAAATAGATTAAGTAGACAGTAATTATTCTAATGGAAGCTATGATAGAATACTCTAATTTTAGGTCATATTTAAGAATTGTTTTTAATGTGGAACTCTGTTAGTACATTTATCACACAAAAGAAGGATATCCATTTTAATAAATATTAAAGGTATAATCAATACTAAAATATACATGGTTCTTTAAATGTTTAAACTTAATTTTTTAAACTTTTAAGATAATAGTAAAAATTTAGAGAAAATTACTTAGTGAGGTGTAGGGCTTTAAAAAAATGCAATTTTTTATTGCTGATAAGATTTGATGGAGATTAGAATTCTCTTTTTTTTTTAAGTTTATTTCCAGTTTACAGTTCTAGCCTGATGCACCATTTTTTTTAATATCTTTATTGGAGTATAATTGCTTTACAATGGTGTGTTAGTTTCTGCTTTATAACAAAGTGAATCAGCTATACATATACATATATCCCCATATCTCCTCCCTCTTGCGTCTCCTTCCCACCTTCCCTATCCCACCCCTCCAGGTGGACACAAAGCACCAAGCTGATCTCCCTGTGCTATATGACTGCTTCCCACTAGCTATCTATTTTACATTTGGTAGTGTATATATGTCCATGCCACTCTCTCACTTCACCCCAGTTTACCCTTCCCACTCCCTGTGTCCTCAAGTTCATTCTCTACATCTGCGTTTTTATACCTGTCCTGCCCCTAGGTTCTTCAGAACCTCCTTTTTTTTTTTTTTTAGATTCCATATATATGTGTTAGCATATGGTATTTTTTTTTCTCTTTCTGACTTACTTCACTCCATATGACAGACTCTAGGTCCATCCACCTCACTACAAATAATTCAATTTTGTTTCTTTTTATGGTTGAGTAATATTCCATTGTATATATGTGCCACATCTTCTTTATCCATTCATCTGTTGATGGACACTTAGGTTGCTTCCATGTCCTAGCTAATGCAAATAGAGCTGCAATGAACATTGTGCTACATGACTCTTTTTGAATTATGTTTTTGCTGTGGTATATGCCCAGTAGTGGGATTGCTGGGTGGTATGGTATAGTTTTTTAAGGAACCTGCATACTGTTCTCCATAGTGGCTGTATCAATTTACATTCTCACCAACAGTGCAAGAGGGTTCCCTTTTCTTCACACCCTCTCCAGCACTTATTGTTTGTAGATTTCTTGATGATGGCCATTCTGACCGGTGTGAGATGATATCTCATAGTAGTTTTGATTTGCATTTCTCTAATGATTAGTGATGTTGAGCTTTTAACACTAGTGATGTTTCTTTCATCTGTTTGTTGGCAATCTGTATATCTTCTCTGGAGAAATGTCTCTTTAGGTCCTCTGCCCATTTTTGGATTGGGTTGTTTGTTTTTTTGATATTGAGCTGCTTGTAAATTTTGGAGATTAGTCCTTTGTCACTTGCTTCATTTGCAAATATTTTCTCCCATTCTGAGGGTTGTCTTTTCATCATGTTTTTGGTTTCCTTTGCTGTGCAAAAGCTTTGAAGTTTCATTAGGTCCCATTTGTTTATTTTTGTTTTTATTTCCATTTCTCTAGGAGGTGGGTCAAAAAGGATCTTGCTGTGATTTATGTCATAGAGTGTTCTGCCTATGTTTTACTCTAAGAGTTTGATAGTGTCTGGCCTTACATTTAGGTCTTTAATCCATTTTGAGTTTAGTTAGAATTTTTAATGAGCATCAAAAGTCACCCTTGTCTCTTCAACAAAGAGCACATTTACCAGATTTTTCTTAGGATACTTTTTTTTAAAGTTTGTATACCATCCGTAAAGGTCCAAATTCATCCAATTTATCATAAATACTAGTAATTCTAACCAGAATGATTCAGTATAAAAACTATTTCCCCCAAAGTTTCGCCTGTATATATGCAATGTAAAGCACTATGATAGATAACCTTGCTGACCTGAATATACATCTAGCCAGCTCCCACCTCCATCCCCAAAATGTAATTTGTGTTTTTGGAGAATTTTTTTAAGAGAACTCTTGTAGAACAAAGGCACATACACTGGGATTTTTTTTTTTTTTTCCATTTTCTGGAAGTAGGATAAACTCTACAGCCACTGGGATGGATTTTCTTCCCCCGGAAATTGGACATAAAGGTCTTTGATGAGATTGGAATATTTAAAAATAAACCTATGATTTATTAGCTATGTTTTGGTTGTATTCTTCCTTTTATTATTGGCAAACAATGGGAAACTTGAGTTATATATTCATTGTGATAGGAGGTCAGTGAGTCAGTCTAAATTATACATCTGCTGCACCATTAAATGTTATAACTTCAGAAGGCATTCGAAATAAAAAGTTGACTGTGACCAAAGTTGTCAAACCTTAATAGTCTTTATCTGTAATGTCTTTCACCAAGCTCTTTAGGCAGGAAGAGCGATCAGTGTTGTTTGATAGCGGAATGTATTCAAATAAGACATATAGTGCAGTATTCATCACTCTTTTGTGTCTAACAGCAAGTGCCATGATTGTTTTAGGTTTAATTGCAAGTATCATTGATGAAGTTTCCAGATAGATGTTTCTTTACTTTTCAATATAAGTACTTAAAAATTGACTAGCATTATTTCAGGTATTGCTCAAAGCTTGCAGAAGATTATACATAGATTTAGCCCTGTGACTCTTACTTGCAAACTACAGAGGCATTTACTCAAAGGAAAATTAAACAAATTGATGAAACTGATGGGAGGATCCCACATGCTGCGGAGCAGCTGGGCCCGTGGGCCATGGCCGCTGAGCCTGTGCTCTGCAGCAGGAGGGGCCGCAGCGGTGAGAGGCCCGCGTACTGCAAAAAAAAAAAAATGTTTTGTATACCAGTGTATTTGTTTTCTTAATGTAAACCTTTGGCCAGTGTACAAGGAATATTGTAATGGGATGTCTTCAGGATGATTGTGAATGCTTCCAGGTGAATGGGAAATAAGCAGTGTTACCATCAGATATACAGACTCTCACTTAATTCATCTTAGGTGTGCATTTTATGGTCTGTTTCTAGATGATAAAGTCTCAGGGTTAGACTAAACCATCTCTACAGGTGACATGAAGTTTAGATTATTTTTATATTACTCCCAGTGGTCTTCTAAGCATGTTTGAATGATTCCAGGGGACAGAACTCATCCTACTTCTGAAGAAACTCGATTCTCTTAGGCTTGCTTAAGTTAAAATTTTGCTTTTTTCAAAAATCGAACAAAAATTTATCTTATCATCATACACTTATCCCACTCAGGCTCACACAGAAAAAGTCTCATATTTCATCCGTATTATAACACTTAAAAAATTTGATGACATTTCTTTTCTCCTGATACACATCTCCTCTTTCTGGTGTTGATATAAACTCCTACACCATTCAGATTTTTTTCTCAGAATGTAGCTTCTGACATCTTCTCTGTGTTTTCCCTTTCTCACCCAGAGCTGAGCACAATAATCCCAGTGGTCTCTGATCAATGCAGAAGAGAAGCTAGACTATCAAATTCATTGTTGCTGATAAAATTCTAAGTGTGAAGCCTACAACTTTGTTAATGCCTGTTGCTTCTGCCATCCAGGCAACATTCCTTTTGGGCTTTCCTGCTTTCCTGGACCTCTATGAAGTGCACACCCATAATAACTCACTGTTGCAAAGTCCATCTGCCAAATTTAATAAACTAATACAGATTCAGAGCAATGTGCATTGTAACTCTGATTTCTGAAGATAGTATTCTGCCTTAGGACATTATTTAATTTTAGAAAAATATTAAATTAGATATTTGGAAGAAAGTAGGGATTATAATACAGCTTGAGATCTGTCCAATCAGTAGACTTTTGGAGTCCTGGATATGACCTGAAGCAGAATTTGTAGAAATTCCTGTGATTCCTTTTTTTAGTTTTTTTTTTTTTTTTAAGTTTTGTTTAATAAGCTGTTCTTCTTTGAACTAGTAACGTATACTTCTACCCGGAACACATAAATTGCCAACAGTATCCAGACGTTATCTCCTTTCAACTTTGAATCACACCATCAAAAGAGAAGATGGTTTCAGAATTCTCAAGTCACAATTATTTTGGAGTACCCATGAAAACAAAAACACACAAAAGGTTGTATTCCATACGCCGTTGTCATTCATTTAAAAACAAAATTCCTTCCCTCTGCCCCAACAAAATAGCAGTATCTATTAAAACAGCTTGGAATTCACTGAAGCAACAACACTTAGAAGATAGCAATGAGGCATTCCTCTGGTTTCACATCTGTTAACATTTTTGCTATAGTCCAGATTTCAAAGAGAAACCAATAAAAAATCCTGACAATAATTCAGAAATATTCTGAAAAGCATACACTAATATTAGAGGTCCATTCTTACAGCTTATAATTCTTCAAAAAGAGAAGTACTGTGTGATCTTATACAAATTAATTTACAGCCTCTCAGTATATTAGGACAACAAGTCTTATATTTATATTACTTTTACATTATTTATCTTTTAGAATCTAAAGATGAGGTGTAAGAGTGATGCTTCTTTCAGTTCCCTTAATTTTTCTTTTTTTATATCTCTTTTATTTTTTGTCTCTGTTTTATATTCTTAGCATTCTTATCTGTCTGCCTTTAAGATGATATGTCCTTTTTCTGCAAAGTTGAATGAGGGTGAGAGGGAAATGGAAAGTGTCTTCTGAAGAAAGACAGAGGATGAGGGAATATAAGATAACAGTAGTCAGCAAGTGCTAGAGCATTCTGTAGCAAAACAATCTGACAGTTGTTATACATTGGATACTACCTAGGCAGTTATAGTAGAATTTACTTGTGGGTGGTGGGAAATGATATGCAGTGGATTCTACCCAAGAAAAGATAACATTTTTTATAATGTGGACAGAATTGGAAGTGTGGTAACGTGGAGTAGGTGGTCAGTGAATCTGAAATGTTTTCTGGAACAGATGGATTTTGGGGAGGCATTTTGGCAGATTTTGTTTCCACTATAAACACTCACTAGAGCTTTTAGTTCATAGGAAAACTATTTTCACTTAAACAAGAAAAGCATAGTAATGAGATAAGAGGAATGAGAGGTGGAAGGCGGAAATATGTTGGAGGGGGACTCTAGTTTTGTTTGATATTTAAGGATCTTTTTAATCAGAATGCTATCTCTTGTTAAAAGATTAACTTCCAAAATGTATTCAGCTGGTCTATTTTAAAAATTTAATCCCAGATATTACATTTGACTCTACCCAGTCTTATCAATTTTTCTTATTCATATTTTTAGCATCAAGTTTTTCATCCATTAATACCATATAGATGGCTAAGAAGTTATATGCATCTTTCTCTGAGCAATGCTAGTTCTTTTTACAATGTATTATTTTTATGCTCTTAGATGTCAGATTTTTTTCCTACTTTCATAAGTCTATTCATTCACAAAGGAAAGCAGATATGCATTTGGCTTTGTTCATGCATCCATAACATTTTTACTATTTTGAAATTCAAATCTGTTTATGTTCTGGGGGGAAAAATAAAAAGTATTACATAAAAGTTTTCATGTTGAAATATTACAGTTCCAAAGCTGACAACAAATTGTAGTGAGAAGAGTGGTACAAGTAATTTGATCACATGGGTAAGACTTATCTCTCAGAAATAACATATGTTCCACATTTTGACCCTGTTTAGTGGCATCCTGCAACAGCTTTAAGCCTTTAAACTTGTTTAACTCCTGGACTTCATTAACAACTTTCATAGACCGTACAGAGCTCAAGTGCACAAAGCAAATATATGTATGTTTCCATACAGTTAAAATCAGAATATCTTCCTCAGGATCATAAAGTAATCCATACCCTCTGGTGGTTTTTTTCCATGCCAAATGTTCTCCAACAAGAGGGGAACCGTTGCAGAGACCTACTCTCCTTTCTGTCTAAAAGGGGCTTTATTGATATAAGGAACCTGAGACAGACTCAAGAGTTTCATGTAAACTTTGGATAACCAGACAATACTTTATTCTATAAGAGCTGTACAGTGTGACATATGTCAAAGTAAATAACTGTTGTAGTTAAGTCAGCATCTCCACAACTTTGTAGAAAACCAAACCCATTTATTTATTTTCATTACAGTTGAAAAAACACTCACACATGAAAGCAAGTTGATCAAATCTGTCCCAAATTGCAGAGTGAAATTTAAAGTGTTAGGAAAGAGATGAGAATAAATTAACTGCATAAAACACGACTAGTATTTAACTTTTTTCAGTGTAGTCTTCTTTTTAATCTTTTAAGATAGAAATGTACCTTTTTTCATTCAATTTTCAGGTGTTTTAAGAAAAGCCCCTTTTCTATCTATTAATCTAGAGGAGAATTTTATATAAGAAAGAAAAAACCCACATTTTAAGATTAGATACCAGTGAGACAGTTTAAAATCTGAAACTGAGTGTGTGAAACTGCATTAGGAAATGTTATACTGTTTAGAGGGACACATGTTTTTGGCTGGTTTGCCCCACATCACAGGTCAGTCATTAATTTAGAGACACAAATAATTTTTTCTCCTCAATTTATTACAGCTGAATTTTAACAAAGTTTGTTTTTTGTTTTTCTTTTTTTTTTTTTTTTTGGCCACACCGTGTGACTTGTGGGATCTTAGTTCCCTGACAAGGGATTGAACCTGGGCCATGGCAGTAAAAGTGTCGAGTTCTAACCACTGGACCCCTAGGGAACTCTCTGAACAAAGATTTTTCAAACAAAAAATAGTCAATAACATGAGAATTCTTGGAATAGATATTTTAATCTAAAAGGAATATCTATACCTTTTCAGTTGCTTATATATTAAATTTATGGCATATAGGTACATGGATATTCATAGAAAAGTATATGACTAAATAATTCTGAACCTATAAACATTGCAATGATTTAATTTTTACTTTATTTAAATGCAATTTAAGTATTTTAAAATAAACAACTATATCCTTGTGATCATAAGTAAATGGGCATATGTAAAGATGGGGAATGAATTATGAGTACTTGCATTTTTTTCCCTTGTAAGATTCCTTGTCTTGTGACAGTTTAAGTCCAACATGTAGGTGTCAACTTGAACACAATGTACTTGGAATTAGACACACGATGCTTGTTAACAGTAACAAGGCTTGTTAATCCACATCTCTGCAGAGCCCACTGAAAATGTCCTTTCCTGCATAGGTGAGGCAAATAATGAACTTATTCCCTGTGTGTTTGTCTAACTCAAGCAGTTCCTTCAACTTCCCCATAAAACATTTTACATATCTAGGGCAATTTACCACATCCAGCCTTCATTTCAGTCAACATCATGCCAGATTATTTTTACTCAAAAATTGAGCAGTGGCCAAAGGGAAGCAACTAAAATACTAAAAGTGAATAAAAGTTTGGATACCAGGATTGGTACAGAAATGTTGTTAGCCTGAGGAAAATAGAATGTAACTTAATAGCATTGTTCAATTATCTGACTACATCTTATATTCTAGATACCAATTATCTATCTAATACTGAGGGAATACAAAGTAATATTTAAAATTAAAGAGATTGTTTAATGTATACATAGATAAAAATGGCTTTATGAGTTCTATGCTAAATGTAATAACAAATAAAGAAAATCTTACTAAAGAAAGGCACATTAAAAAAAAAATCCTTTGTCTTTCCTGGTTTACATTTATGCTAATAAGGAAAGGGCCTGTTAGTGATGTCCCCCATAAGATACTATAACTCTGAGTTTTGGATGCCATTTGTACTGGGTCACAACCGTTTATATTTGCTGTCAAACTATAATTGACAGTTCTATACATATATTCTCCCAGGAATAGTTCAACAGCAGAAAATTTTTATTTGATATATATCCTTATGGTCCAAATGTAGATCATGGTATTTGTTTATTGTTTTAAGGGAGAAGTGACTACTTGAAAATAATCTGCAGGGTGATATTTCTGCTTCTATGGGAGCAGCCCCCATTCTAGTGAATGATATTGGAATTTGGTATCCACTGCTACATTGTGAGTAGTTGTCTAGATCAATATTGAAATAAAACCATTCATAAAATGTTGACCTTAAATGACTAAAATTTGTATATACTTCAGAAAAGAAATTGATTTTTTATATATGCAGGTACTGAATTTCTCTTCCTCACTGCCTCCAAAATGTTTATTTTAGGATCTATCTATTATCTATCTGTCTATCTATCTATCTATCTATCTATCTATTTTCACTGGTCAAAGTCAAGCATGTTAGCCAGTCTTCAAAATTGCAATTGTCAGCACATCAGGAATTTTTCTGTAACATTTTAGACAAAGATAAATTTATTTCTTTAAATCACTGAACCAAGAAGTGATTACCCAGTTCATCCAACTTAAGGAAAGTTTTCTACTGATGTCAGCCTTCAAGTAGACCTCCCTAGTCATTGAGAAGGTCAAAATATTTTTTCCTAATGGTATGCTTAAAGAATATCAATTGCATTAAAGACAATCTAAGTTTTGGACATTTGGATCAAAATCAAAAGGGAAAATAAAATAAAATACTGATGTATTTTATTTCTTTTAAATTTTACTTAATACCATTGCAGGGACTAACAGAAGCAAGTGTTGGATTTGAAGAACTCTGTCAGGAGTTAGGTCTTTCACTGTTATTTGGAACTTGTAGGTTTTAGACCATCATACTACTCATACAGCCCATTTCTTAGTCAGAAGTATTTCGAGATCTTTGGCAATTGAGAAGGGAAAAAATTAAAAATCTTTCGTCTTCCTTAGAAAAAAAAATGAGCATTTTATTTTACATTAAGGTAGCTGATACTCAACTTGTAAGCCAAAAAGAATTGTATGATTCCAGCTCATAATCTATTCAGAAGGGACCCATTCAGTGAGTGATAGTCAGCCTCTCACTTAAACCCCTTCCCTCTCCAGGTTCAGCAGCATTTCTGTCCTGCAGGAGCTGACCTGCTCAGCAAAAGTTTTGGGTAAGCCTGCAGTGGTTGGCCAGCTCCCAGATCTCTAGACTTCCACTTTTCTGGAACACCAGAAATCATTCATTTTGAACAGTAACATCTGGTTCTGAAAGTGGCCAAGATAACTAAGCAAAAAAATCAGAAAGTGACATTGGCACAAGCTGTAGTTTTTGGTGACCACTCAGGAATATTCAGCATTACTTCTGGAATTATATCTAAAAATTAGTTGCTTGTCATTATAATTTCCTATTCTGCACTATCCCAAGAGGTGTGAACACGCTACAGGTTTGAGCATTGTAAAACTATGTTAGAATGCTAATACTTAGGTGGAGAGCCACACTTCCACATTGTAGCCTTCCTAAAAATATCATTCTTTTAATGTCACTGGGGTTCTTTTTTAATAAAAGAGAATAAATGTTTTCTGAAATACAATATTATTTTTCATATTTCCATTATTATCATTACAGATAAAAATCAATGCAGAGGCTACTTTTCTCATACTTGGCAGTTGTGGTTTATTACTTGGTATCCAAGTTAAAAATCTAAAATTGATTTCCCTGTGTGAAGCAAGTCTTAGCTAACCATCTGCTTAGGAGAGGGGAAGACAAAGCTCATTCTTTCCTGCTGCTGCTTCTCACTGCTGTTAGGTGGCTACTGGGAACCTTAAAATAGGATTGCCAGGTTTAACTTTTCAGAATATGGGGTAGGCATATGTGTCTGCCAGGGATTTGAGGCAGGGAAAGTTGTACTTAGGCCAGTGGGACTAACTAAGTTATTAGATACTGACGTTGCTGAATGCCAGAGATAGAAGCACAGATGTCATCATCATGTCCTGCTACCCATTTCACATTCATGATTCAGCAATAAAATATTGGATAATCTTGAATATATGGATCACCTGGGAACCTAGGTCTAGACTTGAATGTTATTATAATACCTGGATTGCTTAATCCAGCTGATTGCAATTTTCAGGATGCGTATGTTAGAAAAAATATATCTTTGGTGCTGGCTACAAATTAAAGGAACATCTAAGAAAAGAGATAAACTCTGGAGCTAAGAACTTGTGATGATGTTTAGATGCAGAAAATGTTGGAAACTTCACTGTTCATGGTAAACCTGATTGTGGAAGAGAATTTCTGGACTTATAGAGTTTGTCATTGCAAAATATGCTGTAAAAAAAAAAAAAAGGGAGAAAAACAATTAGTACAATATTAAATATTTAAATCTGATATATGAAACTAGATTTTGAAATACAGAAAATACTTAAATCATGTCTTAAAAGACCACAGAGTTCATAGGAAGAGAACATAATGTTAAAGACATTTTCCATTGGAATATAGAAAAAATTTACTATAAGTCCTGTATTTATTTTCTCATATTTATGTATATTTTCTTGCTTCCTGGCTTCTTTTCTTCATTTATCAAAGTCTGTGTGGTATTCAAGCATTAAATCTCTCTGCTTCAACATAAACCAGTCACACATGTACTCATCCAACTTTTAATCTCTTCCTTTCTCTCACCTCCCATCTTGTTCCTTTCTGTCTTCCTTCCATTATATTACCTAATCCTTACATGTAAAGAATTTCTGTACTGTCTGCTTTACTTCACAGAATCTCTTAAATATGTTTCTATAAATTTCGAAGTAGGAAGATTTTCTTCCTTATGTGTCAGTACAGACTTTTTTTTTTTTTAATGTAAAACCTCAAAAGCTAACATTCATCAACTGAAACAGAAATTGTAATGTTGAAGCAGGAAAATGTTTGCTATTTTCTGCCATTCAACTTAAACTTATTCAATAATTTAGTGTGCATGACCCCCATAACTATGATTTGAAAAAGAAAAAAAAGGAAAAAGAACAAAAGGAAGAGGGAAAATAATAGAGTGGGGAAGGGAGGAGGGAAAGAATAGAAAAATTATATGCATCTGTATGTGATTATTCAAGACTCAGAGCAATTAGACCTTCACAAGGAAGCATCCAAGTGTTTAAAGTACGTTCTACTATTTAGCTAAAGTAAAGCAAATTAAGACCGAGTCGCAATTATGTTTTACTCCTTCCAGAGTTTTAAAGAATATTAGCCAAAACCGTATCCATATGTTTTCCCATTATTCTATCTTATCTATCCCTTCTGTGTGCTAATGCATATCCAGCAAAATAGTTCTTCCCATTACACTTAACAGCATTTTAAATTTTGCAACCCCTGTCAAGAAAATGGTATGTGGACAATTCATAACTAGCCATACCTTAGTTTCAGCTGCTTCTCTGCCCTTCAAAAGTGACCCCTGCCAATAAAAGACTTGTTTCAATTCTGGATATTTTCAACGTGAACTTTGTTTAAAGTCTGAATTGTCTGTCTCAATTAGGCAATTCACTGTGGTCTAGCAAACCTGACTTTTATTTTCCTTAGCAATGTTTAAAATACTGACATATGATAGACTACTTAGATAAAATTTCATTAAACAAGTACATGTAATTTAAGAATTATAAGACAGCCATCTGAGGGACGTTTTGTTTCAGTGGCTACAAATGTACTCTGTTTTATTTTAAATTGTCAGGAATCTCAGGATTACCAAAACTGATGGACTGCAGGTCTTCATGTCAAATACTCAACGTATCAAGCTTTCATGTTAAAAATTAGTGACAACCATAGGTTGTTTTCTAATAATTTGGAATGAGAAAATGAAACCAATATTCCCATCAATATCATAGATGCTACAGTGAAATATTTAAGATAGGATTTGTTGAAATGTTCCAAATTATCTTTTACCTACACAGAAATCACACTTATAGCAATAGCATTAAGAGAAAAAAATACCCCCATAGCTACTGGGAAATGAATTCTACCAAAGGGCAGACCCCACAGCTGGCACCCCTCTGCTGCAGTGTTACAGAGCAGAGTTCCAGTGATGAAGAATGGCTCTCTGTTAGTGAGTCCAAACCTGGGTCCTTTATATTGAATGCAGTATTTAGCATGCAAGAGTGAGCATAGTTTAGAAGAAAGAGATTCTGTTGGAGAGCATTCCTAAGCCTCTTCTTGGAAGTTTTTTTCTCTCTCGGATATATTTACACTTGAGCATATTTACTGTGGCTTTTTTCATTGTTTTGTTTGTATCATAACACTATAAACTTTGAGAAGTTCCCCATCTCTGAGAAGAAATTATGAAAGTCCTTTAATAGAACATTGCTCCAGTGGAAAGGTTTACCCTCAAATGAGTTTTCAGTGTGTCTTTGGGCTCCAAGTGAGATTTGTGCCCTGTTCATGAGATGGCATATAAGCTCTGTTTTGTGCTTTTCTTTAGTTGCCTCTTTCTAAACCACTATATATGGTTTTGCTGAATCATGGAAAATAGAAATTTTCCTGTAGCTAAAAATCTCATATGTATTTTAAACAAAAATTTTGCAATATTAGATGAAAAATATGATAAGAATCTACAACTTTGTGGCATTTATAGAAATAATATCTATGTATTTTACTGTCATTAACGATTATGTGGTTAGGATTAGAAGTTTTGTTTGTTTGTTTTTGTTATGGTTTTGTTTTTGCACTGTCCAGGTACTTGTGATAAAGTGGTGAATAAAACCACACAGTTCTCCTTAGAGGGTGTAAATTCTAAGTAATTCAGAGATTAAGGATATAACTTTGGATTTAATCGGAACTAAACTGTGATCCTATCTTGGCCAAATATTAGCCCCGTGAAGATGGATATGTTGTAAACTCTGAGCCACAATGTTCTCATGGGTAAATAACAGATAATAATCACTCTTTTGAAGCTTAGGTTACATAATTAAAGTGAGGAGCCTAAGACAGGACTTCATTTCCAGGAAGTGTACAATAGATATTGGTTATTAGTACTGTTTGACGCAGGCTAAGATCCTAACAGTAATAGGAGCAGTTTGTACATTGACTTGTATGGGTCACAAATGCCATCTGCAAACTTCCCAGCAATCCTGTAAGGTGTGTTTAGTCATCCTGTTTACAGTTGAAGAATCTGGGGCTTAGGGCAAGAGTAATTAAAACTCTCCCAAGTCTCACAGCTGCTACTTGTCAAAACAAAGACTTGAACCACATTCATCTGATGCCAAAGCCCATGTGTTTCCACTGCATTAATCTGATCCTCAATCCAAGGCTTGCACTCCTGGAAGCAGCCATTTTTCTCTTTTTTCCTACATGGGAGAGAAACCAATTATACCTTTCCCTGTCTGCAAACCTGCATTCCGGAAGCAGCAAGACAGTCAACTAACTTCCTCATAAAACTGCCCTCTAGTTATATAATCTTGGAACAGATTTTGGACATTCACTGTTAAAATAATCTCTCTCTAACATCACCTCCTCCCTGACTTATTCCATTCCAAATCTATCCCCTTATATGTAAACTTTCTGTATAATTTATCTTCCAAACTTTGACATTTGTGGGAGTAAAAAGGGCATCAATGATAATTACTCTGGTTTACCAGTTATAAACAAGCTCCATCCTGGAGAAACAAAGATGTACCACCATTCTATTTATGTGTCTAAAGTTTAGATTATGTGTTAGATTAAGAAGGTAGTGAGCACAAAAGGGAGAAACAATTTTTGCCTTGATATAGATACACACACACATTTCCCCCTTAAGGTCAGAGCAAAGTCACTACATTATTAACACACTTGCAGTTTGTATTCAGTCACCTGATGCAGCTGTGTAGTGACAACCTCCACCTTTCTTTGCTCCTTCAGACCAACAGAGATGAATAACTGGCACCTTCTTATAACATTTAAATAATCTATTTTCCATTCAGGGGATCTGTGGATAAAAACATTTTATTTTCTCCTGCAAATCCTTTGGTCAGTGCCCAGTTACACAACCTATGCATTCGGGAGGAAATGTGCTGTGTAAAATGGTTTGTTCAGTCCAGCTAAGTATCTCTGCAAAGGAAGAGGCATTTATAAGCTGTAATACAGATTTTGCTATCATGGAAACCACCAGTTATTTGCTGTAGTTTCTTATTGCAACCAACATCTTAGAAACTGACTGCTAGGTTAAATAGTTTATAAAGGAATAAAGAGAAGTGATGATAAGCAGAGTGTGCAGTAGGCGATTGAATCCGGGTGTGGAGAAGAAAGAGAGGAAAAAAAATAGAGCAAATAGAAATGAGACAGAAAATAGCTATTATGATTTCCTTCCAATTTTATTGAGTTTTAGGATCAGTGAATTTGCTGAAAATTTCTTGCTCATCTTTACCAGGTGTCTGTGATACCTGTGATAGTTGATTGCTTTTAAAACATCTTTCTCTGCTATAACATTTAAATAGCATGCAAGCTATAAATAAATGGAAGGAAGATGGACTATCAATCTGGTTTTACAGTATTGTAGTTATAATCAGGAAAGTTTCCACAATTTATCCTAAAATTCGTATAAAACTCATAATTGACAGAAAATATATCTTAATCTGATAAAAACTTAAATCAACTCAAAGTAGCAAAGCAAAACAAAGGTCATTGAAGAGAGAGATGCAAGTAAAAAAAATTAAAAGATTCATTAGTTTCAAAAAAGAAACCTATTAAAACAGCATATGCCAATTATACAGTTTACAATTACACTATGCATCTCAGTGATGTGTTTAAACTTAATGATTCATGCCCTGACCCATAATTTCATTTACTTTCTTTTCCTTCCCACTATCCCTCTTTTCTTGCTTGCTTCATTCTTTTTTTTTTTTTAACTTAATTATTTACTCACAGTTCTGAGGTCATCAATCTCTTTCTGAATCTAATTTTTTAAGAGTCTTGCCTCCCTTCTTTTTCATTAGCTTTCTATACAGTTATACTAGTATATTATTGTTTTTAGGGTCTCCTCCCTCCCTTATTAGTCCTACTTTTCAAAAATTCTGGCAGTAAAACTGTTTCTATTCTTAGGAATGTTGGACTCTACTCATCTAAAATTCCCATCTGACAGTAGTTTATTTTCTTTATTATTTAAAATATGAGCAGCCCATGTCTTTCGAGGATTTCTGTCACTTACACATAAACAAACATCAGTTTTTCCCTGCTTATCAGAATTAAGCTAGGAGTAAGCAGTGCTCTATTTATTTCTACTTTCTGTCAGATAAAATTTGACTTCAAGGCAAGTCTTAAATTTTATCAGATAGTCTATTTTAGATAACTGAGTCATCTAGCAGTTTTCATGATAGTTAATGTACCCATACCATAAGCACCGCCAGCCACAAACTGAATTAGAAAAGGCATTTTCCATGTTGCAGGCTTTTTGCTAGAATATCTGTCTCTATCTTTCTTTGTCCAATCAATCGTTCCCTTTGTATACTTGCCTGAAAAACAGTGTCTTTCCCAGTAACTTCAGTCTATTCATCTTACTCCAATTTTCCCTCCTATTACTGTGGTCCAGTGGTTATCAAAGTAAGGGCTGGGGACTCCTGGGGGTCTGGAAGGTCAAAACTGTTTCACAAAAAGACTGAGACATTCTTTGCCTTTACCACCGTCATTCTGTCATGTGTAAAGAGGAGTTTGCCGAAGACTGCATCACATGTGATGGCTTCATTGTTCTGATCACTAATTGGATGTGAACTTGATATTCTTGTGTTTTAAATTTTTCTGTTTAATTTTAACATAGTAAATATTGATAGATATCACACACACATAAACAAAAACTCTTTAGGGTCCTCAGATTTTTTGAGTGTAAAGAGCTCCTGAGACCAAAATATTTGAGAACTGCTGCTACAGTCCAGTCCAGGTAGTGTATTATCAAGTCTCAATGATAACTATAAAATATATATAGTTTGTGTAAAGTTGCAAGTATATTTTGCTTATTTCTCACACTTGTTGAAATTACAAGTGTACATCTTAAGCTGAAGTGGTTTTACCCACCTTTTCTATGATAGTTTCTCTTAAAAGTTACCAGTATTTCTTGAGCATTTTTCATTCTTGAGCATTTTTGAGCATTTCATTCTTGAGCATTTTTCATTCTTTAATACACCTGTTTCTGATAAATTATACAGAAAGAAGCTTTTTTGCCTGAGGACAGAGTGCTTTGTTAGTTAAACAGTATTTAGAGAAAGAGACATTTGTGTTTATTTCGTTAAAGGGTATTAGTAGTAGTATGATTTTAGTCAAATGCCAGAACATTTTGATAAAAATAAATAGCTAATTTATTTAATTATTTATTTAAATGAATAATTATTTATTTAAAAATAAATAATCAATTTGGAAAGCTGATTTAAAACACATAAGGGCATAATGTAGATTAACTTTTTTTTATAAATTTATTTATTTATTTAGGCTGTGTTGGGTCTTCATTTCTGTGGGAGGGCTTTCTCTAGTTGCGGCGAGCGGGGGCCACTCTTCATCACGGTGCGTGGGCCTCTCATTGTCGCGGCCTCTCGTGTTGCAGAACACAAGCTCCAGACGCGCAGGCTCAGTAGCTGTGGCTCACGGGCCCAGTTGCTCCGCGGCATGTGGGATCTTCCCAGACCAGGGCTTGAACCCGTGTCCCCTACATTGGTAGGCAGATTCTCAACCACTGTGCCACCAGGGAAGGGAAGCCCCTGTAGATTAACTTTTGCTTATTATCTCTGTCACTGTATCCATGTGATAAACAGCTTCTATTTTTCATTGCTTACTATTATGTTAAGTGCATTTTGCATGACTAAGCTAACAGTTAACATTATTTCAGTTTAAAATGCTGAGAAACAGAATTTTTCAGCAGAGGTAAGTTTAGCATACTGCACATTTAATAGTGGCATCCCTGCTGCATCCATTAAGATGATTTAATAAATCAAAGATCCAGGTCAATCAACAATCAGATTGTGATCACTATAATTTCAAAGTCTTAAATTAGGAGGATAGATATAAATCTTTAATCTAAGTTATATTGATATTTACTTTATGTAACCAGTGATAATACATTTTAATGACAATAACATAGATATTAAGTATGTTAATGAACATATTCTTATATAAGCTTTTAAATTCAGTGTTTCTCTTATTAAAGAAATATATACAAATAAAATAAATCAGATTTCTCTAAACCATAAAGACATTTCTTGTTTACTTAACAAGAATGTTGATTATACTCAGTTTCAGAATTGGTTTAATAGCAGTTTATGTCCTGAAGTGCTGAATGTTTTCTGTTTTTCAACTCTGTCACCTTTTTTCCTCTTGTTGGTTTCAATATGGCTGCACTAGATTCAAGTTCCACATATTAACTCTGTCTTCTAAGGCAGAATGTAGTCTGTAAAAAAGAGAGATGATTTATTTATTAGTTTTTTAAAACCAGAAGAATAGATTTCCTTGGAAACCCTCCAACAAACTTCTCCTACCTAATGACTCCCTGCCTAGAAGTGTGTCACATGGCAATACCCTAGTGCAAGCAAAACTTGGAAAGTGAATATCAGGTGGAAAAACTAAAAGATTTGAATAATTGGCTTATACCTCTCAGTCCCCTTCTAAGCTGAGCACATTGACATTGTGAAAAATATGCCAGTTCTGCTAGAAAGGGAGGGATCATTCTTGTGGAATAGGAAACTAACAGATTTTGCCATAACTGATAAGTGATAAGAACAGGGGCATAGACAGGATGCTCAGAAACCCAGATGGTAAGGAAGCCCAGTCCTAGGACCTGGGGGGAGTCACACAGGAATAGAGGCTGAGTGATACAAATCTGGAAGGTAGAGTAAGAGTTAGCTAGGCAGGCATGTGGGAAGGAAAACAGAAAGATATTATCTGGGGCCTTATGTGGTATAAAAAGTCTGAAGTGATTTCAAAAGCTAGTTTTCATTCTATAAATTATATTTGTTCTAAGGCAATTACTATGTATTTCTCTGCACCTTTGCATGGGTATGTTTCAAGACTCAAGCAGTGCTAAGATTAAACCAGTAGGATACATGTCCACATAGGCATATCACTGCATTAGGTCTATGAAGTGCTTTCACACACTTCTGATTTCCCTGCACATTTAAAGTGGTGCGAGAAAGATGTGTCCTTTTTCCTATTAGTTCTCCAGGGAGACTAGATTCCTTATTACATTCTTTTAGATTACCTTATCAGTCTCTGGTGGGGTCTTCTTAACTTCTAAAGCACAAAACAATTAAAATCACTGAGCAAAGTGTCTTGGGACCTGCTGGCCTTTTTTCTCTCCAAAATTACACTTGGAAGTTAAACAGTTGAAATCAAACACCTTTCTGAAAAATTATATTTGTTGTATAGTCATTGTTAAGACTGGGCATTTCCAGTAATGGGCCCACTAGCCCACTGCAGTTTACCTGGAGAACAGAGATTTCATGAGCTTGGCTTTACTTGGCAATAATGAAGGAAGGTAATGGGTGTATCTTGCATTATTGTCTCAGTTCTCTATTCAAAAAGTGTTTGCAAACTTGCAATTAACAGAGGCTCCTTGTTTCCATTGTTTTTATGTGGCAGAAGAGCTTGGAATTTCATTTGTCTAAGCAAGTAGTATGATTTACAAGAAGTTCAATCGTTTCAATAGTATATCATTCTGTTGGAAACCTAATAACATGAACAAGGCTGTGTCTGTCACTCTTGATTTTCATTACTGCAAACAGAAATTGATAAAGTTATCTGGCCATAGTATGACTCTTTTCAGTAGGGAAAGCCATAATTGGAGAACAACTACTAACTATGGAAAAACGATGATGACACATTTTTGTCCTTAGAAATTTATTGTATAGATAGGATCTATTATTTATACATTACATTTGATTAATGTTTATTTATAAGGATTTAAAAAAATATTTTTTATACTCTGAATAGTAGTGCCTCCTTGCCTGGGAATGATACTCACCGTATGTATCAACAGGTTTCATCTTGGCATTGATAACACACCTGTATCCTAAGAGACTTGTAAATGTAGCTGATTGTTAGAAATAAAGTGGATAGACTTCATGCCAAAACATGAAGATAGAATAATACTTTGTCTAAACCCAGTTTTTGTTCAGATGATCCATGGTAGTGGGTAGTTCTTGCATTGATAAGTCAGGAACAGGCTTCACTGACAGGAAGTGATTGTAGACTGTGAGCCAGTGTGGCAGCTCATGTGTTGTTACAGCACTGATAGTGACATTGGACTGCACTAGCCATGCTTTGCCTAATGAATCCCAGCTTTCTTCCCTTAAATTGAACTAGAAAGTCGTAAAATAAAAATGTAAGACAATAAATTATAACCCAGTGTCTAATACTCACTTTTTTAAAATTTATCTAAACAAATTAACAATATTTGTGTGTATGAACAGATTCCTTTTTTCCTGTGGGTGGTATTTTACTTAAGAATCCAGCTTTGTTTTTTTGTTTCTTTTTTGCTTTGTTCTGCTTTTTTATTTTAAACAAAAAGCCATTTTCTAGACTAGGTATATAGGGGAATTGCAATTCTGTTTTGTTTGTTTTACATTTAAGTGTTATTAATATGCCTTAGACAAAAGTGAACAAATGACCATTTGGCTTAGGTACACATCCTACCTTAGGGAATAATCAAATGTGTTTTCATATTTAGTTACTCTGACTTTCCATTCTAATTCCAAACAAGTATCAGTAACATCATCAAATTTCTTTTCCCATCTTCCTATTTTAAGCACTGCTTAAAAAAAGAGGGTGGTGGCTGGGGGAATGTGGAAAATCTTCACTCCTGTCTAAACCACTTAAACATCAAAAATAAGCTGCTGGCAAGAGATAGAAAGATGCAGGCCGACCCCAGGCATAATACACACCTTTCAGAAGTTTCTTTCTAGAACAGAAATGGCACAATCCACCTTAGGTGAGCTTATGGATATGCCCAGTTCAGTTTAGTGGAACACCATAGGAAGAGACCCAGGCTGACTATTCAGGAGAGAAAAATAATTGAATACTTATGGTGCCAGACTATTCTAGGGCCCTTCAAGTGCATGCTCATTTATGCGGTACTGTAGCTCTGCAGGATAGGGATTATTATTCCCAATATTTATAAGTGGAAAAAAAAAACAAGGCTCCAAAAAGCATAGTAACTTGTTCAGAGTGTCCCACTGTATGTGGTAGTACCTGGATTTGGTTATAGCTGTGCCTAATTCCAGGCTTTTCCCACTGTATAGCTCAGGAAAAACTTACTGCCTTAATGAGAGGTGGGATTCTGTACCACCTTATCCCTTAGTAGCTTAATCAACAATTCTCACAGTATGCAATTAAAAATTATTTTGTCCAGGTGCATGCCATCTATGAACTATATATCACTTTTGTTATTTGTTTTGTTTTCCTTTTATAAGTTTGTTGTATTCAGTAGATGAAAATCATAATTTCACTTATAATAAAAATGACTCATATATTTCAACAAATATTAGCTATAGTCTGGTGATTGACATGAGTAATGCATAGGTCTTAGTTTTTGAACTTTCTTAGTAGGTACCAAAATGTTATTTTCTTATATATTTAAAATTATATTGTTAACTTCAGAACTCAATTTAAAATTCACTTAAATGTGATCTATTATATACATTTTTCCTGGTTTCTTCTTTCACATTCAGTGAGGATGCCTCAATTTTATGTATTTGTGAGAATCAACAAAGTAGAGAATAAGGAAAACCTAATGGGGATATAGATTTTTAAAAAATAGACAGATTAAGTGTTCAATTAATTAAAATACCTCTAAATCTCCAAGATCTTTTTGTGTTCTTTACTTATATGAATCTAAATCTGAGTCTATTATTTATAAAGTCAAGTCATATTCATTCCAACAGCAGAATTTCTAAATACATTTATTGACTGTTTAACAATAATTCAAGAAATAGTAACCAAAAAAATCTGCACTCTCTACTGAAAATTTACCCTTAATTCACGTGTATCATCTAATCTTACAGAGCTATTTTCTTATTTGCTGCACCTCTCACACCAGATTTTGTTTTAAAGCATGGGGTAAGGATTCTGGTGGCCTCATTTTTTTCAGTCAGTCCTAACTCTGCCTATCATGTACAATATGACATTGGACAGATCATATAACTGTTTGGAATCTCAGTGTTCTATTCTACAAAACAAATGGTCAGAGTATTTTCCAGTTTTTTTTTTTTATTTTTTTTTTATTTTCCAGTTTTGAATAACTAGGATTATATGAAACTAAATATATATTACCATTATTACTTCTGTAATTTGAGTATATCTCATTTTTGTTTTCTCAAAACCCCTGGCTATTTCACAAAGGAAATAATGATCTTAAAGTTTGTTATAGGTAGTAACAGTCACTTCACACCAATAATTTCTATGAAGCCTTTGTATGAGAAGATTGTCATCCAATATTTTTCCTCTTCTATGGAAAACAAAATAAGATACTTAGAGGAAAGGAAAATTAGTTCAGTAATTAGTACAGAACTATTTAGCCAGTCAGTGATAACAAGGAAGCATATAGAACACAGTTTTGCAAATATATTTTAAAATAAAATGTTTTTTTAAAAAATCTTTTTATGATTTGCTAATACTATGTTTAGAAGCAGGACTGAAAACTCCTTTAATACATTGTAATCAGTGATTACATGATATCAATCACTGATATCTCCTTGGAGTGGATGCATTTCCTGAATTCAAACCATGTTTATGATTCCAGAGGTATGGGCAGACATTTTGTCAGTAAGCTGAACTTATTGATCCATCAAATGATTCTGGTTTTGTTATCAGACTAATAGCAGATCTACATTTACATGACTATTTTCATGTTATTTTCAGTGACATTTATCTTTATAAGTGTCAATGGTAATGCTTATCATAAAATGATACCAATATATACTCGCCATGATTCACCCATCTCCCTTTTTCCTTCCTATTGTATTAATATTTCCTTCTCATTTATTTTTCTCATGCTTGGTCCTATGTCGCTTATGTCCCTTTGTTGACTTCAACTTCCAAATTCAGAACATATAGTCATCTAGTCAGCTGAAATCCCAGGCCCCATCATGAGTGCTTTCATACACATTATTTTAGTTATTACAACAATTATGGGAATTAAGGAGTACTATCCACAGTTGAATTATTTTGTAGGAAGACAAGGGACTGAACTCAAACTCTTTTACTCCAAGTCTAGAGTTTCTTCTACTGCAACAGAGCTGCCCCCAGACCCACTGACCTTATTTGTTTCTTTGTTCATTCATTCATTCATTCATTTGTGATCACAGATAGGAATCAAACATTGCAGGTTGTAATGACTGGTGCTGATGAGTATTTGTGGCATTTGAGATCAATGTTAGAGGCATACTGAGTGGCAGTTAATAGTTTGTGTAAAGTAGGCCCTAAGTCAGTCTTCAGCATGGGTTCATCGCGTATTCTATCAAGTCAGTTCATCACATACCCTAAAGAAGCTTCCATGCCTTTGTGAGCTGTTAGACTCTTGGGAATAAAAATGTGAATTAAAAAAAAAATGTGAATAAGAAAAAAGTTCTTGTCTTTGAAGAACTTACG
This sequence comes from Orcinus orca, assembly GCF_937001465.1. NCBI lineage: Eukaryota > Metazoa > Chordata > Mammalia > Artiodactyla > Delphinidae > Orcinus > Orcinus orca. The sequence goes on along the minus strand of NC_064576.1, from coordinate 39,752,086 downwards.
TTTTAGTAAAAAGTCTACCAATGAAGAGGGAGTTGAGTTCTGTGACAATCGAAATGATTGCCCATCTTCCCTAGATGGTCCCTTTAATATTCTGATGTTCTGTGAGAGATAGGAAGTACTTGTATGTGCACTTTGCTTAAGTTCACAGGGTAATTCTGACTCTTAACCTCCTTATCCTTAGCCCCTCTTCTCAGTTATGCTACTTAAACTAGTTAGAAACATAATATATACAAACTCAGATTTCCTATGCATCCCAAATATTTTTGTTTATATATAACTCCCTTAATAGATTTAAATCTTCAAGGAAATAAATCTTATTTTTTGTTCATATTCTGCAATCTATACTTGGGTCAGACTATACTAATGAGTGCTTTTCCCTTGGTAGGGCATTTTAAAAATGTTTGATATATAAATAGCAAAAATGGAATGAGACTTTAGAGTTAATATAAATACATCATGGAAAAGATAATATAAGCACTTTTTCTTTGTATTTTTGAGTGTGCAAATTTTCACCTCATATTTTACTCCATAATAATCAAGTTCATAGTGACTTTCTGGTTTAAGATAAACCAGCAAGAAGGAGAGTATTTTGCTGATACAAAATATTTATAAATACATTCTCTGAGTTCTGTATGAGCTCAGTCCTGTTTATTTCAAACCTTCTATAGATATTTATTTTTTCACGGGGCACTCTTTAAGGAAGCATGAGATTCTTGAATACATCAATAGTGTTCAAGAAGATCCATTAATTGTGCATTGAATGGAAAGAGGAAGGAGTATTCTTCACTTTTGCCTGTCCTTTGAGACCCAACACTAAAATTTAGAGTTTTATTGAATGTTTCATTGGTATTTGAAGCTGTTCTTATATAGGAGGACAACTATCATGTTTCTCTTTCCCAAGATGTAGAACTGTACAAACAAACAAATGAACAGAAAAAGACATTGTATATGAACAATATTGTTTTTGCAAGGATATTCCCTTTAAATTTTTTAAATTTTATATTGCAGTATAGTTGATTTACAATGTTGTGTTAGTTTCAGGTGTACAGCAAAGTGATTCAGTTATACATATACATATATCTATTCTTTTTCAGATTCTTTTCCCATATTGGCTATTACAGAGTATTGAGTAGAGTTCCCTGTGCTATACAGTAGGTCCTTGTTGATTATCTATTTTATATATAGTAGTGTGTATATGTTAATCTCTTGAATTCTGCCACTTTGGGAATCTCCCTCATATTGAGAGAGCAGCAAATTACTTAAATATATATGTTTGTGATCTAATCATTGACATATATTACAATAATGTGTTTTTATTTAGTATATTTTATTCATTATAGAATAGTCTCCTTGCATGTTCTGCTTGTTAGACAGCTACATTTAATTAACTGTGCTGTGTCTTCTACTCAGCATAATTGTCCTTTTTATTCACTTAAAAAGTAGCACATGTTTATTGACAAAGCAGTGGCATCTATCCCATTCCTTTTTCTGGCCTATTTTTCAAAGTTGTATATTAATTAGAACATTTAGTATTTAAATGAAACATCAAATTAGAAAGAGGGCAGTTGACATTATAAAGATGACTGCCCCTTAATATATTTTTAATGCTATGAAAGTTTGAATATTCTCAGTCCTCTTCCACAGTTTACTAAGAAAACGAGAATGCAAATATGTCGGGGCCACCCATAAATAAGAATATTTAATTCTGTTATGGACACAGTTATGTTGTGGTCAGTTGTTATGTTTTTATTTTTGATGTTTAAGTGATCTGTGTTTGGCTATAAAGAAAAGGGTCACAAAATACAGCAATATTTACTATGCCCAGTCTTTAAGTCAGGCTTTCTCTCCTTCCCATCCCCAAGCAAATAGGTAAAATAAGCACCATGCAAATAAGTATTATACTACCTTCTTTCTGGAAAAGGTATAGGAAATTTTAACAGAAGGAAATCTGTATGCTAGTATTTCTTAAGGTAAGATAACTTCTTCTGTGCTTTACTCAAGAAGATGTGTTTCACTGAAATGCTATAAAAGGTGAACTTTACAGTTTATTGTTTCAGCCAGTGACCCAGAAAATCTGAGAGTGTTCTCCACTGCCACTAGGTTTTCAAATCCTCATCATTCTGTCTGGATAATCACAGTAGTTTTCTAACTTGACCCCCTGCCACGAAATTCCAGCCCACTGAGTCACCTTCCACATTCCTACCGCATGAAATAGTGTTTTATTCTCTCAGCTTTGTACCCATCTATTTCTCTTATCAGCCACAGCATAATGTGAAGTGCTTAGCCTTGCACCAGTTAGCCCTTGACAGATTCACTTCCTGCCTCATCCTCTCCCTTCTCTCCTAGTCAGTAAAACTTTCCTAACTAGCCAGTAGCCACCAGAGACAAATGAGCCTCAGTCCTGCTACCAATAACTTAGTGTATTCTTCATTTAAGAGACGTGAGTCACCTCTAGAACATGCCCTTACCTTCAGTTAACCTAGATCCATTCTCCTCCACCTACCCATAGTAGGTCTATAATTTGTGCATACTTGCTTTATTGATTTATGTGGCATGCATGATATACCTTTAAAGTTATCCACTCCTTCAATAATTATTTACTCAGCATTAATTATGTGTTAATGACCAGTCTTAGCCAAAAGCTACTTTGGATACCTGCTGGCCTTCCCCATTGGGCACGAATCTCCTATGTCCGTCCACGTGTCCATACTTTTCATTATTTTCAATATTGTTGTGTTTCTGTTCCCAGCCATACATCATCTCCTTTGATCCCTGTGCTAGCTTCTCTCCCTGCAGAGCATAGATGATACTGTGCCAAGTCAGCTCTTTACATAAAAGGAATTAGCAGTGGTGCTGTGCCCGTGGATCTGGTTACAGGTCTTCCTAGTCTTAAAACATAAATCATTACAATTCTTACAACATAAATCATTACTTGTCTTGTCTGAGTGGACAAGTGGCTATTTGCAGACATGAAATGTCCTTTATAGTCTGAATTTTCTATCATCTGTGTGCAGATTTATTTGGAAGAAAAATTGTTTAGATCTAGAATCTTAAACATCAACAAATAAGAATTATATCATTTTAAGACTAGAAAGAAATTTACACTTGGAACAAAGAAGTCCAAATCCTCCCTGAGCTGGACTCCAGGTCACACAACAAGTCTGGTGAAATATACAGAAAACAATAAAAGTGAAGGTGTGTGGTAGTGTTTTAATTTGCATCTAAAAAACACCCAAACTTTAGGGAGTTATCAAGGTAATAAATGTTGTTTGCACAAGAGATAAATCAGTTATTCCTTTTCCAGTGTATTTTTAAAGTCCTACCTTAGGAAAGACACAATGCCCATATTTTTACCCTACTCTGCTCATTTGAAAAGAGCAAAGTGTTGCCTGCAGAGATAGGGAGGCTTCTCCTAGGTTTGTGGGTGGGCAATTCAGAACAGAGATGTGACTTTCATAGCAATGTTTATAGCTGAACATGAAGTAGTGTTGACCCATTTTATCTCCATAAGTTATGAAAGTGTGTAATTCACACCCAAAAGTGTAGACTGCCAAAGAAAATACGTTTAACACGCTGACCCATCCCTGCTTCACTTTGGGCTCTGCAGACGTTAACATTTTCAGTTCCAGAGGCAATTCCTTAAATTCCTTAAATTTAAGGAATAACAGAACATTGCACTGCAGACAAACTCAGAGGGACAGTTTAAGAAATAATGAGTTAGTTTGTTGTGGGGAGAAAACAATACATGATGCTATTATTACTTTTAATTCAGTGAGTGCAAAAATGGGTTTGGGGTTTATTATAAAAGACATGACCTGAATTACATATCCAGCCAACCATATAAACATTTCTAAAATTAATTTAATACACATTTTGACAATTATGACATAACTAATTTTCAAAAATGTCATAACAATTTTTTGTATTGTTACTTTTTATTCTATTAGTAAAATACATGTATTTAATACTATTACCTTAGATATATGTCTAAATTGGCCTAACAAATGATTTCCTCAAATATTAACTGAAATAATATTTTTTACCTTGAAAAAGCATGTTTTTCTACAGTGACTACTTAATCTTAGCATTTCAAGTCAGTTTCATTTGACAAAATTATATTTGATACCTAACATATGTTACTGTAGTACTCAGGTTATACAAACTAGCAAGACAAATTTCTCTGTCCTCAGTGATTCGAAATCTCTTTCTACTTCTTAGCTTTACATAGCAGCAGGTTTTGAGAAGGTTGCAAGTGTGTAGGTTAATATATTGATTTCTCCTCAGAAGTTACCATGTAAACTAAAAAACTCAAACTTGTGTGTGTGTGTGTGTGTGTGTGTGTGTGTGTGTGTGTGTATGAAAAGACTGAAGTGTATTTTTACTATAAGTTGCACATCAGATTTATTTTGAGCAACCTGATTCCATATCAGGGCAGATTGGGCATAGATCGCTTTCATGGCTGACATAAACTGAGCCCTTTAAACTGAATACATGATAAATTCCTTCTCTAAGACTTCTAAGATATGAGCTACCTTTCAGTTGTTCATTCATTTATGAAGGTTTAGGTTTGGTTCTCTGAATTGGGGGAAAAATTGCAATTCATGATACCAAGAAATGAGCATAGACTTCTTGCCATGCAACACTGAATTTGTGAATCTAACCTGAATATGTAATGTGAGTTTCCTAAATTTGTTGGCAAGTTCCTCTTTTATGAAATCACTGAAGCTCAAGCCTCTATTAGATACACTTGTTGACACTTTGGTGCCTTAAAAATGTACCTGTTCACTGAAGAAAATGATAAAACAGACAGAACATTTGTAGAGTTTAAAAGTATTTGGAGCCTCCTAGTTACATTGCACAACTTTCATTAGGAACTTTCAAGACGTTAACATGACAAATGTTATTTATAATTACACAGCTTGTCAAGCAGGCAGTTCATACGCAGGATCTAAAATTTTAAATAGGCTCTGATCACTTATTGTGACAAAATACTTGCTCATAAAATTGTTGGTTGTTATTGGATGTTATTTTTTGTCATTTTACTAGTGACAGTGTATCTTATATTACAGCGTTCTGCTGAAATAAGGTAAAAAAGAATTAACAAGTTACAGATCACTGTTACAGTAAGAGATGATACTGGTAATATAACATATTTACATGCTGATTTACAATGACTGTGTTAGTAAAATATAAGGCTGTCATTTGAGTTTTATTTTCTGGAAAGCTACCCCAAACTGTAGCTGTTTTCCCATCTGATCTTCTCCTAATAGCAACATGCTGGATTGGGACAGAAGGCATGGAGCTAGGAAAAATACCTTGATATTCTCTAGTCTCCACTTAATAGGGATAAATACTAGTTTAAGTAATGGTATGGGAAGCCTTGAACGGAAAAACAAAGAAAAGGCAGGCAAAGGTATAAGATAAATGAAGGTGTGAATGCCTTAATGACTTGGAAAGCTAGTCCCAATTCTCCACGGTAACAGTTTCTACCCTCATCATGCCGATCCCATCTATTTCCTAGAATGAGACAGTGGGACACTGTAAAAAATGTTCTGGGCTATGAAGCAATGTTGTGGGTGGGGTGGTTTTGCTTAGACTTTTAGACAACTACTAAGTGTCTCATTTCTTTCTGGTTGATATTTCCCCCAGGAATTCTTATTTATTCAGGTGATCTACCAGAGGATGTGATCTAATTATAAGGTTACAGGGTGACTTCTAATTTTGGGTCAGAGTGAATAAAAAGATGAGAGCCAGAAAACAGACCCATGGCCTTAATTGATCCCTCATATCAGAACTAACTCAGATTTAGTCTGCCATCCTTGCCACTTTTCCACAGAATCTAAGTGGAGAGGCAATTTCATATCATTGGGGAAATATATTCTCTTGTGTATTCGTATTTTGAAACAAACATAAATATGTGCCTTTTAGACATTGATTGAATATTAACATTTTTTTTCCAATGGAAAGTTATCTAAACAAACATACTGAGATGTAATCTTGTGCCTTGAAGTTATCTCTCTGTCTCTTTTCTGATTCTCTCTCTCTGTATGAAAAATCTGTGACTCTGAAAAGATTTTATGCGTGTGTGGGAGAGGGCAACATTTTCTTCCAGGAAAGACAATATTAAAGAGACATCATTTTAATTAAATAGACATGGATGTCTGTATATAATTCTAATGAAAGCTTTATCAAATAATTTTTAATTGAGGTAAAGATTGCTATGAAAAGAACTTTCATGACTAAAGTCATCAACTATTTTTTTGAATCTACATGAAACTGGAAGATTAGCTTCTAGGAAGCAAAAGCAGATCAATATGGCTCTGCTTATCTGATATTACATTTAGTCCCTCTAACTAGTGAAGGGAATTGGAATCTCTTTACCAACTAAATTTGATCCACCTAAGAGCACACATAAACATCAAGTTTTTAAGCCTCTTTTTGGACCCTGTTTCATATCCAAGGAGGATGATGTTTAAATGAATTTAGACTTGATGTTTAAATCTTAAAGCCATTTGGTAAAAATTATATCTTTGAAAGTCTTAGAAAATTAAACAATTTTTTTGAGATTTGTTATAGTTTCATATATTCACCTTAAACCCTGACTCAGAACTTGATTTTTACATATGGCAGAACATATTTCTTCATTTATTTTTAGAAATTACATTTCATGAATCAATTCTTATATGCATCCAATATTAAGAAAAAGGTTACATTTCTTCAAAGATCTTTCACATTGGACTTAATTATTTTAAAACAGAGTTTGGGACAGGGGAGCAAGCTGGATGTTGGGGAATCCAGGATGGTAAAAGGGCCCCAAGATGGTACTTTAAAATATATTATAAAGATCAAAATTAGCTGCCAAAATTTGAAATGGATAAGTTCTTAATACTGTGATTTTATTTAAAAATAAGGAGAGTTTACTTTTTGTATGATTTTCTGTTACTATAATGATTTTACAAATGTATGATTTAAGAGTGTGAAGAAGAAATATGATAAGGAATTGTTTGCAGAACATAATGTTTGCACACATAATTTAAGGGAAAGTTGTACATCTAATCTGTTTTGGAATAATTGAAAGCATGATAAAATATGGCTAATTTAATACAGAATATTTATATTGGTTGTTACTAATTTCATTTCTTGAAAATGTGATCTGAATGAATATGTAGGCTTTACTCTCTGAGAGGCTGCATCTTTACATATTTATGAAGAATATCTTCTTTTTTCCAAGGGACTTGTATGATTACATGTTTGTGAAAATAGATGTTGGTTAACAGGATTTTGAAACAAGTATTCATGATATCCAACAGTATAAATAACTGTATCATATAAAATGTAATGTCTGCCCTCAGATTACAAGGAACTTTTAAAACTTTTTCTTATTGACTTGTGAATATTAAATCACATGCTTGAATCAAAGGCATAAACATTATTATTTTAATTCTTGAAAAAAAAGCTTAACAGAAAACTATGTAAACTTCTCACAGTCCAAAATAAAACCTTTAAGTCTTTAAAGTCACCACATAATACCATTAAATATTACTGAAAAGTCCAGTGAAGTGGTTGTGGTGGGAATTATAAGGAAAAAAACTTGATAAAATCATAAATACCACATTGACTATATTTGAAATTTGGTAACAGTCACTGTGAAATCTATATTAATCCAATAAATGAAAAAGCTAAAATCAGTTCACTGAAGGGAAAATCATTATCCAAATAGACTAATTCTATTTCCAGTGAGTAGGAAGTATAATTCTTATGAGTGTAAATGTAGTCACACATCTCACAGTTTCATAAATATAGATGATATATCCCCCAATCCTTTTAGTCTAGAAGAATTCATTGTGTTGGCAAGCACAATTATTTAAAGGAAATATATCTTAACTTTGAGTGGTCATAGGCAAAAATCGAGACAACTATAAATTAATGAAATCCTCTAATAGAAGGCTCTTTGAAAATACATTTGCAATAATCACTCTCTGCTGAGATACTTAATCCAGGGAATTTGACTGGCATCCAGATAATAGGAGGCTGACTTTTAAAAACTGTACAATATCAGCTTGGGGGAAAGAGCCCTGTTTATATCAATTGAATTCAGTTATTTATTCATCAAATAATTGGTGCAACTATGCATCAGGCACATAGTAGGCTCTGGAGACAGAGGTGAAAATGAAACAGAAGGTTGCATTTGAGAAGCTCCCAGTCAAAATAACAAAATAAATAATTATAGTAAAGGTGGTTTTGTCAGTAAACCTAACTGGGAAGCTCAAAGGAAGAAATAGTGAACTCTCTGTAATTTTATGGGAAATTCACACTGAAAATAACTTCTGAGATATATTTGGGGGATGAATAGAAATCAATCAAAAGTTGAGGACTTTTGTTGCTTAATTGGTTGGCTGGAGAAGAAAGTCTTGTAACTGGCAATAGTGTATAGTCGGCAGGAGGGGTGGGGGGAGTAAAAAGTAATGCTTTGTGTCTGAGGATTTTTTGTTTATTTGTCTGTTTTTTAAAGAAGTACATCCATGAAAACCATTTCTCCAAGGTAGTACATAATCCTTAGAGTGCAAAATGTAAATGGTTATTTCAATACTGAGTATTAATTACAGACTTGCTTTTTGTGTCTCAGGGACCATTAAATTGACAAGTTATGATTTTGGGGGGGGGGAGAAAGTAAAACACTTAAGAATTAATACAAATGCAGGTAAACTATCTTGCCATTACTACCTGAGTTGAAGAATAGAGAAACTGTGACATCATGTAGCAAATCTGATGTTTAGTGGGATAGCTGAATAACTTGGCTTGTTTGACAGATCTCTCTCTCTGGTGTTTTACTCCCAATAAATTAATGTTAATAATGTTGCCATGAACACCTGCACAATGGTGTTGGGGACCACTCAATATTGTCATTAATTCAGAATGAAGTAGCTCTCCATTCCTGCCAATCACTACTGGCATATTTCTATGACACCATAATTTTTGGAACCCACTTGCTAAGTAGAGACTACAGTATAATTAATCTATAGCAGGTTAATCTGATTGAAAAATAATTACAAATAATTTTACTGCTACTAGTAAGGTTATGCTGTGTAAGTACAATGAAATAAAGCATTATGTTTTAAAGTTATATTTAGTAAACCCGGTCTTTATTCTTTGATGGTATAAAACATTAATTCAACTCAAACTTAATTCATCATTTCACCCCCAAAAAACTAAGGCATATTCATTATATGTTAGGGACTTCATGGAGTAGAGTGGGAATGCAAAGGAGTTAAAGATATAATATCTGACTTTCAAAAAGTAAAACAAAAAAACAACCATTAGTAATGGAGAGGAGGATACATTTCACAAGATTTTCTATTGAGATAGAAGATTTATTGTCAGTTTCATAAAATAGTAGTAAGTTATAATGTTGGGAAATAAATATATTAGAAAAATGCATAGTATTATTTCTTGAACAGTGCAGATGCAGTGCTGTTTTGGACTACTGATAATATGCAACATTGTTGCAAAAATATATAATTTATACATGTATAAGAGAAGAATCTTATGGGCCATTAAACTGATTTATTACCAACATTTTTGAGTCTAGTTAAAAGATACCTTTTCTTCTCTTTCTTTATCAGACAAGTTTCTTAGAACAAAATGGAAAATACAGTTGTAACATTAACATTTTCTTTGCTACATTAAACACATTTAAGTGCCTGTCCACCAAAGACTTTCACATGCCATGCTTTCTCTCAAGATTGACATATTATTCCCCATAGTTCTCAACTTGATTTTGTTTTCTATTAAACCCTACCAGACGGGTTATATTTGAAACCACTGTTAGAATTAAAATGTAACTGAACCCATTTAACTCTTATTATGATATGTCTGACTGCCTTCTCTCTTTTTTTTTTTTTTTTTTTTTGCGGTACGTGGAGCTCTCACTGTTGTGGCCCTGCCCGTTGCGGGACGCGCAGGCTCAGCGGCCATGGCTCACAGGCCTAGCCGCTCCGCGGCATGTGGGATCTTCCCGGACCGGGGCACAAACCCGTGTCCCCTGCATCGGCAGGCGGACTCTCAACTACTGCACCACCAGGGAAGCCCTGACTGCCTTCTCTTAATTTTACTTTTTAGAATCCTCTAAAAATCCATAACCATTTTACTACAAGCTATACATTTAAATTAAAAGAAGAAAAAGAAGGCAAAAGCTCTGAAAAGCTGTTGATCATATCATCTTAAATCTGATTATTTCCATCGCGTCATCAACACCTGATTCGGGTAACATGAAACACCCTGTTATTAATTTGTTGGATTGGGATAGGTGAAAAGGAGTATTCCTGTGCTGAGTCAGTGGTTGGATTAGTGGTTTTGAAGCACTTTTTTGGGTGAAGGATGAAACAGGGTTGGAGATAGGTATGAGGAAATAATGCATAGTGATTCCATTTATATTTATTGTTGTTTCTTTTTACCTTTTCTGATAGCTCAATGTAAATATCTTCATGTTTTCTTACCCTAATATGTCTCATTCTCTTTCTTTGCACTATCAACAGATGTATGCAGTTAATATTAGGTTTTTTGAAATTTTTGAAGTAGTATGCTTAACTAGTAAACAAAGTAAATATATTAATAAGCTTAAACAAGAGGTGAGTATGCATAATGTCTGTAGTTTGAATGCACAAATAGAAAACTCTCCATTTATATGTTGTTTCTATAAGTTTCATGTTGTCAAAATTACCATTTATACTTTGATCAGAAGTATTTTTACCCGAATATAGTGATTTAGATTTCTGTGACATCCAAGTCCTGTAAAAAATAAACATATTTAAGGAAAAAAAAAAAAAAACAGGCAGGTATATTTAATAATGGTCACTAATCACCTGTAAATGATTAATATTAATAATCAGTTAACACATTTCAGTAGAAATATTATATCCTTGAAATGTTGCTATTGCTCCTCTAAGGAAATTTCATTTTAATTATTTTCATTTGGAAACATTTTACACTGTTTGTAGAGATTGTAAAATAGTGTTGCATACAGGGAAAATGAGAATTTGGAAAATTAGAGTGATTGTTAAAAATTCCCAGAAAGTGAAAAGACTGATATTAGGTCATAAATGGAACACTGGCACAAACAAGATATATATATTAATATCTTCATAGTGAAAACCATTGTAACAATGTATTTTTTTTTTATTTTTGCTAATATCTGGATGCCAGGTGATCAGTCTGTTTCCTCTAGAAATACTTCTGGAATAACTAGGTAGCATTCATAGTTGTTGGAAAACAACTAAAACCAATTAGCAAATTGACTTTGATGTGTGTCATCCTTTTTTTTTTCTGAATTTTTTAATTTTATTTAATTTATTTTTTTATACAGCAGGTTCTAATTAGTCATCCATTTTATACACATCAGTGTATACATGCCAATCCCAATCTCCCAATTCATCACACCCCAACACCCAACCGTGGTGCTTTCCCCCCTTGGTGGCCATAAGTTTGTTCTCTACACCTGTGTCTCAACTTCTGCCCTGCAAACTGGTTCATCTGTACCATTTTTCTAGGTTCCACTTATATGCATTAATATACGATAACCATTTTTCTCTTTCTGACATACTTCACTCTGTATGACAGTCTCTAGATCCATCCATGTCTCTACAAATGACCCAATTTCATTCCTTTTTATGGCTGAGTAATATCGCATTGTAGATATGTACCACAACTTCTTTATCTATTCATCTGTTGATGGGCATTTAGGTTGCTTCCATGACCTGGCTATTGTAAATAGTGCTGCAATGAACATTGGGGTGCATGTGTCTTTTTGAATTATGGTTTTCTCTGAGTATATGCCCAGTAGTGGGATTGCTGGGTCATATGGTAATTCTATTTTTAGTTTTTTAAGGAACGTCCATACTGTTCTCCATAGTGGCTGTATCAATTTACATTCCCACCAGCAGCACAAGAGGGTGCCCTTTTCTCCACACCCTCTCCAGCATTTGTTGTTTTTAGATTTTCTGATGATGCCCATTCTAACTGGTGTGTGATGATACCTCATTGTAGTTTGGATTTGCATTTCTCTAATAATTAGTGATGCTGAGTAGCTTTTCACGTGTTTCTTGGCCATCTGTATGTCTTCTTTGGAGATATGTGTGTTTACATCTTCTGCCCATTTTTGGATTGGGTTGTTTGTTTTTTTAATATTGAGCTGCATGAGCTGTTTATATATTTTGGAGATCAATCTTTTGTCCGTTGATTCATTTGTAAATATTTTCTCCCATTCTGAGGGTTGCCTTTTTGTCTTGTTTATGGTTTCCTTTGCTGTGCAGAAGCTTTTAAGTTTCATTAGGTCTCATTTGTTTATTTTTGTTTTTATTTCCATTTCTCTAGGAGGTGGATCAAAAAAGAGCTTGCTGTGGTTTATGTTAAAAAGTGTTCTTCCTAAGAGTTTTATAGTGTCTGGTGTTACATTTAGGTCTCTAATCCATTTTGAGTTTGTTTTTGTGTATGGTATTAGGGAGTGTTCTAATTTCATTCTTTTACATGTAGCTGTCCAGTTTTCCCAGCACGACTTATTGAAGAGACTGTCTTTTCTCCATTGTATAACCTTGCCTCCTTTGTCATAGATTAGTTGACCATAGATGTGTGGGTTTATCTCTGGGCTTTCTATCCTGTTCCATTGATCTATATCTCTGTTTTTGTGCCAGTACCATATTGTATTGATTACTGTAGCTTTGTAGTATAGTCTGAAGTCAGGGAGTCTGATTCTTCCAGCTCCATTTTTTTCCCTCAATACTGCTTTGGCTATTCTGGGTCTTTTGTGTCTCCATACAAATTTTAAGATTTTTTTTGTTCTAGTTCTGTAAAAAATGTCATAGGTAATTTGATAGGGATTGCATTGAATCTGTAGATTGCTTTGGGTAGTATAGTCATTTTCACAACATTGATTCTTCCAATCCAAGAATATGGTATATCTCTCCATTTGTTTGCATCATTTTTAATTTCTTTCATCAGTGTTTTATAGTTTTCTGCATACAGGTCTTTTGTCTCCCTAGGTAGGTTTATTCCTAGGTATTTTATTCTTTTTGTTGCAAAGGTAAATGGGAGTGTTTCCTTAATTTCTCTTTCAGATTTTTCATCATTAGTGTATAAAAATGCAAGAGATTTCTATGCATTAATTTTGTATCCTGTAACTTTACCAAATTCTTTGATTAGCTCTAGTAGTTTTCTGGTGACATCTTTAGGATTCTCTATGTATAGTATCATGTCATCTAAAAACAGTGACAGTTTTACTTCTTCTTTTCCAATTTGGATTACTTTTATTTCTTTTTCTTCTCTGATTGCTCTAAGACTTCCAAACTATGTTGAATAATAGTGGTGAGAGTGGACATCTTTGCCTTGTTCCTGATCTTAGAGGAAATGCTTTCAGTTTTTCACCATTGAGAATGATGTTTGCTGTGGGTTTGTCATATTTGGCCTTTATTATGTTGTGGTAGGTTCCCTCTCTGCCTACTTTCTGGAGAGATTTTATCATAAATCGGTGTTGATTTTTGTCAAAAGATTTTTCTGAATCTATTGAGATGATCATATGGTTTTTACTCTTCAATTTGTTAATATGGTGTATCACATTGATTGATTTGTGTGTATTGAAGAATTCTTGCATCCTTGTGATAAATCCCACTTCATCATGTTGTATGATCCTTTTAATGTGTTGTTGGATTCTGCTTACTAGTATTTTGTTGAGGATTTTTGCATTTATATTTATCAGTGATATTGGTCTGTAATTCTCTGTGTTTTGTAGTATCTTTGTCTGGTTTTGGTATCACAGTGATGGTGGCCTCATAGAATGAGTTTGGGAGTGTTCCTTCCAGAATGAATTTGGGAGTGTTCCTTCCTCCACAATTTTTTGGAAGAGTTTGAGAAGGATGGGGTGTTAGTTCTTCTCTAAATATTTGATAGAATTCACCTGTGAAGCCATCTGGTCCTGGGCTTTTGTTTGTTGGAAGATTTTTAATCACAGTTTCAATTTCATTACTTGTGATTGGTCTGTTCATATTTTCTATTTCTTCCTGGTTCAGTCTTGGAAGGTTATACCTTTCTAAGAATCTGTCCATTTCTTCCAGTTTGTCCATTTTATTGGCAAAGAGTTCCTTGTAGTAGTCTCTTAGGATGCTTTGTATTTCTGTGGTGTCTGTTGTAACTTCTCCTTTTTCATTTCTAATTTTATTGATTTGAGTCCTCTCTCTCTTTTTCTTGATGAGTCTGACTAATAGTTTATCCATTTTGTTTATCTTCTCAAAGAACGAGCTTTTAGTTTTATTGATCTTTGCTATTGTTTTCTTTGTTTCTATTTCATTTATTTCTGCTCTGATCTTTATGATTTCTTTCCTTCTGCTAATTTTAGGTTTTGTTTGTTCTTCTTTCTCTAGTCCTTTAGGTGTAAGATTAGATTGTTTATTTGAGGTTTTTCTTGTTTCTTGCGGTACGCTTGTATAGCTATAAACTTCCCTCTTAGCACTGCTTTTGCTACATCCCATAGGTTTTGGGTCATCGTGTTTTCATTGTCATTTGTCTCTAGGTATTTTTTGATTTCCTCTTTGATTCCTTCAGTGATCTCTTGGTTATTTAGTAACATATTGTTTAGCCTCCATGTGTTTTTGTTTTTTACATTTGTTTCCATGTTATTGAATTCTAATCTCATAGCTTTGTGGTCAGAAAAGATGCTCGATATGATTTCAATTTTCTTAAGTTTACTGAGGCTTGATTTGTGACCCAAGATGTGATCTATCCTGGATAATATTCCATGCACACATGAGAAGAAAGTGTAATCTGCTGTTCTGGGATGGCATGTCCTATAAATGTCAATTAAATCTATCTGGTCTGTTGTTTCATTTAAAGCTTGTGTTTCTTTATTAATTTTCTGTTTTGATGATCTGTCCATTGGTATAAGTGAGGTGTTAAAATCCCCCACTATTATTCTGTTTCTGTTGATTTCCTCTTTTATAGCTGTTAGCAGTTGCCTTATGTATTGTGGTTCTCCTGTGTTGGGAGCATATATATTTATAATTGTTATATCTTCTTGGATAGATCCCTTGATCATTATTTAATGTCCTTCCTTGTCTCTGGTAACATTCTTTATTTTAAAGTCTATTTTATCTGATATTAGTATTGCTACTCCAGCTTTCTTTTGATTTCCATTTGCATGGAATATATTTTTCCATCCCCTCACTTTCAGTCTGTTTATGTCCCTAGGTTTCAAGTGGGTCTCTTGTAAGCAGCATATATATGGGTTTGTTTTTGTATCTATTCAGTGAGCCTGTGTCTTTTGATGGGAGCATTTAATCCATTCACATTTAAGATAATTATCAATATGTATGTTCCTGTTACCATATTCTTAATTGTTTTGATTTTTTTTTTTTTTTGTAGGTCCTTTTCTTCTGCTGTGTTTCCCACTTAGAGAAGTTCCTATAGCATTTGTTGTAGAGCTGATTTGGTGGTGCTGAATTCGCTTAGCTTTTGCTTGTCTGTTAAGCTTTTGATTTCTCCATCAAATCTGAATGAGATTTTTGCTGGCTAGAGTAATCTTGGTTGTAGTTTCTTCCCTTTCATCACTTTTAATATGTCATGACACTCCCTTCTGGCTTGTAGAGTTTCTGCTGAGAAATCAGCTGCTAACCTTATGGGAGTTCTCTTGTATGTTATTTGTCATTTTTCCCTTGCTGCTTTCAATAATTTTTCTTTGTCTTTAATTTTTGCCTATTTGATTACTATGTGTCTCGGCGTGTTTCTCCTTAGGTTTATCCTGTATGGAACTCTCTGTGCTCCCTGGACTTGGGTGGCTATTTCCTTTCCCATGTCAGGGAATTTTTCAGTTCTAATCTCTTCAAATATTTTCTCGGGTCCTTTCTCTCTCTCTTCTCCTTCTGGGACCCCTATAATGTGAATTTGGTGCATTTAATGTTGTCCCAGAAGTCTCTTAGACTGTCTTCATTTCTTTTCATTCTTTTTTCTTTATTCTGTTCCGCAGCAGTGAATTCCACCATTCTGTCTTCCAGGTCACTTATCCGTTCTTCTGCCTCAGTTATTCTGCTATTGATTCCTTCTAGTGTAGTTTTCATTTCAGTTATTGTAATATTTATCTCCGTTTGTTTGTTCTTAATTTCTTCTAGGTCTTTGTTAAATATTTCTTGCATCTTCTCTATCTTTGCCTCCATTATTTTTCTGAAGTCCTGGATCATCTTCACTATCATTATTCTGAATTGTTTTTCTGGAAGGTTGCCTATCTCCACTTCATTTAGTTGTTTTTCTGGGGTTTTATCTTGTTCCCTCATCTGGTACATAGCCCTCTGCCTTTTCATCTTGTCTGTCTTTCTGTGAATGTGATTTTTTTTTTTCCCCCAGGCTGCAGGATTGTAGTTCTTTTTGCTTCTGCTGTCTGCCCTCTGGTGGATGAGGCTATCTAAGAGGCTTGAGCAAGTGTTCTGATGGGAGGGACTGGGGTGGTTAGAACTGACTGTTGCTCTGGTGGGCAGAGCTCAGTAAAACTTTAATCTGCTTGACCACTGATGGGTGGGGCTGGATTCCCTCTCTGTTGATTGTTTGGCCTGAGGTGACCTGACACTGGAGCCTATCTGAGCTCTTTTCTGGGCCTAATGATGGACTCTGGGAGGGCTCATGCCAAGAAATACTTCCCAGAAGTTTTGCTGCCAGTGTACTTGTCCTCACGATGAGACAGAGCCCCGCCCCCTGCCTCTGCAGGAGACCCTCCAACACTAGCAGTTAGATCTGGTTCAGTCTCCCCTGGAGTCACTGGTCCTTCCCCTGGGTCCCAATACGCACACTACTTTGTGTGTGCCCTCCAAGAGTTGAGTCTCTGTTTCCTCCAGGCCTGTTGAAGTCCTGCACTCAAATCCCGCTAGCCTTCACAGTCTGGTTCTCTAGGAATTCCTCCTCCCATTGCTGGACCCCAGGTTGGGAAGCCTGATGTGGGGCTCAGAACCGTCACTCCAGTGGGTGGACTTCTGTGGTATAAGTGTTCTCCAGTTTGTGAGTCACCCACCCAGCAGTTATGGGATTTGATTTTATTGTGATTGTACCCCTCTTACCATCTCATTGTGGCTTCTCATTTGTCTTTTGATGTGGGGTATCTTTTGGTGAATGTCTTCCTGTTGATGATCGTTCAGCAGTTAGTTGTGAGTCTGGTGTTCTCGCAAGAGGAAGTGAGAGTGCATCCTTCTACTCCTCCGTCTTGAACCAATCTTGATGTGTGCCATCCTTGAAAATGACATGGTATTTCTGAGCATTTCAAATGAAATGTGAACACCAAGGACTCACATTTTCTTAGAAGAAAGGCAATGGGGTACAGTGTTTTCAAACCAACCTTCTGGTGGTGGAAAAGGCAATGACCTAAGAGTCCAAAGATCCTTCTACTTACATTTTGGTGAAGTACTCATAGAAGCATGTCATTTTTTTGTGTTTATCGCATCTCATTTTCCTCATCAGATAAATATTCAGAATGTAATTTTCTTTCTGTTCTGACAGTCTTGTTGATCAGCAGAAATTAATGCCTGATAATATTGACTGTGAACTATATTATGCTTTTGTAAAGGTAAGGTACATTTTCCTCATATAGGAAAAAATTAAAGATATTTTGTTATTCTTAGATCATCATTGAAAATGGTCTTTTAGTGATAGAAAAATCACAAATCCTCGCTCTTGGACAGAAACTTTCTGATAAATGTTCAGTTCATCTCTGAAAATAGTTTTGTTCCAAAAAATAGTTTATTAAATGTCCAAGTAGTTTATTAAATGACCAAGTAAGTTCATAAAAATCATTCAAACATATGTATTTACTTCTATTTTTTTTTTAGTAGCTAGAGAAAGAGCAACTTGTAATTCCCTTTTTGTCTCAAAGAGTGCACTCTTTTCTTTTTGTTATTGTTTTTTTCACTCAACTTAGCAACTATATGGCATCAGTAGCCACCATTTCTGCCATTCCTGACATTAATACCATTTTATTTCTAGGGCTTATCTGATTGTTTTCCTTATCCATAGGCTAGGTGGCCTATTTTTTTTTTTTTTTTTTTTTTGTGGTACACGGGCCTCTCACTGTTGTGGCCTCTCTCGTTGTGAAGCACAGGCTCCGGACATGCAGGCTCAGCGGCCATGGCTCACGGGCCTAGCCGCTCCGTGGCATGTGGGATCTTCCCGGACCAGGGTACGAACCCGGGTCCTCTGCATCAGCAGGCAGACTCTCAACCACTTGCACCACCAGGGAACCCGTAGGTGGCCTATTCTTGTTAATTAGATTTGCTACAGAGAATTTGACCTATCAGTACACATTGGATTTGAATTAAGGTCATTTTCAAGTAGTACATTTGTTTTCACAGTGTATTTAAAAGAGGAAAAGATTAACAATTAGTAGACTTCCTGGGTAAGAGTTCACTTTTGCACATAGCTTTATAAAGAAAGGTTGAATTAGTTTTCTTTCACTCACCTACCCTTTCTGATCTTCATATAACTTTTTTTAGAAGAAATATTGGAATACCTAACCTGCACCCTTTACACAGGAATCTATGCCAAGTCACATGTTTTCTTTCTTTTTTTTTTTGCTTTTTAATAATTCTACTCTTATGCATCCCTTATCACATTGAGTTTGCCCTTGGTATAGATGGCAAAGCTTTAAGTGAGGGTTTAATTATAGCCATTTAGAGACAATTTTAAAACTCCTATCTAACTTACTGCAGTTCTAAAGTAGAGTCTGGATGAGTGTTTGAAACTTTTGAAACTAATAGATAAGATGCTTACAGGGAGGTTTGTACAGTTTGAATGTTTTTTCAAGGAGAAATGAAAGAATCAAGAGACTTCTACATAATGAAAGTCACTTGACCAGGCCTAGGTTAAAAATTTAACTCCTTTAGTTGTGACTTAGAATTTGATGGCTTAATTGACTAGCTTTACGTTTATCTTTTCTGAGATGGCCTTCTAAGAACCTTTTGCTATACTTCTGACTTAGGTTTTTTTGGTATGTGTGTGTGTGTGTGTGTGTGTGTGTGTGTGTGTTTTCAGAGAAAACTGCTTTATATCATAAAAATTTAATATTATTTAATTTCAGTTCTAAAATTTAACCTTACAAAGTCTGACAGAAAGAACATCATCTTGAGTTATCTTGAACTCATTTAGTATCTGCTTTAAATACATATGACAGGTTTTATACACCTAAGTTTCTCTTATTATTTGAGAGCATATGTTTTAATCAGATATTTTATATCACTGTGAAACAGAAATAGATGCTCCAAACACTTATTCTGTATGTTTTCTTTACTGTCAAATGCTAAATCTATATTTTTTCCCATAATGAATTATAATCCTTTATAAATTGGAGATGTAAGTTTGTCCCCTTAAAAACAGAATTTAAAGACCTGATTGAGTTAAGAAATGAAAACACTATACTTAATTGAGAGGCTAATGCCAAGCAATGGTCTTCAAGAGGAGAAATATTTTAACCGCTATTTTAAAAATATAATTAAAAATTCTATTTTTCAAATAAATAGAATGATTTTTTTGCAGGCATGAGACAAGGTAACTAGATAGTTTTACAAGCATTATGTGCACTGGTAGAAACATTTCTTTGTATTTCTCTTACTGACGGTTGACATGAGTATTTCTTTCTCAACTTGAATCAGTGGTTCATTTCTGGGTCTCGTAAAGGAACACTGATAATATATTTCATAGACCCTGGAGGAAAATGTGACTTTCTCCCTTAAAACAACCACAATCCCTTCTCCATCTTTTTTTCCCTGGCAGTATGTGCCATCTACTATACTTGCTACTATGCCAATTCGCTGTGGAAGTTGTATTGCTTACGTCTTACCACTTCCCAAATTCCTCTGTTTACAGTTATTTCAGTATACAGTTTAATGAAATCCCTGAAATAGGAAAATAATATGTGATATCTTCAGATGACATTGGAATGGACAAAAGTTTTGAAGTTTTTGTCTTGAAATTCCAAACATAGAGCTATCATTTTATCTAGTTTGACTCTGTCTTATTATCCAGTATTGGGAAGCTACTTATCAAAGGTCCGTTCATCCATGAAACCTGAATATATTCCTCAGGATTAAAATTTTTATGGCTGCTTCTAAATTGTTTATAACTAAAGAACTAATTTGTTCTCAAAGAAATTATGTACTTTTTTCTGTACTCTGAATATGAATCTCTGATCTCAGCTGTGTGTTTGGATAACTTTTGATCTCACTCAGTACATATATGTTCTAAATGTGATCCTTCTTGACTGATCTTTTACTTCTTCTCTCACTGGAAAGCAACAACCTCACTTTTGTGTTTTGTTTATTGTTCATTCTTAAGACACAGGCCCTTTCCCCCAACCATTCAGAATGTTTTTCTTATTAAACAATTAATAGTGGTTTCTCCTTTATAAGCAGTAACTCTGGAAAGCTAATTGCATGCATCAGCTTTATATACACATGCACAGATATAACACAGAGATATGATTTTAAACTTTTTATTTGTTCATGTTCCGTTTCTCCAAGTAGATTTTCCTCTCCATCTCCTTTTCTTTCTCCTTCTCTTTCTTCTCTCCTTCTGTCCTCTCCTCTTTTCCCCCTGTCCCCTTCCCCTCTCCCTCTTCCTCTTCTTCAGCTAGGTTACTGAGGCACACAGCGAAGTAGGTTGTGCCCTTACCTACACACAACCCACTCAGCCCCATAGAGGAATCTCAGCTCCACTGAGGCTGATGGCAGCACTGCCTAGTTCATCTACCACCAGATCCTGCTTCTCTGTGACATCTCTGTCTATATCAATGAAATGATTATATTTTTGCAATGATTCAACAAAGATTTATTCATCCAGTACATATGCCAGGAACAGAGTTTCCCTTATCCCACAACATTTAGGCTTTGAGAGTAAGGATTAGTTAATGTAACACATAAACTACATTAAAATATTATTCTGTGTTCTGACCTGATGGCAATACTAATATCAGGGTAGTCCAGCAGGATAGACACCATACCTCTGGCTCAGAACCCAGTCTGTGATTTCCTGCAGCAGCAGCCCCTCTCCACCTTGGTCTCATTTGTGTATGCAGAGTGGGTGTCATATACCAGAAACCACAGTGTGCCATTCTTGCATTTCAGCTGTAACTATGCATCTCTCCCCGCCACTCAAGAAAGAACATCAGAATGCAGTGAGTGAGAGAAAGGAATAACATGACATTAATTTATTTTTTAAAAATATGCAATACTAAAACATTTGGTCCTTTAAGTAACAATAATAATACATTCCTTGCAATATTAATAAAAACTCTTATCCTCTAGTATCACACTGCTGTTGAAAGCCATTCTTTTGCCACTCTGAAAAACTTGTCAGCTGTCCACCCCTCTCATATCCTCCTGTGATGTGCAGCACACATGGTGGGACAGATGGCTGGAGAGAGGTGTGTTATCTGTGCTCAGGCAGCAGTTTCTCTGTGCATCTTTACCATTAGCATATGACTCTTCTGCCCTTATTTCCTTCCTATGATAGTGTTAAGTGAGGTAGTCACATCTGCTGTACAGATTGTTGAGATCCTTGCTGCTAAACAATTAGGTAGGGATACAGTGGAAAAAAAAATTAAGTGTCTGTTTCTGCATGGTTTCCCTTGAGAGGCAAAGACCATATATTGACAGCTTGAAGGTGACTTGCCTGGTGAACTCTTGCAATCTTCCTAATTCAGCAGCAAACTGTAGGTTCACAGAACTAAATGACCTACAATCTTTTCTTTATTTTAAGACCTCTAAAATTCCTAACCTTACATTTTGGTCTTGGCTATGAATGAGGGAGTAAATCCTAAATCTAGTCCTTTTATGTGTAAACAGTCAAGTGGTTAATACACAGACATACCAAGGTCTAAAAGCTACAAAGTAACAGTCTTCTTAAATCTTACTTCTTTAATAATATTTAATAAATACATATTTAGGAGCAATGAATAAGATGAGGATACAAAATAACATTTCCTAACCTCAAGAAGTCTCAAGTCTACTTGAAGAAATGAAGACTCATAGCTTCTTTGAAGTGTATATTATGCTTGGAGTTGGGGTAGG
Source organism: Orcinus orca (assembly GCF_937001465.1). Lineage (NCBI taxonomy): Eukaryota > Metazoa > Chordata > Mammalia > Artiodactyla > Delphinidae > Orcinus > Orcinus orca. The sequence continues at coordinate 39,730,007 of NC_064576.1, read as the reverse complement.
TGGGAATGGATATGTTCTTTCTTATCTGGGAAACACAGAACTATAAATTACACTTGTCAAGTGTGATGCTTAGAATAATGGTGTGCATTGTAATATTTTTCTCTTTTGGATAGCATGGTATTCAAAATGAATTAGGTTTTAATGTCATACCATCATTGCATTAAGCAACTGCACTAAATTCCAGAATACATGGCATTTACTTAATATTCTATTGAAAACTGATTTTTAATATATACTACTTTGTATTTAATAAAGGAAACATCAAAATTTAGTTTTCTCCTGTGTCTGTTTATAAGCCTAAATCTGTGATCAGTCTTTACTCTCTGCATTCACTCAGAAGTAATTTTAATATGCCCATTTTGTACATGGAGAATATATAAACAGTTCTGTGAAAAAGTGTATCACCCTTATATAGTAAGGCATAGTTACATTCTAGAATCATAGTTCTTTAGTGCATGCTGTAGAAACTGAGCCTCCTATTGTTTTTGTGTTTCTCATTTAGCTTTTAAAAAATGCCCCCCGCCCCGCCAGTGACTTAATGCCACTTTCTGATAGAGTCAGTATGAAAATGTATAGTTTAAAGCACACACACACACACACACACACACACACACATACAAACACACACACATTACTTACTGTCCCAATCTCAAAGTACTGTTTTACAGAGAGCATAGCTTAGATATAAGGAAAGCACTTACCCATCCCCAGTTAAGGAGTTAACTCAGGATGGATTACTTGTCACAAAAACCAGGACTCGGGCAAGATGATATAGAAAATTACCACATCTTTGAAATGTCGAATGAAAATAATTCCAGCACAGTTCATGTGATTAAATCTATTTTCGTTTAAACACAGAGTCAGCACTCCTCTTCACCTTCAGGGCTTTCCAGCAGTTATTTCTATGATCAGTCCTTTAAAGAGGAATAGAAAATATAACCTAGAGTCTTTCTCTGAATTAATTTTCCTTTCTCTCCACAATTTAAATTTCTTTGAAAAATGTTTTCCAAATTGATTTTAATCTATTAAAGTAATGAACAGAATTGTACCTTTAGGATCGGTTTATGAACACAATTGGAGGCATTACTGAAATGTTGACTTTAAGAAACTCATTTGTGATTGTGACTACACCTAGAAACACAGAGAGAAAGAAACATTAGAAAAAGAAAAAAAAACACCAGGCCGAAAAATGTATGGTGAAAATAAAGATAGGCATATAGATATGAGAATGTAGATAGTAGGAATCTTTTCAGTTCTCTCTAAATTGCATAGTCAAATTTAAGAAAAGAGACAGATATAATTTTATCAATATGCTTTCAAAATATTTCTTAGCACATGTTAAGTCATATTTGTTTGTTCCTACACATACTTAATCACCCTCCTTTATTCTTGGGAAGGAGAAGATTTTCTGGCTAATTTCTTCAAAACCCTTTATATCATTGACTCCAACGAACTCTGGGATGGATTGGTGGACAACCAATTGGTTAATTTATCTATTGAATTATGCATATGCCTTGCTTTTTGCATGTGATTTCATCCTATCTGAGTTTTTTTAGAGTGCAATATTTTCTACAGTAAAACTAGTTTGTTTGTTCATTTGTTTGTTTAACGTCCTGAAATAGTGGTTTCTAAAATGTGGTTCCTGGACCAGCAGGAGCAATATCACTTGGGAACTCATTCAAAATGCAATCCTGCACCCTCATCCCAGACCTCTTGAACCAGAAACTCAAGTGATGGGGCCCAGAGGTCTGGGGTATTAAGCCCCTCAGGTGATTCTGATCCTTCTAATTTGAGAACCGCTAGCCTAAACCCCACTCATTGTAAGGTGAGCTGGACAGGGTTGGTGTCCAATAAAAATGACATGATTGTCTGTCCTACTTCAGTCCACGTGCACAGAAAACTAACAATTCAGGCTTAATTATATTTTGTTCACAGTCGTGGTGATTGCTTACAGGTGACAAGATAATCATAGCAAAGCACAACACCCTCTGTGCCTATTACATTCTGTGAGGGCATCTTGATTCAACTGGTTTCTAGTGTGTTTTCAGCACAGGCACTTTTCATTATTTTGTTACTCATCATAATTACATACAACAGAAGGCCTAGTACCTGATGCTAGTGGCCCAGGTAGGTGGTTGGTTATTTAAATAAGTTGATGAAAGTAAACAAAAACATTTTAGTTTAAAACATGTAAATGTATAAACATTTGTCAATCTGTTTTATGTAATGCCAGGGCCATCTTTTGGTTAGTTTCCTTAAAGAACTGTATTTTCTTTCTTGATTAACCCATACTATAATTCATCCATCTTTGTACTCTTTTAAGCACAAAACTTGCCAGAATTTAAAGATACATGTAAAGAAAGAAATTTTCATTGACTGAAAAAAGCACAATGTGAGACCTGTGAACTAAGTTTGATTTGGGGTCTAGCTAGGACTATAACCTGGGAGACAGCCCCTCACACAATTCCTAGGAATTGCTCCTAAGAGGCTGGGGGGAGGTCGGTATGTATGTGATTTTTGTGAAGTGGGTACGTGCAATCAAGTACACACTTTGGCAGAAGGTTGCTGCTAATCATGAGGAGCAGATGTCTCTGTTAATGATTTTAGTGCTTTTCTAGATATGGGAAGATGCAAGAAATTGGGCTCATAAAATCTTCTGAAGCTAGCTATCTGAAGGCCTCTTCTGCCATTTTTTCCTAGAGCACAGAGTACTTCATTCCTGGTCTTAGCCCTGAACTCCTTTCAGGGAGTGTTAAATGTCAGTGACTAGAGTGGTTAGTGACCTAATCCTTGTGGAACCAGATGGTGAGGTACATTCTTTGGCTGACATTTTGATACAGAACTTTCCTGGATTTTTGTGATGTTTCTCCCCCAACTTTTATACGTTTTACCCACACACAATTCAAAAATAGTTTTTGTTCCATTTTTGTTTGGGTAATGTGCTTTCATTTTGCCTTTTACAGAAATCACAGTAGTTTTCAGGAAAAAAAACCTCATTATTTTACACTTAAATTTTAATGATGCATAAAATATTTAATTAGATATTTATAAGAACAATTGCAATGAAAAGATCATATTAACTAAATTAGTCAATTTGAAAAAAACAACCTCAATATTAAGATCAAATTTGAAAACAATCAAAAGTAACCTGGTTAGCAGGCAGCAGGTGAGTGTCTGGGTGAGCACTGAAGTACAGGAACTGGTGAACAAGAGCAGCTCCCACCCTCAACCCTTAGCCTCAGTATCCAGTGAGGGAGTTCTGTCTTCAGGCTTTAGACAGCAATAGCGAGTTGATAAGTGACCCTCTAACATACAGTTACTCTTGAAGGACTTGGACTTGAACTCTGCGGGTCCACTTATATTCAGATTTTTTTCAAGAGTAAATACCATCAGTTCTACAAGAGGTTAGTTGAATCCCGGGATGTGGAATCATGGATACAGAGGAATCTCGGATAAGGAGGAATGAAACAGGAGGACCCAACATAAATTATTCATGGATTTTCCACTGTGGGAGAGGGTCAGCATCCCACACCCCATGTTGTTCAAGTGTCCACTGTATTAGGCTATAGGCTAATATACTAGGTTCTCAGACTCAGTTAACCTTGTTTGATTCCTTCTATTTAGATGATGGTAAATTTGGGGGCTTGGGCTGAGTGATTATTATCGTTAGGAAACTTTGAATGGTCTAACTCCATGGGAAGTCAGTTATGAGGATGCTCTGCCTTTATTTACTTTTTTTTCATTTTTTGTTTGTGTGTAAGTTGAACATCTGTTTCTCATTAAAGGCACAGTGCTCACAGAGGAGAACTGAAACATAATTTTTTTTTGAAATATCTCATGCGGGACTTTGACTCTAATGGAGGCTCAACTCTGCTATGGGTGATGGAGTAGAGTTGGTGATGGAGGAGGGGTATATTCCTGGCTCCAAAATAATAATTTTAACTCCAAAATGCTATGTTTATTCAAGTTGTATTTCATTTTAAATAATAGTTGACTCCATTATCATTAACTGGTCTCAATTTTTTACTGTACTTTCTTAATATTGTATACAGCTTAATGAGTGTTTTCTGACATGGCTATATTCACCTTACAATTCAATAAGAAATACTCCAAGATGAACTTTAAAGTCCTGTAAGTCATACTCATTAAGTATTGAAGAAGCATGGTTCTGTTACTTGTACTGATGTTTCTTATTAAAATCATAGTAAAATATACAAGTGTTACCTGTCATGAAAGAGAATGGAAAGACAAATATACTGCATATGTTTTCTTGCCATGTTGATCAAAACAAAGCAATAGCCTAGCTTTAGGGACTAGTGAAAAGAGGATGAAATGAGTAGGGAGCTGATATCAGGAAAACATCATATTCACTGCATGGGTAGGAACTCCAAAGTGCCAGGGTTGCTAGACCAATCTACCTTTTACTGATTACAGGTAATAATGTGGGGTTACTTCCAAGAATTTTGGTGATAGAGTTAAGAATATAACTTATCAGTAAGCACCTGAGTAGTAATATGGAATTACAAAACGGTGGTCTAGCTCCATCTGGCAAATATAACTTTTAATAAAGTATGCTGTTGGGAATGAAATTTCAGTTATCATTTAATGACAAGTTAGATGTTGTTAATAGGGTTAATCATGCATTAGACAGTAGTCTTATTAATCCCTGAATGGCTTTATAATATTTATAAGCAATACTTAGCAACTTAAGTCAGTTTACCTAAAGTTGGCAATGTTTTCTGAAGTGGTAGCACAGTGTACAGGAAGAGTGCCTTTGGACAAATTCTTTAATTTCTCTGTGTCTAACTGTCCTCAATGAGAACCTCAGCTGTGCTGATCTCTGAGCCTTCTTTCAGCTTGGAACAACTATGACCTGTCTGTCCTCATGGAAGAAACATATTTTGATGTTCAGCAAAGTAATTTACACTATTTTATAAACATAAGCTCTCCAGTTAGAGACCATTTAGATTGAGAAGATAAAATGCCATTGAGGTGTGATCTTCCTGGTTAGTCACCTGAGTGCATTTTGAGATGTGGACATTTGGTCGATGGTATTATAGAAAATGCCTGGGCATGGGAGCAAGAGAGAAAGAATTGACTGGAAAACCACCCACTCACCATTTCCTACTAGTGTGCTTTGGGCCAAATTACTTACATTGTCCTTATCTAAGAAATGAGGATAAAAGTCTATCTTCTAGAATTGTGAAAATTGAATAAAATAATATGTGTATAGTGCTGAGCTCCACGATGGAAACTGCTGTTCCCTCTCTCCCCAGCTTCCTGCTGGCTGCAGTCTAAATGAATGAGAATTCCCTAATCAAATTTCTAAAAGTAATGTTATCCCATCACTTTTAGTTCCTCCTTGATGCTCACTTTTCCTACCTCCTTTTCATGTTCTGTCAAATTCACATATGTCCCTCGTTCCCGTTCCTTCCTTTCTACTGCTGTGGAGAGAATTTACCTGAATGATCAACACTTTTTGGAAGTGGAAGAAATAGTGCTGGATTTTTTAAAGTAAATTATATTAATGTAAATGTACAGACCTAGCAAATGAATCTAAACTTTGAGTCTAAATTACCTAGTTTGTTCTTATCACCGACCACAATGCCCTGTGTGATTTTATAGCTGTTACTGGTCTCGGCCTGCCTTTGACAGTCTCTGGCAATGCTCTCTGCAGCTATTAACCTAGAAATTGCTCTCATTGTTTACACAAAACCCATCAAGGAGGTCAGCAGATGATTATAACACTTCCCTTTCTTGTATACCAAGCACTAATAAATGCATTATTTAAATCTCATAATAATCCCATGAGATAAGCAGGTATTATTATTTATGATTGTTTGTTTTAATGGAGTCATTAAGTGACTTTTTCAAGATCTTATAAATAGAAAGTGTCAGGAATGGGACTGGCCTCCTATTACATGATTCTCACACTCCCAAGGGGTGGGGGGGACTCTTTGAAACTCTTTCTTCAATAATTTCCAATAGTAAATTGTAAAAAGTATACCACCAGCCCTTAAACAGACCAAGTTGTTTCTTCTTTGTTCATGTTATACAACTCTTAAATAAATTCTGGTAATTTTTAAAGGCAATTTCTCGTTGCCGTTCTCTTTCCACTCTGAGCTGTATTGAAGAAATAATTCTGATTAAATATATATGTATATGGTTGTATATTTCTTTTTGTTCTTTGTCCTTTTTCTTCTTTTTTCTTTACTTCCCTTTTTTTTTTCTTTTTAAAAATTTGAATTGAGATAAAATCATATGACATAAAATTCACCACCATAAAGATTTTTAAGCATACAGTTCAGGAGTGTGAAGTATACTCACATTGTACAACCAGTCTCCAGAACTTTTTCATTTTGCAAAACCAAAACTCTATACCCATTAAACAATAACTCCCTTTTCTCCCCTCCTCTGAGCACCTGGCAACCACCATTCTACTTTCTGTTACTATAAATTTAACTATACTTGATAGCTCATGTAAGTGAAGTCATACTGTATTTGTCTTTTTGTGACTGGCTTATTTCAGTTAGCATGGTGTCCTAGAGGCTCATCCATGTTGTATCATGTGTCAGAATTTCTTTCCTTTTAATGACTAAATAATATTCCATTGCACAGAAACACATTTTATTTATTCATTCATCTGTCAATGAATATTTGGATTGTTTCCACCTTTTGGCTATTGAAATAATACTGCTATGAACATGGGTATACACCTATCTCTATGAGACCCTACTTTCAATTCCTTTGGATATATGCTCAGAAGTGATATGACTAGATTATATGGTAATTTTGTTCTTTATTTTTGAAGAACCATCATATTGTTTTCTGTATCAGTTGTGCCAGCCATCAGCACCTCCTAGGAACCAAACTAAGAGTCACCTAGGACTCTCTGCTCTCTGCCTTATTCTTCACATCCAATCACTGATCATGTTTTATGTATTCTGCCTCTTCAACATACACTGGTGCTTCCATGCTTACACACCAAATTACCTCATACCCAGATAATTATAATTATGTGCTTAGGGGTTTATCTTGCCAATGGTTATTTCCTCTCTCTAACATTTTTAAAACTCCTACCACATAATCTTTTTATAGCATAGCTGTAATACTGTAGGGTGTTTTTTTTTTTCTACTTTTTTTTTTTTCTTTAACTTAAGGTGATTTTTGTTTGTTTGTTTGATATTTAAATGTCTCCCCATTCATTGGCTACTGTGTAATATCAAACCTGCTTAGTCTGGTGATCAAGATTTGTTATAATATAATTTTAACCTTTTTCAACCCAGCTTTCACTATTTCCATTCACCAAGCCTGACTTATAGCCAGGTGGAATTACTTACATATTTTATACACTTCACTTTCTGCTTTCCTTGCCTATTTATATGCTGGTCACCATCTGGAATGTTTTTAAACATACTTTGTCTCTCTCTCTCTCATCCAAATCCTTCATTTTCTTCAACCCCAAGCTAAAAATTCTGAAACGATCCCTGATTTCATTGTTTTATAGAACTTCTCCAAATCCAGGACCCTGATAGCATTTTATTGATTGTTCTTCTACAGCATTTATTACTTTCTATCTTGTACAATAGTTAGTTATGTACCTTAAATTTCATTCAAGATTTAGCTCCCAAACTAAGGCTTGAAGACAGATATTGTGCGTGTTTTCATCTTTTTGTCTTCTCCAGTACATTACAGAGTACTTTGCACACAATTAGCAATCAATACCTATGTTTTGAGGGAATGAATCAATGAGTAAATTAACATAAGTATTGTGTAATGGGACAGACATAGTTTCTTCAGATTCTTAAAGTGGTAAAAGTTTTATATTTGCTAAGCTGAGAGGAAGCAGAGAGAGGTGTTCAAACAGGGCTGGCATTTGAACCTGAAGCCACAAATCTAAAAAGATTTTGCAAAGTATTTGCAATTTTTCTGTACATTGAGGAGATCTTTGAGGAAACAAATCAAAAACAATGAAGAAAATTTTGGCTTCTGAAATGTATGCTTTGAGGAAAATTTGTAATTAATGGCAATAGGATTTTGCTTATTAATGAAATTTAAAATTATGTATTACTTTTTTTAGTTTATTAGCCTGAAAGCTGAAACATTATCTCAATTTAAAATTAATTTGAGTTACTTTAGTGTGATAGGTGCTTCAAATTATATCCATTTTATTACAAGAGTATTAACAAATTGAATAAAAAATACTTTAAAGAGTTTAACTGTAGTCAAGTAGATGTAAAGGATCTATCATTTTGAACACACTTAATCTTTCCTTAGAAACATTACAAAATACATTTCAGTACCTATATCTCCTATAAAGGGCAAATTTTAATTAATTGAAAGAAAATTATCTTTTTGCAATACAAACTTTCTTCTATACAGACAGAGTACACTGGAAGTCAAGTAGTTTCCTGGTAAATTGTATGGATGTTTGAATAGTAAGAATGTATGATCACCAAGTATTCAATAAAATCTTACCATCATGTGGTAATAACAAGTTAACTGAAACATCACTGAACTAATTCTCTCACATTCCCCATGATGATTGACTTGGTTTCTGGGAAATGCTCCTTTAAAATTAATAATGAAAAAATTTGGAAAAATATGACTCATTAAAGATTTTCTTAAATACAGACAATTTTACCACTGCTGTACTATTTTTGAACTTACAATATTACTTTTCAAAAATCATCTTATATCATCAGGAATGATGGTCTTATAATCAAAAAATAACATTTATGATTTTCTCCAAAGCTCATTAAGCCATAATCAACTAAGTCTGTGTCATTATCACATCTATAACTTTCGAATAAATGCAACAAAATATTACCTTGTGAATTTACCTGTGCCCAGAAGTTTCAGTTATAACTGAATAACATGATTCTAATTCATAAATTCAAAGAAACAGTGACAGTTATAGAAAGAAAAATTGTACCAGGCACTTGTTAAAAATAGCAAGGAAGACTTTATCCAAGATTATTGTGATAGGAAGGAGTCAAGACTATTGCAATAGAAAAGAAAGTTGAACTCTGCTGAAACAAAAAAGAGGTGAACTAATGGAAAAAGCACAATAGGAAGGAGGTTGGTCTAAATGATTAGGTCACTAGTGTTTGTTAATTGTCTTTTACCCAAGTTAGTCTTCTATCTTCTCCTAGGAATTAGGAGACAGGGGTCCTATTTTTCTTGATAATTACATTTCAAAGGGATGACTCCGAGGGCATGGAGAAAGATATTCCTGGGTTGTTAGGAGATTTATATCTCAAAGGAGTGGAGAAAGAATTTAGCATTGCAAGTTTTCAAAAGTTAATGCTTTAAGAAAAAAGGAGGTCACAGCCTAGAGTTGGGAAGAAGCCTGTCTAAAGTTGAGTCACGCTGAGGAAATGTTAAGACCTTCTTGGTCACAGTAAATATTTGCTTTTTAAGACTGTTCGCTAATCTAGCAAAAATTTCAAATTTCTTCTTGGCTACACTTTTCACTGGAGTGATTATGACCCAAAATATGACAAGAATTCTTTCCAGAGGGGGTACTTCCTCTGCGCTCTGGGGAAAGTTAATTTTCAATACTTTTGACAAAATGTAATACTTAGGGGATTAGATATAATCCCCTAAGTACAATTTTTAGGCCTTCTGTCAACAATTTCCAAATACCAGTCTTTCTATCAAAAGTATTTCTTGCTGAATCATTCCCAGTCCACCCTGACCATATGCCATGCTTACTTACTTGTTCCTACAGAAAGAACTACTGGTGATTCTAAGTGTTTAAGTTCATATTCTGTGACTAAAGGGTTTGCCTATATTTTTCCATCTGTGTTAGAGCTATTCATATAATAAAACAAGTAAGATAATAACTTTCTTTAAAAAAATATATGGCATTATACTTTCCTAGGTAGCAAGCTATTTTAAAGTCAAAGTGATTATCAGAGTGTGACAAAAAAAGGGAACTCTGTTCTCTACCTCAAGAAACTAGCATTTTACTAAAACAAACAAACAAAAAAAACAAAGAAAGAAATGGAGATTTTAAGGTTCCTTCTCATCAATTCAAAATCCCAATAAATAAACTTATCTGATTCTAATTTTATATTTTAAACTAATTATAGAAAACAAAACTGTGTTAGTGTAAAGTGACATGTCAAAGTGATACAGGTAAACCTTTTAAGTATTCCTGATTTATACTAAATAAAGTGAATTAGCAAGTAAGTACAGTGTACAAATTTAACCACATATTCTCAGAGAACCATCAAAGTGTCTACACAGTTGCAGAAAAGGGCACAGATGTTCACCCTAAAAAAATCCTATAATTAAGACACATTTATGCTCTGCAGATGCAACCATTTCTAGAGTACTAAGTACTCTTGTAAACACACCCAAACCAAAGAAAAATCTTTTTGAACTTTCTTACTTTTATTTTAACAAGAAAACTGAAACAAGGATCTTAATTATACAAATGTGGCAGTTTAATTAATCCAACATTTGCTCTCCAGCCATATATAGTTTAGTTTGTATTGAACTTAAATTCATAATATTTAATGTTTTGTTTCGCAGACTCTGTTTCTGAAATTTACCAGGAAGATTTATGTTATTTTTATGTAATATAAAATTAGAGGTGTTGCTGATTATTGGTGTTGCTGATTTTCAAATATTGATTTATATTTTGACAATGTGATGAGGCAGAAAATAGAATGAAGGAAGGTACTGAACGCATGGAAATGAGAGAAGTATTTTTACTCCAACTATGTACAGCATAAAATAAAAGAGATTAAGTTCATTTGTGTTACCTCCTTTTATGACAAAGGAAGGGCCAGTGATTCAAAAAGAAAAGTCATGATAAAAAACATATCTGAGGATGCACCCATCCTTTCTGAAATGAAGAGCTAGAGAATTAAAGGAATGGAAGAGTTTGTGAGAAATACCTCCTGAGCCTTGCCCTGGTTTTGAATTTGTTAGCATCAGAGCCTCTATTTGACTTGAATCTTCAGTTCACATTGGCAGTTGTAAAATTCTGTTCTCTCCTGTTTTCAGCATAATTTTTGTATCTACTTTGCAGAATGCAAGAAAATCAATATTTGACTCACATATATGAAGGATGTAGCAGCATCTAGCTATTTCTTCTTTCCAAGGTTTTCCTTCTTATATAGAGATGATTTTTTCTTTCTTAATCTGCAGTAGGGTTTCGGTCTCTATTTCATTCCATTTTCTATGACCACTAGTACTGTATTTCTAGCTGTCAGAAAATTAGGCAATTTAATGCAGTAGGTAGAAAGGCGATATTCCTAATTATTTCCCCGTATATCCTAAGTATATTAGTTCTGCAAAGAAGACCTTAAAAAAACAAACTTATTGCTAGGTATAATCATGCTTCAGACAGCTGTTGGAATAAAATCATTTTTTTTTCAGTATATACATCTTAAATGTTTACCAATTTCCATCAGTATTAAAGTTCTGGTGATGGAGGACTTGCTGAGGATTTAGATTGATCAAAGGGTCAAACCTGATGGAAGATTTAGGGCCTCTTCCAAACTACAGCTCCATGGCTAAAGGTATCTGTATATTTGTAGACAATCAAATTGAGGGTGGTTTATCAAACCTGCTCCATTTTATGAATGTATACTTAAATAAAATAAGCACAAAAGTGAAAAAGAAATGAGACAGTAAACTTTGTTTCTTTAGAAACTGCAACAGTAGTAGGCCAAACATCATTATGCTAAGCCTCAATGTGTGTTCATATGTACACACTGACATGGGCAAAATAATGTATATGCATGAATAGAATATATTTGCATGTACAAATATAGTTGTTCATATTTAAGTACATTTTCTCATGTTAAATTCAGTAAAATTGAACTCTGCCATCTGGATTTTATGTATTTTGGTTTTAGAATTTACTATGGAGTTTGCCTTGAATCTATAAAATAGGCAATGAGGACTTGGAATAATCTTCATAATTTCTGTTTAAATTCTAAGGGTGTACTTTTAGGGGTGAAACCCCCAAAAGTATTATTTTAATACCAAACTTCTCTTTTACAATTTTCTTTATTCTAATTTCAAGGTTTTTCTTTTTACTTCTCCTGAACATGATATGTAGAGTTTGCAACTGATTTCTGACAAATTCTTAAACAAGGTACTCTAGTGGTCAATCTAAACGTTGATTCTTTTCTTTTTTGCCACAGGGCTTAAAAGATACATGGAAATATATTGTATTTTTAATATTACCAATAGAGAAAAATCACAAGCTCTGATACAATTATAAGTAAAATAAATCTAAAAGGTTTTGAATCATTTAGTCACACTGACAGTCACAAGAAAATAAGGATCTTTACCTAATTATCTTTCTCTATGTATGAAGGGAGATACAAGCTAAATAAAATATGTGACTTGTGTAAGATATTGCTTATAGTTAGCACAAGAACTGCAATTAGATTGTCCTTTTATTACACTTTGTGCCTTGATTAGTCTTGATCAGTTTCCAAAATCACACACACACGCAACACACACACACACCCCTCAGCCACATCCATGCAAACCCGCATACAAAGAGAGCGAGAGAGAGAGAGAGAAGGGTAGGTGGGAAACACATGCATATACACACCCTTCAGTTCTGGGAGCTTGTAAGATGGTAGTCATTTTATTTCATAAAAAGAAAATGTCCAGAAAGACATATCCATGGATAGAGACTTCTCATAATGAATAGAGGCTTTCACCATCATACATTCTCATCTGTGACTTTCACCTCCAGAATCCCAGCCAGATCCATACATTGCTGGGATCATGAGGTAGTAATGACTTTGAGAATACCTCCCCTATGGGAGGGCCCAAAATGTGACTAATGCTTAACATAGCTATTTTTGACATGTGGCTCTCAACACAATAGTATTCTATGAAACAACAATTTTGACTAAAAGATACATTTCCATTATGTTTATAAATCATTGGGAAATAACTTGCTTTAAGTTGATAGACTGAATTTATTTTTTAAATTTTTTATATAAATTTATTTATTTATTTTTGGCTGCATTGGGTCTTCATTGCTGCACGCGGGCTTTCTCTCTAGTTGCAGCAAGCAGGGGCTACTCTTCATTGTGGTGCGCGGTCTTCTCATTGTGGTGGCTTGTCTTGTTGTGGAGCACAGTCTCTAGGTATGCGGGCTACAGTAGTTGCAGTGCGCAGGCTCAGTAGTTGCAGCATGCTGGCCCTGGAGCATGCGGGTTTCAGTAGTTGTGGTGCATGGCTCAGTAGTTGTGGTGCACGGGCTTAGTTGCTCCGTGGCATGTGGGATCTTCCCAGACCAGGGTTCAAACCTGTGTCCCCTGCATTGGCAGGTGGATTCTTAACCACTGCACCACCAGGAAAGTCTGATAGACTGAATTTAAACTTCTAAAAATACTTTAAATTATTGTTAAAACACACAAGTAACTCTATTCATTTGAAAATGTTATTGATTAATTTTATTGAAAGACAGCAGAGGAAATGCAGATCACATTTAACGTGCATTCTAATGACACTAAGTACTCTACAACAATTCCCCAAAAGACATTATAGTAAAAAAGATAAATATAAAATCTTGAGCTGGGATTTAAAATAAAACTCTGCCTAATTTAATCAAAATCTTATCAATTAAAATATCTGACATTGCAAAATTGAGATTTTTTTTCTTCTAAGTTTAAAAATGTTAATTTTGACATACCCCAAGAGATGGTATCGCATTAGGCAGCTAAGTGTGCAATTTTGGATAGCTGCTCAAACAGTAACGGAGGCAGTGGCTAGCACTGCACATAAACCTACACATAGTTTAGTGCACTCGTCCTATAGCATATACCTTTAAAAAATTCACTACTTTGAGCTATTGATAGATCAAACCTTATTCTACCTTAAACTGTACATCCTGGTGATCAATAGATAAAATAAATTGAATTTATGTAGTAGATATTTGTGTTTTACTCCTTTCTTGCTTTAAAATTATTGTGAGAACTCAATTTTGAAATCTCATCTTTACTATGATTTTCCTGACACTGGAGATATCAAATGCGTGACATCTTAGAATACTGTTTCAACAAGAAAACTAGTGACAGAAATTTATTACTACCTAGTTACATCACATTTTTACCTATTTCTAGCTCCATATTCTGTATTGTTTTAGATACATTTCCATCAAAATTCATTAATTTGAATTAATAATTATTTATACACATTTAGTCCACACAGCATACATACACAAATTATGAGCTGTGCATTTTAAATTATTTAATTAAGATTCTATTGATATTTGGAATGATACTTATTTTACTGCCAACAGACAAAACGTGAACTGAGTACAGGAGGAAAGGGGTATAATTATGAGATTAGTGCACAACTCTTCCTGTAGGATGAGTAAAGTTGTTGTGGGTCTGTGGATCCAGTCCACTTAATAGATGCCAGTGGTGCTTTTGTAGATAGTCAATGCCCCATTGACTTAATAGAAACACACTAGGGCCATGTTATTAAGCAGATTATCTCATCAGCCATCCAATGCAAGGCTATGGGAGAACACTTGAGGAAAGACAGTGGTGGCCCCACTTCATTTGCTCTCAGTGACCTATTGTCCTCAATAGTGTTCCATCAAAAATTAGCCCAGCTGTGAAAAACAAAGGTTTAAGAGATTATTAGGTACTCAAACAGATACCATATCTACTGCTGGGTAATTGCTTGAGATTTGGTTACCATTAGTTGTCCTTCCAGCTCAAAAAATTTGATGTATTAGAAAGGTATTGATGAGGCTAAAAAGTACCTTCATTTAACATTTACTTCAATTCACCTTGAATTCCACTACTGCTTTAATGCAATCAATCACTGAAACTCTGTAACATGTACTATGGCAATTTTCAGTGATTTTCAGAGAACCAAATATTACTTTCAATTTTTAATGTACAATTAACTCAAATCACATTCATTACTATAGGTAGAAAATTTTAATACCAGCATAAAAGGAAAGCAACTTTCAAATACTGTCAAATAAAATCTCTAAATAGTTGCTCAAACTATCAGATGTCTCTTTTAATTAACATTCATAAACACATAAGGAAGAAAACCTCTGAGTTTTAAATTTAAAAGTCAAGCTGTTTTAGTAGAAGGTAGGCATATTGCACACCTAAACATCCTTTGAGAATCACAGTTAAGGTTTAATAAACACTCTCCCTGTTTCTGCTGTGGTGTGAGTTTCATTTTGCATATGCTGACCTTGGTTTAGGATGTGGAAAGTTTGTTATTAAACTTACAACCTGCCATTAAGGTGGGCATCAGCTTTTTCAAAACAACACCTATCCACATTTTTCTCATTTTAGCAGCATGTCTTTTCAGTTCTGACACTAATATCCAGGGCATCAAACAAGGACATATGCAAAACAGGCCTCTTAGTTCTTGTGCAGATGAGTTACTATGTAGTAGGTCTGTTCTGCAGGGCTCTGCGGGGTCCTCCCCAACATTTCCTACCAGCTGCCAATATCTCCCAAGCAGATCAAATGTTCTTTCACCTGAGACAAAAGCACCTTTGCTTCCAGCTAGCCAAACAAACCTCAAACTTGTTCTCCATCACACCTAAAGATATTTGAAAGAGATATAAATAACTGCCATCACCCTAACTCATATTACTCTATTGTGTATAAAAGTGTATATACTTAGACCTTTAGCACATATGATTATGCACTGGTCTTTATGAGCTCAGAAGTAATACAGAGATTCTGAAAACTGAGTAGTCCAAACAGTGGCCAAATGAGTGAATTGAATGGTTAAGGAGAAAATTTCTAAACATGGTCTTTTGTTTCCATTTAATTCATATCTTCCTGTTCTGACACCTTCAATTTAAGACACAGAAGAAATAGTTGTGCTTTGTCCTCCCTGTAGTAGATTTGCCACTGTTACCAGACAGTCTCCAATGTTTCTCCTAGAATGTAATTCATCTTCATTGTTCCTGTGCCGACAGGATGGAAACTGCTTACAAATTTTACAGCTAGCAATACTTTTTATTGTTGTTCTGAAAGGGCTCCTGAGGGCTTTCTATTTTATTTTTAGGAAATGTCTGATTTTTTTTCCTCTTTATGTTATACTTTTCACTATTATGAATGATGACCCTAGAATACTGGGAGGAAAAAACAACCAACACTCACCAAACTCTGTAACTGTCATAAGTTTTAATGCAATCTTCCAATACTTTGATTTATTGCAGATGCTACATTTTAACTATGTTATAGTTAATGAAGAATATGAACAGCCTTTGTGGAATGCTGACATTCTTTCAAACTAAGAAACCTTCAGAATGGCTCAGATGTCTTTCAGAGGAAAACTGATATAATAAGGAATGTAATGTTGTTCTTGGGCTTTTAGGTACGAATTAAAATTTTAGGCATCAAAATGTAGTCAACTTTATGATGAAGCTGTGAAATCATATCACTCAATGTCAACCGTGTTCCTTTAGATGTTTTGTTTTACTCCTTTGATATCCCTCAGGCTTGATTATACTTGAAAGTAGCCAAAAAGAAGCCCTGAAAATAAATGTGACATTTTTTATGTTAACATTTTAGGGACTTTTAATTATAAATCATCTTGGGAGAGGTCATTTGTCCTCATATGAAAAATAGCATAGGTAAACAAACATATTAATGAACTAACGGTTAGATTGAAGATGGAAGTAGCCCATATTGTACCAATACACTTATTTTGTGTAGAAGAGACAGATTTGCTCTCTTATTCTCTTTCATAATCAAGTTTTATACTAATGTTGAAATCCAGTTGCCAACAGTTTTGTAATAGTTTATAAAAAAAATAATTTCAATCCAAATCAACATTCATAAACATCAGTGTGCATCATGAAAAAAGTTTTCCATATATACTGATTAATATTTTTAAATGAGAGTTTCTAATTGTCCAGTATAGAAAAGTGAATTTAACTACTTTTAAAATCAATTTTGAATTTATGAAGGATCTTTATCTACCATGCAAACTGTGAAAAGTACATGTGTATACATATATATTTATATACTATAAAGCATAATATGTATATATATTATGTATATTCTTATTTCTATGTAACAATAGCTATATAAAATCTGATAAATTCTTTCTAATATCTTAAATACTTTATTTCTAAAGAAAGGGTAATAAAAATTCAGAAAATAATTAAAATCCTACCAAAGGTTCCATCCTGATATAAAAATGACCATGCTATTAACATCTGATAATACCAATATTTTCCTTTAATTAGTAGTTCTGTTTAAATTAAAATTACTAATAATTTACTTTACATTGTATTAGGGAAATGATGAAATTATATGAGTATTTTCATTATATAATCATCAACCTAAACTCAATACTAGTAAACAATTTAATTATATTGCTAACATAGTATCAAATTTTAATTCTAATTAGAATTACAACTCATATTACATTACTCAGAGTATATCACTGATGAATATTTTATACTAGTTATACAAACATTTTTTTCCATTTGCTATGAATATAAAATTTAAAATCTTGTGAGTTTTCTGCATTGATAAACTTACTGAATGATATCAGGAAATAACCTAAAAGTATATGATATAGATTAAATTTGAGGGCATTTGTGCTGATATTCAAAGGTGAATGTGGAATGCAGAAGTGGTTTACAGTTATCTAAATTTCATCTTTTCATTCATAGAGAAATTTTTGTGAGAGCATACAAATGAGTTTTAATCAAAGTATAGCTCAGTGATATAATAAACATTGATCACAAGATAATTTTTATTCTTGATTTCTTTGTGGTCTTACAGTGTAAGGAATAGACATCTGGGAGAAAGTAATCCCATGGGGTTGAATCTTTGCTTGCAATTTAGCAACTGGGAGTTTTAACATGTGCTGTCAAATATGCACCTATGTTTATGATTTACCTTCCTCCATGAAGAGTCTGAGGGTGGCTGTAAAGGATTTGAGAGCCTGCTGTTTAAACTACTCAACTGATACATTGTTTCATTTATTTTGGCATCTGTGGCTAATCTCCATTAGATTAGACAATGTACCCCTTGCCTTCAACTAGAAACCATTCAGTTTTCCTAACAAGGAGCCTTTCCAGGTTTATTTCCCTAACATTGCCCTGAAGAAATCCTCTGATCCAGAAAATCTGATTTCATAAAAAGAAAAAAGTTAACCCTGTATAAAACAGAGAATAAAATGGTGGTTACTAGTGGATGGGGATCAGGGAAGAGTGACGGTGTTTAAGGATACAAACTTGTATGTAGTAGTAAATGAGCCATAGAGATCCAATGCACAGTATAATGAATATAGACAGTAACATTGTACTATAATTGTGTAATGTGATAAATATTGCTACAGGCAATCATATTACAACATATAAATATACTAAAGTAGCAGGCTGTACACCTTAAACTTACTGGATGTTACAAGTCAAACTTATTCAAGGAAAAAAAAAAAAAGAAAATCTGATTTCACCAGTGTCCTCATTCAAACCATTTACCTTTTTGTTGTATGTTTCTCCACTCCTCTTGATAGAACTGCTATAGTCACATTTCTCTTTCTTTACATGTTGGAATCTTGCCCATTCACCAAATCCCATCTTGATGCAATCTTCTTTATAACAGTTTGAATGAGTCTTCTGAATTTATTCATCTTTTTTAATTCATCTGAAATCCTGATCATGTTTTGTTTTATCATACTTTTTGCTCCTTTTCTCTCTTTTTTTTTTTTTTTTTTTTTTGCGGTACGCGGGCCTCTCACTGCTGTGGCCTCTCCCGTTGCGGAGCACAGGCTCCGGACGCGCAGGCTCAGCGGCCATGGCTCATGGGCCTAGCCGCTCCGCGGCATGTGGGATCTTCCCGGACAGGGGCATGAACCCGTATCCCCTGCATCGGCAGGCGGACTCTCAACCACTGCGCCACCAGGGAAGCCCCTTTTCTCTCTTTTGAGAAGCTGCAAGTTCTGTTGTGGAAGGGAATAGACCTTACTTATCACTCTAATTATTTCTTTCCTGGACACTGGGACAGAGGAGTGGAAAAGTACACCTTGGAGTACATGCCAGGCTTGCTTTCCAGCTGTGCCATGTACTGACTTTTTGGCCTTGAGCAAATTCCCCTAGCATTATGCATGTCTCCTCATATTATAGTCCTGTCATCATAGGAATATTGTGAGGATCAAATAAGCAATTTAACTCTTTCAGAGAGCTTTATCTCACTTAGTAGGTGTTAGCATATATTTGTTCAGTGGGTAAGTGTTTTGGCTATCACTCTAGGGTGACTTTTTGCTTTTAAGAAATAGTCTTTAATTTACTCTAACTGGACCCAATACAATTGCCATCATGGTCCTGACACTGCTTTTTCACTTTGTCTTACTTGCCTTTAGTGAAGAAGTTACATTAGTGTTTTTGATACAGTGATGACTTTTAAATGTCTTCATTTTTGTGGGGCTGGGGTAAGGGGAAGCAAAAAGACTTGCCAAAAAAAAAAAAAAAAAGAAAATATTGCTGAGAAAGACAAGCACAGGCTATGATAATTGTAGAACAAGAAATATGAACCTGTATGAGGGGCATGTAGAAGAGATTTGAAAAAAAACATTTTGGTTTCTCAAAGACAGGAATTGAAAGAGGAAGTATATTATAGAAATTGATGACTTTGTCAAATGTCTAAAGAGAAGAGTGGTTTTCAAGCTAACTTTTAAAATGCAAGACTTCTGTGAAGGTAATTCAGAAATTCTATAAAAGTTTAATTTCAGTTTGAAATCTTTTTATGGTTTTAAGGCTGTATGGTTTGTATGGTTTTAAGGATGTAATTTTTAAAATAACTATTTAAACATATTGTATTTTCAAATCATTAATATATTGGAGCCCTCCGATACTTTAACTTCTGTTTTGACTAACTGGTTTTTATTAGCAAATATTTTAGTTTGTAGAGTGTAGGATTCACTGATTCTAATACAATTTCATCTTGCCTGTAATAGGCAAGAATTCACTGATTCTAATACAATTTCATCTTGCCTTTGTTGGTTTCTATACAATTTTTCACTTAATAAACTGTTTTTTACTGCTTAAAAATAGTTTGAAAATATCTGATTTGAAAGTCAGTTGGTGTGGACATCCAAAAATGAATATTCTTAGAGGGGATATCAATTTGAAGTCTATACTTCCAATGACGTTTTCTCCTGAGAATAGTTTAGAAGGCATAGTCAGTTCTTGTAATTTGCAGTAGTTTTGTTCTATGAAGTCTCCAGGAACACTGAATTAGCCAACACTGAATCATTGTTCCTTGGGGAAATATAGGGTTAGGTTCCTATGAGCATCTGGTCACAATATTTTCTTCAATCAATACATAATCTTGTTTTATGTGTGTTTCTGTTTAAAGACACCTTTTTAATATATATTGTTGATTCATGAACATTGAACTCATGGCCAACAGCGCCATAACTCATGCCTGAGCAAATCTTATCTAACACATGCACTTTTCCAAAAGGCACATCACAGCTCTTCCTCTTAAGAACACTAGACAGGACTTCAGCCCTATGCTTGGGCTCATTTTAAACAAGTGAAGTCACCAACAAAAAGCACAAAAATGTTCCCCAAAATGTGGCAGTAAGTAGACCTTGAAAAGGACATTCTTTTACAGTATAAGAGCAGAAACAAGAAGGCAGAAATTTACCCTGTGAACATGGACATCAGGCAACTCAGATTTTCTTTTGCTCTGTGCGTGAACATGTCCATGATGGACTGAAAAGTGTGGTCATTGATGTTTGTGTTTACAGAGAAATTTTGTGTAACTCTGTGGTTACAATAGGCAAATTTGAAAGTTCAAAATCCATGAATAAGGAGGATTGACTGAATGTGCTTCCTCATCCAACTGGGGGATTACTTGGCTTGGGGTGCTACTTAGGTGGGAAACCACCATGCGCAGTCAAGAAATGACACATCTGTACACGTGCTGATGGACTGAATTGTGAAAATGTCAAGACTTCAGGTTGTGCTCTAGCCTTGTCACTCCAGTGTGGTCGATGGACCCACAGCACTGATACATCCAAGACCTTGTTAGAAATGCAGACTCTCAGGCCCCACCCCAGACTTACTGCATCAGAATAGGCATTATAGCAATTTGTATGCATGTTACAGTTTGAACAGCATGAGTCAAGGCATGTAGTGAACTAATCTCTTATCAGTACAGTGGTAATAAATTCTGTCCTGTATGTCCAGGAAAAAATTGAATGAGGCAAGTTTATATGAAAATTCTTTAAATGCTATAGAAATGCAGAGATGGGAGCAGTGGGCCCTAGTGGTGAGAGAAAGAGGAAGGGGCATTTTTATTACACAGCTACATTATCTCTGTTTAAGTGAAAGCCTTTCCATTTTTGATCTTGTTTTATAAGCATGATTTCCTGAAAATCCATTTTTTTCAGCCACAGCAGCTCTTTTCCATTCTACACTTTTTCCATTTCTACCATGACTTCATTACATTAAAAAGATGTGTCAATATTCTTTTTTTCTAAGAAGGAGCTTTGCAACTGATAGAAGAAATTAGATTTTAAAAATACAACTCTCAAGATCTTATAGACATATAACTTTTTCTCCTTATAAACAAAACCCAGCAAAGAAACAGAAGACAACTCACCTTCTTCTTAAAAGAAAGAGATGACCACATTAGAGTATCTTTAGTGAGCTGCTGTGGTGTTAAATATGTACCTGCATATTTTATTTATGCCTTTTTGAAACAATTAAAGAATGTCTCTCTTTTTTAAAATACCTCAAAGAGACTTCCAACTACAGAGTACATCTCCTGGAAAATCAGAGGGAATCTAATGTTTAATCTTACATTTTCCAGCTTTACTTTGGAAAAAGTGAAAACCAAAAAAAAAAAAAGAAGGGAAAGAAAACCCTCTCAAACCAAGGTTTGATTATCACATCTCAAAATGCTTGTGATAAACCAAGTTCAAAATGCATGTGGTTATGCAAAAAGAAGATGAGTAAAAAGGGAAAGCATATTGTTTCCACTAAAGTATTATCAAAGCTCCTCAAAAGCAAATTGTTGTTTCCATGTTACTGTGGAGCACTTATGTGCGGCTGTCTTTTAACAAAAGAATTTCCCTTCTTGCCAGTTGTTTCCATTCACAATATTCATCCACCTTGTGACTGATTTGTGCCAAGTGGAATTTTTCCAAGTATGCAATATTTACAATTCTCTATTTACTAGTTCCTGGAGACAGATAAAAATGCAGCAGTAAATAGTTCTTTCCCAGATAGAGGAATGTACTTAAGTATCTAAGACTCAAATGAAGACAGAGCCCTGAAATGCAGTTTTACATACAAAGACATTTTAAAATGTACCTACAGAGATTAAAAAAGCATTATATTAAGTAATTGACTTTAGACTATGAGATAAAAATCTAGAAACCTTATCGGTTGTATCGATAAAAAGAAGGTGTCAGTAAAACCAAAAGTGGTACAGAATAAATAGTAAAGTATACATTTAAAAACTTGCCTTGTGAGCACTGAGAGCACTTTCAAGAAATAATCTGAAATTGTGTCAAAAATCAGTGTGTGAATGAAGAGTGATACTTAAACACATCATTAACGTTATCCTTATTTTTTTTCTACGTTCACAGATACACTGTAGGAAATCATTTCTCTAAATAGATGTATGAACTCCTGCCAGCAATGGCCATCTCTTAAAATTCTACTTCTTAAGTATGCTCTCGAAGTTGAGGTATTAATATTTTTATTTTTCAACCTTTTTGTGTCTTCAAGGTTTTATAACACTATTGATTTCAGAGCCAGTGAATCATTATTTTTTTGAAAACAACTCGCTTTCTACCAGTATGTAAGTGCAGCTACTGTAAAAATGTATTTTAAGGAAACCATACTTAGATCACAAGAAAAATCAAAAGAGAGAAAGGTAAAGGAAGGGATTTCATTGAATCTTGAATCAATAGTATTTGACCTTATCTTGCATTTAATTGATTGGCTCTTCAAATCTGTAGAATACAGGATTACCCTCTCTAGTTAGAGAGGCTATTTTATAGCCACTATGTACATTTGTATTGATCGTGACTATGCATTAGGTCATGGTTATCATTTAATGAACAGAACAAAATGGGAGAATCCATTTAAGTGTTCCATAGCATTGTGATCTACCTGTAAGTTGCCAGATGTTTATGATAATCAGTGTCAACTAGCAGTTTTATATTGGAGTTGTAACCTCCTGGAAACAATTTCAGCTATTGGTTTTAAAACACGTCATACAGACCAATGACAAGATGGATTGTTGTTATGGACTGAATATTTGTGTCCCTCCAAAATTCACATGTGAAGCCCTCACCCCCTGTGTGGCTGTATTTGGGGATGGGTCTTCTAAAGAAGTAATTAAGGTTTGAGGGCATAAGCATGGGGTACTGATTGGTAAGATTAGTGCCCTTTTAAGAAGAGACACCAGAGAGCTTGCTCTCTTCATAGGAGCAAATAAATGAGGTCTTGTGTGCACACAGCAAAATGGCAACTGCCCACAAGACACAAGAAGAGGCTTCAGAATGAGAGACCTACCTTGTTGGCATCTTGATCTTGGACTTCTCTGCCTCCATAACTGAGAAATAAATTTCTGTTGTTTAAGCCACCAAATAGTATTTTGTTACAGCAGCAGTAGTATTTTGTTGAGCAGACTAATACTGTTATATAGGGTATAAAAAAGAATAAGGACAGGCACAAGCATGAGGAATGTCAAATAAACCTCTGGATAAGATGATTGACAAAGTGACAAAGGAGGTATCTTTGATTGGAACATCTATTAATTTGTGATTCAAGTTAGGAAGCTCTTTTGAGAATGAGGGAAAGAATGCAATAGAAGAAAAGAATGTATAAGGTGAAGCCACTATGTTTTTCATTTTGTTATAGTGAGGAGTTTCAATGGACCGACACTGAGAAAATATAGCTTGGAATATTGATTCAGTTAATTTTGTGCTTTATGATCTTGGGCATGTGAATTAATCTCTTTAAAATGTAGTTTCTTCATGTGTAACATCTGGATAATAATACTCTGCATGGTTATTGTGAGGATTAAATGAGGTGATAGGAACTAATTTAGCTCAGTGCTTGGTACCTAAGAGGAACTCAAAAATACTTGAGAGTTTGGAATACTGTTCCTATTTTCCATTATTTCCTAAATATTGACCCAATTAAAGAAAACATTGTGTTTTTCCTTTAAGATAACTATAAATCAAACATGCATTTTTCTCCTTTTACCCATTCCTTGCTCTAGATATGTAATGAACAACCAGTTTCTTAGAAAGGAAAGAAGTAACCTCATGTAGTAGGTTTTTGGTATTGTAGTGGTATTTGTAGTTTTTGGTATTGTTAGTGGTAGTTGTAGTTTTTGGTATTGTTAGTGGTAGAAGACTCCTGTTATAAAGATCTAAAGTGGGTCAAGTTACTTTTCCATTATTAACTCCTGTCATAATCCCATTATCTTCTAGTACTTATTAAATGAACTTGCCCCAGATACACCTGGCCAGGCTGAGCTTATCTGCCAAAACTTGGCTATCCTTCCAAAGAAGGATAATTTTAATGACTAAATTATGGGGTTGCAGAGAGAATTAAATGAGAAAATACATGTGAAGTGCTTAGTGTTGTATCTGGCCTGGAATAAGTTCTTCAAAAATGTTTTTTGCTGATATAGTTATTATTAATTTCTATCATTATTGATATTATAATATTTATCCTATGGGTCACACAGTCCATCTTCTTGGGTATGTACAGTTGGTCTTGTATTATTTGGAACAATGTAAATGAGAAAAGACTATCCATGAAGTTTTGTAAAAAGGGAAACAGCATTTTGGTCTATAATATTATCTATTCCTAAAGCTATCAAGTAACATAGAAGTTCTCAATGACCCAGTGATTAAAATGGGATGGAAGTTATAGAAAGTTGTGAAGGGAAGAATGACATAATCTGAGATAAGTGTTGAGAGATTCACTCTATTTCTGTTTGAAAAATAGACATAGAAAACAAGAGGCATGGAGACCGGTTAGGAGGTTACTGCAATAATATAGGTAGGAAGTAAGGGCAATTTGACAAGGGTGCTAGGAGTTATGAGAAGTGTCAGACTTTGGATTTCTTAAAAAGATCCACAGAATATGATTATGCATTGAAAATGGGGTGGAGTAAAAGATAGTCATATGAAATAACTACAAGATTTTTGTGTTGAGACACCAGGAGAATTGATTTTTCCTTTACTGAGAGTGAGAC
Source organism: Orcinus orca (assembly GCF_937001465.1). Taxonomy (NCBI): domain Eukaryota; kingdom Metazoa; phylum Chordata; class Mammalia; order Artiodactyla; family Delphinidae; genus Orcinus; species Orcinus orca. Next base: position 39,704,778 of record NC_064576.1, on the reverse strand, counting down.
AAGGGAAAATTGAGACTAGATGCAATTCCATCTGCAGTGAATGTAGAGAAGAGAAGAGGTCTGAGGACTAAGGACTGTGCCTTGTGATGCTCCAATGCTTACTAGTTGCAACAAAGCAATTGGAGAGGAAGTGGGCAGTGATGTTAGAGAAGAACTCCAAGAGGGTGCTTTCTCAGAGCCAAGTGGAGAAAAATACAATATTTCAAGAAAGAGGAAGTGATCAACTGTGGCCAAAGCTGTGTGTAAAGGGATGAAATTAATTGAAGATGTCAAGCCTCTATGAATGGAAAATAATATTACTTTTAATATGCATTGGGAGTCAGAAAGAAGAGGTTTGGGGCAGAAGCTAATGAATTTACTTTAGAAAAGTTGAATTCATGGCATGGGTGAGACATGAAGTCAGATATATTTGACTTGAAATGTGAATCTGGAGGTCAAAGCTAGATCTGGACTGGAAGTTATAGGCCGAGTATCATATGAATAGAGATTATGCTGGAGTTTTGGAATTAGGTAATACCAGTGATCGTGTGGAGTTTGAAGTGACCAATGGAAGTATCTAGGGAATACCTAACATTTAAGGGTAGGATAGAAAATGTTTACAAAGCGGGAGGGGCAGGAGGAACAATATGAACAGAACCGGGACTGTATAATATTTTTGAAGTCAAGGATTTATTTATTTTGATTACACAAATCAGTGGCTGAAAATGTAATCAGGTCAGTAGTAAGAATCAGTGGTTCCCTAGCATTAACCCTTCCAAAATTGTAAGACACACAGCCTCTGTGGCCTCCACTCTGTCAGCTTGTAACTGGTATCTGATATTTTCTTCAGCCCTCCTCTGTTTATACAGTGGGCAAAGTTTACACCACTCACTGTCAGGTAAAAGTAGCACGACTGCTGTTGGGGACTGTTATAGGTAATGTTCTCTCCTATTGTTCCAAAGCCACTTGTAGCTTCATCAGCTGCTGTAGAAGATGTTGGCACTTGGCTCCCCTGGCACAGTGGATGCTAGGAGCCCTGCCAGGGCTGTGGGCAGTTCTGCTGTGCAAACAGTTCTGGACTTGCCAAAGCCATGACACATTTTCTGTCTCCTCCAAAGCACAATGTCACACTACGATTCAAAGGAGAAAACCCACTCTTTGCTGCTCTGTGTTGATCACAAGCATTTCTGTTTTGGGGCTTAAATATCTAACAGCAATGACTTGTCATACCTGAGATAACAGCAACTGAGCAGAAGACAAAAAGAGCGAAAAACACAGGATTATACTCTAAATCATTCCTTTCTTCCAACAACCAAGGCAGGCTTTTATGCAAATATTTATTGAGAACCTAATATGTGCCAGCGTCCTTCTTCCAACCAACATTGCCTGCTGGTTACCTTACGATGGGGTGTTTTCCTCATGTGGCGAACCTCATTCCAATAGGTCTCTGGATCCATGCTTGACAAACTCTCAGTACTTTAGAATCGCTGCACCACTGCAGTTTCCGACTTAGGAGGTCTCATGTGAACTCGGGAATCTGTTTTTCTAATAGATCTGATGGGCAGATATGGCTGGTCTCCACTGCTTTTGGCCTCCTATTTATATCTGAATCATACATGTGCATGAGGTTTAAATCTCAGGCTGAAAGTTCCAGTGTGCGAAGAAAGAGGAAGCTTACCAGTGTGATGAGCTACACAAGTGCTGGAGAGAAGAAAAAGAACAATGTCATCAGGAAATAAAACGTAATTGGTTGACATGGAAGTCAAATGTGACCTTGAAAAAATAATTTCAGTCAGTGGAAGGGCGCTGATTGCAAGGATTTAAAAGGTGATATGGAAGTGGACTCTATTAGGCATTAGGCTATTAATCATTAGCGGAGCTGGGTAGTGAAAAGAAAGGTAAATTGCAACCATCTAAGCCCTTGAGAGATACAGCAATAAGGTTAGGGGAAAGTGTTGTTGTTGGATTTTGTTTCTTGTTTTCTAACAGGGGGCCAGTTATGGCACTTCTGGACAGTGGAAGGAGCCTGCAGACAGGGAAATTGAAAAGAAGTGTATCTTTGTGACAGAGAAGGGGAGGTGATTTACTGATCAAGATCCAGTGGTGTGCAGATAAGCCAGCAAGATGCTAGGAAGGTGACAGAGAAAAGGGTGAAAGAAAACAGGTGAAAGCTTAGAGGTAAAGCAGAGGATAGATTCTTTCTCTGAGAGACTAAGGAAGAAAAGGAATGAGTGTAAAGGAGAAGAGATAAAAAAATGAGGGCTTCAGCAGTGCCGTTTATGTAACAGATGGCGTCATTTGCCAAGAATGAAGAGTTTAGGCCCAAACTGAGGCCTGAGGAAAAGTAACCATATCGAACACTCCCGGAGTCATATGCAATGATGAAAGGATTGTTGAACACCATTGAGGTCAGGTTGAAGTTGAGCAGCGCAGATTTGTAGAAGAGCCTGTCAACCCCAGTTTCGGAGTCGCTCCAGCAATAGCTGGCAGCTCAGGAAAGAAACAAAAAAGCAGAGAGTGAGGCTTTTGCAGGATGGAAATTAGCAAGAGGGTGAAGCTGAGGTTTAGCAGAGTCAGGCTTCGTAAGATCCTTGCAGGAGCATCTGGAGTGGCTGCCCACGGGGCAGAGGCTGGGCGTGAGGGCAGTAAGGAGTTAATAAACCAGAGAATAGAAAGCACCTGAGGTACTATAGGTCTCAGTTAGGATGAACTATATAGTCCATAGGCAAAAGAAAGAAAATAAGGTGAATTTTATTTGTAGAAAATTTCAGAAGTCAAGTTTTTGGGGAGTGGTGTCATTCTGAGTGGTAGAATCATTTTTGCCTATTTTGATATTTTTTTTGGTTTCTAATTTGCTGTCTCAACCACAGCCTAAGGCCTGCAACATTTATGCATTTTAAGTACACTGAATGATAAGGGAATTGTACTTGTTAAAGATATTTTTCCATCTTAAACAGAGTGACTCACTAAAACTATTAAAATTCAAGATGTAAATACTATTGCATTCTATTTGTGTATTACATATGTTCAGAAACATGAATACATTAAAATGCACTCGGTCTGCAATTGAATGGGAGCTTTAATATATTTTTCTCTGGAGACATTCTTAAATTTCCTGTGCCAGGTACATTTTATATCATTGTGTAAAATTTATATAGCCAGCAGTAACTTATAATTGTAATACATAGTACATTGTTAGTTGTAAAGATGTTTTCTTTTGACACAAAACCCCTCAAGGCCTGAAAGAGTTAAAGTGCCCCCATAATCCTAAATTTAATACAATGAAATGACTTTATTTGGGGGTAATTAGCATTTCTCTTTCACTACCTTTGCTTGCTTTTGTTGTGAGCCTTTCTGACTCCTATGCATTCATCTAGAATTAATACAAACATTGCTCAGGCTGTCTGTGATTTATAGACTCCTAGGGCTGGGAGGTGCCATTTGCATCCCTCTGCATTAATTCCTCATTTTAAGGATGTGTAGAGCCATGACAGCACAGGTTCCCTGGCACAGCCAGGTAGGGGCAGAGCTGGGCTTGGAAGCAAGGGCCTCTAGCCAGTGCTTTCTGGACTACACAGCTCGGGTATTCTGTCTCACTGAGGAAGGGATTTTAGAAAGAAAACTCATATTCCTGCCTTTCCATAAGTACCCTTCCAGAAACTCAAGCTGCCCTTCCAACCCCAGGGGCCATGTAGTGAGGCATTTCTATAGTTGCTGCATTGTGATGGATGGGTCTGTATAGGAGTGTCAACCTCTGGTATTGATTCAGAAGGTGTCTCACAAAATCTGCCTCTTCACCTTGCTTTCAAAACTGAGGGAAAATGCCCAGGTTTTACTGCAAAATGTTATTTCAACAACCACATTTTCTAAGCTCTTGGAGCTCATACAACAGTGCATGTGGTAGACGTGTTTCGTCTGCACAAAACTCCCTAGTCCAGAATGACTCTCTCTATAGTTGTGTGCTCATCATGGGAGATACCCCAAGGTGGGTGATGACAAGAGGCTTAGAATTCTTGCTGTTTGCCGGTGTTTGAGATCAATCAAGAAATGCTTGCTGTTTTGTTCCTACTTCAAGAAAAGGAAAATACTCCCTATTAATTGGATGCATTTGGCTTGGTCGTGTAAATGTGACAAATAGGGATGTGCCAAACCGCCTGGAAATAATTTGGGTCATCAGCAAATCACTGAGCCTGTCAGTTTGCAGACAGTCCCTAGTCCTCCTGGTCTGTCACATTCATTTTCCATTAGCTATTTACCATCTGACAAGGGAAAGAGGGTACTAGTTTATTTTTTGGAAAAAGATATTCTGTTTTATTGATGCTTTTCCCCTTACAAAATTATTGTTGTGTGATCTGTACTCTGGTGCCTTTGCAAATGCTCACTAGGATCTTTCCCCAAACAGGGAATGTTATAGTAAAAGATGGAAAAAGAAATTTGAGTCTGCCTGGTCTGCTTTATGATATGAAATGACAATTGTTTTCAGATTAGCTCATACCCAGGATATGCTTCAAGACACCTGAAGGAGTATTGATGACAGTGGCTACAGCACATCTCTGTAGATTGAATAGCAGGCAGTCCTGATTTGGACCTTAGTCCAAATCAGCCTTCTGTCTGTGAGTGTACAGGAAATTCAGGGTAAATCTTTTATTTACAAACAGGGAATACTTGCCAAGATGGAATAAAAAAGTAACTGATTAATCAGCATGCAGCCTTCATCTTGAAGGGTCTCGCTGCCCGGCCCTTTTCAACGTTCAGGAGATTGGCCTCATGTGAGAGGGATGTAGTGTGGAAATGCCTTTGATAGCTCAGTGATTGAGTCTATCAGGATTTGGAAAGGGACAGAACTAGGTTTAAACAACCCTGCCTGATAGAATACAGAGTGTGCATGGCTGGAAAAAAATTACCTCATTATAGCTCAGCACTGTTGCCCTTTGGAGTAAAATGAGAGAAAAGCTTGCTCTGGCACTTCTGCTGATAAAATTCACTTTCTGGAACACAACCAAATCCCAGCATATATCATTGGAGAGAAATAAAGCAGTCAAAAAATTGTATTCCTAAATAGGCCTGGAACATCTTGGTAACTGCTAAAGCAACACAAATAAGGAAGAGTGCCCTATACTAGCTCGACCCTTAAATTATGCAGCTGTTCATTACCCAAATTATACATCTCAGGCTGCCCTTTGGAAAAAGGCATGGAGCACAGAGTTGGAACAATCCCTGAATTATAGTACTATAAGAAAGACCTCCTAAAGTGTCACATGCATGTAGTGGAAGATAAGAAAGGCCAGCTTAAGTTCTTGGCATTTTAAAGAAGGCAATCAAGAAAGCCTTTGAATTCTGTATCTTTCTCGGCAATTCATTTGCATTTTTGTGTTAGTTAGACAAAGTGTCCCATTCATGTGTCAGTGGTCCTGTGTCAGTCTCCTGCTCCAGAAACGTGCGTGTGTGTTTGGGTTTAAGCTGCATGTTATTTACAGATGGGACAGTTAAAAAAAACATTAAAAACCACAGCAGCAGACCTGCCGTATTTAGGGAGTTAGTAATGACAGTATGTAATATCTCAAAGAATAAAGACATTATAAAAATAAAGCCATCATAGAGCTTAAGAGCAGGACTACAAAATTTATTTTGCCCCCTATAATGGATGCTACATTTCTACACAAAGTGAAACACATTATCCAATCTACTTTGAGACTTGAGTAGCACAGTTGGTACATTTTGTTGTGTTAAGATTCACATTTCTTCACTATATTATACTAGCAAAACTTACATCTGAGTCCACTTGGTGGTACACTTTTGAACCCCTGTCAGGTTAAGAGTTAAAAGATTTTATTTTCTCATCCAGTTTATAATCTTTTTGGACAAAAGCTAATGAGGATACTGACAATTTTATCACATTTTTTACTTAAATTACATGGGCAAATGATTTTTTTACAATTCCCTTTTTGATGAATATCTGGTAAGTTAGTTAAGACATTTTCTTGCATAAAGCAAAAAAGATTTACGTAAAGCAAAGACTATGTGTGAGAGGTGAGTATTCTGTTAGACAAAATTAGATGATTGTCAGGTTTAGGTTTAGTTAGTTTTAGTTCTCCCCATCAGGTTGTCTGAGCTCCTACCATCCTTCACCCCTTCCAAACCTAGCATTAGAGGAAGAACACCCCCTTCTCAAAGATGTCCCTGCCTAACCCCTGGAATCTGTGAATATGGCACTTTACATGGCAGAAGGACCTTGCAGATTTTGATTATGTATCTTAAAATGTGGAGATTTTCCTGGATTATCTCAGTGGGCCCAACCTAATCACGTTAAACCCTTAAAAGCAGATAATTTTCTCTGGCTGGAGCCAAAAGATATAGGATAGAAGAAATCAGAGAGTTTTAAGGTGGGTGAAGGACTCATACACAGCTGCTGCTTTGAAGATGGAGGGGGCAATGGGGTGAGGAATCCAGGAGACCTTAAGTTGCTGAGCATGGCTCCCAACTGAGAGCCAGCAAAGAAGGAGGGCTCTCCACCCAACAGACATAAGGAACCGAAGTCAGCCAACAACCTGAATGTGCTTGGAAGCCTTTTCATTGCCAGAGCCTCCAGAAAGGAATGCTAATACCTCGAGTCTGACTTTGTGAGACCCTAAGGACCCAGATAAGTCACTCTGTACCCAGACTTCTGCTCTACAAAACCATGAGATAATAAGTGGATTTTAAAATTTTTTTTGTAGTACTCCATGTGTTTCTTTTCTTTTCTCTTTCTTTTTGAATTTTATTTTTTTTAATACAGCAGGTTCTTATTATCCATTTTATCCATATTAGTGTATATATGTCAATCCCAATCTCCCAATTCATCCCACCACCACCCCACTACCCTCGCTTGCCCTCCTTGGTGTCCATACGTTTCTTCTCTACATCTGTGTCTCTATTTCTGCCTTGCAAACCAGGTAAGCCATTAATTTAGGATAATTTGTTACATTAGCAATAGAAAATTAATATACCTGTCCTCTGGTATTCTTTCTGAAGTTTACCCTTCATGGCAATATCTGTAGTTTACCCATTATTTTTTTATTTGTGGGACTAAATACTTGTTACCAGCTGCAGCAATTAAATATACCAGTGAAGTTGTTGTGGGTTGTTTGTTTATTGCTTGTTTGCTTGCTTATTTGGGGAGTGAGAATGAAAAGTGATTCCTGATCATCAAAAACATAACAAGTCAGAAGGTAGCAGAGCGTAATATTTGATTAAATGGACTCTGGAGATAGACTGCAAGGGTTTGAATCCTGACTCACTTATTAGTTGTGTGACCTCAGGCAAGTTTCTTAACCTCTCTGTGCCTTGGTTTCTTTATCTGTAAGGGGAGAATAATAATAGTACCTATCCTGTTATGCAGAATAAGTTAACACATGTAACATTCGGCATACACTAAGTGCTTTATAAATATTAATTATTTTGATGACTAGCATGTTTGTCCGTTTTTATAGCTGTAAATAATGCATTTAGCTATTTCAATAGAAACCTTATGGGAATTGTCATATTTTATTAATTTACAATAAAATTATAAATTTTATTAATCTTAATATGTTTAAAATATAATAGTAATAGTCTTTGTGCTTAAAATTTTGAAGCAAATTGATACTTCTTTTAAAATCAAAACATGTCCTTAGGTGATACTGAGCCCAGATGGGAGATGGCTCCAGAGTTTGGACACCTAAAAATCTCTATGTTCAGATTAATTTTAATATCAGTGAGATAGAGTTAACAGTTTTAGTAAAAATTCTTGCCTTTTTGAAGCTGTCAGTTTCTCCCTTGGAAAATATGAAGGCATTAGTCATGAGCCCGCTGTCCCCACCCAGCCCAGAGCAGAAGAGACGAGAGTCCCCTTTCTCACTTTTTCAGTTTTACTGGGGCTTCCATCTGAGTAAGGTGGGCACTGGCAGCCTGGGCATCTGTGTGCAGAGTGTATGTAAACACACACTTCAGCTTTGTGTGTTTATGATTCCCTGAAGTGCAGTGGGGCCACAAGCTCTCCTGCATTCTGCCTCTGTTCTGCCCTGACCATGCCCTCATTCTGGAGATTTATGGCCATAGCTGCACCAAAGTCCTGTGCTATTAGTGCAGGAGTCGTTCCAGCAAACCCCTCAGTGCAAACGTCCACCTGTACCTCAGAACACACAGAGATATAAGATGTTTGTTTTCTCTTTGGGTCACCTGGGCAGCCAAATATCAAAAGAGTCAATAATTAGATTGGTGTTCCTCAAGCTCCAGTGTGCACAGGAGTCACCAATGGTTTGTTGAAATGCAGATGTGCATTCAGGAGCTCTGAGGTGGGGCTGAGAGTCAATATTTCTAACAATCTCCCTGATGGTGTTGCTCCAGCTACAGTTCCTTCCCACACTTTGCAGAGCATCGTTTAAATTTTATCTTCTTTTAAAGCAAGTCATTGTCACCTATGAAAAAGGGACAAGTTTATTTGGAATATGCACTCTAATTCTTAATCATTTCAAAATACTTACGTTTTACTATGAGAATATAGATTTGGTATCTGCTCTTATGTAAGGACAGCTGTCATCAAGATAAAGGTCTCTAGGTTAAACTTAATTTCCCTTGAAATAAAAGTATTTGATATTAGGACATTAGTATGAATACATACAGAAAACCTAGTATAAAACATTCTCTAGTAATTCAGATTTTGGAAAAGTGTCAATGTTGGTTTACCTGTGAGTGACTTGTAGCAAGTGACCTTGAATAGGTCCACTAACCTCTTGGTATATTGGGGGGGGCGGATATTGCTGTACCTGGGACTAGAGTTTGTATGCAAGAATTAAATGAATTAACTATGTAAATAACTTAGAAAAATGTTTAGATTAAAGGAATAAACTCTTTTCAAAAATTCCACAGGTATGAAAAGGTATATATTTGGCAGATACTTGCTGAAGAACATTTTTAAGGGAAAGTTTAGCTGTCATTGTGAAGTTACCATTCTATAGGCGTAGCTAAAATATGGAAGGAACTGTTTGATTGTCATTCAAACTCTAGATCTAGCCTTGCCAGTGTTTCATATCATTTAGATAGATTTTAAGCCTATTGGTTTGGGCAGGAAAAACAAACCACATAGTAGAAACGTATCACCATGAAAACTATTCCCTCAAGAAAAAGTACAGCATCCTTCATATTTCCCAATTCTAAATTTCTCCTAGCTGAGAAAATTTGCTAGGATCAAACTAATTGAGAACAAGATAGAAAAGATCCTCAGGACATTTAAAATGTTAGCTGATTCTTACCAAATGAATTTAGGTTTCATGTACAAGGAGTTTAATTTGAAATATTTGAAAATAATATGGCATCATCACATTATTTACTTGAGTGGCTGGATATATGTAATCACTCTGGAGTTTCTAATTTCTACATAGAAATTCTATTTCTAGTTTCTCATTCTAATAATTTCTAATAATTGAGGAAAACAATGGATAAGCTTTAGTTTAAAAAAGTGTCTCTCTCCTCATCTATTCCCTCACGTAGCCTTGCACAGGGACTTTGAAGGAGGAAGTTTATGTCAATAGGTTACTGAGCCTAAGGAACAATAGATTTTCAAGAGGTGGTGAGGGAGTCTGCTTCAAAGAGAATGAAATTATATGCCAAGAGAAACAAAAAAAATGAATAAAGAGCATTTTTGATATGATGGAGGTTGAAGAAAACCAAGGCAGTGGACTACAAGAAGCCACAGGTTGCTATAATATTCAGAATTTTTTGTTGTTTCCTTTAGTGAAGTGTTTCTGAGTCTGTCTTGATACACATTGTTCAAAAGACCTCAGATACTTGTGTTGAAAAGAAAGTGTCTAGTACCTAGTTATATTATCACAAAAATTTTCAACAAAATATTTGTGACATAAGAGGCAAGGAAATATTCTTTTATTAAAAAAACCAACTAATTATTAATGCAACTATAAAGTTAGAGGACTCAAGTCATGTCTAAGACTTGGGATAAGCAAAGAGATGTAGAAAGAGTTCTCTTAGGATTATTCTTGTGCTTCTTTTTGTTCTCATTACTATATACTATAGAAAATTGAAAGGAATACCTTACTGGTCTGTTTCAGCTCACCTGTGATAAAGGCTATAACTGTAGCCATGCTAAGAGTGGAAGCTATGTTTTCTCTCTTCTGGTCTAATAACACTTTTAGACTATTACCTATGAGAGAAGCTCAAGTCTCCTGAAACTAAAAGATGTGCATGTTTGTGGTGAAAGTTTTCATTAATAATTTCAAATGATACGCTGCCAAAGATCTGCCACTGTTGCAAGTTATGGCTATTTGGAGTTCTTGTGTTTTTCTACCAATGTGAAAATTAGTTTTGCAAGATTGTTTATTGCTGCTTCTTTACTGCTTTTTTCCTCCTCCACCAAGAGAATGCTTCTGTTCTGCAGAAGCAATGGAAGCCTAAAAAGATAGAACATTTTCATGTCAGAAAAATTAAAGTCATAAAGGAGATAGATTTCCAGAATTAAATTAGAATTGAACAAGTCAGTTATGTGTACATTCATCAGCCCAGTGGTCAGGATCTCATTTCCACTGAAGCAAACTTAGCTAGAGGGCAGATAGAATTTCTACACAGAGAAACCCACCCCATCCTTCATGGCAAATTATACTGAGAAGGAGAGAAAGCACTCACCTGCAGTGAGTATAATGTCTTTAAAAAGGTGTGCTCCTGTTTAAGAACACTGTTAATTACATTTACCAAATATTCTAAATAAATATGAAACCAAATATAAGAGCTTTGGGATAGATTTACTGACCCTACCATGCCCAGGTTATAACACTGATGCATGTGCATCCATTTCTTACCATATCAAAGTTAGTAAAAACCCTCATTTTGATTATTAGTTATCAGAAAATGTTAAATAATCACCAGTGATACTAATGTTTATGCTATATAATGTTTTTAATATGTCAAGAATGTGTTCACATGTATATGATTCAGTAAGGACTGTTATAATTTTGTCCTTCAACTGAGTGATACAGGAAGACAGATGTCAGGGAAGCAAAAAAGGAAGGAAAAGGAAAGGGTGAAACATATTATTGGGCACCTACTATGTTCTATGTACTATGCCACATGATTTTATTTATGTGTTTTAACAAACTTCACAACAATTTTCAGCGGCAGGCATTACTATCTCAAAATTTATAAAATTGAAATAAAATTCTGGCCACCTAATTAATTTACCCAAAGTCATAAGGCTCAAACATAGAATATACAGTTTACCTGGAGTCAAGTTCATCTGAATCCAATGTAGAAGAGAAAATCGTTCACTGATTGTGGGCATTCCCTTTACCCACCCTCATTATATACATTATCTAACTCTTTTGCCATATTCTTAATGGTACATTGATTTTCTAAAATCAAGAGCACAGATTTCCCTCCCAAGTTCATTCTAAAGATTTATTTAATTAAATTGCTTTTTACTTTAGATAAATGTTTCTCAAATAAATTAGAGATCCACTGTCCTTTTATCTACTTTGAACATTTATATATAATGTAATGTCTATTATTATATTATATATTTATGTTATGTTATGTTATGTTATATATGCCTGTAATATATCAGGCTGTGGTTAAGGGTTTTCTTAACCTTAAGGAATGTTAAGAAAGGGTTAACCCCAAAAGAGCCTTGTGAAAATTTAAAATGTCTCTAAGTGATTTGTGAAGTCCTTGACTTACTTAGATTCAGAAATCAAAGTCACTAACAGACATTAAAGGTCAATTTTTCTGTATTTTGGTTTGTTTGCTTCTTTCCATAAGTATCCCCAGTTGAGTTTATATCCTGTGGGGTCAGTTTGAAATACTGAACCATGAATTCCATGGTTCTAAAACCCAGTAGGTTAAGTTTTAGGAAGAACCTGTTTTAAGAGGGATGTGACCATTCTAAAAGCCAAATATAATGGCCTCATACCTCAGTTACCAAGGACCTTCCAGGATGGAAAACTTTTAACCAATCAATACTGGGACCTTTAATGAAATCCCCTAATTTTTCCAAGAATAGTTACTTCTTTTGTGTGTTTACATCTCTCTCCAGAAACCAAATCAAATATCAGGAAATATTTTTCAGAGCAATCTTAAGTTTCTAAATATATATAAGTTGAATGGAAAGTCATAATTATTATTGAACCTAATTAAACCACATGTCATTGTCAGTATTTTTTTTAAGTTTGATATTGCAAAAAGACAACAAATGTTACTTTATTATTATTACATTCTTATGATGATTTCATATGCATAGTAATTAAACTCTCTATTTGGTATTTAATGTTGATTAATATTCAAATACCTTCAAGTTTTATTTTAGGGAAAAGAATATTCTCTAAGGAAAAATCTTATAAGAAGAAAAATGTCTACTTATTGTACAGGATCTTCTATAGCTGCAAAAGAGAATTTTATTACTTATTATTTCTGTTCATTCTATTTTACTTTTTAATTTTTAGACAGTTTGCATATAATATAATTTAATCAAACTGCCTATATTTAGTTGCTAAGAGATCTAGGGGATTTGGACTTAGAAAGAAACTGATTCTTATGAGACACAAGAGACAATATTCTGGGCTGAGTTTCACAAAATAGTTTAAAAATAGAATCTATACTGACATATTCCATTAGGATAAAAAAAAATGATGTTGAAGAGTCACAAATAACCAGCATACATTTTGTCACTTACACCTTAGAAAATATACCCATTTTAAAATTTAACTTTAGCTTCCTTGTGTCCAAATAACAAAGCTCATTTATTTTCCTCTTACAGAAAGTAAAAGAACATTAAACTATTTTTCTCCATTCAGTTCTCTTCAAAGGTTATTTGGCATTTTTAAAAGACTCTATAGACTGTTTTATATTAACATATTTTTCATACTTTATTAATTTATATTAGACTATTTTTATTCAGTGATCACTATTATTAAAAAATTAAGATAGCTTTTGTTTTTTCCAGACTGTTATATCATCCTTCTAACTCAGTATGACCACCTATGAAGTGAATAACATGCAACATATCAGGCCTAGATTTTAATTCTGCATTTGGACACCAAATCTTAGCCTAGTGCAGGCAGTCCAAACATGTGTTATTAGCTGGTATAGTACTGTGGATTTTGTAATCAAAAAGCATCCTGCCACTTGAAGCTTTTGGGTGGGGTATGGAAATAGAGAAATTAATTGTTTTATATATATATATATTTTTTAAATGACACTTTAAATTGATAATGTTAATATGATCTCAAGTAGTATTCTCACTCTTGTAAGTAGGGAGTGAATTCCTATAGACCTCTTTCACTCAGGTCCTTCGTATCTGTTTGTATTTGGAAGGGTTCTCTTTCTATCATGTACCTATAGGGGTGGAGAACTTTTCCCCTCTTGCCCTCTAAGTTATTTGGCTGGTTTAATAATTAAATTGACATAAGTCAGATTAACAGGAGAAAAACAAATTTCATACAGACGTGAGCTCCATAAAAATCTGAGACTCCCAGGTAGTCAGGTAATTGAGGCTTACATGCCATCCTGAGCCAAGGAAAAGAAGGTAGGGGTCTGAGGCTTCAAAGTAGAGGAAGACAATTCACAAGAAGATAAGAAGAGCAAATGTTTGTTAAATAAGTGTTTGCTATGTCATGTACATAAGTCTTTCTGATATAAAAAGTTATCTCTGTTAATAGCTTTCTTCCGAGTATAGACCCCCCTGTCTAAATACTTTTAGGAAGTTAAGGAGGAGGTAAAAGACTCTTCCTGAGTCTGCTGGGCCTCTGATTACCTTCAGCTCAAAATCATCCCATGCCAAAGTGTCACATTCTGGGGTGTTGTATTCTGCTCCCCTTTATGCCCATTTCTACACACGATTGCCTAATTTTAGAGAGGACGGCCCAGGGCATGTTGGGGATATAGCTGGACAATCTATTCTTATAGGATTTTCCAGTGTGTGCTCTGCCAAAGGCCAGGTCATTGCTGCATCACTCTTTCGCAGCAAACCTTAATTGATAATGAAAATATAGGCATTCAAAAGCCATGCTTTCAAATTCTGAAGAAGCCCCTTGTACTTTTTATTAATGTTTTACTGGATTACAAAGAGAAGAGTCAAGTTCCTCTTGTTTATTATTAAAGATCATTAAAAACTGCCAAGAAGAAAGGTTATAGGGGCAAACCACATTTCACAGTAAGGGAATATTTCATCCTGCCTACCACTGTGGCCACAAGTATGTTTTGTAATCAGACAACCCTGGATTTAAATCCTGGCTTGGCCACTTATTAGCTCAGCTATTTCATGCAAATTAATGTCTCTAACTTTCTGTTTCTTCTTTGCTAAAATAAGAATCAAAAGACTTGCCTCACAAGATTACTAAGAATTTTGAAAGATAATGCATATCAGATACTTGGTGACTTGTACATAAGTACTCAAAGAATGTTAGTTTTTTTTTTTTTTCATTTAATTTGTTTTATGCTGGTGTCAGTTATTTTTGTTGTTAACGTTATTATATAACAAGCTAACAAGCTAGGAAATACATAAATGTTAAATGGATCAAGCACGTACAAAGAGTCAAGAGCAGGTTCTGTGTTAAGAAGAGAAAAGTAAGAGATGAGAAAATTCTCAAATATCAAATAAGGCGAAAAAAATTGAGATCCAGAAATTTAATACTTTGAAGTACGCAGAAGTGAGGTGTCCACCTTATGCTTCCTTTTCTATGTTCTGCTGGGTTGCCATGTAAAAACAGCCTGAAGCAAACACTTAGGATTTCTGTAGGACATGCTTCTGACTTAGGTGACTGTGATGTGATGGAAAAACCAGGGGTTTAGAGTCACTTGTATTGTAAAGATTTGGGCGAGACTCAGCCTCATATATCACCTACTAGACAGGTGAAAAAATACCTACTATATCTTAGGTGTGTGTGTGTGAAACTCAATAATATGAAATTAATAAATATAAATGTGCTATAAAATATTAAAATATTATTTGGGGGAGTTGCTAGGATAATAGGGACATCCTTATAGTGTATAATTACAGGTTCAAGTATGAAGGGCTGTGCCACTATCTGTTCTTTATAAAAGATGAAACAAAAGAAAAATTTGTGTTGTAAGAATGGGAATCTGTGCCCCAATCATAATCATTCCACCAAGTGAACATCAAAAGTAAGTCATAAAGAAAAATTAGTTGGATAGTATAATCTGACAAGGAAGTTTTTTTTTTTTTTATTTTAATAGAGAAGACTCTTGTCAAGAGGGTTTGTATTAGTGAGGGTTCTCCAGAGAAACAGAACAATATATATATTGAGAGAGACTGAGAGATACAGAGACAGAGAAAGATTTATTTTAAGGAATTAGTTTATGTGACTGTGAATGCTGTTAATTCCAACGTCTGCAGGGTAAGATGACAAGCTAGAGACCCAGGGAAGAGGTGAGTGCATTCCAGAGGCAGAATTCTTTCTTCCTTGGGGGGAGGTCTGTTGTTTATCTCTTAAGGACTTAACTGATTGGATGAGGCTCACCCACATTATGGTGATTATCTGCTTTACTCAAAGTCTACTAATTTAAATATTAATCTCTTCTTACAAATATCTTCACAGTGACATCTAGGCTGGTGTTTGTCCAAATATCTGGGTGTCACAATCTAGCCAAATTGACACATAAAATTAACCATCATAGGGTTTTATCCATTTTTTTCAGAAATGAATTTAAATCATTTTGTTATTAACTAATCATTCTATTACTAATAAACACTCCAAATACCAGAGACAAACACACAACAGAATAACCCTTCAAAATCTATTTCTGAAGAAAATATATTTTATTTAAGTTTTTTTCTTCCCATTTTAAAACCACAATTTTTATAACAACCGGAGAAACAAAAACAGAAATAACGATCTTTGTTCTTAGGTATTTCCATTTAAAATTTTCCTTCCAAGGTAATTTTTCTCCTTCACAGAAGTATCTGGTCCTCAGGGACTCCACTCTTTACTTCAAGACAGAGGCGAAAGAGCATTGCAAGGAGACCCGCTGCTCATGGCTGTTATGTGAAGAGCCTGGCACCCCTGCTGGTCCGGTCTTCACGGGCTGGGGGTAGTGGTGTCTAGTCCATCACTTTTACCCCAGTGTTATATTGGTGTACAAAGGGCATTGCAGATTTCTATGGTTCCTGCAGTTAATGTCTGGGACCAGGTTAAAAATAAAATTTCCATTTTATCCTTTGACAAATATTTTGAGACTATTAACACTATTCTGACTCCTGAAAATATATACACACTGTATGCTTATTTCTCTTGTCTTTGTTAGTTGCCTTGCATTTGGTGTTTTAAATGGAAACATGTGCTAGTAAGAAAGTCTTCCTTGTAAGGGGAATCCTGTATGTTTTCAATTCCATCGTAATTAAGAGTGTTTGTTGTTATAAATGCCACCTGTAGGTTAAATATAAACCAAGCATCTGTCAGCCTCAATGTAAGAGAGCAAATAATGCCATAAATGCTAGGAGAGTAAAACTAGAACTGCATTGAAATGAGTCTGTCATCCCCATGAGGGGTGAAAAACACATCCCTGTTTAGTTCTATAAAAGAGCAGAGTTAATAAGTACATATATTTTCACATACAGTGATATATATAAATCTTTCCTTAGAGTTGTGCTGATTTTCCAATGCATGCTGTCTTGTCCCCTTCGCCTCTGACTCCTCTTCCCCAATATTCCCTTCCTATGGAACTGATCCCAGGAGCCACTTCCCCTGTTTGCCCTGACCACCCCTCCCATGAGAGGCCAGACCTCAGTGCTCCTATAGCACACGAGTACAACTCTGTCATAGCACCTGCCACCTTACCTGTTGACCTGTATGCCTCACGTGTGAGATTGTGGGTTCCCCTGAGGCCTTTGTTTCCCCAGAACACAGCACTGAGGTCTGCACAATAAGTATTCGTTGAGTGAATAAATTAACATAAAGTAATAAATCAGTAAACACCTGGTGAGTTCTACTGATTCAAGAATGATGATAGAACTCTGCAGATTGCATTAATAACAGGGCTTGACAACATTCTTTTCTGACAAAATAGAGATAGTCAAGACAGGCCGCTGTGGCTTGTCACCAGTTGATTAAGGGCTCTTCAACACGGCATAATCTGCCTCTCATACAGCATCGTTCTTTTTGTTTCTAGTTCCCTTCGTCTCCCCTGAATGGGCACAGCAGTATCACTTCAAAGTGGAGAGTAACTTAGCACTCGTGAATGCCTCAGCATTTTGGAAGGCACTTTTCTTCTGGGTGAACCAAGGAAGTGTGGAGAATCCTTTGAATCCTCTTCTTAGTGGGACCACTGAAAGCAGCCTTCTCTTTGCTTTTTAGAAAACACCTGCTGGCAACTTTGATTCTCTACTATTCTCTCTCACTGCACACTCTCCCTTAGCTTTATAGCACTTATCACCATCTGTAATTATTTTAAGCGTTTGGTTATTTCACTGCATTGCCAGAGAGGCAATACAGAATCCTCTCTTCTGCATCTCCTCTCCATTTCCATTAAACCATTCAAATGCTTACCCCCCAAATAAAACATGGAAGGTAAATAAATATATTGTTTTTCAGGTGAAGTCTCTTAGCTCGCTTGCCAAGCAACTTGCTGCTGCCAGGTTTCCACATAGAGAAAGTCTGGCATGTTTGCTCATTTGTTGCCACTAAATTACAATCCTCCTGGGAGAACACTGTCTTGTTGCTAGCTGTGTCCCTGTACCTAGCAGTGACTGAAACAACTAGGGGATAAGTAAAGGCCTGGTGAATCACAAACCTGCCAACTCATTTGACTTGGTCACCAGTTTAACTAAGTTTTTCAGTAAGTCATAAAACTTCTTATATCATTTTATGCTACTTAAAATAATTTTTTAAAATCACATCCTCAGAGAATTTTGTATCACTTATATGATTGTTTATTAGTTCACATAGACATGCTTAATGATAAATTCCAGCAAACATTAAATCAAACAGAGAGAATTATTGTAACCATCTATCTTTCTTCTGGCACTCATGTAGTCTGGGACCACAGTGCTCCCATAAAAGTATTTCAGTGTGTGTTGGCCAAACTTCATCCCTTTTGTTAATAGATTTGCCGAGGCTCAACTTTTTTTCAGTGACAATCAGATATGAATCCACTTCAAGTTGCAAAGCCTCCCGAGTTCTCTGGAAATCACAAGGACTTGTTTACCCTATATTTTATATGCAGTACAGTATTAATGTTTGTTTTAAGTAACTGAGTATGTTCCAGAAAACACAAACACATACACACAAACATGCACACACAAATTTTCTCTTCTGAGCATAGTTTAATTTTGTGTCCATAATTTTCTTAGACTGATTCAACCAGTTCCTAATCAGGGTGCTTCCGACTATACTTTTCTTTTTAAAGAGAGAAATGAATTTTGTGAGATACTATCTCAGACATACATAAAATATCCCACAATACATATTTATTCCCAGCAAACTACCTAGCCTTCAGATGTGAGCCTAATGTTTTCTAAACTCTTTACTTAAAATATAATAATCATTTCAGAAGCTACCTTATGCTAAGGCTGGATTTAATGAATAGAGGCCATTTGTACTTGAACACATAACATACTGCAGGCATTTGTTTCATACAGAATTGTATGATTATGTGCAGGATTTTTTCCTCTCAAGTGAAAAATAAGGTTTGAAAGTCTTTAAGGTCTATACCCTACCTCAGCTATACCAGAAGAATCCTAAAGAATTCTTTCTGGGATTTATTTTGTCCTTGATTTTTTCCTTTTAAGATATTGTTTTGTTTATCACATTTCCCTCCTTTTGCCTTAGTAAGGAGTAGGGTGGAAAAACAAACCAAGCACGGACAACAAATCTGTCCAGTGGGCCATAGTGGAAGCACAGTAGGTCTTGGCACAAAGGACAAGTGTCTGAAACATGGTAAATGTGCAGCACAGGCAAGTGCTTCTGGTGCTGAATTTTGCCGCAGGACATGCTGAGGCAGACACTTGTATAGACAACTGCTTCTAAATATGTCCCTGTATCAGCAGGAAACAGAAGATCTCCCCACTCCTATTTTTCAATTCTGAAAATGGGTCCCTCTGAGCAATTACGTAGTGAATTAGCAAGCATCCTGAATAAGCCGCGAGTGCCAAGCTATTGGACAAGAGGATTTTAAAGAGCAAAGAAAAACAGGAAATAACTATCAAAATAAGCACTAAATAGACCTCCATGATCCATGCCATGTGCAAGTGGCATGTAAGAAGGAGTGAAGGAGTGTAATGATTCTCAGGCAGTCCTGCTATGGAGCACTTACAAAGTGTTTTTAATCCTCTAATTGGGTTAAGTTCATTTAATTAGCACTGAAAAGATGCAGTTTCAGTGTTTAATAAAAACGTTTATATTCAGAACAGCTACCAGATGTTTTTCAATGTAGATGTTGTGAAGTTATGCATTTTCTTCTTCTAGAAATCAGTACTTTCATATAATAAGAAATAACTGTTTTGCTTCAGTAGGTGGTGCCTCAGCTGAGAAAAGAAAATTCATGTTTATGGTGTTGTCTCTATCATTTTTAGGAAACCTTTGCTTTTATACTCTCTATTCGGTCTACCTGTGTACACAGATGTTCACACACATCCTCCACAACACGCATGTGCACATGCGGGCACATGCTACCTCTTAAGCTGAGCAACAAATAGCAAGATTTCCCTTGGTTGAAAAGAGTTAAACAGGAAACTCCGAACATTTTATTAAAAGCTCATTCCATGTGTTAGCCACAGGGAAAGACGTTGGAGAGCATCATGAATCATGGTGTCCTTCACCAGCTGGAGACATTCTCCTTCATGTGCTATGCTCTCTCAAGGAAAAAGGCATTGGAAAAACATTAAAGGTAGATTCCTCTGGGCCACAGAGCTGGGAGATGGGGTTGATGAGGCGAAGTGGGATAATCACTTGAAATTATACACATGAATTTAATCTTCACACTCCCAGAATCAGTAGATGGTAACTGCTTTTTTTTTTTTTTTTCAAGTTGTTTAACATAGCTTTTCCACATTGCAGGACAAATCAGAATAATTGCTAAGCATTCAAAATCTACTTGTCACACAGTCACATGGGCAACCCTGACTGAGGGCTTTGACTCAAAATTACAAATATAAAAGTACTGAAATTACAAAGATTTAGTTGGTAGAAAGCCTATCTTGGTTAAATAATATGTACTGTATGATGTGACTTGCTATCTGTTCTCTATCTTCTTCAATTATCACTTTACAGATTCCTAAATCCCGATAGTGAACATAAAGAAAAAAATATAGAATTGTCTCCAAAAAGGAACTATATTTGAAACTTACTTTCTTGAAAATGACAAAAGAAAATAATAAAAGGAAGTGTTGCAAGAAAATGGCATATTTGAATGATTAACTAAAAGCTGACAAAATATTAGCCAGTCTTTCAAAGTGGCATTTAAGAATGGCTTCTTTATGTTCCGTTTTTAAAAAGAACATTCAACTTTTAAGGCCAGTCTCCAAGAAAATAGGCTTTGATATTCCTTTGAAGCTCAATTCAATATCTTTGTCTAAGGGAAGAAAAATCACATCTTGACTGTAGATGTCATATTGAAACACTGAAGTGCTTACTCGTGCTGCTGCTGTCAGTCATACTCATCACACTTGGTGACTGTCCTCAATCCAGGCAGAAAACCCATTCTCAGTTAACATGGATCAACTGGAAAGAATATAAACCACTCTGCTGCCCTGAAGACATGCAGACGTCTACTCTCACACAAGTTATCTGAATGCTCAGTGGGAATGAAGGGCAGCCCAGGAGGGCTCCTGAGACCCACAGAGGTTTGATCATAACATCACATTGTCAATGTTCTGTATTTTCTATGAAAAATAAAATAAAGTAATTGAAAATGACATATTAATGTCCTACCTTAGCAACTGCATCAATTACTATAAATGAAAATATCATACTTCCAAGGCACTTCTTACTTTCATAGTACTTTTCTTCTGATGCTATCAAGGTGCTCATGGGTTTAAATGGCATGAACCCACTGAATCACAAACAGACCTGAGCTGATATTACTTATGACTGAAAAGTATCCTTTGTTTGGTTTCTGTAATTACAAAACCAGAGGATAAAAGCAATAAATGTTAGTAGTTAGGTAAAGCATTTAGTTTGATGCTCAAAAATATTTTGGAGAGATAAAATATGTCTGGCTTTGATGAGAGTAAACCTAAGGAGATTAAACATTGACTGATGAATTTCATGCAACAACTAGTTATAAAGTATACTACATGCATTTTTGATACCTAATGGGTTCTTTGAATGGTTAGTGATATTTTATTTATGTTTTCAACATTGATCTTTAAGTTGGCATCATCTGACATCCAATTAATAAGCCTTTAGTTTTACTTGTTAGATGATGCTAAATCAGTTCTGAGGATTGTGGAAAAATACAAATAGTTTTAGAAAGATTAAAGACATAGGAATAAATAAAACTAAGTTTATTGTAGGTTTCACAACTGAGGAAGATAAAATACAAAAATTTGAATGCAATGGCTATATATCTTTCATTTCATTTTTATAGTGATTATGTACAACTGTCACCTAGTTAATGTGTCCAACTGATTTTGATGCTCACAATAACCTCATAATGAATCGAGTATTATTGTCTACAATTTTAGAGGTGAATTAACAGTACAGAGATGTTAGATAAGATCCCAATGTCACTGTCTGTGATAACACAGGTGTTTGAACCTTGGTGCTCAGAAGCGAGTCTAGAGTTCTTTCACCCACACTAGGTTGCCTTTCATGAGACTATGTTTCACATATTTATATAGTTCATTGTTTTGGTTATTCCAGGTTAATATTTTTAAAGGAGTGGCTAACAGGGTACATTTAGGAAAAAGGGAAGACTTGTGAAGGACATATTTCAGGACAAACTAATTTCTTTTGCTTCTCAAAGTCCTGTACCACGTGGTCTCACATACTCCTACTCACAGAGGCAAGCTCCCCCAAACCAAAGTAAAAAAAAGCACATTTAAAGAGATTAGTAGTGATTATTCTCCTTTCTACCAACTATAAAATAAAATACCGTGGATTTCTCGTATAGGATGAGGGATTTAGATTAGCCATCCCTATAATCAGATGTGTAACTCATACCGGTTTGTTTGTGAGGTTGTTATGGAGGTTTTTTCTTAGCATCCAAAGCAAATAAGCAGGAATTCCATTCTTAAAACTGTGACTTGGTGTGACCGTTTCAGCTTTCTCTAAGGTGATACTTAAGCCTATTTCTCTGGCTTTGTATACAGAAGTGTCTTAATCATTTGAAAGATAATTATATTAAGAAAGATGATTGTGACTTCCTTGGAGAGAAAAAACTAAAGGAAAGAATCTCTGTGGAAAGAGAGAACCCAATCTAAATGTACTGTAGTTGTCCGAGTGAGAAATGGCAGCTTTTAAACTAAGGCAGTGTGCTTAGGTTGGTTGTGGAGGGGAAGCGTTTGTTTTATAATTTTAATAGCTTATTTTCATTTAAATTCAATAAATTTATTTTTATCTATAAAGTATAAAACTTGAATAAAATTTCATAATACTTTTTTCATTAATTTCACCCATGGGAGTATAATCATCATGAATTAAGATGCCTTATTCATCTGTGGAATTGCCCTGGTATCAGTGGGTATTTACAAAACAATGTAGAGGACATGGGTGTTAGCCTCAAAGATTTAAAACTGGGAAAGATGAGAGGCTGGGGAATAGACAGCCAAGAGAATACCCATGGGGTTAAATACATGGAAGTGGGAAAGAATGGATAATTTATGTGTTTAAGTTTTAACCATCCATGCCCTGGTTTAAACCTTATGAAGATGTAATCAAGGTAATGGGAGGAATATAATTTTGTTGTCATGGTGTTTAGTGCAGACTAGCCAAAAATGTGAGAAGTATGGGGCTGGTGAAAACAAGGCTGTTAGAGTTTCCTGAATGTGAAACAACCAGAAACTGAATGGAGGTTTGATAGAATAATGAGAGGAATAAAGTACCTGAGACATATTACAAGGAAAAAAATAAGCCACAGTTCACGTCAGATTTCTGAATAAGAGGTGGGAATGATCTGCCAGTTTTGCTTCATTACGGTTGTAATGAACCTCTGCCTCAGAACTCTTTCTTTCTAATTCAGTCCAACTCCATGGACACAAGATCACATAGTCAATCCAATGCTGAGACTTTTTTTTCTCAGTATCTTTTGAAAATACTTGTATTTATTAAATAGCAACCAAAAACATTAACTTTGACAATTCTGGATAAAATGAGTGACCTCACACCAATGTATTCTTGGATTAAATATATGTAACAGGAACAGTGACCCTATAGAAAATACATACAGTATTTCTACACAAGGATCATTCTTAAGTGCCATTTTTCTAAGTAAATTATAGAGTAGGAAAATGGAAGACATCCTTATATTTCTCTAAATGGTGGCTTATTCAATAAAAGAAAATCAGAAATTTAACCTTGTCAGCTCTGATTGTGGAATAAACTGACATAGTTTAACTTGACACAAATGTTATCTCTGTCCTTAACATTTTTTGGCTTCTGGAAACTTTTTTTTTTTCCATCTCATTGGCTAAAAACAACTATCACAAGTCCCAGAGACATCATAAGTGCACTTAAACCTTAACCCATGGAAGGGGGAAGCAATCTGTCAGGAACCTGAAGATCAGGGTTTATTCTTCTAGTATTTATAGTCTAACTTCCTGAATAATGATTCTTTCTCAGCAAAGACCACAAAATCCAACCCTTGAGTGGAATGGCACATATTTCTTGTACAGAACTGGAAGTAGCTAGGGACCATGTTGTAAAAATACACATGAAGTTTGCACTACAGAGACCCTACTTGTTTTGTTGTCCAAAATGTGAGTAATATAGATTTCTAGTGAAAACTATTGTCTATATTATATGAGTAGATGATATTTCATGAACTATACTAAAGGTACAATATTAGTAACTTAATCAAAGTGGAGATATTGACATCTAATTTCCCAGAATCGGAGTGAGAGATAACAGATGCTCTAAATTTGTGTGTTAAAATTTACTTATTTTCAGCATGAGGAAGTTTTCCAGGTTGTGATGTCCAACCCAGAAATATTGGTGACAGGGAGAACTCAACACTGCTAAACTATCATTTCCAATCACTTGGTGACTTATATTAATCTCAGTGTTCTGAATAATTCCACTTTACAGAAAGCATATTTCTGTGCTTATAAAGTTACTTTGTTCTATTTGATTAGGAAATAAACTTTCTAGAACACTTCACCTTGCAATCAGTTTTTCTGTGCCATCCTTGTTCTGTCTATTATTCTACCTTTTCAAATGTTTTTCATTACAGAGAATGTCCAATGGCTACACCTGCACTTTAGACTATGCTAATGAGCCTATATAGTTTTATTTTACTCTGGTCATGTTTGTTTTAATTACCATCATTAATCTAAAATTAATGTCCTCTGTCAACAACAGAGAAGCAGCAGCATGCAGCACTGTTTTTAGAATTAGAAGCACTAAATCCTGTCCCAGTACAAAGGAGCTGTGTAAGTGCTGGCAAGTCATTTTGCCTCTCTGAGCCCATCTTATTTACCGGAAAATAACGGGAATGAGGGAGGTGCTCTCTACTGTCTCTTTTGGACACTTATAAAACAGCTAGTCTTATCTACAACACTCACCTATATAACTACCTTTTTCCATCTTGTGAAGAGGAGAACATAGCAGGATAGTGAAGGGAGATGGTGCATATCTTAACCCCGGTGCTATTCTCTCAGAAGGCAAAAAGAAAGTCCCGCCTCACGTATTTCATGTGGTCTGTCATAGTTCCCTGCTCTAATGTATAGTACTCTGCTCCAGTCCCTCCTTTCTTCCTCCTTTCTAGTCCTTCTTTAGGAAAAATAAAAAGAAAGGCAGTAGGAGCTAGGGCAGAATTGTAGACAAAAAGTAACCACTCTTTTATAAAGCAAAGTCCCATTATATGTATGTATGTGCATGTCAGTGATACAACTTCACACACTTGCTGGCCCAAGATAGTGAAACAGAGAGGAGAGAGAGATAGCTGAAACAGTCCAGGTTATTCTGCCAGTCATTCCTCCTGGCAGAGTGAGCAGATGTCCCTGAGTAAACTGCTGTGGGTGACATGAATGCCTGTTCCCCATTCCCTCATGCTTCTTATAATTGAGCAACTTGACACGCTGAATGGATTTCAGGAGTATTTTGATTATACCTCAATTTTGCCTTAAACACTCAGTTTAAAACCTACTTAAGATGTTACACTATAATGGGTTTCAAAAATATAAGTTCCAAAGCAAACCAGAACCAATAAGGACACTTAAAATAAAAATCAGTTTATCATAAAAGAATCTCCACACTGCTCATAAAATCTGTGCTTTAGAAGCAATAATTCAAATTATGAAAAAAGTCAAGAAACAAAACACTTGAATTCCTTAAAATAAAACCAAGCAACTCTTGTTTTATCAGTGACACAATGATTCAGTGATTTTCTTATTTTATCATTTGTGTTATATTATTATTGTTATTTGCAATATCTCTCTACACATACACACAGTTCGATTTTCTGCTAACACCTCTAAATGACTCACAGTTCAAGAATTGTTTTTTACTAATTTAATCCACTAAGTCAAGTATAAGTAACTGATTAAAGTGCAGACTCCCTCTCAAAGAAAATTTTATAATAGCTCCTTTCCTGAAGTTAATTTTTGAAGTAAAGGCAAATGTGCTGGAAAGGTATTGGGTGGAGGATGTTAAGACTCTCTTTTAAAATGACTGTTAGAAATCCATGTCCTAATTTTCCTACATAAACCAGTCATCAAACCCAACAGAGGACAAGAGGGCATGAAGACCAAGGATTTCAGGTGTTTTGATGAGTCATTTTATATATCATAATTAGCATCTGCACTGCTATTCTTGTCAAAAAGAAGAATGCTGAATATGTTAACGCTCGGAAATGCAGTAATTCTTTTCATCCTGATCTTACTTAATAGTTCTGTTAAAACTATATTTTTGCTTTTAAAAATTAAACTCATAATGTATCATAAATTACAGTGGAGGAGTTTTCCTGTTAAGTATGATTGGAAAGAATGTTTTTTAAAAAAGAAAAAGAGCCAGGGAGCTTTACCAACTCATAGATTTTGTAATCCATTTGGACATGAAATATATAAGGATTTTTCATACATCTAGTTTGGTTAGCAAAACTAAGAATGAACATATGTGCATAGGCAAATGAAATTAAAATGTCCACTAAATACTAATTATGAAATCACTGGATCTAATTCAGAAAACTTCATGTTACTGGTTACTAAAGTACATCCTTTCCAACATTCGTATAACACACTTTCCTAACTGAAAATACAAGTTCTTGAATTCATAAGGACTGTACCCATGCAGTCACCAACAAGTCTGCTGTTAAATAAGCACAGAAAATGTAGCCTGTGCTTTGTTCTCTAATGATTTTAAGGAAGCAGATGGCTCAAAAAAAGATGTGTTGGTACAAGTTGGTAAATCATAAGCAGGGATAAATTACCAGCTTACCTCAAATCCAACCCATTTTCCAGTCCCTAACCTCACTAAGTGCTGCCACTCAAGTTGAACTTAACTGTGTCAGAGTTTTGATTCATGCCTTTAAACACTTGGGCAGTGTCTATATGTGAGAAACTGAGTTGTGGCCATTTTCACAATCAATATTGATCTTCCCTGCCAAAATGATCACAGATTAATTTACATCTGTTATTGAGATAACCAGAGAGAATAGAATGGCTTGGCTTCTCTCCATGCATTTGGCACATTTTGTTAGGTATGAATACTATGGCTCAGGAATGTATTCTCACTGACAGAAAAAAAAATCCAACATGTGTTTCAGGAAAACAGCAAAGATAATATGACACCATTTTAAAATCAATTCCAAATAACAATAATATTCACACCATCCATGCTCCCTAAAATACAGTACATGACCTTGTTAATGTAATTTGGGTCACTTTATCAGTTTCCCTTATGATTTAGACTTAATAATAGTTGATGAGGTAGTAACATCATAAGCCTAGCACATTTCTAGTCCACTGGTGCTGTAGCTAGGCACAACAGACACTGTAAGCTAGTGAAGAAACAAAGAAAGGGTAACAAGAAAGAAAAGTGAACCACAGTGAGTTACAGTGAAGAAACTTTAGGCAGCCTAGAAGGAAAAACAACAACAAAAAACACTAAATAGTAATTTTAAGTCTTAGAAGAGTTCAGAAAACACTCACAGAAATTGCTTATCTCATCATGAAGCAATTAGAGAGAACAAGTGAAAAAAAAAAAGCTCTATATGTTTACAAACACAACCTGTGCATCTATAGTGACCACTTTCATTAAACAAACAAATGAAAACAGCCTTGAATTTTAGGTATTGACCTGACCATCCTAGGGATTCAAAGGGCTCTAGCATAGGGAGCCAGCCAGGCAAGTCACTTTCAAACAGCATTAGCTCCTAAAACAGTAGTGATGGCCACCAACCAATAGTTTATATACATTACAGTGTGTGTGTGTGTGTGTGTGTGTATATATATATATATATATATATATATATATATATATATACACACAAATACATTAACAGTGTCATGTTGACCTTCGTCCATGATCATGCACCTGGATACCAATTTCAGAACTAGTTTTTTTTGTTTGTTTTTTTTTTTGCGGTACGCGGGCCTCGCACTCACTGTTGTGGCCTCTCCCGTTGCGGAGCACAGGCTCCAGATGCGCAGGCTCAGCGGCCATGGCTCACGGGCCCAGCCGCTCCTCGGCATGTGGGATCTTCCCGGACCGGGGCACGAATCTGTGTCCCCTGCATCGGCAGGCGGACTCTCAACCACTGTGCCACCAGGGAAGCCCAGAACTAGTTCTTTATATAAAGAAAATATATTTCATAGTTGTCATTTCTAGTTCTCTTTCTAAAATTTATTAGAATATCAACCTCTCACCCTCTGCAACCAAGCAGATTTTTAAAAAAATCACTGAATCTTTATCATGAGCAGAAAAATCTAATGGTAAATTAACACCCTGCAGCTGACAAAAATCCTTGTATGTCTCCCAGTTCATGGTTTTGGCTTTCTTCAACTTTATGTCAAAAAATTTGAAGAGCAGTTTGTAATCACTGATATATATTTATAGCTCACTTCAGGAGCCAATCAGACATGATCATGTAACAATGCCAGGTATGTGACTTAAGCTCTGCATAAATTGTTTGTAGCATATTCAGAGGAGGAGAGAATACATTTTAAGGGCTGTAAGAGTAATTACCAAGAAGCAATGCTTTTGATTTAGTGAAAAATGCTCTGAAAGGGGAAGAAATTTGGCTCAGTAGCTTGGCTTAAATGGAGGATGCTAAAATCTCCGTGATCTTAAATTGTCTGTTTAATCCAATAACATTTTTTTTCATCTATGCCATCTTTCAGTAAAAAGAGGCTTGGAGACTATAATTAAGACCTACATAATATAGCTATATTAACTAAAATAATGCGACTGTCAACTTGATAACTGTAACTAAGATAGCACGCTTATGGATAGATAGATGGATACATATACACAGATGTTTCCCAACTAGTAACTCCAAGTAATTTATTAGCAGTAACATGGTTGTGGAATATGCTGTTTGTTGGAGTTCTATTTACATTCCATGTTGACTGGGAGAACATTCTGGGAGTATTTCAGCCAGATAAAAAATACCCTTAGTGCCTAATTTTGAACCAAACCCATACCAATTGTTTTAGATGAAAACTTAACTTTATAAATCTTGCCAGAGGTTCACAGATCTCAAAACCTTTGACTGTCATCTAGATTAAAAAGTAAAGGTTCACTGTGCAGTTCACTTCTATTAGAGAGAAACGAACTGACATCCTAAGTAGTATTGATAATATTTGTCAAGGGCCGGCTGTCTTGTGATTTTATTTATGTGGTAGACTGAGGCACAGCCAGCTCAAGAACTCAAAACAGGAATTAAGTGCTTTAACTACATTTTACTGCATAAAGTCAAAAAAGACACAGAAAAGTGATTTATAAACTTACTAATAATTTTTACTTCCGGTGAAGATATACTGGGTTAGTTATTCTGTAATGATCCATGTATACAGAGTGTGGTACTTGGTGAGTATATAAAGAGCAGCATTTCAAGAATTTTTACTGAAATATTAGAAAGACAATGGAATATTCCATTCATTCTCACTAGCTCTCTTTTCATCAACTCACAAGGCTGCTCTGAATTTTTAAATAATATTTATTTGGAGTTATTACCCCAATAATTGGCTTACATATTATGTATAGTTAATAGAAAGTATAGTTTTCAAACTGATCACAGTTGTCTTGTTTAGTGATAGATGACCATAAAGGATTTTGAAATTGTGTTTTGACCAGTTAGGACTTTAAAATTTGAATTCCACTTGGAAGGTTATCTCAAAGGATATTTATTGACTTTATATATGGTGATTTACAAAAACAAAAACTTTCCCACCTTTGGTCTCATATATTCAAGTTATCTCACCTGTTCACTTTTTGGTTTCCTGAATAAATTCTTCAAACCTTCCATAGCTCTGTCTAGATTCCAGGCACATTGCACCCATCCCTTTCCTTACCTCCTCAGGCCTAGGAATGGTAATATTTTCCTACTTTTTCAGGTCCTTGCCTCCCTTACTACTCCTTTTTAGTTCACTTTCCTAGCCCACACTCCGCAGAGTCCCTTCATTAAACTCTTTTCACTTAACCTTTTTGAGTGCCAGTCCTGTCATGCCAGAACACTGAAAGATACCCAAACCATACCAGCTTGCAAGGAGGCACACTTTCACATTGTGATCTGATGGATGCCTCAAAGCCTTCTTTATCTCAAAATCACATTCTTCTGCCATGATTCTTCAAGCATTCATATGTGTGGATTGAAGCGGCTCTGGAAGGCTCTTACTGAAGTGCAGATATTCCTCCAAAGGATAGCAATTAACATTTTGGTCAATAACATTGTAAGATTAATGAGTTTATCAGAGCAGCCAACCACCAATTATGCCCAAGAGACAGGTCATTTTGACGAGACAGATTGGAAGATAATAAAAACATATTTAATTGCAAAGGGACAACAGATCTAGATAGGAAACAAATGTGATAAGCCACAACTCCTCCAAAGAAGTTATTGAAATAAACCAGAGGGGAAAAAAGACAATACCTGAAAAGACAAGGTCAAATTTTGCTTACCACAAATTTTTCTCCCTGATACAGAATTAGTGTCAGTACCTCTCCCTTATTTTGTTTTCTTACATTCACTAAGAAGCTATATTCTGAGAGTAGCACTAGTTTTCCTAAAATTTTGCATGTAAACATCAGCTTAATCTTGAGAAAATTTTAAATACGTTTTATTAAATGTGAAAGTGCATTGATGTTGCAACAAAATTGTTCCGTTTCAGAAAAATGATAAACGATTCATATCTTATAAAATTATAATGGCAATATTCTTTGATGATAAATATTGCAATATTATATGCATTGAAGTTGGGACTTATGGTCAACTACCAATAAAATAGTGAAATACTAAAGAAAAGTAACTTGTCTTCCTATCCTCAGAAAATTATAGTCTCTGATGGGCAACAGGCAGAACAGAAAATACTGCAAAAAATCTCAGCCAAATTTATATAGATGTTATAAAATTCACATGTAATACTTATCATTTTAAGAGAGAAATCTATCTTTTAAAGACCTATATTAACGAAGTAATTTCTCTGGATTTGCAAGGTGCATTCAGGGATAAACATACATTTAGATCGGAATGGGTAATCCTATGCATTACCCCAAGAGGGCAAGATTTCTCTCCACAATACTCCATTATACAAGCCATTTTCAATAATGAAGTAATGGCATTTTCAACAGTCCCCTTAGGAGATTCTTTCAAAATATAACATTATGCTTCTCAATTTTAGAGTAGTTTTCCTTTATGTACAACTAAATTTAAGCAATGAATTACACCATGGTATTCTACATGTGATCTAATGTGGCATATTAGCCTCTTTTTAAAATCACACTTTCCCCCAAAATTTGTGAAAAGTAATTTCATTCCCTAATGGTTGTAAGCCAATATATTAATGGAGTCTAAACTACTTTTAGGTTTTTAATACAATCCCTAATCAAATTATTTTTTTTCTAAATATCCTCCCATTTACCTGAACATACCTGTACCAGGGCTAAATTCTGCGTACCTTTCTGCATCTCATTGGAACTCTGCTTCAGAATAATTGCTAATAATTACTTTGGTATCATGAGGCTTTCAAGAATTGTTTTGTTATGTATCCTGTGAATCTGGACTTCTGAAAACATCTGAAGAACTCAGTTAGTGAGAGGAATTATGAACTTTCTTGCATGATTAAGCAGTTCAGTGGGATACAGGAAGCAACCTAATTATGTTTCACTTTGGGGCATTCTACTTGCTTCGACCCAAACTAAGGTAGCACATAAGTACTTTTGAATGCACCTATTTTACACTTACTAATACCATTCAGACATTTCAAATATCACCTTGGTAAAATTTTATGCTGTGAACTCTTAGCAATGTTTCTTATGGAAAGGTAAATCCATTTGATTATTAACTATTTTCTGATTGTAAATGACTTGTCACATAATGTTTTACATACAGTTTTTATGTTAGTTCACTGATTTGGGGTTCCGAACAAATTTCATGTTTTCTTTTCTTTCAAAATCTATCTAGTAATTATCTACAGTATGCCAGGCCATGGTAACAGGTGTTGAGGACATAGTTACCTCGAAGCAAATTACCTGCATTTGCATTGCTTACATTCTAGTGTTAGAGCTGGACCATGAACAAATAAATACACTGTGACAGGTAGTAATGAGTGCTATCCAGAAAAATGCAGCTGAGGAAGGGAATAGAGAGTGAATGGTGTAAAGGATATTATTTTTTATAAGGTGATCAGAAAATGCCTCTATGAAAAATCGAATTTGAGTAAACATCTAAATGAAGTGAGGCCAATGCACAAATTATAGTAAATTGAAGGCCCTGAGACCTAATTAATCTTGGTGCAAGTCAGTGTAGCTGAGCAGAGAGAGTAAGGTGGGGTTAAGGAGAGAAGGTGGCAGAGTGGGGTACAGATATGACATCAGGAGCTGGACAGGAGCCAGATCATATGGGACTCTGGGCCACAAGAAGGAGTGTAGCTTTTACTCTGAAGTCCTTGGAAGCAGAGGAGTTAAGTGTTCTGCTTTAAAAACTGTGTTAGTCTGAATAGCCCCCAAATATATCCACATCCTTGTCCCCAAACATGTGACTGTGTTATCTTAAATGACAAATGGGACTTTGCAGACGTGATTAAATTAAGGATTTTGAGATGTGATTATCCTGGATTATCTACACAGGCACAGTGTAGTCACAATGGTCCTTAAAAGAGGGATGCAGGAGGAGTTAGAGGAGGTGATGTGATAACGGAAGTGAAGATTGGAGAATGTGTTTTGAACTTGGAGAAGGACCCAGAAACCAAGAAACACAGACAATCTCTAGAAGCTGAAGAAAGGAAGAGGATGGATCTTCCCCTCAGAGTTTCTAGGATGAAGCAGCCTGCTTAACACCTTGACTTTAGCTCAGTGAAATTGATTATTCAGAATTCTGACCTCCAAAACTGTAAGAGAATGTTATTTTAAGTCACTAAGTTTGTGGTAATTTGTTACAGCATCAATAGAAAACTAATATAAGTCTACTACCTATTTACTTGTAACTATATATGCATGCCTCTAGTTAAGGATTAGAGCATAGAATGTCACAGAGTGAAAGAAGGAAGTCCTACTAGGAAATAATAGTGGCTTGAGGTGGTGGGTTTTCAGGGAGGGAAATAGACTAAAGAACTTGCTGATTGACTGTGTATCTTGAGTAAGAGACAGACGTTGTATTAGTTTTCGATTTATGAATTA
This sequence comes from Orcinus orca, assembly GCF_937001465.1. Lineage (NCBI taxonomy): Eukaryota > Metazoa > Chordata > Mammalia > Artiodactyla > Delphinidae > Orcinus > Orcinus orca. The sequence continues at coordinate 39,671,833 of NC_064576.1, read as the reverse complement.
CAAATTACCACAACTTAGTCAGTTATAGCAACGCAAATTTATTATCTCAGTTTCCACCCATTTATTATCACAGGAGTCCAAGGAGGCTTGTCATGCCTAGAGTCTCACAAGGCCAAAATCAAGTTATCAACTGGACTGGACTCTTCTATGGAGGCTCTGAGGAAGAACTGATTTTCTAACTCACGCAGATTGTTGGTAGAATCCTGTTCCTATGGTTGTAGGATTGAGATCCCTGTTGTCCTGCTGGCTGCCCAGCTGGGGTGGCTCTCAGCAATTAGAGGCTCCTCTCAGATCCTTTCTCTGTGGTCCATTCCATCTTCAAAGACACCAATGGAATATTGAGTCCTTCTTGTGCTTTGAATCTGAGCTTCTTTCTGCTAATAGCTAGAGAAAACTCCCTGATTTTCAAGAGCTCACATGATTATGTTAGGCCCAAATATAGTTTATAAATATAGCTTAGTCTATTAACTAAAAATCAACTTTGTTGATGAGTGTCCTTGTTACATCTGCAAAACCTCTTTTGCCATTGTCTTAGTACAAACTGCTATAACGGGATATCATAGACTGGCTTAAACAAGGAACATTTATTTCTCATAGTTTGGAAAGCTGGAAGGACCAAGATCAAGATATAGAAAAAACTGGTGTCTGGTGAGATCCCCTTTCCTAGTTTGCAGATAGCTCCCTTCTTGCTATACATGGCAGACAGAGAGTAAAAGTATTAGTTCTCTGGTCTTTTTTTTTTTTTTTTTTTTTTTTTTTTGCGGTACGCGGGTCTCTCACTGTTGTGGCCTCTCCCGTTGCAGAGCACAGGCTCCAGACGCACAGGCTCAGCGGCCATGGCTCACGGGCCCAGCCACTCCCCCTGCATCAGCAGGCGGACTCTCAATCACTGTGCCACCAGGGAAGCCCCCTCTGGTCTCTTTTTATAAGGGCACTAATCCCATCGTGAGGACTTTACCCACATGACTTCATTTAAACCTAATCATGTCCCAAAAGTCCCACCTCCAAATACCATCACATTGGGTATTAGGATTTCAGTGAATGAATTTGGCGGGACAGAAAACTTCAGTCCGTAGCAGCCATATAATTTAACATTACCACTTGTGTGATATCATGTTTCTAGTCCCAGGAATTAGGTTGGAGAATTTTAGAATTTTGCATAATGGTTGCCAATGCTGACTCCTTTTATTTTTTTTTTCTTTCTTAATTGAGCAAGCAGGTGATCAGTGTGCCATACACAAGAATAGTAAGTTCAAGAAGAATAGTATGTTTGGAAAAAAACAGTAAGAATTACGTTAGTTGGAAATGCCTACTAGAAATACAAAGGGTGCTGAGGATCCAGGAGTCAGATATGTTGATATCGCCACAGGAGAATGATATGGGGCTGAAAATGTAAATTGGGGACTTGCTAGCATATATATGACTTATAAGGCTGCATAATTATACAATTTCACCTAGAAGAGGTGTAGATAAAAAGCAATGAGCAGTCCAACATTTAGGGGTCTGGAAAAAGTTGTGGTGTCATCAAATGAAAATGAAACAGAGAGGCTAGTGATGGACTGGAGAAATCAGGAAAGTGTGACAGAAAGAGGAACTTGCTAGAACTGAAAATTCTTGGGCTCCACCTTGAACCTACAGAATCAAAATTCCTGGATGTGGTCATGCAATTTACCTAATAAGCCCTCCAGCTAACTCTGATTCATGCACACGTTTGAAAACTTTAGCTGCGTGGAACACTGGGAAAGTACCCAATGGAGCTAAGTAAGTACTCAATGTGCTTGCATCTCCAAGAGAGGACCTTGAAAGGCAGCAGCAGCATCTGAGAGATCATTAGAAATGAAGGAATTCAGGACCCCAGATTTACTGAATCATATTCTGCATTTTAACAATTTCCCCAGGTGGTTCATATGCACATTAACATTTGAGAAACACTGATCTATACTTTATTAATTCAAAGTTATGGTAACATCTATGTGTAAACACACACACACACACACACACACACACACACACACACACACCCCTACAGATCCCATGCATCATAGTTGATGACTTATTCCATTTAAAAAATAATCTTTCAGACACCTTTTAAAATATATAATTTATGAAGTCTTTAAATATTTAACAACTTAGCAAAATGTTTTCCCCAAATTCCCCAATGCTTAAAATAACCAGGGACTAATCACTATGCCTTCTGAAGACCATGAAAAATAGAATCTGTAGCCCAGAGACTGGGGGAGGAACAAGGCTCCAGTTATAAGTGTCCCAGGTGAAAATTATCAGAGAACTGGGCAAATAGAAATGAACTTCACCAGTTTATTTTTTCCATTCTAATTAAATACACCTGAAATCTGGGAAAGAGTGGAAAGTGTGTAAAGACAAATTACTTCACAGTACTGTGTACTTCTTGTCTGGTTTCAGACAAGCACCTGAGAGTTTTTTAAGGGGAGAGAAGATTATATAAATTGCTTTTTTTAAAAAAAATTGGATCTCAGCCTGAAATTCATCAGTAAAGAATTATTTCATTTCTTAATACCTTAGATTTGTTTGCACATCAAATAAGATTTACTATGTTTTTTTGAGAAACTATGTGAATTGTAAGAAATGGAGAGTAATTCAGGAAATATCAGTATATGAGTAACTTTTTAAAATGAAAGACATCAAATATGAGTAAGAGTAAACTATAGAAGAAAGTAAATATGGTCTGCAATAATATAGATAAGCTGTTTCATACTAAGCAATTTTGTCAAGATTTGAGAATTAATTTAAATAATCAATAACCTTAGACTATTGTCATTTCATTGATTGCAGCATCAAATGCTAATTGTGAATAAATAAAATCAAAGATATTTTCTTTTCAGCAATTAGCTTTAGCAGATGAGAAAAAAGGGAGCTGATATTCATGCCATGCTGAAGAAAGATAAAGATTTATGAGGAGGTGCTCTCCATTCTTTGTGAGCTATAAAGTCTATCCAAATAGCAATATCCTCTCTGGCAGAGAATCTGCTGCTCGTGCTGGCTATGTGTTACTGCATTTGGACTGTCTCCATCTGCAAATGTTGACTTTTCATCTGTGACCAAAGAAAAAAATTTGTATGAAGAATGTGTAAAATATTTAATCCATGTTTAGTTGTTAATTAAAGGTTTTGTCAAATCCTGCTTGTGTGGGAATTCTGCATTTGTTTCTCAAGGTGACTGTAGGTGCTTTCACAATGTTGGGTTAAATTTGAGCCATAAACGAAAACTCTGATGAAGGTTTTTACTTAGACTGAGAAATGTAAATACTTGTTTCAATCATACTTTCACATTCCAACACCTATATGTGACCTAAGTAATCGACTAATCTACAGGAACAATTGATTTATGATTTCTTTGCCCTGTCTTGGACTTCTCATTAGTAGAATGAAAATAACACTGAAAATTTGATTATCTATGACAAACCACAGTGATATTTAATAAAGGAATCAGAGATTGGTAGAGGTCATGAATCAGAATTTAGTCTTTTACTCTCAATTTTTAGGTGAGAAACTAGGAGACGTGGAATCTAAAATTACTTTCACAAAGTTCATGCAAATTCATTATTTTACTGGGGTTCAGATCTATTTCTATTTGCTTGAGCTATGATGATCATGTGACCTGAGATTTCTGGACTAGTTCTGATTTTAGATATTCTATGCAAGAATCTCTTGAACCTAACATGAGATCAAACAAAAGTTATTCAGTGAATGAATGAGAAATGTTTTTCCCATAGGTATACTCAAGTTTGCCAGATCTACTTTTGGATTTAGACTGTCCACATAACTATGCTGTACTATTTTATATACAAATCTGAGTTTAAATGGCAGTGAAATTTGTACCCCTTGATTGTTTTTCTGAGCAGGGTAATAACTGATATTTATTCCTGTGTGACAGTGATTTTAAAATATTGGTTGGACAAGGATAATGGGATCTAAAGTAGAGATCATGTATCAAAAGGGAAAGTGAGCAATGCTGAATGGTTTCCTCTGTTTTCATGCCAATGCTCATATTCAAAATTAACTTTTACTATTTTTAGATTGGAAGCAAATTAATCGATTTGATTTGTATCTGCAACTGATCAATAAGTATAGTGTGTGGAGACAGTAGGGGGGCCTATCAAGTGACTTTACCTGACATTCTTTCAGGTCCCTGCAGATTTCCATAAATATTTAGCTTTAGCTTTCCACTCAGGATAATCCACAAAAATGATAAGAAATTGTTATGCTACTACATATTGTCTCACAAAAAAATTAAAAAGAATAGAAATAAACTGAGGGTGAAAATGAGCCAGTAAAAATACTAATTTTTTGGTTTTGGTCTCCTAGAGATAGTAAAATTATCTAAAAGAGAATATTTGTTTCCCTGAAATTTTTAATAGGAAGATTCAGTATGAAAAGGAGCAAGTATAATAATTAAGATTTTTCTCAGCAAATTAATAGCAAGTACAAAGCAAAATTATAGGATAAAAGCCTACTTAAAAATGGAAATTTCTTTAAAACAAGGAAAGACATTTTATCACTGTGCCTAGAGATCAGGCAAACTGCTTCAGCAAGTCCAAATCAGTGGATGCATCTTTCACTTTAAGATGTTTAGTGATGCACAACTCTTTGCATACTACACTCATGCTACCTTTCAAGGTACCTTCTTCTGGGGAAAATACAGACAAACTGGAATTTAACAAATGTTTTGCATAAAAATGATGATATATGCTCTTAACCACAAAAAGACCATTATAACATGACAATCAGATATGTTTTGTATGGAAGAGGTATTTTTCTATAATAAAAATTGAATGAGACAAAAATTGAGTGAGATGTGATGAATCTGAACCAAATGATATAAAAGTGACATCTATTTTACAATTCAATTTTCACAGTCTGTTTAGTCTTATTTTACCCAATAGTAAAAATTCTAAGGAAAATTTATTCATGTAAAAGTACAAACCGTTATATAATATGAAATCTGACCAGAAATATGAAAGGTCTCATGATTTTTGAAAAAAATATCAGTTTCGATCTTTGAAATTAAAGGGTTTCAAACCATCAGTTTGAAAAACAGTGGGCAACAGGCCAGAAGGTACTTGTTAATTATAGCAGTGAGTTAATCAATGAACTAACAATTCTGCTTCCGGGTATAATAAAATGAGATCAAAGCTCATTCAACTATCCTACCATTTAAGTATAGCTGGAGATCCATTTAATTGGATAGTTTCACATTTTAAACCTGCATGTTTAAAAGTCAGCAATTCAAGCAGCTCTATGACAGCTGTTGATGCCTAAATCATAGGAAAATTATTTTGTTTGGTTTTGAACAGGAAGATGGAGCAAAGATGGAGAGGGAAATACATTGAGAACTGATATAAACATTAACTGAGATGACTTTCAAGAAGCTTTTTATGTGCTTTTGTTTTTGCTTTCAACATTTAAATGCAGAGGCAGATGGCTTGGACAGTTTTATCAGCGCTTGTGTCTTTATACATTAAAAAATAAAGAAAGATAACCAAACTCATAGATTGCAGATTGTTAAAGGGGACAAATAATTTAGGTTTTTTAAAAAATCAATAAAAATTTCAGTGTTAAAATAATCATGATGGGGGATTTTAAGTACTTTTTTTGAGAAAAAGGAAACAGATTGGTATAATGCTGAAATTGTAGAAAGTATTTATAAGCAGCTTTAAATCCTGATCTGGATTCTAAATAGATATTGTATGATGTAACACAAATAGGACCTCAAAATTTATGAAAAAATTGGAGAGACAGGGAAACATAAGTGCACACATGCACCAAGCACACACACATGCACACACACCATCTCAAAATTTATTAAGAATCCAGCACATTTCTGACACATGTAATACATGTTAAATATTCAATGTTGAGGGAATTATGAAAAGTAAATATAATTATTCAACAATTAAGACGATTCCTTATAGTGATAACATTAAAAATAATTATATGTCAAAGATAAAGGATAATATTTCAGTGAATATAACTTTTGCAGTATTAGTAAAAAATCCCTGATATTTTAAATGATATATATATAGATATCTATATCTATATCTATATCTATATATATATATATATATATTTTTTTTTTTCGCCGTACGCGGGGCTCTCACCACTGCGGCCTCTCCCACTGCAGAGCACAGGCTCCGGACGCGCAGGCTCAGCGGCCATGGCTCACAGGCCTAGCAGCTCCGCGGCATGTGGGATCTTCCCGGACCGGGGCACGAACCCGTGTCCCCTGCATCGGCAGGCGGACTGTCAACCACTGCGCCACCAGGGAAGCCCTAAATGCTATATATTTGATGGAGAATCATGAATTATTTTCAATTATATTTCGGAAAATGACAATATTAAATAACAGTGCTTTATAAAGAATGTTTTTCTCCCTTTTAAAAGTATAAAACAGGGCTTCCCTGGTGGCGCAGTGGTTGACAGTCCGCCTGCCGATTCAGGGGACACAGATTCGTGCCCCGGTCCGGAAAGATCCCACATGCCGTGGAGCTGCTAGGCCCGTGAGCCATGGCTGCTGAGCCTGCGCATCCGGAGCCTGTGCTCCGCAACGGGAGAGGCCACAACAATGAGAGGCCCGCGTACTGCACAACAACAACAAAAAAAAAGTATAAAACAAATCAGTAAGTGGTTCTAAAAATGAGAAAAACTAACTGGAAACTATTCAATGTTTAAGATGCTTCAGATTATAAACTTTTAAAAGACCAGAACTTTCAAGGAACCAGTAGAATGACTGTGTTCTCTTTAGTAATTCATAATAAAAATGTTTCATTTTTCTTTCTACCAATTCATGACACAGGCTTTATGGAAGAAAACTTGGAAGCACTGTTATTTCCCAAAATAAAACTTGTGTGTGTGTGCGTGTGTGTGTGTTTCAGGGCAACCACTGGAAAATATATATAGGTCCAAATAAAAAGAGTAAAATTTTCCGTATTTAATGTCATGTCCCAAAATAAAAACTTGCCAGAGAATAAACAAAGTAAGCTTTCCAGCAATGCAGCTCAATTACATAAGCAAATTGTTATAATGTAGTTTAGTATATATATTTTTTCCCTTTTCTTTCTTTTATTCCTTTTTTTTTTTTTTTTTTTTTTGCTGACTTGACTCAGTTCTGTGGCCTTGGCTACTAGCTGGTCAGTTTCCTTTCTTCAGTAAATCCACATCCCACCACTTCCCTTCTAGAGCTCTCACACTTCTAGGTCATTATGCACCCAACTTAATTGCTCCAAAGTTAAGGTACCAGATATCTTGAGACAGACTCTGTGCCCTAGAGCCTGAGAAATTTTCCTAATCAGTCAATCCACAAAGTGCCCTGGAAACCTAGCTACCTCCACCCTGATTGGCCATACATACACTGTCCCCTACAATTCCAGCTTATTGTTACCCTGTTCTTGGTACAACCGTCTATGTGCCCCTGCCTGGTGGCCTTTTCTCCTTTAGGGCTATAAATAACAAAAACTGTCCCTCATGCAAGTGCCATCGTTGTGTTGTGTCGCACTTTTCGATGGATCTTTAAATTTTATATAACAATCAGCTACCTAAAAGACTGACCTAAGAATCCACAAAACTTCTGTAAATTTATTTATAGACTTTATTAAAAGCCTTCAAATTTATTTACAAGAATGAATCATAAGTAAAATTTTCAGAGAGCAATTAATATTATCTAATGGAAAAACCATTTTTTGCAAGTTAAATATTTTGTACAGTACACACAAATTTTAACTGTAAGTGTCTTAAATTGTCAGTTATCTGTAAGAACTTTCAGAAAAATGTAGAAATGGAACTTGGAACAAAGTCCCTCTGTTGCCTTTTAAAGGGACAAGCCTCCCTAAACCCTACCTCCTTCCCAATGACACATTTTCTCCTCTCTTAGCTCACTGCTTTTAAGGCAATTATTTGTTTCCCAGGATAGACCCAAAGCTCCATGAGGATAGTGTTGACATCTGCTTTGTTCACTGCTATATTCCTGGTGCCTGTCACAGTGTCAGCATATAGTAAATACTCAGTAAATATTTATAGAATAAATAAATGTTATCAGTTCTGAAAAACAATATACTCTATTTGTTAAAGTGTGTCATTAAATGCTGAAGACTTAGGGTCCACATATACTTATAGATGCACACAGACACACACACACACACACACACATACACACACCCCTAGTGTTCTCAATTCTTGGGTAATATTCTTAATTTAATAAGATGGCAATGTATATTGGATAAGACTATTTAAAAAATAATCTTGCATATTCTCTCTTTTTTATGTACTCAATAAAAACCTGATGCTATTAATATTTCTAAGGTAGCTGATAATTTATTTTTTACTTTGGGGATATTAACAGGAAAAGAAAAACTTATTAATGATTCTGGAAAAGTAAAAATTAAGGATTGATTTATAGGCCTCAATATATATTATACATCAAATTGGTGATTATCTCTGTTGATGGCTAGAAAGGAGTGAACTTTTTTTTTAATATTGAGTTTTTTATTTTATCTTTGGCTGCATCGGGTCTTAGTTGTGGCATGTGGACTCTCTAGTTGTGGTGCACAGGCTCAGTAGTTGCGGCGTGCAGGCTTAGTTGCCCTACGGTATGTGGGATCTTAGCTCCCTGACCAGGGATCTAACCCATGTTCCCTGTATCGGGAGGTGGATTCTTAACCACTGAACCACCAGAGAAGTCCCAGACTTCTAATATATCTCTGCTAAATATGCTAAAACATATTGAGCAGAGAAGTTAAATAATTCATTTATTAACTGTCACAAAGTATTGCTAAGGCAAAGAGATTTGTTGTTGAGGAAGCTTTTGGTATGATGTTTGCGAAATCAGAATCTTCTAATTACTTAAGGTCTGCCTTTTAAGCAGAGGATATCTTTTTTTTTTTTTTTTTTTTTTTTGCGGTACGCAGGCCTGTCACTCTTCTGGCCTCTCTCGTTGCAGAGCACAGGCTCCGGACGCGCAGGCTCAGCGGCCATGGCTCACGGGCCCAGCCGCTCCGCGGTATGTGGGATCTTCCCGGACCGGGGCACGAACCCGTGTCCCCTGCATCGGCAGGCGGACTCTGAACCATTGTGCCACCAGGGAAGCCCAAGCAGAGGATATCTTTAATAATTTCTCAGGACATTTTCAACATCATAAAATTTTAATTAATAATTAACATTGTTCTTAGATCATTGCTATTGCTAAGCACTATGAGGAATCAGAAGGCTAATAAGTTGTTTTTTTCCATCAATGGATTTTAAATCTAGTTGAGAGAAAACAAAAATGTATACTAATGAATGATATTTTTGTCTTTTGTCCCCCAAAAGACAAAAATGTCATTAAAGTAAGAGTTGAGTGAGTGAGCTCAATTAGGAAATTCATTATTCATTAATAAGGGAAGATCTGTGGAAATCTTCCAGGTGCATGTAAAACATGAATTGGCAAAGTTAGGGAAGCTTGCTGTGGTACCTGGGAAGCAAGCTGCCCCTGGAAAGAATCAGTAATTAAATGAAAACAAGCCAGGCAAAAAGCATCTTCCAGGCCTGCGATCCTGATGTAAGGGGCATTGATTGGTTTGAGCAAAATGTGTTAACTTTGTGGATACAGAGTCACTGAACACACCAAAGCAAAACTAAAAGGGAGAAATTAGTTTGAACTTTTAAAATGTGGGCAGAATTCAGAGGACAGAGAAAGGCTCATAGAGAAGATTAAATTAAATACCCTAGGAAGTAAGTAATCATTCGAGGTTTGTGAGAGAAATAGTTTTAAGTAATGAACGTATGTTTAAAATGATAAAACTATTTGCTCTTGAGGGGATGGGACTATGGGTCAGATGAGAAGGAATTTTAAGGTTATTCTAAAGAGCAGATTTTAGATTTCAAAAATGACTAAAATTTCCGTTTGTATGTAAGAGTACATTTTAGGCATATATTTTTTTCACATCCAGTGTCCATTTAAATGTTGTCTGTGTGTTGAGGTCTCAGGTATTTGCCACCAACTCTTACCTATCTCAGCAGGTATTTCTTTTTTAACATGTAAGAAGTAACTAGAATATTATTAAGAAAAATAGATGTTAATATAAAAACCCCACAATTATTGGGCACTTAAAAATATTAGTAGTGCTAACTTGGACTTTAGCAAAGACCTACATTCCAATTGTTGGCTCTTTTAATAGTTGAGTAGAAAAACTTTCAGGGATATTTTCTTCATTTTTCTCTACACTTTTATTCTGACGACTCTCTACTTTTGAAAATGCTTTATGCCTCAAGCGTTCTTGCCTATCCACTTAACCTCATTCGTAAAATCAATTCCTAATTTTCAAGCTACCACTTATCATTTGACTGTTTAATCAAGGGGAAAAAAAAACAATGACAACAAAAAAAACTTTCCCTTAACCACTTGACACTTGTTGTTTATCAGTAAAGAACTGATGTCCTTTTTACGTAATCAGAGAAGAGTTTACTTTCAAAATCATGGTTAAAATGTTTTAGATTGCCTGCTGGTAAAAAAATAAATAAATAAAAGAAAAATATCTATGATGACTTATTTTCCTTTTGAATATTAGACTCCATGTGACCCAATTTGCAACTTAGCTAGACTTTCATGTTAGTGAAATTTGGGTTAAGAAATCAAGAAAATAGGTTAAGCTTGGAAGGAACCACATGTTGTCTTTGGATGCAAATGGTGTCTTTATTTACTGGGATTTCACAATGTCAACCAGTCAACCAGGTATATCTTTAGTAATATACTTTAGTTAAAACATTCTTTAAAATTATTATTTAACTTTCTAAAATGTTGCAAAGTTATTTTCATGGGATTTCATGCTAAAAACACACGTTTATATAGAAAAACATTTTGTATAACCTTTACAGTATTTTTTTTTTTTTTTTTTTTTGGCGGTACGTGGGCCTCTCACCGTTGTGGCCTCTCCCGTTGCGGAGCACATGCTCCGGACGCGCAGGCTCAGCGGCCATGGCTCACGGGCCCAAACACTCCGCGGCATGTGGGATCTTCCCGAACCGGGGCACAAACCCGCGTCCCCTGCATCGGCAGGCGGACTCTCAACCACTGCGCCACGAGGGAAGCCCTACAGTATTTATTTTTAATGTTATATTTCAAGTAATACTTTTTATATTCAAGGAGTTGATATGTTAGCATATATTTCAACATTGCACATAAAATTTTTGTACTTTTCACTATTTCTCGTGAATATGAGTTTTTTTGTGGAGAAGTAGGACATAAATTAGTAATAATACATATGTCATGGAAAAAGTTCATCAGAAATGATATGTCATGGGTATATCTCTTTACTCATGTCTGTCTATTTATTTTTCTATCTGTCTGTATCTCTAGATATAAATGAAGGCTTAAGGAAAAGAGATAATTCTCACCTCAAGTAAAAGGAATTTTATTCCTCCTATGTTATTCTTAAAAGAATGAGGAATCATATATTTGAATTGTTTACCTTAATACAATTTTCATGAACAAATGAGATTACCAATGCACTTTTTCTCTAAGGAGATAATTTTAAATGAAAACTCTAACCACTTTCTTTCCTTATTTTGTCTCTTGTCCTCTGCAGATGGGCCTCTGGGCCCCCGAGGATTAGCTGAAGCTACAGAGATGTGCACTCAAGAGTGCTTGGTTTTGGGTCACTCTGATAACTGCTGGATGCCTCCTGGCTTGGGTCCCTATCAACACCCTAAATCACCTCTCTCAACCTTTGCACCCCAGAAAGAATGGGTCAAGAAGGACAAGCTTGTGAATGGGCACACCCTGACCAGAGCCTGGAAAGAAGATAGCAACAGGAACCAGTTCAATGACCGTAAGCAGTATGGTTCCACCGAAGGCCATTTCAACAATGGCAGCCACATGACAGACATTCCTCTGGCAAATCTGAAGTCTTATAAGCAAGCAGGAGGTGCTATTGAGAGTCCTAAGGAGCACCAACTCTAAAAAGAAAAAGGCTATATGGGACCTAATAACTTTAAACTAAATAGACATGTTAATACCGTGTGTGTCAGAGCTTTATGTATTCAATAGATCTCTACAACTATGCCCCTTATAGCAGGGATATCCATAACTTTGTGTTAGCACCATGGAGGATGCAGTGTTTTACCACATAAGAGAGAGAAGATAGTTCTACTAGCCATGTGATCTTGTTTACTAGGATTGATTAAACTCTCCAGAGGTCTCTCCATTGTGCAAATATCCTTTTTTTTTAACTGCATTTTATTTTGACCCTGGACTGCTGCTATGAACAATAGAATATGCATTTGGAGAGTAAGAAAGTTCCATGGATTAGAGTGACTGACAAACATATCCAGTTAGAAAATTGTGCTCTTTTTGTTGTTGATCTGTGCTGGGACTGCTATACTTGACATTATACTTCAAACGAAATTTAAAAAGATAAGCATTAAACCTATTGTGCTGTTAACATTAGTGGACACTTGTAAGTCAATCAGTGTTAAAGTATTTGTAAATAGAAGCAAGCTATTATTAACAACTTTTGTGTACTTATACCGTTCACCTAAAAAACGTTGTAGCATAATTCTGTGTTTTATGGTTGCTTCTTTTCTTTTTCTGTTTGCCTCTTTGTTGCTATTTTTGTTGTTTCTTTTAGTGAAGTGTTTCTGAGTCTGTCTTGACACACATTGTTCAAAAGATCTCAGATACTTGTAGTGAAAATAAAGGTTCTGGAATCTCGCTTCTTTTATGATAGCTTATGATGCTGGAATTCTATAAGAAATAAAGATAAAAAATGAAAACTTTATATAAAAAAAGGACTTCTGCAAAAGCTTGGAAATTCAGAACCTATTTTCTTGACATCCTTATTTTCAAAGTAGGCAAAAGCAAAATCACTTATTTAGTAGCATAGAAATGGGAAAGTGTTATCCTTCAGAAAGTGATATATCCTGTGCTTGTCACTCATGCAAAACTTATGTATTAAATTAGCATATATTGAAGAAAAATTACTATTCAAAAATAGTTTCAATTGGGAAAATGTGTGTCTACAACTTTGTTGAAATGGCAGTTTGTGTTGATCCTCATATACAATAATGTTGTTGTAACACAAGTGTTAGACCATAGTCACAAACTATTTAATGTGTTGTGCCTTCATGATGTAACAGAACATTCTCCAGGTAGACTAGTTGGGGGAAATTAAGGGATAGATCTCTAATTATTGCTGTTTAACTGTTTGTTATCATAGTTGGTCAATGCCGGCAGGTACCAGCATCTTGTCACTTAGGTCAAACCAACAGAGTGACAGCTAATGTTAATAAGATCTCAGTTGCACGTGCAAACAAATCCAAATTCGAGCATTCTTAGGAGGTTTTTGTTAAGGCATGACAGATGATTTAAACAAATAAATAGCATGCAACAAAATGTCTTTATTGAAAGAAGTGAAAGTTATCTTAATGCCACCGTTCAACATCAGTTTAAAAGTAAAAAAAAAAAGTAAAAAAATGGTTTGCTAATCTGATAGATAATTTGTTCTTACCAAAAATAAAATTACTTTGTAAATAGCAATTCACATTTTTCCACAGTATAATGGAAAATAATGGGTAGGAGTGCATAGCTTATTGAAGTACATATTTGTCAGTTTGTGAGGGGTGTTTGATGACTTTGACACAATAAATATCTAAACAATTATCCTTGTTACTGCTTTGCCAGTTCTAAGTTATTTACAATTATTCAGCTCTTGCAATAAATGTTCTGAATTCCTGACTGTAGTGTGTTAATTTGTGGTCAAAATCCAAAGTGATGATTTTTACTCTAATTGTTAGATAAGTATATGTTAATAAAAGTTAACTTTTAATTAGAAATCAAAGAAAATTTGTTAGGGGTTTAATAATACCTACGTTCTGAAAATAAGTTTCCAAGTTAGGGTTAAATTCCCCTAATGCTCTATGAAATCATTTTCTTGGGAAATTCAGGGAGAAAGTTCACCTTCTAGTCAAGATTCATACAAGTTTCATCAAAGTGAAATTCCAAGTCAGAAACTGGGCAGGTAACACTGGTTATTTAGTGAGGTTATCTTCTTCACTCTTAGTATCCTTTAATAAGATTTCATGAAACAAACTCTCAAACATTTCATTGCTGGCAGAAGAGGACTATTCAGGGATTGAGGCTTTGAAACAAGGGCCAAAACTTCAGCTATATTTATTTCAGGTTAGGAAAATAGGCTCAGAAACTGCAAAAGATAATAAGACTCACACATATGCCATGTGTTTATATTCACCACAGAGCAACTGGATCAGAGTTTTAGGGTAAGTAAACAGGTCTGACTCTTTCTCCACAGCTTTTTGAAGAGTTGTAAAATAAGACTCAGGAGATAGTGACATGGAGGTAAAGATATTTGCTTGGATCAGTGGCTGTATGTGAGACCCTATCCCCTCACCTCTGAATAAGCCAGATTTATCCAGTAGTCTGTGGCGCCACCCTCCTTTCAGGGGCAGAGCCTGCCCTAGGACACAGAGAGTGAATGAATCCTGGAAACAGGCCACTCTTGAAAACAAAAGTCCATGCCTGCTCAGTCCCTCCCTCCATTTTTTACCAGTCAGATGTCATTCCTTTCTGCCTTGAAGAGTGAAAGATGAGAGAAAATAAAATAATTATGCTCCTACCTTTTCTTTCCCTAAAAGAGTGGAATAGAAATGCCTTCCTCCAAACCAGAAGTTTGGAAAAGAAACTCCCCATCCTACTATATTTCTTCTAATAAATATGACAATATCTACTCTTATCAAGGCATTCAGTTATATGCTCTGTAAAAATTAAAATAAGTAACATTACAAACCAAACGGAAGTATTTATTCATTAAGTAAATAATACATTCATGATAACTAATCTTAAATATCACCCACATTATTTTATTGCATAGACATTGAATATTATAAATCACATTTACCTGGAAATCAAAGGCAGTTACATTTCCTAGGAAAGCACATGTATGAAATGTATAAAAATAATGACTTTTAAAGTGATTATCAAATGCTACAGGCTATATGCCACACATTTTCTAAGGTAGATATAGAAATAAATTTATTATGCTAAATATGACCCATTTGAATGAACATTTCTACACATATACTAACATAAAATATATATTTAAATAATGGTTATTCATTAACAGACAACTGAGTAGTCATTTTGCTGCACTGATGCTATTCAGCAAATCTCTTTCAGCATAGAGTGGTGTTCCCTCTTCCAGCACCATCATTCCTTAGCTAAAGTAAGAAATGCAGCTGAGGCCCAGAAGCCATTCTAGTATATATTAAACTCTCTTGAATAGAAGCCAGGAATGGCTAATTATTATTAATAAGGAGTTTTGGAAGCCAGGGATAAAAGAGATGCCTTGTCAGTTTCAATTCTAATGTGGATGCGAGGGTGTTACTTTGTAAGAGGGCAAACCAAACTATGAAAAGGAGGAGTGGTGTTAGGAGTCTAAAAAATGCTTCATTGTTCTGCTTTGTTTTAAATAGAGCTGACCGCCTCTCCCTAAAGGAAGCTCCTTCATTGGTTCTTTTGAAAGAGATCACTTTCAAATTCTCCCAGTGTTCTTAAAGGCATAGTGATCACATAATGATTTCTCTATATACTGTTCTCCCCTTATCACAACTACCAATCTAAATTTTAGTACACATCAACCAGGTTTTCCACTGTTGAAAAAATATAAAATTAATCTCATAGCAATAAAATACTTTTGTAAGACACACAGTATTTAAAGCACGGCTATCATAATAATATTTCATTTACATTTAGTTCACTCAGTTTTCATTTATATTAATGAGTATTCCAAAGATATCAATTTTCTATTATCATGATGCCACCATTATCCATTTTAAAATATTAAATAAGGTCTATATTTTCTTCAAAAATGAATTTTGTTTTCTTATTTCTTAGACTTCTTAAATAGTGCACCACACAATGAATTGAGTTCTGTCCACATTTTTGTTATCCTAACATACCACATGGTTCTTGAAGCTTTATAATGAAAAGCTCTTTCTAATTTTTCTCATTTTTTACCCTAAAATTTTCTTTTTAAAGTTCTATGGTTGTGTTCTTAGAGTACATACAACACAATTATTATTGGACTCATTCAATGTCGAATATTATAAAGTCCACATATTTGCAAATATGCTCAACTACAGTAAATTTTTTTTTTTTTTTTTTTTTTTGCGGTACGCGGGCCTTTCACTGTTGTGGCCTCTCCCGTTGTGGAGCACAGTCTCCGGACGCGCAGGCTCACCGGCCATGGCTCACAGGCCCAGCTGCTCCACGGCATGTGGGATCTTCCCAGACCGAAGCACGAACCTGTGTCCCCTGCATCAGCAGACGGACTCTCAACCACTGCACCACCAGAGAAGCCCTCAACTACAGTAATTTTTCGGATACTATTACAGTACTATTTAAACTCAATCCCTGTATTTTCTGGATCTTTGTAGTTCTTTTTAAAAAACATTTATTATGATATAACTGTCATATCACGTTGTATTAGTTTCAGGTGTACAACATAATGATTCAACATTGGTATATACTGCAAAATGATCACCACAATAAAACTAGTTAATAGTCATCACCCCCCACGGTTACAATTTTTTTCTCCTGATGAGAACTTTTAAGATTTACTCTCTTAGCAATCTTCAAATATATATTATTATTATATTATTATTATTAACTATGGTGATTGTGCTGTATATTATCTTTGTGGTTCTTCTACCAAGAACTTTGTTTTTTCACCTCCAAATTCACCATTAGTTTGACATCATCGACATAATCCTGAATAATGATACTCAAAATAATAATATTGACCTTAGAACTCTAACACAATCAATCATTGATAACAAGGTCCTCAGTAAACATAAACTAGAACCTGTTTAGGTTACATGATTAGGAAATGGTAACAAAATGCATTATTTGCAAAAAACTGAAACACTCCACTCTTCATATTTTTAACTCTTCTATCCCCTTCTATCTACTTACTGGAATTTGTCTATTTTCCCCCAGGGGAACTCCAGACTGTTTTCAATATGTTTCAAGTACAAAATTACTATGTTTCCAGGAAGTTGCTAGTTTGGAAGAAACTTCTTATGAAGCAAATAATTTTCATTTTTTATCCAGCAATTTTTTTTTTCATGGAACCCATTTTCCCTTCTGTACTCCTGAAAGTGTGCACACTCCATTGACTGTGGTATGTGGTCCCTGCTTTTACAGGTATTATTTCCTCTTTGACACGTTATGACTTGAAGTTCCCACCAAGCCTCTCTTATGCCCTGATGCATTCTCTGTACATGGTCCACCCCAGCACTGTTCACCCCACCAAGAAGAGGCTTTTTATGGCCATTGGACTTATGGAAAAGTCTAAGATGGTATCAGCTATCATTTAAAAAGCACATCTCATTTCTACCAGAAATAACTTTTACATTGATTTTTTTCCCCAAAATAATCCATACATCAAAGAAAAATAAAAATAACATAAAAATTACAAAAAAAAAGACAGAAAATTGAGGCAAAGGGATTATGTGTGTCTATGTTTATATAAATTCATGTAACCAGTTCTGCATATATTCTCCATATATTTGTCTCTAAGATTACAGGGAGTGAAAGCAAGATAAGCAAAAAAGCACTCCATTTCTCAGTGAAATAAATAAAATATATTTTAAATTTTTTGTGGATAACATTCTCTCTTTTTTTATTTTCTCCAAAGTCTGATGATGAATGGACCATTAGAAATAATAATTTTGAACAAGCTTATTTCTTCAATGTTTAGCATTTTAAAATCATAGTTTAGGTAAATCATGACTATCACTATATAAACTATATGAAATTCTATGTAAAATATACTTTTCTCCTTCACTTTAAATAATATTTTTCAATGTTTATACACCACTAAAGTAATCCTTTTCCACCATTTGGAAAACAGCATAAGAGTATCATCTGTGCTGGTCCCCAGACCACTCACATCACCAAGTTCCCCATCACCATCTAACTCTCCTCTCTACACTATAAAAGGGACTGCTTCCCTTAGGAAAATCTAGCATTTCAAAAGAAGATAATAATTTCCTAGGCTGCCACAGCCAAGAGGACCAAATCTCTATAAAACAAAACATATCAGCCTCAGTAATATGCCCTCATTCTCCCCTTGTTTAAAGCATCCATCATAAAATTCAGTTCAGGATCTAAAGGGCCACTGTCTCTGGATATGGCCAAGGTTACAAAAGATTGTTAAAATCTTTACTGCCCAGTATATATGGGTTAGATGGCCTTTAGTTAAGCTCCATAATATGACAACTGATGAACAATATTTTTAAAATTCAGGTTTTACTTACCTTTGGTTGTGATTGTCCCAAACAGCAGTGGGGGCTTCACTCAGAACCCAGAGATCTTCAGAGTAACTGCCAGAGAACCCTGGCATACACATCATGACACAGAATATAATTTCCTAGGAAAATCTATCTAGTTACACAGTTGTCAGACTAAAATTTAAATATGTGGGAAACATACTTGCTGTCCTTTTTTTTTCTACAGCATATAATTATTATTCAATGAAGTTTGTTTTATTTATCCATCAATAATTATAATTGCACTTATATAGCACTTACTCTGTGCTTAGCACAGTTCTAAGGATGTACATTATCATTTAATTTTCTCATATACTTTGTTTTCTAGGTATTGTTTTTTAGGTTTATATTACATTTTTACAGGTGAGGAAACTGAGATACAGGGAGTTCAAATGAATCTACTCTAGATGGTACAGCAAGCAAGCAGCAGTGCCAGCCTCCTGGTCTGACCGTAGAATATGCGCTTTTACCCACTAAGCAATGCTACCTCCTTATGAAAGATTCAAGCACTTTTTGACTCTGGAACTGAATCATAAATTGCTATTTTTCCTAAACAAGAGCAATAAAATAATTTATTAACTTGTTCTGAAATGAATATCTCCTTTCCGTTTAGAATTTGGTTTACCCACTGGATGATATATTTATATGTTGGCTTAAATATTTTATTTATTAAATGTGTAGAAATTGTGCTTTTCAGCCTTGGGACAAAATAATGCAGTCTAAAATGGCACACAAGTTTAGAGGGACTAGAGCCTAAACAGTGTTCCTGGGAAATCGGGCTCACATCCCCTCTGCTAGATAAAAGTGCTGAATGCTTTTCACATGCCCCAGATGTATCTATTGACAGCTCACACCTTTTTACACATAGCACTTGCCTTCTGTTCCCTACTTGGAAATCAGGTAAAGAACAAAGTGAGCCACACATCAGGCTTCCGTTGCCACAGGACATTAAAATGAGACCAAAATCAGTCTGACAATTAACTTCAGCATGCTTATTTTCTTCTCGTCACGGAAATGCAGCTCTCATTGACATCAAAGGGAGCTATGTTCTTGAACAGAGAGGAGAATGGGCTCCCCAAACACCATGGAGAAAGCTATATGTTAAGCTTCAGAGCATAAATACCCACTCTTACTGCATCACCAATTTCAGTCAACTGCTCTTACATCTACAGTTTGGTTTATTGTCCAAATGTTGAAGTACTCCTTAATATGACAAACAAGAATCTCAGATTATAGATATGAAAATAAATTACTTATAATGCCAAGGTCATACAAAGTAGTAGTACTACATTAGTCTTCCCTTTCCTCCAGGAAAGGTTGACCGTAGGTTTTAAATGTCATCTCCCTGTAGTTCACAATCTTACAGTGTACTCTTTTTATAATACAGTGTGATAACAAATGGCATAAAGTGTTAAATATAAATATTCAAATAGTTTAATAATATCACAATATCATTCAATAATCCACTGCTCCATTAAGTCACTTGCATAGGGTAACTTTTCATTTCTATTATATATATATATTTTTTTGTTTGTTTGTTTGTTTGCGGTACGTGGGCCTCTCACTGTTGTGGCCTCTCCCGTTGCGGAACACAGGCTCCGGACGTGCAGGCTCAGTGCCCATGGCTCACGGGCCCAGCCGCTCCACGGCATGTGGGATCTTCCCAGACTGGGGCATGAACCTGTGTCCCCTGCATTGGCAGGTGGACTCTCAACCACTGTGCCACCAGGGAAGCCCTCTCTTTTATATTTTGATCTTTAATTATTTGTCATGATATAATTGCTGATGTAAATAATTGAACAACGGGTGTATAGGAAATATCTGCCTACACACACACAGTAATCAGTATGAGAAAACCAACAATATTAAACTTCTTGAGAAAGAAAACATTTATGGTCACTTCCTTTAAAAATGTTAACCTGGGAATCTTTGCATGTTTTAACACTTATAGATAAATATTAGATAGATAGATATAGATACAGATATAAAGGTATATAGTTACATAGACAGTTGTATATTATTTATAGTATTACTAATAGCTCATATTGTTATTCTTTGTATTAATTTGATATTATTTATATAATGCTAGAATTCTAAGTAAAGAAGTTCACGTAGCACAAATACCCACTTCCCAGTAGGATGGCTTTCAACTATCTAGTGCAGATGAAATATTACTAGAGAAAAGATCGCTTCAGTCATGCATTCTAGGGGCTCATGAATTAAGTTAAACTTAAATGGTACAAAATGAAATACTTGCCTTCAGCAGTATTTAATGGTGGTGAAGTTCCTTATAATATTTCAATATTTATTAAAATTAATAATGAAATAAGGATAAGGAAATTTAGCTTATAAGTTCTACTTAGAAAAATTTAAGGGAGATGATGGTATTGAATCTCATCAAATTAAGAAATTTCCACTTTGCAGAATAAACCTGGCATATATAATTGACACAATCATCTTTTAATGAAGTAAAATCAAGAGAATAATATTCACTTCATAGTCTTATTGTGAATATTGAACGGGGTAATTCATTTATAGAGCTTAGAATGGTGCTTGAAATACCATAAGTGCTCCATAAATGCATTTATTATTGTTAGTAGTAATAGTTTATTCAACACCTTTTCTGATCACAAGATATTTAAAATATATTGATTACACAGAATATCAAAAGTGCAGTTCTCTTTATCCCTGCTCCTAATACTATGTGTTATAATCAATGAACTTCCCTCTACTCTTAGAGAAAACTTTGCCCAGACTCCAGAGAGCAGAGATGCCATTACTCAAAAATTATCTCAACTACTAAAACAGGTAGAAACTTGACTATGTCTCCTCACTTCTTTTCTTTCTTCATTTCTTTTAAAATTCTTCAACTTTTCTGAATCTGTATCTTTCAACTCTTTCAGGCTTATTCTATGATTATTTTACTGTTATTTCATAGTTCAGCCTACACAAATTCAAACACTTACAGAAGCTAGTTTAGTAAGGAGAAATGAGAGATAGAAATTGTACTTTCTTCCTTTGGAAGAGAATGGCAGCTATTTGGCCACCACAGCCATTTCCATACAGAATAGTTGGTCCAACGGTTGCCAAATCTTCCAAATTCTCAAGGGAAGCCTGAATTCCATAATGCCATGGGAAATTTCTCTCTAGAATGCATTGTGAGCTTAAAACAAACAAATAAATCAGTGAGCCACAGAGTAGCATATTTGCTAACTGGTCAGAAATTCTCTCTTCTGTTTTCTGTAAATTCAACCTCTAATTTTTTTTAACCTGGTCATAAGCTTATGCCTTTTCATAACATTTTAAAATGCTTGAGTCTCTCTAATTTAAAACAAAAGAAGAGTAAACAAATAAAAAACCTTCCTAGCTCTTACTTCATCTCCTGCCTCATCTGCTTTATCCATTTCACGATATTCTTGAAAGTGTACCGATACATCAATACCCCAGTCTAACCACTCCAACAAAATTTCTCTGGCTAAGTTCTCCAAATTCTCCTGCCCAAATTTTCTCAATATGTAAAGGCCAACTCATGCTTCCATGCTATGTCTGGATCTAGAAGTAAAGAAAGAACCATAGCTCGTGTGTGCTTGGGCACCACAGCCGCTGCAGGTCTTGCTATAGTTGGTAGTATGGAGGTATGCCAGAACAGACCTCACAGGGAGAGACCAGGACAGCAGATCATGCTAAGATGTGAGGGGTAGTGTGGTGACCCTTTCCACTAAACCACTAAAGCCACTGAGGGCACTGAGGGGTTAATGGGTGTGGAGCAAATTTGGGGCATTTCTTTAATTGGATCTTATACAGGCACCGTGGTGGGGCTAGTAAACATATACTTACTTGCTCCTTGACTTGAAGTCCTGAAAATCTATTCTCCACAAGGAATGAGTGTATTATGTCTAAAATGAAATCTGATCATATCACTCTGTGTTAAAATTGTCCAATATTTCCCTATTAGTCTCAGTCTAAAAGTCCATATGTCCTAAAATAGCCTGCAGACTCCAGCATGCTCTGTCCCCTGATCACTTGACTATCCTCTTCTCAAGCACCCCCAAAACATGGATTGCTTGAAGATTCAGCTAAATTGAACTCCTTTAAGTTCTTTGAAAACCCCGTGCCCTTTTTTGCTTCTGGGCCTTTCTGAGCATTCTCTGCTCTGCTGATACATTCTTTCTTTCTGTTCTCTCTCTTAGAGGGTCTTAGCTAAGACCCCTTGTTACTCTTTTATTTTATTTTTTTAAATAAAAGATGCGGTATAGGTGCTTTTGAGCTCAGAATTTAAAATATGACTTCCTTTAGACTTTTCCAACTGCTCTCAAGTAACCAGATGATCACCCTATCATAGCACACTGTATTTTCATCATCTGTTTACTTGCTGGTATCTGTCATTAGACTCTAAACTCCCTGAGAACAAATATTATGTCTCTGTTATTCACCATTGTGTTCACTGAGGCTTTGACATAGTAGGGGTTCAATAAATGTTTATGGAATCAATTCATGACTACCATCTAATTGTAGGATCCTCTACAAAGTGACATGTTTTGAGGCCTGGCACGTGTACATTGGTACCATCCAGAGAACTTGGGAGACAATCCAAGTACATGTTATAGAGGTATTACAGGTATTATTGAAGTATTAAAGGTATTATTAAATGAATTTAAGAGGACTCTTCTGCTTTCTTCTTTTCTAATATACTATGTGTTTCTGTTTTAGACTTTTTTCTTTACTCCTTTTTTTCTTCTTTTCTGTCTGGGGAAAAAATAGACCTGCTTTTTTTGATAGGAGCTGATTTAAACTTTACTACCTTTGCTAGAGTGTAGCTGACACAAGAAGGCGAAAGTAAAAGTGATCACTCCTTTAGTGGGCAGTGCTATAGAGAAACCAGGTGTCTTTCCCTTTGCCCTGGGCAGCTCCTACGCGTTCTTTTAGTGCCTTCCTTGTCTAAACTTTATCACCTTAAATTCTAATTGTCAGTTTATTTGTTCACCACTCCAACTAGCTGGGAACTATTTGAAGGCAGTGATTGATTCAGTAAACCTGTGGAATAAACATCTCATGCAGAACTTATAGTAAGCATTTAAAGAATGTATAATGTGAAATATGTAATAAAACTCTTCTGCCTAGAAGTAGCAAGCTATAAATATGATGACTATTTGTTAGAATTTTAAAAAGACGTATACATCAGATATGGGTTTGATTAAATGATCTTTAAGTATCATTTCTTCCAACTAGATGTTCTGTAACCTTTGTAACATGATAAATATGTTTATGGGAGGTGTATAGGATAATGTAAGGGTGGAAAATAAAGATCTATAAACTAAAGCAGAAAATGAAGACACAAAGTTAAGTCTGTTTCTTATGTGTAATTATTTTGTTGGAATTTTTTTTTAACATGACAATAAAGCAGACATTGGATTAGTTTATTCCAAGCTGAAGTTATTAAAAACCCTTCTGTTCAAAGTTCATTTTTTATTTCTTCTTCTTCAACTTTGTATTACAGTCTAAATAATTAAAAAAACATTTTGAATTTTCAAATTCAAATATGAACTCCTCAAGAATTATGCTGCAATTGCTAAATGGTACTATAAAATAAAATGGATGGGCTGTGAATATGAAAAAACTATACTCAGATACAGTTGTTCAAAGTTTTATGCATTAACTACTGGATTATGAGTTATCAGTCATTCCTCAAAGGTGCATTTTATTTGGAATACTAAAAGATATTCCAGAAGAGACAGTAATTTGCCCTTACTCAATGCTCCAATGTATAGAAGCAGTAATGCTTATGGAGTGGAGATAAAATGCTATTTTAAATTTGCTGAGTTCCTCCTATTGCTTAAAGTGGAATGAATCTGGATTTTAAAATTACTGAAGGTGATGAAATGCCAAATACGGGATTTATAAACAGTTTTGGCATATCAGATTGGATGTTGGAATTGTGTTGGGAAATACTCTCCCTTTATTCTTGTCAGGTTGATGTGAGAGCAACAGAGACACATGCAGGTTTGAGGCAATCTTGAACCAGTGATGAAGTCTCAATGAAGATAAATCACATGGAGGTATTAAGAAGTCATTAGGGCTCAGTTAGAGCTGAAGGAAATAACTGTAATATCTATCCATCCTCTCCTTATTTGCCTCCTTTCCCCTCCCTCCTCCACCCCACTCACAAAAGAGACAGTGGGAATTTTCCTCCAAGAATGAGGATAGAAGTTGACCATAGGCAAAAATGTTTCAAGAAAACAGATGGTGCTAGAAGTGAAAAGACTGCTAGATTCTAAGACTATATTATCTGGTGTCCATTTTTGAGGTATCCCTTCCTGAATTATAATCCTTGGTATTATAACCAAATTTCAGCAAAGTTGTATTACATGCTAAAAACTGTGCTGTGAAGGAATGGTATAGAATTACTTATTTGTCTGAGAAATGGTAGTATTTGGAGAACCAATAGCAAGACAAGACAAGGAGAATCCTGGAAGAACACCGCATGAAGACATGACAAGAGGCAAACAGGATCAGCCTGTTGTACTAAAGAATTGTTCCTTGGGAACCCTCAGAAATAGTAAATCTATGAAAGACACATATTTTTTGTAATCAGATAGGACTGGGGGCTTGGGCTATGTTATTTTGGTATTAGAGGAAGAGAAACTGTTTTGGCTGAAGAACTTTGGAAGTGTAAGCGCTGGATTTATGTGCATAGCATAGAGTCAATCAATCTACATAAACAAGCATTCATGCACTCTTAAAAATATTATATTCCAAAAGTTTGCTTGGGTATTGAATGTTAGAAATCTGGATCATTTTTCTCAGGCAAAGTTGTCTCAAAATCCTCTTTACTTTATTGATTATTTTTCCTAATCTTCAGTGCTTGGGTAACACATTACTGTCTCTTCCACAGTCTCTGGCTTTCAAAGCTTATTGGCACAACATGGATCAAAACACAGTCTTGCACTTCCCTGGTGGTGCAGTGGTTAAGAATATGCCTGCTCCTGCCCATGCAGAGGACATGGGCTCAATCCCTGGCCACGTGTTGTGGAGCCCATTAGCCACAACTACTGAGCCTACACACCACAACTACGGAATCCCGCACACCTAGAGCCCATGCTCTGCAACAAGAGAAGCCACCACAATGAGAAATGCAGGCACCACAACAAAGAGTAATCCCCACTTGCTGCAACTAGAGAGAAAGCCTGCATGCAGCAATGAAGACCCAATGCAGCCAAAAATAAAACAACAACAAAAAACACAGTCTTGATTGTAAACAAATTACTCTTTCTATTTTATTTTTTTTATTTTTATTTTTTATTTATTTATTTATTTTTAACATCTTTATTGGAGTATAATTGCTTTACAATGGTATGTTAGTTTCAGCTTCACAACAAAATGAATCAGTTATATATATACATATATTCCCATATCTCTTCCCGCTTGTGTCTCCCTCCCTCCCACCCTCCCTATCCCACCCCTCCAGGCGGTCACAAAGCACCGAGCTGATCTCCCTGTGCTATGCGGCTGCTTCCCACTAGCTATCTACCTTACGTTTGGTAGTGTATATATGTCCATGCCTCTTTATCGCTTTGTCACCGTTTACCCTTCCCCCTCCCCATAGCCTCAAGTCCATTCTCTAGTAAGTCTTTATTCCTGTTTCACCCCTAGGTTTTTCATGACATTTTTTTTTTCTTAAATTCCATATATATGTGTTAGCATACGGTATTTGTCTCTCTCTTTCTGACTTACTTCACTCTGTATGACAGACTTTAGGTCTATCCACCTCATTACAAATAGCTCAATTTCGTCTCTTTTTATGGCTGAGTAATATTCCATTGTATATATGTGCCACATCTTCTTTATCCATTCATCCGATGATGGACACTTAGGTTGTTTCCATCTCCGGGCTACAGACCGAATAGGACCAATCATTTTCTTAGGACTCACTT
Source organism: Orcinus orca (assembly GCF_937001465.1). Taxonomy (NCBI): domain Eukaryota; kingdom Metazoa; phylum Chordata; class Mammalia; order Artiodactyla; family Delphinidae; genus Orcinus; species Orcinus orca. Next base: position 39,645,549 of record NC_064576.1, on the reverse strand, counting down.
CCATCTTGACATAGGTCTTCCCTCCCCACACCTTTTTTTTTAACCTCAGTTTTGTAGGAAAATATAAAATGATGGTGAGTTGCCACTGGAGGAACTTGCTAGATTGAGAGCACCATTCTGCAGCAGACCCTGATTTTTCTTGACAATTCAACAGAGCAGGGAGTTAGGGATGTCCAGCTGGGGTGGACAGGTCAAGCCAGTAGCATTAATGAGGACAAGGGGAAAGGCCACTCTCCAGAGTCTCCCTAGATCATGATGAGAAGTAAAGATGGAGTGGGCAGAGGGACAATGTTAAGCTTCAGCCATTACAAGGAAATATATGGAATGGCAGTAAAAAAAGCAAATTCCAAGCATTAGCTCTGAAGCTAGAAAATTCTAAAACACTATTCTTGGGAGCATGACTTGATATACTTACCACTTACACAACAGACTTAGCTTTTCTATCTCAGCAAGAAATATTTATTAGAACATTTTTCTTAATGTTGTTTTACACATGCTAGAGGTGAAAAATCTTTCTCCAAAAATTTTAATTGATTAATCACATTTTCATTCAAGTGTAATTTTGACTTTTTTTTAATTAGAAAACTTATTTTGGTACACCAATCAAAAATAGTCACTAACTTGGTTTGTGCAACCTATTTTCTTTGGAAAATTAATATGATATCTTATCTCTGTGATATTATTTAAATGTTAATTGCAGTTAATGCTTCTAGAAACCTATACACCATTCCTTTAAAATATAATCTTATTTTTCATGTGTAACTGCATATAAAACATTGAAAAGTTCATCTGTAATTACTGACCACCTTAAAGCTTTAAATATCCAAAAATAAAACCAAAAGAATAGAAGGCAAACAAGTCGAGACTATTGTATTTAAAAGAAAGTGTCCAATAATATGAAGTTATTAGAGTACAGCTGCCAACTTAATCATATTAACTATATAAGCATCTGAGAATAATTCTGTACTTTATTAGTTATCTTAGATTTCATATGTCATATTCATTAAATTGAAATTAAGAAATGAAGCTTGCAAGATGGTGCAACATATGCAAATCAATCATGTAATACACCACATAAACAAAACTTAAAAAACACATGATCATTTCAATAGATGCAGAAAAAGCATTTGACAAAATCCAACATACATTCATGACAAAAACTCTTACCAAAGTGGGTATAGAGGGAACATATCTCAACATAATAAAAGCCATTTATGTCAAATCCACAGCCAATATAATACTCAATGGTGAAAAGCTGAAAGCCTTCCCACTAAAATCTGGAACAAGGCAGGGCTGCCACTCTAAGCACTTCTATTCAACATAGTATTGGAAGTCCTAGCCACAGCAATCAGACAAGAAAAAGAAATAAAAGGTATTCAAATTGGAAAGGAAGAGGTACAATTGTCACTATATGCAGATGACATGATACTATATATAGAAAACCCTAAGGACTCCACACAAAAACTACTAGATCTAATAAATTATTTCAGCAAAGTAGCAGGATACAAGATTACCATTCAGATATTGGTTGCATTTCTTTACACTAATCATGAAATATCATAAAGGGAATTTAAAAAGGTAATAAAAATAATAACTTTTAAAATCATACCAAAATAATAAAATACCTAGGAATAAACCTGACCAAGGAGGTGAAAGACTGCTGAGAACTATGTAATAAAGGAAATTAAAGATAATTCAAAGAAATGGAAAAATATCGCATGGCCTTAGATTAGAAGAATTAATATTGTTAAAATGACAATGCTACCCAAAGCAATCTACAGATTTAATGCAAATCAAATTACCCATGACATTTTTCACAGAACTCAAACAAATAATCCAAAAATTTATATGGAACCATAAAAGACCCAGAACTGCCAAAGCAATCCTGAGGGAAAAAATCAAAGCAGGAGGCATAACTCTCCCAGACTTCAGACAATACTACAAAGCTACAGTAATCAAAACAGTGTGGTATTGGTACAACAACAAACATATGGATCAATGGAACAGAACAGAGAACCCAGAAATAAACCCAAACACCTATGGTCAATTAATCTTTGACAAAGAAGACAAAAATATAAAATAGGAAAAAGGTAGTCTCTTCAGCAAGTGGTGTTGGGAAAGTTGGACTGCTGCATGTAAATCAATGAAGTTAGATCACACCCTCAAACCATGCACAAAGTAAACTCAAAATGGCTTAAACACTTAAACATAAGTCATGACACCATAAAACTCCTAGAAGGTGGCATAGGCAAAATATTCTCTGACATTAACCATACCAATGTTTTCTTATGTCAGTCTCCCAAGGCAATAGAAATAAAAACAAAAATAACAAATGCAACCTAATCAAACTTACAAGCCTTTGGACAGCAACAGAAACCATAAAAACAAACTAAAAAAACAAACATAAAAACCCCTGAAAAGACAACCTACAAAATGGGACAAAATATTTGCAAATCATGTGACAGACAACGGCTTAATCTCCAAAATATACAAACAGCTCATACAACTCAACAACAAAAAAACAACCAACTCAATCAAAAAATGGGCAGAAGGGACTTCCCTGGTGGTGCAGTGGTTGAGAGTCCGCCTGCCGATGCAGGGGACACAGGTTCGTGCCCCAGTCTGGGAAGATCCCACATGCCGTGGAGTGGCTGGGCCCGTGAGCCATGGCCGTTGATCCTGCGCGTCCGGAGCCTGTGCTCCTCAAAGGGAGAGGCCACAACAGTGAGAGGCCCGTGTACCACAAAAAAAAAAAAAAAAAAAAAGTGGGCAGAAGATCTTAATAGACATTTCTCCAAAGAAGACATACAGATATGCACATGAAAATATGCTCAACATCACTAATTATTATAGAAATGAAAATCAAAACTACAATGAAGTATTACCTCACACAGGTCAGAATGGCCATTATTAAAAAGTCTACAAATAACAAATGCTGGAGAGAGTGTGGAGAAAAGGGAAACTTCCTACACTGCTGGTGGGAATGTTAGTTGATACAGCCACTATCGAAAATAGTATGGAGGTTCCTCAGAAAACTAAAAACAGAATTACCGTATGATCCAGCAGTCCCACTCCTGGGCATATACTTGAACAAAACTATAATTCAAAAAGACACATGCACCCCTATGTTCATAGCAGCACTATTCACAATAGCCAAGACATGGAAACAACCTAAATGTCCATTGACAGATGAATGGATAAAGAAGATGTGGTACATATATACAATGGAATATTACTCAGCCGAAAATACAAAATACTGCCATTTGTAGCAACATGGATACAACTAGAGATTCTCATACTAAGTGAAGTAAGTCAGAAAAAGAAAGACAAATACCATATGCTATCACTTATACGTGGAATCTAAAATATGGCACAAAGAAATCTATCTTCAAAACAGAAATAGACTCACAGACATAGAGTTAAGACTTGTGGTTGCCAAGGGGGAGTGGGGAGGGAGAGGGATGTACTAAGCATTTGGGGTTGGTGGATGGAAACTATTACATTTAGCATGGATAAATAACAATGTCCTACTGTATAGCACAGGGAACTATTCTAATCTCCTGGGATAAACCATAATGGAAAAGAATATTAAAAAAATAGAATATATATGTGTATAACTGAGTAACTTTGCTGTACAGCACAACATTTTAAATCAACTATACATCAATAAAAAATAAAATTTAAAAAAATGAAGCCTGCATAAATAAAATATGCTTTGAAATTAATTATAAATATTAACATTCTAAATATTTTTACTAAAAACACCAACAGAATGAGGTAAAAAATTTTGAAGTCTATTTTTCTTCTTTTGTTTTAAATTATTGTGCTACTTATAGCCATAAGAATATCCTAAAAGTAGCAGGCAATTATAAATTTTCAAAATCTGGACCAACCTTCCTGTTATTTTCTCTGCATGTTGTGCTTCTTAGTTGCCATATGTTCAGTTTTCTAAAGGTAGACTTTCTACCTCTTAACAAACTTAACTTTTATTTTCATAAGTTCAAACAAGCTAAGTATCTTCTTGACAATTCTGGGTACAAGAACTTCTTTTTTTTAACTGAAATATGTTCTCATAATATTTATGTTAATCTGACTGCACATATGGTCCTTTTTATTACTGAAGCTGAACTAGATTGATAAATCTGAACTCTTTGCTGCACAATAAAATCAAACCATGATTCTATAGAGTATTAATTAAATTAAATTGGAGTACATATAAAATATGATTCAATATTTGTTTTAGGATATGTGTCTAATGTGCATTGTCTGTGATAGACTTACTTATTCAAATTTTGTAATATTTGTCCCTGAACCAAATTCAATCACAATGAATTTCTCTTTTCTTCTTCTGTTTTTAAAGTGATTTAAGGATTAATTAGATGTAATCAGTCACTGTGGTTTTAAAACATTTTTTCTCAGATACTCCTGGATTTGTATACAAAAATTATTTCCCAACTTCTTCCTTATTGCCATGGCCTGATTTTGTTCATGAATAAAACAAGTTTTCTTTAATCTCACTGAAGGTGAGGCTAGTCTGGTATAGGAATGTATATATAACAAAGTTCTAGCCAATGACACGGAAAGGGAAGTCTTCTGGGGAACCTCGAGGACATCTTTTTATTTTCTTTAATAAAAATGCCTTGATTGTATTTAGCTGTCTTGTTATGATAATAAGAAGGCCAAGAGGATCATCAAGATGCTAACTCAGAATTCTGAGCATATTAAGTTTATGTACGAGCCCAGCAACCACCAACCTTGAGATTTCCCAGTAAGTGAGTTCTCAATGTCCTATGGCTTAAGCCACTGTCACATAAGTCTTCAATGAATATAAAAAGCAACTCTCACAGGCAAATAGCTTAATAGATGTAGCTTAGATGTAGGTTGATATCATCTACAAATAGATGTAGCTTCAACTCTGATAGTTTGTACAGTTTAAAAACAAACAAGTAAAATCAATGAGATAGAGTAAAATAGGAGATTTTCCAAACAAAGAGGGAGCTGTATGAAAAATATATATGCTATATGGGTGCAATGAGTATTAGGTGCCTTTATCATTGCATCTGACTTGCATACTCTGATAATCCTAGCTTAGGGCACTAGCAGCCCAGTGAGAGGGTGGGAAGCCAGTATGATTTGGCTGAAAGAAAATGGAATGAAAACCAAGCCACCAGAAATGTGGTGTTAGTTCTAATCTGATTTTTCAGGAGGGACTAATAGCCTTTAAGAAACATTACAAATGCAAGATAGTTGACCTACATTGTGGCAAACAGTAGACATATTCTGGAAGTGTGTTAAAATAAATTTTATATTCAAATTAGCAATTCTTTTTTTAGATAAATTATAGACATTAATACCTCTATGTCCTCAGGATCAATTCTTTGTTCAGATATATTATAGCTGTTAAATCTGTATATAGTCAGGATCAACACCATGCAAGCCATTCTTAGCTTTTAAATTGGGGCCTATATAAAATTTCAAGCCAATTGAGTATGGTAGATGGAAAAAGATGAGCAGAAACCCATATTCAAATAGTAAAATAATAGTTAATTTTATTAAGCTAGAATCCTTATAAAAACAATAACAACAACAACAACAACAACAACAATGATCCAGAATGTCCTTTGTCCTTCTTGTTGAGATTCATCAACTGTGACCCTGTGACCAAGAGTGTGATACTAAACCATGAAGAAAATATGTCTGTTTCTTTTCACCTATGAGGCTTATAAACTCTTTTTTTCTTTTAATCTTTCTAATTTTTGAAAACAATCATTTTATCTTTTTATCCTCTGGGTCACATACAGTACTTGGTTAATAATAGCTGCCTAATAAATCTTTGCTGATATACCAACAAATTTCCAACCTCATTAGAAGTAAAAGTAAAATTGCAAACAATGAGGTTCAATATTTTAATCTATTAAAGTAGAATTTGTTTAAGGAAACTGTACAGTATTGTAGGGATTTGATGAAAGAGGCCATTTTTATCCACTGCTGGAAAGAGAATACATTGGCACAAGCATGTACTAATTATGTATGCTTCCTCATCTGTAAAACAAGGAAAATAATACTTAAGTTATATATAGGGATTAAATGAAATAATATATAAAAGCATCCAACACAATAGTTGGTATATAGTAACACTTAAATCCTGGTACCTTACAAAAAAAGACAAAACAGTAATAATTGACCATCTTTTATACTTCTTTTAACTTATGTGTCTTCCCCTTGACCATAAACTCTGTAAGACTGGATGTCTGTGTCTTGTTTACTGTTGTACCCTGTTGTATTATATAGTACCTGCCACACTGTCAGTTAGTAAATATTTGTTAACTTCATAGAGTTCATTTAGCTCTCCTAATTACTAAAGAGAAATTTCATATGAAAAACTGTACTGGTTATCACTGGAGAAATATAACACATTTTACATTCATTGAATGAGCATATATTAAGAGGTAGTATGACATACTAGAAAAGCACAAGCTCTGAATTTGAAAGAAATACATTCTAACTTGCTATCCACCATTCACAACTTATTCAACCTTTCTGAATCTCCACTGATATATATGTGCCTCTAGAGTGAAGATTATCAATGTCATGGAGTTTCTGTGATATTAAATAGGAAAATATGCATTTAAAAAGGTCAAGCGTTTACCTAAGCTACTCCATGGTATTACTACCTTGGTATCCATTTTGTTTGGTCTTCAACTGACACTGTTACTGAGTCCAAGCTTGTATTGCTTGCACTGCATGACAGACCAATAAATCAAGAGATGAGTTGTTGGGACAAGGAATAACAACTTTATTCAGAAAGCCAGCAGATGGATGAGGTGGTAGACTAGTGTCCTGAAAAACCATCCTACCTGAGTTAGAATTCAGGCTTCTTTTATACTAAAAGAGGAGGTGGTGTGGTTGGTTGTTGCAAACTTCTTGGTGGCAGAATCCGTTGTTCTTGCAGCTGTCCAGGTAGGTCAGGTCATGATATTCCTATAAAGCTCCAAAAAGACAAATGTTATTCTCTGTTCTGCAACTATTTATTTCTATATGAATGGAAAAGTGTTATACCTTTAAAGGTCAGAGGCTTGAAATGGGCTATCCTGTATATTTCAGGCTATAGACGACATTCTTAACTTGTAGCAAAAGCAATGGAATACAAAGATTAAAGTAAAAGATAAGTAAAGATCTAATATGGAGTCAGATATGTTCTGCCCTATTACAGCACTAGTCCCCTCATGCAAGGGCGTGGCCTAGATAAGAGCTCACAGAGTCACAAGCAAATGTACATTCTTGTTATGACTTCCCCAACAGTTCTTGTCATCAATATTCTCTCCCACTGGGTCTTCCCAGGACCTTCCTTTTGTGTGTCCCTTAGATAACACCCTGGGAGCTTACCAAAACTCTGTTCTTTTGGGTTTGAATTGACCTATCTGGCCTTAGCCTGGAAACCCCAATCACTCTACCCATGGACACTAATGAAGGCATATCCCCCAGGTCCTGTCTTTCTCTCTCTCTCTGTCTTCACTCTGCCTTGACCTCCCTGTGTGGCCCCTCTTTGCCCATGAGTAATAAACTCTATTTCAGTTCTTTTCTGATCTGTTGTTGAATTATGGCTCTCCATTCACACCTTGTGCTCTACACAAGTGTTAATTTAACAAAGTCATAACGAAGCTGTTGTACACTTTACATGATCACAGTGACACAGTAGGTTAGAATTCAGATCTATAGCTATTTTATTTAAATACAAAATTTCAGATTTGGAGGAGACTTTACAGGACCGCTTTACATGTCCTAGACAAGGCCTTTACCCAGGCTCAACACTGGTAAGATTATGCTCTATTCACTCTACCACACTCTCTGTTTCAGTTCCCTTGTCCTTCAGCGGTTCCAATGCCTAAACATTCCATGACCTGTTTTCCACTGGGACACTATAGTTTCTGTCAGGGAGAGAGTAAGAAGATCAGAATAAGACAAAACCAGCAAAAGAGACATGTGTGTCTGGTTGGGGCTTTGTCTGGCACCAGGAGGGTGAGAGACACTACTTTGTCTACTCTGTTAGGGAAAAAAGTATTTCTGTTTAGGAAAGCCTTTCTGTAGCTGTAGCTGTGGTCTTAAAGTAAGTTCAAAAGAAGTAAAGAGGAAGCAAATATAGGGGAAACATTTTTCTTTGTATATTTCCCCCTAAAGTTCCTATGCATCAGAACATATATGGGTAAGCTTAATCTTTAGAATTATGAATAAATGTTATTGTTATCATTAATATTGTTCTACAGTCTTCCTATAAGAGTGTTTATAAATGTAGCAAAGTGTGATGCATGCTTTCATGGATTCCAGTATTTACATAACACTTTTTACCTAATGAGACAATGCTCAAATGTGTTACCTCATTAATTCTTACAATTTCACTAGGAAGTCAGGATGTGAAGCTAATAATAATAATAACAGCAAATCACTATTGAACTTTTCCTAGCCAGACACTATATTAAGTGTTTTACATCTACTAATATATTGAATCCTCACAGCAATCTTATGAAGCAGAGCTATCATTCCATTTTATAGATGAGAAAACCTAGGCTGAGAGAATTTATTTGTCCAACATTACACAATCATTGGTTTATGAATTCAACATCCTGGCTCAAGAAAATAAAATCATTTCCTAAATGTAAACTAATGATACTATTTAATATAGAAATAAAAATATTAATTTTTTTGAGTAGATCCCTTTATTCAGATTGCAAGTAGACATTATGTGAATTTTCAAAGTTATTTTTTCTAAGCAGGAAACCAAGACCCAAAATGAATGAAGTATGTGTAATGATACTTTCATTTGTGAAAGCTAGAACAGAAATCAAAATTGTCAATCTCTCTTCTATCATTTCAACAGCTTTTGTGGTTTCATTTGACAGTTCTGTGGGCTGCACTGTTAACTATGAGTTGAGTCTTCTGATTTTATGTCTCTTTGGAGTGTTTAATATTTCTTACTTTCTGACAATTTTTTATAAATAGGGTAATTTAATTCAGTATTGTAGTGATTGTTTATAGAGTTTAGTTTAGCTGTAGGTAATGGAAATGTCTTTTGTAAAAAAGTATCATTTTATTAAACTGAAGGTGGGCTTTGTTCCCTTGATAACTTTTTGACATTGAGTCTGCCAAAAGAAGATGGATTTATATTTCAAATGCTTTGAAGTTGGGACAATTCAAATGAGGGAAATTTCAAATTTTGCATCGAGACACAGCAGATTCCTTCATTGCCTGAAGCAGATAAAGTCTGACTCATTTGAGTTCTTCTTTTAAAGCTGTTTTAAAATTGTAATGATGGAGTGTTTATATGTGTCAGGAGTCTTAAAGCTTAGTGACATGATTAACTGAAAACCAATAAATAACATTAGTGCTGGTTGGTAATATCAAGATGTTGATTAGGTTTTAAGATTTTGCACAATGTCTATAAGTTGGAGTTTTAGAAGGTTTAAATCTTAGAAGGATATTTTTTTTGGCACAATCATCTCTAGAGAGGTACACATTTTTTTTTTAATCTTGTTTCCCATATTTATTTCCCAATGTTTTATGCAGGTGAAATCAGATAAAAAACAACATTCATAAAACACCTGAATATAAAAATATATCATAAGATATAACCCGAAGGAGAATTTATACAAAGGGATAGGGCCCTTCCCCATTTCCATTTCTACACCAGTTAATATCTAACTTTTTTTCACTCCAACCCATAATAAGAAATACATATTGTGATTGGGCACCCATATCCAAATGCACAAATGAAATTAAAATGTCATAATATACTACAGAAGATGGACTGTATTTGCTATACTTTTCCTGTAATATTAACATTTCATTTTATTTAATACAAAATACTGGAATTGCCACTAATGGAACTCTTGAACCACTACTTAAGTTCTTGAAGTTTTGAAGAGGAAGATGACCTTCCTGTTTCCCTTTTTGCCCAACCTCTGTCATTGTTAACTGTCTTTGTAGCTGTGAGAAAGCCATAACTACACTTCAATGGTTGTGTTCTCAGCTGATCTATTTTGTAAAACACAAAGTTTCTGTACAGTTAAAAATACAAATTTTGTCATCATTTCATTTTAATGGATTCTAGTTGTACTATGTTCTCCTTTTTCAAATACTTTTTCCTATGTATTTAAATTTTGAAAACTTAAAAACAGTGAACTGATTTAGGTACCCTTTGCTGATAAACAGGACTATTTCCAGGTAGTTATAAGGTGTGTCAACCTGCATTTTCTGAAGGCAAAATTTCTTTTTACAGACCAGAATAATTATTTTTTCTGAAAATATACATGTTACAGATTTGCCTATAAATGTACCACTTGTTATATTTCTTAAGGAATGGGATTAAACCATTTGTTATCTCTCACCACTTTGTTCTCATTTTTTAAGAAATCACTTTACCCCTAGAGATCAGCCATAATCTTAAATTAGCTGAACTAACTGAAGTCTAGATACCATAAAGGTTTACGAATAGCTACAGATCTGCAGATTTGTTACCTGCAAATAAACGCAGCCTAATGCTGAACAACTGCCTTCCTGAATCCTCTGATATCTTAGCCCTGCCTTTGGGCCCCTTCCCACAATACACACACACATACACACACACTCACTCACTCACTTTCCAGAATGCTATTGTGACCTATAGTTTGCTTAGTTCAACTATACTTTACCTCTCTTGTCTCTGTCTCTCTCTATCTCCATGGCACTGTATTTTATTCATGGAATTCAGCATCTGCCATCTGTCCTATTCTCCCCATAATGACTATATTTCAATGGATGTCTCTAGATCTGAATTTCTGTCCCTTGTTCTCTGCCACTGGATAGAGACCGGTTGAGTTACAAGGCTTGACACTTGCTGTGGCCATTTCTTCCCTGTCTGTACACTTGCCTACATTTAAAAAATCCACAAATCAAGTATTGACCTGTTTTATGCTCCATCTCACCTTCTCTCTTATGTCTCCACTCATTTGCAATTCTTTTCCATGGATTGTCCACTACTAATTTTACTCTTTTGCAATCAGCCATAAAGTAAATTTCTGGAAAATGAACTGCAGTTTTCCATTGGATTATATTTAAGGTGTTCCTTTGGAGGAAAGTCTAAGCTGGAAAACTTGATTCTTCATCTCCCCATGTAAACAGGTGATAATATCTTATCTTTCCTTGAGTTGATGCATTCTAACAAATTTTTATTGATAATGGACAAGCCTCAATTTCAAATATTCAATTGATAAAAAATAATGCCAAATTGATCAGTTCTATAGTCCATTAATATATAGAGTTTATTTAAATAATTAATGTGCATGCTGATAACTTCCATTGCATGTCAACTTTGTTCACTACTAGATTTCTAGCATCAGTACAAGGCCTGCACTTAGAAGCTTCTTAATACATTTGTAAAATGAAATAAACAAATATTCATGTCCTTAATTCAAATGCCAAAAGTAAAATAGACTTAAAGCGAATGTATTTGTCAGTGTAGGTAGAGGAATTCATACTCTTCTTTTGCACAGTAAACTATCATGCTCTCAAGAAAAGAAAAAAAAAAGAGAAAATAATTCAGTAGAATAATGTAATATCTTCTAGGTAATGCTAAAATTCCTCTATTAATTGTTTAAAGCAAAGGTTTATTTTTCTTCCAGATATGCAGGATGTGTCCATGAACAAAAATTGGAACTTGAAAAATATTTATCTCAATATTAATCAGTAACTACGTTAGCACCCGTGCAACCCCATTAGCGTGTTTGATTTCGCAGTGTCGGAGAGGGAGAATGAGGTTGCCTGTCTCAACCCTTCATCACCACATTACCTGGAAGTTCTCTGAGTGCTACCTGGTATCTGTATCCTGCAGATATCTGTCTTTCCCACTTTTGAGGAAAGGATGGGGCCAAGAGTCAGGCTTATTCCACCAGGGGTCCCTGTGGCAGAATCACAATCACAGTGTGAGAGTTAACACAGGGCAAACAGTTTGTAAGTGTATGGAACAATGAGCTAATTGTTCTAACAACAGGCTAGATCTTTCCCTGTAAACCTGTCTCCAGCTGCCCTGAGAGTCTTTGAACAGCTTCCTCATCCTCCATGCCATACCGCCAGACGCCGGGTCAGGTAGCCTCTCTGCAGGTTAGAGAAAATAAGTTCTTTGGAAATAGAGCTCCCGTTGAATATATACTCCGTGTCGTCCGCGAGCGGCCTGAGCATGCCCGCGTGACAGAGAATCTCATGGAAACGCTTGCGAGGAAAGGAAATTGTAAGGCTGCTTCCACAGAGAGACTCTGCAAGCAAACTTCTGGATGAAATCCAGCCATTACACATTTGGAAAGGGTTTCACACAAAGGTATTTTGTGCATGAATGATCTAGAGGAATAGGTTTCTGGACCAACTGGTGTGTAGCTAATTTTAAAAAGTCAGTTTACCATAACAATTATTTTATGGGCTGCAGAGCAGATCTCATTAAAGAAAGAAAGAAATCATAAATTAGAGGAAAGGCAAACACATTAATATGCTTAATGCCACCTCTTTTAATGTGAACATTACAAATAGGATTAAGAATACAATTTTATTTTCTCTTTCTTTGAAAAATTAAAATGACTGTTTAGTGAAGGTTATCAAACATGGTATCTCTCAATTTCTTTATTTGGTTTTATGTAGACATTTACAGAATACCTACTAGTCTGTCCAAAACCTTTTCCAAAGGTGTCCTGTTTTATTAGTTTATTCAATTATCATATCCTCTTGTTTGTAGAAGTATTTTTAAAGTCCTTGTATTAGTAGTTTATTTCTTCAGTGGCTACCCACTTTCCTCTATAATCTGTTTTGGAATTAGAACACATTGCTTTAGGCTGTTCTTGACAGATATTTAGAGAAAATAAAATACATAAGCCCCATCACATCTTTTGCTGAAAAAAAATCAGTATTTTCAGTCTTATTTTGATTTATTTAAAATATAGGCTTTTATATGTATTTTTTTGGAGTGAGGTATTTAAAATTTTATTTTTTTGTTGAGGTATATTATATTATGTTAGTTTCAGGTGTACAACATAGTAATTCAAAACTTCTATAGATTATGCTCCATTTAAAGTTATTATAAAATGTTGGCTATATTCCCTGTGCTGTACATTATGTCCTTGTAGCTTATTTATTTTACACATAGTAGTTTGTACCTCTTAATACCCTACCCCTTTCTTGCTCTCCCACCTTCCCTCTTCCCACCTTGACCACTAGTTTCTGTTTTGTTATATTCATTCACTTGTTTTATATTTTAGGTTCCACATATAATTGATATCATACAGTATTTGTCTTTGTCTGTCTGACTTCTTTCACTTAGCATAAAACCCTCCAGGTCCACTCATTGCAAATGGCAAAATTTCATTCTTTTTTAATGACTGAGTAGTTAGTATTCCATTGTGTGTGTGTGTGTGTGTGTGTGTGTGTGTGTATCTTCTTTATCCATTCATCTGTTGATGGACACTTAGGTTGCGTCCATATCTTGGCTATTGTAAATAATGCTGCTATGAACATTGGGGTGCGAGTAAAACATCCATTTTTCTCTTTTGTGTATTCTTCTCTCTTTTCACAAACTTCCCCCAAACATTAATATATATTTTAATTTGTGTTTTTTATCTTTAGGAACAGATTGTATGCATCTTTGCAATGTATGCAAGGTTCTGAACACTTATAAGATACAGTCCTCAAGTTTTAAGGATAGCTATAAAGGCCCCTTCTTATAAATCTTACCATTAAATACATTTTTATGCATTCATTAATGCCATAAATATTAATTAAATTATTTCATAGGTGATGATGGATTCAGATTTGTAGAAGCCTAAGCTTACATAATTTTGGAAGCTGTCTTCAATAAAAAAAACTATAGAATGAAGCATTTTACAAAATGACAAATGTTTACCAAAAACATAGGAACTTGTAAAAACATTGCTTGGGGCCCTTATGTCACGGAATGCAAGTTCACGTGCCAGACACACAGTGAAGCCAAACAAATGGAAATGTAAGAGTTTGGAGCAGAGAAAGGTTTAATTGCAGGGCCATGCAAGGAGACAAGTGGCTGGTGTCCCGAAAACCCTGAAATCCTCAAAGGGTTTTGGCAAGGTATTTTTAAAGACAAGATGAGGGAGGGGTGTGGTTAATTATTGCAAACTTCTTGGTGTCCGAGTCTTTCATTCTTGCAGCTGTCCACATAGGTCAGGTCACAATTTTCCTGTAAGCCTCCAACAAGACAAATGTTATTCTTTGTACTGCAACTTTTTATCTCGATATGAATGGACTCTTAAAGGTCAGAGCCCTGAGAACAGGCTATTCTGTATATTTCAGGCTGTAGGCAATGTTCTTTTACAAAAGGTGCAGAGTCAGCATGACTAAGCACAGGAAAAGGAACAGATCTAATATGGGGTCAGATTTCTTTGTCCCTATTACACTCATAGGGCCGTGGAAGGTACCTAAGGTATGAACGGATCCTGAAGCCCAAGGACTTTGCTGTCTTCATTGGGAATCTGCCTCTAGATTCAAACACTGTGCTAGTGTTGTGAACACAGAGATGAAGAAGACACATCAAGATAAAATCCATGAAGTTCAGATTCTAGAGGGAGATAGTGACTTTAAACAAACCTCATATCCAATCAACATTTCTGTTCTTATTCTGCTGCCATGATTTGACTGCTTATTCAGCCTCCCCCATCTGATCTCTTTTCCAGTTCTATGCACTGTGGCTTCTGATACCCAGCTCACTGTGTTCAAATTTCCCTACTTTTCCCATCCCACCACATATTATTCACTCCAATTTTAGCCTTAGTTAGAACCTAGCTTAATCCAGTCTCATCTCTGCTGATGGGTAACATTATTTTGTTGCACACTGTAAACTCTTGAGGAACAGAACTGTGAGCATTTTTCCAACTCCATGGCTACTTTAAATAATTATTTATAAGTAGTGATTTATTTATGTCTTGCCATGTAAACAGACATATTATTATAATCATCAATCAGTATTTTTGTGACTCCTTCCTCAACTCTTCTGGAATTCTGGATATAGTCAGTTTCCCCCAAAGAGATCTGAGAGTCTTCAGGGACACATAACAAAAGTGCTTGTTACACTAACCTCTTGGCTCTTGTGAGAACTTCTCTCAGACTCTGGTTTGCTGTGGTTAAATCTGCAGTCATTGCCATTGTCAAGGCCACAGCTTCTCCCCAAGGTGCCACCATAGCTGTGATGCCTGATGCATCTTACACTGAGGTTAATAATGTTCAACGTCAAAGAAGCTAAGAACTGAACTAAAGAAAAGGTCCAGAATTTTTGACAAAACAACTAGAACTACCTCCAGTACTTTGGAGGTTTAGAACCTAATGTACTAATGTAAGCAATATCTGAGGTGTGCAGTGGAGCCAACAAGGAAACAAATATCCTGACCACCACTCCATCTTTTTCCCCAACATTTTATAAGAAAGTTTTCAAACATACAGAAAAAATGAAATAATTTTTAGTAAACATCTATATCACCACTACCTTGATGCTACAACTATTTTCCTATATTTGCTTAACTACATCTTTATCCATCTATTCACCATCATCTTATTTTTGGTGCAATTCAAAGTATACTTTTCCCTAAATACTTCAGTGTGCATACCACTAAAACTAGAGTTAATGTTATATTTTTGGAAGTAAGGACTGTCAAAATAACAATTCTTCTCTTTTATCTTATGCAATAAAAATATTGTTGTATGGTTATTGCTTTCTCTTTCTTTTTCCCCTAGGAAAATTTTGCCTTATGTTTCTGTTCTGGGCTTTCATCACTTATCTTCAAAGTCAGATTGCTCTTTGTAACTCATGAAAGTACTTGGTGATTTTTTCATGGTCTACTTCTTTATGTCAACTTCTGCTGTAATTATTGGTAACTATAATATTGATTAGCAACCCATTTCCATGGATACAATGCTGAACTTGTTGTCACCTGGAAAAAATCCATTTGTGAGATTATTGGGAGGCAATACTCCATGGCATTTCTACACACCATCTTGGCTTATCTTGTCAAAGACCTTTGAATAGCAAATGACCTTGGCAACTAGAGAACGCTTATCTCTGTGTGTTTGTTTCCTGACAAATATAACATAAATAGAGAACATCTCCTCCCCCAAAACATTCCATTGTAGTAAAGTCTTCTTTCTCTACCCAAAGTATAAACTGCAGGGTAATAAGACAATGATTTCCCTGAGACAGAGGTCGGGCCAGGTTGCTAGGAACTGCCTTTTAGATTTGGTGTTTCCTAAACTTAGTGTTCCTCAGCATCACTCACACCAGTTCTTCTAACCACATTGAGACCTAGCATTCTTATTAAATTACATTTCAATGTGTCATCCACCCCTATCTATTCTTTCCTTACTCTCATGCACTTGACTCACATCTCTACCTATTCTATTGCCATTGTCTTAAAATTCCTTGAATTCCTTGTTCAATCCTGTGAATATCCTATCCAATTCCACAAGTTAATGTCTCCATTCTTGCACCTGAACTTTCGAACTCTGCTAGTGAAAAAAAATAGGGAGAGAGTTTTGACATCTTTAAATATTTAAAGAATATGATAACTTTGGCTGGGTCATTAATCCTACCAGTATTTTTTTTTTAATTTTGTTTTAACTCCTTTTATCTCCCACTACCCACGTAATGTATAGAATCTGTCAGTGTTTTCCCATGACTTTCATTATGAAATCCAGACTTCTGAAAATGGTTGACTTTCTGAATGATCTGGTTCCAGAATGCCAGTCTAATCATACTTCATCCACTCCAAACAATTTGCAGATCCCTGAGGAGGGGATAATCTGTCATGTCTGGAGGCTTTGCAAATGCTGTTCACTGTCTGGATTGCCCTTTTCCTCTCTTCCCATCCAGTGGAGTTAGTTATATGCTCTAGAACTTGGTTCAAGTATCACCAACTCTTTTGACTTTTCAGAAGGAAATAAGATTTTATAAGAAAGAACATAGCTTTAGAGATAGACTTGCCTGGATACAATTCTGTATTTAACTTTGACATGCTGCTTAACATCTGTAATCTGTAAATCTCATATTTCTATAAAATGGACATAATCATACTTTTTTAAGTTTGTTGCACTAGAGAAGTAAAATGTGAGTTATATAAGTAATGGATATGTTACCCCCAATGTCACCACATAGTATAACTTTAGCTTTGTGTCGAGTCAGATCACAGGAAAGTTTGCTTTTGGCCTTTTACCTGGTATATTCTTCATAATGGTCCACAGAGGTAATAGCTGGCTAATGAACACTGAGTCTCTACACACAACACCTTTTAAAGTGAAAATGAAAGATGCTTAGTTTGTGACACATTCATGAAACAGATTTCATATGACAAATTTATTTTGGAATTTAGTGCCTTGAAACTGTTTTTATCCCTTAATAGTTGGTGTACTTTTCTCCATCACATAAAATTGTATAATGCTGGAGTGTCAAAAAGCTCAGAACCAAAGTTGGTGTTATAATAATGGTAACTATATTCCTTTCACAGACACATTTTTATTTCTTTTTTCCATTGCTTTGATTTTTCTATTTCTATTTTAATAACCCTTTATTTTAATATTTGACATTTTAGAAATTGATAGATATTCACAGGGAAATAGAAAAGAAATGACTAATTCTGTTTTAAAGTACAATACATGCTTTCAAGTGATTTGTTATTCAAAATATCCAAAATCAACTTATATGAAAAATGGGTAGAATAAAAGTACTGAACTTGATAATAAAATTTCAAAAAATAAGGTTGACTTATATGAAAGGATATTTAAAATTCTACTAATTACAACGAAATGTGTGCTATGTTATTTAATATATGCTTTCAAATAAGTCATTTTATTTGAGTCTCAGAACACCTATCTTAGTCTGTTTTAGCTGCTACAATAAAAGTACCATAGATTGGGTTGCTTAAAGAACTAATATTTATTTCTCACAGTTCTGGAGGCTGGGAAGTTCAAGATCAAGGAGCCAGTAAATTTGGTGTCTGATGAGAATCTGCTTCCTTGTTCACAGACAACCATCTCCTCACTGTGTCCTCATACGATGGGAGAGGCAAGGGGTATCTCTGGGGTCTCTTTTTTAAGGGCAGTAGTCCTATTCAAGAGGTTCTGCCCTCATGACCTAATCAACTCCCAAAGACCTCACTTCCAAACACCATAACTTTGGGGGTTAGGTTTCAACATATGAATTTAAGAAGGACAGAAACATTCAGTCTATAGCAACACCCCTGTGAGAGAAGTAATAACAGGACCCCACCCAATGGCCCCCAATAGATTTCACCAGAAACTTCAAAAGCCCAAGGCTCTTTGTGATCTGACCACTGCACATTTAAGGAAACATAAAGTAGTAGTTAATTACTTAGCCACTGGAGTAGCTCTTACTTAGCAATTTACCTACTTCAGGACTTTTGGAAAGTTGCTTAGCTTTAGGAGCCTTTGTTTCTCCATCTATAAAATAGGGATAATATAATAGCCATTGAATTGTGCTGTTATAATAATTAAATAATGTAATAGTTTAAAAAAAAAACTTAGAAGGGTGCCTGGCATGTAATAACTATTCAATGATATTAGTTATTTCTGTTATACATTCTGAAATGAAACTGGCCTCAATTATCAATGTCTGCCAGGGCATGAAAAGTGAAAAGTTATTTATTGTACTTACTCTAGAATAATGCTGGAGACAGGGAGGTTGATACAGAGATATCACTGTAAGGCAGTATAGAGATTATTACAAAACATTTGCTTTGCGGAGGATAAGTAAGTAACAAATATACATGATGTTTATGAAGTAGTAAAATAGTGGCAAATTTTTGGGCCCTTTACAAAAATCTGTACAAGTTTGTTTTTAAAGACTCTATAAGAAATGTGCTTTTCTGTGAGAGTTCAGAAAGATAAGAAGCTGCTGTGAATATCAATCATCCAATCTTTGTTATTTTGGAACACTTTTAGTATAAGATACCTTGAATGTGGAATAAAATCTGAGTCTGGTTTGTAGGATAAGAAGATATGAATGGACAAGTTTAAAGATGATATAAAAATGTAAAAATGAGATTAGTGAAAACTCTGGAATAATATAGGGAAAAGAGTAGGGAAAAATGACCCCTGAAAGACTTACATTCATTCAAAAATATTGTTTGTTGAATGGGGTCTGAGGCTGGAGGAGCTGGTGTGCTCTGGATGGCCTCCAGGAAACTTGAACAGATCAGTGGCCATCAGAGAAAGTGAAATGATAATCAAAGGGCACCACTTCCACCCCCAAATACTCTCCAGGAAAAATTAATCTGACAGATAAGTTTTAACTAAATTTTCAAGAAACAAACTATCTTATCCAAGATTTTCAAAGCCACCCAACTCATTTTTGGAGGCAGGATTAATCTTGATTCCAAAATTGAATAAAGACAGATCAAGATTATGCTCTTTTCATAGATGCTAACTGAATCCAAGATTGTATTGTTTATTCCTGAATGCAAGGGCATTTATTGAAACTGTTTCAATAAATAGCAAATTTTGTTTCGTTTTTAAACTCTCAGAAAAAAAATATTATTTGTTGAAATGAATCTCTGGGGTGGTCCAGTGACTGATTCCTGGACACCACAAGTATGAGATATAATAAGATATAATGTATGCAGTACAAAAATTAAGGAAAAAGAGAATTTAACATTGATTACTTATTTTCCCAAAAAGAGGTAATTGGAATACAGGGATCGTATTTTAAATAGTTAGAAGTCAAATAGGAAATAGGTGAATTGGAAGTTTAGGTTATTATGAACTGACATCATATATAATTAGCTCCCCCAAATTGAAGGTTGCAATGTAAATATTATTCTTTCAAATTTTGGGGTTGTAACCCAGCAGAACTATGGCCACACCCTCTCCTGGAAGGCTTGCTGGGAAAGCAGAAAGAAGACCTGTCCTGCAGTCAGAAAACCTGAGTTCAAACCTTATTCCAAACCCTTTAAAAGATGTGGCCTTGGACCTGTAACTATGGTCTCTCAGAGCCTCTGCATCCCTGTTTGTGTAATGGGGATTATGATCCATGTCCCACAGGCAGCTGTAATTGAAGGCCATCATACAGAATAGGAGCTCAATAGATGTTTAAGGATGTGTTTTAAACAGTTGAGCCATTTCTGTGTAATGGAAAGAGGAGGGCCTTACAGTCCATTAAACCTGTGGCCTCAGAAAAATTAATAAACTACTGTAAATCTTAGGTCCCTCACCTGTAAAAATGGAGAACAAGTATTGTGGGTATTAAACTCATACTTCTATAGAAAAAGTATTGTGTGTATTAAACAAGATAATGTGTGTAAACTGCTTGATACAGCTCTCAACGTAGAGTGGGCCCTCAATAGATGGGAGCTATTCTTGTTATTAAATTACCTGGTAGAAACTCTTCTAAGAGCTTGCTCATCCATGGTTTTAAAAGTGAATTTAAACAAATATTTCAGCATTTAGCTTCCTTTAAAACAATTACAGGTATGCATGAAATTTTATATACCAAAGTATAAAAATTCCAATTATGTTAGCTGGGGTCTGTTTATAAACAGCATTTTTTCCCTTCAATGAAGGGTAAGGGGGGGTTTGTCCCTGTGTTAATAGAATGGGACCTCTCTTAATGGGATAAACCAGTGTTTTTTTGATACTCTGAGTAGTAATAACAGCAATGATAATGATAATCATAAAATAATTTTTTAAAAGTCCAACAATGTGTAGGTGCTGTCTTAAGCATTTTACATGTATTATCTATTTTAATCTTCTCACTAACCTTATACTAGTAACTTTTATTGTCCTCCTTTTTTTTTTTTTTTTTGCGGTACACGGGCCTCTCACTGTTGTGGGCCCTCCTGTTGCGGAGCGCGCAGGCTCAGCGGCCATGGCTCACGGGCCTAGTCGCTCCGCGGCATGTGGGATCTTCCCGGACCAGGGCACGAACCCGTGTCCCCTGCATCGGCAGGCGGACTCTCAACCACTGCGCCACCAGGGAAGCCCTATTGTCCTCATTGTATAGATAGAGACTTTAAGAACAGAGAGGTTAAACAACTTGTCTGAGGTCATAGAGTAAGGCTGTTATCTGATTCTAGTGTGAAAGGTGGGCGTTAGTAGAAGAAAAGGCTATTAGAAGTCTAAGGAAAAGCCTTAGAAAGAGAAGGAAAACCAGGGTCTTATAATTACCATTTTTTCTCTCTTTCAAAAGAAAATTCTGTTTTAATTTTTTTTGTGTTAACCATCATCATCTCCACTTAGTCACCTCCAGTTCTCTTTCCTTCAGACTTCAACTGGGATTTGGACCTCATGATTCTTGCCTGTCCTCTACACTATGCTCAAGCAAGGTCATTCAATCTCAAGACATTAAAAGTTTCCTCCATGAAAAATCCTTCTAAAATATAAATCCCCATCTTAGACTTCTTACCTGCATGCACTGAAGCATACAGTCATTTGTATTTCAGATAATGTCACTGCTGTCTACCCACCTGTTTAGGTAAAATGCCACTTTTCTTTCCTCACATCCACTCTCAAGGCTGGACACCACTGTCTTCAAATTGTAATTTACAGCTAACGGTTTTTAGCATCTCCACTGCTATACCCATAATGTTGCACTGCTTGTTACAGTGATCTCCCCACTGGTTTCCCTGCACCCTCTCTTGCCCTTCCATAATCTACTCTCCACATGACAGCCAGATCATCTTCTTAGATGAATCAGATCACAATGCAATAGAACAAAATTAAAAGCCCTTACCTGGTCTGTATGTAAGGAAACCATATGCCTCGGAGTGCCTGGGAGAGTCTTCATTTATATGGATTGTCCTAACTTGCTCTAGCCTTCTATTATCCATGCAATAAAAACAATTAAACAATAAATTATGTAGTTAAAACAATATATTATATAGCCTCTCTAACTACAACACTCTAAACGCCTTGGATTGTGCCTACCTTTCTGTCCTTACCTTATACCCTTCACCACCCCTCTCACTCCAGCCTTTGTTCACTCTTTTGTAGCTGCACAAACTTTCCTTATACCCCAGTGTAGTTCCTGATCTTTTAGCTGCTACCCCCTCTGCATGCAGTGCCTTGCTCCAGATGTTTATGCTGCTTGGTTTTTCTCCTCATTCAGGTCTTAGATCAAATAACATCTATAGAAATGCCATCCCTCCCCACTTTACCTAAATTGTGTGTTCCCTTTGTTTCTTTTTTAACACCATAGATTATATCTCTATCTACCTATTTATCTATCTATCTATATTGTTTATTGTACATATATATAGTTTATCAATTTACTTATGTAGTTTTTCATTGTCCATACCATGCTCTCTTTTTTAACTTAATTACCCAATTGACGAGCTTTCT
This sequence comes from Orcinus orca, assembly GCF_937001465.1. Classification (NCBI taxonomy): domain Eukaryota; kingdom Metazoa; phylum Chordata; class Mammalia; order Artiodactyla; family Delphinidae; genus Orcinus; species Orcinus orca. The sequence continues at coordinate 39,623,169 of NC_064576.1, read as the reverse complement.
GGGGCTACTGGCTTCACTTCCACCATCCTTCACAAATGTCTTAGTCACTTGCCAGACACCTCCTACTGAATCAACTATTGTTTCTTCAGACATGGAAGAATAAAGAAAGGAAATATACAGTGATAGAACATTTATTTTATAGGCACAGGTTCTCCTTTAGATTTGGGCAATTTATTTTTCCTTTTTATGTCTTATATAGGAGTTGGGCATCCACAGAATGTTTGAAGAAACCTGTTAGGAGTCTGATAAAACTGAGATGCACACTAAAGAGAAATGATAAAATAAGTCTGCTATTTAATACAGGCCTTTACAGGTGGATAGATAAATGCTGTCTGAGATATTTATAACATGGCTGTAATGAAACCCTGCTGTAATAATTGAACTGGCAATTTAGCTGAGGCTTGCAACTATTAATTAGAAATGAGGGACTGAGAGTTTTTAAGAAGAGATTTCAAGGAAATCTCTGAATGGTTCTTAACAAGTTTTAAAAAGGAGATGAAAAGCATAAAATGGGCGTGGTAGACAGAATAATGGCCTCACAAAGATGGCCACATCCTAATTCCTGAGACCTGTAGATGTGATTAAGCTAAGGACTTTGAGGAGTTAGCCTGAATTGTACAGGTGGCCCAATTAAATGGGCCCTTGAAAAGTGGAGACATTTTCCCTGCTGTAGTCAGAGGAAGACATGACTAGGGAAAAATGATTAGAAAGAAGCAAAATTGTTGGCTTCAAAGATGAAGGAAGGGGGCCGAGCCAAGAAACATGCTCAGCCTCTAGAAGTTAGAAAAGCAAGGAGACGAAAGAATTCTTCCCTGGAGCCTCCAAATAGGGACACAGCCCTGCCAACACTGGGATTTTAACCCAGTAAGATCCGCGTCGGACTTCTACAGAACTGTAAAGTGAAAAAAAAAAAAAGTTTGCTGCTTTAAACCACAAAAGTTATAGAATTTGTTACCGAACAATAGAAACAATGCAATGAGGGAAATGGTAGAATTTAATTTTTTTCCTTTTTCACCTTTTCACTACCATACTAAGATTATGAGCACAAGAAAGTTTATTTTTCACTTACTCTGTACCCTTTGACCAACATCTTCCAATTTCCCGCTACCGCAGCCCCTGTTAACCTCAATTCTATTCTTTGTTTCTGTAAGTTTAACTTTTTAAAATTTCACACAGAGTGAGATCATACAGTATTTGTCTTTCTCTGGCTTATTTCACTTAGCATAACATCCTTCAAGTTCATCCATGTTGTCACAAATGGCAGGATTTCCTTCTTTTTTAAGGTGGAATAATATCCTATTTTACATGTGTGTGAATCACATTTTCTTTATCCTTTCAACTGTTGACAATTAGCTTGTTTCCATATCTTGGCTATTGTGAATAATGCTGCAGTGAACATGGGAGTGCAGATAACTCTTTGAGACAGTGATTCTATTTCCTTTGGATATATACCCAGAAGTGATCATGTTGTAGTCCTATTTCTATGATTTTGATGACCCTCCATTCTGTTTTCCATAATGGCTGTACCAATTTACATTCCCACCAACAGTGTACCAGGGTTCCTTTTTCTCCAGTTCCTCACCAACACTTTTTACCTTTGACTTTTTCGATAATAGCTATAGTAGCAGGTGTGAGGTGATATGTGTGTGTGTGTGTGTGTGTGTGTGTTTTCAAAGCTGTAGAATTTATTGCAATAAAGTAGCTCATAATATTCTCTTATTATCCTTTTACTATCTGTACAATTTCTACTGCTGTCCTCTTCATTCTTGGTATAGTTAATTTGTGACTTTCTCTCTCTCTCTCTCTCTCTCTCTCTCTCTCTCTCTCTCTCTGACCAGAAGTTTATTCAGTGATATTGAAATTCTCAAAGAACTGGATTTCAGTTTCATAAATCTCCTCTATTGCTTTTTGTCTTTAGTTTCATTTCTTCCTTCTAATTCTTTTGTGTTTAATTTGCTCTTTTATTGTTTTTTGTTTATTAACATTGTCATTTAAGTATAACTGCTTTACAATGGTGTGTTAGTATCTGTTTTATAACAAAGTGAATCAGTTATACATATACATATATCCCTGTATCTCTTCCCTCTTGCATCTCCCTCCCTCCCACCCTCACTATCCCACCCCTCTAGGTTGTCACAAAGCACCTAGCTGATCTCCCTGTGCTACACGGCTGCTTCCCACTAGCTATCTATTACACGTTTGGTAGTGTATATATGTCCATGTCACTCTCTCACTTTGTCCCAGCTTACCCTTCCCCCTCCCCGTATCCTCAAGTCCATTCTCTAGTAGGTCTGCATTGTTATTCCCGTCTTGCCCCTGGTTCTTCATGACCATTTTTTAGTTTTGTTTTTTAGATTCCATATATATGTGCTAGCACACGGTATGTGTTTTTCTCTTTCAGACGTACTTCACTCTGTATGACAGACTCTATGTCCATCCACTTCACTAAAAATAACTCAGTTTCATTTCTTTTAATGGCTGAGTAATATTACATTGTATATATGTGCCATATCTTTATCCATTCATCTGTTGATGGACACAAAGTTTGCTTCCATGTCCTGGCTATTGTAAATAGGGCTGCAGTGAACACTGTGGTACATGACTCTTTTTGAATTGTGGTTTTCTCAGGGTATATGCCCAGTAGTGGGATTGCTGGGTCATATGGTAGTTCTATTTTTAGTTTTTTAAGGAACCTCCATACTGTTTTCCAGAGTGGCTGTATTAACTTACATGCCCAACAACAGTGCAAGAGAGTTCCCTTTTCTCCACAGCCTCACCAGCATTTATTGTTTCTGGATTTCTTGATGATGGCCATTCTGACTAGTGTGAGATGATATCTCATTGTAGTTTCGATTTGCATTTATCTAATGATTATTGATGTTGAGCATTCTTTCATGTGTTTGTTGGCAGTCTGTGTATCTTCTTTGGAGAAATGTCTATTTAGGTCTTCTGCCCATTTTTGGATTGGGTTGTTTGTTTTTTTGTTATTCAGCTGCATGAACTGCTTGTAAAATTTGGAGATTAATCTTTTGTCAGTTGCTTCATTTGCAAATATTTTCTCGCATTCTGAGGGTTGTCTTTTGGTCCTGTTTGTGGTTTCCTTTGCTGTGCAAAAGCTTTTAAGTTTCATTAGGTCCCATTTGTTTATTTGTTTTTATTTCCATTTCTCTAGGAGATGAGTCAAAAAGGATCTTGCTGTGATTTATGTCATAGAGTGTTCTGCCTATGTTTTCCTCTAAGAGTTTGATAGTGTCTGGACTTACATTAGGTCTTTAATACATTTTGAGTTTATTTTTGTGTATGGTATTAGGGAGTGTTCAAATTTCTTTCTTTTATATGTAGCTGTCTAGTTTTCCCAGCACCACTTATTGAAGAGGCAGTCTTTTCTCCACTGTATATTCTTGCCTCCTTTATCAATGATAAGGTGGGGCTTCCCTGGTGGCGCAGTGGTTAAGAATCCACCTGCCGATGCAGGGAGCCCCGGTCCGGGAAGATCCCACATGTCGCGGAGCGACTGGGCCCGTGAGCCATGGCCGCTGAGCCTGTGCTCCGCAATGGCAGAGGCCACAACAGTGAGAAACCCGCGTACCACTAAAAAAAAAAAAAAAAAAAAAGATAAGGTGACCATACGTGTGTCAGTTTATCTCTGGGCTTTCTATCCTGTTCCATTGATCTATATTTCTGTTATGGGAGTACCATACTGTCTTGATTACTGTAGCTTTGTAGTATAGTCTGAAGTCAGGGAGCCTGATTCTTCCAGCTCTGTTTTTCATTCTCAAGATTGCTTTGGCTATTCGGGGTCTTTTGTGTTTCCATACAAATTGTGAAATTTTTTGTTCTAGCTCTGTGAAAACTGACAGTGGTAGTTTGATAGGGATTCCATTGAATCTGTAGATTGCTTGGGGTAATATAGTCATTTTCACAATGTTGATTCTTCCAATCCCAGAATGTAGTATATCACTCCATCTGTTTGTATCAACTCTATTTTATTTATTTATTTATTTATTACATCTTTATTGGAGTATAATTGCTTTACAATGGTGTGTTAGTTTCTGCTTTATAACAAAGTAAATCAGTTATACATATACATATGTTCTCATATCTCTTCCCTCTTGCATCTCCCTCTCCCTCCCTCCCACCCTCCCTATCCCACCCCTCCAGGTGGTCACAAAGCACCGAGCTGATCTCCCTATGCTACGAGGCTGCTTCCCACTAGCTATCTACCTCACGTTTCGTAGTGTGTATATGTCCATGCCTCTCTCTCGCTTTGTCACAGCTTACCCTTCCCCCTCCCCATATCCTCAAGTCCATTCTCAAGTAGGTCTGTGTCTTTATTCCTGTCTTACCCCTAGGTTCTTCATGACATTTTTTTTCTTAAATTCCATATATATGTGTTAGCATATGGTATTTATCTTTCTCTTTCTGACTTACTTCACTCTGTATGACAGATTCTAGGTCTATCCACCTCATTACAAATAGCACAATTTCGTTTCTTTTTACGGCTGAGTAATATTCCATTGTATATACGTGCCACATCTTCTTTATCCATTCATCCGATGATGGACATTTAGGTTGTTTCCATCTCCAGGCTATTGTAAATAGAGCTGCAATGAACATTTTGGTACATGACTCTTTTTGAATTTTGGTTTTCTCAGGGTATATGACCAGTAGTGGGATTGCTGGGTCATATGATAGTTCTATTTGTAGTTTTTTAAGGAAACTCCATACTGTTCTCCTTAGTGGCTGTACCAATTCACATTCCCACCAGCAGTGCAAGAATATTCCCTTTTCTCCACACCCTCTCCAGCATTTACTGTTTCTAGATTTTTTGATGATGGCCATTCTGACTGGTGTTAGATGATATCTCATTGTAGTTTTGATTTGCATTTCTCTAATGATTAATGATGTTGAGCATTCTTTCATGTGTTTGTTGGCAGTCTGTGTATCTTCTTTGGAGAAATGTCTATTTAGGTCTTCTGCCCATTTTTGGATTGGGTTGTTTGTTTTTTTGTTATTGAGCTGCATGAGCTGTTTACAAATTTTGGAGATTAATCCTTTGTCAGTTGCTTCATTTGAAAATATTTTCTCCCTTTCTGAGGGTTGTCTTTTGGTCTTGTTTATGGTTTCCTTGGCTGTGCAAAAGCTTTGAAGTTTCATTAGGTCCCATTTGTTTATTTTTGTTTTTATTTCCATTTATTTAGGAGGTGGGTCAAAAAGAATCTTGCTGTGATTTATGTCATAGAGTTTTCTGCCTATGTTTTCCTCTAAGAGTTTGATAGTCTCTGGCCTTACATTTAGGTTTTTAATCCATTTTGTGCTTATTTTTGTGTATGGTGTTAGGGAGTGATCTAATCTCATACTTTTACATGTACCTGTCCAGTTTTCCCAGCACCACTTATTGAAGAGGCTCTCCTTTCTCCACTGTACATTCCTGTCTCCTTTATCAAAGATAAGATGACCATATGTGCGTGGGTTTATCTCTAGGCTTTCTATCCTGTTCCATTGATCTATCTTTCAGTTTTTGTGCCAGTACCATACTCTCTTGATTACTGTAGCTTTGTAGTATAGTCTGAAGTCAGGGAGCCTGATTCCTCCAGCTCCATTTTTCGTTCCCAAGATTGCTTTGGCTATTCGTGGTCTTTTTTGTTTCCATACAAATTGTGAAATTTTTTGTTCTAGTTCTGTGAAAAATGCCAGTGGTAGTTTGATAGAGATTGCATTGAATCTTTGGATTGCTTTGAGTAGTAGACTCATTGTCACAATGTTGATTCTTCCAATCTAAGAACATGATATATCTCTCCATCTATTTGTATCATCGTGAATTTCTTTCATCAGTGTCTTATAATTTTCTGCATACAGGTCTTTTGTCTCCTTAGGTAGGTTTTTTCCTAGATATTTTATTCTTTTTGTTGCAATGGTAAATGGGAGTGGTTTCTTAATTTCACTTTCAGATTTTTCATCATTAGTGTATAGGAATGCAACAGATTTATGTGCACTAATTTTGTATCCTTAAACTTAACCAAATTCATTGTTTAGCTCTAGAAGTTTTCTGGTGGCATCTTTAGGATTCTGTATGTATAGTATCATGTCATCTGCAAACAGTGACAGCTTTACTTCTTCTTTTCTGATTTGGATTCTTTTATTTCTTTTGCTTCTCTAATTGCTGTGGCTAAAACTTCCAAAACTCTGTTGAATAAGAGTGGTGAGAGTGGGCAACCTTGTCTTGTTCCTGATCTTAGTGGAAATGCTTTCAGTTTTTCACCATTGAGATGATGTTGGCTGTGGGTTTGTCATATATGGCCTTTATTATGTTGAGGGAAGTTCCCTTTATGCCTACTTTCTGGAGGGCATTTATCATAAATGGGTGTTGAATTTTGTCGAAAGCTTTCTCTGCTTATATTGAGGTGATCATATGGTTTTCCTCCTTCAGTATGTTGATATGGTGTATCACATTGATTGATTTGCCTATATTGAAGAATCCTTGCATTCCTGGGATAAACCCCACTTGATCATGGTGTATGATCCTTTTAATGTGCTGTTGGATTCTGTTTGCTAGTATTTTGGTGAGGATTTTTGCATCTATGTTAATCAGTGATATTGGCCTGTAGTTTTCTTTCTTTGTGACATCTTTATCTGGTTTTGGTATCAGGGTGTTATTGGCCTCCTAGGATGAGTTTGGGAGTTTCCCTCCCTCTGGTATATTTTGGAAGAGTTTGAGAAAGGTAGGTGTTAGCTCTTCTCTAAATGTTTGATAGAATTCACTGGTGAAGCCATCTGGTCCTGAGCTTTTGTTTGTTAGAAGAATTTTAATCACAGTTTCAATTTCAGTGCTTGTGATTGGTCTGTTCATATTTTGTATTTCTTCCTGGTTCAGTCTCAGCAGTTTGTGCATTTCTAAAAATTTGTCCGTTTCCTCCAGGTTGTCCATTTTATTGGCATAGAGTTGGTTGTAGTAGTCTCTCATGATCCTTTGTATTTCTGCAGTGTCAGTTGTTACTTCTTTTCATTTCTAATTCTATGATTTGTGTCTTCTCCCTTTTTTTCTTGATGTGTCTGGCTAATGTTTTATCAATTTTGTTTATCTTCTCAAAGAACTAGCTTTTAGTTCTATTGATCTCTGCTATCATTTCCTTCATTTCTTTTTCATTTATTTCTGATCTGATCTTTATGATTTCTTTCCTTCTGCTAACTTTGGGTTTTTTTATTCTTTCTCTAATTACTTTAGGTTTAAGGTTAGGTTGTTTTTTGAGGTGATTCTTGTTTCTTAAGGTAGTATTGTATTGCTATAAACTTCCCTCTTAAAACTGCTTTTGCTGCACCTCGTAGGTTTTGGTTCATCATGTTTTCATTGTCATTTGTTTCTAGGTACTTTTTGATTTCTTCATTGATCTCTTGGTTATTAAATAGTGTATTGTTTAGCCTCCATTTGTTTGTATGTTTTACAGATTTTGTCCTGTTATTGAAATCTAGTCTTATAGAATTGTGGTTGGAAAAGATACTTGATACAATTTCAATTTTCTTAAAATTACCAAGGCTTGATTTGTGACCCAAGATATGATCTATCCTGGAGAATGTTCCATGAGCACTTGAGAAGCAAGTGTTTTTGAATGGAATGTCCTATAAATATCAATTAAGTCCATCTTGTTTAATGTATCATTTAAGGCATGTGTTTCCTTATTTATTTTCATTTTGGATGATCTGTCCATTGGTGGAAGTGGGGTGTTAAAGCTCCCTACTATGATTGTGTTACTGCCAGTTTCCCCTTTTATGGCTGTTAGTATTTGCCTTATGTATTGAGGTGCTCCTATGTTGGGTGCATAAATATTTACAATTTTTATATCTTTTTCTTGGATTGATCCCTTGATCATTATGTAGTGACCTTCTTTGTCTCTTGTAATAGTCTATATTTTAAAGTCTGTTTTGTCTGATATTGCTACCCCAGCTTTCTTTTGATTGTCATTTGCATGGAATATCTTTTGCCATCCCCTCACTTTCAGTGTGTATGTGTCCCTAGGTCTGAAGTGGGTCTCTTATAGACAGCATATATATGGGTCATGTTTTTGTATCCATTCAGCCTGTCTATGTCTTTTGGTTGGAGCATTCAATCCATTTACATTTAAGGTAATTATTGATATATATGTTCCTATTACCATTTTCTTAATTGTTTTGGGTTTGTTATTGTAGGTCATTTCCTTCTCTTGTATTTCCTGCCTAGAGAAATTCCTAGAGCATTTGTTGTAAAGTTGGTTTGGCGGTGCTGAATTCTCTTAGCTTTTGCTTGTCTGTAATGGTTTTAGTTTCTCCATCAAATCTGAAAGAGATCCTTGCTGTGTAGAGTAATCTTAATTGTAGTTTTTCCCCTTCATCTGTTTACATTTGTCCTGCCACTCTCTTCTGGCTTACAGAATTTCTGCTGAAAGATCAGCTGTTAACATTATGGGGATTCCCTTGTATGTTATTTGTTGTTTTTCCCTTGCTGCTTTTAATATTTTTTCTTTGTATGTAATTTTTGATGTTTGATTAATATGTGTCTTGGTGTGTTTCTCCTTAGATTTATCCTGTATGGGACTCTCTGTGCTTTCTGGACTTGATTAACTATTTCCTTTCCCATATTAGGGAAGTTTTCAACTATAATCTCTTCAAATATTTTCTCGGTCCCTTTCTTTTTCTCTTCTTCTGGGACCCCTGTAATTCAAATATTGGTGTGTTTAATGTTGTCCCAGAGGTCTCTGAGACTGTCCTCTATTATTTTCATCCTTTTTTCTTTATTCTCCTCTGCAGTAGTTATTTCCAGTATTTTATCTTCCAGGTCACTTAACCATTCTTCTGCCTCAGTTATTCTGCTATTGATCCCTTCTAGAGGATTTTTTATTTGATTTATTGTGTTGTTCCTCACTGTTTGTTTGCTCTTTAGTTCTTCTAGGTCCTTGTTACACATTTCTTGTATTTTTTCCATTCTATTTCCAAGATTTTGGATCATCTTTGCTATCATTATTCTGAATTCTTTCTAAGGTAGACTGCCTATTTCCTCTTCATTTGTTAGGTCTGGTTGGTTTTTACCTTGCTCCTTCATCTGCTGCATATTTCTCTGTCTTCTCATTTTGCTTATCTTAATGTGTTTGGGGTCTCCTTTTCACAGGCTGCAGGTTTGTAGTTCCCATTGTTTTTGGTGTCTGCCCCAGTGGCTAAGGTTTGTTCAGTGGGTCGTGTAGGCTTCCTGGTGGAGGTGCCTGTGTCCTGGTGGGTGAGGCTGGATCTTGTCTTTCTGGGGGGCTGGTCCACGTGTGGTTGTGTGTTTTTGGGTGTCTGTGGCCTTATTATGATTTTAGGCAGCCTCTGTGCTAATGGGTGGGGCTGTGTTCCTGTCTTGCTAGTTGTTTGGCATAGGGTGTCCAGCACTGTAGCTTGCTGATCTTTGATCAAGCTGGGTTTAGCATTGAGATGGCGATCTCTGGGAGATTTTCACCATTTGATATTACATGGAGCTGGGAGCTTTCTTGTGGACCAGTGTCCTGAACTTGGCTATTCCACCTCAGGGGCACAGCCCTGACACATGGCTAGAGCACCAAGAGCCTGTCATCCACATGGCTCAGAATAAAAGGGAGAAAACCAAAGAAGAACATAAAATAAAATTAAAATGTTATTAAAATAAAAAAAATATTTATAAAAATATTTAAGTAATAAAAAAAGAAAGAAGAGCAACCAAGAGCAGAGTTATACAGATAAAATCACACAGAAGCATACACATACACACTCACAAAAAGTGAAAAAGGGAATAAAATATATATATCGTTTCTCCCAAAGTCCACCTCCTCAATTTTGTATGACTCATTGTCTATTCAGGTATTCCACAGATGCAGGGTACATCAAGTTGATTGTGGACATTTAATCCGCTGCTCCTGAGGCGGCTGGGGGAAATTTCCCTTTCTCTGTTCTTACAGCTCCTGGGGTTTAGCTTTGGATTTGGCTCTGCCTCTGTATGCAGGTCGCCTGAGGGCGTCTGTTTTTCGCTTAGACAGGACCGGGTTATGGGAGCAGCTGATCAGGGGCTCTGGCTCACTCAGGCCGGGGGTGGGGAGGGGTAGGGAATGTGGGGCGAGCCTGCGGCGGCAGAGGCCAGCATGACGTTGCAACAGCCTGAGGCATGCCATGTGTTCTCCTGGGGAAGTTGTCCTGCACAGTCTTCTGGAAGGGGAAGTGTGGATAGTGACCTGTGCTTGCACACAGGCTTCTTGGTGGCTGCAGCAGCAGCCTTAGCGTCTCATGCCAATCTCTGGGGTCCGCGCTGTTAACCGCGGCTCATGCCCGTCTCTGGAGCACCTTTAAGCAGCCCTTTTAATCCCCTCTCCTCGTGTACCAGGAAACAAAGAGGCAAGAAAAAATCTCTTGCCTCTTAGGCAGATCCAGACTCTTTCCCGAACTCCCTCCCGGCTAGCTGTGACACACTAGCCCCTTCAGGCTGTGTTCACGTAGCCAGCCCCAGTCCTCTCCCTGGGATCCAACCTCTGAAGCCCGAGCCTCAGCTCTCAGTCCCCACCCGTCCCAGCGGGTGAGCAGACAAGCTTCTCGGGCTGGTCATTGGTGGTCGGCACCAATCTTCTGTGCGGGAATCTCTCCACTTTGCCCTCCACACCCCTGTTGCTGCACTTTCCTCTGTGTCTTCGAAGTTTCTCCCTCCACCACCTGCAGTCTCCGCCCGCAAAGGGGCTTCCTAGTGTGTGGAAACCTTTCCTCCACAGCTCCCTCCCTCTGTTGCAGGTCCCATCCCTATTCTTTTGTCTCTGTTTTTTTCTTTTGCCCTACCCAGGTACGTGGGGAGTTTCTTGCCTTTTGGGAGGTCTGAGGTCTTCTGCCAGGGTTCAGTAGGCGTTCTCTAGGAATTGTTCTACATGTAGATGTATTTCTGATATATTTGTGGGGAGGAAGGTGATCTCCACATCTTACTCTTCCACCATCTTGAAGCTCCTCCAGGTGATGTGTTTTTGATTTACTTTTTCTGATGATTAATGATGGTGAGCACCTTTTATTTATACCTGTTTGACATTTGTATGTCTTCTTTGGAAAAATGTCTATTGAGATCCTTTCCTATTTTTTTTTAAATGTTTTTTATTTTTAAAATTTATTTATTTTTGGCTGTGTTGGGTCTTCATTGCTGTGTGTGGGCTTTCTCTAGTTGTGGTGAGCAGGGGCTACACTTTGTTGCAGTGCACCGGCTTCTCACTGTGGTGGCTTCTCTTGCTGTGGAGCATGGGTTCTAGGTGCACAGGCTTCAGTAGTTGTGGCTTGTGGGCTCTAGAAAGCAGGCTCAGTAGGTGTATCACACAGACTTCATTGCTTTGCAGCATGTGGGATCTTCCTGGACCAGGGCTCAAACCCATGTCCCCTGCATTGGCAGGCAGATTCTTAACCACTGTGCCACCAGGGAAGCTCCCTTTCCTCATTTTTTAATTAGGTTATTCTTTTCTGTTGAGTTATATGAGTTATTTATAGATTTTGAATATTAACCCCTTATCAAATATATAGTTTGTAAATATTTCCTTTCATTCCATAGGTGGCCTTTTCGTTTTTTTTTTATTGTTTTCTTTGCTATGCAGAAACATTTTAGTTTGATGTAGTTCCATTTGTCCACTTTTTGCTTTAGTTGCTTGTGCTTTTGATGTCAGATCCAAAAAATCATTACCAAGAGCAGTGTGAAGGAGATTTTTCTCCATGTTTTCTTCTAGGAGGTTTATGATTTTAGGTCTTATGTTCAAGTCTTTAATCCATTTTGAGTTAATTTTTGTGTACGGTATAAGATCGTAGTCCAGTTTCATTCTTTTGCGTGTGACTGTAGAGTTTCCCCAATACTATTTACTGAAAAGACTACTCTGTCCCCATTGTATATTCTTGGCTTCTTTGCTGTAAATTAATTGACCATATATACATGGGCTTATTCCTGGATTCCCTGTTCTTTTCCATTGATCTGTGTGTCTGTTTTTATGCCAATACCATAATCTTTTGATTACTGTAGCTTTGTAATACAGTTTGAAATCAGGAAGTGTGATGCCTCCAGCTTTGTTTTTCTTTCTCAAGATTGCTTTGGCTGTTTGTGGTCATTTGTGATTCCTTGCATATTTGGGGATTGTTTTTTCTCTTCCCATGAAAAATGCCATTGGAATTTTGAAAGAGATTGCACTGAATCTGTAGATTGAATTGGGTAGTATGGATACTTTCACAATATTAATTCTTCCAATCCATGAACATAAAATATCTTTCCATTTATTTGTGTCTTCTTCAATTGCTTTCAGCAATGTCTTAAGTTTTACTGTATAGGCCTTTCATCTCCTTGGTTAAATTTATTCTTAAGTATATTTTATTCTTTTTGATGTAGTTGTAAAATAGATTGTTTTCGTAATTTCTCTGTTTGATAGTTTGTTATTAGTGTATAGAAACAGAACTGATTTTTGTCCTCTAGTTTTCTATGAGCACAGTGAATTTAAGCCCCTGAGGTCACTTACTATTCTATTTACGTTTTTATTCCTAGACTCTAGAATGTGGTCCTGAACATATTTGGATCAATGCTTCTGAGGTTTAGATGCCTACATCTCATCCCCAAGTAAGCTTCCATTGATAGCCTGTAACCAGAAAAATGTCACTGACAACTACTCTGGGAGGTACTCAGGAGGCCAGGAGCTGTGTTGGGACAGAGACTTGACTTGACTGTCCATGCAGTCAGTGAAAGAGTGAGACTCAGGACCTAAATCCCGACCATCCAGGCATTAGATTCCTGTGTCTGCCATTCATCTAGGATAGCATGCCTGCTTCAGTGCCACAGAGTTTTGAATCTTCACACCAAAATCTTTGTTCACCCCATTGAGCTGAGGTCCTATAATGCCCTGGGATGCTTACAACCTAAGAGACCACTGTACAATCATAACAATTCAGTGTATCTACCTAAATTGGGGGATCATGCAAAGGCATTTTAGAATAGCCTTAAGTAGGGACAAAGAGAGAGAGACTTGTGATGTAAATGATTACCTGAGAAAGTTCCAAGAAAAGTCAAGCAATTAGATAAATCATATTTCTTCTTCTGTCTTCTCTTGGATATTTTTATAGTCATTCCAAGTCAGGATACATGTTGTATCTGTGTCTGCCACTCTTTGTGAATTCTTACAAATCCTTATGTGCTGCTTCAGCCCTCTTGAATCAGAACATTTATAATTTTTTTGCCTAATTTATTGTTAATAATTCACTAGAAATTGATTTCTCAATGAAAATTTTTCTTCAAGTTTCACAGACATTTTACCCTGCAACTGAAGAAAATCTTGAACCATATTTCTAAATTTGATTGCTTCCATTCGTTGATTTTAGAAAGTGTCCAGAAATATACTAAGATGCTCAGATTGGCCTTTTTTTTTTTTTCTTTCTGCGGTATGCGGGCCTCTCACTGTTGTGGCCTCTCCCACTGCGGAGCACAGGCTCCGGACGCGCAGGCTCAGCGGCCATGGCTCACGGGCCCAGCCGCTCCATGGCATGTGGGATCTTCCTGGACCGGGGCACGAACCTGTATTCCCTGCATCGGCAGGCAGACTCTTAACCACTCGCCACCAGGGAAGCCCCAGATTGGCCTTTTTAATGAGGAGCAGGGATTATTGCTCTTCTCTGGTTCAGTCACGTCACCGCAACTTACAAGGAAACCATTTCTTCAGTGTGTAATGCGTATGTCAGTTCAAGATTTCTTGAGTTACTACTTAATCAACTTTATGGAATATTGCTTTTCTGGTAGTCAAACTTCCTATGCATCACTTTCTCTCTCCCCACCCCAAACATCAGTGCTTCTTGAAATAGCTAAGACATTTGATTAGTATAATTTAACCAAATTCTTGCTGACACACTTTCTAGAAAGTATTTGGGGTATGGGGTTATTAAAAGTAAATAGATGTAAAAAATATTAAGCCAGCAAATTGTAAATAAACTGTTCCAAGCCACTTAAATCTCATCCTTCTGATTATATTTCTCTGTGCCTTAGTAGAGGAAGAATGATTATTCTTCATTTAGACTTTTCACTGGTTTTCATTGCCTGTAGTATGGGGAAGTGTTGATTGGGCTAATGTGACTTAAAAGAGGGCAGCACCTAGGAGCTTGTTAGAAAAGCAGGAACTCCGGCATCATCCAGAACTACTGAATCAGAATCTGTATTTAAATAAGATTTTCAGATGATGCATATACATGTCAAAACTATGAGAAACACTGCTCTAGAATACAATCCACTCAAATGAGCACTGGTAGAATTAATTCCTTGGAAACAATGAGATCATCGTATTTCTCAGTCCTATTATTCTCAGTCACCAAACCGTAGGGAAGCACCCACACTAAACAACTTCTCTTTTCATTTTTATCACTCCACAATTTTGCCCTCATCTTCTGAACCACCCAGCCCTGTTCCCTCACTTTCAATCTTTTCAACTGGGCTCTGGTCAGACTAACAATAATTATAGTAATAATAGCAACAACTATTATATAATGTTGATGGCAGTGATGACGATGATGATGATGACAGAATGCTTCCTCTAGCATCTGTGACTTAAGTGACAGTGACACCCCTAATTCTGCAACAAAGATACAACTTCTTTACAGCCTTCTCCAAAGGTTGTTGCCAATTCTACCCTACCTGGTATATCTCAGAATCTTGAGAATCTGCTCAACTACTTATTGCTCTGAGACACAGTTTTTAGGAAACTCTTCTTTCACTCTGACCCTAGTCTTTTGAAGTTTATGACATCAGGCTAGTCAATCAGCCCTTCTCCTTGTTATTACCCTTCTCTTCTATATTCTCTATCACTCTTCCTCTTCTAAGGCTTTGAAACCGAACTTCTGTCTTCACTGATGTTTAGAACTGTGTCATCCACATGATTCAACAGCAGCATTGTTTAACCTCAATTTTAATAACTTTCATGTCCACACTTTTTAATCTCTCTTTCCTTGACACGACTGGACCTTGGCATTATCCAAAATTAATACACCTATGCATATACAATTGGTATGATTTTTTTTAAAATGACTCTATTATGTTAGAAAATTCATACAAACTTTTGCTCAATTTCCAAAGCCCACTAATATTATCATTTCCTTGCAAAAACTTTCAAGTATCTTAATCCTTTCCCTCTATCATACACACCTTGTAAGGTCCCAATTCTGCTTGACCCAAATTTGTGCCTTCCCAGCAACTACATCTAAACAAGTGAATATTGCTTGAATATCACTTTCTGAGAAAACAATTTTATAGCTTCTCTTCTTTGCTCAATATTCCTACCTTTTCCCTCCACCTCACTCTCAGCTGATAACCTGACCAAGATAAGAATAAGACAATAAATGTCTTCGGAAAATTACCGCATTATCTTCCTACTTCAAACTTAAAAACAATACCTGAGAGTTACTGACCACTGATTTGTGCCTGACACTTCATATATCGTCTCACTTTATCCTTACAATAAACTTATAAGGTAGTTTTCTTATTATTGCAGATGAGGAAGCTGAGTAACAGTGAGATTAGCTAACTGTGGTTATCCTGGAGCCTGTAGATAAGCCAAGTGAAACTTCAATCTGCTTCCAAATCATGAACTGTATTCACAGGCTTGTTTTATTGCCATAACCTACTCAGAAACTGCTATGTGATAGACTTTGTTTTGTGGGGTTGTGGTTAATAATGTAACCAGAAAATCTTGATTCTCCAGCCATTGAAATGTTGGGTTTATGTTCCTGAGTCTGGAATCTGTGCAGGCTCTATGACTACTCTGACAGTAAGAATACGGCAGAAGTTATGTTATGCCTTGTTCTGCCTCTTAGAGCGCTCAGACTTGAAGATCTAAGCTGCCATGTTAGAAGTTGGACTATCCTTCTGGATAGACCACATGAGAGGCCCTGAGAACTCACAGTGAGGGAGTATGGCACTTGTAGGGCCACTGTTTCTTCCAAGGCACCAGAAATGTGAGTGAAGCCTTCTTGGATCCTCCAGGCCAGCTCAGCTGCCAATGGAACACTGCACAGCAACAACATTTGGTGCTATTTAGAACAGAAAAATCATCCAGCTAAGTTGGCCTGAATTCCTGGCCTAAAGGTCATGAATACAGTACAGTGATTGTTGTTTTGTTTTAAGCTACCAAGTTTGGTGTGGTTTGTAATGTAAAGTATAACTAGAACAAATTCCAGTTCTACTCATGGGCATAGACTGTCAGGTTTGCTTTCCTGCCCAAAGCAATTGCAAAAAGTATGAAACAACAACTATAAACAAAGTGAGTGATTGAATCATCTACAAATTCAAGGGAAAAAAATGTTTGTAGTTGGAAATGGAATGTCAGATTCTCAATGTTTTATGTGCCTTGGCCCAATTAAGAGTATCCAGAAATGAGAACAAGTAGGAAACCCAACAGGCCTTGATTGAAGGTGCTGATACAGCCAAAATAGGCCTCATAATTAGGGCTATCTCTCAGGAGGCTGGTCTGAGAGCATAACACTCCTCACACCAAGTTCAGTATATGCTGAAACAGTGTAATCAACACAATTTATTCTTCTATCCCTTCCCTATTCATTGAATGTTTTCGTTTCTCTAAGTTGAAAGATAAACTCTATTCTGAAGGTGGCAGCCTGAATTTGAGAAAATGTCTAGGCCTCACTAAGGGACTATATGACAATTAGTTATATGTAACCAGTAAAACTAGTTAATGAAATATTAAAACTGGTTAATGAAATATTTCATATAGAATGAGTTTAGTAATTAAGAGACTAACCCTCTTTACCTATTCTATAATTCTTCAGTGAGTGAATATGCCCAAGAAGTGAGAGTCAGTAAAATCTGATGTGCATGGACCAGTAGTACTTGCAGGGAACTCTGAAAAGCCAAACCTATCTGACGACTAAAGTTAGACCATAGAAAGAGCACTGCTAGAGAGATTTATGGGAACTGCAGGCTATAGAGAAGCTGTTTCCTCTGTGTAGCTTACTCCCAAATGGGCCCACAGCTGAGTTCCTGGTAGTAAACTCAGGGCTACTTTGATCAGCAGGACTGGTACTTGGCAAGAGAAGCAGGAGAGAGCAGGACCAGCTGGGACTATCTGGCACCTCGTTATTGGTCTATCACCATGTCTGATTGTGATGACCTTCTGAGAGTATGACTTTCTCTTTTCTTCATCTCCCAAATCTCTCACAATTTCTCTTTTGGCCAGTTCTGACTCAGAATCTTATAGGGTGTGGGATTCTGGGAAAGCATTTCCCAGCTTGAGCCCAGTTATCTTCACACAGTCCAGGACAATGTGCCATATACAGTTTAGGAAGCTTGATATTTTCTGCCTGAAACAGTTAATATTTCAGGGCCTTCTTCCCACCCTCATTCTATACAGAATGTCACAAATGAAAATTAGAGAAGGAAGAGGCCAGTCAAATTTACATGTTACAGCTAAAGGACACATTTACATGTTTATGATATCTGCTGACTTTGTGAACGCAATCAGTATATTACACCACACCTAAAGTACAGGCATAAATCTTCATTAATGTTTGTTGCAAATTACAACTTCATTAAGAATTATGTTTCCTCCAGTATTATCACTCCTCTTTTTTTTAATTGGGTTTTTAAAAAAGTTTTATTTTAGTATAGTTTCTTTACATTATTGTGTTAGTTTCTGCTGTACAGCAAAGTGAATCAGTATCATTCCTCTTTACTTTGAAACTGTAGTCCCTAAAACTCAGAGGGGTTTTATGAAGAGAAAAGAGAGTAAAAATGTTTCAAACTTGAGAACTTCACCTTCAGTTTGGAGGTGTCTCTACTCAGGATGATTTAATCTTTGTTCTCATTTGGTGAACTGATAAAATCTTTCAGGTTGTTCAGGTTTTGCTACATATAGCTCCTGTTTCTAGCCTGGAAAATTAGGCAGGTGAATTTTGACTCCAAAATGTCACCTTAGCATTATCTAGGATCAGACCATTAAAAAGACTGTATACACCCTAATATCTCTATCTACTTCTGCAATTACAGAGGGATGAGCATTCAGGATATAAGAGGACCACAAGATTTTCTCAGGGAATCCAGAAGGGGAGCAAGGACCATTTCTGGCTGGATTGTAGAATTTGCCGATGGATGTGTGGTTGAGCTCATTTTAAAATCTTTTTGGACTTCCGGGAAGATGGCGGAAGAGTAAGACGCGGAGATCACCTTCCTCCCCACAGATACACCAGAAATACATCTACGCGTGGAACAACTCCTACGGAGCACCTACTGAACGCTGGCAGAAGACCTCAGACCTCCCAAAAGGCAAGGAACCCCCCATGTACCTGGTTAGGGCAAAAGAAAAAACTAAACAGAGACAAAAGGATAGGGACGGGTCCTGCACCAGCGGGAGAGAGCTGTGAAGGAGGAAAAGTGTCCACACACTAGGAAGCCCCTTCGCGGGTGGAGACTTCGGGAGGCGGAGTGGGGGAGCTTGGGAGCCGCGGAGGAGAGCACAGCAACAGGGGTGCGGAGGGCAAAGCGGACAGATTCCAGCGCAGAGGATCGGGCCGACCGGAACTCACCAGCCGAGAGGCTTTTCTGCTCGCCCGCCGGGGCGGGCGGGACTGGGAGCTGAGGCTCCGGCTTTTGTCCGAGCGCCGGGAGAGGACTGGGGTTGGCGGCGTGAACACAGCCTGCAGGGCGTTAGTGCACCGCGGCTAGCCGGGAGAGAGTCCGGGGAAAAGTCTGGACCTGCCGAAGAGGCAAGAGACTTTTACGTCCCTCTTTGTTTCCTGGTGCACGAGGAGAGGGGATTAAGAACGCTGCTTGAGAGAGCTCCAGGGACGGGCGCGAGCCGCGGCTAAAAGTGCGGAGCCCAGAGACAGACATGAGATGCTAAGGCCGCTGCTGCCGCCACCAGGAGGCCTGTGTGCGAACACAGGTCACTAGCCACACGCCCTTCCGGGGAGCCTGTGCAGCCCGCCACTGCCAGGGTCCCGGGATCCAGGGACAACTCGCCCGGGAGATCGCACGGCGCGCCTCAGGCTGCAACGTCACGCCGGCCTCTGCCGCTGCAGGCCCGCCCCACACTCCGTGACCCTCCCTACCCCCTGGCTTGAGTGAGCCAGAGCCTCCGAATCAGCGGCTCCTTTAACCCCGTCCTGTCTGAGCAAAGAACAGACGCCCTCCGGCGACCTACACGCACAGGCGGGGCCAAATCCAAAGCTGAGCCCCTGGGAGCTGTGAGAACAAAGAAGAGAAAGGGAAATCTCTCCCAGCAGCCTCAGAAGCAGCCGATTAAAGCTCCACAATCAACTTGATATACCCTGGATCTGTGGAATACCTGAATAGTCAACGAATCATCCCAAATTAAGGAGCCCTGTGGATGAAAGGCTCTTGGTGCTGCAGCCAGGAGTCAGTGCTGTGCCTCTGAGGTGGGAGAGCCAACTTCAGGACACTGGTCCACAAGAGGCCTCCCAGCTGCACATAATATCAAACAGCAAAAATCTCCGAGAGATCTCCATCTCAACGCCAGCACCCAGCTTCACTCAACGACCAGCAAGCTACAGTGCTGGACATCCTATGCCAAACAACTAGCAAGACAGGAACACAACCCCACCCATTAGCAGAGAGGCTGCCCAAAATCATAATAAGTCTACAGACACCCCAAAACACATCACCAGACGTGGACCTGCCCACCAAAAAGACAAGATCCAGCCTCATCCACCAGAACACAGGCACTAGTACCCTCCACCAGGAAGCCGACACAACCCACTGAACCAACCTTAGCCACTGGGGACAGACACAAAAAACAACAGGAACTACGAACCTTCAGCCTGCAAAAAAGGAGACCACAAACACAGTAAGATAAGCAAAATGAAAAGACAGAAAAACACACAGCAGATGAAGGAGCAAGATAAAAACCCACCAGACCTAACAAATGAAGAGGAAATAGGCAGTCTACCGGAAAAAGAATTCAGAATAATGATAGTAAGGTTGATCCGAAATCTTGGAGATAGAATGGACAATAGAATGGACAAAATGCAAGAATCAGTTAACAAGGACCTAGAAGAACTAAAGATGAAACAGGCAACGATGAACAACACAATAAATGAAATTAAAAGTACTCTAGATGGGATCAATAGCAGAATAACTGAGGCAGAAGAACGGATAAGTGACCTGGAAGATAAAATAGTGGAAATAACTACTGCAGAGCAGAATAAAGAAAAAAGAATGAAAAGAACTGAGGACAGTCTCAGAGACCTCTGGGACAACATTAAACGCACCAACATTCGAATTATAGGGGTTCCAGAAGAAGAAGAGAAAAAGAAAGGGACTGAGAAAATATTTGAAGAGATTATAGTTGAAAACTTCCCTAATATGGGAAAGGAAATAGTTAATCAAGTCCAGGAAGCACAGAGAGTCCCATACAGGATAAATCCAAGGAGAAATACGCCAAGACACATATTAATCAAACTGTCAAAAATTAAATACAAAGAAAACATATTAAAAGCAGCAAGGGAAAAACAACAAATAACACACAAGGGAATCCCCATAAGGTTAACAGCTGATCTTTCAGCAGAAACTCTGCAAGCCAGAAGGGAGTGGCAGGACATATTGAAAGTGTTGAAGGAGAAAAACCTGCAACCAAGATTACTCTACCCAGCAAGGATCTCATTCAGATTTGATGGAGAAATTAAAACCTTTACAGACAAGCAAAAGCTGAGAGAGCTCAGCACCACCAAACCAGCTCTACAACAACTGCTAAAGGAACTTCTCTAGGCAAGAAACACAAAAGAAGGAAAAGACCTACAATAACAAACCCCAAACAATTAAGAAAATGGGAATGGGAACACACATATCGATAATTACCTTAAATGTAAATGGACTAAATGCTCCCACCAAAAGACACAGATTGGCTGAATGGATACAAAAACAAGACCCATATATTTGCTGTCTACAAGAGACCCACTTCAGACCTAGAGACACATACAGACTGAAAGTAAGGGGATGGAAAAAGGTATTTCATGCAAATGGAAACCAAAAGAAAGCTGGAGTAGCAATTCTCATATAAGTTATATATATATATATGTAGTTTGCTTGAGTGCAGTGTTTTTTGTTTTCTGTACTGAATTCATTAGCATGGGTCGGTATAAAATTTAGCATAGGTCAATATGTAATTTGTAAACTAATAAGGTCTTAAAAGTGAGGAATTAAGTCTTTTAAATTTAATTATTTATTGTAAAGAGCAGAATAGCATACATAAACAGGTGCCTAAGGAAAACTTGTATTCTAATATGGAACTCTCATGAACACCTTTTTTTTTTTCTTCTAACGGTATGATAGTAGGCCATTTGATTATTTTTATGGCTTTAACTTTACAACAATGAAATATTCGTAAATTTTAAAAAGTATTTTTCTTTATTTGATGCGGGTGGGATACTGGAGAAATGAAAGGTCAAACATCTATTGAGGAATCCATACTTGTCTATATATTGTGTACTTTTATTTCAAGAACTGATTTAAAATTCCTAAAAGGATGCTATAATAAGTTATTATGCCATTTTACAGACTGAATTAAGTGAATTTCAGGGAGGTATGAAACTTGCCTAAGGCTATCCAGCTACCAAGCGGTAGAAGTGAGAATTAAATCCAGGTATACCTATAAAAAAAAATAAAAAAATAAATAAAAAAAAAAAAAAGAAGGCGAGGGCAGCACCAGGGTATGGGGTTGTTAGTTTTATAGGGGTGAGTAATTTCATACGCTGATGAGTGGGAGGAGTATTCCAGCTATTTTGGGGAAGGGGTGGGGATTTCTAGGAATTGAGCCACCGCCCACTTTTTGACCTTTATGGTCATCCTTGGAACTGTCGTGGCACCTGTGGGTGTGTCGCTTAGCTTGCTGATGTGTTACAATGAGTGTATACTGAGGCTCAAGGTCTAGTGGAAGTAGACTCGTCCGCCATCTTGGACCTATTTTGTTCTAATCAGTTTATGTTGTGTCCTCGGGCTATGTAATTCTTTTAAAGGTTGTGCCCTGCCCCCTCTCCTCCTGTTTCATATTGAATATATAATATTTACCAGAGTATGTTTTAATAATTAATACATGATATATTGTATAATTAATTTATATATCATATATATAATGATATCTATAGGTATTTGTTCTAATAAGTCATTAAAAATAAATGAATATTCAAAAAAAAAAAAATAAAAAAATAAAATCTTTTTGATCGGTCCTGCAAACCCCAAACCTAACCAAAAAAAAAAAAAAATACAACTTTATAAAAGAGGCTGGAAGTTTAGAATTGTTTTATAAAAGTGACACTGACTGATAAAGAAAGGTTATTTTAAGGCTTTTGAAGATCTAGGGAACATCTAGAATATTGCCAATAAAATATGGTCAAGTCATTTCAGACAGGCATAAATATATTTCATTTAAATATTGTGCAGTTTTGCCCCTCTAAAGCACTCTGAATTGCATTGATCCATTTGGATATAAAGGACCTTCTTTGGACCTCCCTCCACTTCTAAGTCAGAATGTCTGTTGTATTAATGTGGACCATAGGTCATCTGCTACCTTCCTGCATCGTGGGACAAAGCAGTTCCTTATCTTCAATTACTTAGCTCTTGGATGCAGGATATTCATGGTATCTATTCCACTTTATCTTCAGACAGAATGTAAATCTTCCTAAAGGAGCTAGAATCATCATTTAAAGCCTTGCACTTAGCTACAGAGTGATTCAAGCAGACGCAGTAACTCCCTTACCAGTGATCCTTAATTTTGGCTTACAGATTTTGGCTCTGTAGCAGATATTTCTGTGTCTGTGTTCAGGCGGTCCCAGGCTTCCCTGATGAGACTGATAGAAAAGACATTGACTTGCATCAACTGTGATGATAGATTTTATGACTGGACCGAGATCAGAAATTCATTTTACAGACCACTGAACAATTGCTAAATGCCTGCTCACCTCAGTTTCCAACCATTCACTAATAATTTTAATCCTGGGGTGGATTTTATGAAAACTGGTCAAATTCCACAAGAGTGGAAATTTGAAATTGGAAAGAGAAAAGGATGATTTGCTTTAATATGTGACCTCATTGTCCTCTAAATTTTCTTTCAATTTGTTTGTTGTGAAATCTCTTATTAATCCACAAAAGCAACTAATATCACAAATTAACACTCTCCTGCCATTTTAAATGAAAGACTTTCTAATAAATTGAAGTAAAATTGAAATAAAGATTAATTTACCATATATTTTATCTTCTCTCTGGCAGTCCCATTTTTATGTTTAGACTGTTAAAAAGAAAATAGTCTTCTACAGCAAGCATTTAATAGAGACTTTAAGTGTAGTATATGTTTTAAATAATTGTAGATACTTAGCATCCAAATTATTAGTGTGTGATGTGAATTCTAACCTGTGTGAATCATAACATGGCCGCCAGTTAAATTTGAATTATAAAAATATGTTAAGTTACTGATGGTAAGCGAAATTGTTCCCTAAATTTCAGTGTTTTTAAGGCAAGAACATTATTTTTTTCTTATGTAATGGGGTGGGAGTCTCATGTTGGTTCCATGTTCAGGATACCAGTCTGCCACATACAATGTTTATCTTTTAAGACATTGACAACTCCAATCGGCTGGAAAAGGTTAAAATTTTGAAGGGGTATATTTGAAAGATTATGGAGACATTTTAGAAGAAAGAAAGGAGTTAAGAACAAGAGAATTCACAGATGGGAGAATGTGAATTTAAGAGGCTCCCGTGTTAGGAACCTTGATTCCAGGTGACAGAAATCTAACTCCAAGAGGTTAAAACAGGAAGGCAAATGTGTTGGCTTATGAATCTAAAATGTCCAGAGATAGACCAGATTCAAATGTGGCTAAACACAGGGCCTCAAAAAGTAGCCTAGGGCTCATTCTTCCATGCCCTGGGTTTGCTTTCCTCTTTGTTGGCTTCATTCTTAGCAGGCTCTCTACTCATTGCTACCCCCACAGGGCCAGGGATACATTCTCACAGTCTCACTGACACCATAAAAAAAAATTATTATATTATTACATCTTCCTACCCCCACAAAATCCTTTCATATTTGGTATCCTTAGCTCTGTCTGACCATGTCTAGGTCATTTGTCCATCTCTGCAGTCAGGGGATATATTTTAATTCCATCAGAACCACCTGGACAGAGAATGGTATAGGGATATTCCCAAGAAATTTAGATGCTTTACCTTATGAAAACATAGACCATGCAGCCAAAATCATCAAATGTCCTCTACATATAAGGAAAAACATATTTATAAAGTAATATGTAAACTCTTCAATGTGAAAATTAACCTATTACTATACTTAGATTTTTTTTGCAGTCAAATGTAGTATTTCTAAATTATGGATTCAGTTGCTCCTAGGAATGATGAACAACTTCTCTGTGTTTCAAGACCAACCTGAAATCTAGATTTTGATAAGAAATTATCCAATTTTCAAAACATGGCTAAGTCATACCAAAACATTTCTGCAGATTGACGTAGGCCATCATTTTGCAACTTTTTCCCTAAGCCCATTGAGGAGATGAGCTGGACATTTCCTCTAGAACAGGAAATGCTGAAGGTTAGTAGTTTGTGTGTAAGACAGGTAAAGATTCCTCAAGATGCGGGAAGAGAGAAATCCAGTTTCTCAAAGTGGCACAGCGGCAGCAGACTCACCATCAGTATATTAAATGCTGAGGAGCTTGGATGAGAGTAAAAGGGGAATATGTGTGATAATTTGAACCCTAAGAACTCTAATCTTGGGAGGTGTAAAAGTTCCTATGGTCCTGGTCAAGGGACATTGGCAACAGTGACAGCTATTAGATAAGAGATAGTGGAATCCATTTTTCCTATGGCAGCTATAGCTTTCTGGGAAGGAGAAAGCACCATGAAAAATTATTAATATTGGACTTCATATTGGTGAACAGAGGATTTGGCTCAAAAAGCTTTTTAAATGTGATACTTCTTATACTAGAGATGTTATGGAAAATTTATTACTGTTACATTAGCATAGCTCAGAGATCTGAGGATGGGCCACTAATAGACCAGGTATTCTTCTGGTGCTCAGTGCTAAAAGCACCTGGTAAGGAAACCTGCATGTGTGCACACACACACACACACACACACACACCATTGTAGAGGATAGAACAGATAAAATTATGAAATGAATGGCAAATCATAGGGGTAACAAAATAGCCAATGTTTTTGGTAGCCCCTAAAAAATAAGTGACAATTGAAGATTGGGAAGCTATAGCAACTTAATAGAAGCAAATTTGAGGAGTGAAAGAGTAAGATGATTGTTCATTACATTGTCTTACAATGAACCATTTAAGGTACACAGTATCTGAAATGAGTGATACCCCCAAAGGACATACCCCCTCTTCTTCTAATGAGGAGCTTGATTCTACTTTGTTTAAAAGGCATGTTATTTCATCTCTCTGGAATTACCCGGGGCAAAGATGCTATAAACACACTCAAATCACCATTGTACGCTAGTTAATGACACCTCTGCCTGACTGAGGTCTGCGTCCCTGACCTTAACCACCTTCTATGTTATGAAAAAAATGAAGATCATTATGGTTATCTTTTCTCCCTGCTTTAAACCCACACTGAGTGATAGATGCCATGTTCACAGGGTCTGCATGGGCATGGGGGTGGGGGATCTGTGACCTCAATAATCTTCTAGTTTTAGGCCATTCACAAAGAACATGTATGTTCTTTCTCGCTTCCTTTTTCATTTTTTCATTTCTCTTTTCTCTCTTTTTCTCATTCAGAAGCAAACAAAATAGTTGTACAGAGGTACCGTTTTCTGGTTACAGGTGAAAAAAGGAAACAATATCGATTGTATAGTTGGAAGGTATTCTTATGACTTGATAAAAGGAAATATAGTGAAAAAGACTTAACATGTGAAGCATGCTTGAATGATAAAATATACACATTGGAAAATATAAAATATTGTGCCTCTTTGAAATATTTTCATTATTTTGCAAAACTGGGATAAGAAATATGTATAATATTTAAATGGAACAGTATTGTGTATCAATAGAAATTAAATTACATTAAAAGTATCATACTAGCTTTTGCCTTTATTTTTAAACCATAAATTAAACAATGACTTTATGATTAAATCATTTACAATTTAAGCAGTTTCATTCTATGATTTCTGGAAAGAAGATTTCATAGAGTAATAAATAAGGAAAAAATTCACCTACTTAAGTAGTTGAATTAAACATCCAGTTTAGTACATGTGGCTTTGCATTCATGAAGAAACATGTATTTCTCACATAAATCCAGAAGACTCAATTAATGATTATGCTGACTTAAAACACTAATGTTTATGTTTGAAAATTAAAATCAGAAAATGTCACCTTCTACTTTCAAATGCATTAACATTTTATTAACTGACAGATGAAGTTTGTCTTTCATTTATCCTTCTTCCTGGACAGAGATCATGGTTGCTGACTTCCGCCAGCTGCAGCAGCACCGCTGCGGGATCCTTTCTCTTCCCCTCCTGGCAAAACAGCCATTGTCCCTCAGCAGATGTTCCTGGAATTGGAAGAATGTAGTACAGCACCTATGTCTTGCATATTTAGAAGAAGAGATATGCATAACTCCAATTCTGAGTCTTGACTGAATAAAGCATCAGATGTGAAATTATAGGTCAGGTTGATTTATTAAACGTAGGATTTCTTTCTTTCTTTTTTTTTTTTTTTTTTTAGTTATTAGATCACTAATCAGATTTTGGTTTATTTTTTAAAAAAATATTCAATATCAATCATAATGGTGATATTTTACTTTTCTCTTTTGTGGTCCAGTAAAAAGAGTGAGTTTTCAAGCTATTTAAAAATGCAAAACTTCATAGGTTGTAACTATTAGTTGACATTTTATTTTTTTACCACATCCAGCCCTAAACTGCTGCCATACTGAGAAGGGAAAGTCAGCCGTGGTGTTAAGTTGGTGCCTGGCTAAGTGCTCTGTGAAGAAGAACGTGGTTCCGAGCAGCCAAGGGCCATTATGACTTAAATGCACACAAAGGTCATTTAAACTTGGCTTAATCTTTCCCCCATTTTCCACAGTCTGCTTAACAGTCACTACCATTGACATTCATTCTTTTCTTCTACCTTCATTGAGGCTTGGTCTGACCTCACCAAGGCAGAGCAGACCCGTTGCAGTGTGGCCAGGGAGAGCTCCAGCTCCTGTCTGATTGTTCAGGGATTAGCCAGCTTTGCACACACTGAAGGGTGATTCATTTAAGAAAAACAAAGGAAAGAAAGAAACAATAATCTTTTGGCTAACAGAGCAGTCTAAGAATGCTAAGGAATTCACTGCAGTTTCTGAAAAGAACTCCAGCAACCTTTTAAACATATATAAATCTATTCTAGAAATTCTGTGAATATAAGTATTTGGATTCCCTGGCATCTTTCTGATCTTGAATAAATTCTTGTTTGTTTATTTATTTACTTTGCCATAATAATATGTCAAGTAAAAAACAAATATGGGCGGGCGTAGTAAGGAGAGACTTCATTAGAAAGGACTTTCTAGGAGGTGGAGGGCATTGCAATAGGGTGAGGTCTCTGACCATAGATCTGTCAGTGACTGAAGGATTAGACAAGAAAGGTTTTTTTCTTTTTTAGGGAGGAGTAACCAAGGTTACAAAGGACTGGGTGTGGGGAAGTGGGACAAAAGGGTGGCATTGCAGGATAGTAGATCAGAAAATATTTTACAATAAGGCCTGCATATACTCAGGGAGAGCTGTTTGCTGGCTCTGCCTGAAGGTGACTCAAAGTTCCTCCTGGGGAAGGAGAGGGGCTTAATTTAACAGAAGTTTGGGTAATGAGCATTTTGTTCTGATTGATTAGCAGGGACAGTGAGCCAGCTATTGATTTATGAGGTAAAGAATGGGAATTGGAGGGTCTGTGTCTGGCCTCGACATAGGTAAGTAAGCAACAGGAACATGCAAGTTTTAAATGGTTTTAAATATTACCAACAACGTTTGAAAGGTGCTATAACTTTAATATAAAGGAGAAATGGAATAAAAATAATTTATTATAAAAATAATATATATTTAAAAAAATGTAAGTACTGAGATATGTATTTACTAGAAGTCAAAACGAAGTACATGAGATTCTCACATCTGTATAGGGCCACCCAGAATGAGATTGCTACAAAAAGCAGGCTTAAACAGGGGTTTCTTTGGTGGTTTAAAATCTGTGATCAGCATGGCCATTAGTGACATGATTTTCTGTAATGATGAACAAATTTTGGCAATGTTCCCAAATAAACACACACACAACAAGCAAACTTCCCTAAATTTAAAAGTTAGCTGCATTGCTGGGTGATGTATTTCTACTGAAACCATATGAAAATATTTGTGTCCAAAATGGAGTGGGTTGCCAGGCTTATATAAATATAACCAGTTGTTTTACTTCATAAAAGCAAGAGATGGGGACAATATTTTCTAATGTGGGACTGAACAAGATAGCCTTGCTTATCCCCTCCACTTTACTAAGCTTTAGACAAGCTTCTTCCCGACTCTAGGACCCTAACCTCCCCTTCCTGAGAGCATTTACTTTAAAAATTTACAACTGTAAATTATTTATCTGACCCTTTGAGATGTAAATCTTCTTGGAGCCTCTTGCCAGTTTTAAAATCTAGTTTCTTGAGGGCCTGGGGGCCATCTCTTTGCAGTGTAATCGGCAAGGAAGATAGAGCCCCTGTCTTCCATTCTCTGTGGGAGGGTAGGAGCCTAACTTGCATAAGCAAGAATTAGCAAACACAGATGGCCTCATCACATTGACTTACTGGCCCTCAGTGTGCTCCAGTACTTTTCCACTAGTTCGCCCCAGTGCTTAAAAATACTCCTAGTTTTTATTTCAGAAGTTAAGTTCAATCTTTCTACCCCATGACTTGAAAAGTCTTCTTTGCCTATTTAACTGGACTCTTCTGCACATGGTAGTAGATCCACATCCCAGGCCCTGCCCACTGAATGTCAGTAACTTCTCCGACTTCTCGTGTAACTAAAACCCTCCACACCATTTTTCAGGATTCCTTCTGCACATAGTATGACTTTCTGGAGATCTATTGATTTAAAGTTTAAGTATCTAAGACTTGAAGACTAGAGTCTATAGCCTGTTTCCATACCACTTATTTTTTATGTAAACCAGAGAAAGTTAAACTCCTTAAGATTTAGTTTTCTGTACTTTATAAATACATAGTAATGATCCCCCTCCCATATACGACTAATCCAAACATGCCTTATGCCTTAGAACCACTTTATAAGTAAATTATACAGTATAATCACAGCAAATTTTTTTCAAATTATCACAATTCAACTACATTTGAGAGGAAGAAAGAGGCTGAAGACATTCAGAGTGACTGTCTGGAAGCACGTAGTTATAGGTTTCCTAGACCTCCTGTAGGAAGTTATTGAAGAGCTAATTAAAGGCCAAAGAAAACATTGCCCAACAAAAAGTTAGATGCAGCTGGGAGACAGAGGCAAAACAATAAACAGAAAAAGGTGATTTTACTGAAGAATTCTAGCATGGAAAATTTTGAATAGATTAGTTTCCAAATATGACCCTTCAAGGAATTTTATATAAAATATATTAGTAAATACACTATGCATTTATAATACTTAGATCTACTTGGATTTGTATGGACAAAAATCAATTTACTATACTTTATTGATGAGTTAAGGGAAAATTTTGCAAGTTTGGCTGTAAGCATTGACTTTCGACTCTAACCATTCTAGGTAATACACGATTCCTCTGTATAAAAGAGAGAGGAGTCTGTATAACAGACTGTTCAACAGTCAATAGTTTTGGGACACTGATAATGTGTCCCACGCTGTGCTAAACCCTTGACATTCATGAATTCATTTACATTCCACAACTGTTTAATCTAGGGAGTAGTTTACATACACTTGATAATTTCTCCTCCCTTCAAAAAATTTCACAACATATTTACTGATCGCCTAACAGAGGATGTACAGAGTACAAGGAAGAAACATTAACAGCCTAGCCCTCAGAGAGTATACTCTGTAGAAAAAGGAGAGAAGACCATTGAAAGTCAATGTCACAGACGATGCAATAGATATAAAATCTTATACAGCACTTTATATACTGTACAAAGAAGAATGGCTGCTGGTTAGGGAGGTCACAGATGTGGCCTCTGACCATGCTGTATGTTACATTAGGTAACAAGGAACAGATGGAGGCAAAGTGTGCCAACTGCACTAGCTTTGGAATCTAAAGACCCAGCTCCCAGACAAAGAAGTCGCTTAACTTCCCTTGAACTTCATTTTTTGTTTCATCTGTAAAGTGGGTATAAAATAAAGGTTTGATCTGGATCCAGGGCTACTATCCAGCCAGTGTGTGCTGGTTCATTATACTGGCTGCTTGTGACAGCATCTGTTCTGATATTTGGGGCATTCATTGTGATTGGACAGTGCCCACACTGTACCAGTTGTTAATGATTCTGAATATCATCTCTGCTCACACTGTAGGAGTTTTGCAAATATGCTGTTTATGTTAAAGTATTTTATAAAATATTATATAAATGATAATAGCTATGTTTGCTAAGCATTTTATCAATGTACAAATTATTACAGTTTGCAAAAATATTTCATGTAGTCAAAACCCCTGCCTTTTTTATCTTTGATTTGCCAATGCCCTTCTGCCTAAATGGAGAGATTCTCTACTTTGTGGCTCCATTTACCTTGGTCTCTGTTGATTACAGAAGGGTAGATACATAATAAGGACAGGGACATGAGGCTTGTGGATGGCCTGGGAAATGATTTGTATAAAGCAGATTTCTCTTCGTGGCTATTTGAACTAAGAATATTAAGAAGGAATTTGACAAATGGTAAAGAAACAGAAAAACAAAGATTAAAAATTAAACAAAACCAAGTTCAGGTGTCTATTATGTAGCTGAGTCACACTTAAAGGCAGGGCACTACAAGTCCACACACATTGCTCAGGCCCCTGGAACTTCCTTGAGTCTAGGAGCCTTCCTCAACTTGGCTTCAGTAAGACCCAGCCTTGTCAACATTGAGTCCTTCAATTTGTGTGGACTGTTCCTTATTACCTCTGACAACACACTTTCTTAGTTTGATGTTTGTGATGAATCTTTTATCCTTACAGCAAAATTATCCTCATTAAAATAAAGGACTTGGGTTTCCCTGGTGGCGCAGTGGTTGAGAGTCCACCTGCCATGCAAGGGACACGGGTTTGTGGCCCGGTCTGGGAGGATCCCACATGCCGCGGAGCAACTAGGCTGAGCCTGCGCGTCCGGAGCCTGTGCTCCGCAATGGGAGAGACCACAACAGTGAGAGGCCCGCGTACAGCAAAAAAAAAAAAAAAATCATAAAAATAAAATAAAATAAAGGACTTACTCAAGTTTGTATCCCATTGTCTAGCAAAGTGCTTTGTACACTATAGGCAATCAATAAATACTTTAAAGGAAAATATCTGTACCTAAAAAAATTCTAGGAGGTTTTATTTGAATTATCAGTACTACCATTTGCTATATGTGTGTTTGAAAAATAAATGTATGAAATAAGAAAGAATCTTAAAAACGATTAGAATGAAAATTTTCTCTTTTCAAAATGGCTTTGACATAATTTTCCCTAAAGACATATGGATTGACCTAAAAACTTCTCCTTTTCTTACTCTTTTAAAATATACACCATAAATTGCCCTGAGACAGCATTTGTATTCCTGTTTGAGTTGATAAAACCTTTGTAGTTCACTGGCATCTTCATTATGCATGAAATGTGACTGCATGGAATATATGGTGACTCTCAGAGCAGTAATGTATTACCTTGAGGCGCACATAGATCAGGATCTGATGGCTAGATTGAAAGATGGGATAAAATGCAGGTTGAGCAAAGTTATTTTCAGTGGAGGTTTCTTGACTTGACAGAAGAAAGGTTTTATGACTATAAAACCTATTAACCTATTGGGCTATTTAATAGTGAGTATCATGCATCCATCAAGAAGGCTGATGACCCAACCTACTCCACTGTTGGCTTTAATAATGTGTGTTCATCTCTTTCCATTTCTCATGATAATATTTTAAAATTCCACTTTTATCATCATGCACCTAAGTGTATTTTATCACCACAGTACTTCCCACAATGTCTTGTTCCTAACTTATCTCTAATATACATTTGTTTATTAAATGATTCATATTCTAGTCCTGGTAATAGCCCAGTGAATGTAAATCTTGGATGAAATAATGTAAGGACAAAGTAACAAAACTAATTATGCACTAACAATTAGAACTATGTTCATATAGATTCACTATTTATTGTGACTGGGGCTAATTTTTTGCCAATGTCAATTCTTTCTTTTCATTTTTAATAGAACTCCTGAGTTTTAGGTGGGCGCAAAATTGCCCAGCAATTGTTACACTTCTCAGCCCAATTTGGAGCTCGCTGTTAAGTGGAGATTATATAAACCACTTCTATGTTGTCCCCTTGAAAAGGGATTTTGCCGTTTCTTCCCTCTCCCTGAGATATAGACATGATAATAAGAACTGGAGCTTCTTCTTCAGATCCAGAAATTGAAGATGTGTGTTGAGAATGTCAGTGCTGCTGTACTAGCCATATCCTTCTGAAACACTATAAAAGATAGAGACAAGGTATTTTAAACTTCTATAATTTTTGGTCTCTTTGCTATAGCAGCTCAGAATATACCATAATATACTCACATGTTAAAATTCTACTTCCATTTTATCTCCATTCATTTCCTCAGGTTCTTTCCTCTTGAAGAGGTTATTCAGGGTTTTCAGCTGAGAAAGTCTTAATGAGTCTTCTATTCCTGTGTCATTATTGTCTTCCATCATCTCATCTGGGCTCTCTTTTATTTTCCTTAAGCCCTATGGTTCTCCCATTTTCTACAGTGATTTAAAGTATTTTAAAATCAGCCCATAACCCTTATTAATTTTCATTTTTCTAGAAGTCAGGAATGTAACTTATATTTTTATCTTCATCCTCAGCCCTTAGCACATTTCTTGGCACACACTAAGATTCAAGAAATGTGTCTTGGATGAATGAACACGGGAAACCTCCAAAAAGAGGAACCCAAACCGGAGAAGATCAACCTGAGGTCTCTGGGGTGGGGAGGGAGGAGCTGCCTCACTGCGGGTCTTCCCTGAGAACTGAAGAAGAAGGCAGACACCAGGAGGAAGGCTTGATTGTTATTCATGTGCACCTCAGGTTGTTTTTTTCCCCTTAATTTTGATTTTAATTTTTTAGTGCCAGCTGCCAGAGCCCACTCCTCCCCTGCCAGCTGCCTGCCTGTGACGCTGGCCAACTGCCAGCAGCCGTGACTGTGGAAAGAGGCTCCCCCCAGACACTCAAAGGCAAGGCACTGAATATCACTCTAAGTTTTCTTGATAACTTGTATTTTTTAAGCATCTAACCAACAAGCTAGTTATTCTTTGAACAGGCAGCTTTCTTCAAGAATTAAAGTAGTTGTGGTTCTCTAAAGAAATAGTTCATTTCAACTTTATTTTCATGAACTCATTTATGTATTCTAGTCACACTTTAGATTTTTGTTTGTAATTCTCAAGACCTAATATCATAACAAAAATAGGTACTTCAGTTAAAGTGATTTTGTATTTCTCAGTGCTTTTCTTGGCGAGTAAGATAATTCAATAAGTTCTGTTTTTTCATTCTTGGTGTTAGGTTAGTATTTGTGATTCTATCTGTAGTGACCATAAGTTGTCACCTAAAGGAATCAGTTCAGTGACCTGTACAAACTAAATTAGAAATCTCTATATAGATTCTACTGAATATGTGTCTAAATCACAGTTGGCTATCCCTATCTTGTTAGTGGTCTGAGTTAAAATTTCAGTAAGAGAATGAACTAACCCAACATTTCATCCCTAGGGGATGTGCTCTAGCATATTAGAGGCTCATTAGAGCTTTTGCGCTGAGATTGACCACAGCATACTTGTTCTAACAGGTTCTCTTACTTTGAGACACGGTAAACATCTATTACAAATCCAACTGACATTTAATTTTTAAATTATCTTCGGTATTTGTTTGTAATTTACTCAGGAAGTATGCATAGTTCCCATCTGTTGAAGTATTGATTCTGATTTATGATATAGTAAATTCAGGAATAATTTGTTTGCATGTTAAACTTCACAAGTGACTCATAATATGTACATTTATATTGCCCTTTAGAGTTCTATAAAGTCCTTCAATGAATGCTATCTGTGAGCATACTGGGGAAACGAATCATGTTTTATTCATCTGTATATCCTTAGCATCTAACCCAGTGCTAGCACATGGAAGTTACATAATAGAGGGTTTTTAGTGAATTCATTTGTCTCTCAACAAGCCAAAGAAGATGATGAATATGATAGTTTTAAGACATATTTGCAAATTCTTTGATACTCTTTTATTTTTTTAATGTTTTTTAAACATCTTTATTGGAGTATAATTGCTTTACAATGGTGTGTTACTTTCTGCTTTATAACAAAGTCAATCAGTTATACATATACATATGTTCCCATATCTCTTCCCTCTTGCATCTCCCTCCCTCCCACCCTCCCTATCCCACCCCTCTAGGTGGTCACAAAGCACCGAGCTGATCTCCCTGTGCTATGCGGCTGCTTCCCACTAGCTATCTATTTTAAGTTTGGTAGCGTATATATGTCCATGCCACTCTCTCACTTTGTCACAGCTTACCCTTGCACCTCCCCATTTCCTCAAGTCCATTCTCTAGTAGGTCTGTGTCTTTATTCCTGTCTTAACCCTAGGTTCTTCAGGACATTTTTTTTCTTAAATTCCATATATATGTGTTAGCATATGGTATTTGTCTTTCTCTTTCTGGCTTACTTCACTCTGTATGACAGACTCTAGGTCCATCCAGCTCACTACAAATAACTCAATTTCATTTCTTTTTATAGCTGAGTAATATTCCATTGTATATATATGCCACATCTTCTTTATCCATCCATCTGATAATGGACACTTAGGTTGCTTCCATCTCCTGGCTATTGTAAATAGAGCTGCAATGAATATTTTGGTACATGACTTTTTGAATTATGGTTTTCTCAGGGTATATGACCAGGAGTGGGACGGTTGGGTCATATGGTAGTTCTATTTCTAGTTTTTAAGGAACCTCCATACTGTTCTCCATAGTGGCTGTACCAATTCACATTCCCACCAGCAGTGAAAGAGTGCTCCCCCTTCTCCACACCCTCTCCAGAATTTATTGTTTCTAGATTTTTTGATGATGGCCATTCTGACTGGTGTGAGATGATATCTCATTGCAGTTTTGATTTGCATTTCCCCAATGACCAATGGTGCTGACCATTCTTTCATGTGTTTGTTGGCAGTCTGTATATCCTCCTTGGAGAAACGTACATCCAGGTCTTCTGCTCATTTTTGGATTGAGTTGTTTGTTTTTTTTTTGCTATTGAGCTGCATGAGCTGTCCGTAAACTTTGGAAATTAATCCTTTGTCAGTTGCTTCATTTGCAAATATTTTCTCCCATTCTGAGGGCTGTCCCTTGGTCTTGTTTATGGTTTTCTTGGCTGTGCAAAAGCTTTGAAGTTTCATTAGGTCCCATTTGTTTATTTTTGTTTTTATTTCCATTTCTCTAGGAGGTGGGTCAAAAAGGATCTTGCTGTGATTTATGTCATAGAGTGTTCTGCCTATGTTTTCCTCTAAGAGTTTGATAGTTTCTAGCCTTACATTTAGGTATTTAATCAATTTTGAGCTTATTTTTGTGTATGGTGTTAGGGAGTGATCTAATCTCATACTTTTACATGTACCTGTCCAGTTTTCCCAGCACCACTTATTGAAGAGGCTGTCCTTTCTCCACTGTATATTCCTGCCTCCTTTATCAAAGATAAGGTGACCATATGTACATGGGTTTATCACTGGGCTTTCCATCCTGTTCCATTAATCTATCTTTCTGGTTTTGTACCAGTACCATACTGTCTTGATTACTGTAGCTTTCTATTAGTCTGAAGTCAGGGAGCCTCATTCCTCCAGCTCCGTTTTTCGTTCCCAAGATTGCTTTGGCTATTCGGGGTCTTTTGTGTTTCCATACAAATTGTGAAATTTTTTGTTCTAGTTCTGTGAAAAATGCCATTGGTAGTTTGATAGGGATTGCATTGAATCTGTAGATTACTTTGGGTAGTAGAGTCATTATCACAATGTTGATTCTTCCAATCCAAGAAAATGGTATATCTCTCCATCTATTTGTATCATCTTTAATTTCTTTCATCAGTGTCTTATAATTTTCTGCATACAGGTCTTTTGTCACCTTAGGTAGGTTTATTCCTAGATATTTTATTCTTATTTTTTGCAATAGTAAATGGGAGTGTTTCCTTGATTTCACTTTCAGATTTTTCAACATTAGTATATAGGAATGCCAGAGATTTCTGTGCATTAACTTTGTATCCTGATACTTTACCAAATTCATTGGTTAGCTCTAGTAGTTTTCTGGTAACATCTTTAGGATTCTCTATGTATATCATGTCACCTGCAAACAGTGACAGATTTACTTCTTCCTTTCCAATTTGGATTCATTTTATTTCCTTTTCTTCTCTGATTGCTGTGGCTAAAACTTCCAAAACTATGTTGAATAACAGTGGTGAGAGTGGGCAACCTTGTCTTGTTCCTGATCTTAGTGGAAATGCTTTCAGTTTTTCACCATCGAGGATGATGTTGGCTGTGGGTTTGTCACATATGGCCTTTGTTATGTTAAGGAAAGTTCCTCTATGCTGACTTTCTGTGGGTTTTTTATCGTAAATGGGTGTTGAATTTTGTCGAAAGATTTATCTGCATATTATTGAGATGATCATATGGTTTTCCTCCTTCACTTTGTTAATATGGTGTATCACATTGATTGATTTGCATATATTAAAGAATCCTTGCATTCCTGGAATAAACCCCACCTGATCATGGTGTATGATACTTTAATGTGCTGTTGGATTCTGTTTGCTAGTATTTTGTTGAGGATTTTTGAGTCTATGTTCATCAGTGATATTGGCCTGTAGTTTTCTTTCATTGTGACATCCTTGTCTGGTTTTGGTATCAGGGTGATGGTGGCCTCATAGAATGAATTTGGGAGTGTTCCTCCCTCTGCTATATTTTGGAAGAGTTTGAGAAAGATAGGTCTTAGCTCTTCTCTAAATATCTGATAGAATTCGCCTGTGAAGCCATCTGGTCCTGGGCTTTTGTTTGTTGGAAAATTTTAAATCACAGTTTCAATTTCAGTGCTTGTGATTGGTCTGTTCATATTTTCTATTTCTTCCTGATTCAGTCTTGGCAGGTTGTGCATTTCTAAGAATTTGTCCATTTCTTCCAGGTTGTCCATTTTATTGGCATAGAGTTGCTTGTAGTAATCTCTCATGATGCTTTGTATTTCTGCAGTGTCACTTGTTACTTCTCCTTTTTCATTTCTAATTCTATTGATTTCAGTCTTCTCCCTTTTTTTCTTGATGAGTCTGGATAATGTTTTATCAATTTTGTTTATCTTCTCATAGAACCAGCTTTTAGTTTTATTGATCTTTGCTATCGTTTCCTTCATTTCTTTTTAATTTTACCTGATCTGATCTTTATGATTCATTTCCTTCTGCTAACTTTGGGGTTTTTTTGTTTTTGTTTTTCTTTAATATCTTTAGGTGCAAGTTTAGGTTGTTTATTCGAGATGTTTCCTGTTTCTTAAGGTAGGATTGTACTGCTAAAAGTCTTCCCTCTTAGAACTGCTTTTGCTGCGTCCCATAGGTTTTGGGTCGTCGTGTCTCCCTTGTTATTTGTTTCTAGGTATTTTCTGATTTCCTGTTTGATTTCTTCAGTGGTCACTTCGTTATTAAGTAGTGTATTGTTTAGCCTCCATGTGTTTGTATTTTTTACAGATCTTTTCCTGTAATTGATATCTAGTCTCATGGCATTGTTGTCGGAAAAGATACTTGATACAATTTCAATTTTCTTAAATTTACCAAGGCTTGATTTGTGACCCAAGATATGATCTATCCTGGAGAATGTTCCGTGAGCACTTGAGAAAAATGTGTATTCTGTTATTTTTGGATGGAATGTCCTATAAATATCAATTAAGTCCATCTTGTTTAATGTATCATTTAAAGCTTGTGTTTCCTTATTTATTTTCATATTGGATGATCTGTCCATTGGTGAAAGTGGGGTGTTAAATTCCCCTACTATGAATGTGTTATTGTTGATTTCCCCTTTTAAGGCTGTTAGTATTTGCCTTATGTATTGAGGTGCTCCTATGTTGGGTGCATAAATATTTACAATTGTTATATCTTCTTCTTGGATCGATCCCTTGATCATTATGTAGTGACCTTCTTTGTCTCTTCTAATAGTCTTTATTTTAAAGTCTATTTTGTCTGATATGAGAATTGCTACGCCAGCTTTCTTTTGATTTCCATTTGCATGGAATATCTTTTTCCATCCCCTCACTTGCAGTCTGTATGTGTCTCTAGGTCTGAAGTGGGCCTCTTGTAGACAGCATATATATGGGTATTGTTTTTGTATCCAATCAGCCAGTCTGAGTCTTTTGGTTGGAGCATTTAATCCATTTACATTTAAGGTAATTATCGATACATATGTTCCTATTTTCATTTTCTTAAATGTTTTGGGTTTGTTATTGTAGGTCTTTTCCTTCTCTTATGTTTCCTTCCTGTAGAAGTTCCTTTAGCATTTGTTGTAAAGCTGGTTTGGTGGTGCTGAAATCTCTCTTTCCTTGTCTGTAAAGGTTTTAATTTCCCCATCAAGTCTGACTGAGATCCTTGTTGGATAGAGTAATCTTGGTTGTACTTTTTTCTCCTTCATCACTTTAAATATGCCCTGCCACTCCTTCTGGCTTGCAGAGTTTCTGCTGAAAGATCAGCTGTTAACTGTATGGGGATTCCCTTCTGTGTTATTTTTTCCTTGCTGCTTTTAATATTTTTTCTTTGTATGTAATTTTTGATAGTTTGATTAATATGTTTCCTGCCATGTTTCTCCTTGGATTTATCCTGTATGGCACTCTCTGTGCTTCCTGGACTTGATTAACTCTTTCCTTTCCCATATTAGGGAAGTTTTCAACTATAATTTCTTCAAATATTTTGTCAGTCCCTTTCTTTTCTCTTCTTCTTCTGGGACCCCTATAATTCAAATGTTGGTGCATTTAATGTTGTCCCAGAGGTCTCTGAGGCTGTCCTCAGTTCTTTTCATTCTTTTTCTTTATTCTGCTCTGCAGTAGCTATTTCCACTATTTTAACTTCCAGGTCACTTACCCGTTCTTCTGCCTCAGTTATTCTGCTATTGATCCCTTCTAGACTATTTTTAATTTCATTTATTGTGTTGTTCATCATGCTTCTTTCCCTTTTAGTTCTTCTAGGTCCTTGTTAAATGTTTCTTGCATTTTCTCTGTTCTATTTCCAAGATTTTGGATCATCTTTACTATCATTATTATGAATTCTTTTTCAGATAGACTGCCTATTTCCTCTTCATTTATTATATCTGGTGGGTTTTTATCTTGCTCCTTCATCTGCTGTGTGTTTTTCTGTCTTTTCATTTTGCTTATCTTACTGTGTTTGGGGTCTCCTTTTTTGCAGGCTGAGGTTCGTAGTTCCCATTGTTTTTGGTTTCTGTCCCTAGTGGCTCAGGTTGGTTCAGTGGGTTGTGTAGGCTTCTTGGTGCAGGGGACTACTGCCTGTGTTCTGGTGGATGAGGCTAGATCTTGTCTTAATGGTGGGCAGGTCCACGTCTGGTGGTGTGTTTTGGGGTGTCTGTGGCCTTATTATGATTTTAGGCAGCCTCTCTGCTAATGGGTGGGGTTGTGTTCCTGTCTTGCTAGTTGTTTGACATAGGGTGTCCAGCAGTGTAGCTTGCTGGTCGTTGAGTGAAGCTGGGTGTTGGTGTTGAGATGGAGAACTCTGGGAGATTTTTGCTGTTTGATATTACATGGAGCTGGGACGTCTCTTGTGTACAAAGAG
This sequence comes from Orcinus orca, assembly GCF_937001465.1. Classification (NCBI taxonomy): domain Eukaryota; kingdom Metazoa; phylum Chordata; class Mammalia; order Artiodactyla; family Delphinidae; genus Orcinus; species Orcinus orca. Next base: position 39,583,218 of record NC_064576.1, on the reverse strand, counting down.
CCAAAGAGCCTTTCATCCACATGGCTCAGAATAAAAGGGAGAAAAAGTAGAAAGAAAGAAAGAGGATAAAATAAATTAAAATAAAGTAAGATAAAATAAAGTTATTAAAATAAAAATAAAGAAACAATTATTAAGAAAAAAATTAAGTAAAAGAAAAACAAACAAACAAAGCAAAACAAAAACGGATGGACAGAACCCTAGGACAAATGGTGAAAGCAAAGCTATACACACAAAATCTCATACAGAAGCATACACAAACACACAAAAAGAGGAAAAGGGGAAAAAATAATAAATCTTGCTCTCAAAGTCCACTTCCTCAATTTGGGATGATTTGTTATCTATTCAGGTATTTCACTGATGCAGGGTACTTTAAGTTGATTGTGGAGATTTAATCCGCTGCTCCTGAGCCTGCTTGGAGAGATTTCCCTTTCTCTTCTTTGTTCGCACAGCTCCCGTGTTCAGCTTTGGATTTGGCCTCACCTCTGTGTGTAGGTCGCCGGATGGCGTCTGTTCTTCGCTCAGACAGGACGGGGTTAAAGGAGCAGCTGATTTGGACGCTCTGGAGTGTGGGGTGAGCCTGTGTTGGCAGAGGCTGGCGGGATGTTGCACCAGCCTGAGACGCGCCGTGCGTTCTCCCCGGGAAGTTGTCCCTGGATCACGGGACCCTGGCTGTGGCGGGCTGTACAGCCTCCCGGGAGAGGAGGTGTGGTTAGTGACCTGTGCTTGCACACAGGTTTCTTGGTGGTGGTAGCAGCAGCCTTAGTGTCTCATGCCCACCTCTGGGGTCCGCGCTTATAGCCGCGGCTTGTGCCCATCTCTGGAGCTCCTTTAAGCAGCACTCTTAATCCCCTCTCCTCGTGCACCAGGAAACAAAGAGGGAAGAAAAAGTCTCTCGCCTCTTTGGCAGGTCCAGACTTTTTCCTGGACTCCCTCCTGGCTAGCCGTGGTGCGCTAACGCCTTCAGGCTGTATTCACACCACCAATCCCAGTCTTCTCCCTGGGATCCAACGGAAGCCCGAGCCTCTGCTCCCAGCCCCTGCCCACCCTGGCGGGTGAGCCGACGAGCCTCTTGGGCTGATGAGTGCCAGTCGGCACCAATTCTCTGTGCGGGAATCTCTCTGCTTTGCCCTCTGCACCCCTTTTGCTGTGCTCTCCTCCATGGCTCTGAAGCTTACCCCGTCCACCACCCGCAGTCTCCGTCCGCGAAGGGGCTTCTTAGTGCATGGAAACCTTTCCTCCTTCACAGCTCCCTCCCACTGGTGCAGGTCCCGTCCCTATTCTTTGTCTCTGTTTATCTTTTTTCTTTTGTCCTACCCAGGTACGTGGGGAGTTTTTGCCTTTTGGGAGGTCTGAGGTCTTCTGCCAGGGTTCAGTAGGTGTTCTGTAGGAGTTGTTCTACATATAGATGTATTTCTGATGTATCTGTGGGGAGGAAGGTGATCTTCGCGTCTTACTCTTCTGCCATCTTCCCCCTCTCTTCCTTTGATAGTCTTTATATTAGTTTCCTATTATTGCCACATGACAAATTACCACAAAGTTAATGCCTTAAAATAGCACAGATTTATTGTCTTACAGTTCTAGAGGTCATGAGTCCAAAATGGGTTGATCTTCAAAGCAGGGCTCCAGTTTTCTGGAGACTCTAGTTGAGAATGTTTCCTTGCCTCTTCTAGCTTTAAGAGGATGCCTTGCCTTGGCTTGCCATACTGCCTCACTTTGACCTCTGTTTTTTGTCATCATATCTCCTTCTCTGACCCTTACTCTTCTGCTCCCTCTTATAAGGACTTTTGTGATTACACTGATGCCACCCAGATAATCCAGGATAATCTTTTCTTTGCAGGATCCTTAATCATATCTACAAAGTCTTGTTTGCCATGTAAGGTAACTTATATACAGGTTTCTGAGATTAGGAAATGAACATTTTTGTGAGGGAAGAGAAATATGTAGCTTAACACACTCCTCAAAAAGAAGTCTAATTCCACTTCCTTTGACTGTGGAATGGCATTGGTAATTTGTCTAGAGAATAGAAGGCAATGTAAGCAACAATGCGTGACTTTCCAGGCCAGGTCAGATGAGTCAATACAGCTACACAGCTTCTACTTGGCTTTCCTTCTTCCATCTTTCTCTCTTGGGAGATGTGTTTTGGAACCCTAAGCTGATATATATGTGTGTGTGTGTGTGTGTGTGTGTATATATATATATATATATATATATATATATATATATATGTATATATAGCCTGATTACTCTGAGGTTGATATGTTAGAGAGATAACCTGTATTTTGCAAGGGGCATGAGTTCTAGAGGTCTCCTTTACAATGTTGTGCCTATAGTTAACAATAGCATACTGTGCACTTAAAATTTGTCAAGAGGGCATAGTTCATATTAAATGTTTTTAACACACACACACACACACACACACACACACATTTAGAGATAAAATTTGGAGGAAAGCATAAACACAAAAGTTAACCCCTTTGTAAGCCACAGCAAATTGGGGAAGGTTTTTTCTTTGTTTTTTTTATTAATTTTTTTTTGCTGCATTGGGTCTTGGTTGCTATGTGTGGGCTTTCTCTAGTTGCAGTGAGCGGGGGCTACTCTTCATTGTGGTGCATGGGCTTCTCATTGCAGAGCATGGGCTCTAGGCATGCAGGCTTCAATAGTTGTAGCATACGTGCTTCAGTAGTTGTTGTGCATGGGCTTAGTTGCTCTGCGGCATGTGGGATCTTCCGTGACCAGGGATCTAACCTGTGTCCCCTGCATTGGCAGGCTGATTCTTAACCACTGCACCACCAGGGAAGGACTGGGGAAGGTTTTTGACTTTTATAGTTTGTTATATGAGATAGGACTTCTAGCCATTTTCTCTGGATATTGAAAAAAATGTTAATTCAAGAAGTCTGGAAGAATTTGGTTGTAAGACCAAATTTTCATCCCAGTCTAGATGTTGCTCCAAAGCAACATCTTGAAATTTAAAAGTTCAGAAACTGAGTTCAAAGTTTTCTTCCATGATTACTTCCTCCAATATTCCCTATATTAATAGCACCTGTACACACCTGGAAGCCATCTCTCACTTTACATTTTCATTTCTTACATGTAACTAACTAGTCATCAGATTTGAAAACATCTGCTTCTTAATAGTTCTCACATCTCTCTCCATCTCATCATCCCCCCGTCCCACCTTTCTATCCACAGCTTTAATTGTCACCTGGCCAACAACGCCAGCCACTAGGAGTTCTTATCACCTCTTGCTTTGACCCTTTCTGAATCATTCTCCATCTTCATTTTAGGGTTATCTTTTTATAGAGAAAATTGGATTATGCTATCTTAGGTATTGATTCAATTGACTGGTTCTTACCATGTGTCAGCCCCAGTGATTGCTTTTCTTTTTAATTAATTAATTATTTATTTATTTATCTATTTTTAACATCTTTACTGGAGTATAATTGCTTTACAACGGTGTGTTAGTTTCTGCTTTATAACAAAGTGTATCAGTTATACATATACATATGTTCCCATATCTTTTCCCTCTTGCGTCTCCCTCCCTCCCACCCTCCCTATCCCACCCCTCCAGGCGGTCACAAAGCACCAAGCTGATCTCCCTGTGCCATGTGGTTGCTTTCCACTAGCTGTCTATTTTACGTTTGGTAGTGTATATATGTCCATGCCACTCTCTCACTTTGTCACAGCTTATCCTTCCCCCTCCCCATGTCCTCAAGTCCATTCTCTAGCAGGTCTGTGTCTTTATTCCCACCTTACCCTTAGGTTCTTCATGACTTTTTTTTTTCTTTTCTTAGATTCCATATATATGTGTTAGCATACGGTATTTGTTTTTCTCTTTCTGACTTACTTCACTCTGTATGACAGACTCTAGGTCCATCCACCTCACTACAATTAACTCAATTTCATTTATTTTTATAGCTGAGTAATATTCCATTGTATATATGTGCCACATCTTCTTTATCCATTCATCTGTTGGTGGACACTTAGGTTGCTTCCATGTCCTGGCTATTAGTCTCCTTGGGCTGCTATAACAAAATACCATCAACTGGGTGACTTAAACAACAAATGTATATTTTCTCAGATTTCTCAGTCCAATATCAAGGTTTTAACCAAGTCAATTTTTGGTGAAGCCTCTTTTCCTGGCTTGTAGACAGCTGCCTTCTCTCTGTGTCCTCATGTGGCATTTTCTTGGTATGCACTTGAATAAAGGAAAGAGAGCTCTATGGTTTTTCTTCTCATAAGGACACCAGTCTTATCAGATGAGGGCCCTACTCTTAAGACATCATTTAAACTTAATTAGTTACTTAAAAGCCCTATCTCTATATTCAGCTACCACAGAGATTAGGGCTTCAAAAATGAATTTTGTGGGAATACAAAATTCTGTCCACTATATACATATAAATTGATTTAATTTTTCATTACAAGTAAGCTGTGTAGTAGATTTTACTATTACCATTTTTATAAGTATAACAAAACAAAAAGAAGTAACTTTCTCAATTATTATTAGAATGCAGAATTTCCTTATTATAGGATTTATGATTTCAACCCTGAGAAATAATACCCAACAGTAAAGCATCCTACCATTTGCTGGGTTCCTGTAGATTTCAAAAATATGTCCCCTTATAATTTCTCCCATTGACTATTTGTCTATCCCTGTTTGCCATTCTAATTATCAGCTTATAGACCATGATATGTAAGCTTCTGTGCCTTCGTACATGATTCTTTGTCTATTCAACTTTCCACTAATTTTCTAAAACTTATTATATGTCACCTCTTGCAATAAACCAATACTTACCCCTCTCAACCACATACCTTCTTGGGAGTAATTCTTTTCCTATGACCTTCCATAGCACCCCTTGCCTATCTCTTACCTCACTGAGGTGTCATTGTTTTATCTGCTGCCCCGCCAATTGTTTATGAACTCTGCGATTTTAGTGCCTGTGTCTTGGCATTCTGTAGCAGGTAGCACAACATGTGACACATAGTTAAATTTCCGTAAATGTTAAATGAATCACTTAAGGTTCTGTATAGTAACTACAGGTCATTCCTTCCTAGCAGTAGGAGCTGTACTTTTGTTATCCCATCTGTTCCTAGTTATCCTAATGACTGGGAAGTTCAGTGTTTCAAACTTTTTTCTTACCTAAAACTTGTAATATCTGTGTATAGATTTAGAAATGTTTTCTGCATTTTAAGAAACAGAGCCCAGGGGTGCTGGGAAGATGGCGGAAGAGTAAGACGCAGAGATCACCTTCCTCCCCACAGATACACCAGAAATACATCTACACGTGGAACAGCTCCTACAGAACACCTACTGAATGCTGGCAGAAGACCTCAGACCTCCCAAAAGGCAAGAAACTCCCCACGTACCTGGGTAGGGCAAAAGAAAAACAAGAAAAAACAGAGACAAAAGAATAGGGACGGCACCTGCACCAGTGGGAGGGAGCTGTGAAGGAGGAGAGGTTTCCACACACTAGGAAGCCCCTTTGCGGGCGGAGACTGCGGGAGGCGGAGCGGGGAGCTTCTAAGCCGCGGAGGAGAGCACAGCAACAGGGATGTGGAGGGCAAAGCGGAGAGATTCCCGCATAGAGGATCGGTGCCTACCGGCACTCGCCAGCCCGAGAGGCTTGTCTGCTCACCCGCCGGGGCAGGCAGGGCTGGGAGCTGAGGCTCGGGCTTCGGTCGGAGTACAGGGAGAGGACTGGGGTTGGCGGCTCGAACACAGCCTGAAGGGGTTAGTGCACCACGGGTAGCTGGGAGGGAGTCTGGGGAAAAGTCTGCACCTGCCAAAGAGGCAAGATACTTTTTCTTCCCTCTTTGTTTCCTGGTGCGCGAGGAGAGGGGTTTAAGAACGCTGCTTAAAGGAGCTCCAGAGACGGGCGCGAGCCGCGGCTAAAAGCGCGAACCCCAGAGACGGGCGCGAGCCGCGGCTAAAAGCACGGACCCCAGAGACAGGCAGGAGATGCTAAGGCTGCTGCTGCCACCACCAAGGGGCCTGTGTGCGAGCACAGGTCACTATCCACACCCCTCTTCTGGGGAGCCTGTGCAGCCTGCCACTGCCAGGTTCCCGGGATCCAGGGACAACTTCCCCGGGAGAACGCAAGGCGGGCCTCAGGCTGGTGCAATGTCACGCCGGCCTCTGCCACCGCATGCCGTGCCCCTCCCTCCCCCCGGCCTGAGTGTGCCAGAGCCCCCGAATCAGCGGCTCCTTTAACCCCGTCCTGTCTGAGCAAAAAACAGACGCCCTCCAGCGACCTACACGCAGAGGCAGGGCCAAATCCAAAGCTCAGCCCCTGTGAGCTGTGAGAACAAAGAAGAGAAAGGGAAATCTCTCCCAGCAGCCTCAGAAACAGCAGATTAAAGCTCCACAATCAACTTGATGTACCCTGCATCTGTGGAATACATGAATAGACAACAAATCATCCCAAATTGAGGAGGTGGACTTCGAGAGCAAGATCTATGATTTTTTCCCCTTTACCTCTTTTTTTGAGGGTGTATGTGTATGCTTCTGTGTAAGATTTTGTCTGTATAGCTTTGCTTCCACCATTTGTCCTAAGGTTCTATCCGTCCCTTTTTTTTTTTTCCCTAAATAATTATTTTTTTAATTCAATAACTTTATCATACTTTATTTTATTTTACTGTATCTTCTTTCTTTCTGTCTTTTTTCCTTCCTTCCCTCCCTCCTTCCTTCCTTCCTCCTTCCCTCTGTCCCTCCTTTCTTTCCTTCTTTCCTTTTCTTCATTATTTTTTTCCCTTCCTTCCTTCCTTCCTTCCCTCTTTTCTTTCTTTCTTTCTTCCTACTTCTACTAATTCTCTCTACTTTTTCTCCCTTTTATTCTGAGCCGTGTGGATGAAAGGCTCTTGGTGCTCCAGCCAGGAGTCAGGGCGCTGCCTCTGAGGTGGGAGAGCCAACTTCAGGAAACTGGTCAACAAGAGAACTCCCAGCTCCACATAATATCAAACAGCAAAAATCTCTCAGAGACCTCCATCTTAACACAAGCACCCAGCTTCACTCAATGACCAGCAAGCCACAGTGCTGGACAACCTATGCCAAAAAACTAGCAAAACAGGAACACAACCCCACCCATTAGCAGAGAGGCTGCCTAAAATCATAATAAGTCCACAGACACCCCAAAACATACCACCAAATGTGGACCTGCCCATTAGAGAGACAAGATCCAGCCTCACCCACCACAACACAGGCACTAGTTCCCTCCACCAGGAAGCCTACAAAACCCACTGAACCAACCTTAGCCACTGGGGGCAGACACCAAAAACAACGGGAACTACGAACCTGCAGCCTGCAAAAAGGAGACCCCAAACACAGTAAGATAAGCAAAATGAGCAGACAGAAAAACACACAGCAGATGAAGGAGCAATATAAAAATGCACCAGACCTAACAAATGAAGAGAAAATAGGCAGTCTACCTGAAAAAGAATTCAGAATCATGATAGCAAAGATGATACAAAATTTTGGAAATAGAATGGACAAAATGCAAGAAACAGTTAACAGGACCTAGAAGAAATAAAGATGAAATAAGCAACGATGAACAACACAATAAATTAAATTAAAAATACTCTAGATGGGATCAATAGCAGAATAACTGAGGCAAAAGAATGGATAAGTGACCTGGAAGATAAAATAGTGGAAATAACTACTGCAGAGCAGAATAAAGAAAAAAGAATGAAAAGAACTGAGGACAGTCTCAGAGACCTCTGGGACAACATTAGACGCACCAACATTCAAATTAAAGGGGTTCCAGAAGAAGAAGAGAAAAGAAAGGGACTGACAAAATATTTGAAGAGATTACAGTTGAAAACTTCCCTAATATGGGAAAGGAATAGTTAATCAAGTCCAGGAAGCACAAAGAGTGTCATACAGGATAAATCCAAGGAGAAATATGGCAAGACACGTATTAATCAAACTGTCAAAAAATAAATACAAAGAAAGCATATTAAAAGCAGCAAGGGAAAAACAACAAATAACACACAAGGGAATCCCCATAAGGTTAACAGCTGATCTCTCAGCAGAAACTCTGAAAGCCAGAAAGGAGTGGCAGGACATACTGAAAGTGATGAAGGAGAAAAACCTGCAACCAAGATTACTCTACCCAGCAAGGATCTCATTCAGATTTGATGGAGAAATTAAAACCTTTACAGACAAGCAAAAGGTGAGAGAGTTCAGCACCACCAAACCAGCTTTACAACAAATGCTAAAGGAACTTCTCTAGACAAGAAACACAAGAGAAAGAAAAGACCTACAATAACAAACTCAAAACAATTTAGAAAATGGGAATAGGAACATACATATTGATAATTACCTTAAACGTAAATGGATTAAATGCTCCCACCAAAAGACACAGATTGGCTGAATGGATACAAAAACAAGACCCATATATATGCTATCTACAAGAGACCCACTTCAGACCTAGAGACACATACAGACTGAAAGTAAGGGGATGGAAAAAGATATTCCATGCAAATGGAAACCAAAAGAAAGCTGGAATAGCAATTTTCATATCAGACAAAATAGACTTTAAAATAAAGACTATTAGAAGACACAAAGAAGGACACTACATAATGATCAAGGGATCGATCCAAGAAGAAGATATAACAATTGTAAATATTTATGCACCCAACATAGGAGCACCTCAATACAGAAGGCAAAAACTAACAGCCGTAAAAGGGGAAATCGACAGTAACACATTCATAGTAGGGGACTTCAACACCCCACTTTCACCAATGGACAGATCATCCAATATGAAAATGAATAAGGAAACACAAGTTTTAAATGATACATTAAACAAGATGGACTTAATTGATATTTATAGGACACTCCATCCAAAAATAACAGAATACACATTTTTTCTCAAGTGCTCATGGAACATTCTCCAGGAGAGATCATATCTTGGGTCACAAATCAAGCCTTGGTAAATATAAGAAAATTGAAATTGTATCAAGTATCTTTTCTGACCACAATGCCATGAGACTAGATATCAATTACAGGAAAAGATCTGTAAAAAATACATACACCTGGAGGTTAAACAATACACTACTTAATAACAAAGTGATCACTGAAGAAATCAAACAGGAAATTAAAAAATACTTAGAAACAAATGGAAATGGAGACACAAGGACCCAAAACCTATGGGATGCAGCAAAAGCAGTTTTAAGGGGGAAGTTTATAGCAATACAAGCCCACCTTAAGAAGCAGGAAACATCTCGAATAAACAACCTAACCTTGTACCTCAAGCAATTAGAGAAAGAAGAACAAAAAATACCCAAAGTTAGCAGAAGGAAAGAAATCATTAAAATCAGATCAGAAATAAATGAAAAAGAAATGAAGGAAACAATAGCAAAGATCAATAAAACTAAAAGCTAGTTCTTTGAGAAGATAAACAAAATAGATAAACCATTATCCAGACTCATCAAGAAAAAACGGGAGAAGACTCAAATCAATAGGCTTAGAAATGAAAAAGGAGAAGTTTTAGCCACAGCAATCAGAGAAGAAAAGGAAATAAAAAGAATCCAAATCAGAAAAGAAGTAAAGCTGTCACTGTTTGCAGATAACATGATATTATACATAGAGAATCCTAAAGATGCTACCAGAAAACTACTAGAGCTAATCAATGAATTTGGTAATGTAGCAGGATACAAAATTAATGCACAGAAATCTCTGGCATGTCTATATACTAATGTTGAAAAATCTGAAAGTGAAATCAAGAAAACACTCCCATTTACCACTGCAACAAAAAGAATAAAATATCTAGGAATAAACCTTCCAAAGGAGACAAAAGACCTGTATGCAGAAAATTAAAAGACACTGATGAAAGAAATTAAAGATGATACAAATAGATGGAGAGATATACCATGTTCTTGGATTGGAAGAATCAACATTGTGAAAATGGCGCTACTACCCAAAAGCAATCTATAGATTCAATGCAATCCCTATCAAACTACCACCGGCATTTTTCACAGAACTACAACAAAAAATTTCACAATTTGTATGGAAACACAAAAGACCCCGAATAGCCAAAGCAATCTTGGGAACGAAAAACGGAGCTGGAGGAATCAAGCTCCCTGACTTCAGACTATACTACAAAGCTACAATAATCAAGACAGTATGGTACTGTCACAAAAACAGAAAGATAGCTCAATAGAACAGGATAGAAAGCCCAGAGATAAACCCACACACATATGGACACCTTATCTTTGATAAAGTTAGCAGGAATGTACAGTGGAAAAAGGACAGCCTCTTCAATAAGGGAAAACTGGACAGGTACATGTAAAAGTATGAGATTAGATCACTCCCTAAAACCATACACAAAAATAAGCTCAACATGGATTAAAGACCTAAATGTAAGGCTAGAAACTATCAAACTCTTAGAGGAAAACATAGGCAGAACACTCTATGACATATATCACAGCAAGATCCTTTTTGACCCACCTCCTAGAGAAATGGAAATAAAAACAAAAATAAACAAATGGGACCTAATGAAACTTCAAAGCTTTTGCACAGCAAAGGAAACCATAAACAAGACCAAAAGACAACCCTCAGAATGGGAGAAAATATTTGCAAATGAAGCAACTGACAAAGGATTAATTTCCAAAATTTACAAGCAGCTCATGCAGCTCAATAACAAAATAGCAAAAACCCAATCCAAAAATGGGAAGAAGATCTAAATAGACATTTCTCCAAAGAAGATATACAGACTGCCAACAAACACATGAAAGAATGCTCAACATCATTAATCATTAGAGAAATGCAAATCAAAACTACAATGAGATATCATCTCACACCAGTCAGAATGGCCATCATCAAAAAATCTAGAAACAATAAATGCTGGAAAGGGTGTGCAGAAAAGGGAACACTCTTGCACTGCTGGTGGGAATGTGAATTGGTTCAGCCACTATGGAGAACAGTATGGAGGTTCCTTAAAAAACTAGAAATAGAACTACCATGTGACCCAGCAATCCCACTACTGGGCATATACCCTGAGAAAACAAAAATTCAGAGTCATGTACCAAAATGTTCATTGCAGCTCTATTTACAATAGCCTGGAGATGGAAACAACCTAAGTGCCCATCATCAGATGAATGGATAAAGAAGATGTGGCACATATATACAATGGAATATTACTCAGCCATAAAAAGAAACGAAATTGCGTTATTTGTAATGAGGTGGATAGACCTAGAGTCTGTCATACAGAGTGAAGTAAGTCAGAAAGAGAAAGACAAATACCATATGCTAAGACATATATATGGAATTTAAGAAAAAAAATGTCATGAAGAACCTAGGGGTGAGACAGGAGTAAAGACACAGACCTACTTGAGAACGGACTTGAGGATATGGGGAGGGGGAAGCGTGAGCTGTGACAGGGCGAGTGAGAGGCATGGACATATATACACTAACAAACGTAAGGTAGATAACTAGTGAGAAGCAGCCGCATGGCACAGGGATATCGGCTCAGTGTTTTGTGACTGCCTGGAGAGGTGGGATAGGGAGGGTGGGAGGGAAGGAGACGCAAGAGAGAAGAGATATGGGAACCTATGTATATGTATAACTGATTCACTTTGTTATAAAGCAGAAACTAACACACCATTGTAAAGCAATTATACCCCAATAAAGATGTTTAAAAAAAAGAAAAGAAACAGGGCCCGTTCTTTTGGAACAAATTTTACCTAACCCTCAACATGAGAACGTGAGATGTACAGAAAATTTCATGCGGCTATTAAACTTTGGAATGTAATTTTTAAAGTGCAAACAGAATCCAGGAGTTATATTTAGTTTCTAAATTGACCTTTATTTGGAGCATAGCATTGAAAATAGTCTTTCAGCTTTCTGTTAGCTTGTCAGCTGGTATGTTGTTCAATGACATCAAGATATAATATCTGCTACCATAGTAGCCTAAGTACCTTAAAAATGATCTGTGACTAGTGGAATTAAATTTTGTATAGAACAGGTGTCTTGTTATATAATAATGATAATAAAATAATGTTTCTTTATATCAAAAATATAATAAGAAAAATTCATTCTGATTTTTTCATTCGTAATGGAATAAAGAGTTTAACAAAAGGCTTTAGGCTTGCAGTGTATTAATAGATAACAATATATTCATTTTGTTTATCTGAATAATAATTACACATTTAATTTATGAATTCAATCATGTACCTTGGAAAATGCATTCAGTAGAAATACCTGAAATCATGTATTTTTCATTAAGTAAGTAAAGCCAGTCATAATACAGGTTGGAAGACAAAGAAATCTTTCAGCTGTTAAAGTTCATACTTGTTTAGACATAGGGTACTTCAACTTTTCTTAACCTGGAGCTCATCATTTAATTGTAAATACCAAATATCAAGTTGTCTGTATAATGCTATTTAACAAAGGAATTTTTAAAACTTTTGCACCTTATACAGCCTAGTTTTGTTTCAATATTCTAGCATAGGTTTTAAAATGAAAGTCTCTCCTTCCCTCATTTTCATGTTTTATTGCTAAATACTTTAGAGATATATTAAATACAGTTATACTTTTTCACTAATTTTAGTGTAGTACACTAAGTTTAGTGTTTCTGTGAGACAGAGGACAGAGTAGAATTGTGTCAAGGTCAAAAGAGAGAGGGAGAAGGGAGGAGAGAGAGAGAGAGAAACAGCACTAATACTGTTAAGGATAGATCTAACTTATGCATCATTTATAAAACTGCTTCTGAAAAATATATATAGCGTCAGCAGTTAGTTTTTCCTTTCATTTTTCAAAGGGTGAGAAATACATTTTTTTTTCTGTTTTAAGATTGTTGTCTTCATGCCCTTGGTATGTATTAGTTGAGAGTGTATTAGTCAGCTAGGGTGGCCATAACAAAATACCACAGACTGAGTGGCTTGAACAACAGAAAGTAATGTTTTCACAGTTCTGGAGGCTGAAAGGTCAAGATCAGCATGCTAAAAGGTTTGGTTTTTCCTGAGGCCTCTCTCCTTGGCTTATAGAAGGTCACCTTCTGGCAGTGTCCCCGCAAGTCCTGTACAGTGTGTATGTGCATTGCTAGTGCCTCTCTGTCTGTCCTAATTTCCTCTTCTTATAAGGACACCAGTCAGATTGGATTAAGACCATCCCTAATGACCTCATTCTAACTTAATTAAAGCCCTATCTCAAATATACTCACTTTCTAAGTTATTGAGTTTGGGAGGTGTGTAGATATCCATACTGAAAGATTTATTGTTGTTTTCTTATCCAAAGAACATATAGGTTTGACTTGTTGAGAATAATAGATCTTGTTTAAATAATATTTTTTTGTCATATTACCTAACTTTGTGAAATTGTACCTATTTATTGTAATTCCTGTGCAATTGTTTATGTATTACAAATTGTATTTACTAAGACTGTCACAGGAAATTAACCTTTCACTATGGTCTAGCATAATAGAAGGGAAAAGAGAAAGAATTCAATGTGATTATTACATTGAATCACACCTGTAAGGAGAATATACATCTTGAGGAGAATAGCAGTAGAACTAGAATGAAAAACTTTCCTCATGGGAGGGCTCAAATGTAAATCTGAAAGCTATGAAATCTTTAAAAACTAACTTCCCAGAAAAGTGAGGAAAAACTATAAAGGAATAAGATTTCTTTTAAATGAAATAGAAACTATAATACAGTGGTTTTGTTCACTTTGTAGCACATTTAAAATTAGGTTATTATAAAGTATATAATTACCTATTTACTTAGTAATTGAATTAAATATCTTCCATCACAGTTGATTCATTCGAATAGTATATCCATGTAGAACTATATAGAATTTAGATTTTTGACAACAGCTCAGTGTGAAACAGCATATTATAAAGTGGCATCATGGAAAGCCTGGAAAATATAAAGGTAACTCAGTGCTTGGCCCACCTGCCATGACTAGACAAAGACCTCCTCTTGCTCTTTATTTCCCATCCCTGTTAAGGGATTGTCACATCATGATTTCAGATATTATTTAGTCCATGTTATACATTTTTTCCTCTCCACCAAGAATTCTAGCTTTTTGCATTAATTTATTTATTAAGAAGATGACATCTTAATAAATAATTATCTTCTTAAAAATACATGTGATTCTCTGACAAATTATTGCTCTTGGTTGAACCATTGAATGGGTACAAACACTAGGCCTCTGGGATACAGACAAACTAAAGGGAGACCTCTTGTCTTTAAGTTGCTGAGATCTACTTGGGGAGACAAAAAAGCAAGCTAACTTTGCAAGGCAATGTGATAACTGAAAAATTAAAGGTAAACACATGGTGCTTAGAGGCAAAGACTATAAATAATTATGCTTAGGAGTTGGGTGGTGTAACAGAAGTTTCACGGAAGATGACAACATGAGAAGTGAATTTTGAAAGGGATAGGAGAGGGTGTAAAATGAGAAAAAGTGAAAAATTGTTCAAAGTTCTGGTGTATATCTATTACAGCATGTTCCAGGTTTAAAGAGGGAATTGGAATCTCTTGGTATTAACCGGGAGGGACAACACTTTAAGTATTGAGACGACAGAAGGAAAGAGGTCACCTTTCATTAAAAGCCTTATAATGCCCTGCTAAGATGTTTAAATTGTATCTTGTAAGCAAAGGGAGCTTTGAAGAGGTTGATGCCGGGAATAATATTTTTAGAGCATATCGTACTCAAATTACCACAAACATAGCAGCTTCAAACAGCACACAATTATAATCTCAGTTTCCTGAGGTCAGGAGTCCAGACATGGCTTATTTAGGTCCTGCTTAGAGCTTCACAAGTCTACAAGGAAGTTGCCAGCTGGACTGTGTTTTCATCTGGATACTCAACTGGGATTTTTCCATTTCCAAACTCATGTAGGTTGTTTACAGAATTTGTCTCCTTGTGGCTGTATGACTGAGGGTCCCAGCTTCCCACTGGCTGGCAGCTAGAGGCCACCCTTATATCTCTGCCATGAGCTTCTGTTCAAGGAGTTCACAATCACAAAATAGCTGCTTGTTTCTTCAAGGACACAGGAGAATTTGTCTGTTTCCTGTCAAATAAATTATAGAGTCTTGTATATCATAATATAGTCATGGGAGTATTCTATTGGTTAGAAATAAGTCAAGAGGAACTTACTGAGTTCCTCCCACACTCAAGACGAACACATAATACAAAGGTTTGCAATAATGAAAATAACTCACAATATGGTCTAGATCAGAATTATTCCTATGGCCCACACCAGCAGCATCAGCATTTCTTGTGAACTTGTCAGAAATTCATATTCTCAGGTCCCACCCAAGAACTACTGAGTCAGAAGCTCTGGGAGTGGGGCCCAGTATTCTGGGTGTTAAGTTCTCCAAGAGATTGAGATGGCTGCTAAATGTTGAGAACCACTGACCTAGGTGGAAGATCTTGCTCTTCTAGGACTAAGGTTTTATCTATCAACTGATGACAGTAGGAAATGAGCTGGGGAATGTTTTTAAAAATCAGATTATCTCTTTTGGGATTAACAAGAATTGTAGGGGTGAATGAGAGCAAAGAAGAGAAAATAAAAAAAGAGTCAGGGTGTGAAGCTAGGATCAAGCAGTTAAGTCATGTACAGCAGTATATGGTTAAAGGATGGGAATTTGATGAAGTGGGTGGTGAAAGAAATTCCTAAACTAAAGCACAATAATGTGAATTTTTATAAGTTTTCTATATTTAAAGATGTGGCTTGGGCATTAGCAATACAAAAAGGGAGTAGACAATAGATGTTGGTGTTTTATTGAGTCTATTGAATGAAATGAACAAGGACTGAGGTATATCCACATTCAAGGGCAGGTAGAGAAATAAATCAATAAATTTAGTATTAAAAATGCAGGAGGGAAAACTAGAGGGACATTTCTTGGAAATTTAGGAAAGGGAGAGTTCAAAAAAATGGAGGGAATATTCAAGAGTGCCATATATCACAGGACAGTTAGAATACTTTTAGTTATGAATGACACAAACCTAAATCAAACCATTTAAAGAAGCTAATATCAGCATGAATGAATTTATCTTTTCCTAGTCATGGAGAGTCCAGGGTGATGGCTGACCGTAACCGTCATGGCTGTCTCCAGGGTTTTAAGACATGCTGTTAGGAGTTACTTTCTCTCTTTCTCTCTCTCTGTTTCATTCTCTCCTTCCCACCTCTATCAATTTTTTTTTTTTTTTTTTTCAGTACGCGGGCCTCTCTCACTGTTGTGGCCTCTCCCGTTGTGGAGCTCAGGCTCCGGACGCACAGGCTCAGCGGCCATGGCTCACGGGCCCAGCCGCTCTGCGGCATGTGGGATCTTCCCCGACCGGGGCACGAACCCGTGTCCCCTGCATCGGCAGGTGGACTCTCAACCACTGCGCCACCAGGGAAGCCCCAGGCTCATTTTTTATTCCAGTGTAGGGGAAGGGGGACGTGACTTTCTCTCTCCCAGTATCCATATAAGTTCTGGAAAAGAACTCTTATTGGCTCTGCTTGGGTCACATTACTACTCCAAAAGGATAAAATATGTCAACTGGTCAGCCTGCATCATATGTCTGTCCACTCTTACAAAAAGCAGGAAGAACTAAGTGATTAACAGACCACCAGAAACATTGTTATTGCCAGTGAGTAAGTTCTGAGAAATATCCGCTGGTTAAGACAATCAAAAGTTCATTGATGCCAGAGCTATTTTAGTAGCTGGGCTGCTACAAAAGCAAGATTGTGGTGGCTTAACAGGTGTAAAGGAAAGGAGGCAGTGGTGAATGCTCATGTCCTGTCTGTGGGATCATGGTCCCCAAACAGCTTCTCACAGAGAAATTCATCAGTGAGCCCCCAGTCAGAGTTGTCCAGCTTTCAGTTCAGTTTTTATGATGGTAAAAATATAATTTCAAGTGATTCCTATTTTCTCACCTGAAATAACCACCATTATACTAAACAAGAGGTTCTCTGTCCTAGCCTGTTGTTTCCATCTACACCATTATTCAAGGGGCAGGAAGTCCGTGGGGGTCAGGGTCCATGCCCCAACGTCTAGAGTGTGTCCTGCAAATTCCCTGTCTAAATGGCTCTAAGTCCACTTATAGGTCTTACAAAGTTCTCTTCTCCATGTTGATCCTGCAGAGGAGGGACCATACCACAGTTGGATACCCAACAAGTGACTTTTTGCTCTCTGGAGACAAATAAAGAACTTGGAAATGTGGACTCTGATAAACAAATGCATGGGTGTGAAGATTCTTACAGTGCTAGGGCTGGGGCAGGAAGCACAAAAGGGTACACTGCGGACTAGCTCTCCTTGGCCTCCATATTGTAGCAAGGATCTTCAAGAAGTCCCAGAACTTTGAACTTGGCCTTCTAGGTCATTATGAAAGTACATTTTTCAAAGTAGGAACTAGTCTATATTTTATTTAAAACTTGTTAGGTTGATTTATAACTTTTAAATATTTAGATATATGTTATATAAACCTCCATTTGCATTCTGACCTCTACTCCACAACTGTTGAGGGCAGATTTTATACCTGCAGAGGACAAGGGATAGTATATATTTTGATTCTGATCTATCAGTTAGTAATAAATTATTTCTAAACAACACATGGCACTCTATGCTGTAAAAGTCTGGTTCCTTGCTCTGGTAGTTTGTTTTTAATAAATGGCCATAATTATGTCACTATTTCCTTATCTATGCTCTTGGGTAATTCCTTCTCACATATATTCTGGTCTTAGCTATGTGAATTTGTTTGGCTTGTGAGACAATGTTAGTGTAATGTAAGCAGACACTTAAAAGTGTTTTTGCATTGGGGCTTACCTTCTCTTGCTATTCTGAGATTTCTATCATGGAAAAAGGCTTGGGCTAGCCTGTTGGATGTTAATGGCCAAGTCATTCTATTACCACAGCTGATATCAAGCCTACTATCAGACATAAGAGTCAGGCCATCATAGGCCATGCAACCCCAGCTTAACTGGATCAGTTGAATTAGAACAGATCAGAGCAGTCCAACTGACATAGAAAATATGAGAAATGATGAGCATTTATTATTTTAAGGTCAGTAAGTGTTGGGGTGGTTTGTTACATAACAAAATTTACTGAAACAGGGTTTTCACTCTTAAGTCTTTTCTCATTTCCTTTTGATATATTCTAAACTCACATGATATACAAAAACCCTCTAAGCTCTAATCTATGTTTGCCTCTTTAGTTTTTTCTCTTATACTTCTCCCCATCTCTAACCTTTGCATCCCATCATAATGCCATTTATAGCTGTTTGCAGATCTCCAAACATCCCAAGCTCTCTCGTAAATCGTTAAATTTGTTTTTACCTCTTATCCTGCCTGAATTTCTCTTCTGCTCCTTGTGTTGATCCCCTTCAAAAAGTAAATATCTGCTGACTTTTTCAAGGCCCATTTTCCACTTTTGTATTCTTTTTGATCCACTGACATAGAATAGTGCATTCTCATCTTTCCCCTATTGCACCCACTTATTTACATTTATTGCTCTCTATTATTATGGGTGAGCCAGCCTCTTGCCACCATGAAAGCAGTTGTCTTTGCCTCTTCAGCCTCTAATAGAGTTGATAATACATACTTACTGCAGATTTATAGAATGACAGATGAAGGAGGGAAGAGGGGAGGGAAAGGTGGACACAAAAAAAGAGAAATGTGCACAGATTTCTTCTTAGTTTATTCCCAGTACTGAGATGAAAGGAAGGCAGTCACTCAAATCAAGGGAAATATTTTTAACTTATTTAGTTTTCTTTTTGTGGTTATGGATTTTGGGGGGCTTTTAAAAGTTTTCTTGAGAGGCTATCCTAGAGCATGTTTTTTTATTATAAGTAAAAAGAGTCACAACAGAAGCAGGGGCACTGGCTTTTGGATTAAGTGTCTTAAGAATGGGGGTGTATTAGCCTTCTTAGTGATCCACATGGAAGGATATTTCTTTTTCTGATATAGGATGTGAGGATATTAGTGTGTGTGTGTGTGTGTGTGTGTGTGTGTGTGTGTACACAAGCAAGCAAGTAGTGACATAGAAAATTGTGTGAGTTCTCTACTACATTGTCTCTACTTATTCCATGAAGTTTTAGGCAAAGGAAAGATCAACTGCTGGAAATGAAAAGGAAAGGGGGAGATGGACGAATGGAAGAGTCCAGTAAAGGTCTGGAATACCTAATGAGTTGACCTTGAGAGAGAGTAAGTCACTGATATTCAAGGAATACCTAGGCAACTTGAATTTTTCCAGTATCTTTCTTTTTTTGTGTCAAACCTATGTATTGTGTTCTCTCTTTGTTGTTTTTTAAATTAGTATCCTTTTTGCCATTCATACTTTCCCATCTTGTTACAGAACTTTTCTTACTTTTTTAGAGGATAGAATAATGTCTGAGTTATATATAATCCTTATTTGGGTAAAAATGGTTTTAGAGTTGTAAACCTTTTGACTTTAATATGATACCCAAACTTCTCATAATTGTTTCACATTTAGTACTTCTATCCATTTTACGAGAGAATCAACAGTGAAGGAGATTTATTCAATTTGAGTTATTTAACATCTGTGAAAATTAATTTGACAGAGTTGTTTTGATAGAATTTTTCCTTGGCATAGAAAGAGATGAATAATTTGAAGTCTGACCCTTTTCCCTCCCCTTCAACACAGATATCTTGTGGCTTCTCAAGAAAAGAACTACTTGTTTCAGAAATAGCTTATAAATCTCTCATTAGAGTATGATTGTGGCAATACACCACTCTAGATTAAATGCTTTAGTAAAAATATTTTGGAAGAATCATGGTGAAATGAAAAGCATCCAGATGTTGGAGTTAGAAAAAAAGCCTGGGTTTAAATCTTGGCTTTGCTTCTTATTAACTTTGTGACCAGGAACATGTTTCACACTCTCCCTTAGGGACAATTTCTGGGTTTAATATAATAGGATTACTGTTCATATTAACTGCAATAGCACTTCTAAAGTGGCAAGCAAAATGTGTGGCACATAATAGGTTCTTGATAAATGCTTTGCTCCCTTTCCCTTTACAACTCCCAACAGCAGCAAAATAAAAATTTACAAAAATATAATCATTTTATTTTGTAAATAAGTATTTCTTTATGAAAAAAAACAGAGGTTTACATGAGTTGTGCCACATGCTGGGGATGTTTAACTTTATAGAGTATATATAAACACAGTACATAATTTACATTAAAAATGTTAAATGTCTTTGAAACTTCCTTAGAGATATTTGCTATTGTACTGCCTCATTTATTTTTCTGTTCTATGTCTTAGTAAATTCATAACAGGTATTGGAATCCAGTTGGGGAAGCAAAGTATCCAAAAGTTATGCAAATATGTACACACTGTTCAAATATATTTTGTCCAAAAAGAAATGAATAGTGAAAATGTGTGCAGAACATTTTTATAGTAAAATCATTATATTTCATATATGTATTTCAACCTCGAAGATGTATGACAATGGAGTTCCTGGGTATATTCAGCATACCAAAAAAAGAGCAGGATAAAGGAAGAGAGAAAGAGAGAGAGAGAGCAGGTAAGTGTGAGCTGGACCTAATCCCGGAGTTTACGTGGCAGTCCTTCTATCAACCATCCTGCTTCTTTCCAGCCTCAGACAGCACACTGCTTTTCAGATCTCCTCTTTGTCCTGAGGACATAGACAAAGAAATTGTCATATCAGTATCAAGAGGGACCTCTTTAAGAGCAGAAAGTCTGGCCAGACCTGGCACATATATTTGGACTGTGTCGACATGAAAGTCAGTGCACGGTCTTTGGGATCTGTTGGAGCAGCTCTCTCTTCCTCAGCCCTGCTCTTCAGTCTCATAGAAGCGGCTGTTCTCTAATTTTGTATTCACTTTCTAGACTTTGATTCTGGATACCTGAGTCACTGCCCAGAGTTGCATGGACTCATGTTCTAGAGCAAGAAATTGCTACTAAACGCCTATTATGGCCCAGTGACAATAGGAAGGAAGACAGAAAAGGTCTTATACCCAGGAAATTAGAATTTAGTGGGTGAAACAGACTGAAAACCAAATAAATGTAAGAAGTTAAAAATAAGAGTTATGAAAGAAATGGTATATTAAAATATGAAATAGAGATGCATTTCTAATTCTACTATCTGGATATTTCCATGATTTTAGCTAAGCATAATTTACAACTCTAATCCTATTCCTTAGATGCTTAACCTTATTAATGCATATATTGGGTTGGCCAAAAAGTTCTTTCAGCTTTTTGGCCAACCCAATTTTTTATTTCCCTGAAAAACCTACGTTTAATGGCCAGAGAGGGAAGCAGATCCAGAAGTCTGGATAAAAATCAATAGTGAGGATGAAATTTTCTTTCTTGGTGATAATAACTGCCTCCCTATGTATTTGGGCCAATATAGAAAGCAGCAGGTCCTGTGAATTTACAGCAATCAATTCAGCAGGAAGAGTGGGGAAAGCTTGATGGTGTAAGACCAGAGATTTCAAGAAACACAAAACCTGAGTTTGAATTTCAACTCTGTCACTTAAAGGCTAGTGATTTTTGACAAGTTACTAATCTCCAGTGTCTTCTTCAATGGTCCAAATGGATATTATAATAGTATCTACTCCACAGGACTGAGAAGTAAGGCTATCCACATAAAGCACCTAGCTCACTATATTGTCAATAGATATTAGTTATTTTCACTAACATGAAATATGCTTTGATAACTGTAGTAGTAAGATTTTTTTTATTTATTACATCTGTAAATATATCTATATGCATATATACATGAATATATACATAGTTATAGAGAGACTATGATAAAATGTTGGGAATATAAGTAAATTTGTTTTTAAAACCAGACACATTGTTAAATGTATATCAAAAATACAAGTCCATTTTTATTGATGGTTGTTGATCTTTTCTTTGAAGTCTTTAATTCAGATTTTTTTAAACCATTACACTTATTTTTCTTTGTTTCTTGCATATAATGTTGTTCCTGGAACAGAGTAAGCAACAAGGAAAGCCTTGCTGAATGAATGAATAGATGAATGAATGAATAAATCACTAAAGTATGAGATAGTGGTCATCACTGCAATAGAAATATAGAAAAGGGGTAGATTCCAAATTCTGTAGAGAATAATTCTGTCTAGAATAATATTTGGCATAACTAGGGGTATCTGGAGAACTGTGTTTTGTTCATGATACTTCTCATGCATTATTTACACCATTGTCGTTCACAGAGTAGGTAGTTATTGTGGGGCCTTGTGCAAAGAGTTACAAGCAATTTAACTTAAGAATCTCTTCAGTCTATCAATGGATGAATGGAGAAAGAAAATGTGGTGTACACATATACAATGAAATACTATTCAGCCATAAAAAAGAAGGAAATCTTGCCATTTGTGACAACATGGATGGACCTCGAGGGCATTATGCTCAGTGAAATAAGTCAAACACCGAGAGGCAAATACCATATGATCTCACTTATTCATGGACTCTAGAAGCAAAAACGAAAACACAAAAATTCAAGCTCATAGATACATAGAACAGATTGGTGGTTGCCAGAGGTGGGGTATGGGGTGGGTGAGATCAGTGAAGTTCAAAAGGTACAAACTTCCAGTTATAAAATAAGTCATGAAGATATAATGTATATGGAGATATAATGTCATCGGGATATAATGGGGTGGGTGACATCAGTGAAGTTCAAAAGATTCAAACTTCCAGTTATAAAATAAGTGATGGAGATATAATGTACAGCATGGTGACTATAGTTCATAACACTGCATTGCATATTTGAAGTTGCTAAGAGAGTAGATCTTAAAAGTTCTTATCACAAGAAAAAAATATTTTTGTAACTAAGGAAGGCAATGACTGTTAACTAGACATTGTGGTGATCATTTCACAATGTATACAAATATTGAATTATTATATTGTACACCAGAAACTAATATAATATTTATATTAATTATACCTACATTTAAAAATTGAGATATAATTAAAAGAAGAATCTCTTCGAAACTTCATAAATACATGTAATTATGAAAACTGAATGTATAATACATTCAGAGGTAGATTGATTACAAAATGACATCAATTTGTCAATCCTTCCTGTGTCCATACACTTTGCAATGTGATTTTGCTGCTCCTCTGAACAAAAGGGAATCTACACCCCCATTTGGGACAGCCTTCATATTTGCTTTTGCCAAAAAAAAAAAAAAAATGTGTAGAGAGTGAACTTGTGCTAGGTCTGAGCCTAGGCCTTGAGTGGCTTTGCAGATTCCCGTTTTCTTTTGCAACCCTGACGGTATCATGTGGTCAGATCCAGTCTAACCTCCTGGATGATTACAAACACATGAACCATGCCAGGCACACCTGGGGACTGTCAGCTAATCACCAGAGCAGTGAGCCTCCCAGTGGACTGCCAGCTGATGGCAGAAGCAGAAGCAAAATCAGACAAAATCAGCCAAGCCTGGATTACAGCAGCAAAGTTGCCTGGCTGATTTATAAACCTTGATGCAACAGTAAATTCTTATAATTTTAAGACACTGGATTTTGGTGTGGTGCGTTTTACAGCAGCAAAGAACTGATTCATGTATGGGCTTATATGTAATCCATTATGTAATATATGCATACTCATTCACACATTATACACGAAGTATGTTTACAACCTTTATATAGATATGTAAATTTATCTGCATACATATAAATATAGTTATATAAATGGAGGAGAAGAGAAAGAGTGAGAGAGGGAGTGAGAGAATTTGGAGAACTCATTTTTTTCATCTCTCCTTCAACAATGCCATTGACAACAGAGAGAATTCTAATTTCTAGCTTTGAAATGGAGCAGGACCCTATGGGGCCTTCCCAGGACAGACCCCCCAGCACCATGTCGTCTGGCTGCCTTTTGTCTGTAGAAAAACTTTAGTCAAAGGATAAATTTAATCAGAGAAGTAAGAAAATGCAGAAGCAAAGGAAAAACTGTCAAACAAGTCCAAATAATAATAGTTTAGTCATTAAATAAGTCAAGGTCCTTTAGTTCCCTCTCAAGGGTTAGAGATAATATTCTGAACCATATCCTTAGAGCTGTTTTATAGATTATGAAACCCCCCACCCCAATCAGGTGGAAGAAGTTAACTGTATGATAACCAGACTGTAGCCATGACATCAGCTGTCACATTTCTGAGAACCGGCCTCAAAAAAATGGGAACAAACAGACCCTGGAAGTAAAGATTAACTGTATGCAAAACAATCAAGATGATGCTGATTAGACCACCACATGACCAATTGCAAGATGACTGTCAGAGTTGACTGCTCTGTTCTGCATATACCCCCCTCCCTCCACCTATACACCCCTGAAACTCCTCTTTACAAGCTTTTGCCCGCTGGACTCAACTTTTGGAAACAGCTTTAGGTTAGAAATTTGTGAGAATCTCTCTCCATAAGTAGTCTTAGCTCATACATTTCCTCTAAGTAGTAGCTGTCACTCAGTGGTAGAGTCAACTACAGCAAATACGGTAGGAGTAGGAGAAAAGTTTGAACTTCTCTGCAGGCTATCAGTGAAGAATCAGGCTTAAAACTCTACTGGGTAACCTATTCTTGGTCTCAGAAATGTAATCCCTAGAAGATGTCAAACAGCAGGGCCCATGGGATGTCATAATTTTAGACCTTCTTTCTATTCTCTGAGAAAGAGATGGCTGGGTCAAACTTATCAAGGAACTAGTGTAGTTATAAACATATGAAAAATCCTCAATTTTTCTTTCTTTGTATTGTGGTATTCCAGTCTAACTCAGATTGTTATTTTTTCAATTATTATTATTATTTTTTTTTTGCGGTACGTGGGCCTCTGACTGTTGTGGTCTCTCCCGTTGCGGAGCACAGGCTCCGGACGCGCAGGCTCAGCGGCCATGGCTCACGGGCCCAGCCGCTCCGCGGCATGTGGGATCTTCCCGGACCGGGGCACGAACCCGTGTCCCCTGCATCGACAGGCAGACTCTCAACCACTGCACCACCAGGGAAGCCCCAGATTTTTATTTTTAATATTCCTCTAATATGTGAATGCAAAATGTCCCTATATAATTATAAGATTGTTTAATCATGGGTTTTGGGGTCCTATATGGAAACTTAATTCCTAGTTCTCTTCTTTTACTTCAGTTTTCATGTATGAAATACAGAAAATAATATTCTAAAAACTGATTTTGTAAAGGTGGGATATTATTGGGAAAAACTTTCAATTCATTATACTAAATCAAATAGAATACTTGAAAATCATAAAATAGATGAAAAATAGTACATAATTACAAGGCAAGCAATGACAACTGGAGAGGTAGACAGAAAATATGAAGATCTGAGGGCCTTTGGCCACCAAGACTCAGTCGAGTTACAAATTATACCTTAGTTTTGAAGCCCTGCGAAATAAAAGTCAAAACCTAAAGTTTCTGGTAGACCTTTCTGCTCATTAAAATGAGACCAGAGTAAGAGTGAATGAGAAGTAAGCCACCTCTTACCCCTTACCCCCTTATTTCACCCAGACTACAAAGGAGAGTTGCTCAGAGAGAGAGAGAGAAGAAGCAGAGGAAAATCTTGGCCGGCCCTGTCAACAGTGTGCAACCCAAAATGTCCATCGCTAACGTGGTCTAGGGAACTATCTTGCAGTAAATTGTGTTTAAAGTAATTCTGTTCTAGTCACCTGGCAACAGACAGAGCAAACACTAATCCATAATTGGAAAGCTATATCTATTGCAGATCTCCAAAACTACCTGCAAAAATATTTCCAAAGTAGTAAATAGCACAATGGTGGAGATGTTTTAAACTTGCCATTTGAAAAAGGTGCATATAAGAACCCTGGGGAGAAAAAGAGATTCTAGGTTTCTGTTCGATTGAGAAGTTGAAAATAAGGACTAGAGAAGAGATTGAGAATATAAGAGAATCTTCAAATTTTATAATAAAATTCCAAAAGGCACAAAAGGATGCAGGAATTGGAGAGAGGTAGGAGATGGGCACAGGAAAGGAATTAGAGTAGTTAATTTGTGGTGATGATCTGGGAATCATGAGATTCTTATAGGAAGTGACAAAACTCCAGAATATCAAATATTCTGTGATTGATGAATCTTGATGATCTCAAGGTAGAAAGCTACAGTGTCTATGCATGTGGAGATTTTTCTAGGAGCAAGTGAGTTCCTGCGGTTGGGGGCTCTGGCTTGACTCCTGCAGAACCAAGTTCAGAGCAATCTTATACCTCAAATTTCAGGACTACCTCTTACCCACCAATGATAATGGCTGAAGTGAGGGTGGGGGAGAATGGAATGTGGGATGTCTTACTCATGCTCTGGGGCTTCTTCCTTACTCCCAAAGTTGGAGAAATGGCATGAGACCACACAGTTCTCTAGAGACTCCTAAATGGAACTCTAAAATATATTCTAGATATCTTTTTATTGCTCTTACAAAAAGTTTTTTTTTTTTTTTTTCGGTACGCGGGCCTCTCACTGTTGTGGCCGCTCCCGTTGCGGAGCACAGGCTCCGGACGCACAGGCTCAGCGGCCATGGCTCACGGGCCCAGCCACTCCGCGGCATGTGGGATCTTCCCGGACCGGGGCACGAACCTACATCCCCTGCATCGGCAGGCGGACTCTCAACCACTGCGCCAGCAGGGAAGCCCACAAAAAGATTTTTTAATTATATTTTCTACTGTTTTTGCCTATGTTTAAAACTCAATTGATCCTGTACAGTGAAGTTACTCTTACAATCTTTGTAGAACTTTTTGGATTTTAAAAATGTATATATATGATGGTTTAAGAACAATGTCATTTTCTTCCTGCCTAATTATCATAATTCCATTTTCTTGCCATTTTGTGCAGGCTAGCACCATCAGTAAAATGCTGAAAATTAGTGGTGATAATGGACATCTTTGCTTTGTCCCTATTAAAAGAATGTGCCTATCATTTCATCACTATATACAATTTTTTTGGTAGGTGTTTTTTTTTGTAGCTACCACTTAGCCAGTTAAGGAAATTCAATGCTATTAGGATTCAGCAATCCTTTTGCCATAAACATCATTACATGGTTTAATATTCTCACAAATTCAGGAAAATACACGTTGTTCTACAGACAACAGAATTGGATTTAGCTATTTATTCTACCACAATGTACCTAAATGAGCACACGTTTCCAGGCCTACCAATATCTGTCAACCGTTTTCTTCTGCAAATCAGCCAATCAGGGGAAGACTTACTCAAATAAACTCACTTGTAAGAATCAATCAATCAACAACATTCTCACCTCTGAGTAATCAAATGATGACACCCACCATGTTCACCTCTAAAGTTGATCAACTCCTGAATTCCCCTGATTCTTAAACACTCTCTGTAAGTTTAGCATTCTGCTCTGTCCTGGGAGACTGTGACTGACTAGCTTAGGCATTCCTTACTACAGTAAGCAATGAAGTCAGTTTTTCTTTTTATTTCAGATACAGAAATGTCATCATTTGAAAACTGCTTCTGTTGCAATGATCATACTTTAAAAACATCTTTTAACTTGTTAATATAATGAACGTAAGATTTGGAGGTTTATTTGCTTTAGCATAGTCAATAAGCACATTTATCTCTAATCACAAGAAGAATCTTAGAGGGAGGGTGGTGACTGAAGCAGCTGAACAGTCATGTGGCACCCAGCCTTTCTGGAGTCCTCTTCTTGGCTTTGTGTCCATGGTCAGAGATGCTTGTGGTGGTTCCAAATGTCATAGCCTCATACAATGATGTTCAGAGACAGAAAAGGAAGAGATTTTCCCCATGTCTCATTGAAAAAGTGAAGAATCATAAGGTTCTTATTTTTAATGTTAAACTCTCCATGTATTTCTGGATGAAATCAAAATTACTATGATAGTGCTTTGCTTTATAAATATAAACTGATGGATTCAACTTGTTAACATTGTAATTAAGAATTTGCATCTATATTTGTAAGATTGGCATGTAATTTCTCATATTCTCCTTGTCAATTTTTGTTATCAAGATGTTTTGGACTTTATAATTTGAGTTTTCTGTATTTTGGAATAAACTATATAAAATTGGAAATATTTGGCACAGGTTACCTGGGCTTGTTTTGCATGGTAGATTTATAACTATCTACTTTGGTTATCTCTTATACACCACTTCAACTTTATCAGTGCCCAGTGAGCACTCTATGCTGTTGTGATGTTGATTTGCTTTATGCAGGGACAACTGGGCCACCCATCAATTGGAACCACTCCAGGTACCGCTCATTTTCTGCCACCTTCAGAACCACTCTTCACTCATCTCATGCACAAACTGGAAGGACAGAGAAATTAACGACTCTTGGGCTACACTTGATCAGTGAGGAATGGGAGCAAATGGATAAGTGCCCCCCCTCCCTTCCCCTGCGTGAAGAATTCTGAGACATATCCTCAGATCCAGCAGTATTTACCTAGAGTTGAGCACAATTTGATTAACCCTTAAGTTGGATGTACCTGTTTTTCAGTTTCATTCCACCTGTCCTGTTCTCCTGCTCCGTGGCACCACATTCTCACATAAGTACCACATATAAGACCTTATGTCTAAGGTTTCTAAGGAAACCCAGGCTAAGGTATTTTTATAATATATCTATCTAATTTTTCTATTTTTTTGTGTTAATTGTGCTGTTATATTTTTGTAAATCAATTTTGTCTTAATTTTCAAATTGGTTGACATAAAATTGCTCATGGTGCTTTCTTATAATGACATTTTATTTAGTCATTTATAAGATGCTCTGCAAATTTATATGCTTTTAAATAAAAAAAGAAACTTTACCAATTAAACTGTGACATATTCTTGATTGTAATACATCCTGATTTCAGGGATCTTAAAATATAAAACATGTACATTTTTAGATCTCAAATCCTCACATTGATATTTGTGATTTTTATCCTTTTATTTTATTTGTCTAGGCATGTTTGAAGTCTTTTTAAAAATAAGCCTTTGGTTTTATTGATACAAAATTTTATATGTTTGTTTTCTATTGTGGTTTTATGTTCATCAATTATTTTCTTAAGATAGTTCTTCAGTTCATTTTCTAGTTTCTCAGGTTATACTCTAACCTCTTTAATTCTCAGTCATTTTCCCCTAATGTAAGCTTATGGAAAAAAAAATGTCTCGTCTAAATACTACCCTAGCTGGATCCAACAAATTTTGGTATGTAATTTTGGTTAAAAATTGGTTCTAAAGTTTTATCTTTTGTGACTTAGTCTTTGACATATAAGCTATTTCTATATTCATTTTAAAACTTCCATATGTATCAGGCTTTTTTTACGCAGCTCTCTCACTGTTGTGATCTCTCCCATTGCGGAGCACAGGCTCCGGATGTGCAGGCCCAGCAGCCATGGCTCACGGGCCCAGCCGCTCCGCCGCATGTGGGATCTTTCCGGACCGGGGCACGAACCCTCATCTGCGACATTGGCAGGCAGATTCTTAACCACCGCACCACCAGGGAAGCCCTGTATCGGGCTTTTTAAAGTTAGTTTTCAATATGGAATTATAATATTTATACTGTGATTAGGGAAAATGCTCTGAATTATACTGTTTCTTTGTCATTTGTTGAGAGTTACTTTTGTGACATTTAGTATATTGTCAGTTTTTGATATTTATAAATGTTCCGTGTAGGCTTAAAAATATGTTTATTACCAAATTTGTGGATTCAGGATTTTACCCTCCTATTTTTTAATGGTCTCCCCTTTTTGAACTTACACTAGATATATATTGGACCTTTCATATTTCCTACCTCTTTGGATATCTGTTTTTATTTTCTATAATTTCCCTGCTATATCTTCTAATACTTCACTAATTCTCTATTCAGCCATATTTAATATGCTATTTGATCAATCCATTGAGGGTTTGTGGGGTGTTTTTAGTATATATTTTATTGACAGAGGTTCTATTTTGTTAATTTTTGGTCCTGCTTATTCATTTTCAGTTTTTTTTATATTTAATATTCATCACTTAAGAGCCTGTATATAATTATTTTATTACATACAAATCTTGTTTGGGGGACTTCCCTAGTGGCGCAGTGGTTAAGAATCCGCCTGCTGATAAAGGGGACACAGGTTTGATCCCTGGTCCGGGAGGATCCCACATGCTGCAGAACAACTAAGCCTGTGTGCCAAAACTACTGAGCCTGTGCTCTAGAGCCCTCGAACCGCAACTACCGAGCCCACATGCCTAGAGCCCGTACTCCGCGACAAAGAGAAGCCACGGCAATGAGAAGCCCGCACACCACAACGAAGAGTAGCCCCCTCTCGCCACAACTAGAGAAAGCCTGCACGCAGCAACAAAGACCCAACACAGCCAAAAATTAATTAATTAATTAAAAAAAAATCCATCTCTAAAAAAAACCACAAAATCTTGTTTGTCTGCAAATTATTGCTCTTGAAAGACTGTTTGCACAAGTATTGTGTCATTTTGAGTTGTGAGTTCACATTCAGTTATATTTTACCTGTGGGAATCCTCTCTAATCTGAATTAAATGTTGTCTCTCTAGAAAACTTTTGCCATGTTTCTTTCACTTTTGATTTCACTTGAGATCACTTTTTATATTAAGTTGTTGGCTTGGGTGTTTCTGGATCATGAAAGAGGTGAAATATTTAAACTCGCATAAGGTTACACCCATTTATTAATTGTCAAGGAAAACTATTTTTAGTTACATATTAATCCCAAGCAAAGACAGAGAAGTTTCTTCATTTTCTAGCTATCAAATATTGATTTTTTTCAAAGCTAACTTTTCAATGATAGTGAAGTCCTTTGAACGTCCAATTAAGTGATGATGTGACCCTTTAAATGCTTTGATTTTCAGCTACCCACCATGTAATGATCAAGCCTTACCTACTGTATGGCTGGTAAGACCCCACATTTTTGTCACTGAGACTGAACCACCCAACCCCAACCCATCGCCTCTTCAAACAGCTTCAGTCTGTTTTTTCTGGGATAAAATACTCAGATGCTTCACATTTTACCTGATGTGGGGGAAAAATATCTTAATCATATGTCCCTATATAGTAGAACTATACAATGGGTTGGACACATAGATCCCCCAAAACCAAGCTACTATAAATTGCTGTACAACGTGGATATCTTCAATAGCTTTGCTGGTGGAAGAGAATATAATTGTAGGCCTTTCTATCCAACCAAAATTAACAGTTGCTATTTTTCTACTCCAGAAAAATGTATCTAATAGCAGTTTACTGAAGCTCCATCATTGCAAAATGTCACTAGTATAAGAAAAAAAAAAACTCATATATTCAGAGAAACACTATGTTTAGCTCATTTCTCCAGCCTATCAAACTCTAAATTTGGTGGTTTTTAAGTATAACTACAGCAATGAATTATGAAGTTATGAATAAATGATTCATTACATAGGGCTTTCATTTGTTCCCCACCACTAATGATTGTAGCCACCATTTAAAAGTGTCACTTTGAAATAAATTTTTAGACAAATATTATAAATGTGTAATATTATGTGTTAAAAATCCTTGAATAGAAAACAAACGCTAACTTGATTCAAAATTAAAGATACAAATATAGAATTGGTGATTTAAGCAGCTTTAAATATAATTGCTTGTATAATTTTGTTCAAATTAGGTATAAAATCATATTTTTAAAGATATCTACAGTGAATACTTAGCATGAGAGTTACCAATTTATTTTCTTTCAGTTCTAAATCCACCTTTTCTTGCCTTGTCTTGTGTAATTGGTGTGGCTCCACCCCAAGGCATTCTTTCTCTGATATCTGGTACAATGTTTATGATCAGATGGCATTAAAAGGATCTGGAAGGAAAAGTAGAAGGAGGTTTTCTTCTTGGTTCTGGTGTGTTTTTTTTCTTCCTTCCTCTGATGGTTAGTGCCTTGAGGGACGCCTGTTGGGACTGTGCCTTCAGCAAGATTCACCAGTATCCCAATGGGCAGCTTTCTTGCTAATGGTGTGTAGGAGACCCAGTGGTGCATGCCTTCCAGCTAGTTTCACATCACTGCAGAGTAGGGTTGCCTTATTTAGCAAATAAAGACATAAGACACCTAGTTAATTTGGAATTTCAGATTAACACTATTTCTGCAATATTTGGGATATACTTATATTAACCTTTTATTCATTATTTATCTATTATTCAGATTTTGCCCAGCATTCTATTTTATCTAGCAACCCTATGTTCAGTGGGAGTTTTCTGCTTGCCAGCCAGGGACAGCTGGCATCCTTGTTAGCAGCCCTCTGCTCAGCAGCTCTGGTCTGCTATAACTCTGTGAATTTTGTTATCCAGTGGGCCACAACCACACTTTTGCCAACAAAGTCTGAATTTCAGCCTGGGTTGGAGTGGAGAGTAATTCTTCCAAGTTCTTTCTTTACTCTTTGCATACCCTCCCTTGGCCTTAGATGTAGTACCTGCTCCCTACTTTTGTTATTCCTGTATTTTTTAAAAGTTGTCTGTTGTTTAGTAATCACCCTTAATTAGTTATAATTCTTTATAGTGCATTTTCCCTGTGTCAATTACTGTAATGGATTGTATTTCCTAAAAGGATCCTGACTGATGCAGAATTAGTACTGGAAGTGGCCCTAGGAGATAAATCTTTAAAGATGAGATTCAGGAATTGGTTTGGTCCTACCCATGGGCTTGTGCACAGTGCTGACATCCTTACCACTGGGATGTAGGATGTTAATAATTCAAGGCAGGCAATGGTATCACAACTAATCAAACTACCACCTGTGGTTGATTCTGAGTGCCAACTGAAGCCCATGCCTTGGGAGCCTAAGTGGCTGTTTCACTGGACTATTAAGCAATCATGGTACATATAAGCATTGTGTTATGAGAGGAAGCTGCTGAGTGCACTGGAGCACTTACAAAAAATAAATGATAGCTCAAGTCGTTTAACCCTTGGTTCAAATCATGATATGAAAATCAGAGAGCTTTCATGACAGCCCTCATAAAAATCTCATTTCTTTAACCATAGAGCTGATATTGCTTAAGAATCAAATACAATAATTGTGCAAGTTGGTAAATAACAACATCACTTGAGTTCACAATAGGAACCAATCTTGGAATCGAAAACATTTGTTTGGACCTAGATGCAGTGCATACATCAAACTCACAAGTAAATCTGAGCTTCCTTTGCAAGTGGAAGAAGTTTTCCACTTGTGTCAGAAGTGAATAGTCACCCATTGTTTGAAAACACTGTGATAACCTCACTTTTTGCAGATGCCATAAGAGGATGCTTTTTCTTCTAAGACCACCTGTTGATGCCACTAGACACACAACTAGAGTCAAATACCAGAATTCTTCCAGTGGTATGAAGAAGACCTGGTGGCTATCGCCCTCCAGCATATTCCCAGCATCTGAAGGAGCAGTTTCCTTGCTATTACTTTGTGGAAAACACAATGGTAATCACCAGCCAGCAAGTCTCACTGGCATTTTACTGAAAGGCTACTTACTGTGTTTTGCTGGCAACCCAGCAGGTGGCTTCCATGGGAGCAGTGTGCTGGGATCTCATGGTTTTTACCCTCCAGGGAGTTTTGCCAGGCACACACCTTCCAGTGAATATCATTAACAGCCCAGCAGCCATTTCTTAGTCCCAGCTAAAAGGAACTCCTGTAAATAGGCTTTTAGTGGTGAGGTGTCAGGGGAAGGGAAGCTTTATGATTAGGTTTCATCCTTTTAGGAAGCTTCTGCTTCTGGACTATGATCTTCATAAAAGTTTCTCAGTTTTTTTTTCCAGTTTAGGTGAGACAGAATGACTAGAGTAGGCTGGAATTGGGTACTTCCCTCCCCTCATTTTAAATAGGGCTCTAATTAATACCCCAGCAGGTTAGGCTCTGGTTAACTAGCCTCTCCTGAGGGCAGGCCTTATTTAGGAAGAACAGAATGGTCTGTAGTATTTCAAAATGGTTAACTTTCCCCTCCACCTGCCAGAAGCAGGAGGAAAGTTTTCTCTGATATTTACTGTTGTGACATGATTGAGTCCCTGAAGGTAAATCTCACAATAGCGTGGGGACCCCAGATTTGGTCCCTCTGGAGTTTTTAACTTTCAAATTTTGCCTGCAGCACTGATTCCAGAGGAGGTTTCCACTCATGATACCTGAGTATGGGCTCTGGTAGCCCCGACTTCCTGTATTTGCCTGTCTCTCTCCCAAGACTTGGGACAGCAGTTTGCCCTGTGTCACAGGATCTCTTCTAGATCCATGAAGAGTTGTTGATTTTCCAGTTTGTTTAGTTTTTCACTTGTTGTTAGGAAAGAGTGGTGAATTCCAAGCTTCTACATATGAACTGAAAGCTGGAACTCCATACATTTACTACATAAATATAGTGCCATTTATAATGTGTATCATTTAAAGTTCTCTTTAACTACTTTTAGAATCATTTTTTACTAGTAATAATTTTTTTATGTTAAATCTTTCTTTTTCAGATAATTGGTGTGTTTTCTTTCTATTGACTGGATCCTAATGCATTTGTAATTATGCTCTACCCAGATTTAAACACCCTTAATATCTGAGAAGCAATCTGATGGTTATTTCATCACAAATTTACAATATGTAATTTTAGTTAAGTAATATATGTGGTAGCTGCAGTTTTCAAGGCTCTGTGACTACTGCAGTAGAAGCATTGTTAATTCATAGCGACTGTTGTGGAGATAAGCTTACAGGGGCATAGAAATAGTATCCATAGACCCTCAGAAACTCTTTCTGAAGTAAGTTTATGCCCTAGCATAGTTTTTCAGCCACTCACTGAGTGTATGACCTTTTTGACATGAATTTAATTAATCCCCTTTCCTCTTACATTGACTAAAGTTTGCTTTTACTGTTTGCAACCAAAACCCTGACTAGTACAGCACCAAATATCAAGGTCAATTACCTGAGACATTCTTTAATAGTTAGTTGAGAAACTTCTTCTAGATCAATGATTTAAATTTGTCATTGATCTGGCATACTTTTAAAATATTGACTTGTAGGGCTTCCTTGGTGGCGCAGTGGTTGAGAGTCCGCCTGCCAGTGCGGGGGATGCGGGTTCGTGCCCCGGTCCGGGAAGATCCCACATGCCGCGGAGCGGCTGGGTCCGTGAGCCATGGCCGCTGAGCCTGCGCGTCCGGAGCCTGTGCCCCGCAGCGGGAGAGGCCACAGCGGTGAGAGGCCCGCATATCGCAAAAAAAAAAAAAAAGTCAATATAAAATATTGACTCGTGACCAAATAATTTTTACTATCACTGTTTTTTTTTTTGTTTGTTTGTTTTTAAGTAAGATCTGGACACAGAAGTTTTCTTAATGTACAGAAAACCCTACATGGAGAGTTTGGTTTTCAAGTTTCAGCCATCTGACATACCTTGTAAGTGGCAGAAGCCAGAAGAAGAGATAGATAAGCTGATCTGTTTAGGAAGTTCTATGTTTGATAGCAGAGTGTTAGACGGTACAGGTGGATGGTGAGGAGGATGGCGATGGTAGAGAGAAACAGAGAACAGGGAGGAAGAGGCCAAGCAACATGGAGGCAAGCAGAGAGGTATATAGTACAAATGTTGGCAAGTGAAAAATTCCTGATGACAGGGAATATTGAAGGATTTTAAGAACAGGTTAATTTTAAAGATAAGGATGATCAGAATTAAATTGTAAGTTTTTTTTTTTTTTCATAACTACTAGTATTTGTTTAAAAGTTAATGGTTTGGGACATATACCCTGAGAAAACCATAATTCCAAAAGAGTCATGTACCACAATGTTCACTGCAGCTCTATTTACGATAGTCAGGACATGGAAGCAACCTAAGTGTCCGTTGACAGAAGAATGGATAAAGTTGTGGCACATACATACAATGGAATATTACTCAGTCATAAAAAGAAAAGAAATTGAGTTATTTGTAATGAGGTGGATGGACCTAGAGACTGTCATACAGCGTGAAGTAAGTCAGAAGAAGAAAAAGAAATACAGTATGCTAACATGTATATATGGAATCTAAAAAAAAAAAAAAAAAAATTGGTTCTGAAGAACCTAAGGGCAGGACAGGAATAAAGACACTGATGTAGAGAATAGACTTGAGGACACAGGGAGGGGGAAGGGTAAGCTGGGACAAAGTGAGAGAGTGGCATGGACATATATACACTACCAAATGTAAAATAGATAGCTAGTGGGAAGCAGCTGCATAGCACAGGAAGATCAGCTCGGTGCTTTGTGACCACCTAGAGGTGTGGGATAGGGAGGGTGGGAGAGAGGTTCAAGAGGGAGGAGATATGGGGATATATGTATATGTATAGCTGATTCACTTTGTTATAAAGCAGAAACTAACATACCATTGTAAAGCAATTATACTCCAATAAAGATATTTTTTAAAAAAAGTTAATGGTTTTGAATACATTTTATACTTCTACTTAGAACATTGAAAATTAATTCTCCCAATTTATCTTTTTAAAATTTTGATGTAGTAATATCTCAGGTCACTCTGACACATGTAATTTTTAAAATATCAATTTTTCTTTCCTGCAGCACAGAACTCCAGTTGGCTCTCCCTCACTCCCATCTTCTCTAACGGAATCCATTTTGATTTTCCACATGAACATATTTACTGGGTGACCATTTACTTTCCAAATGGTTTCTTCAGTGTGCTTCTCAAAAGTTTGTCTCACCATTTCCAAAATAATAGAAATAAACATTTAGATATGGAAAAAATTTTTAATAAATATAGATGTTCATTAACAATGTATTTACATTCCAAAACTTAGACAAATTAGCATGTTTATAGATATGGCATTGTGAAATTTTGCAATTGCCTAGAAAAGGATGCCATAAATCCAGAGTAAAATTAACCTCACTATCTCCACTGTATACTCCATTGCATAGTCTGAATTTGTTTCACAAACAAACAGCTTTTAGATGATCAGTGCAGGTAATTCAATGGGAATTTTGCCCAGGAAACTGCAGAATATAAAAACTGTTTGTGTAATAGAGAATAGATTTCAAAATAAAACAAAATACTAAGTATAAAAACACAAAGTGATTTTACTGTTTATAAAAGATGAGACTTTAAATTCAGAAAGTATAAAAATATATTTTGATCATATTTGAATATGTGATGTGTGTTCTGAAATAAAACTATGCTTTTCCAGTGACACTAAACTTTTTCTTTTTTTTTTTTTTGCGGTATGTGGGCCTCTCACTGTTGTGGCCTCTCCCGTTGCGGAGCACAGGCTCCAGACGCACAGGTTCAGAAGACATGGCTCACGGACGTAGCCGCTCCACAGCATGTGGGATCTTCCCGGACCGGGGCAAGAACCCACATCCCTTGCATGGGCAGGCGGACTCTCAACCACTGCGCCACCAGGGAAACCCGACACTAAACTTTTTAAATGAAGTTAATACTTCATTGAAGACGGGCCCCTCTGAAGAGGGGCAGAATTTTAGGAAATAATTAATTGATTTATATCATGCATATAGGTGAAGATTCTCAATGCAAATTTTAAAAAGTATATGGAAACTAATTTAGCAATAGTATGATTGCCTGAATGATGGATTGGAGACCAGTAAAAATATTTATATTGTTTAGAAAAAACTAAAAAAAAGATGTTAGCTTTGTTAAGAGATGGACAAAAGTGAACAAGGAGCAAAAAAAAAGAGACCGTCTGCTTATTTAAAATAAAAGGAAAAATTATTACCTGTAAATTAACCCACAAAATCCATGCATAATGGATGCAATCAAAGTTATCCAAAATCACCTCAAAAAGACTGACTCAATATAAGGCAAAACTTTACAGTAGCTTAATGGATGAGTTAATTTATCTGTAGAAGGTTTAAACTTGAAATGAATGTTTGGTTAGAAGAAAGAGAAGAAAAGTGAGTCAGAGAGATTAAGGTCAACAGTGCCAATAATAGCCCTTTTTGCTAAGTCAGTGGTTTTAAACTAGGATGCATTAGTCTTTTCCCAATATACATGCCAGTTACCTACATCTATCCACTGAATCACATTTCACAGTTTGGGGAAGTGACACTTGGGCATCAGCTTTTGAAACAGCTCCCCAAGTAATTCTGATGTTCACTACTTGAAAAAATTATTCACTTAAACTATTTAAATATTTAGGTGGTGGGTTTGAGTATGTTGTAGATTGATTCATTTAGTTAACTGACTAATTTTGCTAATAATTTTTTCAAATAATGCTTAGTCTTTGCTCATAAATTTAGTCTACTGCAAAAAAATATTTACTAAGTAACTGCTATGTGAAAAATGAGAACCTATATTTGTAAAACACATTTTGAATTTTTCTGTCAATGTTTGACTTTGAAACTATTTTCTTTTTTCAAAGAGAAGAGGTACAAAAAGGGATTCAAGACCACCCACAGAATTGTCTAGGTTTATTTTAAGATAATACATGTTATTTTTAAAGAAAAAAATGTATTATGGTACTACTTTTGCCTAAGCAGAAAATTAATAATTACCTTATTTACATTATTAAATCAATAGTGGGATGATAAGGATTATAATCCCAGCATATAACCCTCGGGATTATGTATTTAAAAATACACTCAATGTGCTCATGAATCCAAGCTTTTATCTTCAAACTCAATTTCTTCCCTGAGCTCTAGCTTCATATACCCCAGTTTAAGTGACAATTCTCTTTGGGTGCTGTTCTCAATGTTATTGTGACCAAAGATTATTTTTCTCAAAGAACACTTTTAGCCCAGTCTTCCCCATCAGAGGAAATGGTACCATCTTCACTCAAGTGGTTAGGTCAAAAAGCTAACCAAAAATGTTGTCAACGTTGACTTCCGTATTTGCCTCAAACCCATATCCAACTCATCAGGAATTTTCATTTACTTCTCCTTCAAAATATACCAGAAATCCAGCCATTAACTAGCCATCCTAGTCTAAAACACATTCATGTCTCTCTAAATTGCTGCAATTATTTCCAAATTTTTCTTCCTGCCTCTACTCTTCCACCTACCTTAAAATCAATCCTGGACTTCCCTGGTGGTGCAGTGGTTAAGAATCCGCCTGCCAATGCAGGGGACACAGATTCAATCTCTGCTCCGGGAAGATCTCACATTCCGGGGTGCAACTAAGCCCGTGTGCCACAACTACTGAGCCCGTGAGCCACAACTGCTGAAGCCCATGTGCCTAAAGCCCATGCTCCACAACAAGAGAAGTCACCGCAATGAGAAGCCCCCGTGCCACAATGAAGAGTAACCCCCACTCTCTGCAACTAGAGAAAGCCCACGTGTAGGAATGAAGACCCAATGCAGCCAAAAATAAATAAATAAATTAATTAAAATAAAATAAATCTTTCAGGCAGTTGCCAGTGTAATCTTATAAATCTTAAAATTAGTTCATGTCACTCCACTGTCCTAAACTCTGCAAATGGTCTCCAAGAATGTTTAGATTAAAACCAAATTCCTTATCAAGGTCTACTGGTCTGCTTGACTTTACCTAATCTACTGTGTAGAGGTCTCCAATCTTACTGCCCTGCACTCTTTGCTTCCCTCCTGCTGTTCCCTTTACAGTCAAACTTTGATTAAGAGAACTGTACACACTATTCCCTCTGTGTGAAAAGCTGTTTTTTTTCAGATATTTGACTCACTTCCTCTTGCATTTGTAACTCTCTTCAAATGTATTTCATCAGATAGGCTTTTGACCACCCTAAGTAAAATAGGGTGACTTCCCTGAAGTCACTATTAACCCTTTATTTTGCTCATTTGGCTTTATTATTCTTTGCATTACATAAAATTACACGTTTCCTTGATTATTTGTTTAAAATGTTTCCCTCATGAGAATATGAACCATGAGTCAGACTTTTAAAAAAATCAACTTAATTTTAATTTTTTAACTAGAATTTTATTTAATTTCAAAATAATTGCTGTAAACAGTTCAGAATAGTACCTATATGTTAAGAAAATAATAAATATATTTTTAAATGAATGAATTGGAAAGGAAAACTGTTCCATAGTACCCCTTTCCCAAAATATTAGTCACCACTTTCACAATGCCTGAATTGCCTAAACCTTGAGACCATTTGTCTGTTCTGCATTAGTTTTCCTTATTTAATGGCACTTTATTGACTATGAGAGGGCAGATGCCCAAAGTACTATCTTTCAACATTTATTCTTGCCTATTAAATCCTGCCACCACTCACCTGTTCAAACCTGTGCCATGCCTGATTTCCTAAACTTTTTCTCTGCCACTGATGACAGAGGAATTTTTGAAAGATTTACAATTTTTAAATTTTACACATTTTTAGTGTTTTCGTATATTTGTAACTAAATAAAAACACAACAGCTCTTTCCTCACTGTGCCCTCCCCAAACTAGAACATACTAAATTGAGTTGAAATTCAAATTTTTCCTAATTCCTGCCTTTCAAGTCTTACCTCTGAATATTCTCATACAGATGTTCTAGAATATTAGATCTGAAATATTCTCATACCAATAAAAAAGAAAAATATTCTCATACATATAGTCTAAGATAACATCAGAAATGTTATTTTGGTATCTAGAAGGTAAGAGAAAATGCTAGACACAGGATGACGGATAGATGATAGGAAATAAAAAACATATTTTTTATAATCTACTAGGTTGTGAGGGGAAATTGTGGGGACATATATTGAAAAAGTTGGTCGTGAAATGATAATTCCTGAAGTTAAGTGATAGACATGTGAAAGTTTAATATTCTTTTTTTCCTACATATATATGTACATACACACACACGCACACACGCAGTTAACTGTTTCTCAGTTTTCTACTTGCTCTAATCCCTCGTACATTCTAAATGTTAAGATAGAGCATGCTTTAAGGTCACTGTTTACTTATATCTATACAATTGACTGAATATTTGTCAATGCATCTGTATGTTTCAAGTTAGGCAGTACTTGAAATGCTATTTGTGAGCACATGCTTTTGTGTGCCAGATGGTTTAAGGAGGAAATGTACAAAGGATTACTTTGTAAATATTTTTAGGTGTTTGCCTGAGCATTTCCATTCACTAAAGAGGAGAGTTAAATCATAAAATTGTCTTAGAATGTTTTAATTTATTTTTTATTAGGCAACAATTATTAAGTCACTGAAAGTGTTTCAAAAATAGTGAACACATTTTAAGATAAAAGAAAATGCTTGCCTTTATATGATTTATGATGAAGGGAGGGTAAAGTTTAGATTACTGTGTTGAAATAAGAGGATAGATAGAGGAAAGAGAAGGAGGAAAGTGGTATCCATATAATTTTTATAGTATAATACCTATATCAAAACAGGGAATTCATATAGTGGCTGTATAAGATTCCTGAGGATTCCTTAATGAAGTACTACACACCTAGTGGCTTAAAACAACAGACTTTTGTTTTCTCAAATTTCTAGAGGTGAGATGTCTAAAATCAAGGTGCTAGCAGAGCCACATTTCCTCTGAAACCTGTAAGGGAATCCTTCCTTGCCCTTCTGATGGCAGTCTTTTGTGTTCCTTTGCTTAGAGTTACATAGCTCCTGTCTCTGCATTGGTCTTCACTTGTGTTTCTGTGTCTTCCCTTCTAAGGATGTCAGCCATACTGAATTAGGGGTCTTACTCCTGTATGATCTCATCTTAATTTAATTGTACATATAAAGACACTATTTCCAAATAAGATCACATTCTGAGGCACTGGGAGTAAGGATTTCAACATATCTTTTTTTGGGGGGGGGCACAATTCAATAATAACTGTGACTTATAAGAAATATTAACAAAAGTTTATTAATCAGGTGGAAAGATTACATGACAGTAGAGATATAATGAAAGACTTCCCAAATAAGTAAAAGAGTTTAGATGAATCTTGAAAAAAGTGAGAATGTTGACAGTTGGAGGAAGTAGAGATTGTGTTTGGGAAACTGTGAATATACAATTAGACTAGAGAATGAGTTGTATGTGAATATCAAAAAGTAAAAGAATAAAAAACTGAATTGAGTCTATTTTAAGAAGAGGCTTGTTTATCAGGCCAATGAGTTTGTAGTCAATTTTCTAGACAACATATAGTCAGTCAGCACATGTCAGGTCAGAAGTTGTTGTGACTGGATCTGTGCATTAAACTTCAAAGAAGTGGAATTTTCTTTGTTAGACTGGCATAGAGGCCAGACAGCTGGGGTAAAAGTCCCAGGTTAGAGAAATGACACCTGGGCCTGAACGGTAGAAATGAGAATGAAAAGGAGGTACCAGATTTGTTTTTTTCATCTGTGTTTGAATTTCTTTATAATAGAATACATATAAAGTATAAGATTCATTTATTCCAAGCATATTTTCCTTATGTTTAATGATAAATGACAGAACTCAAAAGTCATCCCCCAACATTTGGTGTTTATATTATCTATGAAAAGTTTTGCACCAAACTGCATCAAGCAGTTAATTTAAAATTATTTCAGATTTACTTTATTTAGAGAGCACATTATTAAAATGAACCAAGTTCCATCTTTGCTTATTGTGCTGTACTTCATTTTATAAAAGTAATAGTTTAAAACTATGTCTTTGGTTTTTATAAGAAGGAAATTGTATTTCTACTTCCTTTCCTACAACTAAAAGGTTTTCTTCCCAGGAACAAGCATTCCAAAAATATATTTCAGAAACATTTTATCAAGTCAAGAAAAAAATCTGTTTAGTCATAGCTAAGAATAAACTTGTGCAAATGAAAACCACACACCAAACAAAACTTTATAAATTTATTCATTCACTCAAAAGAGTTTTATTGCTTACCTATTATAATTAAACCACTGCATCGAGCAAAATGTGAAATAAAAAAAGCTTTCTGATGTGTTTTCTTCTTTAAAGTTACTTATATTCTATAAATGAATATAAGACTTAAAAAATAAGCACAGTTCAAAAAGAA
The DNA here is from genome assembly GCF_937001465.1 of Orcinus orca. NCBI lineage: Eukaryota > Metazoa > Chordata > Mammalia > Artiodactyla > Delphinidae > Orcinus > Orcinus orca. Next base: position 39,540,500 of record NC_064576.1, on the reverse strand, counting down.
GAGTGATTATTTCAATAGACGTGGGATAAATAAAGTGTGTATCAGACACTGTGATGCTAATCCAGTGGCATCACCTACATCCCCTTTGTCTTTGCCATTCGAACTCCTATATTACTTAGGTAGCAGAAAGCCATATGCTAGTTGATCTTGATTTGTCTAAGGCCAAGCAATCATGGTAATTCTGTTCTGTCTTTCCAGAGACAGGCTTGTGAATGGCTATGTGACATGATCCTAGCCTACAAGATATGACCATGATAGACACATCTGGGAAAAATGTCCTTACTCATAAAAAGAAATGTAAGGAAGTGGCATGCCTCCTCTCATCTTTCTGGCTTTTCAAAGGTGTCATCTTCCTTCTATACCTGGAACAAACAAACCTTAGAATCATGAGGTTCACTAACACTGTAATGATAGCACACTGAAAAGATGAATTCAGATAAATTGGATTCTTGATTTGGGCTAAAAAATTTATCAATCATGGAAGCATCCTACCTTGGGATTTTCCATTACGTGCAATATTATATTTTTGTTATTTACAAACATTCTATTTTGTGGGGTAGGAATGATGTGGACTTGAAAGAAATCTAACTAACAGGAAATTCAAAGTAGATGGCATTATGGCTAGTTCTTAAAGAAACACTGAGATTTTCAAAAATGCTGAAGTGGAGATATAGAATGGCAGCAAAGCTGAGATAGGGAAGCAAAAAATCCATCTGAGCCTTACATTAGAAAACCTTTTAATGCCAAATGACTTATGTGGAAATACTGTTCACTTTACTGTTATGGTTAATCTCAGTTAATGAGAAGAAATCAGTGTCTTCCATTTTTATTTACATATATACTTTCTGATCTAAAACTTTCAAATTCTTTTAGATTTAAAAACCAAGCATGATCTTTTGTGTTCTTTTATGGTGAATGATATATGTAAACTCTAATAAAAAAATGTCTTTTACCTTGTTCTTTCATATTTCTTTAACTACATTTCAACACCTATCATTTAGCCCTTTATAGAACGTATCTAAAACTGCACAAGAAGGCGTCACATACAGAGATATGAAGCATACATTTTACTATGTAAGAGGATTAAATAAGCAAAAATGTCAAGCAAAATCTAAACTTTATTTCTGAGGTTAATTTTTATTGTCTTTAAAATAGTCATTACTGTCAGGTCAATTGCTTTCTTCTGTGCTTAAAAGAAATCTGCATCCTTTTATTTGGAATATTAATATTCTTTATATATGGACCTTTGAGATGCCCAGAAATCCAATTAAATTTCAGGAGATTGAAATGGGATATTAATCTAAGCTACTTAAGAAACACAAGGACCAAGCTACACTTTTCTGACAATATTCCCCAACAAAGCTTACCACTGTAAATAGTAAACATAACCTGCAGTGAAAACTATTATGGAGCATGAGAGGGGTTTAGGAAGGCTGAGGTGGGGCACACGGGGAAGACTGACATTCTGGTGACATCAGATCAAAGCCACTGATTATTTTTGTGGGCCTTTCAAAGTCTGTTGTGTTTTTAGTGAAGCCATGTGTGCTTGCAAACCATGTATAATATGTGTTATTTCTGGATGAATGCACTTAATTATCTCTAAAAATCTTTTCACCAACAGATGTCTCCTCCCCCTTTTCCTTGTGCTAATCATTCTCTGCAGTGGTAAACTTTTTTTTTTTTTTCCTGAGTCCTTGTGTTCCCTCTCTTGGTCGTTCTGAAGGCTTTCTCCTCCAGGGCAATTCTTTCTCTCAAAACCAGAATGTGTAGAAGCATAAAAGACACCATAAACTTTGAAAATATTCTCTAGTGAATATTTAATATAACTACCAGATTTGTCCAAATAAAGAAAATGAATTTTTATCATTTTAGTATTTTTTGCAATGGCATAATAATCCAAATTCATCAATTTATCTATTTCTTATTTATTTATCCATGTAAGAGCAGTGCAATCATATTTCATTGTTTTGACAGTGATTAGAAAATGAAAAGAACAGTACAAAATTCAAAATTTTATTGTTATTCATTTTCATTTCCATATCTCATTTTGTGAATCACCAATTATGTTGTTTAGGCATTAAGGGTTTATTGGCCTACTTGTCTAGCCCTAGTTCCAAGTCTCTAGAAAAATAAACATATCACCTAGGTTTATAAATGCAGTAAGGACCAATTATGGTTACACATATTTAAAGTTTTACTATGTCTTACACCAATATTACTGTAACATTTTAGATTTCATAAAATCTTGGCCCATCTAAAATGATTATTGTAGATATATTTGACTTCTAATTTATTATTCAAATAAGGATTTGATATGGTAAAATCAAATCAAAGCCATTTAAGTGTTCAGAAATTACTGAATGAAAATAGAGAGCTCTTTATGTATAAAAGACCACACATTCTGACCTTCTGGTGACATCGAATGGCACACCTAAGTTTGTCAATTTTTATAGTTGCTTTAATTAAGGGTGAGGTTTTAAATTTCACTAATTTAAACGTTTTCCTTTTAGTCATTACCTCAGGTTTCTGTATTCAATTGGTTCTTAAGTAGAAATGTCTACATATAGCTCTGAGAAAGTTTCATTTCTGTACCTTCCCATTCTTTTTCTTTTCTCACGTCAAGAGCCTAAAAGTGATTCTCATGTTAGAAGAAGACTTGGCATTTTGAATTTGAAAAAATCTCCTGCGATGATGGTCTGATATGTAAGCCTAATGAAGAACCACTAAATTTTTGGTTATAATAAATTACATTTTGGCCTAGAAAGTGATGAGAAAGGCAGATCTGTACTTCCTCAATGGAATGCTTTCAAAACTTCCATTAGATTTTGAAAAAGATGCAGTCATTTCAAATTTGAGTGCATTTAAAAATCATTCCTAAGGTATCAGCCAATTTGAAGAATAAAGATCCAATTGGAAATTCTAAAGAAAATCAAAGATATTGTATTAAATTTGATGTGACATAAAGAGAGAGGAATGTGACCTTGAGAACAAAATTTTAAATTTATGTCTTATTTTACATCCCAGTACAATTATAGTGTTTATCTAATTGTTCTATGAGCTCCAATATTCTGAGATATGTGAACACTCTGTCCAGTGTACTGAATACTTATTTTATAATACTTCATTCCTTTTCAAAAATAATATAGGGCTTCCTTGGTGGTGCAGTGGTTGAGAGTCCACCTGCCGATGCAGGGGACACGGGTTCGTGCCCCAGTCCGGGAAGATCCCACATGCCGCGGAGTGGCTGGGCCCGTGAGCCATGGCCACTGAGCCTGCGCGTCCGGAGCCTGTGCTCCGCAACGGGAGAGGCCACAACAGTGAGGGGCTCGCGTACCGTAAAAAAAAAAAAAAAAAGAATATAAAAAGACATACATAAAAAAAGGAACATTTTAACAAATTAAAAACAAGACTTGAGAAAATGAGTATTCAAGCAAAAGACCAACATTGTCAACATCAAGTCAATAAAATTTCTTTCATTGGGCATCACGACCCTCTGCAGGCTTCTCATCAGCCACTAGATATAAGAAATGAAAAGATAATATCTAGAATAATGATCTTCACAGTGGGATACTATAAAATATTAACATTTCTACTTATATTTTTAACTCATCCATATTTTAATGTCCATTTTGTGCATGCTCTATGATATGCATAATATATTAATACAGTGTTAATAAAAATAAGAAATAAAGTGTTAATAAAGCATAAATAAATATAGTCTAGGCATGATTGGTCAAAAAATTTTAATGATACTATAAACATTTGGAACACACTGATGTAAGAAAAAAAAAAATACCAGTCTTTAGCAAAGACTAAATTATAGCAGTCTCAAGTGCTGGGAGCAATTCAATGTGAGAAGTAGCATTTAGGAATATGATAGACAAGGGCAAGAAAACACAAATGCCTTTAAGAGTCAGCCAGGTAACACAGATGCTTAAAGTGGCTTGTTTTGAGATAGCTGGGTGTCATGGCTCTGTTTAGAGAGGGACAGTGTCCCACCTAAAAGGATTCAAATGTTAGAATAATATGTTTTTATATATACCAAACACATTTGCAGGCTTAAGGCTTAAAATTTGCTATTCCTTGAAATAAATGGTACCCCCAACAATGATTTCAGAACAAATGTCACATTTTTTTAATTTAGTGACTCTTAGTCAAAGTCAAAGGCTAAGATTAAAACCCAACTTTGTGAACATGATTTTAAAGTATATCTTAAATATTGTTTTTCTCCACTGGGTTTTTGATAGAACCTACAATATAGTTAATTAAAAGTTATGCTCTCTATCATGGACTTAAAGTGAAGGTGCCTTGTACTATTATAAAAGAGGAGACTTATAAGGAAACAAGTCAAATAGGAATTAGGAGAAAATTTTTACTGTGAACAGTGAAGATCTTAACCAATATCATTAACTGAATATGTAAGAAAATATGTTCTGTTCTTTACAAGAAAATAGGTGGTAATTCTTGTCCTTCTAACAAGAACCTCCTTAAGAAGAAATACTGCAATATGATCTATGAATTGAATCAAAGTAGGGTTGATATAGAAACCATTCCAGGGAATTCCTTGGCGGTCCAGTGGTTAAGACTTGGTGCTTTCACTGCCAGGGCCCGGATTGTATCCCTGGTCGGGGAACTAAGATCCCACATGCTGTGCAACGTGGCAAAAAACCAACAACAAAAAACAATCCTTTAAAACAAACAAACAAACAAAAAACACAAAACAACAAAAGAAATAAATTCCACATCATTGGCTATGGCAAAGAGTCTGAACATTTTTCAGGTAAGTGTTGTAGTGCATTGGAAAGGGACCACAAGCCACAGAATGCAGGCAGATTTTACAAACTGGAAAAGGTAAGGAAATGGATTCTACCCCAGAGCCTCTACAAGTGCATACAGCCCTGTTAACGTCTTAGTTTTAGCCAGTGTGACATATTTCTGGAGGACTTCTGACTACCAGAACTGTAAAATAATAAATTTATGTTGTTTTAAGCCACAAAATTTGTTCTAATTTGTTAAAGCCACAATAGGAAAGCAGTACAGCATTTTTAAGAACCTCTGGTATAATGTTTTCCTTTCATTTGGATTTCTAAATGAAATCTGTTAAAAGAAACTGTCATATTTTCTATACTGCTATACTGGCAGTATTATCACTATCTGTTCATGGAAAACTGATATCTCCCATTATTACTACTTGGCACACTTTTTTTTATTTTTTTTTATTTTTTAGTGTTTAAATGATTGTACATATTTTTCTCTCAAACAGTACATTTTGGTTTTAAGTCACAAAACTTCTTTAGATTTTTATATAGTATTACTTCATTTGTCTGGTAGATTTTTATGTTACTGCTGTAGAATACAATGTCCTTTGCTTCCTTATCTTTTCACATGCATTAACATGTGTGTATTCTCTTCTTGGTCATCCAGTTGCCAATAACAGCAAGATGTCCTTTTCAATTAAATTGAGATTTATTATTTAAGTTAATGTATACGCTCAAAATGAATGAATAAAAATATAAATAGCAATATGAATTCACTGAATACTTTTTTCTGAAATTTGACATAATATTTGTCTTTAATTATGGTTTTTGCATATAGACTGAAAATGTCACATATGAGAAAAAAAAATAAAAGAAAGTTTATGTGATGTTGGGCCTCAAAAAAAGGCTTTCTAGGAATATTTTTAACTCAGGGAAATTGAAGTTAGGTTTGGTCAAAGCTATATCACCCTTTATTGAAAAAAATGAAGATTCATTGTATTGTCATAGGAGAGAAACCTGAAGGTAGTCACCCAGAGCTAATTGTGTGTGCCGTGTTTAATAAGGCTGCTGCCTAATGGACTTCATCACAGGGAAGTCTTTATCACCCAAGAGACCTTGACATTAAGAACATTATTGGAAGGGTTTCTGTCTACACGTGTATCCAGCCAGAATTAACATAAGATTTTTCCTAAAGGTTGATTGGTTCAGCCATCACTGATTTCCTGTCCCCTGTCACTTTTTGCAGTAATCACATATGTGGTTTTTGTTGTTGTTTTCTAAGCAAACTGGATTAAGGAAATCGTTTTTCACTCGTACTAGGAGGTATTTTTCATTAAACAGCCTGATCAAAGTTGTTATTTTCAATTTATATTCTAATAAAGTATACATTACAACTTATAAACATGAGTTACCCAGTGGGATTTTATTCCTGGATCCAACATAATTTATGGCCTCCAAGGATCTCTTTAGGCTATAAGAGCAAGAGAAAAGTGGTTGTCAATTGAAAAGTATGAGTACATATTCAAGGTGAGGTAGCGGATTAGACAAATAAGTGATAAATTTAAGATAGGTTAGAAATGTAGATATAACAAGATCATACAGAATTCTGGGGCATTAATTATTCAGGGTTATTTTTTCTAAAAATATTATATGTCATATGATTCCTTTATTGTATGTTTAGCTCTTGAAAATTCCCTTACATTTCTTTGTTTCCAATATATATATTCTACTCTAAGGCTTAACAGATATTACCTTGGTAATATTGTCTTTTGGCATGCCGCTCGAGATCTTAGTTCTCCGACCAGGGACAGAACCCGGGCCTCCTGCAGTGGGAATGTGGAGTCTTAACCACTTGACTACCAGGGAAGTCAGGTAATATTAAGTCTTATAGGACTATAATTGCCAAAAGCTATGACTGCTGTTTTCTTTTGAGATGTGGTCGCTGATTGTGATCTCTGCTCTCAGTAGTGAACCTAGAGAATTCCTTAAGTATAGAGGATCATGTTTGTTTTTATGTGACTGATCTTCTGAGAAACATCTGATGGGTGCTATGTAAGAAACTGATTCAAAGAAAACCAATATTTAGATCAATAAGTTTTGTATGAAGAAGCTTAAAATTAAGGTTCTACCTGAATAAGTATAATGAAGTTATATGGTTAAATTAGATCTTTTCTGAAAAATTTAACTGTGCAACACAGAAAAACACCAGCATTTGATCATGGCAATACCACCCGAGGAGACACACAGAGACCTTGAGATAGTAGAGATGATGAGTTAGAGAAGGTGGTGAGTTAGAGGAGGCTGTGAGTCAGCAGAATTCATAAGTAAACAGAAATCAGAAGTGATGGAAAATAAGAAATCAAAAGACACATTAAAATTTGAGGTTGCTAGAGTTTGTGCATAGCAGCAGGGATTATAAAAACACGGAAAGAGAGGGGTAGCATGTCCAAACTAAAGTTCTCCATACACCTGCTGCTGATAGAATAGGTCTGAGATAGCTCTGGGTTTGGGGTCAGATAAGTGAAAGATGTAGTGTATAATGGAGTTCTGTGATTGAAGGCAACTGATGAAACCACTTTACATATGGGTGTCTTACATGAAGATTTTTCTTCTCAATTTGATGCATGTAATGAGGTGGATAGACCTAGAGTCTGTCATACAGAGTGAAGTAAGTCAGAAAGAGAAAGATAAATACTAACACATATATATGGAATTAAAAAAAAAATGTCATGAAGAACCTAGGGGTAAGACAGGAATAAAGACACAGACCTACTAGAGAACGGACTTGAGGATATGGGGAGGGGGAAGGGCGAGCTGTGACAAAGCGAGAGAGAGGCATGGACATATATACACTACCAAACGCAAGGTAGATAGCTAGTGGGAAGCAGCCGCATAGCACAGGGAGATAAGCTCGGTGCTTTTTGACCACCTGGAGTGGCGGGATAGGGAAGGTGGGAGGGAGGGAGATGCAAGAGGGAAGAGGTATGGGAACCTATGTATATGTATAACTGATTCACTTTGTTATAAAGCAGAAACTAACACAACATTGTAAAGCAATTATACCCCAATAAAGATGTTAAAAAAAAACAACAATGTAATGCCCTAACTATAAATAAAGAATAAAGTAATTTATAAGAAAGTAAAAAATGATAATAATAATAATTTTGGAGATTAGAATAAGAAGCCTATATATGCTTTCAGATGCAACTGAAAGACCCATCACTGAAGGTATATAATCCACCTTCCTTTTACTCTGGGCTCCCTTTCCTTAGACAATTCTTACTTTATATTGGGTATATTTTCTGTGCATTATTATATAATCTCATCAAAAAATCCCCTGGTCATTCTGTTGGTTTTTAATTTGTACTGAAGTAACTTAGTTAACTGAGGCCCTATCTTGCCATCTTCTTGGGTAATTTATGTAATTTGGGCATGGAGTGAGTGTATGTGGTATATGTGTTTGGGTGTGGTATGTTGAGTATTATGAGCAGTAATATTAATGATTTTCTAATTTGGATTACTTATAATAAAAATATTTTCAAAGCATTCTTGTATTAGACCCTCCTACTATTAATGATATCTGATTTTCTTTATCTTCTGGACAATTAGGTAAATTGCACTCGTCTTCTTGAAGAGAGATGAAGTTATAGGACTTTCTGTGACAGTGACATATGAGCTGAAATTACATATATTAATTCTAGGTGAAAATATTTAATTATCAAAGATAAACTCTTCAATTTGTTTTTTTCCTCTGCTGCATGGACATGGAGATACATGTTGACATCTAGGTACAATCCAGCATATGAAAAACAGCTGCACTTGACAGTTGCAATGGACAGTAAGTAGCAGGCTGCACAAATAAGAAAGGAAACTTTGTTGTTTTCAGCCACTGTGAGTTTCAGTTTGTTTGCTACCATAACTTAATCTAATCTACCCTGACACAGCCATAAATGAGCTATTACATTTTCTAGATATTGAAGATAGAGAGCTTTAACAGGTAAGGGTTATTCCCCAAATGTTTCCACATTTCAGGGAGAGAATTCAAAAGATACACACTCATGTTCTTTTAATCAGGTAAAAAATCTTTAATGACACATTATTTTAAAAGTAATGTAATCATTTGTGACTAAACTTTCAGAGCAATTTGTTAAAAATAATCTCATTTGTTAACAAGTAAAATCATTTTTCTACTTAATGTTTATGGTTTTATAAATAGATTATATACTATTTCTAAAGGAACATGAAAGCATTAATTTGCAAATTCAAGTTTTAACAAATCCAATATGTAAAAAGTTTCCATACCCTACTTTGTCACTTAACTTTCTGTTCCATATGACCACTTAATATTCCTGATTGGAAATCTTCAGTAATTAATTTCTGCTTTGTTAAATTTTATTAAATTATTATTTATGTCAGTTAAATTATTTTTATCTACTTTGAATGATCATAAGCTATATTCCTTTTCTGTCCACCTGTATCTACTTGTATAATTAAATTGACCAAAATAAAAGAAAAAATGTAACTGCTTTACCTCTTTCTGAAACTGACTTGATTCTGATCAAATCTGCATAAAAAAGAAATGTGGAGCCATGTCCAAACATTACTCTATTAAGAATAGGCTTATAGAAAAACATGTAAGTATGTAAGTAGCCATGTGACTTGTTCTCATTTCATTGGCCAATGCAAGTCATAGGCTACTTGCAGCGATTATATTCAGAATAATACTACATAATAGTGACAAAAGTGTGTATCGTTGCCTTGTTCTTGAGTTTATTGGAATGGTATATAGGTTTTCAGTTTTGTATGATGTTGGCTGTCAGAATGAGAAAATATTAGTTTAATCACGATTATTTTTCTTACTTTACTAGGAATTTTCACTGGGAAATGCATACTGATTTTACCAAGATTTTTGGGTTCTATTATGAGAATCAGATAAAGTTTTTTCATTTTTGTTGTGATTATGATATAAATCAACATCTTATTATTTACCCATCCTAGCTCTTTTGGGTTCCTGGATCCAATTATGTGTATGTGGAGGGGGTTTCCCACCTAAAACCAAGCAATTCTGACACTGTCTACCCAGAGGTAGCATCAGATTCCACAGGCTAAGGGTTCAGTCCTACAAGACTGTCCCCCATCACCCATTACTTCAAATTAATTTGCTAGAGGAGTTCATAGAACTCCGAGAAACATTTTATTTACAGGATTACTGGTTTATTGTAAGAGGATGTAACTCGAGAACAGCCAGATGGAAAAGATGCATAGGGCAAGATGTAGGGAAAGGGCTCAGGGCTCTCATGCCCTCTCTCAGTGTGTCACTCCCCCAATATACAGGTGCTCACCAACCCAGAAAACATGGAATTTGGAGTATCTGTTTCTGCTGAAAGACTAACACTGAGATGCTGCTGGCAGGTACAAGACGCAAACAGAGTGAAGCGTACTCATTCTCCCTGCCAGCTGCCTTTCTATACCAGTGATGGCTGAACAGCAGTGAGCTGACAAAGGAGAATGCACTTTTCAGAGGCCCAGCTCCAACAAAGGGAAAATGTATAGAAAGGTAGCTTCGTAGCTGAGAGGCAATAGCTTAGTAAGTGATCCGAGTGAATCTGGTTTCTAATTTCTATTTTAAATATTATTAGTATGGTATTAGAGATATACCAGGTTTGTGAAATCAAAAAGTAAACTTTTCATGTCTTTTTTGCACTGAAATCATCTATAATATGAGAATTTTCTGCCCATTGAAAGTGTCAAAGCAATTTGAATGAACTCTCTGGGATCATGGCCATTTTGGAGGAAATTTTGGACAATTTATTTAATTTTCACAATGGTTACTAGCATGTCTATGTCTCTGTCTTTGGTTAATTCTTTGGCTACTTTCTGACACATTCTGGAAAATCTCTCTGTTGCTGCTCTCAGTTGCGTTCACTATGCTTTGCCAAAACATTGTCACAATATGTATAATGGGTATTGATCTTTGGAATTATGAAATAAAGTGATAATTTAGGACATAGGGATGCTTTACAATGCAATAACAAATACATACAGAGAGAGGCTTAATCACACATGCCAGCATACTTATAAATTCATACAAATAATCAAATTTTGCATAATAAAATATTAACAGAACACTTTTTCAAATATATATGGAAGTGTAGAATAGATTTAATTGATCACTAAATCACAGACAACATTTTAAATATAGTAGTCCTATAGATCTTTCTCTAGCAAGTACTTAAAAAACTTGCTTAATTTGGGTATCTTATGATTTGAAATTCAATATTAAACTACCTTCGAGGTAAACAAACTCTGGTTAGACTTTCATTAGTCAGGACCATTTATCTATCACTGGACTAGAATGGGGACTAGTACTGAGATAAAAGGAACATGTGAAAACTTTTGAAAATAATTACTTTCCTTTCTTTATCTTGTAGATCTTTAATGCTCTGTGTCCCTTTGGGGTACTTTCCTTCACTGATCTTTTGGGCCATCTTATCTAGAGATTCCAGGCGACACTACCTTTGAAGAACTTGCTCCTTTCTTTTTAGTTGGCAGCTTCCTTTTTTTCAAGTTTTCAGTTCTTTGTCAAACAACTATATTAATTTTAAAACCTCAAATATGAAGCCAATGATAGTGGAGTTAAACATTCTTGTGTTTTGAGGCTGGTGAATTTAATTCCTCTTAGATTCAGGTGCATTTTCAGAGTACACCAAGAAGGAAAAATTTCTTTATTTCTTTGCAGAAGAGAGAGTGAAAATACATTTATGCTTTATCATCATTTCCCAAACCCTTCTTGGTTTATAGCAGAAAAATACTGTTTAACAGATCTTTTATCATGGTAAATGACAATCTAAAATTAAAATATCACATTTATTTAGGTATATAAAATATGGTCCTTAGGGAGATAAATATGGACATATGAAAGGAAGAAATCTTTGTATATTTGATTTTATTAATCTTTACAAAAGCATTAAAAACATTTACTTTTAAGCAGTAAATGTCAAAAGAGGAAATTTGGTTTTACTGAGAGTTTTCCCAGAAGAAAATTTTTCTCCTGATCCTGTCTTTTATAGTCATTTTTTGGATCTGAGAGCATTTTCCCTGCTGTACCAATAGAATTATTATTTTCTTCTGTCTTTACTAGTAGTGCTCCTAAAACATGACTAACTACAAAGCAAATCTCCCATTGCCTGTGTCAGAACAATGTGATACATGCCTGAGTGCAATACCAGAAACAAAGCTTTGGTGATGCTTCTAAAGCAACACTTAATTAAGTTGTTGTTCATGCAGTAAATACAACATTAGACTCTTGGGTCCAGCATTCTGAACCAAGGGACAACACAACTTCACAGTCTCTGATAACAGGACATGCTTTGAACAGAGCAAAAATGCTTGTCCAAAAAGGAAAGCAGGGATTTTAGTAGGTTGTCTAATTGAAAACTAGTTTTACAAGCCCACTTTATTTTAGAGGCAGGGATAGCAAACAGGAAAATACGGTGATAGTTGACAGAGGAGTAACCTCACTTTTACCTTAAAAGATTAAGAGAAAGTGGTTTTAGAATTATTGTTAGAATGGACATAATTTTATTTCTTATTTTGAAATTAAGTTTAACACTTCATAGTAAGATAGGACAATATCAGCCTATGTACAGTTAAAGCATATGCAAAGGAAATAAAATTCTATTAAAAATAATAGAAAAATGAATTATGCTGGTTTTCAAATGCAAATGGTATCTGCTGATTTTTGTTATCATTTTTGCTAGCTTGTCTAGCAAACTTAAAATCCATGATGCTAAATATATGAGAAAAAAAATTGTCTGAGTAATAAATGTCTTATCTCTTAATTTAAAAAGTCAATTTAGGAGCAACTAAAAATTCAAGACTCTTTTTCTTTCTTTCTTTCTTTCTTTCTTTCTTTCTTTCTTTACGTTTCAGTTAGTGTATTTATTTTTATTGGGGTATAGTTGTTTTACAATGCTGTGTTAGTTTCTACTGTACAGAGAAGTGGAGTTCCCTGTGCTATAAAGCAGGTTCTCTATTTTATACATATTAGTGTATATATGTCAATCCCAATCTCCCAATTCATCCAATCCCCCCCTTTACCCCCTTGGAAGACACTTTTCTTTATAATCCACCTTTGATAATATTAATCATTCAATAATTTTACATTTTGATTAGCATATGTATTATATTATAGAAACAACACTTGCTCAAAATAAATATTCTGATGAAGTAATATGACAGTTATCTCTAGGCCCATAGTAAATAAGTAATTGTTTAGGTACATAAGTTTTGACTTAATCTTATAGTGTATTTCTTCCCTAAATTGTAGAAGAGTATTCCATAAGTTAAGTTAATGATACAGCAAATATGCCAGGTAATAGCAATGTTATAGAAACACAGAATTGGCTAACATACTTACAGAAAAGGACACATATGAGATTTAGCAAGGTTGGGGAGAGGTAAACAGAATATAAGACATAAATTTAATAAAAACCATGAATGATATAAAAGAACAAGTATACAACAACAACAACAGCTGGGAGGTCAACATGCATCACTATACCAGCTTGTCACAGACACTTGATTTGGCTCCCCCAAACTCCTGTCCAGCTTCATTCAATTTCATGATGATTGAAAGATGAAAACAACCTTTCTCACACTCTCTTACAGGTAGGGTCTGGATGCAAGTAAGGTATCCTAATAGTTGCACACAAACAATGTTTGGAAGGTGGAAGTGAGGCAGAAGCTATCTCTTGCAGCTGTTTTCTCTCGCAAGCAAGATCATGAGAGATGAAAAAGTATGGTAACAGGACATGCAGACTCACCATACTTTAGTATCCAGCTTCTTGGGCATTGAAAACACTGTTGGCCAGTCTTGGTGGTTGCAGTGTCAACAACATTTTCTTGCATTCTGGATTGGAGCTAGATGGTGGCACTTCAAATCATTAATAGAATGATGGCCTCCTGGCCGCGGCACGTCCATGCTTTCCCAGGTTTTGATTAAGTCTTAATTCTCTGCATTAAATTCATTTCTGATTGAAATAAGTAGAAGGGTTTCTATTTTCTGAACTGAACTTTGAGTGCGAGATGGAAGGCTTAAAGATTTGACTACAGTGTTACAGATGATAAGGAATGAAGGAGGAAAGAAAGGTAAAAAGGAAGGAGGTTGAAAAGAAGAGAAAGGGGGGAGAAACTGAAGCTTATTATTGATTATTCATCATCTATAATACACTGGTAACTGTCCTTGTCACTTTTACCTGTTTGAATTGCCTGGATAACAGATGTAACTTGGAAGCAACAAAAATAATTAATCTACCAGTATTCTACTGCTTACTGCATTTATAGGTTCAGGTCAGATAACAGCAGAAGTGTATTTCATACAATAGGTACTCTGTCCTTCTGAGTGTGTCCCCAAAACACACTCAGACACAGCCAGAGCTAGTATAACATCCTTAGAAGCATACAAATCTTGTAAGACAATGAGTCTCTTCTTCATGTATAATTTGAAAATTCTAATTGTTAATAATCCAAAAAGTTTCTGACTTTCCCATAATGATTACTTTCATGTTTTCTTGAAGAGTGACATATTAAATATTCACTTCATCAAAATTTTGAGGTTCCTGCTGGTTAATGTCTTAAGGAAATGCTGATATGCTTATTAGTAATCTAGCACTGCTAGTAAACTCTCACCCTATCTCCAGCTCACTCCAGACCAGTGGGGCCCACTTCTTCATCTCAGTGTCAACCACACTTGAAATTTATCTTCCAGAGGTAAATTGAATCACTCTACAGAGTAAAACAAAATTCAGAGTTGCCCCTTTTTTGTTCTCCCTCTTCTCCCTGTTTCTAGTGATAGTTTCGTTCAAGGATTAGAATCTTAGCTCAAGTACCTAAGACCCTATTTATCTGCCAAATTTGGCCAGTTCTATTTCCTTTGCAGGGCTCTTTCCCTTACATTACTCATTTAATTAACTGGAATCCCCAACATTTGTACAGACTAATACTACTGCTTCCTGTCAGTCTTCTATCATTTTCTTCATGGTTTCTCTAGTGCCACACTCTGAATAGGTATCGTGAAAACCATCCCTGTCCCTTAATTATGCATAAGCACTGGAAACAACTATTTACAGAGCTAATTAGGAATGACACAGACACACTCCCTTGTCTGTACCCTAATATGAAATTCTCAGCTTCCTCCCTGAAATAGTCTTTGTCTACATCTGTGTCTCCCCCTCCATCCTCATCCACTACTCCATCTTCTTCTGTTGCAATAAGCGGATATATATTTTGTTCTAAAATGAAATAAAGGGCTTCCCTGGTGGCGCAATGGTTGAGAGTCCGCCTGCCCATGCAGGCGACACGGGTTCGTGCCCCGGTCCGAGAAGATCCCACATGCCGCGGAGCGGCTGGGCCCGTGAGCCATGGCCACTGAGCCTGCGCGTCCGGAGCCTGTGCTCCGCAATGGGAAAAGCCACAACAGTGAGAGGCCCGCGTACCGCAAAAGAAAAAAAAAATAATAATAATAGTAAAATGAAATAAAAATGATATCAATATGTAAATAACCAAGCTATGAAATATTTATAACACCCAAAATTCTTTCCACAAGGTTATTTTATTTTGTACTTCATTTCATTTAGACAAAGAAGCTTACTTCTAGAAGGTAAGCTCCATAGAGATATTCTATTTTAGCAATTACTATATACCCAGATCTCAATGCAATCTTTTATATGAGTTAACACACATTTAATAATTTTAAAAAATTAAGCAAAAGGAATTAATGAATTTATCTTCACTCAGTAATAATTATTATTTACAGTATGTATTGAGCATAATTTGCTATTTATTTATCCTTCAACATTGCTGCTTACAGGCACACATTCAGCTTCACCACAGGAAATGTAAAATTTTTATTTAGTGCTGAAAATATATTGTACATCCACTAATTGCTACCATTGATCACTTTAAATATTCTTCGTTCAAATAAAAATAATATAGAATAAAAGGAATTATCTAAATGTCTATGAAAAGAGAATCTGGTCAAAATCAAGGAAACAGAAATGCATCTAATAAAATGAGGTAATAAAATTATTGTGACATATCTATTACCCGTGGATCTGCTTTTTCTTTCTCCCAAAGCCCAACATATTTCTCAACAACTAACCTTGCAGCTCAGCTGGTAAGCCATTTTCCATGCACACAGGAAATATAAACTAATTTGAGTTTTTGCTTAAGTAACACAAATTTATAATGTGGTTCTGTTACCAAAAACGTACATCCCCAAATTGTAGACAAATGCTTTCTGGATTATTCATAGTTTTGGATAATCCATGCTGCTGCTCTCTCATAGTTGAGAAGTATTTGTGAAAACATTCCGAAAATGTGCTAATTACTTAAAATAAAAATAGATCTTTCTATGCTTGTAAGCATAATTTTAATATTTATACTCTGGATATTTATGACATAACATCTGCCTAAAATTTCATGTGCTATTTAAATTAAATATGATAGATTGAATAAATTAGTAGGAAGATTTTTATTAAGCTAGAATAACAAAAATAAGGATTTTAAAAAACAAACATTATCTCTACATTTTGTTTTATACCTTTGAAAATAACATTACATAAATAAAGGTATATTCATTACTTTTTCTCCAACACAACCATTGAAAAATCCTTTGACTTCTATGAATAAATTAGCTTAATACTTTAATCATTTTTTTTACCAAAAGCTGCAGTCACTTAATATATGCTCACCTCACTGGAAAAAATAGTTGCTCTGATATCTGATACATACAAAGTTAATTTGGAAGAAAGAAGACTGACAACAACATTTCTTACCATTTTTATCTTCTTCAGATAGCTGGCTTTGGTCCAGTGGGATGATATAAAGGTTTTCCAGAGAAATATTAAGTATTTCTATAGAAAAAAAATCAATTTCAGTGTGATTTAGCAACATATGAAAGGTAAATATGTAAACCGTATTAATCACTGTTAGGAATCTCACAGCTCTCTCACAGACTGATTGACTTTTGATCTCATTCTCTCACTGATCTAGAAGTATACATCGAGTCTATCATATATCCAGTATTGTGCTAGATACCACCTACTTGTAAAAAAATGAGCTTGTTACTTTGCAGTACGTTCCATGATGGAGGTGAGCACAGGGTGCCATGGGAGCAAATGTAAGGAACCCTCAGTCTGGGAAACATCCTGAGTGGAATTCTGCATGATTAGCAAGACTAACCCCCTCCTCTTGAGTCTCTCAGTCTTCCAATATATTTTTCTCACATTAGTCGATTTTTTTCCCCTAAAAATGAATCTCATGTTATTTTTCAAATTAAAATTCTTCCTAATGCTTCCCTGGTAAAATCCAAACTTCTTTCATGGCTCATAAGACTCTTTATGATTTTCTGTTGCTCACAGCTACAGACTCATCTCTAAATATTCCTTAAGATACTGTGCACCATAAAGTGAAACAATACGAGTTACATTTCCCCCAAACTCATCTTTTGATCATTCTTCTGCTTTAAATACTTTTATCTAACTTGTTTACTCTTATGCATATCTTTAAACTCAGGGTTTCTCTAAATGAGGAAAACCTTCCCAAATCCATCAGGCTGCTTAAATGGTCCTCTATGGTACTTCCATATTATCTGGCACTTTCCTTTGAATATTTTTACCATATTGTACCATAAAAGCCTCTCTGCCAAACTGAACTGAGAAACATTTGAAGACAAAGACAGTTTCATTCATTTCTACATTTCCAGTTTAGCACACTGTCAGCACATAGTAGGCAGTCAATGAAAATCTCCTAAATGAATTAAATAATGACTGATTGTGGAGCAGCACTGAAGTGTTTTTTTTATCTTTTTCCATCAAAACAATTCATCCCAGGGAGACAAGAATGAAAATGTATAAGTTGTGGGGATTAGTGTAGCAATACCTCTCCACTACCTAAGTGATATCTCCACTTCCAGTCTTTTCCCCATTAAATTTGTCCTCAGATTGTGTTGAGATCCTCTTTTGGATACATATTAACCTGGGCTTAACTGGGCTGGATCTGAACTATCACACTGATGTGTTTATGTGCCCACAGTTTCCATGTAGT
Source organism: Orcinus orca (assembly GCF_937001465.1). NCBI lineage: Eukaryota > Metazoa > Chordata > Mammalia > Artiodactyla > Delphinidae > Orcinus > Orcinus orca. The sequence goes on along the minus strand of NC_064576.1, from coordinate 39,522,636 downwards.
TTTTTGCGTATCCAGTATATAGTACAGTGCCTGGGACGTAATATTTTAGAAATAATTTTTCCATTCATCTAACTATTTATTTAGCAATTACATGCTTAGGAGCTTCTATTGATTGGGGCAGATAAATATTACACAACCATCAACAGTGTTTGCAATAGTACAAACTGAGATAAGCAAGGAAGAGGAAAGAATACAGTTACAGGGGTTTATGTAAGACAGAAACCTGACCTAAAAGCTTGGGAAACAGGTAAGGTTGTCCTGAGCATTTAAGTGGGAGAAAAATAGAAATGTTGAATTGGAGTTAACTAGGTGAAGGTGAGCAGAGGAGAGGGCATTCCAAACGGAAGAATAAGACTACACAAAGAATCAGTAGTAAGAAGGAATGAAAAGAATGACAGTATGTTTGAATCTTGAAGAGCAAATGAATATATGATACAAGATTAGAAGAAAGAGGTATAAAGGTAGGGGTCATACCAAGGAGGCCTGGTGGCTACAGTAAGGATTTCCATTTTTTTTCTAGAAGCAATGAGAAAAATGTAATAAGTCTTAAACAGGAAATGACATCATGATATTTCATTTAAAAAACAACCTAAGTGTGAGGCACAGAATATAATGAGGCAAGAATAAATACTAGGAGTCCAAACGAGATGACATAGCAGACCAGGGTAGGAATAATGCATATGGAGACAATGAAATAAATATTAGGAAGTAAAAGTAAAATCAGTGTGAATAATGAGAGATGGATGTTGCAGGGGAGGGAGAAAGCTGTTTTGAGTTGAATATTGGGCAATTTTCCAGTAAGACTGGAAAAAGAATAAAGGAATGAATAAGTGAATGAAATGGTAAAACTAAAAAGGAATACATGTTATGGTAAGAGTAATATTAGTAATATTGAAATTTTTTTTTTTTTTTTTTTTTTTTTTTTTTTTTTTTGCGGTACGCGGGCCTCTCACTGCCGTGGCCTCTCCCGTTGCGGAGCACAGGCTCCGGACGCGCAGACTCAGCGGCCATGGCTCACGGGTCCAGCCGCTCCGCGGCATGTGGGATCTTCCCGGACGGGGACACGAACCCATGTCCCCTGAATCGGTAGGCGGACTCTCAACCACTGCGCCACCAGGGAAGCCCTTGAAATGTTTTAATAGAAATTTGAAGTTGAAAAATGAAGTCAAATATAATTTGAAGACAGTTGATGAGAAGGAGTTCATAGTAAGAGTTGAAAGAAACACATTACATACAATTTTCAGAGGTCATAATAAAGGGTAAGTCCTGTTTATGGTTTTTGAGGTTTGAACTATGCTATGGGATGACCAAGACAAATGGGAAAATCCTGCCAGGGAACTGGAGTGATGTAAAGTTAAAATTCAGTTGGTTAAAAAGGACAGAATTGAGTGATAATGGTGACTAGATCAAGGAGTTCAATAAATCGTTGACACTGTTATTAAAGGAACTATAAATGATTAAGCATTAAGGGGAGAAGCAAGTGAGCCAGGTGTTGAAGTCATCAAGGAAGATGGAGAGATGCAAAGTGATATGGCATGACCTTAAAGAAACCACGATAACTCAGTTGGAAGCAGAAGAGCTAATGTTTCAGTGTGAGGTGGCAGCAGTTCAACAGTCTGGAATTTGTACTGCAGTATATGGGCAAAATGAATACAACTTCAACTTCAGCTGGGTGGAGAAGAGTGAGAGAGTGGTAATATTGCCACTTTTGTGCCATTCCAGCTTTATGTGTTAGCACTTTTGATTCCAAGTTACAAGTATACAATTCAAATTAACTTTATTTTTTTTTTAAAAAAAAGGTAAGTTTTTGGCTTTCATAATTGAAAATCTACTTTTGTGCATTTCTTAGTACCGGTGTTCAAGTGATGAGTCAGTCTTCCTTCCTCTTCTTTGCTCTGTGAAAGTGAAATAATTGGAAGGCTCTATAACATAACAGCAAAGACAATTTGGGCAGCTGGAGGTCTACTTAGTACTTAGTTATACCATTCACTTTTCTCAGTACCAACAAAAATTACCAATTACTGGGAGAACTTCACCTTGCACTGTTGCATTACATATTATCCTCAAACAAATTGCTGTCAGCAGAGAGATATTGTACTCTGCTTGGTGAGACCTCATTCATGTGTCCACCCTTCTGCAAGGGGTGAGGAAGGGGTGACCCTTCTAAGACTATGTAAGATGAGGTTCACTTTGAAAAACAGGTTCTATTTTCAGAGGAAGGAAGAGTGTTCCCAAACCCTCAAAAACAATATTTATACAAAATGTACTTCAGAGTCAATATTTCTAAACTGAACTCATCTTTCTCTAAAAATCAATTTCTCCTTTTCTACATTATTTCTTAATCAGTGACCCCTTTGTGTTTATTTTTCTTCTGTTGCCCAAACAGATCATCTGGGAGTTATCTAAGACTCTTTACTCTCACTCAGGGAAAGTAATTTATATTTAGTTAGAAATCATTTGAAGGAAACTATTTAGGTGTAGTTAAGGCTTATGACATACCAAGGAAGATTTTTTAAGTATTTAAACCTTGCCACGATATTAGTGTTTTTTTTACATTTAGGGACCAATGAGCTCCAGAATTATTTGTTGTTATGATTATCTTTTAATGAAGTTATTTTCACCAAGTGGTTAAAATGATAGGATATGCAGCCAACGAACTTGAGTCTGGATCTCAGGGTACTCTGTTTAACATTGGACAAGTTTCTTTATCTGTAAAGTGGAGACAATTCAGAACATTATTCAGAGATATGGTGTAAGGATAAAATGACATAATGCATAAAATATGATCTACATGGTGTCTGGCTCATGGTAACTGTTTAATAAATGTTAAAACTTATTGTTTTTTAAAAAACATGCCTCTGCTTTGGGATCTGGTCTTTTCTCTTTATTATAGCTTTAATATGATGAATATACTATTAGTCTCGTTTCTTTCAAGAACAGCATATGCTTCTGATGCCACACTGTGGGGTCAAGGACAGGTTCCCACTTTAAAGCTTACTAATTCTAGCTAATCTGTTGGATTATTTATATAGAATCAAAACAATGGAGAATGGAAAGATGCCTGGCATCTGACCGTAGACTAAAACTCTCAGGGCATTGCCCTCTCTTCAGACTCAAAGGAGGATGATAAGAAAAGGAAAAGCTGACATGTTTCAGAGTATAAAAGTAACAATGAGGCAGAAAATGGAAGAATTAAGTAAATTTAGAGGCCTCTGTTGAGATCTATAATTTTGCTCCAGCAATCTGAAACTCAATTTTTGTGGTAATTTAAATGACTCTGCCTATCTTCCCTCCTTTTCTGCCTCTCTCCCCTTAGTTAAATTTAACAGTAGGGTTAATTAAGTGCTTCTGGGACATTGTAGTAACTAGTCAAATTCAATTTGAATTGTTTAATCAATAAAAGAAATAAGCGTTCTGCAAACTATGTTAGTTTTGCTTTTTTTCTTCCACCTAAGAATAGTGTTATGTATGTACTTTTGTAGAGCTTAAAAAGATTTCATAGGTAAAAATACACATTGCAATTTGTCACTCCTTTCCTGTGTGATAGACCTAAATACAAATAAAATGTTCATTATTCTTCTGAGCATAAATTAAACAAATGTATGATACAAAATGAAACTGCCTTTGTATTATCTTTGTTCTAAGACAGAATCGATTTAGAAGATGTGAACAAATCACATTAATTTAATAGGCATTAGTTGGTGTTTCTTCTTTGAGGGACAGTAATTAGTGTGACACAGCTTGGCCCTCTTAGCTTCTTCCCTTTTTCCTTACCAGGGCAAGATGTGTGAATTGTCTGATTGATACATTTTGAAGCAGGAACTGGGTTAATGTAGGCAGTATCATCCCTCCCTTACGGATCTGCCTTCTTCCAGAGAAAATGCATTCTATTCTACGCCAGTCCCATTCATAAACTTCACTCAGAGTTTGTCAATCCCTGCACCACTGACATTTTAAACAGATAATTCTTTGTTGTATCCATTGTCTTGTGCATTGTACGATGTTCAGCAGCATCCCTGGCTTATTTTATCCACTAGATGCCAGTAGCACTCCCCCACTTGTGACAACCAAAAACTTTCTCCAGGTATTGCCAAATGTCATCTGAGAGGGAGATCACAGGGACTACTGCCCCAGACTGAATGGAAGACTCAGCCTAATTCTGATTAACCCAGCCAAATCCTACAGTAACACTGTCAGTAATAGAGGTGGTACTTTAAGCTCCATCTGTGTAACTCGTTTGTTTCTCTTTGAAACAGTCCAAACTCTGAAGGGGGTTGGTTATGGGCCTTCTACAATTTCAATCATAAAGAACACAATTAGGTTTCTTTGTTTGTTTGAAAAAGTTAACTACAAATGCAGTATGAGTCCATGGATGAGAAGGAAGAAGTAAAATATTTTATAATTTTGAATTCCCTGTCAATATTAATAATTAGTCCAAGAGCCACATTGTTGCTTATTAAGCACATATTATTACTGTAGATATGAAATAGGATGGAAACTTTTGAAAGAGATCAGAACATGTTCAGAGAAAGGGATATATTTTCCTAGTCTCACTTTGCCTGGGAACTATTTCTCACACTGTTGAGATTAACGGACAAGAGTGTAGACTCTGGCATCAGACAGGCTTGAGTTATTTATTAGATCTGTAACTGTATTTAATATAAACATTTTCAGGACTTCCCTGGTGTTGCAGTGATTAAGAATCTGCCTGCCAATGCAGAGAACATGGGTTCGAGCCCTGGCCCGGGAAGATCCCACATGATGCAGAGCAACTAAGCCCGTGCGCCACAATTACTAAGCCTTTGCTCTAGAGCCCTCGAGACACAACTACTGAGCCCACGTGCTGCAACTACTGAAGCCTGCGTGCCTAGAGCCCATGCTCCACAACAAGAGAAGCCACCACAATAAGAAGCCTGCACACTGCAACGAAGAGTAGTCCCCGCTTGCTGAAACTAGAGAAAGCCCATGTGCAGCAACAAAGACCCAATCCAGCCAAAAATAAATACATAAAATAAATAAATTTATTAAAAAAAAAAATTTTCTCTGATCTTGTTTTCTCACCTCTAAAAGAGGCTAATATTGGTACCTCCTTCACACATTCTTATTTTTGAGGATTACATTAGATAATGTGTGTCAAGTACTTATCACAGTATCTGGCATGTAGGAAACTCTAAAAGAATTACAGCCATTATTCTAATTTGCACTCAGAATGATGACAGCAGGACAAGTATCTATGTATGATGTGCTCAGGGCAGAAAGCAGACGGATCATTGAGACTCTGCGATCAGCAGAGATAGAGAGAATAATTAGGACATCAGACCACAGAGTGTAACCCGGTTGCTGAGCAAGCTTAGAAGGATGATGTAACAAAAAAGACCACGAGACTGTAGCTTCAGCACATAGTGCAGCACAGTGAAACATGCAAACCCAAAGAGCGAGAGAGGGACATTTCCCAATCAATCAAAGGAAAAAAAAAATCACAGAAAATGTGGCCATCTTTAGTTGCCTCTGTTGGAAAGAAGTCTTGGTTATTAGCAGGTATGTTTTGGATTTAAGTGTATGTGGAAGGTGTCAAAGGCCTGCAGGCAGCCAGATTTTGAAGGTCCTTCTATATACTTCATAGGAAGATAACTGGAAAAGAAAGAGAATAGGATGACCCCAAACAGTCAGTGACAGTACTGAACTATTTCCTCTAACCTCAAAATATTTAGCACCCCATTGATTCGGAAATAGTTGTTAAATAAAAATCACAATTGCTGTGCATACTGAAATCATCAACATAAAGAATGCATAGCTTAATTTTCCAGTAACCATTTTGGTGGCTCTCACTTAACTCATTTATGAAAGGACCGTGTTCAAAAGTATTGTTAAAATGGAAACAGATGAACATAAGTGGACGCAACCAACCATGTGAACACAGGACATAAGTGGACACAACCAACCATATGAACACAGGGAATCTGCATAGAAAACAACTTCTCTCAATTGCGTCTGACAGCAGTATTCATTCTAGTTCCACAAGCGGTGCCTGAGTCGGGATTGTTACTAGATAACCGATTCTTGCAGTAGCAGGTTAGAGAGACATTTTTACATCGTGCTAAGTGGGTTCAATGACCCTCAGGTACAACCTTTCCCCTACCTGCTCAGCTGTTAAGGCATTAAAACAAAGGTGGTTAACAAGCCAGGACTCTGGTGGGGGATGTGAAGTAGAACACTGTTATTCTGCTTTCTTTCTGCCTCCGTAGATATTGGCTTGATCACAATTATTCTGAGGGTCCTACTGCGAGGACAGTAGAGAGTTGTCATGGAAAAAAAGTAAAAGAAAAGAAAATCATAAAACTTAAGAAAGTTTCCTATACATTCTACCCTTTGGAGAGTTTTCGAGAAGAAAGAGAATAATGTCTTTGATTGTTGAATTTTCAATTTTCCCAGAAGGAGTTCTGCACTCTGTGGAAACAGGAAAACCAATGTGATTAAACATCTCTTTTATCTTAAGACTCTTCTCACAATTTGAAAAATTCAAGGTACTATAGTTCAAATTTAATATAGTCCCTTCCCTACCTTCATTTCACATGGGAAGAATGTTAAATAGAAATCTAGCAAGAAGCTAAAAGTTAGTCTTAGGAAATATTTTTTATGTTAAACAAAATCCTTAAAAGTATAATGCAATATAACAGTAAGATAGAGATCTTGCTTTGTGTGTATATCAATTTCCTCATTGTCCATGTAAATTCCTAGTTTTGAGGGAAACTGTCATGTAAAACAGCTATTTCACCATTAGAATGTCCCTGTGATGATACACAACTATTCAAATATTTTAAAAATATGTTTAAATACTGCTTGGGGAGAAGTGAACTATATTTTTTAAAACTCTAAATAATTTTTGTCAAACTTTTCTGAACTGGTTTGGTAGTAGAGTTTCTCAAAGGACTGTGAAAAAGTGAAAGTTCTGGGGTTTCCCTGGTGGCGCAGTGGTTGAGAGTCCGTCTGACGATGCAGAGGACACGGGTTTGTGCCCCGGTCCAGGAAGATCCCACATGCCGCGGAGCAGCTGGGCCCGTGAGCCATGGCCGCTGAGCCTGCGCGTCCGAAACCTGTGCTCCGCAACGGGAGAGGCCACAACAGTGAGAGGCCCGCGAACCACCAAAAAAAAAAAAAAAAGTGAAAGTTCTATATCATTATTTTAATAGTATTTACACACACTGTAAAATGGAGAAATGAAGTCAAAACTCAAGCTCAAATTAAGACTTATCTTTTTGATCTTTGGAGGTTTGATACCTTGAGTTGATTTTTTTTTTAACTCAGAATTTCTTAGATCTACTTCCTGTACAAAGCATACTACATCTTAAGAGTTAGCTGAGCATTGTCCGTTTGCTTACAGAAGGCGGAAGAGCTAGGAAAAGCTGGAACCTGGGAAGTGCCTAAATGTAACATGCTCTTTCTGGACTCTATAAGCTTGCAGAGACAGTTTCCTTTAGCTAGAATGTCCACTGCTCAATTCAATGCTACTTGTTCTTCAAAGGTCATTTCAAATATCACTCCTCCTTTTGTGAAACCTTTAAAGCGTTTCCATAGCACTTTGTGAATATGTACAGTGTGTCAATATCTCTAGTTTAAATACTATCTGTCTGACTAAATTTCCAGCTAGGTCTTATGCATCTTTGTGCCTGTTTGGTTTCTTCTCTTATCACTCATCCAATAAATAGTTGCTAAATAAATACTGAATGAAAAGTTTATCCATTGGATAGTGAAGTTGACAGGGAATAAAACTCAGCCAGTGATGCTGAAGGAAGGTTTCATCTGTGCATCTGAAAGATAGGGCATGACAAAAATAAAATCTTGATTCATGATACTAGCATTAGTTCTGCCATCCATCCCTAAATGTAGAAGTCATTCTATAAAACCTTCTCCTAATTTATATTTTCTGTCCAGTCAGTTATGATTCTGACAGTTCTACTTTGACTCTAATTCTGCCTCCTTCCTTAGCATACCAAATGCTATGGTGTTAGTTCAGAACCTACCTTGCAACTCCACCAAGAAATGTATCGCTGCTGTTACATATAGATTTCCAATATACATAATAAATGTACTTACTGCTTATTTGGTTTAAATTGTAATACTTATCTCACTTTTATCTGCTTATAATTCCATCTTATCTTTTTCTTAAAAAAGTTCTTACTAAATTCTCACTTTGTATCCTATACTATGCTGAAGGATATAGGGGATATAAAAACAAATTTATATCACCAAATACTTATCCTTGGGGTTCTTATATCTCAGTAGAAAGAAAAAAGCAAATGTAAGTCAAGGGCAACTGGGACATGATGGAGACTTTATAAATATTTGTGGAATGACTGAGTAAAGTTTAGCTTTGCAAGATAAAGATCATAAGCACAATGGTAATGTAGAAATGCAGGAAATCAATCAATTTTGAAATGAGATGCCAGTAAAAAGACAGCTGGAAGTCAAAGAGTTAGGGTGATTTGTGGAAGTAGATAGTGAAAAACAGTCTAGATGACAAAAACAGTGGCCTCAGATGTGAGGACCTTTAAAAAAGAGATGTAAATATAGGTGCAGAGACTAGAATTTTCACAGAAAAATTTCATAAATGACCATACTGTATAGAAAGGTTTTAGTATCTTTTGAGTTCACATCCTTTGCTTTCTTCATCATGCCAGATGGCCTTGACCTTGGATGTGTCTGTAGATCCTGGCTCCTGTGTGCTCACTAGGAGTGAGAACTGCTTGCCCTGATTTCTCTTTACCTGACACCATCATGTTTCTCACTCATCACTGTCTTTGTGGATTAGATTTTTGGCATGCATTACATGCATTTGATTGATGTACCATAGGTATACTGTGGATAAATGTTCTAATTTTGATAAGCATTGTAAGCTGGCAAGCTGGTGGCTCAATCTGAAAAGACAAACCTTGTACAATCCAACAAGAAATCTTTCCAGCTAAAAACAAAGCAACAGACTTTTACTGGCTGGGTCAGAAAATTGCATCTGTTAAGCTCACCTGGTAGAATTGTTGTTTTTGGTCCACAAGGGAGCTGATGAAAAGAAAGTGCAAAATACACACAGAAAACATGGGCCTTCCTAGAGAGAGGTCAGTAATTAGGGGAATTTGCTTGTGTGTTACAGATGGCAGATGCCAGAACCATATAACGTGAATGAATCTGCATTGTGTAGTTGGTTTCATAGTAGAAAAACTCTCACTGTTTTCATTTTCTGAGTGTGGCTGTGCCTCTAAGCTTATCCAGTGGTAATGGTCTGCATTCTGATATGAGCGAGAATAGATGTCTGCATTCACAAGTAGGATGGGCTTCCTTCAAAAGTAGAACTGAACTGCCTTTGGCAACACATTTCTAGAAGATGTTCATTTACAGCAAGAGGGAGTTTACACATGATTACTTTGCTGATGTATTCACTTAACACTTGTGGGTGGATATGAGTGGGAAAATTGCCCAGTTTTAATTTTCTGTTAAAAACTGATTCTGCTGTATATGATCATCTACAACAGCTAAGTCCAACCATCTGAAATAGTTAAGAGTGAACAGAGAGTGAAGAGACATCAATGGAAAGTGACTAAACCACCCAAGTAATGAAGGAGAGGGGGGAAAATATTACCCATAACATTCTATCAGTCCAGTTTCTTACCTTTTTTCAAGCTGCAGCTTTGAGAGAACTTTATTCTAGGTCTATGCTCTCTGCTTCATTATACACTATTTGTATAATCAAAAAACAGACAAAGATGTCTTGGGACCATAATCTTGTTGGAGACACTCACCTTACAGGGATTTGATGTAATCATCAGATTCATTATAACTAAATTTTATATCCAAATGAGAGAATAGGGGAAATAAAGGACAGTAGATAGGGTGAAAAGTAATATATACTTAATATTTACAGAATATATATTATGGAAGAGTTAAAAACCATTAAGGGCCAACAGCTGCATGCAGAATTTCGCAGACTGTTCAAATGGAGAGAGATGGATTTGTACATCTGTATCTACTCTGGCTGCAGTCTGACTGTAGTTATCAGCACTTATGACTGATATCCCTTAGCCTCTAGGGCAACATTCAAACTCATGGGCAGAAACAAAACAGAAATGGTTGAGCTAGGAAGAGAGCATTTATGAGATCATTGCAAACAGTTCATTTAAAAGGTTTTCAAAATATGGTTTTAATATTGCTCAGTGACTTCATTCCGAAGACTTTTAAAGGCACTCGCCTTAAATATTGTAAGCTCATAAACACTGCTCTTCCTGTTTCTTTCTTTTACTGTTCCACAATGTTAGTTTCAACATTGAAAAACGGAAGTGCACAGATTGGCTTTTGTGATCATTACAGAGCTCAAATCCTACTGTGGTATCCAGCAACAAAAATCATTAAATGCTAATATGGCTGTCTTAAAAAATAGATATTAACATACCTAAAATGATGTCAAAATTTTTTGTTGATGCTATGGAGATCATTACATTTGTCACTGCGGTCTGCCAGTAAATTTCTCTTGCCAACAACCCTTGGGTTCTATGTACGTGTTTTGCACTTTCCTTTCCTTCAGCTCTCTTGTGGACCAACACTAAAGAATGTGAAAGTTTAAAATAGTTTTAACTGTCAGAGTGTTTAATAGATGTTATCTTCTTAATGCCCGCTTCTACTAGCTCTTCAGCTAGAAGTTTCTATTACAAACATCATCACTAATAATTACAAAAAGAATAAGGATGGTTCTCAGCTTTAACACTTTGTGAGATTGCTTAGATTTTGTGACTATTTGAAATGCTATATATGGAATTTTTAAATTCTTAATTAAATTGTTGGACAGGTAATCATTAATATGGCTCAAATATATAAATAAAATAAAATGAAAATTTACTCAGCTGCCTTCCTCAAAAGAAACTACTGATACTCTATTATTTCCATGGGTGACCTTGCAAATAAATACTTTGGGAATTAATAAGCATATGAAAAGTTATAACTAGATTAAAGTCAACTCTTTGCATAAATGCCACTATTATATAAAACATGCTCTGAATTTTGATATTATTATATTAATACTATAGTTGCAAATAAAGTTTTCAATAGACACCTCATAAAAATGAATATATCTCTTCTGGCATATTTTGAAAAGTGCTACAAAGTCATAATTCTGAACTATGTTGTGTCAACAATGTCATTGTGATAGACTTTAATGTGGCCCACTATGTTCCCAGTCTCCTAATATTTACACCTATGTGTAATCCCCTTCCCTGGAGCGTAGGAGGGAACGGTGATTTGCTTCTAACTAATAGCGTAGGGAAATGTTAATAGCTTGTCCCTCTTGTGATTATGTTACCTATGTAAGAATACATCTTGTTAGCTGACCTGCTCTGGAGATTTTCTTTGCTGGTTTGATGAGGAAAGTAGCTATATTAGGAAAGCTCACGTGGGAAGAATCTGCAGGCAACATCTCAGAATTGAGGACATCCCCCAACCAACAGCCATCAAGAAGCCAGACTCTCAGCCTTACAGCCTCAAGAAAATAAATTCTACCAACAATCTGATGGAAATATGGAACAACCCAGAAGTGAGATCTTCCCCAATCAGACCATCTTATGAGAATCACCTTGTCAAACACCACCAGCATTACAGCCTTGTGAGACCCTAATCAGAGGATCCAGTTAAATAACTATACGCATATATTTTCATACTGAAAGACTTGCCAATGAACAATAACGAGATAAGATGAAAGTAAAGATGAATGTCAATTAACATGAGACACAAAAATCATTAACAGGATATATTAGTTTGTATTAAGTAATATAACAAAACACTTGCTGTATTGTCACAGGATGTACCTTCTAAATACAAAATAGTATAATACGGTCTTTCTTGCATAAATGTCAGCATAGGAGGGCAATGAAGTTATAAAGAAAAACAAACATGTCTCATACGGTATGCACTGTAATTTCTCTTAACGTTAAAAATAAGAACTATTGCTAAAGATTATGCCATAATGTAACTGACATATACCAAATTCATGATCACACTCTATGGGATCTTTAAAAATTGTCGTTTGAATATCTATTCTATTTAAAATTTATTTATTTGTTGTTTTAGTGGCACACATAAATGTTGTATTCGTCTTTTAGTATTTCTCTGCTCTACACACAGGGAAAGAAGTTATGATTCAGATAAAGAACACTGATGATTCTTTGGTGGATAGGGGAAAATGTAGGGAAGAAAATTAAGGAAACGTAAAAAGAAATGGGCTTGAGTGAGTATTCTCTTGGCTTTGACTTCTGTTCTCAGAATTTCTTACACCTGGGCCCCTTACACCGGCACCGCTCTTCTGCTCTTGATAAGCCCACGAAGTTGAGGACCTGATCCAAAGCCTGAAGCAGGACTTCTTTTCCCTTGTTTCTCTTTTCATTTTTGTGACCTTTTTCTCTAGCTAAATGAAAGAGCCCAATGGTATGGACATGGGAATAATGGCCCAGGGTTGTCACTTCACCTGTTTTTAATTTAGGCCTTATGTTAGTAGGTCAAAAGTAGAAAACATGTAAGGTAGGTCAGCTCGAGGATCCCAAATATAGTTTATTTTTTTTCAAATAACCTTTTTATTTCAGTATACATTTTGATTCACAGAAAATTGTGACTACAGATCAGAGAGTTCCCATATACTCCATATTCATTTTCCCATATTAATTACATCTTACATTAGTGTACTGTCACAATTAATGAACTGGTATTGATAATTTGTTACTAATTAAAACCCATACTTTTCCTCCCAGATTTCCTCAGTTTTTACCTAATGCCTTTTCTCTATTCCAGAATCCCATCCAAGATGCCACATTGCGATTAGTCATCATGTCTCTTTAGGTTCCTTTTGACCATAGAATCTCTGACTTCCCTTGTATTTAATGACCTTGATGGTTTTGAGGAGTACTGCTCAGGTATCAATGTTTTGTAGAATGTCCCTCAACTGGGATTTGTCTGATGTATTTCTTTTGATTGGACAGAGGTTATGAGTTTTTTGTTGGAGGACTGGAGAGATAGGTTCTGTTCTCATTACATCATATCAAGGGTATATAAATCCAAGACTTATCATTGTTGCTATTAATCATGATCACCAGGCTGAGGGAGTGTTTGCCATGTTTCTCTACTATGAAGTTATTCTTTTTCTTTTCTTTCTCTTTCCAAAGTGTACCCTTTGGAAACAAGCCACTATTCATTCCACTCTTAAGGAGAGGAGTGTTCTATACAGAGTTTTAACAGTAGTGGGTACCAGGATGGAATTCTGATTTGGGATACAGTAAAATGTTATAATGATAGTATAGACGTATTGCTATAGCCATATAACATGTATTCTCAATTATTTACCCAATTTATTTATGCATTTTATCTATATCTATCTATCTGCTTATCTAAAAACTATTACTTTCTAAATTGTGTACACTTCAGTGGTAGGGATGAACTCCAGAGACCCAAAGAGAAATAGAAAGGTTTTATAAGACTGTGAGTTTTCAAACTATCCCATGAAAAATTGTTAAGTCAACAGTATTGCAGAAGCAGTAGAATTGATTGAAAAGAAAAACACCATGAAAAGGAAAAAGAAGAAAAGTAATGAAGGAGATCAAGAGCAGAAAAGATTCTCTGGATTGAAGGCATCTATATCAAAAGAGCTATAAGGGAAACTTTCTTAGGAGCTGTATATAATTATAATAGCAGGCAAACAAACAAAAGGAACTTGTGGGTTATTTAGAATCAACCAGCAAGGAAAACATTTTTTTCTGGTTTTTTTTTGCGGTACGCAGGCCTCTCACCATCGGGACCTCTCCCGCTGCAGAGCACAGGCTCCGGACACGCAGGCCCGGCAGCCATGGCCCACGGGCCCAGACGCTCCACGGCATGCGGGATCCTTCTGGACTGGGACATGAACCCACGTCCCCTGCATCGGCAGGCGAACTCCCAACCACTGCACCACCAGGGAAGCCCCAGGAAAACATTTTTTAAAGAAAAATGTTTTGAATTTTTCACAACCAAAACACACTTGGTACTTTAAATTTATATGTATGTGCACACAGACACACATGCCTGCATATTAGATATAATATGTATAAATATGTATATATTCTAAGGACTTTGGTATATAATCATGAATCCATACCATTGTAGAACAAATGTGATTGTACCATTCATACCATTGATTAATTCACACCATTGTAGAGCAGATGTCCAGCTAATATAGCAAAAGATAATCATAAAATTTTACTCACAAACTAGGGAAATTAATACAATATATCCAATATGAAATCCATCTCAAATGACAGAGGAGATGTTCTGGCTCATTTATCTGAGTAATGTAGATGTAAGGAAGGCTTGAGACCTAGTCTGAGAAGAGATTCATCTCTCTTTCTTTAAGATTTCTTCATTTTTCTTCTCTTCCTTTGCCCTTAGGCTGATATCCTCATGATTAAAGGTAATGAGGAATAACAGCTTCATTTTTCCATAGGTGGGGAAAAAACACTTCTAACCTAGCTATTGAAAGGATAGTACTACAGTTCTCTCACAAATGAACTGATCCTTTTGAGTAGGGGAATGGAATTTGTTGTTGGTTTAACAGACCTTTCTACCAAACCACTCTAACTCTCAACATCTACCTCCTCAACTCCATTTGCTGGTCTGTTTGTTTCTGAAACGCAAGGACTCTATGCTAGGCCTATGAATACCCAAACAAAACATGGTGAGTGTTCAGAAGAGAAAATATAGTGGTCAAATATAACAAATGTTCTACATCCTGACATATTTAGGAACATATTTTTTTCCTATACTAATAGGTTGTTAGTTACGAGTTCCTGTGTATGTTCTGTTTCTTATCCAGAGAATATGAATATGATCCATATACTTAACTATAATTTAATGATCAATAGATCACATGATTTCAAAATCAAATCTTATGTACTAGATATGTAATTATTTTAGGAAATTTTAAGGGGGTCTCAGAACACTGAAAACATAGCAATTTTTATTCTGCTATCAGTAATATAGTTACTCTGAATTAAGCAAATGCATGGTTCCATGAGTGGACTGTGAAGCCAGGTATGTAACTTTTTTTCTCCTCGAAGGATTTTAAGCTTTGAATGCAAAAATTACATTTTCATGTTTAGTTTTCTCATAGCCCAAATTTTGAAACGTTTCCTAGTATATGATCTCTAGGATAAAACTGGAATAAATAGTAACTTAATACTGTCTTTAGATTGGTAAAATATGTATATAAACATTTCAGTTTTGGACAAATAATGATTTTGTCAATGAGACAAATATATGTTTATTTAATTTGTTTATCTTTTGTAAGAGTTCATTGATGTACTGCACATCTGACATTATTGTTATCATTGGTACTTAGCATTAATATAACACATTGATATTTCAAAATGCTATAATTATTAATTAGTCATAGTTCATAACACTCCTGTAAGGTAATACGGTAATTAGAGAAAATTAAGTTACAAATAATGCAGGTTGCTACCCTGAAGGAATTATCATTTACAAGTGAATATATTCCAAATTAAAAGTGAGTAATCTGTGGAATTTTTGAGCTTCTTGATTGATATATATGCAAGACCAGATAATAAGTCGAAAAGTATGTTTATTACATTCATGGCATTTTGGGCCATTTTATTTAATATTATAACATTTGGATACTCTCTGTTCTGAAAAGCTTGCATATAAATGTGCTTAGACTTTTCCATTCTCCTTGAAATCACAGATTAAAAATCCTGAACAAAAATTTCTGTAAATCATGTATTTATCCAGCCTCTAGGCCTCACTTCTATTACAGAAGTTATATATGTTGTTATTTATTTTAAAGATTCCTTAGGAAATCTCCAACAATTTCCAATTTGTTAACCTCTTCTAGTATCTCTACTCCATTTCTAACAAAGCCCATGTACTCCAAAAAGTCATATTGTTTATGGCCTTTGAAATTCATCATAATTATTTGCCAAAAATTCTCCTTAAGTTTAAAAGGCTTCTGTGACCCTTACCTAACTGTCAAGTGACAGAAGGAGAGCAAGGTAGAGTTTCCAAGAAGATTCAAGTAGCATAAAAATAAGGGGTAATTTTCATATTGATTTTAATAATTATGTCCTTTTTTTATGGCTGTCTGAGGCCCTCATTCTCCATTTCTCACAGCAATGGAAAAACTCTCCAAGACATAGATACCATAATTAATTTGCCATTTTAATGGTAATAAAAAACCTAAATATACTAACAGCATTTCTTAATTTTTCTACTAAGCTCAAACATTTTCCCTAGGAATGGAAGATTGTTAAAGAAACTATCCTATATGAACAATGTAGATTAATATTTTCAAATGTGTCTTCTGAAAGTAATATGCTTTTCATTTGTTCTCTAATCCCTAACTCAGATGGGAAGTGTGCTTCTATTGAAATATGTACACGTATGTGTATTTGTATGAATAATTATGTATAGTTACAGAGAGTTATAGTTACATAGATACATCCATACATATACCTATCTATCTCTATATATATATATCTAAATCGGTCTATCTATCTATCTATCTATCTAGCATCCATATCTGTCTATCTACCTATCTTTATAGATGCATATATGTTTAATCATATAAAATTGCTGATATTTTACTATTTTTGACCTACAGAAAAGGCAGTTTCATTGCCTGATCCAATAGTAGCTACTAGGGAAATTTGGTTAGAAGTATAGTAGCAATGCTAGTGTGATGGAATTAATACTGTCCTTGGCAATTAGACTTCTTGTTTTAATTCTACTACTCACAAGATCAAAGGTCTTGAGAGGGACATCTTTCCAGGAGAGTTTCATCATCTGCAATATAGGAAAGTTCATCTAGGTCATGGCTCTTTTCTCCTTAGCTTCAAATTTATTTATGCTCATTCATTAATTCACTCAATAAATATTTTGTGTTTTTTTGATACTTAATGTGTTATAGGCAATTTTCTAGGTTTTGAGAGTACAGCAGTGACCAAATTAGGCAAAATTCCTTTATGAATTAGAATGAACACCGTGTTATCCTTCATTCTTTAAGAATTACAAAAATATTCTCCCAAGAAAATACACTAAATATACTATCCAGGACCTTATAATTATTCTGAATAGGAAGATCATTCTCTAAATCCTAGGATACCTGCTGGGTACTGGGTGTAGACCACTGTCTATCCTAATACACCCTATACAAAGAAAGTTGGAGAATGCACTCAATTAAAGCCACTTTTGAAAATCTCCATCTCAAGATAATTCTAAAATCGGTCCAAAAATGTTATCTGTTTCAATAAGAAAAGGGCTTCCCTGGTGGCGCAGTGGTTGAGAGTCCGCCTGCCGATGCAGGGGGACACGGGTTCGTGCCCCGGTCCAGGAAGATCCCACATACCGCGGAGCGGCTGGGCCTGTGAGCCATGGCCGCTGAGCCTGCGTGTCCGGAGCCTGTGCTCCACAACGGGAGAGACCACAACAGTGAGAGGCCCACGTACCGCAAAAAAAAAAAAAAAAAAAAAAAAGAATGCAATGAGTAGGAGCAACAGTTGTGGCAAAGAGGTAAAACAGCCATTACTAAATTTTCTTTTGTTTTAAATTCAGGGTTTGTCTTCTCAGTGATCTCTAAAGATCTATCTATAAAATTTCCTGGTTTTACATCCTATTGAAATATTTTATCCTCTTGTGAATATCTGGTAATACTAAGACATTTTTTTCCATAACTACTAAAGTTGTTGAATCTAGGTTTGTATTCTGTGGCCTTCTTCTTCCCGTAGATCTTTTTGCCTAGCAACTGCATTCATTGCCGGAGGTGTCTAGAAAACTAGCAGAAAACACATTCTCTTCAAAGACTGCATTACACACACTCACCCTGACTGTTTTTTCTCACACCAATTCTGAAACCAATTAAAGGGTTATTTTTTTTTCCTTCCTGGCACCAAATAGATGGTGTCTTTTCCACCATCACTTCTTCAACTCTCTGACACCAACTGGGTATGCAGTAATTCAATTCAATTCTAACACTATCTACCTGAAGTTAACATCAGATCCCACAAGTTAAAGGACCCAATCCCACAGGACTGCTCCCACTTCAGATGCTATTCACCAATTCTGGGTCACGAGTATTTCTGGCCAACTACCTAAAAATAAATCAGGGGTTCCCATAATTGCCCTTTAAATTTGATATTTCGCCAGAGACACTCTCAGACATCAAGAAAGCACTTTACTTACCATTACTAGTTTATTATAAAGGATACAACTTGGGAACAACCAAATGGAAGAGATTCATAAGACAAGATTTGGCAAGAGGAGTACAGAGTTTAGAGGTCCTGCCCTGGTTCATCATCTTCACAGCACCTTGATGGATTCACTCACCTAGAAGCTCTCTGAACCCCACCATTTAGGGTTTTTTTATGAAGTCTCATTATGTAGGCATAATTGATTAAGTCACTGGCCATTAGTAATTAAATCAACTTACAGTCCCTCTCCCCTCCCTGGAGGTTTGGGGGTGGTAGCATTGAAAGCTCCAAGCTTCCAATTAATGTTTTGTATTTCTGGCAACTAGCTCCCATCCTAAAGATATCTAAGAACCCACCAAGAGTTTCCTCATTAGAACAAAAAACCAAATTCCTATAACCCTTATCACTTAGGAAATTCCAAGGGTTTTAGCAGCTCTGGGTGAGGAACAGAAGACAACAACTTTCTATGATACCATAACTGTGTGTGTATGCAGAAATCTTTTTAACACAGTCCAATTAATGCAGTTACAGCCACACTAAAAGAGAATAGTTTGGGAATAACTAAGATTCATATTTTTTACCATCAAATGAGATGTAATTCTAATAATTGTCCAAATTAGTGAAAACAATTAGGTAATTTACTGGCTAGTTAATAATCCTTATACAATAAAATATAGTATGAATATATTTGTTTTCATTTTTTTATAATTATAAACTAATAATTATACCTTGATAAACTGCAAAAATAATTCTACAATTCTCTGGTATTATTCTCAAGGGATCTTTTTTTTTCTCTATTCACATTATTATGTCAAATTATTTTATTTGGAAGCATATGGAAAAACTTATTTTAGAATAAGAGGAACTAGTAGTTTTTTAATCTAATGAAGAAATGTTGGATTGTAAAAGTGTTTTTGTATAGTTATCAATCTATTCCTACTATTTTATAATAAAATGCTATATATTTAAAATGTATTATTTATAGCTATTCTACATTTAGATTTTTTAAATATCTGAGCTTGCTGTTCCAGAAAATAATTGGTTTAATTTTGTGGATGTAAGACAATGCATGAAGATTTTCTTGATATGTTAGATATGTAAATGCTACCTAACAAAGGTGCTAAGAGTCTTCTTCCTAATAGAGAAGGAAGAGCAGTGAAGCCAGATTACATGAGTGCTGAGTTTGATGATAATGGACCCTGAGCCCTGGGAATATTAGTGTACCTATATTGTTTCTGCTGTGATCACCAAATACGTTAGTTTTAGCCTTGTTAACAGTACTATTTTTTAAAGTTATAAGGCCATGGTCTCAGTCACTTGCTTCTAGTGTAGTCAGCAGACATTGATTTACTTGTTCATTACAGTTTTAGCACACTCTGCCAAAAATTTAAATTTGCATATGTTTTTTTTTTTCCTGCTCTTTCAAGGACTCTAGTAAAAATATGTACTTTAAAGACACCTTTAGAAGAAGAGACACCTTTATCACCCATAAATAAATAAGTCATCTGCAAGTTACCAAAGGTAGCTTTGCTTTTGGGTGGAGAGTGTTATAGAGGATGACTTAGAGTACTGAGAGAAGAAGATCCTAAGGTCATGGAAGGGTTCTTCCATCACATAAGACTTTTTGTCCTGTGAGAACCTAAAATGAGAACTTCCCAGACCTGGGAAGAGTCTGGAGAACATGAGGGTGTATAGGGTTGAGACTTTGGATACGAGAAATGGTGGTCACCTGAACAAATAGTAATTCAGAATTTCAGTGCTAACGGAGAGCCTTGAAGTGGGCAGTTTTGGGAAAATGAGAAGGTTTTGCAAATGGGCCTTGTGAGAGTACTCATCTCAGTAGCCATTCTAGGAGTTCTAGGCTTCTGTTGTTCTCTGGACCCAGTTACCGGTTGCTTTTACTGTTGTTCCCCACTGTGGTCACTGCAAGATATAATGCACCTTGAAAAGCTTTTCATATGTGAGCCAGGAAGTTTGTTCTTTTAATATTTTTCAGATAGAATTTAGTTTGTCCTGCTGCCCTCTCCCCATTCCCTCATGGTAATTACTATGAGAGTTTACTATAAACTGTAATTCTTCTGGTTGTATTGAATTGGCAACTTACAGGGTAAGCAGTAGGATCTGGAGGATAGTCTGGGGCATTTCAATGGTATGCAGCATTGGAGGAAGAGAAAGTGCTTACTGTGTATCAGAGATATAATGCGGAAGATGAGAGTATTCCATCCTGTGTGAAATTCACATTATGGTAGAAAAAGATGTTCTAGTTAGGCTCTTGTGGTTAAAAGGAAGAGAGTCACTCAACTTATTTCTAATAATGAAGAACTTATTTTAAGAGTAACTGTTCAACCCAGGGAAAACTATTGCATAATTAGGCCATAAGCAAATAAAAATCACAGTGTCACAGATGAATGAGAAAATTTAGAAACCTAAGTTTCTTCAGGGATCTAAGACAGCACTGAGAACATTAGCTGTAAAAGATTGTACAGAATCATTAATAATTAGGTGCTCTGCTGTAATACCACTCTAGACCCTCCAAATTTCTGTTATTTTCCCCCTTTAAAACACTCTCACTTTTTCTTCTCTCCACTGCACATAGATATTTGATTTTCCAAAGTAGAACCTTTTACTTATAACTTTTACTTCCTCATAACTTTGGCATATCATGAATGTTTATGAACCTGGCTCTTCCTTACCAGTCATAAACTACTTCAGTTTCCTTGAATGAATCTTTCTAACTTTATTCCCTGCTAAAAATTACTTTATCACCCCTGCATTTTCTAGTTCAAACGGCTGAAAAATAAAATATAAACACCTAGTTCTTCTGTGTTTTCTGTTTAGTCTATTGAACAGGTAACCTTGGACTTGGTGCTTCATCCATTGTCCGGATTTTCTCTGGCTTAAGGAGTCAGAAGTCAAGTGATTAAAAATGTGACTGTTTTGACTTTTCTTTAGTACTTAACAGTAAAAAAAACAAAAAAAAAAACCTTGAAATAGTCGACTTGTCTCGTACAAAGGAATAATTTCAGAACACTATAAAGAGTACTAATGATAAGATAATGTAAAACATATAATGGGAACACAAGGAGGAAATAAACAACAACAAAAAAATAGGGAATCAGAGACAATATTATACAGACAATATACTTGAGCCAGAGTTAAGTGGCCATTTCCCAGGTCATTAAGTAGGTGAAAGAGCTTTTCAAAATGAGAGAATGTATGCTAAAGCAGAGAGATAGAAAACTCTGTTATATATTTGGGAAACCATAGTTTGTTTGGTGGAGAGAAGGTAAATATAGGAAATCTGTTGACAATCATTTGTAGTAATAGTTTAGGCCAGATAATGGACATGATTATGGATTTTATTCTTATATATCAATGGACATGTTTATGGATTTTATATTATTTATTGTATGGAAACTTAGAAGTGTTTCATGTAGGTATGTGCTATAATCAGATATATGTTTTAGAAAGAGCATTCTGGCAATAAATGAGATAGGGTTGAAGATGGGCTAGGTGAGTGATCCATTAGGAATCATTTACAATGATGCTGTGAAGAGACAACAAGGGAATGAAATGGCACTGATGATTGGAATAAAGATGTAAGGATAAATGCTGAAGGTTTTAAAGAAGAATCAATCATTCTTTTCTCTGCTAAATCACCCTGGCAACTGAGACCCTGAACATCTATCCTGAAAACAGAAGACCTGCAAGACCTTGATTGCAGCTTAGTACAGTGGGACTGAGGTTTGCATGTTTTCCACACCACCCCACTTCCACTTTGGCTAAACCAGCCGAACCTCTGAGTTTCTCCATAAATTTCCTTCTGGCAAGGTTCCAGCATTTGAGCATGACAATGGATTCTGTGTGCTTGAGAGCAAGGAGGAACCTGTCCTTAATTTAACTCCCTGAAATTTACCTTTGTGGGGGTATGGAGGTTTAAGAATCATAAGTCTGGGTTTCCTGCATTAAAGAGGATTTTTTAAATTTAATTTAGGCTTAGAAAATAATTTTCCACTTAGAGAGTCAGAAACAATTTTCAGGAAATATACAATGGTCTTTTTTTTTACCTTTAGATACAAGCCTATTTGAATTTCAGAAGTTCCTACTTTATTTGTTAGAAATTTGAATTTTATGTCCAAAAGCATAATTATCACTAACAATAATGCACAACATCAACTTAGTTTTGTGGCCTCTTAACCTGTTTCATTTAAATATAGAAGTTTGTATTCATGTTATGATGCAAAATGTTCACTCTGAAGTAGGACCTAACTCAATTGTCTTAGCCACATTCTTCCTGTCTTTAGGTGTTTAAACTACATGTGTAAATTATTTATGTTTTGGATATCAGGAATTTATTTCTTCCTTATAGTAAAAACAATTATTAATATTTTCATTCTCAACAAGAAAAAAGAGTTTCAATTTTTATATTTTAATAATATTTGGATAACTAAAATGCCATATGTGTATGATATAACAGCAATTTATTTTGAATGAAAAGGCAGCTGGCTACCTTCAGCAATAATCATTTTTATAAGCATAATTTTTATGCCTTTAAGTTTTTATTTCAAATGTATGTTTGGGTATGTACATGGTATTGTCATAGAGCAAAGAATTTTACTATGTCAGAAATGTTTAGAGGCTTTTTTTCCTCCTAATTAATCTCAGAAAGTTAATTGATTCTACATCTTCTCTGACTTTCTCTGCAGGAAAATGGAAGCACTGATAATAATCTTAGTTTAATTAGAGTAATGGACTAAGACTGAATTGCTGTAACAGCTGATAGGATTCGGACTTTGCTTCTTGGAAGTGTGATTCACATAAATACTAACAATAAAGGGTTATATGTATCCAGCATATATCAAAATCACTTTATTCGTAATACATCCCAGCCTGCTGGTCAGAGTTCTAACAGATTGTTTCCCCGAAGATATCAAAGGACATTTTATTTTTTAAAAGAAGATGAAATTTGAGGTAAAGAAAATAAATTTGGAGAGTCCCCTGAACTAATTACTAAATGATTTGTTTACACAAATTTGAAAATAATTTAAGTATTTAACTTAACACTTTTAATTGATTGATTGAGCTCATATTGACATATATAGTAGAGAACAAGATAACTTAAAAAATATGTATACATATACTAAAGAAATTCAACAAAGTTAAGGACACAAAAGGGAATTAACAATGAGGTTATGATAAAAATAGATGCTATAAATTCTATGTTTTTGCCAGAAGTGGGCCGGAATTTTGACATTAACCAGTGAACATGAGAGGAGAAACCTAGTTATTTACAAAACCTACAAAATTTTTAAGATAAATGCAGAACAGTTGTTTAGGAAACATATTGATTAAACATAGGAAACATACTGATTAAACATTAGGAAACATACTGATTTAATCAGATATTTCTGATTAAACAAACTTAGGAAGTGATACAATAAAGTTAATGTTCTTAACACTGTTAAGAGTATTCTGTATGTAAAATTCATAAATGTAGTATAAAAATGTAATATAAAAATGCAGTATAAAAAAGCAAAAAAATACTGGTGTAGAGTAATGAACAATGTATCAAGGCCCAGTGCTGAATTTAACAGTATTATTTATTAGCTTGATGTTTTACCTGTATTCTTCCTCTTACAAACTTTATTTTATTTATTTATTTATTTATTTTTGCGGTACGCGGGCCTGTCACTGTTGTGGCCTCTCCCGTTGCAGAGCACAGGCTACGGACGCGCAGGCTCAGCGGCCATGGCTCACGGGCGCAGCTGCTCCACGGCATGTGGGATCCTCCCGGAACCGGGGCACGAACCTGTGTCCCCTGCATCGGCAGATGGACTCTCAACCACTGCGCCACCAGGGAAGCCCTCCTCTTACAAATTTTAGTCTAACAATTTAAACTCCAAGATTTGGAATGACAACCAAAAGATATAAGCATTATTCTATTACATGAAATTTTATAACAGGCAAAATGAATCAATAGCGATTTAAATTAGAACCATTTTTGCCTCCGGGGAGATCTGAGAAAGGGCATGAGGAAGTTTTTGGATGACAGAAACAGTGTTTGGGATGGTGGTTACATAGATGTATATGTTTGTCAAAACTCATCAAACTATACATTAAATTGGGTACATTTTAATATATGTGAATTATAGCCCAATAAAGTGATTTAAAAACACAATTCCATGTATATTAATTTAATTTATACTTGACTTATTTTCTACTATGGCACACTATTTTTCCATATCAAAATGTATTATGTTGTAATTATTTTATCCTCATCACATTTAAAAGACAAAGGATGTATTTACCTTGTTTACCATCATATTCCTAGTGACTGACTCATATGTTTTTTAAATGAAAATAGATTATAAGATCCCCAAGGTTCTATTTTCATAGATAAGCTTGAAACATTTGAGCTATCAAAAGTTTCTTTATTTAAAAATTAGGCCGCTATAAATGCCCTGCAACTTAACTTCAAAGGTCTCTGATTCCCAGAGGAGTGAAACATTTACGGTAATATGACTACACAGTTGTACGCTTATCTATCTATATTGAATGTATGTGTGTGATAGTGTACCATGGTATTAGCTTAATGAAACAGGTAGGCTTTATGAATATAATTTGATGTACATATGAGCTACCTGGACTAAATTGAAAAATTGTGTCAAAATTGCAAATAATTATATTGGTATTTTCAAAATATTTTTGTCACTAGTTTGTGTATTGTTATCAGTTTTTACTTAATAATGAAATGGGAATAATTTATAGCTGAACTCAATGGTACTTTTAAATATTTACCCTCCCTTCACTTCTCCACCATGTAAAGAACTATGATATTACATTTCCAAGGCAACAGGGAGTGGTACTTTTCTAGGCAATCCTGGCAACTACCTTAGACCACAGAGCAGTTCCATTGCATAAGCAACTTTACAACTATGGTTTCACCTAAGAGAGACAGAATGGAATGTCACAAACCCAGAGGGAATTCTTGAGTATCTTAACGTGTCTGGGCTTCAGTTATGTTATTTTTAAAATAAAGAAATTGAGCTAAATATTCTTAAAGGTCTCATTCAAATCTAACCCTCTATAATTCTGCTATTTTATCACAGCTTTCTTCTTTTTAAGATGTCAACCTGAAGGTTAGAATATGATATGAAATATGAAAAATGAGATTATCCTTTAAACACTTAGGATGACATAGTAATGACTTTTAAATTTTTTTCTCACGTATGTCTCAGAAACGTTGTCTCTACTGAATGCACAAGTAATGACTTAAAAAATGGCCCTTTGAATAATTTTCTCTCAACCTAAAAGACTTTAAGTAATATGAAGAATTATGACCTTTTGATCTTACATATTTTCTACTTCATATTATTAATTTTTTAACATCTTTATTGGAGTATAATTGCTTTACAATGGTGTGTTAGTTTCTGCTTTATAACAAAGTGAATCAGCTATACATATACATATATCCCCATATCTCCTCCATCTTGTGTCTCCCTCCCACCCTCCCTATCCCACCCCTCTGGAGGTCACAAAGCACCGAGCTGATCTCCCTGTGCTATGCAGCTTCTTCCCATTAGCTATCTATTTTACATTTGGTAGTGTATATATGTCCACACCACTCTCTCACTTCGTCCCAGCTTACCCTTCCCCCTCCCCGTGTCCTCAAGTCCATTCTCTATGTCTGAATCTTTATTCCTGTCCTGCCCCAGGTTCTTCAGAACATTTTTTTTTAGATTCCATATATATTACTTCATATTATTCTTAAAATCCAGCACAATAACTACAATTTAGTAGTACTTCCTTGATAGCTATACATTATTGTCATAGAAGAAGACATAATTGAGAAAAAAAATTATCATTGTCATTTGTGCTATAATAATTACCTCCTTTATGGTCACTTTATAAGCATTTTATACTGAACATTAAACATTTACCATTAAACAAGAACATTAAAAATGAGAAATTAAAAACCTGTATATTTTAATAGATATTATTGCTTCAACCCCAAAGTTTCTTCCTCATGGTTTTGTGTAAGGCTTTCAATATTAATAGCTTGTACACATACAAAATTTCTTAGCAGATGGATATCCTGTTCAGTATTGAGTACCTTATTAATTATTCAAGAAGTTGTACATCTAGGTACAGGATCAAGAATGTCATTAATCATTAATACTGCTTGCTTAAATGCATTAGAATAAGCATTTACTTCTCACAATAGAAACACCAAATGTATAGAGTACCTCTGTTTAAAAATTGCTTTCTCATTTCCACCACTTAAAAGTCAGTTCACATTTAGTCCTCAAAGCTATATTCTATCACAGGAGTATTGCCTTCATTCTGTCCTTTCAGTAAGTCAATTTTAATGGATATTTAAATTACTTTCTAACATTTTATATATACTTTTTTTTTTTTTTTCGGTACACGGGCCTCTCACTGTTGTGGCCTCTCCCGTTGCGGAGCACAGGCTCTGGATGCGCAGGCTCAGCGGCCATGGCTCATGGGCCCAGCCGCTCCGCGGCATGTGGGATCTTCCCGGACCGGGGTACGAACCCGTGTCCCCTGCATCGGCAGGCGGAATCTCAACCACTGCGCCACCAGGGAAGCCCTTTTTATATACTTTTAACTGAACTTTTTTTCCAAAGATAATATCTTTAAACTATATTTCAAAAAATGTAGATTTGGAACACCTCTTAGAGTCCTATAAATCTGTAAGCACTTTCAAATATAATAAAAGGGTTAGGAATTTGAAGGCTATGACCTGGGAACTGAGGTAAATATAAAGTATAGAAGAAGCACTGACACAATTTAGGACAAGTGTTTCATTTTATAGATGAGGAAATTGAGAACAAGTGACAATGTGGCTAGTTCAAGTTCACACATGTAATTAGAATAAAAGCTAACACTAGAAATAAAAGTCCAGACTCCTTGGCAGTGCTCTGTTAAGCTATTATACAAACCTGTATAATGTAACTTCAAACCCACTCTGCTTGAATTGTGTAATTATCTAAAATTACTTTGCTTATGAAAACATAACCTTAGGGCAAATTGTTTTGCCATTTTCTAGAAGTGTAATCGATGCTTCTTAAATGCCAGACCAGACACAAGGAAAACACAGGACTCCTTGTGGCCACAAGGAAGAAATTTTGTGCAATTTGTACAGAAATTCAATTTTGGAATTTTATTTTTATTTGCATGGCATTAAAAAAATACAGCAAAAAAATTTTGAAAATATCAGCTAAGATGCATTATTTTAAAAGTTTTTTTCATTAGGTCAATGGTGGGAATAACAAAGTCTACAAGTCTTTGATCAATTTGGCTTCCTGGAAAATCATGAGACTGAATATGATTCTGGAAAAAACTAACTAATAAGGTGATTAATTTTCTCCAGTATCTTTTTTCCACTTATTCTGACTTATTCATACTGCTGGTGGGTTTCTCTAAGTTATTCTTCTCATTACTAACCCATTCCATTCCTTCTTTAATCTCTGCCATATAGTAAAGATCCTAAGGCACATCTCTGTGATTACTGATCCCCTGTAGAAAGAATCAATAAGGGAGGCTCAAGAAATAAGGCAAGCTCTTTAGAAGTTCTGACATTATCATAGGAATTTGGAAAGATGAAATAATTATGAATGGAAAAATCTGCATATGTACAGGTAGAAGATGGTAGATTAGATAAAGATAGATAGATAGACATAGATAGATTTTTAAAAATCATATAACTCAGAAACTGTAAGAAGAAAAAAAAAGTAAATTTGACAGACTATTAGTATTGCATTGTTAGGGTTTAGAAAGAGTTGCCTGAGATGCTTTTGCGGAGAAGAGGAATCTGACTTGTAAAAAAGACTTAAGGAAAAACTCCAGAAAGGACCAAGATATTACACAATACATTTTCTGGAAGCACACAATATATATGGGTTATCCAGGATATGGCTTATTTCAGCTAGTTAAAAATGATTAAAACTGGGAATTCAAGAACTAATGTTAAATTCTGCTTGAAAGAACCAATTAGAAAAACAACATATTAAAATGTTCAGAATCTTCTTGAATTAATCAAATGTGTGAAACCTCATCATATTTTAAAGTACTTAAATTTCTCAGCAAGTGTTCACATAGTAACATAAAAAGTAAGTAAAAGAATGTAAGTTCTTTGAATGCTTTTAGGCCTATTGTGATATGGTTGTTAGCATGGAAATTAAAAAAACATTCTCCTGATGAATTTTCATTATTTAATGCCTTGTATATTATCAATAGACATTGAATAAAGGTAACATCACTTTTACTTCTGGAATTCCCACCAGACACCAGCAAAGATACTGAAAGCTAGTTTTTAAACTAATTAAAACATATGTGGGTCTTTCAAGCTTTTACCAACTACATAAACCTAGTTACTATATAGTTACTGGCAATGAGTAAGTAACATAGAATCAGTTTTCCATCCTTCCTGCTGTCAAAAATAATTTCATTGTCATGTTTTCTTTTTTTTTAAATGTGATTCTAATGTAGTCTACAAAATAGAAACGCTTAGCTAATGAGTTAAAAACATTTGATTAGTTCTAGTTTACTTTTGCTTGGGAATCAGAAATCATGTTTCTCAGATTATCATTGTTTCATATTTCAATAAAAGAACTTTTCATTTTTTGGATTGTGCAATAAGATTTTCAGTTATTATTTGATAGACCACTAAATAAGTATATTTCAAAGTTTATGTTTAGTTTTAGCTGTACACTTTATTATAAAATGAAATGGCAGAGTTGCTGAATTCTAACAGTATGTTTTGAATGTGGGAATAACGAACTACAGTGATGATGAAGAACTAGAGGTTATGTCCACTGGATAAGGATATCCTCTGAGTTTTTGCTAAGTGCACTCAGTATGCAGTGGTTTAACTTGCTGAGTTTTAGTCTGCCAGCTTCACTGGACACTGGGATTAGATAACTGGCGCTGTTGGTTACCTTAAGAACAATTACCTGTCAATCCCTAGGTCACAAGGTAGCAAACAGTAGTGTTCATTGCACACAGCTGTTATCAAACTAATAAGTAAAATCTAGGAGTCTAGAGAGTTTCTCTAAATTAAAACACACACACACACACACACACACACACACACACACACACACACACACTCACAGTCAGAGGACATTAAGTACCATGGCTTTTTATTTTGAATTGGGGAGGAAGAAAACATTTGCTTACCTAGCAAACCCCTCTGAAAACCTTCCTTTTATGTGTTCCAGAGAGGTAATAGTACACTTACACTTTGCAAAGAAGTGATGTTACTCAAACTTCTAAAACACCTCTATCTGGACTTCTTTCCTTTAAAAAGATAATGGAACAAGGCTTTATTTTGCAATCAATATTCTTGTTAAAAGACATTATGGCTTCATGGAACTCAGTTAAAAGAACCCTTCAGAAAAGTAACTGAACAAAAAGCTGATACCTGACTCTTCATTTTCTCTTTATTTAAGACAGAAACATCAAAGTTGCAGGCCCTCAAGCAGTAGCAAAAGTCAAGTGCTGCCATTAGACTACAAAGCAGTCTTTGTAAATTATTAACTTTACAACTGCAGCATCAAGCTAGCTTCTACGTGGAATCATAACTATTAATCAGCCAAGGAATTATTTAAAATACATAGAAATATTTTTAAATATTATTTTAAGGGACTGCAAATCATGACTTTTAAGATTTTCTAATTTAGAATTATTAACCACTGGAAACATTCGCCACAGGTAACTGTGGCATCCATAGCATCACTGGAGTACGTTTCAGTTCATTCATTGTTTGAATTTGCAAAAATCAAGGAAGCATTCATACGTGGGAGAGGTAAAGATTCCATCCTCAAAGATTTCCAACTATCAGATCATAAGCTTATGTAACTTGGTGGTATCCTGTGGTATGTGTGGTGAAGTGAATTTTTTTTTCAGACATAAAGAATAAAGAGATCTATATTAGTCTCCTACTCCTGTGAATACTTCTGAGTCCTTAAGAATTTTAGTTATCTCATCACCCTGTTTTGTGGCATTAGACTTAATCGGATACCAGACTTCCTCATATATTGCATGAAATGGCCCCATTGGGAAGAATAGAGAGCTCCTCATTAAATGAGGCACTAGATCTTCTTCCTCCCGTGCTTACTCTGCTTTTTACTTGATTAGCATGGATTTGGATGGTGGCAGAGATTTGCCTTCTCTTCAGGGACATTCACTTTTTATTTTGCGGTACACGGGCTTCTCACTGTTGTGGCCTCTCCCGTTGCGGAGCACAGGCTCTGGACGCGCAGGCTCAGCGGCCATGGCTCACGGGCCTAGCCACTCCATAGCATGTGGGATCTTCCCGGACCGGGCCACGAACCCGTGTCCCCTGCATCGGCAGGTGGACTCTCAACCACTGCGCCACCAGGGAAGCCCACATTCACTTTTGTAGGAGCATCTCTCCTTTTGGCTTTCTAGAGCATAGACCCAGGAGTAAGTATCACTGAACAGCATCCCTATACATAGATTTCTTGAATCTTTTTCTTGTTTCATGACAAATATTTGAGGAATCCAAGAGACCCATAAAAGGTCATCTTACATATTATTTTCCTGTTGCATTTTTTGCCCTTTTCTGCATGTGGAAGTGAACATTGACTTCATAAGTTCAGTACTACTTGAAGTTGGTTGACAGGTGAGACTTTGAGAGTTAAGGTTATATATAAGAATTAAATATTCTTTTTCTAAACTTCTACATTCTTTGTACTATATAACTGGGTCCTTTCTAGACTGGGATTATCAACTTGATGCTTCATTACATTAAGTAAAATTTAGATATTTATTTTATGATATTAAATATTTATATTTTAAGAGATTTTTTTTATAACTCTAGCTAGTAAGAAAATTTGAAAATTTTGTCAATCTGGATTTCTTGTATAAATAATATACTGTTAGAGGAATTGGCGTAGGGTTTGGGCAATGTAAATAAAATTCAGAAAAGCCTGGCTTCTATTTCTAGTGACATTTATTTATCAATTGTTTGACCTTTGATAAATCACTTATCCTCTGAGCTTTTATTTTTAATATTGGACGTAGAGTTTCGCATTCTCTCACAGAACCAGTGATTGGACAAAAATGCAACTGTATTAGTAACATAATGAGGTAAACACTTTCAAAATGTAGGAAAGTACAGATAAAAGTGTTAATATGCCAGGTGATATGATACCTGATATATGTGATATTATTAAATGTATTTTTATATTTATAATTTTTTTGAAGTTTGAAATGAAAGCAGTTGCTAGTTTCTTCATTTTCAACAGTGTATGATGGGATTGGAATAAATGGTTACTATGTAATTTGACAGAAGTGACACTTTGTAAATTAGACCAAATATGATAATGTGAGAGTATACAATGTTTTCCTCTCCTCAGCTAAATCACCTTGAGGAACCACTATTGGAGAATGTATTGGATGAGCACATATTAGGTTACATAACAAGTAAATAGATGTGTTTGGGTATCATTAAATATAAATGTATCAAATCCCAGACAAAAAAAAATATTTCTGCTGACTTCATACAGCATGATAAATAGTTACATTAGCTTTCAAAATATGTGGAAGAAAGAAGACATATAGATTTCTAACAAACACATGAAAGAATGCTCAACATACGAATCATTAGAGAAATGCAAATCAAAACCACAATGAGGTATCACCTCCCACTGGTCAGAATGGCCATCAGCAAAAAATCTACAAACAATAAATGCTGGAGAGGGTGTGGAGAAAAGGGAACCCTATTGCACTGTTGGTGGGAATATAAATTGATACAGCCACTATGGAGAAAAGTATGGAGGTTCTTTAAAAAAATAAAAATAGAACTACCATATGACCCAGCAATTCCACTACTGGGCATACACCTTGAGAAAACCATAATTCAAAAACAGTCATCCACCCCAATGTTCATTACAGCACTATTTACAATAACCAGGGCATGGAAGCAACCTAGGTGTCCATTGACAGATGAATGGATAAAGAAGGTGTAGCACATATATACAATGGAATATTACTCAGCCATAAAAAAGAAATGAAATTGAGTTATTTGTAGTGAGGTGGATGGACCTAGAGTCTGTCATACAGAGTGAAGTAAGCAAAAGAAAGAGAAAAACAAATACCATATGCTAACACATATATGGAATCTAAAAAAAAAAAAAAATGATTCTGATGAACCTGGGGCAGGACAGTAATAAAGACACAAATGTAGAGAATGGACTTGAGGACATGGGGAGGAGGAAGGGTAAGCTGGGATGAAGTGAGAGAGTCACACTGACATATATACACTACCAAATGTAAAATAGATAGCTATTGGGAAGCAGCTACATAGCACAGGGAGATGAGCTCCGTGCTTTGTGACCACCTAGAGGGGTGGGATAGGGAGGGTGGCAGGGAGATGCAAGAGGGAGGGGATATGGGGATATACGTATACAAATAGCTGATTCACTTTTTTATACAGCCAAAGCTATCACAACACTGTAAAGCAATTATACTCCAATAAAGATGTTAAAAATATGTATGTGGAAGATAACATATAATTACGTATGCAGAGATACTAAAAAACTGTGGCGTGCTTGGGATCAATTGATTTTACTACCTTAAATATGAAAATAAATATATAACCCAAGGTTTTGTGTACCATATATATGAATATAAAGGGAAACTTTTTCAGAATCTTATTTTTTTTTGCATTAAGAAAAATTAAAGCCTAGGAGAGAGCTTTAAATCATCTAAATATCTTCTTCAAAGGCAAGGCATAAAAGAATCAGGCAAAGGTATGCGTCGTCTGATAGCATGGTGCATAAAAGAATCAGGCCAAGGTATGCGTCATTTGATAGCATGGTTGCCACCATCATTATTCCTAATTATTCTTGACATTTTGTCCATTATACCATGAGGCTCCTTGGAGGATGGAATAATAAGCTGGAAGTGAGGACTAGCTAATTATCTATATTGTATAAAAAAGTTTTTGTATTGTAGATGAAACATCAATTATGTAAATTGGTGATAAACCCTGACGGTAGAAATATATCTTGTAAATGACTCTTAGGCTCAAGTTTAGAAATCTTGTCATCATCTCTTTCTTCTCCTCTATAAACCAGTAAAGTGTCATTTGCAGCAACAAATATATACAAGAGTAGTTTGAATGAATTGCATCATAAGGAACTACACTGCAAAATATAATCACCTTTTAAGCTTACAAATATAGTGGTTTTTTAAATTGATTTTTTATGTGGGATAATTATATATTGTTCTTGTCTACCTTGAAAATCAATAATCAGTACTTAGGATTTGTTCATATTAAACAAGAAAATGCTAGTTAACTTTATAAACGATTTCATATACATAGTTGTAAATTCTTGTATATGCTTTTTTTTTTTTACATCTTTATTGGAGTATAATTGCTTTACAATGGTGTGTTAGTTTCTGCTTTATAACAAAGTGAATCAGTTATACATATACATATGTTCCCATATCTCTTCCCTCTTGTGTCTCCCTTCCTCCCACCCTCCCTATCCCACCCCACAGAATTTGGGCCATATTATGCTATTGGGGTCTGAATGTGGTTGTTACAAAAGTCATTTGCATTGGAACTTTACAGAGACACCCTTAGGCAAAGGTTAACTTATGAAAAGAATTAGCTTACCTATAATGCTGGAAATGAAGTTGGTGTTTTTACATGATCTTATAAAAATAAACTAGAAAATGAAGATTATCCTTGTTTCACTGGGAATTTTATCATATTTTGCAATTTTTAACAACAACAGTTTGTAGTCCTTGCTTACAATCTACTCTTCAACTCTTTTTTTTTGGATTTATAGATTATGTTAATGAATGCAGGAAAGTGTCTGGTTTTGTTTGTTTGTTTTTGGTTTGAGTTTTTATTTTTTGGAGAATTCTGTGAATAAAGGAGAAATTTTTATCAACTGGAACAATCCCATCAACTACCTATACCTACAGCTGGGAAAATATAACAAGCCAAGTGTGGTCAGACTGCCAGGCCCCAGTCTGTCCTCTGGACATTTCAGTCAGTGTTAACATCTCAACCAGATGAGGTACTGCTAACCTAGGGAGCATATAGCCATGGGAGGTGTTTTGGTTGCTCAATGAGTAGGTGGGACAACTTCTGGGATTTAGCTGGGGACAGGAGTACTCATTTAGAGAACAGTCTGCAAATGATAATTTGCCCCAAACTGCACACCAGTTCTTGTGGGTTCTCAGGACAGAATTTTGTATACAGAAAAACTTCTGGAATTTCAATTTCTATTAACTTGTATCTAAAAGTGAAAAAAAAAACTTTGCAATATTGATATACAGAATAATATAATGTGAATAATTATGTGAATAATTCTTAAAGTGAGTAAACATGCATATTCTTCCATATATCCTCAGATTTACCAATAGGGGTTTTCAATAAAATAAAATAAATCAATAAAATAATGTTTGAGGCTCTTTGCTTTAGAAAAGCAAATATATATGAAATTATACATATGTAATAATGAGCATACGCCCAGGATAATCAGTAAAGTTTAGTGATGGATTTATCAGGACATTTCTTTGATTAGCTTCAGGATGAAGGTAAAGAGTTCTGTTGTTGCTGTTGTTGTTGCTGTTTTTGGATTTCTTTTCCTTTTCCTGGAGTCAAAACCCCTTTTGCTTGACTTGTTCAGGAGAATTGCATCAGTGAAGATTCAGTCAGAGAAGTAAACTATACATGTGTATGTATAAACACAAACTTGCAAACAGAAACAGGGCTTATTAAGAGATTTGACCTTATGCAGTTGTGTGATCTGTGTGATCTTAGTCTTTCTAAGGTTGTTATCTTCACACCTGATACTGGAGGTTAAAGTTCACAGAGCAGGTTGACACATTACAAAGCCATATCACATAGTCATTGGGACAATGAACTGTGTCTCCCCCTCTGAGGCTTAAATGTTGTATCTAATCTATTCTCATAGAATAGGGATATATTCTGAAGAGGAGTGTGTTGCATGATTTGTAATAGGCCAACAGCAGGCAATGTAAATATGAGTGTAAATGGTTATACAACTCTGAGGAAATATATTCTCAATTCTCAGATATACAGTTATCTATAGAATATCTATAGATATTCTAGATATAGGTATCTATAGATATCTATAGACTCAATTCCTTAGGGAGTAAATTAATTTAATGCAATATGTTATTTAGATTCATTTAAAATTTTGTGGCTAAAGTAATACGTGGAATACTTAAGCAATAGAACATGACAAGCAATGCAGTACTTCTGATTAATGAACTTCTTTGGTGCTTCCAATCTACATCAGAAAAGCATTAATCAACTTTACTTCATGGCTTGCTAGGCCTTGTTGCAATTATAACATGATTAGTCATTATTAATATTTAAATATATTATATTCAGAAATATTAGTAATAACATTTGCATTCTTATTATTAAAACCATGTCTAACACCTGAAAATGTGCTGTTAAATGCATTATTAGATATATGCATATATTTATCTAGGGTAGAGAGCTCTATTATCAGGTATGCAATTCAAGAATTTTAATTGGTAGAGTGTGTTCCATTCAGGCAAGGCTAAAACCTATACTTGAAATAATAAAAGTGATAAGATTTTGAACTGAAATACAACACATACACACACACACACATAACTGTTATTGTAGATTTTAGTTACAACTATAAAAGACACACTAGAACTTACTTCTCTTATAGAACTTAAACTGCTATGTAATTGTTTACTTACTTGTATTGGTCCCCACCAAAATGCAGGATATAATAATTGAGGGCAGTTTTTACAAATGATTGGTGTACAAAAACTTTGGTGACAAGGTAGTACTGTATTTGGGGGGAAAGAAAAACAGCTTCTCATACCTTCCCTAAAAGTTACCTCTACAGGTTATCAAATCTTTCATTTTAAAAATAGGGGACCTAAAGGAGGTAACCTAAAATTATCTTCCTCTCTAAATTTTTGTGAACTGTGATTTTACATGAGCTCTAACTTTCCTTCTCCTTTTTATTAAATAAATGTGGAACAGACACATAAAGTAAATTTCATAGTTTTAAAGAGGAGAAGAAAGAAACACAAACAACATGATAGCTCTGCCCACTGGATCATTTTGTGGATCTGCAGTGATCCTACAATAGGCACCTGAATTTTACTAATTCTCTAGAAGTTTCTCTCAAATGATTGTCACTTTTCTCCTACATTTCAGGTAAAAGCTGCTAAGTAAAGCCCTTTTGCATTGTTTGATTAAGTAAAATCTGTAAGGGGAGAGAAAAACCAACTTCCTTCACACGCTTAACTAACCATTAGATTATGTGGAATTGTTGACAGAGAATGGTGCTTGTGCCCTCACCAAGGCATTCAATCATAGAATAAATTAGGTTTTTCCAGATAAAATTGAAGTCAATTGATCCTCTCTTAGAGTTTACTGGACAGGGCTCCTCTCAGCGTTTCCCTCTAAACTGACTGAGGAGGAGATTAGCAAGTAGGAGAAAGTTTAGCACACAGAGTTTAACACTAGAAGAGTGGGAGGGGAGGAAGCAGGATTGGACAGACAGTGGAGTTAGGTTGTGATGCAGTCTCAGTGACCACCTCGGATGACTCAGAGACCACTCAGATCTCTGAATCTGGGATGGACCTTTAGAGTTGTTCTGAATAAGAGTCAGAGGGCTGGCTATGACTGCACATGATATGCCATTGGTTTCAGGCCATCCTGGGAAGGCAACATGACTTTGAGGAGGATAATGTGATTCAGGCAAGGCAGTCCTGAAGAGGACTGTCAGCTGAGAGCTGTCTGGAGGCAACATTCCCATCAGCTGCAGGAGTATGCCCTTCAGTCCTAAAGGGGCAAGGTGTTAGAAAGCCTACCTCAAAACTTTGTCACCTCTGCCTCATGCACTTCCGCATCTCCTTTTAATACCTATTTCCATTCCCTTTGTTTGGAATCTGAACAAACTGAGCTAATTGGTAAAGACTACTGAATTTTGGGTTCTGTTTATCAAATTAATAAACAATATTTTTATCCATAAAAATATTAGATTAGGAAAATAAATTTTAATAACAATAAAGAAAACAGAAGAACAAGAAAAGGGTCCAAATCAAATCAGATCAAAACAACTAAAAATAATATAGCGATATTTGACTAAATCATGAGAATATTATCTGATTTTCAAGATAAGGGTTTTCAAGAAGAAATTGTTTTCTCTTTATTGGTGTTCCTTAAAGATTTTAGAAACATATGATTTGATAGAGTCACATGCAGGAGTGCATCCTGAGCAGTATACTGCTGCCGGGCCAGGATTCATGCCAGAATGGACAGTTCCATTTTAACAGTCTAAAAACACTTGAAAATAATTAGACATAGTATTAGAATGAAACCAGGCATGTCACATTTTGAATTACAAGTTAACATTCCATTTTATCTCAATGTAATTTTAAATAAAGATGTTCCACTCATATGAAACAGGAGTGAATTGATTGTTGAAAAAAAGAGAAAAAAGTTAAAACTGAAGTCTTTCTGTAAAATATTTTTTTTTTTAATATTTGGAAAATAGCCTGTAAAAACTCAATAAAGGTTAAACTTAGTGGAAATACAGTTTTGGTGGTATCTTTTTACAGTAAATATTGCATTAAAATTAGTCTATGTGTATAAAAGTCATTACAGGCACTTAAGCCTACTATAGAATTTATCAGATCACAGCAAAATTAATTGCTTTTAGACACCTCATCACAAAACTGTATATTCACTGACGGCAGGAATAATGTCTTTATAAATGTAAGACAAAATAATCTTGTAGAAATCTTGTGCTGATGTTTAAATAATTCCTGGTAAGTAAAAATTTTATTTTTGTAGATGAAGTTGTCCTAGGGTTATTCTTTCTCCCACTAGCTCTGAAACTTCTGAGGGCAGGGACCTATTGGTATTTGTCTATGTAGCTGCTGAGCCTAGCATAAGACCTATCACACTATGGGTTCCTAGGTAATGTCCATGAATCTATCAATGAGTTAATAAGTATGTTCTGTAATACCTGGACAGAGGAGCAAGATTTACCACAATGGGAAAGAGGAAAGAATGGTGTTTTACAGCTCTTTTTCAACCAGGAAGATTTCAGAACATTGTCTTTCAAGGATGTACCCGTAACCCTCCCAAGAGCATAAGGACAAGACAATGCTGGTTACTATGAACAATCATATAAATATCATAGCAACTTTGAGTCTTATCTGAGGTAAAAAAATATTTTTCTATCTATGTAAGCTTGATATATGGAAATAATTTTAAAGTATTAAGAAAATAATGGATTCTTGCCAGTAGGGAGGCCCTAGCTTATGCCCTCTCTAATGAGGACATATAAATTTTCTTTAGTATTCTTTCAAGATATTTAACTAAGATACATTTAATTTTCACTCTAACATTGTAAGCTATTTCAGACTATGTAATATAAAGTTGGTAAAGACATAATGTTAAAACTATGTTGTACAAGGGAAGTCCAGTTCAAGGAGAATTAAAAATAAAATACAATATGATAAAAGAAGGGAAATAAGTTGAAAATATATATTTTTGGAAGACCAAGAAATCAGTCAAGATATAGAACCTGTTCTTCACCTCACATGTTTCCTCATAATTCAATCAAGTTAATCTCCATACCCCATAGGTGAACACTTTTGTGATTTCTGTGTTGAATTTTATCTCAATTTACCTCTCTCACACATTAATTTAGAGATGCAAAAGCCATAACATTGATATAACTGAATTTCATATGTGTTAATATAAACAAAAGAAAATTTTAGGATGTGGTAGTTTTTTTTTTCTGTGTAGTTGTATGTGTGTCATATGTGTATGCATATGCAAACAATCAACACAATTTTTATAAATTTTAAATAAAGGAATTAGACAATTAAAGCTTTATCTAAAAATCATTTATTTAAGGATTAGATTTAATTTTTCAACTACTTTTGTATTCCAAGGTCTTATAGAATAAATGTAAATTTTTTTAGAAGTAAAATGAGATACATTAATTGAAAGAAATCTTTCAAGGATAAGATGGCTGATAAATTAAAACTATTGAGTGTTGAAGTAGGCATAAATAAATAGAATAATACCAGAGTAAATAATGGAATCTTTGTATATCACAACCACAATGTATTAATAAATACAGTGTAAGGTTGGAAAGATGAAAGTAGTAGAAACTTTCTTATGAAGAGTCATTTATTTTTGCAGTTAATAGGGAATTATTTTCAGATGTTTTCTTATTTATGCCACCGGCTAAAGCATTTTATTAGCTCTCA
Organism: Orcinus orca; assembly: GCF_937001465.1. Taxonomy (NCBI): domain Eukaryota; kingdom Metazoa; phylum Chordata; class Mammalia; order Artiodactyla; family Delphinidae; genus Orcinus; species Orcinus orca. Next base: position 39,483,061 of record NC_064576.1, on the reverse strand, counting down.
TATCAATCATGTAAGGGGTTGCTTTTTGTATTTGCTCAAAATGGCAAGTGCTGGAGTCAGAAGACCTGGGTTTTTATCTTGACCCTAGCATTTGTTAAATGTGTAATCTCTCTTTGTTCAGTTTCCTTATCTTAAAACAGGAATAATAATCATACCACCCTCAGAGGATTGTTTTGAGCATTAAATGAAATAAATAATATATGTAAAGCTATTAGCACAGTGCCTAGCACTAAACAAGTCTCAGTAAATGTCTGATGTTTCTGTTGCTGTTGTCATTGCTACAAGGCATGCAATAAAGAATAAAATAAATATTTTACATGGATGAATTTATCTTCATGCCTAATCAATGAAAAATTCATTCCTTCCTTCAAAAAGAGTTGTTGAGAGCACACTGTGTATGAAACACTGTGCTAATGGAGTGTCAGAATGGATGCTATATTGTCTCTATTCTGGAGAAGTACCTGGTCTAGTGAGGGAAGCAGGCATGTAAAGTGGTATTACAATATGATGAGATAAATGCTATAATAATAATACATATCAAGTTCCATATATTGCGACACAATAGATGTTGGCCTTGACTTGTGAGAAAATAAATGTAGAGAAATTTTATTTGACTAATGTGTTAAAAGATGATCAAGAGACTTCCAAACTTGGGGATGGTAAGGAAGAAGCCAGAAGGAGGATATTGTCATAGGATTCAGTATAGACAAAAGCAATGAGATATAGAAGAGTCTGGTCCACCCAAACAGTGGCAAGTGCCATGTGGAGAAGTAGGCACAGAATGAAAGGGAGCTGGAGAAGCAGCTTGGTAACTTATCATAGAGTCTTGGGTGTGAAATTCATCCTGTTGTCTCCTTTATTGTCACAATAAACTCAGTTATCTCTCCTTATATGGTGACTTCAGAGAACGACATTGTATAATTAATTAATACTTGTTTAATTTATAAGAATTTAGGGCTTCTTTTACTCAAACCAGAATGGACATTGAATATAAAGGGATGAGAAAATTATCTACTATTTGACAGCCTTCAACTATGCTTCTCAAACTGATTAGTTTTGACACAATTTTGACAATTTTAATAATCAATTATGTACAACAAATCACATATTAAAAGCAGCTGAAACGTTCACCAGTCTCTTTAAAAATCTATTTTTACTTGCATAATTAAGAAATTATTCACTGTATTTTGAAAAAAACTCATCCATTGCGAAAATAATTTGTTCAGTGCAGTTTTTTAATGTTTTCAAAAAGTTCTCAATAGAGTTTACTGTCTCAAATGGAAATATATTCCTTTTCTCAGCATCAAAACAAATGTAAACCATTCTCTTATGGCACTTATGATGTTCTATCATATGTTGGAGTCACTTGTTGTATTTGAGAGGGGCCCATGAAACTCTAGGTATATATCACCTCATGCACAAACCCTTTAGGAACTAAGCAGACAGAGATATTTCCTTGGGAACACACTGGCATGCTTTGTCTCATTTGATCCTGGAATACTTGTCACAGTGGATTTGACCAAGGAAGATTGACACTTAGCCCTAATAATTAAGCAGATTTGAATAAGGACCTAGATTCTACAATTTTAACAAGCTCTGATGCAATACACCATACTGGTCCAAAGCCATATTTTACGAAGTAAAGACTTAAAGGGGATGTGATTTAGCCAGTTCTAACTGAGGTTTATTTTCAAGTATGGGGGTGGGAATGGAAATATGAGGGTATTAAATTATAAAGCAATTCATTCCCTCCTTTGTTGAGAATTACTTGTATTAGTGGAGAATGTCAAAGACAGGAGTGTGTAAATGTAATTCTTATAAACAGTTTACAGGGAAAAAAATTTGAGAGTCCATAGCAAAGAATAGAAAGCCAAGTTTGTGTGTTGGTTCCACAATGCCCCAGAAGAATAAGACATCAATGAGCCCAAATAAATAAAACTCTGTGATAACTTACATTAGAACAACCATAAGTGAGATAAACAATTATTTTTAAAAATTAGAATTTCATTTATCTAAGAGTATCTAGTATTTTGCAGAACTTCTGCCTTCTGTTTTTCCTCAGGTTTTCTTCTGTAATGACAATTTCGTTAACTACTAAAACCTCTAAAAAATTTGGACACTAAAGATCAAAATGGTTATCTATAGCATTGCTTCTGGAAAAGGGGTTCAAATTGAAAAGAACACTTTTAAGTAATATGCAACAATTGTTTAGATGTTTTTTCTCAAAATTATAAATTTTCCAATTCATTTATCTATTCGATTTCAAGTGTGACAGGATTACATTTTTGTTTTCCATGTAACAAGACAATAGCAAGAAATCTATAAAAGGTAGATAAGCAATGCAGTGATTACCTTTCTATAAAACCAGTTGTAATGCAGACTCAAATAGCTATTCTAGATTTGTTAGTAATAAGGTGTTTTATGTGGAATTAGAATATTTGGTTAAAGTTTTCTACAGCTCAGAGCTTAAAAATATCACCTTCATATTCCATTCATGCACACACTTTGGAAAATTCAGTTTCATATATATACACAAAATCAAGATTTTTAAAAAAGATTTACATGTTGGTTTCTCAATCACTTGTAAATTTATTTCAATCTTCTTTTTCCCCTATATGAACAACATACCTGATACATAGATAGCTTGTGAGGTGTACATCATTAATATGTGGAACCTCTTTTCTCTAATTGCAGGATGAGGCTCACTGAATCTCTTCTTCATACCCTAAAGAGAGAAAAAAATCCCACTGTTTCAATATACTGTACTTCCTTAGTAGATGCTGATATTTAGAAAGAGCACCAGAACTACTTTTATAACTATAGAAACATATTGACTCATCATTTAAGTAGTTCTTCTACTTTAGTTCATTACACACATAAAAGTAAAATCATCTAGTTTAGGAGTTGGAAAAGCTTTATAGGTGTATTAGCGATACATGTGCATTAAATTCATGAAAAGCTCAAGGTGGTTTTGAGACGACATTTAAAGTTTTGACAAAGTTTGATCGATCTTTCTTATATATTCCACATGGTCCAATTAGTTTCATTTTAAGTTTTGTATTGACTTCTAGTGAGAGTTTTGTATCTTTGTAGGTGTTTTTACTAAGATTACACATTAGTTCAAATATTTAAAATATTAGTTAAAACAACCACATATATATCCACTGATATCTATATATACAGCATTTTCAGTATTAAAATACATAGCTATTACATGCCTTGTATTTTTATTACTTTTTTTATTATGTGTTTCCTATTTAGTTACCTCTCAGTGAAACATAATTTTGGTGGAACAATGTTTTTTAATATCATTATGAAATTCTCTCAGTTTTTCAGGGAAAATATGTGCATAGATGTTAAGTGCACATTCAAAATTTGTGGTACTTAACTATATCCAACAATGGAGATCTGTTTTAGGTGTGCACATCGTAATTATTTAAAGATCTGTACATTTGGCATGTACTAAGTAAGCACATGCCCTTCACAGTGCAAATGTTTCCTGTGAGTGGTGCATGAGTACTTGTTGATAAATCTTTGGTAGTACTTAAGCACCTAAATGGAAGTTTGGGGTACAGAGACTATGAAGTGTTTTAACGAATCATGAGATTTTTAAAAGTAGCATTGATGCCAAGCTTTATATCTGTGAAGTGATTTGCATTCTCATTTTCAGGTAAGAGAATTTGAACCCTGGAGTGGTAAAATGAACCATGAAGGACTACTTCAGAGAGTGAATAGAGAGTAAAGTATATTTCCCAGCACACCATTTACATAGACATGTTTCTAAAGTAACAAATTCAATGGAGTAATTAATACCAAAATGCTCCTGTATTCAGCAAAGCTTTATCAAAAATAGATCAAATAATTCTGGATCAAAACAAATGCTGTATTGGCAGGTGGTAGATGTCATTAAGTGGCATTTGTTCTGAGTTGACCAGATCCATTTCTTATCTGTTGAGTTAGCTAACATATTAATACTTAATTAACACACTTAATAATGTGTATTGAGGACCAACATTAGCTAACATATCTGTTGAGTTACCGCACATCCCTCTTTTGGTAATTATGCATTATTTGTCTCATTCAGGTCTACATTGAGTTCCTTGAGGGAAGGAAGGGGCAATGGTTTATTAATCTTCATGTTCACATAAAGTGCCTCTACATAATAGGTAATTAATAATTATTTGTTGAATATATATCTTGATGTAATTTAACAATTCTGAAAGGAATTCACCTATGGTATAAAAAATCAATGGATGTGAAGTTTGGGTAATTAGAATCTCATAGATATGAGATTCTTAAGTAGTCAGAGTATTAATATGCCCTAGATAATGACCCTGAAAACACTGATAACAATATATGTCCCCTATGGGTGGGTATCTTCTTTGTACGCTTTGATAATCAAGGTCATTCATAGGGGTAGGGGAGTAAGTTGAGTTTCCTCCTCACAAAGAAAAGCATATTCTTAGCTGATACCCAGTCTAAAAGCCACAAGTGGTAACATGCATTTCTTCTTCCCATTACTTGGCTACATAGATGTGCCTTGTGTATAATTGCAGTTAGACACCACTACAGTTTTTTGTTAGCAAGCCATAGCAAACTATAGGTAGCTGCCAAATTATTTCCTCTTGATGAAAAATAAAAGAAAATACTGACAAGAACTTTAGGGAGAATAATAATTTATAGCAATTAAATTTTCATTTTTATGTACTTAATAATGTATATTGAGGACCAACATTATTTGTTCAGTTAAATCAAGGTATAACCTGATGTTATTGTGAAGTTGCTTAGATAATGCATTTAGCATTTATTTCTTAACCAGCTCCTAAAGTGTGTGTGTGTGTGTGTGTGTGTGTGCGCAGTATGTTTTAGACTTGCCCTTAAGTGACAAGTCTACTCTGAATTTTGAAGGGCCAGAACTTTGCGATGCAGTTTTCCCAGGAAAGTCTATGTTTTAGAATTCCTGTTTCAAACAGCACACAGTACAAAGAATTGAGTTCTATAAGACAATTCATTTGTAATGGTAGAAGATACTTTTATTTTTTATCTTTTTATTATTATTAATTTTTATTGGAGTATGGTTGATATACAATGTTGTGTTAGTTTCTACTATAAAGAAAAGTGAATCAGTTATACATATACGTATATCCACTTGTTTTTAGATTCTTTTCCCATATAGGTCATTACAGAGTATTGAGTAGGGTTCCCTATACTATACACACACACATGTATGCCTCAAGTTTACAATGTGTGGGTGTAAAAAAATGGAAAAAGTATCTCAATACATAAAACAGCTATCTTCTATAGATGGAGAGATTATAGAACTGTCATTCTGGATATGGCACACGACTGCTGCTGCCAAGATCCTAAATATTTAGTGAATCCACATTCAGGAAGAAGAATTATCTTTATATTGTCTCACTGTCCCCATCTGCTCCACTTTGTCTATAGAGAAAAGCAAGAAGACAGATGCATAAGTAGGAACCCACTCTAGAAATATTAAATATTTAACAAAAATTGAATGCTAAGTAATTTATATAGAAATTTGCAGTTTCTGTAGCTTTAACCACTCTTTATTTCTCAGATACAATTTTTTTTTGATTTATATAGATAGGCCTTTAATTACCACTCATATGAACGTATTTACTTATTATCAAACTTTGTCCTTAAATGACACTAAAATAATTTAAATTTCCCTGGATACGACAGGTTCCTGATCATTACATATTCCACTACAAAGCATATTTTCCAGATCATGAGATGCTATTTATTAAATAGATATTTTTAAATAGTATGGAAATATAAAATTACATTTGAATATTATTTTTAAATTTATATATCACAATTTTCTTGGTCCAGTTTTCTTCCTCTTTTTTTCTTCCAATTGTATTGAGATAAAATTGACATACAGCACTGTATAAGTTTAAGGTGTACAGCATATTGATTTGATTTATATATATCATGAAATTATTACTACAACAAGTTTAGTGAACAGCCATTATCTCATATGGATACAATATTAAAGAAATAGAAAAAATACATTTTCCTTGTGATGACAACTTTTAGGATTTACACATTTCATATATAAAATGCAACAGAGTTAATTATATTTATCATGCTGTACATTATAGTCCTTATTCATCTTATAACTGGAAGTTTATACCTTTGTCCAGTACCTTCTTCCCAAACCTCCACTTCTGGTAACCACAAATCTGATCTTTTATTCCTCAGTTGTTTTTTTTTTTTTTTTTTGAGTTTTTTTTGAAGTATAATGGATCTACAATACTATGTTAGTTCCTGTTACACAACATAGTGACTTGATATTTCTATACATTTCAAAGTGGTCACCACCATAACTATAGTTACCATCTGTCACAGTAAAAAGATATTCCCCACTGTACATGTTATACACTGAGCTACTTTCTCATAAATATAAAATCAATTAAATACTTACATGTAGGATCTAAAACCATAAAACTTCTAGAAGAAAACTTAGGCAGTATGCTTTTTGACATTGGTCTTAATAAATTTCTTTAGTTATGTCTCCTCAGGCAAGGGAAACAAAAACAAAAATAAACAAATAGGACTACATCAAACTAAAAAGTTTTCACACAATGAAGGAAGCTGTCAACAAAACAAAAAGATAACTTACTGAATGTGAGAAGATATTTGTAAATGATATATCAGATGAAAGGTTAATATTCAAAATATGAAAGAACTCATACAACTCATCAAAAAAGTGAACAACCCAATTAAAAAAATGGGCAGAGAATATAAATAGACATTTTTCCAAAGAAAACAGAGATGGCCAACAGGCACATGAAAAGATGTTAACAACACTAATCATCAGGGAAATGCAAATCCAAACCACAATGAGATATCACCTCACACCTGTCAGAATGGCTATTGTCAAAAAGACAACAAGTGTTGGCGAGGATGAGGAGAAAAGAGAACGCTAGTGTACTGTTGGTGGGAATGTAAATTTATGCAGCCATTATGAAAAACAGCATGGAGATTCCTCAAAATATTAAAAACAGAGCTACCATACAATCCAGCAATTCCACTCCTGGGTATGAAGAAAATGAAAACGCTAATTCAAAAATATATATGTACCCCTATATTCATTGCAGCATTATTTACAATTGTCAAGATGTGGAAGCAACCTGTGTGAATGGATAAAGAAGATATAGCATATAAATAAATGGAATTGTGCTCATCCATACAAAGAATGAAATGTTTCAATTTGCAACAACATGGAAGGACCTAGAGGGTATTATGCTAAGTGAAGTAAGTCAGATAGAGAAAGACAAATACTTTATGATTTCACTTATATGTGGAATAGAAAAAAAAAAACAAACATAACAAAACAGAAACAGAGTCATAGATACAGAGAGCAAACAGGTGGTTGTCAGAAGGGAAAGGGGGAGGGAAAGGAGAGAAATAGGTGAGGGAGATTAAGAAGTACAAACTTCCAGTTGCAATACAGATTTCTTCATTTTTAAACATACATTTATGTATGTATTTCATATACTATAACCTATTCTACACATATTTACACAGATAATTCTTTTACATTATTTAAAATACACTTGTAAGAAAAAAAATTGTAAGGAATAGAAACCAAAAATCAAGGTTAACATGGAACACAAATGTGCAAATTTTTATGGACAAAAATTTTTTCTCTGAAAAAACCCCAAAATTTGGTATTAAGATTTTTGATAACCAAATGGACTGCAATACATGATCCTGTTACATACTTACATTATCCAAAATCAAAGTATATCTAAAAAAATATTCTTATGAAACAAGTTTTATAGTGGAAATTTATATGTATTGAGGATACTAAATATTATGTTGAATTAACATTTTTATTTTAACAATAAACACAGAAACAGACTACATGTAACAGTCTTTACAATTATTAACAATGAAACCTTATATCACTGTTACTTAAAAACATTTACCAGATACAGGGAAAACAGCATCAAGACTGAAGCCTGTGGTTTCTAATTCCCCTTGCCCAATAAAAATGAGACTATGCCTGGAAGACAAATCTGTAACCAATAAAGAAGCTATGGAATACTACTATTACTGACTCTTCACTCTCTGTTAACTCAGGAAATACAACATTGTAGATAGAAGCTGAGGTTGGATATTGAAAGAGCTGGATTTGGGTTTGTGTTTTGCTATTTATATTTTACCTGGATTCTTTAAGGTCCTGAAAACTTTAATTTCTGTATCTTTAGGATTTCTGTTCATTTATCTACCTACATATATCTATGTCTATATCCATATCTATTCCTTTATCCATATATATATACCTATACTAGTTCATAGTTCATATCTTCAGGATTGAAAAGGGAATACCAATTTATCTGTCATTTTGTATGTTTGATTCCAGAGGCAAATGCTCATTAAAAAAAATACTTTCTAGTACCTGCTTGTCAATCAGACGTTACTCATATTACACAAATATGTTTTAATATCTCACAACACTTTCACAGTGTTATGTATGTAACTATAATTGAAAAAAACTACTTTTTAAAAATAAAAAATCCACAAATTAAGAAAGCCATTTTTAACAACTTAAAATTATTGGTTCTTAATTGTTGGTCCCTTAGTTAATTTTGGATTTATTATTCTTATTTCTTTAAATAAATATATTATTATTTTGTTTTAAAAGTGTATATATTGTACAAGTCTTGCATTACCTATATATAGAAGGCTTATCCTCAGTCACTAGTTTTTGTTTTGTTTTGTTTTGTTTTTTTGCGGTATGCGGGCCTCTCACTGTTGTGGCCTCTTCCGTTGCGGAGCACAGGCTCCGGATGCGCAGGCTCAGCGGCCATGGCTCATGGGCCCAGCCGCTCTGCAGCATGTGGGATCTTCCCGGACCGGGGTATGAACCCATGTCCCCTGCATCGGCAGGTGAACTCTCAACCACTGCACCACCAGGGAAGCCCATCAGTCACGAGTTTTACTTAAACCATTTCTTAATATGGAACATGAGGTCTCTTCACGCAGCTCACTATGAGCAAGTGAAACAGGACTAAGTGCAAAGGAATAAAAGGACATCAGAGAGTCCAGGAGTCTGTGTGACCTGGTGGGACCCCTTGCCCAAGATCTCCCTTGCCTTGCTTATGTCTGACCATGTGGCTGACAGGGTATTGGTTCTCTGGTCAGGTGTCAGGCCTGAGTCTCTGAGGTGGAAGAGCCGAGTTCAGGACACTGGACACCCAGCCTCTTCCCAGCACATCAATTGGCAAGAAGTCTCCAGAGGTCTCAGTCTCAACGTTAAGACCCAGTGCCACTCAAGGACCAGGAAAAACCAGTGCTGGACACCTCATGCCAAAAAATTAGCATGACAGGAACACAACTCCACCCATTAGCAAAAATGCTGTCTAAAATCATAATAAGTTCACAGGCACCCCAAAATACACCACTGAAAGCGGTCCTGCCCATGAGAAAAACAAGATCCAGCCTCATCAACCAGAATGCAGGCACCAGTACTCTCCACCAGGAAGCCTACACACCCACTGAACCAACCTTACCCACTGGGGGCAGACAACAAAAACAATGGGAACTGCGAACCTGCAGCCTGCAAAAAGGAGACCCCAAACAGAGTAAGGTAAGCAAAATGAGAAGAAAGAGAAATATGAAGCTGTTGAAGGAGTAAGATAAAAACACACCAGACCAAACAAATGAAGAGGAAATAGGCAATCTACCTGAAAAAGAATTCAGAGTAATGATAGTAAAGAATATCCAAAATCTTGGAAATAGAATGGAGAAAATACAAGGAATGTTTAATAAGGACATAGAAGAATTAAAGAGCAAACAAACAGTGATGAGGAATACAATAAATGAAATTAAAAATTCTCTACAAGGAATCAATAGCAGAATAACTGAGGCAGAAGAACGGATAAGTGACCTGGAAGATAAAATAGTGGAAATAACTACTGCAGAGCAGAATTAAAAAAAAAGGAATGAAAAGAATTGAGGACAGCCTCAGAGACTACTGGGACAACATTAAACACACCAACATTCAAATTATAGGGTTCACAGAAGAAGAAGAGAAAAAGAAAGGGACAGAGAAAATATTTGAAGAGATTATAGTTGAAAACTTCCCTAATATGGGATAGGAAATACTCAATCAAGTCCAGAAAGCGCAGAGAGTCCCATAAAGGATAAATCCAAGGAGAAACACTCCATGATACATATTAAACAAACTACCAAAAATTAAATACAAAGAAAAAATATTAAAAACAGCAAGGGAAAAGCAACAAATAACATACAATGGAATTCCCATAAGGTTAACAGCTGATCTTTAAGCAGAAACTCTGCAAACCAGAAGGGAGGGGCAGGACATATTTAAAGTGATGAAATGGAAAAATCTACAACCAAGATTACACTACCCAGCAAGGATCTCATTCACATTCAACAGAGAAAATAAAACCTCTACAGACAGGTAAAAGATAAGAAAATTCAGCACCAAAAAAACAGCTTTACAACAAATGCTAAAGGAAATTCTCTACACAAGAAACACAAGAGATGGAAAAGAACTGCAATAACAAACCCAAGACAATTAAGAAAATGGTAATAGGAACATACAGATCGATAATTACCTTAAATGTAAGTAGATTAAAGGCTCCAACCAAAAGACATAGACTGGCTGAATGGATACAAAAACAATACCCATATATATGCTGTCTACAAGAGACCAACTTCAGACCTAGGGATACATACAGACTAAAACTGAGGAGATGGAAAAAGGTATTCCATGCTAATAGAAATCGAAAGAAAGCTGGACAGTAATTTTCATATCACAGACAAAATAGACTGTAAAATTAAGACTATTACAAGATACAAAGAAGGACACTACCAAATGATCAAGGGACCAATCCAAGAAGAAGATACAACAATTTTAAATATTTATGCACCCAAGATAGGAGCACCTCAATACATAAGGCAAATGCTAACAGCCATAAAAGGGGAAATTGACAGTAACACAATCAAAGTAGGGGACTTTAACACCCCACTTTCACCAATGGACTGATCATCCAAAATGAAAATAAATAAGGAAACACAAGCTTTAAATGATACATTAAACAAGAGGGACTTAATTGATATTTATAGGACATTGCATCCAAAAACAGCAAAAGACATATTCTTCTCAAGTGCTCATGGAACATTCTCCAGGATAGATCATATCTTGGGTCACAAAACAAGCCTTGGAAAATTTAAGAAAATTGAAATTGTATTAAGTATCTTTTCCAACCACAATGCTATGAGACTAGATATCAACGACAGGAAAAAAATATGTAAAAACTAAAAACACATGGAGGCTAAACAATACACTACTAAATAACCAAGAGATCACAGAAGAAATCAAAGAGGAAATCAAAAAATACCTAGAAATGGGGCTTCCCTGCTGGCGCAGTGGTTGAGAGTCTGCCTGCCAATGCAGGGGACACGGGTTCGTGCCCTGGTCAGGGAAGATCCCACATGCCGCGGAGCGGCTGAGCCCGTGAGCCATGGCCGCTGAGCCTGCACATCTGGAGCCTGTGCTCCGCAATGGAAGAGGCCACAACAGTGAGAGGCCCGCGTACCAAAAAAAAAAAAAAAGAAGAAAAAAGAAAAAAAAATACCTAGAAATAAATGTCAATGAAAACACAATGACCCAAAACCTATGGGCTGCAGCAAAAGCAGTTTTTTAGAGGAAAGTTTACAGCAATACAATCCTATCTCAAGAAGCAAGAGAAATCTCAGATAAACAACCTAACCTTACACCTAAAGCAATTACAGAAAGAAGAACAAAAAGTCCCCAAAGTTAGCAGAAGGAAAGAAATCATAAAGATCAGACCTGAAATAAATGAAAAAGAAGTAAAGAACACAATAGCAAAGATCAATAAAACTAAATGCTGGCTCTTTGAGAAGATAAATAAAATTGATAAACCACTAGTGAGATTCATCAAGAAAAAAAGGGAGAAGACTCAAATAAACAGAATTAGAAATGAAAAAGGAGAAGTAACAACTGACACTGTAGAAAAACAAAGGATCATGAGAGATTACTACAAGCAACTATATGCCAATAAAATGCACAACCTGGAAGAAATGGACAAATTCTTACAAAAACACAACTTTCCAACAATGAACCAGGAAGAAGTAGAAAATATAAAGAGACCATTCACAAGCACTGAAATTGAAACCGTGATTAAAAATCTTTGAAGAAACAAAAGCCCAGGACCAGATGACTTCACAGGCAAATTCTATCAAACATTTAGAGAATATCTAACTCCTATCCTTCTCAAACTCTTCCAAAATAGAGCAAAGGGAGAAACACTCCCAAACTCATTCTATGAGGCCACTATCACCCTGATACCAAAACCAAAGATGTTACAAAAAAGGAAAATTACAGGCCATATCATTGATGAACATAGATGTAAAAATCCTCAACAAAATACTAGCAAACAGAATGTAACAGCACCTTAATGGGATCATACACCATGATCAAGTGGATTATATCACAGGAATGCAAGAATTCTTCAATATCCATAAATCAATCAATTTAATAAACATATTAACAAAGTAAAGGTGAAAAACCATATGATCATATCAATAGATGCAGAAAAACTTTCAACAAATTTCAACACCCATTTATGATAAATATCCTCCAGAAAGTAAGCATAGAGGGAACTTACCTCAACATAATAAAGGCCATATATGAAAAACCCACAGCCAACATCGTCTCCTTGGTGAAAAACTGAAACCATTTCCACTAAGATCAGGAAGAAGACAAGGTTGCCCACTCTCACCACTGCTATTCAACATAGTTTTGGAAGTTTTAGCCACAGCAATCAGATGAGAAAAAGAAATAAAAGTAATCCAAATCGGAAAAGAAGAAGAAAAACGGTCACTGTTTGCAGATGACATGATACTATGCATAGAGAATCCTAAAGATGCTACCAGAAAACTATGAGAGCTAATCAATGAATTTGGTAAATTAGCAGGTAAAAAAATTAATGCACAGAAATCTCTTGCATTCCTACACACTAATAAAAATATGAAAGAGAAATTAAGGAAACATTCCCATTTACCACTGCCACAATAAGAATAAAATACCCAGGAATAAACCTACCTAAGGCAACAAAAGACCTGTATGCAGAAAACTATAAGACACTGATGAAAGAAATTAAAGATGATACAAACAGGTGGAGAGATATACCATGTTCTTGTACTGGAAGAATCAATATTGTGAAAATGACTATACTCCCCAAAGCAATCTACAGATTCAACACAATCCCTATCAAACTACCAATGGCATTTTTCACAGAATTAGAACCAAATATTTCACAATTTCTATGGAACCACAAAAGACCCCGAATAGTCAAAGCAATCTTGAGAAAGAAAAATGGAGCTGGAAGAATCAGGCTCCCTTACTTCAGATGATACTACAAACCTACAGTAATCAAGACAGTATAGTACTGGCACAAAAACAGAAACATAGATCAATGGAACAGGATAGAAAGCCCAGAGATAAACCCATGCACATATGGTCACCTTATCTTTGATAAAGGAGGCAAGAATATACAATGGAGAAAATACAGCCTCTTCAATAACTGGTGACAGGAAAATTGGACAGCTACATGTAAAAGAATGAAATAAGAGCACTACCTAATACTATACACAAAAATAAACAAAATGGATTCAAGACCTAAATGTAAGGCCAAACCGCATAAAACTCTTAGAGGAAAACATAGGCAGAAGACTCTATGACATAAATCACAGCAAGATCCTTTTTGACCCACCTCCTAGGGAAATGGAAATAAAAACAAAAATAAACAAATGGGACCTAATGAAACTTAAAAGCTTTTGCACAGCAAAGGAAACAATGAACAAGACAAAAAGACAACCTCAGAATGGGAGAAAATATTTGCCAATGAAGCAACGGACAAAGGATTAATTTCCAAAATATACAAGCAGCTCATGCACCTCAATATGAAAAAAACAAACAACCCAATCTTAAAGTGGGCAGAAGACCTAAACAGACATTTCCGCAAAGATATTCAGATTGCCAACAAACACATGAAAGGCTGCTCAACATCACTAATCATTAGAGAAATGCAAATCAAAACTACAGTGAGGTATCACCTAACACCAGTCAGAATGGCCATCTTCAAAAAATCTACAAACAACAAATGCTGGAGAGGGTATGGAGAAAAGGGAACCCTCTTGCACTGTTGGTGGGAATGTAAATTGATACAGCCACTATGGAAACAGTAGGAAAGTTTCTTAAAAAACTACAAATAGAACTACCATATGACCCAGCAATCCCACTACTGGTCATATACCCTGAGAAAACCATAATTCAAAAAGAGTCATGTACCACAATGTTCATTGCAGCTCTATTTACAATAGCCAGGACATGGAAGCAACCTAAGTGTCCAATGACAGATGAATGGATAAAGATGTGGCACATATATACAATGGAATATTACTCAGCCGCAAAAAGAAATGAAATTGAGTTTTATTGTAGTGAGATGGATGGACCTAGACTCTGTCATATAGAGTGAAGTAAGTTAGAAAGGGAAAAACAAATACCATATGGTAACATATATATGGAATCTAAAAAAAAAAAAAAAAGAAGGAAAGGTTCTGAAGAACCTAGGAGCAGGACAGGAATAAAGACATAGACTTAGAGAATGGACTTGGGGACACAGGAAGGGGTAAGTGTAAGCTGAGATGAAGTGAGACAGTGACATGGACATATATACAGTACCAAATGTAAAATAGCTAGTGGGAAGCAGCCTCATAGTACAGGGACATCAGCTCAGTGCTTTGTCACCACCTAGAAGGGTGGGATACAGAGTGTGAGAGGGAGACACAAGAGGGAGGGAACATGGGTATATATGTATACATATAGCTGATTCACTTTGTTATACAGCAGCAACTAACACAGCAATGTAAAGCAATTATATTCCAATAAAGATGTTAAAAAAATAAGATGGTACAATACACTATTTAATCTAATAAATGAGTATTTTTCAGTATAACATCACAAGTCAGACCCATCAACATGTCCTCTCTGAGTAGCTTAATTATTTATATATGCTATACAAGAAGACATAGATAGCAAGGAGTATAAACACACTCTTTGGGTGGTTTTAGGGAGTTGAGGGTGGAAAGGGAGAAATAGGCTGCTAATTATCAAATTTAAGAAAAAGAAGTGACAGCTTGAATATTCTGACTTTGGCTGGTGCTCTGTTTGAGGTGTTTTGCTGTTTGCTTGTGTTTTGTTTGAGGACTTTTGTGTCTATATTCATTGAAGTAATTTTCTTTTCCTATTGTCTGTTTGCCTGACTTTGTATCATGGTAATATTGGCCTGGTGAAATGAGATTGGAAAGATTACTTCGTCTTCTAATTTTTGGAACAGTTTGAAAAGAATTGATTAATTTTTCTTTAAATGTTTGGAAGAATTTACCAATGAAGCCATTTGGTTCTAGACTTTTCTTCATTAGGATTTTGATTACTGATTCAATTTCCTTACTAGTGATTGGTCTGTTCATATTTTCGATTTCTTCAAGATTTAGTCTTAGCAGTTCATATGTTTCTAAGAATTTATCTATTTTTTTAACATCTTTATTGGAGTATAATTGCTTTACAATGGTGTGTTATTTTCTGCTTTATAACAAAGTGAATCAGCTATACATATAATATATCCCCATATCTCCTCCCTCTTGTGTCTCCCTCCCACCCTCCCTATCCCATCCCTCTAGGTGATCACAAAGCACCGAGCTGATCTCCCTGTGCTATGCAGCTGCTTCCCACTAGCTATCTATTTTACATTTAGTAATACATATGAATCCATGCCACTCTCTCACTTCATCTCAACTTACCTTTCCCCCTCCCCATGTCCTCAAGTCCATTCTCTATATCAGCATCTCTGTTCCTATCCTGCCCCTGGGTTCTTCAGAAACTTTTTTTTTTTAAGATTCCATGTATATGTGTTAGCATATGGTATTTGTTTTTCTCCTTCTGACTTACTTCACTCTGTATGACACACTCTAGGTCCAGCCATCTTACTACAAATAATTCAATTTCATTTCTTTTTATGGCTGAGTAATATTCCATTGTATATATTTGCCACATCTTCTTTATCCACTCATTTGTTGATGGACACTTAGGTTGCTTCCATGTCCTGGCTATTGTAAATAGAGCTGCAATGAATATTGTGGTACATGACTCTTTTTGAATTATGGTTTTCTCATTGTATATGTCCAGTAGTGGAATTGCTGGGTCATATGGTAGTTCTATTTTTAGTTTTTTAAGGAACCTCTATACTGTTCTCCATAGTGGCTGTTTCAATTTACATTCCCACCAGCAGTGCCAGAGGGTTCCCTTTTCTCCATACTCTCTCCAGCATTTATTGTTTGTAGATTTTTTGAAGATGGCCATTCTGACTGGTGTGAGGTGATTCCTCATTGTAGTTTTGACTTGCATTTCTCTAATGATTAGTGATGTTGAGCATTCTTTCATGTGTTTGTTGGTAATCTGTATTTCTTTTAAGTTGTCAAATTTGTTGGCATATAGTTGTGCAAAGTAGTCTCTTATGATCCTTTATATTTCAATGGTATCAATTGGAGTGTCTCCTTTTTCATTAATAATTTTATTTATTTGAGTCTTCTCTCTTTCTTTATTGGCTAGTCTAGCTAGTGGTTTGTCTACTTTGTTTATCTTTTCAAAGGCACAGTGTTTAATTTTATTGATCTTTTCTATTGTCTCTTAGTCTTTTTTTCAATTATTTTCACTTTGATCTTTGTTATTTCTTTCTAACTTTGGACTTTGTTTGTTCTTCTTTTTCTAGTTCCTTAAGATATAAATTAGGTTGTTTACCTAAAATATATCTTCATCTTTAATGTACATATTTATTGCTATGAACTTCAGTCCTTGTACTGCTTTTGCTGCATCACTTAAGTTTTAGTACATTGTATTTTCATTTGACTCAAAATATTTTCTAATTTCTCTTTCAATTTCTTCCTTGAATGATTGGTTGGTTAAATATATCTTATTTATTTCCACATATTTGTGAATTTTCCACTTTTCATTCTGCTCTTTATTTATAGTTTCATTCAATTGCAGTCAGAAAAAATACCTGATATTATTTCAATATTCTTCAGTTTCTTAAGACTTGTTTTGTGTCCTAATATGTGATCTACCCTGGAGAATTTTCCTTCTCTGTTTGAAAAGAATATATCATCTCCTGCTGTTGGAGGTAAAGCTCTGTGTCTGTTAGGTTTATGTGATCTATAATGTTCAAGTCTGCTGTTTGTTGATTTTCCCCCCTCTGTTTATTTTATTCATTATTGAGAATGAGGTACTGTAGTGTTCTACCATTCTTATACTGCCATCTATTTTCCCCTTCAGTTCTGTCAATCCTTGTTTTGCATATTTAGTTGCTCTGATGTGAGTGCTTATACATTTATACATGTTATATCTTCCTGGCTAACTGACACTTTTATCATTATATAATGTTCTTTTCTGCTGCTTTGTGACAGTGTTTGAATTAAAGTCTGTTTTCTCTAACTACTACCTTTACTCTTCTTTGGTTTTTCCAGGGAATTGGTATTTCCAGGGAATTTATTTTCCATCGCTTTACTTTCAATGTATCTGTGTCTATAAATCTATAGTGAGTTTCTTGTAGACAGTTTATAATTGGATCTTGGTTTTTATGTTTGTTTGTTTCTTTCTTTCCATTCACTCTATGTCATTCGATTGGAAAGTTTAGTTCATTTACATGTAAAGTAATTGTTAATAGAGAAGGTTTTCCTTTGTCCATTTTGTTAACCGTTTGTCTTGTTATTCATTATCCCTCTTTTCTTCTGTTGTTATCTACCATTTTATTTTGTTGATGTATTAGTATTGATGTGCTTTGATTTCTTTCTCCTTTTCTTTTGTGTATCTACTATAGGTATTTTCTTTGTGGTTATCATGTGGCTTAGATAAAACATCTTACAGTTGTTTATTTATTTATTTTTTTTGCGGTACATGGGCCTCTCACTGTTGTGGCCTCTCCCATTGTGGAGCACAGGCTCTGGATGCGCAGGCTCAGCGGCCATGGCTCATGGGCCTAGCCGCTCTGTGGCATGTGCGATCTTCCCAGACCAGGGCATGAACCCATGTCCCCTGCATTGGCAGGCGGACTCTCAACCACTGCACCACTAGGGAAACCCGCATCTTACAGTTTTAGCAGTCTATTTTAAGTGGCTAACAACAGTAATCACATACATAAACTACATTTTACATCCCCCTCCTCCACATTTAATGCTATGATGTCACAGTTTGCATGTATTTGTATTGTTTTCATTAATATTTTTAGCTATGGGTATTTTTAATTAACTTTTATATGACAATTAAGAGTACTTTACACAGCACCATTACAATAATACAATATTCTGTATTTTTCTGTATATTTACTTTTACCATTGAGTTTTATACATTCTCATGCTATCATGTTGCTGCTTAGTACACTTTCATTTCAACTTGAAGAGCTCCCTTTAGGAATTCTCATAAACTCCCTAAACTTCTAATTGTCTGGGAAAGTCTTTAACTCTCCTTCATTTTTATTTTATTTTTTTGTAACATTTTATTTTATATTGGAGTATAGTTGATTAACAATGATGTGTTAGTTTCAGGTGTATAGCAAAGTGATTCAGTTATACATATATATGTATCTATTCTTTTTCAAATTATTTTCCTATTTAGATTGTTACATAATATTGAGCAGAGTTCAGTGTGCTCTTCAGTAGGCCCTTTTAAAAGTAAAGGTTATCCATTTTAAATATAGCAGTGTGTAAGGGTGGGGGCAAGGGATAGTTAGGGAGTTTGGGATTGACATGTACACTCTCCTTCATTTTTAAAGGACAGTTTATCTGTTATTTTTTTATGTTGACAGGTTTTTCTTTCAGCATTTTGATTATATCATTCTATTACATTCTACCCTGCAAAGTTTCTGTTGAAAAATCTGCTGAGATTTTATGAGGTTCTCTTTTACATAAAAAGCCTATTTTATACTGTTGCTCTCAAACTTCTCTCTTTGTCTTTGACTTTTAACAATTTGATTGTAATGTCTCAGCGTGTATCTCTTTGGGTTCATTTATTCTGAGATTGTTTGAGCTTCCTAGATCTAGATGTCCAATTCCTTCCCCAAAATTGGGAAGTTTTTAGCCATTATTTCTTTTAAAGCTTCCCAGTCCTTTCTCTCTCTCTTCTCCTTCTGAAACTCCCATAATTGTGTATATTGGTCCCTGCTGGTATCTCATAAGTCCCTTAGGTTTCCTCCAGTCTTTTTCATTTCTTTTTCTTCTGTCTGAATAATTTCCAATGGCATGTCTTTGAGTTTGCTCATCTTTTCTTCTGCTTGGTCTAGCCTGTTGTTGAACTCCTGTAGTGAGTTCATTGATTATAGTTTTCTTCTTCCCTATGATCTCCATTTGGTACTATTTAAATTATCTATCTCTGTTGAAATTCTCACTTTGTCATGCATTATTCTCCTGACCTCAGTGAGCATTTTTGTGGTGATTATTTTGTATTGCCTGTCAAGTAAATTATATATCTTTATTTCATTAACATTGGTTTCTGGAGATTATTTTGGTTTTTTGGAGCATATTAATCTGTTTGTTCATTTTCCTTTACTCTATTGGTGCCTCTGCATTAGACAAAAGAGACATCTCTCTCAGACTTTACAAACTGACCTTATAGAGGAGAAAGTGACACTGCAGTCAGTTCCTCGGGTGTTCCCAGATAAGTTGAATAATTGGACACACTGTCCAATTCTTTCCTACCCCAGAGAAAAGCTGTTATCTTGGATTTTCACCTGTTAATTCTGCACCGAGTGAGAAAGAGGCTGTGGAGACAAGTTTCACACTAAATCAAACTGCATTTTTTGTTCTCACTGACTTCCAGGTAGCTGGATTATGCTGGGTCCCATAATGATCTGAGACAGACTAAACAGAAGCCAATCCTCAGGGCAGTCCCTAGTGAAGGTGGGGTGTTGAATGCTTGGCCCACCTCTTTCCCTCCTCCTAATCATATGTTGCTGTAGTTTCTCTATTAGCTTCAGTGTGGTTGGTTTTGTGCTCACCCTGGATGTAAGAGCCTCTCAACTAGTTTCTGGATTTCTCCCAATGAGAATTTCCTTGTGAATTGTTGTTGAATCAATATATTTGTGGTGGGGGCAGAAAGGGTACATAGCTTCCTATTCTGCCATCTTGCTCACATCATTCTCCAATTCATAATTTTTTATATACTCACTCATTCCTTCTGCTATCCTTCAGTTTTCTACCTGCCACTCTCCTACATACATACATACATACATACATCCATATATATATGAACATACACAATTTTGTGGGTGTGTGAGTGAAATATATTTGGACACTTTAAGGAACAATAACAAAATGTGCATCCAGGTACCACCACTAACACCTTTATCTGTTTCTTACAAATAAAAACTGACTTTGTTAATCATTCTCTAATTTTATTTATAGATTTTACTATGCATCTCTAAATAATATATTATTTAATTTTCCTTCACACTTCATCATCCAGGTCTGAGAATTTCTCCTCTGAGATAGTATTCCTCTTCTGAAAAGGTAACACCTCTTTGGAACACAGTAGTTTTATCAGGCTGTTTGCTGCCTGTAGAATTTTCAATGTCTAATAGCCTTCTTTTATTCCCTCCTTTATCTCTCTTTTCATTTCAAAATAATAGTATTTCTGCTGGTGTAACATGACTTCAACAAACTCTCAACAAATCAAGTATAGAGGAAACATACATCAACATAATTAAGGGCTATATATGACAAGCCACAGCTAATATCATACTCAATGGTGAAAAGTTGAAAGTTTTTCCTCTAAGATCAGGAATAAGACAAAAATATCAACTCTTACCACTTCTTTTCAAAATAGTATTGAAAGTCCTAGCCACAGTAATTAGACAAGAAAAAGAAATTAAATATATCCAAATTGGGAAGGAAGAAGTAAAACTGTCATTATTTGCAGGTGACATGATATTATATATAGAAAATCCTAAAGGCTTCATCAAAAACCTGTTATAAATAATAAGTTTAGGAAAGTTGCAGGATAAAAATTATTACACAAAATTCTGTTTCATTTCTAGGCACCAACAATGAACTATTAGAAAGAGAAATTAAGGAGACAATTCCATTTACATTTGTATCCAAAAAAAATCCAAGAATAAATTTAACCAGTTTTTGAAGATGACACAAATAAATGGAAAGATATTTCATGCTCATGGATTGGAAGAATTAATATTGATAAAATGTCCATACTACTCAAAGCAATCTGCAGATTCAATGCAATCCTTAAAAATATTCAATGGAATTTTTCACATAAATACCAGAAACAATCCTGAAATGTGTATAGAATCACAAAAGACCCCAAATAGTCAAAGTAATCTTGAGAAAGAAGAACAAAGATGGAGGCATGATGCTCTCCAATTTCAAACTGTAATACAAAGCTATAATAATCAAAACAGACACATAGATCAATGGAACAGAATTGAGAGCCCAGGAGTAAACCTATACATGTATGGTCAATTAATTTACAACAAACAAACCAAGAATATACTATGGGGAAAGGACAGTCTTCAACAAATGATGTTGAGAAAACTAAACAGCCACATGCAAAAGAATGGAACTGGATCATTATCTTGCATCATACACAAATGTTAACTCAAAATAGATTAAAGATTTGCATGTGATACCTAAACCCACAAAACCCCTAGAAGAAATCATAAGCAGCAACCTCCTTGATATAGGTCTTGGCAATGATTTTTAGTATCTGACACCAAAAGCAAAAACAACAACAACTAAAACCAATAAAACCAACAAACAAAAACCCCACCAAAAACCAAACAAACAAACAACAAAACTAAAGCAACTACATCAAACTAAAAACCTTCTGCACAGTAATGGAAACCATCAATAAAATGAAAAGGCAACCTACTGAGTGGGAGAAAATATTTGCAAACCATGTATATACTAATTATCTAATATCCAAATTATATAAAAATTCATACAACTCAGTAGCAAAAAAATAAACCAATCTGATTTTTAAATGGGCAGATTATTTAAAGAGACATTTTTCCAAAGACATACAAATGCTTAACAGTACATGAAAAGATGATGTACATTATTAATCATCAGGGAACTGCAAATCAAAAACTACAATGAGATATCACTTCATACCTGTTAGAATGGCTATTATCAAAAAGACTAGAAATAACAAATGTTGGTGAGGATATGGAAAAAAGGCAACTCTTATGTACTGTCATTTGGATTCAAAATTGGTACAGCCACTATGGAAAACTGTATGGAGGTTTCTCAAAAAATTAAAAATAGAACTACCATATGATCCAGCAATTCCAATTCTGGGCATTTATCTGAAGATTATAAAAATACTAATTTGAAAAGATTTATACACCCCCATGTTCATTGTAGCATTATTAACAAGAGCCAAGATATGGAAACAACCTAAAAATGTCCATGGATAGATGAATGGATAAAGAAATTGTGGTATATATATATAGGGAATGAAAATTTATTCAGCTATAAAAAAGAATGAAATATTGCCTTTTGCGGCCACATGGATGGACCTCAAGGGCATCATGCTAAGTGAAATAAGTCAGACAGAGAAAGACAAATACCTTAAGATCTCTCTTATATGTGGAATATATATATATATATATATATATTCTAAGTTCATAGATGCAGAGAACAGATGGTTGCCAGATGCAAGGGTTGGGGTGTGGAATAAATGGATGCATGGTGTTTGTTTTTAGTTTAAATAAATTGAATAATTTAAAAACTTCCTTCAAACCTCATATGTCTCCCTTGTATGTAACATTATTCCAATAGGTAGGAGGTTCCTTTGCATTGTTTGCAACATAATTGTTTCTCTTTTTTTAATTTCTGCTGAGATGACTGAGGGGAACTGAGTCACATGTCTAATTTCTTCAAAGATCCCTCTCTGTGACTGAATGCTGTGAACTTTATTTCTTTCTGAGACAAAAAGTTTATCCAGCCACATCCCTGGCTTTCTCTCTGAAGCATGCAGTTTGACAGCAAATCTCCTCATTTTAGTGTCTTTTGCAATCTGAATAAGCTGAAAATACCCTAAATCACCAAGTCCTGTTTTTTGTTTTTTGTTTTTACTTCACTTCTTCCTGCAGTTTATCTCTGCTCCCCCTCATTTTACTATAAGCAGCAAGAAGAAATCAGGACACAGCTTCCACACTTTGCTTGGAAAGCTCCTAAACTATGTATCCAAGTTCATTGATTACAGCTTCTGTTTTCCAAATAACTGAGGACACAATTCAGCTAAGTTTTTTGGCCACGATATAATTAGGATTCCCTTTCCACCAGTTTTCAGTAATTTGTTCCTTATTACCTTCTGAATCATCACCATTAGCACTTTTAATATATATATTTCTGATATTATTTAGGATGATTTAGGAATTCTCTAAGATAAAGTTTTCTCCATCATGCATCTCACTTTGTTTTCATTCTCATCAGCAGGACTTTAATGCCTATATTTCTAGCAACATTCTGTTTTTGGTGACTTAGCTTTTCTCAGGGGCAATGCAGAATTTCTCTACCATATTTCTTATCCCTTCTGAGCCCTCACCTGCAGAGAATTTAATATCCTTATTTCTACTAACAGTCTGTTCAAGATACTTACTTCTTTTAACCTTTACTCAATACGCAACGCAAAGCAAGTTTTGGGCTTTCTTGGAGGCTCAGTGGTTGAGAGTTCGCCTGCCGATGCGGGAGATGCGGGTTTGTGACCCGGTCCAGGAAGATCTCACATGCCGCGGAGCGGCTAGACCTGGGAGCCATGGCCACTGAGCTGAGCCTGCGCGTCTGGAGCCTGTGCTCCGCAACGGGAGAGGCCACAACAGTGAGAAGCCCGCGTACTGCAAAAAAAAAAAAAAAAAAAAAAAAAATCCAGTTTCACATTTTTATTTTATTATTACTGTAACACCCCAATTCTAGGTACCTAAACCTGTATTCATTCCCTATTGCTGCTATAACAGATTACCACAAAATTAGTGGCTCAAAACACAAATTTACTATCTTCTGGTGGCCAGAAGTCTAAAATGGTTTCACAGTGTTGCATTCCTTCTGGAGGCCCTAGGGGAAAATATATTTCCTTGCCTTTTCAAGTTCTATAGTCTGCCTACATTCCTTGACTTGTGGTCCCTTCTTCCATCCTCAAAGCCAGCAGTATAGTATCTTTCTTTTCCCCTTGGCTTCCATTATCACATCACCTTCCCTCTTTTTCTGATTCCTACATCCTTCTTATAAGTACTTTTGTGGTTGGTACATTGAACCCATTCATTTCAAGATCCTTAACTTAAGTAGATCAGCAAAAAGTGTTTTTTACCATGTATGACAACATAGGCTTAGGTTTCAGAAATTTGGACATGAGCAAATTTGGGAGTCCTCTATTCATCTTTCCACAAAAGAGGACTTATTGTGATTACTTTATCTCTGTTTTATCACTATACTGACAGTGGGGCTGGACAGCAATAAGGATGGATACTAACTTCTTTTATTTGATAGATTTCTGGGTCACAACCTGCACTTAAAAGAGAAGCAGCTACGTTGCCTAGAGATCCTAAACACTTAAATAAATGCACTGACTTGAAGTTTTTTCCCTAAAGAAGGAAGTTGGTGAGTTCAATATATGAAATAAAGGGAAAAAATAGACACCACAATTATTATAGGAGAATCTATAGATAGCCAGGAATTCCTTTAATCTTTCTGGGCATTTAGGATAATTGCAACTGCAAGACTCTCTTGACATGATATATGTTACTTCGAGATTTGTCCTTAAACAATCACAGCAATTGTTGCTCTTCCTATTTGTTCATTGCCTGAAAGAATGTAGATTTAGCAGAAAATCCTGAGGAAGTCCTAGAAGGTGATGATGCATGTTTGAAAATGAGGCATGTTTGCAAGGCTACTCATGGAACACCTGATTGAATTATTGTCATTCAATAAATCATTATTGTTTTAAGCCAGTGTGATTTGGGGGGTTGATTGTTACAGAAGCTAACATTACTTACCCTAAATAATATGCTCTACAGTGTTTTATGTTAGTATCCAATTTTTGATGTTTGTACATAAAATATTACTAATTTTTTACTCTAATTCTAATAATTATACGTAAAAATACTTCGGAATTTCTATGTAAACTATCATATTGAGGATAATGACAGTTTTGCTTATTTCTTTCCAAGGCTTCTCCCTTTCACTTTTATTTCTCACCTTGTTTTGCTGGCTAGGCACACCAGAACAATAGTGAATAGAAGTTCTGAATAGTGACAGTAGTCTACTTTGGCTTATTTCTGAGGTTAAATAGAATTAACGTCAGTATATAATATCTGATTTAATGTTTCTTGTCCATAGCTTTAATAAGATTTTATTTTTTTCAGGATAGAGACTCCCTTTCTAATTCTAGTTTTATAAAAATGCTTTTTAAAATAATGAATACATATGTGTATACATATATATATATAGCGAGAGTGAGAGAATTCTACTGTTTTCTTTAGTATATATTGATATATGTTTCTTCTTTTATTAGCTGTACTGAATTACATTCTGTGATCTTCTAATGTTTATCTAACCTGCATTCCAGGAACAAATTTAACTAGGTTATGATATACTATATTTTGCAAACATGGCTGGATTTTATTTGCTCATATTTTATTTAGAATTTTTACCTCCAGTAGTGTTTTAAGTTAATAGCATAATTTTTTAATACTATTTTCTTATTAACTTTTAGCACTCTGAGGAGACTGGCTATATTTCTTTTGTTCATTGTATCCTCCTAATAACTTTTTAAAGTCTGAAAAATCTGAGTTATATCTCCTGTTTTACTTCTAGTATTGTTTATGTGTGCCTACTCTTTTTTTTTTTTCTTTTTCTTGATCTGTCTCACCAGAAACTTGTCAGTTTTATTAGAATTTTCAAGGAAACAACTTTGGCTTTTTTGATAGCAACCATATGTTTGATTTCTGTTTTATTACTTTCTACTCTTAACTGTTTTCCTCTCATTTCTTTAGGTTTGCTATACAGGTCTTTTATCAATTTCTTAGGAAGTACACTCTGCTAAGCTGATTATTCTTCTTTTCTATATAAGCATTTAAGCCAAGTGTCAATAAACATTTTCCTATAAATGATCAGATAGTGAATATTTGAAATTATGTCAGCGACATACAAACTCTGTTAAAAATAAAAATATCTTTGTGTTTTTTCACAACCCTTTAAAAGTGTACCAAAACAATTCTTATCTCAATAGTTGTATAAAAATATCAGCAGGCTAAATTTGTTGATACCTGATTTGTCACAAGTTTCCCCCTAAATAATATTATAGATTCAGCTAACAAGTTTTAAAATATATTTTATTAATTTCAATTTGTAAATATTTTCAATTTCCTGTAGTATTGTGACTTTGGTTCACGAGTATTTGAAAATTTTTTTCTTAATTTCTTAACATTTTTTCTGTTTATCATTTTGTTTTTACTTTCTAACTTATTCACTTTCTGTGTAATGTTGACTGTAATGATCTGGAAGAAAAACCTTTGGAAAACCTTTGACATTTGTTGTGCCATGCTTTACAGCAAGTGAATATTTAATGCATGTTTAAAAGGAGAGCTTTTTTTCTAGTTGTTGGATTCAGTGTACTATAAAATATTATATAACTATCATTATATTATATATCTATAGATCAACATTTAAAATTTTTTCAGTCAAATCTTCTATATATTTTTCTAGATCTTTGACTATTTGTTCTATCAATTCCTTAAAGAGGTGTTTTAAAATATCCCACTATATTCATATATTTATTTCATTCCTCTTGTAATTTCTATAAATTTTGAAGCTGTGCTACCTTTGTATGTAAATTAAATTTTTATTTCATGATGAATTGACATTTTTATCATTATGAACTAATCATACTTATCTCTGATAATTCTATTTTGCTTTAAAACAATGTTTTTTTTAGTTTTTTTCTTTGTTTGTTTGTTGCTGCCTGTTGTTGATATTACCACAACAGCTTTTGTTGCTGTTTTTAACATTATTTTGCATCACTTTACTCTTTATATTTTAACCTTCAGTCATTTTTGATTTTTTCTCTTGAAAATAGCATATATCTAGGTTCTTTTCCTTTATCCAATCTCAAATTATTTCAGGATTTAGTTAATTTATATTTATTTTAATTACTGAGGTATATTATTTAAGGCATCTTATTCTGTACTTTTCATTTGTTGGGCTTCTTCTTTAAGTTGTTTCTGGGTGTAGATTTATTCTACTTTATTCCTCTTGGAATTAGCTATACTTGAATATGTAGCTCGGTGTCTTTTAACAGTTCTGGAAAACTTTCAGTCATTATCTCTTCAAAGAAATTTTTGGAGGATAATGAGTAAGAGAATAAATAAAACTAAATTGAATATGAGTTAATTGCTAAACTGAATAATAGATAAATGAGTTTAATACATATATATATATATAATAACTCCTTATTTATGTGTGATCTAAACACAGACAGATACAGAAGTTTTAAATATAGAACTCAATGAATTTTACAAACAACACACCCATACACCCATGTAACCTGGATTAGAATAAGCACACCAGAAATCCCCCCTGCTCCTGCCCCTTATATATATTAGATCAATCCTTTCCAAGGATAACCACTGTCTTGAACTTTAACACTATAGAACTGTTTTGTCTAATTTTAAATTTATTTAAAATAAGTCATGCAGAATATACTCTTTTGTTTCTAGCTTCTTCATTTCAACATGTCTTGATTTGAGTTATTACTTTTAATAATTATATTTTCAATTTCTAGAGTTCTGACTTTTTTAAAACTTTTGTTTGCTCTGTACAAATATTTTAAATCTATCTTTTATTTACTGAAAGATTTTTTTGTGCTAGCCATAATCTCCTACACATTGTTACAATATTGGGAATTTTTGTGGTTCTGCTTTTGTCATCTCTTTTTTCAGTTGATTTCAATTCATGTTACTTTATTTGTGTGTGTGTGTGTGTGTGTGTGTGTGTTTAGTAATATTTATTTATTTACTGTGTATAGATTTCCTAGAAAATTTTAACTATGGAATATACAGGATGTGGGATGAAGTTTGGTCACTACAGGAAGGATTTTCACTTTTTTTCTATAAGACACACAAGGGAAGTACTATTCTGTGACTCTGGATGACATTCTGGGGTTTAGATTTCTCTGGCCACCCAGTCACAGTGAATTTGAGAAATATCCTTTATAAAGTCTATTTCTTTATTACAAATTCTCACATTGCATTTCATTTGTAGGAACTAGTTGGCGGTAGTGACACTGTTTTTAGTTTACCTTTAAACTGAGGGCATGGATATTTGAGATGCTATCTCTTGGTCTCTGTTGGGCTGTATCTCTTCCATAAGTCTTAGGTAGCTAAAAAACATATGCTTATGTTCACTAAGTTTGGAAAATTCCCTCAAGGAAAAATTGGCTTTTATGCTCCACTTACTTGTCTGAGTTCCTGGTTTCATGTACATTTCGTCTGAGGATTCTTTCTATTTTTTTGCTAGCATATGGCTACATAGAGATGTTTTTACATGATATTGAGGGATTTTTTAATATCAAGAGCCTCTGTTCAGCCATCTAGTACACCATGTTTATGAAAATGGAAGTCAACACAAATATTTCTTAGGGTTCTTATTTTTTGATCCTTACAGTAAGTTTTTCTTTGTTTGAAATATCTATTTTTTATTAATTTCTGCTTTTACTTAGAGAATATATGACACTTATTCAAAGAAGAGTCTGTATTTATACTTTTTATAAATTATTGAATTTTTTGTGATCTAAAGTGCAATCATCATTTTACAAATCATCTATGGCTGTAATCTCCTCAGAAATTTAATACATTTAATACATGTATGGTAGATTCATCTCCCTAATTATGATATCCCAGACTTCTATAGGCTCACACATTTTTTATTTTATTGAAAGCAACACATTATTTATTTCATGGAATCAAAAAAAAAACCTGACTGCCTTCAGTTCACAAGAGATTGAATTATTTTACTTTTGAGACACATAAAAATTTATCTTGGTAGAAAAACAAAAATTAATTCCTCTTGCTACAATTTCAGCATCTTCAAGTTCTACTTTCTTCTCTTATCCATTTGCCCTGTGCAGCTCCAAGTTTTTGGCTAACTTCTTGAGAAAGAAAACTATGTGGGGCTATCTGTATATAGAATACTTGAGGTGGGTGAAGAGGGGGTAAGTGGGCATATATGTACGTGTATTTTTTTTTAATTAAGACATTATTTTCTTAGGGCACACATCTTATTTTCACAGCAAAATTGAAGGAGAAGTACAGAGATTTATCATATACCCCTTTTTCTACACATGCATAAGCGTCCCCCATTTTCAACATCCCCCACCAGAGAGGTACATTTGTTATAACTGATGAATTGGCTCACTCATTTTATCGATTTTATCTTCATTTCCTGAGAGGAAATATTACAGTCACATACTATATTTGTATTTTCTGTAGTTTTGCTAGTTTTTTCTTTATGAATTATGTTATATAACACTTGATGCATAAATATTCATGACTGTTCATTAGAGACAGAAAACAGTATCATTATGAGGAATATCAATATCTTTAACTTTTTATATTGGAACCAACCTTGTCTGGTAATAATAACTTGACCCTTTGATTTTCCTTTCTTGCACCAAACATCCAACGTTGATCAAATCACTGTGACTAAGTATGATGTGCTACTCTGACAAGTCAGCTTGAGACTAGTAAAAATAGCTATGATGGTGAAGTAGGAATCTGGAGTGTCTGTAAAAAATAAAATTAAGTTTGATACTAAAAAGATGATGTTTTTCCCAGAAGAATGGTTATGGGATACTTGATAGGTAAAAACAATGCAATGTTTATTAAAGCAACAGATAGATCAAGGCAGCTAAGGCCAGATCCTGCAACTGCAACTGGGAAATATTTGCAAGTTTTATTGGAAGGAGTACTAAGGAGTGCTTAGGATAGGAATAAGATTTGGTCTCTAGAAAAAATGAATAAATACATTTTTAAAAAGTCAATTTCTTAAAAGACAAGTCATCTATGCAAAAAATTCAATAAAATCCACTTATTTTTTTAAACTGTTTTATTTTATAATGTTGATTACATCTTCATAACGTAATTTTCAGAAAAGTTAATTTTGTCTTTGCCTAAGATTACTGCTCTGCATTGGATAAATGAGGGCAACATTTCCCCATCTCTTATATATTGAGGGATGGTATATAAGAGATGAAAGACTGAGAGAGGGCTGAGAAAGGGAAATATAGAAAGACACAGAGCCCCTTAGTTTTTTCATCTGTTTCTCCCATCAGTATATTAATATATGACTTTTTTTCTCTTAAGTTTATATCTACAGCAGCAGGGTGTACTGGTAAAGCTGAACATTTTTCAAAATGTTTTAAAGTTCAAATGAAATCCAGTTGTAGTTATTACTATGTTGGATAAGCTGCAATTATAAAGGTCAAAGAGCAGTAGCTAATAAATGTTAAAGTTTTATTTCTCTTTCAATTAATTGTTCACTCATGAAATGACAGTGGCTCCATGATATTAGTTATCCAAGATCCTTCTATCTTATTAGTCTGAGGCCCTCAACATATTGCCTCCATTTCATAGTCAAAGAGAGGCCAAGGTCCCATTTATCAAGTCTATATTTCAACTATAAGAAAGGATAGAACAGACATCAAATGGCATGCTCCTGGCCTTTAAAGGTATAGAAGTTGAACTCATCACTTCCTGCTCAATCCCATTAGCCTGGATATAGTCACATGGCTCAATATTGCTGAAATTGAGGTTGAGAAATATAGTCTTTAGTTGTGTGACCATGTGTACAGATACAATTCAGTATCTTTATTAGTGAAAAATAAAGAAGGATACTGTAGGAAAGCCCATTTCTGATTCACCAAATAAAACTAAATACTGTGGATATATTAGGTGAATTGGTCTGCTTCTAAAGAGCTACAGAATATTTAGAAATTATGCACACATAAATGTCTACCTAGTGCGTGGAAGGCACACATTTCGAATGAATGAGTTAATGAGTGAGTGGGTTTAAAATGACAATAACAGGGGCTTCCCTGGTGGCGCAGTGTTTGAGTCCGCCTGCCAATGCAGGGGACACGGGTTCGTGCCCCGGTCTGGGAAGATCCCACATGCCGTAGAGCGTCTGGGCCCGTGAGCCATGGCCACTGAGCCTGCGTGTCCAGAGCCTGTGCTCTGCAGCGGGAGAGACCACAACAGTGAGAGGCCCACGTACTGCAAAAATAAAATAAAATAAAATAAAAGACAATAACAGAGCATACCAGACTTACAGAATCAATTCAGTACATATTTGCTGAAGGACTGAAGGCCAACATTTGTGTTAGGCATAAATAAGACATAGAATCTGTTCTTATGTGCAAAAAATTATGGGAAGAAACAAATGTAAAACTAATTATATTAATATATATAATTTTTTATTTTTTGCGTTACGCAGGCCTCTCACTGCTGTGGCCTCTCCCGTTGTGGAGCACAGACTCTGGATGCACAGGCTCAGAGGCCATGGCTCACGGGCCCAGCCGCTCCGTAGCATGTGGGATCCTCCCGGCCCGGGGCACGAACCCATGTCCCCTGCATCGGCAGGCGGACTCTCAACCACTGCGCCACCAGGGAATCCCTATATAATTTTTTAATATTCTCACATGTCAATATCACAACCCTTCTGCATGGTTTAAATCTTATTGGCTCACCTCCAAGAAGTATCACAGATAAGTTTGCTATGATGTATGTGCCTCTTCTCAGTCTGTGTAGATCCATACATGTATTATTAACCAAATTCATGAGTCTGATGGACAAGTAGAATGTCAATGTATTTCTTTGCAATAAAACATTCTTGCCACACAGACCGCAAGACTCAATAGTGACATGATGAATGTCTTTTTTCTCTAGGAAACCTTTACAGGAAAGCAAGTCACAATAAAAAGTTGCTTGACGAACATGAAATTTCAAAGCTGCATGAGGTAAGTTGAATATTTATTAACTATAATAGCCAAATATATCCATTTTATCATAGAACTTTCCTCACTAATGGGACTGGAATATTTGTAGCATATCGGCAAAAAAGCTTCTCCCACAAGTGCTTTGGAAATGGTTTCTGCCTTCATTTAATTCTTATACTCTTATATTTTTAAATCAGACAAACATTGACAAATACTTACCATCTCAAACTCAGCTCAGAGTTTCTGATTGATTTTTTTCTTATATCACC
This sequence comes from Orcinus orca, assembly GCF_937001465.1. Classification (NCBI taxonomy): domain Eukaryota; kingdom Metazoa; phylum Chordata; class Mammalia; order Artiodactyla; family Delphinidae; genus Orcinus; species Orcinus orca. The sequence continues at coordinate 39,450,652 of NC_064576.1, read as the reverse complement.
TAATTTCTTTTTATCCTATCAGGTAATTTTGGAAACTTCTTATTTCCTTCATGTAATTTTTAGTATTTTTTACATCTTACTGTGTTAACCTCATCATAAAAATTTATTAAAATTTATTAAGGGGTATATTAGTATACACCTAACTGTTCAAAATGGAAAATTATAATATATCCAATGCTAATTTGTTGCCTTAAGATGTTACATTGCAAAAGCAATCAGTTGTTTAAGATTGGTTTCCAAGGGCTTCTCTGGTGGCACAGTGGTTGAGAGGCTGCCTGCCGATGCAGGGGCCACGGGTTCATGCCCCGGTCTGGGAAGATCCCACATGCCGCGGAGCGGCTGGGCCCGTGAGCCATGGCCGCTGAGCCTGTGCGCCCAGAGCCTGTGCTCTGCAATGGGAGAGGCCACAACAGTGAGAGGTCTGTGTATCACAAAAAAAAAAAAAAAAAAAAAAATTGTTTTCCAAGCATGGTGGCTCAGAAATATATCATGTGGCAGGCTTGAAAAAATATTGGGCTCAAAAGCCCTTATCATTTAAGTAATGTCCCCATATTTCCTCCTTGCCATGATCCTTGGAGAAAGGTCATAGGTACATGTGATGCCCAGCTCAAGTGGTACATCCTACAGCTGAATCTCTACAGGGACTGACAGCAATTAGTTACCATGTCACTTTCTTCCAGTGTCAAACAAACACAGAAGTAAAAGCCCCAGTCAGTAAAACTTTACAAATAGCTCCATTTTGACTTACTTTCCCAATTGTAAGATGACCCACTCTCAGATACTTCAACAAAGTTTGCCTGGCAGGAGCTTAATTCTGGAAGATCTCTATACATAAGGCACAGGTCATTTGTAGTTCGGAAAACTTGAATATAAAAATGGTCTCTAGGCTGGTTTACAGAAGCTTCAGGAATGCCATCCTAAAGTATTCCACTTCCCTGGGAATCTCATTTAGCAAAATACAAACAAAGGAACATTTACTTCAAGTATTAGGGAAAAAAAGCTATTCTACTGAAGAACGGATATTGGTTTCCCAAGTTGCAGTTCTATGTTTATCCACTTGAATACTGAGGATGGAGGAGACCAGGGTCAATACTAAGGAAGGGAGAAATTTCATACATATTCTCATCTTTATATGACCTGCGCCAATGACTACCTTTCAGAACTGACAAAAAGAAAACTCAAGGAGCAGAAAAATATGTAGAAAACAAAAAGTTAAATAGTAAATAAATTTTTAAAAACTTAGTGAGGCTTAAAAAAAAAAATGCCATGTAAATTTGTTCCTAGACTACCAAACAAGTCACCTAAAGTAATTCTGTTTCTTGACTTTTCACCTAAATATTCCAACATTTGTATTAACATAAATGAGATTAGAGAGGTTAAACAAGGGTGTTAGCTGCACATGAGTCTGGAAAAGAAATAAGCAAATATTATAGAGGTCCTTTAGAGATATGGAGTTTTCCATATTAGCTCTAGATAATAAATGTTGCATCAGTTCAGCAAAACAATCCTATCCAATAATGATTGTATGATTATTTTCTTATTTCAATTATAATGACCATAATTTTTCTACTATTAGTTCTTTGGAGACTACACAACAGTTTTCATCACCAATATTTGCACTGCACTTTTAAGTCCTTTCTATTTTTAACAGGTTTACTAATAGCTCTGTAAGAAGTATGTCTAGACAACACCATTGTTTGCTTAGGAGTCAACACCTTTGGTCATACCAACCATAGAGTAAATGAAAATTAAAGGGGTAAATTGCTTCCTTATGTATAGGTTCATGATAGAAAGAATAGCACTGAACCATTACAGATACTTTAATTAATAATGATAATAAGCAAACATTTATTGAGTACCCATGCATGCTAGGCATAATTCTAAGTGCTTTGTTTTAATTTTTTAAACTTTTTAATTAATTTATTTTTTAAAATTGAAATATAGTTGATTTACAATGTCGTGTTAATTTCTGCTATACAGCAAAGTGATTCCGTTTTATATATATATATATATATATATATATATATTCTTTTCCATTATCGTTTATCACAGGATATTAAATATAGTTCCCTGTGCTATACAGTAGGACCTTGCTGTTTATCCATTCTATGTACAATAGTTTGCAAAAGTGCTTTGTTTTTAGTACTCACAAAATTCCAGTTAGAGACAATTATTATCAAAATTTGCAGATTATGAATGTGATCATTAGGTGTTTAAATAACTTGCTCATAGTCACACAGCTAAGTGATGAAGCTAAGAAATTAAACCAGAGATTCTGAATCTACAGGCTTTATACCCTACTTCACAGTGAAATTCTCTGACACCCATCACTATTATTTCTGAAGGCAATTTTCTAAATAGAAATACCTTAAGATTTTTCACATATAATACATGTTTTCATTTAGCATACTAATTTAGTCTCAACATAAAGTAGTCTTAATTAATTAATTTCAAGGCAGTAAGTGCCACTAAATTTTAAATTTTGTATGTATGTCTATTGTATTTTACCATTTCAAACAATAGCTATGAAGCATGCTTTAGGAAAAAAGTATCATTTCTGTATGTGACTATGAATACAGTACAACTCGTCTCCTGACCGTTCCTTGTTTTTAGATGTCCTTTTTTCAATTGATTTTATTTACTTTCAAAGTGACATTTCAACAGAGGTGTTCACTCTCATTTCTACTCTCCTTTGACATTTCTGTGACTTAGAGTGCAAGGAGTTGCTTGCCAAAGACTTACTAGATTGATGTTGGGAGGAAAAGGAAAAAAATTCTGCACATAGCAGATGTTTCTTTTCTTCTTGTTGTGCCTATTTGAAAAACTGACACTGCTTAAAAGCAGATTTCAGATGTTCTGTCTTTTGGCAGCAAGAGTGAATGTGTTGCTCAACTAGGAGAAGTGTGAGTATTGTTTAAAGAGGCAAATTGAAGGTGGAGGATGAAGCAATAAATAAATGCTCAGTAATGTTTTGCTTTTTTCTCCCTCAGTAAGCAATTTAATACAAGAAATCCCTAAGGAGACTGGGTAAGTACCTTAGCTATACATTTCACTTTGACCATGTCTAGGTATGGTTACTATACTTCATAATACTTAAACTGATTTATTTTCATTCTTTTCTTATTTAATAAATGGCACATGGAATTATTTCAAACCGCACATACAACTGCTTAGAGATATTTTCTGTGTGTGTTGTGAGGGCACATTTCCAAAATCATAGATGAATAATTTAGCCAAAAACCATTATGGGATTGTTACTATCATCACAAAAAAACACTAGTCAGGTTTCCGTTAAAACATAAGGAGTCTGGAACAAATTATTAAAAAGATACACCTCTCCCCAGGTAGACTAATTGGAAAAAAGTTTCCCCTATGGGAAAGGACATCTGTGCTTCCAGGCTAAAGGCAAACTTAGGCAGAGCCTTGAACGACTCAGCATGGACTGGCTTGAATTCCCTACTTGAGCCCTAACGCATGCATTTGGGTGGGTAACAAAGCACACAACTGAATTCTTTTTATTTTTTTTATTGGAGTATAGTTGATTTACGCTGTTGTGTTAGTTTCTGCTGTATGGCAAAGTGAATCAGTTATACGTATACATATATGCACTCAGTTTTAGATTATTTTCCCATATAGGTCATTGCAGAGTACTGAGTAGAGTTCCCTGTGCTATATAGTAGGTCCTTATTAGTTATCTTTTCTTTTTTTGTGTGTGGGGGGGTGCACTAACCTCTCACTGCTGTGGCGTCTCCAGTTGTGGAGCACAGGCTCTGGACGCTCAGACTCAGCGGCCATGGCTCACTGGCCCAGCCACTCCATGGCATGTGGGATCTTCCCGGACCGGGGCACGAACCCGTGTTGCCTGCATCAGCAGGCGGACTCTCAACCACTGCACCACCAGGGAAGCCCAGTTATCTATTTTATATATAGTAGTGTGTATATGTCAGTCCCAATCTCCCAATTTATCCCTCCCTCTTTCTTTCCCCCCGGTAACCATAAGTTTTTTTTCTACATCTGTGACTCTATTTCTGTTTTGTAAATAAGTTCATTTGTGTCATTTTTTTAGATTCCACATATAAATGATATCATATGGTATTTATCTTGCTCTGTCTGACTTACTTCACTTTGTTTGATAATCTCTAGGCCTATCCACGTTGCTGCAAATACCAATATTTTATGTTTTTTTTGAGTCTGAGTAATATTCCAGTGTGTGTATATATATATATATATACCACATCTTCTATATCCATTCATCTGTTGATGGACATTTAGGTTGCTTCCATGTCCTGGCTATTGTAAATAGTGCTGCTATGAACATTGGGGTACATGTATCTTTTAGAATTCTGGTTTTCTCCAGATATATGCCCAGGAATGGGATTGCTGGATCATGTGGTAGCCCTATCTTTAGTTTTTTAAGGAACTGCCATACTGTTCTCCACAAAGGTCATGCCAATTTATATTCCCACCAACAGTGTAAGAGGGTTCCCTTTTCTTCACACCCTCTGCAGCACTTATTGTTCATAGACTTTTTGATGATGGTCATTCTAACCAGTGTAAGGTGATACCTCATTGTGGTTTTGATTTACGTTTCTCTGATAATTAGTGATGTTGAAGCATATTTTCATGTGCTTTTTGACAATCTGTATGCCCTCTTTGGAGAAATGCTTATTTAGATCTTCTTCCGTTTTTTTGATTGGATTGTTTCTTTTTTTGACATACAGTTGCATGAGCTGTTTGTATATTTTGGAGATTAATCCCTTGTCCCCTTGTTGGTCGCTTCATTTGCAAATGTTTTCTACCATTCCGTGGGCTGTCTTTGTTTTGTTTATGGTTTTCTTTACTATGCAGAAAGTTTTAAGTTTAATTAGGTCCCATTTGTTTATTTTTGTTTGTATTTCCATTACTCTGGGAGACGGATCAAAAAAGATATTGCTGCTATTTATGTCAAAGAGTGTTTGGCCTATGATTTGATTTACTCTAAAAGTTTTATAGTGTCTGGCCTTACATTTAGATCTTTGATCCATTTTGTGTTTATCTTCCTGTATGGCATTAGAGAGTATTCTAAGTGCATTTTTCTGCAAGTAGCTGCACGGTTTTCCCAGCAACACTTATTGAAGAGACTGTCTTTTCTGCATTGTATATTCTTGCCTCCTTTGTCATAGATTAGTTGACCATAGGTGTGTGAGTTTATTTCTGGGCTTTCTATCCTGTTCTGTTGATCTATATTTCTGTTTTTGTGCAAGTACCATACAGTTTTGATTACTTTAGCTTTGTAGTATAGTCCAAAATCAGGGAGTCCGATTCCTCCAGCTCCATTTTTCTTTCTCAGGATTGCTTTGGCTACTTAGGGTCTTCTATGTTTCCATATAAATTTTAGAAATTTTTGTACTAGCTCTGTGAAAAATGTCATTGGTAATTTGGTAGGGATTGCATTGAATCTGTAGATTGCCTTGGATATTATAGTAATTTTCACAATATTGATTCTTCCATCCTAAGAAAATGGTATATCCTTCCATCAGTTTGTGTCATTTCTGATTTCTTTCATCAGTATCTTATAGTTTTTAGAGTAGAGGCCTTTTGCCTCCTTAGGTAGGTTTATTCTTAGGTATTTTATTCATTTTGATGTGATGGTAAATGGGACTGTTTCCTTAATTTCTCTTTCTGATCGTTTTTTGTTAGTGTATAGGAATGCAAGAGATTTCTTTGTATTAATTTTTATCCTGCAACTTTACTGAATTCATTGATGAACTCTAGTAGTATTCTGGTAGTCTCTTTAGGATTTTCTATGTATAGTATCACATCATCTGCAAACAGTGACAGTTTTACTTCTTCTTTTCCAATGTGGATTCCTTTTATTTCTTTTTTGTCTCTGATTACTGTGGCTAGGACTTCCAAAACTATGTTGAATAAAAGTGGTGACAATGGACATCCTTGTATTGTTCCTGATCTTAGAGGGAATGTTTTCAGCTTTTCACCTTTGAGAATGATGTGAGCTGTAGGTTTGTCATATATGGCTTTTATTTTGATGAGGTAAGTTCTCTCTATTCCCACTTTCTGAGGAACTTTTATCATAAATGGGTGTTGAACTTTGTCAACCATTTTCTTAATTTTGGGGGGTTTGTTATTGTAGGTCTTTTCCTTCTCTTGTGTTTTCTGCCTAGAGAAGTTCCTTTAACATTTGTTGTAAAGATGCATTTGATGGTGCTGAATTCTCTTAGCTGTTGCTTTTCTGTAAGGGTTGTAATTTCTCCATTGAATCTGAATGAGATCCTTTCTCAGTACAGTAATCTTTGTTGTAGGTTTTTCCCTTTCATCTATTTAAAAATGTCCTGCCACTCCCTTCTGGCTTGCAGAGTTTCTGCTGAATGATCAGCTATTTTCCTTATGGGGATTCCCTTGTATGTTATTTGTTGCTTTCTCCTTGCTGCTTTTAATATTATTTCTTTGTATTTAATTTTTGATAGTTTGATTAATGTGTATCTTGGCCTGTTTCTCATGGATTTATCCTGTATGTGACTCTCTGCACTTCCTGAACTTGATTGAATATTTCCTATCCCATATTAGGGAAGTTTTCAACTATAATCTCTTCAAATATTTTCTCAGTCCCTTTCTTTTTCTCTTCTTCTTTTGGGACCCCTATAATTCAAATGTTGTTGCATTTAATATTGTCCCAGAAGTCTCTGAAATTGTCCTCAATTCTTTTTATTCTTTTTTCTTTATTCTGCTCTACAGTAGTTATTTCCAATATTTTATCTTCCAGGTCACTTCTCCATTCTTCTGCCTCAGTTTTTCTGCTATTGATTCCTTCTAGATAACTTTTAATTTCATTTATTGTGTTCTTCATCATTGTTTGTTTGCTTTTTTGTTCTAGGTCCTTGTTATACATTTCTTTTATTTTCTGCATTCTATTTCCAAGATTTTGGATCATCTTTAGTATCATTACTCTGAATTCTTTTTCAGGTAGACTGCCTATTTCCTCTTCATATTTTTGGTATGGTGTTTTTTTACCTAGCTAATTCAGCTGCTCTGTGTTTCTCTGTCTTCTCATTTTACTTAACTCACTGTGTTTGGGATCTCCTTTTCACAGGCTGTAGGTACGTCTTTCCCATTGTTTTTGGTGTCTGCCCCCAGTGGTTAAGGTTGGTTCAATGAGTTGTGTAGGCTTCCTGGTGGAGAGGACTGGTGCCTGTGCTCTGGTGGATGAGGCTGGATCTTTTCTTTCTGGTGGGTAGGACCGCATCCGGTGGTGTGTTTTGGCATGTCTGTGACCTTATTTTGATTTTAAGCAGACTCTCTGCAAATGGATGGGCTTGGGTTCCTGTCTTGCTAGTTGTTTGGCATAAGGTGTCCAGCAATCTAGCATGCTGGTTGGTGAGTGGAGCTTGGTCTTAGCATTGAGACTGAGATCTCTGGGAGATCTTTCACTGTTTGATATTACAGGGGCTGGGAGGTCTCTGGTGGTCCAATGTCCTGAACTCAGCTCTCCCACCTAAGAGGCTCAGGCCTGACACCCAGCCAGAGCACCAAGACCCTCTGAGCCACAAGGCTCAGAAGAAAAGGGAGAAAAAAGAAAGAAAAAAAAGAAAATAAGAGAAAATAAAATAATATTATTAAAATAAAATATATTGTTAAAAATTAAAAATAAAGAATAAAAAAAGAAAAAAAGGAAAGAATGAAAGGAGAGAGCAACCAAACCAATCACAAATCCATCAATGATAACAAATGCTAAAACTATCCAAAAAAATTAAAAAGTAAAAATAAATGGACAAATGGAAACCTAGGACAAATGGTAAAAGCAAAGCTATACAGATAAATTCACACAAAGAAGAATACACATACACACTCACAAAAACAGCAAAAAAAAATGTATATATATATATATATATATATATATATAAGCAACCAAATCAATAAACCAATCTACTAGTGAAAATAAGCTCTAAATACTAAAGTAAGATAAACATAAACTGAAAACAAATTAGATGCAGAGAGCAAACCCCAAGTCTACAGTTGCTCCCAAAGTCCACTGCCTCAATTTTGTGATGATTCGTTGTCTATTCAGGTATTCCAGAGATGCAGGGTTCATCAAGTTGATTGTGGAGATTTAATCTGCTGCTGCTGCAGCTGCTGGGAGTAATTTCCCTTTCTCTTCTTTGTTTGCACAGCTCCTCATTTACAGCTTTGGATTTGTCCCTGGCTCCACATGTAGGTTGCCTGAGGGTATCTGTTCCCTGCCCAGACAGGACGGGGTTAAAGTAGCAACTGATTAGGGGGCTCAGGCTCACTCAGGCCTGGGGGAGGATGGGGTACAGAATGCGGGGCAATCCTGTGACGACACAGGCCGATGTGACTTTGCAACAGCCTGAGGCATGCCTTGTGTCCTCCCAGGGAAGTTGTCCCTGGATCATGGGAACCTGGCAGTGGCAGGCTGCACAGGGTCCCATGAGGGGAGGTGTGGATAGTGGCCTGTGCTTGCACACAGGCTTCTTTTTGGCTGCAGCAGCAGCCTTAGCATTTCATGCCTTTCTCTGATGTCCTTGCTGATAGTCGTGGCTCCCACCCATCTCTGGTGCTCGTTTAGGTGGTGCTCTGAATCCCGTCTCCTTGCACACCCCAAAACAATGGTTTCTTGCCTCTTAGGCAGTTCCAGACTTTCCCATACACCTTCCCAGGTAGCTGTGGTGCACTAGCTCCCTTCAGGCTGTGTTCACACAACCAACCCCAGTCCTCTACCTGGGGTCTGACCTCTGAAGCCCTAGCCTCAGTTCCCAGCCCCCACCAGCCCCTGCAGGTGAGCAGACAAAGCTTTTAGGCTGGTAAGTGATGGTGCGCACTGATCCTCTTTTAAGGAATCTCTTCACTTTGCCCTCTGCACCCCTGTTGCTGTGCTCTCCTCCATGGATCCAAAGCTTCCCCCCAAGCCCACACCCCATCTGTGCCAGTGAAGGAGCTTCCTAGTGTGTGGAAACTTCTCCTCCTGCACAGCTCCCTCCCAGAAGTGCAAGTCCCATCCTGATCCTTTGTCTCTGTTTTTCCTTTTGTCTTTTGCCCTACCCAGGTATGTAGGGAGTTTCTTGCCTTTTGGGAAGTCTGAGATCTTCTGTCAGAATTCAGTAGGTGTTCTGTAGGAGTTGTTCCACATGCAGCTGTAATTTTGATGTGTTTGTGGAGAGGAAGGTGATCTCCATGTCTTACCCCTCCACCATCTCGAAGGTCCCCTGTGTTTGTGTTTTTAACAGGTTTTTCTCCTGTAATTGATTTCTAATCCCATAGTGTTGTATTTGGAAAAGATGCTTGTTATGATTTCTATTTTAAATTTACTGTGTCTTGATTTGTGGCCCAAGATGTGATCTCTTCTGGAGAATGTTTCATGTGTACTTGAGAAGAAATTGTATTCAGCTGCTTTCAGATGGAATGTTCTATAAATATCAATTAAGGACATCTGGTCTAGTGTGTCATTTAAGGCACGTATTTCCTTATTGACTTTCTGTCTGGATGATCTGTCCATTAATGAGAGTGAGGTATTAAAATCCCCCACTATTATTGTGTTACTGTCAATTTCTCCTTTTATGGCTGTTACCATTTGCCTTATATATTGAGGTGCTCCTATGTTGGGTTCATATATATTTACAATTGTTATACCTTCTTCTTGTATTGATCCTTTGATCATTATGTAGTGTTCTTCTTTGTCTCTTATAACATTCTTTATTTTGAAGTCTATTTTGTCTGATATGAGTACTGTTACTCCAGGTTTCTTTTGATTTCCATTTGCATGGAATGCCTTTATCTATTCCCTCACTTTCAGTCTCTATGTGTCCCTAGATCTGAAGTGGGTCTCTTGTAGACAGCATATATATAGGTTTTGTTTTGGCATCCGTTCTGCCAGTCTATGCCTTTTGTTTGGAGCATTTTATCCATTTACATTTAAGGTAATTATTGATATGAATGTCCTTATTGCTATTTTGTTAATTGTTTTGTATTCATTTATGAAGGTCCTTTTTCTTCCCTTCCTCTTTTTTACTCTTCTCCTGTGATTTGATATCTATCTTTACTGATAAGTTTGGATTGCTTTTTATTTTTTGTGTCTATCTATTCTAGAATTTTTGTTTGTGATTCTCATGAGATTTTGTTATAGCAGTGTATATATGTACAAGATTGTTTTAAAAAGCTGATCTCTTAGCTTCAAGTGCATTTCCAATATCCTACATTTGTACTCTCCTCTTTTCATGATTGCTGGTTTTGATAATCATGTTTGTGTATGGAAGATTTTACTTTATGTTTGTCTTTAGAGTTGAGCTTTCCCATTTGTAATTTTCTTGATTCTAGTTGTGGCCTCTTCTTTTCTGCCCAGAGAATTTCCTTTATGATTTGTTGTAATGCTGGTTTGGTGTTGTTGAATTCTCTTAGCTTTTGCTTGTCTCTAAGGCTTTTGATTTCTCCCTCAAATATGAATGAGAGACTTTCTGGGTAGAGTATTTTTGGATGTAGGTTTTTCCCTCTCACCACTTTAAATATATTATGCTACTCCCTTCTGGCCCGTAGACTTTCTGCTCAAAAATCAGGTGATAGGGCTTCCCTGGTGGTGCAGTGGTTGAGAGTCCGCCTGCCAATGCAGGGGACACGGGTTCGTGCCCCAGTCTGGGAAGATCCCACATGCCGCAGAGCGGCTAGGCCCATGAGCCATGGCCGCTGAGCCTGTGCATCCGGAGCTTGTGCTCCGCAACGGGAGAGGCCACAACAGTGAGAGGCCCATGTACCGCAAAAAAAAAAAAAAAATCAGCTGATAACCTTATGGGGGTTCCCTTGCATGTTATTTGTTGCTTTTCCTTAGTTGCTTTTAATACTTTGTCTTTAAGTTTTGTTAGTTAGATTAATATGTGTCTCAGTGTGTTCCTTCTTGGAATTATGTTGAATGGGACTCTCTGTGCTTCCTGGACTCGAATGAATGTTTCCTGTCTCATGTTAGGGAAAATTTTGGATATAATCTCTTCAAATATTTTCTCAGGCCCTTTCTCTCTCTCTTCCCTTTCTGTAACCCCTATAATGCCAATGTTGGTGCATTTAATTTTGTCTCAGAAGTCTCCGAGACTGTGCTCATTTGTTTTTATTTTTTGTTCTTTTTCATGGCAGTGATTTCCACCATTCTGTCTTCCAGTTCACTCATTTTTTCTTCTGCCTCAGTTATTTTACTATTGGATCTTTTTAGTGTATTTTTCATTCCGGTTTTGTATTGTTCATCTATTTGTTCTTTAAATCTTTTAGCTCTTTGTTAAACATCTTTTGTAACTTCTCCGTCTGTGCCTTGATCTTTTTCCATGATCTCGGATCATCTTTACTATCATTAATCTAAAATCTTTTCCAGTTAGGCTGCTTATATCCTCTTCATTTACTTGTTCTTGTGGGTTTTTATCTTGTTCCTTCATCTGAAACATATTTCTCTGCCATCTCATTTTGTCTCACTTTCTGTGTTTGTTGACTCCTTTCTGCTGGCTGGAGGATCATAGCTCCACTTGCTTCTGGTGCCTACCCTTTGGTGGGTGAGTTTGGTCCTGAGACTTGTAGAGGCTTCCTGGTAGGAGGGACTGGTGCCCACCCACTGTTAGGTGGATCTGTGTCTTTTCCCTCTGGTGGTGAGGGCTGTGTCAAGGGTGTGTTTATAGGTGGCTGTGAGCTTAGTATAGCTTTAGGCACCCTGTCTGCTGATGGATGGGTCTATATTCCTATCCTGCTGGTTCTTTGGCCTGAAGCTTTCCAGCACTGGAAGCTGTAGGCTGTTGGGTAGGGCTAGGTCTTGATGCCAAATGGCAATCTCTGGGAGATCTCACGGTGATCAATATTCTCTGGGGCCTCTGCCCCATGGTCCTTCCCCCCAACCACACAGTGAGCCACAGTCAATGCCCACCTCTCCAGGAGACCCTCCAAGACTCATAGTTAGGTCCAGCCCTGCCTCCTATAGAGTTACTGCTTTGTGCTTGGTCACTGTGTATGTGAAACCTTATGTGCACCCTCCTGGAATGGAGTCTCTGTTTCCCCCAGTCCTGTGGATCTCCTGTACTCAAGCCTGCTGGCCTTCAAACCCCAATGCTTTGGGGATTTCTCCTCCTGATGACAGACCCTCAGGCTGGGGAGCCTGAGGTGGGGCTCTGGACTCTAATTCTTGTGGGAAAACCTCTATAATATAATTATTTTCTAGTTTGTAGGTTGCCTACTCTGCAGGTATAGGATTTAATTGTGTCACAAGAGTGCCCCTCCTGCCAACTTGTTGTGGCTTCTTCTTTGTCTTTGAATGTAAAATATCTTTCTTGGTAGGTTCCAGTCTTTTTTATCATGGTTGTTCAGCAGTTAGTTGTGACTTTGGTGTTTTTGTGAGAGGAGGTGAGCTCAGGCCCTTCTACTCCACTTTTCCAGAACCACAGGGTTGCTTTTAGTTTGGATGTTTGCTGCCTCTTTCACATCTGTTATCCTCTTGATATGTGGGGTGAAGGTAAAATGGACCTTTCACATTCCCAGGACAGTGGGATCAGGGCCTGGTGCCTGCTCTAGGGTCTTCTATGGGCAGCTCCTCTCTGTGCCCTCTGGGAACAGTGGGTGCAGGTTCTGGCCCCTATTCATGGATTTCCTAGGGGTAGGTGTGAGCCACGCCCTCACAGGACACTGGGTACAGGTTCTGCCACCTGCTCTTGGACTTCCTATTGGCTGGCACTCTTCACACCCTCCCAGAACAGTGAGAGCAGAGACTCTTGTCTTCACATGGCACCCTTCTGGAGCCCACAAAGGTGGTGGCAAATTGCAGCCACCTCTGGGGTTCCTGTAGGTGGTGTCCTGTTGCCTGAGAGTTCTCAAAGGGAAAGAAGCTCTTATGGTGGTCCTGCCCCCCTCCTGTGTGCTCACAAATAATGATGCCTTGCCTCTTTGGTGGGCCCTGTCTTCTACTGAGTACAACTTCAGCTGCCACAGCCCAGCCTCATCAAGCAGTTTCTGCACAGCCAACCCTGGCCCTCTCTGAAGCCTGAGCTTCAGCACCCAGCCCTCACCCATTCTGACAGATGAGTGTCTAGGCTGGGGAGCACAGGGCAGGAGTGACAACCTTCTACGCAGGTTACTCTCTATTTTGCCTTCCACAAGCCATTTGCTGTGATCTCCTCCTAGGCTCCAAAGCTCCTCCTCCATCCAGTCTGATCTCCCTGACAGTGGGCAGACGTCCCTGGGTGCAGGAACATTTCCTCCTTCACACCTCCCTCCCTGGGCTGTAAGCCCCATCTTGATTTCTTTGTTTCTCTCCTACTCAGTTACAAGAAGGTTTTCTTGTTTTTTCAGAAGTCTGAGGTCTTCTTTCAGTGTTCAGTTGCTGTTCTGTGTGAATCATTCCACTTGTAGATGTATTTTTAATGTTTTTGTGGGAGAAGGTGAGCTCCATGTCCTACTCCTCCACCATCTTGACCCCCACCCCCACAACTGAATTCTATAACCCTGCAAATAGACTAAAGCATCTATCCAGAGATTTTTCAAAATTTCTTAACATTCTCATGTATATTTCCAACCTCATAGTCTGTTCACCTCAAGATCCAAAAAAACAGGTTTAAAATTGTCTCTGACGGCAAAACCATTGACAGTTCAAGAGTAACTCAAGAAAATGCAAGAATGCTTTAGGAAGAGTCATGGTGCAATTTTTATGCATCTTCCTGTGGATTCCCCCATCCTCCCAAAGTTGTCACATGAGAGGTATTTTGTCTAATAGATCAAACTGGGTTATGGAAAACATTAAAGACATAATGTCATCTGTTTTTAAGAAAAGTTCGTATATATTCTCCCTTTCCATTTGTCACATAAGTAACAGTAGCTGGTGAACTAAGACAGTTGATAGTGTTGATATTTGTTATATTCTTTTCCTTCTTCCTCTTCCTCTTCCTTTTCCTCTTCTCCTCCTCCTTTCTCTTTTCTTCTTCTTCTTCTTCTTATTATTTATTAGTCTTCTAAGTCTATATAGTAGGATTAGAATGGCTCTTTTATTTATGCAGTTAGAATCCTGGCAGGTAAAAGTGTTATAAGAAATTTTGAGACACTGGTTACTGTCACAAAAGTTGCCAACCCTTTGGAATGCAAATTTGCTTTTGGGAAATGGTGGCTATCTTTCCATATAGAGTCCAAGATCTTATGGGAAATGTGGAATAGAATCACCAAACATCCTCATATTCAAAGTTAGAGAAACTGATGGGATTTTGGCAACATTATGCAAAATCTAATGCCAGGAAAGGCATAGGAGTACAGTGAAATAAAATTTTATTGAAGAACAAATAAGTCTAAGTTGGTGAGTTAGTTTTTAAAAATTTTAAGTAATTTTGGTATAATATTATTTAAATAAAAATGTTTGACTAATTCTACAACTTGAGCAATGCTGAAAACTCCTGCCAGCTTGATGGTATTTGAGTTTTAGGGAAAGGTAATGGTACATGTAAGAAATAAGGGAATTCCAATTTTGCAGACTAAGAATAGTTTCCAATAGTTGTGCCCAAGGAAATTGACTAGCTGTGCCATACCTAATAGACAAAACATCCATGAATGTATGTCACTCAACCTCACTACTATGGGATAGGGAAATGAAACAATGGAAGTGAATTTACCAGGCATCAAATGTCTCTCTTCTTGGTGAATTAAGGCAGAATAGACTCATTTTAGATTAAATAACTCAATCTAGATTTTTTAGACAATTGAGCTGAGACAGCTTTGATGAGGGAAATACTATACTTCCTGCTAATAAGACAGGTAATGGCAAAAGTGATTATTTGGAAAAACAAGAAATGTGACTATATTTTACCCCAGATTAATGGAGCTAGTCATACAAGATATATAAAACATCTATCATCTATATAAATTGCTGTACTCTTCTTCTTATCCTGTTGTAGGATCAGAAGTAATAGCATCTATCTCATACTATTGTATACTGTGTAATTATGAAATAAAATTTAAAAACTAGAAAAATGATATTTCTATCTTTGATAAGGGAACCTCTTATAATGAGATTATACTTTGGTGCAGAGAGGAATTTGACTTGAGCCTTTTGGATATTTCATTAACTGCCATCCCTTCCACACAGCTCTCTACAAAAATAAATAAATCAACAAATAAAAGATTGAATGGATTCTAATTGTCAGTAATTTTTTCCTCCAAGTTTCCATTACAAAGCAACTCAAAGTGAAATGCTAAAACATGTATGGTATTCTTGAATTTGGGGTGCTAATTAGTAGAGTGTGATATTCAATTAAAATACCAAATCATTTATTTAATGATATCACTAGACTCTAAATTTAAGCCTGACAGACCATAAAGTACTGGATATGTTTCAAGAAAATATTATATTAACATTACATATATGTTTGTACACATATGTTTATATAGATGTATTACATTTAATAAACATTATTGCCTTGTTATGTTGAATAACAATGGTAAAGTGTAAAACCCATTAGTTTAACACTATTAAACTTTAAACTCAAACAAGTCTGTTGGAGCTCATATATTTTATAAAGTCACAGGTAAAGTTTGCAAGATGGCAATATATTTTTAATGCTATAAAATAAAATAGACTGTCAGAAATATTCCAATTAAAGAGTAAAGACTCTTTAAAAATAAAGAGTATGTAAAAATAAATTTGTAAATTTACAAATATGTAAAAATAAATTTATATTTATTTAGCATATGTAAAAATAAATTTAGACTTTTGTGGACCCAATTTCATTTTTGAGAATTAAAATATTATCCAACTCTGACCTAAACTCACATTATTAACTGAAGCTAATTCTCACACTTGACAAAATGTTATGAATATTAATTTTCTCCATGTAAATTGGAAAATAAAATCCACTTAAATAACTGTACTATATGTATTGCTAAGGAGAAAACAAGCCATGCATATATTGCTGAAATTAAATATAAATTATATAAAAATAAAATTCATAGATAAATTAAGGATTTCTTTACTTTAGGCAAACAGAAATTGAAAAATACAAACAAATCTCAAATGAAAGAAGTACGGCACTAGATCAAGATACTATAAGAATATAGATGCCAAAAAAAGAGTAAACTGAAAGTCTGTGTATTTAAAAAGTATAGTAATTAGACAAAATGCATTGCATATCACATATCACCAGTCGTTAGCTCAGCAATTAACACATGGTTGATGTACAGTAGATGATGGATGAGTGAATGAGTAAAGCTATTGTAGCAAAACATAACTGAGGTATTTATATATGGTAGAAATCAGAGATGACCATGGTCAGAACTATAAGAAGGAGAGTTAGATGTTTTGTGGGAGAAAATAGAAATATATAATGACAGAAGTATTAATAAAAAAGATCATTAGGAAATTATAAGTAAAAAAAAAGAGTAAGAAACTAGTGGCATTAAGTGATTAAACAGTTTTTTGGGGGTAATAATATGGAATGTTAGGCATTTTTTAAAAAAATAAATAAATTTACTTATTTATTTATGGCTGCGTTGGGTCTTCATTGTTGCATTCAGGCTTTCTCTAGTTGCAGCGAGCAGGGGCTACTCTTCGTTGCGGTGCATGGGCTTCTCATTGCGGTGGCTTCTCTTGTTGCGGAGCACGGGCTCTAGGTGTGCAGGCTTCAGTTGTTGCAGCACGCAGGCTCAGTAGTTGTGGCTCATGAGTGCTCAGTAGTTGTGGAGCACGGGCTTAGTTGCTCCTTGGCATGTGGGATCTTCCCAGACCAGAGCTCGAGCCCATGTTCCCTGCATTGGCAGGTATATTCTTAACCACTTCACCACCAGGGAAGACCTAGGCATTTTTAAAAGTCCAAGAAAAAGTTTCCTATGGAGAAGCTGATGTCCAAGGAGAGAATCAAAAATAAAAATTTATTTGAGCTCAAATATCTTCTAAAATTAATATTTCATGAGTAGTGCAAAGAAAGATTTATTTTTTTATGTCTGTGCATACTGAAAATAACTGTAATATGACTTCCTGATACCTGGAAAATTATTGGCTTGGGTTTTGAGTTTTGGCTTTTAGGATCATGGAATTTGAGAAAAGCATGAAAGAATTCTGAGAGCGAAATATATATAGAGAGAGGAAGAAAATAACAAAGTCAAAGAATTATTTCAAATAATATGGAGTGGAAAGACACAAGCTGATTAGTAAGAAGCCAGGAAAAAATGTTTTTTTTTTACGGTGGGTACTCCATGAATAAACATTGTAAAAAAATTTAAGTTAAATGTACTGTTATTATACTATCACGCTCAAAACTGCACAAACTCCCACCCCCCCATGCTGCCACACACACTTTTTTTTTTTAATTTGCTGCTGCCTCCCTTGCTTAGAGAGGTAAGAGTGGGTAAGATGCTAAGAGTTGCAGCAACCAACTAGCAACTGTGAGGGACAACACCCACAAGCTCATTACATCTATTGGAAGGATGGGGGCATATTGGACTATTAGCAGTTTCTTTCAGTTGTAGAATGAACAGCAGGGCCACTAATTTGAAAATTAAGCAAATAAATGCTTTTATGATTTTAGCCAATTTTAATTATGTAGTTCCTGTGTGTAGCCAAATGTTCCAGATAAAATACATAATAATTATATTTGCATTTTATTTGAAATTAAGGGTTTGTGGGATTCTTATGGAAAAGTATCTTAAAAATAATCTAAAATGCAGTGTTGAGAGGAAGACAACATAAAATAATTTAAAATGAAAAGTATGAAATTTATCTTAAGGTAATTAAAAACCATTGACAAATTACACATTTAAGTATACATATCCATGAAATATCTACTTTGAGCCAGGCTGTTCTTTGTTTACTGGACACATTGTACCCAACAAAGAGAGAGACAAAAATCAAGTTAAAAAAATGTATATATTTAGGTAGTGATATACAGTATATAGAAAATATACTTAAATAAGATATACACTAACATACTAAAAGAACAAAACACACCAGTAAAATCAAGTACTGTAAAAATCAAAAGAAAACCAAAAAAAGTCATCTCAAATATCTAGGCATCATATGGTTTTAGTAATTTTAAATATTACAGCTAATATTACAGTAATAACATTGAAGTAATTTTAAATATTATAGTGAGCTTTATTTCATTATTATTGCATCAAACATTTGATAGAGTGTTAATGCCATTCCAGACTTTGTATCATTATGCAATTCAATGTTTGAACACACACAATGTCAACATGATACATATCTGTAAATATGGAATACAACAAAACACTTATGCTATGAATAATGATAGCACTGAATTGTGTTTTCTAAAATCACTTACTCAGATCATTGCAAAATATATGCTCTAGATCATATCCATAAATACATTGTTGATATATTAAAACACCTAAGAATAATAAACAAAGTAATAAAATGACATAAAAACATTAAGCTTAATAGCAAAAGAATGATTTAAACCATAGTCATTAATCCTTTCATTGGATATTAAATATGAGAATATTAGCTTATTATTAGTGTTATTCACTTTAGTAATTAATATCAATTTTCTAACTTCATTAACTGCAGTGTTAAAATAAATTGAAGTTTTTACCTTAGAAGTCATCACTCACAATCACATAGTAATAAAAATGAGAATTACAAAAAAGTGATGCAAAATAATATGCATATTTTATTCTCACTTTGAATAGATTATCATGAACAACCATGAGAAAGTCCAGTTAGCTAATTAACTGTTCTGTAAAAGTAACTGACTTATTTTTTTTTCTTTTGGAATGATAGTAAAAGTTACCCAAACTGCAAGAAAACTATGGTAACTACATTTTCCTTACTGATTATCTCAACTAAATATTGGTCTGTGCCTAGACATGTTTTTGGGGCACTGGAGGGGTGTTGCGGGGAGGTAGAAAACAGCAACCATTGTCAGGGCATCTAAAATAGAGCCACTGACCAGCTGCACACCTTAGGTGAAAGCTTGACAGAATCAGTAGGGTACACAGATGACTCTAGCCACACTGAAATTCTTGAAGGTACTCTCATGCCTGCCTCTCTAAATGATGCTTCCTATGCTAATATTTCTTCCTTCCCTATCTGATAATCTCTTATTTGTCTTTCTAGACTCACCTCATAAATCATTTCTATGAGACTTTCACTAATTTTTAGCTGAGTTAAATGTGTCCCCTACTATGTTTCCACAGCCTTTTTCTCAGACTCTTTTCACTACTGTGTTTATTACCTTACTCTGCTAAACTTACTCTTCTGTGTTATGCAATGTAAACTCCTATTTACCTAATTTAAACCTGTGAATCTCCCTGCTCCCCACCAAACAAATGAATTATCCTTCGACTCCACTTCCCCCTGAAGGTGCCTTAACACATATTTCACAGAGAAATAAGTTGTTGTTTAATAAGAGTACTCTAATTTGCCTACAGTCAGATAAAACAACCTGTCTACACACCAATTCAACCTCTTCTCCCTGCCTTTTGTAAAACTGAGATCCTGTCCTTTGTCCTCTATACAAAGGTCAATCTGTACCTGCACCTCAGATCCACCTATTCTCAGGAACCTATACTATCACTTACTTATTTTCCTCCTGTGGGAATTCAACTCTACGTCTTACCTTGATCATTTTTATCATGACTTAAATATGCTGTTTCACAGATACCATTTATGCCAACCACTATGTTCACATACACATATTTTCTCTTTATTAATTGACCTCTGAAGAGTATTCAGTATTTTTCAACATTCCTGTGTCTTGAAGGATGCCCTTTTGCCTTCTATGGCAATACCATCACACTCCCTTTCCCCACTGATAACCACTAGTTTGTTCTCAATATGAGAGAGTTTCATTGTTTAGATTCTACATGTAGGTGATAACATAGAGTATTTGTCTTTCTCTGTCTGACTTATTTCACTAAGCATAATACTCTAGGTCCATCAACATACTTGCAAATGGTAGAATTTCATTCTTTTTTTAATAGTTGAGTGGTATTGCTATATATATATGTATACATATATACATATGTGTGTGTGTGTGTGTGTGTGTGTGTATATATATATATATATATATATATATCTATCACAACTTCTTTATCCATTTATCTATTGATGGACACTTTGGTTGCTTCCATACCTTGACTACTGTAAATAGTGCTGTTACAAACCTTGGGGTACATATATCTTTTTGATTTAATATTTTCATTTTCTTCAACTATATACCGAGGAGTGGAATTGCTGGATCATGTGATAGTTCTAATTTTAGTTTTTGAGGAATCTTCATACTGTTTTTCATAGTGGATGCACAAATTTACATTCTCACCAACAGTGTACAAGGGTTCCCTTTTCACCACATCTTATCCAAGATTTGTTATTTGTAGAGTTTTTGATGATAGCCTTTCTGAAATGTGTGAGGTGATATCGCATTGTGGTTTTAATTTGCATTTCCCTGATGATTACTGATGTTGAGCATCTTTTCATGTTAGCCATCTCTATGTCTTCTTTGGAGAAAAGTCTATTCAGGTCTTCAGCCAATTTTTTAACTGGGTTGCTTGTTTTTTTATATTAAGTTGTATGCGCTATTCATATACATTTGATATTAACCCTTTGACAGTTCTATCATTTGTGAATACTTTCGTCCATTGGGTAGGTTGTTTTTTCATTTTGCTGATGGTTTCCTTTGTCTTGCAAAAGCTTTCAAGTTTATTAGGTCCCATTTGTTTATTTTTGCTTTTATTTCTTTTGCCTTAGGAGACATATACCAAAAAAAAAAAAAAAAAAAAAAGCTATGATTATGTCAAAGATTATTCTACCTATGTTTTCTTCTAGGAGTTTTATAGTTTCAGTCCTTACATTTAGGTATTTAATCCATTTTGAGTTTATTTTTGTATATAATGTGAGGAAATGTTCTAATCTCATCTTGTTATATGTAGCTGTCCAGTTTTCCCAGCACTACTTATTGAAGAGACTGTCTTTTCTCTATTGTATATTCTTGCTTTCTTGTCATAGGTTAATTGACCACAGGTTCATTGGTTTATTTCTGGGCTCTCTATTCTCTTCCATTGATCCATGTGTTTGTTTTCCTGCCAGTTCTATGCTGTTTTGATTACTGTAGCTTTGTAGTGTAGTAAACCTAAAGTCTCCATCAAAATACTATTAGAACTAATAAGTGAATTCAGTAAAAGTTCAGGATACAAGACTAATATACAGAAATCTGTTGCTTTTCTATACCCTAAAAATGAGCTCTCAGAAAGACTAAGAAAACAATCCAATCCCATGGATTGTTGGATGAACAACAATTGTTGGATGAAGGAATTTGAAACTGATACAAAGAAATGAAAAGATATACCATGTTCTTAGATTGGAAGAATTAGTATTTTTAAAAAGTCTGTACCATCGAAAGCAATCTACTGATCTAGTTCAATTCCTATCAAAATACCCATGACATTTTTCACAGAGCTAGAACAAATGATGCTATAATTTATATGGAACCACAAAAACCCTAATTTGCCAAAGCAATTTTGAGGAAAAAATAACAAAGCTGAAGATATCATGCTTACTGACTTTCATTTTTATAATTTTATCTCCACACTTCAGACATAATGATATTTTTTAAAGCCTGCTAAACTAGCCATGTTAGTCCATACTTAAAATCTTTCTGCTTTCTGTGACCCAGGAGAAAGTCCAATATTTGTCAACTGGTGTATTCTGCCTTGTTTGAGCTATGTTTTCATTTTTATTTTATTAACCTTGTCTTTTTTTTTTTTTAGCTTTATTGAGGTATATTTAATATACAAAAAACTCTACATATTTAATGTGTACCTTTTATGGAATTTGGACATATGCATACACTCATGATACAGTCACCACAACCAAGGTAATAAACACTTCCATCATGTCCAAAAGATTTCTTGTGTTCCCTTTTGTTTTTCCTGGGTGTATGTGTGGTAAGAACATAATATGAGGTCTATCCTCTTAACAAGTTTTTAAGTGTACAACACTGTTTTGTTTGAGCTTGTCTTATCCTGATCTCTGCAGCTTCATCTTGGACCACTATTCTCCAATTTGTCAGAGCTCTAGTCACACTGGGCTCTCTCTGTTCATTAAATATACCATGTCTCCTCCTACTACATGTCTAGAACATATCTCTACTACCTTTTATTCAGTAAATCCCTACTCATCTCACACATATCAATTCAACTGTTTTGTCTTCATGAAAGTTTTTCCTGACTCAGATTACCAAGTCTCTTTAAAAATTTGTCTCTTCTCTTCATGACTTTTATCAACTTTGACATTTTATATTTTTCTGTGTAATCATTTAATTTCTATCTGTTTCTTTATATATACCCTAAACTCCAGGAAGGCATGGAATATACATACCTTTCTTCTCTTCTTTGCCAAGTACAAGAGCCAAGCATAGTGTTTGAAATATAGTAGGTAATCAATTATATTTGTTTCATGAGTATTATTTTGAAATTTTAAATTTCTACTTCTTTCTTTCTTCCTCCTTTAAGCTCAGAGATGATGAAATTATTCATCTTTGAACAAACAGTTCATCACATCTACTAAGAAAAAAAAACACTTTTTCATTAAGGTTGGTGGGAAATGTAAGGGGAAGAATATGTTAGGGAAGTGAGATAGTTACTGTAAATCCTTCAGAAGATATTGTTTCTTATAATTACAATGACATCTAATAGAACAACACTGCATTTGAAATACCTCTTTTTTTCCATTTGTTTTTACAAGTGCATTATACTTTGGTTTATTTTCCATTATCATTTTTAATTTCTGAAGTAATTTAAATATCTTACATAGGGCTATTGAGGTGAATAAAAGAAGGAATCACTATACAGAAAGACTCTTTATTTCTGGTACCTGACTCTTGTAAATAACTGATTTTCAAGCTGGCAAATGGTAGAGAAGCAGCATTGCCTTGTGTTCTCCTGAGCCTATTAAGTAACACCAATTTGTAATAAAATTTTTATAAAAAATGAGGAATTAGTGTATCTAACCCTCAAATTTAAATTCTCTCTTTGAACTTAAAAAAAGTGATGATACTTTTGTATGTTTAATAATACAAATTAGAAAATAATTGTGATTCTATTGTAAACTTTTATTTAATCCCTAAATTAGAAAAAAACAATATAAATACCTCACCATTATAAAATGAGACCTATAATATGCCAGGTATATACATATTAATATCATGAGAATTGACATTATAATTAAACTAAAATTATTTAATGTTTGAATTGAGACCTTGAATGTCAATGTTTTCTCAGATATTTGTAAATAATGCTGAGAAAATATTTTGACACTCTGGACTGAAATGTGTTCATTAAAAACCAAATACTACTTACTCATGATATAAAATATTATTCTCACTGCTTTCTGTTGCTATTATTCATTCTCTCAAATATAATCTTTATTACAAGTGGAGAATGAACCAACTGCAACACTGTGGTTTGTGTCAGGAAGATAAAAAATTGTTCCCAATTTGGTGTTCCCCAAGTGTGCATTAGTCGGGCAGAATTAATGGAGCTATCTATCACTTCCAGCTCTCTTCTGTGAGCAGGAAGCAGTAGATGACCCAGCTGACTCAGCTCAGCTAGTTTTTTATTCATATGCTGACTGCAGTGTCATTATGGTAGATGCATCACAGAGGTCTAAGGCTCAGTTGGGCAAAGGTATCTGAACTACCATGTCAATCTATAGGTGATTCTTGCAGCATAGTTCTTAATTTAAATGGTGTAGTTGGAAAAATCATGAATTCAAATTGTGGATAGAAATGAAAATTTCTAGCAACAAACTCCAAAATGGATTTAGTCACTGCTGTTATAAGTGGGAAAAAATGGGGGAAATAGCCAATAGTTCCAATCAATCTGTGATATAAATAACCAATCAAACAAGCCAGATAGACAACTAGATCATAATCAGTGCTTGCTGAAAATATCTTGGAGCAAATTACTAAGATAAAATTATTTAAAAAGGACAATTACTTCAAAATCTTAGACTCAGGTTGTTTAACATTTCCTAATATATTTGTACCACTGGTGGTTTACTAATTACCAAAAACATCATATCAAAAAATATCAGACTATGGAAGCTAAATGCCAAAAGGTTGCCTTATACATATTTTTTCCATAATTTCCCAAAATTTGAGAAGTTCAATAAATGTGGGAAAATGTTGAGAAAAATATTGAACAGATAAAATGGTGTGTACTGCTATATTCTTTTCCTCCATGCCCAATCCAACCCCATATGAATTATACCAATTTATACCTTTGAAGTATTTAATTCCTTGAATGTAGGAATTTTTGTCATTTCTTTCCCTTTCTCTAGATTCCATCATTTTTGAATAATGTAGAGATCCAAGCATGTGCCATCTTTGACATGTCAGAATGATTATTTCTAGAGAACTGTCAAGTTATATCAACTTTCATCCTATATTAAAGCTTGAACTGGAGTATTTAATTCAAGGACTGCCTTTCTGAATTTGACAGTATGACACTAAGAATCTAGTGATAGATGTGAGATATACACCTGGAATTTGAATGATTTCCTGAATGTTTGGAATCTGAATATAAATGTTAATAAATATATTAGTTCTAATACTAAATTAATATGAACATTATTTTGGTGTATAGGGAGTGAATTTTTGAAACTTTTCAAATTGACATTTTCACATCAAACTGAATATGTGTGAGATTATTCCTTTAGTCTATGTTAAAAGCAACACACAAATGTATGTTCTATATTTTATTGTACTTATTGTTATTTATTTCAAAATATATTTTAAACAAATCAGGCTGTTTTAGAACTATTTAAAATATTCTTTTAAACTTCATATTATTTTTAAAAATCTATAGGCTCACCATTTAAGGGTTTATCTCTCCCTCTCCTAGGACATAATATATGACAGAAATAAATGTTAAATTCAAAGAACACCCAAACCCAGATCATCTTTGGAGGATGTGGGGCAATAAGAGCAAAAGTAGCAAATTTTTCATTCAATTATTAATTTTTCTTTGGGAAAAAGCTTAACATATTTTTTAAATGATGAATATAGCAACCTAAGCTGACAAACTGGTCAGTGCATTTCAGAATACTAAAATAGAAGATTTGCTAACCAAATTCCAAATACACTATAGAGATAAAATAGCTCAGTCTCACAGCATATATTTATGTTGTAATGATTAGTTTGCATGATAGCTTAAAAAAATGCTCCATAATGCACCCTGTAGAAAACAGTGAAAAATCTAGGGAAAAAAATAAGTAAAATAGTATCCTATAGAACGTTTCCCCAGTACTAAATTTAATGAGAAATATATATAGGTTCCCATATTATATCAGGATTAATTAGGTACATTTTCATGATGCAAAATTTGGATTTTTAAAACTTTTTGGGGGGGAACTTAGAAAAAATAGATAAACCTAAATGTACAGGTTAGCAAATGAATGCAATGAGAAACCATGAAACTACCATTCAAGTCAAAAAAATAAATATTTCCAGTACTCAGAGGCCCATATGTGATTCTCTTCTTGATCACAATAATCCCGTATCTTGACTTTTATTGTTATTAATTCTGTGCTCTTCTCTATAGTTTTATTATTTAATTACACCTGCGTGATATATGTATGCATCAGTCAGGGTTCAGTCACAGAACCAGAAGCAGAATGAAATGTATATTAAGAGTTTTATTGCAAGAAATTGACATATGCAATTGTGAGAGATGATTAGACAAGTCTAAAATCCCTAGGGTGAGGAAGGTCAGGCTGGGTGAATTTAAGTTGCTAACAACAAGCATAACTTCTTCCTCATCAGGGAAACCTCAGTTCTGCTGCTTTAAAGCCTGTCCAACTGATTGAGTCAGATTATTTAGGACACTCTCCCTTACAGAAAGTCAACAAATTATGGATGTTAACCACATCTACAAAATGCCTCCACAACAATAGCTGGAATACTGCTTGATTGAATAACTGGGGACTATTGCCTGAGCAAGCTGACATATGAAAAGGTTATCACAGCATGTAAGCCTATGTATGCATGAATTAGTTTTACCTACTTTTTAACTTTATTTGAATTTATTTTTGCAGAATATATTATTTTCTGTTTACCTACTCCTGCTCAATATTATTCTTCAAAATTCTTCCATGTTGTTGCTTGTAGTTTTTTTTTTTTTTTTTATAAACCATGACACAATTATTTGTTATATGAATGTATATTTGGGTAATTTTCCATTTGGAGTCATCATAAACAATGCTTCTATGAGTGTTCTTCAATATTAGTATCTTGATACACAAAAGAATACATCTCTGCACCATACATACCTAGAAATGAATCATCAGGTCTTAGGGTATACAGACCTTTTACCTGACCCAGTTAAAGAAAAATTACTTTGACACTTGTTACAAAACAATTTATCCAGGGACTTTTGTAATACGAGTCAAATCTATTACAGTAAGGAAGAGAGATTCAGCTTAACTCCGAAGACAGCAAGGACATGGGGTATTGATAGTCAAGGAGTGGAGTGGAGGAGTGAGTGGATGGAAAATTACTAAGAAGAGACATTAAGCATAAGGGAATTCTAGCTAACCTGACCTAAAAGAATTTGTAGTAAAGGCAGGCCAGGGATTTAGATATCAAGAGTGGAGGATGATGATCAGGTATCAAGGGTGAGGGATTCTCACTATAATGATTTAGCAGGATTTTTGCTTAAGGCAGGCCAATTCAAGGCTTAGTCCAGAAGAGGGCTCAGAGGAGCCTGACTAGAGTTTGGTCAAGGAAAGATTTGTTATCACCAGATAATGCCAAACTCTTTTCCAAAATAACGTTACCAATTAACACTCCTCTACAGAAGTGCATGAGAATTTACTTTTCTCAACAAACTTGTCAACAATTGGACTTCTCAATGTTAGCCATACTTGTGGGGATCTAAAATCACTGATTCTCTTTTTCTTTTTCTTGATTACTAATGAGGGGTGCAACATTTCCATATGTTTATAGGCCTTTTGGATTTTCATTTTTATAAAGTGTGTATATAAGATTTTACCTATTGGTTTGTGTGTCTTTTATTTAATGATTTTTGAGGGGTTCTGTGTGGATATGAGCCCCTTGTCAGTGGTTGGGAATGTCATCTCAGCCTCTCTGTTGCTAAGTTTACATTCTCTTAATGGTTTTTTTTTTAATGAGAAGTTCTTAGTTTAATGCATTCAAATTTATCAATCATTTTCTTTAAAATTTCTGCTTTTTCTGTCCGTTTAGGAATCTCTCACTACACAGATGTCATGAAGTTATTTTCATTTATTAGTTAATTTATTTCCTTTTGCTCTGTAAAGACAAGTTTATTGTAAGTCTAGCATCCATATCTCTGTAAGCCTGTTTCTAGTTTCTCTTTATTCTGTTTCATTGGTTTACTATACTATCCCTGTACCAATATTATAGGGTCTTGACTAAATAGTTTTATATCTTAATATCTGATAGAACAAGTCTTTTCATCCCTTTATTCTTCTATAATAGGTCTTGACTCTTCTTGATTGCTTGAAATGCCATATAAATCTTACAATTTGTTTAATTCCACAAATAAACTGTTCAGGTTTTGTTTGGATAGCCTTTGATTTATGTCTCAGTTTGAGAATTGACATTGGGTTTGTGGGTGGGTCTCACCATCGACTAAGCAGACTTCCATTATCTAATCATGCTTTTATTCCCTAAACCTCCTCCCTCTGTTGTGCCTCCCTTGGCAATACATGCAAAAAATAAATTTTAAAAAGAATGTCTTGTAGCTCTCAGAATCTTTGGGAGGAGTAGAGAGTAATGTTTGCAACCCAGAATCTCTCTTGTTCCGTCTACTTAAGAAATTTAAATACTGGATTTTAAAAGTCTATATTTAAGCAGTTAAAGAATTAAATCAGGTGTTTGTCTTAAGTAACTATCCCTTCACACTCAGAAATTATAGTTCTTCTTATGGTCCTTGATTCTTTATTTTATTAATGTCATCAAATACAGACTCCAGTGTTCTCCTATGTGATTCAAGTAAACATGAGCCATCAACCTTCCCTCCACTGTCAAATAATTGAAATGTTTTGTACTCTATTTTCTCTTCAATAATACTGTGACAGACTCGATGGATATTATTAGCTGAAGATGTTTCAAAAGAGGTCAGTAAGGTCGAATGACAGAGAAGGAAATAAAAAGAGCAATATTATCACTCCAGGTACAAAAATAGAAGTAATAAAACATTTTGAGGTTAGTGAAAAACTTACCCATGTGGGTAAAGTGTTAGGGATTACATGCTGTACAATTTTCAAATCAGCAAAAATGAGTAATCCTGGTGTAAATAATTCAAATCTTGAAGCATATGCTTACCCTGAGATTTATTTTGTAAATGGTTTTGCTATTAAGATTTTTAAATATCTGTATAATTATCATTTTCTCTCTGATACATATTTAAATTTTCTACCCTTAATTTTATCATTTAAATTTTTCAGTGGCAGTTTTTACTTTTGATAAAATGGGTCTCACTTTTAATAATGGAAATTGGTATAAAGCAGGATTTGATTAATAGAAATCCACCCTCCATTAAACAATCATGAAAATGTTTCTAATATCTTAATAGAACTTGGAGAAAGCCACTTAGAGATATAACTATGTTTAGTATTTATTATAAATGTCTATTTCCTGACTTTCTAACACATATAAAATAACTATAGCAAAATTTATTTTAAAAATGGGGAATTAATTATTTTGTTTCAAAGAGAATTATTATTGCTCTTATGAACTATTGTAAATTTAAATGACTCAATAAATGAACATGCCCTGTAGTAACCACTTTATTCTCATCAGCTTTTTAAGAATATTATATTTAGTTGTAATGAGGAAAATGATCATCATAAGTATTATTTATAAGAAATAGCAATATAATACTTCCAAATGAATGAAAAATGTTCACTATGTCTTATAGTGGGAGATTTCACATTTAATTTAACTGGCAAATTATCAATTAACTGAAAAATAAATGCATTAAATATACATCTTAAATTGCAGAATTACTTTAAAGGTAATTATATCTCTTCAGGGTGCCTTTAACCATAGTTAATTATTACTGTAATGTGGAGTTGCTATTTCACTGCATTTTTAATAAGGGTCCAAAACCACCTTTGGAATTTGCCCCCTTGTGTGTCTTCACCAGATATTTAAATCGTTTTCTAATGATATGCATTATAAAGGATTTAGCAACTAAGGCAAAAATCATTAAACCTTCCATTTTCATTTACAGGGTTTCTCATTGTTAATCCGTGCTTTAGTTCCCAAACTGTTTAAACCATTTGTTTTCCTTCTACTGACTTTCACACATCCTAAAAAAACCTTGGGAAAACACTTATGGCTAACATTTTAGTAACAATTTTATTAAAAAATTTCCTCAAGACTCTATTGTAATAAAGATATTAAAACAGGTGGAAACTATGCTTCCTCTCTAATCACTTATCAAAAGATATTCTCTATGATCACTTGGGCTATTCCTTTATCTATTGAATAAAATGAATCAATGGGAAAATCTGAGGACAGACCCAGTGTGTGAGTTGCCTCAAGTTTATACAATCTGGGGAGGGCTTTTTAAGATAACTAACAAACAGAAATTGTATGTGTGTCATAAGGACAAGTAAAAATCAAAAATAAGAGAGGATTAATTCTCCTTGTTGAAACTGAGGAAAGAAACTCCAACCCCCCCCTTTTTTCATAGGGCCTTTATTTTAGAAAACATGTTAGTACTTTCCACAATCTTTAAAATGTCTATATAGGTTGCTACCAGCAGCTTCTGCATAGAAAGAGATCCCAAACACACTGCCACTAGTGCCTAGTCCCCAGGGAGCTCCGCCTCTTTGGGGACTCTCCCAGACCAGCAGCTGTGTGTCTGACAGGGTCTTCATGCTCCGGCCAGGTGTCAGGCCTATGGCTCTGAGGTGGGAGAGCCGAGTTCAGGACATTGGTCCACCAGAGACCTCCCAGCTCCATGTAATATCAAATGGTGAAAGGCCTCCCAGAGATCCCCATCTCAATGCTAAGACCCATCTCCACTCAACGACCAGGAAGCTACAGTGCTGGAAACCCAATGCCAAACAACTAGCAAGAAAGACAGGAACAAAACCCCCCACCCGTTAAGAGACAGACTGCCTAAAATCATAATAAGGTCACAGACACCTCAAAACACACCACTGGGTGTGGTTCTGCCCACCAGAAAGAAAAGATCCAGCCTCAAACACCAGAACACAGGCACCAGTCCCTGCCACAAGGAGCCTACACAACCCACTGAACCACCTTACCACTTGAGGCAGACACCAAAATCAGTGGGAACTACGAACATGCAGACTGCAAAAAGACCACAAACCTAGTAAGTTAACCAAAATGAGAAAACTGAGAAACACACAACAGCTGAAGGAGCAAGGAGAAAACCCACCATACCAAACAAATGAAGAGGAAATAGGCAGTCTACCTGAAAAAGGATTCAGAGTAATGAGAGTAAAGATTATCCAAAATCTTGAAAATAGAATGCAGAAAATGCAAGAAACATTTAACAAGAAACTAGAAGAACTAAAGAGCAAGCAAACAATGATGAAGAACACAATAAATGAAATTAAAAATTTTCTAGAAGGAATCAATAGCAGAATAACTGAGGCAGAAGATCACATAAGTGACCTGGAAGATAAATTAATGGAAATAACTACCACAGAGCAGAATAAAGAAAACAAAATGAAAAGAATTGAGGACAGTCTCAGAGACTTCTGAGACAACATTAAACACACCAACATTCGAATTATAGGGGTTCCAGAAGAAGAAGAGAAAAAGAAAGGGACTGAGAAAATATATGAAGAGATTATAGTTGAAAACTTCCTTAACATGGGATAGGAAGTAGTCAAGTCCAGGAAGTGCTGAGAGTCCCATAAAGGAAAAATCCATGAGAAACATGCTAAGATACATATTAATCAAACTATCAAAAATTAAGTACAAAGAAAAAATATTAAAAGCAGCAAGGGAAAGCAACAAATAACATACAGGGAAATCCCCATAAGGTAAACAACTGATCATTAAGCAGAAACTATGCAAGCCAGAAGAGAATGGCAGGACATATTTAAGTGAAAAAAGGGAAAAATATACAACAAAGATTTCTCTACCTCACAAGGATCTCATTCAGATTAGATGGAGAAACTAAAACCTTTACAGACAAACAAAAGCTAAGAGAATTCAGCACCACCAAACCAGCTTTAGAACAAATGCTAAAGAAACATCTTTAGGCAGGAAACACAAGAGAAGGAAAAGACCTACAACAACAAACCCCCCAAAATTAAGAAAATGGTATTAGGAACATACATATAAATAACTACCTTAAATGTAAATGGATTAAATGCTCCAACCAAAAGACATAGACTGGGTGAATGGATACAAAAACAAGACCCATATATATGCTGTCTACAAGTGACGCACTTCAGACTAGGGACACATACAGACTGAAAGTGAGGTAATAGAAAAAGATATTCCATGCAAATGGAAATCAAAAGAAATCTGGAGTAACAGTTCTCATATCAGACAAAATAGTCTTTAAAATAAAGACTATTACAACAGACAAAGAGGGACACTACATAAAGATCAAGGGATCAATTGAAGAAGAAGATATAAGAATTGTAAATATTTATGCACCAAAAATAGGATCACCTCAATACATAAGGCAAATGCTAACAGCCATAAAAGAGGAAATCTACAGTAACACAATCATAGTAGGGGACTTTAACACTCCTCTTTCATTAATGGACAGATCATCCAAAATGAAAATAAATAAGGAAACACAAGCTTTAAATGATACATTAAACAAGATGGACTTAATTGATATTTATAGGACATTCCATCCAAAAACAACAAAATACACGTTCTTCTCAAGTGCTCATGGAATGTTCTCCAGGATAGATCATATCTTGGGTCACAAATCAAGCCTCAGTAAATTTAAGAAATTTGAAATTGTATCAAGTAACTTTTCTGACCACAATGCTATGAGACTTGATATCAATTACAGGAAAAAAAAATCTCTAAAAAATACAACACATGGGGGCAAAACAGTATGCTACTAAATAACCAAGAGATCACTGAAGAAATCAAAGAGGAAATCAAAAAATACCAAGAAACACATGACAATGAAAACCCAATGACCCAAAACCTATGGGATTCAGCAAAAGCAGTTCTAAGAGGGAAGTTTATAGCAATATAATCCTACCTCAAGAAACAAGAAACATCTCAAATAAACAGCCTAAACTTATGCCTAAAGCAATTAGAGAAAGAAGAACAAAAAAAAAAAACCCAAAGTTAGCAGAAGGAAAGAAATCATAAAGATCATATCAGAAATAAATGAAAAAAATGAAGGAAACTAGAGTAAACATCAATAAAACTGAAAACTGGCTCCTTGAGAAGATAAAGAAAATTGATAAACCATTAGCCAGACTCATCAATAGAAAAGGGAGATGACTCAGATCAACAGAATTAGAAATGAAAAAGGAGAAGTAACAACTGACACTGCAGAAATACAAAGGATCATGAACAATTACTACAAAAACTATATGCCAATAAAATGGACAAACTGGAAGAAAATGAACAAATTCTTAGAAAAGCACAACCATCTGAGACTGAACCAGGAAGAAATAGAAAATATAAACAGACTAATCACAAGCACTGAAATTGAGAATGTGATTGAAAACTTGCAACAAACAAAAGCCAAGGAACAAACGGCTTCACACATAAATTCTATCAAACATTTAGAGAAGAGCTAACATCTACCCTTCCCAAACTCTTCCAAAATATAGCAGAGGGAGGAACACTCCCAAAGTCATTCTGCAAGGCCACCATCACCCTGATATCAAAACCAGACAAAGATGTCACAAAGAAAGAAAATTATGGCCTATTATCATTGATGAACATAGATGCAAAAATCGTCAACAAAATACTAGCAAACAGAATCCAACAGCACATTAAAAGGATCATATACCATGATCAAGTGGGGTTTATCCTAGGAATGCAAGGATTCTTCAATATATGCAAATCAATGTGATAAACCATATTAACAAACTGAAGGATAAAAAGGATATAATCATCTCAATAGATGCAGAGAAAGCTTTCAACAAAATTCAACACCCATTTATGATAAAAACCCTCCAGAAAGTAGGCATAGAGGGAACTTACCTCAACATAATAAAGGCCATGTATGACAAACCCACAGGCAACATCATTCTCAATGGTGAAAAACTGAATGCATTTCCTCTAAGATTAGGAAGAAGACAAGGCTGTCCATAATCACCACTATTATTCAACATAGTTTTGGAAGTTTTAGCCACAACGATCAGAGAAGAAAAAGAAATAAAAGGAATACAAAACGGAAAAGAAGAAGTAAAGCTGTCACTGTTTGCAGATGACATGATACTATAAATAGAGAATCCTAAAGATGCTACCAGAAAACTACTAGAGCTAATCAATGAATTTGGTAAAGTGGCATGATACAAAATCAGTGCACAGGAATCTCTTGCATTCCTATACACTAATGATGAAATATCTGAAAGAGGAATGAAGGAAACACTCCCATTTACCATTGCAACAAGAATAAAATATCTAGGAAAAAAGCTACCTAAGGAGACAAAAGACCTGTATGCAGAAAACTATAAGATACTGAGGAAAGAAATTAAAGATGATACAAACAGGTGGAGAGATATACCATGTTCTTGGGTTGGAAGAATCAACATTGTGAAAATGATTATACTACCCAAAGCAATCTAGAGATTCACTGCAATCTCTATCAAACTACCAATGGCATTTTTTACAGAACTAAAAAAAAAAAAAAAAGCTTCACAATTTGTACGGAAACACAAAAGACCCCGAATAGCCAAAGCAATCTTGAGGAAGAAAAGCGAGCTGGAGGAATCAGGCTCCTGGATCTCAGATTATACTACAAAGCTACAGTAATCAGGAAAGTATGGTACTGACACAAAAACAGAAGTATAGATCAATGGAACAGGGTAGAAAGCCCAGAGATAAACCCACACACATATGGTCACCTTATTTTTGATAAAAGTGGCAAGAATATACAATGGAGAAAAGACAGCCACTTCACTATGTGGTTCTGGGAAAACTGGACAACTACATGTAAAAGAATGAAATTAGAGCACTCTTTAACACCGTACACAAAAATAAACCCAAAATGGATTCAATACCTAAATGTAAGCCTAAACACTATAAAACTCTTAGAGGAAAACATAGGCAGAACATTCTATGACATAAATCACAGCAAGATCTTTTTTGACCCAATTCCTAGAGTAATGGTAATAAAAACAAAAATAAACAAATGGGACCGAATGAAACTTAAAAGCTTTTGCATAGCAAAGGAAAACATAACCCAGATGAAAAGACAGACCTCAGAATGGGAGAAAATATTTGCAAATTAAGCAACTGACAAAAGATTAATCTCCAAAATTTATAAGCAGCCCATATAGCTCAATATCAAAAAACAAGCAACCCAATCAAAAAATGGGCAGAAGACCTAAACAGACGTTTCTCCAAAGAAGATTGCCAACAAACATATGAAAGAATGCTCAACATCATTAATCATTAGAGAAATGCAAATCAAAACTACAATGAGATATCATCTCACACTGGTCAGAATGGCCATCATTAAAAATCTAGAAATAATAAATGCTGGAGAGGGTGTGGAGAAAAGGGAACCTTCTTCCACTGTTAGTGGGAATGTAAATTGACACAGCCACTATGGAGAACAGTATGGAGGTTCCTTAACAAACTAAAAATAGGATTACTATACAACCCAGCATCCCACTGCTGGACATATACCCTGAGAAAACCATAATTCAGAAAGAATCACATACCACAATGTTCATTGCAGCTCTATTTACAATAGCCAGGACATGGAAGCAACCTAAGTGTCTGTCAAAAGATGAATGGGTAAAGAAGATGTGGCCATATATACAATGGACTATTACTCAGCCATAAAAAGAAATGAAATTGAGTTATTTGTAGTGAGGTGGATGTACCTAGATTCTGTCATACAGAGTGAAGTAATTCAGAAAGAGAAAAACAAATACCATATGCTAGCACGTATTTATGGAATCTTAAAAAAAAAAAAAAGGTTCTGAAGAACCTAAGGGTAGGACAGCAATAAAGACACAGACAAAGAGAATGGACTTTTAGGGCATGGGGAAGGGGAAGGGTAAACTGGGACGAAGTGAGAGCGTGGATGGACATATGTACACTACCAAATGTAAAATAGATAGCTAGTGGGAAGCAGCTGCATAGCACTGGGAGATCAGCTTGGTGCTTGGTGACCACCTAGAGGGGTGGGATAGGCAGGTGGGAGGGAGACGCAAGAGGGAGGATATATGGGAATATATGTATATATATAGCTGATTCACTTTGTTATAAAGCAGAAACTAGCACACCATTGTAACACAATTATACTCCAATAAAGATGTTAAAAAAAATGTCTATATAACCTTTTGAGTACTAGATAGGCCTTTTGTCAGCTTTATGACCCAGGAATGTCTTTCTCCAGGACCTGAGAGCCATCTCTTTCAAGTGTAAAGAAGACAACAACCCTATCTCTCAGTATCTGTGTAAGATTATGAGCCTAACTTCCTGAGTCCCTTGTTCCAAGTCTCAATACTACATCCTGTCATGAAGATGAGAAGTTTATTTGTTCTCTGAATAAATTCTATTAGCTAACATAGATGATCACCCCAATTACTGGGTAAATTTAGGGTGAACTATGTGTTGCATAGAGTGCTGTCAAGATTTCTTACTTGAGGACTACTTATTGTTTATCTTGAAAATTTGTTTGTAATGGGTTGTGTCTCCTTGACTACATAAAAGGGTGAAATTTCTGTGTTTACAATCTCTTTAGTGAATTTCCTGTAATGTGCATCACATTCTGGTTTAAAGCTTATTCAGCAATAAAAGTGGAGACAATTTCTGTGTTGGGATAAGATTTTGATTTTTTATTTATATTTTCCTAAAAGTGTCTAGAGCAATCTTTTCCCAAACTGGACACACACACATCATCAGCAACAGGATGGAGAAATATAACACAACAGCTTCAAAGACCCTGCATGCTTCTTTCCGTTTACCATAACCCTGTTCAAGGAGGAATCATGCAAAACTGACTCTTTAGATATGGGAATTCAGGAAACATTGATTCTAAAAATATATCCAAGCAACAATCCTGCACAATAATAAGTCCATACTTTAAAAAGCTGTTTAAAGATAGTTGGGGAAAGGGGGAGGGGGAGTTTTCCATTTTGTATAAATTATAACTATGATGTGGCTAATAGTAGGATTTGTTGAAGGCATTTTTTTAAAAATCAACAATAAAAAATAATTAGACACTTCTACAAAAGCAAACAACTGAAGAAAAACATTCAACATTTAGTAAATTGGAGTATGGCAAATTTTTGAGCAATTCATGGAGAATAGGAAAATATATTACATTTGACCTTGATGCTTGAAATATTATTCAAGTACACAGTATTTATGACATGAAATTTGAAGCTATTAAATTATATTAGCCTGAAAGCCCCCTGAGGACAGGGGCATTTTTGTTTCTTTGTTTACCAGTTTTTTCTCTGCTGAACCCTCTTTGACTAAACAGTGCTTGGCATATAGTAGCTACTCAATACATATTTATTGACTAAGAAAATGACAGGCAATCTTATCCTTCTATAGAGATCTTTAAATAAAGATTTATATAAACTTTATGGAATGAGAAACCAAATTTTAATAGTATTGTGTATTGTTACAAGAGTAATCAATAAAACAAGTAAAAATCATACCATAGTATAATGTTAAAACACTTTAAATGTGAGATGAATGAGGACTATTATTTGGGTAGATTAGAGGTTAAACATTTTTTCCTTATAGAGCACCAATAGTTAAATCCGGAATCATTGCCATAGTAATGTTTTTAGAGCTAGGACCTTATCTACCTCTAAATGTGTGTAAAAAGCATGTTAGGGCACTAGACAGGGTGTAGGGCACTATATAAAATGAGTTGTTTTTCATTACAAACTTTTATTATTTGATTTTTCCTCCATGTGTGTCTAATATTTTGGTATAAATTAGTAAAACAAGAAAAGAAATTAGGTAAATGGAGGTAATAAAAGCAGACAATCATTGCTAAAAATTCTAAACTGGACTTTTTCCTTGTATAAATGTATATATTTAAGCATTATTTGGTCTTTACCATAATGGTTGTCTTTATGGCTTGAATTATTTTTTAACTCAACATTTAAAAATTACTTTAAACCTTTTTCATTTTCCTATTTAGACTTGTAGCTTTAAGAAGTTAGGCTATTAGTCCCTTTGGAATATTACTTGTTCTACCCTACAAATTCTCACTTTTCCTTTTCAGAGTCCCCTAAAGAGACATCAGTGCAAAAAAGAACAATAGGGAAAGAAATTACTCATTTGTTAATGAAGACCCAATAACATTCATTGAACCTAGAATTTCTCTAACTTTTGATGTTGAGTTTCAGCTTAGGCTAGAAACCTACATGAGTTTTTTATTGCTCCTTCACATTCTACCTTGCTCCCTTGAAAGCAGACTTCAGTTCACCTAAGCAAGAATGAACATAGGTGAGGAACTGAAACTGACAGATCAGGTCAATGGGACAAGGCACAGTCCACGGATTGCTCACATCATGGAAGACAAAGGCCTCTGCCTCTGTGACCAGGAAAAGAAAAGGTTGTGTATGGCCTATGTTTGTCCAGTGAAGGTACAATATTTCATACTCTTTGCCACAGAAAATGGAAATGAGCCCACTCAAAGAACAGTATCATTCTTAAATGCAGAATTTCTTCTTACTGAAAGTGAGACCTAACAGTTGGCATGCTGAGATTTAGAATTGCAACTCTCTGTGATAGCACTGAAATGGAGGTAAAGAAAGATAAAAAATTTGAATGGATGAATGTCAGCCCTGCTAGCTGTGTTGGAAATAAGAATACGGGAGTAGAAATATACACCATCTTCTTAAAACTTAGGACTCATTATGTGCCTAGGTCTCTGAGTTAGCCAAAGTTTCCCAACCCCCCACCACAACCTGTAAGATAATATCTATTCCTAAAGAAAAAAATAAAAAACACTGTGTCTAGTTGGTGAAACAAATACTTAAGAAACAATGGTAGGCAAGATTGACAAAGTATAGTGGAAGTGGCACCTCAACTAGATCTTTAAAAATAACCAAGAGGGGCTTCCCTGGTGGCGCAGTGGTTGAGAGTCCGCCTGCCGATGCAGGGGACACGGGTTCGTGCCCCGGTCTGGGAGGATCCCACATGCCGCGGAGCGGCTGGGCCCGTGAGCCATGGCCGCTGAGCCTGCACGTCCAGAGCCTGTGCTTCGCAACGGGAGAGGCCACAACAGTGAGAGGCCCGCGTAATGCAAAAAAAAAAAAAAAAAATAACCAAGATATGGAAACAACCCAAGTGTTTCTTAATGAATGAATGGATAAATGGAATATTATTCAACCATGAGAAATAAGGAAATCATGTTATCTGCAACAGCATGGATGGAACTTGAAGGCATTATGCTTAGTGAAATAAGTCTGACAAAGAAAGAAAAATACTGTGTGGTATAACTTATATGTAGAATCTGAGGAAATAAAAGTAAAACTCTTAGATACAGAGAGTAGAAAAGTAGTCGCCAGAGGCTGGGGTGGGAGTGGATCTAATGTAAAACACAATGAGTGTAGTTGATAACACATATATTTCATAATTGAAATTTGCTAAGAGAGTAGAACTTAAATGTCCTCACCAAAAAAAAAAAATAATAATAAATATTTGAGGTGATGGATGTATTAATTAACTCATTGAGGGGAGTCCTTTCACAATGTATATGTATATGCAATCACCATGACACATACTTAAAAGTAGTTTAAAATTTTATTTGTCAATTATACCTCAATAAAGCTGAAATTTAAAAAAAAAAACAATAGTTAAGATATGAAAAGGGAGAGGGAAGGAAAATGTAGTCCATAAATTTAGGGCAATAACACAAAAAAAGAGCTTAGAGTTGAAAATGAGCATAATATATTCAGAAGGTGCAAGAGGCTCTATCTCAGCTCATGCTGGGAAGCAGTGAGATCTAAAATTGCACATGTAGAGCAGAGACAGGATTTTGAAGAGATGAGTCGTGGCAGTGAATACCCTATGGGTTCTTGTCTGCTCTGAGAGCCACTCATCTGTTATGATGAAAATGTTCTGCATGTGTGTTTTCATATAATCCTGCTTGTTATGTTTTGTAGATTGATGTTAGGTTTAAAAACAGGCTCTTTGTGAGAAGGAAGAGCATTATGAATCCAAGTTTTAAACTGCCGGTACTTTTCAGTAAAATTAAAATGCTAATCCACACTCTGAATTTTGTAACTCTTAGTAAACCCTAAAGTGGGTGAGTTAGGAAGGAAATTTGAAAATAATTAAGGAGAACATACCAAAAGTGTGATCATCCATTCTCATAGTAGCTGCATAGTCTCCACATTTCAGGAAATAGCAGTTTAAACAAGTGTGGAAAGGTGTGATTAGGAGTCAGTAGCTGGTTAAAGGAAGAAAGGGCATTATTGTAAGTTCTGCAGCCAAACTATAATGTAGGAACCAAGGGCTGTGAGTACCAGCCCTCTTCCCTGAGCAATCAAAAGGCCTTCAGGGAATGAAGTGGTCAGTCCACACAGTGCAGGTCTAGACCAGAGGTCACAGGATCAATTATAAGTAAAGGACTTTTCACAGTACTGAAAGGGAATTCTTATAACTCCAAGTAAACCTGGAAAAGCAAGAATAGTTTGCTTGAGTTTAACAATAACTGAAAAATGCTTTAGCAGGAAGCAGATTATTCTCAGAAGTATTTTAATTCTTATGTTTTTTCTTTTTTTCAAGAGGCAATCTATCCAGCCAGAAGAAATATAAAAAATTTGGCCAGTTTTTCATTACAAGGTACCACTGGGATGTCGTAGGATTCAGCAATATTATAGTCACCACCATGACAATGACAATTGTTTTGAAAATAGATGATGAAACCATTTGAATTATGTTTAATTTCAATAAATATTAAGAACCTGCATATTTTCTCACATAAACCATGAGTTATTTTAAATTTCAAAGAAACTAGAAAACATTTTTATAAATACATCAGAGCCACTTACTATTCTGAAATAAAAACCTTTTCAAAGAATTTCATAAGTAACTTTTAAACTTAATAGTTATATAAGCATAAAACAGTTTATATTAAGATAAAATTTATATTAACAAAGTTTATAATAACATGTAATTAATCATTTTTTAATCATAAAGTAGAACACATAGCATTCTTCAGTAATAAAGAGACAGACATGCTATAACTATACAGTACATGACTACAAACTAATTAGCTACAAATAAAAACTTAATTAAGCAAAATCTTAGGACATGTTACCCTCCAAAGAGTAGGTAAGAATTTACTTGTCAAAAATGCTCAACAGAATTAGAAACATATACTTTATTCAAATGTGAAAATATTTAGATATATTTTAGTAACTTCTGAGTGTCTTCACATGGCAATAGTATGTATATGTATATTATTACTGGAGCATAATTCCTAATAGGATCCTAATAGGATCTTAGAAATGAGAGCAATAATGAGACAATAACAACATGTATTTATTTACACATCCAATTCTGTACATTCATTTATTTCATCGTGATAAAAATCTTAAAAACAAGACATAAGTATTTTAGCATTTAACTCACTCTCTGGCACAGAGAAATACCACAATAAGTATATACTAAATGACTAACCATTTTACTATTGATAAAGCCAAGACTCAGATGATGCCACAGAACTAGTATTCAATAAATGGTAGAGTTGGAATAAGAATGCAGGTCTATCAGATTCCAAATCCCATGAACTTTCCATTATGAAATATTTCCTTTCTCTTTTCTTTTTATCCACTTTGAAGAGTTATGCAATTATTTTCTACTAAGGGCCATTTTCTGGGCTGTCACTTCTGTCAGATGGGCTGTAATACCTCTCTTGGTTATCCATTTTATTTGGAGCACTTCTCACACTGAGAAACAATCTTAATTCTTTTTGGATGACTTCAAGATTCAGTCCCCTAGACTTTCAGTTTTGTGATTTTGTTTCACCTTTAATGTCTTTTTTATCAACATTCTCCTACACTGGATCTTATCATCACTAGGAAACTTTTAACCAATTAAAATGAGTTGAAACATTCCTTTTCCAAATCAAAAAAACAGCTTATATTCATCTCAGTTAATATCAAGACACATTTTCTTCAGCTTCATACAGTCCTCCTGTTCCTTGAACACTATTTTCTCTCTTTATTCCCCTTCTCATGCTCTTTTTCTTCCTCATCTCTAAGATTCTTGATCTACTGTTTCAAACATTCTCTGACTCTTCTTTTTACTAATTCCTTTTTTTATTGTTCTTTAATCACACTACCTGAAAAATATTTTCCCATCTTCTCTACAGACACACTTGGCTACTATGCACTGTTGGAGATGCCTGAAAATGATGTGGATTTGTGACACTTTGGATTTATGACACCTAGCCTCACCTGGAAACTTAGTCATGACTTGTCTTCTTTTCACCATTCCTTCTTCAGTTTTTGCTCCTGTTCTTTAAAACAGCTATTTAAATATTTTGCATAAGTCTCCATAAATCTCCCTAAACTCTCCTTAAATTCCCCTCTTCCCTTTTCTCCCACATTCAGTAATATCTTCAATAGTGTAGATAACATATTCACTGAATTAATAAATCTTCGAATTAAA
Source organism: Orcinus orca (assembly GCF_937001465.1). Taxonomy (NCBI): domain Eukaryota; kingdom Metazoa; phylum Chordata; class Mammalia; order Artiodactyla; family Delphinidae; genus Orcinus; species Orcinus orca. The sequence continues at coordinate 39,408,845 of NC_064576.1, read as the reverse complement.
ACAGAAATTATTTAATAGATCAGGCTCTACTTCTGCCACCTGACCAATATTCTAATCTACATCTAGACTGTTCTTTGGCCCTCCTTTACCAACTTCTCAGTTTTATGTCTTTTTTCCCCTCTATCCTTTGTATTTTCATTCTTGCCCTCCCTGCTGACCTCTTTCTTTTAGTGTATAAACATCAACTTACCAAGTTGTCCCATTAAACCCCCTCAATCTGTTGGCTCTCTAGCCTCTATCATAGCTTTCTTCTCTTCAAAACATCTCAAAAGTTTTCAACACCATGGCTTTCTCCATTTCCTCACAGCCTTCACTCAGATGACAGCAGCTTGATAGTTGCCTCACCATTGCAGTAAAACTTCTTCCAGTAAAGTTCCCCCACACTGTCTTACTACTACTAGAGACAAATTAATATTCTTTTTACCTGACCTACTAGCAGCATTTGAAATTGCTGGATACTTTTTATACGATGAATTATTTGCCTTCCTTCTACATTTCTTTCTGATTATTTCCCAATTTCCTCTGTCAGCTCTTCATTCTGTGCATTCTGTAAATGATTCTAAGGACCTCTTTTTGGAATTTTCATTGATGTTTTTAATTTTCAACATATAATATTTACTGCTACATTCACAACAAATAGCACAGTGCCTGGCATATGGGAAGTGCATGGTAAATATTTGTTGAATAAATGAATGAAAGATATTTTTGTCTGGTAGGAGTTGCTGTGTGCAATGCTAATCTAGTTCAGAAAATTTCTAATGCTTAAAGTCATACTTTGGAGATGAGTTTTTTCCATTGGAGTATATGAGAAACTGTGTTTCTCAGACTACTTTGATATTCTCTGCTTTATTTTCTCCTTTTGTCCAGTAGGAAAAAAAGGAATATATCACAAAAAATTATTTCTTTTACATAAAAAGTTATACAAAAATATTAAATGAGTATTAGAACTTGGCTTTGTTAACATGTCAACAAATGAGTGCATGGAATTTTATATTTTGACCTAATCACATTTATCCAAACTCAATTGAATCTATTTTCTTTAATATTGTTATAGGGAGACATCTGTTAGTGAACATTTATAAGGACCACATCCATGAAACCAATGTAGAATTCATTATCCATCTTTTTTTTTTTTTGCCGTACGCGGACCTCTCACTGTTGTGGCCTCTCCCGTTGCAGAGCAACAGGTTCCGGACGCGCAGGCTCAGCGGCCATGGCTCACGGGCACAGCCGCTCCGTCACACGTGGGATCCTCCCGGACAGGGGCACGAACCCATGTCCCCTGCATCGGCAGGCGGACTCTCAACCACTGCGCCACCAGGGAAGCCCATTATCCATCTTTTGATGAGATTAAAAAAATATATGTATGGGACTTCCCTGGTAACTCAGTGGTTAAGAATCCTCCTGCCAATGCAGGGGACACAGGTTCGAACTCTGGTCCGGGAAGATCCCAGATGCCACAAAGCAACTAAGCCTGTGTGCCACAACTACTGAGCCTGAGCACCTAGAGCCCAGGCTCTGCAACAAATGAAATCATCGCAGTGAGAAGTCTGTGCAGCACAACGAAGAGTAGCCCGCACTTGCTGCAACTAGAGAAAGTCCGCACACAGCAATGAAGACCCAACAGAGCCAAAAATAAATAAATGAATGAATGAATAAATAAATAATTTTTTTTAAAAATGTAAGTATATTTAATTTTACCACAAAACTAGAAACAAAGGTAAATTCGATCCCTGAGGTACAGGGGGATTTTCTGAAATGCTGATATTCTGTCACATAATAAATATTATCAATATGTTTCTCAAATATCTTATGAATTAAATTACCATGAGTTAGAAAACAAAATAAGAACAAAAGAAATGGCTCCAGCATATAAATGTCTTCTTCAAATGAGTCTTTGTTCTTCTACAAGGCCATGGATTAATTACCATCCTTATTCTAAGCATCTGGTTCACTGCTTTGCTTTAATGAAGAGTTAGTTTGACCCCACACTCAAACCATCTTTATGAAGTGGTAGAAGTAACTATTATTACCTGGAGATTATTTATCAAAAGCAGAATTTTCAAGGATGAAGTGATCACTACTTATTAAAAAACTGACGTTGACAAGCTAGATAAAGTTGACCTGAACTTTAGCTAGTATAGATATGTTAAGGATAATAAATTTTCCCCTTCAAAATGAATGCTAAATTGCCCAATAGAAACATAAATCATTCCTTTAAAGTGCTTACATATTAATTTGATAAAGTGAAAGCATGAAGTTCCTGAATATAGACTCTAATAGTTCCTTATTTCCCCAGATTAATATTTATATAGTAAATGCCATGTTATTACTTCTTTAATGTCATGTTAATGCCTTAGGCATGTCTAAGAAAGAGAAGTTGTGGGTTAGAGATGCCTAAAGAGAAAACCGAGGAAACTTTACCATTAACTGTTCAAGATTTGTCTGTATGTGTATATATCTATGTATTGCTACATATATATATATATATACACAAGTATGTGTGTGTGTGTGTGTGTGTGTGTGTGTGTGTGTGTGTGTGTGTTAGAAATAGATCTGAAAAGATTAGTGGGAAAGCATCACATTAGAAGAGGAAAGGAACCAAAATAACATTGATTGAAATTACCTCCTGTAATGTAATGTTGGGGTGGGTAATGGCTAATTACCCACCCCAACAAAAGGGAGAGAAACAAACAGGTTCAAAATCTCATGAAAAAGCTCTTTCTCATACTATTGATGTTATAATCTGATCGTGATTACTCAGAAAATATCATAAAGCTGGATCAGGCTTACATAGACTATAAAGTAAGCATACCTTGCATCTTTTCTACAACCCCTCCCCACCCCATCCCTCCCCAACCCCAGCACACATCACTTTTGCTTAGTCTGGAAGGAGAAGGATTGAGGGATCAAGACTTGGCAGGGAGAAGCCATGAGTAAGGTACTGTCTCTTGTATCATGCCAGTGTAAGCAGAAGGTATTCTCAGATAAGAGTGTTAGCTAAGGTGTGAGGATAATCAGCTAATTAACAATTTTGTGTGTAGTGGAAGGACGCAGAGTCTTACCAATTCCTCAAGTGCAGGAATAGTGAAGCTTCCAAGTCCTGAAACACCAGAGGTTATCTATCAACAAAACTGCCAGCAGCTAAGGAGACTGTTTGCAACTTTAAGTCCCAGAGTAAATATTGCAGTTATGGAATGGTGGGAGCTAGTGTTCTTATTCTAAATGAGAAAAGAATGGTTAAAAATATAAATGGACTAAAAATGCCCCAGAGGTTGAAAACATCTATTTATTTCCTTATGTTTTAGGTAAATGTTTCAAAATCTGTTTCAGAATATGTTGCTCTAAAGGGAAAGCTCTATTTCTAGTAACAATTAAGAACTGGTTTTCTAACTTGTCCTTTTATATTTTCCCACTAGCAGTATGATTTCTAAAGGCAGTGGCAGTCCTACATTCTCCAGACATCACTCATAAGCAAAGCATGTTGTGAAGCTACCAAATTATTTGTCTATCAAAACACAGGCAGCAGGGCTAGGTAGTAACAGAGTCCACAGAATCCTCTTTAGGCAGGCACGATTCTGAGAGTCAAGCATTCCTTCTTCAATCAGCAAATGTGCACTGAAGGCCTACTAAATGCTAGTCACTGCTATCACTCACAGAGATACCTCCTAAGCTGTTACCTCGGCCTGATTTCATTATGTGAGTTTAACAGCTTCTCCTCCATTGTGGCTGTTAATCCTGGCACTGGGTCCTGTATGAAAGACACTGGAAGTGGAGAAGGATTCTCAAAATACAAATATGATTTAAGCAATAAACATACAATATGAACATCTATAAAAAGTTTTATATTTTATATCTCCATTTCATACACTGTGATAGCTAAACCATTGTCTATGCAAATGTGTATATTTCAGAAATGTTATTAATACTCTTGTTTACATTCCTAATGAAATATCAAGGGTATAAAATGCAAAAATCAAAGTTTTTTGTTGAATAATATTTGTATAGACTTTTTTTTTTTTTTTGCGGTACACGGGCCTCTCACTGTTGTGGCCTCTCCTGTTGCGGAGCACAGGCTCCGGACACGCAGGCTCAGTGGCCATGGCTCACGGGCCCAGCTGCTCTGCAGCATGTGGGATCTTCCTGGACCGGGGCACGAACCCGTGTCCCCTGCATTGGCAGGCCAATGTGCCACCAGGGAAGCCCTTTGTGTAGACTTTTAAGCAGAATCAGTTGCAAACATTTATTTTTATAGATCTAAATCTGTGGCTATGATAGCACTATATGCCTTGTAGGACTTGGATGGAACAATAAAATCTTTCTGGAAATTGTTTCAAGAGACTATTGTGATTATCAGATTTCTTCTCTTTTGTGACTCTAGCACATAGCATAAATCCTGTCTTTAGTAACTTAGTATTTCTTGAATAACTGAAAGAACCATGTATCTCTATAAGAAATATATATTTTGGTGGAATTATTAGCTCAGGAGAGAGTTAGAAAATTATCAACAGATTTTTTTTTGAATGCATACTACATGCCACACATTGATATAACTTAAATATATTTTCTAATCAACCCCCAAATAGAGTAAACTGATTCACTATTATTGATTTTTTTTTAATTTAGTAGTTTTTTAAGTGCAAAGGAACAAATATGTTTTAGTATGGGGTTAGTCAATTTGAATGAATGAGACAGGCTGCATAATAATCCAGCAGGCATCCCTTTTTTTTTTTTTTTTTTTTTCCGGTACGCGGGCCTCTCACTGCTGTGGCCTCTCCCATTGCAGAGCACAGGCTCTGGATGCGCAGGCTCAGCGGCCATGGCTCACGGGCCTAGTTGCTCAGTGGAATGTGGGATCCTCCCAGACCGGGGCACGAACCCGTGTCCCCTGCATCAGCTGGTGGACTCTCAACCACTGTGCCATCAGGGAAGCCCAGGCATCCTTTTTTGGTAACTCATACTTACAGTTGGGAAGTAAATGCAAGTAATTAAATGATGTATAAGAGATCAGATCTCAGTGGTTCTCAATCAGGAGGCATTTTGACCCCCAGAGGGCATTTGGCATTATCTCCTGTCTGAAGACATTTTTGGTCCTCACAAATGGCAGGATGTTATGGGCATTTATGGAGTAGAGACCAGGAATGCTGCTAAACATCCTGCAATATGTAAGACAATCTCCTACAACAAAGAATTATCTGACCCAAAATGTCAATGATACTGAATCTTAGAAACTGTGAGTTAGAAGAGATATTCACACAATTTGGGGTCTCAAAGTAGGGAATGTAAGAATTGGTATCTAAAAGTAGAGCCTTAATAATTCTCTTTCATAGTTACTGATGCAGTTACTAAACAAGAGTATTTCCATATATGTATATCTATGTGAGAAAAATTCCAGAATGGCTCATACAACTGCAGATGCTAGTACATGGAAGGATTTCAGTCCATATTCGATAAGTACTCACTGACTTTCCCCTATTGAAAGATCACATTATCTTAGAAAATTAACTTACATATTCTGTATTTTGGGAGTGATCTTTGCCTTTGTAGTGGTTATGTTAGCTGTTTTAACAAATAAACTCCAAAATCTCAATGGTCTAATCCAATAAATTGTTTCCTGCTCAGCCAAGAGACAAATGTGGCAGTTTTACTTAGAAGTAAATTTTCTCCATGTGGTGATCCAGTGACCTAGGTCTGCTCCATTGTATGACTGCACCATCTCTATGATCTCAGAATATCTACTTCAGATATTCAGGAGAGAGCACAATCCTCTTGCTTTCAAAACCCCTGGCCCAGGAATTTACGCATCATTTCTGTTCATGTTCCATTGATGAGAAGTGGTGACCTAACCACACCTGGATTTAAGAATTACTGAGCAGCCATGTTGCACTTCATATATCATTAGTTTTATTTTATGCAAAGGAGAGAATAATTTTTTATACAGCTGACTTTCACTACCAGAATCCAATTCTTTTATTCCATTCTCAAATTTTAAAAGCCTATTAATTGCTGAGCACTCTACCAGATTCTAGAGACGCACACACAAAAATGAATTTTCTTGTCTACTAGGGATGTACAATCTAGAAAGGGCCTTTAATCATCTCAGAGGTAATTCCTCTGAACTGAAACCCTGTATTTGAAGAAACTCAGCAGAATACCCTGATACATTTCTATACCTTGCTTAGTGTAAATGTTTTCTCAGTGCCTGTTATGGACTGCATGTTTATGGTCCCTGCAAAATTCTTAAGTTGAAATCTTTCCCTTAGATATGATAGCATTAGGAAGTGGGGCATTTGGAAGGTAAATAGGATCAAATGAGGTCATGTGGGTGGATCCCTCATGGATGGGATTTGTGTCCTCTTAAGAAACAGAGAGAGCTTGCTTCCTCTCTCTGCTCTTTGCCATGTGAAGTTACCAAGAGAAATCAGCAATCTGAAACCTGGAAAAGATTTCTTACCAGAGCTATTTCTTACCAGACCATGCTAGCATGGACTTTCAGCTTCCAGCACTGTGAGAAATAAATTTCTGTTGTTTATATGCCACCCAGTCTGTACTTTTTTCTATAGCAGTCCAAGCTAACTAAGACAGTACCATTTACAGTTATCCTCAAGCACATTTAACTTTAGGGAAATCCTATATGGCAAAATTGCCTAATCAGTATCTCTAATGGAAAGATGTGGCAAGAATTTCTAAAAACAAAGACTCTTATAATAAATACTGGTTCCCTCCTTAAAGGGGCAACTTTGGATTCTAAGGTATTTCAAAGCATGTATAAAAGTGGCATTCAAATGTTCAGATATGCAACTATCAAATAAAATATGTTTCGATCTAGTTATTTCTCCTTTTCTTTGTACATAAAATAAAATAAAAATTGAAATAAGATTTGAAAATATGGCCACTTAAACATGTGTTCCACAAAGCCACATACTACATTTTACTGTCTTCTGTGGTTACAGATACATTTATTCTTTAATCCAAAATCAGTTCTACTCTTCCAAACTGGTGTCTCACAAAGGTAGATCCTTAGTGATAACCAGTTTGTTTTCCACTGTGGCAGAGAAATTTAACTGCCTAAAACAAACTTTTTTTAATCCTGTTTCAATTAATAACAGACTCTCATTTTTAACTCAGTATGTTACCTATCAGAGGGAAAGATTTCATTTTCCAGCTTCATCACAGGATAAGTGAGACCACATGACTAATGATATATAAATGGGACTGTCCCTCCTGTTAGACAATGGGTTGAAGGGAGCTGATTAAACCTAAACATCCTCTTTTTTATTTTTTTTATTTTCTTGCCTTTTGCTTTGTTTCTTTCTTCCAGTCAATAACTTGGCTCTGATAGCTGCATCTCCAGTAGTCATAATGGACCATGATGAACCTGAAAACATAGCCATACACCAACATGATGCAACAAAAAAATGGGAGCCTGGGTGTCTGGTGAATACTTTGGATCTACCATAACTTACCTGGACATATCTCTAAACTTCTTTTATAGTGAGAGAGAAATACATTTCTATCTTGCTTAATCTATCCTGATTTATTTGTTCATTTTTTTTCTTGTCTGTTATTTTTAGCTAAACTTCATTCTAACATTCTACCAAAGTGAGTTATGAGGAATTACTCTTATACTTTGTTCAAGACTCCATTTAATTTTCATGTTTTCCACAAGCCCAGGCTCAACCACTCTGGGATTGAGTGAACCCTTCTGTGAACTCATGCAGAAGTTGCCATTTTTAATACTCCACTTTATGACTCTTTTTCAGGTTTGGGTAAACTATTTATTGAAAGATAACATAAGACCCAAAAAATGCACATATCATCATTGGCCAGCTCAATGAACTATCAGAAAGTAAATATACCCATGTAACCATTATCAGTACTCTAGAAGAGAACTGTAGTACTCTACAATTTCTACATGTCACTGAAGGATAACCATTATCCTAGCTTTTAACAAAATAGATTGGTTTTGTCTGGACCTTATATAAATAGAGCTATACTGTACACAATTTTTTTTAGATCTGAGTTTTTTCCCTCAATATTATGTAAGTGAAGCTCATTTATGTTTTTGCATGTTGTATTTATTTTTTCATTGTCATTATTTATAGTATTTTCTAGCATAGTGTGTCCCAATTTATTTTTTAAATTTTACTCTGATTAAACCATTGTGGTTGTTTCCAGTTGGGAGCTATTATAACTCTACTACTGCAAAGTGCCACCACTTTGGCATAATTGTTTATTTCTTTTTTGCTGTATAGCTAGAAGAGAAATTGCTGGATCCTGGGATATAAAAAAGTCTATCTTTGGTAGTAATGCCAAATAGTGTTTCAAAGTGGTTATGCCAATTTAGCTTCTTACCAGCAGTCTCTAAGTTCCTTGTTTGACTGTTTATCCTGAAATGCCTATAGAAAGTTAATTAACTCAAATATTATCTGTGTTGACTTCCTATTACTTAAAACTTAATGAGAAAAATGTCTATAATTTCTATCTGGTGTGTTTCTAACCTGCCACTTTTGGGGTATTTATCTGTGATGATAGTCACTGTGTTTCACTGAAAAAAAAAGTATTAAACTCTTAATCACAAAGACATTTCTAAATTTCATAAGTAAAAATGAATTAGATAATTTTCTTGACACTCCAAGATTATTTAATACAGTCTGTTATTGACTATACAGATATATTTTAGTTTATTAATTGTAATATATTTTTACAAATAGATATATTAAATTACTAGAAGAAACAGTATTATTTCAGATAATGGATGTTTTGATATAGTATACATGCTAACTAAAAATACATTGCGAACACTTAAGAGGTTGGTTTGGTGATGAAAACTTTTCCATGACTAAAACCAAAGGAGAATCTCCTACAATATAAACCATTCTTCAATGAACTTAGGTCATAACTGACTTCAACTGACATAACTTGTCACTGACAACTTTCTAGGCTTTACTTCAGCCCCTGAGACACATGATAGGCTTATATTACCCAGCCGCCTTTGCCCTTAATACTTCTAGCTTTATATGTACTATAAACTCATGGCTTTGTGTTGATAGCACGACCTGAGGTATGTGTACATGGTGTGTGCTGGGGACAGGTGTGGCTCTCTGGAACAGGAAGAGTTATCTTGGCACTAGCAAGAAGGAATATGGATTGACAATAGAAGTGATCAGTCATGAGTAATCAAGTTTAATAGGCCCAAAGTAGAGTGATCCATACCAGTTCTATGCTGGAAATTTAGAATCAAGGGCAATATGATCTTTGAGGAACATTTCAAGGGCAATGAAGATTGGAGAGATGTGAGCTATAGATATGAAACTGAGTTATATCAGAAACTCTATACAAAATCCAAACCAATGAGAACAGATACAATATCACCTGCATGAAATAGAACCTGCAAGAATAAAGTGGGGTGGACTTCTCAGGCCATAGGGGAAAAAAACACAAATATTGTTCTTCCTTAGGTAGCAATATTCTGTGGAGGCAGGGAAATTTGAGTAGCCAGGAGGCACAGACTGAATCATTTCAGGTAGATTGCATGGCTCTTGCACATGGGTATTTGACCTGGGAAGAGTTGAAGGAGAGGGAGGAAGAACATGTACACTGACAAGCACTCAGTTTAGCCAAATGAATTTAATATGGTTACTACCTTCACAAAATTTATAACTAGCAGAGGACACAGATCTTTATATAATAAACAATAATACAGTGAGATATGTTTCATATTAACATTATGAGACATAGCCTGATAAAAAGAAAAGAACACAAGTATCAGATGTAAACAAACCTGGAAATCAGTGCTGGCACTACAACTTCTTCAGTTCATTTTCCTTATTGGTAAAATGAGAAGAATAAAGGGAACTTGATATGGATTTTTGTTATGATTAAAGATAGTAAGCAATTTAAGGGGCCTTAATAGAGCCTAATATTATTTTATTATTGTTATTGTTATTATCCTGTGTCAGGAACTAGTACATACATGAATTCATTTAACCTTCATTGTATTCCATAAGGTAGGTATACTTATTAGCTAATTTATATAAGGGGGCTGAATCACAGAGATTTAGACACTTGACCAAGATACTCTACCAAGGAAATGGTTGAGTTCATTTTCAAATGCAAATTCTAGGCATCTTGGGCAATTAATATCAATACATAGTAGCTTAACAAAATAAAAAAAAATAGTGGAGAGGGTGTGGAGAAAAGGGAACACTCTTGCACTGTTGGTGGGAATGTAAATTGATACAGCCACTATGGAGAACAGTATGGAGATTCCTTAAAAAACTAAAAATAGAACTACCATACCACCCAGAGATCACACTACTGGGCATATACCCTGAGAAAAATCATAATTCAAAAGGAGTCATGTACCACAATGTTCATCGCAGCTCTATTTACAATAGCCAGGACATGGAAGCAACCTAAGTGTCCATCGACAGATGAATGGATAAAGAAGATGTGGCACATATATATAATGGAATATTAGTCATAAAAAGAAATGAAACTGAGTTATTTGTATTGAGGTGGATGGACCTTGAGACTGTCTTATGGAGTGAAGTAAGTCAGAAAGAGAAAAAAAAATACTGTATGCTAACACATATATATAGAATCTAAAAAAAAAAAAAGGTTCTGAAGAATCTAGGGGCAGGACAGGAATAAAGACGCAGATGTAGAGAATGGACATGAGGACACGGGGAGGGGGAAGGGTAAGCTGGGATGAAGTGAGAGAGTAGCATGGACATATATACACTACTAAATATAAAACATAGTTAGTGGGAAGCAGCTGCATAGCACAGGGAGATCAGCTTGGTGCTTTGTGTCCACCTGGTGGGGTGGGATAGGGAGGGTGGGAGGGAGAAGCAAGAGGGAGGAGATATGGTGATATATGTATATGTATAGCTGATTCACTTTGTTATACAGCAGAAACTAACACACCATTGTAAAGCAATTATACTCCAATAAAGATGTTAAAAAAAAAAAAAAGAATAGTGGGTCATGGACAAATTTACAAAAATTAGTGGGAACACAGATACATTTACCACATTTCCTTTGTTTATGAGTATAAATACCTAAAGTATCATAGACTAGAAGGAGTTGATAATTAGTGCATCTAACTGAACTCTGGAAAGCCTTGGGGATAACTTGAAACTTGAATACCATCAGATTCCCATCTCTTGCTCTTACCTCTGCTTCCCTCTTTGTGTTCATTTCTCAGGGATACTTGAAACTCAGCCAGTGTCAGCTGGGTGCTTGCAGTATTATTGTCTTGTGGCCAGACAGGAAAAAAGACACTTATTTCCCCCAAGTTCTATGTGAACAATACCTAGGAAGGTCTGTCCAAGGTTGGGTTAATGTGCAATGGAAATTATGCTTAGAAAAGAGCAGGTGGGAGGAGAAACCCAAGCAAGGTTTCTGGGTTTATGGGTGTTGAGGTACATAGCTATTAAAATTTGTCTCTTACAAAGGATAACCAAGTACATTTGTGTGGGAAGAGAGAAAAGGGCTGATGATGTCTAGGATAGCTTTCATATCCTGAAAACCATGTAAACTTCATTTTATCCTATCATGTAACTTTAAATGAATTCATTATATCACTAATTATAGTTTTATTTGATACATTTTGGAAGACTTCAATATATTATATATGACATCTGGTGGAAGGAATTTGACTAAAATGAATATTTCTGTATAGAAGATAGATGGCAGAACGATGTAAAATACCATGAAAGGAAGTCTTAATTCTTCACAAACGTTATCTGAATGATTTTCCTGATTATTTCTATCTTTTAAAAAGGTACATATTATGTGGTAATTGTTCTTTTAACTACTGACACAATTAATGCTTAAGGCATGAGAAATATAATTTATGGTTTTATTTGGCATGTACTTAAGCACCTGCATAGCAATTACTGGTGTGACATTTTTGTCTGCACTATAAAGCACTGCACATCCTCCCTTTCATCAGTTTAAAATTGAAACAAAGAGGCTGGTTCCTTGGGTAGTAGCTGCCCTGATCTTATCCAGTACAATGAAATTATGATTGCCTTCCTGACACTATAAATTACTCTTTCCCAACTCTAGCACCCTTCTGCAACAGAAATCTACACCACTAGTGTGACTCTTTCATGCTATAGGAAGTTGTTTTACCTTTACAATACTAACATAGAAAATCTTCGTCTCTTTTTTTCATCTCAAATTATATGGCCATTGAACATCAGAAAGGAGTTTTTTGTTGTTGTTGTTGTTGTTTTGTTTGTTTATTTTTGCGGTACGCGGGCCTCTCACTGCTGTGGCCTCTCCCGTTGCGGAGCACAGGCTCCGGACGTGCAGGCTCAGCGGCCATGGCTCACGGGCCCAGCCGCTCCGCGGCATGTGGGATCTTCCCAGACTGGGGCATGAACCCGTGTCCCCTGCATCGGCAGGCAGATTCTCAACCACTTCGCCACCAGGGAAGCCCAGGGAGTATTTTTTATGAAACACACGATGTAACATTTCTCTCTACTGTAATGATGAATATAAGGATCTGATCCAAATGGTAAGTGAATATCAAAACTCCAAAGTTGAATGAAATTATATCAATTAAGTAGTTATATGGCTCTCATGGGTGAACTTTTTCCATTTACAATGAATTGGAAACACAAACAGTCAATAACTGTCACTGCCTTGAAAGTCAAGGTGAAATCCTTGTTTGTGTGGTCTCTGTAGACATCTTCATGCCAAAGGTTGTGATTTCTCCAAGGTTCTTGTTATACCCAATAACCTCAAATGCTTTTTGGATGACACTCTGCTCTGGTATCTGTTTTTTCTCTTTAACTGATACCATTTAACTTCTTTTATTGTATATATTTTCCCTTTTCCTGCCTTTCTGTAATGTCACTTGCTTTTGCTTCTATTCATTAATTTTTTTTGGAACTAAAAGAAAAAAAAAAAAAGACGCTTTAAAATTCTCCTCAAAATACTTTCCCATCAAACTGCTCTTGAAAAAAAACCTATTTTTCATGACGCAATTGCAGAATAAACCTATGGTTAATACCTTATTTACACAAACTGAAGGCTGTTGTATCTGTGTTTGGCGACCTTGAAACAGTATTGTGCTCAGTGCCCTTTTTATAACCTTAATTACTGGGGAATACAGAGCTTTAAAGAAAGACTAACATTTCAGTTTAATATCCACAGTAATCTATTATAAAGCCAGCTAAGCCAGTCCCCAAATACAGAGAAATGTTATTACATGCTCAGCTAGCTGTCAAGGGGCCATGAGTCAGTGGCTTACAGTTATCCAAAGTAACAAGGTTGTTCAGAATTTCCTCCAACAAAGCCAGCCAGCTTATGGAAGGATTAAGCTCCCTTTGATTAGAACAACTAGAACATGTCCTACCCTTTTAATTAGCATTCCCTTTTGCTTGGTGGAGGTTGGTAATTTGACACTCACATTAGGCATCTCAAGAAATGATTAGGTATTTTGTCCCACTCATGAGAATTAAAGCCATGGTATATACTTCTGCATCAAATAAAATTTGAGCTGCTGAAGGATTTATGTTCAAAACCCTGTAAAATCCCAAGGGCACTATGCCTCTAATAGACAAAATGTAATAACACTCCAATATAATGTGTGGCAGGAGGCTTGGTTAGCCTTCAGGCATAGTATATTACCCTAAGGCCATGCTCTTTTTGCTTTCTATCTTTGGGAACAAAAACTTTTATGTCAGCTTTATTGATATTTTACAGGTTTGCATTTTAATTCATACCTTAAGGCAATTCAGAGAGAGAAGACCTTTATGTATGCTGCTGGATTACTTAGTTGGTGAGTAAATATAATTTTTCAGTGACCACACTAAACAGAGCAGAGCTGAGACTATGTGGAGTAGAAAAAGGAGATGGCCTGCTGCCATTTGTCAAGAAGCACACCTTCTATCTGAAGACAGATAGAGAGATATATATCTTCTTTCCCCAATTTACAGGCTGCCTTTACTTACACCCTGCTGGTATTTTTATGTATCCCTATTTTCTGTTCTTAATTTGAATTTCCTTTTCCATTTTCCTTATCATATATCTTTTCTTCTCTCTTTCTCTCATCCTCCAGTCTCCCTTTGAATGAATAAGTATCAAAGAAGTCATTTCCCATTGTGAAAATTGCCTTGCGTTTCTCCTCATTTATATGTAGCAAAAATGGTGAAACTTAAAAGCAACTTATGGAAAAGAAGACTCTGTTAAATACTTCATTTAGCTCTCAATACGACTTGGGAAAAATAAGAATATTAAAAAAGTAACAACTCGATTAGAAAAAGACAATGTAATTCGATTTTTTCATCTTTAGAATCTTCTCTTCCAAAATTGAGTAGCTATTGCATCTACTTTATTTCCAAGCTACCAAACTTAGATTCAAATTTCAGAATTTTTTTCAAATTATTTTCAGAGAATCTGAAAGATCGTTGTTTATTTTAGTCTTTCAAAATGTATCTAAGTATTTCTGGTGCTTATACCTGTACAGTAATCTATTCACTCAAACCACTATGAGCTGTGACTATTGTAAGAGACACAGAAGATATTAGAGAAGTAAAATGAAATTTCTGTCTAGCTCAAGGAACAGATAGGATAATGGTAACTTCTATCTAAGCAGCAGCTACTAAATTTGCAACTGAAAAATAAGTTTTCTTATGACCAGTTTATTCAGAAGTCATAGCCTTTCTTTCTTTTTTTTTTTTTTTTTGTGGTACGTGGGCCTCTCACTGTTGTGGTCCCTCCCGTCGTGGAGCACGGGCTCCGGACGCGCAGGCTCAGCAGCCACAGCTCACGGGCCCAGCCGCTCCGCGGCATGTGGGATCATCCCGGACCGGGGCACGAGCCCGCGTTCCTTGCACTGGCAGGCGGATTCTCAACCACTGCGCCACCAGGGAAGCCCCATAGCCTTTCTTTATCTTCAGTTGTTTTTGTGTGTTTCCTTATGTTTTAAGGTGGGTTAGAGGACTGTGTTGTGTGAGAAACAGGGGGCTTGATTCATTTGCCTTATGAAAGTGAATGGAGTTGACTATTCTTGTCTGAGAGCTTCTTCTGTATTTGAGAAGTAGAAGGTGAAATCTTTAGCTCAGAGTAGAGAGATGGGTTTAGAGATCTGATGAAAGAAGGTTTGAAAAGGTTGTTGTAGATAATGGGAAAGAAACTGACTTTGGAAGTAGAGAAGGTTGGATGGGCCACACTGAGGGCCTAGTTTTCTAGTTGTGAAATTTTCTACCAACAGCTCTCAGCAAACCAGAGGTACACAACAAAAGATGTTTGAGTAAGGATTAAAAATTTGCCAGGCTTATCTAATGGAAGGAGAAATTGCCTATGAGTTGACTATATTAGATGTAGATGAGTTTAAACAAACACTAAGAGCAAACTCATTTTCCTGTAATAAAGGCAACATCAAAAATTGTTTTCTAATACATGTACACTTTTGATATTTGAGTAATACATGGACAGTACATGTTCTCATCACGTTAGGGCAAGCATATATTTTTGCTGCTTTCCATGCTTTTTCTTTAGTCTTAAATTAAGATTGGCCTCAGAGGAACATACAAATAATTCTTTGAAGTGACAAGTATATATATTTGTATGTTTGTTTGTTTGTTAACTCCTACTACAAAAAAAAAAATGGTATAAATCACCTACTAAAAAAAGTTCTTCCAAAAGTTATTATATGGATTTAGAATCATTAGATGTGTGATTTCTGAAATTATTTTTCAAACTCCAGGGCCACACATCTTTGAAGAATATACAATCTAAATACTAACACATGGAAACATTTTCTCTGGGCCAAAAAACATGCTACAGAGAACAAAGATATTTGTTTCACGCCCTTACTCCCTTAACATGCAACATGTTAAGCCACTTATTATGAGACCAAATGGGCCAAATTAATCCAATGAGTTCTATTTGTTTGGTCAAAATAGTATTTAAAATTTTTTCAATATGAAAAGATTCCTAGTGGGCACACATTTTCCAGTTTACAAATTCTCCATCCCTTTTATATTATTTTGTACTTCAGATTCACCTATTTATATTGCATGCCTCTGTAGGCATCTAGAATTGGAACTGCTGCTTTAAGACCACATTCTTCTTCATTACACAGTAAGAGAATAGTAGAATTACATTGTTATTCTTAGCAATAGTAAGGATAAAAGAGAGTGAAGAAAGCTGCTTTGTTTTAATTGAATAATAATAGTGGTCACAATTTAATGTATAGATGATCTACAGATTAAAAAAAAATTCCTCACTATAACTATATAAGAAAAATGCTTTTATCTCCATTTTACAGGTGAGAAAACTGAAGCTCATTGACATTCAGGACGGCAAAAGTAATCATTGGGAAATACACCTAGTCCTCTCTATAACAAAGGCCTACTCTGAGTTGCCTTAATAGACATGGAGACTAAATGTAATGCTGTATTCTTGATGGGATCCTAGAAATAAAAAAGGAAGTTAGGTTAAAACTAAGAAAATATGAATTAAGCACAGGCTTTAGTTAATATAGTCAATACTGGTTCATTAATTGTGAGAAATGTATCATACTAATATAAATGTTGATAACAGGGAAATTGATTGAGGGGTATATGAAACTTTGTACCCTATTTGCAATTTTCTGTAGTCCAACAACTATTCCAAAATGAAAATTATATTTAAAAAATTGAAGAAACACCAGGAACAGAAGTCAAATATAAGTGTTCCAGAGACAATGATAATATTGTTTTCCAGAATGAACTGTTTCATTTATACATAGATTTAAGTCCTTAACTCTTTAATAGTGGAAAGTTCATTTTCTCTTTTTTCTAAGAAAATTCCAGTAGCAAGAGAGTAAGGGAGAATAAAGAGTAGTTTCCTTTTCTTCCTTCCTTTCTTTTTCTTTCTTTCAATTTCTTTCTTTCTTTCTTTCTTTCTTTCTTTCTTTCTTTCTTTCTTTCATCTTCTTTCCTTTTTTTGTATGAAAAATAAATTTCATGTTTTTGAGAGGCTGAAAGATCCCAAGTGACCATATCTGTCTCTTTCACTGTTGTACTTTCAAGGCCTAGAAGAATGCCTTCTGCATGGCAAGTACCCAAGCCTTCCTCTTATATTTGTTTCGTGAAAAATTAAGTGATTAATAAAGAATATTAAGGGTGACTACCTACAATAAGTGCAATGAATCTATAAAAATTAATATTCTCTCCAGATAATTTTATTTGTCTTTAGATATTTGGTTTTTTTCCTACCCTTTCTCAACAGTCCTACCATTTCTAAAAAATTAATCAGTATATATGTTTAAAAATAATTGTTTTAAACAAATGAGGGCAAAGAAACCAAAAGAGGGTTACTGGATTCCCTCAAAGTTTCATAACTACTTACTGAAAGAATACAAACTAGTATATTGCCATTCAGAGATTTTTTTTTCCTATTATGTAACAGTCCTTTTTCTTTAGAATTAGTTATATAATAAGAACCTGGTGATATCTAATGAAATATTTTGATATAAATTATTGTTAGATAAAGCAATACAGGTATAGCTCTTAGAAATAGACCTCAATTAACACTACAGGAAGTTGTTAATGGATATAAGAAACTGTGCTAAAACTAAAACATAATGAGTATCCAGGAAGGCTATAGGAGTATTTTTTTTTCACTAAAATCTTTAAAGAAAGGACATTTTTAGTCCATTTCTGAGTCATGGTTTAGGTAAAAATCATGCACAATGATACATTGTTTCTACTTTTTCTTGTTAAAGAGAAATAAATATTATATACTTATATGAAACAATAATTTTAGCCATTCATAAAAGCAATAATACATTTTTAAAAAATCTTTAGGATTGTTTCATTCCTCTATGTATAATGTGGTGTGTTCTGACCTTGAGTTAATACTAATGATTTTAGAAAAATAAAAAATCATGTTTCAAAAAGAATTAGATTGTTATAAGTGAATACTGGAATCTAAATAGTTTATGACATTAAACACTTAATCCAAAATATTGGTTGAATTACCCAAACTTGAGGTCTGATGATTTGTGTTACCTGAGAATTTTTTCTTATTGTTAAAAATTACAAATAGGGTATAAATCAGGTATGTGTGTTTTGATGATGTTTTGATATTGTGGTGTTCCACCTCTCACAGTTAATGTTTTCTTATCATTGTATTTAGTCATTCAACAAATATTAATTATGCCTCTACTATGTGCCAGGTACTGGGGATACAAAAGTGAAAATAACTGGCAGATATCACTGATCTTATGGCTCTTAAATTCTATGAGGAAGACAAACAATACACAATATTAAAAAAGTAAAATATATAGAGTATGAGATACTGATATGTGCTAAGGAGGAAAAATAATGTAGGAAGGAAAATTGAAATTTTAGACAAGGAGCCCAGAGAAGTTATGTATGAGAAATTGCCTTTTGTAAAGAACTAATCTGGAGAGGAACAATTTAGGAAGAGAAAAGATTAAAAAAATAAAAGAAGAAAAATAAAAAGAAGGGCCTAGTGATTGGAGTATTCCTTGATTTTGGGATAAACTGTAAGATAGTCATAATTATGGTTATAAAGGGAGTAAATGAGGGGGACAGTAAGAGATGAGGTCCCAGATGCAATGAGAGGGGTAAATCATGTAGGTACTTCAAGGTCATTGTAAGAAATCTGGTTTTTCCTTTGAGTGATGTGGAAAGATATTGGATGGTTTTGAGCAGTGAGCAAAATATAAGCTGCTTTATATTTTAATAGGATCACAGTGACTGCTATGTTGAGAGGAAACTAAAAACAGCCGAAGAAGAAAGTCTATCTAGAAGGCTATTTCAATAGTCCACATAAGAGAACTTGTTGGTTTGGCTTGGCTCAGATTATTGGCAGTTGTGGTGTGAAAAGTGGTCTAATCTTGAAGTGATTTTGAAGAGGAACCCAATGGATATCCTAATGGGTTTGAGGAGCAAGTCAAATGTGAGTCAAAAATACTCAAATATCTTTGCTTACATAACTATAAAAAGAAGGTTGCCATTGACTAAGATATAAATATCAAGGGAGAAGAAGGAGTTAGGAAGGAATGTTAAGGCTATACGTTACACTTGTCAAAATTATTACACATTTAAGCACAGGTAATAAGTAGATAGTTGAATATTTGGATTTGAAATGCACAGTAGGGACTAGAATAGAAATAGAAATTATTAATTTATCAGTATATAGATATTATTTAAAACTGCAATATTGGATGCATTACCCTAGTTAATATAAATATTTAAGATGAAATTCAAAGAGCAAGTCTTAGAGAAATCCAAATTATAGAAGTTGGAGAGATAGAAAGTAAGCAGTAAAAATAGGGTTGATGGAAAATTGGTGAGTGAGATTCCCTGGAAGCTAAGTAAGAAATTATTTAAGGGAGGAGAGAGTGATCCCCTGTGTCAAAGGCTGTCCATAGGTCAAGTGAGATAAGGGCTGAGAAATGAAAATTGGATTTAAAATCTATTTTTTCAGGTCTTTGGTAACTTCAGTTAGAACAGTTTCTTGTAGTGATGTGGGAAAAAGAAAAACCTGATTGGAATGTATTCATGAGAAAAGGAGAAGAAAAAAAATTGGAAGCAGCAGGGAAAGATAATTATTTCAAGGACATTCATAGTAAAAGGAAAGAGAAAAAGGGACAGTAACTGGGGTAAGATAAAATTTGTTGATTTTGTATTTTTTTTATTATGGGAGAGTAATATCGTGTTTGGATACTTTATTAGTTTCCTATGGCTGCTGCAACAAATTACCACAAACTGGTTGTCTTAAAACTATAGAAATGTATCCCCTCATGGTTCTGGAGAGCAGAAGTCTAAAATCAAGGTCTCAGCAGGACTACACCACCTCTGGAGGTTCTGGGGACCATTCTACTTTGCCTCTTCCAGCTTCTGGTGAGTCCAGGAATTCCTTGGTTTCCCTGGATTTATCACTCCAATTTCTGTTTCCTTGGTCACATTTCCTCTTCCTATTCCTTTGTCTCCATCTTCTCATCAGTCTCTTTTAAAGATACTTGTCATTGGAATTAGGGCATACCTGGGTAATCCATGATGATCTCATCTCAAGGTCCTTAATTATGTCTGCACAGACTCTTTTTCAAAGTAAAATAACATTCACAGGGTCTGGGTTCCAGGGTACAGACATATCTGGGGGACATCATTCAAGCCACTACAGATACTGATAAAATGATACATTAGAGAGGAAAAAAACTGATCATATGGGAGAGAAGCAGATATTTGCTAAATCAATATTTGTGAGAAAGTAATGAGATGGGAATTAGTGAATGAGTTGAGTACATGATAGTCCTCCTATTGTAACAGGAAAAATCCTAAGATATATGGGTAGAAAGATGAGTAGATGAAATGATAGTTTATAGAACTCTTCTGATTCCTTCAATTTTCTCAGGCAAGACACAAGTACATTACTTTAGGTATTTTTTTTTTTCTTTCCAGAAGAGGACCTGAGCTGAGGATTTTTCTGCAAGCAATTTATTAAGAAAGTACTCTCAGAAGAGACCATTAAGAGAAAGGACGGGAGAAGGATAAAGAAGGAGAGGAAGTCAAGAAGGAAGGCATTTTCAGTCACAGTAAATATTTAGCCTGATCTTGGAGGGGAATTCTGGAATGTAAATTGTACCTAAGAATTGTACTGACCAAAGATAAGTGAGCTAGATTTTCATACAACAATATGCATCAGTCATTGTTTAAATGTTTCCCAGGGGTGGCAAATTCCCAGAATTATTCTTACAGACAGAATCCATTACCCTGAGATAGTCCTCTGACAAAAACAAAAAAACAAAAAAAACAACAACCAGGTGCTAGCTATTTGAGGTAAAAACACTCTGGAAGCCAAGGACTAAACAACAACAAAAACAAATAAAAACTAAAAATAAATCAGAATGTTTCTCAGAGGATAATGACATTGTTAAATATAATCATTGATTGAAAGTGAAAATGAGAGAGAAGATATTGGAAATTGAGGAGAGAGAAGAAAGAATGAAATAGTTATCTAAGAGAGTAGATGTGAAATTGGACTTAGGTAATAGAGTATGACTATTGGAAGAAACTAAGAATATGCTACATTTACAGTGAGACCAGTCACCAAAGTGTGACTTTTCCTCAACCACTTTCCACAGTAGGGAGAAAGATGGATTTAGCCAAGGTTGTGGTTTGACCAAAAGAGTTTGGCAAAAACAGAGGAGATGGAGTGGATGGTATAGGCAAAAAAAGATTTACCATGGAACTTAAGTTGGGTAAGGTCGGAAGAGAGGATGTGGAGAATGAGGGATCATGAATAAGTTAGTCATAAAAACTTGGATCATGAATAAGTTAGATAAACTGAAAGTGGGTTGAAAAAATTGTTGGTGTTGAAGTGTTAGCAGAAGTAAGCTAGAAAGACAGGAAATGGCAATAGAAGAGCTGAATATTTTAAATTGTAATTAGAAAGGTGATGGAATTATGTACAGTATGATGGAGTTAGATGTAGGATCACAGAAAGGAATGACTAAGATAGAATGGAAGACAGAATAACTGAAAGAGAGGTCAGTAAATCAAGATACCAAGATTTCAAAAAGGAACATGTATGTGGACATTGAAATCACCAAAAATTACAATAAGAATAGTGTTGGAGAACATGACACTAAGCCTATAGCTAAAATCTTCAAGGAATAAGATGGAGTAACTAGTCCCTCTTATATGACTGAAATTCAAGGAACTGTAATGAGAGGTATCATTTGATTATGTGGTGTTCAAAGCTGGATATTATAAGGAGGAGAGAGGAAAAATATTATAGGTACTTTAATGAGATATGAGAACAGCAGTTACCCCACCTCCAAACCCAGCAGTATGAGAGGACTTTGGGGAAAGCACTAAGTTCTTCCTTGAAATGGCTTCAGGAGAAGCAGTATGATCAGAGAAAGCCAGGCTTCAGCTAATTAAGAAACAATGGGGAGAAAAGAATTTGATGATGATTTATCTTGAATTTCAGAGGATACAGTGAGATATCTAGGAGTTGGGAGGGGGTTTGTTCAGAAATAGTAGGATAGTTAGGATTTGGGGAATGAAGGTTGATCTGAGGGGCTTGGGCTACTTGTACGATTGTCATGGACAAGTAAGAGCAGCATGATAGATTTACTCCAGGAAAAAAAAAAAAAAAAAAAAACACCAGACAGATAGTGATGAAGGGAGTAAGAAGATAATGTTGAGTTGGGGAAGGGTCTTACCAGTATAAGGAAGAGATCCAGGTTTCCACTTTACTTCTGCTAATGGAGATGTAGACAGATGTGCAAAGGGGCTATTGTGCTAGGCAGGGGTGTGGCTCCAGTACTGGTATGAGGGCTCCTCTGGATGTCTGATGACAATTGTGAGGATCTTACTCTAAACACTGACTCTCTCTTGGACTTGGCCATCTATCTATAACTTGGAAAAAATTGAAACATGTTAAATTTATAAAACTTTTTTTACTGAGAAAACAACATGTTTTAATATGTTGTAACAAAAAGGTACTTAAGTTTTATTCTTGCTAACAAATTTATTTTAAATAATACATTTATATGTTATAAATGGTATGGTAAATTTATATATATTTATAAATACATATTTACTATATATGGTAAACATATATTTAAATAAATATAGCTTATATATTTATATGTAAAATGTGTATTTATACTTCACATGTATGTCCTATATTTTTTACTTTTTTTCTTATTTTAATGAACTAGGAGGTCATTTAAATTTACCATACAATGATTGTATATTCTGACTTTTCCAAATCCTGATCTGGCTTTTTATTCTATAGCTAGAACATTACCCAATGTCATTAATTCCTCTAAGTATGTAATTAGAGGAAATCATCATCTTTTCTGCTTGCTCTATTAATTTTGATTCCTCAAGTGTTAGTTCTTGTGTTGGCTGAGTTGTCTCTCAGTGCTGGCTATCAAGTGTACTTATTTTCCTAGCTGAGATTTATGTTAGACTGCCTATAGCATCCTTTGCACAGCCTGCTTGTGGGTAAAGACCTGGCAGCAGGTGTTGCAGCTTTTGTTTGATCTATTTTCCAGAAGAGTGGCAGAGGGGTGGGAGAGGAAGCAAGCATAGTACTTTAGAAGCAAATTTGGGTGTAAGTACCCCATTTCTTCCAGTGTGTAGCAAGCTGCCTTGCGCATTTCCCTGTCACTCCAACTCAGTTCCTAAACCCTGTGCTCTTGCCTGTATATACCTGCCTCCTTGGATATTGCCTGACACAAGTTAGCAATGTACAGGGGAAAATTTTCCTGGTTGCTTCTGTGGGGGTAATCAAACTAATAGCACCTTTCTTTGGCTGTCACTTCATTGCCTCCTGTCTTTTCTGTCTGCTTCTCTCCATG
The DNA here is from genome assembly GCF_937001465.1 of Orcinus orca. Lineage (NCBI taxonomy): Eukaryota > Metazoa > Chordata > Mammalia > Artiodactyla > Delphinidae > Orcinus > Orcinus orca. Next base: position 39,385,489 of record NC_064576.1, on the reverse strand, counting down.
AACCCTTACTAAGAAAAGTATACAATGGCACACATTTTAAGCTATGGATTCCTTCTTTAAATAGATTTTGTCTGCTGTCTGTGTTTGAAGGATTATGAATAGTTTATGAGATACTAGTTTTCCCTTTCTGGTTTTCAGTGCATTTTTTATTTTTTTTTAATTGTTTCTAGAAATTTAGTGTTGGTTAAGCAGGCTTAATATGTCATTTTTAGTCTTTGAATAGAAACGGAGATTTTTCTCTCAAGAAAAGTGTAGGAACATTTGTGAAGTTAAGGAAAGGGGAAGGTTTTGTATACAGGGAAAAATCCTACAACAAGTGTGCACAATTTCAGCTATTCTTCATATGGATTTGAGGGAATTTCTATAACAAATAGACATAAACAGAGTTTTGTAAACATATATCCACTACTATTAACCTCTATCAATGTTCTTTATAGTATAACAGCAGTATTTTACTTTTCACAAAAATATTATTAAACGAACATGAGAGAGAGAGAGAAAAGAAGGCATTTGTGATTATTTCCAGCCACTACTGTGTAAATTGTTCAGGCCACACTTGGGTAAAAGGAAATTGAGGTCTTTATTTGAAGGAGATATTTTAAAAAATATATGTAATAGAGAAAAAAACCTTAAATTATTAACCCTTTGCTTCTTGACCAGTACGGAGGAGTGATGGAAAGCAATTAGGCTGCTCACCTGTCTGAAGCATTGCCTATCATATTAACCTGAGGAAATATTTTCACTACGTAAATAGCCACCTTGCGCATATATTTCTGGTGCCTGCTACTACTCTAGGAACAATAACAACAATAAGATAAGTCATAGAAACAAATGTATTTAAGAAGTTATATGGAATAGATTTTGAAAAATCAGTCACCTTTCATGAAAATAGAGCAGATTTGGAAAAAGTATATTTTCAGCACTTACTCACTTATTTGCAGTGTTCTTAGAACTCCAGATTCCATGCATCAAGACCTCATATCTGAGAAAAAGTAATAAATGTGAGACTGAAGAAGCTGTTGACTTAAAAAAAGTGCACAACATTGAGAGTTGTGAGTTAAATTTTATTTGGTGCAATATGAGGAGTGCAGCCCAGGAGACAGCATGCCAGATAGCTCTGAGAAACTGCTCCAAAGAGGCAGGGGGGGAGTATATACGTGATTTTGGTGAAGGCAGAATACATGCAATCAAGCACATGTTTTTTACAGAACGTTTCTGCTAGGCTCGGGCAGATTACTGCTAGTCATGAGGAGCAGATGTCACCATGAAGGATTTTAGTGCTTTTCTAGATATGAGAAGATACAAGCCTCATAAAATTGGCTCCTGAAAATACCTAAGTATCTGAAGAACTGTTCTGCGAGTTTTTCCCAGAGCACAGAGTGCCTCATTTCAGCTCTCCACCCTGAACTCCTTTCAGGGGGCGTTTAAAGTCAGCAGCTGCAGCAGCTCATGATTTAATCCTTGTAGAGGATTAATCCTTGTAGATGGCAAGTGCCAAAGGAAAATGCCAATTAGTAGTTGACAAAGCCAACCAAAGAAGTGCTTGTTGGGGAACCAAGAGGAAAGGCTGCAAGAGAGAAGAGAGGAAGGGAAGAAAGAAGAGGAAAAAACAAACAAAAAAAAAACTACTGAGCACATACATGTTTGTGACAGAGCACTTATATATACCATCAAACATAATTCAGAGTGTCTCTGAATAGAACACACACTGTGATGAGTGTGACTTTCTAGCAATAGTATCTCTCATTTGGCAGCCCATCTTTAAATATTGATGGCAACTTTTGCTTTATGAAGAGAAAGTATAGGGATTTTGAAAGATTCTATGAGAGCAAAAAAATTTGTTTATTTTAAAAGCTATTTACAGTTTGAGCTGGTTGACTTAGAAGAATAGAAAAAAAAATCTTCTTTTGCCTCAGAAAAATATTAATGAGTCTATTTATCTAACAATGCCATGGTTGTGACAATAGAATATAGATGGGAAAAGTTTAACTAAAAATAAGTGTTAAAACAATATGCAAAAAAACACGGTTATGTGAATACTGGAAGCAGCTGTGGTGTTGTATGGAATGAGAAGAAGCAAAAAAGAAAAAGGTCCCAGAAGTATGATGGGGAACAAGGGCTCATGAAACTTGATATTGAATTGAGAGCCTTATTATATAGAATACTGTTATCTAACATTCAATTTTCCATTTTTTCTTCTATTTTCTCTTTTTTTTAATTGGGGTATAGTTGTTTTACAATGTTGTGTTAGTTTCTACTGTACAGTGAAGTGAAACAGAGTTCCCTGTGCTATACAGCAGGTTCTCATTAGTTATCTATGTTAAAAATATTAGTGTATATATGTTAGTCCCAATCTCCCAATTCAATTCATCACCCCTTTCCCCCCTTGGGGTGCATATGTTTGTTCTCTACATCTGTGTCTCTATTTCTGCCTTGCAAACTGGTTCATCTGTACCATTTTTCTAGATTCTACAAATATGCATTAATATACAATATTTGTTTTTCTCTTTCTGACTTACTTCAATCTGTATGATAGTCTCTAGGTCCATCCACATCTCTACAAATGACCCAATTTTGTTCTTTTGTATGGCTGAATAATATTCCATTGTATATATGTACCACTTTCTTTATCCATTCCTCGGTCGATGGACATTTAGGTTGCTTCCATAACCTGGCTATTGTAAATAGTGCTTCAATGAACATTGGGGTGCATGACTCTTTTTGAATTATGGTTTTCTTTAGGTATATGCCCAGTAGTGCAATTGCTGGGTCATGTGGTAATTCTATTTTTAGTTTTTTAAGGAACTTCCATACTGTTCTCCATAATGGCTGTATCAATTTACATTCCCACCAACAGTGCAAGAGGGTTCCCTTTTCTCCACACCCTCTGCAGCATTTATTGTTTGTAGATTTTCTGATGATGCCCATCCTAACCAGTGTGAGATGATACCTCATTGTAGTTTTGATTTGCATTTCTCTAATAATTAGCGACATTGAGCAGCTTTTCACATACCTCTTGGCCATCAGTATGTCTTCTTTGGAGAAATGTCAGTTTAGGTCTTCTGCCCATTTTTTGATTGGGTTGTCTGTTTTTTGGTATTGAGCTGCATGAGCTTCTTGTATATTTTGGAGATTAATCTTTTGTCCATCGATTTGTTTGCAAATAGTTTCTCCAATTCTGAGGGTTGTCTTTTCATCGTGTTTGTAGTTTCCTTTGCTGTGCAAAAGCTTTTAAGTTTCATTAGGTCCCATTTGTTTATTTTTTATTATTTTCATTACTCTAGGCAGTGGATCAAAAAAGATCTTGCAGTGATTTATGTCGAAGAGTGTTCTTCCTATGTTTTCCTTTAAGAATTTTATAGTGTCCAGTCTTACACTTAAGGTCTCTAATCTATTTTGAGTTTATTTTTGTGTATGATGTTAGGGAGTGTTCTGATTTCATTCTTTTACATGTGGCTGTCCAGTTATCCCACCACCACTTATTGAAGAGACTGTCTTTTCTCCTTTGTATATCCTTGCCTCCTTTATCATAAATTAGTTGACCATAGGTGCATGGGTTTATCTCCAGGCTTTCTATCCTGTTCCATTGATCTATATTTCTGTTTCTGTGCCAGTACCATATTGTCTTGATTACTGTAGCTTTGTAGTATAGTCTGAAGTCAGGGCACCTGATTTTTCCAGCTCAGTTTTTTTTTTTTTTTCTCAAGATTGCTTTGGCTATTCAGGGTCTTTTGTGCCTCCATATAAATTTTAAGATTTCTTGTTCTAGTTCTGTGAAAACACCATTGGTAATTTAATAGGGATTGCATTGAGTCTGTAGGTGCTTTTGGTATTATAGTCATTTTCACAATATTGACCCTTCCAGTCCAAGAACATGGTATATCTCTCCATCTGTTTGTGTCATCTTTGATTTCTTTCATCAGCGTCTTATACTTTTCTGAGTACAGGTCTTTTGTCTCCTTAGGTAGGTTTATTCCTAGGTATTTTATTTTTGTTGTTGCAATGGTGAATGTGATTGTTTCCTTAACTTATCTTTCTGAGCTTTCATTGTTAGTGTAAAGAAATGCAAGAGACTTCTGTGCATTAATTTTGTATCCTGCAACTTTACCAAATACATTGATTAGCTCTAGTAGTTTTCTGGTGGCATTTTTAAGATTTTCTATGTATAGTATCAAGTCATCTCCAAACAGTGACTGTTTTACTTCTTCTTTTCCAATTTGGATATCTTTTATTTCTTTTTCTTCTCTGATTGCCATGACTAGGTCTTCCAAAACTATGTTGAATAATAGTGGTGAAAGTGGATATCCTTGTCTTGTTCTTGATCTTAGTGGAAATGCATTAGTTTTTCACCATTGATAACGATGCTGGCTTTATGTTTGCATGTATGGCCTTTTTTATGTTGATGAAGTTCCCTTTATGCCTACTTTCTGGAGAGTTTTTTTCATAAATGGGTGTTGAATTTTGTCAAAAGCTGTTTCCGCATCTATTAAGATGATCATATGGTTTTTATTCTTCAGTTTGTTAATGTGGTGTATCACACTGATTGATTTGTGGATATTGAAGAATCCTTGCATTCCTGGGATAAATTCCACTTGATCATGGTGTATGATCCTTTTAATGTGTTGTTGGATTCTGTTTGCTAGTATTTTGTTGAGAATTTTTGCATCTATATTCATCAGTGATTATGGTCTGTAATTCTCTTTTTTTTGTAATATCTTTGTCTGGTTTTGTATCAGCTTGATTCTGGCCTCATAGAATGCATTTGGGAGTGTTCCTTCCTCTGCAATTATTTTGGAAGAGTTTGAGGAGGATGGGTATTAGCTCTTCACTAAATGTTTGATAGAATTAATCTGTGAAACCATCTTGTCCTGCACATTTGTTTGTTGGAAGATTTTTAGTCATAGTTTTAATTTCATTACTTGTGATTTGTCTGTTCATATTTTCTATTTGTTCCTTGTTCAGTCATGGAAGGTTATACCATTCTAAGAATGTGTCCATTTCTTTGAGATTGTCCATTTTATTGGCATATATTTGCTTGTAGTATTCTATTATGATGCTTTGTATTTCTGTGGTGCCTGTTGTAACTTCTCCTGTTTCATTTATAATTTTATTGAGTCCTCTCACTCTTTTTCTTGATGAGTCTAACTAAAGGTTTATCAATTTTGTTTATCTTCTCAAAGAGCCAGCTTTTAGTTTTATCTATATTTGCTATTGTTTTCTTTGTTTCTATGTCATTTATTTCTGGTCTGATCTTTATTATTTCTTTCCTTCTACTAACTTTGGGTTTTCTTTGTTCTTCTTTCCCTAGCTCCTTTAGGTGTAAGCTTAGATTGTTTATTTGAGATTTTTTTTGTTACTTGAAGGATGATTGTATTGCTATAAGCTTCCCTCTTAGAACTGCTTTTGCTGCATCCCATAGGTTTTGAGTCATAGTGTTTTCATTGTCATATATCTCTAGGTATTTTTTGATTTCCTCTTTGATTTGTTAGTGATCTCTTGGTTATTTAGTAGCATATTGTTTAGGCTCCATGTGTTTGTATTTTTTACAGTTTTTTTTTTTTTCCTGTAATCGAATTCTAATCTCATAGCATTGTGGTCAGAAAAGATGCTTGACATGATTTCAATTTTCTTAAATTTACTGAGGTTTGTTTGTGACCTGAAATGTGATCCATCCTGGAGAATGTTCCATGAGCACTTGAAAAGAAAGCGTAATCTGCTGTGTTTGGATGGAATGTCCTAGAAATATCAATTAAATCTCTCTGGTCTATTGTGTCATTTAAAGCTTGTGTCTCCTTAGTAATTTTCTGTTTTGGATTATCTGTCCATTGGTATAAGTGAGGTATAAAAGACCCCCACTATTGTATTACTGTTGACTTCCCCTTTTATAGCTGTTAGTCTTTACCTTATGTATTGAGGTGCTCCTATGGTGGGTGTATATATATTTATAATTGTTATATCTTGTTCTTGAATTGATCCCTTGATCACTATGTAGTGTCCTTCCTTGTCTCTTGTAACATCCTTTATTTTAAAGTCTATTTTATTTGATATGATTATTGTTACTTCAGCTTTCTTTTGATTTCCATTTGCATGAAGTATCTTTTTCCATCCCCTCACTTTCAGCCTGTATGTTTCCCTAGGTCTGAAGTGGATCTCTTATAGACAACTTATATACGGGTCTTGTTTTTGGATCCATTCAGCCAGTCTGTGTCTTTTGGTTGGAGTATTTAATCCATTCACATTTAAGGTAATTATTGATATGTATGTTAGTGTTACCATTTTCTTAATTGCTTTGGGTTTGTTTTTGTAGCTCATTTTCTTCTCTCGTGTTTCCCACTTAGAGAAGTTCCTTTAGTATTTGTTGTAGAGTTGGTTTGGTGGTGTTAAATTCTCTTAGGTTTTGCTTGTCTGTAAAGCTTTTGATTTATCCATTGAATCTAAATGAGATCGTTGCTGGGTAGGATAATATTGGCTGTAGGTTTTTCCCTTTCATCACTTTAAATATATCCTGCCACTCTTTTCTGGTCTTCAGAGTTTCTGCTGAGAAATCAGCTGATAACCTTATGGGGATTCCCTTGTATATTATTTGCTGCTTTCCCCTTGCTGCTTTTAATATTTTTTCTTTGCACTTAATTTTTAATAGTTAGATTAATATCTGTCTCAGTATGTTTCTCCTTGGGTTCATACTGTGTTGGAATCTCTGCACTTCCTGGACTTGATTGACTATTTCCTTTCCCATGTTAGGCAAGTTCTTAACTAAAATCTCTTCAAATATTTTCTCATACCCTTTCTCTTTCTCTTCTTTTTCTGGGACCCCTATAATTCGAACATTGGTTCATTTAGTATTGTCCCAGAAGTCTCTGAGACTGTCCTCAATTATTTTCATTCTTTTTTCTTTATTCTGTTCCACAGCAGTTGTTTACACCATTTTATCTTGCATCTCACTTATCTGTTCTTCTGCCTCAGGTATTCTGCTATCGATTTCTTCTAGAGTATTTTAAATTTCAGTTATTGTGTTGTTCATTACTGTTTGTTTGCTCTTTAGTTCTTCTAGGTGCTTGTTAAACATTTCTTGTATTTTCACCATTCTATTTCCAAGATTTTGGATCATCTTTAATCTCATTACTCTGAATTCTTTTTCAGTTAGACTGCCTATTTCCTCTTCATTTTTTTGGTCTTGTGAGTTTTTACCTTACTCCTTCATCTGCTGCATATTTCTCTGTCTTCTCATTTTAACTTATGTCTTTGGTATCTCCTTTCCACAGGCTGCAGTGTTGTAATTCCTCTTACTTCTGATGTCTACCTCCAGTGAGTGATGTTGGTCCAGTGGCTTGTGTAGGCTTCCTGGTGGGGAAATTGATGTCTGTTTTCTGGTGTGTGCAGCTGGATTTTGTCCCTCTGATGGGGAGTGTCATGTCCGGTGGTGTGTTTTGGGGTATCTGTCATCTTAGTATGACTTTAAGCAGTCTGTCTGCTAATGGTGGGGTTGTGCTCCTATCTTGATATTTGCTTGGCATGAGGTATCCAGAACTGGAGTTTGCTGGCCATTGGGTGGAGCCAGGTCTTAGTGTTGAGATGGAGACTTCTAGGAGAGCTCTTACCAATTAATATTCCATGGGGTCAAGATTTCTCTCATGGTCCAACATCCTGGACTTGGCTCTCCCACCTCGTATGCACAGGCCCAACCACTGGCCGGAGCTCCGAAACTCTGCAAGCCACATGGTGTGGAAGAAAGGTGAAAAACAAAAAAAGAAAAAAAGAAGAAGTGACAAATGAAACCTGAGACAAATGGCAAATGCAATACTGAACAGACAAAAACACAAAGAAACACACTCTCACAAAAAGAAAAAGAAAAGAAGAAAAAAAAGAGAAAACAAAAAAAGAAGAGAGCAACCAAACCAATAAACAAACCCTAAAATGTAAACAAACACAAAAAACTAAACTCACGAAAAGTAAAACAACAACAAAAAAAATGAAACACAGAGAGCAAAGTAAAAAAATGCAAAGAAAGCATAAAACAAACACACAAATAAGATAAAAAATAATAATAAAAACAAAAGAAACATGGAAGCAAAAGGGAAAGTACAAAACAACAAAGAAGCAAAGTAAAAGTAGAAAAATATAAAATATAGGTAAAAATAAGACAAAAAACAAAGAAAAACAAAGAAAAAAGAAAAACGTATAACAAAAAATACAGTAGAAATAGGAAAAAATATTTAAAATGTATTAAGAATAAAAGCATAGAAAAGGAAAAAGGTAAATAAAAATTAAAAGAATAGTAAAAAGAGAACAATAGAGAAAAATGAAATATATATATATATATAATAGTAATACTGCTGGTATTTTCCTGTGGCCTCAGCTGTCAGTGTCCTTGCCTCAAAGTGAGCCACTGCTATTCCCTGCCTAACCAGGAAGTCCTCCAGTACTTCTAGGTAGGTCTCTGGACCCACTGTCAGCACTGTGGGGACAGCTCAGACTCTGATCTGCCCTTACTCCCACGTGTACTTGCCTCCAAAATCCATAGTTGCCACCAACGTCCACAGCCTTGATTGTGGGAACACTCATTGTCTATTCATATATTTCACAGATGCAGGGTTTACCAAGCTGATTGAGGGGATTTAATCTGCTGTTCCTGTGGCTGCACAAAGAGATTTCCCTTTGGTCTCACTTCCCCAGGAGCTCAGATTTGGTTTTGGTCCTGCCTCTGTCTGTTGGCCACCTCAGGTGTCTGTTCCCCACCCAGGCAAGAGGGGACGAAAGCAACAGCTGATTAGGGCTCACTTGCTCTCTTAGGCAGAGGAGAGGTGGGGGGAATACAGAAGTCACAATTGTGATGTGCAGGGAGTGCCTGCGGAGGCAGCATCAGCAGGAAGTTGCTACAGACTGAGGCATGCAGTGCATTCTCCCAGAGAAGTTGGCCCCAGACAGTGGGACCCTCAGCAGTGGTGGGCTGGACAGACTCCTGGGAATGTGCAGACAGTGACCTGTGCTTGCACACAACCCTTGGTGGCAGCATCACCCACCCCTGAGGTCCGAGATAACAGCTGGGGCTTGTACCCACCTCTGGAGCTCATGTAGATGGTGCCCTGCTGTCTGTGAGTGCTTGGAGCAGGAAGCTCTTCTCCTCATTCAGCCCACAACAATGGTCTCTTGCCTCTCTGGTGGCCCAGGCTTTTTCCCAGACTCTTTCCTGGCTAGCTATGGTATACTAGCCCCCTCAGGCTGTCTTCACATTGCCACCCCCAGTCCTCTCCCTAGAGGGAGGAAGCCCAAGCATCAGCAACCAGCTGCCACCTGCCCCAATGATTGAGCTGACAAGCATCTCAAGGCTGGGGAGTGCTGGTTGGCACCAATCCTCTGTGCAGGATTCTCTCCACTTTCCCTCCACACCCTTGTTGCTGCCCTCTCCTCTGAGGCTCTGAAGCTCCCTCCCATCCCCACCAATGAGGGGACTTCCTAGGGCACAGAAACATTTCCTCCTTCACAGCTCCCTCCCAGAGGCACAGGTCCTGTCTCCATTCTTTTGTCTCTCTCTCTCTCTCTCTCTGTTTTTTTTTTTTCTTTTGCTCTACCCAGTTATGTGGAGAATTTCTTGCCTTTTTGGAAGTCTGAGGTCTTCTGCCAGCATTCAGTAGGTGTTCTGTAGGAGTTGTTCTACGTGTAGATGTATTTGTGGAGAGAAAGGTGATCTCCACATCTTACCCCTCTGCCATCTTGAAGCTCCTCCTCATGTATTTTCCCTGATTACTCTCAGAAGCACATACTAGCTAGATCTTATCAATCTCTTTTTCTTCTTGGAAACACATGATAACTATATTTACACCCTTCCTTGAACTTAATATGGGAACTGTCACTGTTCAGCAGTGTGGGTGGAAGTGAAGTATACCCTTCTTATCCTGATTATAAAGTGTTTTATGTCTTCCTCCATGTTTGCCTTGTTTTGCTTTTTGGGCAGCTGGATGCAGATGATATATATATAAGAAAACGTATATATATATATATATATATATACATCTCCTGTATATAAAATTTGTCATAAGGAGATAGTAAGATTCTTCTGGGGAACATTTAAAAGAGACAGACGCTGAGCCCCACACTCAGAAAATCTGGTTTAATTGGTCACGACAGCAGGGTATTTTAAACCTCTATAGGTAAATTCTAATGTGTAGCAAGGTAAGATTTTGGGCTTGGAGACAATGTGGTATAATGTGGTATAAGTGGGACTTGAGGAAAATTTATATCCCTTTAAGAGACAACTATCCTCAAGAGTGGTCATTACAGAATTTTTAGGAAGAGAATCATTCAATATTACAAGAAGGACTGTTTCTGCTGAGAAGGGAAGCTCAGTAAATTTGTCCATTTCATGTATTCAGAGGCAACTGAATGTCTCCAGTGCATTTCTTAATTCCTCACTATTCCTGAACAATGATGTCCCAATTTTCATATAAAAACTCTAGACATGCTGTGAATATATCTTATTGTATATTTCAGTACCACTCAAGTTCAGATTCTACATCTGATATTAAACTACATAAACTTTGTTACCACGAGAAGAAACCCAGTAGTTCTCTAACCCATGCTTTTATCTAACAATTTAATTAAGTGAATAGTTTTCTGTAAGCTCTCCATTAAATTTAGAAGCAGCCAACTCATATCAGTCTTTCAAAAGTGTCCACTGCAACAGCCACTCAGCATTTTGCTTTCAATAAGCATTTCATTCCAAGTACCCACGCTAAATAGTTTCAATAATGTTTCACCATTATGTGCTAGAGATTACCAGTGTTTCTTCAAATTATGTTAAGCAGATCTCCATTGCCTTCAAGCTCTAGGTCAGAAAAACAATGTAGATTCTCATTTCTTTTAGCTTACTTTTTCCTGAAACCATTTCTTTAACCAATTACTATACTGGTCACTGCTGTTAGTTGCAGACAACAGAATTCCCTCAAGCTAAGTTTTTAAAGAAAATAATAGGTGGGGAACAGAATTTATAGGAGTGCCTTAGAATTTTAATAATACATAGGATAATACACCTAGGATGAATGTCCAAACACATAGGATTTTCTTGTTAGTCAAGAAAAGAATTTTGCATCCATCTGAAAGCTATCTTCCCATCTATACTGACATCTATGCCCACATAGATGCCTACACCTAGGGACATCCCTAGGAAGTTGACAGTGACTCCTGTTTCATTGGTATTCTATAATTTCTTGAACTTGAGTAGAAATGTTTCCCTGTCCTCTAATTGAAATTTAACTTTTTATTAAGTTTTGAATGTAAACTACAAACTGCAATAGTATTAGCACTACTTAAGCCTACCAAAGAAGTCAATGGCACAAAAATAGTTAAGAACCCCTGCTTTAGAAGAACTAAATGTCTCTGCCTCAAACCCTGATTTCCCTGAATGAAAGCTCAAAACTTGCTCCTTTTTGCCTTTTACATCTTGAGTAGGTGACTGTTGGTGGAACCTAGATCACATGAGAAAAAAAAAAAAAACTATAAGTGGATATAGGAAATATAGAGCATTCTAGTATTTATAAGAAGGCATTTAGGAATTGAGGTAGGTATGGAGTAAGCAAGTTGCTATGTACTAAAAGGGCATAAATTATCATTTTCCTCTCACAAATATTAAAAAACAATGCCAAAAGGCTATTTAAATAATTTATGCACACTTCCTAGCTGTATAAATTAAAACTTTTTAATGGCAAGCAACAGAAACTAAGAAAATCTTTAACAAAAGTGGATTTACTGGCAAGATAATTAGAAAACTCACTGAATTCAAAGAAATGATAAAAAAAAACCCTGAAGAATAGAAGAAATACCCTATTACACTTGACATTTCCCTTAGCTAATACTTTTGCACTTTAAAAAAAAAATATTTGCTGTAAGAGTATGAAATACAAACGCATTTTGGACTCTGAGTCCTCAGGCTCTGAGGGGTAAGAGGGTCTTGTTACTGCTCCCCATATGATCACCACAGACACCAGGGGAGGGATGTAGCCTGGTTACTTTTGGGTGATGCTGAAAGTTCTCTCTCCTCTGACACCACATCTGCTGGCATGAGAAGGGTTGCTTCATTACTGGTGGGCAGAGATGGAAGTCCAACCTTTCCATGTGGTCTCTACTCATATGTTAGGTGGTGAGAAGGGGGCTTGTTACCATTTGGAGAGGATGAAATTTTCATGACTCTCTACTCAGCCTTTTTTGACATGCCCTGGCAGATGTGTTGGGATACCTCCTTACAGCCTCTCCAGTGTGGATCTAAGCTTCCCACTAAGAATTTTTCTGGTTTGGATGAGGATAAGGCCACATTTTTTTCTGTGATGTTGGTTACAGCAGAATAGTTACTGTCTGAGTTTTCCATCCTCTGATGCTATTCCTTTCCTGTCTCTTGGTTAGATAGAATAGTTGTTTTTCTACTTCCATAGGCATTTCTAAATTACCATTTTCTCCATTGTTTAGTCCATAGTATCTGAGGTAAATAGAAAACCTTGGAGACTCACCATTGTGATATTTCTTAGATGTCAAGGTCCCTAGCTGGTCTGCCTTCTTCTCTCTACCTTTCAGAATCTTCTTTTGTTCATTTTATATATAATATCTAAGGGTTTTAATTGTATTTAGCAGGAGAAATAAGAAAAAATATTGTTTTCTCCATCTTCCCAGAAACAGAAGTAATTTATATTTTTGTCTTTATATAATTTTAAATGTCACTCTGACTTCAAGGAGATAAGTAAGAAATTTTGTTTTGTTTATTAATATTTATTGAACCCTTATTTAAAGGAATACTATTCTATACCTATTGTTTACTAGCTCACTTAAACTTCCCAGTTGTAGAAACTGAGCCACAGAGAAGTTCACTTACTTGAACTAAGTCACACAGCTAATAAGGATCATAAGCAGGATGTGAAACTGGAAACTTTGGCTCCAGAGCCCTTTTAAATGCTTCTCTATACTGTCCCTCCCACCATGAAATGGATTACCATTGGTCTAGCAAGGGCCAGGTGCCACCTTGGACTGTTTACTGTTGCTTGAAAAGTTGCGTCTGTTACAGAATGAAGAAAGGAAGAGTTGCTTGGAGACCAAACACCAGAAAAGACACCAAGGTTTCATGTTTAATTGGTGCCATGATTGGATCATAAACTTCCATATTCTTGATCAATAACTCAGCTATAGACTAATGTCTCCTGCATTCCATAAAGCACATTCTTCTCATATAATTTACTGTCCTTTATTTAATTTCCTTTGCAATTTATCATTGCATCAACTTCTAACACAAAGTTTAAAAATCTTATCTATGTACATCTGATATCACTAAACTGTTTTAGATTAAAAGTGGCTATATTCTACTCTACTATTTTCTTTAAAGAATTTCAGGTCAATTTTCAAAACTGAATAGAAGTAGAGAGAACATTTGAACATTTGGAAAACCACCCTGAGTTTCACCAATGATGACATCTACCTGTTACAGCTACTTGTTTGTGGAAGTAGCTGTCACTATTCCAATGTTATGTCTTAGGTATTATACTGTATTATTTGTAACAAAAGCTGAATTTTAATACATTTTAGGGGTAATTGACATTACTTTTCTTCATAGTTTATTTTCTGAATTTAATTGTATAAGTTTATTTTTTATCCAAATTCTTTGTTACCTTTTCTTAATAATTGTGCCTAAATTGACTTTAACATTTCCTTAAAGATCCAACAATATAACTCACATATGCCTTTAGTTGAGTACTAACTATATCAAGTACTATATTGTGTTCTAAGATAAAGGGAAAGAAGGCATATTTCCTTCAGGTAAGCTAACACTACTTTGATTATATATTTTATTAACATAAGACACATACATACATATGTGAAATAAAATAAAATAAATAATTAGTAGAGTGTTAGCTTGCCATAAAAGACATCTTTTTGTATATATACATGTGTGTGTGTGTATGTATATCTATATCTGTGTATATATATGTAATCTTTTGGAGATTTTATATATATGTGTATATAAATATATCCAAACATAAATGTATGTGTGTGTGTATATATATATAAATATATATATATATACACATACATATGTAATGTTCTTAAATATACATATACATATGATAAATGAAATATATATTAATTGATATATATATTTATATAGATACATATGTGAGATAAACAAAATATATATTTTATATGTCTATATCTACAACTTTATTTATACCTATCTACCTCCAAGAAACAGAATGGAGAGGTTACATCTTCTGTTCATTGGAGATTTCTCCATCAGGTTTCTCCATCATCCATCAGATTTCTCCATCATCCATGATATATACATATCACAAGTGAGTATGAAAAAATAAGAGCAATAGTTTTAGCATGCCAGGAGAACACACAATACATACATATACATATACATATATATATATGTGTGTATATATATATATATATATATATATATACACACAAAGAACAAATTTTTTTTGTTTTCTTCAAAAGTGGTTTTAGAAAAAATAACTAGATGCTTCTAAAAACATGTATGGTAACCAATTTATGGCACATCTTGAAAAACACTTTTGCATTTTTCCTCTCACATAGCCTACTTTTTGTTTAAAGCTCAGAACACTATTAGACATACCTGTGTTTCCCCTGATGGAGAAATTTTTTGTGAAAGGTGATGACAAGCCTTTGAATCAGTTTGATGTGTTAGAGCACAAAGAACATCTAATTGTGTCTTAGATCATAAGGGTACGTGTTGTTTACATCACAAAAATTCAAGAGTAAGCACTTCCAGGTTTCATTCAATGGCTCAAAAATGTTGCTAAGAACACAGAAAAAAAATTTCCAACCTGCAAAAACTTTTCTCCAACTTGTTGGTTTTTCAACATAATAGAAGCAGCATGGCTCTCACAGCTCCCAGAGTCATGTCTTTATACTAGCATCCCAAGCTGAAAGGAAGCAAGCATACCGAAAATATGAGGTCTGATATCATCAGTTAAAATTAATTCCCCTAAATGGGCATAGAGGGAACCTACCTCAACATAATAAAGGCCATATATGACAAACCCACAGCAAACATCATTCTCAATGACAAAAAAACTGAAAACATTTCCTCTAAGATTAGGAACAGCACAAGGATGTCCACTCTTGCCACTCTTATTCAACATAGCTTTGGAAGTCCTAGACACAGCAATCAGAGAAGAAAAAGAAATAAAAAGGAATACAAATTGGAAAAGGAGGGGTAAAACTGTCACTGTGTGCAGATGACATGATACTATACAAAGAGAATCCTAAAGATGCCACAAGAAAACTACTAGAGCTAATCAATGAATTTAGTAAATTTGCAGGATACAAAATTAATGCACAGAAATCTCTTGCATTTCTATACACTAACAATGAAAGTTCAGAAAGAGAAATTAAGGAAACAATCCCATTCCCATTGCAATAAAAAGAACAAAATACCTAGGAATAGACCTATGTAAGAAGGTAAAACACTTGTACTCAGAAAACTCTACAACACTGATGAAAGAAATCAAAGATGACACAAACATATAGAGAGATATAACATGTTCTTGGATTGGAAGAATCAATATTGTGAAAATGACTATACTACCCAAAGCAATCTACAGATTCAATGTGATCCCTATCAAATTACCAGTGGCATATTTTACAGAACTAGAATGAAAAATCTTAAAATTTGTGTGGAGACACAAGAGACCCCAAATAACCAAAGCAGCCTTGAGGGCAAAAAAATCTGAGCTGGAGGAATCAGACTCCCTGACTTCAGACTATACTACAAAGCTACAGTAATCAAGACAATATCATACTGGCACAAAAATAGAAGTATTGATCAATGGAACAGCATAGAAATCCCAGAGATAAACCCACACACCTATGGTCAACTAATCTATGACAAAGTTGGCAAGGATATACAATAGAGAAAAGATAGACTCTTCAATAAGTGGTGGTGGGAAAACTGGACAGCCACATATAAAATAATGAAATCAGAACACTCCCTAACAACATACACAAAAATAAACTCAAAATGGATTAAAGACCTAAATGTAAGGCCAGACACTATAAAACTCTTAGAGGAAAACATAGGTAGAACACTCTTTGATATAAATCACAGCAAGATCTTTTTTGACCCACTTCCTAGAGTAATGGAAATAAAAACAAAACTAAACAAATGGGACCTAATGAAACGAAAGCTTTTGCACAGCAAAGGAAACCATAAACAAGATGAAAAGACAACCCTCAGAATGGGAGAAAATATTTGCAAATGAATCAATGGCCAAAGGATTAATCTCCAAATTATGTAAACAACTCATGCAGCTCAATACTAAAAAAACAAACAAACAAAAAAAAACAGTGAAAAAATGGGCAGAAGACCTAAATAAACATTTCTCCAAAGAAGACATACAGATGGTGAAGAAAATGTATAAAATTATATTCATACAGGAGATGCCTGATTTGTGCATAAGGTCCAAAGATTAAAATAGGAATAAATATAGCTTACAGCCTTATTTTAAGAATGAATATAAGACAATGTACATAAAATACCTAACACAGCACCTGCCTCATTTTATGGACTAAATGAACTAGTAGTTATTCTTATCTTTATTAATAATGTTGTTGGCATTAATGAATTTCAATGTCATGAGAAGACATTGAAAGCCTGTATTTTCAAATACAGGTTTACTCTGGAATGAGAATCTTAAAGCTTACTAAATGTCTTTTAAAGCACATTTATTAGTCATTTAGAAAAATTCACTTTAGCATTCGTTTCAAGTATGCTACCCTGGTACATTTAACATACTATTAATTTGCAAAGCTGATGAGCAAGAGCAAGTAATTTGAGTAGTAAAATTGTGAAAGAAGTGTGTGGACATTTAGTAATTGTACTGAGAAATTAAGGAAATTATAGAAAAAATTCAGACTAAAAGTGCCATTGAAGAGAATTTTTTTAAGCATTTATTATTCAGATGACTCATCTAAAATGGATAACTGCTCTGATTATTGCTCAAGACTATTTAATTTATTTAAATGACTTAATCACTGAAAACTTCATGTAGAAGTTTGGATTTCAGGTAATTATTGAAGGAGAAAGAAAAGTTGCTTGGCAGTAGACTTCAGTCTGAAATTAGAAATAAAATGAGAACAATAAAACATGCACCATGAAATCTCTCTCAAGGTTAATGCTAATTCACTTTTAGGAACTATATATTCAGATATTGCTGGCTCTTTGCAAGACTAAAGTAAGTGAAGTTTATCTTTGGTGCATCCAGTCATTACTCATTACCCTTTGTTTTACTATGGAAACCCTCATACCCTTACTCTCAGCCCCCTCCACTTTATTCTACCAGTGACCGCCTTCCACTAAATCCTGCTATGAACATGTGCATGCTAATAAGTGTGTTATCCAAGAATATTTGCATTTTTAAGTCTAAACTCCAATAGTGGTATGAATGTCTGTATTTATATCAAATGTATTTTAAGCAAAGAAAGGCAGTTTCTTTTGTTTTTGTTTGGCTTTATTTTTCAGGAGGAAGAAGAGAGGAAAGGAAGATGGAGGTACCTTCCAGCGCTTTGAAAAACTTCTTGGGAGGGTGATCATATTTCCTAATTTTCCCAGAAGAGTTCTAGTTTACATTAGTTGTTCTGGAATAATTATTAATTGTGTTCCATTTAACCTTTAAAAAATGGCATGATTTGGAGGATAATTACAGAAATATATCTATTGATATTTATTTTAGGTCTAAAGTTAACAGATCATTCAGACAAAAAAATTTTAAATGCTGCACATAAAAATTTTAAAATATTTTATAAGTAAGTAATAGATACATTTGTAAAGCTAATGTCCTAATTAATATGTAATGCATATTCCTTCCAGGCTTGTTTGTGGGAAAACTTCCTTCCCTCTGACATCTTGTTCCCATATAGCAAGACTTCTATAAGAATACCTATCCTGATTTCTGAACTCTGCAAGGAAAAGTGAATCACTCAATTTGTACATGTTTTCCACTGGTCTATATTTTTATATGTATAGGCTTAACTTTATTTTAATCATGGCATTGTGTATATGACATATAGATATACCAGATAGCATAAAAATTAGAGCTCAATAACAAAAATTAAATCATGGGGGGGACCTTCAAGCTGGTGGAGGAGTAAGACATGGAGATCACCTTACTCTTCACAAATACATCAAAAATACATCTACATGTGGAACAGCTCCTACAGAACACCTACTGAATGCTGGCAGAAGAGCTCAGACTTCCCAAAAGGCAAGAAAATCCCCACGTACCTGGGAAGGGCAAAAGAAAAAAAAAAAAAAGGAGACAAAAGAATAGGGACAGGACCTGCATCTCTGGGAGGGAACTGTGAAGGAGAAAAAGTTTCCATGCACTAGGAAGCCCCTTCACTGGTGGAAGTAGGGGGTGGGGGTGGGGAAGCTTCGGAGCCATGGAGGAGAGCGCAGCAACAGAGTTGCAGAGGGCAAAGTAGAGAGACTCCCACACAGAGGATCGGTGCCAACCAGCACTCACCAGCCTGAGAGGCTTGTCTGCCCACCCATTGGGACAGCTTGGGGCTGGGAGCTGAGGCTCAGGTTTCAGAGGTCAGATCCCAGGGAGAGGACTGGGGTTGGCTGCATGAACACAGCCTGAAGCAGGTTAGTGCACCACAGCTAGCTGGGAGGGAGTCCAGGAAAATCTCTGGACCTGCCTAAGAGACAAGAGACCATTGTTTCAGGGTGCACGAGGAGAGGGGATTCCTTCTCTGTCTGCCCACAGCAGACAGAGCACCACCTAAATGAGCTCCAGAGATTGGCACAAGTCATGGCTATCAGCTTGGACAACAGAGACAGGCATGAAACGTTAATGCTGCTGCTGCAGGCACCAAGAATTCTGTATGCAAGCACAGGTCACTATCCACATCTGCTTGGGAGCTGGTGCAGCCTGCCACTGCCAGGGTCCCGTGAAACAGGGACAATTTCCCTGGGAGAACACACAGCATGCCTCAGGCTGTTACAAAAACGTGCCAGCCTCTGCTGCTGCAGGTTCACCCTGAATTCCAATTATAACTATGGTACCCCTCCCTCACCCTGGCCTGAGTGAGCCAGAGCCCCCAAATCAGCCGCTTCTTTAACCCCATCCTGTCTGGGCAGGAACAGAAGACTGAGGGCAACCTACATGCAGAGGTGGGGTGAAAACCAAAGCTGAACACATGCAGCCTCAGGGGCAGTGGATTAAATCCCCACAATCAACTTGATGTACCCTGCATCTGTAGAATACATGAATAGACAATGAATCAACCAAGAAATAAAGTGGAGGACTTTGGGAGCAACTGTAGAATTGGGGTTTGCTGTCTGCAACTGACTTGTTTCTGATTTTTATGTTTACCTTCGTATATTTTTTTAGCACTTGTTATCATTGGTGGATTACTTTATTGGTTTGGTTCCTCTCTTCTTTTTTTTTTTTTTTTTTTGTGGTACGCGGGCCTCTCACTGTTGTAGCCTCTCCCATTGCGGAGCACAGGCTCCAGATGTGCAGACTCTGGACACACAGGCTCAGTGGCCATGGCTCATGGGCTTAGCCGCTCCACGGCATGTGGGATCTTCCCAGACCGGGTCATGAACCCGTGTCCCCTGCATCAGCAGGCGGACTCTCAACCACTGCACCACCAGGGAAGCCCTTTTGTTTTTTTTTAATTATTTTTATTTTAATAATTCTTTTACTTTTTATTTTAATTATTATATTTTATTTATTTATCTATTTTTCTTTCTTTTTTCTCCCTTTTATTCTGAGCCGTGTGGCTAACAGGATCCTGGTGCTTTGCCCAGGTTTCAGGCATGAGTCTCTGAGGTGGGACAGTCAAGTTCAGGATATTAGACCACCAGAAATGTCCCAGCTCCACATAATATCAATCAGTGAGAGCTCTCCCAGAGATCTCCATGTCAAAACTAAGACCAGCTCCAACCAACGGCCAGCAAGCTCCAGGGCTGGAAACCCCATGCCAAACAATGAGCAAGACAGGAGCACAACCACAACCATTAGCAGAGAGACTGCCTAAAATCATATTAATTTCACAGACACCCCAAAACACACCACCAGACGCAGCCCTGCCCACCAGACAGACAAGATCCAGCTCACCAGAACACAGGCACCGGTCCCCTCCACCAGGAAGCCTACACAAACCACTGAACCAACCTTAAACACTGGGGGCAGACACCAAAAACAATGGGGATTATGAACTTGCAGCCTGTGAAAAGGAGAACTCAAGCACAGTAAGTTAAGCAAAATGGGAAGACAGATAAATATGCAGCTGCTGTAGGAGCAAGGTAAAAATCCACCTGACGAAACAAATGAAGAGGAAATAGGCAGTCTACCTGAAAAAGAATTCAGAGTAATGATAGTAAAAATCATCTCAAATCTTGGAAATAGAATGGAGAAAATAAAAGAAACATTTAAAAGGAACTAGAAGAACTAAAGAGCAAAAAAACAATGATGAAGAACACAATAAGTGAAATTAAAAATTCCCTAGAAAAAATCAATAGCAGAAAAACTGAGGCAGAAGAACGGATAAGTGACCTGGAAGATAAAATAGTGGAAATAACTACCACAGAGGAGAAGAAAGAAAAAAGAATGAAAAGAATTGAGGACAGTCTCAGAGACCCCTGACAACATTAAATGAACCAAAATGTGAATTATATGGATCCCAGAAGAAGAGAAAAAGAAAGGGACTGAGAAAATATTTGAAGAGATTATAGTTGAAAACTTCCCTAATATGGGAAAGGAAACAGTCAATCAAGTCCAGGAAGCACAGAGAGTCCATACAGGATAAATCCAAGGAGAAGCACACCAAGACACATATTAATCAAACTATAAAAAATTAAATACAAAGAAAAAAATATTAAAAGCAGCAAAGGAAAAGAAACAAATAGCATACAAGGGAATCACCATAAGGTTAACAGCTGTTCATTCAGCAGAAACTCTGCAAGCCAGAAGGGAATGGCAGGACATATTTAAAGTGATAAAAGGGAAAAACCTACAACCAAGATTACACTACCTAGCAAGGATCTCATTCAGATTCAAAGAGAAATAAAAAGCTTTACACACAAGCCAAAGTTAAGAGAATTCAGCACCACCAAACCAGCTTTACAACAAATGCTAAAGGAACTTCTCTAGGCAGGAAACACAAGAGAAGGAAAAGACCTACAGTAACAAACCCTAAACAGTTAAGAAAATGGTAATAGGAACATACATATCAATAATTACCTTAAATGTAAATGGATTAAATGCTCCAACCAAAAACAGACTGGCTGAATGGATATGAAAACAAGACCCGTATGTATATGGTCTACAAGAAACCCACTTCAGACCTAGGAAGACACGTACAGACTGAAAGTGAGGGGATGGAAAAATATATTCTACACAAATGGAAATCAAAAGAAAGCTGGAGCAGCAATTCTCATATCAGATAAAATAGACTTTAAAATAAAGAATGTTATAAGAGAAAAGGAAGGACACTACATAATGATCAAGGGTTCAATCCAAGAAGAAGATATAACAATTATAAATATTTATGCACCCAACTTAGGAGCACCTCAGTACATAAGGCAAATGCTAACAGCCATAAAACAGAAAACTGACAATAACACAATCATAGTAGGGAACTTTAACACCCCACTTTCACCGATGGACATATCATTCAAAATGAAAATAAATAAGGAAAAACAAGCTTTAAATGACACATTAGACAATATGGACTTAAT
This sequence comes from Orcinus orca, assembly GCF_937001465.1. Lineage (NCBI taxonomy): Eukaryota > Metazoa > Chordata > Mammalia > Artiodactyla > Delphinidae > Orcinus > Orcinus orca. The sequence continues at coordinate 39,363,735 of NC_064576.1, read as the reverse complement.
TGATATTTACAGAGCATTCCATCTCCAAACAACAGAAAACAATTTCTTCTCAAGTGCTCATGGAACATTCTCCAGGATAGATCATATCTTTGGTCACAAATCAAGCCTTGGTAAATATAAGACAATTGAAATCATATCAAGTACTTTTTCCAACCACAACACTATGAGACTAGATATCAATTGCACAGAAAAATCTGTAAAAAATACAAACACATGGGGGCTAAACAATATGTTACAAATTAACCAAGAGATCACTGAAGAAACCAAAGAGGAAATCAAAAAATACCTAGAAACAAATGACAATGAAAACATGATGACTCAAAACCTATGGGATGCAGGAAAAGCAGATCTAAAAGGGAAGTTTAGAGCAATACAATCCTACCTTGAGAAACAAGCGAGATCTAATAAATAACCTAACCTAACACTTAAAGCAATTAGAGAAAGAAGAACAAAAAATCCCCAAAGTTGGCAGAAGGAAAGAAATCATAAAAATCAGATCAGAAACAAATGAAAAAGAAATGAAGAAAACAATAGCAAAGATCAATAAAACTAAAAGCTGGTTCTTTGAGAAAATAAATAAAATTGTTAAACCACTAGCCAGACACATCAAGAATAAAAGGTAGAAGACTCAAATCAACAGAATTAGAAATGAAAAGGAAGTAACCACTGATATTGCAGAAATACAAAGGATCATGAGAGATTACTATAAGCAACTTTATGCCAAAAAAATGGAAAACCTGGAAGAAATGGAGAAATTCTAAAAAAATCACAACCTTCTGATTCTGAATCAGGAAGAAATAGAAAATATAAACAGACCAATTACAAGCACTGAAATTGAAACTGTGATTAAAAATTTTCCAAAAAACAAAAGCCCAGGACCAGATGGCTTCACAGGATAATTCTATCAAACATTTAGAGAAGAGCTAACACCCATCCTTCTCAAACTCTTCCAAAATATAGCAGAGGGAGGAACACTCCCAAACTCACTCTAGGAGGCCACCATCACCCTGATACCAAAACCACATAAAGATGTCACAAATAACAAAACTACAGACCAATATCACTGATGAACATAGATGCAAAAATCCTCAGCAAATCACTAGCAAATAGAATCCAACTGCACATTAAAAAGGTCATACACCATGATCAAGTGGGGTTTATCCCAGGAATGCAAGGATTTTTTAATATATGCAAATCAATCCATGTGATAAACCGTGTTAACAGATTGAAGGAGAAAATTCATATCATCATCTCAATAGATGCAGAAAAAATTTTCAACAAAATTCAACACCCATTTATGATAAAACCCTCGAGAAAGTAGGCATAGAGGGAACTTACCTCCACATAATAAAGGCCATATATGCAAATAAAAAGTCAACATCGTTCTCAATGGTGAAAAACTGAAACCATTTCCACTAAGATCAGGAACAAGAAAAGGTTGCCCACTCTCACCACTATCATTCAACATAGTTTTGGAAGTTTTAGCCACGGCAATCAGAGAAGGAAAAGAAATAAAAGAATCCAAATTGTAAAAGAAGAAGTAAAGCTGTCACTGTTTGCAGATGACATGATGCTATACTTACAGAATCGTAAAGATGCTATCAGAAAACTACCAAAGCTAATCAATGAATGTGGTATAGTAGCAGGATACAAAATTAATGCACAGAAATCTCTTGCATTACTGTACACTAATGATGAAAAATCTCAAAGAGAAATTAAGGAAGCACACTCATTTACCATTGCAACAAAAAGAATAAACCTATCTAAGGAGACAAAAGACCTGAATGCAAAAAACTATAAGGCACTGATGAAAGAAATTAAAGATGATACAAACAGATGGAGAGATATACCATGTTCTTGGATTGGAAGAATCAACATTGTGAAAATGACTCTACTATCCAAAGCAATCTACAGATTCAATGCAATCCCTATCAAACTACCACTGGCATTTTTCACAGAACTAGAACAAAAATTTCACAACTTGTATGGAGACATAAAAGACCCAGAATTGCCAAAGCAATCTTGAGAAAGAAAAACGGAGCTGAAGGAAGTCAGACTCCCTGACTTCAGACAATACTTTAGAGAATACTAAAAATCTACAGTAATCAAGACAGTATGGTACTGGCACAAAAACAGGAATATAGATCAATGGAACAGGATAGAGAGCCCAGAGATAAAACCATGCACATATGGCCACCTTATCTTTGTTAAAGGAAGCAAGAATATACAATGGAGAAAAGATAGTCTCTTCAATAAATGGTGCTAGGAAAACTGGACAGTTACATGTAAAAGAACACTTCCTAACACCATACACAAAAATAAACTCAAAATGGATTAAAAACCTAAATGTAAGGCCAGACACTATAAAGCTCTTCAAGGAAAACAGGAAGAACACTCTTTGACATAAATCACAGCAAGATCCTTTTTGACCCAACTACCAAAGAAATGGAAATAAAAACAAAAATAAACAAATGGAATCTAATGAAATTTAAAAGCTTTTGCACAGCAAAGGAAACCATAAACAAGATGAAAAGACAACTCTCAGAATGGGAAAAAAAATAATTTGCAAACAAAGCAACTGACAAAGGATTAATCTCCAAGATATACAAGCAGCTCATGCACCTCAATATGAAAAAAACAAACAACCCAATCTTAAAGTGGGCAGAAGACCTAAACAGACATTTCTCCAAAGATATTCAGATTGCCAACAAACACATGAAAGGATTCTCAACGTCACTACTTATTAGAGAAATGCAAATCAAAACTACAATGAGGTGTCACCTCACACCAGTTAGAATGGGCATCATCAGAAAATCTACCAACAACAAATGCTGGAGAGGGTGTGGAGAAAAGGGAACCCACTTGTACTGTTGGTGGGAATGTAAATTGACACAGCCACTATGGAGGATAGTATGGAGGTTCCTTAAAACAAAAATAGAACTACCAGATGACCCACCCATCCTACTACTGGGCATATACCCTGAAAAAATCATAATTGGAAAATATACATGCACCCCAATGTTCATTACAACACTATTTACAATAGCCAGGATGTGGAAGCAACCTAAGTGTCCATCAACAGATGAATGGATAAAGATGTGGCAATATATATATACAATGGCATATTACTCATCCATTAAAGAAAACTGAAATTGAGTTTTTTGTAGTGAGGTGTATGGACCTAGAGTCTGTCATAGAGAGTGGGAATAAGTCAGAAAGAGTAAAATAAATACCATACGCTAACACATATATATAGAATTAAAAAAAAAATTGTTCTGATGAACCTAAGGGCAGGACAGTAATAAAGACACAGAGTTAGAGAATGAACTTGAGGACACGGACGGGGATGGGTAAGCTGGGACGAAGTGAGAGAGTAGCATTGACATATATACACTACCAAATGTAAAATAGATAGCTAGTAGGAAGCAGCTACATAGCACAGGGAGATCAGCTCAGTGCTTTGTGACCACCTAGAGGGGTAGGTTGGGAGGGTGGCAGGGAGACGCAAGAGGGAGGGGATATGGGGATATATGTATACGTATAGTTGATTCATTTTGTTTGCAGCAGAAACTAACACATTATAAAGCAATTATACTCCAATAAAGATGTCAAAAAATTGTTTAATCACAAAATTTCAAGATTTTAACTTCATAGAGGTTTGTTTTCCATTCAAAGACATTCTGAAATAGTTTGGGAAACTCTCTAGGACACCTTCTTGTAAGTCATTATTTAAGAATCTTGTCTATCTCTATTTTGTGCCTTCATAATCTCAACATGAGTGTTTTAAGGTTACTTCAAGAGAGAGAATAAGAGAACATGGAACATTATGCAGGGTGTTTTTATTACTTCAGCCCAGAAATAATACTTGTCACTTTCACCCATGACCCATTTGCTAGAAGTTGCCACAATTTTGATCATAAAAATCTCCTTTCTTTCTCATTACCATGAAAGAAAACACTCATCCCATCCGCATGAAAGTTCCAACCCATCACTGCATCCAGCTCGAAAGTCCAGAATCTCTGGTGACACACAGCAGTCTCTACATTAAGTCAGATGTGACTCCATCAAGTAATCAGCCTCTGTTCACCAAGTATTCAGTGGGAAAAAAGGGTGGAATAATTGCAATGAACACTTCTATTCAGAAAGAAGTGAAAATTCTTCACGGTCATTGATCCATAGAATTTTTTTTTTTTTTTTTTTTTTTTTTTTTGCGGTATGCGGGCCTCTCACTGCTGTGGCCTCTCCCGTTGCGGAGCATAGGCTCCGGACGTGCAGGCTCAGCGGCCATGGCTCACGGGCCCAGCCGCTCCGCGGCATGTGGGATCTTCCCAGACCGGGGCACGAACCTGTGTCCCCAGCATCGGCAGGAGGACTCTCAACCACTGCGCCACCAGGGAAGCCCTGATACATAGAAATTTTAAAATCCCACTGGGGAAGCATTACACGGGTCTTTGATTTGTAGATACACTAGGTACTTTCATTAATCCTTAATTCTGTTCTCAGGAAAGTACCTGCTTGCCCACTGTTTTCTGTTACCTCTGACCTCAGGCTTTGGGAGTTTCTTTTCCTTATATTATCTCTCTTGATAACAACTGAGATGAGATTTTGGAAATATGGCTTTCCTTGGCTATACAGCTTTGTAAGACTGCTTCATATTGGTCTAGATTTTTTGACTTAATGGAGTTAAACTATTAAAAAATAATTAACAGGTGGAGTAGAAAAATGGATGAGTGTTTTCTGTAAAATTCATTTTCGTTATCAAGCCATTATCAACTTTTGATCAACAGATCTAAAGCCACACTTCCAAATCTATGTATCAGTTAAAATCTGACATTTGATCCCTGTTTTTGGATCTCCTATATGTCTTAATTTTAACTTACTTCTAAACTGAGAATGAAAGAAATATTAATTATTAATTTCTTAAAATCTCACCAGCATTAACTATTTATATTGTATTCTAAAGGTATTAAATTTTACTTGTGTGTCCAATAAGAATGGTTTTGTAAATCATGTCTCCTCAGGCTGGTTAAACTACTCTGAAGTAAGCATGTCTATCTTAGTGGAAATCTTTTGACAAGACATTTTTGAATGTACAGTAGATTAGGCTCATTATTTTTATTATTCACAGAGAACTTTACAAAAGTAAAAATATGTTATGCATTTTAAAGTAATTTTTGTGCATAATTCAGACTAAAAATGTATATGTATATGTATATGTATATGTAGATATTAAGATTTGGAGGAAATAACATTGAAAACAAAATTTAAAGACATTAAAATATAAGCAGCATATAGTATATTTTTATTATGAGTTTTACTGGTCTTGATCTAGTATTTCAGTTAATTTTTAATACACAATTTCTTGGAGTTGCTTTCTGGAGACCATATAGGATAAATATCTTGCTTAGCTAATAGTATCACTTTTGCCTTGTAGAGCCTTTATTGGTGATGTAAACTAGTTTTTGGCGATATCTTTCTGCCCATTTCATGACTCAATTATTATGATCACTGGCCTCTTTCCTGGTTTATATCATTAGTGAATATTACTGTTAGTTTTTAATATTTCTCTCCCATAAAGGAAATGCCTGATCTTTTATTTAATTTGGTATAGCTACCTGTCTCATTCAATTAATTCTTTTTTAAACATAATTTTCCATAAATGTTTCAATAGCATCCAAATTCCATCTACACCAATGTATTTCTTGTATAAATATACAAGAATATATTTATAAATCACCTCAATGTCAGTTCACATTTGTAATCTATTTTAATCTTTACTAAGGATATTTTGAGATATACTTCTCTAGATTTTTCCTTTTAAATGTGTTAAAAACTTCTCAGTTAGGAAGAAAAGTAACACCTATATAACTGTGTCTTCACAGCTGATACTAAGAGATTTTTGATAGTACAATAATAGTAATGACTTGCATTCATTCAGTGCTTTTTCTAGAGTGATAACTGGGCTACTGCACTGAGAACTTAAAACAGATTATAAAATTTAATCATCATAACCACTCAAGGAATTAGGCAATACACCTCCATTTTATACTAAAAACTCTAATTCTTAAGGAGATGATGTAGTTCAACAAAAAGAATGCAGCCAAAAGGCAAAGACAGGATTCTATTGAAATGCTTATATTGTGCAGACCCATTGGACCAAGCATAGTGCTCAGTGCATGCTGAGTAATCAGTGGAGTTTTGTTTACCAGAACTGAGCAGGTCATATATACCAGTTAGTATGATTTTCAACCTACAGCTTAGCAATATGTTGACTGTATTGTCTTTTAAATAATATTAGAAACAAATGACGATTTTGCCAAAGTCTTTGGAATGAAAAGAACTGTATAAATGAGAACTAATATTTCTTCTGTATTCTTTAGTGTTCTTCCTGTAACAGTCAAGGGCATAATTGCTTCTACAGAGCTACTGTTCTAAGGCTTTCCTCTGCCTATAGACAGGCATCAATAGATGACTGTCTGCAGGTATTTGCCTGGGGGAAGTTATTGCATGTCAGTGCAAATCAGGGCAGTTTCCTCAACTGCAGAAAGTTACTGGCAGGAACCTTGCAGGCATAGGTATATTTTAAGACAGTGGAACTGTACATTGTGTCAATAACTTTATATCTCCAAATAACTAATTTTTTACCTTGATCAGCTGTTTTATAATTTCTTTATAATACATTTTATTTTAAAGCAAATTACCAGGAAACTATCAATGTCAATGATTGTGGTTATGGTTTAAGACATACCTATGTGATTGTTAACTTTCTTGACCAATATGAACACAAAAAATTTGAAATAATACTCAATAATAATTACAGCCTAACATTGTGCTAAATGTTTGAATGGTAAATTTAGACAATCTTCTTGTAAGATTACATTTTATAAGTGCATTTTGATTGTTTAAAAATTTTAAAAACAGAATCCTAAACTGACATTATCATTTACATATTTTATCTGTTACTTTTTGTTCTTCAAAAGAAATGGTATAAATTTCCAATGACTTTGGACCCTACCACCTGCCATTCTAAAGAATGTTTTCTTCTTCACAAGTAACATGATTTGCTAATTAAGTGTTAAAATTTGGGGTAAGGCATTGAGGAATCAAAATGATAGTGTGTTATGGTGAAAAAAAACAATTTTTCTGTTTAGATGCATTCATTTTACTATTTCTAGTGGGACAAAAATTGGTGAAATTGCTACACTGAGAAGAAACAATGTCACCTTTTAAATTACAATCTGGATGATGATGTATAAAGCACAGGCAGTCACACTAAAATAGACTTTACTATTCTTGAAGAAAACTAATATTGGAGCCAAATGAACAGCATCAGAAATATATCTATGTATTCTGTGAACTGTGGTAGAGTTATTTCAATTTAAACTTAAACTTTTATATCATGAGTCTTTCCTCCTTATTTTGTAAAAGAAAAATAATAATAAACTTAAACTATTAGTTTAAAATAGTGTCTAATTAGCTCTTTGACTTTGTCTCTTTATGCTAAATAGTTATCAAGACATAGAAACAGAAAAACTCACAACTTTGGAAACTAACACTGGCTGACAACTCATTGCCAGAACATGAAATATATATTAGCATTGCACAAGTTTGAAAGCAGTCATGAAACATAGACCAAGAGAAGAATTAGACATACAGTAATTCTCCCTTATCCATGCAGGATATATTCCAAGACCCCCAGTGAATTCCTGAATCCTCGAATAGTACCAAACCCTATAAACATTGTGCTTTGTCCTATACAGACATACCTATGATAAAGTTTAACTTAAAATTGGGCACAATAAGAGATTAACAATAATAACTAATAATAAAATAGAATGATTATAACAATATACTGTAATAAAATTTACATGAATATGGTCTCTCTCAAAATATCTCATTGAACAAATTTAGTGGCTTTATCATCTTAACTAAAAACTTAGCACCAAAAGTTACTGTGGCAGTAACTTTTGCAGTTCAAGGTGTGACAGTAAAACTAGTATGACTTTCTTTTTCCTTCTGCACAATTTCTTGAATAGAAGTTTCATTCTTATCATAGATCTTAGCCATCTCAGCACACAGCTTTTTTCTTTCCTTATTAAGTCAAAAACTTTCACATTATCATTTAAAGGAGCACTTTAGGGCTCCTCATTGGTAGATCCAAATTGCCAGCATCACTATTCTTGCGCTTTGGAATCATTATTAAGTAAATAAGGGTGACTTGAACACAGCACTGCGATACCACAACAGTTGATCTGATAACAAAGATGGCTACTAAGCAGCTAATGGGCAGAATAAACTGGACAGAGGGATGATTCACATCCTAGGTGGCAAGGAGCAGGTCGGCCAGAGATTTCATCAGGCTACTCAGAATGGCCTGCAATTGAAAACTTATGAATTATTTCTGGAAATTAACAGCAACTCTATGGGCAATAAGTAACATAAGGGCAGCCTCTATATCCTTTTAGTTGGCAAAGATCATGCCTGGATATAACTCTTCTCATCAAAGAATGATTAACAATAAAAATCAATATGTGGCATATAAAACATTATTCCAAGTAAAAGAAAAAGACAATGTCATACTAAACACTCAAAGGAAGAATATAACTCTGAAAACAGTATAATAAGTACATGGGAATTTTAAAACACTTATTTGGACTTCTTAAAAGATCTATTTCCTATGAACAAAAACAGGATACCAGAAAGTATAGGATTGTCAGTAAATGTGAGTTTATTGAGAGATATATTTCAAGGAATCTAAAAACATAAATTAACAATAAAAATCTCTAATGGAGGCAGCAAAAAATAAAATTAATCTATTGGATCACCATATCATTGTAAAAGACAAGTTTGAGAAATAACTCAAAAATTGGGAAACTGCTTACAAAATACAAGCACTGAGTGCTGATACTAGGAAGCCACTGTAAATTATAAAAAATAAAATTTTAAATATGGTTATAAAATAACACAATCTTAATAAAACTATTGAAATATATGATTTAGAAATAAAATAATATAAAATTAAGATATGTAAGAATATTTATACCCTTTCACCAGCCTCTCCATATTTCCTCTAGCCCTCCCCGCCAAGTCCCTGGCAACCACATTCTACTCTCTGTTTCTATGAATTTAACATTTTTTTTAGATTCCCTGTATAAGTGATACCATGCAGTATTTGTCTTTCTCTGTCTGGCTTATTTTATTTAGCATAATGCCCTCAGGGCATTTACATATATACTTATAAACATATATTCATATATAACAATATATTTACATATCTTTTCATATATCATATATTTTAATGTTTATATATACATACATATTTTACAATGCAAAGAAGATTTATTTGCATGCACAACGAGGATTAGGATACTAGAAAAAAAGAAAGTAGTCTTCTGGCAAATGGAGAAGACAAAGACGTTTAAGTAGCTAACTTTAAAACTTACTACAAAGGAACACTTGCAGTGTTGCCTTCAGAAGTTAAGTTTTCACCTGATGCTTCAGCAGGCTTCTCAAACAGGACTTTTTTGCTGGGCCACCTCTTCTAGTTCCTTCTGATAGTCAAGATGGTATTCCAGATAGTCTGCATTCTTCATCTCTTTATCCAGAAAATCTCCCATGAAGCCTAGAGGTCAGTTTTACTATTCTCAGAAGATAAGATTTTTAGGTCTTACAAGACTCTGCTTAATATGTTCTCCACCTGCAGAGCTGACTTGAGAGTTTTATGCCACTTACCCAACTTTCACCTATAAGATGAATAAGGTCTGAGGATCTAAAATATAACTTGGTGACTAGAATTGATAACACTGTACTGTATAATTGAAATTTGCCAAGATAGTAGAACTTAAATGTTCTCACTAAAAAAAAAAAAAAAAAGATAAATGGGAGTTGATGGATGTGCTAATTAACATGACTGGGGGTTGGGGCAGGGAGTTCTTTCACAATGCATATGTATATCAAACCACCAGGACATATACTTTAAACAACTTAAAATTTTATTTGTCAATTATAACCCAATAAAAGCTGAAAAAATAAATTAAACCTGAATTTAAAAATACATAAGAATAATTTTCAAATGAACAAAAAGAAAAATAAAGTCCGATCTTGGACAGTGCAGGGTCATAGAATCATGCTAAATTACTTAGCTTGGAATTGGGGTCATGTTTGTGGGACAATTAGATTATAATAACATTGTAAATAATCATATGTATTAATATATGTAAATAAATTTTAAAATCTTAGTGAGGCAGATGGTACCCTGGATTGGGGGTAAATACTGATTCAAAAAGCAGGACATAACTTGATTAGGCAAGCAATCTGAATAACTGGGAAAAAAGGTCAAAGAATAACCTACTAAAATAGTTCAGGGCTAAACAAGCTTCAAACATTTCAGTAAAATGTAATCAGTAAGCAATATTTTCCCTGGCATAGAACAAAAGAGAAAACTACAACATTCATTTCTGTGAAGCACAATCATCATATCATAACTTGATAAAGATTGCAAACACAAAGAAAAGTATAGCTTAAACTGTACTTTCTCTGGCAGGCAGTGTCTAAGATGGTCTTCAATGATTGTCATCTCCTGGAATTTATGTCCTTGTTTAAGCCCTCCCCTTGAGGGTGGGCTGGATTAGTGGGTTAGTGACTCACTTCTAATGGAAAGGATAGAGCAGAAGTGATAGGTTGTCACTTCTGAGATTAGGTTATATAAACACTATGGCTTCTCTCTTAGATTCTCAGCCTATCTCTCTCTCTCTCTTTCTCTCTCTCTCTCTTTCTCATTCCTCACTCTGGGGAAAGCACACGAGCCTAGGGAGAGGCCCAAGTAGTGAGAAACTGATATCTTGATATCATCAGCCTACAGCCAACAAGATCCTGAGTCCTGCTAACAACCACATGAGAGAGCTCAGAGTGAATATTCCTCCAGTTAAGCCTGGAGGCGATGGAAGCTGCTGCTGACACCTTGCTTGCAGCCTCCTGAGAAACTCAGAACCAGATGCATCTAGCTAAGCTGCTCCTGGAATTCTGACCCACAAAAACGAGATAATAAATATATATATTTTGTCACTGTGTTTTGAGTACTTTGTTACATGGTAATAGAAAACTATTAGACTTAGCAAATACTAATGAAAATATAAATAGCACTAAATAGAAAGTATATGTTAAAAAAATCCATGTTATATACAGAGGTCTGAATGAAAAGAGAAAAAAAAAGGCAAAAAATAATTAGACAAAAACTTGAAAATATGTATATAATTACTATCCTTAGAGGGTAAGAGAGTAAAGCCATAAAAAGCAAACAGAATGATATAAAAACCAATTATTCATTTAAAACAATGACATTGAATATTAATATATAATATAAACTGAATAAGTATATTATATATACTGTACACATGCTTACATATATATAGTACGTATGTATGTTTATATAAGGAATGGAGAATTGGAAAATAAAATTGAACCAATATCCTAGGGACAACAAAAAGATAAAGGAATGAATAATAGGAGATAATTTATAAAATAGGAGATAGGAAAAGATTAGCCCAGAAGACCCAATTTCTGCAAGAAAAGAATTGCAGCAAGGGATAACAGGAAACATAAGGGAAAAAATTACCGAAGGAAAATTTCAGTGAAGCTTCTCAGAATTGAAGGACATAAATTACCAGATTGGAAAACAAAACAACAACAACTAAAAACTGAGATCTTGGACTTCCCTGGTGGCACAGTGGTTAAGAGTCCGCCTGCCGATGCAGGGGACACAGGTTCGTGCCCTGATCCAGGAAGATCACACATGCCACGGAGTGGCTAGGCCCGAGAGCCATGGCCGCTGAGCCTGCGCGTCCGGAGCCTGTGCTCTGCAACGGGAGAGACCACACAGTGAGAGGCCCGTGTACCGAAAAAAAACCAAAAAACAAAACTGAGATCTCTGTAAATTAAGAAGTTCCACAGCAAGACACATCATTTTGAAATTTCAGAGCTCTTGAGAAAATATAATAACTTAACTTACAGAGAAGAAAACAACCAGGAGAGATAGTTAAAATGTTACTAGACCTTTCAACAACAGCTCTGGGCACTAGAAGACAGTGGATAATACTTTCATTACCCACCTGAGTAAAAATTTGAGGAAATGTGATTTCCAACCTAAAAATACATAATTAGCTAAACTGTAAGTTAGGTTTAAGAGTAGAATAAAGACATCTTCAGTCACAAACCTTTCAAAATGATTCCATCTCATGCCCCACCAATAGGCTGTTGCGGTGGTCAACGATCTTTTTCCTGTAAAGACTCAGATAATAAATATTTTACACTCTGTGGACCATAATGTCTTTGTTGCAACCACTCAGATCTGCCCTGACAGTGTAAAAACAGTGGTAGACAATATGTAGATGAGTGGGACTGTGTTCCAATTAGCTTTACTTATGAATATTGAAATGTGAATTTCATAAAATATCATATATGTGCCTTGAAATAGTATTTTTTCTCTCAACCATTTAAAAATATGAAAATCATTTTTTTTGAGGCCAAGCATTTAAAAACAGCTATTAGAAAACTGGTCTTACATATGAGTCATATATATTTTTATTATTATGTATTTTTAAAGCATCAAACAGCCTTCTAGCTCCTATAGCGCAAATGAAGTCCCCACTAGCCTCCCACCCAAGGCCCTGAAACGGGGCTCATATTTCAATTGATTTTCTCCAGCCTTCTGCAGCAGAGAATTTCAAAGTGAAGATTTCGGGACCACCTGAATCAGAACCACCTGGGGAGGATTGCAGGTGTCCATGCCCCACTTTATCCAAAGCCCCTGTGATAGAGCCCAGGGATATGCACAACTTCCTGAGTGATCTGAAACACACCAAAGTCTGTCACCCCTCCTTTAAAGGCAAGTTTTTCATCTCCCAGGACAAAGGAAACACAAACTAGGAGTGGAAATACGACACTGGTAGGGCGCAATTCCAAATCGTGAAGAGATACCAGCATGTCTACACTGGAGCAGTTGAACAGAGGCAGAAAATGAGTCCGGGAGAAGGGAACAGGGACGGAAGCTAAAACAGATGCAGAGACAAAAACCAGCTTCAGACTCCTACTGCCTCATCTCCTGGCATTGAGGCAGGGTTACTGGAAACATTTGGAGTGGGAAAGGTAGCAAGGCAGCCATTGGGCTGAGAGGCTAGGTCTGCGGACCGTACTGAGAATCCCAGAGCCCACCTGTACGTCGGCTTCAGAGACAATAGGGGGATGTGTGGGGACCCGCAGCAGTGCTGTGAAGGTGCCGAGGCCGCTGGTTGGGAGCAGGTCCGGGCAGTGGCCTGAGCCCCCAGTGGCAACCAGTTCCCTGCATGCTGGAAAAATCATTCTTAATTTCTGAGTTGTCCAATGATAGTGGACCAGATCTGGCCGGCAGGCCCATAGTTTGCTGTCACCCGGATTATTGGAAGGTAAACTTCCCCCACACAGAGTTAAGCAAGAAAGACGAAATTATAGAATCAAGGGCATAAAGGATCCAACACAGGAAACGGGCAAAGTGAACCCGCAGGATGAAGGTGAAGGGAGATCCTGGACGAGAGATCTAGCTGCCACGAGATCTCAAGATCCATCAGTCCAGGTTGAAGCAGGACAGTAGAGAGCTCTAGAGAGATTTCACCTAGGAAAACAAAATGAAACAAAGCCAAATAAAACTGATAGATTTTCCCAGTGTGTTCATTGTATTGAGAAAAACTTTAAAGGTGTGTTGGAGTCTTGGAGAGAAGGAATCATGATGATTACAGAAAAAAAGGGACAGGCAAATGAATTGATTATTCATAGGTTAAGAAAAACAAAAATGTCATTCAAGAGAGAAAATTTAAGCATCATAACTATGTTGTACAGATCTGAATAGTTAGTTATACCCTAATCACAGAATATTGATTTAATAAAAAAAATATATAACTATATAGGATACACTGTTTGTATGTATGAAGGTGGTGATTAGAGAAGGTGGGTAAGTAGTTAAAGCTAAAAGTTCAATTAATAGCACTAAAAACATATTATTTCAAAACATGGATACAGCCACCAAAAGAAATAAGTTCCTACTTCTGGAGTACATGATTAGTGGATAAGGAGGGCCAAGCACGACCACTGTTTTCACTGACATGCCATGCAAATTTATTGGAAATTATGTTTCAATATCAGTAAATTTTAATTTACCAAAAATTAAATAGAAAGTAGGAAAAAAGCTATTTCTGTTCTATAAATGGCAGTAACTCACATGGTATAATAATAATGATACTAATTATACAATAATTACTTTTTAAGCAATATAAAATATAAAATGCATTAAAGCAACTCTGCAAGAAAGGAGTGGAGACAATCTACAGAAGACAAACTTGAAGAAATCTTATGGTTTTTTAAATTGTTTTGAAATAGCTGTTCCCTCTGCCTAGAATGTCCTTCCTCCAGATATTTGACTGACTTGTGACTTTCCCAGCATCAGGCCCCTGCTAAAACATCATTTTCTCACTGAGGTCTTTCTTGATTACCCAGTGCACCCCCCCCCCACACACACACACTTCCTGCCCTCCTACCTTGCTTTCTTCTCTTCCATAGGTTTGATAAATGTATGACATTATTTTAAAATTTTTGTTCTTATGGTTTGTTTGTTTTTTCATTGTCTCTCTGTTCTCTTTAGAATGTAAACCACGTGATGCCAGGGATTTTAATCTGTTTTTCCACTTCTCTACTCCTAAAATTTAGAGCAGTATCAGGCGCATAGTAGGTACTCAATAAATATATGTTCTAAAAAAATGAAAACTGCATTTTAATCAATTAGACACAATAAGCAAAATTGAATAGTGTAAGAATTTCAAATTTTCCCAAATTAATTCATAGACATCACAAAATATGTATCATTTCTCTGCAAGGATTTTTATTGGAACTTGACAAAATAATTCCAACTTCAGCATAACCAGGAAGCATTGTAGGAGAAGTAGCAGGAAACTATCGCTATTAGCATTGTCAGTGAGAATAAAAATTTTTGAAAAATAGAATAATGTAAAAAGTAAGTTTGCATAAAAATCAACAGGTAAATGGAACAGAATATTCCACCTTGAAAGTGACTGCCATTTGACCATTCCTGATGGGTGAGTCTTAGAAAGGTGTGGGAAATAGTGGATATTTGGGAAATTTTTAGGTTGGAATATTTGCTTACAACACATACCCAAAAATGTCCCAGAGGTTTAAAAGAAGTTAAAAAACAATTTTATATAAACAAAATAATACAAGTACTATAAAAATATATGTGAATATCCCATGCACACAGAAATAATTTGAATAATGTTTTACCTGGTTTTTAAAGCTGATAACTCAAAAGTCATTACAAATAAAACCAATAGACAAATGATTAATAAAAATATTTTTGAATCTGTATTTTTCTCAAAAGTTTAAAGAATTCTTCCAAATGTAAAGTATAGCAGCATTTCAATTTTTAAAAGGACTAAAACAGAAAAAAAAGTTCAGCTTTACCAATAATTTTTAAATGTAGATTAAAAAGAACAATAGTATAACATACCCCTCTTTCTAATTATCTAAGCCTAAAATGAGTAATTAATACAATTAGGTATTCTCATATGTCTGTGGTGGAAATGAAAATTGGTTCAAACTTTTAGAGGAAAATTTGGCTCTCTGATCAGTATTTTTACTTCAAAGAATAAATCCTAAGGAAATAATCAAGAATCAAACCATTGTATGTCCTAGAAAGGTCTTTAAAGCATAAATTGAGAGTGAAAAATAATAGAAACAACATAACATTCAGCAATAGAGGAATAGCTTAATAAGTAAAATAATTTAGTACATTTCAGGTAAGTAAATGATAGTATACTGGTATGGTAACATTTTCTGCCACCACTAAAAGTCATGTGTTCAGAGCACGTTGACAGACAAGGAAAAGTCCTCATGATATAATGTTAATGAAAACCATTCATTTACTATGATATGAGCATGTTTTTTTTTTCTTAGCATGATTTCAATTGCTTTTTTCCCCATTTGTATTACATATATAATGCATTCTATCCCTATCTATCTATCTATCTATTGTATTGCATTGTGCATAAAGTGTGAAAATCAGTTCTCTCTCTCACACACACATTTTTTAAAGTAGCTGCATCTGGTTATTGGATTGCAGATGACTTTTAATTCTTCTATATACTCTTCTGCATTTTATATTTTGTACAATAAAGATAAAACATTTTTTTATACAATAAAAGAGTTGAAGTACCCATAAACTTTCCTGAAACCTATTGAAATACCATCATCAATGCCCACAATTTAAATCATGACATTTTCATTACTGTCTCAAATAAAGGATTCAGAAAATAGAACGTGGCAACTAAGGGTTGGATGTCACTACTTCCGTTTGCTGAAAAGCTCTTACTTCATAGTTATTCACTGTTTATAAATGACAGCGCAAAAGAATAATTGGGAAGAGTTCCCTTGTACAAAAAAAGGTAAAAGTCCCTGAAAGTCTTCTGCCAGAGAGTTATTTTTGGAGATTTTTAGTGGACAGAACAGTCCTTCAGCAAGGCTTGAGCCAACAAAATGCATTTGTCTCCATCAATTTTCTCAGAAAGGCTACAATAACTATCACCCAACAAACAAACCAAAACACACATAAGATATAACATTTTATACTTTTACTGTGCAACAATTTTAGTTTAAAATATCATAATTTACCATTGTCCTTGAAAGGATGGAGAATTGTGAGCAGTGTTTTGGGGAAAAATGCTTTTCATGACCCAGAGGTGCCAGATTTAGGCACAGATTGTCTTGGGAATAGTGGCAAGACTTTATCTACTTTTTTTTCTTCTGCATACCTGTCTACTCTCTTCTTTCCCTTTTCATCCCTTGTGGTACAATATACTTATGGTAGGTACTATTACAAGGTGTCCCTATGTATAGTTGAATATGACAGACTTGTGAAACAAACCTATGCCCAGTTAAGAAAATTATTTATAGAGCATTTATTATATGCAGGCACTATTTTTCACATCTTTAATACGTTATTAATTTTTTTCTATCTTCACAGCAGCCCTGTGCTACACTGCTAAAAAAAAAAAAAAAAAAAACAACTTTTTTTTCCTCTCAGATTAAGATACTAAGGCACAGAGAAGGCAAATGTCTTGCCCAAGGTCACACAGCTAATAAATTATGAGCTGAGATACAGACCAAAGAATCTGGCTCTTAACCACTATAATAAATCTACTGACATTTTTGCAATGATCTATTGAGTCCCTGTGTGAAAAACTATCCCTAATGTGTGAGGTAGAGTTTTTTTTTCTTTTTCTTTAAAATGAATGTAAACTCCTACTGGGAATCAATCTGGGTGATAGTTTATACTGAGGCAAAAAAAAAAAAAAAAAAAAAAAAAAAAAGACGAGACAAAGAGAAAGGCTCTTTCTTCCCTCTAGAAGTCCTCGTTCTGAAAGATGAGGAATTTTAGGGTAGGTTTGGTGGTGAGGGTAGCTTCAGTTCATACAGAGTCAGCAAAACCATTGAGTCCCTATAACACTTTCCTTCCTTTTCTGGCAATAGTGTTTGCATATGCAGTAATGGCTATGATTTTCTTCAGTTGTCTGGAAAAGCAGGGATTCTTGGCAAGGTTAACATCCCGCTCCAGTTCAAAACATGCATCTGAGTTCTAGACCCACTGGCAAGAAGTGAGATAAATTCTTTCTGATATTTTGGACGTGAGGAAATTATTATACCTTAATCTATTGTCCGGGAGGACAATAGATTCTGGGCATGCTGTCCAAGTTTTCTTATTATTCCAATTATTCCTGCTGCCCCTGCTCACAGTTGCTCTGCCTTTGGGAAAATGTCTGTGTGTAAATTCTAAGAGTTATTCCCTGCGACTTGGTCTCTTTATGGTCCTGAACCTTTTGCTCTGTTTTTTCACAGACTGGGCTCAACACTGAAGGTTTATGCACTCCTTGGTGAAGTAAAAGTCACCCAGGTGTGGGTCAATCAAAAAGAAACTTGCATTTACTGTTTGTGAAAGCAGCATACCAGGGTACTGCCCCAGTTGTTGCCAGCAGCAGTTTTTTTATTCAGGTCCAACGGTCAAAGCTGACCTCCATGTTACTGATGGCACCATGGTTGCTGTGGATGTCGCCCAGCCAGCGGGCTCTTCAGAGGGCAGCATTTACACTGTTGGGCACAAGTGATTACATCTGAGTTTCTGTTTTCTTGGCACAGTAAGGTAAACTGTTTAATGGGCCAATGTAAACATCCTCAGGGGTTCTTCAGAACATTTGAGGAGATCTAGCAATAAACTGGATTTCTTGCTCATCAGTCATCATGATTTGAATATCTTTGTGTTGTGTGATCTTATTGTAAGTTGTCTAGTAACGTCTTTGAATTGACAATGACTGCCAGTCTGAAATTGTTTGTACAAAGTGTGTCCTTATTGCAAAGTCATTGTCTTTATGTAAAACTCCTAATGCCCGCAGGGGTCTGACTTCCCAATTTTTCCAGCCTATGATTTTGATCTCTCTCTTTAAGAGCTACCGATTAATGAGTTTTGCTTGTTGATTTCCACTGTTGAAATTACTTTCTTAATTTCCACTGGCGAAGACCATTTCTAAGGTTGGAAATGCCAGTGAAGAGGTCTCTAACAGAGACAGAACAAGAGGGAAGAGTCCCCACAGTCTGGCAGTACCCCGACCTACTCAGATCTACCCAAGAGTCAGACAAATCTTGAATGAAGTCAAGTAGGCTTGAGATCCACAGGTACTTATCATTTTTAGGATCTATGTAAAATTATATATTGTACTTATCTATATTCTCCCTTTGCTATCTTTACACAATGGAATTCCACAAATAACACTAGAGAGTGGGTGGTAAATGAAGTTATAGCTTTAGCACTGTACTAATTATCTTTTCTTAAAATCTGCTTTTTTGGAATGATACTACCACAAGGGCTGTAAGCAAAAATATTTGAGATAAAGGAATTATTCTTCTTTCTCCCTCTCTTCTTACTTTGTGTTTAAAGAAATGAGCATTTCTGGAGTACTGCCTTGTTATTTGCAAAGCCATGGACAAGGCACTTCCTACATATGTTACCCCTGGACAAAAACTTTAAAGCAAGAATTACAATAAATATTTCAGTAGGAGCAGCACCTTGTCTAAAATCTCACAGCTGGTATCTATAAGAGACAGAGCTAAAATATGAAATCTGAAATTCTGACACTAAACCTAGAAACTTTTGTTTGTTTTCATATAAAAATGTTCTTAAATATAAATAATAGTTGTAAATAATTCAAATAGTACAGTATTTAAAGTAAAATAATGTTTTTTATTAAATTTTTACTTTGTACTAAACCCATGACACACAGGTAACCATACATAACAGTAAGATATTCACACCTCTAGGAATCTTTGATTAATATATATAAAATGTAAAAAAATACTCACATGCATAAGAATATCCACATGCAGTTTTTTTTCTTCAAAATTTGTTAAATATATTCATTTGTAATAATGCTTTTTTCACTATCTTAAGGCTTTCAATTTGTAGGCATATTTTGATAATTGTTCAATGTTAAGTAAAGTAATACATATATATGCACACACACACTTCAATATTACTTATAATACAGATATATGTATACATATTTCTGTATATTTTAATTTAGTTTTAAATATTATTTTTCCAGTTTTATTGAAATATAATTGGCCTATAGCACTGTATAAGTGTAAGGTGTACAGTGAAATGATTTGACTTACATACATCATGAAATGATTATCACAATTTAGTGATATTAGTGAATATTCATTTAATGAAATTTAGTGATATTTGGTGAAATTTATTGAATATTCATCTCATAAAGGTATAAAAATTAACGAAATGGAAAAAAAAATTCTTGTACTGAGAACACTTAAGACTTACTCTCTTAACAATTTTCATATATAACACACAGCAGTGTTAATTATATTTATCATGTGGTACATTACATCCCTACTACTTATTTATATTATAACTGGAAGTTTGTACCTTTTGATCACCTTTATCCAATTCCCCCCACTCCCCATTTCTGGTAACCACAAATCTGATCTCTTGTTCTATGAATTTGTTTGTTTGTGTGTTTGTTTGTTTTTGAAGTATAATTGACCTACAACACTATGTCAGTTCCTTTTACACAAGATAGTGATTTGATATTTCAATACATTTCGAATGATCACCAAGATAAGTCTAGTTACAATATATTATCATAAAAGTTAGTACATTGTAATTGATTATATTCCCCACATTGCATATTTCATACTCTTGGCTCATTTCTTTTATAACTGGGATTTTGTACCTCTTAATCCTCCTCATCTTTTTCTTTCCTCTTCCCATCAACCTTCCCTCTGGCCACCACCAGTTTGTTCTCTGTGTCTATAAATCTGTTTCTGTTTGTTATATTTGATGACTTGTTTTGTTTTTTAGAACCCACTTATATGTGTTCTATTTAATATTTTTTGAGGAATTCCCATACTTTTTTCCACAGTGGCTGCACCAGTTTGCCTTCCCAATAACAGTACCTGAGGGTTCCAAATCCTTACCACCAACACTTGCTATTTGTTGTCTTTTTGATAAGTGCCATTCTCATAGGTATGTGGTAGTATCTCACTGTGGTTTTGATTGGCATTTTCCTGATGATTAGTGACATTGAGCATCTTTTCATGTGTCTGTTGCCACTTGTATGTCTTCTTTGGAAAAATGTCTATTCAGGCCTCTGCCCAATTTTTTTTTTTTTTTTTTTTTTTTGCTGTATGCGGGCCTCTCACTGTTGTGGCCTCTCCCATTGTGGAACACAGGCTCCGGACGCGCAGGCTCAGCGGCCATGGCTCACGGGCCTAGCTGCTCCGTGGCATGTGGGATCTTCCCGGACCAGGGCACGAACCCGTATCCCCTGCATTGGCAGGCGGACTCTCAACCACTGCGCCACCAGGGAAGCCCCTCTGCCCAATTTTTTATCAGTTTTTTTTTTTTTTGATGTTGAGTTTATGTATACTTTGTATACTTTGGATGTTAACCCCTTAACAGATATATCATTTACAAATAGATTCTCCAGTTCAGTAGGCAGCCTTTTCACTTTGTTAATAGTTTCCTTTGCTGTACAAAGCTTTTTTATTTGATGTAGTCTTATCTGTTTATTTTTGCTTCATTTCCCTTGCCTAGGGAGACATAGCCAAAAAACATTACTAAGACTAATGTCACAGAGTATACTCCGTCTTCTTCTAGGAGTTTTATGGTTTCAGGCCTTACATTTAAGTCTTTAATCCAAATTGAGGTGTTTTCTTTTTTAATATGGTATAAAAAAGTGGTCCAGTGTGATTCTTTTGTATGTAACACTACAGTTTTCCCAAAACCATTTATTGAAGAAGCTGTCTTTTCCCCATTGTATACTCTTGTCTCCTTTGTTGTAGATTAATTGATCATATAAACATTGTTTTTTTTGTGGGTTCTCCATTCTGTTCCATTGGTCTATGGGTCTGTGTTTACATCAGCACCATATTGTATTGATTACTGCAGCTTTGTAGTATATTTTGAAATCAGGAAGCATTTGAAATCCAGCTTTGTTCTTCATTCTCAAGATGGTTTTTGCTATGCAGTGTCTTTTGTCTTCCCATACAAAGTTTAGAATTATTTTTTTTCTAGTTCTATGAAAAATGCCATTCGTATTTTGATGGGAATTGCATTGAATCTGTAGATTGCCTTGGGTAGTATGGTAATTTTAATAATATTAATTCTTCCAAAACATGAACACAATATATCTTTCCATTTGATTGTGTCATCTTCAATTTCTTTCATCAATGTCTTATAGTTTTCCTAATCTTTTACCTTTTGGCTAGAATTATTCCTAAGTATATTTTTATGCAATTGTAAATGGAATTGTTTTCATAATACCTCTTCTGATAGTTTGTTATTAGTATATAGAAATGCAACAGATTTCTGCATATAAACTTTGTATCCTGAAACTTTACAAAATTCATTTATAAGTTCTAATAGTTTTTTGTGGTATCCTTACAATTTTCTATGTATAGTATCATGTCATCTGTAAACAATGAAAGTTTTACTTCTTCCTTTCCAATTTGGATTTCTTTTGTTTCTTATTTTTGTCTGAATGCTGTGGGTGGAACTTGTAATACTATGTTGAATAAAAGTGGTAAGAGTGGGCATCCTTGTCTTATAAGTGATATTAGAAGAAAGGCTTTCAGCTTTTCACAATTGAGAATAATGTTGGCCATAAGTTTGTCATAAATAGCATTTATTACATTGAGGTATGTTCCCTTTATGCACACTTTTTTGAGAGTTTTTATCATAAAGGATGTTGAATTTTGTCAAAAGTTTTTTCTGCATTTATTGAGATGATCATGATTTTTATTCTTCAATTTGTTAATGTGGTGTTTTATTAACATTGGCTGATTTGCAGATATTGAATCATGCTCATATACCTGGGACAAATCACACTTGATGGTGGTATATCATACTTTTAATGTTTTTTTGAATTTGGTTTGCTAATATCTGGGTGAGGATTTTTTTTTTTTTTTTTTTTTTTTTTGCGGTGCGCAGGCCTCTCACTGCTGTGACCTCTCCCGTTGCAGAGCACAGGCTCCGGACATGCAGGCTCAGTGGCCATGCCTCACTGGCCTAGCCGCTCTGTGGCATGTGGGATCTTCCTGGACCGGGGCATGAACCCATGTCCGTTGCATCAGCAGGCGGACTCTCAACCATTGCACCACCAGGGAAGCCCTGGCTGAGGATTTTTACATCTATATTCATCAGTGATATTGCTCTATATGTAGTTGTATGGTTTTGGTATCAGGGTGATGCTGGCATTTTAGAATGAATTTGGAAGAGTTATTTCCTTTGCAATTTTTCGGAATACTTTGAGAAGTATCAGTGTTAACTCTTTTTTTAATGTTTGGTAGATTTCCTCTCTGAAGACTTCTGTTTTTTGTTTGTTTAGTTGGTTGGTTGGTTGGTTTTATTTCTTGGCCATGCTGCATGTCATGCGGGATCTTAGTTCCCCAACCAGGGATCGAACATGTGCTCCCTGCTGTGGAAATGTGGAGTCTTAACCATTGGACTGCCAGGGAAGTCCCTAAAGTTAGATTCTTTAGTTTCTTGTGTCCTGAAGTAGGCTTCTATTTCTATAAACTTCCCTCTTTAAATTCCTTTCACTTTTTCCCAGAGATTTTTTCTATTGTTATGTTTTCATTTAATTTGTCTTCAGGTATTTTCATATTTCCTCTAGATTGTTACATGACTTATTGTTTGTTTAGTAGCATGTCATTTACATACCACGTGTTTATGTTTTTTTGCAGTTTTTTTATTTTTATTTTTTCTGGGATTTGATTTCTTGTCTTATAATGTTGTGGTTGGAAAAGATGTTTGATATGATTTCAATATACTTAAATTTATTGAGACTTGTTTTGTAGATTAGCATAAGATCTATCCTGGAGAATGTTCCACGTGCACTTGAAAAGAACGTATATTCTGCAGGTTTTGGATGAAATATTCTGTATATATCTATTAAGTCCACCTGGTATAAAGTGTCAGTTAAGTCCAGTGCTCCCTCATTCCTTTTATGCTAGGATGATTTACACATTGGTGTAAGTGGGGTGTTAAAGTCCCCTACTGTTATTGTGTTATTGTAAATTTCTCCCTTTATGTCTGTTAATATTTGTTTTATGTATTTAAGTGCTTTTATGTTGGGTGCATATATTTTCACAATTGTTATACCTTCCTGTTTGATCCTTTGATCATTATATTTTTTTTTATTTTTTTATTTTTTTGATCATTATATCCTTTTTTACTGCCTTGACACCAACCAGGCCAAGGAAAAGACCAATATCATGTAATTTCATTTATATGTGGAATATGAAAAACAAATCAAATGAACAAAAGGACAGAAACAGTCATAGATACAGAAAACAAACAGGTGGTTGTCCTAGATGTTTGGGGTGGGCAGATGAGTGAATAAGTTGAGGAAGATTAAGAGTTACAAACTTCTAGTTACAAAAAAATGAGTCAAGGGTATGAAATGTACAGTGTGGGCAGTATAGTCAGTAATATTTGTATTATTACATCTTTGCATGTTGACAGATGATAACTAGATTTATCATGAAGATCACTTTGTAATATATAGAAATAGTGAATCACTTTTTTGTGCACCAAAAGCTAACATAGTGTTGAAGGTCAATTATACTGCAAAAACACACAAACAAACCCATAGAAAAAGAGATCAGAAGCAGGGTTTTGGGAGAGGGGGAATTGGATGAAGGTGGTCAAAAGTTACAAACTTCCAGTCATAAGATAAGTACTAGGGTTGTAATGTACAACATAATTAATATAATTAGCACTGCCGTATGTGATATATGAAAGTTAAGAGAGTAAATCCTAAGAGTTCTCATCATAAAGAAAAATATTTTTTCTTTTATTTTGTACCTGTATGAAATGATGATCATTAAACTTATTTTGACAATCATTTTATGATGTATACAAGTCAAATCATTATTCTGTATACCTTATGCAGTGCTGTATGTTGATTATATCTCAATATAACTAAGAAAAATTGGTGGCACTAGCCAGAGTTTGTGTTATTTTGGTTGAGTGGTTCAATGAACTCCCAACTGTGGCTGCCACCAGCAATTCCATCCCCAGATAGAGTCTCAGTTGCCTCCTGACTCTCCAGGAGGCTCTCCAAGATCAGCAAGTACATCAGACCTAGCTCCTTTCAAACTGCTGCCTCTGTGCTGGGACTGTGAGATTGTGAGACTTTTGTGCATGCTGTTTAAGAGGGAGTCTGTTTCCTATAGCTCTCTAAATATAAACCCCTCTGATTTTCAAAACCAGATGATCTGGTGCCCTATCTTTCAGGTGCAGGACTCCCAAGCTGGGGAGCCCAATGTTGGGCTCAAACCTCTTGCTGGTAGGGAGGACCTCTACAACTGTGAAATTTCCTCCTTTTGTGGGTCACTGACCCACTATGGATCCTGACTACATCATCACTCAGCCCCTCCTACCCATCTCATTTTAGTTACTTCTTTATGTCTTTAGTTGTGAAAATAGTTTTCTGCTGGTATTTAGTTTGTTCTCATAGGTAGTTGCTGTGTAAGTAGTTGTAATTTTGGTGTTTCCATGGGAGGAGGTGAGTTCAGGGTTTTCTTACTTCACCATCTTGGCTACATTTCCCTAAATGTAATGCTTTCATGAAAGGCATTTTAGGTAAAAAAAAAACATACTTGTATAACATGTTTAATTTTAAATCTCTGGCTTTATTTATACTTTGTCTTAGTCATATCTAGCTTCCATAACAAAATATCACAACAGTGTGGTTTAAACATCAGAATTTATTTTCTGGAGGCTAGAAGTCTAAGATTTGTATACCAGCATGTTTGGGTTCTAGTGAGAAGTCTCTTGCAGGCTTGCAGATGGCTGTCTTCTTGCTGTGTCCTCACTTGGTGGAGAGATAGACAGTCTCTGGGGTCTCTTCTTATAAGGAAACTAATCCTATCAAATCAGACAGCTACCCTTAGGAATTCATTTAACTGTAATTCCATAAAGGTGCTAGCTCTAAATACAGTCGTATTGGGAGTTAGGGTTTCAACATATGAATTTTGGGTGGACACAATTCAGACCACATCATAATTTTATATATATTTTTTTATCCTTTACTCTTCTTCTTCAATATAGGAATCCAGTGTCTTCCTTCTGTATCAAGGCTACTGATTTCATTCTCAGTCCCTCACCCTTGCTTTGCTTTAAAATTTTCCCCTTTCAACATACAACCTCTTGGAAATTTTCCTAATGTTGATCTCTCCGTCTTCTAACTTTCACGAACAAATAGCTACCCTCTTTTCCAGTACCCTTGGCTAGGGAAAGTAAATTAGTCTCAAGTCTTGCTCATTTAGGCAATAATGACTAAATCTAATTGAAATGCAAATGCAGACTAAAAACATCATAGATTTTTACCAACACATATGTGTCAAATTAGTGCTATATGACAAGTACTATTCAAGAGCTAGGAATATATAAATAAGAAAATTAAGATTCCAGCTCACAGTAAGTTTATACTAATGAGGAGAATTTGAAGCTCTTTGGTTGTAAGACCTGGGGTTAAACACTCATTAAACCACATCACATAGTCAGAGGCTCCTTGGTTTTTGATAAGCAGACCATGTATTTTCCAATTACAATAAAGACTCTGAGCTTAGACCCTGTGTTGTTGAGCATGGATTTGATCCCAATATCTGGGGCAGATAATAAGGATATCAAATAGTTTCACTTACAAGCAATCTGTCTAGTAAATATGCTAATATCATTAATAGTAGGCAAGCATTATTGAGTAATTAGCTTATATTCATAAGGGAAATGAACCATAAAAACAAAAGCAAAATGACCTGTTAACTTTTGAACAAATTTGATATGATTAAAAATATTTCTGTTTATTCTTCATCTTTTTTTCATTGAGTTTAGCATGCAAACTAAGAGAATAGCTGACTTTTTGTTCATTTCCATTTGATTCAAAGATATTAATTTTTTTTTGATATTTTGGAGCTTATATATTTTCATTAAATTGCACTCTAATGTTACTGCTAAAAATAAGCATTATTGTAAAGGTGTGGAAAATGAATGTTAATTTTAAGTAAAAAGAGATAAGTAGCTTCTTTGTTGCTCAGTTTCTATTAACAAGAGGATCCATGTCTACATGGGTCACCTACATATCTCCTGCATTTCATTCAATACTAGGCACAGAGTTGATATGAACAATTATTTGATTAATAAATAAGTAGGTTAGTGACAGTCATAGAATATAAGCATCCTTCCCAAGAAAACTAATTGCATTTATAAATCTTTTCTCAAAATATGTTATGAAATTTATTCTCTCAGGGGTGCTTCCATTAACTATTTTTTCCTATTACATAAAATATAAATTTATTATAGACAACTGTATTTATGAATATTTTTATTCAAATATAAAATTATACTAATTGGCAACCTGCTCCTTTTTACTATCAATTTATTCTATATATCTTTTGTGATCATTTAATATTCTTCCACAATCTCATTTTCTATTGGCTTTATACTATTCTGCTGTATGACTTAAATAATTTACTTAACAGTTATTTATAAAGCTGAACAATACCATGAGGATGATTTTTAGTTTGAGTTGCTTAAAAATATTGTTTGCTTAGATTGACTTAAAACTTGAAGTAACACAATATTTTGGATTTAGTGGGAAAATGTATACTATGAAAAAGATAAGAAAATTTTAGTTTACTACATACAAAAGTGTCCCAAAATTATTATCTGAAATGTCTGTTTTTGAGAAATCAGGATCACCAGAGGGTTTAATGAAGTTTGATAGAGTAAGTCTTGGAAAATCAGCTGGAGACTGACTGTAGGGGGTCTTGGACACCAAGAGTGTACTTTGACTTACAGGAAACTATCAAATGTTTTTGAGTAAGGGATTAATATAAGTAAAATTTTTTGTTTGTTTGCTTTTTAGAATAATTTGCTGACAAGGTTGATTTAGTAATGATAATTTGTAGGTATTAAGGTCATATATGAATTCAGATAGGAGTCTGTTACAGAAGGTCTAGAGCAGTAAGAAACTGAGAGGTTAAGTAAGAAAAAAATTCTCAAATATGACAAATTCTCTGCAAAATGTCACAAAATATTATAGAGTGTTGGTAGCCAATTTAGATAAGTGTGCATTAATTTTGTTAAGCATTTTCTGGAAACAGAATTATGTGTTTCTGGACATAAATGGAATCATCAGCCTTTTTCTATCTTATAGACACATTAAGGAAGAATTAACTGCATAGACTAATGGATTTCAATGGAAAGGAATCAACAAATTTCTATTGACCAATACCATATTCTCATTCTTTCTGTGAATGAAGAATGTTGCCTGTCATATCAGTAAACAAAAGATGTTGTGGCCATCAAGCCATCAGCCACTACAACCACATCTGACTGTGCACCCTGAGAAGATTCAGGATGGGAAAACAAAACAAAACGAAACATGATAATGGCCCTAGATAGTTAAGGAGCATATCAAAGGAATGATTCTAATGATCCCAGACTCTTGAGTCTTCACATGTATAGAAAATTGCTAAATTCATGAATTTGAAATCTCTGGTTTTTCTTTAATTAACAGTAATCTTTTGATTTTCCAATGGCCTGATTTTTTTTGCAAAAACTGCTATATATCCTGGCTTTTCTCCTACTTCTTTGGGACAGTCCCTCAGAGTTATCTGAGAGGCTGTCTTCTGGGTTTAAGTTAACAGTATGTCTACTGAATAAAACATAATTCTCAAGGTTGTGATTTTTTTTTCTTTTTCAGTCAACATTTTCCTACCAAACCCTAGAAGACTGAATAATTTAAAGAACTAAGTAAGACAAGGACTTAGCCTGCCTTCTTCTTCTTCAGAAGTTTTACATTACCTATTTAAAAAGATATAGCTTTACTTATAGAAAATATTAATGTAACAATACTGATTATTTTAAAACAAGTAAAAAATGCCACTGCACACTGTCAAATGTTGTTTCTATGACAAGGGCAACAAGGAAAATTAGGCTGTATTTATGTAAATATATAGAGAATAGAAGGAGCTGACTAGATTGTCATGATTGTCATGAGAGTCAGAACTGACTTCACAATCACTCCACTTACATTTCCATTTCGGTTATGTGTTTACATAGTTAGGAAAAGGTTGCTTTTGATAAATATTACACTCTAACATATTGATAAAGTATCAAAAGTGTTAGCAAGCCATTTGTATTCCAATACCATGAAAATATATTTTGTCAATTTAAAAAAAATGTTCTGCATGGTATTAAAGAATAGTTTTGGGAATTCTGCTGAAGTTCATAAGCACAATCTTTGCATACATAAATTTGATTCAGGGAGAGGAAAGAGGAGAATGGGTGAAAGAGAAAGAGAGAAAGAGAGAGACCTGGTTTCCTTAAAAAAAAAAAAAGGAAATTTCTTATCAAAAGATAGGTGTAACATATGTGAAATTAAATTGCAAATTTCAAAGAAAATGAAATGTGATTTACTACTATACTTTGTTAATGAGGACTTCATACTTATTCCTTTGAATGCTGTAAGGGTATTTATATCCCAAGAAACTGATTATATTGAATAGAATGAATGTCAACTTGCAGCAGTAAAATGTATTGGAAGTTTTTTGTACTTAGGGGAATCTGGATGATCTTTTCTAAATGATCTTGTGCATAAGGCTTTTCTGAAAATTTTAAATAAAATTAGCAAAATAAAAGTCATGTTTTTTCTGTACCCACATTTTTTTCTAAAACCAAAATACATTAGAAATCCTCTGTTAGCAGCAGAGACATTATCTACCTCTAAACAAAAGTTGAAGAATACATACTCCTTAGAAGTAGCGACTGTTGAAATAAAACTATTATGATGAGTACTTGTTTATTCTTTGTACACCAGTCTTAAGAAGATTAAGTTTAAAAGTATAGAACCATATTGATACAGGAGACAAAATGGCAGAATAGAAGGACTTGAGCTCACCTCCTCTCATAAAAACACCCAAATCATAACTAACTGCTGAACAACCATCAACAAAAAAGACAGGAACATATCAAAAAATATATTTTACATCCAAAGACAAAAAAGAAGCCACAGTAAGATGGCAGGAGAGGCACGTTTGAGATGCAATCAAATCTCATTCCCACCAGGTGGATGACACACTGGGAAATAATTATATTGCATAGGTTCTCCCACAGGAGTGAGAGTTCTAAGCCCCACATCTAGCTTCCCAATATTGGGGTCTGATTGGGGGGAGGAGCCCTGAGAACATTTGGCTTTGGAGGTCAGTGGGATTTCATCACAAGAACTCCACAGGACTGGAGGAAAGAGAAACTCCACTCTTGGAGGGTGAACACAAGATCTCGTGTGCACCAGGACACAGGGAAAAAAAACAGTGACTTCACAGGAGCCTGGGGAAGACGTACCTTTTGGTCTTAGAGGGTCTCCTGGGGAGGTAGGGGGGGTAGCTGTGACTCACTGTGGGAACAAGGACACTGGAGACAGAAACACCAGGGAGTACTCATTGGCATGAACTCTCCTGGAAGCTACAATTTTGAAACCAAACATGGCCCCACCCAACAAGCTGCAGGTTCCAGTGCTGGGACGCCTGAGGCCAAACAACCAACAAGGTGGGAAAACAGCTTCACCATTAGCATACAGACTGCCTAAAGTCTGCCTGAGCCCTCAGCTGCCTTGAAACACAACCCCTGATACAGCACTGCCCACCAGAGAGACAAGACCCAACTCCACCCACCAGTGGACAGGCATCAGTTCCTCCCACCAAGAAGTCAACACAAGTCTCTTAAACCACCCTCACCCACCAGGGGGCAGACACCAGAAACAAGAGGAGCTACAATCCTGCAGCCTGAGCAAAGGAACCACAAACAAAGAAAGTTAGACAAAATGAGATGGCAGAGGAATATGTTCCAGACAAAGGAATAAGGTAAAACCCCAGAAGAACAACTAAGTGAAGTGGAGATAGGCAATCTACCAGAGAAATAATTCAGAGTAATGAGAGTAAAGATGTTGCAAAACCTTGGAAAAAGAATTGAAGCACAGACTGAGAAGATACAAGAAATGTTTAACAAAGAGATAGAAGATATAAAGAACAAACAGACAGAGTTGAACAATACAAAAACTGAAATGAAAAATACACTTTCTCAGAAAAATAAATTAAGGAAACAATCCCATTTACCATTGCATCAGAAGGAATAAAATACCTAGTAATAAATCTATATGAGGAGGTAAAAAACCTGTACTCCAAAAATTGTAAGATGCTGATGAAAGAAATCAGGGATGACACAAACAGATAGAAAGATATGTCATGTTCTTGGATTGGAAGACTCAAAATTGTCATAATGAATGTACTACCCAAGGCAATCTACAGTCAATGCAATCCCTATCAAATTACCAATGGCATTTTTTTCAGATCTAGAACAAAAAAATCTTAAAATTTGTATGGAAACACACAATACCCTGAATAGTCAAAGCAATATTGAGAAAGAAAAATGGAGCTAGAGGAATCAGGCTCCCTGACTTCAGACTGTACTATAAAGCAACAGTAATCAAAACAATATGGTACTGGCACAAAAGCAGATATATAGATCAGTGGCACAGAATGGAAAGCCCAGAAATAAACCCACACACTTATGGTTAGTAAATCTAGAACAAAGGAGGCAAGAATATACAAGAGAGAAAGTGGTGCTGGGAAAACTGGACAGCCACATGTAAAGGAATTAAATTAGAACACTTTCTAACACAATACACAAAAATAAACTCAAAATGGATTAGATACCTAAACTTAAGACTGGACAATATAAAACTCTTAGAGGAAATCATAGGCAGAACACTCTTTGACAGAAATGGCTGCAATATTTTTTTGGATACTCCTCCTAGAGTAATAAAAATAAAAATAAATAAACAGGACCTAATTAAACTTAAAAGCTTGTGCACAGCAAAGGAAACCATAAACAAAACAAAAAGACAACCCAGAGAATAGGAGAAGATATTTGCAAATGATGTGACCAATGAGGGATTAATCTCCAAAATATACAGACAGCTCATGAAGCTCAGTATCAAATAAAACAAACAACCTAATCAAAAAATGTGCAGATGATCTAAATAGACATTATTCCAAAGAAGATATACAGATGGCCAAAAAGCACATGAAAAGATGCTTAACATCTCTAATTATTAGAGAAATGCAAATCAAAACTACAATGAGGTATCACGTCACACTAGTAAGAATGGGCATCAAAAGGTCTACAAAAAAGAAATGATAGAGAGGACAAAAGGAGACCCTCCTATACTGTTGGTGGGAATGTAAATTGGTACAGCCACTATGGAAAACAGTATGGAGGTTCCTTAAAAAACTAAAAATAGAGTTACAGTATGATCCAGCAATCCCATTCTTGGGTGTATATCCTGAGAAAACCATTATTGGAAAAGATACATGCACCCCAATGTTCACTGCAGCACTATTTACAATAGCCAAGACACAGAAGCAATCTAAATATTCATTGATAGATGAATGGATAAAGAGTATGTGGTACATATATAAAATGGAATATTAGCCATAAAAAGGAATGAAATAATGCTCTTTGCAGCAACATGGATGGGCCTAGAGATTATCATGCTAAGTAAGGTAAGTCAAACAGAGAAAGACAAATATATGATATCACTTATGTGTTGGATCTTTAAAAATGAAACAAATGAACTTATTTACAAAACAGAAACAGACTCACAGACTTAGAAAACAAACTTATGGTTACCAAAGGAGAAAGGTGGGGGAAGGGATAAATTAAGAGGTTGGGATTAACATATACACACACTGTATACAAAATAAATAATCAACAAGACCTTCTGTGTAACACAGGGAACTCTACTTAGTACTCTGTAATAACCTATATGGGAAAATAATCTGAAAGAAATAGATTATGTATATGTATAACTGAATCACTGTGTTGTGCACCTGACACTAACACAATATTGTAAATCAACTATAATATAAAATAAAAATTCAAAAAATGTATAGCATCGTATTAAAACATGTTCCTTCTTTTTATTCCATATTTGAAGACATTACTAATCTTTGTGATAAATTTATAGTTTCCTAATCTTAATATATCATTCCTTGGCACAAAATCATGTTCTTTAATTTAAAAAAAGGTGTATGTGTTTACATTCAGGAACTAAAATCACAATAGAAACGTGGACCCATGCTTGTACATCAATAATATCTATCAGCAAAACTACATGAAGTGTGATAATGAGCTTTAAAGAAAAATATTTTTTAAAAAGACTCCTTAGGGCTAGTGATAATAAAATAATTAAATAAAATTGAGGAGATTTAGGGCAATTGAATTGTTTAAAAGTATTATATTTTCATCATTAACATCACAACTGCTAGAATAAGCCCTCATCATTCCATGCTTTGTTTTACGATAGATTATTTCCCTACAGTGTACGAAATAGATTAGCGTTGTGTCTTAATTTAACATTTTAATTACTAAAATGTTACATTCTGAGCATAAATGTAAGGGAGTTATTCAAGCAGTATATGCAGTGCAGTTCAGATTTTTGCAAATATTAGGTAAAATATCACCTAAATTTATTTTTTGCCTACATGATGATGATATAGCTGTAATTAATAAATATAATCACAAGTAATCAAAATTTGAGCAACAAAAATAATTTAAGAAAGCAATAATTCTAATATTTTATTTGCAGACTACTTTTCTAAGCATTATCAGTGACATATAACACATTTCATAAGGTTTAAAATAGATCTAAATATATTTGCCTTTATCATAACAATTCACTTTTAAACAAATGAGATGGACTATATAAAGAATTTTAATGTACATCATCTTTTACATGTTTCTTTAACATAGTTGCCAGAAAGGCAGCTATTTAAAAAAAATGAATTCAGTCAGTGTTGTTGCTTTTTCTTGTCTTAACAATATCTGAAAATAAGGGGCTACACCCACACATCCACACATTGTACTATTTACTATATATTTATTATATATATTTATCTTTTTGTTTTTTACCAAAAGCAGCTATAATGTTGATAAATGTCTCTTCCAGGCTTCCCTAGAAGCAGGGTCTTGGAGGGAATTTATGGGCTAACAAATTAGGTGGTAGATGTAGGAAGTCACAGGAAGCACACATGAAGAAAGAGGTAAGTGATGCAAAGGAAAGAGGAAGAGCAAATATAGAGTTTATTACTGAGCTGGCCTCTGTTTCATAAGCACATATGATTTTTCAGTCTGTCTTAACATCTTCCAAGGGGGTTTGTGACACCTATGCATCTGCAAACAGTTCATCTAAGGGGGTATCTGAGAAAGAATTCATTTGCAGATCCTTCCCATCTCCTGTCTCCATTTGGTCAAAGTTTCCTTCAAAGGGAGTTAATGTTCCTGTACTTTTAGACTCCCTCACCTAAATTCTTCAAGTGCTCTGGGGAACTGGGTGCTCCCCTCTATGAGTTTGTGCTTCACCTTAGTGTGTACATTGTGAAAGTGGTCAGGGATTTCTTCTCGAGAGCTCAGCCCTTTTCTGTCTGGATATTCATGGAATTTTTATGTCTTGAAATTCATATTCCATACTGATATCAAAATGTATTACAAGTCTCCCAGGTAATATGAAGACAGATATGTCCGCTTTTCCAAGAATTTGGCTTACATAAATATTCAGGTACAAAGCTGAGAAGCAATTCTCCAGAAGTTTGGTTGTATCATTCCTATTAAAACAAAAATCTGATAAGTGCAGCAATGAAAAATTGATGTGTGTAAAAATAAAATCACATTTATTTATTTAAATCAATTTTAATTTGTTTCTGACTCCCAACCAAACTGTGGGCAATTGCATTTCTGTCATAATTAGCATTTGTTTTCTACCAATCCTATAGAGCATCAGAACTTTTTTACTTCAGGGAATCCCCCTAATCCTGAGTCATGGTTACACACTGGTTACTACTGGAATACATAAGGAGTCAGACAGCATGATCATTTCAGGCCCTATGGGTTGTCTTTCTTGTTCTTTGCTTAGGGAATGGGAATCTTTCACAAGGCTTTGTGCTGAATTGTTAGATCCCACAGATGTCAGCTATTTTGTGTAAGGTGAGGTCATAGAACAAGAGGCATATCACTCCATCTCTCTGTGCTTCCCAAGGAACATTGCTATTTCTCAGCATACAGGAATTCTCTATTCTTTTTAACCCTAGTCTCAAATCACTTCTCTATTTCTCTTCTCTATGTGGGATACTTGCATTTTATCTTCAGAGAATTTATGAAAGGTAGAAAGAGACTTCAACACACACATTTGTTAAATTTTTTCTACAAATTAAAAAAAAAAATCAACTTCATGCATGAATTCTAGGAAACTTAAAATTTAATTCCAATCTCAAAAAATTCATCCAGAGATTTGGAGAAAAAAAAAGGAATATTATTTGCTGACATCAGTATAAGCTTGTCTGAAACTAGACAAGGACAGTTTGAGAAATGAAAATTATTGATGAGTTTTATTTATGAATATTGATAAGTGCTGACACATTGTATCCTTCAGGATAGGCCAGGTAATGTTGTGGTACAAGAAGCTCTTAAATCTCAAATGTTTAAAAGAAAATAAAGTTTATTTCCTTTATATCCATTGTTTGCTGTCAAAAGAAATCTGCTTAAGGAATCACTAAGTGAACCAGGAGCTCACAAGCTCCATGCCAACATGAACTTAGAAGGAGGAAAATAATTCTGAACAATCCAAACTTTTAATTATATATTGTAGCCCAGAAGCAGCATATATGTCTTTCATTCATAATGCACTGGGCAAATCTAGAGCTGGGCAAAAAGGAGAGAAAAAACAACTATCAATAATTAGCACTAATGACTAGACAGCTAGCTAGAAATGTCTACAAAGATAATGACCAAGCTGAATTTATTTCAGGAACAAAGATAGTTAAACATTAAAAAAAAATCTATAAAAGAGACTAATAATATTAAAATATAAATAGGACATTAAAAGATAAATGGAATAAAAGATTATCCCAATAGATGAAAATAAGAATTAGGTAAAATTCAACATCCATTCATGATTTTTAAATATGGAAACAAATAAAAAAACAAAAGGAAACAAAATAAAAATTAAAGAAAATCACAATAAATTAAAAGTTATCTAAAAATATATACATCAATTATAATATCACCAAAAACTATAGAGCATATGATATTAAATTCTAAAAAAATACATTAATAATTATTAAAAGCTATCTAGAGGATCAAAATAAATGAAGAAAGATACCATAGTCTTACATTGAAACTATCAGTAAGTCAAAGTTCTTGATTATTCTAATGTAGTTATGTAGTTTAAATGCAATTCCAATCAAAATCACATTTTAAAAAATAAAAATCTGAATTTAACATTAATATGAAAATGTAAAGTTCAGTGGAATGGAGGAAGGAAACTTTCCTTAACAGTCATCAAAATTTACTACATAGCTAAGTGAATACGATAGTAGGTATTGGTATAGTGACAGAAAAATTGGCACATTGATCAGATTTCACAATACAAAACCAGACATACCTGTGTATGAGCACTTGGTAGATGATGGAAGTGGTATTGCAGATCAATTGGGATCAAATGATGAAGTATTGCAGATCAAATGATGAGGTTTTCAGTGCATTGACAATTGTCTATCCATAGGGGGAAAATGAATAAGTATTCACATAATTAAAAAATTAACCCTTGATAGATAAGACAGCCAAATTCTATAAGCAAAATTAAACTGTAGAGGACAGTGTAGAAGAATATATTAAGACCATAGAGGCTTCCCTAGTGGCGCAGTGGTTGAGAGTCTGCCTGCCGATGCAGGGGATGTGGGATCATGCCCCGGTCCAGGAGGATCCCACGTGCCGCGGAGAGGCTGGGCCCGTGAGCCATGGCCGCTGAGCCTGTGCTCCACGATGGGAGAGGCCCACGTACTGCAGCAAAAGAAAAAAAAAAAAAGACCATAATGTAGGAAGAGATTTTTTTTAAAATAAGCATAGAGTGCTAACTTAGAAGATTGATCAATTTGGCTACATTAAAATTTAAAAGTTCTGCTCATCCAAAAAATAACAAGAGAAAAGTCAAACCACAAACTGGGAGTCAATATTTAAAACACACATAACCAAAAAATAAAGCACTTCTATAAATTAATGTAAAAAGATAAATAACAATCCAATTGAAAAACAGCCATTACTCAAAAGAAAAAGCACATTTGAGGAATATGTATCTTAAAAGATGCTCAAAATTGTTATTCATTAAGAAAAAGCAATACAATTATGTTACATTCACTATAGACCGTCAAAAATTAAAATGCTGGAGAATACCAAGTGTTAGAGAAGATGTGTATCTGGTGGATGCTTATACATTGCTGTTTGAAATGTAAATTGGTATAATCACTTTAGAAAACAAGTCAGTGTTATTATGTAAAGTTGACTTATCACATATAGTACATTCCAGAAATTTCACTCCAACATATTTACCTGAGAGAAAATCTTGCTCATGTGCCACAGAGCAGATACACAAGAATATCTATACCATCATGGTTTGTAATAACAAAAATGTTTTTTTTTTTAAAAAAGGAAATAACCAAATTTAAAAAGTATGGGTAAGTGAACAAATTGTACTATATTCAATTTTACAAGACTGTATTAGGAGAGTGACATCATCAATATGGTGACATAGATCACTCCTGACTTCAGTCCTTCTCACAAAAGACAATCTAGCAACTACCCATAAACTAGTCATTGCTGAGAAAATCCCAGAACCTGAAAGTGAGGCTGAATCATCTCTCTGGACAAGAAATATCAAGAAGGATGCATTACGAAGATAAGAGGACCAGCTACACTTTGACTGTATTGTCCCTCTTCCCAGGCCAGCACAGTGCCCCAACGGGAAAGCTCCCTGAGCCCACAATTTCTCCAATGGGAAACAGAGAACCCAAGATGGTTATGCAGCTTCCCCAGCATTGGAGGACCCTTCAGAGGCCACTTGGGTCTTATCTCATGAAGATCACTGGGAAATCTGCAGAGCTTAAGTGCTGGGGATCATATAGAAACAATAAGGTGGCATGGCTTACAGCAACTGTTACACAGATCTTGGCAGACCATATTCCTGCTTGCAGTGAGGACTGAGCAGAGATCTTGGACAGTGGCTTTGCGTATCTGCAGAGCCCAGCCAGTGGCCCTGTCTGGTCAGGGAGCTTAGTTGGCAGCTCTGCCTGGTTTGGAACTTTAGCCAATGTGTTGTACCATCCATGGAACCCTTTCTTCAGTTCATCCTGACTGCTGAGCCAATCTCATCATCATAGGATGTATGGCCACAGATGCCCTGTGCTATGGCACATGTGGAAATTTTTCTAAGATAGATCATATGACAGACCACAAAACAAACCTCAACAAATTTAAAAAGAGAGAAATTATGCCAAGTATCTTTTCTGAACACAATGGTAAGAAACTAGAAATCAATAACAGGATGAAAGCTGCAAAATTCATAAATATATAGAAATTAAAAATTTAAAAAATCCTGAATATGTTAAAGAAGAAAACCAAAAGAAAGTAAAAAAATGCCTTGAGACAAATAAAAGTAACATACCAAATCTTCTGAGAAGCAGCAAAAACTTTCCTAAGAGGGATGTTTATAATGATAAATGCCTACATTAACAAGGAAGAAAGATCACAAATAAGCAATAACTTTACATCTCAGGAACTAGAAAAGAAGAACATATTAAGCTCAAAGTTATCAGAGGGAAGAAGATAATAAAGATCAAAGCAGAAATACATGAAATAGAGAAGAGAAAAAGCAATAGAGAAATCAACAAAACAAAACTGTTTTTGGAAAATATACACACAATTGACAAACCCTTAGCTAGACTAACTAGGAAACAAAAAGAAGCCTCAAATAAATAAAATCAGAAATGAAAGAGGAGCCATTAAAAACACTACAGAAATAAAAATGATCATAAGAGATTACCAGAAACAACTGTAGACCAACAAATTGGATAAACTTATAGAAATGGATAAATTTCTAGAAATATACAACCTACCAAGACTGAATCAGGAAGAATTAGAAAATTTGAACATATTAATAAATGAATAGGTTGTATCCATAACTGAAAACCTGCCAACAAAGCAAAGCCCAGGAACAGATGGTTTCACTGGTCAATTCTACCAAACACTTAAAGATGAATTAACATCAATCCTTCTAAAACTACCCTAAAATATGCAAGAGCACAGAACACTCTCAAACTCATTTTATGAAACCAGCATTACCCCAATACTAAAGCCAGGAAAATATACTATGAGAAGAGAAAACTGTAGACCAGTATAACTTATGAATAAATATATGCAAAATTCTCAATAAAATATTAGGAAACTGAGTTCAGTAGCACATTTAAACTATCGTACACCATGATCAAGTGGGATTTACCTCTGGGATGCAAAAATGGTTTAACATAGGCAAATCAGTAATTGTGATACACCACATTAACAAAATGAAAGATAAGAATTGTATGATCATCTCAGGAGACACAGAGAATGCACTTGATGAAATACAATATCCTTTTATGATAAAACTGTACAATAAATTGGGGATAGAAGGAACATACCTCAACAGAACCAAGGCCACATATGACAAACCCACAGCTAACATCATAATCTGTGATGAAAGGTTGAAAACTTTTCCTCTAAGGTCAGGAAGGAGACAAAGGTGCCCAGTCTTATCACTCCTTTTTAAGATAGTATTGGAAGTCTTAGCCAGAGCAATCAGGCAAGAAAAAGAAATAAAAAGCATCAAAGTCATAAAGGAAAAATAGATGTTCTGTTTGCAGATGACATGATTTTATATATTAAGAAATCCTAAAGGTACCACCAAAGAGGAGTTAGAACTAATAAATTCAGTAAAGTTCCAGGATACCAAATCAACATACAAAACTCAGTTACATTTCTATACACTAATAATAGAAAATCTGAAAAAAATAAGAAAACAATCCCATTCATGATAGAATCAGAAATAATAAAATACTTCATAATAAATTTAAGCAGGGCTGCAATAAACCATACATTGAAAACTATAAGATATTTATAGAATAAACTGAAGAGAAAAGAAATAAATAAAAAGATTTCTTTTGTTCACGGACTGGAAAAAATATTGTTGAGGTGTCCATACTACTCAAAGCCATCCATATATTCAATACAATCCCTATCAAAATTCCAATTTATTTACAGAAATAGAAAAAACAATTTTAAAATTTATATGGAGTCACTAAAGTTCCCAAATATCCAAAGCAATCATGAGAAAGAAGAAGAAAGCTGGAGACATCACCCTTCCTGATTTTAAACTATATTACAAAGTTACAGTAATAAACAAAAGTGTGACACTGGCATAAAAACAGATTCATATACCAATGGAACAGAATCAAAAGCCCAGAAATAAACTTAAGCATATATGGTCAAATAACATTTGATAAGGGAGCCAAAATATTCAACCAGAAAAATAAAGTCTCTTCAATAAATGGGGTTGGGAAAACTGAATATTTATATGCAAGAAATTAAAACTCTATATCACACTGATCACAAAAATAAAATTTAAATAGATTAAATATCTAAATGTATTACCTGAAACTGTAAAAATTCTAGAGGAAAAACAGGGAAAAATCTTCTTAATTGATCTTGACAATGACTTTTAGAAATGACACCAAAAGCCCAAGCAAAAGCAAAAAAAAGAGGGGGGGGGTGGTTACTACATACTTGGTTAAAACTAAATGTTACTCCATAGCAAAAGAAACCATTAACAAAATGAAAACTATGGAATGGAAGAAAATATTTGTTAATCATATATTTCTTAAAGGGTTAATATCTCAAGTATTATGATTTGTGATTTATATTTATGATTCTCATAAATCTCAATAGTAAAAAAAAGTCTGGTTAGAAAATGGGCAAATATCTGAATAGACATTTTGCTAAAGGTGATATGCAAACTGCCAATAGGTACATGAAAAGATATTCAGCATCATTTATCATCAGGAAATTGCAAATCAAAACCACAATGAGTTATTACCTCACACTTGTTAGAATGGACTCCTGTTATTACTTTGGGGCCACACAGATAATCCAGGCTATCTCCAGATTTTAATACCAGTTATTTAACAACCTAATTCCATCTGCTACCATCATTCCACTTTACCATGTAACATAATATTCATAGACTTCAGGGGTTAGTAAATGACATCTTTGGAGGGGCATTATTTTGCTTACCATAATATCATTTTTATAAAACTCCAAATCAGATTGAGCTATGATGTATAGTTCAGGCATAAATAGTCAGATGATACAACTACAGCACAAGAAGGAAAGGATGTTAGACACAAAGTTTAAAATGAGGGTTGGGCTTCCCTGGTGGCACAGTGGTTGAGAGTCTGCCTGCCGATGCAGAGAACACGGGTTTGCGCCCTGGTCCAGGAGGATCCCACATGCTGCGGAGTGGCTGGGCCCGTGAGCCATGGCCACTGGGCCTGCACGTCCAGAACCTGTGCTCTGCAGCAAGAGGGGCCACAACAGTGAGAGGCCTGTGTACCGGAAAAAAAAAACAAAAAAAACAAAAAAAAAAAACAGGGACTGCCTTTTGGTAAGACAGGTGATGAGCTATGGAAGAAATTCCTAAGTAGATGAAAATTATTGTCCATATTTTGGGGTTGGATGGTTGCTTAAGAATGTTTATTAGTGATGCATGAACAATAATCTCTATAAATATTACTTATATTTTAGAATGTGACAAATATTTTAAAAACACAAAATGGAAAAAAGTAACCAAAATTTTAGAGCAAATCACATGAATATCTGAGTAAGAAATGAGTGATCCATGATAAGGGAACAATAAGTGCAAACGTCCTAAGAGGGAATTGGAATGTTCAAGAAACTCACTTAATACAGCATAAATTATTCAGTCTTATATAGTTATATTCATATATTACATACAATATATGCAGTATTAATAAAGAATATATGTAAAATATGCATACATTAAAAGAATTTTAAAATAACTCAACAGTACTATGTTTTCATCCTTGTTTTGCCTCCAACATAAGTTATGGATAATAATTTTGTGTTCCATTGGTCTAACTTCCCACCTCAATAGTATGAGGTAATAGTGTAGAATAGTATCTAAGCTTTGTCTCATATAATTTTTTACTCAGCTATAAAAAGGAATGAAATTGGGTCATTTGTAGAGACGTGGATGGACTTAGAGTCCGTCATACAGAGTGAAGTAAGTCAAAAAGAGAAAAACAAATATTGTATATTAATACATATATGTGGAATCTAGAAAAATGGTACAGATGAACCTATTTACATGACAGGAGTAGAAACTCAGATGTAGAGAATGGACTCGTGGACATGGGATGGGGTGAGAAATTGGGAGATTGGGATTGACATATATACACTACTATGTGTAAAACAGATAGTTAGTGAGCACCCTCTGTATAGCAGGGAGTTCAGCTCAGTGCTCTGTGGTGACCTAGATGGGTGAGATGAGGGGGTGGGTGGGATGGGGGGTTGAGTGGGAATGAGGTCCAAGAGGGAGGGGATATGTGTATACATATAGCTGATTCACCTTGTTGTGCAACAGAAACTAACACAACATTGTAAAGCAACTATACCCCAATTAAACACATTTTTTTTCTTTAAATTTAATACTAATATCTAGTTAGACCCATGATAGGCACTATCAAGAATCCAACAGATATCCTTTTTTTTTTTTTTTTTTTTTTTTGCCGTATGCGGGCTTCTCACTGTTGTGGCCTCTCCCGTTGCGGAGCACAGGCTCTGGACACACAGGCTCAGCGGTCATGGCTCACGGGCCCAGCTGCTCCGTGGCATGTGGGATCTTCCCGGTCCGGGGCACGAACCCGTGTCCCCTGCATCAGCAGGTGGACACTCAACCACTTCACCACCAGGGAAGCCCTCCTTTCTTTTTTTATAGAAAAAAATTTCTTCACATTAAATTACTTTTTGGTATGGAGTGGGTAAAAATCAATATAGGCTGATTTATTATTTAATATATTAACTGCTATATGGTAGATAATAATCTATAATCTAGTTTCACATAATTCACTCTCCAACAGACAAAATAACTGATATTTAACTTTCATAAAATAGTCAATCTATTCATTTTCTACTGT
Source organism: Orcinus orca (assembly GCF_937001465.1). NCBI lineage: Eukaryota > Metazoa > Chordata > Mammalia > Artiodactyla > Delphinidae > Orcinus > Orcinus orca. The sequence continues at coordinate 39,320,931 of NC_064576.1, read as the reverse complement.
TTTATCCCCCCAGATATTATGATCATTTTATTATTTATTTCAGGCTGTTCTACTCCAAAGACTTTGCCATGGTTTTGCTAATGCAAATATTACAAGTTTGTTAGGGTTCTTGTTGCAATAATGGAATCTGCAGGTCTTTTATTGAAATAACTAATTGTAATATTTAATTGGGTCCTACAGTGATTTCTTACCTGTATATACACTTGAGAAAAAGTGTTTCCAAGTCAGGATTTAATTTTCTTTTGACTGTATTATGTTTATATTTCTTTTGACTGTAATATGTTATATTTAAAAACAAGTACAAACATGATTAAAATCATAAAATTATTTATGTAATTCAAAATTTGTTGGAATAGCTTAATATACTTGTTAACAAGTTAGCAAGATTTCTAGTAGTGAGAACAAAAGTAGATACTTTTGTCAAATTGTAGAATCTAGAATAAGAAAAAGGAGAAGAGGAGAAAAGGAACTAGCAGAAGAATAAGGAAAAAGAGTAGAGGAAAGAAAGATTAAAAATAACAAGTTATATGAGCAGGAATGTGAAGTAATCCACAACATATTTCTGTAGTAGCAAATTATTAATGGATTCACACCGCAAATTTTCTTCTACCCTCATATCTCAATTCAAACCACTTTGTTAAGGAATTTTTAGAATGGGAAATAAGAATATTTACTTCTCTGGATTTTTCAAAAAGTGCCTAGAAAATTCCATGTGAAGAATTTTTCTTGATGTAATTAATTCATAACTCAATTTTAGCATATAAAATTACATTTAAATTGTCTACTTACTTATTGGTTGCTTCTTCTAATTTGTGAACTTTTTAGGAAGAAGAAATATATTTTAATTTTTCTGCCTAGTTCGTTGCAGTACATAGTAGATGTTAATAAATGATAATTTACTGAATGCTTTACATTGCCAACTGCAACATATAACACAAGTAAAATGATTAAAATGCAGTCAGGTTTTTTTTTTTTTAATTTTGGACATGGATCATTACTTAAGAGTTCATATCATCCAATAACCTCAATTTTAGCAGCAAGTAAACAGTTACAGAGGGAAAAAAATATCATGTCCATATTTGTACAACCAGGTGAAATACAAAGCAAGAAATACCATGATCCCTTTAATGAAAATTTGAGGAATTGAAAGCATTTTAATAGAAATCTTTTGCCATAATATTTTCAATTAATTAGATAAACATAACACTTAAGGAAATTATATATTATAGGAGAGATAATAATAATTTCATTGTAATTATTGTTAACCTGTGCATGAATCACGGTTAGAGTTCTATAGTGAAAACACAAAATAGATGTAAAATTTGAGAACTACTAATTTATATAACATGATGTATTATCTAAAATATTTATGCTACATGGTAGGTGATTCCCTATATTCTAGGTCTGCATAGAAAGTAGTGGTATTATCTAGTGAGTAGTAGTTTGAAGTTCCATTTTGCAAAAAGGATGACAGCTTCATCCTATGTGGCAATATCATATCATTAGTTTTCCTATTTCTGTATTTACCTTAAATAATCACATCTATTTCACACACTCAGAATTTATTTTTGTTGTTGTTGTTGTCTTTTTAAGACTTCCATTGGTGAACACCTAAGGCATTTGGTTGAAATCCTAGAAAGTTCTTTTATACCCTAGGACTAAGTACAAAACCAAAATAATTCCCCTTTGCTCAAGCGTCAATATTATAAAAGTAACTCGCAATACATAACTACCTACCAAAATAAAGCAATATAATCTATAAAGATATATAACACAAACTAAACTCTCTAAAGTATACTTTATTAAAAATGTCCAGAAAATTTAGAAAATAAAACTAAATATAAAAAGAAGCAAGAAGAAAAAATGTCTTGTAATCAAGGGAAAGGATAGTCAATGTAAGGAGATCCCATAGATCATCTATACAGTGATATTAGTAGACAAGAACATTAAAATATCTATTAAAATATATTCAAAATTTTTCAGAAAAAGTGATTGAAGATGAATTGTTTTGGTAAGAAACATTGAAAAATTGAAGTAGAGCCAACTTTTATATGAATGAAGAAGAACCAAAATTTTACAGCTGAAAAATGAGATATCTTATTTAAAAATTACCGAAATTTAAAACAAAGGCATAGAGGAAAAAAAAAGAAAACTAACAGAGTCTAAGGCCAGTGGGATGATATCAGACAGTTTACCATATATACCAGTAGAATTCTAGAAGGAAATGGGAGAGAGAAAGATACAGAAATTAACTGTAGAGATCATAGTTAATTTTTCTCATGACTTTTGAAAGACCAATCTTTATGTTCGAGAGACTCAGCAAACCCTAGAAACTCACACATAGGCACATCATAGTCAAACTGATGAAACTAAAGATAAGGAAAACAATCATAAAAAACATGAGTATAATATAAATAAATAATACATATAGTATAATAAAAAAATAAAGATGATGCCTCTAGTCAGAACAATATAATACAGAGCAAAATGGGATTACATTTTTTAAACATTTTTTAAAGGAATAAAAAGACCTGTCAATCTATAATTCTATACCCAGTGAAAATATACTCTTAAAAATAAAGGCAAATTAATACATTTTCAACAACAACAAAAAGCTGAGATGTGTGCCACCAGTAGATATTCACAACAAGAAATACTAAAGAGAATTTCTTCTGGCTAAAGATAAATAGTCGCAGATAAAAGCTAACATCTGACTAAGGAAAAGAACGTCACTCAAAATGGTAAATATGTGAGTAAATATAAAAGGAACATGTCAAGAATTATTAGAAGGCTATAGATTATTTAAATAAAATATAATATGTATGTGGGTTTTATAACATATGCAGTAATAAAATATATACAACAGTAGTATAAAGTATGGGATAATTTGAACTATACTGTTAACAATTTATTTTATTGTACATAAAATAGTATATAAATTTGAGGTAGATTGTGATAAGTTAAGGGTTTATATTTTAATCTTTAGAGAATCCAGTAAAAATAATAATCATACAAAGAGGTGGAGCTAAACCCAATAGTGGAGAAAACATATTTTTCAATCTAAAAATGTAGTGAATTAACAACAAAGTAAATGGAAAAAAAAATACTAAAACAGTATACTCATACACAACTATATCACAAATTACATTAAGTAAATGGATCTAACAATTTACTTAAAAGACAGGGATTGTCTGAATGAATAAAAACAAACAGAAAAGCTGTTTGATAAGAGACTGAATTTAAAAATAAGGACACAGACAGGCTAGAAATAAAATGTTGGAAAAAATATGCTAGGCAAATACTAGTCATAAGTGTGTTTATATTAATATCATAAAAAATAGAATTTAAAGCAAAATGGATTGCTAGAGACAAAGAGGGAGATCATAATTACAAAATTATTAATCCCTCAAAATGACATAACAAAAATAAATTAAAAGGTGAATAAATTAAAAGATGAATTTATCAAATAACATTACTTCAAAATATATGTAGCAAATATTAACAAAACTGAAAAAGAATAGTTGTCACATTAACTTCCTTCAATCTCTTCTCACAGGGTATAAATGCCTACATATTTCATTTTGATAAAATATTGAGTCTTTGGGGAAAATTTTTAACATTTTTACTGTCAATTTCCAGCAATATTTCAATGGTAAGTAATGATTTTAGCTGCTTGGTGTCTACTATAGAAGCATAGGTATTCTTTGAACTAATCAATATTAATAAGTCTATAAAACCAAGCTCAAATTTGCAAAACTTAGAAATTTATTTTGTGAAGAAAAAGATAAAAATTAAGATGTTCTGTATTATTTATGTGCCTTTGATGGAACAGGGAAATGACCATAAGCTGCATGAGGGTAAGGGACATTTTCTATTAATTTCTTAGTATATTCCCAGTGCTGGTGGAGTACTTAGCACATAGTAGAAAAATCAATAAATAATTCTTGAATAAATGAATAGACCTTTTAATCAATGCGCTAGTTTCACAAGCTTCTTAAGTTCTTCAACAATCTGATTTTTGTAGTGTGTATGTGTGGCTATAAATACATAATATGCAGATATACTAAATCACAAGAATATAAATTATCTCCTAAAGGCAAGACACAAATGTATACTTCTAGCCTGAAGTTATGCTGAAAGAGAAGCTTAAATAACCAGAAAGAAGAAAAACAGAAGAGTTAATGGGAATACATGTAAAACTGATGCATAATTAAGTTGTATTCCATAGAGAGTTATACAATTCAAACTTCACTCTTGAAAAGATGAAGTACTTACTATGTAATTATTATGCTGTTATTTACACCATGATTATTTTATCATATTACACCATGATTATTTGTGGCAACGCTAACATATAGAATGTATGCATATATATATATATATATGTGTGTGTGTGTGTTTATATATATATATATATATACACACATATATATATATAACATATATGATAGTCAATCTCATGTGACTTTAGATGAGATTGAACCGTTGAATCATTTCAAACTTCACAAGGTTATTTGTGTCAAGAATCTGCTTCAAGGAGGAGAATTGGATCATTTCAAAATTTGGACTAAAATGTGACTCAAAAAAAAAAAAAAAGAAAAGCCAAAAATTATGACAAATATGTGATTTTTTTTACTCTATTGGGTTAAGAGGGAAAGATTTTCCCATATCCTATTCTTACTTATTTTTTCCCCATAGTTGATTAAGGTGTTTTGGAAAAAAATAAACAAAATAAACTAACCAATAATATCTTGCCCTTCTTTGTCTTACATACTTACTGTTCTCAGAATGGAATAACAGAATAATATAAGGACTCTATCAGAATATTTCTTCTATGATGTCCAGTAAGGCTTAAAGAAATGGAATACTTGGACAAAATGGAGATTCAAATCACACAGTTTAGGGGCAGATTGAGAACTTTAGTAGCCAAGGAAAGAGACACTAAATAATATTCACTGATCATAGTTTTATCATAGATGGATACTGACACCTTTATATAGGGGTTGGGTAGTTTGAGGTGATAATAACATTTCAGAAGGGGAAGAATGGACTCTGAACCTAGATTGTTGTTTTTCAAATCCTGACCCCTTTATTAATTAGCTCTGTGACCTTGGGCAACTCACACTATATACATATAGTGTGAGTATATATATCAGTAATTGTACCTACTTCATGGGTTTGTTTTGAGAGTTAAATGAGTAAATCCACATCCATAATCTCTTACTTGAAACCCTCAAGCCCAGAGGTGTTTTAGAATTTTTCTAATTTTAGAAAGGTGAAATGGTATTTACACTGAAATATTCCCAGTGTGTTATAAAGCACTTTGACATTTTTGTAGTGAATTTTTCCTATATCTACATCAAGTGGGATTAATAAAAATTATGAACTACCTCTTGATGGATCAAATCAGGTTTTACAGTAAACAAATTTGCACCAAACATGAAATAACTTTCAGTTTTCAGAGCTTTGTGGATCAGAACTGCAGGAAATGAATCTGTATATGGAAAGCATAGAGAACTGTGCTTAGAGAATGAATGTATTTGTTAATAAAAAGGAATATGTTAACTCTACTGCACTATGTATGGATCAGGTCATATCTGGAGTATTGCATCTAGTTCTAGATGCTTCATTTTCTGTGTAGCATGACACACTAGCAAATGCCACATAAAATATTTTTATAACTGTATATGTTAGCTGAATGGGAGAAAGCACAGTTGTATTCATTCTACATCTGTCTCCTTAAACTAGGCTAACCCACATTCATATTTCAACCTGGCTCTCCAATAAAATGAGTCAAAAACTGTGTTGAGTTCCGTGGGAAACTGCTTTCCATCTTTGATCCAGACTTTGTTGGGCTTGCTCCCTGTATAACTGCCACCTCTGGCTCCATTCACTACCTCCATCTGGCACTCCTTGAAGTAGTATTGGCCTGATCCTTTCCTGCCTAGATTTTAGCTTTGTCTTCTACTACTGCCTCAGTTTCCATACTGATGGAGAGGAAGAGTCCTTTCAAAACTACCCTCCACCACTTTGTCCTGTGTCTTTAAGTAAGAGTTTTTGGTTAGAATATGGAGTAGCTCAAACTGTGTGCTCATGAGACTAGAACCAGCACCTGAGTTGACATAATGGTAATGAACAGGTAGACTTCCACTAATATAAGTAAGGATGTAAAGCTGTTAACAACACTACAGACTGTTTCACCAAATGATGCACCTCTTTCAATGCTGAATGACCATCAAAGATTTTGATTATTGGCAAAGTGCTTGGTTAATGGAAAGAAGTTTAGCTGTCAGATTCCCTACACTGTGAATATTCTATAGCTCTAGTAATAAACTACTGCATTATATAATTCAGTTTTTGATTAAAAATCTCTGAAATATTTCATTGAAACACTTTGTAAATATGTATATTTAAAATGTGTACATATTTCATATTTGCATAAAGACAAAATTTCAAGCCAAGTAAATTTATAAAATCTAGGCTGAACCTAGTTTTTACATTTGTTTGGGGTGGGGGGTGGGCAGAGAACAAGAGAAAAGTGTAGATTAATAGTTTTTCTAAAATACGAGGTGATGCTGTTTTGGCATAACTTCTCTGTATGTTCAGCTATTTTTGGACAGTATTGATTTATTAGAGAAATAAATACCTAAAAAAATTATTTTGACCCTGCTGAGAATATTAAGATTCCTGAGAAAGGTACATGCTGAACCTCCAGTGAGATCTCTGTGGGAGAAATGAAATGAATTTCCTTCAAGGAAGTAAGGCACTGCTGTGAATTTCTTTTCTGTCAACTTAGCTAAACATGTTAAGTAAAATTTAGTGAATAAGATACAAAAAAAAAAAAAAAGTAGCAGGTGGTTGAAAATTGATTCAAATAATGAATTGCTTTTAATACTTGAAGCACGTTAAGGTAATTAGAATAAATTTTGTTAATATCTGCGACCATTCAAATATGAGATTCTTGTCAAATATAGTTTGCCTTTTCTACTGTTGAAACAATTCAGAAAATAAAATAGAAAATCCTTAAAAGGAGACTAGATTAATACTAATTTTGTATAACAAAGGACTATGAAAGAAATTCTATAAATTGATACTCGTTAGGCCCATCATATAATGTACTTAATTATTTGAAACATATTTGAGTGAGGAGGTAAAATGTCTTTTGTTGTTTTTGTTGTTATGTTCCAGAAGAACAATGATGAATGCCTTTCTTTACTCACCATATAACATGACAACAGGAGACACACATTATTAGAAAGGCAACTATGTCCTGCCTTCTAAATTCTTCAGGAAGAACAGGTGTGTTGATTGCTAAACCTACTAAGAGAGTAAAATATTTAGCTATACTTTTAAAATCAGCCATTAAATTCACGTTCTCCTCTTTCCTCATGAGATAAGGGATGCATAGTGAGCTGCCAGAAATCTGACTATAAAACAATGTGTTGTTTTTGTTAGACTCATGCTATAAACCCTGTTTCGAATAGTGCACAACAGCTCTAGACCCTCATTTATAATAGCCACATATTTCCAGTTAAATGAAACTCATCTAAAATGCAATGTTAAAATCAAATTGTATAACATTTATTTGTTTTCATTTTATCTCTCCTCATATAATAAAATTAGTTGGAGTGTTTTGGATGGTTTGGATAAGTCAGTAAGAAATTATTTCATGCTTGTTTTGGGACTAAGGCAAAGCCAGTCCCTTTTACAGTTTAGAACCTGTGGGAAATGTGAGAAGAGAGAAAGCTGAGGAGAAAGCAGAAGGTTTAGAACTGCCTAATCTAACCACAGATCAAGAGGAAAGAATGGGGTATAATCCATTTCCACAGCAGAGGGGAACCTTACTTTTGTTGGACAGCATCGTTATTAGTTCTCTCAAAAGGCTGGAATGACAAAAACTATATAATGACATCACTGTGTAATTGATGATGTTTTAAAAAGAAAAACAGAAATGCAACTTAGAGGAAGAAGATGGTCAGCTCAAGGAGCTTCATGTAGTTTGTTTTTGAGTCCTGCAACCATTATGATAAGAAATTAAACTCCATGTATACACATATATTTAATGTTTTTTAAGTGTGAAAATATCAATACTTCATTGGGTTTTCAGAATTAAACAAGAAAATCTATTAAATTACATATTATGGAGAGAATTTGCTTAAAGCTAATTGTATGTCTGTTAACAAAACCAATATTGACAAAGGCAATATCCACCATTTTTCATTTGTTCAATAAACAGATGTATTGTAAATTCCACAAGGACAGGAATAATTTCTGATTTCAATTTCTGCGCTAAACCTAGTATAATACTATATAGAGGATGACTACCATTAACTTAAGCTACCTTATCATTGTGACTTTGTCCCCTTCATTTTGATTTATTGGCAAATTAATAATATTTTTATTAAAATGTTTATTAAAGAGTGGTTACTCTCTTTATTTGATGCATACGTCTTGTTTAAGGAGGGAAACTGGTGGTCTTCTTCCACTCTATGCTTGTAATGTTTCATTGCCATTTCTCTGCAAGGCTAAGTAAGCTTCACTTTAAGTGTCTAGCAACTAGTAAGTAGAGGGACAGATAAAAGAAAATATCACTTTGTTTCACTTATGCTGATCAACTCTGTATTAGCAAATAATTAGTGCTTAAAATTTTATTGCCAAGAGATTTGACCTTGATATTATGAGTCAGTTATAGGAATCCCGATGCTTGTGTACATTATGGTAATAACAGACTTTGGGGCCAAAGTTAGCCTTTAAACAAGTCAATAAGACATGAGATTTAATGACTTATCAAGATGTCCAACAAGGCTAAATATTAACTAGAATGAAGGATGATAATTATCAGTAAAGTACTTTCATTTTTTATTTATATTCTTTTTTCCATGCTCTTTTTCTCCTTTTCTCTCTTTGTAATTATTATTTCAGACAAAAAAAGGATTTGTGGACAAATATATAGATGATAAATAGAAAGAAAGACTGACATTTGGGGTATGATTCTGCTTTTCTTTTCTCCTTGTTACCAGATTACCAGAGTAGAGTAGCTGAACTCACCTGGTTTTACAATACTGCTGTTTCCATTTCCCTTAAACTTTCTGTTACACATTTTCATGGCTTCGTTCATGTGGCATCAGGCATACTTTCACATCTTTATTTATCTGGAAAATTCTTATTCATTCTTTATCACTAATCTCAGTCATGTCTCCTCTAGGAAGTATTTCCTGAAAGCCACGTTGTGTTGAATGATTTGCTTGCACACCACACTATACATACATCAGTCCTATTACAACATTTCCAAATGGCATTATCTCTTTGGAAGTGCCTTAAGGGAAAGGACTGTATCTCTTTCATCTTTGAGACACATGTACTCAGCAGCACTTGAGCATAGCAGGTAGTTAACATATACACTGAATTCACTGCTTTTGAAAGCACTCTTTTGCAACTTACAAATATTTATTTAAAATTTATTCATAGATTTTGAAGTTTCTTGTGTTCGCTCATGTTTTTTATTAATTGTTTTGTTAATGGCAATTTAGTGTTCAATTATAGGATTTCAATCATGTATTTGCAAAAGTTTTGATGCTTTATTTTGATGTTAATAATTTTTTTTTTTTTTTTTGCGGTACGCGGGCCTCTCACTGTTGTGGCCTCTCCCGTTGCGGAGCACAGGCTCCAGACGCGCAGGCTCAGCGGCCATGGCTCACGGGCCCAGCCACTCTGCGGCCTGTGGGGTCTTCCCAGACCGGGGCACGAACCCGTGTCCCCTGCATCAGCAGGCGGACTCTCAACCACTGCACCACCAGGGAAGCCCCAATAAATTTATAAATCATTAAAAATGACTCAAGAAAAATGATAAAGTATGTAAGGTCTAATAAATGCAGCAAATAAAAAATAGAGACAAAAGGAAAAATTAATATAAATGGCATTTAGATGATTATGACACTTTTGGGGAAAAAATCAAGCACTGATTAATTCTCTGCACAAAACTTAATGCTAAATAAATACTTTTTAGTTAAATAACAAATGTATTAAAAACTGAAGAAATATGGGTGAATATTTATGTTTTGTCTATAAAAAGATATTTCTAAATATAAAATTTATATAATGTTATAATGACAAACGAGATGGAAAGATTTGTCAACATAAACTATTACATACATATTCCAAATCATCATAGACAATATTAACAGTCAAATTACCTGGAATAAAATATTTGTATCATACATAACTGAGAATTGATATCCTCATTTTATTAAATTCTTACAAACAAACCAAAAATATATAAACATCCTAAAAAAGGAACGAACATATAAAAGGACAGGTCACCAAAGATATACATTGTATTATCAATAAAAAGATTTGCTGAATCATACATGTTATATCCAGTTGATGAAAGTCTATGGAAACATTCCAAGAAAGGTTACTTATCTTTTAAAATGTTAATAATAAAATAAAAGAGCAGGCAGTAAAAAAAAGTGCATGGGGTAATTCTAATTTATGTCTGTATTTAAGCATTTGCATAATTAAGTTGATAATAATTAATAAGGATAAGGGAGTTAGAGAGGATAAGGGAGTTAGAGATTTTACTATTCAAATTTTTTCATATCTTTATATTTAACCTTCCCACAATAAACAGTGATAATAAGAAAAAATACAGAATTGAGCACATTTCAAAATATAAATTTCTTATTCTCTATAAAACCTTATACCAATCTAAATATCATTAGATACCTAACTGATTAGTAAATTAACATTTACTTTCTGGAGACAATAACCATTATTTTTGTATGCTTTATAAGCAATTGAAACACTTGTAAAAATTATTGTCTTTCTGTGTCTACTTAACTCATTATTTTCACTGTTTTATTATAACCTTCTGTCAATGAAGTACACAAAAACTAGAAACTTCTCAAAGCAAAGAAGATATCTCCAGAACAAGAAAGATCACATCTAGAACTTGTCTTTTCACTTCAGCATTGAGCATCATAGAGAGTCAAAGATAAAATGCCCAAAGCAAGGTTGTGAAATGTAGTTTGGTAAACAACATATCCTTCAGGTTATTATAAATTCAACATTAATTACATTACTTTCTTGCTAGTGTGACATTTTTAATGTTCTCTTTCATAAACCGGTTTTCAAAAAACTTGTTTCAACAATGTTCAGCTAGATAATAGGTCCCTTAGCAAGTAAAAATGAAGTGATACAAATATCGAAAGCATTCTGTGCCCTTTGAAAATATTATGAAAGTAACTGCACAGATGGGCTGAAAGTTTAATTACCTCAAAAGAAGAGTGTCAGAGTCATCATTGCTGCTGCAACTGGAAATTTAGCAACCAAAATATACATCAGGAAATTACTCTGTGAATATATTTCAAATATACTGAAGAAACAGCTGCCATTCCATTTATGTCTCCCAGACACGAGAGTTGCAGGGATGGAGTAACGTGGAGATGCCGCATTGGCTTTTTCTTAAGTTGACATTTTCTAGGCATTTCTCAAATATGCCAAACTGGGAGAAATGTATGAAATACAGTAACATGCAGCAATTAAAATAACACTAGTTTGATTTCATGTATTTCTGGTGTGCATTTTTGTGTAAAAGTTTATAGTTTTATTACAGGATGTAATGTTATTTGGGGCTCATTTTTATTACAGAGCTAAGACAACTAACATTATTCATATAGAATGACTAAATTTCCTTTCACTGAAAATACTATGCTATTTAGGCCTTTGTAAATAATCTTTAATAATTTTGTGTATTTTAATATATCGTCTTCTAAATGGTGATATGAAATCCTACTTCAGAATCGTAGCTGTGTGACAAGATGTCAGAAACTGTGAGAAGAAAAAAACTACTCAACAGAGATTAGTTTTTCAGAGTAAATATTCATTCTTTTGCATCAAAAAAAGAGTAAGTGCATAAGAAAATAGTAAGAATATATGAAACTGCTCTTAAAACAATTTACTATAGGTCATAAGGCCCACTGTGGCATCTTGCCATTCTCTTCATCTTTGTTTCTGGCAAGGTTTTGGCTGGAATTCTTTGAGCCTGACTTATTACCGATAATGGTAACTACGTACTTAACAAAAGACAATATAGTTTAAAGATATAAAAGAAATGTGTGTTCATTTATATTTACCAAAGCAAGTTTTACAAGTACAAGAAGCAGTGTGACATAGTCTGGAAAATATTGAGAAACTATGACATTATAAAATGTTGTGTGTCAGTAATAACATCAATTTCTGAGAAGCAATACAATTTGTAATTATGCAAACCCCAGCATACAGAATCCCAACTGAATTAATAATAACTCATTTTTACCTCCCAAACATGCATTTCATATAAGCCAAGTCTTACTTTAGGTCTTGGGAAACAAGAATACAAATGGGACCATAGTTACCTATAGAGTATTAGTTAACAAATAATTGGTATCTTCTGTAATTTAGGCATGTATGTGAGCCCCTATGACTAAAAAGTTCCAAAACTTTATATACAAGAGAATATGCAAAAAATCATAAAGTATTTAAAGGCAATTAAAGATCTTGAAGGTGTTATATTTATAAATTTCTTGAAATAATTGTTTTATCTTAAAATTTTAGCATGACCCATTGGAATTTCATCTCAATGGGTCAACAAACTTAGATTTTAGAAAGTCATACTTTAACAAATAAACTTAGATCAGAGATTTATAAGATATTATGTTAGATATGTGGATCCAAGAGTGGCAAGTGAATAGATGTAGGATGCATAAAGACTTTTTAAACTTCAGTTAAATAAAGAATACATATATAATCAATGGCATCTTATGTGCATGGCACCCCGTTATTTGTCTGACCTCATGATCTATCACCTGACTCCACTCCTGGCCCACTGTACTGTTGTTCCTCCAACACACTGGAGGTGCTCCTGTCTCAGAGCCTTGGACATGCTGACCTTTGTCTAGAATTATCTCCTGTTAGAGGCACAATTCATCTCCTCATTCCTTCAATTCTTGATTCGATAACTACTTCTTTAGGAAGCTATTCCTGGTCAATGTATCCAAATTTCACCTCCCCATTCTAACTCCGTTCAACTTACTCTACTTTTCTTGCTTTATTTTGTGTTCTTCTTATCACTTATTATCTAACATACTGTAGTATATACAGATGTTACTTTATTTTAAATTTTTGACTGTTTTCCTCACTAGAATATAAATTTCTTGAGAGCAGGGATTCTTGTTTGTCTTATTTGCTGTACTTCAGGCTCACAATAATATTTGTTGCATGAATAAATGAATGAACTAACTGCAATACAAAGCAAAGTGAATGAAGTGCTGAAAAAATTGATCCAAAGAATATTCTATTTTTTTCAAAAAAGAGGGCAGATAAGCTAATGTTCCTTTTCAGACTTAGAATTCTATGATTCTGTAAGGCACATATTTAATAAAGCTATTTTATGCACATACACACAATTTTTTTTATCATTTCACTATAAGGGAATTAAGATTCTCAATAATAGAAAGGAGGGAGGCAAACATATACATCTGGGAAAGAAAGAATTAAAAGGTCTGGCTTTTGATCTATTTCTCTCCCAATTACTGGTGACGTATTCCTGGGCAAAAAAGAAAAGTCATCTTGTCTAATATCCGTGTAGGCATGCTGGTGGTAACTGGATGATTTTGTATTGATAAATAGACTAATTCTATTTGCTAGGGGAAGAGCTCTTACACATGAAATACACTTAGCATGATGTCCCTGACATTTATTTATGGTAAACCAACCTATGGGTTTATGAGTTATTAAGTCCCAGGAAATGTCTCATAAGCTATACAATTATCTGGATTATAACTTGGAGATATTGGTCATGTAGACACTCCCTGCTGCTGTATATTGAGGTGAAAACACACCTCACTTAGAGATAACATCTACTACTTGGACCAGAGAAAGAATGTCAGATGTAGAAAGGAAGAACCTGAGTAACCCTGAAGAATGTCCCTGATTCTGTATAGTAATCCTGTTTTATAGGAGGGAAAATTGAGGTTCAAACAGGTTGCATAATGGAAGTAGAAGATTGATTTACATTGTGCATTTGTCTTTGCCCTTAATGCTTAAGAGAGACTTGAACTTACTAATTAAATTTAATACATTATATAAGCAAACCTTAACAACTGATTTATGATAAGACAGAAAGGAATTTTATATATATACACACACATATACATATATATGCATATATATATATATATATATTGATATATATGAAGCAGGAGACTGAAGGAAGAGAGCAGAAGTGGTAAAACATTGTAAAAGGCTAAATTCCTAAAGGGTGTGATTGATGCTAAGTTGGGATTTGTGGAAAATTTCAAAGTAAAGCAAAAAGCACAAATAACAAGCCTAGCAAATATCAGTTAAACTTGCACAGAAAATTTCAGAATTTCTCAATTTACAAAAGGAAGAGGACCAGTCATGACATTTTCCTGTGAATATAAAGACTTTCACAAGTTTGGAGTCTAAACCCTGATGTTATATATATTGCATAATTACATAACTTAGAGCATATACGATGCATACCTGGAAATTCAAACAATAAAATAAAAACAAATAATAGTTTTCACCATTGTATTCCTGATTTCATTATTTGGGAAAATTTCACAATTCTGCTATATTCTGTTTGATGTCATCTTATTTCTTTGAAGAGCCCAGAAGGTAAAATTATTTAAATATTATTTTTATTTCCAAATGATACAGAGTAATGACAAGTTACACTTGTCATTGGGTCTCTATTGTTTTTTTCTGGTGCTATTAACAATTTCATTTTTCTTATTTAAATGTTTGCATTCAATGCAATATAGTTTTAAGGAAAAATTCTTCTAAATGAGCCTCTCTAGAGTTCACCTTCTCGAAAAAATCTATTCTGAAGTCATGCGGCAACTTAGACAGCAACTTTCTGCCTTAAATATCGTCAGTGAGAGGAAAAAAAAAAAATGTCTTGAGCAAATGTCTCTCCTCAAACGGGAGAAAGTGACATTGCCAGTGAATAGAGGTGCTGCTTCTTATCTGTGCTTAATAACCTCTCTCACTGGCACCCATTCAGCTGCCACGTAGCACAAAGACACTTCTGCATGTCATTTAACAGGGCTGCATTAATACACCTAACCAATAAATGGCGTCTACCCATTCCACAAGGACACCAGTCTGTTACTATTACTAGACACTGTCAACAGAAAATGACACCAGAGTTGCAAAAGGCAAAATGTTGTCAGTTTAATCAGAGAGCAGACAAAAAGGCAAACAATGCTACCCAGGATATAAGCGTAACAAGGAGACTCAGAGGTTGGCATAAGCCACTCTTGGCAGGTCCCAGTGAAATCAGCTTGAAATTCAATGATATAAAATCCAATAGAATGACATAGACCATCAGAACTGTTTTTTTCCCCCATTCAATTAAAATTGGGGACTGCTGCTGGCAGAAGGAAGATCAGTAACAAAATATTGGAAGACGGTGCAACTTGAATAGACTTTATAAGAAATCAAACTATTTTTCCTTCTAAGAAAAGGACCAGCAACCTAAATTGTAATAAGATTTGTTTAATTAATTACTTAAGTTTCCTTTCCATGGAAAATTAAACAGATGTTTTTAAAAGTCTTATTATATTAGGCCAGCAGTTTTGAATTTGTGTATGTGTACACTGACAAGATAGCTGTTCACATTAAGTAGTGATAATAATGATGGATTTGTACAATTATGCATGTGGAATAGGCCTCAGAGATGATCTGGCCCAGCCTGCTCATTTTACAGATGAGAGAGCTGAATCTGAGAAGAGGATGATGAAGTGCCTGGGAGCACAAGGGCAGTGCTGGGCTCCTGGTTCTCAATCCAGCTCTTCTTCCATAGCACTGTTTAAGGTTCATGTTTTACAATAATAATTCAATTTTTATCTAGAAAAAAAGGATTTCATTAATTTTCGATATACATGTAATGTGTGTTATTTGTGAAATAGTGAAAGGGAATTATTTTAATTATGTTACTTCAAATAGAAGAGTCGTAAACAATGAAGTATGCTTCTACTGACCCTGTAAACCTTGTAAGATTCCTCTTCCACTCTCCTTTAAAGACTTGGGGATGTGCGGTGCCTTTAAAATACACTAGAGACAAGGGCCACAACTAGGCCAGTAAGAGCTGACTGAGAGCAGAAAATACACTGGCAAAATGTCAGAGATGCCATATCCAATCCCTCACTGCATTAATCTGAGTTATTTGGCTGGCTCATGACCCAGTTTTCACAGGGTTCAGTATTTTGGACTCGTCTTTGACATTGTCTGCAGTGTCTCTTTATGTAGAAGTCCAGTGCTGACTATGCTGCTCACTTGAAATGCCTCTTTTGGCCAAGTCTGACCCATCCTTTCCTCCAACTCAATTTCCCCCAGTTCAGTTTCTGCTAAGTCCTGTAGCTCTGGGATGGGTTATACATATGGAGAGCCAGGTGGATAAGCCTTTTCCCCCAGAAACATTCCAGACAGTTCCCTGCCTTGGGCTGACAGCTTTTCCAGGTAGGTAAAATTGAAATTTGGTTTCAAAGCTTACCCTTCATTTATTATCTAAAGAGGTCTATCTCAACCTTTCAAAATCCATGTACCTTCTGAATAAATAAGAAATATCTCAAGGATTCTCTGCCTCCAATACTGATATAAGCATTTAATGGTTATATGTGACAATAAGAGTTAGTGTTTGCACTACCTGTGAAGAATGTGTCGGGCATGGATATATGGAGTTGGAGTTCTGTTATAAAAAACTATTTCTTTATATTTTCAAAATTTAAAATTATAAAATATTTAATATGTTTATTTGAGTTTCACATACCTCCCCTAAACTTCTAATGCCCTTATTTCCTTTTCCCCATACCTCAACATGGGCCTTTCTAGTTTAGAGTGTGAATGCACACACAGTACTATAATATATTTCTCCTTCTCCTTGTCTCTCTGCCTTTCACCTCTCCCAACTCAGGTAATTTCACCATGAAGCAATTTTTTCTCACATCTTCTCATATTTTATCCCTCTCAGCTTCCTCTGCCAACACCCATGCTCTGCACCATTATCTCAGAAAAGTTTTCCTTTTGTTTATCCACTTAATTTCATGATTAAATGTGCACACACACACACACACACACACGAGGGAGAAAGAGAGATAATTATAATTATAATTATCCTGGTTAATTAGTGTAAGGATAGTCCCAGTTTAAAAAGAAGAAAGATAGTATCCTTTCCTTGATATTAGGAAGAATAATCACTAAGTGGTATCAACTTCTTGATTCCTTTAACATTTCTAGAAATTGTAGCAAAATGCCTCCCTATTTCTGCTTTGATTCTATAGTCAGTCAGATTTAAAGATATTATTTCCCATGTAAATTTTCATTCTGCTGTGTGTAATTATAATACTGAAATGTTGGTAATCTTTTTCACTAAAGTTATGTAACTACACATTTTGGATTAAACATAAACCTTGTATGTAAAGTAAATGCATCCTAAGTAATCAACATACAATAGTTTCTGGAACCCACCATTTTGTAGACTGAGAATAGTCTGTATAGGGCAATTTTTTTAAATTTCAAAAACAGTTTTAAAAAACGGCATTTCAAGATGCTGGCTATGGAAGCAACTCAAATGTCCAGTGACAGACAAATGGATAAAGTATATATATATATATATATATATATATATATATATATATATATATATATACTTAGTGTTAAAAAAGAAGGAAATTCTACCATTTACAAAAACATGGATGGACCTGGAAAAAATATGCTAAGTGAGGTAAGCCAGTCACAGAAGGACAAATATCACATTATTCCACTTGTATGAGGTACTAAATATAGTCAAACCTAGAGAAGTAGAAATAGAATGGTGGCTGACAGAGTATGGGAGGAGGGAGAAATGGGAGTTGTTGTTCAATGGGTATAAAGTTAAAGTTATACAAGATGAATGAGTTCTAGACATCTGCTGTAAAACATAGTGCCTACAGTTAATAATACGGTATTTTGCACTGAAAAATTTGCTGAGGGTAGATTTTATGTTGTGTTCTTATCACCAGAAAATAAATAAATAAATAAAAAAGCAAAGGGACATAGGAAACTCTTGGAGGTGATGAACATATTTATTACCTTGATTGTGGTGATGGTATCAGAGATGTATATGTTTGTTCAAACTCATTGAATTGCATACATTAAATATATGAAGTTATTTGTTTATCAGTTATGCCTCAATAAAGCTGTAGAAAACAATACACTTTGTTAAAGAGTGAGGCTATGGAGAGTAAGGATGAGTCAGATATTAATTAGTAAATAAATAAGACTTAAAATAGTGATTTTTTCCCCTGTGTATCAGCATAGGATAAAAGTTAAGAGTGTGGGGTCTAAAGTCAAGACTGACAAGTTCAAAATTTTCTTCCACTGTTAACTATGATGAACAAATTGCTCAATTTTCTCTTCCTTCTTCCTTAATCTACAACATAAAGACAATATTAATACCTTTCCTAGAGCTGTTAGAAAGGACAAATGAGAGAATACACATTAAGCATTTGGAGCCATGCCTGGCATTCACTAAGGGTTAGTAACTATGATTATAATAATAAATAGTGATACTCTCTAGCTCTGAAGGACTGTTCTGATTTCAGTGATGCCTCCCCTCTCCTGCACTCCTGCAGCTGTTCTACACAGGGAATGGAGGTAATCATTCAATTCCTGATACATGAAAAGACATGTACTGGTTACCTGATTCCTTTACTGGTTTACTTTGCAACTCTTGCAAATAATTATGGTCTTTCATATCAGTTACTATTTTGAATTCAAAAGGATAAATATTTATCATATAATGTATTGTAAATTATTTCTATTAAGACCTCATTAATAATTTAAATCTTTCAGGCCTTAGTTTTGTCTGCTTATCTCTGGATCATTCTGTAATCTCTACTAATCCATCCTTTATAGGTATATTATATTCATGTTTCAAAATCATGTAATTCCTAAGGGCCACAGGGTAATAGTAGTGTTCTTCTACAAATATAATAATATTTAATTTTATAAGTAAGCATATTGGATTTAGTTTACAGCAGTGCATTTCAAAATTTGATTTGCCTGTGAAAGATCTGGCTATCTTATTGATATGTGGTGTATCTTGGGTGAGGTCCAAGAGTCTCCATTTCCAATAAGCTCCCAAAAGATGCTAATTTTGCAGGTCAATGTCAGCACACTTTGTTCCACACATGATTTATAGAAAATTATTATGATCTTTAATTCTTAAACTAAAATAACAGATCTAATTTTAACTTTCAGCGTTTAGATTTTGGGTTAGGGAGTCAATATAACAAATTCTAGTTTGCAATTATTTGATACCACAGGAATTTGAGTTGATATTGTTTTTGTCTGCATGTATATTGAATTTAAATAATTATATTTTCAGTATCATAATTCTAATACTTTGATTGAATTCATCAACATAGAGGATAGTTTCCAAAACAGAATAAGAGAATTGATGTGACAATAAAATCCAAACATGGATTTTAAACCAATGTTACCAAGTCTTGTCATTCTGTGACAAGATTTAAGATTTAGAGTACAGCAAAGTTTAAAAAATACCTTTGGTTCTTCTAGTAGTAGTATATACTACAGTTCAGGAGCAGTCAAACTGATACTTCACTGCAAATCTTTTACTTTAAATAGCACTGGTATAAAGGCTGGGGGAAAAAAACATGCAATATTAACAATATGACAAGAAGAGAAAAGTAGAGAGGGAAGAGAAATGTCAAATTGTGAAAATACATTCGAGTGGAAAAGAAGCATGTTCTTGGTAAGGGTACATCATGTTGGGCTTATATACTGCAATATAGATGAATAAGGTATGAGAAAGAAAGATCCTACTCATAATTAATTGAGCTTATGAAGTCCTTTTTTTTTTCTGATTCAACACATTGATACATTTTTAAAATATAAAACTTTTGAAAGAGAAAAAAGATACCCATAGCTATCATCATTCTTTCTATCTGTAATGCTAAGAAAGATAAAAGAGAAAGAGAAATGCAAGCGAATTTTTATAAAATTCCATTAGATATGACAGTAGGGGGATTAAATGATTACTGCTCTTCTTTTGAATTTTTCATTTTGAAGTAATTTTAGATTTTCAGAGAATTGCAAGGATAATACAGAGAGTTTTTACGTATCTACTCAGCTTCCCCTAAAGTTAACGTTTTACCAAACCATGATGCATTTATCAAAATTAAGAAATTAACATTGGTATAATACGGTGCACTACACCGTTTAGTGTTCATCAGTTTTTACAGTAATATCCTTTTTCTGTCCCAGAATCCAATCTAATTTACCACATTGTATTTATTCATGTGTTTCCTTAAGTCTCCTCTAACCTGTGATAGTTTCTTAAGTCTTCCTCTGTTTGAATGTCATTGACAATTTTGAAAAGTACTGGAGAGGTATTTTATAGATTGGCCCTCAATTTGGATTTTCTCATTATTAGATTGCAGTTATGTTTTTTTTTTTAAAAGAATACCACAGAAGTGTAGTTACCTTCTCATTGTATCAGATCAGAGGGTACATGATATCAACATGACTTATTACTGTTGATGTTAAGTTTGATCACTTGGTTAAGATGGTTTCTGCATGATTTCTCCACTGTGAAGTAATTTTTTTTTCCATTTCCACGCTATAGACATAAATGAGTCACTGAATCTAGTCCATCCTTAAAGACAGGGAATCAATTAAGATCAATCTCCTACAGGAAGGAGTATTGTGATCAGTAAAGTAATATCCTCTCAATATCCTTTTCCTAATCCCCAGAACCTGAGAATACGTTTTTCACTGGCTATCTTCAAGATTTTCTCTGTCTTTGTTTTCAACAGTTTGAAGATGATATACCTAGATGTGCATTTTGTATTTATCCTTTTCGGTCTTATCTGAGCTTCTGATATCTGTGGTTCAATGATATCACCAATTTTGGAAATTATCAACCATTATTTCTTCACATAATTCTGTTTTGTTCTTTCTTTTTTCTTCTTCCAGAATTCCACTTATGTGTATTTTAGATCATTTGGATGTGTTCCACAACTAATGGATCTCTGCTGTGTTTTCTTTCTTTCCCACTAGTTTTTCTCTTGTTTTCACCTGGGTGATACCTACTGAACTATCTTCATTTTCACGGATTCTTTCCTTGGTTGTGTTTGGTCTGCAGATGAATCCTTCAAAGGTATTCATTTGTTCTGTTATGTTGTTTCTGATTTCTAGCATTTCCAATTAAAATTTTCTTATAGTTTCCATCTCTGCAGAAATTATCTACTCTATCTTGTATGTGTTCATGTTTTTCATTAAAACCTTTAAATATTAATTGTGCCTTTTTAACTCCCCTAACTGCAAGTTCCAGGATTTGTGTCCTATATGAATCTTTATCTGATGGTTGCTTTGTTTCTTCAAACTGTGTTTTTTCTTACCTTTTTGGATGCACTGTAACATTTTTTGGAAGTGTGATGTGTTGTATAGGACTATAAATCCTGATGTATTTTATTTTCATGTCTGGAAATGAGCAGGCTTTTCTTTCTGGTAGGCCTTTATTTGGGGGCAGGGAGCAGCGGTTCTGCTAATCTGACCAGGAGTTGGCCTGGGTTTGAAATGTATTGTTGCAATGCTTAACCTCAGTGCACCAGAGGCTTTAAACTCTTCTAGTGATGCCTTTTGTTTACGGTATTGGCTTATTTGCTAGATGTTTTTTTCTCTGTTTGTGCCCTACAAGGTTTTAAATCTTCCTTTGCTCCTTAGAGAGATTACAGTACTGTAGCTTTTTAGCTTTGCTCTACTGTCATTATTACCTGACAGTTGTTAGTGTGCTGAAGGTGGGGTGGATAATGCATTCTCTTGTATTGATTAAGCCTTAATATTAAGCAATTTATTGAGGCAATTAACCTTGATCTTCAACCTGAATGTCCAGGTACAGCTTACACAAGTGTTCTAGCTTCTCTTCCACCCTAGACCTGGACCCAGCATGAATTACTGCCGCCCCAACACCCCCTCCGGTCCCCACATAAAGGTGTTTTTGTTTGCTTTTTTTTTTTTTTGGTTCATATTCCCTTCTTCAGCTGCTGTGAGTATCTACCAGGGTCTTCAGCTTTATTTCCCTCCCTTTTACTGATTAAGGCTTTTATTTCCTGGGTGATATGAGGGAGATAGGTCTGGGAAGGATTTCTCTCCCCTCTTCCAGCTACAGAAGATTTCTACCACAGCCCTCAGGCTACAGATTTTGTTTTCCTTCTTAGGGTTTTTAAAATTGTTTCATTGAGGGGAGATTGATCTAGGCAGGGCTTCTGCAGTGGCTGCTTTTCCCCTGCCCAGACAGCACCATCAGGAAAGCTTTCGTAGAGTTTTCCTTGATTTTCTCACTGAGCAGCTGGTGGAATTCCTGGGAGGGAGAGCTTGAAAGTGGATGGGAATCCTATGTATGTCTGTGGCCCTTGGGTGCCTTACATTCTCATGAGAGCCCATACTTGGGGGTTTAGCACTTTATTAAAAATTTCTCACTGAATCTTATTCCCAGTTCTTTGACAATTTTCCAAAAATTATTAAGTTTGTCCAGCATTTTCACTTGTAAGGGTGGGAGTGATACTCTTTTCAATTCTTTATATTTCTGAACTAAAATTGGAAAAGGATTATCCAAAAGTCAAGCATAAGTCAGGAACAATCTTTTCTAAATTTCTTCAGCTCCTACTCCATGGGGGAGGAAACAATAGGGTGCTCATAAGTATTGTTTAAAAAATGTAAAAGAGATACATTTGTCAAATGCATTTGGAAAAAAATAACTGCTTTAACCCATTACACAACATTTCCTACTGTGACTTTCTCAAAGTCTTTGATATGTAAATATGTCTGGTCATTCAACAACAGAATGATGGTATGCTGGTTTTCAAACTTATTTCAATGAGAAATACATTTCTCCCCTCTGAAAATATCAGGGAAGCTATCTGTAGTCAGAATACACTTTGTAACACCTGCTTATTTTAATTAAATAGTGTATAAAGTATACTTGGTTCTCATGTTTCCACATTGTGAAACTTCTTATCCACTCCTGCTGTGATGGGCCTTCCTCCTCTGAATAGACACCTGACATTCCAGGTAGCCCAGAGAGACACAGGACACCTTTGTAGAACACCTCTTTGGGTTGGCCTAAGAGTTGGGGGCTTTCCTAGAAACCAGTGGTTAGACAACATAATCACTAATTACTCTGGCTATACCTAAATTTGACTATGAAGAGAATGGTCAAGTTATTATATGTTATGTAAGAAAGGGGTAGAAAATATGGCACTGAAAATTGGAAGAGAGTAATATTTTCCTCTCACATTAAGCTGTTTCATTGTCCCGGCCACAGCGTCTGGGACTGTGTATAAAAACCTATGACTCCCTTTTGAAAAAAACTCAGTAATGTACAGTTTTATGTTGACCATTTTCCTTAACATTTCTTAGCCACTTAGTTGCAGTGAATTCTTCCTAGGTTTTGATATTTAGAATATAAGAAAAAAAACAATTTTTTTTGGTTAAGTATATAGATTAGATACTTCCTCAACTTCACTTTCATAAGAAATTGACAAATAAAACTGGATTTAAAAATTGGTCAACCAGTATTAAAGAATCCATTAATGTCATGATAGCTTAAAAAAAAGTCATTACAAAAGGCAACATTTTTTTTTTTTTCCTGGAAGTTGAGAAGGTTTGCAATCAAGAATTCCTATCTCAGGGACCCTAGAACATGAGGAGATGCTTAACTAACGGTTAAGTTCTGGTCGTTCAAGCTTAAAAGCTATTTTTTATAGTCATTGATTCATTTCAAATTGGTTTCCTGCAAATCTCAATTAAGTCAGAAGGCCAGGACAAATTAAAAATCCAAAATCCAAATGATCACACACTCTGTTTTTTTGTTTGTTTGTTTTGTTTTTAATTAAATCAGCTGTTTTCTGTTAAAAAAAAGTATACGTTTTATTTTATAGTCACTTCTGAAGCATTTTGGAGATATCACGTAGACATGATCTCAGGAGAATTTCTTTCCTGGTGCAGGCAACCTCTGTAGTTGGCTGTGTAGTCTTATATTACTTTGAGTGTGTAACTTTTGAGTCAGGGTTTCCTATGGCATGAAAAGCCTGGGTCGCCCTCAGGGATTTGTCAACTTTATTTAGCTCAAGCAGGGACTCAGAAACCTGGAAAATATACTCTACTTAGCAGCCCAGCTCTTCTTGCAAGTAGTGAAGTTCAAGCTATCAAAAAACTTTTCAAGGTGACAATTATATGACACAGTATGTGACCTTTACATGAGATTTAAGCTGGGAAATTTAAGCTGAGGGGTTTTCCTCCTGCTGGCATGAACGCTGTCTCCTCTATTAAACATACAGTTTGGACAAAAAACAGTTTGGCTATATGTAAACCATTTTTTCTATGCCATACTAACTAAGGGAAGGAGTTTAACATTACAAAGATAGTAACACACATGTTACCTTCCTGCTACCTTACCTGATAATTTGAAATAATTATAACATCCTTAGACCTCCCTTCTGGTTTGTAAGAGATGATAGTGGTCCCAGATTTACTCACAAAGAAGGGGTTCTTTAAAGGAATTACACTGACAACTATGATAATTGGACTGTTACAGAGACATTAAGCTGGCTTAATTGTTAAGAATCTAAGATGAAATAGAAGAAATGGAGTCTCTACTTAGTAGGGGAGGTGATCTGGGAGAATGAATCCAGTTTTGATTAAGAAAAGTTGAACTAATATTTTGTAGTCCCTGCCGTAGTGGGATTTCATAATTATAAATTAAGTGCATCAAATAATATGGAATTATGTCTTATATATAAAAATATTATGTTTTTTGTTGATTTTTTATTTAGTTTTTAACATCTTTTTTGTTATGAAAAGAACATTAGGGCATTTGATGTTAAAACAATATCAGACTTAGAGTGACAATCATTTGTCATCTATTTTTTAGTGATTAGAATGTAGAAGAACGATGGACATGTATCTTTTCCCTTAATTTATATTTATTGAGTACCTCATATATGCAAGAAATGTTTCTGAACCACAGTACAGCAGTGGGGGAAAAAAGATTAAAAACCCCTTTACCTTTTATTTTATTTTTTCCAGGTAATATTATATAACAATTTGTTTCTGCTCTTTTAGTGAAACCCATAGAAGCTCCACTCTCTTGCCGTGAAACCACAGCAGAGTCTGCAAACTACAACCAAGAGTGGCAAGAGAAAAAGCAGAGGTCACATGAGTTAGCAGCAGAGTAAGGGAAGTTCCACAGAGAGCTTGTAGAGCTCTTTCTTCAGTGCAGTCAAAGGCAACCCCCAAGAAGTGGGAAGGGAAGAGGTAAAGAGAATGCTTTCTGTTAAATAAGCCCAGGGGACTGTGGTTCATTCCTACAGTTTGAGGTCCATTTGTATTGCATGCAGTAGTATTTCACAGGATCGGGGTTAGAACAGAGTTGTTTCTTAACAGAAAACACTCTATTTTTGAAGAAAGCCCTACTTTTTTCTCTTTTTTTACTTTTTTCCCTATCAGCCTGCATAGTGTCTTTGCCTGCAATGACACTTTTATTCTTTTATACCATGAAACAAAACCAGCAAACAAACAAAAATCTTCTGAAATAGAGCAAAACTACTCCTAGGAACTTGAGTCATAAATTTAATACAGTTTGTGTTCTAATTTTTGAGGTTACTTCACTTTTGAAAATTGTTTCTTGGGCTTCCCTAGTGGCGCAGTGGTTGAGAGTCCGCCTGCCAATGCAGGGGACACTGGTTCGTGCCCCGGTCCGGGAAGATCCCACATGCCGCGGAGCTGCTGGGCCTGTGAGCCATGGCCACTGAGCCTGCACGTCCGGAGCCTGTGCTCCGCAACGGGAGAGGCCACAACAGTGAGAGGCCCACATACCGCAAAAAAAAAAAAAAAAAAATTGTTAATTGTTTCTTCAGGCATGTTGACGGTTTTAAAATGACAGCATATTTTATTGAAATATACTGATATGTTTTAATTCTAGTACTTAACAAGATAGAGGCATCCATCCCTGCTTCAATTAACATGTATTGACTGTACATAATTTAAGTTTCTCACTGTGAATCAATATTTGGTAAAAAAATATTTTGTTTCTAGTATAAGTGTTTTCCTTTTCTCAACATTACATTTTGGGGCAGTCCTTAATGATATATGCAGAGAGCTCTTGTGTTTGAAGTTCATAATGAAAACAATAAGATTTTTCTTGAGAGAACAAAAATCTGACATACAATAGGTCCAAAAAAACTCCTACATGAATACATACAATAAAAGTAAAATTAAAGGAACTTATTTTAGTATTAATATTTCTAAAAAATGAAGGAAACACTCTTCATCATCAGGTCCTGATGAAGCACAAAATACATATATTCTAGAGTAGTTTTGACATCCAAACCTCCTGTCAAGCTACACTGGCTTCATTTTCTTGGAAATTCATTGATGTTCTAAAGACTTTTCAAGGTCTAGTATGTTGAAAAAAATAAGATCTATTCAATAGTGTAGCTCTTCTCAGTCCTGGAAATCTGGGATATAATAGGGAGTGAGTGTGTCTTTGAGATCTGAGATGATGGCATTTAAGTGCATAAGCCTCAGAATCATGAATCTCCAATTTGCCCTGAGCCCATGCAAAAACTCACTCAAAATAGTTACCTCAAAATGATGTTAGTTTTGTGGGTTTTTTTAATACCTGCCTTTGCCAATTCTAATTGACTCTGCATGTTACTATAGTGATGTCTCAGCTGTATGAGTAGGGTAACCTGGCTAGGAGAAAATAGCACATGCCTCCCAAATTGCAGATTCTGGATAAGTATGGTTGAAAATCATGAGAACATGTGTGGGAGTGAATTGTAGGTTACAGTATAAGGAAAATTTAAAGATATAGAGGTCATTCTTTACCCCGGATTCACTGTTCTAATAATAAAGTGCTTGAAGCTGGTTCTAATAATTTGTCTGTATTCTTTAATTAGGGCATATAAATAATGATGACTTTATATCAATATGATGAAGTTGCTGAAACTTCTTTGACATTTTATTAGGAAGAGGCAGAAGGCTAAGGGAGGTGGTTGTATCAAAATAGATCAATATATATGACCTGAGACTCCATCATTTGCCTATATTCTACTGAAGGGCCCACAAGACATTTCTATCTCTAAGACAATAAGAAACATGCTGATGAGGAGAACACCACTCTTTTATTTGATTAAATCAACACAGTCTATGTCAATTGTCATGAAACTGTTGATTTGGTATATATGCTCTTTTGAATTTCACTAATACGCAGGATGAAAATCTGTTTTGTTCTCATATGGCAAAGACAGAAACATACATGCGTTGTTTTGCCTATGGGTCAAGTTAACTCTCCTGATCTCCTGCAGATGCTTTAATTGTATTTGTATTCAGTAAAGCATCAACTGACCCAGAATATTTTTTTAAAATATATTTATTTATTTTTGGCTGCATTGGGTCTTTGTTGATGCTCACGAGCTTTCTCTAGTTGTGGCGAGCGTGGGTTACTCTTCGTTGCGGTGCATGGGTTTCTCATTGAAGTGGCTTCTCTTGTTGCAGAGCATGGGCTCTAGGCACTTGGGCTTCAGTAGTTGTGGCATGCACGCTCAGTAGTTGTGGCTTGCGGGCTCTAGAGCATAGGCTCAGTAGTTGTGGTGAACGGGCTTAGTTGCTCAGCAGCATGTGGGATCTTCCCAGACCAGGGCTTGAACCTGTGTCCCCTGCATTGGCAGGTGGATTCTTAACCACTGTGCTATCAGGGAAGCCCGATACAGAATAATTTTGACGTAATGCTAATTGGACCTGCCAAGCAGGAAGTAGTAAATAATCTAGGTGCCTTAGTAACAAACACACATGTCAGAAACTGTGAAATAAACTTTTCAATGATTCAGGAATCTGCTAAATAAGTAAAATCCAATAGTATAGATGTTGCTGAGACAAGATCTAGAGTAAAGGAAACTTATCCACTAGAGTAAAGGAAAGTTATTTGAATCAAACCTTGTACCACTAAAAGAATCCTCTTTGGTTTTGGTCCTTTTTGTGGACCTCTTTAGATTGCAGTGTCAGCATTTATCTTTTGGAAGTCCTGCTCCAAATCACTGATGGTTTGATACAGACTTGTCCTGGGGATGACAGCCAGTCTTTCTCCTCAATCACACCTGTGCTAGTGCAATAGGTACATCAATACAGAAGCATAAGGACAGAGAGAGGTATTATGCATTGGCTCAGATACATGGAATTAACTTCACTAAGAATCTTCTATTTACTCTTACTGATGGATCTGAACAGCAGTAGCATAGAATGTGGCTGGGCTTTGATCTGACCTCAATACTTAGTGAGATTGACCAGCAGATGGATTACATGGGTTCCTTTGCTCGTTGGAAGGTCCATGATTTTGTCTTTACTGAAACTGACAAGTACTATGAATATAGGTTTGCATTCCCTACTTGCAGTATCTCAGACTACAGTACCACTCAAGAGCCTATAGAACACTGAATAACACAGTAAATATATATCCTAGTGAAGGTCCACTTGTGGAAAAATAGACATGAACAATGATTTTATTGTATAACTCAATGTATTTATATATCATTTGGGAATCTGTAAATAATTTATGTCATATTAATACAATGAAGTAGTATGCTTTATTTAAAATAAATATATTAGATCTGTACTTATCAATAAAAATGTGGGTAAATATATTATCCGTTGTACATTTCAGCCTTCTTTCATTTAACATTTTGAAAACTAAATATATGTGTATATTTTCCCCTAAAATTATCTGAAATTATTACTGTTTTTAAACCAAACCCGCATATTCTCACTAGGGCTCAAAAAATATGAGGGATGTAAAAATGTTTCTCTGGTATAGCTTCTTTTGGATTTGAAGCTGATACCCAATCAGGGCTGAGAATAATTACATTAATACAGCAATTACCAAACTTACATGATAAGAAGAATTAGGTGAGGAATGTGTTAAATTATAGAATCCCAAGTCCTTTACCTGGATATTGATCTTTATTTAGTTGTCTGGGGTAAAGCTAAGGGTTTTGCCTTTGTAACTAAACTAAGGCTTCTCATAACATCATATTAATTGGAAAACAATACTCTAAAAGGTAATGTTAGGGCAGCCTCAACAGCAAATTGAGGACATTAATATAAGACTTTAAGCATAAAACCGATATTTTTGTGACAGGAATGTTTGATTACAGTGTTACTGCATTGGCTTTTTATTCTCTTGATTCTAATTTATTAGAACTCATTTTTATAACTAAGCTGTAAGGTCAATTTGTATTCTGTTTCTCAGCAATTAAACACTGTCCTATATAAAATTTGAACCTTGAATGACTGTTTATTCTTGAAGTCTAACATATGCTTTGCCAATAACAGGAGAGTGTCACCAAATTACTCACCTGGCCAAAAGGTATGTTATAAATGGTGAAATATATCTGATTAGATATTGAAAATATTTTTCATTATATTTAATTAATTTGATTATAGACAAATCATTTCATTTTTTTTTCTTAACATGAAGTGTGGATATAGTCATCTTTAAAACTAGAACATATGGTTGACCTATGACACTTTATTTTGTATAACTGAAAGTGAAATGGAGGAAATAGATATATTCATCCTTATGTTGATATTTTTAAAGCATAAAATAATTTCCATGGGCACCTGGGAACTGTTAGGGTAGTTAGCACTAAATTTCAAAGTGAAAAACCATATATATTGCTGTGTTATGAAGTAATAGATTGTGTCATATAAACATAGGAAAAAATAGACATTAGATGCTTATTTGGCTCTCCTTTATATGAACAGCTATAGAGTTTTCTGGCTGTTGAGAATAAAGGTGTATTTTCATAGAAATTTAAAGCTATATCTTTTAACACTTTCTTTTTCGGTACACAAGTTATTATCTCTTGATGATCCAGCGTATACTATTCCCACAATACACACATTTTCAACGTGAAAAGGTGCCTTCTCTATACAATACTATTAGTACAAAAATAGATTTATATCCTGTGATTTCAGGTTGTAAATTTTATAAAAAATGACTATCTTGTTTGTTGTCAAAACAGAAGTTAAGTAATCATTTGAGCAAGGTTAATAACAAACTGACGGCAGCAAAATACTTTTTAACTATTTTATTTGCTAATCAAGACTTTCTTAAAACTATATTCCTAGAATTTTTATATGGGCAAAAAAATGGTTATTGTTCTAATCTGGCATGTAACTTTCAAAGCAAGCAAATTTTACTTATGATCTGACAAAATGATTACATGTGGTGTATCCCATATCTCTTCAATACTGTTTTCTTCAGACAATTAAGGAACACTAATTGTGTTCAGAGTATACAGCACGTGTTGGTTTAATATCTGTAAGAAAATTAATGTTGAATATTTATTAAATTGAAAGTTTAGATAAATGTTCAGTATTTTAAGTTCTTATGCTGAACCACCATGACACTTTAACCAAATGATAAAACACTTTTGCAACAGATCTTTGTAACTAGATAGGTCCTAAGTGTATTTCATGAACATTTATAATTCACAACTCTGATCCTGGTTATATTCTACTTCTTCAATTATGACTTTCTTTTTCTTGGGTGTCATTTTCCATTTGCTGAGATATTATCTGCTTTGGGATAATAAAGAAACCATTGTCTTATATTCAAAGGATTTTGAAATGTTACAGTACCCATAAATACTTGAAAATCCTTCATCAAATCTTAAAAAGCTTTTTCATAAATTGAAGTATCAAACATGTTATTCAGGTGGAAAAAAATGAAATTGGATCCCTGCCTCAGACCATATATGTCTTAGATAGGTTAAAGACTAAATGTCAAAATATAAAACTGTAAATTTGTCAGTAAAAATAAAAATTTGTAAATATCTTTTGGATATTGTGTAGGAAAAGACTTATTGAATAAGATATCAAAAAAGCTTTTTTTTCTATAAAAGTTTAACAAATTTGATTCTATTAAAATTGAGAAAGACATGTTAAAAGAAAATGAAAAGGCATGCTATACCAGTGTATAGAATATATCTATAATTGCTTTCTATCAAAAAATATAAAGAAAACCTACAAGTCAGAGAAAGTACACACACACAGGAACAGAAAAAAATGGGCAAAAGACATGAATAGGCATTTTACATAAGGCCAATAAACAGAACAAGATGATGTGACTGGTGAAATACACATCAACAACTTTATGATGTTCTGTCTTATTCCTAATACATTGGCAAAATGTAAATCTGGCAATACCAGTGTTAGATATTACGATGATGGACAGGATCCCTTATACACTTATAGTTGGAGAGTTAATTGATTTACAACTGAAGCAGTTTGCATTATTTTCTTACATTGATTATTCCCATGTCCTCTGACCCAGAAAGCCCATTTCTAGGTATTTACACATGAGATTCTCTTGCATCTGTGCATCAATGACAGGTTCAGAAACATTGTATCACTGATGTTCACAATAACAACAAGATTGGAAGCAACTCAAATGCCCATCAATGACCCTACATTCAAGGAATAAATTGTGATGGTGTATTTGGAAAATTGCATATTGTATGACAGTTTAAGATGAATCCAAGACTGTGAATGAATCTCAACAATATCCTACCATGTGAAAAATTAAGTTTCAAAGGTTGCTGATAACCCTTTTTTAGTGAATGTGAAAAATATACTTTTTAGAAATACATGTAACTGAAAATTTAGAATAGTCGAGGGAGGAAGTGGTAAAAGAAGAGCAAGAGGCCATTTGGTTAGATAGAATTTATTTTCAAGGTACTAGATTTTATTTTGGATGTGTAAGGTTGTTTACTATACAATTAAAATACAGAAGTACATAAATAAGTACATAGAAGCTTGCCTTATATAGATTATTGATTATAATATTTCATAAATCAAAGTGTACGTTAAACAATCCTGAACAATTGGCATCCATTGAAAATTAATAACTGTGGGGCAGTAGCTGTCTCATCCTATGTCTCAATACATTTTAAAATTATTTTGTATTCCACACCATATCATGGCATTCCATATACAAAATGGGTGTTCCTCATTTTATATGGACTTTAAATTCTTTCTCTATCCCTTTTCTCTCTATATTTTGATGGTTTTATTTTGGCTTCTATATTGACATTACACACTTGAACATGGAGTGAAGGAGTATAAGTAATACTTAGTTTTATATTTTTCCCCCCACAAGTCTTCCATGCAGGTCAGTGCATGCAATTACACCATATACTGCAACAGCCTCTCTTCCTCTATGTTGTGGATACAAGAGGCTTGTGGAAGGTTCACAGCAAAATTGAGCAGAAAATACAGAGAGTTTCCATACACCCCCTGCTCCTATCCAGGTTTGGGTTTATCCCGCTATTAACATGTCTCACCATACTGGGACATTTGTTACAACTGATGAAACTCATTGACATGTCACTCAAAGTCCAGAATTTCCATTAGGGTTCACTCTGGGTGTTGTACTTTCTATGGGTTTTAACATTTGTGTAATGACATGTATCCACTGTTTGTTGATGTCTTTTAATTACCCTTTTAAAGTCTTTTGGATTCTTCCATGTTAGGTTATAATCTCTACTATTATAGTATGTACAGCATTGTCTTGATCATTTTTTTAATTAGGTATATGTCTTCCTACTACTATGTTGATAAATATAGGAAAGAGCCTAAGTCTTACACTTTTTCATAGCCTCAGATCTATCAGAGTGTCTTAAAGATAGTAGAAACCCTATTAATTAATACTTATTAATTAACTAATTAAAACCCTATTAATGCTTATTGAATAAGTGAAATCTGGATATACAATTCATATTATGCCCATTTTTTTTGATCAACTTCATCTGAGTTCCCTGATGATTTCTGATTAAAAAAAAAAAAAAGCCAGGACAGAGTTTTCATATATAGAGTCTTGTTTTTGATATCAAAACAGAGGTGATTTTTCTCATCACAAAACAATAAGGACACCAAAATGGAAAGACTGCTCCTTGAAAGAAAAATATGTCCATAGTTGAGTATAAAAATTATTGAGAGCAACTTGTTCCAACAATGGTGAATGGTGATGTGGAGGTAGATGGAAGTAGGCAGCACACAAATAAACAGTGAAGAGTTTCCAGCACTTTGTCATGAGTCAACACTGAGAAAACTGCAGGCAGAGCAGGCAGGCTTGCTTCAATCAGAAGCTGGGGAGTTTTTAGAGCTGAGGATTTGGGCCTAAGGTGAGCACAAGTAGCAGAGTTGCAAACCGTGACAAGCTCTGCAAGTAGCAGCTGCAAATCAAAGAGCAACATCCATGTGTGCACAGTGTGGAAGGGACTGGAGGTTACAGACTGGTCTCTTCCACTTCACCCACACACACAAACAGCAATCACTGACAAGAACATCACTTTTGAAGGGTCCAGTGAAGTTCTATTTATTTATTCATTTATTCATTCATTTATTTATTTGTATCCTTTGTACTTACTGTGAGGAAGTTTTATCAGGAAGGATCCAGTTTAATAAATCTAATACATAAAAGTGGAAGTAAGACTATTTATGTTGTAGGAACAAATTTCTGTGCCTGATTTTGACTTCTAACAAAGGCATTTTAATCTGTTCCATTTCAAAGTGATAACTGCTCCCAGTATATAGGCCGAAAAGTATAGTATAATTATATGTCTGTATTTTTGAAAATGTAGGATGCTGAATCAAAGTTGTCATCTCTGGGGAACACTCTGACTTGTAACCTGTGTTATGCATCACCTTCCCTGAGAGTATGAGGAAAACTAATTCCATTCCTGGAAGGATAGACCAACTCAGATGCAATTCACATACAGAGTTCCTCTAAAAAGAAGATAATGAAACTATCTATATGGTATCCACGCATTTTCAGTGTCTGAAAAATAAAAGTAATTAGATATTCTTAATAAGTTGGTGCTCTCCATTCCTTTTAGAAATACTAGGGGGAAAAAAAGAGAATGAAGGATCCATGTCCGGAGAGTGATTACTCGGAATTGAAATTATTTTTACTCAGCTTCAGTGTAAAATTTCCCTTAGGTACATTCTATTTGTGGGAGCTAGAAAGGAGAAAGAAACACCACAAACTTCAAATTCATTTTTGGCTTCTATCTCTGTGCAAGTGAATT
This sequence comes from Orcinus orca, assembly GCF_937001465.1. NCBI lineage: Eukaryota > Metazoa > Chordata > Mammalia > Artiodactyla > Delphinidae > Orcinus > Orcinus orca. The sequence continues at coordinate 39,286,714 of NC_064576.1, read as the reverse complement.
AGTTAAATATTTTCTTTTATGCAACAGAACATGTAACAAGAAAAATTCATTTAGTCATTAGCAGGCATTTGTTAGGCACTCTTGTACTGCTCATATTGTTAGTCACTAAAGACAAAGAGACATGAATAAACCAGCATGCCTGCCCTAGAGGTCACAGCCTAGTAGAGGAAGAAAGAAGTACAATGTATTAAGGTATGCTGTCATGTAGAAATGTCCTGCATTTTGGTGCCACAGAGGAAGCATCCAATGTTCTGTGTGAGTTGGGAAGAGATAGGGGTTGAATAAATACGGATTCATAGAAGAGGCAATATTAAATCCCAGTTTGAAAGATGAATAAGGATTTTTATGGCTGAAAAGGACGCCAAAGGAAGGGCAGAAACACTTTGGACTTTGGGAATATAACTCTAAAACAAAAAGGAACATTTCTCATGCTGAATGTGTGTATTTCCTGGAGACTAAAGCTTAGATCACAAGAATGAACTTTGCAAGTAGGTGTATCCTTGAAACACTAAAACTTTTTTAAAAATAATATATTCCCCCCTCGGGTTGTGAAAATATAATAGTTCTTGCTCTTTGAACATAGAAGCATCATGAATAGTGAAAAGAGCATCAGCTTTGAGGTCTGGTGATCTTGAGTTGAGATACTACTTCAGCCACTTATGAGTTAAATTATTCTCAGCCTGAATTTCCTCAGGTGTAAAGTTGTATGAAATTTCTACTTTGCAAGTTTTGGGATGGAGTAAAGGAGGCATTTATCCGAGAACTGAGAGCCCAGACCATGGGCAAAAAGACACACTAGAATATGGCCTTTTGTTTTCCCCATCTGTTTTCTCACTTCTGAAAACATCATTTTACTGTGGTTGTATAATTTTGCTTTAAAGCTTCAAGATAAGTGTGGCTATTGGTTTTGTTAGCCAAGATAATACTTTTAATCCTCATTAATTTAGAGGGTAAGCAATAAAGAAATCTGTGAAATAATTATGTCAACCATCCTAGAAAATGTATGTGTATCTAGTTAATATTTTTACTGATCTGAACACTTAAGATAAATGTTACTAGGGTGGGAGAAAATGCCTTGAAATGAGCCTTACTGAATATGCCTTGGAGAAAACATATGGCATTTAAACAATCTGTATGTCCTCTGAAATATGATTTTCTTGTTTAGGATTTTCTTGTTTAGGGAATGTTGATTATTTTACTTCTCATTTTACTGAAAGAAATATCAATGATATTTGCAGCAGCAGCAATAATTGAATATCTATTTCTCCTTATATTATCAAATTTAAGCATTACAAAATTGTTATGAGATGGCTCCCATTATCCACATTTTGCACGTAAAAACCTGAATTCACACAGGGAGTAGGTGGTGGAGCCAGTGTTAGAATGCAGGTTTGTCTGACTCCAGTCTAGAGAATGTCTTCAGTGATGTAGTGCCTCTTACTCTCCCTGGATTATTAGAATGAAAGGAAATAATGTTCCTAAATTCTTCCTTTTTAGTACTCAAGATTGGGCAATATTTCAAAAGTTCTCTTGAATTTCTTTTTATTTATTTATTTATTTTATTTTTTTGCGGTATGCGGGCCTCTCACTGTTGGGGCCTCTCCCACTGCGGAGAACAGGATCTGGACATGCAGGCTCAGCAGCCATGGCTCACGGGCCTAGCCACTCCGCGACATTTGGGATCTTCCCGGACCGGGGCATGAACCCATGTCCCCTGCATCGGCAGGCAGACTCTCAACCACTGTGCCACCAGAGAAGCCCTGAATTTCTTCTTCTACCTAGTGGATCTATTTTCATTTTCCCCAAAGAGACTGAAGTTTTCCCAGATACTAAGTTTCTGTACCTTCTCCTGGCTACAGACTTTTCTACTATTGTGTTCTTATCTCTTCTCCTTCCATGTAATCTATGCTGGCATGTCCCAGCCCCTTTTCTGCTCCAGTGGTTGCCCCAGACAAGTGGAAGATGAGACATTATTTAGCCAGTGTTGAGCACCAACATTGACCTTATGTTCTCTTACTCTTACATAAGATTCAAATCTTTCACTAAACCTTTGACTTAGTATGCTTCTTCCTGCCTGGAAGACCAGATAACTTGAGAGATGTCATATCATTTCAGTCTCAAGAATATTCCTTCTTATAAATCATTAACCTTGGAATAAATTCATACGCACCAATTCTTAGTAAATTCATTTGTCCTAGTCTCCTTAATGCCTAAGTATTTTTAAAGAGAACATGTTGTCATAAACCGTATGTTTTTAGATTTGGGCCATATACGCTGACTACTAGCCTCAACTGTTCTTTTATTGCTAGTTTATTGGGGCTGAGAATATAACAGATAACATCCTCAATCTCACACTTCATATTCCTGAATATTTTTATGATCTGTGTAAACACACTTTATGAAAATTATACAACATTCTTTCCTCAAGAGGTCTAGCAGAGAGATTGAGTCTTGGATCATTTTACCCACAAAAGACAAGATGTAGAATAATATGTATTTCACAGTTTTATAGAACTGTTAGTCTCTTTAAAGGCACTTTAATCTAATCTTCATTCTTTACATTGAGACAACTAATACCAGGATCATTCAGGGGAAATACCGAATACAGATAATTAGTATGAAATAATTGGTAACTACTTCTAGCCCTATTTTCTTCTTAAAATTAGAGGATGATGGTTTTCTAAGAAGTATCATATAGTGTTGAATAACATTTGTATGCCATATCAACATTAGATTCTTTGAATTCAATATCCACTGAAATCAGTACGCATTTAATTCTTAAAAGTTGACTGAAAAACAAAATTCACCCAAATATGCTTTACACACTACCTTTTAGAAACTTTTAACCTAAGTTCTGCAATTCTACTAGAAGGATAGTAAACTAACTTTGCACAAAGGTACAATGAACAGTATTATTGGATATGTATATAAATAAAGATTAAATTAATGATAGATTGACTCTTGGAACTAGTTATTTGCACTTTGCTTTATTATTAGAGAGTTTTAGGTTAGGAAAGACCTATTCATCAAAGGCTTTTTTGGAGTCAGTCTTCTTTGGATTCCCTCATATCAATGTTTTCAAATTTCTTTCCAGTTGTACTATTGTAGATATTTGCTTCTTGACAGTTGTAGGGTTCTATAGCCAATGTTTACTATGATTTCCTAATTTTAATCACTACTTGTAGTTAAACATTACCTTTCTACACACAGCAAGATGGGTATCCTGAATAAAATTAAACAATATGGCCTCAGAAATATATATAGGTACTTAGTAATGTATAAATTAGAAAGAACTAGAACATTGAAAGAACTTGAATTATCCCTGTTCTTTAACAATTAAATGGCAAATATCACTAACAAGTAGATAAATCTTATAATGTAAACATAAATAATTAATTGGAAAAGAATAGATACTAACTTTGCAAGGTTTTTAACTTTTTGATATCAGAGAATAAATGTAACACTTATGTACATTTCTACAGATACATAAACTATCTTTAAGCTCCTATTTGAGTGAAAGATTTTACTAAAACTGGCAATGATTTTTACTAGCCTCTATTAACTTGTGAAATTTACCTGCATAAGAGACCTAAAGTACTTTTTTTCCACTTACCTTGTTTTTTCTGATGGTAGTAAATTTAATGAGACTGATTTTTCTGCTCCAGTTTATTTATGTATTTGTTCTATAAGAAGAAAATACAGCAAACTAACTTAAGGATGATTCTATTTTGGAACTGTCTTTTAAGTCACATATTGAATTTTATTTAATTTTAGTAGTGCTCTCAAACAGTACCATTCATAAGTCTCAGTAGTTTGATAAAACAAAATATATTAACTAAATCAAGTATATTTTCAATGTCATTCCAATCCCATATAAGAATGCCATTCTCAAAATATTTGTTATAGGAAAGCAGTTTACTCTTACCTTAGTCTGATTTATTTCATGCAACATTTTTGGGTTGGGAAAAGCAATTAAAATCCTACATCAAGAAACAAGAAACATCTCAAATAAAAAACCTAACCTTACACCTAAAGCAATTAGAGAAAGAAGAACAAAAAAAACCCCAAAGTTAGCAGAATGAAAGAAATCACAAGGACCAGATCAGAAATAAATGAAAAAGAAATGAAGGAAACAATAGCAAAGATCAATAAAACTAAAAGCTGTTTCTTTGAGAAGATAAACAAAATTGATAAACCACTAGCCAGACTCATCAAGAAAAAAAGGGAGATGATTCAAATCAAGAGAAGTAGAAATGAAAACGGAGAAGTAACAACTGACACTGGAGAAATACAAAGGATCATGAGAGATTACTACAAGCAAGTACATGCCAATAAAATGGACAACCTGGAAGAAATGGACAAATTCTTAGAAAAGCACAATCATCCGAGACTGAACAAGGAAGAAATAGAAAATATAAACAGACAAATCACAAGCACTGAAATTGAGAATGTAATTGAAAATCTTGCAACAAACAAAAGCTAAGGAACAGATGGCTTCACACGTGAATTCTATCAAACATTTAGAGAAGAGCTAACACCTACCCTTCTCAAACATTCCAAAATATAGCAGAGGAAGGAACACACCCAATCTTATTCTACAAGGCCACTATCACCCTGATACCAGAATAAGACAAAGTTGTCACAAAAAAAGAAAACTACAGGTCAATATCACTGATGAACAGAGATGCAAAAATCCTCAACAAAATACTAGCAAACAGAATACAACAGCACATTAAAAGGATCATACACCATGATCAAGTGGGGTGTATACCAGGAATGCAAGGATTCTTCAATATACACAAATCAATCAATGTGATACACCATATTAACAAATTGAAGGAGAAAAACCATATGATCATTTCAATAGATGCAGAGAAATCTTTCGAAAAATTCAATTCCATTTATGATAAAAACTCTCCAGAAAGTAGGCATAGAGAGAACTTACCACAACATAATAAAGGCCATATATGACAAACCCACAGCCAACATCGTTCTCAATGGTGAAAAACTGAAACCATTTCCTCTAAGATCAGGAACAAGACAAGGTTGCCCACTCTCACCACTATTTTTCCACATAATTTTGGAAGTTTTAGCCACAGAAATCAGAGAAGAAAAAGAAATAAGAGGAATCCAAATTAGAAAAGAAGAAGTAAAACTGTCACTGTTTGCAGATGACATGATACTATACATAGAGATTCCTAAAGATGCTACCAGAAAACTACTAGAGATAATCAATGAATTTGGTAAAGTAGCAGGATACAAAATTATGCATAGAAATCTCTTGCATTCCTATACACTAATGATGAAAAATCTGAAAGAGAAATTAAGGAAACACTCCCATTTACCATCACAACAAAATGAATAAAATACCTAGGAATAAACTTACCTAAAGGAGACAAAAGACCTGTATGCAGAAAACTATAAGACATTGATGAAAGAAATTAAAGATGTAACAAACAGGTGGAGAGATATACCATGTTCTTGGATTGGAAGACTCAACATTGTAAAAATGACTATACTAACCAAAGCAACCTACAGATTCAATGTAATCCCTATCAAGCTACCAATGGCATTTTTCACAGAACTAGAACAAAAAATTTCACAATTTGTATGGAAACACAAAAGACCCCAAACAGCCAAAGCAATCTTGAGAAAGAAAAATGGAGATGGAGGAATAAGGCTCCCTGACTTCAGACTATACTACAAAGCTACAGTAATCAAGAGAGTATGGTACTGGCACAAAAACTGAAATATAGATCAGTGGAACAGGATAGAAACCCCAGAGATAAACCCACACACATATGGTCACCTTATCTTTGATAAAGGAGGCAAGAATATAGAGTAGAGAAAAGACAGCCTCTTCAAGAATTGGTGCTGGGAAAACTGGACAGCTACATGTAAAATAATGAAATCAGAACACTCCCTAACACCATACAGAAAAATAAGCTCAAAATGGATTAAAGACCTAAATTTAAGGCCAGACAGTATAAAACTCCTAGAGGAAAATATAGGCTGAACACTCTATGACATAAATCACACCAAGATAGTTTTTGACCCACATCCTAGAGAAATAGAATTGAAAACAAAAATAAACAAATAGAACCTAATGAAACTTAAAAGCTTTTGCACAGCAAAGTAAACCATAAACAAGACAGAAAGGCAATTCTCAGAGTGGGAGAAAACATTTGTAAAAGAAGCAAGTGACAAGGATTCAACTCCAAAATTTACCAGCAGCTCATGCAGCTCAATATCAAAAACAAAACAAAACAAAACCAAAAACAACCCAATCCATAAATGAGCAGAAGACCTAAATAGACATTTCTCCCAAGAAAATATACAGATTGCCAAAAAACACATGAAAGGATGTTCAACATCATTAATCTTTAGAAAAATGCAGATCAAAACTACAATGAGGTATCACCTCACACTGGTCAGAATGGCCATCATTAAAAAAATCTACAAACAATAAATGCTGGAGAGGGTGTGGAGAAAAGGGAACCCTCTTGCACTGTTGGTGGGAATGTAAATTGGTACAGCCACTATGGAGAACAGTATGGAAGTTCCTTAAAAATCTAAAAATAGAACTACCATACGACCCAGCAATCCCACTACTGGGCATATATCTTGAGAAAACCATAATTCTAAAAGAGTCATGTACCACAATGTTCACTGCAGCTCTATGTACAATAGCCAGGACATGGAAGCAACCTAAGTGTCTATCGACAGGTGAATGGATAAAGAAGAAAGGTTCATGTATACAATGGATATTACTCAGCCATAAAAAGAAATGAAATTGAGTTATTTATAGTGAGGTGGATGGACCTAGAGATCTCATACAGAGTGAAATAAGTCAGAAAGAGAAAAACAAATACCGTATGCTAACACATATATATGGAATCTATAAACAAACAAAACAAACAAATATATATATATATATTTCTGAGGAACCTAGGGGCAGGACAGGAATTAAGATGCTGATGTAGAAAATGGACTTGAGGACACAGGGAAGAGGAAGGGTAAGCTGAGACGAAGTTCAAGAGTGGGCATGGACATATATACACCACCAAATGTAAAATAGATAGCTGGTAGGAAGCAGCCACATAGCACAGGGAGATCAGCTAGATGCTTTGTGACCACTTAGAGGGGTGGGATAGCGAGAGTAGGAGGGAGATGCAACAGGGAGGAGATATGATGATATATGTATATGTATAGCTGGTTCACTTTGCTATAAAGCAGAAAGTAACACACCATTTTAAAGCAATTATGCTCCAATAAAGACGTTAAAAAAAAAATGATAATGTGTCTTCAGGCATTCCATCTGGATATGTGTCTTGCATTCCATGTGGATATGTGTATTTCACACAAATTGGCATGAAGGCATAAATCCATATTTATGTAATAAGCACAATTGAAAATTAGTCAATGTAATAATGTTTATCTCTTGAAATAATATATGCAATAAGTCTTAAATTTATGAACTGTCTCTAATGTATGAATCTGTAGTATGTACGTACTAAACTATCTATTGATAAATTTTACGATTGATTCATTGCCTCTCTAATATGATAATATAAATTAAACTCAATTAGGATGAAGAAATATTTATTCAACAACTACTATTTTGCAAAACGCTCTTCAAATACACAAGGCACTCTTTAAACATCTAATTCTACACAGACACAAATTTGCTTATAGCCATACAGTCAGTACCTGTTTAGAACATTCTATGTATTAGGCCCTGCATTTCCTATTGGGAATAATATGATCACTGTTCTTATGAAATTTATAATCTGGGAAATTCTTCTCCTTCAAGAATCTTCTGGGCTTCCCTGGTGGCGCAGTGATTGAGAGTCCGCTTGCCAATGCATGGGACATGGGTTCGTGCGCCGGTCTGGAAAGATCCCACATGCCGCGGAGTGGCTGGACCCGTGAGCCATGTCCGCTGAGCCTGCGCGTGCGGAGCCTGTGCTCCGCAACGGGAGATAATGCCACGACAGTGAGAGGCCTGCGTACTACAAAAAAAAGAAAAAAAAATCTTCCATTTTAATTACAAAGTCTAAAATAAAAGAACTTGAAAGACTAGAAAATATTAAATGAGTTCTTGGCTATGAAAAAAGGTATTTATTAACCATTAACTCTTATCATGATTTAACTTTTTTTTTTTTTTTTTTTTTTTGGTGGTACGCGGGCCTCTCACTTTGTGGCCTCTTCCGTGCGGATCACAGGCTCCAGACGCACAGGCTCAGCAGCCATGGCTCACGGGCCCAGCTGCTCTGCGGCATGTGGGAGGGATCCTCTCGGACCGGGGCATGAACCCGTGTCCCCTGCATTGGCAGGCGGACTCTCAACCACTGTGCCACCACGGAAGCCCCATGCTTTAACTTTTGAATTGCAGTCAATATGGAATGTGCAATGTTTTCAAGTCACATTCAGCTAACATAAGTTGCAATTTTTATGATAAAAAATGTTTTATCTTTTATTTGCATGTTGGCCAATAGCACATAAACGTAACAAACCGTTGACTACTTACTTGGACAAGATGTATTTGAATTTTTATATTGATATTTCAACTGAAATATTATTGTTAATTCACCTGAAGAGCAGTTGGAAAGTTTAGATTTGTACATTTTAGATTAACAGAATTAAACCATTGAACTTCTCCTCTAGGACCTCATTAAGTTAGATTTTTGTTAGTAAAATATGTATTTTGAGCATTGGTAGTATATATGCTATACACAGTGTGTGTACAATACATTCTACATATTAACTATGTATGCATATATTCATGTATCCTATGTTGTGACACACATAGTAGAACAATTGAAGATCATAAAATATTTTTTATTATACAGCTATTATGGGAAATTTATTTAATAATTTAATTTAAAATTCATTACTCATCCATTAGGTCAATACTGAAATATTGATGTGCACACAAATCTTCAGGGGATCTTTTTAAAATGCAGATTCCTGAACCCAACTTCCAAAGATTTTTATCCAGTATGTTTGGAGGCCTGAATTTCTAACTCTCAGGTAACACTGATGCATAGACTTCAGTATGAGGAGCATTACACTAGATTTATAAGTCTCTATTAGATTATAATCTACTTGGAAGCCTTGTACCTAAGTAACTTTCTTCCTCAAACTGCATGTTTTATCAAAGACAAACATCTGAGACACAGGAATACTTACATCAAGATTACGTATGCAAAAAAAAAAAAAAAGATTATATATGCAACTATGAGGGCAAACCTAAGAGATTTATAGTGTAATGAAACATGTCTTACTGGTAAAAAAAAAAAAAAAGGAAAAAAAAAGAAAAAAGAGGCATCACCAGAGACACTGTATGGTGATCCTACCTTAATCGGTATTCTCATATTATTCCCATATTATTAAACATGAGTAATCTAACATTCAGAGCTGTATCCACTAGAAGTTTAAGAATATTCTTGGAGGAGAAAAAAAGATTTCCATAGAATTCATTTGAATAAGAGAGTACTTACGAATTTTATTTTTAAAAAACAAGTTAGTGGGAAAACAAAGTACATAAATTAATGGGTATTTTATATAATTCTTGACACAAAAAGCTAAATAGACAAGAACACTGTTAGTTTCTCAGAATTTAATTAATATCAGAACATAGTCTATTACTTTGTCGACCACCAGGAGAGAGGATCTGACAGATGTTTTAGTGAGGAGGAGGTGGAATTTTATAACAGAAGTCATTAAATAAGCTTTATAGTTAGTTGTAAATGAATTTGTAGAAAATGCATACAGTTCTCAGTTTAAGAAAGCATTTAAACATTATTTGTAAGCTCTTTGACATCAAAGTGTTTTAGAAGTTTTCAGATATGATTTTGAACTTTGTTTTGAAGAATTCTACATTACAGTTATAATGAGGATTCCAGCAACAAAATAAACAAATACATTTAAAAGCACACTGTATAGAATTCTGTATTAACAAGGATTGTTTCTCTGGGTACACCATAACTTTTGAATCACGGTGAATTCATGGCTATTTTGTCCCTTTCTTTTGTCAGCTGCGTAAAATAGTAGCCATGATTTCTGAGTATTGAAAATCATCTTAGTAATATATATTTTGCTGTTCTATTCTAATATTCATTTTCCTTTTAAATAAAAAACGGCTAAAACAAAACACTTGTAATGATAGCCAGATCTTGCTTTTCTCTATTCTCATTTTTAACCAAACCAGTTTCTTTTACAATGAATAAGAAGGCTTTTAAAAGATAAAACTATAACACAATGATGTTTTATTTAATAGATGTCTGTTTCCATTTCCTAATATTTCTGGCAACCAATGTAGAAAGACTATAAAATTGCAGTGATTTTTAACTTGATATCTACTCTAAAATCTGTTTAAAAATACATTTCTACTGAAAAACCAAACCACTAATGTTTTAGAATGATATCTGAGTGTTTTTATTTTAAAAATCGAATAGTTATTAGAAAAGTATGTAAAAGTAAATAGAAAAAAAAGGGTAGCAAAATATCAAAGGTGTCTGTATTATCACAGTCCTGGGTTTGATGCAGAAGTGCCATCTAGCATTTATTCCTACAGGAGAGAGCCATTCAGGAAACCCTGGAAAATTATCCAGTCCATGTTAGTCATATGCCATGCAGGGGTATGTTTGAGCAAAATCCTAGAGGTCCTATACCTGATTACAAGTTGAGCTGTTTTCATTCCCCATAACCCTCTATTAGTTTATAACCTCCCAGTGTCAGAAAATTTTCTTGCTATAAATCACTGAATCATTTCAACAACCTCTGGGTAAAAGCTACACCTGTTCCATATATAAATGGTCTAACAGGCTTTATTGTTAATGTATGAGCTATACAGAGTCAAAATAAATGCTATTGTTAATGATATTCAAAGTTTGTGATGCTAACCAAGAACCATGATAATATACTTTCTTCATTTTGGGCAAAAAGGAAAATGGAAGACTGAACAAACCAGTTAAGATAATAGCAAAAGTTCAGTTAAGACTCTTAAAATATTCATGCTCCAAAAGACCCCAAATTTTTGTAGTTGGAAAAATTTTTTATAGAGCAGAGAAAAGGAAAGGGTGTCAAATTCACACCCTAATGCCATCTCTTCTTGCGTTCAACTCCTAACATAAAATCCAGATTTATTTTCTATGTTCATAATTTCTTCTTTCTCTCACTCTATCTCAACTCCTGCTGTGGATTGACAAATTCATCAGATTTGTGGGTGGCCATTGTCTAAATGTTGTAACTATGTGTTGATTAGGTCAAAGTATTAGTCAAAATTATTTGAAGATTTATAACTTCTCTACTAACTTTTTGTTTTAGAAATAATGAAGAGACAGGTCCGTGCTCTTTTTGAATTTCTTCACCCCTCGCACCTTTTATACAAAACTGGACTTTTCTCATTAAGTTAGACTTCTGTGTTCATGAAAACTCAAGGATTTATAAAATGATTTCTTCCTAGGGAAGAGATATCATTTATATACACTTGGGAAATGCTTAGATAAGACTATGCCGTGAGCTCTATGATCATTTTAGTAAACTATTAAGAATTATATGCTATCATATGATATAAGAAATTACATTCATTTATAAATTTTCTTTCACCATGACTTATCAAACCAATTATTCTTATTACCAACTAGCTTCGTGTTTGTTTCTGTTTTGCTTTCTTTACAATTGTTGCCATAATTTTATGTGTAAGCAGATTGGCCATCTTTGTAATTGATGAAAATTACGTATTATTTCAACTTTGTTAATAATGACAGACCAAGAATTGAAATACATTATAGCAGAACCTTAATATATCAGTACTTAAATGAGTAACATTATTAACTGAAAAATAAAATGACACACTATACATTTTAATGAGTGTACATTTTAATGAATCTCAAAAAAGTTTGGAAGTCATTGTCAGTGTTTTACTTCTTATGGTTTTATAATAAGCTGTTCAACAAGAATAGGAAAATATAGTTAGTGTTTAAGTTTAAAGAAATCTAATTTTATACTACTACTAATAGTCCTCTAGGTTTTAATCTAATCCATTATATAATGGAGTGTTAATTTTTTATTTTTGAAGATGTAAGAAAATGTTGTCTCTGAGTATTTACTCCCAAAGGTAATCCTTTTCGGCTGAGAAGGTCATTGGGGAATTAGGATCTGAGCTCTTATTAGAATAAATATGTTATCTATTTTTTGCAGTATGTTTTATTTGTCGTGATCACTGTGACTGCTTAGATAACGTCTCCATTTTTGTACTTTGCTTAGACATCTATGTGTCACCCTCTCCATAGAATGTCAGTGGCTGAGAAATCGGAAATGGAGGAATCAAAAATTTTCAGACCATTCTGTTATGGTATTAGTGACTATAAAAGATTATGTTTGAACTTAGTGGTATAAATTTAGAGTAAGCAATAGAAGGCAGGAGAAGCTGTATTAGCTAGGGCTTATCTAGCCTAAGATTTATACACAAAGGTGGTCAAGCTGAATGTTAATATCAGACAATCCAAGATTTGGTAGAAGGAAATAAGAAATGCTTACGCTGTTCCCATTAGATAAGGAAAAGAATGAGGAAAGCAAGGTAGAAGATAACCTGTCTCCTGTGTTCTTTCTCCAACTAGTTTTTTCTGTCAGTATTTTCATGAAACTTGAAGAAAAACAATTTAGTGTTTCCTAAAACACCTTGATTTCATGAGTCAGTTTCCATTATTGCAAAGGAGAATGAGGATTGTTTTCCATGCTAGTTAATCTGTCATCATGGGTCCACAGATGCAGAAAACTGTCTGTGATTTAATATATTCATCAGCAGAAGAAATATTTTTAAATAAGGCTTTAATTTTAAGCAAACACAACTAAAATCTATTTTTTATTCTCCAGATGACAGTTGGGAAATGTTTGTCTGGAAATAGTTATGATTATAAGTATTCCCCACCCGGGTTCACTTTGTTGTTTACAAACTGACCGGGTTTGCTATGTGCTGATTTACACATGCTTTGGGGAGTATTTTCTTACCTTTTAAAAGTGGCCACTTTTGAAAGTTTTCTTCAAAATGATGATAGTATTCAGTATGATATATAAAATATAAAATCATTATGATAAAATTAATAATTCTAGGGGGAACCTTCAAGAAGGTGGAGGAGTAAGATGTGGAGATCACCTTCCTCCCCACAGATACATCAGATATACATCTACATGTGGAACAACTCCTACAGAACACCTACTGAACGCTGGCTGAAGGCCTCAGACTTCCCAAAAGGCAAGAAACTCCCCATGTACCTGGGTAGGGCAAAAGAATAAAGAAAAAGAATAGGGATGGGACCTGCACCTCGGGGAAGGAGCAGTGAAGGAGGAAAACTTTCCACACACTAGGAAACACCTTCACTGGTGGAGACGGGGGGTGGGTGGGGGGAAGCTTCAGAGCCATGGACGAGGGCGCAGAAACTGGGGCAGAGGGCAAAATGGAGAGATTCCCACACAGAGGATAGGTGTTGACAAGCAGTCATCAACCTGAGAGGCTTGTCTGCTCATCCACCGGGGCAGGTGGGGGCTGGGAGATGAGGCTCTGACTTTGGAGTTCAGATCCCAGGGAGAGGACTAAGTTTGGCTGCATGAACACAGCCAGAAGGGAGCTAGTGTACCACAGCTAGCCAGAAGGGAGTCCAGAAAATAGTCTGGAACTGCCTAAGAGGCAAGAGACCATTGTTTCATGGTGCTCAAGGAGAGGGGATTCTCCTAAACGAGCTCCAGAGACAGGCACGAGCCACAGCTATCAGCACAGACACCAGACATGGGCATGAAATGCTAAGGCTGCTGCTGCAGCCACCTGGAATTGTGTGTAAGCACAGGTCACTATCCATACCTCCCCACCCAGAACCCTGTGCAGCCCACCACTGCCAGTGTCCTGTGATCCAGGGACAACTTCCCCAGGAGAACACATGGCACACCTCAGGCTGTTACAATGTCGTGCGGGTCTCTGAAGCTGCAGGCTCACCCCACATTCCGTACCCTTCCCTCCCCCCACCCTGAGTGAGCCAGAGCTCCCTAATCAGCTGCTATTTTGTCCCCATCCTCTCTGGGCAGGGAACAGACGCCCTCAGGTGACCTACAGGCAAGGTGGGTGTGGGGGATAATCCAAAAGTGAACCCCAGGAGCTGTGCTAACAAAGAAGAGAAAGGGAAATTTCTCCCAGCAGCCTCATGAGCAGCAGATTAAATCTCCACAATCAACTTGATGTACACTGCATCTGTGGAATACCTAAATAGACAGCAAAGCATCCCAAAACTGAGGCACTGAACTTTGGGAGCAACTGTGGACTTGGGGTTTGCTCTCTGTATCTAATTTGTTTCTGGTTTTATGTTTATCTTAGTTTAGTATTTAGACATTATTATCATTGGTAGATTTGTGTATTGGTTTGGTTGCTCTCTTCCTTCATTTTATATATATATTTTTTTTCTTTTTTATCTTTTCGTGAGTGTGTGTGTATGCTTCTTTATGTGATTTTGTCTGTATAGCTTTGTTTTTACCATTTGTCCTAGGGTTCTGTCTGACTGTTTTTTATTTTTAGTATAATTTTCAGCACTTGTTATCATTGGTGCATTTGCTTTTTGGTTTGGTTGCTCTCTTCTTTCTTTCTTTCTTTTTTTCTACTTTTAATTTTATTTTTTATTTTAATAACTTTATTTTATTTTTCTTTCTTTCTTGTTTTTCTCCCTTTTCTTCTGAGCCATGTAGCTGACACGGTCTTGCTGCTCTGGCCGCATGTCAGGCCTGAGACTCTAAGGTGGGGGAGCTGAGTTCAGGACATTGGACCACCAGAGACCTCCTGGCCCCATGTAATATCAAATGATGAAAGCTCTCCCAGAGATCTCCATCTCAATGCTAAGACCCAGCTCCACTCAAAGACCAGCCATCTCCAGTGGTGGACACCCCATGCCAAACAACTAGTGAGAAAGGAACAAAACACCATCCATTAGCAGAGAGGCTGCCTAAAATCATAATAAGATCAAAGACACCCAAAAACACATCACCAGATGTGCTCCTACTCACCAGAAAGACAAGATCCAGTCTCATCCACAAGAACACAGGCACAACTCCCCTCCACCAGGAAGCCTACATAACACACTGAACCAACTGTACCCACTGGTAGTAGAAACCAAAAACAGTGAGAACTACAAACCTGAAACTGGTGAAAAGGAGACTGCAAACACAGTAAGTTAAGCAAAATGAGAAGACAGAGAAATACATAGCAGATGAAGGAACAAGGTAAAAACACACAAGACCAAACAAATGAAGAGGAAATAGGCAGTCTACCTGAAAACGAATTCAGAGTAATGTTACTAAAGATGACCTAAAATCTTGGAAATAGAATGGAGAAAATACAAAAAACGTTTAGCAAGGACTTAGAAGAATTAAAGAGCAAGCAAACGATGATGAACAACACAATAAATGAAATTTAAAAATCTCTAGAAGGAATCAATGCAGAATAACTGAGATAGAAGAATGGATAAATGATGTGGAAGATAAAAGAGTGGAAATAACTACCACAGAACAGAATAAAGAAAAAAGAGTGAAAAGAATTGACGACAGTCTCAGAGACCTCTGGGACAACATTAAACATACTAACATTCGAATTCTAGGGGACCCAGATGAAGAAGAGAAAAAGAAAGGGACTGAGAAAATATTTGAAGAGATTATGGTTGAAAATTTCCCTAATATGGGAAAATAAATAGTCAATCAAGTCCAGGAAGCACAGAGAGTCCCATACAGGTTAAATTCAAGGAGAAACCACCAAGACACATATTAAACAAATTATCAAAAAATACAAAGAAAAAAATTCTTAAAAGCAGCAGGGAAAAGCAACAAATAACATACGGAGAATCCCCATAGGGTTGACAGCTGATCTTTCAGCAGAAACTCTGCAAGCCAGAAGATAGTGGCAGGACATACTTAAACTGATGAAAGGGAAAAATGTACAACCAACATTACTTTTCCCAGCAAGGATCTCATTCAGATTCAAAAGAGAAATTAAAAACTTTACACACAAGCAAAAACTAAGAGGATTCAGCACCACCATACCAGCTTTACAACAAATGCTGAAGGAACTCCTCTAGGTAGGAAACACAAGAGAAGGAAAAGACGTACAATTACAAACCCAAACCAATTAAGAAAATGGTAATAGGAACATACATATAGATAACTACCTTAAATGTAAATGGATTAAATGCTCCAACCAAAAGACATAGACTGGCTGAATGGAAATGAAAACAAGACCCATATATACACTGTCTGCAAGAGTCCCACTTCAGACCTAGGGACACATACAGATTGAAAGTGAGAGTATGGAAAAAGACATCCCATGCAAATGGAAATGAAAAGAAAGCTGAAGTACCAATTCTCATATCAGACAAAATAGGCTTTAAAATAAAGACTATTACAAGAGAGAAAGAAGGACACTACATAATGATCAAGGGATCGATCCAAGAAGAAGATATAACAACTGTAAATATTTATGCAACCAACACAGATGCACCTCAATACATAAGGCAAATGTTAAAAGTCATAAAAGGTTAAATCAACAGTAACACAGTAATAGTAGGGGATTTTAACACCTCACTTTCACCAATGGACAGAACATCCAAAATGAAAATAAATAAGGAAACACAAGCTTTAAATAATATATTATATAAGATGGACTTAATTGATATTTATGGGACATTCCATCCAAATACAACAGAATAAACTTTCTTCTCATGTGCTCATGG
Organism: Orcinus orca; assembly: GCF_937001465.1. Taxonomy (NCBI): domain Eukaryota; kingdom Metazoa; phylum Chordata; class Mammalia; order Artiodactyla; family Delphinidae; genus Orcinus; species Orcinus orca. The sequence continues at coordinate 39,269,948 of NC_064576.1, read as the reverse complement.
AATATTCTCCAGGATAGATCATATCTTGGGTCACAAATCAAGTCTTGGTAAATTTAGAAAATTGAAAACGTATCAAGTATATTTTCTGACCACAATGTTATGAGAAAGGATATCAATTACAGGAAAAAAAAAACTTAAAAATTCAAACATATGGAAGCTAAACAATACACTGCCAAATAACCAAGAGATCACTAATAAATCAAAGGGGAAATAAAAAAATACCTAGAAAAAAATGACAATGAAAAAACAATGGCCCAGAAACTATGGGATACAGCAAAAGCAGTTCAAAGAGGGAAGTTTATAGCAATACAATCCTACCTTAAAAACAAGAGAAATCTCATATAAACAACCTAACCTTACACCTAAAGTGATTAAAGAAAGTAGAAGAAGAAGAAGAAAAAAAAAGAAACAAAGTTAGCAGAAGGAAAGAAATCATAAAGATCAGAACAGAAATAAATGAAAGAAACAATAGCAAATATCAATGAAACTAAATGCTGGTTCTTTAAAAAGATAAACAAAATTGATAGACCATTAGCCAGACTGATCAAAAAAAAAAAAAAAAGAGAGAGAAGACTCAAATAAATAGAATTAGAAATGAAAAAGAGAAGTAAAACTTGACACTGCAGAAATACAAAGGATCATGTGAGGTTACTACAAGCAACTCTATGCCAATAAAATGGACAACCTGTAAGAAATTGACACATTGTTATAAACGAACAACTTCCGAGACTGAACCAGCAAGGAATAGAAAATATAAACAGACCAATCACAAACACTGAAATTGAGACTGTGATTAAAATTCTTCCAACAAACATAAGCCCAGGACTAGATGGCTTAACAGGCGAATTCTATTAAACATTTAGAGAAGAGCTAACACCTATCCTTCTCAAACTCTTCCAAAATATAGCAGAGTGAGGAACACTCTGAAACTCATTCTACAAGACCACCATCACTCTGATACCAAAACCAGACAAAGATATCACGAAAAAAAAAAGAGAACTACAGGGCAATATCACTGATGAACAGAGATACAAAAATCCTCAACAAAATACCAGGAAACAGAATCCAACAGCACATTAAAAGGTTCATACAACATGATCACATGGGGTTTATCTCAGGAATGCAAGGATTATTCAATATACATAAATCAATCAATGTTATAAACCATATTAACAAACTGAAGGAGAAAAATGATATAATCATCTCAATAGACGCAGAAAAAGCTTTTGACAAAATTCAACACCCATTTATGATAAAAACCCTCCAGAATGTAGGCATAGAGGGAATTTACCTCAACATAATAAAGGCCATGTATGACAAACCCACAGCCAGCATCATTCTCAATGGTGAAATACTGAAACCATTTCCTCTAAGATCAGGAATAAGACAAGGTTGTCCATTCTCACCACTATTTTTCCACATAGTTTTGGAAGTTTTAGCCACAGCAATCAGAGAAGAAAAAGAAATAAAAGGAATCCAAATTGGAAAAGAAGTAAAACTGTCACTGTTTGCAGATGACATGATCCTATACATAGAGAATCCCATATATGCTACCAGAAAACTACAAGGACTAATTAGTGAATTTGGTAAAGTAGCAAGATACAAAATTAATGCATAGAAATCTCTTGCATCCCTATACACTGGTGATGAAAAATCTGAAAGAGAAATTAAGGAAACACTCCTATATACCACTGCAACAAAATGAATAAAATGCCTACGAGTAAACCTACCTAAGGAGACAAAAGACCTGTATGCAGAAAACTATAAGACACTGATGAAAGAAATTAAAGATGATACCAACAGATGGAGAAATATACCATGTTCTTGGATTGGAAGATTCAACATTGTGAAAAGGACTATACTATCCAAAGCAATCTACAGATTCAGTGCAATCCCTACCAAACTACCAATGACATTTTTCACAGAGCTAGAACAAAAAATTTCATAATTTGTATGAAAACACAAAAGACCCTGAATAGCCAAAGCAATCTTGAGAAAGGAAAATGGCGCTACAGGTATCATGCTCCTGGACTTCAGACTATACTACAAAGCTACTGTAATCAAGACAGTATGGTACTGGCACAAAAACAGAAATACAGATCAGTGGAACAGGATAGAAAGCCCCGAGATAAACCCACATATATATGGTCACCTTATCTTTGATATAGGAGGCAATAATATAGAGTAGAGAAAAGACAGCCTCTTCAAGAAGTGTTGCTGGGAAACCTAGACAGCTACATGTAAAAGAATGAAATCAGAACACTCCCTAACACCATACACAAAAATAATCTCAAAATGGATTAAAGACCTAAATGTAAGGCCAGACACTATAAAACTCTTAGAGGAAAATATAGGCAGAACACTCTATGACATATATCGCAGCAAGATCCTTTTTGACCCACCTCCTAGAGAAATGGAAATAAAAACAAATGGGACCCAATGATACATAAAAGCTGTTGCACAGCAAAGGAAACCCTAAGCAAGATGAAAACACAATTCTCAGAATGGCAGTAAATGTTTGCAAATGAAGCAACTGACAAAGGATTAATCTCCAAAATATACAAGAAGCTTATGCAGCTCACTATCAAAAAATGAAACAACCCAATCCAAAAATGGACAGAAGACCTAAATAGACATTTCTCCAAAGAAGATATATAGTTGACCAACAAACACATGAAAGGATGCTCAACATCACTAATCATTAGAGAAATGCAGATCAAAACTACAATGAGGTATCACCTCACACCAGGGAGAATGACCATCATCAAAAAGTCTACAAACAATAAATGTTGGAGAGGATGTGGAGAAAAGGGAACCCTCCTGCACTGTTGGTGGGAATGTAAATTGGTACAGCCACTGTGGAAAACAGTATGGAAGTTCCTTAAAAATCTAGAAATAGAAGTACCGTATGACCCAGCAATCTGACTACTGGGCATATACCCTGAGAAAACAATAATTCAAAAAGAGTCTTGTACCAAAATTTTCAATTGCAGCTCTATTTACAATAGCCAGCAACCTAAGTGTCCATCGACAGATGAATGGATAAAGAAGATTTGGCACATATATACAATGGAATATTACTCAGCCATAAAAAGAAATGAAATTGAGTTACTTGTAGTGAGGTGGATGGACCTAGAGACTATCATACAGAGTGTAATCTGTCAGAGAGGGAAAAATAAATACCTTATGCTAACACATATATATGGAATCTAAAAAATAAAGAAAAATCGTTCTGAAGAACCTAGGGGCAAGACAGGAATAAAGATGCAGACATATAGAATTGACGTGAGGACATGGGGAGGGGGAAGGATATTCTGGGACTAAGTGAGAGAGAGTCATGGTCTTACATACACTGTTTTGATTTATGTCATAGAGTGTTTTGCCTATGTTTTCCTCCAAGAGTTTTATAGTGTCTGGCCTTACATTTAGTTCTTTAACCCATTTTGAATGTATTTTTGTTCATGGTGTTAAGAAGTATTCTAAATTCATTCTTTTACTTATAGCTGTCCAGAATACTACTCAGCCATAAAAAGAAATGAAATTGAGTTACTTGTAGTGAGGTGGATGGACCTAGAGTCTGTCATACAGAGTGAAGTAAGTCAGAAAGAGGAAAACAAAAACCGTATGCTAACACATATATATGGAATCTAAAGAAAAAAAATGGTTCTGATGAACGTAGGGCCAGGATAGGAATAAAGATTCAGACATAAAGAATGGACTTGAGGACACAGGGAGAGGGAAGTGTAAGTTGGGACAAAATGAGAGAGTGACATGGACATATATACACTACCAAATATAAAATAGATAGCTAGTAGAAAGCAGCCACATAGCACAGGGAGATCAGCTTGGTGCTTTTTGTCCATCTAGAGAGGTGGGATAGGGAGGGTGGGAGGGAGATGCAAGAGGGAGGGTTTATGGGGATATATGTATACATATAGCTGATTCACTTTGTTATACCGCAGCAACTAACACAACATTGTAAAGCAATTATACTCCAATAAATGTTTTAAAAAATTAATAATTCTAGACAATTAAACATATGAATGAATCAAATGAAAAATGTTATTTTCTTCTTAATAACCAAAACTATTTTAATGGTATAGTTGCTTTGAGGACACATCTCTGTGTTTCTTTTTCTCCTACTTTGAGCAATGAAAACACTGTTTGTAGTGCAACCATGATTACTTTCAACTTCGTGTTAAACTAGTCTATGTATTAAAAATGTATAAGCTGCGTCTTTGAGGAAGCGATTGTAAATTAGGGTTTAGTTCTGTGTGGCACCTTACTTTCCTTAAGAAATCACTGTACTGGATTTTCTTCCAATTTCTAGGCTTCTATCCCTGCAGAGTGGGGAAGCAGCTGCCTTGCTCCCCCATGCTGTACACTCCTGTCACATTGTGCTTTGAGGAAATGAAAGACACAGCCCAGCAAAGTGCTGCCTGTCCAGCTGCTTTGAGGAAGAATGCAGCCCTCCTCCAACTCCCAATTTCTCTTCCTCTTTGCATCTGCTCTTGTTAGTGAAGAGGGCGGGGCGTCCTTCAGACTTTCAAAAAAATGATTTCTAAGGGGGACATAAAAAGTCACCTGGGTTTCTGCCATTTGAAGTTATAAATATTCTGAATATTTTCTATTTATAACTACACCAATAAATAAGCATCATTAGCATATGAATTCATGAAGGGTTTTAATGAAGAAGAGTTATATATTTGTTTATTAATTTAAAAAAAACTTATTTTCCTATACACAGGTAATTTATCTCTTATCTTTGAATATTGTTGAGTATTGTCACAGAGATTAGAAAAAAAGTAGAAAAGAAAGGACATTATAAGAGACAACACATGCCAAAGCAGAAAGGTAAATGTAAGGAGTCCCTGAAAAGGGAGAAAAAAATAAAATTGCTATTTAATAAAAATCATGTTCTAGTCTTCTGGCATATTATTCATCTTGTCTCCCTATTTGAAAGATTTTTCAGTTTAGCTCCTGTTGAATTCTATGTATGCTGAATTTTGAACTATATAAATTCCATATAATTTAGGCTAGCATTTATGCTCCTCCATAATGTGCCCCTAATTTTATCATGTATCTTTCCTTATACAGAATTCTCCACCTGAAATTCTTTTATCTCTGTCTTTACAAATATAAATTCTGTCAAAGCTTTGATAAAATGCCTCTTCTAACACTGAGATTTCCTTGATTCTTGAAATTTTCTTGGTATTTTCTCTGCTCTATCTGTCCTCAATGGAGTAGGAGAAAGAGAGAAAGTGGAGAATAACTTTTATTTCTTTGAACATTTATAGGACATTGACATGTTCTGGAAATGAACTGAACTGAACTGAACCATTATTGACTTAACTTCTATATTAGAACCTAAATGTTTTAAGATGATGTTCAGGTCTGATTAATCTTTGTACTGCCCAATGGCATTACATGGTATTTGCTCATAGTAAATGTTGATTCTATGTACAATAATTGCATGACATTTTTTGAAAAATAAGTAAATAAATCTTTATTATTTAATGTCTTATTTTATTAAATATTCAAAATATATTTATTCCATCAGTATTTCTTTTGAATTATTACAAATAATTCTTCACTTGCCTGAAGAAGGTAAATGACTTATATTTTCCCCATCTCTGCAGTTTTCTGCCTTTCTCATCAACTTAAGAATCATCTTAGTCAATGGTACCATGTGTATGTGGGTGGAGTAAATAAAAGTGAAGAATTTTATGGAAGATTATGGAAGGTATATTTGAGATATTTGATCTAGAATTTACTATTATATTTAAGGATTAATGGTATGGAGTATTTGAAATTATGATTATCATAGAAAATCTAGTAAGTATGGTACTATGTTTATTCAAATCTTCCATCATCGATAGGGCAGGGTGAGATGGGAAAAGGATCACCTAACTTAAAGATTATATATAGTGACATGGAATAGAAAAAATATGCCTGTAGATTATAATGATAAATATTTTATGAGATTCTAAGGTTGACTATGCACTAAGTAGTGGGATCTGAATTTAATCCATCCAATACTAATTAAATTAATACATTTGCCCCATGTAATTTCTGTTATATTTATTAAGGTGCACTGGATTTTATTAGGACTCCTAACTGTCCTCTAATTTCTGTCTTTTCATGGTGTGATACCTACTGTTGGTGTTCTACCTCTCCTTTCTGGCTAAAATAGTTGTGGGGTTTGTTCCGGTGTTTGTCAAATACTGGATGATATCTCTAGAGAATGAACTCATTCATTTTGCTAATGATTCATTTAGAAATGGTTATATAACCAGGTTTGGCAAAAATATATAAGAGGAGATTTTATAGTAAAGAGAATTTCTTCAAAATACTTAATAGAAAGAAATGCTACTCAAGCTGTCTCACCATCTGTTCATCTCATACTTCTTTCTTCTTTTTGGACATTTTTATGCTTCTTAGGCATACTAAAAGCCATTTTGTAACCATAAAGAGATGGTCAAGAGCTCCACAGAGAAGCTGACCCAGATCCTGATATTATGGAGTCACTGAATAAATTCTGGAACTTCCAACCTAAGTATATTTATTATGTTAGAATAATACATATTTTACACTTAAAAAAAGTGTATTCTATTTTTTGTAGCAAAAAACCATAATTGACATAAATATTAATTTTGGCATGTCCCCATCATCATATGAATTATCATTGCATTAAAGAGTATTTAATACTACATAAGGAAATCAGTAGCCTCCTGGCAATTAACCTTTAGAAACAATTTTTACTACAGTACAAACAATATATGATGTCTTCAAAATACCAAAGCCTGTTGAAAAACAATGCTAGTTGATATTATGGCAGAGGTTACCATTCAACCAAGAGTGGCACCTCACAGAAACTTTGGCTCTTTACCACCGTTTAATGGAACTTCAAGCTCAGGAGATATGTGGTCTTCCTACCAAGGTATTTATAATGATGAGTTACCAAATAGTTTGTCATCGCCTGACAAAGATCTCTAGCTTTCCAATCTCTGATATCACTTTTCTCACCCTGCCTGACCCTTATGCCAGTGCAACAATTTCTTTTTATATTACAGAGTAACTCCAGTTATACTACCAATACAGATGACTGAAGACTGAAGGAATAGGCCTTGAGTGACAAAGGTCTTGTAAGGCTTTTCATTTAAGCAAATGACAGCATCATTAACATTAGAGCTCTAATCTGTAACAATAGGCTTTAATCTTTTCTGTGATGTTAAAGATCTGAGCCTTTTGTTTTGGATTGCCTTAAGGTAGCTGTCAGAAAATTAAAAGGGACAGGGACCATGGATGCAGGGAAGCCAAAAGCAAAAACAACAAAAAAAGGGCTTAAAAAATATTTACAGGAAGGTACTCTGAGTATGATTACTTTACATGGAACAGACTTGAAAACATATCACATATACTATTTCTAAAATTTTTAATTTTGAAATTATTATAGATGCACCGGAAGTTGCAAATATAATGAAATAGGTCCCATGTATTCTGCATCCAGGTTCTCCCCATGGTAACTTCTTCCATAATTATAGTACAATATCAAAACCGGAATTTTGACATTGGTATAATGTCTATGTATAATTTTATATCACTTTATCACTTGTGTAGATTTGGATAATCACCACTGCAATCAAGATAACAAGCTATATTCCATTACCAAAAGATCTCCCTCATGTTATCTCTTTATAGTCAGGCTCACACCCTACTCCCCACCATCACAAACCATTGGCAAACATTAATGTGTTTTCCACCTCTATAATTCTGTAATTTCAAGAATGTTATAGAAATAGAATCTTTTAATATGTAAACTTTAAGGATTGGTGTTTTTCACTTAGTATAATTTTCTGGAGATGTATCATATTGTTATGTATATTAATAGTTCTTTTTATTGCTCAATATCATTTATGGTATGTATATACCTTGTTTGTCTAACCATTTGCTCATTGAAGAGCATGATTTGTTTCCAGATTTTGGAAAAAACTATTTTTGCTATTATGAATAAAACTGTTATAATTTTTTCTGTACAGATTTTTCTGTGGACATAAGTTGTAATTTCTCTAGGATAAATGTTCAGGAATGCAAGCATGGGCCAAATGAAAGTTACATGTTTAGTTTCTAAAGAAGCTGACAATCTGTTTTCCAGAGTGGCTGTGTAATTTTACACTCTGACATGCAATGTATGAGTGATCCAGTTTCCACCCTTGCCAAAATTTGATGTCACTATGTTTGTTTGTTTGTTTGTTTTAATTTTAGGTATTCTAATAGGTGTGTAGTGATATTTCATTGTGTTCAATTTGCATTTCCCTAATGGTTAATAATGCTGAACATCTTTTTATGTACTTATTTGCCATCTGCATATGCACTTTTGTGAAATATCTCTTCATGTCTTTTGCCCATTTTCTAATTGGATTTTTTTAACTTTTGAGTTTCCAGAATTATATTTTAAATTCTAGTCTTTTGTTTGATTTGTGCTTGTGATTTGCAAATATCTTTTTTCCTGTCTGTAGCTTGAGTTTTCATCCTCTTAACAGAGTTTTTCATAGAACAAAAGTTTCTACTTTTGGTAAGGTAAAATTTATTGATTTTTCTTTTTATAGATTACATTTTGGTGTCAAAATTCGTTACCATGTTGTTCTCAGAACCTGAGGTCACCAGCTACTCTTTCTTCTCTTTAACATTGAGTCATTTAACATCTGTTTATACATAATGGACAAGGTTTTCTGTTGTGCTTCTTTAGCAGGAGGAATAGGGAAAAGTATGAAATCAGTCTATACTAAGTTTTTGAGACAATTTTTCCTAAAAGAAACCACCTACATGGTCTTAAAAGAAACAGCTTGCAATAGTTTGACAAGCATTAAAACAACTTTCATAGGAAACAGACTAAGATCCTGTCCATTCTCCCGTGTCCAATTCAGATGTGTCCATAGAAGTTAATACATGCCCCAATTGTCAACTCAAGGATTAAGAGGAGATAATCCTCCTACAAAAGATCATCCATTTCTTTCTTTTTCTTTCTTCAATTTTTCTTTTTCTTTGGTCAGCTTTATTGTGATAAAATTGACATATAATATTGTATATATTTAATGCATACAATGTGATGATATGATATGTGTATATACTGTGAAATACTACAATAAGGTTAGTTAAAACATTGTTTACCTCACATAATTACCATTTTGTTGTTGTTGTAGTTATGGTAAGAACATTAAACCTCTAACCTCATAGCAGCTTTCAATACAATATAGTATTGTTACTCTAATCACCATACTGTGCATTAGATCCCTGGAACTTATTCCTCTTCGAACTGGAAGTTTGTAACCTTACCACCATCTCCCCATTTCCCCCACCCCTCAGCCCTAGAAACTACCATTCTACTCTCTGTTTATATAAGTTCAATGTTTTCCAATTCCGCAAACATACAGTATTTTTCTTTGTCTGATTAGTTTGCTTATCGTAATGCCCTCAAAGTCCATTCATGTTGTCACAAATGGAGTAATTTCATTCTTTTTTCAATGATTGAATAATATTCCATTGTACATTTATACCAAAGGATACCAAATCCTTACTTGGTGAGGATACCAAATTCCTACTTTATCCCTTCATCTACGGTTGGAACTTTAGGAGGTTTTCATGCCTTGGCTATTGTGAATAATGCTGAAATGAACACAGAAGTGCAGATGTCTCTTTGAGATAGTGATTTCATCTTCTTCAGCTACTTATGCAGAAGTAGGATTGCTAGATCATATGGCAGTTCTATTTTTAATTTTTTGAGGAACCTCCATACTGTTTTCCATAGTGGGCATACCAGTGTACATTTCTCCCAAAAGTATGCTGGATTTCCCTTTTCTCTACATCCTCACCAGTATTTATTACCTCTTGTCTTTTTGATAACCATTCTAATGGATGTGAAATGATACCTCACTGTGATTTTGATTTGCATTATCCCAATGATTAGTGATATTTAGCACTTTTCCATGTACCTGTTGGCCATTTGTATATTTACTTTGGAAAAAAGTTTATTCAGGTCCACCTTGTAACTTTATTTTTGGCCCACTTTTTAATTGGAATTTTTTTTTTTTTTTTTTTGCTTTTGAATTGTCTAAGTTCCTTATATATTTTAGATATCAACCCCTTATCAGATGCATGGTTTGCAAATATTTTCTCTCGTGCTCTAGGCTGCCTTTTTAGTTTGTTCACTGCTTCTTTTGCTGTGCAGAAGCTTTTAGTTTGATGTAATCACACTTTGTTTTGTTTTGTTTTGCTTTTTTTGCTTGTGCTTTTGGTGTCATATCAAAAAAAAATCATTGCAAAACCAAGGTCAAGGAGCTTTTCCTCTGTGTTTTCTTCTAGGAGTTTTATGGTGTTAGGTCTTGCATTTAAGTCTTAAATCCATATATTAAGTCCTTAATTTTTGTGAGTGTTATAAGTTAGGGGTCCAATTTCATTCTTTTTCATGTGGATTTCCAGTTTTCCCAATCCCATTAACTGGAGAGACTCTATTTTCTCCATTGAGTCTTCCTGGGAACTTTCTCAAATATTAATTTACCATACATGTGTGGATTTATTTCTGAGCTCTTGATTCTATCCTATTGGTCTATGTGTTTGTTTTTATGTCAATAGTATACTCTTTTGATAGTAAAAGTTTTGTCGTATAGTTTGAAATCAGGAAGTGTTATCTTTCCAGCTTTGTTCTTTGTCAAGATTGTTTTGGCAATTTGGGTTTTTTTGTGGTTTCATGCAAATTTATTTATTTATTTTTTCGATTTCTGTGAAAAATGCCACTGAAATTTTGATAGTGATTGCATTGGCTCTATATGGCTTTTGGTAGTATAGACATTTTAACAATATTAACTTTTCCAGTCCATGAACATTGGATATCTTTTCATTTATTTGTGTCTTCAATTTCTTTCATCAATATCTTGTAGTTTCCATGATGGACATCTCACTTCCTCAGATAAATTTATTTCTAAGTATTTTATTGTTTTTATGCTATTGTGAATGGGATTGTTTTCTTCATTTCTTCTTCAAATAGTTCATTGTCACTGTATAGAAATGTTACTGATTTTGTATGTTGATTTTGTATCTTGCAGCTTTATTGAAATTGTTTATTAGTTCTAACAGTTGTTTTTGTGGAGTCTTTAGGATTTTTTATACATATGAAATCATGTCATATTCAAACAGAGAGAATTTTACTTCTCCCTTTCTGATTTGGATGACTTTTATTACTCTTCTTGTTTAATTGCTCTGGCTAGGACTTCCATCACACTCTTGAATAGGAGTGGTGAGAGTGTTCAGTCCTGTCATGTTCTTGATCTTAGAGGGAAAGCTTTTCAGCATTTCATCTTGGAGTATGATGTTAACTGTTGGTTTGCCATCTATTGTTTTTATTATGTTGAGGTATGTTTCCTTCTATGTTCAATTTTTGGCAAGTTTTTGTCGTGAAATGGTGTCAAATATTGACAAATCCTCTTTCTGTATCTATTGAGATGATTATATGATTTTTGTCTTCGATACTATTAATGTGGTGTATCATATTTACTGATATACATATATTGAATCATCCTTGCATTGCAGAAATAAATCTCACTTGATCACAGTGTATGATACTTTTAGTATGCTGTTAGATTCAGTTTAATAGTATTTTACTGAGAATTTTTACATCTATATTCATCAGGGATATTGGCCCATAGTTATCTTGTCTAGATTTGGTATCGTGGTAATTCTGACCTCATCAAATGGTAAGCATTCCCTCATCTTTTTGGAAGAGTTTGAGAAGAATTATAAGAATTGACATCAATTCTCATTTAAATATTTGGTAGAATTAACCCATGAAATGATCTGGTGCTAGTTTTTTTGTTTTGTTTTTAATTGAAAGTTTTTTTTTTATTACTAATTCAATCTCCTTATTTGTTACTGCTCTGTTCAGATTTTCTAGTTCTTTATGATTCAGACTTTATAGGTAATATGGTTCTAGAGATGTATTCATTTCTTCTAGGTTTTCCAGTTTGTTAGCATATAATTTTTCACAGTATTCTCTTTTGAGCTTTTGTATTTCTATGGTAAAATTTGTAATTCAGTGTAATATTTTTTTTTTCACTTATAATTTTAACTATTTGAGCCATCTCTCTTTTTCTTGGTAAGTTTGCTAAAGGTTGGCCAATTTTTTTACCTTTTCAAAATACCATCTGTTAGTTTTGTTGATCTTTTCTATTATTTTTCTCTTCTCTATTTCATATATTTCTGCTTTGATCTTTGTTATCTCCATCCCTCTGATAATTCTGGGCTTTTTTTCCTAGATCCTTGAGTAGCAAAATTAGATTTTATTTGATATCTTTCTTTTTTTCTTCATGTAGGTATTTATCACTATAAACTCCCCTTTAGTACTCCTTTGCTGCCTCCCATTAGTTTTGGTGTGCTGTATTTTCATTTTCATTTATTTCAATATGTTTTTAAATTTCTCTTCTGATTTCATTTTTTACCCAATGGATGTTCAGGAGTGTGTTATTTAATTTCCACACATTCATTAATTTCCCAGTTTTCCTCCTCTTGTTAATTTATAGTTTTATACCATTGTGTTTAGAATAGATACTTAATATAATTTTAATCTTCTTAAATTTGCTGAGTCTTGTTTTGTGACTACATATGATCTTTCTTGGAGTAGGTTCTGTGTGCACTTGGGAGAATGTGTATTCTGCTTCTATTGGATGGAGTGCTTTAATTATCTATCTTCAAGTCCAGGATATCCGTTTCTTTGGACCCAGTTACTAAAGGTGTTCCATATTCCTTTCATGAAGAATTATTTCCTTGGTTCTTCTCCCTGTAACCTTGTACCTCTGCATTTTAAGACGCTGTTACCTCTTCCAAAATTTATAAACTGTCTCCAATAAGAAAATCTTCACCTGTGGATGCAGGGATGATGAAGCTTGCTATGCTTAGTGAAGGAAACCAAGTGTGGAAGCCTGTTCAAACCAGGTCTCAGGGCATGGTAACTCGTTGGCTTAGGTTATTGTAGTCCTCAGCATCAACAATCATATGGTCCTTGGTAAACACTGTGGGGTAATCCACAGAGACTGCAAGGGCTTTTATGGTCCTCAATGGTGCCTCCTAGTCTAGCATCTAAGATCGTGACAAGCAGTGGTATTGCCTGGAGCCAGTGGTGTGTACAATCTCAGTTGTGGGGGCCAGCTGCAGGTTTTTGTGTAGTAGCAGGGGCCAGTTACAAAAACATGTAGTGGTGAGAACTAAGGTATGCAGCAAGGTCTGGGGCCAACTGAGCACAATAGAAGCTGTAGGGGCCCTGGCTGTCAGTGTGCACTGCCATGACTGCTGGGTGTCTCCGTGGGTGGACAGCATTGGAGGCTGGTGAAGGGAGTTGGGGAAGGGTTGTCAGGTGTGCAGCTGGAAGAGTGAACACAGTGGTGCAGATCAGTGTCAGAAGATAGGGGAGAGCTGATGAAATCTACAGGGGTCTATGACAGCTCTGCTGGCTGTTGATTTCTTCAGTGGCAAAAACTGTTGCAATTGTCTACAGAGCATGTTACTGGGAACACTCTTTCTCCTGCTATGTGACTGGTATTGGTAGCTTCTTCTTTTCTTTCTTGTTATTGGCCATCTCTATGAGTCTTACCTTTGCTGACCTCTTAGTGGGAGGTGAAACTGAAGCAGATCTGCAGGAGGTAAGCAAAAAAGCTGAGGCAACACCTTGCTCACTCAGTTCTTAGTTTCCCAGGAAGGAGAACTCTTTCTAGGTGGGGAGTTTCCTCTTGCTGCTGAGCAATGGCAGCTTTTGGGATGGGATAATGCAAACAAAATAAAGTTGTTCTTCCTTCTTTTTCTGTGTGGTTATTCTCAAGTTTTTTGTTCCTCTGTGTTGTTGAAGCTTCTGAAGTAGACTCCAGGGTTCTCCTAGTGTTGTTTTGGTGTAGCTGTGTGTATAGCTTGTTTTGTTTATTGGGGTATAGTTGCTTTACAATGTTGTGTTAGTTTCTGCTGTACAACAAAGTGAATCATCTGTATGTATACATATAACCCCTCCCTCTTGGACCTCCCTCCAAGAGGCACATGAAAAGATGCCCCAAATCACTAGTTATTAGAGAGATTCAGATCAAAACTACAATGAGGGATCACCTCACACTATCAGAATGGCTATGATAAAAATCTACAAACAGTAAATGCTGGAGAGAGTGTGGAAAAAAGGGAACCCTCTTGCACTGTTGGTGGAAATGTAAATTGATAGAGCCACTGTGGAGAATGGTATGGAGGGTCCTTAAAAAACTAAAAATCAATGTCTAATTGTTAATCTTTTGGGGAGGATGGAAGCTGGAGCACCAGTTTATGACAGTCTGTGAAAAGCATCCTGGGAGGTCTTCAGTCACTCAGTCTACCCACCCTGGGCTGTCTGGGTTCTGGTGGCACTTTCTTCATCCCTTTCTTCCCTTCCTCCTTCCTCTCTCCTCTCCTCCTCCAGGCATGTGGCACCTCCATGCCCTATGCCTGTGCCAGGAGAGGCACAAAGGACCAGTAGGGACACTAGAATGGACTCAGTGATGCCACCATCAAGAGAGCAGGATGTATGTGTCATTTTGGGGTTGAAGTTGTTAAGAAATGAACCTACCTTTCTCATGTTTACTTACTCCTTAAATAGTGACTTTTGAAGAAACATGTTGATGATGCAGACAAAATTTGGAAGGAACTTGACTCCCTGAATTGCTTCCTAGAAAGTTTCTTAATGAAAATCCACATTGGACTGCTCAGTGAGTGAGAAGGAAAATTCCACTAGAGTTTATTCCTTAGAATGATCATTATTATCATAACAATTACAGGACCTACAGAAACTATTACATTTAGTAGCCATATAATTCCAAAATTCTATTTTTTTTTCTCATGACTCTGAAGCTACAGAAAGTAGAGAGACACCACAAAATAGAAAGCAGAGTTAGTTTTCATAAAGCCTAGAGTTTCTCTTTCTGTTACCTTAAATTTTCTTATGTCTTCTACTTCATTTATAAAGTAAGTATTTTAACCCCCAAACAGATAATAGAGTACTATATGTACTAACAAAATTCAGCACGTTTTTATTGTCCAAGTGAGCTAGTATGTAAGTAAATATGCATGAATAGTACATAAACACAAGTACTTTTTTTCTCCCTAGCATGAGTATAAAATGTGTTACCTTACTAGAAAAGCAAACAAAGATTATAATTTTCCATCTAAATGTTATGTTTCATACCAACTGGTGAAACTTCAGTGAGGGAAAGTACTGTTCTATGATAGGTTATCCTTGTCTGTTTCAGGAAGAATAGAGCCTGGTGTTGAAAGACTATCTCATTCCCAGAGTTTAAATATGTATGAAGGAAGGTATTTGTTTTGATATACTGGACTAATAGTGTTAATATTTAAATGGTTCCTCTTTTATTCCTAAAGTAACGCTTCATTAATATGTGAAATATAATATCAGCTTTGGTCATATTGTTTCAGTCTGTTTGGCTGCAGGCCTTGTGTGACAACCTTGCATCGATTTACATAGTGAAGACTATTTTTGCTGCTGAAGGGGACTAAAACTTCATGTTTAAACATAGGCTTTTTACAAGGAATAAGAGAAACTGAATTATTAGGATTTGTAGATTACAAATGACTGTTGTATTTGAAATATGTTAGTATGTCTAATGGTTCTTCTCTTTGATTAAATAACATATGTTGGCATCTTAATCGTTAGAGATCATCATTAAACTGATAGAGATTGAAAATTTATATTCTCAAACTCTTTTAGGATTAGTAATATTTAACAACTTTCTTTCAAAAGTCAAACCCAGAAGTATTACTGATAAACATTTCTTAATATTTTTTATGAGTAAAACTTCTGTATTTAACTTTTTATTATGGAAAATTTTAGACATTTAAAAATGAATGATGAATAGTTTAATTAACCTCAAATTATTAATTCATGACCAATACTTTTTTATTTATATTCCCACCTATTTCTCCTCCCTCTGAATTGATATGAAGTAAATCCCAGATATCATAAAATTTCCTTAAATCAACAGCTTTAGCAGAATTAGCATTATGGTAAACAACAAAGACTATCAGCCCCAAAATATTTATGTATGTATGTATATATATATATATAGATAGATAGATAGATAGATATAGATAGATATAGATAGATATATAGATATATATATATTCCACAATAATATACAGTTTGTACATATATACTGTTTCCCTTTCTTAGAATAATTAATTAATTGAGAGTAATTATCACCATCCCAATCTACTATAACTCATCTTCATTATTAATATTTCCTTAGCAGCTTACTATTTTTGTTAGTTGAAAAATACATTGTAAGACAACTCTTGCCATCCTGGAGCTTACATTATAGAAAGGTAGATAGAAATAGATGAGAAAACAACAGTGATGATAAGCCATATGTCAAACACACAATGTGACTTGTTAAAATACTAAGACAAGAGAAATGGAATAGAAAAATTTCAACTCCCTGTTTATTTTCATCTTCTTACTCATCTGTGAGTAGATGTGTTCACAGTTACTGGCTCAAGATGTAGCAGTAAATGTCTGTAGGGGAGCAAAATTTGCCAGCCCAAAGTGTGTCTCCTTGGCATGAGGATTAATTTAGGTTCATCATTTTAAATGCCTGACTCAGGAAAAACCTTTGACTTTCCCCTTAACTGCTTAAAAGAATGTAGATAGAGGAAGTGTTACAGGACGGGAGCTATCCCCACAGATAACTATAGTATGAGCTAGGTGTATAGACAGGAAGGAACCTAGCAAAGTCTGCTTGTTAAAATTCCTTTCTGTGTCCCATTGTCTCTACGAGTCCCAGAAAACATTTGTTTACCAAACATTTGCTTTTCCATCTCTATGCGAATTACATTCCACCCCTTTGAAGTCCCAAACCACTACCCCGAACATCCTCTTTAGTCTTTAACTGAAGATGGTATTATATTTATGGTAGGACTTTGGCCATTTTGGTGAATTACTCATTTTACCCCAGTCTCTCCCATGTATTAAAAATGTTATCAAGCTTTTGTTTGATTGTTCTCCTTTAATCTGTCTCATGTCAATTTAATTCTTAGGGGGCTTCCCTGGTGGTGCAGTGTTAAGAATCGACCTGCCAATGCAGGGGACATGGCTTTGATCCCTGCTCTGGGAAGATCCCATGTGCCGCAGAGCGACTAAGCCCATACACAACAACTACTGAGCCTGTGCTCTAGAAGCTGCAAGCCACAGCCACTGAAGCCTGTGCACCTAGAGCCTGTGCTCCGCAACAAGAGAAGCTACTTCAGTGAGAAGCTCGTGCACTGCAACGAAGAGAAGCTTCTGCTCACCACAACTAGAGAAATCCTGCATGCAGCAAAAAAGGCCCAATGCAGCCAAAAATAAAATAAATAAATTTTAAAAAATTGATTCTTAAATGAATCAGAAGAACCAAGGAGGGTAAAGAAAGATTTCTTCCTCCCCAAAATACCCATGCCTATTTTTAGGAAGCACTGCCCATAGATATATCTAATGTACTTTAAAAAATGCATTGAACAGCCTCTGGATATAATTTTAAATTGTGAGCTATTCCTGATGTTTTGATGTTGACATCTTTAAACTGATTGCCTGAATATATGCTAACATAAGTAAGAGATAGGAACAAATATTACAGAATATATATATAGTACTTTGGAGATGGCTTCATATTCTTGGACAATCCGCCACCAAAATGTGGGGTTTGTGGTCCCTTCCTTTGAATTTTTGAGGACCCTGTGATTAATTAACCAAAAAGAATATAGAAGAAGTGGATTGTGCCCATTTCTGGGCCAATGCCTTACAGAACTGGCAGCTTCTACTTCCTGTCTCTTAGAATACTTATTCTTGGAACTCAGCCACCACCTTGTAAGGAAGCTCAAGCTTCCCCATACAAAGGGGCTTGTGTAGAGGGGAACCCAGGTCCTACTACTAGCTGCAGCTATGCTTCCAACTGACTGCCTGTACCAATTTACTTGCTATGTGAACTTACCTTCTTAGAAATTGTCCTCCAGCCCAAATGGAGATGCTACATTTCAAATTGATTAAAACAGAGATGACTGATTTAAATTGCAGATTAAAAGCAAAATAATTGATTGCTGTTGTTTTAAGCCACTAGGTTTTATTTGCTATGAAACATTAGATGATCTTAAAAGAATAAAACTCCACATAAGTTACCTTTCTGGGTAATGGACTTTATGAAGGAGGGCTATTTCTGAGGTTTATTCTGTATTCTCAGACAATTACCATCATCATTAAAACATCAAGTTGTTTGTTGAATGATCTGTGTCCTCCTTCATGCCTCCACTGATGTTATATACTACTCTTCAAATTTCTTTCATTCCCCCCCCCCCACTGTATGTCCTGCATTCCTCTTGCATTGGAATTTTTAAAAAGGCATAGTGTATGTTTGATATATTTTCAATAACATATGACGTATCAAAGTCTCCTCTTCATGGGGTATAAAATCTTTGAAAATAAGAACCAATTTTTTCATGACTTGAAGGATCATGTTTGTCACATAATCAATGTTTATTTTTGAATGAATGAATGATTTAAACATTACCTTGCTTAGTGCTCTTATTCCATGGGTTTATATTGTTTTTGCCTACTTAAATACATCTCACTATAGTAACTTTATAAACTCTATCCTTTTTCCAAAACAATTACTTGAAGTAGGTTGTAATGAAAATCATTTTTTTTATATATAAAAATGATATATGTGGAAATGAAACCCAGTAAGTTACCTGTAGGATACAGCTTTTTTGCCAGAGGAAAATACTATAAGTCAGTCTTATGATCCAGTGTTTTCTAAGGGGAAACTGTACATGCAAGGGAATTAAGGAGGGAAATTAACTTTGAATTTTTATCTTCTACTCAACTACTAGTAGCTAGGTCATAATTGCCAAAATTAAAAATAGTATATCAAGCAAGGTCCATTCAAGAGATTAG
Source organism: Orcinus orca (assembly GCF_937001465.1). Taxonomy (NCBI): domain Eukaryota; kingdom Metazoa; phylum Chordata; class Mammalia; order Artiodactyla; family Delphinidae; genus Orcinus; species Orcinus orca. The sequence goes on along the minus strand of NC_064576.1, from coordinate 39,250,954 downwards.
AGACAACATCATTATTTTAACAAAGAGAATTTAATATAATGAATTGCTAACGAAGTATTAGAGAAAGTAAAAGACAAAAGGGGACAGTAAGATGGTAACTGTTTGGAGTATCTACCACATCTAGAGTGGGAAGAGGTAAAAATTATTATACTTCACAAACTGGGTGAGGGGCACTGGATTTCTGAGAAAGGGGCTCAACAGGCTACAACTTGTTCTTCTGAAGGAAGATAAGGGGCTTCTTCTAATATAGGAAACTCAATCTGAAGCCAGCTGCTACTGGAGGAGCCAACAGCTACAGTCAGGGTGAAGAACCACTTGTAGAGCTTCATAGGAAGTGGAGTCCCCCTTCTTCCTCTTCTGGTAGCTAAGTCTCCTTCAGAGCTCTCTGTTGGCAGAGTTTAACAAGGGTCTTTTGGGAAAGCTGAATGTGTTTTCCAGAGTCCCAGCTTCATCATTACATAGCAAAGAGTAAAAGGGTTGCTTTGAAGCTGAGGAGAAATAGCTTAAAAATCAACCCATATGGGGTGTTAAAAACCATTGTACAACTTTGGTTCCTGTACATTCTCATTCACCACGGTCTGTGTTTTACATTATAGTCATTTAATGTTCCTCTTTTAGAAGTTTTCTCATATAGGAAGGATATTGAATATTTTTCCCATAAGTAAAGGAAGGAATGTGGACTACTGATATAATAAGTGAATATACAATTACTCTGGATTAGTCAGGATTCAATAAGCTTGGACTAAAGTAATAATAAAATTGGATGCAGATACAGAAGGAAGTATGGTTATATGTGCATGTATGCCTATTTGCATTGCTTAGCAATTACAGGTGGAGCAATGCATGAAAAAGACAAAGGTAAAGGATGAAAAAATAAGTAGAAACAAGGATCAAGTAGGAATAAGAAGCAGATAAACAAATAAATAAGAAAATAATGATACTGACAGATTATTCAAAAGGAAACCAATCAAAAACTAGTGCAGGACCAATCTTTTGTAATCTAAGTGCAAAACATATTCCTAGCCTAATGTAATTTTAAGAAGTGAGGTCAGGAAAGAGTGTAATCACTTTGACTTCTTCAGAATAGATTACTCTACCTCTGCTTCTCTGTTCCTAAAGCCTCAATAAACTATTCCTGTAGTTAGCAGTTTGTAGCTTTGTATTCTTCCCATTTTAGCATCTGTAAGAATGGGCATATCTTAGGCATTTTTTTGTTTTACAAGAAAAAACAACATTACCAGTTTAGTAGAACATGCTTATTACTTACAGAATTTCACTCCAAGTAAGAGATGCAGTACATTTTGTAAATCTATTAAGTATTGGGACATTATTTAAGATTGAGAAAGGTAAGAACTGAATATGGTGTAAGTCCTACAAATGTGACAAAGGAAAAGTCATTCTCTTATTCATTATATACCTATATTTATCTATCTGTATCTCTCTATATTCATATATTTTATGTTTATAAATATTAAATTTATGTTTAATAACTATTCACATACTTTGAAGAATGTTTCTGTAAACATGATAGACTATCACGCATCCAGGGAACAGTGCTTATATTTCCTAATTAGATTTTCTAGGATAAGTTGACCATGTGATGCAGCATGACCCTTGAGCCCTCTGTTCATTTCAGCCTGGACAGTGGCTCAGGGGATAAGTATTTTGACTAGCAACTAGTGGCAGTCATATGGCAATATAATCAACAATATTTGTATTTGTGTCTGTCTCCACCACCATCCATGTGTGAGTTTATGTTGTCATTAGATAACATTTTCAGCATCCTTACTAATATTTTCTTACCTTATGTTAATACCTTTCCTTACTTTAATTTGCCTGTATAAAAATATCAAAAGAAGAATAAACCCGCATCCCACTTAGTTATTTTCTTGGGCTATTATTCTTTGAAGGTTGGTGTCTGTCCCAAATGTATAAAACAAGCACAACCTTCCCTCTCAACTACATATTATGAACTTAGTCCATAAAGTATCCAATACTGTTTATATTCTTTTCCATTTGGATACTGAATTGTCATGGTACTTTGATAAGAAAGACTAAAGTATTAGAAGATTGTTTCTTTACAGCCTCAATATTTATCATTTAAAATAAAAGGACCTAACTTAATACTTATGATTTTAATTAGATGGACTTAATTCAGTGAAACAATGAAACAGAATCTATAAATTTGCATCAATTTGGCCTGTTAGTTTGGTATTTGCCAAAAAATACATAGGTGAAGATACATATACAATGCCCAGGTATCTCCATTGGTTATCTTAATTGCATCTAAAACATTAAGATATTTCGTAAAAATAAAACAAAACAAAACAAAACAAACCTCCAAAATATTAACTACTTCAATGAGGGAGATAACAGAGAGGGTGAATAGGCTCTCATTTTCAAGTTTATTCTTTCATTAGGGACACAATTAAAATATTTGAAATTTTAAAAAAGGTAAGAAACAGGAAAAAAGAAGAGGGACAGCAGAAAGAAAAAGAGAGAAGGAAAATTTAAAAAAAAAAGGAAATAAAAGAGTGAAATGAGAATTGAAGAGAAAGGAGATAGAGAAAAGAAAGGGAAAGTGAGAGTGAGAGCAAGCAGGTGAAAGAGAAAGATGTAAAATAGTACTGCTAAACGATGTCTGAGATTATATCTGATTCACTAGTGAAGAGACTGCAGAGTCATAGAAAATCTTCTAGTTTAGAAGTTGTTTTTTTATAACTGAATTGTCTAATGATATTAATCAGGATATGCTTTTATGTACATTATGCTTTACATAAGCATTTCTATTTTTTTCAGATTCCAAAATTTCACTAAAGCTTAGAATTTTCCACTTTTAAAATACTCCACACATAGTAAATTAATGCATGATTTTCTTGTTAAAATCAGCATTGCCTAAAATGATCTGTAACTGAACAGGAGCAATAGCAAAGGTGTGAACTACTTCAGGGAAGTGCTAACTTCAGAGCCCAAATGAGAACATTTAAATGCTAAAATTTTTCAGCAACAGCAAACAGATATTTCTGCAAAATATCATTTTTTTCATGTTTTCCAAACTGCTTTTTCTATGTACATTTACTTCTTCATTCTTCAAACTTGGACTTTCCTGCCACTTTACCAATTTTCTGTGCCCATTCATCCTTGAAATATTTCATTTTTACTTCTCAATTTCTCCTCCTCTGCAGTAATTGCAATGGAAGATGGGTGTTTGGTTCTGTTCTAAAAAATGTGTTCAGTATTAGTGACATGTACCAGGCTGATGACATTGCAAACTGAAGGCCATTGTTTTAATCACAGTAACCCAGGCACCAAACAACATTATCTCACAGTTGCCTGAACAACTATTCTCAGTTCTATTCTGAAAGAGGGGACAATAATTAAACCTTTGGCTTAAAACATAATTTGTGTTAATTTTTAAAACGACTGTGCATGATATAGGTTTCTGCTTGAAAAGACATATTGTATTGATGATGCCAATCAAATAGCCATTAGATGCTATTGAATTTGAATGGCTCACTAAGGCAGACACCTGCCTACTAATTTTGTGATTGCATAGAAATTAACTCTCAGAAAGAGATAAACACATATTTCAAAGGTAACTTGGATGATTCTAATGTCATTGTAAGCAAATATTTTATTCCACGGGGCATATACATTTCTAGTAATGTGTCTTCTAAAATATGAAGGAATTAAAACTCCTCTCTCCCTGCATAAGCATATATAACAACTACGTACAAACTGCTAACTCCAGAACAAGTTTCCTACTGTCTAAAACAACATCCTATCCCCACAAACATCAACTGATAGTGGTTTTGTGGGGCTAAGACAACAAAAATACACTAAGATGCAAGATGACTAGATTTACTAGATTTAAGTAAGATATAGATATAGGGTAGAGTAGATAATCACAAAGGTCTCGTACTCATCTAATAGTTTCCAACTGAAATAGGCATGGTCTTTTGAAGCTAAAGCAAAGCCCTATGGAAATGTAGAGAAATCTAAAGAGTCTGTCTCAATGAATTTTTTAAAAGAGTATGACTTCTTTTGGGTAGTTAGACTCTTTCTCAATATTACTGTTTGATGTAGCCTTAAACAATTTCTAAAATGTAATCCCATCACATAACTTCACCCCACCATTGGGACTTATTTACTTTAATGGATTTTGCTCATCAAGATCCCCCTTAAACAGCAAATAACCTTTAGGATACACAATAATTTATGTTTTTTATTAGCTAATATAAGAACCCAGGTGGGTTTATTGCTTAAAACTGTGGGGGGATAGGACATAAACAAAAGACATGGGGCTTAAACCTTGTCTTTGAGAAAGGGAAGGGGATCAGAAAAGGAAAGAACAATTCCTAACTGCTAACTTAAGGATTTAGGAGACTAACTAGGTTACAGTTAATCAGCAATGTGATTAGGAAATGACAAATTCTAATTATGAGAGGTAAAAATGAATTAGAAGGATTTCGTTTAAAAAAAAAACTAGAGAGTGAAGCTTGATAACATCTTCAAATATTAGAATGACTATCAGGGGATCAAGAGATTAAAATCTAAGGTCATAACCAGCACAAATGAATAGAAATTACATGAAGTAAATTACAATTAAATATCAGCATAAACTTCTTAATATTTATAACTGTATAGTTAAAAAATCATGTGTCTACAGAAGTAATAGTTTCTTCATCCTTGGAATTTAAGTAGTGTTTAAACAGCCATTGCCAGAAAAATATGTAACGTTCTTGCCTAAAATGAGCATTTAGGCATTTGGTAAAAAGTTTTCCACAAAATGTTAATTCCAAAGGTTATTAATTGTTACCTCTAAAGGGTAAAGGATTCTATTGTCAAATAGGTATGGTAAATACCATTGAAGTAAAGTTAATCATGCAACTTTAATGCACATCTTCTCCCAATCTTCAGTATAATAATGCACTATTCAAATCCCCAGTGGGAAATAGTCAGTGCTTATTAAACATGGAAGATCATGAAATCCCTTATGCATTAATGTTCATATGGTATGATGCTTTTGGGAAGTATAATCTATTTCACAAATTAGAAAATATCTTATGTTCTTTCAGAATTTAATCTGGTTCAAACTATTAATAGGCCCTGTTGAAATATGATGTGGTAATTATGATTTAAATATGAAATATTTCTAAGCCATACCACTTTTTCCTTAAATCACACCTCATAGATAAATGCCCAGCTTACCTATATGAAAGATTGACTTCATATCTTTAGAAAGTTAATATTTAGCAATCTTTATTGGAAAAGCTATGGCAATACTATAAATATACATGATACTTTTTAAGAACTCAATATGAATCATGGCTGTTAATTCTTAGAATAAGCATATGAGGGTATATTATTATTGTCATTTTACAAATGAGAAAACTGAGTATCAGATAATTGAAATAACTTGTCCAAGGCTATGAACTTAAAAAATGAGTAGGACTCAGTGGTTTTTTTTCTTCAGAGTCTTTGTCCTAAAATTCTTACTACTTTATTATTAAATAAAATATGTGTGATTTTTTTCAGCAAGCTTTTAAGGAAAGATCTTTAAAAATAGAATAGGCCATGAGTCATCTTAATGATTCAAATACTTTCTTATATGAAAATACCAGGGTGGATAAATTATCTCTGGAACTTCTTTTTGGCTTTGTGATAGTAGATATAAATTGAAAAATAATTTTCATACAATAAAGAAATTTGCACACTGTTATTAGATAAAAAGGTTTCACAATCACTTGTTATAAACTTCTGTGAAAAACAGGATTGATTTTTATCAGTCTGAAATTTTTCAGTGGAAACAGTCATTGCTTAACACAGAAGAATGAACTAAATTGCTAAATGCCATTGCTAAATGCAATTTACATCCTATATGAATGTAGGAGGCAAATTTTAACTACTTTTTCTGGAAAAGATACATGTGATGAACATTAAAAGAAAAGATACATGGTCTTTTCTGAGACTTAATAAGTTTTTAAGCCAGTAACACTACCAATTTGCTAAGAAACGTAAAGAAAATTAAGCTTTAAATTCAAGGCTATGAGGGAAAGTCTAGCATTACCATACGTATGTCAAGATGGTTTTTAATTCTTTGGATTGAGTATTTTAATTTTTTGAAAGTGCCACCTTTGTTAGGAGATGATAAACTAAATTAGTAGTTACTGCAAGAAAAAAAAAGGTTGCATTTTCCCATTCATGGACATGGTTGAACATTAAATCTGCATTAATTATAGAGCCATGAAATATGTAGTTTCAGCTATTTTTTTTTCCTATTGTGAAAAATAGTAAAAATATAGGCAGAAAAATTCTATCCTCAATAGTATGAGGCAAGAATAAATCAGAGATAAATAGTCTAGACCTAGTCTTGTCCATTTTTCAGATTTTGCTTTTCTGCTGACAGGTATATAATGTAAACCTTATTCTGAATCCACATATGAATGAGCTTTCAGGACTTATTAGATCAACTCAAGTTGTCTTTTCCAAAAAAAAAAAAAAGTTACACTGTCCATGATTCTTAATTGCTAAGATGGTCAGAATCCATAAACAAAAAGACCACTAAATTCATCTATGACTATCTAATTTTCTTTGGTTTTCCTTTATTTTATTGAGGAAGAGTTTGCATTGGCTCATAAATATGACTTTCAGACAATGTAAAGCTCAGTGACTTTGTTTTATCTAAGATGTCCTGGTAAGACACTCATGACTGAAGCATTAAAACCCATTATGTTGTTTGCTTCTATCACTGTAGTTTGTGGAGATATGACATTCTGAGGGAATGTCATATGCTTTGTGAACATTCTGAAATGAACGATGCCTAGTTAACTAGTGAGTAGACCTCTAAAATATTGATTTTGTCTGCTGTCTTTTCCTTGATTTCTTTGTTTTGCATCTCAAAAATAGAAGCAAACAAACTGGAAGAGTAGAAAAAAATTGAAGGAAAAAATTCTCTCTCTCCTCCCTAATATATGTATATGGAAACATTTAATTTTCCCATAATTCTGTAAAGTTATACAAAAATTTACTAGTCAATTATATTGCTGAAAACTCAGATAACTTCTCTCACCCTGCATTGTTCACATTTAGTAAGAATTGGATATTTTCTTTTCCAAAATCTGCAATTTGATTAGAGAAATCAGTTCTTTATTTTGATGAACAATTTTTTTTCATATATGACACATATTAAAAATAGTACTTTAGTATTTTCCTTGTCACAATTAGCTACTGATAATGCATGTTCTATAAATATATGTCCTATGAATATATTAAGGATTGTGGGTAGAGATAATAATATCTTCATGGAACAAGAATAAGATTTTCTCCAACTTTAAATTTAAAAAAAAACTGTTGAACAAAAATTTAGAAAAAATACAAAGGTTAGCCAAAGTTTATACCATCTGGAAACTACAGTCATTCTCTGGATATTTAGAATGATGCAGTAGATCCCAATTGCTGGATACATGCCAGTAGTCACAAGGAACAGCTGATAATAGGTGAGTCTATTTCTACCCCGTTCTTCAGCATGTTTATGGGAGTCATTTAAGGTTTGAGATAATATCTTTTGTTTCTGTCCTTCTTCCTTCCTCCTTCCTCCCTTCCACTCTTCCTCCCTTCCTTCTTTGTTTCCTTCCCTCCTTCAATGATGATTGCTATTTTATTGCTAGGCTCTATGCTAAGATATGGGATTTAGTGGACAGTGCAATAATGTGGTAGTTCCCTTCATAGAGCTTAAAGTCAAAGGGGGAGATAGTAAACTATCAAAATTGTATACAAATAAATTTAAATATGAAATTTTGTATATTGTGTATTATGACAAGTATGAAGCCAATGGCCAAAGATTTTAAAATCAATTAATAGTGGTAGGGAGTATAACTACAGCATTAAATAGTATAGTAAAGGAAAGATTCTCTGAGAAACTAGCACTTAATGATATTTGAAGAAAGAAGAGGAGACATCCCTGAAAAAGAATGTGTTTAAGGGAGAGAATAATTCACTCAAGAGACTAGCATAAACAGTTAGACTCTGCATGTGAAAGACAGGCCTTGTGGACAAATGGTATTGAGTAAGCGCAAGAGTCATTTGCCTTGAAGTTAGAGAAATAAGCATAGGCTGTATCACACCGGTCTTACAATCTACATTAAGCACTTTGAATTCTTGTCTAAGTGTAATGGAGAAACATTGAAAATGCTAAGTGAAGGGATTATAAGCTGAATTGTGTATTTACAAAATATCTCTGTAATTTGTATGGAAATATAGCAAGCAAGAAAGAGGTACATAAATTAGTGGTCTATTAAAATTATTCAGGTTAGTGTGGGTGATGGGGCAGACTAGTGCAAAAGAGAAGTAGGAAACTGGAAAGAATGTAAGTTTGATTTTTGAGGCAATTTTGCAGAATTAGTGATGATATGGAGTTCTCTGAGATGTAATGAGAAGAATCTAGTGTTATTCCTCAATTTTCAGTTTAAATGACTCAGCAAATAGTAATACCATTCACTGAAATGTGAATGCCTGGTGTTTGGGGGGAGGGAAGGAGAGGGGATAGGTGACAGTTTGTTATTGCATATGTTATATTTAAAAGTAGATTTTGTTTGCTTTTCTACACATTAAATGTGAATGAAAAATATTATCTGTGTTTGGAGACCTTCAAGATGGCTGAAGAGTAAGATGTGGAGATCACCATCCTCCCCACAAATACATCAGAAATACATCTACATGTGGAACAACTCCTACAGAACACCTACTGAATGCTGGCAGAAGACCCCCCAAAAGGCAAGAAACTCCCCATGTACCTGGGTAGGGCAAAAGAAAAAAAGGAAAAACAGAGACAAAAGAATAGGGATGGGACCTAAACCAGTGGGAGGGAGCTGTGAAGGAGGAAAGGTTTCCACACACTAGCAAGTCCCTTCACGGGTGGAGACTGTGGGTGGCGGAGTGGGGAAGCTTCGGAGCCACGGAGGAGAACACAGCCACAGGGGTGCGGAGGGAAAAACGGAGAGATTCCCACACAGAGGAGGCGTGCCGACCAGCACTCACCAGCCTAAGAGGCTTGTCTGCTCACCTGCCAGCCAGGATGGGTGGGGGCTGGGATCTGAGGCTCGGGCTTCTGAGGTCACATCCCAGAGAGAGGACTGGGGTTGGCTGTGTGAACAGAGCCTGAAGGGGGCTAGTGTGCCACAGCTAGCCAGGAAGAAGTCCAGGAAAAAGCCTGGACCTGCCAAAGAGGCAAGAGACCATTGTTTTGGGGTGAAGGAAGAGAGGAGATTCAGAGCACCGCCTAAATGAGCTCCAGAGACAGGCACGAGCCACAACTATCAGCACAGAAACGGGCATAAAATGCTAAGGCTGCTTTTGCAGCCACAAAGAATCCTGTGTGCAAGCACAGGTCACTATCCACAACTCCTCTTCTGGGACCCTGTGCACCCCACCACTGCCAGGGTCCCGTGATCCAGGGACAACTTCCCCGGGAGAGCACACGGCATGCCTCAGGCTGGTGCAACGTCACTCTGGCCTCTGCTGTCAAACGCTTACCCTGCATTCCATAACCCTCCCTTCCCCTGGCCTGAGTGAGCCAGAGCCCCCTAATCAAAGGCTACTTTAACCCTGACCTGTCTGAGCAAAGAACAGACACCCTCAGGCAACCTACATGCAGAGGTGGGGCCAAGTCCAAAGCTGAACCTCAGGAGCTGTGCGAACAAAGAAGAGAAAGGGAAATCTCTCCCAGCAGCCTCAGGAGCAGCGGATTAAATCTCCACAATCAAGTTGCTGTACCCTGCATCTGTGGAATACCTGTATAGACAACAAATTATCCCAAATTGAGGTGGTGCACTTTGGAAGCAGCAATGTATATATATATCTTTTCCTTTTTCTCTTTTTGTGAGTGTGTATGTGTATGCTTTTTAGTATGATTTTGTCTGAATAGTTTTGCTTTCACCATTTGTCCTAGGGTTTTCTCTGTCCATTTGTTTGTTTGTTTGTTTGTTTTTTAGTATACATTTTAGAACTGGTTATCATCAGTGGATTAGTTTTTTGGTTTTGTTGCTCTCTTCTTTCTTCCTTCCTTTTTCTTTTATTATTACTTTTTAATTTTTACTATTAATAATTTTTTTATTTTAATAATTTTATTCTATGTTTTTTCTTTCTTTCTTTATTTTTCTCACTTTTCTTCTGAGCCATGTGGCTGACAGGGTCTTGGTGCTCTGCCCAGGTGTCAGACCTGTTCCTGTAAGGGGGGAGAGCCGAGTTCAGGACATTCGTCCACCAGACACCTCCCAGCTCCATGTAATATCAAATGGTAAAAGATCTCCAAGAGATCTCCATTTCAAAGCTAAGACTCAGGTCCACACAATGACTAGCAAGCTACGGTGCTGCACACCCTATGCCAAACAACTAGTGAAACAGGAACACAACCCACCCTTTAGCAGAGGGGCTGCTTAAAATCATAATAAGTCCACAGACACCCCAAAACACACCACTGGATGTGGTATTGCCACCAGAAAGGCAAGATCAAGCTTCATCCACCCGAACACAAGCATAAGACACTTCAGCAGGAAGCATACATAACCCATTGAAGCAACCTTTCCCACTGGGGGCAGACACCAAAAAAAACCAGGAACTATGAACCTGCAAACTGCAAAAATGAGGCCTGAAACACAGTAAGTTAAGTAAAATGAGAAGACAGAAGAAACACACAGCAGGTGAAGGAGCAAGGTAAAAAACAACCAGACCAAATCAATGAAGAGGAAATAGGCAGTCTACCTAAAAAGGAATTCAGAATAATCATAGTAAAGATGATCCAAAATCTTGGAAATAGAATGGAGAAAATACAAGAAACATTTAACAAGAAACCAGAAGAACTAAATAGCAAATAAACAATGATGAACAACACAATAAATAAAATAAAAAATTCTCTAGAAGAAATCAATAGCAGAATAACTGAGGCAAAAGAATGGATAAGTGATCTGGAAGATAAAATAGTCGAAATAACTATCACAGAACAGAATAAAGAAAAAAGAGTGAAAAAAATTGAGAACAGTCTCAGAGACCTCTGGGACAACATTAAATGCACCAGCATTCGAATTATAGGGGTCCCAGAAGAAGAGAGAAAGAAAGAGACTGAGAAAATACTTGAAGAGATTATAGTTGAAAACTTCCCTAATACAGGAAAGGAAATAATCAATCAAGTACAGGAAGTGCAGAGAGTCCCTTTAAGGATAAATCCAAGGAGAAACACACCAAGACACATATAAATCAAACTATCAAAAACTAAATACAAAGAAAAAATATTAAAAGCAGCAAGAGAAAAACAACAAATAACACACAAGGGAATCCCCATAAGGTTAACAGCTGCAAGCCAAAATGGAGTGGCAGGACATATTTAAAGTGATGAAAGGGAAAAATCTACAACTAATACTACTCTACCCAGCAAGGATATCATTCAGATTTGACGGAGAAATTAAAATCTTTACAGACAAGTAAAAGCTAAGAGAATTCAGCACCACCAAACCTGTTTTACAACAAATGCTAAAGGAACTTCTCTAGGCAGAAAACACAAGAGAAGGAAAAGACCTACAATAGCAAATCCAAAACAATTAAGAAAATGGTAATAGGAACATGCATAATGATAATTACCTTAAATGTAAGTGGATTAAATGCTCCAACTAAAAGACATAAACTTGCTGAATGGATACAGAAATAAGACCCATATATATGTTGTCCACAAGAGACCCACTTCAGACCTAGGGACACATACATACTGAAAGTGAGGAGATGGAAAAAGATATTCCATGCAAAGGGAAATCAAAAGAAAGCTGGAGTAGCAATTCTCATATCAGGCAAAATAGACTTAAAAAGAAAGACTATTACAAGATGCAAAGAAGGACACTACACAATGATCAAGGGATCAATCCAAGAAGGTATAACAATTGTAAATATTTATGCACCCAACATAGGAGCACCTCAATACATAAGGCAAATGCTAACAGCCATAAAAGAGGAAATCGACAGCAACACAATCATAATAGAGGACTTTGTCACCCCACTTTCACCAATGGACCGATCATCCAAAATGGAAATAAATAAGGAAACCAAAGCTTTAAAAGATATGGTAAACAATAACATATTGTTATGTTATTAATATATTGATATTTATAAGACATTGATATTTATAGGACATTCCATTCAAAAACAACAGAATATACTTTCTTCTTATGTGCTCATGGAACATTCTCCAGGATAGATCATATCTTGGGTCAAAAATCAAGACTTGGTAAATTTAAGAAAATTGAAATCATATCAGGTATGTTTTCCGACCACAACACTTTGAGACTAGATATCAATTACAGGAACAAATCTGTAAAAAATACAAACACATGGAGACTAAACAATACACTACTTAGTAACCAAGTGATCACTGAAGAAATCGAAGAGCAAATTAAAAATACCTAGAAACAAATGACAATGAAAACACAACAACCCAAATCTATGGAATGCAGCAAAATCAGTTCTAAGAGGGAAGTTTATAGAAATGCAATCCTACCTCAACAAACAAGAAACATCTCCAATAAGCAACGTAACCTAACACCTAAAGCAATTAGAGAAAGAAGAACAAAAAAAAAACAAAGTTAGCAGGAGGAACAAAATCATAAACAGCACATCAGAAATAAATGAAAAAGTAATGAAGGAAACAATAACAAAGATCAATAAGACAAAAGCTGGTTCTTTGAGAAGGTAAACAAAATTGATAAACCACTAGCCAGACTCATCAAGAAAAAAAAGAAGAAGACTCAAATAAATAGAATTAGAAATGAAAGAGCAGAAGTAATAACTGACACTGCTGAAACACAAAGGATAATGAGACAATACTACAAGCCACTATATGCCAATAAAATGAACAACCTGGAATAAATGGACAAATTCTTAGAAAAGCACAACCTTCCAAGATTGAACCAGGAAGAAATAGGAAATATAAACAGACCAATCACAAGAAATGAAATTGAGACTGGATTAAAAATCTGCCAACAAACAGAAGACTAGGACCAGATGTCTTCACAGGCGAATTCTAACAAACATTTAGAGAAGAGCTAACACCTGTCCTTTTCAAACTCTTCCAAAAAAGAGCAGAGGGAGGAATACTCCCAAATTAATGCTACAAGGCCAACATCACGCTGATATACTAATCAGACAAAGAAGTCACAAAGAAAGAAACTACAGGCCAATATCACTGATGAAAATAGATACAAAATTCATCAACAACAAACTAGCAAACAGAATCCAACAGCACATTAAAAGGATCATACACCATGATCAAGTGAGGTTTATTCCCAGAATGCAAGAATTCTTTATTATATGCAAATCAATCCATGTGATACACCATATTAACAATTTGGAGGAGAAAAACCTTATCATCATCTCAATACATGCAGAGAAAGCTTTTGACAATATTCAACACCCATTTAGAATAAAAACCCTCCAGAAAGTAGGCAAAGAGGGGACTTACCTCAACATTATAAAGGTCATATATGACAAAACCACAGCCAATATCGTTCTCAGTGCTGAAAAACTGAAACCATTTCCACTAAGATAAGGAACAAGAGAAGGTTGTCTACTCTCACCACTATTATTCAAAATAGTTTTGGAAGTTTCAGCTACAGCAATCAGAGAAGAAAAAGTAATAAAAGGAATTCCAATCAGAAAAGATGAAGTGAAGCTCTCACTCTTTGCAGATGACATGATACTACACATAGAGAATCCTAAAGATGCTACCAGAAAACTAATAAAGCTAATCAATGAATTTGGTAAAGTAGCAGGATATGAAGTAAATTCACAGAAACCTCTTGCATTCCTATACATTAATGATGAAAAATCTGAAAGAGAAATTAAGGAAACACTCCCATTTACCATTGCAACAAAATGAGTAAAATACCTAGGAATAAACCTACCTAAGGAGACAAATGATGTGTATGCAGAAAACTATAAGACACTGATGAAAAAAATTAAAGATGATACAAACAGATAGAGAGATATACTAAGTTTTTGGATTGGAAGAATCAACATTGTGAAAATGACTATACTATCCAAAGCTATCTACAGATTCAATGCAATCCCTATCAAACTACCAATGGCATTTTTCACGGAGCTAGAACAAAAAATTTCACAATTTGTATGGAAACACAAGAGACCCCAAATAGCCAAAACAATCTTGAGAAAGAAAAATGGAGCTGGAGGAATCAGGCTCCCAGACTTCAGACTATACTACAAAGCTAGAGTAATCAAGACAGTATGGTACTGGCACAGAAACAGAAATATAGATCAATGGAACAGGATGGAAAGCCCAGAGATAAACCCATGCATGTATGGCCACCTTATTTTGGATAAAGGAAGCTAGTATATACAGTGGAGACAAGGCATCCTCTTCAATAAGTGGTGCTGAGACAACTGGATAGCTACATGTAAAAGAATGAAATTAGAACACTCCCTAACATCATACACAAAAATAAACTCTAAATTGATTAAAGACCTATATATAAGGCCAGACACTATAAAACTCTTAGAGGAAAACATAGGTAGAACACTCTATGGCTTAAATCACAAGATCCTTTTTGTCCCACCTTCTAGAGAAATGGAAATAAAAATAAACAAACGGGACCTAATGAAACTTAAAAGCTTTTCCACAGCAAAGGAAACCATAAACAAGATGAAAAGACAACCCTCAGAATGGGAGAAAATATTTGCAAATGAAGCAACTGACAAAAGATTGATCTCCAATATTTACAAGCAGCTCATGCAGCTCGATATGAAAAAAATATAGAACCCAATTCAAAAATGGGCAGAAGACCTAAATAGACATTTCTCCAAAGAAGATATACAGATTGCCAACAAACACATGAAAGAATGCTCAACATCATTAATCATTAGAGAAATGCAAGTCAAAACTACAATGAGGTATCACCTCACACCAGTCAGAATGGCCATTATCAAAAAATCTACAAACAATAAATGCTGGAGTGGGTGTGGAGAAAAGAGAACCCTCTTGCACTGTTGGTAGGAATGTAAATTGATATAGCCACTATGGAGAACAGTATGGAAGTTCCTTAAAAAACTAAAAATAGAACTACCATATGACCCAGCAATCCCTCTACTGGACATATGCCCTGATAAAACCATAATTCAAAAGGAGACATGTACCACAATGTTCATTGAAGCTCTCTTTGCAATAGCCAGGACATGGAAGCAACCTAAGTGTCCATCAGATGAATGGATAATGAAGACGTGGCACATACATACAATGGAATATCACTCAGCCATATAAAGAAACGAAACTGAGTTATTTGTAGTGAGGTGGATGGACCTAGAGTCTGTCTTGGAGAGTGAAGTAAGTCAGAAATAGAAAAACAAACACCAGATGCTAACACATGTATATGGAATCTAAAACAACAAATAAACAAACAAAAAAAAACGTTATTAAGAACCTAGGGCAGGATGGGAATAGAGATGCAGATGTGGAGAATGGATTTGAGGACACAGGGAGGGGGTAAGGTAAGGTGGGATGAGGTGAGAGAGTGGCATGGACTTATATACACTACAAAGTGTACAATCTATAGTTAGTGGTAGGCAGCAGCATAGCACAGGGAGATGAGCTCAGTGCTTTGTGACCCCCTAGAGCGATGGGATGGGGGGGTGGGAGGGACACACAAGAGGGAGGAGATATGGGGACATATGTGTATGTATAGTTGGTTCACTTTGTTGTAGGGCAGAAATTAGCACACCTTGTGGAGCAATTATACTCCAGTAAAGATGTTAAAAAGAAGAAAGAAAGAAAGAGAGAGAGAAAGGAAGGAAGGAAGGAAAGAAGGAAAGAAAGAAACAAAGAAAGAAAGAAAAAGAAAGAAAGAAAGAAAGAAAGAAAGAAAGAAAGAAAGAAAGAAAGAAAGAAAGAGAAGGAAGGAAGGAAGGAAGAAGGAAAGAAGGAAAGAAAGAAAGAAAGAGAAAGGAAGGAAGGAAGAAAGAAAGGGAAAGAAAAACAATACATTTTGAAAAATAAATAAATAAATAAAAGGCCCCCCCAAAAAATATTTTTTTTTCTGCCATATCAATAAACAAAGAATGTTGCAGCCATCAAGCCATCATATAACACAGCCCTGATGGTGAGCCCTGAGGGAACTCAGGATGAGAAAACACATGATAGTGACCCCAGATAGCTGAGATGTATATCAAAGGGATGATTTCAGTGAGCCCAGACTCTTGCAACTTCCTGTACATAGAAAAGCACTAAATGCCTTAACTTGAAATACCTGGTTTTCTTTAATTAACAGTGATCTTTAGACGTTCCTACTACCTTGTCTTTGTTGCAAAACTTCTATATAACCCAGCTCCCCCTGCCCCTGCCCTTGCCTCTTGGGAACAGTCCCTTAGAGTTATCTGAGAGTCGTGTCTCCCAGGCTTGAAGTCCTTAGATTGTCCACCAAATAAAACATAAGTCTCAACTTTTAGGTTGTGCATTTTTTCAGTCAACACTTGCATTGATGATGTAAATTTGAATAGAATTTAATCTTGAGGAGAGAATAGGTCACTCTATTAGTTTCCTAGGACTGCTGTAACAAAGTACAAAAAAATGAGTGACTTAAAGCAATAAAAATTGTTTTCTCATGGTGTTGGAGGTTTAATAAATCAAGGTGTCTGCAGGGTCATGCTCCCTCTGAAGTCTCTAAGGGGAGACATTTTGCTTTTTTTCTTGCAGCTTCTGTAAGGACTAGGTGTTCTTTGGGTGGCAGTATAACTATTATTTAGGTCCCCTTATTTATATGGCCATCTTCCCTCTGTGGCTCCGTATCTTCACATGATGTCTGCTTTCTGTGTACATCTCTCACTTCTTCTTATAAGGACACTGATTATATTTGATGAAAGTCCCAGATTATTCCAGTATGATCTCATCTTAACTAATTACATCTGTGATGACATTATTTCCAAATGAGGTAACATTCTGAGGTATTTGGGATCAGGACTTCAACATATCTTTTTGTGGAACACAATTCAGCCCATAACTGTCACCTATAAAGAGAGTGTAGAGAAAGAAGAAACAAACCTAGCAATGAACACCTGAGGAATTTCAGCACTTAGATTTCTTGTGGTGAAGGCCCTGATGGAAGGTCTGGAGTGTTAGTTAGGAGGAAGTCAGGCATGTATTTCCACCACATTAAGTGAAGAGAGTAATTAAGGCAGGAGTGGTAAAACGCATTCAATTCTGTTATGAGGAGTAAGATGAAGGCAGAAAATGGCTAAGTTCATCAATGAGCAATGGAATTGCTGATGTTTGTAATGATAATCCTGGCCATAAGTAAAACATTAAATTATGTCAAGTCAGCATTACTCAACAAAGCAAGAATATGTGAAGTGTCTTTTAGAAAGATTTACATTGAAGTTAGTACTAATATTATTATGTAATTTAGGTGTTGATGTTCTCTGGAAATTCTATGGTGAATAACAGCTAATTTTCAAGATTAAAAGGATTCTGTATGGCTAATTAGTCTTATGTTCTCTATGCATGTTCTCTATGTATATGATGAAATAGTGGAACATTCCTTTCAGCTCACTGTGGAAGAAAATATATTTGTACTTTTTACACTGAACAAAAATAAATTTTACCCCATAAGTGATATGAATTCAGAAAATAAAACCAACAAAAATTTGAAAATATAGAATCTGAGGGATTTTAAAAATATTGGAAAGCTAAAAGTTATAGAAGAATATATAAAAATATTTGGTTATATATATACATATATATGCAAAATATCACAAGATATATCATAAGCCAAGTCAAGAAAACTAATTTAAAAATTATTTCTAATGCTAACATTTATAATAAATGACTCTCTTATATATTAATTTTACAAACACAAAAAATGAAAAGTCTACAGTAGGAGTGGAGTAAGAGAAAGAAAAACATTGAAAACAAATGTGTATATGGTAAAAATAACACTATGCTTTCTTATTTAAGTAAAAGTACATGTGTGTATGTATATATGCACAGCATATATATCTGTGTAAAGAGATGCATACAATTATAGTCTCTCAATGGAATTTATTTTAAGGAGGTGAGAATTTAGGTGATATTTATTTCCTTTCATGTACTAATATTTGTAAATTTAATATAATGCAAAGAAAAGCAACAAATACCTTCTCATGAATAAATTAGTGGACTCAGCTTTCCTCGATATTTTTGGTTCTCTACAATTCTATCGTGTACATTTTTAATGATTTACTGAATGGATGTTTATGACTGTCTTCTCTGAGTAAAGAATTAGGAACGAAAACTATATTCATGCCCTCATAGGATTGGTATTTTACTGGATTAAATCTCAAAATAAGTGCATTCTTTTAATATTTTTTTAAACTTTTTACTTTACAAGCACTGTAACACAGGCCAAGAATTTTATATATTAAGATTTTTTTGTATCTCTTGTTCCTTTTTCCTGTTCTTAAATGTCTCAGCTCTAGATAATTTTTACCCTGGACTGCTTATCTTGCCTAGTCTTAAAATTAATGAACAAGAGTTGGCTAAAGAGGTCAAAGTAGTAATAAAAAATAACTTTCATAAAAATGTGAATAAAATATGGAAATCACAAGAATATATGTACTTAAACATGTGAATTTTCATTTTATTAAAAAAGTACCCTCATGTTTCTCATGATAATGCATAAAGGTGATGCAGTTCAGTAATGGTAAGATGTAATTCATTATGAGACAGGTAAATGCAATGTATTAGTGAGCCCAAGGCTAATCATATTAATTTGTGTGCCATTGTTTAGGAGAGAAAAAGGTCAAATTAATCCCATAAGCAAATTGGAAAATATTCCTAGTCCTCCAAAACTTTTGAATGAAGAAACAACATTGCAGTCTCTATATTACACTCAATGAAATAAGTAGAAAATAATGAAAATCTAGGGAAATGTAGGTTCATATTTATCCAGTATTGTTCTGAAATACTCCACAAGAAAATTTCTAGAACTGAGGAAGAGGAAAATATTCTCCCATCATTTTCCTGTACTCTCTCCATAAAGCTTGTTTGAAGGAGGAATTGCTCAGTTAATAGTTTCTATAGAAGCAGTTTAACCAGTTTCCTAGGGAGCATAGTTGCTTAGGAAACTCAAATATATTAGAGCACAGACGCTGTGATAAGACACCTGCTGGTGCCCTTTTTCATTTTTTACCAGCTTCTTCTCACTCTCCTGGCTGTGCTCTCATATGGCAGA
The DNA here is from genome assembly GCF_937001465.1 of Orcinus orca. Taxonomy (NCBI): domain Eukaryota; kingdom Metazoa; phylum Chordata; class Mammalia; order Artiodactyla; family Delphinidae; genus Orcinus; species Orcinus orca. Next base: position 39,231,701 of record NC_064576.1, on the reverse strand, counting down.
AATGCAGAGTTGGAAAACCAGTGTGGTTCTTGGCACGGGGTGGGGTTCGTATAATTGCTTACAGGCTTACCATAAAAACCACCTTTGGTAGACAAGTTGTTTTTGAGGGCAGATTGGGCAACATTTTCCTACTCTGCAAGTACATTCCATTGGCCAATGGGATAATCTCTGAGGATTTACTATAATCATATTCTCTGAAAACCCTGGCACATTAAGAAATGGTAATTGAATTTCATGAGAGCTATTTTCAAAATCTGCCCAGTTAAGAAAAAAAACAAGGACATAGTTATACAAGACACATTCTAAACCTTAGGCTGGTTTCCTGAAAATAGCAGTGATGTTTTCCCTTTGAAATGCTTAATGATATACAAAAATAGAGTACATGTTATAGAATCACTCTGGGATTTTTTAATCAATGAATAATTCTGGTGTTAATGAACTGTTTCTGTTTTTTATCGAAAATAAAAGTTGTATGAATGTTAAATTTTATGCCTGTTTTTCTACCTACTATCTAAACTGGTTTTGTAATGCTTTTGAAATTGGACCACTCATTTTCAGTTGATATCCTTTAAAAATGTGAAATGATGATGGCAACGTGGGGACAAGTGCTGCAAATGTGACTTGGGATCTCAGCACACTAGGCTGCCACATTTCACAGCTGTTTGGTAGACATGAGGAACTAAGCTACAGGACCCATGCCAGTGGGCTGGGAACCCCTAGATGACGCAGCGTTATAAAAAGAGCAAAAAAAAATAAAATTTGCAATTAACCAACAGCAATCCCTGAGGTTTGAGGCTCAGCATTATTCCCTGCCATCTGCATTCTCTCTGTGAAACTCTTAGAGAGAGGTCATCACGACTTTTTCTCAAAAATGTTTCATAACAGATTATGGTAAAGCTACTCATATTTTAACAGTCCTAGATATTCAGAGAGAGAGAGAGAGAGAGAAGAGAGAAGAATTTCCTAAACTTAATTCAAGTTACCCCAGAGTTAAAGTGAGCTTTAAATTGTTTTATAAATGTTTAATTTCCCAATTAACTTTGTGTGCTTTTTGTGTGTGTGTGTGTGTGTGTGTGTGTGTGTGTGTGTGTGTGTGTGGCCTCTCCCTTTGCAGAGCACAGGGTCCGGACGCGCAGGCTCAGCAGCCATGGCTCACGGGCCCAGCCGCTCCGCGGCATGTGGGATATTCCCGGACCGGGGCACGAACCCGTGTCACCTGCATCGTCAGGCGGACTCTCAACCACTGCACCACCAGGGAAGCCCCCACTTTGTGTGCTTTGATGGTGAATGGAACCCTGAGACTCTATTGTTCAGACACTACCTACCTGCTTAGGGTCAATATCATACTTCTGTTTTTCATCTTCCTTTTGTGTCAAGGTTTCCTTGGCCATAAAAGAGATAAATGCCAAATATTTTTATCCACAAATAACAGTCAATGGCATGATCTTCTAAAAAGAATCCTCTAATTTGGGCACCCCTCCGTGATCCCTGGCTCTCCAAATTGGAATGAACTCCCAGCCTCACTGCAGCTCATGCTCCATCTTGGACTTCTAGGAACATATGCCTGTTAGTGACCTGTTAATTGCTGGGCTGGTCTTTCTGGAGTAAAGATAAATAGCACAAACTGTGCCTTCTCTAAGACAGCAGCTCAGAGATCCAAAATTCTTCTCTTGCTAATTCTACTTTTTTTTTTAGTTGCAGTCAATATTTACTAGGCACTAACTTTGTGCTTAATTGTTCCAGGTACTGTATATCTATATCTATATCTATAGATATAGAATTAGATAGACAGATAGATAAAAATATGACTCACCATCTTTGTGGAACTCACTTTCTCCCATCACTAATTGCAGGATCACACCCTCCTGAGGAACACTGGCTATGTCCAGGGCAATCTGTTGATGCTGACCTGATTGTACACCCTGGACCTTCTTGGTTTTTATGGCTGTTTGACAACATCCTTGGGGCCTTTCTTTAAGCAGAAGCAAATAGCTTCTTTAGGGAAACATTCTACTCCTGCTGATTATCTTGGTGTCTTCTGTTAAAAGGCAAGAAGATCATAGTGGAGGGTTACTATGAAAGGGGAAAAAGAGCAAGAGGAAGAAATACCCCAAAGCTTATTAAATCATTTTATATATAACAAATATCTACATGTCTAAACTAACGAAATGACTCTAGGCCTATGGATATTTCCAACAAGGCAATGTAATCTTTTTTTTTTTTTTTTTTTTTTTGCGGTACGCAGGCCTCTCACTGTTGTGGCCTCTCCCATTGCGGAGCACAGGCTCCGGACGCACAGGCTCAGCAGCCATGGCTCACGGGCCCAGCCACTCCGCGGCATGTGGGATCTTCCCGGACCGGGGCACGAACCCGTGTCTCCTGCATCAGCAGGCAGACCCTCAAACACTGCACCACCAGGAAAGCGCAACGTAATAATTTTTATTTATCCTCAAGTTTTCCATTTTCTTTGCAGAATTTCATATTATTTTTTAAAAAATACAATTTTACTTGGTTCAATAAAGATGTATTTTCCACAGAGCAGTCAAAAGGAGCCATTTCAAACTTTTTTTCAGATCCAATGCCCCTGCTCAAAACACCTCAGTGTCCTTCCATCACACCAAGGAAAAGCCTCAAAAGTCATGCAATGGCCTACAAGCCCCTCCATGATCTGCCCCCTGATTACCTCCCTCCCCTTTGTATCCAGCACTTGCCTTTGCACTCTTCATCTGTGTGCCCTGCATGCTCCTGTCTTAGGTCCTTTTCCTCGTTATTCCCTCTGTCTTGAAAACTTGTCCCCAGATTGTTGATGGCCCATTCCCTCAATTCCTTTAGGACACTAAAAGTGCCTTCTTCTCAGGATGTTCTTTTCTAGCCCCATATCTAAATGTCAGTACTTATCCCTTTTTATTCCTTTACTCTCCTAATCATTTTATTCTTAGCCTGCTTTACAACACTATGTATTATATATCTATTATTTCATTCTGTTTACCAAATAGAGTGTAAGTTCCATGAAACAGAGATTATCTTGTTAACTGTTGCATTCTAAGCCTCTAGAAAACTACTTGGAAAACAGCTGAGCTTAAAAAAAATTAGTGATCTGAATGAAAGAATAAAAGAATGATTGGAAAGGTCTTTATAAGCAACAAGTAGAATATTGTTCATGGTTCTCTTGAGTTGCCTCAGAAAACCTCCTCAGAGCGCCACTTTTCCAGATTCTTCTGGCTGTCTCTTCATGAGAAAAAAACAAAGAACATGCGTTGAAATACTTCTTTCAGTGATGGGTATGCAGCTTTCAGATGACCACTCATTATATTATAGAGGACAGTTTATCAACACTTCTTCTTGAGAACTTCAAAAGAAAACACATACGATTCTATGTCTTATTAATTAATATTGATATTTTATTGTGAAAAACATGAAATTATGTTAGTCTACGTGTTAGTAGTTTGTGCTATGGGATACATTCTGCTTTTGTATTTTGTTACATTTTATAATCAGGTGTTACAGTGAATACAATTTTGCGACAATGATTCAAATACCAAAAGGAACAGAAAAAAATGGTCTCCTGTGTTAGCTTGGGTGTCCTCAAAATAGGGTTGAGACAATGACTTGTGTGCAGATAGTTTGAGAAGAAATACCAGAGAGTAAGTGGGAAGAACAGAAAGAGTGAGGCAGAGAGGGAAGAAAACCAGTGTAAAGGCACATTATCAATTCCACTGCTGTATGTAACAGATGCTTCTAGGAAGCACAGGAAATGCCTTCCAGGATTGACTACTTAAAGCATTTTTCCAACATTGCTCATGTCCGTTGATCAAAAGTTGATTCCTTCAGAGTGTTTACACCTGTACTGCTGACCTGCCCACACTGTGAGCATTTCCTACTTCTACCCTACAGAAACCCTGGGAAAGGCCAAGAGGATGTGAGGCTGGAGCATTAGCAATAAAGAGGTGAAAAGTCCACCCTGCCCTCCATCCACAAGTGCCCTGCATGAAATTCACTCTGTTACTGAGTCTTCAAAGTCTCTACTGATGACTTACTATGCCAGGGTTAGTGGGATAAGCTACAGTCCTCTTTTCTGAAACAGCTTAAGGCTGTTAGTGATATTTATCATGTCCCTTCTCCACCACCAATTCTAGATATGCCTCCCCTTCAAACAGCATTTCATCTGTTCTTGGTTGCTTGTCTGATGGAATCACCCAAAACTTCATCTCTGAGAAGTCTAAGCCTGGAGATCCTTGGCCCTAACTGTGATTGCTGCAAAAGTTCTTTCACCATAGTACTAGGTATATAAGCACCAGGAGAGGCCCAAGTAGATCTCCTGATGTCCACACATACTCCCTGCCCACAGAGAACCTAGTTCTACTATGTTCCTGAGTAAAAATGTCCTCACCCTTCTACTCCCAAGAACCAGAACATCTAATCCAGCAGAAGCTAGGGCATTGGTCAAGGAAACATAAATTCCACATAGGTGACAGGCAGTGATGGTGAGAGAAGCCAAACCTACTTGATCTCTGCACTGCATGTTCTAGTTATTGGGTACTAAGTTCCATATTTCAAGAAGTCAGTTCAAGGCATACACTGCATCCAGACAGACAACATCTCAACCCTGAGAAGTGTTTTGTCAAAAACAGTTCCTTGGTTGAATCTTTAGTAAAATATTCTGTTATTCTGTTATGGCAGGTGGTTCTGGATAATACTGCATAGGGTAGAATCAGAGGGTCTCATAGTCATGTGCCCATCATAACACTACCTTCTCTGTTAAATCGACATTTTAGACTGAGGTGATGCCACATGTTATAGATGTTGATGTTGGCAAAACCTATGGGCAGGGAAGGCAAGTCAGTACTAACATAAGATTCAATTCTCTTTGGGATGAAATACTACCTTCCAAGTTGGAAGGGCCTGATGTAATTAGCTTGCCATGAAGTGACTGAACAAGTCTCCTTGAAGGACAGGACCACTTCATGGTCTCAGCATCGGTCTCTGCAATGAAAATTTCAGATGTTCAAGCATCAGTAGAAGGTAGGCCTGCTTTTTGAGAAGAAGCTCAAACCACTGGGCCCATGCATAGTCTCCATCCCTGCTACAAGGAGTTTACTCATGACTTCTTCCACAAACATAAGTGGTAAAGAGCAGAAGTTGGCTAATGTCCGCTGGTTGGGTCATCCTGTCCACTGATTTTTGAATGTGTCCTTTGTGTCATATCAACATTACTGGGCATTAATTTGAGATTCAAGAATCTTGACTCCTGTAAGTCTATCTGTGCACTATTTCCCAGACCTCTTTGACTCTGAACTTCTAATCTCACTCATCTCACGCCCCTCATCAACCGTCCAGACAACATGTGTAACCTGATCTCACTTCAGATCTTTCTTCAGGACAAGTGACTGACCAAGTATACTCCCAGTTCTGCTCACAGCGAAGAGTCTCCTTGTCATTGCCCTTCAGTGCCACTTCTTTTTGTCTTGAATTGTGTCTCCCAAAGATCTGTTGAAGTCCTATTAATGTGACCTTACTTGGAAACTTGGCAGATGTAATCAAGTTAAGATGAGATCATAATGAATTAGGGTGACCTTGTTTCAATAAAGGGCATCTTTATAGGAGAAGGGAGAGGGAGATTTGGACACAGAGACACACACAGAGAAAATGTTGTGAGGCAATCAAGGCAGAGATTGGGATGGTGCAGCTGCAAGACAAGGAACAACAGATTTGTGGTAACCACCAAAAGCTAGGAAGAGGCAGGAAAAGATCCTTCCCTGGAGCCTTGGAGTCAGCCTTCTAGTTTCCAGAACGATGAGAGAATACATTTCTGTTGTGTTAAGCTGCCCAGCCTGTGGTGCGTTTTTATGACAGTCCAAGGAGTCAGATAAACTCCTCATTGTCTGTCCTGTGGTGGTTTTACATTTTCATCTTGCATCAAGATCTGAAGCCAGCCCATCTGTGAACTGTGCTTTTGTAAGTCATGTGACCAGAGTTGGGAGCTGAGGAAGACACACTAGTAAAACAGAGGCCAGGCTACCTGCCTGTGCAACTTTCTTGTGTCCTTCAGCTCTGTTCAGACCAGTTCCAGGATGTACTATTTCCAGTACACAACTGATTACTTCTGCAACCACCTGACCTTATGATTTGGTAACCTGACAATATGGGGATGATGTTGGGCTGCTCTGATAAAGTGTCCTTTGCTGTTTTCTGGTCAGGCATTCATCCATATAATAGGAGCTATTTTTCACAAAAAGAGTAGTTCTTTGCTGCTGAAGACAGGGCTTTGCTGTAGAACATGAGCATCTGTGCCAGGATACTCTAATTAGGGCTTTCTAGAGACCACATACAGCTTCTCCATCTCACACAGGGGTCTTTAGTATCATTGTGTTCACTGAGTCAGATCCTCAAGCTACAGGGTCTCTTGTACAACAGCTTGGACCTATTTGCAAAGACTTCTCTTTGTCCCTTGAGCTATATTTTACTAATCAGGACAGGTTTTATGCTTTAAAGTCAGGAATTCACTCATTTTCTTGAGCTACATGTCACTATGTGGTAAGTAGACCTATGAAAAGTTTCATTCCTTGGGCTGGCTGAGTTTTCAGGGTCAAATTTCTTTCTCTTATTTTGGAAAATCTGCAAGCATACTGTGATGTGAGTTTAATCAAGCCAAGGCCATCACTGCAGATTTCTCTATTTCTCTCTCACCATTAGTCTGATAACAGGTGTCCCAAAATACTGCTGAGAGAGGAAGGACATTGAGATGATTAGGGTCTCATTTAGCCTTCGATTCTAACTCTGTGTTCCAGTGCAGACTTTTCTTGAGTTTGATGGTGTGTAGGGGTTATAAATGCTATTTATAAAGTGGTAGCTTGATTCACTCTGCAGATATTCCTTTTGAATAAATCTCCATCTAGGGCAAGATTTGAGTGTTTTTGCATCTCTGGACATAAAAACTATCAAACTCTATTAGAAAGTTAACCTTTATCTATAGCAATGCCATTCCATTTTCTCTTTTTAGATAAGTAGATGTCTAAAGTACCCTAAAGAGATATTTATAGCTTTCTCCAACAATTAGGTCTGTATCAGGTATGTATACAGCAATAGTCTCTGAATTTGACTTTTAATGTCCCAAGGGATTAGTTTAATTACTGTAACTCCAAGTACATTTTCAGAAAAGGCCTCCTTACTTATTATTAAGTAAAAGCATACAAAAAAATGTCCATTTCATTGTTAGGCCTTGTAACCTTATATTACCCTCTCCCAGCAGAACCCAATCTTCATGCCATACACACTTGACTGTTCAGTGTGGAATTATGCCAGTATATGCTTACATGGACTAAACTTTTCACCATCACTTCAGAGTTTTACAGGGAACATGCCCAAGAAATGAACCCATTTAATATACTGCAAATGTGAAGCTAATTAGAAAAAAAATCTTTCCTCAAGTTTTGCTTCTGAGAAATAATATCCAAAACATGCAAAATTTGGCTCAAATCCATTCCTGTATACAACAGAAGAAATGCAAAACAAATGTGTCTGTTTGTTAATAAGAATCTTTTGTTTGCTTCTAGAGTATGTGAGCAGCAGTTACACAAGGTGTGATGTTTCTGAAGTTTAAAAATAATGTTGAAATAGCTTCATGATCTAAGGTTTTTTGTTTAAAAAGTTTGATTCCTAAAATTTAGTAATAAATTATAATTAGTTATATAATTTCTTTCTGAATATTTTCCTGATTAATTTTCTATGTAATTGCCTGGATATATTTTGAAGTTTTGGCTTTAGGTCACTTTCTTGATGCTCATTTTCATCTCTTTTTGTCTTTATTGTGGTGAAGGGAACAGAATGAGGTACTCCTTTTCATCTCTCTCTCTCTCTTTCTCTGACTCTTTCTTCCTCTCTCTCTCCCCCTCTTTCTCCCTTTCTTTCACCCTCTCTCTCCCCTTTCCTCTCTCTTTCTCTCTCTTTCAGTCTCTTCAAACACTCATTGGTTATCCTATTTGTGCTGTCCAAAGAACATTCAATGACTTGCTGACAGAAATGAATGCCTTTTCCTTACTGTATTTTATATATATATATATATATATATATATATATATAACCAGAATCCTCTATCTTCACTAATTAAAAAGTAGAACATTAGTTTGTCTTTATCTTGAAGTTGATGATTATCTTGGGTGGGCCTGATGTAGCCAGTTAAGCCTTATTTAAAAAAAGGTGAAACATCAGAGAGACTCTCTCCTGCTGACCTTGAATATACAGCTTCCATGAGTTTTACAGCTGCAAGGAGGTAAATTCTTCTGAAACCCCACAAGCTTGGGAAAGGAACTTAAACTTCAGATGAGACTCTGATCCAGGCTGACACTTGATGCAGCCTTATGAGAACCAGAGTAGAGACCTCTGCTGAGCCTCGACCTACAGACTGTAAGAAACGAAAAGCTGTTGTTTTAAGTCACTAAGTTTGTGGCATTTGTTACACAACAATAGAAAATGAACATACTGAACCAGGGTTAGAAGGAGACAGCTCACAGGTGCTATGATTGTATTTGTTCATCGTTCTAACTAAATTGATTTCCATTAAAAAGAGCTATTATTAAAATATTAACAATAACAATTGTAATATATGGAATGCCTTAGCTCTTTATATGTATTAGCTAATATAATTATTATTAAAAACTCTATGAGGTAAGCATTAGAGTTCTGAATTCATAGGCAGTAAAGGGAGTATCAGGGAACCAAGCTCTCTTATCAGAAGTGGCAGAAGTCGTGTGTAAAGTGCTGACTGGGAGGGATGTGGAAAAGCCCTCTGGCAGACAAGTCCTCTCATGTGGTTTCCTAACCCACACCCTTTCCACTTCAGTACACTGCACTGTATTATTTATAGGAAATTACATACAAGGTATCCTGTACCAGCTTGCTAAGATCAATAAGGTATGAGCTTATAATGAAGAGCTGTAAAATCTAGTGGGGAAAACAGATATGAATTACCCAGTATCACCCAAGATCTAATGAAGTACTTGCACACTGGGGTTATATTCTGGCGGGATTAGAAAATGCTTAAAGAAGTCATGGCACCTGAGCTAAGCCTTAAATACTCTAAATAATCTCTCTGGTAGAAAAACTGGGGCAGCAATTATTTGGGTGAAGAAATAAACTGCTGCATTTGGAATTGTGACTGTATGGAACATGTTCACAGAATGTTGAGCACAGGGGATTCAAAGGTATAAATAGTTTTTAATCCTAAATGTATGCTTCCTACATTGTTTACATGTTTTCTCTGTTCATCTCTGTCTGTTTCCTTCTCTCAATCTCCACACTCCCAGTCTAAATGGTTTTTGCCTAGTAAACTGCAAATGCTTGGATCACGGTTTTAGCACCACATTTTGAAAAATACCTCAGTCAAAACTTCATTTTAAGACCAGTAACACACTCACACATACTCACACACACACACATGCACACAGGCACACACACCTTATATGTGTTTGTAGTTTATTGTCAGAATCATGGTTGATGCTTAGAATACGTAGTATATGTTACTTATTTATCCTTTGTCCTCAATATCTAGAAGTATTTTTTTCAAGTGATATTCCTGATTCCTAGTGGTGCATGACAAAATCCTAGGTATTAAGGACAAAGAAATTAATCAGTTTGGCAAGTACACTGATATTTTAATGTGTGGGAATGATGGCTGTTAGGGAAAATATACCAGGACAAAACTAAATGAAGGTGTGTCAGAGAACAGTAAATCTTAGAGAATGAAACAGAATAATATGTAGGAAGTGACTGAGGAAACTATATTAGAAGAGGTGGTCAGAGAAGAGCTTTCTAAAGAGATAACACCTGAGCATGTATAAATTCTCTGATCTATCAAATATATAGTTTACAATGAACTATTTTTGACTAGGAAGAACTTTTGCTTAATTAAGTGTAGCTTCCAACAGAACAGCTTCTGTTGGAAGCTGACTTCTGTATAAGGAAACCTGACTTCTGTATAAGGAAAATATACATGTCTAAGAAAAAATAAATATAAAATACTGTAGAAGTCACTATTAATGTATTATAAAAATAAAAGCTGCTAAAAATATGTGATCATGGACAATTTTCACAAGCAGAGTAAATTTATCAAATTAATTTCCCTGTTGTATTAATATTACCAATAACAAATAAATTAGATAAACTGAACTGAACTGAAAGGCACCTGTCAACTTTTCCAAAATTATCATTCAGGGATTCTTATAATTCAAACATTTTATATAGAGGAGGTGTAAGTTTTACATGCTCTTTAATTTCACAAACTCAGGTATGTATCCTCTTTATGGGCTTTTTCTTTTTTAACTTTCGAAGAAAAAAATGAAAGAATAAAAAGCTCCTAACAAAACAGTTAATCACTTCACTTGTGGGAAAAGCCAGAGTAATATACATCTAGCAGCAACTGAGAAGAATGCAGGAGAGGCAATTTTTGTGCTCATTGGAGAAATATAAATCTTCAAAAATTTTTTCCACTTATCATTTCTTGTATTCTATTTGGTATGTTAAATTCATATACAATAAACTTGAAAAACAGTCATTTTACATGAAACTAATTACATTCAGTGGAGACCCAGAGGACAGATTCATCCTGACAGAGTACTTTCAACACCATTTACTTGTATGTAGCTTGCTGTACATAGCACAATGCCTCAGCTGAATCATAGCTAGTGACCTACTCTTCCTAACTCACTGGCAGTTATTTTTATGTTTTTGTTATTTATTTAATTCTTTTTGAAAGACTCATGAAAAATGCTTCCCAGATATGTATGGGTTAAAGGAAGCATTGATTTTGAAATTATAATTTATATACACACAGAATAATAACTGATTTCACAGTTCATTAATTCAATTGATGAACAGCAATAAAAGAGAGGTACAGCAAAATATAACCAGGGTATAAGGTGGGAGAGGAAGTGTATAATTTTACCCACTCACTATTCAAGAGAAATAAATGATCAGATGTACTTTATATAAGATGGTAAATTCACTATAGAAAAACATTAACTTTAATTAAGATAGAGTTTCAAAATTGTACTTCAAGTATGAAATTGGAGGGGTAATTCTTTTGGAAATATGCAATTCTGACATAATTTAAGAAGATTTAAATTTGTGCTATGGGGAATAAAGTCTACTGTTTACAGTGAATTACATAAAATGTCCAGCTTTCCTTCTGAGTTAATTTGTGTTTGATAGTTGCAGAAAATATAGATGTTGTATGAACTACATATATGTGATATTTTGTATTCACAGTAGGGATGTATTTTTTTTTCTAGTTCTGTATATTTTTTAATGCTAAATGCTTATTACTCTATTTTCTCAATGAAAATGGACAGGTTTTATTTTTCAAATATAGATCATATTAATAGGAGGATATGGCATATTTTTCAAAAACTCTGTTTCCAAATGAAAATAAATTTCACAATATATAAACTTATTTCACAATATATAAACTTTCATGTTTGTGGATAAAAATATATATAGTGAAAAATGTGTGTATATATATATACATATATGTATATATACATATATGTATATCATGATGAGAATAGGGGAAACATTTTAGATAATTTCTGCATTTTATTACTTTACCATCTTGTAAATCTTCACTAGTTTAAATAATTCCAATGGTATAGATGGATATATATATATATCTTAATAAATGTCATAGCTTTTTTATGTTGTTATAAAAAATATTAATTTTGTATGTGGGTATGTAAATAAAATTCCCACTCTAATGAACCTAGAGAGAAAAGTAAAAGGAGCATTTTCTTCTTCTCATCATGGGAAGAAAGATCAGTAAAGTACTTTTTAAATGCCAGGATAAAGTAGCCATCCATAAGCTAGTCCAACAAGTGATTATATTAACATTATTCTACAATTAGAAATACTGTCTCATAACCGGAACTTTATTATTTCCAAATGAATGTTTAAGAGAATAAAATAAGTTTATTTTATTTTATTTTTTTGCGGTACGCCGGCCTCTGACTGTTGTGGTCTCTCCCATTGCGGAGCACAGGCTCCGGACACGCAGGCTCAGCAGCCATGGCTCACGGGCCCAGTCACCCCGCAGCTTGTGGGATCTTCCCGGACCGGGGAACGAACCTGTGTCCCCTTCATCGGCAGGCGGACTCTCAACCACTGTGCCACCAGGGAAGCCCAAAATAAGTTTATTTTGAAGGTTAAGTGTATTCAAGTCTGAACACTATGGAGCACAAATAAAGATTAAAAATGGAGGGTCTGCAGCATGAAGTCTTTAGAATTAATGTAACGTGACTGAGGTAGTGACAGAGCTGATGAGTCATTGCCCACTCTGAATAAATACTCGAAGCAGCTACAGAGAAACTGCCAAGGTCAAAGCTCAGTGCTATTTCAGACGGATGTTATTCTCTATACAGCAGTCACTCTCTCCTGCTTCCAGCTTTCCAAAAGGAGCTGGTGCACTGCAGGTACTCAGGATGAATCACCCAGGTTTAATAATAATCAAGAACACTCAAATAAATGTCTCCAGCAAGAGAAGCTATTGAAAAACTTAAAAATAAAAACTATTTGAACTGTGGCTCATCTCAGAAGGCACACTTTTCTTGACTCATTTCAGAACAAAGGTACTAAAGAAGAATAGGGATGAAACTCCTGGAGAGTCTTTCCTTGCAGCCACAAGGATTAGCACACGTGTCAATTACCTTGGTCATTCAAATAACCACACAGCAAACATTCTTGGGGAATGCAAAGGTGGATAGGAGCAAGCCACTTTGAATCAATATTCATTGGTGGAGATTTGTTTTTATTTTAATGCAACTGTACGGCAGGTAGGTAGTTCAGCCTTCTAAAATTTAGAGTGAAAGATTTAGCAAAGCTGTGATGTTGAAGAGAAAATAGGAAACAAGTATATTCTGAGAACTATTTGAGTGCTTCATAGTATCAGTGTTTGAGTAATTTTTTTTCCTTGCTACTATATTCTTTTCTTCTTTTGGGATGGTAGGTGTATTCCTAACTTTGGCTGTCACTTAGCCTATCACATAAAATGTTTCCAAGTGGAACTTGTGACATCTTGTGTGTATTTTGGCTATCAATACAATTTTGACATTGCAACAGAATAAATAGAATTTTTGAAACATCTAAACAGTAAAAAATTAGGAAATACCTTAAGTCAAGAAAGTCATCACCTCACCACATTTCACTACTGTGACAGCCACCACTTCTCAGAGCAATTTTCATACAACATCATTACTCATTTAATTGAGTGTCCATGAGAGATGCAGATATTTTATCTAGGAACACTCTTTTAATCACATTAGTCATACATAGCTTAAAAGATATTCTGAAACAATGGGAATGTTCTAGCTACTATTTATGTGTAACAAATATCCAAGATTGCACAATTCTGCATTGACCATTCATTGGATGCAAGTTGACCACAGAACAAGTCATGACTTTGGGTGAGGTGGCTCTCTTCTGGAAGGCAATTTCCAGGTAGGCAATCAGTTGAGAACTGACAATCCCTAGAAGTTGTGGGATTGCTTCATTTCTGAAAGAGGTGGGGCTGGGGCTGGATCTTGCACAACAGCATCTTCTTTCACTAGTTTCTATTTTTTTTTTTCAAATCTCTCTATTTTGTTCCAGTCTACTGCCACCATTCTAATCAAGGCTACATCTAGGTTATTGCCATGGCTCTTCATTGTTTTCAGCCTATTTACATTGCATAGTGAGTTAATATTACCAACAAAAATCTCTTCCTATCAGATACTTCTTTCTTAATATACTTGGATATTTTCTCACTCATTGCTCTATGTAAAATAAAACACTCTAAGAATTGTTTACAAAGCTCATCATGACATTGCTATTTCACTACCTTTATATACTCATGCTCTCCCACATTTTTCCTTCACTCTTTGTCTCCAGACTGAAAGGGTATTTTTAAGATCTAATAGGCCTTGTGATTTCCACATAAGGGCTTTCAGATGTATTATTTCTTCATCCTAAAACATCCTCCAACTTCACTTTTCTCCCTTGCCCTTGGCATAACAAATGTTTACCAATCTTTGAAAATCCACTTAATCAAGGCTCCCAGATGTGCTTAGGAACCAATAACATTTTGTCTACAGCCAGACCATTAGTCAAATATTGAACCTTACAGGACTAAAGATAGAGGCATGAAAAACTTCTTGAAAATTGATATTGATATATTAACTCACATTGTTTTTGATCCCAACACCAGACACTACCTGACTATAAGTAGCTTTTCAATTAATATTTGTGAATAAGTAAATAAGCCAGGTAAGAATACACTTAATTATTAGAAACCATCCATTTATATCTGTTCATTTTATCCCAAATAATATCGTGAATGACTCTGTCAAATGCTTGGAAAATTTTCAGATACATTATATCTATAACAATTGTTCTCAACCATGTGAAATTTTGCCCACCAAGGAAGAGAGACAGTTTGTTACAACACTAGGAAGTTGAGAGGGAAGGAAAGATCCTTCTAGCGTCTAGTTGATTGAAGCCAGGAACACTGCTAAACATCCTAGAAGACAACCTCCCTCCCCCAATAAAAAAATATCAGGATAATGACAATGCAATGCCAACACTGAGAAAACTAATCTATATCATTTCTTCAATTAACTATGGCAAGTGCATACAAATAAAGAAGGAAAGAATGAAAGAACAAAGGAAGGAAGGATGGGGGAAAGAGAGAGAAGGAGAAAGAAAAAGAGAGAGAGAAGGCGGAAGGAAGGAAAGAAAAAGGGAAGGAAGAAGGGAAGAAAAGAAGAAAGGAGGTATGCTTGATGAGACTTGATCTTTGTTTGTTCTTTGTGGTTTTACTCTGTTAACAATGACCTCTTCCCTTCTTGCCTTTCTAAGTTCTCAGAGGCATCTACTTGATAAAACCTTCTTAAGCTGTGTCTGTCATTTTCCACAAATTAGCCAGCCTGACAACTTCTGGGACTGTGTTATTTTCAACACAGTTCCTCAGAGATCATTAACTGTAGTTCAGTCATATCAATGCAGATCTTACTGTACCTCAGAAAATAATTTGTCAGACTCAGGACATCCAAAATTCCTTAGAGTACCAAGGTGCTCACCTGTTGTATCCTAATGTATTTTGGACTTGTATTATCCTCTATCAAAGATGATTCTCCCTCTTTCATATGATAATCATTAGACTTGAAAGGGAAGTTGAAGGTGATATATTCCTCATCAGTTTCTACATTTAATGGACATTTCCAAGCCTCTGCACCTTGTTCCATGATGTTTCTTCAGATTTTATAACTCTTCCTCTTTCTTGCATATTTGAAAAGGCATCTTCTAACCATAAAGTCTTCCATAACCATACATAAGCATCTCTCAACTCCTATTTCAGAACCATATTCTACTCCATTTTTTATCTCTCAAATCACTGAATACTGTATCTTGTACAAGTGTTTAATAGTGTTCCTAGAATCAAGGATTCAGAATACAAAGGAAATTAACCTATGTATATTTTATACATAGGTTTGTTAATATGTCTACTCATACTTAATTTGTACCTTGACATTTCCAACTTTGTTTGGTCCCTTTAAAAGAATAAAAAACAAAATTTAGAATTTAATTACATTCTTATAATTTTTAAATTTATTTGGTAAATGGTTTGACTATCCATATTTTATTAATGTATAATATTTCATACTGATTTATTTTTGCTTCTTAAATGTATCATTCTCTTTCATCTTAAAAAACTGCTTTATTCTCTTGAAATTTTACTTTCTTTCTTGGATGTCACTCTTGTGATTACATGTAGCTTTATCCCACAGAATGGCATATTAAACCTTGTTTTGTATTTGATATAAATCTCACTTTTAACCTTTATTATAACAAATATTTTCCATGTATTTTTATTTTTGCATATTTTGAACATTTATATTTTAACCAAATTTACCTGTTCTGCTTTCAGAAATATTGTGTGTATCATCCTGAGGATATTATCAGGTACACTATAGAACAGATGGTAAAAGACCTTCTAGTGACATTCTTCCTGGAAAATATCTCTTTTATCCCAATACTCAGAATGAACATAGAAGGTAAAAGTGAATAAATCAAAATGTTAGCATCTATAATTCAGTGGCTTACAGCTTAGCATCACACTGCATTTAGTACTAAACCAGAATGACTTATGTGATCTGTTAGAATGGAAAGATTTAATGGTCAGTGTGGAGCCAGTCTTGACTGCAACAGTACAACTTGTAGAGTCAAAGAAAGGATTACTTTCCTTTGAAGATGGCAGTGGTGGGAGATAAAGACCAATGAGAGCAATGATATGCTACAATGAGAAGACATCTGAAGCTCCATTTGAACAAGTGACAGCTACAAAAAATATGTTATGCTAAGAGTTATGGGAACAGGACAGCAATAGGTACAGTGTTTACGGTAATGCTACACATGGTTGTACAGGAACCAAGAGAAGGCAATGTAAAATTGACAGCAGTAAAATTGTAACAGCAGCTAAGAAGTATTTTAATAAGGATAGGAAACCCTTACTGGAATTATGGAGGCCATGTTTAGCAAAATAAACTCATTACCAGAAGTCTACCAGAGGATTATTTTTAACTTGTGAAATCATTTATATTAACAACCTTGCAAATAATTAAAAAATTATGTTAAATGATTTTTTAAAAGTATGTAAAATCAAGCTGACCTGTATGGTCCTAGCTATATGGTTATTTTAACTACAGCAGGTATACATTGAGAATCTGCAAAGGAAATCTTTGAGACACAGAATTAATGGTTGAGTAATTTACCGTCAGGTGGTGGAATAGGAAATAACATTCCAGAGATAAATGGAACTTGGTCACAAGGAATTTTTCATTAAACAAAACAATCAATAATGGTTTCCTTCACACTTTTGAAAATGTAAATCTTACATAAGTTTAGAGAATGGACAATTCTAGAAAAAAAATACTATTAGTAATATGAAATGATATGAAGTTTGAGATTTGAAAAGCTAACCTCTGCTAGATGCCTATTCCACCATAACTCTTTTATACTCAGGTTAAACCTGGTATTTATTATTATTAGATACATTCTTTCACTTAAATATTTTTAAGTGATTAAATTGACCCAATTAAAAAAAACTTTCTAAAAATTCTGTCAAGGAATTTTATCATTGTTCTCATGACAGAGCTTAATTGAAATAAATTTAAACCCTTCCCCCCAAAAAAAATCTAGATGATATGGACATATATCTAGTCATTATTCTATGAAGGAGACAGTACATTGATTTATTTTGTATGTCATTGAAAAGGAACTTAAATTTAAACAGAACATTTAAAAATTGGACCTAAGTCCTAAGATCCCTAAATAAAATATTAGCTAATAAGGAAAAAACTTGCAATAGATAAGTGACAGATAAATTAGCTTGTTTATGGACAATGAATTCAAGAGTCTAATAGGAGATTTTATAATCCTTAATCATACTTTTGCAATATTTGACTAATAATTTAGTGAAGTATTTACCTCAGTGAATTATTTGAGCACGTGCCCAACTTTGTCTCAGCACATATACTCTGAAGGTTCTGAGACAAAAAAGAAATAGGGGAAGCAAATTGTAACTAGGCAAATTTACCTGCTTAATTATTTTGCCAAAGGCTCATTTTTTAGACATCCTTGCCTCAGTTAAAAAAAAAATTTTGTGTGTGAGTGAGCATGTGTTTACGTTTGACCCTAAGGAAGGGTCAAAAATGTGTGTTGAGATAAAGCATAGGGTGGGAGACTTTGAATAAACTTTCTTCCCTGTCATCCTAGGGAAGTACTTAAGAATTTTTATGTTTTTAAATACAACAGTCCCATTCTCAAAAAAAAAAATGTGATATAGCATTTTTTAAAGTGGTAGTAAATACTAAGAGGGAACTCAATTAGAATAATTCTCCAAATTGTGCTCTGAATACCTAGATGTTAAAGTATCCTTTATACATATATACGGAAATAAAACACATTTCAAAGGTGGCTGCCAACTCTGACCTGCCGTGCTGTCTCCATCAATAGAATATCATTTTGCCCTTGGAGACTTCTCTTTCATTTATTTAAGGAGGAACAGGAGGTAAATGAATACATTAAATAAAACAAAAAAGTATATTTTCACTTTGCAAATTTTTGTGTTCTTGTCAGCTAACTTATTTAGATATCTGTTATTAATTGTATTCCACCCATTGCTTTGCAATATATATACTGCATCTCAAAGAGCTGGTTCTACTTCCCTGATATACTTTATTATTTCTTCCTCTTTCTAGCTTGTTATATGTTTTTATTCCATCTTAAAATTCACCCCTAACATGGGTAGATATTTTGATTTGTTCATGTTAAGGCCTAGAAGGGCCTTGCATCTGCAGCCCACCTGTGGCTTTTGCTCTCAATTTTAGTTGGAATCTGGGTTTCAAGCTTTTAAAAATGGATTCTAGACAACAAGAATAATTTAACTTCTATGTGAGACATCATTACCGTAACACAGGGAATGTCCTTATTCCAAAGAACAGGTTTACCAGTATGACACAGTAATACAGTAAAATGCTGTTTGTATTACTTAAGGCATCTCAGGTTGCAAGTGATGGAAAATGAACTCAACCTAGCTTAATCAAAAGATTATATTGGCTTAGAGTACATCCTCCAATTACATAAATTAATATGTATACGTACTTATATATTTATACTTATATTTATACTTAAAATACATAGATGGAAGGACAGGAATGAAGGTTGACTTCAAAAGAACTGCAAATCTACCATTCTCATTTCTGTTTCTCTTTGGATATAGGTTCACAACTTCATTGCAGATTATTTTCCTTCATTAGGCAGAAACCAGAGTCAACCAACAATACCACAGTCCTAACCAAAACTCCTAAAAGAAGTAATTGTTTCTTTTTCTCTTCTCCTCCTCCTGTTTCTTATTCTTATTCTTCCTCCTCCCCATTCTCCCCCCTAACTCCTCCTCCTCTTCCTCCTCTTCTCCTTCTCCTTCCTCTTCCCCTTCTTCTTCTTCTCCTTCTGCTTCTCCTTCCCCTTCCCCTCCTTCTTCTCCTTCTCCTTCTCCTTCTCCTTCTTCTTCTTCTTCTTCCTCTTCTTCTTCACCTGCTTGAACCAATCAAATATGGGAGATTGAATTTGTGGGAAAAACAAGCAACTCCTGTGAGAACAGTATGGAAGAGGTAAGTAGGAGAAAAATACCGAGAAATGTAGTTTGCTTTCATAAAATGAGGAAGTGTTCTGGAAAGAGGAATGATTTACTAAAATTTATCAAGTATTAACCACACTGGAATAAGAAAGTCTTGCTTTCTAGAACATTTATATAAATGTACAACTTAAAATCTGGAAATGGAGGGACTTCCCTGGCAGTCCAGTTGTTGGGAATCTGCCTTCCAGTGCAGGGGGCGTGGGTTCAGTCCCTGGTTGAGAGAACTAAGATCCTGCATGCCGTGAGCAACTAAGCTGGTGCACTGCAGCTAGAGAGCCTGCATGCTGCAACTACTGAGCCCACAAGCCCTGGATCCCACATGCCACAGCTAGAGAGAAGCCCGCACACTGCAACAAAGAGCCTGCTCACCACAACGAGGATAACGCATGCTGCAACTAAGACCCAATGCAGCCAAATAAATTTAATTTAAAAAATGGAAATGGAAAAGAATACAGAAATATGTAATTATGACCAGATTTATGAGAAGACTATTTCAATGTAGCCAACAAAGCATTTTAATATTGCAAATATTATAGAATAGATCAAATATTGCTGTATTTTTCAAGTTTTAACTAAGAAAATGAAACCAACAAATTTAAAGCAGAGAGAACTTAATAAAGAAAATTGGTTGCACTGGCAATGGAAAAACTGAGCAAGAAAATGGGGACAATGATATGTTGCAGATATTGGCAACAATGGGGAGCCAATAGTATTTTTTGGCTAGAGGTACAAAGGAAAGAGGCCATGTTACCTGTGTTCAGGAGAAAAGTTTATCTGCAATAGCTGGATTCAGGCAGTCCAGTTTAATGGGTGTTAGAGCCCCAGAGGTGATATAGACATTGCTGGAGTTATCACTGTCAGAGTAATAAAAATTTTGGCAAAGGGGAAGAAATCCTTTGGCTTCTTCCTTCCTCACATTCCTCTGTCTCCTACCAGCACTTCTTATTGGCCAGAGTCAGATGTCTGCTGCCTTGAGAGCTCAGGAAATGAACCCCTCGAAGGTCAGGAACCTTATCATATAAGCAGAGAAAGCAAATAGTGAGGAATTGATCTTAAAGGAGTATATTTCTGTTTTTCTTTTCAGAGTAATAGAATTGCTTTACTACCTTTTTTTTTTTTTTCTACTTAGCTTGTTTTTACTGAGAGATTACTAAAACATCATCTGAAGTATACTAAATATTGTCTATTTCTGACTTCCAAGAAAATGAAATCTAGTTTTTAAATGTAAAGATTTAAAACAGTCTACTTATATAAATTTACTACAGATTTGTTCAAATTGTATTTATTTTTAGTTTATGCATCATAATATTATTTCAGGGAAAGTAGTTGTCCTCGGTGTGCTTAAGATTCTAGAAGTTCACAATAGCAGCAATCAAAAATGAACAGATTGAGTGTGTACAAGACATAAGGATGTGTATTGAAAGCCGACATACAAAGAAATAAGTATTGGAAACATGAGAGTCCTTGAGGATAGGAGAAGGATCCAAACAACACTGTTGTACTTGATGATGTTTGTTTCCTCCGCCCAAGGCTGAATAATTTTTCCTGCTGATTTGTTCAATGAAAAAGACAACAATAACCCTTTCAGTATTTTTTCATTTATAATACAAAATATCTGCTTACTGGTTATTTCCTATCTAAATTGCTCTGATATGAGAAATGCATGTCATAGCCATCGTTTCCCCTTAAACATGGGTTCAGTTTAATACCCTGTCTTCCTTTCCAGCAAAATACTTTGTATTAACCTTGGTTGTTTAGAAAAAGAAGGTTCTGTTTCTTTTCTTTCTTGTTTTAAATTTTTGTGCGTTTTTACTTCATGGAAGATGAATGACCAGCAATCATGAAAGCCTTTTTCTTCTTCAAACTTTGAACAGTGAAAACATTGTGTCCTTCTGAATTGAGAAAGAAAAGGGTAGCTTTTCACCTTTTTTTCCAGTTTCCTTGATATCACAGTTTCCCATTGCCTTCTAGTAGTTTTTAAAAGTATAACTCTCTCTTTCTTCTAACCTTCCCCCTCCTCCCATATCATTCTCTCTTCACCATGTTTTATTTCTTCATAATATCTACTGCTAGTTACTTTTCCTTATTTGTCTATTTGTTTATATTGTGTTTCTATTCTGCCCCACTGAACTGTGAGCTCCTTGAAATTATGGAATTTTTCTTACTTGTCATTCCATCTCCCAGGCCTAGAACAATGCAACACATTCCACGTTCTCTTTAAATATTTATTAACTGATGGACAAGGAACAAATTAATATGCATGTCACATAAGAGCTCCATATATAGAAAGGGATAGGTATTAATCTATTATTTAATATTCCACTACTTCAGGAGATTCTCAAAAATAAGGACTTGGTTTGAATCAATTGTATAATGTAACAGGAACAGGCAGTGACTAACATTCGGTTATTCATCAGATGGTTACTGAGTGAGAGACTACATGAATGAGTAAGGGTCTACTAAGTCTCTTTCAAACACTCACTGATTCACTGATTGACTCATTCAACAAGTATTTGAGTACCTGTTATGTGCCAGCATCTGTCTAGACAAAAGAGCTATATCAATTATAAAACAAATTATCTGCTCTCATGTATCTTACAAATAGATTTTAGAAAAAAGCAAACAGCAAGAAGATTTATTAATAATAACTGTCCTATGAACTGGTGACCAAATGGTATTAGTTCATGTGTTCTTAACCTCTGTTGGAAGGCATGCATATTTATTTGAAACTTGGTCAGCCGTTCCTAAATTTGAGGTCAAAGACTTTGTCAGCCTGGTGAGCAGCAGATATTTTCCTTTGGGTAAATGTTTTCCTGGGAGGAACACTACTAGCAAGGTACAGCATTGCCTTATCAAATTGTGGGCCATGGCCCATTTAGCAAATTATAAACTCACTTTATTTTATTTTGATCATTTTATCATTGATCATTTATTTAGATTAAATGAGACAGAAGACTAGAATAAAAAGTAGACTAGGATAGAATAAAATAGGAAAAAATAGAAAATTCAGAATGCTGACACTTGCCAATTCACTTGTAAAGGGTTAGTGTTATTTAATACATGTATTTAAGTGTGTTTGTGTTTGTGTGAATCTTTGTATTACCTCATTAGGTTATACATTATATGATGTAAGCTGAAGTAAAAAAAAAGAAAGAAAGAAAGAAAAGAAAGGAAGAAAAAAGATTGGAGCCATTAGCTGATAGATAAACAAGAAGAGGGTCCAAACCCTAAGATAAAGAATGGGCAGCAAAATAAGGCTAGGACTCAGAGAAGGATTAGTGGCGCTGAAGTGAGAGTGGATTGAGTAAATCTCCTACCCACCACAGGAAAAACTGTCCAAAGGCAAGGAAATGAGGTGGGAGTGATGAAGTGGTGGCTAGTCCTGTGAATGGGAGACACAAGGGGATGACTAAATATGATGTGTGTGTGAGCAAGTGCGTGAACAAGGTGGTGGTGGATTGGGGTGTAGTGGGATGGAGTTGTCCAGTGGGATTACTGGTTTACAAAGGAGAAAAAAGTGGATAGGTAATTACTTTAATAAGGCAGGGTCTAGCAGGGTGTTCAGATACTGAACCAGACATGCTGAATCACAGTTTCAGATACATAAAATAGATGATACGTAATAGACTAAAGCAAAGCAAAATTTCCTGTATTCTGAAATGGGGGTGAGAAAGTGCTGAGAATATGAGAATAGCTGCTGTTCTCATTGAATGCAGTTGGCTCAGAACCTGGTTGAAGTTTCTGCATTTGTAGAAGTTTCTCTGTGTGTTTCATGGGGAAAGGCTTGATAAGCCTGAGAAGCTGGAAATAAACTAGCAACTGCAGATTCACAGTGTTGCTAGAGTTTATTTACTAATCTTTCAAATGAAGACAAGAAGGCTTGACTTATCTATCTCCAGGACTACTGAGAGCATCAACTGAGATAACATATGTACAAAGCCCTGATTGTTTAGGAATAGACATTATTACTGTTGTTTTTGTTGTTGTTTTATTATTATTTCTTCTTAGTGAGTAGGTGAGCTATCATACAGCAGAGATTGGAGAAATAGCTTTAGAGCAGGAGAATAAAGCCCTGACTGAAGTAAGATGGTGGAGAGGAAAGTTATAATAGAGTAAGTCTTCAGTACTAAAGACTGTTAGAAGGGACAACAATAATAATAAGAGCAGAGGAAGAGAACATTTAGTTGAAAGGGATTATTTTTTCTAATTGCTTCAGATTCTCAAAGATAAATATACATATGTGAGCTGTGTGATTCTTGTACTTGGTGATCACATTACAATTCACATTCTTTCTATCCATTTAGATATGCCAACTCAGTTTCTTGGCTTTTACTTATTTCTTCTACACTGATTACTTTGCTATTGATCTTAGAATTTTTATTATTTTTTTATTTTTAATTTGAACTGTCTTCATTATATGGAGAAACCATTTTTAACCTCATGGAAGAAATAGTGACTTTTCTTAAAAATTTATCATAAGTGATTTCTTTTAAAAAGGGTGTAAATGGATATGGTGAGGTCCAAATGAAGAGGACCTGTCACATTTTCTTTGGATGTTTAAAGGAACCAGTGAATACTAGTAAAAATATAAAACTAAGAATTTGTCTTTTCTTTGCCCTAAGCTACTTAGGATAGGTCCTGACCAAGGGAATGAGTGGCACTTGATAAATATCTGTTGAACTTAATTACGTGGATGTGGCAAAATTGTCCTACAAAGGTTTAAAATTTGTATTTTTCCTAAAAAATTCAAAATCAGAAAAATATTTTTGGACATTCATGCTTAATAAATCAAACTGGATTTCTTGCTTCATATTTCAGACACGAATAAAACAGTTCTAAACTGAATGTTAGCCCATGAAGTCAGCATCTGTTTAGCAAGCAAATATTTGGTGAGGATAACTTTCAACCATGTGAAAAGGAGTCACACTGGCCTTTTCAGGGTGCTACTGATTCCAAATCTAGTTCATATGCTGCCAAAGCAAGCTAAATTCTACACTCAATTGGACAAAGTTCACGACGCTTGGAATAAATTACATTAAAATAGTCCCTTACCTTTATCTGCCATCTAATGGAATAAAAAAAAATCTATTATTTTCTTCAAGTTTTAAAATCAAAGTTAGTAGAAGTTTAAATGTTAATTTTGTGGGTTGCTAAGAGTAACCTTCAAAATTTGGGTTTCTTAGATGTTAAATTTCTTTTGCTGTGACTGATGTATATGCTTAAAAGTTATTTCTTTGGAAAATATCCACTCCTATTTAAAATCTATTAAGATTTTTAAATCGAAATTTTTAGATTTATCATCTTAGCAATGTAGTTTTATTAAACAAAAATCCTCAAAGTTTAAAGCCAACTGAAACTTCAAATTTTCCAAGCTGAAGAAGAGATCATCTTAGGTCATTTTGAGGTCCTCAGTGGAGCACATTTATTCACTTTATTATACAAATCATCTATCATCCAGAATAGTAGTTTTCTCAGAATATCCCAGTGACACAAAAAAGAACTTAAGTTTGAAGAGTCGTAAGACCTACTTAGACCTGCATCACATCTTTGAACTCCTTATGGAAATCTGGATGAAATCTCCTTTCTGGGATGCTGCACTTAGCAATCTACAACAGCAACACATTTATGTGGGTCTCTTAAACGGTCATTACCTGGTGAACTCTAAAGAAGTTTCAGTTCCAGCAGTGATCCCATTAAAAGTTTGTTATCCTCTTAAATTTACAATTTGGGGAAAAATAAAAAATGACCCCATGATTTTACACAGGACAGCAACCCAAGGAAAACTTAATTTAAATCATTTCCCTGTGGTTCTGAACATAAAGTTTGGTTATTTATATCTTATAAGAAGAATTAAAAATAAAAGTGTCTTGTATTTTCTGATTCTTTATTTCAATAAATGGGAAATATTGCCATTGTATAGAATAATTACTTCTGCAGAATATAATGTAAGAAATCTTTTACTGTTTTTTAAATTACATATATATATATATTCCACAGGTAATAATAAAACTGATGAGGATTCTAACACTTGGAAATTGTCAGGTCAAAAATATCACACTTCAAAATACAATGATATTTTATTATATTGAAACCCAATTTATATCTTAAAATTGTAGGTGTCAGTGTATTTCTTATTAAACTGATATGAGTACACATTAGAATAACTAAAAGCAAAGTTGAATGGCTAATAATTTTCCTTCTTTCAAAAATATATCTGGTAGAATATTACATTGAGATATTAAACTAGGCCATCTTCCATTATATTACAATGTACCCCTTGACTGCTCTCAAAATAGTTAATTTCAAAAGCCAAGGCTAGAAAGTTGGATTTAAGAAACATTAATTTTATAAACAAAGATTAAGAAGAGTAGATTGAGTCAAGACTAAAATGAACCAGATAAGGATGCCCTAGATTGAGAAAAAGTAAATGATTGAACCAGATGTTAAGAAGCTTATTACTGCTTAACTCTAAGAAAGAGTGTTGTTAGAATATCCAGATAATTTGGGCAATTGAGAGTAGGGTCCTTTGCCTGAGCCCTCCAGCACCTAAGTCTCCAAGTGTTCCTGCACCAATGTGGTAAGAGATGAGTAGAAATGTCTTCATGAGCTGTCTACACAAGTGTGTCTGAGGCAGCCTGCAAAGTTTTTTCTGACTCCAGTGTGCTTTCCATGTACCCAAGAGTACCATGGACACAGTGTCAAGAACCAATAAACTTGATGGGTTTTGCAGTCTGGATGAGGTGGAAACAGCCGTGAAATACACAGACCTCTAAAGATCAGCTACAAAAGTAGGTCTCTCCTACTAGAGAATGGACTTGAGGATATGGGGAGGGGGAAGGGTAAGCTGTGACAAAGCGAGAGACAGGCATGGACATATATACACTACTAAACATAAGGTAGATAGCTAGTGGGAAGCAGCCGCATAGCACAGGGAGATCAGCTTGGTGCTTTGTGACCGCCTGGAATGGTGGGATAGGGAGGGTGGGAGGGAGGGAGATGCAAGAGGGAAGAGATATGGGAACATGTGTATATATGTAACTGATTCATTTTGTTGTAAAGCAGAAACTAACACACCATTGTAAAGCAATTATACTCCAATAAAGATGTTAAAAAAAAAAAGTAGATCTCTGTGTAAATCAGTGAAATTAGATGTTAATACCTCTCAACATACAATAGTCTTCTAATGTCTCAAGCCCTTGCAACTCTGATTCAACCAGAGGAAACTGAAGCAAGTGGGGACAGAAGAGATGGGAAGAAGCTGAATTGACTGAAAATCAATATCTTCTGTGTGCAGGACAGAAGTTCATAAAACAAAGCCCTTTGCATGTTTGAAGGGTGGCAATAAATATTTTGTACAATTGAATTTATGGAATAAGATGCTTACCAGTTACATATGTGTAACCTATATAAACAGTCCCTGACTTAAGATGGTTTCACTTACAATTTTTCAACTTTGAGACTTGATGATGGTGCAAAAGCATACCCTTTTAGTAGAAACTGTACTTCAAATTTTTAATTTTGATCTTTTCCCAGGTTAACAATTTGTGGTATGCTACTCTCTTGATGCTGAGCTGCAGCAGCAAGCTACAGCTCCCACTCAGTGAAACGATCACAAGGGTAAACAATCTTTACTCTCACAACCATTCTGTTCCCATAGTGCCATTCTGTTTTTCAATTTCAATACAGTATTCAGTAAACTACAGGAGTAGTCAACACTTTATTATAAAATAGGCTTTGTGTTAGATGGTTTTGCCCAACTCTAGGCTAATGTAAGTGTTCTGAGCACGTTTAAAGTGAGCTAAGCTAAGCTCTGATGTTTGGTAGATGAAGTGTATTAAATGCAATCTCAACTTAGGAAATTTTCAATTTTCTATGGGTTTATCGAGAGGCAAGCCCATCGTATGTCAAGGAAGATCTGTACTCCAGTTAACACTATTCATTTTTAACTATGTGTTATAATTTGTTAATCATTTGTGATATATACATCAAATATTGGCATACATCATATTGGAATTATACCATGGTGATGTGACATGGTTGTGTGGTGTAGATAGAAGTAGGGAAAGGGCTCTAGCAGAATAAAGAGTGATACTGTGGTACAATGCACAAAACAACAGACTGGGATTCTTGTTTTATCATTGTATAGGTGTTTGAAAACGTTCTCTATAGTGTGCCTTAGTGTCCTTGGACAATTTGCTTTGACAAAGAGAAAAAGAGCCACTGAAAGCTAAGAGATGGTCTGACACTATCATTTATGATGATGATCTCACTAGTGATCTCACTTTTATGTATTTGGCTATTTCATGTTAACTATAATTTAACAATATGTTATGTAGAACTGTGTAGAAACTGAATATCAAGTCAGCTATGGAATCATTTATGCCTCAAGGTAGCTCAAAGAGTAACAACTTTTCGATATTTTGCTATGTTTGAAGCTCAAAATAATACATGACCAATATCTTAAACTTATTAGTGACTGGATCATATTTTTTTACAAATATCAGGTTTCTTACTGATATTTATAAAAAATAGCTTTCCAAAATTTATGCTGATGTTCTGAATATTTTTCCATATCTTATGGGAAGTTTATAACAATGTTTGTGGTTCTACAGGTATTTTGTCTGGTGCAATCTTAATATTTCCTAGAGACTGCTGATGATTATAATTTTTTTTGCACAATTGCACATTACAAAATTTCTGAATAATTCACCAGATATTGATTAATATATAAACTAAAATACAGCCTGTAAGGTCAAGGTAACTGCATCACTTGTTAAAATTTCTAATGTATTAATAATGTTGTATTTAAATCATTCTAAAAAGATTATGTTATCAACTAAATAAATGAATATTTTGATTAATGAAAAAATTATTTAGAGTGGAAAGGTATGGAGATGTTTACTAACACACTGTAATTTAAAAATGAACAGAATATTGGTCTTTATGTTTAACATTAGCATCACAAGTAGGGACATATTCACCAACACACAATCCTGGAATACAGCCAACCCAATAGCAGTGAGGTTATATTTGTTACAATGCAGCTCCACTGGACTGCAGAAGTGTAAAAAATGGATGGCAGCAGGATACCTGGCCAGCTCTTGTATGGTGAGCTGAAGTGGGGCGATATCAAATAGGGCAAGCTGAAGGAACATGATCCAGACACACTGAAGAACAATTTCGAGTAATGAAGCATGGCTGCAGAATACTAGGAAATAATATCAGTGGAAAGACCAACCCAGTGTGGAGAAATCAGAGCGGCAAAGGTGGTGTGCAGCCAGGTGAAGAAGCAGTGCTTCAGATTGCAGCAGCTTTTGCAAAGAGCATTCACTCCCCCAAAGAACTCTGGCCACCAGTATTCATTGAGTATCATGGCTGATTTCTTACCAAATATTTTAGTAGTATTACCAATAAACAAAAATATTACATTCTCATGAAGAAAATTCCTGTCAAAGCTATCTTCCCAATTATGTACAATGATGTCTAGTTTCCTAACATTGTTGCATAAAGACTAGTATTATATGCAAACAAAACATATAGCATATTTAGATACGTGTTCACAGGTGTCCAATCATACAGCAGTCCAATAATTGCTGTATAATTGTGTTAAGGAATTTTCACATACAGGGAGATTTTTGCTTTGGGAACTTTCCTGGAAGGTCAGTTAAACTGTGACTGGTAAGATATAGTGAAGTAGTTAAGATCAGTCTCAGGAGTCAGGCCATCCGAGAGTTGAAATCATATACCTGACAATTTACCCAATTTTCTCCCTGGGCAAGTTGTGAACTTCTCTTAGCTTCAGTTACTGTATCTGTATAAAGGGGCACTCTATTGGGAATAAAATGCACAGAAAGTGTTCAGCACTGTGCCTGACCACATGTTATTACCAGCAGATGTATAAATATTTTCTTAATGGTCTATATAAACCAGTAAGAATTCAGTAGTTCCCATTCACAGTGTTGGTACCTGAAGGATGTGTAGAATCCATGCAGAATGAGGTGTGTTTTCCAGCCAATATTACTGTACATTTTTTATGTAAAAAGAAACTAAAAGTGGTAAAGAAAAAAATGGTTTCTGAAGGCATGCTTAAATGAAAGTGAATAAAATTTCCTTATGAATTATGTTTGAAACTGACTAGTGACTGAATTCTAGGAGGATCTTGCATTTTTCATCTTTATATATCTGGTGCCTAGCACAGTGCCTGGGAAAATTATTTAGAAAGTAAATAGTTGTAGTTGGAATGAATGTGTGTGCACATAAATCAACCTCTAGGGCATGATTTAGTTACTAATCTAATAGATATTATTTAATTTTAATAAATCTTTGGCAAGAGATTATGTCTTCTTGTCTTCAAATATCAGAAGATGCTGTTAAAAAAATAACATTATTTGGTCCCCTGACAATTGCATGAAATTGGGCTTCCTTTTCTGAATTGTATATCTAAAGCACAATAAAACTTAAAATAATTGAATAATTCTTATTTTTTCCTTTACTTTGTGAAGGACAGGACCACAATACATATTTTTTTTAATTATTTATCTCTTTTAGTGAATGTCTTCATATCCTTAAAGGATCCATCTTTGATCTGATTAATTTTCTTTATTTTAATTCCTCTGTATTTGCCTTATTAAACTGTCTAATCATTTTTTCCAAATGTATAGTTTGCAGATTATATAATATGTGATTTACAATTTTCCACATTGGTATAGCAATAATCTATGGCCATTTCCTGCTATTTTTCATAAGTAAAGTAGAAATTTATCTTGATCCTAACATATGACAAATAATAATCTCTCTCTGCCAAAAAGCAATTTTTTAAAAAGATATGTTTTGAGTTGCATCTATATGTTGTATAATACTTTCTACCAGATATTTAGAAACCGTTGGAAATTCAGTCGTGGAGATTAAATAATTTACGTTAAATTTTACATTGGTTTGTTTTTGGTGCCTAATTTCCCATGTTATGTTTTGTGCTTGTTGCAAACCAAGATTTTTAATCTTTGGCTTCAAGGTTCCCACTGTTCTTAATAGGGGCCTTGGATGCCCTGAGGTAGACAGAAAGATTAAGAACTGTCATTGAAAATGCCAGTTAACTGGAGACTGGTAACATACCGAAAATTTTAGGTGATAAGGTTGGAAGCAAATACAATGATTGGAAGAAATGTATAGTCCAAACCAGAGCTCTCCTACCATTGCCATTAATATGGCTAAACTATTTAAAGACATTTAGTGTCTTTGCCATATCTACCTCCTTAGTAAAACTTTCTACAGACATATCTTTATGTCTTTGCCATATCTACTTCATTAGTAAAACTTTTCTACAGTTTGATTGACCTTACTGTCAAAAAGTTTTTCAAATACCTAAGATAAATATAACTTTCTTCAATTTCATTTCAGCATGGGTAGTTTTAACAATGGCATCTGTTGTTAGTATTTCTTCCTCATCTTTGCCAGAAACCTTAATGTCACCAGAAACCTTAATTACCTATCATATTTTATTTCTAAATTATTTTCCTGATTTTTTAAAGTGAAATATCAATGTAGTTTTATTGCTTTTATGATGTATCCATTCAAAATTCACAGTAGTTTTGTCTTTCAAAGAGCTAAGCACTTGTAGAGATCACCCCATAGATCTTCACTACTTTTCTGTGAAGCAAAACAAAGCATTTATACCATGTAGGGAGATATCTTATAATTCTGATTTCCAACTACTTAACTAGAAAAGATTTACCACCCCACAGTACAATTCAGGATTGCTCCTTCATTTATCAATCTATATATCCTTTTCATTTTACCTTATGCATTTAAATATAGCATTTGTCTGAATAATTGACTAAATTGCTCTCTTTGAAATATTGTATAATCTTTTGGCATTATATTCTTAATATCAGTAACAACTTTTTATCACAGAATAAAAGTACCTAGAAAACAGGTTCTTAATATCTCTTCTAAGCAATTTTGATTCCCAGTGCACCTTTGGCAGGGAGCTAGAAAAGATGGTTAAACAGGGTTACTAGAAAGAAGGTTCACAGTCATTTTGAAAGGCTACTAAAAAGCACAGGTTGTACATAATTGGTAATCAAATTACATTAATCTATTCCTTAGGATACATATATTCAAGTAATTTTAGTTAATGTATATCAGAGAATTCTTAGATTTTTTAAAACAGTAGATAGTGACTTTAAAAAATGTTTCCATCAGGAAAAGAAAATGTAAAAAATTTAATAACCGTAACTACATAGCCAAAAATTTTAGTTCTACATCCACTCTAAGAAATTAGTTTTCCTTTCCTAATATTGGAATTAGTTAATCATTATGCTCTAAATCCTTTCAGTATTTGCTGACCAGCTATATAAAAACCTGGGGGGTAGGGGCGAGGATGAAGACATACAAAGAAATACATCCTCCCAAAAATATTTTTCATAAAATTTTAGTAATTCTTTTTTAAATAGGAAGTAATAATTGTTAAATTATTTAAAATGAATTTAATAATAGAAGTCTTATTTCCTTAATGATTATTCTCAGCTTCCACTTAACCTTCCTCTAGTTCTTTAATTCTAGCCATTTTAGAGGTTCTACCTTGTTCTTAGTGACTTTGTTTAAAATCCATATTGACCATCAATTACTCCTAAATATTCATCTCCAACCCTCACTGATTTCCTGAGTTCTAATCTTCAGTTTTCAGTGGTCTGCTAGAGAACTTCACAAAGATGCCTTGGTTTAATGTTAGTTCAACAAATTAGATGCAACAGGTGACATCTCAGGCAATGAGGACAGCTGGGAATTCAACAGAACATAATCAGTCTTTGTGAAAATAATATCCCAATATGTGGGACTGAAATAAATACAGTTAGAGGGTATTGTATGTTAAAAAAGATAATAATTACTTTTGGAAAAAAAAATCAGACTATATAAGAGGTGTGTGGGTGTCAGGATGTTGCAGTAAACCTTATCGAGAATTTGACATTTGAATAAAAAACAAAAGATGGGGAAGCAACTCATGCATATGTCTGGGGTGTGGAGCGTGAACATTCCAGGTATAGGAAACAGCTAATGCAAAGATGGTGTTGCAGGAATATTCCTGGTATGATTAAAGAACAACAAAAAGGTAATTGTGACAATAATATAGGGGATTAGTAGAAGAATAGATAAATAATAGAAGGTCAGAACTTGTAGGTCATCAAAGGCTATTGTTAACTTTTACTATTAAAGAAAAATGGGACCATTATAAGGCTTTTTTAAAATGTGACAATTCATGTTTTAAAACTATCACTCTGTCTTCTCTATTAATAAAAGAGACACATATCCAAACATAAAATAATGGTGGTTTAGACAAAGATAGTAGGTAGCACTGCTGATGGAAGAAGTTTTCAGCCATTATTTCTTCTATTTCTAGTTTTCTGGTCCTTTCTCTCTTTCTTCTCCTTCTGGGACCCCTATTATATTCCATAAGTCTGTTGGGTCTTTTCATTCTTTTCCTTTTTTTCTCTTCTGATTGGTTAATGTTCACTGCTCTGTCTTCTTGTTTGTTTGCTTGTTTGTTTGGCTGCATTGCACAGCATGCAGGATCTTAGTTCCCCAACCAGGGATCAAACCCGGGCCCCCTGCAGTGGAAGTGTGGAGTCTTAACCACTGCACCACCAGGGACATCCCCCACTGCTCTCTCTTCAAGTTTGCTGATCCTTCCTTTTGCTTGATCTAGACTGATTTAAACCCCTCTATTGAATTTTTCAGTTTAGTTATTGTATTCTCCGTGATTTGTCTTTGGTGCTTTTTTTACTGTTTTCTTTTTGTTGAAATTCTCACTTTATTCATTCTTTGCTCTCCTGACTTCAGCGAGCACCATTATTTTGCATTCTCTATCAGGTAAATCACTTATCCCTGTTTCATTACATTAGTTTCTGAAGATTTATGTTGTTTTTCATTTAAAACATATTATCTTATTTGTTTCCTTTTCCTTGACTCTCTGCGTTGGTTTCTGCAGAGTAGATGAAACAGCCACCTCTTCTTGTCTTGACAGACTGGGCTCATATAGAAAGTAACCTTGTCAATCAGCCAGCCCCAAGCTCCTGGTTGCCTTTCAAACCTTTGTGATCATCCAAGCATCCAAATTTGTTCTTAGTGGCCACCCATAGTTGAGGGTGTTCCAAGACCTATCAGTGTCCCCAAAACTTGGGAAATGCCCATTTGTGTGTTCAGGCCCCAAAGGACTGCAAATTGCCTGCCCCTTCAGTTACCCACTGCAGGCTAATTGGAAGCCCCACCTTCACGCAGCAGTTGGGAAAACCAAGATATTAGATATACAGTTTAACCCCTATGAGGGAGAAACTGGGGGCTGGATGTTTTTGCTTATACTCACTCTGAGCTGAGCCAGAGGAATAGCCATTGGGAGTGCCTATGTGCCCAGATAGAACCACATCTTTGTTGTGTGGTACAGGGGGAAGTCATGAATGCCAGTTCTCTGTCAGAGCTAGTTGATTGGGAGCCAGTCCCTTAAGTGGCAGCCATAGCAGTTCGAGTGCTTGATGTGTGGACAAGCTCTTTCCAGGGAGAAGCTGGAGGCTTGGTGTGACTGTTGGAGGCAGCTGTGGGGAGACATGGGGGACATGTCACCAGCTCTGCCAGACTCTGTAGGATCCTGGTCATCTCCTACATGAAGCAGACAGGTTGAAAGCTGGAGTGTCAAGCATCATCTGGGAATGATGCAGTAAAATCCCTTCCAGGGAGAAACTAAGAGGTGGGTGTTTTTGCCTGCTCCCTCTTTGTTGAATCCTGGGAAGGAGCTGTTGGAAGTGCTTGTGTGCCCATTTGAAAATTGTTTCTTTTGTTGTTTGATATGTTCCTGTGGGACTTGAATGCAAAGCCCTGTTGGTTATCAGAGCTAGGTGATTTGAGGGTCTATCTTTCAGGTAGCAGCTGCAAAATTTGGGGCTGTAGCTGTATTGGCAAGTTGCCTCCAGGGAGAAGCTGGAGACTTGGTTTTGTTGTTGGAGCTAGCCAGGGGGAGAAGGTAGGGGAAAAGCCCACTGGCTCTTTCAGGTTCCAGAGAGGATCCCATTCAGCACCTAGATGTGGACTAATTAGGAGCCACACCCTCAGGCAGCATCTGAGAAATCATAAAGTTAAATCTCTTCCAGGGAAAATCTGAGAGATGGGTGTTTTTTTTCTTCTGTGTCCAGACTAAGCCTGGAGAGTGTAGCCACAAGAGTGCTTACACACCAACTTGATAACCCCCTCTTTGTCTTCTGTAGTCCTGTGGGATTCATAAACACAAGCCCTGTTGGCTCTCAGAGCTAGATGATTTGGGGGCCCTTTCTTCAGCTAGCAGCTTTAAAAGTTGGGGTGCTAAATGTTAAGTCCAAATCCTTCACTCCTCAGGGAGAAGCTGGGAGTTGGAAGTTTCCTCCTCACTGCAATGTTCTGTGGCTGTGTCAGTGGAGAACTTTACGGTTGAGAGTGTCTCAGCCTTTCCTATCTGTTTCAATGTGGGTATTTTCTGTTGCTGAATGTGTAGTTTCTGGAATTCTCTCAGAGGGGATTGATCTATGGGTAGTTGTATGCCTTCATGGGAGGAGGGAATTTCAGGAGCATCCTTTTTGACATCACTTTTAGATATTTTTTTTTGTTTTTTTCCCAGTTTTATTGAGACATAATTGACATACAGCATTGTATAAGTTTAGGTAGAACAGCATACTGATTTGACTTACATACATCATGAAATGATTACCACAATAAATTTAGTAAACATCCATCACCTTATATAGATACAAAATTAAAGAAATAGAAAAAAAATGTTTCCTTCTGATGAGAACTCTTAGGATTTACACTCTTAACTTTCATATGTAGCATAAAACAGCGTTAATTACGTTTATCATGTTGTACATTACAGCCCTAGTACTTATTTATCTTATAACTGGAAATTTGTACCTTTTGTCAGCCTTCATCCAATTCCCCCTCCCTCCAATCTCTGGCTCTAGTAACCACATATCTCATCTCTTTTTTTCTATGAGTTTGTTTTCTTGTTTTTGAAGTATAATTAAACTACAACACTATGTTAGTTCTTGGTACACAACATGGTGATTCGATACTTCTGTACATTACAAAATGATCACCATGATAAGTCTAGTCACCATCTTCCACCATACACATATATTACATAATTATTGACTATATTCCCCATACCATACATTTATATCCATGACTCATTTATTTTGCAACTGGAAGTTTGTAACTCAGTCTCTCTCACCTGTTTCTTTCATCCCCCAACCTGCCTCCCCTCTGTCAACTATTTGTTCTCTGTATCAATGATGGTTTCTGTTTTGTCTTTTTTGTCCATTTGTTTTGTTTTGTTTTTCTTTTAGGTAGGTAAAGATGTTTTTCTTAATAAGATTGCATATAATAGATACTCAAGTTTTATAAAAAAATGTATAAAATGCATGCACCCATTTTATTTGGTTTCCTCACACAGCACAAAGCAAGCAGAAAACTAAGAGCTATTTTTGCATGACTCAACAACTAGACTGTCTGCTAATTCAAAGACAATAGATAAGGGACATAAGTGAAAAAGGAGGTTAGATTAGATCTTAAATATCAGGATATAATGTGATGTCAAATGATACAATTTACTCCATCAATTTTTTTAAAAAAAATATTAATGTGTGTGTATGTTTGCTCTTTTTTATGTGAATGCTAAGGCAACATACAGGTTCATTTTTCCACAATGAAAATAGCAATATTATATGTGTCCTTTACATAGTTTACCTCTAGTAATTACCAGTATACAATTGGTACTTAATAAAGTTCCTGATTTTTACTTTTTCAAATTATTTTCCATTTTTTTATGACAATAAATGATAATAACATATATGTGATAAAAATATCTTTGATAGTGTGCTTCATTGAATCAGAGATACCTATTGATTTGTTACTCTAGTTTTAAAGAGGGGGAGCCTAGATAAAAAAATAAATATTCTTTGGTATTATTTCTTTCTCTGCTTGCTTCTTTGCATCTATAAAGCCTTCAGTAAATATTATAATCTTTCAGTTTTTCAGTGTAAATTATTTTCATTGTATCATTTTTGATAAGAAGTCTCTATATTTATAAGTATAATAAAATTTCATTTTTCCATTTATACATAAAATCATGTATCAGTTAGATTCCACATGAGACAATCTAATAAAATCAAAATTTCTGTGACCAAAGAAATGCTAGGAAACCACCTCTGCTCAATTGTTTACAGCTAAGCATGCTACTCATTTTCAATGCAATCAGTAATCTATCTTTTTTCTATTTATTCCTACTATGAGACACACTAATTAAATTCCCCTTTGCCCAATTCTTTTTGTGTACCACATGAATAACAGGTAAAGTCAATTTGTGAACTCATTGTCCTTGACACAGTGTAGAAGTGTTTCCAGCTGGAACTGATTATGTTTATTCTTCTGTGTTATCCAGGTAAAAAATAATGCAAAAGATAACAGTAAATAATTGCAGCTCTAACTGTATTTAAATTTATTCTGCTACTGTTATGGAACAATGCAGATAAATAGCAAAGGATCTTTCACACTGTCCAAAGAATGTCGCCATAGCTGTAATTATCTTCTTGCACGTGACTATCACCTGCAGCAGGTGATAGGTAAATGATTTTAAAATAAAGAAAATCAAATTGAGATACTCACTATCCTTTGAGGAAATAGATTTAGCACTAGGATATGCAAGTCCTGTACTCCATCTTCCTGAGCAAGGCAATATTATACACATTTTATAAGGTAAACTTTTTTTAAAAATTACCATTTTTTAAAATTGTGATAAGAACAGATAATGTGAGATCTACCCTCCCAATAAATTTTAAATACACAATATAGTATCCTTAACTATAGGCACAATGTTGTACAGTAGATCTCTAGAATTTATTCATTTTGTACAATTGAAACTTTTTATCCATTAAGCAGCAACTCCTCATTCCCCCTCCCCAGAGCCCTGGTAATCAATCACCCTTCTACTTTCTGCTTCTATGAGTTTGACTATTTTAGATACCTCATATAAGTGGAATCATGCAGTATTTTTCTGTGTCTGGTGTTTTTCACTTAGCATAATGCTCTCAAAGTTCATCCAAGATATTGTATATGGCAGTGTCTCCTTTTTAATGGTTA
The DNA here is from genome assembly GCF_937001465.1 of Orcinus orca. Taxonomy (NCBI): domain Eukaryota; kingdom Metazoa; phylum Chordata; class Mammalia; order Artiodactyla; family Delphinidae; genus Orcinus; species Orcinus orca. The sequence continues at coordinate 39,194,332 of NC_064576.1, read as the reverse complement.
AATAATATTCCTTTTTAATGTATATACACCACATCTTCTTATCCATTCATCTATCAATGAGAATTTAGGCTGTTTCCACATTTTGACTATTCTGAATAATGCCACAATATACCTGGGGATGCATATATCTCTTCAAGATCCAGACTTTAATTCTTTTGATTAAATACCCTGAAGTGGGATTCTTGGATCATATCATAATTTTCAATTTTTTTAGGTAAACTTTTATGTATATCTGAAAGAAACATTTGGGCTTTCTCCTATAACATACTCTTAAAGAAGTGATTCTTGCAGGCTAATCACAGTGATTATTTTCAACATGTCAAAGGTTGGTATACAAACATGACAGAATCTTTAAACTATATTTTGGACAGTGTGAGAGTATGTATACATATTATGTAAATATTATTCAAGTAATATAAATGCATTATATTAATATATATAATGCTCATATATCATACTTTATAATTTTATGTAATATTTAAAACCTTAGTGATACAACTAATATATAAGTGCCAAATTTCATAAACTGAATTTTTTTTGTGTGTGTGTGGTTCTTGGGCCCCTCACTGCCGCGGCCTCTACCACCGTGGAACACAGGCTCCAGACGCGCAGGCCCAGCGGCCACAGCCCACAGGCCCAGCCACTCCACGGCATGCGGGACCCTCCCGGACCAGGGCACGAACCCGCGCCCCCTGCATCGGCCAGTGGACTCTCAACTACTGCGCCACCAGGGGAGCCCCTGAATTTTTGAAAAGAAATAATCTAGACTTTACTTACATAATATTTTAAATTTCAGGCAAAAGTACTGAACATCTAAGAAGTAATTCATTTTATTGAAACTGAACAGTGTGCTATGGTTTTTAAACTCATATGGACTTGTGAATTTTAAACACAGGCAGAATAAAAAAAAAAACTTACATGTGCTAAGTTATATTAATTTGGAATATACACATACAATTTAAATAACACTGCTTTGGGTATTTAATACCTCTAATGAATGTTTGTCAGTCCATAGAAAATATATTGTAATTAGAAAGTAGTATCTTTCAATCTTGGAGGTTTATAAACTTTAATCCATTAAAAAAACTTATTTTTTATAATGTATCTATATTAATTTCCTTTTAAAATGAAATGATGAAATGATGTATGGTGTATTAAAACATTATCCTATGTAGTTTATTTCATCATATAAGAACTCCCCTTATGTTTTACTTGTTTTCATTTGAAGCTAATTTACATTTCATGGAAAACTATATACAATGTCAGGGAGGAAAAGATACTTTATGAAAAATAGGTAACACTTAAAAGATATTTTAGCATTTTATCAAATAAAACAAAGTCTCATAAATGTATCCAATTTTTTTACATTAAATTTATCCAATTATTTATACCAAAGATATAATATACTAACACTATAACAGTTCTATATAAACCAAATCTCTGAATAATCCAGCATGGATCAAAGTTAATATGTTAAATCAAATTCATTTTTGTAGAGAATCTCATTTTGTGTTTAGTTCTCTTAATCTTACTTGATAAGTTCCTCAGAGTTTAATGTTTACTTGTAGAATCATAAACTTCAGACCTTGATTTTCATTTTACTCTGAGATGCATGATCTTGTTTGGTTCTGTTCAAGTTTATGATGGAAAGAGAGACAGTACTGCCATGCCAACTAATGAGTGAATGTGTGGGCTAGAGAGATTAGGTGGTTTTTTACATGTCATACAGTAAGTTTGTTGCATAGTTGAATGTATGGACAATTTCTTCCAAGCCTTGTAGCCAATCATGTTGTGGATTTCTTCTCCTTAGCACTTTTTATGAGGATTCAATATTTAAAACACACACACATGCACACACACACACACACACAATCATTAAAATTGATATTTGTGATAATTTTAAATAAGTAAAGATTGGTAAAAAAAAATGGAATAAAATTCAAAATGCAGCATAAGAGATTTGTGAAGGGAAAGAGAAATAATACAAACCCTAGTCTTTTTACCTAGCAGCTAATGGATATAATAGGTTGATGTTAGATGGTTAAATGTGAATGTTTAAACATCTCAGGGATTTGGGTCACAGGGTGAAGCATTTTTCCCGGTGCTTCCTCTCCTAACCTTTTGTCACTAATCCCTGAAGCAATGGAATTCACCATAATATATTTTGCTACATTTTCAACTACAATCCAGTGATATACTCTTCTTTACTTGGACTCAAGGTCCTGCCCTGGACTTTGCCATTACCTGTATCTTAATCCTTGAAATAACTTTCTTCAATATCCCAGCTCAAACTACAGCCTTTCTTTTCCTTGCTTCAGTTATAACTATGAGTCTAACCGTCTTCTGACCCTGAATTCTCTTCTAATTCTTCTGTGACTCCTGTGTTTATATCCTTACTTCTTCATCTGGAAATCAGGATTCCTTTACTTTCATCATTTTCTTCTCAGTGACTTGAAACTCTCTGCTCCATCTTCTATATGAAGACAACAGTTCCTCATTTATCAATATATTTGTCATTTCTGTACCCCATTTCTGAGCATTAATTAAAAAATCACCCAGTTGTATAGATTAGTGATAATATACTTGTAAAAAACCTTATCTTTATCCTCAGTAATGTCTGCACATTATTCTGTTTCCATTATCTGTTTCTTTTCCATTTCTCGCTTGCAGTGTCCTCAATTCCCTATTCTGCCTTCACTTTCTGTTGACAATATTAATTTCTGTTTCCCATGGAAAATAAAGAGCAAGATAATAATAGCTTTACTGTTCTATATGCCCTGCCCCACTTAAAAATGTATTTATATCCACTATCTTCTTTCCTTCCCTCCTGTAGAATTGGGAAAATGTTTCTCTTCTTGCCTGAGGTTTCTAGATCCATGTGTGTGCTAATTGCCACTTGCTTCTTCGTAGACCTTGCTCTCCTTCAATTCCTTTATTTTGAAACCTTAATTTCTTTCTCCTGCTTCCCCAGCATCTGAATGTGAACAAGTCTCTTCTCTAAGCCAAACCAAACAGAACATTTACATCCACCAATTTACACTCACTGCTTTTAATGTAGTGTATCCTATTTATACTTTAACATTTTTACAATAAATACATTTTACACAGTAAAAAGTCTATTTAGTAGATTTGTGCAGTCTAAAGAATAATAAAGAAACACCCACTTACTCATTACCTACCTTAGAACATGGAAAATCACCAAAAAACTCAAAACCACCTGTGTTCTCCTCCACAGTTGCATTATTCTACATTCCCCAGGAAGTAAAGACTATCCTGCACTTTAAATGTTTTTTTAAAGATTTTATGACATATGCATACTTTTGTAATTAATATAAATTAATTTATATTATATGCATTGTTTCATGATTTGTTTTCTTCATATTTTTACTTTCTGATATTTCAGTATTAATATGCATTGCATTATTTTATTCATCTTCACAACTGTAATATTCCATTTTTAAAAGATGCCTTAAGTTATTTAGCCATTCCACCACGGATGAATGTTTGGATTATTTCCATATTGTTTCTGTGATAAACAATACAGCTTCATGTTCATGTCTCCTGGTGACATTTGCTAGGCAACATATCTGTATATCTCTATGCCTATATAGGTGTATAGAGATATAGATATAGATATAGATATAGATATAGCTGTGTGTATGTTTGTGTATACAAAACCTAGAATAGAATTTCAGGTCATAAAGTTATGCATGATAATGGTAAATCGTTTTTCAAAGTTGTTACATCAATTTATATCCTATTAGCAATGCATGGGAAATCCCTTTGACTTACAATCACAGTAGCAAATAATTATCCTTCGTAGCTTTTACTTGAATTTTCCTGATTCCTAAAGTGAAGTTGAGCACTTTTTTATATAATTGCGTGCTGTTTCTGTTTGTGTTTTATTTATTGGGAAGTTTTTGTGGATGATATTCCGCCATTGTTCTCCTGGGTTGTTGGTGTTACTGATTTTTAGGTGTTGTTTATATTCTTCATATGAATCCTGCTATGGTATACATGTTGAAAATATTTACTTCCAGTATAAGGTTTATATTTGTTACTTTTTGGGGATATATTTTAGTGAATATAATTTGAATTTTAATATGTTTGAAGTCATTATTCTTATCATGCATAGATTGGCTTTTGTTTTGCTTATGAAATACTTTACCACTGCAAGTTTATAAAAATATTTTCCCATGTTTTCTCCTAAAGGTTTTAAAAGTTCTAAAATGTTGAATTTTTAATGTAAGCCCAGATAACACTAGCAATTGTTTTGACACTTGGTATATATAGAGATAAAAACATACTTTTAAATATTATATTCTTTCAACACTGATCTAAAATACCAGCTCTATTGTATTCAATATATCAGATTCTCACTTTAGGCCTTGGATACCCTTTGCTAATTATACGTTAGTGCCAGACAAAAATACATGCACACACATACCAAACATCCAGGTTATATGCTTTTTCTTACTTAATGATTTTTCTTTCTATGAATGAAATTTATGATTTTTATATTAATATTATTATTGAACCTAATTTGAACATTTTATATTATTATAACATTCTTTATTCTGTATGACTGTTATAAAATCTAATAGTAATATGCACATAGTAGTTAACTATTTATTGACATAATAACACTATGAAAGTCAGTGCAATGAGGTACTTCTCCATTCTCAAAAACTTTTACATATAATATCCAAAGGAAAAAGAAGTGCAGTAATATAGCTCATTGTAATAATGAAGTAAATGTAGATTGAATTTTGAAAATCTGCAAGGCAGTATTGGGACACTACAAATTATTTTATTCCAAGGAGAGTTTCCACTTTTTTTAAGTCTCTAAAGAGTGTGTGGATAGTATATGTAGAGTTGTTCTCCCTATTTAGTCAGAGACTGCCACCTTTAGGAATATGTGTATGGTACTAATTCAAATGATAACATAATGGCCTTGTCAAGAATCTTTGCTTTGAGAGAGTGTTTCATATCAAAATGAAACTGAAACTGTATGCTCATCTCCAACTAAGGTGGTTGAATACAGGTTAGGATGAGATCCTGTTCTGAGTTCCTGTTTTACAGTATCATTAACAAATAGAAACAATTCAACAGTTCAGATTCTTGCTTCTGTAAAATATTCTTCAGAGTAAGTCATATATTTTATGAAGAGTAAGATAAAAAGACATTTAATTATTATTAACAAATAGAATTTTATAATATTTATATTTTTATTTAATTTAGAAAGATAAGAATCTGTGCCTTAGTAGAATGATTTAGAGATTTACAGAAAAAAGTTTACTACACTGTTATTGCATTTTACTGATTTCCAAAATAAGCCTGTAACAAGTTCAAAATCTCTATACTGCAGGTGCTTCGTCAAGATCAAGGGGACAATAATATTAGCAGTTTCCCCGTGATATTGTATAAATTATAAAGTGCTTTGAGGATATGTCATGCTGTATGCATGCCATAAATATATCTGTTGAAAAATGTAATATATTTGGTGTTTTAAGGAGATATCTTTAAAAAGTTACAGGCTATGAATTATGTATATTGCCATTATGGCTCTTGAAATTATCGACTTTAAACTACTGGACACTATATTAAAAGTACCTAATTTTTCTTTAAAATATTTGCAAATTTTTCAAGTTTTCCAAAAATCATTAGGAAAGTTTCTTCAACTATTTCATGTCAGTAAGTTAATATACAACAGAAAACAGAAATGTATAAAGCTATTTATGATCATCAGTTATATGGTACACTGTAGATTTATAATATGATTATGAGACTTAGTTTACTTGAACTTTGACATTATCTAGAGTCATATCTAATATATGCTAATTTGAGATAAGTTTATCTGAATTTCTTATTAAGAATGATAGGGAATAAATTTACCTTAGTCGTGTTTTTTCTTTGTTTGTTTTTTGTTTTTTGTTTTTTTTAACTTTCAGTAAGAAGAAAATAGTGTTTAACATTTAATTCCTGACATAAAAAAGGATCAAGGAAGCAGATAGAGAAAAACAGCTGGAGTATACAGATACTCAGTTTGGTTTTGCTTTAAAAAGGCCTCACTCTAGAAAGAAAAATAAAGGAAATGGTGGTAATGATTCCAAGAGGCCTTAAGTGCTTTGGCACAACAATAGGTAAATAACTCCACTGAAGTAACTCATTGATACAGAGAACTGTTGCTAACTTGAGGCAACATTAATTTCAAAAGTTCTTAATAATCTAAGCAAATGCATTCATATTGGTAAATCACACATTTTCATATGTGACTGGTAGATCATTTTGTTTTTACACCCTACTTTGCCATTTCTTTTACAATTCAGTGTGGATGTTAACTACAACCAGCATTCTGAATCCACCTTGGTAGAGCAACATCATGTGTGATTTAGTATATAATGTTGTACGTATTGGTAAAATAACTCTAAACTTTTTCTAACAGGAAAATGTTGGGGATAGTATTAGACACTTAGTTTTCAGGCCAAGTTAGCAAGTAACATCAGTAGCTAAATCCTGAAGCTTTATACACATGTGCATGCACACAAACATATAGACACACATACACACACACCCCATGCTCCTCTCCCACCAACACACACAAGCAAGAAGAAATAAAACTGGAGAGTTTAAATTCTATTTAAGATAAAGTACCTTAGGTCAAAGAAAATTTGAAGGGAAGACACAGACTAAAATACAGTACCAGTGTATTGATAGGTCCTATCTGTGCAGTCCATTGACTAAAATGTTAGCTTAGTAATTTTCAGACTGCAAGTAATCACAAAATATAGAATGTAAATATTATAAAAGGATATGAAGAAACAACAACATATTGATTATCAGTACACGATGTTTAAATGACTAATACTATACCTAAAAGATTGCTTGGATATGAAAAATTGATATAGTCTTTTTTCCTCTAATTAAATAGAAGCAGTAGTCTGAAGAGAGGTTTTTATGTCAAATATGTAGCTTTCTTTTTCAAAATTCAGATACAAGGAGAAGGAATATCAATAATCTCAACCAGCATACAATTCAAATAGATTATAGATAATAATACACTAATTCAATTAGTATATCCAATTTAGCAATCTATATTTGTTATACTAATATTAACATTGAATACCATTAATTATTCTTTTTCAATAGGACATGTTGTCAAATTTTAAAAAGATCTTAGTAAATATCATTAGGACTTATAAATGACTATGTATGTGATTGAATACTTGCCCATTATTTCTATATTTAAGGAATTTGTTCATATTTTCAAGCTACTTATACATATTGAATGTGAATGATCCAAAGAAAGAATGATCAAAATTTTATTTTAAATATGGATATAAACAAATTTTAGTTATTTTAAGTAAGTTTTTCAAGTAAAATTTGGCTTTGAATAATGATTTCTATTGTTAATACTTTTAAATGTTATACCATTTTCTTCATTTATTTAATAGTCTACATTTTTTCTAAGTTAATAGAAAAGATTTTTAAAACCTGACAAGAAATAAAATAAAGTTAAGGAAAGGTATTTTTGAAAAGGAAATGTTTAATTCATTTTAAACTTTGTTTCCACTGTAATGTATTACAACAAATTTACTTATGTCGATGAAAGAAAGTAATTTGTTTGACTTTATATTTACATTTTATGAAAAATAAAGGATTAAAATAGCTACAAAGCAGGCAAGGATGTGAATAGCAAATTCCCCCATTTCTTACGTGAGTGTAGCTGTTGCTATAGCTACTGAGTGGCTTGCCTTCAACATTGGTTTAGATTTGACCTTCAGATTAACCTGTGACTCCAACATTATGGGTGTATGCTATAGGGTATCATTTTCTTTCTTCTTGTTTTTTTTTTTTTTAACCAACAGATGAATTGCCTGTAAGGTAAAACCCACGAAGAATACATACTGACAAATTTCAATTTACATAGACTGAAAGGTGATTATAAACTATGCATGTATGAATTTTTCCAAATTATTTACCATTGAAGGCTATTTATGTATCCCATTCACCATTTTATTTCCTGAAATAATTTATCTTCCAGGTATACTTCTTTTATAACTGTAACTTTGAAATTTCTTCAACTTTGCTCTCACTACTGAAATTATTTACAACTTTATCTAGTAAGGTTATAACACTGCTAATTTATTCACTTTTAATTATATTTAGATATGACACTTTTTAATCTGATAGGTCTTTTATCATTTCTTCTTTATTACACACAATCACTTACAGATAAAAATATGACTTGGAGGGGCTTCCCTGGTGGCACAGTGGTTGAGAGTCCGCCTGTCGATGCACAGGACACAGGTTCGTGCCCCAATCCAGGAAGATCCCACATGCCGTGGAGCGGCTGGGCCTGTGAGCCAAGGCTGCTGAGCCTGTGCATCCGGAGCCTGTGCTCCGCAACAGGAGAAGCCACAACAGTGAGAGGCCCACGTACCACACACACACACACACACACAAATATATATATATATATATATATATATATATATATATATATGACTTGGAAAAATAATGTATTTACATATTAATTTAATTGTTATATTTCTATGTACATAATATAGAAGTACTCTGAAGTCCAAAGGTATATTGGCATTGACAACAGAAAATGAGAGACATATTTAGAGAAATAAGTTTAAGGTAATGACTTTGAAAATAGTCAAAGAAGTAATTTTAAAGGGCATGTTTTAGATAATGTTTGGAGACTACAGTCATACCGTATAAGGCTATACAAGATGTTCAAGACACATCTCTAAAAGCTGCTATTCATAAAAATCACAATAATAATTTGTTTCCCTGGAGTTTTATAGTGTGGTGGCCTTTGGACTGTTTATATGAAAATTTGTGCATATAAATGAAAAGCATAAAAAGACAATAGTAAAAAGTAAATATGTGGGTAAATATATAAGGCTTTTCATAAAATTGTTATTCATAAATAGATATGTTTACATTGTTAAAACATTGCTAAGGGATTATTGCATTGTAGGAATAAAATATATGAGAACAAGAACACAAAAAGTAGAAAGGTAGTAAATGAAGTCAAACTGAAGTAAAATTCTTACATTTTTCAGGATGTAGATTATTTCTGGAATAACCTGATGACTTAAAGATACTTGCTCTACTATCTAGAACAACAAATAACATATAACACATAAATAGATCTAAAAAATCAATAAGCAAGATAAAGTAAGATAGTAACAAATATTTGATTCACTTGAAAGAAGTATGGTAATGAGAAACAGAGAATCATAGATCAACAGAAGCAAATAACAAGAAGGTAAATTTTAACCCAACCGTAACAATAATCACCATAAAAGTAAATGGACTAAACACACTAATTAAAAGGCAGAGATTTAAAAATATTGAATCATATGCTGTTTAAAAACATTTTAAATATTGAGAACAGAACAGCTTGAAATAAAAGGGGAGAAACATGTATCATTGCAAACACATTGAGTATTAGAAAGTTGATGTAACTACATTAATATAGAAATACACATTATGGCCAAGTTAAAGAGCGATATTTCACAGTATAAAAGAGTCAATTCATCAAGTTATAATAATCTTAAATGTGTACACATTTAATAACAAAACTACTTTAGAACAGTAAAACTGACAGAACTACAGGAAAAAGTCACAGTAATATTATGTGATTTGGAGAATCTTCTCTTGGTGTTAGGCTAATAAAAAATGTTAGAAAATAAAAGATTTGAGCAACACTATTAAACAATTTGACCTAAATGACAATTGCAGAACACTGTAGCAACCACTGAATGCATGTTTATTTTCACTTGCACATAAAACATCCATTAAAAAAGTATCAATACATTTCAAATGATTGAAATAATGCAGAATGTGCTCTTTGATCAAAGTGATATTAAATTAGAAATAAATAACAGTACTGTATATTAAAAAAACTCTAAACACTGGGCTTCCCTGGTGGCGCAGTTGTTGAGAGTCCGCCTGCCGATGCAAGGGACACGGGTTCATGTTCCGGTCCAGGAAGATCCCACATGCCGCAGAGCAGCTGGGCCTGTGAGCCATAGCCACTGATCCTGCATGTCTGGAGCCTGTGCTCCGCAATGGGAGAGGCCACAACAGTGAGAGGTCCGCATACCGCAGAAAAAACAAAACAAAACAAAACAAACTCTAAATATTTGGAAATAAAATAATATAGTTCTAAATAGTCCATGATTCAAGAAATCAAGAAAAAATTTTAAACATATGAACTAAATGATAATAAAAACATCAAAATTTGTAACATGCAGATAAGGCAGTACTTAGAAATCTTATTGTATATGGGAAGTAAATAATTAATTTCTATGAATTTTATTTTATTATATATATTACTCTCCATAAAAAGGGAGAATAAAAGATAAACATTGAGGAAATTATCTATTTCAGTGTCACACCAAATAAAAAATTGATCAATGGAGATGATGATGATAATAATGATGATGATGTTATACATAAATCAGGTAAACTTTAAAAGTAAGAACTTCTGGACTATTTGAATATGGTGACATTAATATATTTTTCATAATATTTAGTTTTAATTACAGTTTTGTTTTATTTTGTATCTTTCTCCTTCAGTTATCAATATCTCCTTTGCTTTCTAAATGTCTTCCAAATGTGAAGGAAATTATATACTTTCAATGTTTTACTTTCAAAATTAGAGGTCCCTTTTTTTCATATTCTTTCAAAGTTTTCAAAGCTTCATATTCATAGTTTTGCATATTGATTTCAGTCAGACTGTAAATTTTTCCAAGCAGAAATATTCATTTAAAAATAATTTATCAGGGCTTCCCTGGTGGCACAGTGGTTGACAGTCCGCCTGCTGATGCAGGGGACACGGGTTCGTGACCCGGTCTGGGAAGATCCCACATGCTGCAGAGCGGCTGGGCCCATGAGCCATGGCCGCTGAGCCTGCGTGTCTGGAGCCTGTGCTCCGCAATGGGAGAAGCCACAACAGCGAGAGGCCCTCATACCGCAAAAAATAATAATAATAACAATTTATCTTATTGTATGTTGAAATATTTATTACTGTTATTTGTAAAAGTTCAGACATCAATGAACAGAGGAAAGATAAAGGAGAAGAATCATCACTACTCACACACTATTCATAAAGCTTTTCTGAACCAATTCCTGCTTGAGGAATTTTAGAATGTCTTTTCATAAGAAAACCCTCTGTAAAAAAGTCAAAATCCATTTTGTATCTTAACAAAATATTATTTCTTCTTGTAGCCCTCATTTTCCTTAGAAAGGGTAGCAGTGGGATTACAGGATTTGGATTCTGTTTTGGCACTTGTAAATTTACTGAAAGGTATAAATTACATGTACTATTTTAACCTCCTCTTTTAAAAATATTGACCTTGTCCTGTCTTTGCACAGGTGAACCTCCTCCTTTTTACCTGCTGTAATTTTAAATTATCCCATGTTGCAAAGCTTCATCATCAAATACATTTGGTATACCAACACAGATTTCTATGTCTCCTCTATTAATCTCAAGTCTACTGATAAAAGTTTTGACACTGTATACAGTGTATAGAGGTGATATGGATTATCAATATTGGTGTGGCAATTAAGAAGCAGTACATGGAAACAAACTCCAATTTCTTGTTCTGACTTTAGCAATAAGTAGCCAGATTTTATTTATAATTGAATTTTTGTTTCATCACTTTTAAAATATAGAAATAAATTGTTATAAACACTCACTTATTTCTTGTAAGAATAAAATAGAACAATAAAGTATAGAAAAGTTTTTTCAAAAACTTCAAAACATTTAAAATCAGACATTGATATCACTTGATGAACATTTTTAAATTAGCTTATGTAATTTTAATTAACAGTAAAGGTATCTCAATGTATTGAATCCCAATGTTACTATAAGTAAAAAGCAAAATATCAGTTATTTTATTGATTTTTTGCATATATTATTTTACACATACTTAAAAAGTGCAGGATGTTGTTTCTATGCCTCTTTTCAAATTCTTGTATAATCATAGGAACTTGATTTGTGGATGTAGTTGAAATTTTGGAATGCAGAAATTAGGGAAAACTGTGTGTTTCCCTTAAAAGATATGGTTTATTAGACATTTTGCAATGATTGAATTGATCTTTAGTGCATTATTTTCCTTGTATCACAATCAACATTTTAGCAGAAAATTGGAACTCAACACATATGCTTTGAGGCAGATAATCTAATAATTAGTAATAATATGTATTTCTATCTACTAATGGAAAAAACATGATTAAAATGGTTAATGAAGGGGGAGACCAAGACGGTGGAGTAGGAGGATGTGAAACTCAACTTTCCTGTAAACATATCAAAAATATATCTACACAGGGAGCAATTATCACTGAAAACTAACTGGAGACTGGCAGAAAGACTCCCATACAACAAAGGCTGTAAGGAAAATCCACACAGAATTGGGTAAAGGGAAGAAAAGTGATTAGGTTGAGACCTGTGTCCCTGGGACGGGACTCAGAGGAAAAGGGAGGTTACATGGGCAGAGATCCTCCCTGGGGAGTGAGTGATTCAAGCTACATACTGGATGCCCGAGGCCTGTGGTCTGCCACAAGGAAGAAGAGCCACCTTAGCTGGTTGGAAGGCCAGTAGGACTAACAGGAATTCTGCGGGAAGCTTGGACTCTCCTTGTGAGGAGCATGAGCACACATGCTTGCTTCTGAATCAGGGGGGTGAAGGTGGATTAAAAATTGCACCAGTAGCTGGTCAGTATTCCATGAGCACACCAGAACATGACACTTCCTGACACCAGTGATTGCTCTAACACCACTTGATTTCTGAGTCAGCTCTGCATTGTGAAGAGGGCTTGGCTGTGAGGCACAAAAGCAGAGCTTGGCTGTGAGACATGAAATCAACTCAGACCCTGCCATAAGACAAAGAGGTGGCATCTTCAGACCTACATGGCATCTGAGCAGGGTATGGGCAGCCATTACAGGCCCTAACACACAGCATCAGAAACAGTCTGGATCTTGAACCCCAGGCAAACCACCACAGCCTGTGTCCTGACACATGCTGAATGCCAACACCAGCCCCACCATGTCAACACTGCTTGCTTCAGCACTGCTTCCCTTGGGGGTGAGATTGCCAGTGCTGGGAGGTGGGAGAACACATGTTTACAGGGAAAAAATCCAGCTCAGACCTGACCCTCAGGCCTTCGCTCCAGCAACTTGAGACCAGACCTCCACCCTGATAGGGCAGTAATGGCCACTGAGAAGCGGGGAAGCCTCAGTTCACACTTAGCTCTGGCTCTAGACATCTCATCTTCAGCCCCACCTCCCACCAAGGTGAGAGATGCCAAACAAACCTGAGAAAATATGTGACTCGTGTTCACATCAATCCAGCTCTCCCACAAAGCCACTGTGCACACCAATTATATAGGGACAATCACACACAAGTAAACCTCTTCAAGAATGCAATAGGTAATTGTATCACATAATTTCACAGAGATAGGAAAAGTTAAGCAAAATGAGAAGAGGAAGGAATGCATCTCAATTGAAAGAGCAAGAGAAAACCCCTGGAAAAATAACTAAAGAAACAGAAACAGACAACTTATCGGATAAAGAATTCAAAGCATTAGTAGTAATAATAGGAATTGGATTAAGGGAAATAATAGATGAACATAGTTAGAACTCTAACAAAGAACTAGAAATATATAATAGAATGAGTCAGACCTTAAGACTAAAATAACTGAAATGAAAAACACAAAAGAAGAAATGAATGGCAATCTAGGTGATACAGAAGAATGCCTATATGATCAAGAAGAATAATAATGGAAATCACCTAGTGAGAACAGCAAGACAAAAAACAAATTTTAAAAATGTGAACAGTTTAAATGATCTTGGGGTAACATCAAGCTTACCAATATTCACATTATAAGGGTCCCCGAAGGAGAAGAAAGAGGGAAGAGGGTCAAAAATGCATATGATGAAATGATGGCTGAAACTTCCCAAACCTGAAAAAGGAAACAGATATCCAGGTACAAGAAGCACAGAGGGACCCAAACACGATGAACCCAAGAGACCCACACAAAGATATATCATAATTAAAATGGCAAAAGGTAAAGATAAAGAGATAATTCTAAAGACAGCAAGAGAAAAACAAAGAGTCACATACAAGGGGATCCCCACAAGGCTACCAGCTGATTTTTCTGCAGAAAATTTACAGGCCAGAGAGGAATGGTGTGATACATTCAAAATGTTGAAAGAGAAAAGCCTGTAACCTAGGGTAATCTACCCAGCAAGATTATCATTTAGAATTGAAGGAAAGATAAAGAACTTCTCAGACAAGCATATACTAAAAAAGTTCATCAATAATAAACCTACCATCAAAGAAATGTTAAGGGGTCTTCTCTAAGTGGAAAAAATGCTATAAGAAGAAGAAAGAATCTATAGGAAAGGAAAAATCCAGCTAATAAAGCAAATATATAATGAAGGCTGAAGATCAACCACTTAAATAAGCTAGTATGAAGAGTAAAATACAAAAAAATTATAAAATCAACTGTAATGATAATAATCAGTAAAAGGATAAACATGAAGATGTTAAATATGACATCCAAAACACAAAAAGTGAAGGAGGGGAGTAAAAAATGTAGATACAGTAGAAGGTGTTTGAACTTAAAGGACTACCTGTTTAAAACAAGTAGATATAGTTATAGCTTAACATATATGAACCACATGGTAATCACAAATAGAAAACCTAAAATAGATACACAAAAACTAGAGAGAAAAGAACACAAGCAACCACTAAAGAAAATCATCAAACCACAAGAGAAGAAACAAAAAGAAGAAAGAACAGAGAAGAACTACAGAAACAACTTGAAAACAATTAATAAAATGGCATTAAGTACATACTTATCAATAATTACTTTAAATGTCAATGGACAAAATGTTCCAATCAAAAGGCACAGTATGGCTGATTGGATTAAAAAAAACAAGATCCATCTATATGCCACTTTCAAGTGACTTATTTCAGAGCTAAAGACACACACAGACTGAAAGTTAGGAGATGGAAAGAGATATTTCATGCAAATGGAAATGACAGGGAAGCAGGGGTAGCAATACTCATCAGACAAAATAATATTTTAAACAAATCTATAAAACAAGACAAAGAAGGATGTTATAAAACAATAAACAGACCAATAAAAGAAGAGGATATTACCCTCGTTAACATATATGCACCCAAAACAGGTGTGCCTAAGTATAAAATCAAATATTAACAGACATAAAGGGAGAGATTGACAATAATACAATAATAGTAGAGGACTTTAACACCCCACTTTCGTCAATGGACAGATCATCCAGACAGAAAAATCAGTAAGACAACAGTGACACAATAGACCAGTTGGACTTAATAGATATCTACTTCACATTACATTAGAAAACAGCAGAATATACACTCTTTTCAAGTGAACAGGGAATAGTCTCAAAAATAGATCACATTTGGGAGTTTCCTGGTGGCCTAGAGGTTAGGATCTCAGGTTTTTGCTGCTGTGGCCCAGGTTCAGGCCCTCAGGTTGAGCAACTGAAATCCCACAAGCTGTGCTGCATGGCCAAAAACAAACAAACAAAATAGATCACATTCTAGGCTACAAAACAAGTATCAACAAATTTAAGATAGAAATTATATCAAGCATTTTTTTCCAACCACAATGGTATAAAACTAGAAATCAATTACAGAAAGAAAAATGAGAAAAGCACAAACATATGAAGACTAAATCACATACTACTAAAAAATCAATAGGTCCAGGACATAATTACAAAGGAAATCAGATAATACCAGAAGAAAAATGAAAATGGAAACATGACTTTCCAAAATCTATGGATTGCATCAAAAGCATTTCTAAGATGTAAATTTATACTGATATAGCCTACCTGAAGAAACAAGAAAAATCTCAAATAAACAACTTAACCTACCATCTAAAGAGTTAGAAAAGCAAGAACAAACAAAGCCCAAAGTCAGTAGAAGGAAGGAAATAATAAAGATCAGAGAGGAAATAAATTAGAGACAAAAACAAGCAAACAAACAATAAAAAGAATTAGTGAAACCAAGAGTTAGTTTTCTGAAAAGATAAACAAAATTGATAAACTTATAGGTAGGCTCATTGAAAAGAAAAGAGAGAGGACTCAAGTAAACAAAATAATAAATGAAAGAGTAGAAATTATAACCAATACCACAGAGACACAAAAAATCATAAGAGAATACTATGAACAGTTATATGCCAAAAAATTGGACAACCTAGAAGAAATGGATACATTTTTGGAAATATACAAACTTTGAAGTCTGAATCAGGAAGGGACAAACAATCTGAACAAACCTATCACTATTAATGAAATTGAATTTGTAATAATAATAATAATAATCATAAATTCCAGCAAATAAAAGTCTGGGACCAGACAGTTTCCACAGGGGAATTCTATCAAACATATAAAGAACTTATGGGCTTCCCTGGTGGTTGAGAGTCCACCTGCCGATGCAGGGGACACGGGTTCGTGCCCCAGTCTGGGAAGATCCCACATGCTGCCATGGTCACTGAGCCTGCGTGTCCGGAGCCTGTGCTCCACAATGGGAGAGGCCACAACAGTGAGAGGCCCATGTGCCACAAAAAAAAACAAAAAAACAAAAAAAACAAACTTATACCTATCCTTCTCAAACTATTCCAAAAAATTTGAAGATGGAACATTCCCAAATCCATTCAGGGCCGTCATTACCCTGACACTAAAACCAGATGAAGACACTACAAAAAAAGGAAAATTACAGGCCAATATTTCCAATAAATATAGATGCAAAAATCCTCAACAAAATATTAGCAAACCAAATTCAAAAATATGTAAAAAGGATCATATACCATTATCAAGTGAGATTTATTCCGGGGATACAAGGATGGTTCAATATTCGCAAATCAATCAATGTGATATACCACATTAACAAAGGAAGTACAAAATCACACAATCAACTCAATAGAAGCAGAAAATCATTTGACAAAATTCAAAATACATTTATGATAAAAACTCTCATCAACATGAATATAGAGGAAACATAATAAAGACATGACAAACCCACAGCTAAAATTATATTCAATGATGAAAAGCTGAAAGGCTTTCCTCTAAAATTAGGAAGAAGACAAGGATGCACACTCTTACCACTTATATTTAACATAGTATTAGAAGTCCTACCCACAGCAACCAGACAGAAAAAGAAATAAAAGTCACCAGAATTGGAAGGGAAGAAGTAAAACTGTAACTATTTGCAGATGACATGACACTATATATATATATATGGTGTCATTAAAGTCTCCACCAAAAAATTGTTAGAACTAATAAATGAATTCAGTAAAGTTGCACAATGCAAGATGAATATACAAAAATCTGTTGCTTTTCTATACACTAATAATGGACTATTTGAAAAGGAAAGCAAGAAAATAATCCTGTTTAAAATGTGTCAGAAAGAATCAAATACCCAGGAATTAAATTAACCAAGGAGGTGAAAGACTTATTCTCTGAAAACTGTAAAACACTGATGAAGGAAATTGAAGATGATACAAAGAAATGGAAAGATATTCAGTGTTCTTTGATGGAAGAATTAATATTGTTAGAATGTTCATACTACCAAAAGCAATCTACAAATTTAATATAATCCTTATTAAAATACCCATGACATTTTACACAGAAATGGAACAAATAATCCTAATATTTATATTGAACACCAAAAGACCCCAAATTGTCAATGCAATCTTGAGAAAAATGAACAAAGCTGGAGGTAGCACACTCCCTGATTTCAGACTATACTACACAGCTACAGTAATCAAAACAGTATGGTACTGGCACAAACACAGATATATAGATCAGTGGAACAGAATAGACAGCCCAGAATTAAACCCACACACAAGTGTCCCATTAATCTAAAACAAAGGAGGCAAGGCAATACAATGGAGAATAAACAGTCCTTCAATAAGTGGTGCTGGGAAAAATGGACAGCTACATGTAAAAGAATGAGATTAGAATGGTTCCTCACACCCTATACAAAAATAAACTCAAAATGGATTAAAGACATTAATGTGAGCCCTGAAACCATAAAACTCATAGAAGAGACCATAGGCAGAACAATCTTTGACATAATTCATGTCAATGTATTTTTGTATCTGTCTCCTAAGGCAAAAGAAACAGAAGCAAAAATAAATAAATCGGACATAATTAAACTTAAAACCTTTTGCACTACAAAGGAAACCATCAACAAAATTAAAAGACAACCTACTGAATGGGAGAAAATATTTGAAAATGACATGACTGATAAGGGGTTAATATCCAAAATATATAAACACCTCATACAACTCAATGTCAAAAAACAAAAACCTGGATTAGAAAATGAGCAGAAGACATGAATAGACATTTTTCCAAAGAAGGCATACAGATAACCAACAAACACATGAAAGTTGCTTAATATAGCTAATGGTCAGAGAAATGCAAATAAAAACTACAATGAGATATCACCTCATACCTGTTATAATGGCTATCATCAAAATGACACGGCACTAATGTTTGTGTGGATGTAGAGAAAAGGGAGCACTCATACACTGTTAGTGGGAATGTAAATTGGTGCAGCCACTCTGAAAAACAAGAGGGAGTTTCCTCAGAAAACTGAAAATAGAATTACCATATGATTCAGGAATTCTTCTCTTGGGTCTATATCAGAAGGAAACAAAAACACTAATTTGAAATAATACATACACCTTAATGTTTATAGCAACATTATTCACAATAGCTAAGATATGGAAGAAACCTAAGTGTCCATCAACAGATGAATGGACAAGGACGATATGGTATTTATACATAAAATGGAAAATTACTCAGCCATTAAAAAGGGAAATTCTGTGATTTGCAGAAAGTGGATAAAGAATGTTGAGCTTAGCGAAATAAGTGAGACATAGAAATACAAATACTCTATCTTATCACTTACATGGATAATCTAAAAAATAAAAAAAAATGTGTATAACAGAACAGAAACAGACTTACAGATATAGAAAACAAACTAGTTGTTCCCAGTGGGGAGAGTGGAGGGGATAGGGGCAAAATAGGTGAAAGGAATTAAAAGATGCAAACTACTAGGTATAAAATAAATAAGCACAGGGAATATAGTCAGTATTTTACAATAAATCTGTATGGAATATATTCTATAAAAATATTGAATTATTGTTTGTACACCTGAAACTAATACAATATTGTAAATCAACTATACTTCAATTTGAAAAAAGGGCAAATGAAACACTTCTTCAGCTTAGGTCAAAATGAACAGACTTTGGTATTCATATTAACATTAGAATATGAACTGTGATTGTAATCAAGGATTAATCAATTTTGTATCCCTAAAGTCTAGCAGTGAACTTAACCTATAGTCAGTGCTCAAATTAATGTTCTTGGGTGGATGTTCTAAGCCATATTATGTATTCTACAAATGTATATATATGAATCTCATTCCTTCCTTCTCCATTTTCACTATCTTCCATCTTCTGGTCTAATATTGGCAAAGATGAAAAGAGGAACCTCAGGAAAGAAGCATCAGAAAATGTTATAGTATCACAACCCTTCATACACTGGGAAATGTTGAAATGGTTCAGTTGTACATAATTTAACACAATGGCAAAAATTTTGAAGACCACAATAGTTATCTTGGTTTCAAAGGTCAGTACGCACATTGCTTTACATCTTCTGAAGACTTGAGGAAAAGAATAAATGAAAATTTTTTTCTCATTCTTCCTATGAGAAAGGGAATTCTTTCTATCAAATTTTTAAAATTCTTTTTAAATTTTAAAATAAAAAAAAAATTCTACCAATACCATATTCTCCTGTCTCCATTGCCATTTAGATTTCAGACCTTTTATCCACACTTAATGGCTTATAGTTGATAAAGCATCTCTTCTCCCAAGGGAATCTTTGAATTTTAATAGGAATCAAAGCCTAAGGATAAAAGGATTAACCTCAAAAATAAAACCTCCTTTGGATTTTTCTTAATTAACACTAAATGTTTATCTACTCTGTGCATAAAAGTGACCTAGGATATTGAACTTTAATGATATTCTTTAGCTTGTTCTGTTACTATTAAGAAAAAAAACTGCAGCAATCTATTATTTTAATGGTGTAAAGTAGTTGTATACAATGGAAGATTTTTGTCTTTTATGTATGCATGATTTAGAAACTCCATATCTATTGTGGAGATTCTGCAAATGTGCCAATAAACAAACATTTTCAATCCTTTTTTTAGTATCTAAATATAACATGATTTTACGTGTACACATGATGAATTAGAGAGATGAAAAATATGTCATTGATGTTGGTTATACTTTGTAAAATCTACAAGGGATTTACTTTAAGTAGATTAGAACATTTATTTCAGATTCCAATGGTGATATTTTAAAATTTTATAAACTATCTTGCAATTCTTGTTATAAAATTGAAAAAAAGATAAATTGAAGAAAAATTTAGTCATAGTCACTTTATCGTCAAGGGTTTAGAAATAAACCTATCTCAACATTTCTAAGGGGCTTTAGATAGGATTCATGGATTTTATCACATAATACCCACCCACAGAATCACAACTCTATTGTAAACATTTGTAGATATTGTACAGTTTGAAGTTTATTGGGAGAAATTAGCTTATTGAGAGCCTTTTCTAAAATGCAAAGTAATCACTATCAATTTCATACTCAGCAATCTCAGATACTTTCAAGTAAAACAAGATGGAGTGTGGGAAATGACAATCAACAGGAAAGATTTAAGGTGATCAGGTGGGTGGGTGAAATGGAAAGATTTTGGCCATTTAGAGTTGAAGAATGTGAAAACAAAGTAAAATTTAAAAATTGACAGTGTAACAGACTCTTGAAAAACTGTAATTTGAAGATTGACTATTATAATGCTTAATCTATTTTTCCAAATATTCTCATTCTTTTTTTTCTCTAGTTAACAAATAGCAATTCTTCTATTTATAGAAAATGTAGAATTTTCCTTCTTAATTGCAATTTTTCTCTCTCTTGAATATTCTTGTAAATGTTTTCAGGTAAAACTAGTTTAGCTATATAA
Source organism: Orcinus orca (assembly GCF_937001465.1). Classification (NCBI taxonomy): domain Eukaryota; kingdom Metazoa; phylum Chordata; class Mammalia; order Artiodactyla; family Delphinidae; genus Orcinus; species Orcinus orca. Next base: position 39,173,230 of record NC_064576.1, on the reverse strand, counting down.
TCCATAAGTTTCACACTTAATTTACCCTCCTCTCTTAATTATATAGTTTTTAATATTTATGCATATCTAGTAGTGGTAGTCTGGGAAAAAAGAGCCTGCTGTTTTCCCAACTACAATTACCTATAACATATACTTTTTCTTCATATGAAATGAAAAATTTATGATTTAGTAAAATTGATCCAGGTATTTCAGCTTGCAGAAACATACTAGAGTATAACACTTTTTATTTGACACTTTCCATTTTCTAATACTATTCTACCTGTTTCAGGAATCTCATGATCCTTAACTCTAGCACACATCTGCTATCTCATCACATCATGGTTGGATTAGTTATTTCCATTGGAAATCAGGCTGATTGTCTTATTCTCCTTCTCTCCTAAAATATTGTTTTGCAAGTGTTTGAACAAAGGTTATGTGAATATCTTATCACAATGCCTTTCTGTTTTAGAGTATTTCACAAAAGAGCCCGGAGTATCTCATAGAAGAAAAGATATATATTTTGAAGAATATGAAGTAAGTACAGAATGATTAATACATTAAAAAAATTATTGAAAAATATAGGTCTAAAACATTGTTAAGGCTTATATATACTGTGTTGCTGAATCATCTCAAAGCCTCATGTGTATTAAAGTACAGCTACATTTATTTTAACTAATAGAAACTGAGTATCAGAGTTGAAATATCATTAAAAATAGTACTCTCCCAGGTAAATAATAATAACAGTTATAGCCTATATATACCTAGATTGAAGTGTTATCGATGCTGATTGAAATTACTGAGGAATATTATTTTAAAAACAAATATAAAAGTTGGCATTCCAGAACATATTTTTAAGCTACATTTCAAAACAACTTAAAATGTGTTATATACATGATTTAGGACATCACTTTGATTTTGGGAAAAAAAAATCAGCTGAAAGGGATATCTTAACATGTTATATTTCTCAGTCAATAAATTGCAGTACAAATTTGAAAAGTGTTTAATGGGGTGGGGGAGGGGGGAGGTGGTAAGTTATATTCTCTCATTCAAGCTTTGAATTTCATGTACCCTTAAGATTACTTAATTCATAATAAGACGTTTTTGAAAATGCCAGTCAAGAAAGTAAAGTTGTATTCACTTTTAAAGTTAAAATAACTTTGTATCTCTCTCCCTCTCTTTTTTCTCTAAATCTTACTCTGAGAGTCCATACTAATTTTTTTTTTTTCCTTTTGGCTAGTTTTTAATGTGGGCAGTTGTACTTTAGCTCTGATGAAATGTCATTCTCTGTCTACCTAGAAATAAGATTGTTCTTGACATTGGGAGTTTGTCATTGATTAAATTGTCATAGTCTATTTGAAATCTAAATGCTGCCTTTAGTCATTGTTATTTTTCTTCTTTAGAAAGTGAACTTTGTGAATAATTGCATGCCCCAGATGTGTCAAAATGAAGAGAAAGCAGCATTCCTAACTATGAACATACTATATACTATTTGTCTCTGCTGTCTTGAGCAGCTTTACAAAGTGAAATATTTCAAAACTGTATTGTAGAGTCAAAGACTTAGTCTTAGGTGTAAGATAAATTTAGTGTAGAACTATAGGATTTATTGATGTTCTTCATTTTCCCACCAATACCAATTTATTAATATTATTATATTACATTCCTAAGAAAAATTATAAAACATTTGTGACCTTAAGCTTTAAATATTTGTAAAGATGATGGATTCCAAAATGTAAGGACATTTTAAAATGTATTTATTCATTATATCCTCTTTGGGCACATCGGGGAATTTTAAGTATCTCCTCATGTAAAAGGAGTAATATTTTCTCAAGGTGCTTTTAAAAATATCTCTAACACTTTTAGGGACATCCCTGGCAGTCCAATATTTCCACCCTTCCACTGCAAGGGGTACCGGTTCAATCCCTGATCAGGGAACAAAGATCCCACATGCCTTGCTGTGCAGCCAAAAAAATAAAAAATAAAAAAATAAAAACTCTATCACTTTTGACTTAAAGTAATTTATATTAGTGCAGGTATGTAAAAATCGTTACAAATATAGTATGTACACATACTTATTTGTAAATTAGTATTTTTTTATAAATTTAACTCTTTTACTACCTACATTTAGATTTATAAACCACTTTCCAACTTTAATAGTTGAAGGTATTTTAAATTGTACTTCCTTGATGAGCATGACTAAGAATATAAAAGGTAGCTTCTCACACCGCAGGAAGTAAATATGTAAATAAGACATACATAAATAAGCAATAATATTCAGGGTACAAGATAGAAGGGAGTTTGAAATCTAAAGAAGAAATAAAGACAAATATCATATGATATCACTTATATGTGGAATCTACAAAAAGGTTACAAGTGAACTTATTTACAAACAGAATTAGAGTCACGAATTAGGAAACAAACATGGTTACCAGGGGATGGGGTGAGAAATAAATTGGGAGATTGGGATTGACATGTACACACTACTATATATAAAATATATAACCAGTAAGAACCTGCTGTATAGCACAGGGAACTCTACTCAATACTCTGTAATGGCCTATGTGGGAAAAGAATCTAAAAAAAAGAGTGGATATATGTATATGTATAACTGGTTTACTTTGCTGTACACCTGAAACTAACACAACATTGTAAATCGACTATACTCTAATAAAATACTTAAAAAAACATATAAAGAAGAAATAGTTCAACATGGGGTGGAAGGAGAATTAACGGATATATTTAAATTTAGGTTTAAATGATGTATTTCATATGGGTATAGAGACGGGAAGAAAAAATAAAATAATTTGAAGCTGGGTACTAACATACTGAATGATATGGAGGAGAAAATAAATATGGTCCACTGTTGCTAAGAAAATAAATAAAATAGTAAGTTAATTTTAAAACGATCCAATCTTATCAAAAGATTTTAGAAGTTTGGTTTGGGAGGAATGTGTGTGTGTGTGTTCTTTTTACATAGATTACTGTAAATCACTCTGGGTTTTTGTATGGGGGCAAAAATAATGAAAAATGTCTTTTCAAATACAGTCTGGTGGTAGTGGATTGTAGAAAGAATCTGGAGGCAGTGACCTAGATAGAAAATATTTATAGTTATTCAAGAGTGAGTTAAGGGATTAGAGTGAGGACCATGGGAAAAGAAATATAAAGGATAGGTTCAAGAGGGACTGTGAAGGTCGTACTAAGAGCAAAGAAAGCAAAAAAAAGACAAAAATAAAGAATATTGATTTAAAGATGATGCCAAAATTTCTAGCCTTGGACATACCAATAATTAAACAGAAAATCTGTAAGGAGAAAGACATATAAAGAAGAAAATTTATTTGTTTTTAACCTGGCAAGGCTGAGGTAAAAGTCCATTATCTAAATCATGCCACATTTCAAGGTGTTAGGTTATGGTCCTGCATGTAAAAGATCAAAATTGGACAAGTGGTTTTCAATGTAAATGTAGTAGATGGAGTCATGATCATTGGTAAACTTATTTAGCAAGGTATAAATATAAGAACAAAGGATATAAGACTAAGAGATAAGTTAGAATCAATAGAACCAACGGAGAAAAAGGGAAAGTTCCAGAAGAGGATTGAAAGAATTAGAAATATGAAGGGATGCTGATGCTATGAACAAAATAATTTATGTAAATTTTTTAAAAATGTAAATATTAGAAAACTCTTGAGCTACACAAATCTTTTCTGCAACTTTACTACAGCCAGGAGATATCAAATAACCACGTTCTGTAGATGATTGTGTATATATAATTATAATCTTAAGCAGAAGCCACTTAGATCCATAATCATCCCAGGATGGGAACGTACTTCCCTCCCCTTGCCACCAGGATATACAACACATTCACCTAGCATTCAGCTGTGTGGCTACTAGATGTCAGGAACTATGTCAAGTACAAAAATAAAAAGGTGAACTAGGAAATCAAAGACCCTAATCCTCTGCATATACTTTTGCAAGAAATAGACAATAAGCAAGTAAAACAATAAATACTACTCTCAGAGACTGGAACAAGTGTTATGAAGGGATAACAAAAATCCAAATGATGAGATTAAACACTGAACTAGTAAAGGCCACTTTAAATGAGGAACTACAGAATAGCCTCCATAAGGTGACATTTTTAGTTCAGAACCCCAAAACCAGCCTTTGAAGAAGTAACTTTACAGTTACTGAATGTAAATCATGCAAAGGCCTAGAGGAAGGGAAAAGTTTGTGTTTACAGAACCCAAAGGAGACCAGTGTGTCTAGACGAGAGTAGTGTGTAGGAAATAAAATAGTTTAGGTTGAGTTTGCAGAAGTGAGAAACAGCCATATTACATCCAACTGAAAAGCTGTGATTAAACACTGCATTTTCATTTGAGGGTGATGGGAGTACACTGAATAGTTTAAATAAAAAGATGACATTTTTTTAAAACATCACTCTGCCTGAAGTATAGAGAATTAATTGAACATTACAAGAATGGAAGCAAGAGATCAGTTAGAAGAGGCTTCTAGGGGCTCTCAGGGCAGCTTGGGCTAAAATGATGTCAGCAAAAATTCACAATGTATGTTCAAGGGTCTGGGTGAGGAAAAGGACAGAAACTAACTATGAGAATGTTGTGGTTTGTTTATTAGGCATAATATAAAATACAAAAGAGTGAATCACAATTATGTATCTTTATACATGTAAAAACATTTGACATTTAGATCCACATACAATCACACACATTTATTACATACTTTGAGATATAGGACTCTGAAGAAGACTGTATTTGCCTGTTTTCTAAATTAAGTAAATGTTCATATTTATTACAACCTTATGATATTTCTTAACCTCCCTGTAAATGTAGTCTGCTGAGCCCAAAAAAGTGAGGCACTTTTACTCTCTTGAGGTTGTTTTCTGAGCAGAGAAGACCTTGAAACAAGTTTTCCCTTGTGGAATTTACAGGAGAGATAGAGAAATACAACAAAAACAACAACAAATATTCTTGAGTATAGTCTCTCAATCTGTCTTTGTGTTATTTTACCTAAGTTTTAAAATTTCCCTGCTGGAAGAATAAAGAGATGGATAGAAGCATGCTGTGGATTTAACCCTCCATTATCTTGAGAGTACAAGAGTCATTTTCAGTGACATGTATGTAGAAATGCATGCCTACTTTATATGGATTTGTGCTTATTGGGAGGACCTAGAAGCGAGAGTAGAAATATGTTAGGGTTATAAATAGCTCTTAATACATTTGCATTTCCTTAACCAGAAGAGCTGGGATTTACTTTATGAATAATTGGTTTACATTGCTGTTATCACACTATCTCTCTTATCTTTGATTATCATTTGTGTTCCAGGAGGAGAATTCTTTGAAACAAGCACACAATTGTCACCACTTAACCAAATGTATGAGACACATAGTAGGTACACAAAACTATTTTAGTGAATAAATGGCTATAAGATGTTGAATTATCTGTTGCAAATTTCTGATGCATTGTTAAGTGGAAAGCTAGGATTGAACTATGTAATATATAATACCAATTTGATTTAAATTATGCATAGAAGTAAAGCATATCCTCCAAGACATTAATTAAAAATGTAATTACAAAATCATACTAAACCCAATTATAAATAATTCTTACATCATCTTTTATTTGGTGTTTTATGTTTCAACTCCTTATCTCGAGTGTTTACAAGATAACATTCACTCTAGCTCTGTGTTGAACACTACAACTTTTTTTTCCTGCTGGGGAAAAAAAAAATATCTTCATATAAACCAAACTGTGAAAGATTCTGAAGATTTTCGAGGTTCATGCCAAAAACTGATCATTTAGATTAAAAGAGAAAAGGCAGCCAAGTAATAAATTTTTCTTGAGTTACCAGAGGATGCTAGCAAAAGGTCACTCAGTCTAATCCAACTAGGATCTATATAATCTAATTATGTTCATTTCTAAAGTAAATGTGTTATTTGCACTGCATTGGTATGCAGATTACAAAGGGTTATTATAGGATTATAAATGGAATGCTGGTTAGTACTTTGTATGAAAAAGACCTGTAAATACAATTTAGCTTCACTTTTATGTGGCTGGGATTTAGTGCACACTAAAAGGCTTAGCAAGTACAATATTAGAGTTCAAGATAGTGAAGTCAGCTAACTGAGCTAAATAAAGCCCCTCAAGTGTAGTTTCAGGCTCATCTCTTCATCTATTACATTTTCTTTCATCAATCAGAAATATGAAGTTAATAAATCTGATGTTTCATCCCTCTAACAATTAAAGAAACTTTTGTTTTAACCAATTAGAATAAGAATTCTTTTGTGGGAATCAAATTACTGAGCCATTTTTTTTGAGATTTGATGCATATACTTTCATACCATATTTATACATGAAGCTAGGAGGCAAATGCCTTTGCTTACTTTCTTTAAAGAATTGTGTAAAATACAGTTTGGGGACTCTGGCAGGCTTAATAATATTTGCCTCTGCAGTTAGTACTATTGCGGTTTAACAGCTGCATTCGCAATGATGCTTCAACATGATTTTCAAGTAATGCATTACTTCCCTTTCTCATGCATTAAATTTAATATAGCTTGCAGGTTTTAATTCATCTTCATGCATACTAATAAATTGTGCACTACAAATAAATTCTGCATTAGTTTTAAAGCAATTTCACTTCATCTATATATCAAATATGAAGTCGTTGTTTGGTTTGTAGCTAGCTACAAGTAAGTCCAGAATCTTATCTATGTACTTACTTACATGATCAATGACTATAATAACCCATCTTTGTAAAGATAATATATTCCTTTAAAAATTTTTTAAAAGACAATATATACATATATACACATATATATGTATTTATAAATATTTACTTTCTAAGGCAAAAACTCTTCAGGTCACCACTCTGGTATTTGAATGAACTCAATGAAAGCATCTTAAAATTCATATGCCATACCACAACAATTCTCTCCTTTTATATCTGGGCTTTATAACTAGAACTGCAGAGGAAAGAAAATCTTCATTCCTCTCCCCTCTTGGATGCTTCTATCAAATTGCTTTAGTGCTGGCAGTCTTTGCAGCTGCTGAATGACAGTTTCTTAAGCAGTTTTCATAGCAAAGAAAAGGAATTGGCAAGACTGTGGCACTGATGTTGAGCAGGGTAGGAGTGGAAAGCACCTATGCATACAATAACAATATAATATGCTTATATAGTGCTTTATCATTTAAAAAGCAATTTCATGTATATCATTCTATTTGAATATTAGAATATTTTTAATTGAGATATAATTGACATATAACATTGTGTAAGTTTATGGTGCACAGTGTGTTGACTTGATACATTTATATATTTAAATATGATTGCCACTGTAGCATTAGCTAATATCTCCATCAGGTCCCATGATTATAGTTTCTTTTTTGTCATGAGAACACAAGATCTAATCTCTCAACAACTTTCAAGTGTATAATACAGTATTATTAACTATAATTACAATGCTGTGCACTAGATCTCCAGGACTTATCCATTTTCTAATTGTAAGTTTGTACCCTTTGACCAACATCTCCTCATTTCCCACCCTTCAGCCCCTTGGTACCATCATTCTACTCTCTGTTTCTATAAGTTCACCTTTTTTATTCCCACATGTAAGTAATGCCATACAGTCTTTTCTTCATCTGAATTGTCTTATTTAGCATAATTCCCTTATCCATATCACAACTGGCAGGAATTTATTCTTCTCATGGCTGAATAATATTCTGTTGTATATTAATACCACATCTTCTTTACCATTCATCTATTGAAAAAACTTCAGTTGTTTCCATATCTTGGCTATTGTGAATAATGCTGCTATAAACATGGAAGTGCAGACATCTCTTTGATATCCTTTTATTTCCTTTGGATATAAATCTAACAGTGGGCTTGCTGGATGATATGGTTGTTCTATTTTTCATTTTTTGAGGAACTTCTAGATGGAATAATCTCAATCTTGCATGAAAGGAATTTAAAAAAAAATAATGTTACATGAATTCAATGCTGAAACTTATAATCAAATTTAAGTTGTCTGATAAAGAAATAGTTTTTTTTTCTCCCTGTATCACACTTTATCCTGTGCTTCTGTCTGTTTATCCCACATAAAATGTGGGTTAAATTTTTTACTCTATTCCTCAGTAAGGTCTCCAGAAGAAATATTTTAGTCATACTTGTTTTAACTGCAAGTTTGGGAGGAAACTCTCTTAAAACTGTGCTACTCAAAATGTGGCATGTGGATGAGTAGCATTAGTATCACCTGGGGGGTTGTTAGAAATGCAGAGTACAGGGCTCACCCCAGGTCTGCTGAATCTAATTCTCCATTTCAGCAAGGTCCCAGGTTATACGTAAGCAACTTGAAATTTGAGAAACACTGTTTTTGAAGGAAACAGAAATCAGTTGTAGAAAAAGGTCTTTGGAGTAAGATAGTACAAAAAAAAAATCAGTAAGACGGAAAAAAAATTCAATAAGATAGAAAACAATTGAACCAACATTGAAATGATAGAGTATATATACGTGTGTGTATATATATATATATATATGATTTATCTCACACACAGAATTTTTGAAGTTCTATAATATTTATAATACTTCTTCCACCCATTCATTTTTGGCAGTATATTTGCTGTACGTGTCAGCAAAGTACATGAGTGATGGGGGAGATTCTGTCTAGAGAAGTTTCTGAATTGTGAGAAATTGACTAGGAAATGAAAATTTGAATAATAGAAATTGTGCTTATGAAATCTGTGTATTATATGTCAGATTGCTTCAGTAGCTTTAAGATTATGACAAACAAATTTGTAATGAAACTAAGTATTTTCTCCAATCTGTTTCCTGGCTCTAATACAAGGAAGTAACCAGCTCTTTGTATAGTTATGCCAAAATTTCTTAGCTTATTAAACTAAATGGAATTTATTTCATAATCAATGTATAATCATTTTAAGGTAGTCTTTTTGTTGTCCTTATAAACACATCAACCCTTAATTTTCCATTGTTTCTGAAGATAAGTACCAGGAATTTTACTGTCCTAATCATTACTTTCAGTGTTTAATTTATGTGCAAATTATGCAGGTCCAATCATTGGTATACCTTACAAAATTATAACTGGGCAGCCCTCTTGCAAAGACATGGCACAAAATGTGATTAGAATGTGGACATAAACATGTTGTTTGTTGATGTAATTATCTTGGAGGATTACTCTCCTAACACAATCAATGTTGAAGCACATGGAACTTTTCGATGACCCTGGGGAAGAGCTGGTTTATTTGCAGTTAGACTGATAAACAGCAGACTGAGATAGATAGATAGCTAGATAGCTAGATAGCTAGATAGATAATAGATAGAAACTATCCTGTGTGTGTGTTTATCTGTTATATCATGTTATATGAACAGCATACCTTGGATTCTGGCCAGACTTATCCAGTTTTTCTTTTTAATAATTGAATGTTAGTTTGATTCTGGATTTAGGTCTGAACTTTGCATTTCTTACTGACTTCTAGAATATTCACAACACTGCTTTAAATGAAACCATCACCCTATTCTTACTCATATAACTGCTGTTTGATTAAATTTAACTATATATCTTGAAATACTGTTGTTCCAGGGAACAAGGGATAGTGGGTAACTATTAATAATAATAAGTATAAATAATTACTCTGAAATATCTTTTCAGAGGCTCACCTATTCTGTTTAGTGAAAATACTATCCAAAATTTTGTATTTCTCTAGTTCAATAAACGAAAGGAAAGAGCAAATTTTAAAATTTCCCCTTTTAAAATTTCCCTCTTTTCATGGAAAATATGCTATTATTCTTGTTAACTGAAAAGTGCATGTTGTGGGGGGGGAGTCCATTTTATTGTATGTTTGGAACAGGACAACTTTTTTTACATAAATTTGAAAACTTAGAGGCAAACTTGTTATATATGGAATCACAAAGTTTGAATATCTCAGAAAGAATCAGTTCAAATCATCCTTTTATAAATCCAGAAACACACATTTCAGTTAACATAAAAAGCTTGTGGCAGTGTAGAAATTGGAATTCTAATATACTCAAACCAGTAGTGCAGTGCCTCTCAAAATTGAATGTACATATGGATTCCCAAGGAGATGTTCTTAGAAAGTTGATCAGGGTTCTAGCAAGCTCCCATGAAATGCTGTTGTAGCTTGACCGCTGAACACAATTTGAATAGCCAGGCTCTAGTAAGCATGCCCAATTTCTTAAATAATGAGACAAAGTGACAGAGTATGCTATCTTGCCTTTTTAATCTTTAAGATCATTCCTGGTGACACATCATATTTTGCTATTTTTACTATCAGCTGCATTCTTTTCTTGTGTATTTTTCAACCTTCACCTCTATGAGTCTTGCGAAGCTGGATCTGTGCTTTTCTCCTCTTTATGTTTATATTACCTGCCTCCTGCCTTTAAATACTTCAAGCACCACAGTTGCAACTCTTTCAGGTTTTTCCACAGATTCCATTTCTCTTCAGGAGGAATCCAGTAGCTCTACATTTAGGCAATTTTTCTACTTGGCTCTTCCTTATATTGTGGCCTAGTTTGATTACTAGGCTTAACATTATCACTTTTAAACTTATTATTAACATTTTTCTTTCTATCTGACATGATCCATTCTTTACTTGTGTTAAGTGAGCTCCGTCTGTCTGTTATAGGATGAATTTTGTCTTTCCAAGAAATAAATGCAGAAGTCTTGTCCCTCATTACATCAGAATATGACTTTACTTGGAATAGGGTAGATGCAATTACTTAAGAGGACATCATACTTGAGTAAGATGGACCCCTAATCCAATATGACTAGTGTCCTTATAACAACAAAACCATATGAAGTCTGAGACACACAAGAAGAACACCATGTAACAAGGAAGCAAGAGAGTGGGGTTATGCTGCTACAAGCCAAGGAACGCTGAAGCTTGCTGGCAAACCACGAGAATCTAGGAAGACTTAAGAACCCGCAGGGAAGGAAGTAATGTCACACATGTCCATATCTAGTAAACGTCAGGTAAACTCACACCATTACAAGAATATTGGTATTTGTACTTTTAACACAAACAGTTTTGGGGGTTTATCTAAATAAGAGCAATAGGTATTAAATGAAAGGAGTTGAGGTTTCTTAGGTATGTTCTGTTAGTAAAATAGTTCCCCCCCCCCTTATTTTTAAGTAGGGGAAATAGATTTTTCTTAATTGTGGAAGAAATCTAAAGTAATCAATTAGAAAAACAGTAGACAAAGTGAAAAGTTACTTTTTTTTTTCTTTTTTAAAAAGACTGGCTAATAAATTTAAGAGGTGCCTCTGGAACCAATTAAAAATTTCAAAAGGAAAAGAAAGAGCTTTTTCAACAAAGCTCTTTATCTTCCAAATTTCTTTTAGTTAAAAAATTACCACTGTTTCATCTAAACAGGCATTTCTACAAAAAGCAAGTGACCACTTAAATCTCTGGAAGATGCTGTCATTTACATTATCCTCAATATATTTAATCCTAAAGGCTAACTCCTACAAAGAAAAAATTATAACCCATCAGCTCATCTCATATTTCAAAGATCCTACTCAATGTGAAGTCATATTCATTGATCATTGTGAGTATAGCTATTTTATTCATTCTTAATATATAAAGAAGATGTGTAGTGAAAGCTTCTTTGCTTTATGAATTTTCAGTGTGGGCCATACAGTGACTGCACTGAATAGTTGCCAATGTTACATCCAAGCCCATAAACATATCTGAGTTTGATAGGCTTGCAGGCATACATGGGACAAATAACACTTTAAAATAAAGTGTAACCTACATATTTATCACAACTAAACTACAGTAGGGGTAATTTGTTTGCCTGCTGCTTCTTTTAACCAACTCCTATTTGGTGAAAGCCTTAGAAAAAACAAAATTTGTAAATTTAATTATACATTTCTGAGCTTTGAAGTATTTTTTTGTAAAATACATAATAAAACCGGGGAGTTATGATGGATTATTAACCAATGGAAATCTAGCATGTATAAAATTTCATATATTCATTATTCAACATTAATATAATTTAATATTATATGCTATATTATTAGTAAGAAATTGAGGCGGGTACATATATATTTCTGATCTTTTGTGAACTGATATGTTTTGGAAACCCAAGGATAAAATCATTTTGCTAGAGTGTAATTGAAGAATACTGTGTAGTTAATAAAATTTCATGTCTTGCCTCATACATTGTTTCTTAAAAAGAAAATAATATTAGTAATTTATATAGAGGAATTAAGTATCTGGATAGTTGTATATCAATCTGTTACTGTATTACATTTCTAAAAATAGAAAGCAAATATGTGCTTTACGTTCATTTTAGCAAAATAATATTTTCATATATAATATGTAAAAACTGAGTGTTCAAAAAGTGGATATATAGTTTTCTCTCATGTTCACTTAGTTTGATGGCTGAATTTTATTTTACATTTCAACCTTTTTAAAGTAGTGAAAAAAGATGATGCTTTAGATATTTTTGAAACCATGGCATATGTCATGCCATGGCATATGGCATATGATGGTACAGTCTAAATTTATCTTCCTCATTACTGCTTAATATGTCTCTGGCATATAATGGCTAATCAATGGGTACATATAGGGTAAATGAATACATGAATAAAAGCTTGAGATTGTGAAAGAAGAAAAACTAGAACTCAAAAGCTCAAAAAATTATCAATAAAATAGAAAACTATGTGTTACTCTTTCCCATATCTTAGAAATTTCAAAGGTAAACAAACTAGCAGTCTCAACGTAATTATTTTTCACAACAGTATGTTAAATAAAATATTTTCCTCTGTTTAATTTTAATTTTACTTGGAAAAGATGTATATTATCTAAAATTAATTGGACCGTAGGTACGTTTGAATTTCTTTCAAAGATATACAATGAATGAAAGGATTTATATGTTTGGATTCTTTAGGTTAACTTTCTTATCAAATATATGAATTAAAGATGTTTATGCTTTAGGCTAAACTGTTTAACATTATTAACATTCTCTTATCTTCGATAGCCACATATTCAAAAGTAATCTATAGGAAGTAAATTAAATATCAGAATAGTAATATAATATGCTATTTCAGTTTATAGAAATAAATATTAGCTGGTAGCCATAATCTAGTTAAAGCTTAATTTTGTGATGCTAAAAGGGTCTTCATGATTAGAATTCTGATACTCAAATGTGTCCAGAAGCTAAGAAATAATAATAAAATTGTCAGTCTGGACTATTACTGATTTTGGAAGTTTAAGTTTTAAAGTAGTTTTTAAGGCAAATCAGTAAATATTTTAAAAAATTAACTTGGAGTTAACTTATTTCAGATATAAGATTTTAAGTATCATAAGCTTCTCTATAAAATATGAGCAGAAATAAATTACACATGGTGAAATACATATATTTTTAATGTTCTTAAAAACAAAGCAAAAGACATATTTGTCATTAGAAAAATATAAAGTTCAGAAAATAAAATTGCAGGAGAGAACATTTTAAAACATGCTTTAGCTATGGAAATATTCCCTTCACCTGTATGTTAAAGAAAAAATACTACTTTGAGAGATTGTCTTACATTGAATTATCCACTTTTCACTTTGCAAGGTTTGTAGTGTTTACTCCAGCATCCTTTTCTTTAAATTCCACCTGGGCAAAAGATCAAATTCACTGAGCAAGAAGTGCTTGGGACAATCAAATCACATCTGATTAACATGTTGGTAGATGTCACTGGCATCATTTTTGAATGACTTTCATAATACAAATAGGAAATTTTCTAATTGAATAATAATGTTAAAATGTCACTTTGTGTCCAACACAGAGACTGTTCTTTGAGTTTCTAATATGCTGAATATATCTTACTCTCAATCTCATTTGTCTGGAGAATAAAGCATATGATTCATTGACAATCAATATGGAGGCTACTAGAATGCTGAAAAGAATACTATTGTCTTAAGTTCCACCTGAGGACTAGTAGCCATTCTACCATTTGTGTTACTTAAATTACTTACAAGATTTACATAAACTATATATATATATATATATAAGTACTCTCATCCATGTGATGGGCATAGCAATATTTGCTCTCTCTGACATGCACATGTCAAGCTCAAATGAAATCCACTTGTGAATGAAGGGTGCACTCTGTGAAGAAACTGATGTGGCCATAGATGTTGAAAAAGAAGAGTACTAACTTTCACAGCAACTGTGAAAGATGTTCAGATAGAAGTATCAAATTTTTCAAGGAAAGAAAAATAGGAAAACAAAATAAGAATCTTATAATAACCTCAGCTTTTTGCCTTCTCTAGTATTATCCAGGGTTCTGTGAAATCTATATCTATATCTTTACTGCTATCTAAAGAATTGTTAAAGTTTTCTTGATTTTTGTCTCTTTTTTTCTCTTCATTTCATAAGTCATTGCATATTTATTCTTAAATTGTTCATGTAAATACTTGATTTAACAAATAGTAAATATCACCCCTCTACCAGAATAAGATGAGGACATTTGGGTGAGTTACCTCATCATGCCATCTATATTATTACCATCTTGTATTTAATTCTTCCTTTTTTTCTAAACCCCATTAGTTAATATAATTATCAGAATTATTGTTCTACTAGCAATGTTTGTTTTGACTTGCCTATATATTTACTAGTCTCCATTCCCTGTTCCTTCTGTCATCCATCCAAGTCAGTCTTTTAAATTTCCTATTTCTTTTCTGAAAATAAACTTGAATCATGCAACTGAGAATAAGCAAGACTATTCATTCAGTGATTACTATAGCAAGCTGAGCAACCACTACCATTTTCTTTCGCAGAGACTCAAAGGCTCAAAGACTTCAGGTGTGTTCTTATTGGAGGTTGTTGACATGGGGAAACTGGAGGAAGACTAAGTAGAAATGGGGCATCTTACGTAATTGGTTGGGAAAACATATTTGGTTTCATCTGTTTTGTGCTGTGTTAGAGAAATACAGGCAAATTATAGGGAAGTTGGTCATTCCTGGACAAATGGCCCCAGAATTTATTGTTTGGTTTCCTGGAATGTTTGCTGCAGAGTTTTGGGGTGAGAGTCCCATTCTCGTATATAGTCTGGCCATTGTCCATTTGTATATTCAGTCTCTCACCTTATTCCTAAGGACACTGTAATTATTACTCTAAACTCTTTGAGTTGTAAACCTTCTCATTTGTAGCATTTAAATATATTTTTGGTTTGTCCCCACTCTTGAATAACAATTTTTTTGAATTGAGAATTTCATTGTGTTGGATTTCTTCTCCACAAAAATTTGAAGATATCTCAATGTTTTCTAATAGCAGACTTCTTCTTCTAGTGAAGAATAGATGTTTTAAAATTCTTATTTCTAGAGTATATGTCCTGCCTCCTTCACAAACTAGCTGATTCTCTCTCTCTCTCTTTCTCTCTCTCTCTCTCTCTCTCTCTCTCTCTCTCTCTATATATATATATATATGGATTTCAGCTGAATCGTTGCCTAGTCAGAAAATTTCTGACCATCCTGTGAAAAGTAGGCCCTTCACTAGATTTTCATTTTGTTTATGTTTCATATTTGCTATAATATTTATTACAACTTAAAACAATTTTTACTCATCTGTTTTCTTTCTCTCCCTCTAGAATATACACTCTTTGAAACCATGTACTCTGTTTGGTTGTAATATTGGGATTTCTGGGCTTACTGCAGTAACCAGAATGTTTTTGTAATTACAATTGTCTTACTTCTATACTCTTCATATTCTTTGGGAGCATGTTGTTTATGTAAATTTTTAAATCAAAAGTCATAAAATATAATAATTTGGAAGTTAAAAGAATGTGTGTATATTATAATTCTTGTTCTTTTCCAGCAAATATATTTAAATCAGATTTGAATTCGTATAAAGGGTAGGAATTATGAGAAAAATTGTGATCTACTCTTATGAATGAAGGAGAATGTGTAGGGTATATAAAACATATAGAGTTTTAAAATTTTAATCTCATATTAAATTTAGGGGGACCGGACTTCTGGTGGCACAGTGGTTGAGAGTCCACCTGCTGATGCAGGGGACACGGATTCGTGCCCCGGTCTGGGAAGATCCTACATGCCGCGGAGCGGCTGGGCCCGTGAGCCATGGCCTCTGAGCCTGCGCGTCCGGAGCCTGTGCTCTGCAACGAGAGAGGCCACAGCAGTGAGAGGCCCGCGTACCGCAAAAAAATAAAAATAAAAATAAATTTAGGGGGACCGTAAGTATTATTTTATGACAAGATGTTTTGGAACTTTTTTATGTGTGCACGCATAATTGATATGTGTAATGTACTTCAGTATTTTACAGACACAAACTGATTAAAAAGAGACACAGTGTGGCAGTAGAGATAAGATACAGTCATTAAACAAAAAAAAAGACATTCTGCTTTTCACAAGTAGGATTTGAGGTAAGAGAAATGACATGAGGCATAAGTCACATTAAGAAAAGGTTGTAACAGATCACTACTTGTCAGTTTCAGCACAAGCCGGAACTTTAGGAAATAAGAATGTTTTATTCTTTGAGAAAACCATCACAAAATTAGTCAAAGCCTTTTATACCCTTGAGGGATGTCTCTTAAAGGACTTGATTAGTTCTGGATACCTCATTTTAAGATGGACATCTACAAACAAATTGAATCCAGACATTGTAACAGTGGGGCATAAAGATGTCATGTGGAAAGAAATAAGGGAATAGAGAACTTTAGCCTGGAAGAGACAACACTTAAAGCAGCATACCAAATTGTAAACTTTATATATATATGTATACATACATGTATATATATATATATATATATATATATATATAATATTGTGTTATGAAATAGAAATGTGCCTTAGTCTGCATAGGTGCAGAATTCTTAAGTAGAGTCAACAAAAGAATGTGTGTTGAGAGACTGCTTTCTAATATAGAACAAATGTTAGGATGTATTTTCTGACAATGAGAAAGGTTAAACATAAGATGGGCTAATGTGGTGGAGTAATAAACTGCATTTAAGGATTGATATTCAAATGAAAGATGGTTGACCCCTTTCCAGAAATATTATACATAAATGTATAAATGAATACATTATTTCAGTTAGCATTTCAACTATTAGACTTCAGATATGTCATCAAAATTTCCATGATAAGCAAAGGTGCCTTATTCACTAGCCATTGTAAGATGAAGTTGAAAGTCTTTTAAACATAATTAGTGATTTTTTCAGTTTTAGAAAACCAAAAAAAATGATAAATCAAGCTTTGATGCAAAAATTCTACTCAAATTTCCAGGTGTATGAGAATTTTTCAGTGCCCAAGTAGCTATTATGTACAACTTTGCTAGATAATAAAATTCATCATAGCATGACATTATTTACTAATAACACAGATTTAACTGGCTCCCACTTCTAATTTCCTTCTGCTTCCCAACAATATTTATCCCAATACACTGAGCAACATCTTTTTCAGTCATTTTCCTTTTGATTTTGGGTTACTGTATACATCTAACAAACCCATATAGTATAATGCAAAGTGGAATTGCAATCTTATAAGAACTACATGATTTCATGAACCTGATGAAGTAAAGTTACAATTATTTGTGTCACAAGTAAAGAAAGCCTTTGACAAATGAGGGTGTAGCAGAGTTAGACTGGTCAAAAATTGAAGAAATATATTGGCAAGAATGATGATAGAATATGTGCTTCAAAAGAGAATGATTTGACTATCAAGGAATTGAAAGAGGTCCTTGGGAAATTTGATGAAGCCCTAAAATATTTTGGCAAAATGGCCTTCTTTGTGATTGTTCTCTGAAACAATCACAGTGTAATATGCTATTAAATTTTGACAAAATTACAAACCCAAACAAATACACAAACATAAGTTAGCTTAATTCATTTTTGAAGTATTCAAATAATTAATGCCATTAAAATAACCTTATCCTATTGTACCTTATAAGATAAATTGAATTACTTTAAATATTTATATTATTTTAGATGCATTTTCTAGATAAAATCATAATCACATCTTTTTTTAACCATTCTTCTATGAAATTATGGTGAATGCTTTAACTACTTTAAAGTGTCTTTTTTTTTTTTTAGAACTAATTATGTTTATATAATGGTGATCTCTCATGTGTTCTTTTAGCAAGTCTCACAGGATGTCATTTTTGTGCTACTGATAATGAGTGTTATTATAATTTGTGAGTGTGAAAAGTGATCTGTAAGTACTAAACTGCTGTACCACTGATTTTTAAAAATCTTTTCATCAGCAGTACATCAGCTAATATTACGGCTATAGCCACACAGAACCTGTACATTTCTTAGAAACTACAAAAGGAACCCCAATATATTAACTACATCATTCACTACCCACTACTGATTTTCCATGAAGAATATTAATTTTTTAAAAAACTGAAATAACACAGTTAAAAAAAGATTTTAGAGTTGGTATCACACATAGATGAAAAATAAATTGACATAATATCCTGTGGGTAAACCTTCAGCCATTTAAGAACGTGCAAAAAATTGTAAACATAACTTACAGAAAGAAAAAAGTAATTAACAGTGAGTCTCTGTGTTTGGCAAGATTATATTCTGTATGTATTAGGATTTGTGCATCTGTGACCCAGCAGGTTATTAAATTGTTCAGCTATCAGAGATAGCATTTGCCATTTGTTCAGATGAGATAACTTGCTAGAAACTACATGAAGCTGCTTTAAAAGAGCCTACTAGTATTTGTTTTTCAAATTTCTGCTGTCTTGAGGTGTAATCAATATTAATAGATATGTATTTCAAAATATAAAGGCCTATATTAAATTTACTAGACATTATTCAAAGTATGTTATAAATTCATTGGCTTATGAATCTATTTTATGTTTATTTTTACACGTTATTTTTGTTTTGCTCCATATTCTTCACCGAGTTGAAAAATTATTTATACTTGTGAAATTGATAGAAGGTTATGAGATTATTGATGTAATTCAGAGTGGGGGTGTTGTTCTTTTGTTCCAGTATGATTTTATATTATCATTTAAATGAGAGGGTTGAAATTCTTCAGATAGTTAATTAAATTTTCTATTTTGTTAACTTGTCATGTATAGGCATACCAATAGAAATTTCTTCACTTGAAAGTCAGTGTAGGTTTGTTATCCTGAATATTTTGACAATATTTTAATAATACCGTCCAGTGTAAATTCAGGCAGTATAATAATTGCTAGCATTTTTGAGCTTACTCTATGCTCCCTTAAGTGTTTTGCATAAGTTTGGCCATTATATCCTCAAAAGAATCTTGTATGGAAAAATTTAAGCTTATTTTACAGATGAAGAAACTGAGAAAAGAGCAATAAAAGTAACCTTCCTAAGTATGTTCACCTAGCAAGGTATGGCTCCGAGATTTTGCATGGCATTAGCAGTCTGACTCTTGAAAGCTGAAAACTGACAGCTCACACTTAAGTGACAAGCTGTTCTTTCTCTGCTATTGTACCTTTTAGAAAATATCACATAAGCACATACAGACATGCATTTCATAGCAACTTAAAATTTAATTCTATAATATCCACCTAAAGAAATTTGGACATAATAAAAAAAAAGATTTTAATGTGTTACAATATATATACAATATCTCTTCCATTTCAACAACTTTTTTTTTCTTTCTTTTTTTTTTTTTTTTTTTTGCGGTACGCGGGCCTCTCACTGTTGTGGAGCACAGGCTCCAGATGCGCAGGCTCAGCGGCCATGGCTCACGGGCCCAGTCGCTCCGCGGCATGTGGGATCTTCCCGGACCGGGGCACGAACCTGTGTCCCCTGCATCGGCAGGCGGACTCTCAAGCACAGTGCCACCAGGGAAGCCCTCAACCACTTTTAAAGGTACAAATCAATAACATTAATTGCATTCACAGTACTGTGTAATCTATCACCACTATTGATTTCCAAAAATTTTTATCATTCCAAACAGAAACTCTGTTACCATTAAGTAATAACATTCTCCACTATTCCCAAACCCTGGTAACCAGTAATCTACTTTTTGTTACTATTCCTCTATTGTAGGTATTTCATGTGAATGGGATACCATAATTTCTTTATGTGTCTGGCTTATTTCACTTTATCATAATTTTTTCAAGATCCATCTATGTTGTATCATAGATGTATACTTGTGAGTATATCATGTCCTTTTATACTCACAAGTTTTTAATTTCGATGAAGTATAATTTGCATGTTTTTTCTTTTGTTGTTCATGCTTTTAATGACATATCTCAATTATCAATATATTCCATTAGTGCATATGTCTATTCTTATGCCAGTGAAACACTGTTTTGATTACTGTAGCATTGTACTAGGTTTTGAAATCAGGAAATGTGAGTCTTTCATCATTGTTCCTATTTTTTAAGATCATTTTGGCTATTTAAGTTGCTTGCAACTCCATGTGAATTTGATGATTGGCTTTCCCATTGCAGCAAAAAAGTGCTGTTGGAATTTTAATATGGATTGCATTGAATCTGTGTGTTGCTTTGAGTAGAACAATATCAAGTGTTCTTATCCATGAATGTAGGATATCTTTACATTTCTTTACAAGATATTCACCTCTTTGACAATTTACTCTGAGCTATTTTATTCTTTTACATGATATTATAGGTGGTACTGATTTCTCATTTTCCTTCTCAGGTTGTTCATTGCTGGTACATAGAAACACAACTGATTTTAATGTGTTGATTTTACACCCTGTAGTTTTGATGCATTTGTTTATTGCTCTAGTTGCTTTCCTGTGCATTCTTTGGGAGAAAAAAAGAAAAAACAAATAAACAAACACCTCTCCCAATTTTTGCAAATAGGCTCTGTGCTGGAGCACTCATTCGACTTTTTTAAAATTTTTAAAAATATTTATTTATTTTGGCTGCACCAGGTCTCAGTTACTGCATGCAGGATCTTCATTGCCACATGTGGGATCTTCATTGTGGCATGCGGGATCTTTAGTTACAGCATGCAAACTCTTAGTTGTGGCATGCATGTGGGATCTAGTTCCCTGATCAGAGATAGAACCTGGGCCCCCTGCAGTAGGAGTGCAGAGTCTTAGCCACTGGACCACCAGTGCTTACACTGAGCCTAGGAATCAGCTCCAGGTGAAAACTTAGGGTTTTCTCAGGTCTTTTCTTGGGCATGTTGTGACTTTCTAAATTCTCCTATATACATTTGCATGTCCTAATTTCCCGAAGACACTTTCAGCAGATTTTTCTCTCCCAGGTGGTCTATTGTATGTTTCCATTGTAATATTTTAATGTCAGGTTACCTGTGAGTCCTTAGTTCTGCTTGCAGTGTTTTCAAGTAATGCACCATTTCCAGCTTGAAAACCACATTAGTCAAAACAGAGCCAAACACAATCCTTCAGGTAGTCCTCAGACAGATTAGAACAGACACGCACAAAACTTTTCAAATAAATTTATGCTCTCTTAAACTGCAGACCAGAGTCCCACACTGGGAAATCAGACTTCCCTCTTTGAGAGCACACTGCACTGGGAAAGTGGTGGGGCAAGCACAGATAAAAATGTTGCAGTTTTCCTACCATTATTAAGTTGCCTTTTTCTTAATCCAGCTTTTTCTTGGTTGCTGTAAACCTTTGACACTTTCAGAGTTCTAACAAAGTTGGTTCTGATAGTTTCTGCTTGTTTTTGATGTTTCCATAGGGGGGAGGGGGTGGAGCAAGAGCTAAGAGCTGCCTACTCTGCCATTTTGTTCATGTTCTGAAAATAAATTGCTGTTATTTATATTTAAGCTCTTAAAAATAAATTCAACTGTCTTTACAACTAAGTTTAGAGTATAAGAGAAGAAAGTTGAAAATATGGATAATTATGAATTGAAGAATTTGTGACTGGAAAAATGTTAAAGGATTCACATTTTTCAAAATATATTAAAAGATTTTCAATATTTTTAATGAGATGTGGGAAACTAATTATGCAACAAAAGGAAATGATTAAATAAGGTATAAACTATTTCAATAGGATGGAATACCAACACAATATTAAAATTGTTTTCCTAAAAGAATTAAAAGTTTTGGAGAAACTCTGACAATGTAATGTAAACAAAAAAAGCATACCTCCCAATTAAGAAGGAATTTGAATACATATATCTACTCTTCTATATCCTCAAAAACCATTATAGCAATGGTAAAGATAAAAAAAAATTATATCTGTAAATTTATTTGTTTATTTATTTATGTTATAGTAAACACCCAGAAAGGAGAATAGTAAATGACATATCATCAATGAAACTATTGATGTTGGAAATAAAATGGATCTGTTCTAAAACTATTTAGAAAAGCTACCCAAATTGAATCCTTGGTTAGCACTGAGGAAAGCTAAGAAATAACTGAGTTTGTACCTTAAAATATTCCCAAAGCTTTCACCTACCACTAAGAATGTGGAAGAGGGCAAAAAATTAGGCTAAAATAAGGAGATTTAATCAACAGACTGCAAAGAATATTTTACATTTCTTGATGCCGTACAATATCAAAGAAAGCCGGTATCTGCCATCTTCTACTGTGGCAAAAAGGCCTGAGAATTATTCTCTGAAGAGGGTAGAACAAAGCGTCTCTTTTTGCATCTCTATTTAAAGTCAATTTTGCCAAATTTCATTTTCTTTGTTTCTGTCAAGCATGTTTTTCTTTTCTTCCTTTTTGGTCTCCTCAATCCTTAACAAAGTTTTGTTCTTTAGATATCTTATCCTCTGTTCATACATAAAAGTATATGACTAGTTGATTAGCAATTCTCTGAGCTATAGAGAAAATAACATTTTAAAAACAAACCTTTAAGCTAACAAATGAAGTCTATTTAAAAAAAGGAATGATAGAATAAAATTAGACTCTAGAAAGAAAAAAAAAGACAAATTCTCAAGAAAAAGAAGGGAAGATATTGCATTCATGAAGCAAACAGGATGATTATATATAATATATGTGGGTATACACATAAATGTATGTGTGTGCATGTATATGTATTATATATATGTATAAACAAAAGGACATTGTTTTGCAATTGGAAATTAAAAACTCAATACTATGGTTGAAAGATAAAGTTGAGAAAATCTTACAGAAAGACGAGAAAAAAAAAACGAAGAAAAAAATAATAATGGAGAAGATAAGAAGTATAAGAAAATGAGAGACATGTTCCATTAATTTCAATATCCAAATAATAGGAGTTTGAAGAAGAAACTACATGAGATTAAAAAGAAAAAAAAAATAATTTGAGTAGTTTTTATAGATATTAAGGGCATGCATTTTTTTAATTTTAATGCTTCATTAAATGTGCATAACTAGTTGAGAAAACTAGACCAATGCCAAAGGCATACATTTGTGAAATTTCAGAATATTGGGTTAAATGGGAAGATCCTATAATATTCCAGAAAAAAAAAAAAAAAACAGTCTACACACTGAGACACAGTCATTAGTGTGTCCTCAGGCTTTTTATGAGAAACAATAGAAACTAAAAAGAAGTGGAAAATACCTTAAAAATTCAGAAGGAAAGTGAAAACTAAACTAGATCCATAATCAGACAAACTATCATTCAACTGTTAGTCTAATATAGACATTTTTATAGAGTGCAGGGACTCAAAAATTAAAGTTTGTTACTTAGATCTGAATAACATACATACAGTAATCATGAAATAAATACAAATATTTATTTAACCAAAATTATGACAAATCATAATGAGAGGATAGGGTGATGGGTGGAAAGTGATGAGTGTGTATTGTAGTTAGAAACAGAAACAAATTAAATGCTTATTCTTCACCGAGGGAAGAGAATACATATGTTTTAAAAATAAATATAGCAATACTAGCTTATTTAGAGATATAAACCAGTCCTAAAATAATGCCTAAAATATGTGAATGTAGCTGTTTCTGCTGCATAGTAAATGTAAGATGATAAAAATGGAAGATGAGACAGAGAAATATTTTGAAGAAATTCTGTAAAAACTGTTGAACATTTAATATTTTCATATTTACACACATACTACTGGGTTTCAAAATGTAAGCACATACATAAATATAGTAATAGATTTTGGGGGACTACTCATAATGATAATTCTCTTTTTATGTTTTCATTTTTAAAAAAACATCTACAGTTTCTATATATGTTTTCATAAGCTTAATTAAAAGAAATGGCATAGAAATATACATTTCTTTTGAGATCTTTTGTGTTGAACATTATGTCTACCTAAGTGAGCCAGGGCAAATCACAAAGGCTTATCCAAGTTTAACGTGTGTTGACAAAAAGTAATTCCAACTACACTATAAGGATAAGCTAAGTTATTCCACTGTAACAAACTTTAAACAAGAGTGACTTTAAAGATAAAGATTTACTTTTACTAAATATGTCCTCTGCAGAGCAGCAACCATCTCTGTTTCATACAGCATCATTCATGAGCCTAACAGAGGGATCCATACAAGATGTTGTGGCAAGACTAAGAGTACACAGTGAATTTATTCTGGATCATGAATACTTTGACTGAAAGGAGCACATTGTTTTTGCTTACTTTTAATTGGCCAAAGTAAGTCATATGATCATAATTAAATCTGAGGGAATAAGTAGTACAATCTTCCCATGTGCTCAGAATGGGAAGTAAACTGGCACAAATCCACAAGGTCTCAGCTAAGGTTAATTATTACTACGATTATTATTATTTTAACTTAGTTTCCTTACTGAGCCCGCAGGTTGAAAACCTTGTTTCCCTGCACTTTTGCAAGCCCAAGGAATATAAATTACGGATTATTCTTGTTACTAGACGGCTTAAAATCAAATTTCTGTTTTATTAAAAAACAAAACAGGGACTTCCCTGGTGGCGCAGTGGTTGAGAGTCCGCCTGCCGATACAGGGGATACGGGTTCATACCTCGGTCGGCGGCTAGGCCCATGAGCCACGGATGCTGAGCCTGAGCGTCCAGAGCCTGTTGCTCCACAATGGGAGAGGCCACAACAGTGAGAGGCCCACGTACCAAAAAAAAAAAAAAAACAAAACAGGACTTCCCTGGTGATCCAGTGGTTAAGACTCTGCACTTCTACTGCAGGGGACGTGGGTTTGACCCTTAGTCAGGATCCTTGATCAGGGAAGTCCTGTGTGCTGCATGAAGTTCTGGCCAAAAACAATAAAAAAAACCCACCCTGTTATCTGTAACCCAGACAAATTTATAATATTTATATTTATAATATTTCTTCCTCTGCTACTTATATTTGTATGATTTTAGCACATTACATAAACTTTCTTATCTATAAAATGATAATAATAGATCTTATCAATTTTTTGTAAGGATTTAATAAGTTAATATATATACAGTTTTTAAAATAGTGCTTGGAAAATAGTAAGTTTATTAAGTGTTTTCTGTTATTACTACCAGTAGTAGTATATTTTTATTTTTGTCTCAGGGTGATTATGGAGGCATAAGACGGGGGGTATGTAGACAAAAAAAATGATCTCCTTTGATGCCTAGTGTTTAAATTTCAAGAATGTCCTAGAAGGGCTAGAACTACAATGAAATTCCTAAACAGCTCACTTCTGACTGTGTCAGACTGATCAACCTTTAACTCTAGTCTCTTACAGAAGGAAGAATGTTCCCTCAGGTGGAAGGGGGAGAATACAAATGTAAACACACACACACGCGTGTGCACACACACACACATACACACATACACAACCTGCTTCACCTCTATTGTTCTCTACATGCAAGAGTAAAGCATTGCAAGCCATGTAAAGATGCAATGTGACATAAAACTAAAAAAACAAAATCAGTCAAAAGAAAGAGATGCACTAATGTTCCACATATTGGAGTTGGAGTTAAATACAAGAGCTTTGATCCAAAAGAAGAAAAAAATTAGGAGGTTACTATGTTTAATGCAAGGTGTTTTAACCAAAAAACATGGGAAATGTATTCAACATAGAATAATAGTAAATTGAATTGTTCCCAAATACTAAATGAAATATTTTAATAATAACTATTAACATTTAATAATTAAAATGACAGGAAACATGGAAGGATATTATGGTATAAGCATATGCAAGATCAAATAATTATATACATTATAATTAATTCTAGAGAAAATAAGAAAATAAGTTGAAAGAAAATGTAAAAATTAATTGTATTTAGTTTGTATCTTGGCATTAAGAAGAATGTTTTATCTTTTCTAATTTTTAATGAATTTATACAAAATTTATAATGAAAAACATGTTTAAGATTCTAAAATGTATTTTTATATGTTAGAAGACTGAGGAATGAGAAATGAAAAAATAATATGATTGATTTAGGCTAATAGAAGAAACTGGAAAACTGAGTTTCTGATGTTAATTTTAGAGTATGCATATCATGGTGGTAAAATATTTTATACTAGTCATGATTTGGTTGGAGTACTGGAATTTCAGTCCTTTGACATAACATTTCATAATATATATATAATATATACACCTATTATATATGTACATATATATACAAATTATATTTTCTGTTTTACATATTAGAAAATTTATTCACAACCATATTAAGAACTTTCATTTCTGAAGCCATGATTCAATCCCAATTCAATCTGACATTTTTTTCATCAGTCCATATTTTCAAAACTTTTGTAAACTTTCACCCTATAAAATAATGCAAAGAGTTATATTAATGCAATATTTGCAGGTCCCTTATAATAATCAGATCTCAAAGAAATAGTTTTAGGTCATGGCACTGAAAGAATCAGCTTGTATATACTTAGGCATTTTCAAAAATTTAATAGATCCAGGAAATTCTCATTAATGATTTTTAACACAACAAAAAGGGAGTCAATTGGGTATTATTTACTTCCTAAAAGGTATACAATCCAAATATGAAGTGTACAAAACAAAAACAATTTGAAAAAACCTCAGTCTTCAAAATAAGGGGACAGAAAATATTTTCTGTAGAGTCAGAAAGTAAATACTTTAGGTTTTATTCACCATGAGGTCTCTGTTATGACTACTCAACTCTGACTTTTTAAGTGACAAAAACCATACACAATACATAAATGAATGGTTGTGGCTATTTTCCAATATTTTTTTTAATAAAAATAAGCTGCAGGCTGTATTTGGTCATAGTCTATAATTTGCCAACCCTTACTGCCTACCTAATTAACAATTTCAGGAAATGCATAGGACAAAAAACGTGTTTAAAAATGCTATGAGGAAAAATTCAGCAAAATCCAGACTTCAGAGAATACTACAGGACAAATATCACATTTTTTTCAAAAAAGTTAATTGCAAGAAAGAAAAAATAAAGATGGAATAGTAACCTACATATTAAAATACAGTTATGAGACATATCAACTAATCTAAATGTAAGGACTTTATTTTGATACAAATCCAAATAAGGAAATTGTAAAAAACATAAGATGAACAGGAAAAAATTGGTAATTTCTTTTTATTTTTTCATTAAAAAAAATTTTTATTGGGGTATAATTGATTTATTATGTTAGTTTCAGATGTACAGCAAAGTGAATGTTATACAAATATATATATCCACTCTTTTATAGATTATTTTCCTATATAGACCATTAGGGAGTATTGAGTTCCCTGAGCTATACAATAGGCCCTTATTAGTTATCTATTTTATGTATAGTAGTGTGTCTTTGTCAATCCCAGTCTTCCAATTTATCCCTCCCCCCTTGCACCCCCAGTAACCATAAGTTTATTTTCTACATCTGTAGAACTATTTCAGTTTTGTAGATAAGTTCATTTGTAACCATATTTTAGATTCCACATATAAGTTATATCATTTGATATGTGTCTTTCCCTGTCTGACATACTTCACTCGGTATGACTCAGTATGAAAATCTCTAGGTCTATCCATGTTGCTGAAAATGGCATTATTTTGTTCCTTTTTATGATTGAGCAATATTCCTTTGTATCTATGTACCATATCTTTTTTATTCATTCCTCTGTTGATGGACATTTAGGTAGCTTCCATGTCCTCACTGTTATGAATATTGCTACAATGAACATTGGGGTTCAAGTATATTTTTGAATTATGGTTTTCTCCAGATATTCACCCAGGAGTGGGATTGCTGGATCATATAGTAGCTCTATATTCAGTTTTGTTTTTGTTTTTTGTTTTTTTGCAGTACACAGGCCTCTCACTGTTGTGGCCTCTCCTGTTGTGGAGCACAGGCTCAGTGGCCATGGCTCACAGGCCCAGCTGGTCCGCAGCATGTGGGATCCTCCCGGACTGGGGCACGAACCCGTGTTCCCTGCATTGGCAGGTGGACTCTCAATCACTGCACCACTAGGGAAGCCCTATATTCTGTTTTTTAAGGAATCTCCATACTGTTCTCCATAGTGTCTCTATCAGTTCGATTTCCCACCAACAGTTTAGGAGGGTTCCTTCTTTCCACACCTTCTCCAACATTTATTGTTTGTAGATATTTTGGTGATGGCCATTATGACAGATGTGAGGTGATACCACATTGTAGTTTTGATTTACATTTCTCTAATAATTAGTGATGTTGAGCATCTTTTCATGTGCTTTTTAGCTATCTCTATGTCTTCTTGGAGAAATCTCTATTTAGATCTTCTGCCCATTTTTTGATTCAGGTATTTGTTTTTTTCCTATTGAGCTGTAGGAGCTATTTGTATATTTTGGAGATTAATCCCTTGTCAGTTGCTTTGTTTGCAAATATTTTCTACGATTCTGAGGGTTCTCTTTTTGTTTTGTTTATGGTTTCCTTTCCTGTGCAAAAGCTTTTAAGTTTAATTAGGTCCCATCTGTTTATTTTTGGTTTTATTTTCATTATTCTAAGAGGAGAATTGAAAAAGATCTTGCTGTGATTTATGTCAGAGAGTGTTCTCCCTATGTTTTCCTTGAAGAGTATCTAGCCTTACATTTAGGTCTTTAATCCATTTTGAGTTTATTTTTGTGTATGCTTTTAGGAAGTGTTCTAATTTCATTCTTTTACATGTAGCTGTCCAATTGTCCCAGCACCACTTATTGAAGAGACTGTCTTTTCTCCATTGTATATTCTTGCCTCCTTTGTCATAGATTAGGTGACCATAAGTGCGTGGGTTTATCTCTGGACTTTCTATCCTGTTCCATTGATCTATATTTCTTTTTTTGTGTCAATACCATATTGTTTTGATGACTGTAGCTTTATAGTATAGCCCGGTCAGGGAGCCTGATTCCTCCAGCTTCTTTTTTCATTCTTAGGATTGCTTTGGCTATTTGGAGTCTTTTGTGTTTCCATACAAATTGTAAGTCTTTTTATTCTAATTCTGTGAAAAATGCCATTGGTAGTTCGACAGGGATTGCATTGATTGTTTTGGGTAGTATAGTCATTTTCACAACATTGATTCTTCCAATCCAAGAATGGGGTTTATCTCTCCATCTGTTTGTGTCATCTTTGATTTCTTTCATCAGTATCTTATAGTTTTCTGAGTACAGACTTTTTCCCTCCTGATGTCAGTTTATTCCTATGTATTTTATTCTTTCTGATGCAGTGGTGAATGTGATTGTTTCCTTAATCTTTTTTCTGATCTTTTGTTGTTAATGTACAGGAAAGCAAGAGATTTCTGTGTATGTATTTTTTTTCCTGCAACTTTACTAAATTCATTTATGAGTGCTAGTATTTTTCTGGTAGCATGTTTAGTATTTTCTATGTGTAGTATCATGTCATTAGCCAACACTGACAGTTTTACTTCTTCTTTTCCAATCTGGATTATTTTTATTTCTTTTTCTTCTCTGATAACCATGGTTAGGACTTCCAAAGCTATGTGAATAAAAGGAACAAGAGTGGACATCTGTGTCTTGTTCCTCATCTTAGAGGAAATGCTTTCAGCTTTTCACCATTGAGTATGATGTAAGCTGTAGGTCTGTCATACATGACCGTTATTATGTTGAGGTAGGTTCCCTCTAAGCCCACTTTTTGGAGAGTTTTTATGATAAATCAGTGTTGAAATTTGTCAACAGCTTTTCCAGCATCTATTGTGGTAATTATATGGATTTTATTCTTCAGTTTGTTAATATGATGTATCATATTGATTGATTTGCTTATATTGAAGAATCCTTGCATCTCTGGCATAAATCCCACATGATCATGGTGTATGATCCTTTTAATGTATTGTTGGATTCTATTTGCTGGTATTTTGTTGAGGATTTTTGCATCTATATTCATCAGTGTTATTGGTCTATAATTTTTTTTTTTTGTAGTATCTTTGTCTGGTTTTGGTATCAGGGTGATGGTGGCCTTGTAGAATGTGTTTGGAAGTGTTCCTTCCTCTGCAATTTTTTCGAAGATTTGAGAAGAATAGGTGTTAGCTCTTCTCTAATTGTTTAATAGAATTCACCTGTGAAGCCACCTAGTCCTGGACTTTTGTTTGTTGGAAGATTTTTAATCACAGTTTCAATTTCATTACTTGTAATTGGTCTGTTCATATTTTCTATTTCTTCCTGGTTCAGTCTTGGAAAGTTATACCTTTCTAAGAATTTGTCCATTTCTTCCAGGTTGTCTGTTTTATTGCCATAGAGTTGCTTGTAATAGTCTCTTATGATGATTTGTATTTCTGTGGTGTCCATTGTAACTTCTTTTTCAATTCTAATTTTATTGATTTGAGTTCTCTCTCTCTTTTCCTTGGTGAGTTTGGCTAAATGTTTATCAATTTTGTTTATCTTCTCAAAGAACTAGGTTTTAGTTTTATTGATCTTTGTTATTGTTTTCTTTGTTTCTGTTTCATTTATTTCTGCTCTGATCTTTATGATTTCTTTCCTTGTATTAACTTTGGGTTTTGTTTGTTCTTATTTCTCTAGTTCCTTTAGGTGTAAGGTTAGATTGTTAATTGAGATTTTTCTTGCTTCTTGAGGTAGGATTGTATTGCTATAAACTTCCCTCTTAAAACTGCTATTGCTGCATCCCATAGATTTTGGGTTGTTGTGTTTTCACTGCCATTTGTCTCTATGTATTTTTTAATTTCCTCTTTGAGATTTTTCAGTGATCTCTTGGTTATTTAGTAATGTACTGTTTAGCCTCCATGTTTTTGTGTTTTTTACATTTTTTTTCCCTGTAATTTAATTCTTATCTCATAGCATTGTGGGTGGAACAGATGCTTGATATGATTTCAATTTTCTTAAATTTACTGAGGCTTGATTTGTGACCCAAGATGTGATCTATCCTGGAGAACGTTCTGTGTGCACTTGAGAAGAAAGTGTAATCTGCTGTTTTCAGATGGAATGTCCTACAAATATCAATTAAATCTTTTTGCTCTCTTGTGTCATTTAAAACTTGTTTTCCCTTATTAATTATCTGTCTGGATGATCTATCTACTGGTGTAAGTAAAGTGTTAAAGTCCCCTACTATTACTGTGTTACTGTCAATTTCCTCTTTTATAGCTGTTAACATTTGCCTTATGTATTGAAGTGCTCCTATTTGGGTGCATAAATATTTATAATTGTTATAACTTCTTCTTGGATTGATCCCTTGATCATTATGTAGTGTCCTTCCTTATCTCTTGTAACAGTCTTTATTTTAATGTCTATTTTATCTGATATGAGTATTGCTACTCCAGCTTTCATTTGATTTCCATTTGCGTGGAATATCTTTTTCTATCCCCTCACTTTCAGTCTGTATGTGTCCCTAGGTGTGAAGTGGGTCTCTTGTAGACAACATATATATGGGTCTTGTTTTTGTATCCATTCAGTGAGCCAGTGTCCTTTGGGTGGAGGATTTAATCCATTCACATTTAGGGAAATTATTGATACGTATGTTCCTATTACCATTTTCTTAATTGTTGTTGGTTTGTTTTTGAAGGTCCTTTTCTTCTCTTGTGCTTTCCGTGTTAGCATTTGTTGTAGAGTTGGTTTTGTGGTGCTGAATTCTCTTAGCTTTTGCTTGTCTGTAAGCTTTTTATTTCTCCATTGAATCTGAATGAGAGCTTGCTGGGTATAGTATTCTTGGTTGTAGGTTTTTCCCTTTCATCACTTTCAAGATATCATGTTACTCCCTTCTATCCTGCAGAATTTCTGCTAAAAAATCAGCTGATAACCCTATGGGGATTCCCTTGTACGTTATTTGTTGCTTTTCCTTGTGGCTTTTAATATTTTTTGTTTGTATTTAATTTTTGTTAGTTTGATTATATTTGTTTTGGCATGTTTCTCCTTGGGTTTATCCTGTATGGAACTCTCTGCACTGCCTGGACTTCAGTGACTATTTCCTTTCCCATGTTAGGGAAGTTATTGACTATAATTTCTTTAAATATTTTCTCAGACCCTTTCTCTTTCTCTTCTTCTTCTGGGACCCCTATAATTTGAATATTGTTGCATTTAATATCGTCCCAGATGTCTCTGAGACTGCCCTCTTTCTTTTCATTCTTTTATTCTTTATTTTGTTCCATGGCAGTGATTTCCACCAGTCTGTATTTAAGCTCACTTATATGTTATTCTGCTATTGATTCTTTCTGCTGTATTTTTCATTTCATTTACTGTATTGTTCATAAGTGTTTATTTGTTCTTCTAGGTCCTTGTTAAACATTTCTTATATCTTCTTGATCTGTGCCTCCATTCTGTTTCCAAGATCTTGGGCCATGTTTACTATCTTTACTTGAATTCTTTTTCAAGTAGATTGCCTATCTCCTCTTCATTTATTTGGTCTTTTAGGTTTTTACCTTGCTCCTTTGTCTGCAACATATTTTTCTGTTGTCTTATTTTGTCTGACTTACTGTTTTTGTGGTCTCCTTTCCACAGGCTGCAGTGTAGTAGTTCCTCTTGCTTCTGGTGTCTGTCCCCTGTTAGGTGAAGTTTGTTCAAGGGCTTGCATAGGCTTCCTGGTGGTAAGGACTAGTGCCTGCGCTCTGGTGGGTGGAGCTGGCTCTTGTGTCTCTGGTTTGCCAGGTAGTGCCAAGAGGTGTGTTTTGGTGTGTCTGTGAACTTAGTACAACTTTAGGCAGCCTGTCTGCTGATGGGTAGTTTTGTGTTCCTGTCTTGCTGGTTGTTTGGCCTGAGGCATCCAGAAGCACTGGAGCTTGCAGGCTGTTGGGAGTGAGCTGGATCTTGGTGCTGAGATGGCGACCTTGGGGAGAGCTCACGCTTATCAATATTCCCTGGGGCTAGAAATTCTCTGGTGGTCCAGTGGCCAGGACTTGGCACTCCCAGACTTTACTCCTGGCCAGGGAACCATGACCCCAGAAGCCACATGGTGTGGCCAAATAAAATGGTGGGGGGGGGTGGGAAGAAAGCAAACAGACAAAGAAAAACCAAGACATACAATAAAAACACAAGCAAACAAAAAACTTGAAAAAC
This sequence comes from Orcinus orca, assembly GCF_937001465.1. Classification (NCBI taxonomy): domain Eukaryota; kingdom Metazoa; phylum Chordata; class Mammalia; order Artiodactyla; family Delphinidae; genus Orcinus; species Orcinus orca. Next base: position 39,140,012 of record NC_064576.1, on the reverse strand, counting down.
ACAAAGAAACCAGAAAAGAAAACAATTAAAGAAACAAACAAAAAAGAAACAAACAATAAAAAGGAAACTAACAAAAACAAAAATCAAAACAACAAAAAAACAAAGAAAATAAAAAATAAAATGACACAAACAAAATGACAGCAAAACAAAACAAAAACCCACAAAAAACAAAAAAGACAACAACAAAAAATATTAAAAGAGACAAAAATATATATATTTAGTAATTAAAAATAATAATCAAAAAATGTTAGAAATTAAAAATATAACTAAAGCAACAACAAAACAAAACAACAAAAACTTTCCTAGAACCTCTACCATCAGTGTCCTTGCCCCCACAGTGAACATCCACATACCCTCACCTCCCCAGGAGGCCCACCAAGACCTCTAGGTAGGTCTCTGGACCTGCTGATAGCAGTGTGGGGGCAGCTCAGATTCTGACCTGGCCCAACCCGTACTTGTACATGTCCCCAAAGTCCACAGCTGCTAAAGCTTGACCAGTCTCAGTTGTGGGAGTGCTTGTTGTCCATTCAGCTGTTCTGCAGGCGTTGGATATACCAGGCCAATCTTGGGGGTTTAATCCATACCTTGTACAGTTGCACAGAGAGGTTTCAGTTCCTCTTCCTTAGTTGCACAGCCCCTGGGGCTTAGCTTTGGTTTTGGCCCCTCCTCTGCATGTGGGCCACCCTCAGGGGTCTGCTCCCCACCCAGATGAGAGGGAGCAAAGATCACAACTGAGGGGGGCCATGCTTGCTTGCTTAGGTGGGATGGGCCAGAGGTGGCAACAGATTGGTGCACACGTACTTGCTCAAGCAGGAGGGGCATAAGTTGACTATGACTGCAGTAAACATACTTGCACTGATGGTTTCCCCCTCCAGTGCCCGCAGATGCCGGGGTCAGCAGGAAGCAGTCATAGACTGGGCATGCACACTTGCTCTGGTGGGAGTCCCTCCCAGTGCCCATGGAGGCAGGGGCTGGAGTGTGGGGAGAGAGGCTGCGATGGTAGCCCTGCCCATTTCATGCCACTCAACAATGGCGCCTCACTTCCAAGGCAGTCCATGCTTCCTTCAGAAGCATTCTTGGATGCAGAGCTCCTCACTCCCATCCCTTCAGGCTGTCTCTGTGCAGCCAACAACAGTCCTCTTCCCGGGTCCACTCTCCTAACCCCATGCTTCAGCACCCAGACCCCACCAGCACTGGCAGACATCTATCTCAAGCTGGGACATGCAGGGCTGTGACACAGACAGCCAGTGAAAGTCTCTCTGTGTCCTGCCTGCCAAAGACTGGCCATTGCACTTTCTTCCACTAGCTCCCAAAGCCCCCCTCTATTTCAGTATATCTTGCCTCTGGTGAGGGGGCCTCCTGGGTGTGGTAACCTCTCCTCTCCTTCAGCTCCCCCGGAGGTGTGTGGGTCCCATCCCATTTTCTCTTTTCTTTTTCTTCCCTTTTTCTCCTTTGTCCTGCCTGGTTATGTGGGGATCTTTTCTTGTCCTTTAGGTGTAAAGGTCCTCTGCTAGTGTTCACCAAGTGCTCTGTGTAAATTGTTCCACTTGTAGATATATTCTTAGTGTACATGTGGGGAGAAGTGAACCCCAGGTCCTCCTATTCCAACATCTTGACCACTCTTGGTAATTTCTTTTTAAATGTGATAATGGTATACTTGTTAGAATATACATATAAATGATTTCTTGTATTTTGAAGGTATAGATTTAAATAATTTTAGATAAAATAATTCTGGTGTCTGATTTGATTCAAAATAATCTGGGATAAGGTAAGAGAGTGTGATAAGTGGGTCTGGTTACAGATGAGACAAATTAGGCCAAGAGGTGACAATTATTGAAGGTGGATGATAGGCACATGGGAGTTCATTATACTATTTTACTTTGCAGACATTTAAAATTTTCTGTAATAAATTAATTTTTTTTTAATTTAAAGTTGCACACAGCAACACATAATAGGAATGCCACTAACCTTGTTATATGGATACATCAAGAAATACTTTGACTAGAATTGTGTAGAATTACAATGGGGTTAATTGGCAAAATAACAAAGCTGATAGGTTTTTTTGGTGCTTTCTTTTCTTTTCTTTTTTCATCTACTCTTCACCTATTCAACTTCTATAACTTATTCATTTTTTAATCTCTTTTTCTTCCCGTCCAGGCCCACCTTACCTGAACAATTTATTTTCCTACAGAAGAAACTCTCAAGATTTCCATTGTTAGGTTAAACTGATTTTAGTTAACTAACAGGGTTGGAAAAGATTCTGACCTAATGTCAAATTACATTCCTGGAATTTCACATATTCTCTTTGGAATGAAGTATGTTTTTCCATTCTAAGGCACTGAGTGGGTATAACCATACTAAGAAATGGAGTTTGTATATCCAGTCTAAGAGGCTGAGTGTGAATGTCCATGCTGAAGAATTGAGTAGGTATATCCATGCCAAGGAACTGAGTGGGTATGTGCTGCTAAGGAAAGGAGTTCATCATCCATGCTAAGGAATTAAGTGGGTATGTCCACACTAAGGAAGTATGTTTAGTAAAATTTATATGAGTTTTTGATGTTCTCACTCTCTTGTGCCGATGAGAAAATCATTAAGCTGCTGGTTTGGATAAGTAACATTTTTCCCTATGAGGATGCAAAATCCCAGAATTGTAGTGTTGCAGTGTAATCCTGGAACTGAGCAGAACCCTGCAGAGCCCCCCATAGAGGGGACATAAAGACCCCTCTATGTCCCCTGCCTCTTGTTTATAGAAAAACTGAAGTCTCCCAGGCCTCCCTGAATCACAAAAGAGCAGGCTCGAGCAGTTAATGATTAGGACAATAGAATCACAGACTAAGTGTCTGATACACATTCTTGAGTTGTTTGGCAGATACTGACACTAGAAGGAAAAAGCTAACTGTGTGATGACCAGACTGTAACCATGATATAAACTGTTCTATCTTGGGCAGTACTGAATCTATGGTTAGCACAATTTCAAGGACTGGCCTCAAGCAAATGGGATTAACATTATTGCTCATAATAATCTATATCTTTGTGGACATCAACATATTTGTAGCTTGCTCTGCCCCTATATGTAAGTGGGCAAATAAAATTTTCAGCAAAGAGATGATACATACCCATGTCAACATCTTCCACTCTGAAAATATGGCACCCTATGTCAGTATGAAGAAGTTACAGAAGACAGATTTTGCCCCTAATCCCATAGAAATGAGACAAGTGGGGATTTGTAAGCCGCTCTTTTGCCCCTTTCCTGTTTGTCTGTTTCTGTTCCCCTCAAACCTTAATTATATAAATGAAATTACTATGTAACATTTAACTTAATTTTTGACTTCTGCTCTACTGAATGTGCACAATGCCTTACCTAATCTGTTGATACCTTTCCTGGATTAAAAGGAGTAGGAATGAAGAATTAAGTAGTTAAAGAATGACTGGCTCTCTACACCTAGCTTCCCCCTTAGCAAATTTGCAGGCAGACCACACAGGCAAGATAGCATCCAAAGGAAGATCAGAAGTCAGCAGGTCTACATGCAATGGGAAAGTGACAAAAAATCTGACCTCTTACCTTAATAATTAACTGAGATTTTTTCCCTTTTTCCCTTTAAAAATTGTCATGGCTGAGCAGAATCTTTGGAGTTGGTCTCAGGATATGAGTCCACCTTCTTCCCAGATTGCCAGCTTTTCTGAATAAAGCTGCTTTCCTGTCTACCACCACTTGCCCCTCAACTATTGGCTTTTGAGCAGTGAGCAGCCAAACCTGAGTTCTATTACAATCCTAAATGAAAAAGAAATTGTCAGAGGAAGTACTAAAAAAAACAAAAGAAAACAAGATCATAAGCTTCAAGAAGGCAATTTGTTTTGATGTTAAAAAGCCATTTTGTTTCATTTCTGTGACTCAGACATGCATCTTTCCTTTCACTGCTCCTTATTTTTCTCCACTTAAGATAAATATGTGAAAACATAAGCTGTTAGTAAAGTTTAAATTAAACTCAGAAAATTCTTGTCATTTGAATTTCTGCAAATTTAAGATTGACTATAAATAGTTATAACTGGGTTTCTTTCCAATACAGAGTTGCTGATTTACCTAATTTTTTAAAAAAATTCCTTACATTTATTTGTATAGCATTTGATTTTGAACTCTATGTAGAACAAATAATTATGTAAATAAAAAATTAGATCTTTCAACCCTTCAAAACCCCACAACAAATTTAATTCCTATAGGATACCACAAAGAATCAGTTCATTCCAGAATAGTTCAGCATCTGCTAACAAATGAAGTGAGAATGCTGAATTTATTGTAAATCTACAGATGCATTGTGACATAGCAGGTGGTATTTTTAATGGCCCTGAGAGTTATAGTGAAAAATTAGATGAAAAAAATAGTCAGTGGCAGAAGCTTTACTACTGCAATATGGATAGGGAATAAAAGTTTTTCCAGCACCAAATAGTTAATGAGCATCTATATGTGCAAAGCACTGTAGAGAGGGCAGATCATTTTATTTCCTTGGAACTTAGTTTGGTGCCAGAAAAGGAATTTTATGTGTTGAGTTGACTGGTACAATCTTTCAGGTACAGTACTTTCTGCATACTACAGAAAAACATCAGACAATTTATTTTCAGGAAGACTTCCAAATGCTGCAGCATTAGCAAAGATTGAACAAGGGGCCATCTGATCTTAAGTAAACCTCCCATCCTTCTAAAGATGTTTGTGTTGAGAGAAATGATCTTTGAAAGTGTTTGCTTGGAAATGTCATGAGCACAAACAATTACCAGGCATGGTGGCACTGCACATTGGAAAAGGTACAAAAAGTTGCAACTGAGAGTGGAGAGGGGGCTGCTTAACAGAAAAATGATGAGTTTAAATTAGTGGTATGATATAATTTGAATTTAAATGATTTGTTATGGTATTATGTGTCATGACAGAAAAAAAAATTGTCATTTGCTGTCATGAAAGAAAATTTAAGATAAACTATAAAGTGGCCTTAGTCCTTTTAGGTATTAATTTTGAAGTACTAATTTGAAATAATAAGAAAAGTGTATCTGTGTCATTATTTTCTGTTTCAGATTTGTAAAAAGTAATATTTTTCCTACTATATACTTTAGCAAGTAGAGGCCTTTATGCTGTGTTATTAAAAATTCTGACTTTAATTTAGAACTTTGGAACTCATGACATAATTTAATTAGGTATTCTCTTAAAAGAGGAAAATATCTAAAGAAAAAAATGATCTAAGGTTGTTTTCTATTTAGTGTAAGTACTTTGATGGCAAGATATTTTTTTACAGTGGTTGATGCAATTAGATCTCATTAACAATAAATATGGAAAATGAACAAAATTTAAATCAGAACCTCTTAACTAGAGGATATTTTTTGTCACTTTATCAAATGTATTTAATTATTTGTTTTTAATTATAATCCCCAGATTATATTTTTAGAAAATAATTAAGACAAAAATAGAATACTTACTAAAGGTCAATCAGTAAAACTGTGAATGACAGAAATTAGAATAAGAACCAGCAGTCCTGACTTGTTGGAAGCGATTCATTTTTAAATATCCAGAGCAAAACCATTAATCATTATTACATGTATTATTTGCCAGTTTCTATATAAAAGTTTCAGTTAGCAGAAGCATTTCTTGAGTTCACCTGGCACAGTTACTATTTTGGAAAGTTGCAACTCTGTTTTTCCTGTTCTAATTAGTGTTCCTGTATGAGTCATTCAGCAAAAATTTTAATAATCTGTTCTCTGAATATTTAAACATTGTTATCCACAAAATGGAAAACTATCATTAAAGCACAATTAGTGGAGGAGAATCAGGTTTAGTGAAACTACTGTTTGAAGTGTTTTAGCAGCCTTTCTTTAGACAGATAGATTTATGTGATTAGCAAAACAATATTACAGAAACAATACTGGCTTTATAAGAATTCTGTGCACAAAGGAGGTTTAGATTGACTACTTACTTTAGTACAGCAGTGCATTAATGAAAGTCTTTGTATGGAAATGCTGGCAAAACAACTTGCATAAGAGATGGAAAGATTATGTGTGTTTATCTATAAAGGAAAAATTTAATAATAATCCATAAATTTATGATCAAAAGATTTTTCAGAACAAATACAATCTCAAGCAATTTGTTGAAATTATGTCATTATACTCTCTCCACTAATTTCTTACTACCATCCTTTTCTGTGGCAATGTTCACTCAGCCATGCAGGATGGCTTAGATGGTAACAAAAGTCAGAATAAGAAGTACTGAGTGTTTCTGTTCTTTTTTATGGCTGAATAGTATTCCATTGTATATAAGTACCACATTTTCTTTATCCATTCCTCTGTTGATGGACATTCAGGTTGCTTCCATGTCCTAGCTATGGTAAATAGTGCTGCAGTGAACATTGGGGTGCATGTATCTTTTTTTTTTTTTTTTGTGGTACACGGACCTCTCACTGTTGTGGCCTCTCCCGTTGCGGAGCACAGGCTCCAGACGCACAGGCTCAGCAGCCTTGGCTCACGGGCCTAGCCGCTCCGTGGCATGTGGGATCTTCCCAGACTGGGGCATGAACCTGTGTCCCCTGGATCGGCAGGCGGACTCTCAACCACTGTGCCACCAGGGAAGGCCGCATGTATATTTTTGAATTATGGTTTTCTTCAGGTATATGCCTAGGAGTGGGATTGCTGGGTCATATGGTAGTTCTATTTTTAGATTTTTAAGGAACCTCCATACTGTTCCCCATAGTGTCTTTGCCAATTTATATTCCCACCAACAATGTAGAAGGGTTCCCTTTTCTCCATATCCTCTCCAGTATTTATTGTTTATTGATTTTTTGATGATGGCCATTCTGACTGGTGTGAGGTGATACCTCATTGTAGTTTTGATTTTCATTTCTCTAATAATTAGTGATGTTGAGCATATTTTCATGAGCTTTTTGGCTATCTGTATGTCTTCTTTGGAGAAATATCGATTTAGATCTTCCACCCATTTTTTGATTGGGTTATTTGTGGGTTTTTTTTTTTATATTGATCTGTATGAACCATTTGTATATTTTGGAGATTTAATCCATCAGTTGCTTCATTTGCAAATATTTTATCCCATTCTGACAGTTGTCTTTTTTGTTTTGTTTATGGTTTCCTTTGCTGTGCAAAAGCTTTTAAGTTTAATTAGGTGCTGTTTATTTATTTTTGTTTTTATTTTCATTATTCTAGGAGGTGGATTTAAAAAGATCTTGCTGCTATTTATGTCAAAGAGTGTTCTGCCTATGTTTTCCTCTAAGAGTTTTATAGTATCTACCTTACATGTAGGTCTTTAATCCATTTTGAGTTTATTTTTGTGTATGGTGTTGGGGGTGTTCTAATTTCATTCTTTTCCATGTAGCTGTCCAGTTTTCCCAGCACCCCTTATTGAAAAGACTGTTTTTTCTCCATTGTATATTCTTGCTTCCTTTGTCATAGATTAGGTGACCATAGGTGCATAAGTTTATCTCTGGGCTTTCTATCCTGTTCCATTGATCTATATTTCTGTTTTTGTCATACTGAGTGAAGTAAATCAGACACAGAAAGACAAACATCATATGATATTTTCATTTTTAAAATCTTAAAAAAAGGGTAGAAATGAACTTATTTACAAAACAGAAGTAGAGTCACAGATGTAGAAAACAAACATGGTTACCAGGTGATGGTGGGGGGCGGGATAAATTGGGAGATTGGAACTGACATATACACACTACTATATATAAAATAGATAACTAATAAGAACCTGCTGTATAGCACAGGGAACTCTATTTAATACTCTTTAATGGCCTATATGGGAAAATAATTTTTAAAAAGTGTAGATACATGTATATGTATAACTGGTTCACTTTTCTGTGCACCTGAAACTAACACAACATTATAAATCAACTATACTCCAACAAAAATTAAAAAAAAACAAAAAGTACGAAGTGTTAATCTCACTTGAACAAGCAAACCAAAGTTTAATTACTTTCTTTTTTACAAAGAATTAAGTTTCAGAGATGACTGTAGTGATTTAATGGAAGAGGACTAATTCTTGGACCTCTTCCTCCATAAAGTGTCAGTTTTAAGGCAGCTTTTCAACTATATACAAAACTTAAATATTTTCTCAAAAGAAATCATCTATTTGTTTTTTAAATCTGAAACAGCAGTTCAATATTCTTAATATATTATGTAAATTTTAAATGAGAATAATAACAGCAATTTCTACTACATTTAGAATGTTCAGAATGTGTATGTTTCCCAATTTATTCAATAAATTGTGAACTTGCCTGTTTACTTTAATGATTATTAATGGGGAGAGAAAGAGAGGAGAGAGAGGATTACCCACTATATTGTCAGATGGAGCACCTACACCACAGTCCACAGTATGATATTAAAGGAGAAATCTGGCTAAACAAAGTTAAAAATATTTAGTTTACAATGCCTTAATCCAGAAAGTGGTTAAGTCATCTTGCAGATATTCATAAAATATGGAGTGATAACTTGGAAAAAGAACTAAATTAGACAATGAACTAAGGGAAATCAAGGATGGATGAGGATTTTAAATGAAACCAGGAATAAAATGAGCACATTCAATGCATACCCTAAAATCTTGCAATGTTTACAAAAAATTCAGAGATAGTGAAACCTGAATTTTACCACTACCATAAGAATAAAACTGGTTATTTGTAGGATAAGCCTCCATTTTTGCCAATTTTTAATTTTACTAGAAGCAGTGTATGCACAGTGTAAGCAATATCAAATAGATACTTTCAATAAGAATCAATAGTTATTCACCCTAACTTTCTCTCCCTCCAGCCGCATTACCCATAAACAATTTTAACTTTTTTTTTTTTTTTTTGGTGGGGAGGGATTCTTTCTTGTGATCCCTTATCATTTTAAATAACATGATTAAGTCTCTATCTTTTGATTCATCAACCTGCATATTCTCCAATGTGTACCTTCCATGTAAGATGAATATCCAGCTCAATACTTTAATTTTCCTCAACCTTTACTGTTTTTTTTTAAATAATTAACAACTCTTCTCTGAATGATTCTTTTAAATTTGAATAACATATTTAAAACTATATTTCTAACTCTGTCAGGTTTCTGTAGTATGTCTTATCTCCGTACAATGAGGTTAAACCAAATTGTTTCCACTAAAAATTTGTTACTAATATTACATTCACTTTTGCATGGGCAAAACAAAAAATATACTACTAATATAATAAACTGTAATAAAGTAATAAGAATAATGAAATAGTATCATAATAATTAATGTCAATAGTAAATGCAATAATATTGTAATATGTAATCATACTAAGAGTTTTTAATCTTCTTGTTAACCTCCTTTAAATCTTCAGACTTTGCCTTTGCTGCATTGTGGATATCTAATTAAAAGCCAACATATAACATGTACATTAGTTGAATACAGTTTCTGTTAAAGACAATAAAGATGCAAAGATCATTCACAGGCATACCTTGGAGATATTGTGGATTCAGTTCCAGACCATTGCAATAAAATATTGCAATAAAGCAAGTTGCACAAGTGTTTTGGTTTCCTAGTGCATATAATTGTTGAAGAGTTGTCACAAACTTTCAATTTGTGAACAAAGCAATACCTGTGAAGCACAGGAAAGCAAAATGAAATAAAATGAGATATACCTGCATATATTCCTCTATAATCCAACGGGGGAAAAAATCCTATGTCAATTAAAGGAGAAATCTCTTAAAGGAAGGTAATTATTTTTCTTAATAGTATCAGTTGTTCAAATTCATTTGTATCATATTTGAGTAACAACTTCTTGTACAAAACTTGGGGTTGTGTTTTCTTTGTTTGATTTTCCTTATTTGTTATTGCATGCTTTATTCAATTTGAAAAATAAAGATATACTTTATTTTAACAATATCTGTAAGATCTTCCTGGTTTTATTCACTTATTTTATTGACTTGCATCCAAGTCCCACTATATTTAGAAAACATTTCTTTTGAAATTTTTACCAATTGAAAATAAACAGTTTTTTTTGGTTCATGGATATTTTTTACTACAAGGAGACTATGCCAATACATTCTTATTATGAAAATTTAACTAAGCAGATAGGGAAAAACATATATTCTTAATCCCTGGTTGCCACAGTTTCTGATTTCCTCCCTAGAAGTAAACACTTGTTGTAATTATGGCTTTCATGTTTCTAGGCATTTATATACATTTATAAATATGTATGTATAAACATATATGTAGATCAGGTGATTGTGGGCCACCCAGATTCTCCTTTCAAGACTAAAGATTCTCTTTTCATATTCCCAGTTGGCTAATAACTCTCAACTGAATCTGTCTTCAGAAATCATCTTCTACTGAAAAGAGTCACCTCACCCAAAGTCATGCATCCTGCCTGATGGTAGTCCACATCTAATACCTATTTGATATAAAGGTATAAAGGTTTGGTCTTCTTACCTCAATTTGGGGTATATCTGAAGGGCCTTAACAAAATACCTGTGGGATTAGCTGAGGCCTTTGTTTCAACTCTGCTGCAGTTCAATTTCTTCCTCTGCCCAATCCTCCTACATTCATATGTGAGAACATATGTTGACTATGAGAGCATTTCCCCACAAACTTCTTGTATCTCTCTGTGTTTATTTCCTAAGGAACAAAATCTAAAAGAGTCAAAAGCAAGAGTGGGCTAAGGAAGCAACTGTGAAATGGGAATTGGAGTCAGATCATGTACTGGTTAGCTGGTAATAAAGACCAAGTACTAATAGTAGGTGGAGAAATAATAATCCTTGTCTTGTGGTGGTAATCCAATTGTTAAACCATTCATCTCTGGTGCACTGGAATGGGTGCAGTTAATGAGAATTCACTGATGAATGTAAGGAATCTGGCATATAAGGACTACAGTGAAAAGCTCTAATTATAAAGATTATGGAATTAAGTGGTATTTACCTGAGAAAATTGATTCACTGGAAAAAGATAAAAGGTTAAGGGTGATTAATCACCAATTAAAGGTTAAGAGTGACTTTGAGGAGGCTTTCTTGGTACCATAAAAATATTATAATTTCCTATAGCTGGAGGAAAAAACAAAAATAAAAATAAACCAATGTTCAAGCCCAGGATTTACATAATTAGCAGAGATATAAAGAAAGTTTGAGTTTTCAGTTTTGGCAAGTCCCCTACACCAAACCCTGAGGGCTGATTAGGAAGGACTGAGATTCTGAGTTTGTATATGTGGGCAGTTGGATTTGTACACATGAATATATTAAATCCTCAGAATTCATGTGTATGTGGTACCTATGGAAGAAGCCTACTCCCCTCTCTGAAGTTTTACACTATCCCTAAGCCTGAAAATGATGCAAAACTCTCTGCTTGCAAGAAAACATGTGTTTTCTTCAAGGTAAGACACCTGTTTCCCTGGCCACCAAACTAATAATTACTGTGAAGTCACATAACTATTCAGGTCGGATTACTTGACATAACCAGAACCCCTCTACTTCTAGTAAAAGAGAAAAGTAACCGTATCCAGGAAGAAGCTCAGGATCTCACCAATATGTAAGAGCAGAAATCCAGGGAATATATCTGATACTGGATCTGAAGATGCTCAATCAACCATGCCAAACAGAAGGGTGATATTTTATGATTATGAGAGAAGTTTCTCATGATATAGGATTAATTTCTTGGCAAGAGTCAGTGCTAACACACCATGAGAAAGCAAAGCCCCTTATAAGGTGAAGTAGAAATACTAGAATTACCATGTCAGTTTGTGGTAGTAGCGATTAAAAGTGCTCCAGGAATTGGGTTAGTAAAGTAGGGAAACTCACCAGATAACTACAGTCTACTGGAAGGCCTTGATGTCAATCCATTCACTAGAGTGATAAGAAATGAACAGGTGAGAGGGGAAAAAGCATCACTGAGACATGCAGTGGTAACTGCTCTCTATATAGGTGATTCCAGTGGTGGCAGAAGATGCTATTACAGCATTAGACTCAGTACTATCAAAAGAGTTAAAGAATCATGAAATAATAGAGGCCCAACTATCAAAGTTTAACTGTCAAAAGCAAGGTGGGAGAAAATACGGTGATGAGTGATGCCATTAAAATTGCAGCATGATAAAAAATGATTATTGCAATATGATGAGCAATACAGATTATCCAACAATCTTTGCCAAATGAATGAATGACAGCCTGAGGGGCAGTCAAACCAAATCACTGGACCTGAGCCAGTTTTCTTCAAAGGACACAATGACTGAAGGAGAGTTTGGATCCTCAGTAGCAATAACCCTGCAACACCATGGAAAATGTACATGATAATAATATTGGGTTGGCCAAAAAAGTTCCTTTGGGTTTTTCCATAACAACTTAAGGAAAATCCGAACGAACTTTTTGGCCAAACCAATATATCCAGTTCTTCTACAAAGACACTATCTTCCATTTACTCAGAAAACTACACTGGAGAAAGGGGAATACATAAACATTTTGACGACTGTTGGAAAAAGTTTCCAACTTTACATTAATATCTAGAGATTTGAAGCTTCATCCTGTGCCCCTTCCTGGATTCTTTCCTACTTGCTGTAGTCTTCCTTGCCCATATCTTGATCTCCCATCTTAGATCAGACTAATGATCACAGGAGAGAGGGGAAGCTACCTGATAGAAGCTCACTTGTAAATATTCTTTCTCTAGAATATTACTCTTTTTCTCCCTGCTATTTCCACAGAAATATAACGCTTTAAAATTATAATATTTTTAAAATGTACTCCTCTTTCTAGTTGCTGTTAATGCAAATTTTGATCTGTTATGACCTCCTACTTAGAGGTAGAAATTTTTCTTGAATTTCTTTTAACTTAACATTGAGCCAGATCAACTACTTTCTGAATTAAGTTCCATATAGGTTTTCACTCTCATTTGATTGGGATATGTTCTCAACTAATTTCTTCAGAAAAGATAGATACAGATGTTGATATAGGTATAGATGTTAACTATATATATATAGATAGATAGATAGATAGATAGATAGATAGATAGATACACTTATTTTTTAATTTTGTAATGCAAAAAATCCGTATATATGTTCATTTGTGTTTTCATAAGTGTATAAGAATGTATTTATTTTTCCTTGCCTTTAGTCGATAATTTGGCCTGTAAAGATATAAAAATATTTTCCCTCAGACCTTTTAACTTATGGCTTTTTTCTTCTTTTTTATCTATTATCTAGAGATTTGAAGCCTGTCTCTCACTTATTTTGAATTTTTTATTTTGTATTGCTAACCACTCGCTCTCACCCTAAATTTTCAAGACTAATTTTAATTCTCTCTTTATTTATCTTATTTTATTTTCAAAGAATCCTTTCATGCTTAAGATGCAGGAACTTTTTCATCTTTGGAAACATTTTTTATTATTGTTGATAATTTTCCTTCTCCAGTTTCTTTGTTTCTTTATTGCACTCATATTAATAGGTTGTTATACATTCTGAATAGTTCTTATATTTTTCATCTTATTTTACATTTTCCAACTCTTTGAATTTCTGTTCTGTGTTCTGTGAAATATTGTCAAGTTTAATCTCTAACGCAATGATTGAAATGTTATTTCTAAAACTTAAAAAAAAAAATTCTCAAGAGCATTTTCTTTTCTCTGTTGGCTCCTGTCAATTAAATAGATAGCAATTTGCTCTTGAGTCTCTGAATTATTTCATGTTTTTGTCCTCTGGGATTCATTTTATAATTTATTTCAGTGTTTTTAAATTTATTTTAATTTCATGAGTTTTCTTTATATGCATATTAATCTTAGGTGGTCCTTTATTATATTGGATGAAGGTTCAGTTTGACTTCTCTGTTGTATAAGTTAATCTTTTCTGAAGTCATCATTTTAGCAGAATGAGAAAGATGACTGAAGTCTGTATATGCCTGAAGCATGTCAATTACTTGACGGGCTTCTAATTTAGAGTGATAAAAGAGGCTTTTCCTATGAGGTAAGCTGAGAGGCTTTCCAAATTTTAGAAGGTTCTTCTTTAGGGAAACTTTCTACCAATATTTGTCCCTCACCCCCAGGATATCCATTCAAGTTATTTAGTGATCATTATTTTAACCTGATTTAGAGTAAATGTTAACTTAAGATGTTTTATAATTACATGTTTTCTCATGCCCATTTTTAGTACCTCCTGACTCTAAACTCCAAAAGTTTGTAAACATTCCAGAGACCATGTTAAATGTGCTTCAGATACTATCTTATGTAAGCTTCAAATTAATTATTATTTTGATATTTGGATGAAGGACTTAATAAGAGTAAGTAAATTTCCCATGACTACATAAGTTTGGATTTGAACATAGCAGTGTGGATCCCAAAACTACCCCTTTTACCACTGGTATATAGATCATCCATTTCCTACTGCAGTCCTTTCCTCTTTCTGTTTTTCTTGACAGCTATATCTATACTCATTGATCCATTATTCTTCCAAACTAGTTATGTTAATATTGTATTGAGATTTGACTTTGTTAGAGAATTGGGACTTTTTTATTACTACTGCCTGAAACAAAAGTATGCCAAAATAATTTTGTTTATATTTCATATAGTTAAATAATATGGAACCTTAACAACTTTATTAATGTGTCCATGGGTAAAGATTATTTTTTAAAGAAAATCCTTTTTTTATATTCAGACACTCTCTGATTCAAATCTGAATGGATATATTGTAGTGATAATATACATGCTATTTTGTCCTAAGCCTTTGCTAGCTTCCTTAGTTTTCATGAAAGATGCTTAACTTTCTAGAACCAAGATCAGGTCAGGTACATGAGACAGATTTCAACCCACAAATAGCAGAGTTACACTCCAGGCATTACCCAGGGGGGATAATTTCAAGCTTACAACCATTCAATGTTTATCAAAAGTTTAGTTCAGAGAAATGATATGTGTGAAGGATTGCCTGAAGGACGTAAAAATTCATGTGTTCCTCTGGTTTCTATGAAATATATCTGTAGGTTTCCCCAGACCTTCAAAGTGGTGTATCATATTGTTCTTGTAATTAATACCCATGAATTTAATCATGTTTTTATTATATGTCATTAAGTTATGGTGACAAACTCTCCAAGAAATGAGTTTTAAGGAACCTGTCACTATATTCTTAAGAAATCTGTCACTATATTCTCAATAAGGATACTGTTGAATACAGAGTAGACTATTCTCTCCTTTTTTAATATTTTAGGATAATATTTTTAATTGTTTATGGACCAAATATGGTAGCACTATGACTAAGAAATTATCTGGTTTTAAATATACACCTATCGTGAGTTGTGTTAACATTGGAAGCTGGCCTCTCTAGAAGTCTAAATGACTTTGTAGAATCATTTGCCATCATGGCTACATATTCAACTTTAATAACACTAGTACATTTAAAAAAAAAATCTTTCTGTTGTTAATCATATCATCTTGATCTAATTTTTGAATCCTGATATGATGTTTTAATAACTTCTAGGTAAAAGAAATAAAAGAAAATAATTAAATTAAAAATGAGGAAATCAGAATAATTTTGATAAAAATTTAACTTTTTTTCTAGAAGTCAAAAGAAAAGCTTAAACATATTTAGTTTTGAATTCACCAGTACATTAAGAATAAAGTAAATACACTTTTCAGAAATGCAGCTATTTCTAAGAACAAGAAAAAGTTCTATAAGACACCACTTAATAAGAAAACTGTGTAATATAACAAAATCCTCCTCAATACAGTATAACTTTGAGAGGACTTTTAAACTACTTTTCTAAATATTGGCTGATAGAATATCAACTAAGCATAATTCAGTAAAAATAAACTTTATTTGCAGGAGGTGCAATGTGGTTAGGGAGAATACAAACATAATTCAGTTAATAATTATTTTGAAGCCCAGTTTTATGTCCATACTACAATACAGCATTTCACTTACATTATTTAACTCAAAACTCTGTGAAGATTATGCCAACAGATTTTTTTTTTTTTGCATAAAGATACACTTGCAAACAATTATATTAATTTTGGTGGATAATTTCAAACTAAATAAATAAGAAACTGTAGGTACCAAGCATAACTTAGCATCATGCTGGATATATAGCAAGCACTTTCAGTTCTTATTGATTTTTTATTATTCTAATAATTTATAGAGTAAATACATTTACTAATATTGAAGATAGCTAGAGTTTTGTTTAACAATTTTTGGTAGAAAATATCCCATTGCTAATTAAGAGGATATTTAAATCGTGACACTACACAAGGCTGTCACTAATATATAGAGATATATATTTCTAACATATGCATGTCTATATTAGATATATGCACATACATTTGTATTGTTTCCCAAATTATAGTCTTATTGGATTTTTTATTGCTCACTTTCCTTCATTTAATAAAGCAATGCACACAGTCTCCCTACGTGCTTTTAAATTAGCCAGTTGTGAGGCAAGGGAAAGGGATAATGAAGGTGTGTGCCAAAATTGCTGTCTTAATCTGTATCTTATTCAAATTTAGAAAACTAGTTCTCTGTAAATAATTCAATTTTAATATAATTTTATGTATATTTGCTAAACATGCTTAATATTAAAACCATTTATCGAATGCTGTTCACAGTCACTAATGTAGTATATATATTTTTTAATCTATAGCAACTATATGCCTAATATGCTTTCTTTTTTTTTTAACATCTTTATTGGAGTATAATTGCTTTACAATGTTGTGTTAGTTTCTGCTGTATAACAAAGTGAATCAGCTGTATGTATCCATATATCCCCATATCCCCTCCCTCTTGTGCCTCCTTCCCACCCTCCCTATCTCACCCCTCCAGGTGGTCACAAAGCACTGAGCTGATCTCCTTGTGTTATGCAACTGCTTTCTACTAGCTATCTACTTTACATTTGGTAGTGTAAATATGTCAATGTTACCCTCTCACTTCATCCCCGCTTACTCTTCTCCCTCCCTGTGTCCTCAAGTCCATTCTCTATGTCTGTCTTTATTCCTGTCCTGACCCTAGGTTCATCAGAACCATTTTTATTTTTATTTTTTTTTAGATTCTATATATATGTGTTAGCATACGGTATTTGTTTTTTCTATTTCTGACTTACTTCACTCTGTATGACAGACTCTAGGTCCATCCACCTCACTACAAATAACTCAATTTCATTTCTTTTTATGGCTGAGTAGTATTCAGAACAGCTACATGTAAAAGAATGGATTTAGAACACTTCTTAACACCATACACAAAAATAAACTCAAAATAGATTAAAGACCTAAATGTAAGGCCAGACACTATAAAACTCTTAGAGGAAAACATAGATAGAACACTCTATGACATAAATCACAGCAAGATCCTTTTTGACCCACATCTTAGAGAAATGGAAATAAAAACAAAAATAAACAAATGTAGTACAATTTTATTGAACATTACACATATTTTTCTAGTAGTGCTAATGTGGAAAATCTGCAAATTTAATCTCAGGGTAAGGCAAAGAAAAGAAAAAGAGCCAGGAATTCTATTCTCATATATTTAAACTATGTGTTTAAAGAATTGCAGAAAAACACTGACTGACTTTTCTTAGCTCCACTTTTAGTGTATAGCTTTATTAATATTTATAAGTTGTATTAGTTCCCTTTTTTCTAATAAGAAAGTGAAACAGCTCTGAAAACCTACATTAAACCAAGACTTCCACAATATATCTTTCTAAGACTAGGCAAACTTTGTAATGGCTTGGGATGTAAATAATTAAATGAACTGCATACTTTTTCTTTTAATATTTTTCTTGACAGTTTAATTATTTAATTAAATTGAAATACAAGGAAAGTAATATAGAAGTATGAATAATGCTGTATTGACTGCTTATTGTTTTATGAAGCTGTATACTATATTTTTCATAGGATAAATTTTTAAGGCATTTTAATCCAGTTCTTGGGAAAGTGAACATGACAGAACTCTTCAGTAGCCTGTATAGAATCAAATTCAAGTCTGTAGATTAAACTAATCAGTACCTAGGATCAATGATTACATTTTGTACTCGAGATGGACATTAGATTATAATACTTTAAATTGTATGTAAACATAAAATAAAACCTAAAGATAAATTGCCTCACCAAGCATCATATTCAGTTACGTCACATATAAAATTACAATTCCCAGATCTGAATCAATTATCTGCCTTACAATAAACATACAGTGTGTGTAATACAAGTATTATCCTTATTACCCAACAGCAGCATTAAATGGATTTTACTATCTGTATTTTCAGTTAAAAATGTATATTTCTTTTTGTGAGACTTCTTTTTGTTCCCATTGAACAAGGCTTCAATTTTTTCATCTGGGATGTCAGGTAAGAAAGTAACCAAAAGAAGTCTATATAACATAACTCATGAAAACTTAAAATTGAAAAAGAAAAATATATTCAAAATGGTCAGACAAAATAGAATGCTGGAAGGAGTAACAACGCTTTATGATGGATTAAAATATTTTGAGAAACTGCAGAAAAGAGTTACAAAAATGGCCTAATTAGCAAAATTATATTCTAAAATAATTTATTTGCTAGAATAACACATATTAAGAACACCTATCATACAATTGCTAGAAATCACCTTTATTGCTCTAGCATTAAAGAATGTTGGTGCCACTATACTGAACACTAAGATACATTCTATATATATATATATATATATATATATATATATATGTCTACAAAATGTCCATTTAGGAGGTAGGCTTTGTAGGATGCATGTAGCAAGCCATTAACTTGCCATTATAATAAAAAATATAACCTATTAAAAATAATTTCAAGTTTGAGCTGTAAATGTAAAAATACTTATTTTCATAAATTCCAGGTGTATGATATCTGGTAAACTGCCTTGGTGTTTATTTGATCTGAAGATGACATTGGTAATTTCATGGAAGTTTGAATTAGGTTATTATTTATTACCAGAGCTAACTGAAAAGGTACCAGAACATATTTAATATGTGCAGTTTACTTATTGACTAGAAAAGTAAATGTAAGGGTGGATTATCAAGGAAGTTGTAGCATCTTCTATATGATCATAGAAATTATTAATCTAGAGATAATTCACTTTGTTTCTGCTTTTGATAAAGTTATTAACAATATTCCAGTCATACTTATATATCTACTTACTCTTTTGTCAGTTTCATAAACAATGAAAATTGTCACAGGCAACATTTCCTATTCCATGTAACCCTTCTTTATTAAACATGTAATGAAAAATCACCATTTTATAAATAGTAAATAAACTCTTGGATTACCTTTACTAAAAATAATTTACTACATTACTCAGATCTAGCAATGTTGATTTTAATATTTCTTACAAAAGCTGTTTAATCATATCCTAGAACATTTTTTTTTCTTCTGTACAGTTCATATTACTTATTTTTGGAAAATGGTCCTACAAATGCCTCGAAAATGGAATGATTTTATATGACCAGACTAAAATAAAATTGAAGTTCTTCCTCTTTTCCAACTGAAAACAAATTCAAATAGTAGAGGTTTTATTTACATAAGATATGCTATAATTTAATGAGTCTGATTACATTTTATTCTTTATACTAATCAGAGAAGACAATAGATAATATTTTGCCAAAAATAAATGTTTTTAATACAAATACCATTAAATTATAACATTCTGATAGAGATAATATCATACATATATTGGAAATTTATCAAATCTGGATGGTTATCTTACCTTTTAATTGAGTTTTTAAGATCATAAGAAAGCTTCAAATAACTCTTCTTTCTTTCCTGGGATATAATTTTTTTTATAAAATGAAATTGATTTGATATTTTTTGCTATCATATTTAATATTTTGGATAATTTTGAAACTGCTTAGTAACCCTTCATTTCTGACAAAATTACTGGCTCAGTTGCCACTATGCTTCCTAAAGTAATAAAATATAGATAGAGTAATATTTAAATATCTGTATCTATTATGGGGAATTGCCTTCTGGATTCATGCATTATTAAAAGTTTCTAACAACTTATAATGGTTGTAAGATAATAGAATATCATATATAATGAGTGTTTTAAAAGATCATCTTACTGTGCTTGTCAAGGGCTTATAATGTGGATAATAGAGAAGTACAAAAATATTAGGCATAAAGTTTCTCAAGTACCTAAGACATTAATTTTCTTCCTCATGCACCTTTTTTTTTTTTTAACATCTTTATTGGGGTATAATTACTTTACAATGGTGTGTTAGTTTCTGCTTTATAACAAAGTGAATCAGTTATACATATACATATGTTCCCATATCTCTTCCTTATTGCGTCTCCCTCCCTCCCACTCTCCCTATCCCACCCCTCCAGGCTGTCACAAAGCACCGAGCCAATATCTCTGTGCCATGCGGCTGCTTCCCACTAGCTATCTACCTTACTACGTTTGTTAGTGTGTATATGTCCATGACTCTCTCTCGCCCCGTCACAGCTCACCCTTCCCCCTCCCCATAACCTCAAGTCCGTTCTCTAGGAGGTCTGCGTCTTTATTCCTGCCTTACCCCTAGGTTCTTCATGACATTTTTTTTTCTTAAATTCCATATATATGTGTTAGCATACTGTATTTGTCTTTTTCTTTCTGACTTACTTCACTGTGTATGACAGACTCTAGGTCTATCCACCTCATTACAAATAGCTCAATTTCGTTTCTTTTTATGGCTGAGTAATATTCCATTGTATATATGTGCCACATCTTCTTTATCCATTCATCCGATGATGGGCACTTAGGTTGTTTCCATCTCTGGGCTATTGTAAATAGAGCTGCGATGAACATTTTGGTACATGACTCTTTTTGAATTTCGCTTTTCTCAGGGTATATGCCCAGTAGTGGGATTGCTGGGTCATATGGTAGTTCTATTTGTAGTTTTTTAAGGAACCTCCATACTGTTCTCCATAGTGGCTGAACCAATTCACATTCCCACCAGCAGTGCAAGAGGGTTCCCTTTTCTCCACACCCTCTCCAGCATTTATTGTTTCTAGATTTTTTGATGATGGCCATTCTGACTGGTGTGAGATGATATCTCATTGTAGTTTTGATTTGCATTTCTCTAATGATTAATGATATTGAGCATTCTTTCATGTGTTTGTTGGCAGTCTGTATATCTTCTTTGGAGAAATGTCTATTTAGGTCTTCTGCCCATTTTTGGATTGGGTTGTTTGTTTTTTTGTTGTTGAGCTGCATGAGCTGCTTGTAAATTTTGGAGATTAATCCTTTGTCGGTTGCTTCATTTGCAAATATTTTCTCCCATTCTGAGGGTTGTCTTTTGGTCTTGTTTATGGTTTCCTTTGCTGTGCAAAAGCTTTGAAGTTTCATTAGGTCCCATTTGTTTATTTTTGTTTTTATTTCCATTACTCTAGGAGGTGGGTCAGAAAGAATCTTGCTGTGATTTATGTCATAGAGTGTTCTGCCTATGTTTTCCTCTAAGAGTTTGATAGTTTCTGGCCTTATATTTAGGTCTTTAATCCATTTTGAGCTTATTTTTGTGTATGGTGTTAGGGAGTGTTCTAATTTCATTCTTTTACATGTACCTGTCCAGTTTTCCCAGCACCACTTATTGAAGAGGCTGTCCTTTTTCCACTGTACATTCCTGCCACCTTTATCAAAGATAAGGTGTCCATATGTGCATGGGTTTATCTCTGGGCTTTCTATCCTGTTCCATTGATCTATCTTTCTGTTTTTGTGCCAGTACCATACCGTCTTGATAACTGTAGCTTTGTAGTATAGTCTGAAGTCAGGGAGCCTGATTCCTCCAGCTCCTTTTTTTGTTCTCAAGATTGCTTTGGCTATTCGGGGTCTTTTGTGTTTCCATACAAATTGCGAAATTTTTTGTTCTAGTTCTGTGAAAAATGCCAGTGGTAGTTTGATAGGGATTGCATTGAATCTATAGATTGCTTTGGGTAGTAGAGTCATTTTCACAATGTTGATTCTTCCAATCCAAGAACATGGTATATGTCTCCATCTATTTGTATCATCTTTAATTTCTTTCATCAGTGTCTTATAGTTTTCTGCATACAGGTCTTTTGTCTCCTTAGGTAGGTTTATTCCTAGATATTTTATTCTTTTTGTTGCAATGGTAAATGGGAGTGTTTTCTTGATTTCACTTTCAGATTTTTCATCATTAGTATATAGGAATGCCAGAGATTTCTGTGCATTAATTTTGTATCCTGCTACTTTACCAAATTCATTGATTAGCTCTAGTAGTTTTCTGGTAGCATCTTTAGGATTCTGTATGTATAGGATCATGTCATCTGCAAACAGTGACAGCTTTACTTCTTCTTTTCCGATTTGGATTCCTTTTATTTCCTTCTCTTCTCTGATTGCTGTGGCTAAAACTTCCAAAACTATGTTGAATAAGAGTGGTGAGAGTGGGCACCCTTGTCTTGTTCCTGATCTTAGTGGAAATGCTTTCAGTTTTTCACGATCGAGGATGATGTTGGCTGTGGGCTTGTCATATATGGCCTTTATTATGTTGAGGAAAGTTCCCTCTATGCCTACTTTCTGCAGGGTTTTTATCATAAATAGGTGTTGAATTTTGTCAAAAGCTTTCTCTGCATCTATTGAGATGATCATATGGTTTTTCTCCTTCAATTTGTTAATATGGTTTATCACATTGATAGATTTGCGTATATTGAAGAATCCTTGCATTCCTGGAATAAACCCCACTTGATCATGGTGTATGATCCTTTTAATGTGCTGTTGGATTCTGTTTGCTAGTATTTTGTTGAGGATTTTTGCATCTATGTTCATCAGTGATATTGGTCTGTAGTTTTCTTTCTTTGTGACATCCTTGCCTGGTTTTGGTATCAAGGTGATGGTGGCCTCGTAGAATGAGTTTGGGAGTGTTCCTCCCTCTGCTATATTTTGGAAGAGTTTGAGAAGGATAGGTGTTAGCTCTTCTCTAAATGTTTGATAGAATTCGCCTGTGAAGCCATCTGGTCCTGGGCTTTTCTTTGTTGGAAGATTTTTAATCACAGTTTCAATTTCAGTGCTTGTGATTGGTCTGTTCATATTTTCTATTTCTTCCTGATTCAGTCTTGGCAGGTTGTGCATTTCTAAGAATCTGTCCATTTCTTCCAGATTGTCCATTTTATTGGCATAGAGTTGCTTGTAGTAATCTCTCATGATCTCTTTTATTTCTGCAGTGTCAGTTGTTACCTCTCCTTTTTCATTTCTAATTCTATTGATTTGAGTCTTCTCCCTTTTTTTCTTGATGAGTCTGGCTAGTGGTTTATCTATTTTGTTTATCTTCTCAAAGAACCAGCTTTTAGTTTTATTGATCTTTGCTATTGTTTCCTTCATTTCTTTTTCATTTATTTCTGATCTGATTTTTATGATTTCTTTCCTTCTGCTAGCTTTGGGGTTTTTTGGTTCTTCTTTCTCTAATTGCTTGAGGTGCAAGGTTAGGTTGTTTATTCTAGATGTTTCCTGCTTCTTAAGGTGGGCTTGTATTGCTATAAACTTCCCCCTTAGAACTGCTTTTGCTGCATCCCACAGGTTTTGGGTCGCTGTGTCTCCATTGTCATTTGTTTCTAGGTATTTTTTGATTTCCTCTTTGATTTCTTCAGTGATCACTTCATTATTAAGTAGTGTATTGTTTAGCCTCCATGTGTTTGTATTTTTTACAGATCTTTTCCTGTAATTGATATCTAGTCTCATGGCGTTGTGGTCAGAAAAGATACTTGATACAATTTCAATTTTCTTAATTTGCCAAGGCTTGATTTGTGACCCAAGATATGATCTATCCTGGAGAATGTTCCATGAGCACTTGAGAAAAATGTGTATTCTGTTGTTTTTGGATGGAGTGTCCTATAAATATCAATTAAGTCCATCTTGTTTAATGTATCATTTAAAGCTTGTGTTTCCTTATTTATTTTCATTTTGGATGATCTGTCCTTGGGTGAAAGTGGGGTGTTAAAGTCCCCTACTATGAATGTGTTACTGTCAATTTCCCCTTTTATGGCTGTTAGTATTTGCCTTATGTATTGAGGTGCTCCTATGTTGGGTGCATAAATATTTACAATTGTTATACCTTCTTCTTGGATCGATCCCTTGATCATTATGTAGTGTCCTTCTTTGTCTCTTTTAATAGTCCTTATTTTAAAGTCTATTTTGTCTGATATGAGAATTGCTACTCCAGCTTTCTTTTGGTTTCCATTTGCATGGAATATCTTTTTCCATCCCCTTACTTTTAGTCTGTATGTGTCTCTAGGTCTGAAGTGGGTCTCTTGTAGATAGCATATGTAAGGGTCTTGTTTTTGTATCCATTCAGCTAATCTGTGTCTTTTGGTGGGAGCATTTAGTCCATTTACATTTAAGGTAATTATCGATATGTATGTTCCTATTCCCATTTTCTATATTGTTTTGGGTTCGTTATTATAGGTCTTTTCCTTCTCTTGTGTTTCTTGCCTAGAGAAGATCCTTTAGCATTTGCTGTAAAGCTGGTTTGGTAGTGCTGAACTCTCTCAGCTTTTGCTTGTCTGTAAAGGTTTTAATTTCTCCATCAAATCTGAATGAGATCCTTGCTGGGTAGAGTAGTCTTGGTTGCAGGTTTTTGTCCTTCATCACTTTCAGTATGTCCTGCCACTCCCTTCTGGCTTGTAGGGTTTCTGCTGAGAGATCAGCTGTTAACCTTATGGGGATTCCCTTATGTGTTATTTGTTGTTTTTCCCTTGCTGCTTTTAATATGCTTTCTTTGTATTTAATTTTTGACAGTTTGATTAATATGTGTCTTGGCGTATTTCTCCTTGGATTTATCCTGTATGGGACTCTCTGTGCTTCCTGGACTTGATTAACTATTTCCTTTCCCATATTAGGGAAGTTTTCAACTATAATCTCTTCAAATATTTTCTCAGTCCCTTTCTTTTTCTCTTCTTCTTCTGGAACCCCTATAATTCGAATGTTGGTGCATTTAATGTTGTCCCAGAGGTCTCTGAGACTGTCCTCAGTTCTTTTCATTTTTTTTTTCTTTATTCTGCTCTGCAGTAGTTATTTCCACTATTTTATCTTCCAGGTCACTTATCCGTTCTTCTGCCTCAGTTATTCTGCTATTGATCCCATCTAGAGTATTTTTCATTTCATTTATTGTGTTGTTCATCGTTGCTTGTTTCATCTTTATTTCTTCTAGGTCCTTGTTAACTGATTCTTGCATTTTGTCCATTCTATTGTCCATTCTATCTCCAAGATTTTGGATCAACCTTACTATCATTATTCTGAATTCTTTTTCAGGTAGACTGCCTATTTCCTCTTCATTTGTTAGGTCTGGTGCATTTTTATCTTGCTCCTTTACCTGCTGTGTGTTTTTCTGTTTTCTCATTTTGCTTATCTTACTGTGTTTGGGGTCTCCTTTTTGCAGGCTGCAGGTTCATAGTTCCTCCTGTTTTTGATGTCTGTCTCCAGTGGCTAAGGTTGGTTCAGTGGGTTGTGTAGGCTTCCTGGTGGAGGGGACTAGTGCCTGTGTTGTGGTGGATGAGGCTGGATCTTGTCTCTCTAGTGGGCAGGTTCACGTCTGGTGGTGTGTTTTGGGGTGTCTGTGGCCTTATTATGATTTTAGGCAGCCTCTCTGCTGATGGATGGGGTTGTGTTCCTGTTTTGCTAGTTGTTTGGCACAGGTTGTCCAGCACTGTGGCTTGCTGGTCGTTGAGTGAAGCTGGGTGCTGGTGTTAAGATGGAGGTCTCTGGGAGATTTTCGCCGTTTGATATTATGTGGAGCTGGGAGGTCTCTTGTGGACCAGTGTCCTGAAGTTGGCTCTCCTACCTCAGAGGCAGAGCCCTGACTCCTGGCTGGAGCACCAAGAGCCTTTCATCCACACGGCTCAGAATAAAAGGGAGAAAAAGTAGAGGGAATTAGTAGAAGTATGAGGAAAGAAAGAAGGAAAGGAGGGAAGGAAGGAGGGAAGGAAGGAAGGAAGGAAGGAAGAAAGAAAGAAAGACGCAAAGAAGGAAAGAAGGCAAGAAGGAATGAAAGGAGGGAGGGAGGGAGGGAGGAAGGAAGGAAGGAGGGAAAGAAGGAAAAACAGAAAGAAAGAAGATACAGTAAAAATAAAATAAAGTATAATAAAGTTATTGAATTAAAAAATTCTTAATTAGAAAAAAAAAAAGGGACGGATAGAACCTTAGGACAAATGTTGGAAGCAAAGCTATACAGACAAAGTCTTACACAGAAGCGTACACATACACCCTCACAAAAAGAGGTAAAGGGGGAAAAATCATAAATCTTGCTGTCAGAGACCACCTCCTCAATTTGGGATGATTCGTTGTCTAAAGGAGGGAAGGAAGGAAGGAAGGAAGAAAGAAAGAAAGAAGCAAAGAAGGAAAGAAGGCAAGAAGGAACGAAAGGAGGGAGGGAGGGAGGGAGGAAGGAAGGAAGGAGGGAAAGAAGGAAAAACAGAAAGAAAGAAGATACAGTAAAAATAAAATAAAGTATAATAAAGTTATTGAATTAAAAAATTCTTAATTAGAAAAAAAAAAAAAAGGGACGGATAGAACCTTAGGACAAATGTTGGAAGCAAAGCTATACAGACAAAGTCTTACACAGAAGCGTACACATACACCCTCACAAAAAGAGGTAAAGGGGGCAAAATCATAAATCTTGCTGTCAGAGACCACCTCCTCAATTTGGGATGATTCGTTGTCTAAAGGAGGGAAGGAAGGAAGGAAAGAAAGAAAGAAAGGACGAAGGTAAAGTATAATAACGTTCTTAAAATTAAAATTGATTATTAAGAAAAAAATTTTAAGAAAAAACCATGGACGGATAGAACCCTAGGACAAATGGTGGAAGCAAGACTATACAGACAAGATCTCACACAGAAGCATACACATACACATTCACAAAAAGAGGAATAGGGAGAAAAATCATAGATCTTGCTCCCAAAGTCCACCTCCTTAATTTGGGATGATTGGCTGTCTATTCATGTATTCCACAGATGCAGGGTACATCAAGTTGATTGTGGAGCTTTAATCCGCTGCTTCTGAGGCTGCTGGGAGAGATTTCCCTTTCTCTTCTTTGTTCTCACAGCTCACAGGGGCTCAGCTTTGGATTTGGCCCTGCCTCTGCGTGTAGGTCGCTGGAGGGCGTCTGTTTTTTGCTCAGACAGGACGGGGTTAAAGGAGCCGCTGATTCGGGGGTTCTGGCGTACTGAGGCCGGCGGGGAGGGAGGGGCACGGAATGCGGGGCGGGCCTGCGGCGGCAAAGTCCGGCGTGACCCTGCACCAGCCCGAGGCCCGCCGTGCACTCTCCCGGGGAAGTCGTCCCCGGATCCCGGGAACCCGGCAGTGGCGGGCTGCACAGGCTCCGCGGAAGAGGGGAGTGGAGAGCGACCTGCGCTCGCACACAGGCCCCTTGGTGGCGGCAGCAGCAGCCCCAACGTCTCCCGCCCGCCTCTGGGGTCCGCGCCTCCAGCCGCGGCTTGCGCCCGTCTGGAGTCAGCGCCCTCAGCCGCGGCTCGCGCCTGTCTCTGGGGTCCGCGCTTTCAGCCGCGGCTTGCGCCCGTCTCTGGGGTCCGCGCTTTCAGCCGCGGCTCGCGCCCGTCTCTGGGGTTCGCGCTTTTAGCCGCGGCTCGCGCCCGTCTCTGGAGTTCCTTTAAGCAGCGTTCTTAAACCCCTCTCCTCACGCACCAGGAAACAAAGAGGGAAGAAAAAGTCTCTTGCCTCTTCGGCAGGTGCAGGCTTTTCCCCGGACTCCCTCCCGGCTAGCTGTGGTGCACTCACCCCTTCAGGCTATGTTCAAGCCGCCAACCCCAGTCCTCTCCCTGCGCTCCGTCCGAAACCGAAACCCGAGCCTCAGAGCCTCAGCTCGCAGCCCCGCCCGTCCCGGCGGGTGAGCAGACAAGCCTCTCGGGCTGGTGAGTGCCGGTCGGCACCGATCCTCTGTGCGGGAATCTCCCCGCTTTGCCCTCCGCACCCGTTGCTGTGCACTCCTCCGCGGCTTCGAAGCTCCCCCCTCCGCCTCCCGCAGTCTCCGCCCGCGAAGGGGCTTCCTAGTGTGTGGAAACTTTTCCTCCTTCACAGCTCCCTCCCACTGGTGCAGGTGCCGTCCCTATTCTTTTGTCTCTGTTTATTCTTTTTTCCTTTTGCCCTACCCAGGTACGTGGGGAGTTTCTTGCCTTTTGGGAGGTCTGAGGTCTTCTGCCAGCCTTCAGTAGGTGTTCTGTAGGAGTTGTTCCACGTGTAGATGTATTTCTGGTGTATCTGTGGAGAGGAAGGTGATCTCCGCGTCTTACTCTTCCGCCATCTTCCTCTGTCCTCTCCCTCATGCACCTTTTAAATAAATTAATGACTTTTTAAAAAATAATTAATTTCAAGCATATGTTATAACTTAATATCACAAAAATAACCACCTTGTTAATCCCAAATATTTTAGCAAATTCAATTTAACTGATATATAAATAAATTAAAGTGTTTATTTATGTAATACAAGCTATGTTGATGACGTTACTTTGAAATAGTTCAAAATAAATTTTTGGAAATTATCCTAATGAAAGATAAGGATAATCCTGATTATCCTAATGAAGATCTCTTTTGATGATACAATTACAGGAAATATTTGGAAATATCCCTAACAAATGATCAAGTCACCATTGTTATCATTTCAGCATAGTGCAAAATGCAGTATATGAAATATCATGCAGTAGACACCTAAACTCAAGAAAATAAAAGAATTTTTTTTTAATAAATTTATTTTATTTATTTATTTTTGGCTGTGTTGGGTCTTTGTTGCTGCACATGGGCTTTCTCTAGTTGCAGTGAGCGGGGGCTACTCTTCATTTAGGTGCGTGGGTTTCTCATTGTGCTGGCTCCTTTTGTTGCAGAACATGGGCTCTAGGTGCACAGACTTCAGTAGTTGTGGCTTAAGGGCTCTAGAGCGCAGGCTCAGTAGTTGTGGCACATGGGCTTAGTTGCTTCGCGGTATGTGGGAGCATCACAGACCAGGGCTCGAACCCATGTCCCCTGCATTGGCAGGCAGATTCTTAACAACTGTGGCACCAGGGAAGCCCTAAAAGAAATTTTGATATACACCATACCTACCTAATAGATTTCACACATATCTCCAGTAAGAACGCATTTTTGTCATCTTAAATTACAAACTACATTAACGAATGTTCAGTTGTCTGACTTAAGTGTTTGATTTACATGAGAATAAATTTTATATTATTTAAAACAGAGATTTTGAGATCCCTTTTATTTTTGCTGAATACTTTTAAAATGACATTGTAACAATTTTCTTGAGTTTAAATTATTTCTCAGGATATATGTTTGGCAGCAGCTCCCCTGGGAACTGGTTAGAAATGAGAATCATATTGTAGACTTAGTGGATCAGAATCTGCATTTTTACAAGATTCCCAAGTTATTCCTAGGCACATTAAAATGTGAGAAGCCATTCTGGTTGAAGAAGTTGAGGTAGGAAAATTTTGAACTTACCTTCTCCTGTAGACACACAAATCTACAGCTATATGTGGAACAATTTCCTCTGGAAAAAAACCCCTGAAATCTGGCAAAGCAACCCTTTCACACTGGGCAAACAAATGGGAAACCACATCAAAGTAGGCAGGAAATCTCACTATTAATTCCACTGTAGCATGGTGACCCACAGTCAGGAGGCAGCTCAAAATCTGGAGATATTTCCTGAGGAGTGAAGGCATACCAACTTTTAAAACCAACAACTGAGAGATGAGCCTCCCAAACATCTAGCTTTGAAAACCAACGGGCTCCTGCCCAGGAGACCTAATGGGCTATGGTGAACTGAATAACTCAATATAGACACCCACCTCAGGGCTCGGAGTAGAAGCAGCCCTTTGAAAATTGCTTACACTTTATGGGAAAGAGAATCATTTCCTAATTTTAAAACATTGATCTGAGGGGGAGGGATCTGCTGAGATGGAGGCTGGTGGGTATCATTTCCTGCTCTCTCTCTGCTTTCCTAAAGACAGCAGGTGTCATTTTGTTTGTTTGTTTTTTCCTTTCTCAAGGGTGCCGTCTTTATGCTCCAGCCAGTGGGCATTTTCTTCTTTGCTCTTTCTTCCCTGTGAAAGCTGGCGTGCATCATCTTTCTTTCTCCCTTTTTTCTTCTTTTCTTTTTTCTTCTTTCCTTTCCATTTTTTCTTTTCATTTTCTATTTTTTACCTTTTTTTAGTGAGTGCCATCTTTGCACTCCCCTCTGCCACATTCCAGAGCACCAGTACCTCCCAGAGAGTAGCTTCTATACTACCTGGTGCCCTGGTTTTCACATTTAATGACCTGTTTTTGGCAGCTGCCACCCAGGGGATGTCCCTTGATTGCCTGGCTTTAGAGGCCAGGGGGCTTGCTTTCCTGGGTTCCATGTGAGTATAAAAATCCAAGAGAGAAAGTTCTTGGCAGACTGTCATTTCCTACCTGAGCACTGCTCAGGTAGCCGACTGATATGCCTCCAGTCTTTCTGAGAAAGGCCTAAAATCTGACAAGTACTGATGTAAAGACATTTTTTTACTGATTATCATGGATATTTTCTCCCTGACATAGTTTAGCACTTTTCTTGCTTATGCTTTGGTGCCCCAAAGACACTGCATTTATTGAGTTCCAATGTTAGTATAGGGAACTCTAAATGAGAACAAGACTTATTCTCTACATTTAAGTCCTAAATCGGTGTTCTTAACCCTGTTTTGTTGCTCAAAATAAATTTCGGACTTTCTTATTTACAAATAGAATAAGTAGGTCCCACCCAGAATGAATTGGTTAAATATAGTTTGAGGAAAAATACAGATGTCAGTATTTTCAAAATGCTGTAAGGATGACTGGAGTCAAGTCATGTTTGAGGAGATGGAAAACAAGGAGCATATTTGCTAATAATCTGGATCCCACAACTTTCTTGGATAAAGATGGCCTCAGGAATACTGTCGGCAGTATAGAACAAAGAAATGTGGTGAATTCAAGGGGCCACTAAAACCCAACTAGACCAAAACATATTTTCCACTTTGTGTCAGAGCAAGAGCACCAGAAACATATAGTTTAAGATTTATTTTATAATGCATTTGCTATGTAGATAGAAATGTAAATTTACCAGCTAGGTATATAATAGATAGTTAGATAGATGGATAGATAGATAGATATGTGTGTGTGTGTGTGTGTGTGTGTGTGTGTGTGTGTGTTTATTAAGGAGTCCTTAATGAGAATCTCTGATATATAGTCATATAGATACTTAAAACATGTCAGTCTATTTATTTCCACAGACACTTCAAAGAGTTGAGACATATAATGTAATAAGTCCTGATAAATTTTGATTATGTATGGGTGAAAAAATTTAAATTGATTCATGGAAACATAAAATGAGTGATTTCAGGTGGACATAAGAAGCTTCAGAATGGGAAAATAAAGAATATCAATGATAGAAAGGAAGTATCTACTAAAAAATTTAGAGGGGACAGACATAGATAAAGAAATATTTTGTCCATCCCAAATTTTACTTAAAACAAATTCTGATTCCCAAGTAAGAAATATACAGAATTTTTCATTACAAATGACAGTATTTGTCCTCCAAAATTATAATTATCTATTACATCCTTTACCGTAGGCTTTTTATAGTGGCCTGTCATGTAATCTTGTAATCAAATCCAACTTGGTGTTTTCATGAATTGTGGCAGTAATAATGGCAATGAGTTAAACAGTTACTGAACATGAATATTATGTTCCAGAAAGTGTGCTATCAGTTAATACAAGTAAATCTATTAACACTGGGTCTTACGCATGATAAGCAGTCAACATATGCTAACTGCTGCTGCTACTGCTACTACCACTACCACTATTATTACTGTTAATACTATTTAATCCTCAAAACAATCCTGTAAAATATGTATTATTCTTACGATATTTTATGTAAGAGAATGTGAGATTCAGAAAGGTTAAATAACTTGTGCAATATCACCCAGTTCTGAAGTGAAGTAGGAGTATTTTCACTTAAAATTATCTGATTCCAGAGCCTAAATTTATAATATGCATTAAATTATATTCCTCAACTTCTATCATAATATGTCTTCTAATCAAGGACACAATAAGTTCAAAGAAAAATACACTCACATTATAAATTTTATATTATCAACCCTCTGTAAATTTTCATCCCCTGCTCTCACTGAATCTATTAATTATCCAGATCAAATAGATACCTTTTGCATTACAAAATAGAAATTTAATAAAAGCAAAAAATATTTTATAAGTAATGACTATAGTCTAAAATCAAAGGTTGAAATTGTAGCATTTATTTTATACCACATGATATTGTTTCTATCAAAAATATTACCCATATTCTTTCATTTCCTATTGTTTGGAATAACATTTCTCACATTAATGGAACTTTATTAGTTTTGGGATGGATAGCATGGAAAAATATTATTGGATTAGGTCACATAAATCTATCTTTAATACATTGGATTAGAAAAGAAACACTTCAAGGAGGAGTGATGCAAGCAAGATAGAAAAATAGGAAATTACCAACTGAACTCTAAAGAAATAAAAAATATGAACACACCTATGAAGAGTAAGGGATTGAAACAGTAATTAAAAAAAACCTCCCAACTCAGAGTTCAGAGACTGATCATTTCAATGGAGAGTTCTACCAAACATTTAAAGAAGAAAACATTCAAAGAAAATAAGAAAAAAGAACACTCCCCAACTCATTCTATGAGGTCAGCTTTACCCTAATATCAAAGCTAGACAAAGAAACAACAGGAAAAAAAATTACAGACCAATATCCCTGATAAATATTAATGTAAAAATTTTCAAAAAATACTAGCAAAACAAATTAACAGCACATTAACATCATTATATACCATAATCAAATTAGATTTCTACCTGGATTGGATTTATACCATGCAAGCATGGCTCAGTATAGGAAAATCAATTAATGTAATACATCACATTAACAGAATCTAGGGTAAGAAACCACATAATTATCTCAACTGATTCTGAAAAAAACATTTGACAAAATTCAGCACACTTTATGATAAAAAATTCAGAAAACTGGTAATAGAAGGAAATTCAGTATATAAATGCTTATATATGAGAAACCCTCAGCTAACATCATAACCAATGATGAAAGACTAAATGTTTTTTTCTAAGATTGGGAAGAAAACAAGGATTCCCATTTGTACCATTTCTAATCAATATAGTATTAGAAATCATAGCCAGAAATATTCGACAAGAAAAAAATATATCCAAACTAGAAAGAAAGAAGTAAAATTACCTCTCTTGGCAGGTGACATGATCTTGTACTTACAAAACCCTACAGATCCCACACAAACACTCACGAACTGTTAAAGCTAATAAGTGATTTTGGCAGTTTGAGGATACAAATCAACAACTAATACAAACTAGTTGTGTTTTTATACACTAACAGTGACCAATCTGGAAAATAATTTTTAAAAAACCCATTTACAATATCATGGACAAGAATAAAATACTTAGGAATAAACTTAACCAAGGAGGCAAAATAACAAAATAAAACGGCAACCCACAGAATGGGAGAAAATATTTGCAAACAATGTGACCCACAAGAGATTAATCTCTAAAATTTATGAACAGCTTAAGCAGCTCAATATCAAAAAACAAATCAATCAAAAAGTGGATTGACCTAAATAGACGTTTCTCCAAAGAAGATACAGATGGCCAAGAGGCACATGAAAAGATGCTCAACATTGCTAATTATTAGAGAAATGCAAATCAAAACTACAATGAGATATCACCTCATATTTGTCATAATAGCCACCATCAAAATGTCTACAAAAAAAAAATGCTGGAGAGGGTGTAGAGAAAAGGGCACCTTCCTACACTGTTGGGAATGTAATTGGTATAGCCACTATGGAGAACAGTATGCAGGTTCCTCAAAAACCTAAAAATAGAGCTACCATATGATCCAGCAATCCCACTCCTGGGCATATATCTGGAGAAAAACATTGTTTGAAAGGATGCATGCCCCCCTACGATCACTGCAACACTGTTTACAATAGCCAAGACATGAAGGCAACCCAAATGTCTATCGACAGATGAATGGATAAAGAGCATGTGGTACATATAAACAATGAAATATTACCATTTGCAGCAACATGGATGGACCTGGAGATTATTATACTAAGTGGAGTAAGACAGACAAAGAAAGACAAATATCATATGATAATGCTTATATGTGGGACCTTAAAAAACATGATACAAATGTCCTTAATGTCCTTATTTACAAAACAGAAACAGACTCACAGACTTCAAAAACAAACTTATGGATACCAAAGGGCAAATGTGGTGGTGGTGGGGAGAGAGGAATAAATTGGGAGTTGGATTAACATATGCACACTACTATGTTTAAAATAACCAACAAGGATCTACTGTATAGAACAGGGAACTCTGCTCAATATTCTGTAATAACCTAAATAGGAAAAAAATTTGAAAAAGAACAGATACATGTATACTGAATCACTTTGCTGTACACCTGAAACTGACACAACATTGCTAATAAACTATAATCCAATATGAAATATTTTTTTTAAAAAAAGAGGCAAAAGACTTGTACACTGAAAATGGAAAACATTGCTCAAAGAAATCAAGGAAGGTATAAATAAATGAAAAAAACATTCCATATTAATGAGTTGGAAGAATTAATATTGTTAAAATGCCCATACTGCCCAAAGTAATTTACAGATTCAATGCAATCTCTATGTAAACCCCAGAGCGTTTTTTGCAAATATGGAAAAATCCATCCTAAAATTCATATAAAAAGTCAAGGGACTCAAATAGCTAAAACAATCTTCCAACAAAGTTGGAAGACTCACATACCTGATTTCAAAATATAAAACAAAGCAGCTGTAATCACAATGATGTGATAGCATAAAGGCAGGCATATAGAGGAATGCAACAGAATAGAGAGCCCAGAAAAAAATTCTTGTGTATACAGTCAAATTATCTTCAACAAAGTTGCCAATACTACCCAATGGTAAATGGAAAGTTTTCAAAATATAATGTTGGGAAAACTGGATATCCACAAATGAAAGAATAAAGTTGGATCCTTACCTTACTCTACATATAAAAATCAACTCAAACTATTTTAATGACATAAATATAAGATGTAAAATGGAAAAAAAAACCTTGAAAAAACATAGCAGAAAATCTTCAGGGCATTGTATTTGATGATGATTCTTGGATGTGACATCAATGACACAGTCAACAAACCAAAAATAGACAAATGGGAGTAGAGCAAACTTAAAAACTCAGTACACCAAAGGAAATAATTAGGGGCAGAATCAAGATGGCAGAGTGGGAAGATGCAGAGTTCACATCTCGCCACAACTAGGGCACCTACCAGGCACTGGTGGGGAACCTCGACACCCAAGGGGATGGGAGGAACCCCTGAGCAAGTGGGTAGGACATGGCAGGGGAGCAAGAGGGGAGGAGAGGTGGAGGCCAGATGAGACAGGCACCCCTGAGGGGTGGCTGGGGGAGGGGAGGTGTTCCAATGTCTGGAGGGATCCTCGGGAGTTTGGAGGATCGGGGGAAAGGCAGCTAGCATGTCTCACACCCATGCAGGCCTCTGGGAGCCTGCTGGGCTCCTGGGCATTGTCCCCAGCTTTCCAGAGCACCCTCCAACTGCATGGGCCCTAGGGATATAGGAAGGAGGGAGGGGCAAATTAGAGGAGAGGTAATGGGGAGGGACCACTGGGATCAGAGGATTGAGGGGGTAAACATGGCTAGTGTTTCCCCCTCACCCACTCAGGCCCCGAGAAGCAGCTGAGGTCCCGGGCCTGATCATCCACACCTTGAGGCCAGAGGCACTCCAGGGTCCCTCCAGCCACACTGAGCCTAAGCCCTGATCCCCAAACACCCAGGGAATTTTCCAGCAGTGTGAGTCCTAAGCATAGGCCCCACTCCCACCTAATTACCACCTCTGCCTAATCCTCGCCTTCACCTAACACCCCCCACAATCAAGACTTTTTTTTAAAAAAACAACTTTATTGGAGTATAATTGTTTTACAGTGGTGTGTTAGTTTCTGCTTTATAACAAAGTGAATCAGCTACACACACATATATATATAGAATTTGTTTTATGTTATCTTCTAAAAGTTATATAATTTTGCATTTTACATTTAGGGCTAGGTCCATTTTGATTTAATTTTGTGAAAGATGTAAGGTCTGTGTCTAGATTTTGTTTTTATACTTGTCTATGTCCACTTGTTCCAGCACCACTTGTTGAAGAGACTATCTTTGTTCCATCATATTGCCTAAAATATTTTGTCAAAGATCAGTTTACAATATTTGTATGGGACTGTTTATGAGCTCTCTATTCTGTTCCATTTATTTATTTGTCTATTCTTTCACCAGTAATACATTGTCTTTATTACTGTAATGTTGTAGTAAGCACTGTAACAGAAATGTCTTTGATAATATCATCAGTAGACTGGATATGGCTGAGGAGAGAATATCTTAGAGTGAGAATATGAAAATAGAAACTTCCAAACCTGAAAAGCAAACCAAAAAAATACTGAAAAAAAATCCAGAATGTCTAAGAACTGTAGTACAACTATAAAAGGAGTCACATAGTCATAATGGGAATGCTAGATGGAGAAAAAAGAGAAAGAAGAAAACAGAAATTTGAAGCAATAATGACTGAGAATTTTCCCTAAATTAATGTCAGACACCAAACCACAGGTCCAGGAAGCTCAGACAACACCAAGCTCAGCGAACACAAAACTAGGCATATCATATTTAAACTATGGAAAAACAGAGACAAAGAAAAAATCTTGAAAGAAGCCAGAGGAAAAAGAACAACTTACCTATAGAGAAGTAAGGTTAAGAACTACATCCAACTTCTCTTCACAATGCAAGCAAGATGAAAGTGCAGTGAAGTATAAAGTGTTGCAAGAGAATAAATCCACCAACCTCGAATTCTGTACCCTGTGAAATTATCCTTTAAAACTGAAGTTGAATTAAATAGTCTTGGGCAAACAAAAATTGAGCAAATTTGTTATCAGTAGATCTGCCTTGTAATAAATGTTAAAAGTAGTTCTTCAGTAAAAAAGAAAATGATATAGATCAGAAATTAGTATCTACTTAAATAAGGGAAGAACATATGAAAATTAATAAGTGAAGATAAAATAAAAATTGTTATTTTTTACTCTTGATCAGATAAGTCCTTGTTCAAAATGATGTATTTATATCTAAAATACATAAATAAATATTTATGTTTGATTATGCATAATTGAAGTGAATGACAACAATCTTACAAAGGACAAGTGAGAAATATTTGTTATTAAAGGGCACTTGCACTACCCATAAAGCACTTAGTGTTATTTTAAAGTGGATTTGTATTAAATGTAAATCTATACTGCAAACTCCAGAATAGACACTAGAAAAAAAAAAAAAGCATAACTGATAGGCTGAAAAGGAGACAAAATGGAATTAGATCTCAATTAAAATAATAAAAGGCAGAAAAACCGTGGAAGACAAAATTAAGAACAAAGAAAAGGGAAACAAATAGAAAACAGTAATACATGTGGTAGATATTAACCCAACTGTATGAAAAATAATTTTAAATATCAGTGATCTAAGTGCACTAATTAAAGACAGAGATTGTCAGAATGGAGCAAAAAACAAGATTCAACTATATATTGTCAACAAGAAATCACTTTAAATATAAAGACACACATGGATAAAGTTAAGGGATGGAGAAAAACATACCATGCAAATTCTAATCAAACAAAAGAGGGGTTAGATATGTTAATTTCAAACACAATAGACTTCAGAACTATGAAAGTTATCAGGGATATAGAGGGACATTACAGAAAAATGGGTCAATTCTTCTAGAAGTTATAATCCTTATTGTGTATGTATATAATAAGAGAACATCAAAATACATGAGGCAAAAACTGATGGAACTGCAAAGAGAAATTAATAAATCTGCTATCATAGATGGAGACTTTCACATCGCTTTAGTAGAAATGGTCAGACCCAGCATGCAGAAATCAGTAAGAACACAGTTGAACTCAGCAACACCATCATTTAACTGGTTAAAATTGACATC
Source organism: Orcinus orca (assembly GCF_937001465.1). NCBI lineage: Eukaryota > Metazoa > Chordata > Mammalia > Artiodactyla > Delphinidae > Orcinus > Orcinus orca. Next base: position 39,102,024 of record NC_064576.1, on the reverse strand, counting down.
TATAGACTACTTTATTCAATAAAAGAAAATTACACATTCTTCTCAGGTTCACATGAAACATTTACCAAGATAGATCACATTCTGGGTCATGAAACATATAAAATTTAAAGAATAGAAATTGTACAATGTTTGATCTTAGATTACAATAGAATTAAACTAGAAGTCAATAAAAGAAAGCCCCCCAAATCTTAGAGATTAAAAACATACTTCTAAATGATAATGATTTAAAAAAGAAATATCATGATAAATTTTAAACCATTTTGAGCTAAGTGACAATAAAAAATACAATATTAAAATTTGTGGGATTTGGTGAAAGCAGTGCTTAGAGGGAAATCTATAGCATTGAAAAGCATATATTAGAAAGGATAAAAGGCCTAAAATCAATAATTTAAGATTCCACCTTTGAAACTAGAAGAAAAGAGAAAATTAAATCCAAACTAAACAGAGAGAAGAAAAGTAGTAAAAAGTAGAACATAAATCAATGATATTGAATTTCATGGAAAATCAATAGAGAAAATTCAACCAAACTAAAATCTGGTTCTTTAAAAAGACCAATAAAATCTATAAGCCTCTAGCCAAGCTAACTAAGAAAAAAAGGAAGACACAAATTACTAATATTAGAGATGAAAAAGGAGATATCACTACAGACCTCCTGGACATAAAAATATAATAAAAAAATATTATGAACTACTCTATGTCCACAAATTTGATTCCTGAGATGAAATGGACCGATTCCTTGAAAGACACAATGTGCCAAAATTCACAAAGGAAGAAATAATTTGAATAGACCCTATCTATTAAAGAAATTGAATCAATAACAAATAACATTTCAAATCATAAAGAACCAGATCTAGCTGAGTTCACTAGTGAATTCTACTGAAAAATTAAGGGTGAATTTATAATGATTCTCTATCTTCCAGAAGATAGAAAAAGAGGGAATACTTCCCACTTATTCTGAGTCCACCATTACCCTAATATCAAAATCACATATAAATCAAGAAAAGAAAATTACAGACTAATATACTTCATGAATATAGATACCAAAATCCTCAACGAATTACTAACAAATTGAATCCAATACTGTATAAAAAAATTACACACCAAGTGGGATGTGTACCAAGTATATAAGGCTGGCTGAATATGTGAAAATCAATTATGTAGTTTAATCTATTATGTCAACAGACTACAGAAGCAAAATCATATAATCATATCAATAATGTTGAATTTTAAATAAATATCCATATGACTATATTTTCATGCAAAAGTATTCTGAATAATTTATGTAGATACTCCACCCTCCAGAAGGTAAAGGATGACTCCTCACTTGTTTAGTGTGTGCTCGTACAGTGACATACTTGACAATAGTATAGTATGTTAAGAGGGAGAAAAAGTAACTTTATGTCAGAGAAACCCTAAAAATACTACCACTGTCAGTTGATCAAATTTAACATCAACATGGAGAAGTCATGTTAATAGTATGGACCATTGGGATAATTTGATTAAAATAGCTTTTTACCTCTTGTGGTCTTCCTCCTAATCCAAGAAAAAACATCATAAAATCCCATTGACAGATATTCAAAAATATAACAGATTAATACTTCTCAAAATTGTCAAGGTCATCAAATACAAGGAAGGTCTGAGAAACATACACAGTGGAAAGAACTCTAAGAAGTTACAATTAAATCAAATGTGGTATCCTAGATGAGATCTTGGTGCTTAAAAATGACATTAGATAAAACCTAAGGAAATCTGAATAAAGTATGGACTTTAGTTAATAATAATAATACAGCAATATTGGTTTATTAAGAGTGACAAATAATCCGTACTAATGTAGTTAATTATAGGAGAAACAGGGTTTGGGGTATATGGGAACACTAATATCTTTACAAATTTTAGGTAAATTTACATTTATTTTGAAATGTTTTAAGTTTATTAAAAGAGCTTCTTTTCTTACTGGTCTTCTGTCTTAGCTGCCCACCCCATCATGAACATTTCCTCATTAGTCAGCATGATACTGAAGCACTTACTGTTTCCATTAAAACTTAACATTTCACAAGGTGAGGAGGGTTCTTTCTCAAGTCACTTAACTCTGTAGTGTACATGTTACATCTTTGCCAGACTTTAGTCATAACCTACCTGCTATTAACTCCCAATTTTATATCTACCATATAACTTTTCTCTGAGGTTCAAATTACTTTCATATCCTCAGATACATGTCTCAAAGACACATTCAACTTGTCCAAAAGTGATCTCATGATTCACACTTCCACTATCTCCACCCTGGAACTACAATTCAGGGTAGATCATCATCTCAGTGGATGAACCATCATCTTTTGAATTGCATAATCCAGACACCTAGTGTTATTCTCTGAACCTCCCTCTCTGATTCCCTCATAACCATAAAAACTTCTTTCAATTACACCTTTAATACATTTATTATTTTTCTTCACTTACACATCTTCACCTAAGCCCAATCATTGCCATTTGAGTTATTAACATAACCTTTAATCAATTTTCTGATATGATTAATCCATTTCTCAAAATGTAGAAAGAGTGACTTCTATTTTTTTTTTTTTTTTGCGGTATGTGGGCCTCTCACCGTTGTGGCCTCTCCCGTTGAGGAGCACAGGCTCTGGACGCGCAGGCTCAGCGGCCATGGCTCATGGGCCCAGCCCCTCCATGGCATGTGGGATCTTCCCGGACTGGGGCACGAACCCGTGTCCCCTACATCGGCAGGCAGACTCTCAACCACTGTGCCACCAGGGAAGCCCAAGAGTGACTTCTTGAAAGCACATAATGGTCATATCCCTTTTGTGTTTTAAAACATTTAATGACTACTCATTCATTTTATAAAAATTAATGTTTACTGGAGTATAGTTGTTTTACAATATTGTGTTAGTTTCTGCTGTACAGCAAAATGAATCAGCTATACATATACATATTTCCCCTTTTTTTGAATTTCCTTCCCATTTAGGTCACAACAGAGCACTGAGTAGAATTCCCTGTGCTGTACTGTAGGTTATCATTAGTTATCTATTTTATATACAGAGTATATATATGTCAATCCTATTCTCCTAATTCATCCCACTCTCCCTTCCCCCCCCGATATCCATAGGTCTGTTCTCTGTGTCTGTGTCTCTATTTCTGCTTTGCAAATAAGTTCATCTGTACCATTTTTCTAGATATGACATACAAGCAATATTATACTATATTTATTTTTCTCTTTCTGACTTACTTCACTCTGTATAATAGTCTCTAGGTCTATCCACATCTCTTCAAATGGCACTATTTCATTCCTTTTTATGGCTGAGTAATATTCCATTGTATATATGTATCGATCTTCTTTATCTATTCCTCTGTTGATGGATATTTAAATTGCTTCCTTGTCCTGGCTATTGTAAATAGTGCTGCAATGAACATTGGGGTACATGTGTCTTTTGGAATTATGGTTTTCTCCAGGTATATGCCCAGGAGTGTGATTGCTGGGTCATATGGTAGTTTTTAGTTTTTTGTGGAACCTCCATAATGTTTTCCACAGTGGCTATACCAATTTACATTCCAACCAACAGAGGAGGAGGGTTCCCTTCTCTCCACATCCTCTCCAGCATTTATTGTTTGTAGATTTTTTTGATAATGGCCATCCTGACCAGTGTGAGGTGACACCTCATTGTAGTTTTGATTTGCATTTCTCTAATGATTAGTGATGTCGAGCAGCTTTTCATGTGTTTGTTGGCCATCTTTGTGTCTTCTATGTTATGTCTGTTATGTCTATTTAGGCTTCTACCCATTTTTTTGATTGGGTTGTTTGTTTTTTTGATATTGAGCTCCATGAGCTGTTTGTATATTTTGGAGATTAATCCCTTGTCAGTTTCTTCATTTGCAAATATTTTATCCCATTCTGAGGGTTGTCTTTCATTTTGTTTATGGTTTCCTTTGCTGTGCAAAAGCTTTTAAGTTTAATTAGGTCCCATTTGTTTATTTTTGTTTCTATTTTCATTACTCTAGGAGGTGGGTCAAAAAAGATCTTGCTGTAATTTATGTCAAAGTGTGTTCTGCCTATGTTTACCTACCTAAGGAGACAAAAGACCTGTACTCAGAAAACTAGAGGATACTGATGAAAGAAATCAAAGACAACACAAACCGATGGAGAGATATACCATGTTCTTGGATTGGAAGTATCAATATTGTGAAAATGACTCTACTACCCAAGGCAATCTACAGATTCAATGCAATCCCTATCAAATTATCCATGGCATTTTTCACAGGTTTAGAAGAAAAAATTTTATAATTTGTATGGAAACACAAAAGGTCCCGAATTGCCAGAACAATCTTGAGAAATAAAAATGGAGCTGGAAGAATAAGGCTCCCTGACTTCAGACTATACTACAAAGCTACAGTAATCAAGAGAGTATGGTAGTGGCACAAAAACAGAAATATAGATCAAAGGAACAGGATAGAAAGCCCAGAGATAAACCCACATACCTACAGTCACCTAATCTATGACAAAGGAGGCAAGAATATACAATGGAGAAGAGACAGTCTCTTCAGTAAGTGGTGCTGGGAAAACTGGACAGCTACATGTAAAAGAATGAAATTAGAACACTCCCTAACACCACACACAAAAATAAACTCTAGGTTAAAGACCTAAATTTAAGGCCAGACACTAATGGCTACTCATTCTTAACATAAGATGAAGGCTAATCTTCTTACAAGGTGTCATGATGAATCTTTACTTTTTTCTTTTAATTTATCCTGTATGTATAATAGCCTAACACTATGGGATTTTCTAAAGAGTACACTTTAGTGAATAAGGTTAAATAGATTAAGACTATTTTCAGAGATATTTTTCTAGGAGAAAAAAACAGGACTTTTATACAAAATAATGAATTTTACATCAAAATATTTTTAAATACTACAATTGTGACCAGAAGGTAAATTACCAATTGGTTACCTATGCTGAGAGAAATGTGACAGAGTTGTTGTTGCTGTTGTTCATGCTGAACTAGTACTGAAAGAAATAGGTAATGGAAGAGGTTTGATGCAAATGTCAATCTTATCCCTGGGGAGGGGACAAGATGTTGTTGTAACATCTGTTGAGATTTAAAGAAGAAATTAGAATGGTTATTTCAGGGTAATTAGAATTCCATTTTTACTAGTCATTCAGTGGGTTACATGCCTGATACATTCTGTTCTTTATTTATTTATTTTTTTCCTGAGTAGACAAGCCTAATATTACAAGGAAGAAGCACTTTAGGGAAATAACCAAAAATTGCTGAAGGAGTGAATTTTTTAATGTCCTATACACATATGCCAGCAATGTAGTCAGCAATTATAGTATCTTGGGAGATTCTTTTCTTTTTTAAATATATATATATATATATATATATATATATATATATATATATATATATATATATAATTTATTTATTTAATTTATTTGTTTATTTTGACTGTCCCAGGTCTTAGTTGTGGCACGTGAGATCTTCACTGTGGCATGTTTAGTTGTGGTATGTGGACTTCTTAGTTGCAGCATGCATGTGGGATCTAGTTCCCAGACCAGGGATTGAACCCAGGCCCCCTGAATTGGGAGCACAGAGTCTTACCCACTGGACCACCAGGGAAGTCCCATACCTTGGAACATTCTTAAACTTAAGTTTATGTCCTTGTAAAGTAAGAAGGATGAATATTAATACATGGATTTTTACTTTTAGTCTTAATGAGTGATTGGAGAGAAAGATAATGAATCAGTTTTCTCTTGTCATTACCAGCACTTGGAATCAGTAGTTAGAACACCAGGAAGTAATTTTCTTTGATTTGGAGGAGTGATGGCCACCTAAAATCCCCGTAGCATAATTAGTTCATGCTGACTGAAATTTGTCAATACCTACAATTTTCTCTAGTGTTAATTTCATTTCTAAAATCTATCAGCAATCAGCTTCTTCAAGGTATTTAGCTGCTTAGTGTCCCCTTCACCTGCATCTCACCTTGAATTGCCCTCAGTTGTAAACCACATGCTTCCACACTATCCTCCCCTGAAAAAAAAAGGAAAGAAAAAAGAAAAACATCTTTTCCTTAAAGCATGAGAGTAGGAAAGGAGAGAGGACCATGTGGGTCATACATTCATAAATTCAAGCACCAGTTTATTAATTTGTTTGGCTATGGAATTAATTTCATATTCAAAGAATGGTTGTCAAATGTCAACCGCTATAGTTAACCCCTCATCTGTTGTTATTCTTGTATTATCCTTCTCTATAAAGAGGTTATAAATTTTCTTTCAATTAATGAGTGCTTGAGGAAACTTAAACCGTTAGAGAAATAAAATGGTTTAGTAAAATATCACACAATAATAGATAGATCTGGGCTTCCCTGGTGGCGCAGTGGTTGAGAGTCCGCCTGCCGATGCAGGGGACATGGGTTCGTGCCCCGGTCCGGGAAGATTCCACATGCCGCGGAGCGGCTGGGCCCGTGAGCCATGGCCGCTGAGCCTGCGCGTCCGGAGCCTGTGCTCCGCAACGGGAGAGGCCACAACAGTGAGAGGCCGGCGTACCGCAAAAAAAAAATAATAATAATAACAATAGATAGATCTGTTATAAGGTCTACTTTTTCTAAATGTCCTCTGCTGTTTTCTCATTCTCTCTCTCTCTCCCTGCCCCCACACTCCTCTCATTAAGACATATTTCAGGAGCTGTACAATTCACTCACTTAAAATGTACAATTCATTTTTTTATATTCAGTCAGGCAACCATCAACACAATCTAAGTTTAGAACATTATCAATAAACCCAAAAAGAAACCCATGACTATTAACAGTGACTTCTCATTTCACAATATCTCTTGAGCCCTAAGCCCCAGAGAGCCACTAATCTACTTTCTCTCAGCAGGTTTCTCTATTCTGCACATTTTATATAAATGGAATAAAAAATGTGACCTTTTATAGTGGGCTCTGTCACTTAGCGTGTTTTCAAGTTTCATTCATACTGAATCATGTATCAGTACTTCATTCTTTTATTGCTGAATATATTCCATTGTATGCATATACTGCATTTTTTGTATCTATTGATCAGTTGATGGACACTTCGGTTGTTTCTACTTCTTGGCTTTTATGATTACTGATGCTATGAAGGCTTGTGTAAAAGTTTGTGTGTAGACATTTATTTTTGTTCACTCCTGTTTTACTTTTTGGAAAACTTTCTAAAGAATTAATAATAATTCTTCTTTAAATTTGAGTTAGAATTCACAAGTGAATCTATCTAAGCCTTGTCTTTTCCTTGTGTGAAATTTTTAATGACCAATTCAATCTCTTTACTTGTTTTACACATACTCATACTTTCTATATCTTCTTTAGTCTGTTTCTGCAGTCAAATTCTGTTTTGTTGTCATATATTTTCTCACGTTATTCTCTTAATATGTCTTTCATATGTATACGGTCAATACGATGCTTTCTCTTTCATTCCTGATTTAATCAGTTGAGTCTCCTCTTTCTTTTAGTCTTGTTTAGTTTAGCTAAAACTTTGTCAATTTTTGTTGATCTTACCATAGAACTAACTTTTTTTCATTTAATTTTCTATTCTCCCTTTTACCAATTTCTGCTGTATTATTTATTCTGCTTGCTTTAGACTTAGTTTGCTCTTCTATCAGTATCTTTAGGTGAAATGTTAGCTTATTGATTTCAGATTTTTTTGTTTTTGAATAAAGTCATTAACATACATAAATTTAATTATAATCACTGCTTTATATACATCACATAATTTCTGGTATATAGTGTTTTAATTTCCATTCATCTAAAAGTACATTCTAATTTTTCTTGTGATTTCCTTAACTTACTGATTAGCAGTGTGTTTTCTTTAGCTTTCACATATTGTGTATTCTCTAAATATCTTATTATACTGATTTTTAATCTCATTGCAGTGTAGTCAGATAACATATTTAGTATGACTTTATTTCTTTCAAATTTATTAAGGAATGTTTTGTGCTCTAGTGTGTGGTCTATCCGGGAGACTGTCCTCTGTTCAACGTGCACTTGAGAAGAATATATACTCCACTGCTTGGGGGGGTGGGTAGAATTATTTATAGATGTCTGTTAAGTCTATTTTGCTTATAGTTTTGTTTGAGATGCCTTTATTTTTATTAATCTTCTGCCTAGTTTTCTCTCCATTATTGAAAGTATGGTACTGAAGACTATAACCATTATTGTATTATCAATATTCCTTTATTTCTCTTAGAATTTACTTAATGTATTTTGTGACTCTGTTGTTAGGTGCATATATGTATATAATCTTTATAGCTTCATGATTGACTGACATTTTATCATCATAAAATGTCCCACTTTGCTGTAGGAACTTCTTGCTTTAAAGGATTTTTTTTTTTTATTCTGCCTGATGAATACAGCCATACTTATGGATGCTGTTTATATGACATATTTTTTAAAAACCTTTTAAATTTTATTATATTTGTGTCTTTGAATCTAAAGTGTGCCTCCTCTAGAAAGCACAAAGTTGGATCTTGCATTATTTTTTTAATCCAGGGAGAGAATAAACAAGTCTATATTTATATATTTATTGTTGGCCAAAATGTTTGTTTGGATTTTTCTGTAAGATGTTACAGAAAAACACTGAATGAACTATTTGGCCAACCCAATATATTATTTGTTTATATTAACATTCTTATTTACCCTTTCCTGTTCTCTTAATTTGTTACTGAGAGTTCAAGTTAACATCTGATTTTATTTCCTAATTTGGTGCAGGTTTTCTACAACTCACTTCTTTTGGGCTATTATCGAACACTATACTAAATTTCTGCATGTATTTTGACCAATAGTATATATATGTATGTATGTATTTTTTAAATATATATATTAAAAGATATATATTTAAAAGACAGTAGGATAGATTATATGCATATATATTGCTAAATGTGTATATATATATATATATATGTTGTTTTACACAGCCACTTTAGCAAATAAAGAAAAAATATACATTTATACTGTCTTAAAATTGCATGATTATCTTTATCAGTGCTCTTTATTTCTTTCATGTGGATTCAAATTACTCTCTGTGTCACTTGTTCTTAGCCTGAAGAAATTCATTCAGTATTTGTTGTAAAGTGAGCCTTCTAGCAACCACTTCTCCCCATTTTTTGGTTTGGAAATGTCTTTATCTCACATTAATTATTGAAAGATAATTTAACTGCTGATAAGATTCTTGTTTGACTTTTTTTTTCTTTCAGCATTTTGACTATGTCATCTTACTGTCTTGTGACCTCAATTGATATTGATGAGAAGTCTGCTGTCAATCTTATTGAGGTTTCTTTGTATATGACAAGTTATTTTTCTCTTGCTCATTTCAAGGCTTACTTTTTCAGTGTTTGATTTCCAACATTCTTTCTATGATATGTCTGGTGGTGAATGTTTTCATGTTTATCCACTTAGATTTCATTTAAATCTGTAGATTAATAATTTCATCACATTTGGGAAGTGTTCAGCCTTACTCCTCAAATGTTCTTTTTTGCTTCTTTTCCTCCCACTTCTTTTTGGCATACTTCTTTTATACATATGTTAGTGCACTTAATGGTATCCCATTATTCTGAGGTTCTGTTTATTTTTCTTTATTCCTTCTTCTTTCTAGTCTTCTGATTGCATAAGCTTTGTTAAACTATTTTCAATTTTGCTGTTCTTTCTTCTGCCAATCTAAACATACTGTTTGGCACTACTAATGACTTTTTTAAAAAGTTTTAGTTATTGTATTTTCAATTCCAGAATTTCCATTTGATTTTTTTCTTTTTATTATTTCGATCTCTTGACTCATGTTCTCTTATTTTCCTTTACTTCTTAAGCATTGCTTCCTTCAATGAAAATATTTGTAAATGTTTACAATAGCTGCTTTGAAATCTTTGCTTACTAAATCTGATTTTGGGTCCCTTTCAAAGGCTATTTCTATTGTCTTTTTTTTTTTTTTTCTGAGTATACATCACACTTCCCTGGTTTTTGCAAAGAAGTGGTTTTTTAAACTGGACATTTTAGATAATATATTGTACCAAAATCAATACTCCCCCCCACTCCCCATTATGGCTTGTTGTTGCTCTTTGTTTGCTCAGTCACTTACTACTTGGATATACTATTTAATGTAGCTTATTTCTTCTTACAAGATCAGTTTCTTATGTTGCTCCTTCTAATCAGTAAACCTGTTCTGCACTCTGTCCCCTGAGATAACACTTAGAGTAGCTGTGCTATCTTTGGCTGTCTCCCCAAATATTTCTGTTAAGCAGTCTGTCTCTATTTGTATCACACCCAGCTGTTTGTCTTCATTAATTGCAGACTGCATGCTCTATTGTTTTGACAGTTACCTGAAGGCATAAATTGCTCCAAATTTTGATCCCTTTCAATTTAGTCCTTTACAAGGGAAATTTTAAACCAGTTTTAAAACTGCAGTCTTTGTGGTTCATTCTAAATTCAGGAGGGCTCCTCCCTTTAGTTCTCTCTGTTAAACTTCTAGATGGTTTAATGGTTAGCTCTCATAGAGTGACAGCCTATTCATAAATATCTACCACCAAAATCTCTATTGTTTTTGACATTCCCGTTCACTCTTTCAAATGAAGTCAATTTTATTGAGAAGAACTTCCAAAGTCTCTCTCTCTTCTTATAGCCTGCCTCTCCCTTTGGTCAAAATGTCTCTGCTGCTGCTCTGGATCTGGGTGTGCAGATATTTGTCCATTTCTTTGCTGGTCCAGAATATTAGCCTCCAGTCTTCTCAGATTTACTCTCCCTATGTGGAACCAATGTACTATGGGTAAGGCACACAGGGATGATTGGGACTCCATTATTCTCAGTTTCTGCCCTATAAATGTGGTTTGGGTGGAGAAAGGAGTCCCAGATGGCTCAGATTATCTTGCCTGGAATAGAATTTCCAAAAAATAGAGCTGTGGGATTGGGAAAACTTGATAGCTTCCCCCTTCTGTGGAGATAAATTATCTCTTGTCTGGTATGTAGGAGAAGAGGGAGCACCAAGCTCTTGAATGTTCTTACCAGGATTACAGATTCCATTACAATGAACTGATGGGGGAAGTGAGTGGGCTATAGCTCAAACGTCACAGACTATTGCTATTCTTAGTGAGATTTACATTTTCTTGAATAAATACTTCTTAATTTACTCTCTGCCTTTAGAACAATTCCTAAAAACTTTAAATGGTTGTGGGTTTGTTTGTTTTTAATAATTTTCATCAGTTAAACTTGCTTTGTCAGGAAAAGATGTGCCAAGTTCCTCATATCACCATTCTGAACTTGTTCTCCTTATTATCTTATTATACTAGTGCTCCCTTCCTTTTATTTTCTCCAAGATTTATGACTGGTGACTATGCTCTCATGCTAATACCCCCTTACCTCCACCAATAAGCAATTGAGAGCTAACTGTATAAGAAGCCAGACAATATTACTAAATCACCAAGATATACTACACAGAGACAAGTACTAAACAATATGAAATGTCTACCTAGTGAAAGTACTCAATCTATTTGACTCATTTATTTCTAGACTTTTAATGGCTTAGCCATATTTTTTCTACTACCACAATTATTATAACATCAGTTGTTTTCTACCTATATTTTGTTTGTTGTCTTCACTTTCTTAACCTAAAGTGTTGGGGTATATACCACCTTAGTAAACACAGCCTTATTAATCTGAAGGTATTCCTTTTTTTTATCTTTTCTCTGATAGTATCAGGCTGATGTCCCCTGAATTTTATGAATCAGAAACACAGGCTGCTTGTCTCTCTAAGGGCCAATATGATGCTTATCCTATTGTATAATTTAATAAATTTCATTTATATATTAAGGAAAAAAGCTATTATGTATTAAAAAAATAAATTAGAACAAGATTTGAGGAGGAAAGTGAAGGTAAACTAAATGCAATTTTATGTCAGGTGCTGGAGAAACATTATCTTGATGTGAGGTAAGAACTATCATTTTCATTTTACATTTAAGATTCATGAAACTCAGAAAAAAATAAGTCATGTGTAATTAGAGTCAGAGCTAGTATTTGAAACCATTTTCTGTAGGGTCCATGTTTTGAAGCAAAATCTCTGTAACATACCATGAATAATGACACCCCTAGGAATGTCTCCTAAGATAGAGTGCCCACATATAGTAGTGAAAATAAGCTGAAATTCCAGAGACTTGTACCAATCCTCATAAATTTTTGACATTAAGAGAGGTTATACTGTAATACTGCAATAAATACACCACTAAGGATTAAGGAAGAGGTTAAATCAAACTACGATAAAAAAGTTAGTGACAGGGGCTTCCCTGGTGGCACTGTGCTTGAGAGTCCGCCTGTTGATGCAGGGGACACGGGTTCGTGCCCCGGTCTGGGAGGATCCCACATGCCACGGAACGGCTGGGCCCGTGAGCCATGGCCTCTGAGCCTGCGTGTCCGGAGCCTGTGCTCTGCAACGGGAGAGGGCACAGCAGTGAGAGGCCCACGTACTGCAAAAAAAAAAAAAAAAAAAAAAAAGTTAGTGACAAAAAATTTATCTAAAGTGTGTAAAGATTTGTTTTATTATAACACCGAGTTATTTTAAACAAGTTTTTAATCTTTGTTTAAAAGCATTCTTGACAAAATCTTTTGAAAAAATAGGCCCTATGACTTGAATAATCTGCTCAAATTACTAACAACTATCCTCATTTCTAGAGAGGATCTATGAAGAAAACAATTTTTGAGTGCTTCACGCTACAAAGTCAAAATGCAAAATGACAGCCATTGCCACAAGGTGTTTTAAGAAAAAATATGCAGAGAAAAATTTCCAAATTGGATGGAGTTACATATTTGCTACAAGGCATATTTCCTTTATACAAATTGTTTTGTAAATTTGATATTTTTATTGAGATTTATGGACAATTTTTAAATATTTTTGTACCATCCAAAATAATTTTAATTTTAAGCTAATGTGTGTGTGTTAAGGAAACAAGTTAGTTGAAGGTTATATTTAATTAAATTTAATTAAAATCATTTATATGCTGTAACTGAGGTATTATTTTGCTCATCAAAAAACAAAAAAGAAAAAAAAAATTCTACATAATAACTTCCATTCACTTTTAACATAATAGCCCCCAATAATTATCAAGTCATTTTTATCATCTTATCAAGGTAAGAAAACTTTTTTTCTATGTACAAGAATTACATTTTACCATGAATGTTAGCAATGTATTTTATTTTGAGGGTAGTATAGATAAAGACAACACTTTGAGATTGTTTTCATTGATAATATTTTTAAAGTTTCTCTTCAAAAGCAATTAAAAATTAATTTACATGATAAATGTAATAGCTAAATTAAACATTATGTTAAAGATCAACAACCTCAGTTAGTTTATAAAGAGGAAACTGTTATGCTTCATATCATATTAGAAGTTTTTGGAGCTAAATCATGTGAAAAGCAAGTGCCTTCTGCCACCAAACATTTTTGTCAACATAGCTAGGAAAAGGCTGTTGAAACTTACATATTTTTGTAACAGAGAACAACAATTATATCCAGAATCAAATTCTTTAGAAGTCTGGACAGAGAATTTTTTTATTTTTAAGTTTAAAAAAATAGTGTTATTTAATAAATAACTTGCCACTCATTATTTTTATGACTTTTATATTGTATAGATTTCCAAAAATATTTAGAAATTTTCACATTTTATACTATTATATTTCAAAGGATTTAATGGTTATATATTGAAGCTTCATGGTAGTATACAATTCAGACTTTAGAACAAGACTGCTCAGATTTCATCTACTAGCTACTAACTTGGGGAAAGTTACTGTGAACTATAAGCCTAAGTATTCTTAAATATAAAACAAGGATCATATGCATAAGAGTAATCATAAGCATGAACATGTTTGCAGGGATATTGAGAGTATCCTGGGGATAATGAATTTTCCATGAAGGTTGCTCATCCCTATTACTGTATAATATAGATTTTCTTATATATAAGGGACTAAATATTTTAACTTTAATAATCGTGTTAATCATTATAATATCTTAAATGTTTTGCTTCTACATTCCCACACAAACAACTGTATTATATATGTGCATTCATTTTTTTGTTTCAGCAGAAGTGTTATTTATATTTATGTGGTGAATATGATAATATGAAAAATAGAAACGTTCAGTATAATTTAAAGGTAAGCAGAAATTCCTATTATAGCAATATCTATGCTTTGATAATTTTTAGACTGTATCAGGGTTCTCCAGAGAAATGGAACCAAAAGGATCCTCCCACTCCCTCTCTCTCTCATTTCTTTCTCTCCCTTTCTCCCTCTTTTATGAGATTTCTCATAAGGAATTGCCTCATGTGATTATGAAGGCTGAGAAGTCCCACAATCTGCAATCTGTGAATTGGAGATCCAGGAAAGCTTGTGTTGTAGTTGGAAGGCCTGAAAGCCAGAGAGCTGTTGGTGTAGATTCTAGTCCATGTCTAAAAGCCTGAGAACCCAGAGTGCCTAGGTCAGGAAAAGATCGAAGTCCCAGCTCACACAGTCAGGCAGAGAGTGAAATCAACAGTGAAATCAACAGTTCTCTACCTTTTTCTCTATTCAGGCCCTGAAGGGTAGATACACACACATAACTGAAGTGTTCATATTTTCATAAAAAATATTTCACAATAATATGCATATCTATGTGTGTTTAATATACTGGGTTGTTCATTCAAAAAATATTAGGTTCTAATAAAGTATAGTTGATTCACAGTGTTGTGCTAGTTTCAGGTGTACAGCAAAGTGATTCAGTTATTTATGTATATATATATATATATATATATATATATATATATAATTTTTCAGATTATTTTCCCTTATAGATTATTATAAAATATTGAGTATAGTTCCCTATACTATACAGTAAGTCTTTGTTGGTTATCTATTTTATATATAGTAGTGTGTTTATGTTAATCCCAACACTGTAAATCAACTATTCTTCAATAAAGAAAAAAAAACTAATGAGATTCTGTTTTTTTCAGCACTCACATAAACAGATGTATAAATTAAATTGCTATTGTATTGCTGAATATCATAAAATTTTTACATATCATATATTCATATGTATTTTTATTTCATCTGCTTTTCACTTCATTTTCATCACACAAACTTGAATTTCACTTAAAAATATTTTTTGTTGGGCTTCCCTGGTGGTGCAGTGGTTGAAAGTCCGCCTGTCGATACAGGGGACGTGGGTTCATGCCCCGGTCCGGGAAGATCCCACATGCCGCGGAGCAGCTGGGCCCGTGAGCCATGGCCGCTGAGCCTGCGCATCCGGAGACTGTGCTCCGCAACGGGAGAGGCCACAGCAGTGAGAGGCCCGTGTACCACAAAAAATATATATGTATATATATATATTTTTTTTGTTTGCTGTTTTCAGTTTAACTAAGAATAATTAAGAATAATTGTTAAAATAATTAAATAAAATAATTATTTTTATTAAGAATAATACTTTTTAATAATTTTAGAAATTATCTAACTTTTCTACCCAGAGTAATGATTGTTTATTGAGAGCTTACAATATAAAATAACATAATAGGTAATGAATAAGAAAAACTGAATTCCTTATGCTTTTTAGAACTGGAAAGTACAAATAGAAATTCAAAGCACAAACAAAATAAGTAGTTAAAACCTGAAGAAATGTACATATATGGTGTTAGGCTAATGGTAAAAAATAGGAAATTAGGAAGATTTTTTTCAGGCATTGGTGTCAATACCTGTGGAGAGGAGCAAGTAGTAGAGAATCAAATATGCTATAAAGGGACTTAAGTGATATCAGTTTGGCAGCTATTTCCGCTGTTTTCAAGCTATTTTATCTAAGCACACCAAAACGAATTCAGAGATTAGCTTAGCGTCTGAACCAGCTGTCCTCATAACTGAATAGGATTAGACAACTTATTTATTACTGCTCAAATCTCTCTTCCTCTCTTTCAGCAAACATATGGATATTTTCCAGTTCTCTTAATTTTCAATACTGCTGGGACTCAATCTCTGAGGGTGACATGTGGCATGTTTCATAATTACACTCATGGGAGCAAACAGATGTTTCTAGAAAAACCATGTACATATATGTGCAAGTGTGTGAATAAATATACATACACACAAAATTTTCTATGTGAAAGTTTCTGGATAATAATGTTAAGACCTATATAAATATGGAAATGACACATATTTTGCCAGGTATCGGTTGGTCTCAATCATGTATCAAATCATATTTCCACAGGATTTGGTTAGTGGTTACTGCTTTAATTAATGAAAACTAGAGACAAATTTACTCATCTAACTGGGAAAATTTGGAAATACTGTAAAGCATTGCAAAACATGAGATGATTTTACTGTTACACTTAAACATTACATTTTATGTATATTTAAAATGGAATTACACATTCAATCAGGACTGGTGCTCCTAGGCTAAAACTGACCTCTTTTGGTGATTGGTGGGTTCTTTTGTTCTGTGTCAAACAGAAATGTCATCTCTGACAAATATTGTTTACGTCCTATTTTAACCACATTCACATAAATCCTGCAACATAGGATAATTGTACTCTTTCCCCATACTTCTTGTTGAGATTTATTTATTCCCAATGGCATCTTTTGATCAGACTAATTTTAATTAGTCATCAATTAACAGACAGTTTCATGGATATATACTATTACATAAGCTAACCAGAAAGACAGAAAATAAAATAATTTATCATTTTAAGGAATCACTCAACTTTCTGTATAAAGCACTATCCTCATTCTATATTTCCTAATTATCTCAAAATTTTACCAATGATTCTCCCTTTTTAAAAGATGACTTTAGTATTTTTTTAGTGACTATAAGTTATTTGGACTGATATAGCCACATGAAAACTTGAGGAAGCACATACAACATTCTAAACTCTTTTGGGACAGGAAATCAGAGAGTCATATAATGTGATCAATAAGATGAAAACCTGCCCAAGGGTTTACAGAAAATATTTAGAATCAAAATTGAGACCCTTATTTCTGAAAAAAATAAACAATGGGTAGACCTCAAACTTTCATGTAAAATAGATATTTATAAATTGCTTTACTGATATTTGAATTCAAGTGTCTATCCACAATTTTGTGTAGAGATAGGTAAATACATAAGTACTGAAGAAATAAATCACTAATTTCTTAATTCGTTTACATTTATTCAAGAAATTAATTTTTAAAATACTTAGTAATAGGGTAACTAGTAATAATATTAGTATTTAACGTTGCAGTCAAGATAGGAATCCAAACCCAATGTTTGTAGAAAATATTCATCTAGGTCACATTGGATAATATCTGAAACACTTTATGTTCCAAAAATGTCACACTTTATTACTCAATCAAGGACTATCTTTACCAATACCAATGACATGCATACTGAAAAACAGACAAAAAAACCCTGTACTTAAAACATCTTACACATGTTAGCATTTGACAATTAAAAACATTTCACCATATCTCTGTGAGATAAACATGACAGATATTATTGTCCTCTTTTTATAAACTAAGAAATTGTAGGTCAAAGAGATTTTCCAAGGTCATATGGGTAATATTTAACAAAACCAAAATAAGTAATTATTTACTTTGATTTCTACACAGTGACCCATTACTTATGCTATGATAAAATTAATTTGTCTAAAATCACACAGCAGTAGAGCAAGAGGGAGCTTAAATTCACATGAAATTTGAAAGTTAAGGGAAACTATCACTGTGAAAAGAATACTGCTTCCCAGGTATCCATTTTTGTGTATATTCTAAATGATTTCTACTGCTGTATAATCATGTCTTTTAAAGGAAATATGCTGCAGACAATCATTAAGACCCAAAAACCAAACAGTGAGAATCACTGAGTCTGTGGTTAACATAAAATAGTTCATGTAAAGTATGAATTTTTGAGAACCCAGAGGCAAGGTCAAATCTACTGTAGTACATTTAACTGAAGAAGGTCGCAGCTTGCAGTTTACATGCATTGACTGCTTCTCTGTCGGATTTTCATTGGACCCCAACGATCCTGCTGATAGACTTGTCTGGAAGATGACCTCTGATTATTATGGTATGTTGTTTTCAGAGCAGATAACAGTGTGCGTTCATTTTAGGTTTTCTGCTATAAGGATGCATTAGATGAAAGCGGTCATATACTGGCTCCTAATTAAAGCTCACAAGGCCTGCTGTTTGGTACAATGTACAGATTTTAGAATACCTAAGGACAGTTCAGTATAGAACTCTGGCAACATGAAAGGGCACTCTGAATCAACTTTTTCCCATCTTTTTATTATATGATATTTTTAACATCTTTAGGAAAATACACGGTATTCACATATCATGTAAATAACTCATTGGATATTTTCCTTTTTGATAGGTACAAACTTATTAGTAAATATTGTGTATTTATGTTGAATAGGACTAGTGCATCTATTTTCTCTAGTCCTGTTAACTTTTATCAATGATTGGTACAAAAGAAAAAATGAAAATAACAGAGTTTAAATGTAAGAAATCTTTAATTAAAATAATTTTAACTCCTCTTAACAATTTAGCTGTGCATAAATATTTTTGTGATATAATACTATACAAATCAATTCACAACTTACAGAATGAATGGTCTCCTGCATACGTAGCAATGAAACAAACTGAAAACATTTCTACTGCATGTTTTCACACCACACAGATGGATTTAGCAGTTATATGGGTTAAAAATTCATTGTTTGCCTTATGCCTAATCAAATGAGTTCAAAATCAAAATGTGTTCAGAATTCTCTCTTGTTTCAACAGCTCTACTCTGGTCTTTTACAAAATTAAGTTAGATCAAGGCACCCCTCCGCTCAGCCTCTTCAGTGTCACTCAGAGTAAATGACAAGGACTTACAATGTCCTAGGGGTCTCCATGTGATCTGATTTCTACTACTCACCTCTTTACTCCTTTTTGAGTATAGCAGACAAACCCCAGTCTTACAGTTTAGCGCTTCCTGTTTCCATTGTGTAGAACGTTCTTTTCTTTGGCTTGTCCCATCAGCTTCTTCAGGTCTCTGCTCAGATGACATTTTCTCTTTGGCTTTTGTGGTCATTCTACATAAAAGTCCAAACCATGCTCCATCCACAAACACACAAACAGCTGGGATATCCTAGGCCCTTCACTTAATTTTCTCTAAAGCACTCACCATCATTTGAAAGTATATGTTTTGCTTATTGTCTGCCTTCTCCTACTAGATACAAACTCTAAAATAGCAAAGATTTTCATCATTTTTTCATTCCTAGAACCAAACTTTTAAAATATTATCTGACACATAGTAGGTGTTTAACAATTATTTCTTGGTTGATTGGTTATGCTAATGGCAATGTAGTCCACTGGTCAACTAAACAAAATGTGAATTTGAAATCAAACAATAAATAAGGGTTTTTTGTATTAATTTTCCAAGCATTATCTATTTACCCAGTTGCTCTATGTTCTAGCTTGTTTGCTTTGAGTAAGTTTTCATTGCTAAGAAAACAATAAAAAGTAACATTTGTATCTTGGCTTTATGAGTAGTTTTCTCACAATATTTTATGAACTTACAAAACTACACTTATACAGTGTACAGTTAGCCTTAAGAGACTAATAAGTTCAATGATGGTAGAAGTATACTATTTAAAAATTAATTTGAACAAAAAATCATAAGAATTAAAAAATAATGAGATGCCACATTATTAAAATTATAGCTATTAATTCTAACAATTTAATAACATAAAGTCTAGTGACATTAAATGCTCAAATTTCTAGATGATCTGCCAAACTTTTACTTTTAATAAATTTATCCAATAATTTATTTTTACCATAGAATTTAATTAAATATTATAAGTGTATTTCTTTTGGAAACGTGTATATGAGTATATATTTTAAATGAAAATACATATTTATATACATATTAATGTGGATATTTTTTCATTAAATATCTAATTTTAACAAACTATGGTACAATAAACTATGAGATTCTATTTAATCCAGGTCAAGGGGAATATTTTTCCACTGAGTATTAAATGTGGATTAATTTACTGACATTTGCCCATCTTTATTTTAAGAAATTTATACATAAACTCTCATACACATAAACAGAGAGAGAAATTATGTGTATAAACAGAGAGAGAAATTATCTTTTATCTATTCGAGACTCTTAGTCTTACTGAACTTTAATAAGTGTGTTTTGTGCAAAGTTATATTCCCTACTTTGCACACTGAAAGGTTTAAAAATTATATATAGGGTCTCAAAAATACTATAGAGAACCACTACAGAGACCACTGCTGCCTGGCTGCATGATGGCACTTGGATGACTAATTAGCCATAACTCAGCTTAGGGCTTCACATCTTCTAGAGCTGGAGATTTTCTGTGTAGAATTTTCCATGTAAATTATGGATATGTGGGTTCTTAATTCTTCTTTGTCACATAATTCTTCAGCATGCATCATTTCAATACTTTTGAAAAACTCATTCTCTGCCCCAAGTTTTGATAGCTTCCAGAAATTTTTATTATATCTATGTTATAACTGAAAAATACTATAACCAATGTATAATCATAAAATAATAAATTTAAGTCAAATTGAAGATACTGAAATATACTATATTAAATTTACTATTTAATATACTATATTAAATTTATACATTTTATAATTTTATTCAATCTGTAATATAAATGTTCAATATAAATCATTTTCAAACATATCAATAAATGATATCAAATATGGGGCATTTTTCAATGTAGTTCAATTTGGAAGATGGGAGTTAGGTTTATTAGCCTATTGAAAAACAATTACACAATTGGTCAGTTTACCAATATTCATGAAGCTTCTTACACTGGGTATGAGACTGAATAAGACATAGCCCTTCTCATTTTTTCTACTTCTAAGATTTCTTTAAAGAAAGGCAGCATTATTGTGGATTAATATTTAATTTTATTTAATATTAAAAATATGCACATCACTGTTCTGAGTTTTAATTATTTCAGGCTTAACCTATTGTAAACACCTATGGAAAAATTTTAAGTTGTATTATCAAATATTGGAAAAAAAAATTTTTTTTGCAAGGCAACCAATATCTTCTGTTCTTGTCTTTCCAAACTATGGAAACTTTCACTTTTCTTTTACAACAGGTTTCCATGGAAAAAACTGAATGAATACATGGGAAATGGACTTTGGGGCTAGAATATGTTTACAAAGTGTCTATAATCAATGAACTGTTAGAGGAAGTCATGCGATATGGTGGGCTTAAATTCATGGAAACTGGGTTCACTTCCTTGCTTCATAAACTTGAGCAAGAAATTCCCAATCTATCAGTTTCACCCTTCTGTTCTATAAATCTGATATTAATGCCTGTCTTGCCTTCCTCTCACAGTGCTTGTATAGATACAAATAAAAATTAAATGATGCATATTAAGATATTTTATAAACTATAAATTGCTATGCAAATAAATACAAGAGAATTAAAATTCCAAAACCATAGTTCACATAATAGTATTTCTAAAACAGCTTCAAATAAAAAAGGAGATTAGATTTCCTAATGTGTTAACCTCAAAGGACTATTGATTCCTTTGAGGTTACCGCATTAATAACATAACAAGGTGAGTTCAAGATTTGCCTGAAGGGATTTTTTTTCTGCTTCATTCCTTTGTCCTTCATTTCTTCTTGTTTATACCTGAAATTGAAAATGTAAACAACCTCAAAAATTGACTCTGTTTTCTCATAATACAGAAAACCAAAATATTAGACAAAAGAGTAGTACTTCATGAAAAAGATAACTTAAATAAGAGCTATTAATGTAACTTTCTCCTTCGAATGTTTGTCTGTCTTTCTGTCTTTGTCAATTAAAAAATCTTAAACTTTCTCACAATTTTTATGTCACTGTTTTACATATAGGTTATAGCTTATAGTGTTACTACATATGCAGTCCTGATTTTTGTGTTCAGTTTATATTTTAAAATCATTGGCTTACTATCTCAGGCTCATCTGTACAGAAACAGAATTATTTTTATTCATGTCCAAGGGTATCCCTAATGTTTTTCTTTTATCATATTAAGATTACAGAGACACCTTTTGGAACATAGTATGTACCTAGTAATACCTTTAGTAACTCATAAGTAATTATCTTTAACATAATATGAATTGGACTCTTTAACATAATATGAATACCTAAATATTTTTGGACTCTTTAACATAATATGGACTCTTTAACATAATATGAATACCTAAATATTTTTTTCCACAGTTCTTTGCTAAATAACTTTGTTTTTTAAGTCCATATATTTGTTCATGGGTAAGTCTGAGAAGGGAGTCTAGGAAGATGAATTAGGAAAAGAAAGTGAGAAAAAAAGTAGCCCTATTCCAATGACCTTAAAGATGAGAAGAGAATGCATTTTCTGAATTTGATTTAAAAGTGCAAAAGCCTAAATTTGAGTACTTGCTGGATTTATTTGATTAGACTCACACCCTCCTTTGAGGTTTTAGGGTGTTGACCATTTATAATATCTTCAATTAAAATCCTCAAAAATATCCGTGAGCAGGTCCTAAAAGTGGTCATAAATGAATACTTGAATTATAAGTTTCTAACTCCGGATAGTTTTCCCTAATTAGAGTAATGCTAGCTGGCAGAAAAAGAAAATGTAATACATGTTAACTTAATTCAGATTCTGGGGGAAATACAAATATCCAAAAGTTCCTTTCTATCTCAACATTTATTTTCTTCAATTCACCAACCATCCTGATATTTAATTAAACTCATATTCATTTAACCCCATAGAAACATCATGTATAAGAAATGGAGGAAATTAATAACAATTAAGATAAAATACCCATTTTACAAATAAGAAACTCAAAGACAAAAATCACAGAGGGAATGTGAGTAGAGTTAGTATATGGTGCACTATTCTGGTTTATAAAATTAGAATACTAATTGATGAAATAAAGTACAGGGTTGAGGCATCATTGAGTACTTTGTAGAAAAAAAAGTTAAACTGCCTTCAACATCAATGTCATTTCCCCTCTATAATCAAGAGGTTAGTCCAGAGGCCCTTCTAAAACATTGGTGCAAATATTTTTTTAACTCCCAAAATAATTTGTGAAGGAAATACTTTCCCATAGGAGCTTCCAATCTTAAAGATAATACAAACAATTATTTTGCTATTTAGTGTTTGTTGGCAATTGAAAAGGAGAAAAGTGCCTTTTTAAGCCAGAAAAACATTAATCTATCAGGCACTTCTCCCTATGAAACCAAAAAAAAAAGTCTTAGATCAAAATATGTGTTGGCTTCAAGTCCTTGGGAATTTTACCTGATTTTAATTCCTTCAAATGCTAGAAATTTAAGGCATCATCCTCAGGTCCAGAGATATTTTGTAGATACATAGAATCTTGTTTGACATTTTAGGAATTATAAAAGAAAAGGGAAATGAAAAGACAGTTGTAGAATACAATGATAAAAGAATAGAATAAACGTCATTTAATGTTTTAAGAAACCAAATATGGTTGTTTTATGATACACAAAGGATCTTGTATTCAAATTCTCACTTAGTGTATAGAGGAAATTTTAGCTATGATCAGTTTGGCAAAAGGAGCATTGTAGGTTGTTAATTTTAGAAAAAATGAACTTTTTTTGGTGCTTTCCACAAGTATTAAATATCACATCTGGAAGTAAAAAACTACTTTAAAACAAATAAGATATATTTTTATACTTCTATGTATGCTTCATTGAAATTCTTTGCTGTTGTTTCAGACTTATTATAGAGATTAATAAAGTAAAATCTAAAATACTCAGAACGTTTTCATCTTACAAACTGCCAATACATTAAAATACTTCTCTTTAGTGGCTATGTTTTATCTTTCTCCCAACTCTCAGCTTCATGTATTTGTAATTGAAAATATTGCATGTTAATGGCTTAAAGGAACACTATTTAGAAGTTTTTAGTTACTTAGTACAGGAAAATTTGAAAATATGTTGTTGATATAATGAAGGATATCAAATGTTAAACCATTTTCTGTGATGTAAATAAAGACCAATGCTAATTAGCAATGTGAGAAAGCAATATTTTGATACATTTGTATTATTTACATGAGGAGCTTATCTCTGGAAAGACATTGGTAGAGACTGAATAGTTGTCTCTCTCCAAAATTCGTATGTTGAAACCTAAGCCCCAATGTGATGGTATTTGGAGGTAGGGCCTTTGAGGGTTATTAGGTCACGAGGGTGGAGCCCTCATGAATGGAACCTGTGCCGTTATAAAAGAGACCTCAGAAGGCTTTCTTGCCTCTCCTGCCATGTGAGGACAGGGTGAAAAGTTGTCAGTCTGCAGTCCAGAAAACGGTTCCCAACAGAATCTCACCACACTGGCACCCTGATCTTGAACTTCCAGCATCCATAAGTATGAGAAATAAATTTCTGCTATTTATAAGACCCTCAGGCTATGGTATTTGTTATAGCAGCCTGAACAGACTAAAACAGACATGTAATAGAATTTTCATAAAATATTCTGCAAAGTTCTCAATAATGTGGGAGGATTAATCAATCTGGTTAATTTTCCAGTTAGTACAATTTCCCCCACTCCTCAAGCTAATACAAAACTCCACCACTTTTCCTTCTGAATTCCTTTCATCTTTCAAAAATCAGTTCTTTACTGAAAGCCTCTAACATTCATTACTTAGGTTTTTCTGAATATAGTGAGAGAAAATGCAAGTAATGAGTAAAAAGAAGAGTGCTTCCTAATGTAATACAAAGGACTCTATTCCATTTCATCTATCAGCATGACTTACTTACACCTTTTTGCTTTAGCTCATTGAGCTAAATTTACTCATAACACATTTTGATAGATGCCAGCAAATAGTCCCTTGGTTTCCAAAAATAAGAAACACTTCTTTTAGTCCACCAAAAGGGAAAATAATTCTTGAATGTGTCATGAAATTACAGATTCACCTATCTTTCAGGACAATGGGAACCTCATTATAGCCCTCTCTTAAATTTTTTTTTTATATTTTATTTTTTTAACATCTTTATTGGAGTATAATTGCTTCACAATGTTGTGTTAGTTTCTGCTGTATAACAAAGTGAATCAGCTTTATGTATACATATATCTCCATATTCCCTCCCTCTTGTGTCTACCTGCAAGCCTCCATATCCCACCCCTCTAGGTGGTCACAAAGCATGGAGCTGATCTCCCTGTGCTATGCAGCTGCTTCCTACTACTTATCTATTTTACATTTTGTAGTGTATATATGTTAAGGCCACCCTCTCACTTCATCCCAGCTTACCCTTCTCCCTCCCCATGTCTTCAAGCCCATTCTCTACTTCTGTGCCTTTATTGCTGTCCTATCTCTAGGTTCTTCAGAACCTTTTTCTAATTTCCACATACATGTGTTAGCATACAGTATTTGTTTTTCTATTTCTGACTTACTTCAATCTGTATGACACACTCTAGGCCCGTCCACCTCACTAAAAATAACTCAATTTAGGTTCTTTTATGGTTGAGTAATATTCCATTGTATATATATATATGCCACATCTTTTTTTTTTTAACATCTTTATTGGGGTATAATTGCTTTACAATAGTGTGATAGTTTCTGCTTTATAACAAAGTGAATCAGTTATACTTATACATATGTTCCCATATATCTTCCCTCTTGCATCTCCCTCCCTCCCACCTTCCCTTGCCCACCCACCCAGGCGGTCACAAAGCACAGGGCCGATGTCCCTGTGCCATGCAGCTGCTTCCCACTAGCTATCTACCTTAAGTTTGTTAGTGTGTATATGTCCATGACTCTCTCTCGCCCTGTCACAGCTCACCCTTCCCCCTCCCCATATCCTCAAGTCCGCTCTCCAGTAGGTCTGTGTCTTTATTCCTGTCTTAACCCTAGGTTCTTCATGACATTTTTTTCTCTTCTTAACTTCCATATATATGTGTTAGCATACAGTATTTGTCTTTTTCTTTCTGACTTATTTCGCTCTGTATGACAGACTCTAGGTCTATGCACCTCATTACAAATAGCTCAATTTCATTTCTTTTTATGGCTGAGTAATATTCCATTGTATATATGTGCCACATCTTCTTTTTTTAATTATTTTTTATTTATTTATTTATTTTTAACATCTTTATTGGGGTATAATTGCTTTACAATGGTGTGTTAGTTTCTGCTTCATAACAAAGTGAATCAGTCATACATAAACATATGTTCCCATATGTCTTCCCTCTTGCATCTCCCTCCCTCCCACCCTCCCTATCCCACCCCTCCAGGCTGTCACAAAGCACCGAGCCAATATCCCTGTGCCATGCGGCTGCATCCCACTAGCTATCTACCTTACTACGGTTGTTAGTGTGTATATGTCCATGACTCTCTCTCGCCCTGTCACAGCTCACTCTTTCCCCTCCCCATAACCTCAAGTCTGTTCTCTAGGAGGTCTGCGTCTTTATTCCTGCCTTACCCCTAGGTTCTTCATGACATTTTTTTTTCTTAAATTACATATATATGTGTTAGCATACGGTATTTGTCTTTTTCTTTCTGACTTACTTCACTCTGTATGACAGACTCTAGGTCTATCCACCTCATTACAAATAGCTCAATTTCATTTCTTTTTATGGCTGAGTAATATTCCATTGTATATATGTGCCACATATTCTTTATCCATTCATCCGATTATGGGCACTTAGGTTGTTTCCATCTCTGGGCTATTGTAAATAGAGCTGCAATGAACATTTTGGTACATGACTCTTTTTGAATTTCGGTTTTCTCAGGGTATATGCCCAGTAGTGGGATTGCTGGGTCATATGGTAGTTCTATTTATAGTTTTTTAAGGAACCTCCATACTGTTCTCCATAGTGGCTGAACCAACTCACATTCCCACCAGCAGTGCAAGAGTGTTCCCTTTTCTCCACACCCTCTCCAGCATTTATTGTTTCTAGATTTTTTGATAATGGCCATTCTGACTGGTGTGAGATGACATCTCATTGTAGTTTTGATTTGCATTTCTCTAATGATTAATGATGTTGAGCATTCTTTCATGTGTTTGTTGGCAGTCTGTATATCTTCTTTGGAGAAATGTCTATTTAGGTCTTCTGCCCATTTTTGGATTGGGTTGTTTGGTTTTTTGTTATTGAGCTGCATGAGCTGCTTGTAAATTTTGGATATTAATCCTTTGTCAGTTGCTTCATTTGCAAATATTTTCTGCCATTCTGAGGGTTGTCTTTTGGTCCTGTTTATGGTTTCCTTTGCTATGCAAAAGCTTTGAAGTTTCATTAGGTCCCAATTGTTTATTTTTGTTTTTATTTCCATTACTCTAGGAGGTGGGTCAGAAAGGATCTTGCTGTGATTTATGTCATAGAGTGTTCTGCCTATGTTTTCCTCTAAGAGTTTGATAGTTTCTGGCTTTACATTTAGGTCTTTAATCCATTCTGAGCTTATTTTTGTGTTTGGTGTTAGGGAGGGATCTAATCTCATACTTTTACATGTATCTGTCCAGTTTTCCCAGCACCACTTATTGAAGAGGCTGTCCTTTCTCCACTGTACATTCCTGCCACCTTTATCAAAGATAAGGTGTCCATATGTGCATGGGTTTATCTCTGGGCTTTCTATCCTGTTCCATTGATCTATCTTTCTGTTTTTGTGCCAGTACCATACTGTCTTGATTACTGTAGCTTTGTAGTATAGTTTGAAGTCAGGAAGTCTGACTCCTCCAGCTCCTTATTTCGTTCTCAAGATTGCTTTAGCTATTCGGGGTCTTTTGTGTTTCCATACAAGTTGCAAAATTTTTTGTTCTAGTTCTGTGAAAAATGTCAGTGGTAGTTTGATAGGGATTGCATTGAATCTATAGATTGCTTTGGGTAGTAGAGTCATTTTCACAATGTTGATTCTTCCAATCCAAGAACATGGTATATCTCTCCATCTATTTGTATCATCTTTAATTTCTTTCATCAGTGTCTTATAATTTTCTGCATACAGGTCTTTTGTCTCCTTAGGTAGGTTTATTCCTAGGTATTTTATTCTTTTTGTTGTGATGGTAAATGGGAGTGTTTTCTTGATTTCACTTTCAGATTTTTCATCATTAGTATATAGGAATGCCAGAGATTTCTGTGCATTAATTTTGTATCCTTCTACTTTACCAAATTCATTGATTAGCTCTAGTAGTTTTCTGGTAACATCTTTAGGATCCTCTATGTATAGTATCATGTCATCTGGAAACAGTGACAGCTTTACTTCTTCTTTTCTGATTTGGATTCCTTTTATTTATTTTTCTTCTCTGATTGCTATGGCTAAAACTTCCAAAACTATGGTGAATAACAGTGGTCAGAGTGGGCAACCTTGTCTTGTTCCTGATCTTAGTGGAAATGCTTTCGGTTTTTCACCATTGAGGATGATGTTGGCTGTGGGCTTGTCATATATGGACTTTATTATGTTGAAGAAAGTTCCCCCTATGCCTACTTTCTGGAGGGTTTTTATCATAAATGGGTGTTGAATTTTGTCAAAAGCTTTCTCTGCATCTATTGAGATGATCATATGCTTTTTCTCCTTCAATTTGTTAATATGGTTTATCACATTGATAGATTTGCATATATTGAAGAATCCTTGCATTCCTGGAATAAACCCCACTTGATCATGGTGTATGATCCTTTTAATGTGCTGTTGGATTCAGTTTGCTAGTATTTTGTTGAGGATTTTTGCATCTATGTTCATCAGTGATATTGGCCTCTAGTTTTCTTTCTTTGTGACATCCTTGTCTGGTATCAAGGTGATGGTGACCTCGTAGAATGAATTTGGGAGTGTTCCTCCCTCTGCTATATTTTGGAAGAGTTTGAGAAGGATAGGTGTTAGCTCTTCTCTAAATGTTTGATAGAATTCACCTGTGAAGCCATCTGGTCCTGGGCTTTTCTTTGTTGGAAGATTTTTAATCAAAGTTTCAATTTCAGTGCTTGTGATTGGTCTGTTCATATTTTGTATTTCTTCCTGATTCAGTCTTTGCAGGTGTCAGGTTGTGCATTTCTTAGAATTTGTCCATTTCTTCCAGATTGTCCATTTTATTGGCATAGAGTTGCTTGTAGTAATCTCTCATGATCTTTTATATTTCTGCAGTGTCAGTTGTTACTTCTCCTTTTTCATTTCTAATTCTATTGATTTGAGTCTTCTCCCTTTTTTTCTTGTTGAGTCTGGCTAGTGGTTTATCTATTGTGTTTATCTTCTCAAAGAACCAGCTTTTAGTTTTATTGATCTTTGCTATTGTTTCCTTCATTTCTTTTTCATTTATTTCTGATCTGATTTTTATGATTTCTTTCCTTCTGCTAGATTTGCGGTTTTTTTGTTCTTCTTTCTCAAATTGCTTGAGTTGCAAGGTTAGGTTGTTTATTCGAGATGTTTCCTGCTTCTTACGGTGGGCTTGTATTGCTATAAACTTCCCCCTTAGAACTGCTTTTGCTGCATCCCACAGGTTTTGGGTCGCTGTGTCTCCATTGTCATTTGTTTCTAGGTATTTTTTGAATTCCTGTTTGTTTTCTTCAGTGATCACTTCATTATTCAGTAGTGTATTGTTTAGCCTCCATGTGTTTGTATTTTTTACAGATCTTTTCCTGTAATTGATATCTAGTCTCATGGCATTGTGGTCAGAAAAGATACTTGATACAATTTTCTTAAATTTACCAAGGCTTGATTTGTGACCCAAGATATGATCTATCCTGGAGACTGTTCCATGAGCACTTGAGAAAAATGTGCATTCTGTTGTTTTTGGATGGAGTGTCCTATAAATATCAATTAAGTCCATCTTGTTTAATGTATCATTTAAAGCTTGTGTTTCCTTATTTATTTTCATTTTGGATGACCTGTCCATGGGTGAAAGTGGGGTGTTAAAGTCCCCTACTATGAATGTGTTACTGTCAATTTCCCCTTTTATGGCTGTTAGTATTTGCCTTATGTATTGAGGTGCTCCTATGTTGGGTGCATAAATATTTACAATTGTTATACCTTCTTCTTGGATTGATCCCTTGATCATTATGTAGTGTCCTTCTTTGTCTCTTTTAATAGTCCTTATTTTAAAGTCTATTTTGTCTGATATGAGAATTGCTACTCCAGCTTTCTTTTGGTTTCCATTTGCATGGAATATCTTTTTCCATCCCCTTACTTTCAGTCTGTATGTGTCTCTAGGTCTGAAGTGGGTCTCTTGTAGACAGCACATATAAGGGTCGTGTTTTTTTATCCATTCAGCCAATCTGTGTCTTTTGGTGGGAGCATTTTAGTCCATTTACATTTAAGGTAATTATCAATATGTATGTTCCTATTCCCATTTTCTAAATTGTTTTGGGTTCATTATTATAGGTCTTTTCCTTCTCTTGTGTTTCTTGTCTAGAGAAGTTCCTTTAGCATTTGTTGTAAAGATGGTTTTGTGGTGCTGAACTCTCTCAGCTTTTGCTTGTCTGTAAAGGTTTTAATTTCTCCATCAAATCTGAATGAGATCCTTGCTGGGTAGAGTAGTCTTGGTTGCAGGTTTTTCTCCTTCATCACTTTCAGTATGTCCTGCCACTCCCTTCTGGCTTGCAGGGTTTCTGCTGAGAGATCAGCTGTTAACCTTATGGGGATTCCCTTGTGTGTTATTTTTCCCTTGCTGCTTTTAATATGCTTTCTTTGTATTTAATTTTTGAGAGTTTGATTAATATGTGTCTTGGTGTATTTCTCCTTGTATTTATCCTGTATGGGACTCTCTGTGCTTCCTGGACTTGATTAACTATTTCCTTTCCCATATTAGGGAAGTTTTCAACTATAATCTCTTCAAATATTTTCTCAGTCCCTTTCTTTTTCTCTTCTTCTTCTGGAACCCCTATGATTCGAATGTAGGTGTGTTTAATGTTGTCCCAGAGGTCTCTGAGACTGTCCTCAGTTCTTTTCATTCTTTTTTCTTTATTCTGCTCTGCAGTAGTTATTTCCACTATTTTATCTTCTAGGTCACTTATCCGTTCTTCTGCCTCAGTTATTCTGTTATTGATCCCATTTAGAGTACTTTTAATTTCATTTATTGTGTTGTTCATCATTGCTTGTTTCATCTTTATTTATTCTAGGTCCTTGTTAACTGTTTCTTGCATTTTGTCCATGCTATTTCCAAGATTTCAGATCATCCTTACTATCATTATTCTGAATTCTTTTTCAGGTAGACTGCCTATTTCCTCTTCATTTGTTAGGTCTGGTGCATTTTTATCTTGCTCCTTTATCTGCTGTGTGTTTTTCTGTCTTCTCATTTTGCTTATCTTACTGTGTTTGGGGTCTCCTTTTTGCAGGCTGCAGGTTCATAGTTCCTGCTGTTTTTGATGTCTGTCTCCAGTGGCTAAGGTTGGTTCAGTGGGTTGTGTAGGCTTCCTGGTGGAGGGGACTAGTGCCTGTGTTGTGGTGGATGAGGCTGGATCTTGTCTCTCTAGTGGGCAGGTTCATGTCTAGTGGTGTGTTTTGAGGTGTCTGTGGACTTATTATGATTTTAGGTAGCCTCTCTGCTGATGGATGGGGTTGTGTTCCTGTTTTGCTAGTTGTTTGGCATATGTTGTCCAGCACTGTAGC
Organism: Orcinus orca; assembly: GCF_937001465.1. NCBI lineage: Eukaryota > Metazoa > Chordata > Mammalia > Artiodactyla > Delphinidae > Orcinus > Orcinus orca. The sequence goes on along the minus strand of NC_064576.1, from coordinate 39,070,488 downwards.
TTGCTGGTCGTTGAGTGAAGCTGGGTGCTGGTGTTAAGATGGAGGTCTCTGGGAGATTTTTGCAGTTTGATATTATGTGGAGCTGGAAGGTCTCTTGTTGACCAGTGTCCTGAAGTTGGCTCTCCTACCTCAGAGGCAGAGCCCTGACTCCAGGCTGGAGCACCAAGAGACTTTCATCCACACAGCTCAGAATAAAAGGGATAAAAAGTAGAGAGAATTAGTAGAAGTATGAAGAAAGAAAGAAAGTAAGAAAGAAAGAAAGAAAGAAAGAAAGAAAGAAAGAAAGGAGGGAAGGAAGGAAGGAAGAAAGAAAGAAAGAAGCAAAGAAGGAAAGAAGGGGGAGGAAGGAAGGAAGGAGGGAAAGAAGGAAAAAATACAGAAAGAAAGAAGATACAGTAAAATAAAATAATGTATAATAAAGTTATTGAATTAAAAAATACTTATTTAGGAAAAAAAAAAAGGGACGGATAGAACCTTAGGACAAATGTTGGAAGCAAAGCTATACAGACAAAATCTTGCACAGAAGCATACACGTAACACCCTCACAAAAAGAGGTAAAGGGGAAAAAATCATAAATCTTGCTCTCAGAGACCACCTCCTCAATTTGAGATGATTCGTTGTCTAAAGGAGGGAAGGAAAGAGGAAGGTAGGAAGGAAAGAGAGAAAGAAAGAAAGAAAGAAAGAAAGAAAGAAAGAAAGAAAGAAAGAAAGAAAGAAAGAAAAGTATAATAAAGTTTTTAAAATTAATTATTAAGAAAAAAATTAAAAAAAAAAAAAAACATGGTCAGATAGAACCCTAGGACAAATGGTGGAAGCAAAACTATGCAGACAAGATCTCACACAGAAGCATACACATACACATTCACAAAAAGAGGAAAAGGGGAAAAAATCATAGATCTTGCTCTCGAAGCCCACCTCCTCAATTTGGGATGACTTGTTGTCTATTCATGTATTCCACAGATGCAGGTACATCAAGTTGATTGTGGAGATTTAATCCTCTATTTCTGAGGCTTCTGGGAGAGATTTCCCTTTCTCTTCTTTGTTCTCACAGCTCACCGGGGCTCAGCTTTGGATTTGGCCCTGCCTCTGCGTGTAGGTCGCTGGAGAGCATCTGTTTTTTGCTCAGACAGGACGGGGTTAAAGGAGCCGCTGATTCGGGGGCTCTGGTGCACTCAGGCCGGGGGGGAGGGAGGGGCACTGCGTGCGGGGTGGGCCTGCGGCGGCAGAGGCCAGCGTGACGTTGCACCAGCCTGAGGTCCGCCGTGCGTTCTCCCGGGGAAGTTGTCCCTGGATCCCGGGAACCTGGCAGTGGCGGGCTGCACAGGCTCCGCGGAAGAGGGGTGTAGATAGTGACCTGTGCTCGCACACAGGCCCCTTGGTGGCGGCAGCAGCAGCCTCAGCGTCTCCCGCCCGTCCCTGGGGTCTGTGCTTTTAGCCGCGGCTCACGCCTGTCTCTGGGGTTCACGCTTTTAGCCGCAGCTTGCGCCCGTCTCTGGAGTTCCTTTAATCAGCGCTCTTAAACCCCTCTCCTTGCGCACCAGGAAACAAAGAGGGAAGAAAATGTCTCTTGCCTCTTCGGCAGGTGCAGACTTTTCCCCGGACTCCCTCCTGGCTAGCCGTGGTACACTAACTCCTTCAGGCTATGTTCAAGCCGCCAACCCCAGTCCTCTCCCTGAGCTCTGACCGAAACCGAAACCCAAGCCTCAGCTCGCAGCCCCGCCCACCCCGGCGGATGAGCAGACAAGCCTCTCGGGCTGATGAGTGCCGGTCGGCACCGATCCTCTGTGCGGGAATCTCCCCACTTTGCCCTCCGCACCCCTGTTGCTGTGCGCTCCTCCGCAGCTCCGAAGCTCCCCACTCCGCCTCCCGCAGTCTCCGCCCGCGAAGGGGCTTCCTAGTGTGTGGAAACTTTTCCTCCTTCACAGTTCCCTCCCACTGGTGCAGGTGCCGTCCCTATTTTTTTGTCTCTGTTTTTTTCTTTTTTTCCTTTGCCCACCCGGGTACGTGGGGAGTTTCTTGCCTTTTGGGAGGTCTGAGGTCTTCTGCCAGCGTTCAGTAGGTGTTCTCTAGGAGTTGTTCCACGTGTAGATGTATTTCTGGTGTATCTGTGGGGAGGAAGGTGATCTCCGCATCTTACACTTCCACCATCTTCAAGGTCCTCCACCACATCTTCTTTACCCATTCATCTGTTGATGGACACTTAGGTTACTTCCATGTCATGACTATTGTAAATAGTGCTGCAGTGAACATTTTGGTACAAGACTCTTTTTGAATTATGGTTTTCTCAGGGTATATGTCCATTAGAGGGGTTGCTGGGTCATATGGTAGTTCTCTTTTTAGTTTTTTACGTAGAATCCATAATGTTCACCATAGCGGCTGTATCAATTTACATTCCCACCAACAGTGCAAAGGGCTCCCTTTTTCCCACACACTCTCCAGCTTTCATTCTTTGTAGATTTTTTGATGATGGCCATTCTGACTGGGATGAGGTGATACCTCATTGTAGTTTTGATTTGCATTTCTCTAATGATTAGTGAAGTTGAGCATCCTTTCATGGGTTTGTTGCCAATCTGTATATCTTCTTTGGAGAAATGTCTATCTGGTCTTCTGCCCATTTTTGGATTGAGTTTTTTTCTTTTGTTTTGATATCAAGCTGCATGAGTTTCTTGTATATTTTGGAGATTAATCCTTTGTCATTTGCTTCATTTGCAAATATTTTCTCCCATTCTGAGGGTTATCTTTTGTCTTTATGATTTCCTTTGCTGTGCAAAAGCTTTTAATTTTCATTAGGTCTCATTTGTTTATTTTTGGTTTTATTTCCATTCCTCTAGGAAGTGGGTCAAAAAGTTTGTTGCTGTGATTTATGTCATAGATTGTTCTGCCTATGTTTGCCTCTAAGAGATTTACAGTGTCTGGTCTTACATTCAGGTATTTGATCCATTTTGAGTTTGTTTTTGCATATGGTATTACTGAGTGTTCTAATTTCATTCTTTTACATGTAGCTGTCCAGTTTTCCCAGCACCGCTTATTGAAGAGGCTGTCTTTTCTCCATTGTATATCCTTGCCTCCTTTTTCAAAGACAAGGTGACCACTGTGCATGTTTTTTTCTCTGGGTTTTCTATACTGTTCCATTGATGTATATCTCTGTTTTTGTGCCCATATCATACTGTCTTGATTACTGTACCTTTGTAGTATAGTCTGAAGTCCAGGAGCTTGAATCCTCCAACTCCATTTTTGTCTCTCAAGATTGCCTTGGCTATTCAGGGTCTTTTGTGTTTCCATACAAATTGTGAAAATTTTTGTTGTAGCTCTGTGAAAAACTACCATTGGTAGTTTGATAGGGATTACATTGAATCTGGAGATTGCTTTGGGTTGTATAGTCATTTTCACAATGTTGATTCTTCCAATCCAAGAACATGACATATTTCTCCATCTGTTCATATCATCTTTAATTTCTTTCATCAGTGTCTTTTAGTTTTCTGTATACAGGTTTTTTGTCTCCTTAGGTAGGTTTATTATTAGGTATTTTATTTATTTTCTTCCAGTGGTACATGAGAGTGTTTCCTTAATTTCTCTCTCAGATTTTTCATCATTAGTGTATAGGAATGCAAGAGATTTCTGTGCATTAATTTTGTATCCTGCTACTTTACCAAATTCATTGATAGGCTTTAGCAGCTTTCTGGTAGTGTCTTTAGGATTTTCTGTGTATAGTTTCATGTCATCTGCATACACTGAGTTTTACTTCTTCTTTTCCATTTAGATTCATTTGATTTCTTCTTCTTCTCTCGTTTCTGTGGCTAAAACTTCCACAATTATGTTGAATAACAGTGCTGAGAGTGGGAAACCTTGTCTTGTTTGTGATCTTAGTGGAAATGCTTTCAGTTTTTCACCATTGAGAATGATGTGGGCTGTGGGTTTGTCATATATGGCCTTTATTATGTTGAGGTAAGTTCCCTCTATGCCTACTTTCTGGAGGGTTTTCAACATAAATGGGTGTTAAATTTTGTCAAAATTTTCTCTGCATCTTTTGAAATGATCATATGGCTTTTATCATTTAATTGGTTAATATGGTGTATCACATTGATTATTTGCATATATTGAAGAGTCTTTGCATTCCTGGGATAAATCTCACTTGAACATCGTGTATAATCCTTTTAATGTGCTCTTGTATTCTGTTTCCTAGTATTTTATTGAGTACTTTTGCATCTATGTTCATCAGTGATATTGGCCTGGAGTTTTCTTTTTTTTTTTTTTGACATCTTTTTCTGGTTTTGGTATCAGGGTGATGGTGGCCTCATAGAATGAATTTGTGTGTTCCTCCCTCTGTTATATTTTGGAAGAGATTGAGAAGGATAGGTGTTAGCTTTTCTCTAAATGTTGGAAAGGATTGGCCTGTGAAACCATCTGGTCCTGGGCTTTTGTTTGTTGGAAGATTTTTAATCACAGTTTCAATTTCTGTGCTTGGGATTGGTCAGTTGATATTTTCTATTTCTTCCTGGTTCAGTCTCAGAAGGTTGTGCTTTTCTAAGAATTTGTCCATTTCTTCAAGGTTGTCCATTTTATTGGCATAGAGTTGCTTGTAGTAATCTCTCATGATCCTTGTATTTCTGCAGTGTCAGTGGTTACTTCTCTTTCATTTCTAATTCTGTTGATTTGAGTCATTTCCCTTTTTTTCTTGATGACTCTGGCTAATGGTTTATCAATTTTGTTTAACTTCTCAGAGAACCAGCTTTCAGTTTATTCACCTTTGCTATCATTTCCTTCATTTCTTTTTCATTTATTTCTGACCTGATTTTTATGGTTTCCTTCCTTCTGCTAATTTTGAGGGTGTTTTTGTTATTTTCTCTCTAATGGCTTTAGGTGTAAGATTAGGTTGTTTTTTTGAGATTTTTCTTGTTTCCTAAGGTAGGATTGTTTTGCTGTAAACTTCTGTCTTAGAACTGCTTTTGCTGCATCCTATAGGTTTTCCTTCATCATGCTTTCATTATAATTTTTTTCTAGGTATTTTTTGATTTCCTTTTTGATTTATTCAGTGATCTCTTGATTATTTAGTAGTGTATTGTTTAGCCTCCCTGTGTTTGTATTTTTTTTACAGTGTTTCCCTCTAATTGATATCTAGTCTCTTAGAATTATTGCTGGAAAAGATACTTGATATGATTTCAATTTTCTTAAATTACTGGGGCTTGATATTTGACACAAGATATGATCTATCCTGGAGGATGTTCTATGAGCACTTGAGAAGAAAGTATATTATGTTGTTTTTGGATGGAATGTCTTATAGATATCAAGTCCATCCTGTTTAATGTGTCATTTAAAGCTTGTGTTTCCTTATTTATTTTCATTTTGGATGATCTGTCCATTAGGGAAAGTGGGGTGTTAAAGTCCCCTACTATGATTGTGTTACTGTTGATTTCCCCTTTTATGGTTGTTAGCATTTGCCTTATGTATTGAAGTGCTCCTGTATTGGGTGCATAAATATTTACACTTGTTATATCTTCTTCTTGGATTGTTCCCTTGATCATTATACAGTGTCCTTCTTTGTCTCTTGTAATAGTCTTTATTTTAAAGTTTGTTTTGTGTGATATGAGAATTACTGTTCCAGCTTTCTTTTGATTTCCATTTGCATGGAATATCTTTTTCCATCCCTTCACTTTCAGTCTGTATGTGTCCCTTGGTCTGAAGTGGGTCTCTCGTAGGCAGCATATATCCATGTCTTGTGTTTTTATCCATTCAGCGAGTCTATGTCTTTTGGGCGGAGCATTTAATACATTTATATTTAAGGTAATTATCAATATATAAGTTCCTATTACCATTTTCTTAAATGTTTTGGGTTTGTAATTGTAGGTCTTTTCCTTCTCTTGTGTTTCCTGCCTAGAGACGTTCCTTTAGGATTTATTGTAAAGCTGGTTTGGTGGTGCTGAATTCTCTTAGCTTTTGTTTGCCTGTAAATGTTTTAATTTCTTCATCAATTCTGAATGAGATTCTTCCTGGGTAGAGTCATCTTGGTTGTAGGTTTTTCCCTTTCATCACTGTAAAATTGTACTGCCACTTGCTTCTGACTTGCAGAGTTTCTCCTGAAAGATCAGCTGTTAACCTTATGGGGATTCACTTGTATGTTTTTTGTTGCTTTTCCCTTGCTGCTTTTTTAAATTTTATATAATAAATATATGTTATATTTGTTATATTTCATTAATTACCATTGGCATACATGATAAAGAGGAAATTATTTTTGAATTTTATTTTATTTTTTATACAGCAGGTTCTTATTAATCATCAATTTTATATGCTCAGTGTATACATGTCAATCCCAATCACCCAATTTATCACAACACCACCCCCATCCCCTGCCGCTTCCCCCCTTGATGTCCATATGTTTGTTCTCTATATCTCTGTCTCAATTTCTGCCCTGGAAACTGCTTCATCTGTACTACTTTTCAAGATTCCATATATATGTGTTAATATACAGTATTTGCTTTTCTTTTTCTGACTTACTTCACTATATATGACAGTCTCTAGATCCATCCATGTCTCAACAAATGACCAAAACTCGGTCTTTTTTATGGCCGAGTAATAGTCCATTGTATATATGTACCACATCTTCTTTATACATTCATCTGTCGATGGGCATTTAGGCTGCTTCCCTGACTTGGCTATTGTAAACAGGGCTGCAATGAACATTGGGTTCCATGTATCTTTTTGAATTATGGTTTTCTCTGGGCATATACCTAGTAGTGGGATTGCTGTATCATATGGTAATTTCATTTTTAGATTTTTAACGAACCTCCATACTGTTCTCCATAGTGGCTGTATCAATTTACATTCCCACCAACAGTGGAAGAGGGTTCCTTTCTCTCCACAGCGCCTTCAGTATTTGTTGTTTGTAGATTGTCTGGAGATGCCTATTCTAACTGATGTGAGGTGGTACCTCATTGTAGTTTCAATTTGAATTTCTCTAATAATTAGTGATGTTGAGTAGCTTTTCATGTGCTTCTTGGCCATCTGTATGTCTTCTTTAGAAAAATGTCTATTTAGGTCTTCTGCCCATTTTTGGATTGGGTTGTTTGCTTTTTGCATATTGAGCTTCATGAGCTATTTATATATTTTGGAGATTAATCCTTTGTCCGTTGATTCATTTGCAAATATTTTCTCCCATTCTGAGAGTTGTCTTTCCATCTTGTTTATGGTCCTTTACTGTGCAAAGTTTGAAGTTTCATTAGGTCCCATTTGTTTATTTTTGTTTCCATTACTCTAGAAGGTGAATCAAAAAATATCTTGCTGTAATTTATGTCAAAGAATGTTCTTCCTATGTTTTCCTCTAAGAGTTTTATAGTGTCCAGTCTTACATTTAGGTCTCTAATCCATTTTGAATATGTTTTTGTGTATGGTGTTATAGAGTGTTCTAATTTCATTCTTTTACATGTAGCTGTCCAGTTTTCCCAGCACCACTTATTGAAGAGACTGTCTTTTCTCCATTGTACATCCTTGCCTCCTTTGTCATAGATTAGCTGACCATAGGTGCGTGGGTTTATCTCTGGGCTTTCTATCTTGTTCCATTGATTTATATTTCTGTTTTTGTGCCAGTACCATATTGTCTTGATTGCTGTAGCTTTGTAGTACAGACTGAAGTCAGGGAGTCTGATTCCTCTAGCCCCACTTTTTCCCTTAAGACTGCTTTGCCTATTCAGGGTCTTTTGTGTATCCGTGCAAATTTTAAGAGTTTTTGTTCTAGTTCTGTAAAAAATGCCATTGGTAATTTTATGGGGATTGCATTGAATCTGGAGATTGCTTTGGGTAATATAGTCATTTTCACAATGTTGATTTTTCCAATCCAAGAATATAGTGTATCTCTCTTTCTGATGGTATTATCTTTAATTTCTTTCTTCAGTGTCTTATAGTTTTCTACACACAGTTCTTTGCTCTCCCTAGGTAGGTTTATTCCTAGGTATTTTATTCTTTTGTTGCATTGGTAAATGAGAGTGTTTCCTTAATTTCTCTTTCAGATAATTCATCATTAGTATATAGGAATGAAAGATTTCTGTGCATTAATTTTGTATGCTGCAACTTTACCATATTCATTGATTAGCTTTAGTAATTTTCTGGTGGCCTCTTTAGCATTCTACATGTATAGTATCATGTCATCTGCAAACAGTGACAGTTTTACTTCTTTTCCAATTTGTATTCCTTTTATTTCTTTTTCTTCTCTGATTGACATTGCTAGGACTTCCAAAACTATGTTGAATAATAGTGGTGAGAGTGGACATCCTTGTATTGTCCCTTATCTTAGAGGAAATGCTTTCAGTTTTTCACCATTGAGAATGATGTTTGCTGTGGGCTTGTTGTATGTGGCCTTTATTACGTTGAGGTAGGTTCCCTCTATGTCCACTTTCTGGAGAGTTTTGATCACAAATGGGTGTTGAATTTTGTCAAAAATTTTTCTGCATCTATCGAGATGATCTTATGTTTTTTTCTTCTTCAGTTTGTTAATATGGTGTATCACGTTGATTGATCTGCATATATTGAAGAATCCTTGCATTCCTGGGATAAATCCCACTTGATCATGGTGTATCATCCTTTTAATGTGTTGTTGGATTCTATTTGCTAGTATTTGGTTGAGGATTATTGCATCTATATTCATCAGTGTTATTGGTCTGTAATTTTCTTTTTTTGTTCTATCTTTGTCTAGTTTTGGTATCAGGGTGATGGTGGCCTCATAGAATGAGTTTGGGAGTGTTCCTTCCTCCACAATTTTTTGGAAGAGTTTGAGTAGGATGGGTGTTAGTTTTTCTGTAAATGTTTGATAGAAATCACCTGTGAAGCCATCTGGTCCTGGACTTTTGTTTGTTGGATGATTTTTAATCACAGTTTCAACTTCATTACTTGTGATTGGTTTGTTCATATTTTCTATTTCTGACTGGTTTAGTCTTGGAAGTTTATACCCTTCTAAGAATTTGTCCATTTCTTTCAGGTTGTCCATTTTATTGACATAGAGTTGTTTGTAGTAGTCTGTTAGGGTGTTTTGTATTTCTGTGGTTTCTGTTGTAAGTTCTTTTACATTTTTAATTTTATTGATTTGAGTGCTCTCTTTCTTTTTCTTGATGAGTCTGATTAATGGTTTATCAATTTTGTTTATCTTCTCAAAGAACAAGTTTTTATTTTTATTGATCTTTGCTATTGTTTTCTTTGTTTCTATTTCATTTATTTCTGCTCTGATCTTTATGATTTCTTTCCTTCTGCTAACTTTGGATTTTGTTTGTTCTTATTTCTCTAGTTCCTTTTGGTGTAAGATTAGATTGTTTACTTGAGATTTTTCTTGTTTCTTGAGGTAGGCTAGTATAGCTATAAACTTCCCTCTTAGAATTTCTTCTGCTGCATCCCATAGGTTTTGGATCATCATAATTTCGTTGTCATTTGTCTCTAGGTATTTTTTTTTAAATTTTCTCTTTGATTTCTTCAGTGATCTCTTGGTGATTGGGTAACATATTTTTTAGGCTCCATGTATTTGTGTTTTTTATGGTTATTTCCCCTGTAATTCATTCCTAATCTCATAGCATTGTGGTCAGAAAAGAGGCTTTTTATGATTTCAATTTTCTTAAATTTACTGAGGCTTGATTTGTTACCCAAGATGTGATCTATCCTGGAGAATGTTCCATGCACACTTGAGAAGAAAGTGTAATCTGCTGCTTTTGGATGGAATGTCCTATAAATATCAATTAAATCTATCTGTTCTATTGTGTTATTTAAAGCTTCTGTTTCCTTATTTATCTTCATTTTGAAGGATATGTCCATTGGTGAAAGTGGGGTATTAAAGTCCCCCACTATTATTGTGTTACTGTCGATTTCCTCTTTTATAGATGTTAGCAGTTGCCGTATATATTGAGGTGCTCCTATTTTGGGTGCATATATATTTATAATTGTTATATCTTCTTCTTGGATTGATCCCTTGATCATTATGTAGTGTCCTTTCTTGTCTCTTGTAACACTCTTTATTTTAAAGCCTATTTATCTGATATGAGTATTGTTACTCAAGCTTTCTTTTGATTTCCATTTGCATGGAATATCTTTTTCCATTCCCTCACTTTCAGCCTGTATGTGTCCCTAGGTCTGAAGTGGATTTCTTGTAGACAGCATATATATAGGTCTTGTTTTTGTATCCATTCTGCAAACCTGTGTCTTTTGGTTGGAGCATTTAATCCAATCATGTTTAAGATAATTATCTATATGTATGTTCCTATGACCATTTTCTTAATTGTTTTGGGTTTGTTTTTGTAGGTTCTTTTCTTCTCTTGTGTTTTCTACTTAAAGAGGTTCCTTTAGTACTTGTTGTAGAGCTGGTTTGGTGGTGCTGAATTCTCTTAACTTCTGCTTGGCTGTAAAGCTTTTGATTTCTCCATTGGATCTGAATGAGATCCTTGCCGGGTAGAGTAATCTTTGTTGTAGGTTCTTCCCTTTCATCACTTTAAGTATATCATGCCACTCACTTCTGGCGTGTAGAGTTTCTGCTGAGAAATCAGCTGTTAACCTTATGGGAGTTCCCTTGTATGATATTTGTCATTTTTTCCTTGCTCTTTTCAATAATTTTTCTTTGTCTTTAATTTTTGCCAGTTTGATTATTATGTGTCTTGGCATATTTCTCCTTGGGTTTATCCTGTATGGGACTCTGAGCTCCCTGGACTTGGGTGGCTATTTCCTTTCCCATGTTAGGGAAGTTTTCAACTATAATCTCTTCAAATATTTTCTCTGGTCCTTCCTCTCTCTCTTCTCCTTTTGGGACCCCTATAATGCAAATGTTGTTGTGTTTAATGTTTTCCCAGAGGTCTCTTAGGCTGTCTTCATTTCTTTTCATTCTTTTTTCTTTATTCTGTTCAGCAACAGTGAATTCCCCTATTCTGTCTTCCAGGTCACTTATCCATTCTTCAGCATCATTTATTCTGCTATTGATTCCTACTAGTGTAGTTTTCATTTCAGTTATTGTATTGTTCATCTCTTTGTTTGTTCTTTAATTCTTTTAGTTGTTTGTTAAACATTTCTTGCCTCTTCTCCATCTTTGACTCCATTTTTTTCCGAGGTCTTGGATCATCTTCACTATCATTATTCTGAATTTTTTTCTGGAAAGTTGCCTATATACACTTAATTTAGTTGTTTTTCTGGGGTTTTATCTTGTTCTTTCATCTGGTGCATAGCCCTCTGTGTTTTCATCTTTTCTATCTTTCTGTGAATGTGGTTTTTGTTCCACGGGCTGCAGGATTGTAGTTCTTCTTGCTTCTGCTGTCTGCCCTCTCCCTTGCTGCTTTTAATAATTTTTTCTTTATTTAATTTTTGATTGTTTGATTAATATGTGTCTTGGCATGTTTCTCCTTGGATTTATCCTGTATGGGACTCTCTGCACTTTCTGGACTTGATTAACTATTTTCTTTCCCATGTTAGGGAAGTTTTCAACTATAATCTCTTCAAATATTTTCTCAGTCCCTTTCTTTTTCTCTTCTTCTTCTGAGTCCACTATAATTCAAATGCTGGTGTGTTTAATGTTGTCCCACAGCCTGTTGGTCTCTGAGACTGTCCTCAAGTCTTTTCATTCTTTTTTCTTTATTCTGCTCTGTGGTAGTTATTTCCACTATTTTATCTTCCATGTCACTTATCCATTCTTTTGCCTCAGTTATTCGGCTTTTGATTCCTTCTAGAGAATTTTTAATTTCATTTATTGTGTTGTTCATTATTGTTTGTTTGCTCTTTAGTTGTTCTAGATCCTTGTTAATCGTTTCTTATATTTTCTCCATTCTATTTCCAAGATTTCATATCATGTTTACTATCATTACTCTGAATTCTTTTTTAGGTAGACTACCTATTTCCTCTTAATTTGTTTGGTTTTTTGGGTTTTTACTTTGCTCCTTCATCTGCTGCATATTTCTATTTCTTCTCATTTTGCTTAACTTACTGTGTGGGGTCTCTTTTTTGCAGGCTACAGGTTCCTAGTTCTCATTGTTTTTATTGTCTGCCCCCAGTTGTTAATTGGTTCAGTGGGTTGTGTAGGCTTCCTGGTGGAGAGGACTGGTGCCTGTGTTCTGGTAGATGAGGCTGGATCTTGTCTTCCTTGCGGGTATGGCCACTTCTGGTGATGTGTTTTGGGATGTCTGTAAACTTAGTATGATTTTAGGCAGCCTCTCTGTTAATGGGTGGTGTTATGTTCCTGTCTTGCTAGTTATCTGGCATGGGTGTACAGCACTGGAGCTTGCTGGTCAATGAGTGGAGCTGGATATTAGCCGTGAGATGGAGCTCTCTGGGGGAGCTCTTCCTGATTGATATTATGTGGGGCCAGGAGCTCTCTGGTGGTCCAATGTCCTGAACTCAGCTCTCCCACCTCAGAGGCTCAGGCCTGACACTGGCTGTAGAACCAAGACCCTTTCAGCCATACGGCTTTTGGGAAGTCTGAGGTCTTCTGCCAGCGTTCAGTGGGGGTTCTGTAGAAGTTGTTCTACATGTAGACGTAGTTTTGATATTTTTGTGGGGAGGAAGTTGATGTCCACGTCTTACTCCTTTGATGTCTTGAAGGTCCTCCTCAAGATATTTTAGACATGCCCATCTTTTGGGTCAGCCAATGTAGGTGAAAGTAAATGTGGAGTCTGGGTATCTGAAATCAGGCAGGGCATGGTCATTGCAGGGCCAGGAGTGCTCAAGGCATGGGGGAGCCCTATGAATCAGCCTTTGCCCTTGCTGCACAGTTTCCATGCCCACTCCTCTCTTAAATTTTAAAGCAAGGATGTTTGAGACAATGAAGAATAATTTTTCAGACCTTGCTTCCATTTCATTTTAGTGTAGACTAGAGGCAAATGATTGCACAAGAGCAAGAAATTGGAAAACCATAATTTTAGCCTATGAGAAAGAGAGAATGTGATGGAGAAATAGAAACACAACAATCTACAAAAATTTAGAAAGAAATGTGCTGCTATTAGGCCTCTTCAGAAAAGAGTAATGAGAAATAAACTTGGTTAACTTGCTCTTGAAGGAATAAAGAATGATACTAATCCTACTAAACTTGTGGAGTGATTGAGCCTAAAGAAGTGAGTTAGTTAGGAAATTTTTTTTTTTTTTTTTTGTGGGCACTATCATTTTAGACCTGATAAATGATTAAATCTTACCTTTTGAAATGGGGATAATGAGTTCATTTTCTTTGTCATTATTTCACAAGACTCTTCAGTGGCATCCTGTGTTTGATCCTTACTTACTACCTGATAAAATGTTAAAGTAACAGATGGACATATAGAAGTTTCTGAGCACCATCAGATCAATAATCCTGGGTATGATAATGAAATTAAAGTAAGACAAAAAGGCTCAGTTTCTTTTATACAAATATGACAGATCTTTTGATCTCTATTTGAGGTACGAGTTACTTAAATTTTTTTTGGTAGTTGTGATAGATTGTTAATTAACCAACTGCACACTTTCCCTTATTAACTCTAGTAATTAAAAGCTGACCACTACAAGACAACGTCCTTGGTGTTGAAAGAGGGTGTAAGGTTATGTAACCGACCACAGTTAAATAGACCACAGCAAATAGTGATAAAGTTTTGTTTGTTGGTTTGTTGGTTTGCTTGTTTTTAACTCTCACAAAATTTTATCAAGACATTTTAAACTAGAAGGCTCAGGAAAATATTCATTGTCCAATGAATTTATAGGTTTCTTATTTTTAGACTTATGTAGTGAATATAGCTGGTTTTCTTTGTTCTGTTCTCATTTTTCATTATGAGAGTTCACAATCTTAACTATTCCTATAGATTAATGCTTATCTAAATGTTTTCTGTGTATTACAAGTGTCAGGGAATATTAATGTGTATTTGACATAAAAAATGGGTTTTATAGTGCAATATTCCCACAGCTTTATGAATACTAACATAAATTGTGTATGAAGAGGGAATTATGTGTATTTCCAGAAATTGTTTGGGTATTAACACATTCCCCCCCCCCCATAGAATATTTCTAGGAACCAGGGTCTAGGTTTCTTGTGACTAGGTTTGGAAAATTCTACTGTACTCTTCAGTCTATAGAATTTCTTAAGTAAAATATGTATAACTTCTCCTTGTATCCATTAATTATGTATTCCTGGGTAAATTATTTAAAATATTCTGAGGTTCTTTTTTATATATATATTTAGGACAATAGAGTTGCAAAATTAAAATAATTTATTCGTGAAATCCTTAGCACAGAACCTGATACATAGAGTGCAACACATAAGTTAATAAGGATCATTATTTTTTATTTTCCAAATATAAAAATGGAGAATGGTTGTGTGAATAAATGAGGATATGTAGGTTGAATGTTCATTTCCTATGATGGAGGACAGTGGATCCAGACTACAAATTGCTGTAAGATAGAGTCATGACTGGGTTTTATTTGCCCAGATGCAAACCTACACTTTGGCTTGTACTAAGGACTTCTAAGTGTTTGCTAAAATTAAAAAAAAAAAAAAAGTAAACTAATTTTTAAATGAAAAAATAAAATAAATAAATTGAGAGCTTTGGATGAGTTTGAGTTTATTTCATTGTAACATTCGGAAAGTTGAATTTTCCTATGCTCTATCTTAAACTACAATAGACTGTGTGAAACTTATAAATGAAATGAAATATACAAGCATAAATAAATTATCTAAGTTTCCAGGTCCAAAAATCAAATAAGAATTTGCCCCTCTGAAATTCTAGTAATGAGGATTTTATAATTTAAATTCCATCTTCTATTCAGAAAAATGTATCAGAAAATGTCTTGGGTTCTGTTATTGAATTTTTAGCTTTATGTGAGTAACTATTCCTTATAAAGTATCAGACATTTTACCTACATTGCAAGAAAAAAATAGAAAATTAGGAGGAAGATTTACCTTACCTGCAGAGATATAGTGGAAGTATTTATATTGAAGAATAGGCAGGATTTCATTTTATTACGCACATTTATTAGAAATTCCAAAGATGACTTTTTATGGGGAAACATCCATAGCAAAGGCTGGGAAGTTAAATGAAAAATATTACCCATTGATAGTCTGAAAAGGAGTGAAAATACAATATACAGTTATTTCTCTATTCTGGTACACTTTTGTATGTACTAGTGCACTTCAACTGTGAGTGTGGGCAGTATTTCACACTAATCAGTTAAAGACCCTTGAAATCTCAGAATATTAAATGACTTAACCGGCAACCTATAATTAGTGCTTTTAAAATAGAATGTGCTATTTTTCATAGAACATCTTTAGATTCTTAAATTTGTAATGTTTTACCAGATTATGCTGTTAATTTCTTATATTGTTATGGAAAACCAAGTTGGAATTTACATTTTTATTAATTCAGTATATTCTACCTAGAAGATGATACAGTTACAAGTAGTAATAATGACTATTTTTACATATGCTTACAAATTTAATGTTTTCATCTGTGAGTTTAGTGTTTAACCTCCTCTATAGCATACACAGCCTTTCATTGGCCCCCTGTTGCTTAATTTGTGTTGGAGCATAATCATTTCATGCATACTATTACTTTGCAGTTACAGTACAATCAAATTTACTTTTTACCAAAAAGAAAATGACTTTTCCCTTTCAATAATTCCTATGAAGATAGACTATGAACTACAATTTGCTCTTGTGCCGTACCATATTTGACTTGTCTCATTTACACAGCAGAATAAATAGTTCTCCTAACTGAAAAGCTGAAATGCATGCCATCAGTTTGCACATGGGACATCTGGCTGAGTATACAAATAGCTGATTATGGTGGGTGTCCCTCTCATTTCTCAAACCCCACTGAATCCAGTGATATGTATTGACCAAGTAAAAATGGGTTTCTTCTCTGTGGCTAAACTTTCAGCAGATTTTTTTATTTCTCCAATGTCAAAGTGACAAAATAGATTTTGATCAGATATAGGTAGCTGCCAGAGGTCTCTAATCTGTGAGTGGCATTAATGCTAATTATACTCTAAGTGACCTGTAATGATCATTTAACTGTTTTTCTTCAGCATTTTGACATAGTCAACTTTCATATTAAGTCTGAGGATCACCTACACAAACGAACATATTAGTAGAAAGAACCAGAACACATTAACCATGTTTCACTTCATTATGAAGTGAATTAAGGAACATTAAAAGTTCTTTGTGAAAATGTATATGTTTTGCCAAGCTTATTTTAATTTTAGAATATGTGCTAATAAGAAGTAAAGAAAAAGGGAAAAATAAAACTAGATTTTTCATAAATATTTCTTTAACATAAAGAACTCATATTTATGAGTAATGTAATTGCATGTTCCCAGCTACCCTGCATTCTCAACAGAAAAATGTTTTAAAGATACTTTTTTGTAAAAAATATAAGATAATTCTGCTTGTATGTATTGGTTTCCCTGTGAAAACTATAACACTCATGTAATGCTTCTTGTTTCCTTGTACTTTCCTGTTTGCTTAAGTGTCACCAAATGTTTTCACCTTTACCTTTTATCCAAAAAATATAAATTCATCCTTACATTAAACATATTTTTACTCTAGCTTGAAAGAATTCCAGAGGACTCTAATATGCATAAAGAGTTTTTAAAAAATTCCTGTTATGGACGTTGTAATGACTTCTGGTCATTAATCTCTCTTGCTCTCTTCTTTCTTCTACTCTTCCCATCTCCCACCCACTTCTCACCCTTCTCCTCCTGCTCCTTCTCCTCCGTCTCTTCCTCTTTCTCTCTCTCTCCCTCTAATTGTAATTTCATATCTGTATCTATATTTTATTTACATTTAACTCTCCATTTCCAGTCTTATCTAACTCTATATTTTTACTTATTTCTACATATAAGTGAAATTACTTAATTTTTATTTTAAACACAAAGGAAGTCAACTTATAGATAGCTTTCAGCATTTTTTTTAACTTTGTATATTGTGAACATTTTCCATACTAACACTATTAATAAGTGTGAATGGGCATATATCATTTACTATATTACAGGTACTATGCTAAAAGTTTTATATATATTAACTGATATAAATATCACAACAACCTTATGAGGTAGGTCTGTTATTCCCATTTTACAGATGAGAAAACAGAAGTACAGAGAGATTAAGTAACTAGCACATGATCACTAGCTGAGATTCTATCCCAGGTAATCTAGCTCCAGAGAACTTTGTTCTTCAATATTGCACAATACTTCCTTTCTACAGAAAGGCCACCCTCATCCTTTTAACAGCTGTCTACCACTACATAATATACATGTATCATAATGAATTTAAGACTTTCCTCGTTAATGGACTTTTAGCTTTTCTCTAGTTTTTCATGGTTTTAAATAGCACTGTAGTAAGCATCTATGTACATATATTCTTGCAAGCCTGTGTTATTTTTGCAAGATCATTTTCTAGCAAATAACTTGTTTAAAGAGTTTTAAAATTTTTGTCAGTACTGAAAACTTTCCTTTACTTTAAGAAAATAATTCTAAACACGTGACTTTAATTTTTCATTGTTAGGCTGCTTCAAGATCTTTCTGAAAACTTAATTATTCTTCAGTATTAACTGGTGTGACTAGCTTTATGTGATTGGCAAATTTGATAAGCATGCCATCTAAATCTCTAAGACATTGACAAATATATTGAATAAAAAAGATAAGATTAGTGATTTTTCTCTGGGGCTTGAATATAGATATCTTCTCTATCCCAGCTCATTTATTGCTTCAATAATAATTACTGTTAATTGAACAATACTGAATAACATTTATTACTAGCTTATTGTATGCTTCCTAACAAGACTAATATAATCACTGATGATAAGAAATTTATGTAAATGCATATTATTATCCCCTTGTTTGTTGTTGCACGCAGGCTTTCTCTAGCACGGGCTTCTCATTGCAGTGGTCTCTCTTGTTGTGGAGCACTGACTGTAAGGCACACAGACTTCAGTATTTGTGGCTCACAGGCTCTAGAGCACACACAGGCTCAGTAGTTGGGGCATACAGGCTTAGTTGCTCTGTGGCATGTGGGATCTTCCTAGACCAGGAATCGAATCTGTGTCCCCTGCATAGGCAGGCAGATTCTTAACCATTGCCCCACCAGGGAAGTCCCTCTCCCCATTTTACAAAGTATAAAACTAGGCTCTGAAAGATTACATGGTCAAAGCCAAAAATCAATATTTGTAAGAGTTGACATAAAATTTCGTGTTTGTCTGATTTGAAAACTTTCACTCATCCTCTGAACCATACATCCTATCTTATTTACGTTTCATGGCAGTAAGAAACAGATTTATTGAGGTTACCTCACAAACAGGAGTTAGTGTTAAAAATACACATAAACACAAATGACTTTCTTCATGGGCAAAGATAACACGAAGAGGACTGCCCATGTAGGGCTCAAGGGAAATGAGACCATGGTTTAGGAATCTGTGTTTATTCAGGGTCAGATGAAGCTCTGTCTGTGTTTGTTTCTCATGCTATCAATAGATGGGGCTTATTTATTTTCTTTCTTTTCTTTGAGGGGGAGTGCTTACTGATTTTCCATTACTTTGTAGGATTAATCTATAGCAGAGCAGAATTTGAGCCTTTACTTCCTCATAGTCTCTACTTTTTCAATACATCTGCACACTGTAGTCTTCCTGGGTATTCTTTAACTTATTTTCCCATTACCAAGGGCATATTTTGGAAACACTACTAAGTGCTGCAGGTAGAAAATAAGACATCCTTCATGGACATGAGCACTTTGCTTGTAACTGTAATGGACTTCATGTAGTTCCTCAAATTTCCCATGGCATTTCTCACTTACTTTTGTTTATATATGTTCTTTTTAATCTTATATATGTTTTGTTCTTTGGTCTTGTTACAAAACTCTATTTAGTTTCAATAGCATGAATCAAATATTACCTTGTCTAGAAATCCTTCCCTAATGTCATCTACAACCCAGAGTCAAGTGCCATTTGATATGTGTATTTCCCATGTTTATGCCTCTGTAATCACTCTTTGCACAACGTGTAATTATTCCTTTTATTACAAGTATTAATTAATACAATTATTATTATGTATGACTTCCTTATCTGTAACTCTTCCCCATTTGTCTGTGAGGCCCTTGTTGGCAGGATTTCTATCTCTTCCTCTTTGTGGTTGCTGATCTCATACAGTCATGGAAGCTAATAAATACTCAGCATATATCAGTAGAAGGAATGAATGATCAAAATAACTTATACTTTCTCTACTTTTTTTCCCAGTGAAACTTTTTAAGGGCCTACCCAAGATCATATATTCATTTACTAGGGTAGTAACATTAAGATGTTTACTTAATTCCTTGAATTCTTTGAGCAAAATATGAATTTCTGTGTTTATTAGATTTTTTCCTATTTTACTTATAAAACACCCATAAATCATATACAGTCTTCTTTTGCTAGTTTCTCTTAGTATTTTTAATACACTTGTATGCCTCTCATTAAACTTTTCTATTATTAAAAAGTCAAAATTATTGCAGAATGACATATCTTTAACAATGTATACTTATTCAAGCAAACTCTCAAATTTTGACTAATAATTTATTCTTTTTGTTATATAAGTTTTTCATCTATGGCAAACATTTTTTTCCTATTAACAACCCATATTAGATCAGGTTTAAAAACACATGTGTACATTGTTTAGAGGCAAAATTACCATTTGACCTTGAACTTTCCTCTCCTCTGAAACAGAAAATGTGTATGTGTGCTGTGTGTGTGTTTTAAACATGAAGCTGGTTGAAGACTAGAAGAAAAATAATTGGCAATTATTCATTCTTGAAAATTTGACACAAAAAGCTAAAGTGCCTAACTTCAGGAGAAATCTTTTTTTCCCTGAGGCTATTTCAACTTCACTTAATAAAACTGCCAATGTGTCTTTCCCTTAAACATAACCCTCCACAAAGAAAAATGTTTTATTCTTAGATAATAAAAAGTTATATAATTCAAATTAAAATGTAATAGATGTACTAGATATGAGTGACATTAAATACATGTTCAAATATTACTAACTTTTCTAATATTTTTATTCAAGATATACTTAATTTCAATACAAATTGACAGGTATAATAAAAACAAATGACACAATTTTTTCATAATGGAAATATTATTTCTATCGTTTTTGTCACAGTTTGGAACTTTTTTTTGTGGCCTCTCCCTTTGCGGAGCGCAGGCTCCAGATGTGCAGGCTCAGCGGCCATGGCTCACGGGCCCAGCCGTTCCACGGCATGTGGGAGCTTCCCGGACCAGGGCACGAACCCGAGTCCCCTGCATCGGCAGGCGACTCTCAACCACTGTGCCACCAGGGAAGCTCCAGTTTGGAACTTTTAATAGAAACACTTGTAAACCCCTGTTGTCCAAACTTGGCAGCTTACCAGTCACCTGGGATGCTTTAAAAGTAGATAGGTTCCTGGGCCCCAATTTAGACATTGTGATTCACTATGTCTGAGACTGGGGCCTGGAATAATTTTAATAAATATTTCAGTTTGTTTGACTCAAGTAGAAAGCATATTCATGTGTGAAAACACTTTTCACATATGAGAGTTTATGAATAAATACTGAATTAGTTACTAAATTTGAAAGGCAGAGGGGATGCTTAACTTGGGGAAGTGTTTGTTCAATCATAATTTGGATTGATATACATCACTGTCAGAGACTACTCAATTATATTTTCACTTTACAGAAAGTAAATGCATAATTGCATTCTAATCAAGCTTATATACCTATATATATTATCAAGTATATGTATACATATCCACATATCTATATTAATACATCCATCAGAGATCAAGATCTGCATGTATGTATCAATTAAAGTGTGCATAGATGTCTCATGGTATATCCTTAAAAACTAGTTTGTTTTGCTGTATATGTGTTTTTTAATTTGCATAAATTATATTGTGTTATAAACTGGGCTTTCAAAGTTTTATTGTTGATATCAGTGAATGGTACTCTGTGTTGCTCTAACTCAGTCCTTCTATCTGCTGCATTATACCCATCATACACAGATATGCAGTGTGTCTATCACTTATTGATGAAAACCTATGTTATGTCCAACTTTTTGTCCTCACAATGTCACAATGAGTCATCTTAAAAATTTAAGTCAGTTTCTGAAAACTGAAAATAGAATTGCTGGTATACAGGGTATTCAGATTCGTAATTTTACTAAATGGGGTTGCAATACTCTTCTAAATTGTATCAACTGCTTACATTTCTGAAGTAGTTACTATACACCATCTCCAATACTCAATCTTATACCACATTCTACTTTTTGCTAATCTAATTGTTGTACAGCATTGTCTTGATGTTACTTTAATTTAAAATTCCCTGAACACTTATGATTTTGTAATGCCATATTGATTACATATGAAGCTCCCAAGCATATATGTATTTATAATTTTGAACTATATATTTACTTATTTAACTGATACTGAACCATACTAAATGACTGTTAATATGTCTCCATATATGACAAGCTGAGTCTTTTGTCATTTGCTATTATTTTTCAATATTAGTATTAGCTTTTTATTACCCTTTATTACTTGATATGAATTTTAGAATAAACTTGTCTGGCTTATCTAAAAATCCGGCATTGAATTAATTACCTTTATTTATTGGTTTAGGAAACTGACATAATTACAATATTTAATAATCCTATAACAATGTAGGTCTCTCTTGTAATAAAATATTCTTATATACAATAATGGAGTTTTTTTTAAAAAAATTCTGTTTAAAGATCCAATTTTGGTATTTATATGCATTTTAAAGTTGTCACTGTGGCAAATATTCTGGGTATTTTTTTTACATTTCCCAGGTTGTTATTTTTGATATAAACACTCATCTTTTTGCTATGAATCTTTTAACAGTCAAAATTGCTAAACTCTTTTATTGATCTACTATTTGGTCCATTGATTCTCTTGAGTTTTCTATTTAAAACATTATAATGTCTCCAAATAATAAAATTTTAACATTTCACTTCCAAGTATTATACTACTTGCATGTTTTGTTATTTTAGATACATAATTACTATATTTAATTTTCCCTCTTTTATTTTTTCATGTATGTCTTTTTTAAAAATGTATACAATTTTTAAAGGTATCTTTCCATTTACAGTTATTACAAAATATTGACTATATTCCCCGTGTTGTACAATACATCCTTGAGCCTATCTTATCCCTAATAGTTTGTGCCTCCCATTCCCCCACACCTAAATTTCCCCTCCCCCCTCCTCACTGGTAACCAGTAGTTTGTTCTCTGTATATCTGAGTCTGCTTCTATTTTGTTATATTCACTAATTTGTTGTATATTTTAGGTTTCACATATAAGTGATATCATGCTGTATTTGTCTTTCTCTGTCTGACTTATTTCATTAGCATAATGACCTCCAAGTCCATGTTGCTGTAAATGGCAAAATTTCATTATTTTTATGACAGAGTAGTATTCCATTGTGTGTGTGTGTGTGTGTGTGTGTGTGTGTGTGTATCTATCTATCTATCTATCTATCTATCTATCTATATATATATATACCATATCTTCTTTATCCATTAATTTGTCGATTGACACTTAACGTTGCTTCCAGATCTTAGCTATTGTAAGTAATGCTTCTATGAACATTGGGGTGCATGTATCTTTTTGAATTAGTGTTTTAGGTATTTTGGATACATACTGAGGAGTAGAATTGCTGGGCCATATGGTAGTCTATTTTTAGTTGTTCGAGAAACCTCCATAATGTTTTCCACAGAGGCTGCATCAATTTATATTCCCAACAACAATGTATGAGTTTTCCCTTTTCTCCACATCTTTGCCAACATTTATTATTTGTCATCTTTTTGCTGATAGCCATTTTAATGGATATGAGGTGATATCTCATTAAGGTTTTGATTTGCATTTCCCTGATGATTAGTGATGTTGAGCATCTTTTCATGTGCCTGTTGACCATCTGCATTTCCTTTCCGGAAAAATGTCTATTCAGTTCTTCTGCCCATTTTTTAATTGGGTTGTTTGTTTTCTTGAAATTGAGTGGTATAAGCTGTTTATATGTTACATATTAATCCCTTATCAGTCATATCATTTTCAAATATTCTCTCCCATTCTGTAAGTTGTCTTTTTGTTTTTTTGATGGTTCCCTTTACTGTACAAAAGCTTTTAAGTTTAATTAGGTCCCATTTGTTTATTTTTGCTTTTATTTCCTTTACTTCAGGAGACAGATCCAAAAAAATATTACTGTGATTTATGTGGAAGAGTGTTCTGCCTATGTTGTCCTCTAGGAGTTTTATAGTATCTGGTCTTACATTTAGGTCTTTAATCCATTTTGAGTTTATTTTTGTATATGGTGTTAGAGAATGTTCTAATTTTATTATTTTACATGTAGCTGTCCAGTTTTCCAAGCAACACTTATTGAAAAGACTGTCATTTCTCCATTGTATATTCTTGGCCTCCTTTGTCATAAATTAATTGACCATAAGTTTGTGAGTTTATTTCTGGGCTCTCTATCCTGTCCCATTAATCCATGTGTCAGTTTTTGTGCTGGTACTATACTCTTTTGCTGACTATAGCTTTGTATTATAGTCTGAGTCAGGGAGTGTAATTTCTCCAGCTCTGGTTTTCTTTCTCAAGATTGTTTTGGCTATTCATGGTCTTTCCAGTTTACCTACAAATTTTAAAATTATTTGTTCCTGTTCTGTGAAAAATTCCATTGGCATTTTGATAAAGACTGCATTGAATCTGTAGATTGCCTTGGGTAGCAAAGTCATTGTTTTGTTTTTTTTTTATTGGAGTATAGTTTCTTTACACTGCTGTGTCAGTTTCTGCTGTATAGAAAAGCAGCAATGCCTATACATATATCTCCTCTTTTTTGGATTTCCTTCCTGTTTAGGCCACCACAGAGCGCTGAGTAGAGTTCCTTGTGCTACACAGTAGGTTCTCATTAGTTATCTATTTTATACATACTAGTGTATATGTCAATCTCAATCTCCCAATTCATCTCACCCTCCCTTTTCCCCCTTGGTATCCATATTTTTGTTCTCTACGTCTGTGTCTCTATTTCTGCTTTGCAAATAAGATCATCTATACCATTTTTCTAGATCCCACATATATGCATTAATATACGATATCTGTTTTTCTCTTTCTGACTTACTTCACTCTGTGTGACAGTCTCTAGATCCATCCACATCTCTGCAAATGACACAATTCCATTCCTTTTTGTGGCTGAGCAATATTCCATTGTATATTATGGTCATTATAACAATACTAATTCTTCAAATTGAAGAACATAGTATATCTTTCCATCTGTTTGTGTTGTCTTCACTTTCTTTCATCAGTGTCTTTCAGTTTTTGGAGTACAGGTCTTTCGCCTCCTAAGGTTTATTCCTAGGTATTTTATTATTTTCAATGAGATGGTAAATGGGGTTGTTTTCTTAATTTCTCTTTCTGATATTTTGTTGCCAATGTATAGAAATGCATCAGATTTCTGTATATTAATTTTGTATCCTGCACCTTTATGTAATTTATTGATGAGATCTGGTAGTTTTCTGGTGGCATCTTTAGGATAGTCTGTGTATAGTATCATGTCATGTGCAAACAGTGACAATTTAACTTCTTCCTTTCCAGTTTGGATTATTTTATTTCTTTTTCTTCTCTGATTGCTAAGGTTAGGACTTCCAAAACTATGCTGAATAAAAGTGGTGAGAGTGTGCACCCTTGTCTTGTTCCTGATCTTAGAGGAAATGCTTTCAGCTTTTCACCATTGAGTATGATGTTAGCTGTGGGTTTGTCATATATGGCCTTTATTTTGTTGAGTTAAGTTCCCTCTATGCCCACTTTCTGGAGAGTTCTTATCATAAATGGATGTTGAATTTTATCAAAAGCTTTTTCTGCATCTATTGAGATGATCATATAGTTTTCATTCTTCAGTTTTTTAATGTGGTGTATCACACTGATTGATATGTAGATTTTGAAAAATCCTTGCATCCGTGAAATAACTCATGGTGCATCATCCCTTTAATGTATTGTTGGATTCAGTTTACTAGTATTTTGTTGAGGATTTTTGCATCTGTGTTTATCAATGATATTGGCCTGTAATTGTCTTTTTTTGTGTGTGATATCTTTGTCTGGTTTTGGTATCAGGGTAATGCTCTTCCTCATAGAATGTGTCTGGAGGTGTTCCTTCCTCTGTAATTTTTTCGAATAGCTTGAGAAGGATAGGTGTTAATTCTTCTGTAAATGTTTAGTAGAATTCACATGTGAAGCCATCCAGTCCTGGACTTTTGTTTGTTGGGAGTTTTTAAATTACTGATTCAATTTCATTACTGATAATTGGTTGTTCATATTTTCTATTTCTTCTCGTTCACTCTTGGGGGATTGTACCTTTCTAAGAATTTGTCCATTTCTTCTAGGTTGTCTATTTTATTGGCATATAGTTGTTCATAGTAGTTTCTTATGATCCGTTTTATTTCTGTTGGTTGTAACTTCTTCTTTTTAATTTTTGATTTTATTAATTAGGCCCTCTCCCTTTTTTTCTTGATAAGTCTGGGTAAAGGTCTACCAATTTTGTTTATCTTTTCAAAGAACTGGCTTTAAGTTTCATTGATCTTTGCTATTGTTTTCTTCATCTCTATTTTATTTATTTCTGCTCTGATCTTTATGATTTCTTTCCCTCTACTAACTTTGGGTTTTGTTTGTTCTTTCTCTAGTTCCTTTAGGTGTGAGTTTAGGTTGTCTCTACCCTGATATTGGATCAGATCTGGGGAAAGGGGTGGAGAAAAGGAGGAGACAGTGGCTCAGTAACAGTGACAACACCTGATGGCCTTGGGTCACAAACTCAGGCTGTGAAGGAGACAGGGGCACGGTCCATTCCTCCACCATAACCACCTGAATGCCTTTTCCACAATGAGGCAGAGGCTCCTCAGATTGTTGGCCCCTGGGCTCTGGACAAGCTTAGGGCTCCAACTTTCTGGAGGCTGTGGAAAGAGAAAAACACTTTACACCCAGTTGGTATTCTGTTACTCAAATCGGCCTGAGCCTTCGCTTTACAACAAACTAGAAGATGGAATTTAGAGGCACAAACTCTATTAGAAACAAAGCCTTCCCTCCAAGTAAGAAGAGGGGACATTGAAAAAGGGTCAAAAGGCAGCCCATGTTTTCCTCCAGATAAAGAATTGCTTCCAGACCCTTACTGAATCTCTTTCCAGAAAAGATGTTTTACAAAACAAATTTATTTAAATCACACTAATTGAAAACTTACACATCCTTTGTTATATACCAGGTACTCTTTTGAGTGCTTAACATATTGTAAGTGGTTTATATACCTAGGAGGTAGGTTGCACTATTATGCCCATTTTCAGACATGGAAACCAAAGCACAGAGTGGCCCACAGACCCGTCTAAGCTGATAGCATGAATATGAGTATCTTCATTGCATGTTACTCTGCACATTGTATGAGTAGGTATTATTCTTATTGCCAGTTCACCTAGGATACAAATACGGCTCACAGAGGTTAACATACTGCTCAGAAATCACACAGCCAGTGACTAGCAGAACCAAGACTCAAACCCAGATCTACTAACGCAGAGGTCATATTTTTGCTTCCTTGCCCTGCTGCCAAACATCTCTTAATATGGAATCTTCCTTACACTTTGTTGTAGAAACATAAAAATACAACAGCATAACATCTCTTTATCTGTCAGGGCATTTTCCACCTAGTGGTGGACACAATTACAAGGTAGCCCTTTCCCATCCATCACTTACTCCTAATCATCTCCCCTCTTAGAAATGTTCTTGTTCTATCCCATAGGTTTTGGACTGTCGTGTTTTTGTTTCATTTGTTTCTAGGTTTTTTTTTTTTTTAATTTCCTCTTTGATTTTCAGTGATCCATTGCTTGTTTAGTATTTATTAATTTCTAAATATATAGTATACATTTCTGAATGTAGTAGTGGTAATGAACATTCTTATTTTATTCCAAACATTAAGCAATGTTTATAATATTATTTTTTGTATTGCACTGTGGTATTTTTTTTTTGATAAATAAATCTTATCAGGGTAATACAATTATCCTCTATTCCTTCTTTCATTATAATGTTTAACTCCAGGGACTTAAACATTGTTTCTCATTATTTTGAACCCTCTAACAATTTATCTTTGAATTATCTTTCTTCTTCATAAATGTCCCCCATCATGAGTTTTTCTGGCCACCACTATTCTTTGTTGAAACACCTCACTTCCCAACTTTCCCAATCAAGAATTACTCACTTTCTATCTCCCACATGTTTATCATCAATTTATTTTTTGTGGTTGTTGTTTCTGCTGTTTTTATTGAAGGTCATTATCAATTAATTTATGTTGTTGTTATTGTTGCTTCATAAAAAAATGTTCTCAACCTCTTCCTCCTCTTCTATCTCTATGGTTTCATTCTAGAATTAATCCAGAGTCTTGGTTAATGTGACATCTTGTCCAAAACTGCCA
Organism: Orcinus orca; assembly: GCF_937001465.1. Taxonomy (NCBI): domain Eukaryota; kingdom Metazoa; phylum Chordata; class Mammalia; order Artiodactyla; family Delphinidae; genus Orcinus; species Orcinus orca. Next base: position 39,043,071 of record NC_064576.1, on the reverse strand, counting down.
TTGTGTTTATAAATTAAACTTCAGAAGACTTAGCTATTTCTTGATGCAAAACAAAAATAATAAATGTGATGGTAAATGCTAGGTTCTGAACAGATCCTTGGCCATTACCAAGAAACAATCAATGTAGGGTACCTGCTATTTCTCAGATATTTGAGAGGTATTCACTTTAGTGCATTTAACATATGCTACCCAGAGAATTTTTCCTCCTGAGCTTGTTTTTTGTTATCAAAGTTGTAGACACTTTTCCCTTGTTCAAAATACTTAGGTTAGGAATAATGTCTACTGGTCCATTTCTTTGTTGATATTTATTAGAAAATATAAAACAATTTATTTTTGAAGTATCTTTCTTATTCAAGAGTGTTCCAGATCTCCAAGTTCTTCTTTATTTTTGCCCACAGGAGGATCCATTCATATTTACCTATGATTGAGTAATCCCCAGTTAAAAAAGCACAGGTCTTTTGAGATGCCTTACTCTTCCTAGAAAGATACCTGATACAAGATGCCTATGTCTTTATTTTCTAATTAAGAATGGAACCATTTTACACATCGACTATTATTCAAAAGACATTCTGGGAACTTGTGTTCATAGTGATCAAATAAAATGTAATAACTCTGCTTGGTATGTATTACGTCAGAGATGCCCAATTAATTTTTGTTATTAAAAAATGAAATCAGGGCTTCCCTGGGGGTGCAGTGGTTGAGAATCTGTCTGCCGATGCAGCGGACACAGGTTCGTGTTCCGATCCAGGAAGATCCCACATGCCACGGAGCGGCTAGGCCCGTGAATCATGGCCGCTGAGCCTGCATGTCTGGAGCCTGTGCTCAGCAATGGGAGAGGCCATAACAGTGAGAGGCCTGTATACCGCAAAAAAAAAAAAAAAAAAAAAAAGTGAAATCAGTGCAAGATTTGAATAAGTAATATAAGGTACAGGTTATTTTTTGTGTATCTCCATATGTTTTATTGTACAATTACACATAGATTCTTAATGAGTACCAATTAAGTTCAGTTGTATTAAATTGAACCAATACCAATATATGTTGCAAGGCAGTAATGCTAATTTGATCATTTGATTTGATTAAATTTGGTGGACAAACCTGTTGTAATAAAAAGGAGAAGACACCAAATACAGTAATTCTAATTCATTGTTTAATATGCTCAAAATGAATCATTTATGTACTTACAATTTGGTGTTGACAACGTATTAGCTACTTTACCAAAAAGGTAAGATTAACTTAAATATTGGTACCAAACCCATACTAGTGGAAATCACAATACTAACCCAGCTGTCATGGTTACTCTTATTTACAGTTGGTAAACATTAATATAATTAATTGCAGTGCCTGGCATTTTTTTCTTTGTTCAATAGTATTCTCACTAACCACATAAAATGGGAATCAGACATGCCTATGATTAGGTGCATTCAATTCTCCCAAAGAAAAACAACCTATATTCATTAAAATAAATAAACTTGGAATTAATTTATATGGGAGAGATAATTCCCCAAATATGTTCACACAGTACTTAAAGGTAATAACCAGAGAAAAGTATGTGGGTTTTTCAAGTATTAAACTGATACTCTTTATAAAGATGTATTTCATTATTCACAACAGTGTGATAAGACTAAGTATATAGAATAATTTCACAAAAGGAACATTGCTTCAGCAATGCCCATCAATTTGTGAAATGCTTAGCAGTTTTGAAGTAACATTTTATGTTTCAATGGCTTAGGCTATCAGCATCTATCTGCAGTCATTTAATTAAGAACGTTGTTGTTCTCTCTGATGCTTTATGTCATTTATTAATGAAACACACATACATGCACATGTCAATTTAAAGCTTAAGAAGATATTTTTAAATCTGATATTTCCAGTGTTTTAATATTAATGAAATATTCTATAAAATTACAAAATTAAATTTTTCTTAAAAATTTTCACCAAGTATCAGAATAAAGTCATTCTCTCTTCTTATTTTGGTTGCAAGTGAGCCTTTAATGGAAAATGATAGCAATAGCTTGGAGATAAAATAATACTAGAACTTGTAAACAAAATACTGAGAAATATTAGACTACCTAAAAACAGGAAGACCTTGAGCATACTTTAATTTCAAATTATAACAGTAAGTCAGTAAAGGAAAATTTCTGAGTAAATTAGTCAATACTTTGTTCAGAAAAGTGAGGATTTTAAAAATTTAAGTTAGTTAATATACAATTAATTAGGTCTTAGCTAATATTTTGAATAGAATATTTAAAGGGTATGCAAAAAAATTATTGAATAAATATTTATGTAGATGTGTATATAAAAATCTTAATAATTTCCCTTATATATATGTAATTTTAGCTACCAGTAAGTTTGACCTTTTCTTTAAAATCACTTTGTTCTAGAGAGTTATCTAATATATTTCTGTAATGATAAGCTCCAATGAATGATGATACTTTTAATTCAGAGAAGCACTCTAACCAATGATATAATAGAATGTAATTATAATTATCTTTCACATTAACCATTGTATCTTTGGTCCCTGGATATCACTTCATAAGTACTCTCTTCTTTTACCAAGTATCTCTGACAGAAATATATTGGTAATCTATTACTAAAGTAAAGACTATAGAAACTAAATAGATTAATCTCAAATAAGATCACAAGAAAGACATACAAAGCAGGAACTCATGCATTTAGTGTGAATTCTTGGAAGTAGGTAAATAATTTCATATATTACTATCCATTAAGATAGTCATTTGATTTTTATTCACTGAACATACTCACTGAAATTTAAATAGCTAATGCAGACTTAATACATGTGAGACACTTGAAGATAGCAAGTGTCAGTACAATGAAACATTAGGAAAATCTCTAGTACATAATACCTTATAGTATATTGGCAGAGTTAGAGGGAGAGACTGAATATAAGAGTGAGTGAGCAGTCGAGGGAAAGATGGCAGAAGAGTAAGATGCAGAGATCACCTTCCTCCCCACAGATACACCAGAAATACATCTACATGAGGAAAAACTCCTACAGAACACCTACTGAACGCTGGCAGAAGACATCAGACCTCCCAAAAGGCAAGAAACTCCCCACGTACCTGGGTAGGGCAAAAGAAAAAAAAAACAGAAACAAAAGAATGGGGACGGGACCTGCACCAGTGGGAGGGAGCTGTGAAGGAGGAAAGGTTTCCACACACTAGGAAGCCCCTTCGTGGGCAGAGACTGTGGGTGGTAGAGGGGGGGAGCTTCGGAGGCACGGAGAGCACAGCCAAAGGGGTGCAGAGGGCAAAGTGGAGAGATTCCCGCACAGAGGATTGGTGCTGACCGGCACTCACCAGACAGAGAGGCTTGTCTGCTCACCCGCTGGGGTGGGCGGGGCTGCGAGCTGAGGCTTGGGCTTTGGTTGGAGAGCAGAGAGAGGACAGGAGTTGGCGGTGTGAACACAGACTGAAAGGGTTAGTGCACCACGGCTAGCCGGGAGAGAGTCCGGGAAAAGGTCGGGAGCTGCCGAAGAGGCAAAAGACGTTTTCTTCCCTCTTTGTTTCCTGGTGCACGAGGAGAGGGGATTAAGAGTGCTGCTTGAAGGAGCTCCAGAGATGGGTGCGAGCCGCGGCTAAAAGTGCAGACACCAGAGATGGGCATGAGACGCTAAGGCTGCTGCTGCCGCCACCAAGAAGCCTGTGTTAGAGCACAGGTCACTAGCCACACTGCCCTTCCGGGGAGTCTGTGCAGCCCGCCACTGCCAGGTTCCCGGGACCAAGGGATAACTTCCCCGGGAGAACGCATGGCGAGCCTCAGGCTGTTGCAACATCACACTGGCCTCTGCCGCCACAGGCTTGCCCCACACTCCGAGCCCCTCCCTCCCTCCAGCCTGAGTGAGCCAGAGCCCCCGAATTAGTGGCTCCTTTAACCCCGTCCTGTCTGAGCGAAAAACAGATGCCCTCCGGTGACCTACACGCAGAGGCGGGGCCAAATCCAAAGCTGAGCCCCAGGGAGCTGTGAGAAGAAAGAAGAGAAAGGGATATCTCTCCCAGCAGCCTCAGAAGCAACGGATTAAAGCTCCACAGTCAACTTGATGTACCCTGCATCTGTGGAATACATGAATAGACAACGAATAATCCCAAATTGAGGAGGTGGACTTTGAGAGCAAGATTTATGATTTTTTCCCCTTTTCCTCTTTTTGTGAGTGTGTATGTGTATGCTTCTGTATGAGATTTTGTCTGTACAGCTTTGCTTCCACTATTTGTCCTAAGTTTCTATCCATCCCTTTTTTTCGTTTGTTTTTGTTCTGCTTTGGTTTTGTTTGTTTTTTTAATTTTTTTCCTTAAAAATTATTTTTTAATTTAATAACTTTATTATATTTTACTTTATCTTATTTCTTTCTTTCCTTTTTCCTTCCCTCTTTCCTTCCTTCATTCCTCCCACCATCACTCCCCCCCTCCCTCCCTCCCTCCTTTCTTTCTTTCTTTCTTTCTTTCTTTCTTTCTTTCTTTCTTTCTTTCTTTCTTTCTTTCTTTCTTTCTTTCTTTCTTCCTAATTCTACCAATTCTTTCTCTCTACTTTTTCTCCCTTTTATTCTGAGCCATGTGGATGACAGGCTCTTGGTGCTACAGCCAGGGGTCAGTGCTGTGCCTCTGAGGTGGGAGAGCCAACTTCAGGACACTGGTCAACAAGAGACCTCCAATCTCCACATATTATCAAATGGCAAAAATCTCCCAGAGATCTCTATCTCAATACCAGCACCCAGCTACACTCAACGACCAGCAAGCTACAGCGCTGGGCACCCTATGTCAAACAACTAGCAAAACAGGAACACAACTCCACCCATTAGCAGAGAGGCTGCTTAAAATCATAAGTCCACAGACACCCCAAAACACATCACCAGACATGGACCTGCCCACCAGAGAGACAAGATCCAGCCTCATCCACCAGAACACAGGCACTAGTCCCCTCCACCAGGAAGCCTACACAACCCACTGAACCAAACTTAGCCACTGGGGACAGACACCAAAAACAACGGGAACTACAAACCTGCAGCCTGCAAAAAGGAGATCCCAAACACAGTAAGATAAGCAAAATGAGAAGACAGAAAAACACACCACAGATGAAGGAGCAAGATAAAAACCAACAAGACCTAACAAATGAAGTGGAAATAGGCAATCTACCTGAAAAAGAATTCAGAATAATGATAGTAAAGATATCCAAAATCTTGGAAATAGAATAGACAAAATGCAAGAAACAGTTAACAAGGACCTAGAAGAGTTAAAGATGAAAGAAACAATGATGAACAACACAATAAATGAAATGAAAAATACTCTAGATGGGATCAATAGCAGAATAACTGAGACAGAAGAACGGATAAGTGACCTGGAAGATAAAATAGTGGAAATAACTACTGCAGAGCAGAATAAAGAAAAAAAGAATAAAAAGAACGGAGGACAGTTTCAGAGACCTCTGGGACAACATTAAATGCACCAACATTTGAATTATAGGGGTTCCGGAAGAAGAAGAGAAAAAGAAAGGGACTGGAAAAATATTTGAAGGGATTATAGTTGAAAACTTCCCTAATATGGGAAAGGAAATAGTTAATCAAGTCCAGGAAGCACAGAGAGTCCAATACAGGATAAATCCAAGGAGAAATATGCCAAGACACATATTAATCAAACTCTCAAAAATTAAATACAAAGAAAGCATATTAAAAGCAGCAAGGGAAAAACAACAAATAACACACAAGGGAATCCCCATAAGGTTAACAGCTGATCTTTCAGCAGAAACTCTGCAAGGTAGAAGGGAGTGGCAGGACATATTTAAAGTGATGAAGGAGAAAAACCTGCAAACAAGATTACTCTATCCAGCAAGGATCTCATTCAGATTTGATGGAGAAATTAAAACCTTTACAGACAAGCAAAAGCTGAGAGAGTTCAGCACTACCAAACCAGCTTTACAACAAATGCTAAAGGAACTTCTCTAGGCAAGAAATGCAAGAGAAGGAAAAGACCTACAATAACGAACCCAAAACAATTTAGAAAATGGGAATAGGAACATACATATCAATAATTACCTTAAATGTAAATGGATTAAATGCTCCCACCAAAAGACACAGATTGGCTGAATGGATACAAAAACAATACCCATATATAAGCTGTCTACCAGAGACCCACTTCAGACCTAGAGACACATACAGACTGAAAGTAAGGGGATGGAAAAAAAAAATTCCATGCAAATGGAAACCGAAAGAAAGCTGGAATAGCAATTCTCATATCAGACAAAATAGACTTTAAAATAAGGACTATTAAAAGAGACAAAGAAGGACACTACATAATAATCAAGGAATTGATCCAAGAAGAAGATATAACAATTGTAAATATTTAAGCACCCAACATAGTAGCACCTCAATACATAAGGAAAATACTAACAGCCATAAAATGGGAAATCAACAATAACACTTTCATAGTAGGGGACTTTAACACCCCACTTTCACTAATGGACAGATCATCGAAAATGAAAATAAAGAAGGAAACACAAGCTTTAAATGATACATTAAACAAGATGGACTTAATTGATATTTATAGGGCACTCCATCCAAAAACAACAGAATACACATTTTTCTCAAGTGCTCATGGAACATTCTCCAGGATAGATCATATCTTCAGTCACAAATCAAGCCTTGGTAAATTTAAGAAAATTGAAATTGTATCAAGTATCTTTTCCGACCACAACACTATGAGACTAGATATCAATTACAGGAAAAGATCTGTAAAAAATACAAACACATGGAGGCTAAACAATACACCACTTCATAAAGAAGTGATCACTGAAGAAATCAAAAAGGAGATAAAAAAATACTTAGAAACAAATGACAATGGAGACACGATGACCCAAAACCTAGGGGATACAGCAAAAGCACTTCTAAGAGAGAAGTTTATAGCAATACAAGCCCACCTGAAGAAACAGGAAACATCTAGAATAAACAACCTAAATTTGAACCTAAAGCAATTAGAGAAAGAAGAAAAAAAACAAAAAAACAAAGTTAGCAGAAGGAAAGAAATCATAAAAATCAGGTCAGAAATAAATGAAAAAGAAATGAAGGAAACGATAGCAAAGATCAATAAAACTAAAAGCTGGTTCTTTGAGAAGATAATCAAAATTGATAAACCATTAGCCAGACTCATCAAGAAAAAAAGGGAGAAGACTCAAATCAGTAGAATAAGAAATGAAAAGGGAGAAGTAACAACTGACACTGCAGAAATACAACAGATCATGAGAGATTACTACAAGCAACTCTATGCCAATAAAATGGACAACCTGGAAGAAATGGACAAATTCTTAGAAATGCACAAGCTGCCAAGACTGAATCAGGAAGAAATAGAAAATATGGACAGACCAATCACAAGCACTGAATTTGAAGCTGTGATTAAAATTCTTCCAACAAACAAAAGCCCAGGACCTGATGGTTTCACAGGCGACTTCTATCAAGCATTTAGAGAAGAGCTAACACCTATCCTTCTCAAACTCTTCCAAAATATAGCAGAGGGAGGAACACTCCCAAATTCATTCTACGAGGCCACCATCACCTTGATACCAAAGCCAGACAAGGATGTCACAAAGAAAGAAAACTACAGGTCAATATCACTGATGAACATAGATGCAAAAATCCTCAACAAAATACTAGCAAACAGAATCCAAGAGCACATTACAAGGATCCTACAAGATGATCAAGTGGGGTTTATTCCAGGAATGCAAGGATTCTTCAATATACGCAAATCAATCAATGTGATAAACCACATTAACTAATAGAAGGAGTAAAACCATATGATCATCTCAATAGATGCAGAGAAAGCTTTCGACAAAATTCAACACCCATTTACAATAAAAACCTTGCAGAATGTAGGCATAGAGGGAACTTTCCTCAACATAATACTGGCCATATATGACAAACCCACAGCCAACATCATCGTCAATGGTGAAAAACTGAAAGTATTTCCACTAAGATCAGGAACAAGACAAGGTTGCCCACTCTCACCACTGTTATTCAACATAGATTTGGAAGTTTTAGCCACAGCAATCAGAGAAGAAAAGGAAATAAAACGAATCCAAATCGGAAAAGAAGAAGTAAAGCTGTCACTGTTTGCAGATGACATGATACTATACATAGAGAATCCTAACAATGCTACCAGAAAACTACTAAAGCTAATCAATGAATTTGGTAAAGTTGCAGGATAGAAAATTAATGCACAGAAATCTCTGGCATTCCTATATACTAATGATGAAAAATCTGAAAGTGAAATCAAGAAAACACTCCCATTACCATTGCAACAAAAAAGAATAAAATATTTAGTAATAAACCTACCTAAGGAGACAAAAGACCTGTATGCAGAAAATTATAAGACAATGATGAAAGAAATTAAAGAAGATACAAATAGATGGAGAGATATACCATGTTCTTGGATTGGGAGAATCAACATTGTGAAAATGACGCTACTACCCAAAGCAATCTACAGATTCAATGCAATCCCTATCAAACTACCACTGGCATTTTTCACATAACTAGAACAAAAAATTTCACAATTTGTATGGAAACACAAAAGACCCTGGATAGCCAAAGCAATCTTGAGAACAAAAAACAGAGCTGGAGGAGTCAGGCTCCCTGACTTCAGACTACACTACAAAGCTACAGTAATCAAGACAGTATGGTACTGGCACAATTATAGAAAGATAGATCAATGGAACAGGATAGAAAGCCCGGAGATAAACCCACGCACATATGGTCACCTTATCTTTGATAAAGTAAGCAGGAATGTACAATGGAGAAAGGACAACCTCTTCAATAAGTGGTGCTGGGAAAACTGGACAGATACATGTAAAAGTATGAGATTAGATCACTCCCTAACACCATACACAAAAATAAGCTCAGAATGGTTTAAGGACCTAAATGTAAGGCCAGAAACTATCAAACTCTTAGAGGAAAACATAGGCAGAACACTCTATGACATTAATCACAGCAAAATTCTTTTTGACCCACCTCATTGAGATATGGAAATAAAAACAAAAATAAACAAATGAGACCTAATGAAACTTCAAAGCTTTTGCACAGCAAAGGAAACTATAAACAAGATGAAAAGACAACCCTCAGAATGGGAAAAAAATATTTGCAATTGAAGCAACTGACAAAGGATTAATCTCCAAAATTTACAAGCAGCTCATGCAGCTCAATAACAAGAAACAAACAACCCAATCCAAAAATGGGCAGAAGACCTAAATAGACATTTCTCCAAAGAAGATATACAGACTGACAAGAAACACATGAAAGAATGCTCAACATCATTAATCATTAGAGAAATGCAAATCAAAACTGCAATGAGATGTCATCTCACACCAGTCAGAATGGCCATCATCAAAAAATCTAGAAACAATAAATTCTGGAGAGGGTGTGGAGAAAAGGGAACACTCTTGCACTGCTGGTGGGAATGTGAATTGGTACAGCCACTATGGAGAACAATATGGAGGTTCCTTAAAAACCTACATATAGAACTACCATATGACCCAGCAATCCCACTACTGGGCATATACCCTGAGAAAACCAAAATTCCAAGAGTCTTGTACCAAAATGTTCATTGCAGCTCTATTTACAATAGCCTGGAGATGGAAACAACCTAAGTGCTCATCATCAGGTGAATGGATAAAGAATATGTGGCACATATATACAATGGAATATTACTCGCCATAAAAAGAAACGAAATTGAGCTATTTGTAATGAGGTGGATAGACCTAGAGTCTGTCATACAGAGTGAAGTAAGTCAGAAGAGAAAGACAAATACCGTATGCTAACACATATATGTGGAATTTTAGAAAAAAAATGTCATGAAGAACCTAGGAGTAATAGAGGAATAAAGACACAGACCTACTAGAGAACGGACTTGAGGATATGAGGAGGGAGAAGGGTGAGCTGTGACAAAGTGAGAGAGAGGCATGGACATATATACACTACCAAATGTAAGGTAGATCGCTATTGGGTAGCAGCCACATAGCACAGGGAGATCAGCTCGGTGCTTTGTGACTGCCTGGAGAGGTGGGATAGGGAGGGTGGGAGGGAGGGAGACACAAGAGGGAAGAGATTTGGGAACATATGTATATGTATAACTGATTCACTTTGTTATAAAGCAGAAACTAACACACCATTGTAAAGCAATTATACCCCAATAAAGATGTTAAAAAAAAAAGAATAACAAAGCATTCATCATTTTAAAAATGTATGTTGTTTTGCATGTTATTTATTAGTCTATGCTTTAGTTTTCCTATATGTAAACTGGTAATGACAATAATAACTAGACAGTAGGGTGTGTGTGTGTGTGTGTGTGTGTGTGTGTGTGTGTGATGGCCAATTGAGATAATATATATAAAGTGCTTAGAACAAGATCTCACAATTTTTTGCTAGAGGACGTATAGGAGGAGTATATTACCCTATAAATTTTGCCAAATGAACTAACTTTAAATCAACGCTTTTAGGACTAAAATAATGTAACCAAGCAAGGCATAGTGGGATGGTAATAAGACTGGGAAATTTCTTCTAGACAGAGATAAAATTGGCACATCTGAAATACAGGATGTGATGTGTTCAGAAAATGTTCATAGACAAAAAGGTGCTATTACTGAAGAATCTGCATTATTTCAGAGAAGGATGTCAGCATAGTGATTTGGTCACTAGCTCTGAAAGCTGTACTGCTTGTCTGTTCTTGAATTTCATATAAATAGAATCATACACTATGTACCCTTTGGCACCTGACACTTTTCACTCAACATAGTGATAGTAAGATTCATATACGTTATTATGTAAAACATTTGTTCTTGCTTTGCAATATTCCATTATATGAATATACCAAAATGTATTTATCACTAATGAACATGTAGATTTACCATGTTTGTTATTTATGCTACTATAAATATTGTGTACAAATCATTTTGTTGGCAAATGTTCTCAGTTCATTGGGAATTGATAGCTAGGTACATATATACCCAGGGATAAAAGATAGGCATAAGATTAACTTTAATAGATCCTGTCAAATAGTTTTACAAAATCATTATGCCAATTTCTACTGCCACGAGCAATGTGTGAGAATCCAATCTTTTTGCCAATAATTGTTTTTGTACATTGTTTTAGTTGTAGCCATTGTGATGGGTTTATCGGTGTAACAGACTTGGTGTTAAAGAACCTGACACAGAGAATGTAGGCTAACAGCAGTTGTCCATATTATCTGACTTAGACTTTGAACTGAGACCATGTAATTTTCTGGCCAGTGTTCAGTCAGTGATGGAGCCAAACATTGCCACAATGTCTTGCCATTTCTCAGAAGTGCAGGATTTCTTTATGGGCAACATTTGCGCTGGAGCTCTTCACTGAGCTGGCTAAAACATTCTCAGGGCTCCTTGCAGTCTGAGTTTATTCCTCTCTGATCCTCAGTTTCTGCCCTGCTCCTTTCACAGATTTGCACTGAAACCTTAAGGATTTTACTTGCTTCTTCTACCCTTGATCTTTCACAGGAATTCTCCCCAACAAATTTCATACATCAACCATCCATTTGATGCCTGCTTCCCAGAGAAACCAGTCAACACAGTAGTGATAGTTCACGTGAGTCATAATATTCATTTCTCTAATAATAAAAAAACTTGATCTTCTTGTCATAGATCTGTTGGCTATATTAATATCTTCTTCTGTAATACACCATTTCAAACCTTTTGCAGACACTGCTGTTGGGATACTTACCTTCTTTTATCGAGAAGTTCTTTATATATTCTGGATAAGAGTTTAATTCAAAAAGATACATGCACCCCAATGTTAATAGCATTATTATTTACAACTGCCAAGATATGGAACTAAGCTAAGTATCCATCAACAGATGAATGGAAAAAGAAGATGTGGTATATATATACACAATGGAATGGGAGAGTGGGAGATACAAACTATTGGGTGAAAGATAGGTTCAAGGATGTATTGTTCAACACAAGAAATATAGCCAATATTTTGTAACAATTGTACATGGAAAGTAATCTTTAAAATTTGTATAAAAATAAAAAAAAATTGAAAAATAAGAGTATTAATTATCTAAATTCTGAAACAACAAAGAAGATTCATTTTTCCAATATAGTATTACAGATATATTTTACCACGTTTGTGAATTACTGATTCACAATTTTATTGTTTTTGGGTGAACAGTTTCTTCATTTTAATAATGGCATTCTTTTCATGTTTTTTATAGATAGTGGGTGTTTTGTATTTTTGGTCCTTTTCCTTTTAACTATTTCTTCTTTAATAACATAGTATCTTACTCTTTTAATTTCTTTACATTCCATACAAATTAACCACATTAACAAAATGGAGAAGAATGAAAATACATGACCATTGTGTTAGATGCAAAAAAGTATTTGGAAACATTTAACACTCGTTTATTTTATTTTATTTATTTATTTATTAAACATCTTTATTGGAGTATAATTGCTTTACCATTGTGTGTTAAGTTTCTGCTGTGTTTAAGTGACATCTCTTCACAGTTTGTGAAAATTTTATCATGAGTTAAATGAGTTAAAACACTCATTTATGATAAAAACTTTCACAAACTGTGAAGAGATGTCACTTAAACACAGACACAATGTTTATAAAAAATCTTCAATAAACATATGACTTAAATGTTAAAATTAAGTGTTTCTCTCCTAAGTTTAGAATCAAAACAAAGATGTGTATTATCAGTGGTTCTACTAAACATTGAACTGACAATACCAATGTGGGGCTTTATAATATTTAAAGACTCTTTTGATACCATGACACAACACACTGACACTTACATAGAGGAAAAGGAGAACTCTTTACATGTAGATAAGGCCACCTGGTAGAGTAATACAAGGAGATGCACCTGGGGACAGGGTAGCAACAAGCTAAGACGACAGGAAGCAGCTTACGTATGATGGGCAAGGTGAGATTATTTAGATTTTGCAGTATTACTGTCAGTTGACTCATTTGAATAGTTTCCCCCTCCTCTAAGGCATGAGAGCTATTCCTAGTTGTCAGGTCTCTGGTGAGAGAGATGATTTGGGAGGATGCATAAAGACAATTGATTGTCAGATGCTGATAAGGGAAGTGGGGTGTAGACTTAATCAGCTGCTTAAGAATGGAGGTGACTAGACTATACTTGGGCCTCAAAACTGAGTCAAGACATTTCAAAACAAAACAAAACAAAAGCTGTATAACATAGGTAAATTACTTTGGTTAATTTTTCAAAACTTAATTCAACCTTCCATTTCTGAAATAAACTTGTTTTGGATATGAAGTACTATTCTAAGTTTTGTTTTTGTTTTTGTTTTTGGCTGCGTGGCTTGCAGGAATTTATTTCCCCTACCAGGGATTGAACCTGGGCCCTTGGCAGTGAAAGCATGGAGTCCTATCCACTGGCCCAGGAGGGAACTCCCATGAAGTACTATTCTTTATGTGTTACTAAATTCAATTTGCTAGATTATGCTTAAGATGTTTATATTTATAGTCATAAAATATATTGACTCATTATTTTCTTTTCTTGTAATATCCTTTTCATGTTTTGATATCAGGACTGTACTGTCCCATAAAATTGGTTGGGAAATGCACCCTTTTCTATCCTTTGAAGTATTTTACATAATATTAGTATATTTTTTTTCTTAAATTCTTGAATGAGTTTACATGAAGCCATTTGGATTTGGAGTTTCATTTGTGAGATAGTATTCTCTGAGATTTGTGAGTCAAGTTACTACCTATGTCCATTATTTTTATTCATTTCAGTTCATCTCATGATTTTAATTACTTGTGTGTATTGCTTTACATTAGAAATTTTCTATATTTTTTTCTGTTTTCTCCTCAATCTACTGAAATATGAAATTTATTTTCCCCTTAGGATGCCCTTCCTGAGTAGTTTTTTGATAATTCATCTTGCTTTTTTATAATTATCCAACTTTTTTATAAAAGGTTTTAATATATTCAAATGTTTCTTTTTCTCTCATCCCTGACTAATCCTTGACAGTAGATGGTATCATGCATCTTGATTTTTTTTTTAAGAAACAAAATAAAAGCCTAATATTTGAGTATCTAACTTATTTCATATATACTTCACATTTAAGGTTGAGCACCACTATTTACACAGTCAATTTTAAAATGTTATTGACAATAATAACTAATTTTTAAAGAATATTTAAAATGTAAAGCATTGGTATCTCATAATAATTGATTCACGACACATATCTAGTAAGTGAACACTAGCAAGTGACACAGCAGGCACTGAAACAATGTTTGTCTTAATCAAAAACCCTGTGTTTATCTATTAAATTATATTGACTCACATGAATATTAATGTGATCTTTAATTGATTTTGCTTTTAGAATTGTCTAAAATAATGCATCTGCTTTTAATCAAGTTCTACAGCACTGGGCATTGTGCTTGATGCTTTATCAATAATAAACTTTTACCTAAAATAAACTAGTGTTTTGTAAAGTGTAATGGAAAATTGTGCATGTGTATATGTGTTTAATTTATTTGATAAATAAGTAAACGGGACTGAGAGATATGTCAATATTGGCAAGAAATAAAATCTAATATTTACTCAAAGTTCTTTGAAATACACCTCTTTCTGTTAAGAAGTATACCTGGAGACAATTACATGAGACCCTTATACATACTGTGCTACAATAATTATGTTTTAACCTAATCACAGAAATATTCCGTTCTCATGCTTTGTCAATGTTTTTAGTTTGTTTGTTTTTTGTATTTTTTTGGTGGGGTGGAGGCAGTGTCAGAACTTTATTTCACTGATTTGGATATTTTTACCATGAAATTCACTGAAGGTCTCATTCCATTTTTCTAGCTACTTACAATACACTTCTATGTGGCTGTCCTAGTTCACTCTAAATGCATAGTGGCCAAATCTAGGGGAAGTTTTGACTTTACTGAAACTATTCTTCTTAGGTATCCCTGGCTCTTGACATTTACTCACCAAATCTTTCCTCAAATGCCACTTCTAATCTTATATTCTTAAAGGTTTTTTTTTTCTTCATTCCCCCACTATAATCAGGAATCTATATTGATCTCTGGTTATCTATAATTTCATGTCTGAAGCCCTCAGCTGCCTTTAAAGTTCACTGATAATCCACCCCTTGTCATCAAAATGTCTTTGCTCCCATCCCTTAAAACAACACCTCATCTATTCTTCCTACTCCCTATCTATACTAGGGTACTGGTGCCCACTGTTGCATAATCCCTGGAACATTTTTTTAAAGGAAAATATATTCTGAAATGTTGTCTGAAAAAACTTTGATTCAAAACTTAATTATTATACTCAACAAACATTTCACTTGTAAGGTATCACTTCAAAACAAATGGTTTGTAATATATGTATTCATATGTATATGAATTTAAATATCTATGAAACATAATGCATATAAAGTATGGTTGTATATATATGTGTGCATGATACCTAGTGATCTACAAATTTTATTTTAATAAAACAGAGCATCAATTTCTTTGATTATGCCAAACCTATATCTGAAATATTATCCTCATGTAATCATATTTCACCCTTCCTTTTGAGTTTCAGATCATGAAGAAACCATTCCCAGCTAACCCAATTCTAATGATTTTTCTTTTTTGTCTAGATTCCTATTCTTTATAGTAAAGAAACCCACTTAACACTTGATTCCAAATTTAACTGTACCACTTCTACTTGCCTGGCTAGTACAATTGAAATGGATCTTTCATTAACTTCTTATAGGATCTAAAGTTGTGTACATATGCACATTACAGTTTCTTGATGGATATGTCTTCATTATTTAGTATACTGATAAACAAAAGTAGAATTTGAAAAGACCTAATCGATCTTGTTTATGAATTAAATAACTTTCCCTAATTTGATTGTCCATTTTGTTTCATTTTTTTGTCTTATGAATAATAGGTTTATTGGCTGAAGTAGACAGAGAGATTGAAAGATAATGTTAAATAAAAACACATTGTGGAGAAAATTTCTTTTAATGTTAATTAGACGATGTCACAATAAAATATATCAAAACAATTAAGAGAAATCTAAAAATTTTTGAATATACCTGCCACATAATCCAGTTCTGGATTTTTGCCCCTAGGAATTTATTGTGTATGCATGTGAAAACTGCGCAAGATGTTTTTAATCCATTCTCTATGTCTATCCGAATTCTTTCCATGCTTTCTTTACAGTTTCTAGTAAAACATTATGCACTTTTAGTTCTCAATAACTTTTAATTGGTTGAACACAGAATCAGACAAAACACTTTAGAACATATATAAAATGTGCTGAATTTATTTTACTTTAACAATGAAGACTAACATAAAGCATAGTATCAGTACACACGTTGTAATTAAGCAGAATGTGAAAAAGGCTATTTTAAGCTATCCATACATTTGAAACAAATATAAGTAATCATTTTAAAATTAAAAATTGCAGTGAGTTGGATTAATGGTGCACTTTCTCTAAAATGGACTGGTGAAATTTAATAACACAAAGAGATTCAAAATCACCTCCCTCTAAAATCTCATATAAGTCACAGTATATATTTCACATTACAATAATCTTTTTATTGTTCTTAGAAAAAATAAGTTTTAATACATACATTTTCTGTGCTTCATTCATAGCATCTGTTTACTTACAGTATGAACATTTCTAATTTAATATTCTGAACAATTTTATTTAATATAAGTACACTCCTCTTTTCAGCAAGTTACCCTCTATATGTTTTATTCAAATTTTATTCAGAGATGTTAGAAAACATATTAACTTTCATTAATAGTTCAGAAGTCTGTGTTATTTCAAGGTTTAAAAAAACACACAAGTGAATATGAGAAAATTGCACGGTACTGTAGTTTGTTTTCAAATGAAAATTGTCTCAAAGGCGTATTTTCTCTAAGGCTTTAAGACATTGTAACTTGTTTTGACTGTGTCTCATTTTCTTTCCAGTTGTTCTTGTTACTCTTCAGTTGCTCCAACTGAAAGCCATGTCTCCACACATTTTAGTCTTTTTCTGCTATACAAACCCAGTAGAATAGCTGACCAAACCATGCTATAAATACTCATTTCAATCAAAGCCTAAGTAAAAAGTCTGTGCAGTTTCAAACTAAAAAATGGTTTGAAGATATTTTCAGCTTCTAAATCTTTCTTATTATGTAGAGGGAGATTCTAATTTAAAAGATAGTACTTCTACTCCAGTTAATATATGGTGCTGCCCTTAAAAATGCAATTAAGCTGTGTTAGTGGAGAAGTCATGTCAGAAATCATGGAAATTAAACATTTATAACATTGGATCAAACATGATTTGTGAATCACACTGATGATCTTCCATTTATACAATTACCACATCCTTGGATTGCTTGGGTCTCAAAACAGAAAAACCATTAAGAGAGCAAAAATAAGTATGAAATGAGTATTAGATGCAGTTTCTAATGAGAAATGTATTAGTCCATGCTAATACAAGCAAATAGAAGTTAAAAAGGTGGGGTAACCATGCTCAGCTGCAATAGCGTAATCATTCATGATGCTCCTGGCAGTAGAAAAATTGTTTCCAAAAGCCTGGAAATTTTAGTAAAGTGTGTGAAGTACAAAAACTAAGGCTCATACTTTGCACTGGAGCAATCTTTTCTGTTTTGAACATGACATTTTAATAGGAATATTAATAAAAATTTACTTATATCAAAAGGAGAATTCAAATATCTTTCATGTACACACTAGAAGTTGGCTAGTAAACCAAGAATAAAATAGAATTCCTCTTTTATGAACTTGCAGTCTAGTTAAAGGAGAGAGGCAAAAATAAATAAACCATAATTCAAGAAGAAAAATGATAAATTGTGTGTGTACAGGATCTTATAGCAAAATAGGTGAGAGGAAGTCATATATTAATAAAGGAAAGAAGGAAGGAAACATTGAAGTGGAGGATTGTATAAGGGTAAACTGAAAACGTTTTCTTTGAGGAGTGAGGCAGCAGCTGCATCCCTATTCATCTTTCTGTAGGGTGTCTCCTTGAAAGCAGAATAGACCAGATAAGAGGACCAAAGATTTGATTTTACAATGCAGAGTTGTAGCCTTTCTGACTCTTGGTACCATGTATATATAACGTTGAAATTAACCTTCTCATAATCAACAAAGGAGACAACCACTAGGTACATCTATTTGTTTCTTAAGGAGATAAAAGTTTTAATTTTTCTTTCTTCCACTTTACTATTTAATTTGTGTGAAATTCCATCCAGACTCATAGTCATTTTTGTGCTAACTTACATGCACGCACATTGATAATGTTTATTTAATGTTAAATTGTTTTCCATCTCTCTTCAGTATTCACATGAAGGGAACTTTGTTGGCAGGATTATTTTATTTTGCCAGCACTGGACAATCACATATCAAGAATTTTGCAGAACATTTTCCTGAATTGGAAAGAAGATTGCTAAATTCCCTTTTACTTGTAAGTTCTATTTTATAATTCCATTATTTTCATTAAAGGCTCCATTACACAGGATATACTAAGGTAATAACATTAATTTAGTTACCAAAAATGTGAGAATTAAGCATCATATGACTTTCTTTAAATCAATGTATTATGATCATCAAAACCATCTACAGCCACAGAGCCCTCAGTTTCTACCAACACAAATTTCTTATTGTACTATCTTCATCAATACGACAGTATACTACTACTTAAAAGAATACTTGTCAAGGGAGATAAAAGTTGCAAATAATGTCATTGTTCTGAAAAACCCATTGAATAAACATTAAACTTTTCTGTTTTCAAAAGAGAGCATCAAGTGACTCCCCAAGACTTTTTGAAATACTCAGGTCAAAAGCTTTACTTTGCTAAATCCACTAATGCTCAACTATCATATCATGGTTTTCACCCAAACTTAACCAAGTCCATGTGTTGAGAGATGTAATTTAAACAAGACTCAAAACTTCAAAATTATTGTGACTTTGCCTTTCCTGCTTTGAGGTGTTACTAGGACTCTGTCAAGATGGCAATAAGAACAAACTCAGTTTTGCTTTTTTTTTTTTTTTTTTTGTGGTACGTGGGCCTCTCACTGTTGCGGCCTCTCTTGTTGAGGAGCGCAGGCTCAGCGGCCATGGCTCACGGGCCTAGCCGCTCCGCGGCATGTGGGATCTTCCCGGACAGGGGCACGAACCCATGTCCCCTGCATTGGCAGACAGACTCTCAACCGCTGCGCCACCAGGGAAGCCCTCAGTTTTGCTTTATAGACATATTGTTTGGGTGTTCTTTAGGTACATGTAAACTGTATTGATGCACAGAATTAAAAGCGTAATTCACATAAGAAAGAAATTAAGAGATTTGAGT
Source organism: Orcinus orca (assembly GCF_937001465.1). Classification (NCBI taxonomy): domain Eukaryota; kingdom Metazoa; phylum Chordata; class Mammalia; order Artiodactyla; family Delphinidae; genus Orcinus; species Orcinus orca. Next base: position 39,023,721 of record NC_064576.1, on the reverse strand, counting down.
CTACTTAAATAAAAGTTCTGTAAGTCCAAATTCACCACTAAATTTTATGGCTTGTGTGGCAGAGTAATGCCAGACAAAATAAAGGCTACTCAACATTGCTAAATTTTTTTTTAAAAAAAGTGAAAAGAAGAATGCAATTTAACTGATTACAACCTGTATCTCTGTATCTCTTTATCTATCTACATCTATAGCTATATTTCTGTCTATATCTATTATGTATATCTATATATCACAATAATCCAAGCAAAAACAGATGAAAATGCAGATGATTGCCTACTTTCCCAAGTGGATTTGAGAAACAAGGAAAGGCAAAGAGAAATCTCTTAGCTCTTAATCTTGCTCATTCTCCCCTCACATAGACCAAACAAAAAGTTTTGTGAAGATGAGATACAAGAGAGAAAAAAATTAAGCAGACGGTAATCTTGACATTTCTTTTACTCCTAATTTGGAGAGAAGCAGATGGTTAGGTTAAGCAGAAATTCTGGGAATAGATACACAAATCTAAAACATACTAATAACAGAAGCTACTCATAAAGCTTGTGTAAAAAAACAGTTTGCTAAGCATTTTTGTGTGTGTGTGTGTGCCTATTGGAGAGTGAAGACAAAATTATCATAATCACCCAGAGCTAATTATCTCCTTCAGTAAACAGGAATTTAGCAGAAAGGAAGTTAAATGAGAAAATAGATAAGGCAAAATCCTCTAGGGGAGTATGAAGGCCAAGGAAATAAAGTATTCCAGGAACTCATTTGAAGTTTTCTCTCCAGCTGGACACTAACAATGACCTGGACCACAAACGTGTTGTGCCAGCAGTTCCTTCAAGGATCCTTACTTGGAATGGTAGTGGGTGAGAATGAGGCTGTGAGGAGTGACAGGGAGATAGGGAAGCAAAATATTGTAAGACAAATTGCCATTGTTGAAGTGTATCTTTAGGAGACCCTCAAAATGGGGAAAAGATAAAAACCTAATTCATGTGTTCCTCATAAATGCAAGAGTCTTCTACTTGTGTGTCCAGGAAGTAGTGGAGAACTCATTAAGGGCACTCACCACTTAAAAACAGAATCAATTATTCACTAAATAGCCATGACAATAAGCTAAAAGTTTCAGAATAATTAATAAAGCAATGTTGATTCAGAAATAAATTCCAGAAGAATCCAAAATTGTTTATTAATAACCTCCACCTTGGAACCATCAACAAACTCATATTTTGAAGGTATCTGTTGTGGCTGGGGGAGGGAGGCTGCAGAGGTGAGAGACAGTAAATGAGGAAACTTCCATAATGTCTACCTGGAATAATGTTTTGATGAATTTAATAATTGTTTTTGAGTATTTCAGAATCATAAAATTTTAAAGAAATATCATTCAAAATAATATCTTTCATTGAATGGTATTGTTGATGCTGAACTTATGAAAATTTTGAAGTTCATTAATCACAGGATATAGCTTGAATATATTCTTTCTAAAAATAGCTGATTTTTAAAAGTAAATTTTCTTTATTTTAACAAAATGATTTAAAAAACCACTTCCTATTACTCAAGATTCAAATGAAGTATAAGTTTATTGTAACATTATCTTCTTTAGGATGATTTCATGGCAAACAACTACTGAAAAACATTAAAATTTCTTATCAAACTGAAATCATAACTCCACACAAATACTACTAATACTTTCCAGACAACAGTGGGCCATACATATACTTAATACACTTTTATCATCTCCAAGACATATAAACATTTAAACATTTTTTCTGAGATCTTCCCTAACATACAACACTCATTTAAAATATCACATGATTTCTCTAAAGCCTCAATTCATTTGAAATAGTTAAGCTTTTTCTTAAAAACATTTTATAAATTAATTTAAATTACATATTCACACACATGAACAAGCACCAAAAAAAAAAAAAGCACGAACAGATGTTTGAGTTGAGGTACACATCTGTTGGCAAGTAAAGAAATTTTATGTATGCTAAATTTCATCTGCCCCTTATTTTTCTCTTGATGGTAAATATTGTAACTAAAAATAGTATTTTACCAATTAAAATAATGATCACCAGGAAGTGAAGTTTCTACTTTTGTACTCCACATGTTACATTTATTCCAAGTTTTTCTTTTATAAAGGAAATCTCTGAGAAAGAGTATTTTGTGTATCAAAAGTGGGATCTATCTGTAAAGTCATATTTGTAATGATTAATTGCAGCTGTATTCTATTAACAATTATTAGAAGAATTGTATTGGGATACATTATGTCATCAACTGACTTTATTGTTATTAGCAAGCAAGACACTAATTAAAACCACTTTCTAATTACATATCTACATATTTTGTATTGATATAAATAGCTGCATTATTTTGTTGACACCACGAAGAATAAAAAAGAATTATGATTTATTGCCAATCTGTGAAATATCATTTAAGTAAAACTGAATGAGAAAACCCTAAAAATTGGTGCACACATTTAAAAGGACTGCAGTAATCTAAAGGACAAAATGTGTGGTAATTATACCACCCATCTATTACATTTACATATTGTTGGTTTCTGGAAATATCTGAGAACATGTTTAAGTTGATCAAACAATTTACTAAAATAGCCTATAGGAAAAGTTAAGTAAATAGGCAAAAATAATTTAGAGACTTTGTGGGGATACAATACATAATGAAATTATCCACGAGAAAAAAAAGAGAAATGCTTTTTTTTAAATGTCAATCTTCATGGCAATGCCTTCATCTTAAAGCATATATTCCTCAATATTTGATGGAGAATCCCAGTTTTCTCAGCTTTTCAGCATACTTATCCCCAGCCACTTACTATTTTTTCACACACGGGATAAAGTCAAGAGTACTGCACTGTAGTTAGAAAATCCAATTTCAAATATTAGAATAGGTACTTTTTTGCATGTCATAATTTTTGCATAAATCATCTGGCCTCTGAAATTTTGTGTAAAACTAGCTTAATATTTTTGACATAGGAATTTAGGTAGTATAGAAGATTATAGTGCATATTACACTACTCTAACTCAGTGTTTTTATTTTAAAAATTGCTTTTCTTTCCTGACTGCTTACTTTCTCTTGAAGTATTTATTCCTAAAAGCCAAATTTAGAAGGTATCAGGTAGTTTAACTTTTAATCAACTGCCTTTACAAACATATATTTCTTTTTGTAAGAGCCAATATTATACATTTCAAAATAATTATATTTTAAATTAAAAAGTAAATTTCATATGTTAAATGTATATTAGTAAAATATATGGTATGTTCAACATAAATATATTTTTAGATCAGGAAATGTATTGGAAATCACAGTATGGAATAAAAGTTTGCAATGACTGAACATTTAATCTCAAAAGTGTAATTAAAAAAAAAATAAGGATCAATTCCTAGAGTTTTTTTCTGTCTAATACTAGTTGGAGTTCTTTTTTGTATATAGCAAAAGGGATGATGTTTGAAAATATCCTTACTACTTAACATTTTACTCCTTCTATAAGAAAATCAGTTCTTTTTTCTAGATGAAATCTTATAAATCAAGTATCTTGAATTTGAGGAGTCTCTTTCCCATGCTACCATCATTTCTCTAATACAATTTCTAACAAAAGTATCCCTTCATCAAAGCCCTTATTCATAACAGAGAGTATTTTAGATTTGATGTCTGTCTCAAATACATACATTTCTTGGATGTCTCTTTTAAATTCTGAAGGTAGGGGAAGTTCAAAGAATCTATTCCTAATTTTACTGCAGTTTTTATATAGGGATATATTTATGCATAACTTATGCTCACTTATTCAAACATAATGTTGATGTTTGAATTTTTTTTTGCGGTACGCGGGCCTCTCACCACTGCGGCCTCTCCCGCCATGGAGCACAGGCTCCAGACGTGCAGGCCCAGTGGCCATGGCCCACGGGCCCAGCCTCCCCACGGCATGTGGGATCCTCCCGGGCAGGGGCACGAACCTGCGTCCCCTGCATTGGCAGGTGGACTCCCAACCACTGCGCCACCAGGGAAGCCCTGATGTTTTGATTTTGAGGAAGCATATTCTATGACAAATGTTTAATGTACAAATACTCATTAAGCCTATGGAAAGGAGGAGAGGAAGCAGGATTGGGCACAGGGAGAAACTGAGCAGCAATGCAGCTGCAACAGTTTCTACTGATCTCACATAAACTTGTGAAAGTAAAATGGTCCCTCAGACTTTTGACAGGGGAAAACCTTAAAAGGATGTGATGTGGCCTTGAGCACAGTGGCTTTTGCAGTGGAGGCAATTTCTCAAGGGGCTGATGGCTACAAAATATCTGCTAACAGTGCTCTAAGCAATTAGGTTTACAAGTCCTTCCTTGAAGAGGGATGGGAGTGGCACATCTTCTACCCTACACAGAGTATTGAAAAGCACATACAGAAAAGACATCATTGACATCAGGATGCTTCCACCAGATCGTTGATGGCATATATATGTGTGGATATATGTAGTGAGTGTCTGTCAAATATTTCACTATAAAATAATCTACATTAAGTCCATTTAGGATATAATTATCTTAGGGAGATGAGACATAAGTTTTAATAATTGACATTTATGATTTTCTGTTAAACATTAATATTTAATGTATAGTTTTATTTAAATCTTTCTTGTCTCTACTTTCCAATTTTTTTCTGAGTTTGTGTAAAATTTGAATTGATTCTTCACTATATACTTAAAGGAACTCATCATTAAGCAGTGTTGTTGGCAATTATATGAAAATGCATTTATCTTATTGATTCAATTTTTTAAGTTTATAGGAATATTTTAATTTTCTATTTTTTATCTCAGATTTCATCATTTACATTTTCTTAGAGATTTGTTGATTTTGCCCACATTTATTTTATTTTTCTTTGCAAATTTTATATTATTTATTTATTTTTAATTGAAGTATATTAGATTTACAATGTTGTGTTAGCTTCAGTGAAAAGTGATTCCGTGTTATATATATATATATGTACATATATATGTATATATAAATACATATATACATTTTTTTTCGATTCTTTTCCCTTATAGATTATTACAACATGTTGAGTATAGTTCCGTGTGCTATACAGTTGGTTCTTGTTGGTTATCTATTTTATATTTATTACTGTGTAATAAATTAGGTTAATCCCAAACTCCTAATTTACCTGTCCACCCCTTTCCCCTTTGGTAACTGTAAGTTTGTTTTCTATGTCTGTGAGTTTATTTCTATTTTGGACATAAGTTCATTTGTGTCATTTTTTTAGATTCCACATATTAACAATAACATATATTTGTCTTTGTCTGACTTACTTCACTTAGTATGATAATCTCTAGGTCCATTCATGCTTCTGCAAAAGACATTATTTCATTCATTTCTATGGCTGAGAAATATTCCATTGAATATATGTATACCACATCTATTTTTTTTTACTTTTTTTTAATTAAAATTTACTTTTTTTTTTTAAACATCTTTATCTATTCATCTGTCGATGGACATTTAGATTGCTTCCATGTCTTGGCTAATGTAAATAATGTGACAATGAACATTGTGGTGCATGTTTCTTTTCAAATTACAGTTTTCTCTGGATATATGACCAGGAGTGGGATTGCTGGATACAATACCTTATGATATTCTATTTTTCAGTATTTTAAGGAGCATCTAGAGTGTCTTCACCAATTTACATTCCACCAACAGTACAGGAGGATTTCTTTTTTCCCACACCCTCTCCAACGTTTATTATTTGTAGATGTTTTAATGATGGCCATTCTGACCAGTGTGAGGTGGTACCTCATTGTACTTTTGATTTGCATTTCTCTAATAATTAGTGATGTTGGGCATTTTTTCATGTGCCCATTGGCTATCTGTATGAATTCTTTGGAGAACCGTTTCTTTAGATTTTCTGCTCATTTTTTTGATTGGGTTGTTTGTTTTTCTGATATTGAACTGTATGAGCTGTTCATATATTTTGGTAACTACTCGTCAGTAGCAACTTGTCAGTAGCAACTTGTCACTTGTCAGTAGCAACTTTGCAAATATTTTCTCCCTTTCCATACATCAGCTTTTCTATTTGTTTATAGTTTCCTTTGCTGTGCAAAGCTTTTAAGTTTAATTAGGTCTCATTTGTTTATTTTGTCTTTATTTCCATTACTCTAAGAAATGGATCCAGAAAACATTGATGTAATTTAACTTAAAGGGTGGTCTGCCTATGTTTTCCTCTAGGAGTTTTATAGTATCTGGTCTTACATTTAGATCTTTAATCCATTTTGAGTATATTTTTGTATATTGTGTTAAAGAATGTTCTGATTTCATTCTTTTAAATGTAGCTGTCCAGTTTCCCAGCACCATTTATTGAAGAGATGGTCTTTTCTCCATTCTTGCTTCCTTTGTAATAGTTTAATTGACCACAGGTGCATGGGTTTATTTATGTCTTGTTCCAGTGATCTATATTTTTGTTTTCATGCCAGTACCATAATGTTTTGATTACTGTAGCTTTGTAGTAGTCTGAAGTCAGGGAGCCTGATTCCTCCAGCTCCGTTTTTCTTTCTCAAGATTGCTTGGGCTATTTGGGGTCTTTTGTGTTTCCATATAAATGTGAAAAAATTTTGTTCTGGTTCTGTGAAAAATGCCATGGGTAATTTGATATGGATTGCATTGAATCTATAGATAGCCTTGGGGAGTATGGTCATTTTAACAATGTTGATACTTCAAATCCAAGAACATGGTATATCTTTCCATCTGTTTGTTTCATCTTTGATTTCTTTCAACAGCATCTTATAGTTTTCAGAGTACAGGTGTTTTGCCTCCTTAAGTAGGTTTATTCCTAGGTATTTTAATATTTTTGATGTGATGGTAAATGGGGTTGTTTCTTTAATTTATCTTTCTGATCTTTTATTGTCAGTGTATAAAAATGCAACAGATTTCTGTGTATTAATTTTGTACCCTGCAACTTTACCAAATTCATTGATAAGCTCTAGTAGTTTTCTTGCAGCATCTTTAGAGTTTTCTATGTATAGTATCATGTCATCTGCAAACAGAGACAGTTTTAATTCTTCTTTTCCAGTTTGGCTTCCTTTTATTTCTTTGTCTTCTCTGATTGCTGTGGCTGGGACTTGCAAAGCTATACTGAATAAAGTGGAGAGAGCAGGTATACTTGTCTTGTTCCTGATCTTAGAGGAAATGCTATCAGCTTTTCACTGTTTAGTATGATGTTAGCTGTAGGTTTGTCATATATGGCCTTTATTATGTTGAGGTATTTTTCCTCTATTCTCACTTTCTAGAGAGTTATAAATGAATAGTGAATTTTATCAAAAGCTTTTTCTTCATCTATTGAGATGATCACATAGTTTTTATTCTTCAATTTGTTACTGTGGTACATCACATTGATTGATTTACAGATAGTGAAAAATCCTTGCATCACAGAGATAAATCCCACTTGATCAAGGTGAATGATCCTTTTAATATATTGTTGGAGTCACTTTGCTGGTATCTTATTGGGGATTTTTGCATACATGTTCATCAGTATTATTGGTCTCTAGTTTTCTTTTCTTGTAATATCTTCACCTGGTTTCAGTATCAGGGTGATGTTGGCCTCATAGGATGAGTTCAGACGGTATTCCTTCCTCTGCAATTGTTTGGAATAGTTTGAGAAGGATAGGTATTAACTCTTCTCTAAATGTTTGGTAGAATTCACCTGTGAAGCCACCTAGCCCAGGACTTTGTTGGGAGTTTTTAAATTACTGATTCAATTTCATTACTGGCAATTGGTCTGTTTATATTTTCTATTTGTTCCAAGTTCAGTCTTGGGAGGTTGTACTTCTTTAAGAATTTGTCTATTTTTTCTAGGTTGCCCATTTTATTGGCATATAGTTGTTTCTAGAAAATATGAACCTTTGTATTTCTGTGGTGTTTGTTGTAAAGTGTCCTTTTTCATTTCTGATTTTATTGATTTGGCCCCTTTCCCTTTTTTTCTTGGAGTCTGGCTTGAGGTTTATGAATTTTGTTTATCCTTTAAAAAAAACAGCTTTTATTTTCATTGATATTCTATTTTGTTTTTTTAGTTTCTACTTCATTTATTTCTGCTCTGTTCTTTATGATTTATTTACTTCTACTAACTTTGAATTCTGTTTGTTCTTCTTTCTCTAGTTGCTTGAGGTATAAAATTAGGTTTTTCAATTGAGATTTTTCTTGATTCCTGAGGTAAGCTTGTACCACTATAAACTGCCCTCTTAGAACTGCTTTTTCTGTGTTCCATAACTTTTCTATTGTCATGGTTTTGTTTTCATTTGTCTCTAGGTATTTTTGATTTTCTCTTTGATTTTTTCATCAATCCATTGATTATTTAGTAGCATATTGTTTAGCCTCCATGTGTTTGTGTACTTTTCAGTTTTTTTCCTTGTAGTTGATTTCTAATCTCATAGCATTGTGATCAGAAAAGATGCTTGATATGATTTCAATTTTCTTAAATTTACTGAGGCTTGCTTTATGGCCCAGCATGTGGTCTATCCTGGAGAATGTTCCATGTACACTTGTAAAGAATGTGTATTCTGAATCTTTCAGATGGAATGCTCTATAAATATCAATTACATTCTATTGGTCTAATGTGTCATTTAAGGCCTGTGTTTCCTTTTGATTTTCTCTCTGGATGACCTGTCCATTGATGTAAGTGGGGTGTTAAAGTTCCCTACTATTATCATGTTATTGTTGATCTCTCCTTTTTTGTCTGTTAACATTTGCTTTATATTTAGGTGCTCCTATGTTGGGTGCATACATATTTACATTTGTTATATCTTCTTCTTGGATTAATCCCTGATCATTATGTAGCATCCTTCTTTGTCTCTTGTAACAGGTTTTATTTGAAAATCTATCTTTTCTGAAATGAGTATTGCCACTCCAGCTTTCTTTTGATTTCCATTTACATGGAATAACTTTTTCCATCCCCTCATTTTCAGTCTGTATTTGTCTCTAGATCTGAAGTGGGTCTCTTGTAGACAGCATATATAAGAGTCTTGTTTTTGTGTCCATTCAGCCAGTCTATGCCTTTTGGTTGGAGTATTTAATCTGTTTACATTTAAGGTAATTATTGATATGTATGTTCTTACTGCCATTTTGTTAATTGTTTTATATTTGTTTTTGTAAGTGTTTTGTTTTTCTTTCCTCTTTTGCTGTCCTCTCTTGTGGTTTGTTAACTATCGTTAGTAATATACTTGGATTCCTTTTTCTTTTTTGTATGTACATCTATTATAGGTTTTTGGTTTGCAGCATATATATATATATATATATATATATATATATATATATATCCTTAATTGTTTTAAATTGTTGATCTCTTAATTTCAAATGCATAATAATTATTCACCCTCACCAATTTGAATTTTTCCCAGGTATACAAGGCTGGCTCAACATTCAAAAAATCAACTAATGTAATCCATCACATCAACAGATAAAAGCATAAAAATCACATGATCATACCAATAGATGCAGAAAAACTATTTGATAAAATCCAACACTCATTAATGATAAAATTATTGGTAAACTAGGGAAGCTTCCTCAATTAGTTAAAGAATAGCTACAAAATTTGCAGCTAATATCACGCCTAATGGTGAGAAAATAAAAGTTTTCCCACTAAGATCAGGAACAAGGGAAGAGCATTGCTTCTTACCATTTTTAATCAACATCATACTGGAATTCCTAGCTAACGTAATAAGACAAGACAAGAAAATAAAATGTGTATTGAATGGGAAGGAAGAATTAAAACTTTAATTTTAAAGTTTTTTGTTCATAGATGAAATGATTGTGTAGAAAATCCAAGAGAATAAATTTTAAAATTCCTGGGACCAATAAACTGTAGAATAGTTGCAGGATAGAAGGTTCATATAAAAAATTCAATCACTTACCTACATACCAGCAATGAACAAGTGAAATTTGAAGTCTGATGAAGAAATCAAAGAAGAACTAAATAAATGGAGAGATATTCCATGTTCATGTATAGGAAGACTCAACATATCAGTTTTCCCAGCTTGCTCTATAGATTCAATGAAATCCTACTTGAATTTCCAGCAAGTTACTTTGTCAATATTGACAAACAGATTATCAAGTTTATTTGGAGAGGTGAAAGACTCAGAAATGCTGACACACTATTAAAGGAGAATAATAAAGTTAGAAGAATGATGCTACCCAATTTCAATACTTACTATAAAGTTACAATAATCAAGACTTTTTGATATTGCCAAAATAATGAATAAAGAGATCAGTGGAACAGAATAAAGAGCCAAGAAATAGATCCACACAAATATATCAACTGATCTTTAACACAGGAACAAAGGCAATACAATGGACTAAAGATAGTCTTTCCAACAAATGGTGCTGGGACAACTGACACACACATGTAAAAGAAATGAACCAGATAGAGCCCTTGCACCCTTCATAAAAAGTTAACTCAAAAATATTTCAGAATTAAATGCAAAACATAGAAATATAAAACTCATGGAAGATAAGATAGGAGAAAATCTAAGTGACCTTGAGTTTGGTGATGACTTTTTTGGATATAACCTCCATGATCCATGAACGAAAGACTTGACAAGCCTGACTTAATTAAAATTAAAAGTTTTAGCTCTGCAAAATATACTCTTAAGAGAATGAGCAGGTAAACCGCACTGGGAGAAAATATTTGCATGATATATATCTTATAAAGAATTGCTATCCAAAACATTAAGAAAACTCTTAAAACTCCACAATGAGAAAGTAAACAACACAAGAAAAAATGTGCCCAAAACTTTAACAGACACCTCACCAAAGTATATATATACAGATTGCAAATAAGCATATGAAAAAATCCTCAATATCATATTTCATCAGGGGAGTGAAAATTAAACCAAAAATGAGACACCAGTACATATATACTAGAAGAATCCATATTCAAATCACTGACAGTACCAAATGCTGGTGGAAATATGTAGTAACAGAAACTCATTCATTGTTGGTGGAAATGCAAAATGCCCACTTTGGAAGACAGTTTGACAATTTCTTACAGAACTAAATATTATCTTACCATACAATCCTGCAATTGTACTCCTTGGTTTTCCACAACATAATTCAAAATCTATGTTCACACAAGAACCTTCCCATGGCTATCCATAAGAGATTTATTCATAATTGTCAAAGCATGAACATCCAGCTTTTGGATAAATAAGTTGTGGTACATCCAGACAATGAAATACTATTCAGCACTACAAAGAAATGAGCTATCAAGTAATGATAAGAAATGGTAGAACCTTAAATGCTTATTACTAAGTTGAAGAAGCCAATTAGAAAAATCTACGTACTGTATGATCCCAACTGTGACAAGGCATTCCAACTCTGGAAAAGTCAAAACTATGGAGGCAGTTGAAAGGTCAGTGGTTGCCAGGGTTTAGGGGACAGGGAAGAATGAATTCACAGAGCAGAGTATTTTTAGAACAGTGAAACTACTCTGTATAATACTATAACTGTGGCTGCATGTCAATATACACTTGTCAAAAGCCATAGAATGTACTAGGAGTGTACCCTAATGAAAATTGTGGAGCTTGGGTGATAATTATGCATCAATGTAGGTTTATGAAATATACAAACGTACTACTCTGATAAAGGATGTTGATAATGGGGGAGGCTATGCATGTGTATATGGCAAACCTATGTACCTTCTGCACAATTTCACTATGAACCTAAAACTACTCTAGAAAATAAAGTTTATTTTAAAAACAGACAAAAATGTGGAAAAAAAATGTGACTTGTTCTCTTTCATCTCTACACAGTTCAGTTCATATAGCATTTTTTGTGTATGTGAGTGCTTGTGTTTTTATATGAAATTTTTCTGTTCTATATTTCTCTTTTATCATCTATATTTTGTAGCTCCTTTTACATGTGATCTTTAGCTTACAGATTGGTGTATGATATATTCAATAAATATTTCTTTAGTTTCCCAATTTTATGTTTTATGGGTGTTTTGTGATGAGAAGAATGTTACATATGGAAGACATGCTGCGTCATTGAAGATGATGTATTTGGTCCCCTGTAGAACCTTTGCCTCTGTTACATCTAGATACTTCAGCAGTCAATTAATAACTAATGGAGCTAAAGTTCAATAGTAAATAAGAATAGTATCACCAGATGATTGTTAAATCAACATTATTACTAATTTGAAATTATATTCAATGTAGGTCAAGACAGAATTTAGTAAGAAGTGATCAAAAAGGAAGTTTTAATTTAGGAATGTAGAAGGCATTCTTTCAATAATGAAATTAAAGAAAACAAAGTAGATTTGTAAGTGAATAGAAAACATATATAAGTCTATCCTTAGGAAAGCAACAGTGGCTTATAATATGTATTAAAATTAATATAAAATATTAAATTAGGCAAGTATGACATAATAAAATATTGATTAGCAGTACTAATATAAAATATTTTAAAATTAAAGGTATCATTTCCCTCCTCCATCTTTTATTTCTTTCTTTCTTCCTTCCTTCCTTCCTTTCTTTCTTTCAAACCCCTACACAATGGTCTCGCAAAGAAAGTACCTGGATGCTCTATCACAAATCTTTATGTGCATATTCCAAGTGGAACACATAAAAAATTTAAGATTAGTATACCTTGCCAATAGTATTATCTATAAATGTAAAATATTATTTGTAAATTTATGTAAACAACATTTATACTATTAGCATATTTTAAATTGATAATATTATGTATAAAGTAAATTGTTAAAGCATTATCTATTGTCTATAATTCAGCATAATAGTTATGTTGAAGGCATATTTAACTATTTTCATATCTGAAGAGAAGATAATACACAAAATGAATTCTTTAAATCACTTCCTAATCTATGATTCCATTTAAATATCACTCAATAAACTAAATTAAAAGTCAGGCCATAATCAGCATCTCCAGTTATTTTATTTTTCCCTAGGCAATGTAATTACCAATAAAACCAATCTCTTTGATTGTTTTAAATACAAATTAAAACAATATGCCTGAATATGACTATTAAAATATACTTTTAAAAATGCAACTGTAGTGTGTTAAATTAAGTGATTTAAACAATACAAAGGAATTTTTCTTTTCAACCAACAAAAAGTCAGATTATAGCTAGCACACATTGTTTAGAATAATGCTGCATTTTAATTATCACTGTCACTATTGTTAGTGGTTACCAAAGAACTTCCTTCACTTCTTTAGCTATCACAAGATACATTTATCATATTAAATGAAACAAAAGCTAAACTGATGTTTTTAAGTTCCCATCATCTTTGACAGCAAGGCACAATTTAGAATGATTGATTTTTATTACGTTAATTTAATATAATGGAATTAAAGTTAAATAAACAGCCAATATTAAAAGGGATAATTTCTAGTTGTTTTCTAATAACTGCAAGTCAACAATTTTCCTCTAATTCTTCAATGTAAGACTGATGAAGACATTGAAGAGATCCTTTCTCTAAGCAGACAATGAAATATAACAGTGTAAACTTGAGATATAAAAACTAGAAAGGAGTTCTTCACAGGAAAAAATTTGAGACAAACACTAGGGTTTTAAAGGTTAGTTTTAGGTATTGTGAATGAACCATATGTTCTCATCACTGGCATCTGTTAGTTATGGTAATCAGGTTAAGTACTTTTTCAATAAATTAAAATATTTTGTTCTAGTTCTGTGAAAAATGCCATTGGTAGTTTGATAGGGATTGAAATTAATCTGTAGATTGCTTTGGGTAGTGTAGTCATTTTCACAATGTTGATTCTTCCAATCCAAGAACACGGTATATCTCTACATCTGTTTGTATCATCATTAATTTCTTTAATCAGTGTCTTATAGTTTTCTGAATACAGATTTTTTTGTCTCCTTAGGTAGGTTTATTCCTAGGTATTTTATTCTCTTTCTTGCAGTGGTAAACGGAAGTGTTTCCTTAACTTCTCTTTCAGATTTTCATCATTAGTGTATAGGAATGCAAGAAATTTCTGTGCATTAATTTTGTATCCTGCTACTTTACCAAATTCATTGATTGACTCTAGTAGTTTTCTGGTAGCACCTTTAGGATTCTCTGTGTATAGTATCATGTCATCTACAAACAGTGACAGCTTTACTTCTTCTTTTCCAATTTGGATTCCTTTTACTTCTTCTTCTCTGATTGCTGTGGTTAAACTTCCAAGACTGTGTTGAATAATAGTGGTGAGAGTGGACAACCTTGCCTTTTTCCTTATCTTAGAGGAAATGGTTTCAGTTTTTCACCATAAGAATGATGTTGGCTGTGGGTTTGTCATATATGGCCTTTATTATGTTGAGGTAACTTCCCTCTATGCTTACTTTCTGGAGGATTTTAATCAAAAATCGGTGCTGAATTTTGTCGAAAGATTTTTCTGCATCTATTGAGATGATCATATGATTTTTCTACTTCAATAAGTTAATACAGTGTGTCACATGGACTGATTTGTGCATATTGAAGAGTCCTTGCATTCCTGGGATAAACCCCCTTTGATCATGGTGTATGATCCTTTTAATGTGCTGTTGGATTCTGTTTGCTAGCATTTTGTTGAGGATTTTTGCAATTATATTCATCTGTGATATTGGCCTGTAGTTTTCTTTGTGACATCTTTATCTGGTTTTGGTATCAGGGTGATGGTGGCCTTGTAAAATGACTTTGGGAGTGTTCCTTCCTCTGCTCTATTTTGGAAGAATTTGAGAAGGATAGGTGTTAGCTCTTCTCTAAATGTGTGATAGAATTCTCCTGTGAAGCCATCTGGTCCTGGGCTTTTGTTTGTTGGAAGATTTTTACTCACAGTCTCAATTTCAGTGCTTGTTATTGGTCTGTTCATATTTTCTATTTCTTCCTGGTTCAGTCTCAGATGTTGTGCTTTTCTAAGAATTTGTCCATTTCTTCCAGGTTGTCCATTTTATTGGCATATAGTTGCTTATAGTAAACACTCATGAACCTTTTCTGCAGTGTCAGTTGTTATTTCTGCAGTGTCAGTTGTTATTTCTCCTTTTTCATTTCTAATTCTACTGATATGAGTCTTCTCCTTTTTTTTCTTTATGAGTGTTATTAATGGTTTATCAATTTTTTTATCTTCACAAAAAATCAGCTTTTAATTTTATTGATTTTTGCTATTGTTTCCTTCATTTCTCTTTCATTTATTTCTGATCTGTTCTTTATGATTTCTTTCCTTCTGCTAACTTTGGAATTTTTTTGTTCTTCTTTCCCTAATTGCTTTAGGTGTAAGGTTAAGTTGTTTATTTGAGTTGTTCCTTGTGTCCTGAGGTAGGATTGTATTGCTCTAAACTCCCCTCTTAGAACTGATTTTGCTGCATCCCATAGGTTTTTAGTTGTCGTGTTTTCATTGTCATTTTTTTCTAGGTATTTTTAAATTTCCTTTTTGATTTCTTTAGTGACCTCTTGGTTATTTAATAGTGTATTTGTGTGGAAACACAAAAAAACCCGAATAGCCAAAACAATCTTCAGAAAGAAAAAAGGAGCTGGAGAAATCAAGCTCCTGGACTTCAGACTATATTACAAAGCTACAGTAATCAAGACAGTATGGTACTGGCACAAAAACAGAAATATAGATCAATGGAAAAGGATGGAAAGCCCAGAGATATACCCATGCACATATGGTCACCTTATATTTGATAAAAGAGGCAATAATGTACAATGGAAAAAAGACAGCCTCTTCAATTAGTGGTTCTGGGAAAACTGGACAGGTACATGTAAAAGAATGAAATTAGAACACTCCCTAACACCATATGCAAAAATAAACTCAAAGTGGATTAAATACCTAAATGTAAGGCCAGACACTATAAAACTCTTAGAGCAAAACTTAGGCACAACACTCTATGACATAAATTGCAGCGAGATGCTTTTTGACCCACCTGCTAGAGAAATGGAAATAAAAACAAAAATAAACAAATGGGCCCTAATGAAACTTAAAAGCTTTTGCACAGCAAAGGAAACCATAAACAAGGTGAAAAGGCAACTCTCAGAATGGGAGAAAATATTTGTGAATGAAGCAACTCACAAAGGATTAATCTTTAAAATTTACAAGCAGCTCATGCAGCTCAATATCGAAAAAACAAACAATCCAATCCAAAAATGGACAGAAGACCTAAATAGACATTTCTCCAAAGAAGAAAATCAGATTGGGAACAAAGACATTAAAGGATGTTGAACATCACTAATCGTTAGAGAAATGCAAATCAAAACTACAATGAGTTATCACCTCACACCTGTCAGAATGGCCATCATCAAAAAATCTATAAACAATAAAACCTGGAGAAGGTGTGGCAAAAAGGGAACCCTCTTACACGGTTGGTGGCGATGTAACTTGATACAGCCACTGTGGAGAACAGTATGGAGGTTCCTAAAAAAGTAAAATTAGAACTACCATACAACTCAGCAATCTCACTACTGGTCATATACCCTGAGAAAACCATAATTCAAAAAGAGTCATGTACCGCAATGTTCATTGCAGCTCTATTTACAATAGCCAAGACATGGAAGCAACCTAAGTGTCCATCAACAGATGAACGGATAAATAAGATGTGGCACATATATATAAGGGAATATTACTCAGCCATAAAAAGAAACAAAATTAAGTTATTTGTAGTGAGTTGGATGGACCTAGAGTCTGTCATACAGAGTGAAGTAAGTCAGAAAGAAAGACAAATACCATATGCTAACACATATATATGGAATCTAAAAAAAAAAAAAAAAAAAAAAAAAGGTTCTGAAGATCCCAGGGTAGGACAGGAATAAAGACGCAGATGTAGAAAATGGACTTGAGGACACAGGGAGAGGGAAGGGTAAGATGGAACAGAGTGAGAGAGCGTTGTGGACATATATATACTACCAAATGTAAAATAGATAGCTAGTGGGAAGCAGCCGCACAGCACAGGGGGATCAGCTCCATGCTTTGTGACCACCTAGAGGGATGGGATAGGGCAGGTGGGAGGGAGATGCAAGAGGGAGGAGATATGGGGATATATGTATATGTATAGCTGATTCACTTTGTTATAAAGCAGAAACTAACACACCATTGTAAAGCAATTTTACTCCAATAAAGATGTTAAAAAAATACAATTGAAAAATATTTTGAATTGCTTCTTTTTTAAGAAAGTGGAGGCCATGCAATGAACTAAATAGAATGTGTTTTTGTTTTGCTTTGAAGATCTTGGTTAAGGATTCCTAATAGTCACCATTTATATCTCCTGTTGAAAAAAATGTATATAATGTTCATAAACTTTGCATTTCTTAACATTCTCTAAGCTGTTCTAAGGGATGGTTAAAATGCTTATGTTTAAAATATGTATTTTCAGGAATTCCCTGGTGGTCCAATGGCTAGGATTCTGTGCTTCCACTTGCTGGGAGCACAGGTTCTATCCCAGGTCAGGGAAATAAGATCCTGCATGGTGCAGCCAGAAAAATAAAAAAAAATAAGAAAAATACATACTCTCATTTCGAACTTTCAGCAATTAACATAATCCTTTCAAACAACATTTACCCATGTGGTTGAGCATTAAGTTATTTTGAGATTTCACACAGGTCATTCCAATTACCAGATATTCCTGGCATCATTAGTACTGCACTCTGACAGTGTAACTAGGAAGTACACTAATTTCTCTAGCAATTGTAGGTTTACATTAACCATGAAGCAGACCCAAAGAGTTTTTCATTGATTTTTGGAACTAATGAATAAAGTAGATCGTATTGAATTCCCTAAAACTGATGAAAAGATTTCAGGACATTTGAAAAACTTCTTAAACAGTTAAAAATTCCAATGACTGGTAGTTTACAATCTTGCAGAATACACTCTGGCATCTGTGGATGTGCCTTAAAAAGGTTAGGAGGAGGTGGCTCAGAAATATGAAGAATGTGTTGGTTGAAGAGGTTTTCTTGTTTTATGGATAGTTTGTATTTTACTATGAACTATGCTTTTTGGTTATATGAATTATTATTATATTCATCAATACCAATTGTGTAGAACTAATTAACATTTAGGTTAGTTAGCATCCTCAAAATTATATTCTTGGGAAAACTATGACTTTAAAATTTGCACATAGATGCACCACACAATACATATGCGTGGTGAAAACAAACCTATTTAAACTACACCTATAGGGCAAAGATGGCAAACATTTTTATTTGTTGCTTTACAGATTAATTGTAAAACTAAATATATTTTTTTTATGATTATGATTTTGTATGAGTAGGAAAATATAGAAAATTGAGGTAATATTGCAGTGTGATTATTTTAAGAAAATTTTGAAAAAGAGACAACAATATAAATTCCAGGCCTTTTTACCTTTTTTGGTGCATCTGTTGGAGAAACCCTATTTCCCATAAATTTACATGTCTGCTTTTCTACATGTTATCACCAAAGCAGCTGAGCTATAATAGAAAAACTCCATAAACCCTGTAGGTTCTATTTAAATTCTTAACCACCTATTTCAAAGTCTTTCTTATTAGGATCCAGAAGTAATATATGTATTCCCACCTCTTATGGTGATTTTTTAAATATTCTTAATTTTTCTTACAAGTACAGAAGTAATACATGCTTGTTGGAAAAGATAAAATGGTACAGAAACATATAAGATATAGTAATTTAGCACTTATACCTATGCAAGATCATATAAGAATTATAGGATAGAAGGAGACACAAGCAATCATCAAAACGATCACCAAATGAATTTAAATTACAAATTATAAGCTTATTAATGAGAGTTACATAATACTATGAAACAGGAGGACTGGTCCTCATTGGAGTTGTCAGGCAAAACTTCCCCAAAGAAATGGATGGCTAACCTAGATTTGAAAATGAGGAATTAATTAAGTGGAAAGTTCAGCATGCAAACAAGCTTTGAGGTGCAAGATGTACCCCTTAGGAAACACTAAAAGAGACCAGTAGGGCTGGAACTAGAGGAAGAGGACCTTTGTGAAGCATCAGAATTAGTCCAGGGTCAGATGACTTTGTTTTCACCTCGGATCAGTAAGAAAAGAAGAAACCCTTCACCTGTTCTAAGTAGGAAGGGAAATATTCTGTTCTGATACAGTCATGTTGAACTCTGCTTCCTCAGCCCAGTAAGGCTGCCCTCCTCTGCTGGTGTTCTAGTCACCTTGCCATCGGACAAAGCCAGCTAGATTGATATATCATCTAGCATGCTTCTCTTCATGCAAAGGTGGAATCTCCTCCAATGTCTGCCTGCTTCTCCTGACTCTCCTGTGCCTTTTGTTTGCTTTTGAAATTTTCCTCTCAGATTATATCATTTTTCACTGGCAAGAAAGTAAGTGCAATAAAAGAACATATAGATAGATATAGATATAGACATAGACACAAATATATAGATATACCTATACCTATACATATATGTATATATATTTGTTTTAAGTAAATTATTTTCTCTTTTCTCTCTTTCTTTAAGAAAGACCCTTTCTCTTCTGAACCTGGTAAATAACCAGGCTCAAATTCAGATCTGATAATACATAGCAACCACCAACAAAACAAAATTTTGTTTTTTCTCTTAAACATAAATTAGAAGAATGTTCTCATGCTATTTGAATCACATAACATCAAATATTATCTGGTAATATTTCTTCAGTGAGGTTGAATACATTAATTCTTGAGGTAAGTGGAAAGGATACAAAGTGGAATGTGAAACTAAAATAAAAACAACTCTTCAGGGCTTCACTGGTGGCGCAGTGGTTGAGAGTCTGCCTGCCGGTGCAGGGGACGCAGGTTCGTGCCCCGGTCCGGGAAGATCCCACATGCCGTGGAGCGGCTGGGCTTGTGAGCCATGGCCACTGAGCCTGCGTGTCCGGAGCCTGTGCTCCACAACGGGAGAGGCCACAACAGTGAGAGGCCCATGTACTGCAAAAAAAAAACCAAACAAAAAAAACCTCTTCAACTGATTAGAAAGCACTGCTTTGCCAAGCAATAATTCACTGTTTTTAAATTGTAAGTTCCTTTCTACTGATTTTTAAATTCCTTATTGCCCTTATTCAGTCAAATATGTAAGTATTTAAAGGTGATTTGCAAATGCATGAATGGCTGAATGCTTTCCCTTTTCTGCTTCTGAGAGTACAGTTTGCTTCTATGTATTTCATGCTTTGTGTATATACTCAAAAGACACATTTTTGGTTAATATTTAGGTATTTTCACACACTCTAGAAGAAATTTAGGGTACACCTATACAGATCACCAAACTGAAAAATCATGTTTACTTATGTTCTGGAATTCTGACCATTATTTCATGAGTATCAGTGAAAATGCCGTTTAAATGCCAGGAAAAATTACTTGTAAACCTCTATTTCTATTTTATTCAGAGTTCTCAAAAGTCTAAAGTATTTATATTTTCAACAATAATGATCTTTTGCTGTAATGTCCTACTGAAGTCCCTGAGACATGAATGATTTGCTCTATTAATATCTTCTTGTTTTTGATGAAAGGGTTGTTTTAGTTATCTTTGCTATGTAATAAATTATTACCAATTTTGTGGCTTAAAGTAAGATTCAGATTCTCTAGGGCAGAGGCTTGGCCATTGTTTGGCTGGATGATCTGCTCAGGGTCTTCACCAGGCTTCAGGAAATCAAGGTGGCAGTCAGGGCTGCAAACTCATCTGAAGCTCAGAGTTTTCTTCCAAGTTCACTGGTTATTGTCAGCTCCTTAAATTTTAAGACTGAGCCCCTGAGCTTGTGGAGATCACCTATTATTCCCTGACACATGGCCCTCTCCACAACATGGCAGTTGTTGTTTCAAGGCCCAGAGGAGTGTCTACTGCTGCTTCCTGATATTTACTTCTAATGCCTCTTTTATAGGGCTTAGCTGATTATGTCACAAACACACCCAGGGATAATTTCTCTACTGATTACCTCAAAGTCAGCTGATGAGAGATTATAATTACATCTGCAAAATCCATTTACTTTTGCCATCTAGTGTAATTTAAGCAAGGGAAACATACGCCATTGTATTCACAGAATCCATCCACACTTAATAGGAGGAAATTACAGAGAATGTCCACTAGGGGGGGCAGAAATCTTGCAGTCACCTTAGAATTCTGCCTACCATGTAAATTTGAAAGAAAGTATTAAACAATATGATTAACATAACTGTTTCAGGAAAGTAAGTGTGCAACCAAAGTGTTTATTTTATGAATGATACACTCTGTGTTTCTAGAATGTAGTAGTCAGTTAAACATGTAATATTTTTCATATGAAAATGATATGTAATCCTCTAGTAGGCAAAGTAAACTGTAGGTTTAGGTAGGTGGAACAAAATTAAATCAAACATTGCTTTCTCACATGTTTCAATCTGTTTACAATTTTCTAAGGATTTTTAAAGCTTCTACATGAGGAAGAACGTATTTATTGAATGCAGTTGGAATTAAATACAATTAGATGAGCTCTGATTTATAATGTTACCGAATTCTTTTCCATTATCCAGTAAGGAAATGCCCGAAATGTGAAGGAGAACCCTGAATTAACTTCCATATTACATGAAGCACACTTACTAGCCTCAGCCTATTTAATAATATGTAGGGAGCTCTATCATTTCTGCTTTTCACTACTTGGTCCTGAACTAAATAACAAGTAACTAATATGGTCCATAGTTTTCCACCTTATTGTTGCTACCAAATTAAGTTTTCATTACTTAAGTGTACTTGGACCTGTTTGATGGCACTTTGGAACATGGTTCTGTTTCTTTTTATAGCATTCAGTGTCTTAGAAGGGCTTATATTAATTAAACTATTTATATGAGGACTGTAAATTTTTGACTTTAGGAAGATTACTGTAAATCAGTTCTGCTGTCATTTTTTTTAAGATGTCTTGATAGGTAGAACACATAAAAGAAAAATTATGATATTGAACTGATCTTTAATAATATTCACTCCATTGTAAGAGTTCATCTTGCTAAACAGCTTTTCATTAAGTAAATCAAATATTTGGGAGCATCATTGTAATTATATATTCCTTAATGTTAAATTTATTCAATATCTATTTTTCAGTTAGCTAGATGAAACTTTATCTTTCAATATTTAACATGCATATGGTGCATACTGCTGTGTGAAACTTAAATCCTTCAGTTTTGCTTTACACGATTAACATTTCACCCAGCTTAATCTGTATATTTCATTTTAAACTTCTGGGATGGTCTGAGATGCATGCTTTGAATGAAAAAACAACAGCCTCAACTCTGAGAAGATGATTTTGTTATGGTCTTACTAGCAGAACTGATCCATTTGCTATCAATTTCTTGGACTTTACAATTCACTTGTATATGTGTATGTGTGTGCTTCATTCACATACTGGCTTGTGCAAAAAACTTTGGTTACCTTTCAAACACCATAAGAAATATAGTCAGTTTATTCATCTGTTCTTTCATGTAGAGGATTTCTATTTCTGAAAACTTTCCACAATTGTATTGAATGAAACAAAATAGAAAAAAAACAAAACAAAAAACATAAAGCAGTGTGCTATTTTTTGTGGGGTGAGGGGATTTAATGACCCCACCACATGTTACATAAGAGTTTATTAGGTAAAAATTTCAGCATAGCTCAACAATCTTCTTGTTCTAACCTTTATTCTTTATCTCTTGTTTTTCAAGTACTATACACTATTGTTGTATACCTGTTGCCAAAATTTTTATGCAATTTTAAGTAAGAGTAAACTTAAGTAATCAGAGTTTGAATTTAATTTCTAATATCCTTCACCACAGAAATCACAAGAGAATAAGGGGTCCACATTGCCTATTTTAAGAGAATTTTTTTTTTTTTTTTTTGCGGTACGTGGGTCTCTCACTGTTGTGGCCTCTTCCGTTGCGGAGCACAGGCTCCGGACGCACAGGCTCAGCAGCCATGGCTTATGGGCCCAGACGCTCTGTGGCATGTGGGATCTTCCCAGACCGGGGCACGAACCCGTATCCCCTGCATCAGCAGGCAGACTCTCAACCACTGCACCACCAGGGAAGCCCTAAGAGAAATATTTTATTTCCTCAATTCCCTGTATCAGTCACTCCCTCCCAAATCTAGTTGCTGGCTCCTTTGAGAACATGACACACACTATCAACCTATATTCTTACAAAAAAGCACTTAATACTTTCTCACTAACTGGAAAAACAGTGCATAGTCTCATAATTCCTGATGATTATGATCAACTGTTACTTTTATGGCATCCATTAAAAAGATTCTTGGTTTCTTCTGGACCAGAGACATATTCAGATGTGTATATAACATTACCGTGGAGGATCTTGTGAGTATAAAATAATATACCTTGTTTATGGATTGGAAAATTTATGAGCTACTTAATATATATGCATGCAACACATACAATGTGTAAGGTACCATGCTAGTGTCTGGATTTAAAAAATATATATTTAATGAAAATGTGCTCATCTCTAGCCATTATGGAAATAAAAATAAAAACCACAATGAGATATCACTATATACCTATCAAATGGCTATTTTTTTTTTAAAGTGTTATCTCACAATCGTCTTTTTGGGCTTAAAGACTCTGTGCCCCAGAAAGCTAAAGTCAAAGCCAAAGTAGGCACCTGCCCTTCAGAACCTTCTCAAACTGGAGCAGAGTCATTCAGAAGAGCAAGTGGTTCTTCTGATCAGGGCAGCCTCCGGGAGGTTGACTTAATCCAAAAGGACTCCTTTAATTTGAGGGGAAAAAAGAGTTAATTTTAACTGGAACATCAGTTTTCCTTCAGACATAAGTGAGGTTAATAGCAATTTTGAGGTTTTAAAATATAATTTAAATAATTTAATTGAAATTAAAATTTTAAATTATGTGCAATAAAATAAAAAAGTTATCCCAAAATAATGAAAATATATATTTACCACAGATTTATCAAAAGAACAGTAACATGTCTGCAGTAGAAATTTGGCATAGGCTTGCTATATAGCAAGGATTATTATTTTGTAATTGTGGTGTCTTATACTTCAATACAAGTTTATGAGTATATTAATCTTACTGTATTATTGAGTATGACATCTTCATAAACTTTTTGGTTAATTCATAGTGTCATACCAAATTTCAGGTCAATGTGTTAGGTCCATAACTTGTCATTCATTCTTACCAATAACAATTATGTTGTAAATATGAGCACATAATAAATAGAATGGTGTTCTTTAGCACCATCTAGCTTACTTTTAACACAATTCACACCAATACAATTACTTTTATAACTGGATAATAATTTTAGATATGTATAGCTATGAAGGTCTATGAAGTTAGATCAAAATGACTAATAGTATTAATGTCTTTTTAAAAAATTACTATATGCACACTATTTTCTCATAGCATTAAGGGACTTGTCTTTCAGTGCTGTCACCACATCTTCAGAAATCATTTTCTTTGTGCTAATTGCCAGAAATGCTTCACTTAAAACAGTAGGAACATTTCACTCAATTGCCCTTCAGTTGCTGATAATCTTTAGAATGAATGTATTGTTTAAAACTTAAGATTGAGAGCACTTTATAAAAATAATATATTAATGCTCACTGTCTTTTTATCATGAAGCGCAAGTTATTACCATTGTCCTGACAGAAAGCAGTAAGTCACATGTAGAGAGAATAAGGAAGCAAAATTCAGTATATTAACCTATACTTAGTAGATAAACACAGTTAATCATAGGAAAATAGAGAGACCTTCAAAATGGCAGAGGAGTAAGATGTGGAGATCATCTTCCTCCCCATAAATACAACAGAAATACATCTACATGTGGAACAACTCCTATAGAACACCTACTGAACACTGGCAGAAGATCGCAGACTTCTGAAAAGGCAAGAAACTCCCCATGTACCTGGGTAGGGCAAAAGAAAAATGAATAAACAGAGGAAAAAGAATAGGGATGGGACCTGCATCAGTGGGAGGGAGCTGTGAAGGATGAAAGGTTTCCACACACTAGGAAGCCCCTTCACTGGCAGAGACAGTGGGTGGGCAGGGGGGAAGCTTCAGAGCCATGGAGGATAGCGCAGCAACAGGGGTATGGAGGGCAAAGTGGAGAGGTTCCCACACAGAGGATGGGTGCCAACCAGCACTCACCAGCCCAAGAGCCTTGTCGGCTCACCCGCCAACCAGGACGGATGGAGGTTGGGAGCTGAGGCTCGGGTTTCAGGGTCAGATCCCAGGGAGAGGACTGGGGTTGGCTGCGTGAACACAGCCTGAAGGGGGCTAATGCACCACAGCTAGCCAGAAGGGAGTCCAGGAAAAGGTCTGGACCTGCCTAAGAGGCAAGAGACCATTGTTTCAGGGTGCACAAGGAGAGGGGATTCAGAACACCACCTAAAGAAGCTCCAGAGATGGGCGCAAGCTGCGGCTATCAGCAAGGACACCAGAGACGGGCGTGAAATGCTAAGGCTGCTGCTGCAGCCACCAAGAAGCCTGTGTGCAAGCACAGGTCACTATCCACACCTCCCCTTCCAGGAGGCTGTGCAGCCTACCACTGCCAGGGTCCTGTGATCTAGGCACAACTTCCCCAGGAGAACACACAGCATGTCTCAGGCTGTTGCAACATCACACTGGCTGCTGCTGCCACAGGCTCACCCTGCATTTTGTACCCCTCCCTTCCCCATGGAGCCTGAGTGAGGCAGAGCTCCCTAATCAGCTGCTCCTTTAACCCCGTCCTGTCTGAGCAAAGAGCAGACACCCTCAGGTGACCTACACACAGAGGTGGGGCCAAATCCAAAGGTGAACCCAAGGAGTTGTGCAAACAAAAAAGAGAAAGGGAAATCTCTCCCAGCAGCCTCAGGAGCAGTGGATTAAATCTCCACAATAAACTTGAGTTACACTGCATGTGTGGAATACCTGAATAGACAATGAATCATCCCAAAATTGAGGCGGTGGACTTTAGGAGCAATGATATGTAGTTTTTTTTAATTTTTCTCTTTTTGTGAGTGTGTGTGTATTGTCTGAATAGCTTTGCTTTTACCATTTGTCCTAGGGTTCTGTCTGTCTTTTTTTTTTTTTTTAATATGGTTTTAGTGCTTGTTATCATTGGTGGATTTGTTTTTTCGGTTTTGTTGCTCTCTTTCTTTCTTACTTTTTTAAAATTATTTTTAGATTTCAATAATTATTTTTTACTTTTATAACTTTATTTTATTTTTCTCTATATTTCTTTCTTTTTTCTCCCTTTTGTTCAGAGCTGTGTGGCTAACGGTATTGGTGCTCCAGCCAGGTGGCAGGCCTTTACCTCTGGCATGGGAGAACCAAGTTCAGGGCACTGGTCCACCAGAGACCTCCCAGTGCCACATACTATAAAAGGGTGAAATCTCTCCTAGAGATCTCAATCTGAATGCTAAGACCCAACTCCACTCAACGACCAGCAAGCTACAGTGCCAGACACCCTATGCTAGCAAGCCAGGAACACAACCTCACCCATTAGTAGAGAGGCTACCTAAAAATCATAATAAGGTCACAGACACACAAAAACACAACACTGCCCACCAGAAAGACAAGATCCAGCTTCATCCACCAGAACACAGGCACTAGTCCCCTCCACTAGGAAGCCTACACAACCCACTGAACCAACCTTGGCTACTGGGGGCAGACACCAAAAACAATAGGAAGTACAAACTTGCAGCCTACAAAAAGGAGACCCACAACACAGTAAGATAGGAAATTGAGAAGACAGAGTAACACACCAGCAGTAAAGGACCAAGGTAAAAATACACGAGACAAAACAAATAAAGAGGAAATATGAAGTCTACCTAAAAAAATTCAGAGAAATGATAGTAAAGATGATCCAAAATCTTGGAAATAGAATGGAGAAAATAAAAGAAACTTTTAAAAAGACAAAGAAGAACTAAAGAGCAAATAAACAATGATGAACAACGCAACAAATGAAATTGAAAAATCTCTAGAAGGAATCAATAGCAGAATAACTGAGGCAAGAGAACAGATAAGTGACCTGGAAGATAAAAGAGTGGAGATAACTACCACAGAGCAGAATAAAGAAAAAAGAATGAGAAGAATTGAGGACAATCTCAGAGACCTCTGTGACAATAATAAACACACCAACATATGAATTACAGGGGTCCAAGAAGAAGAAAAGAAAAACAAAGGGACTGAGAAAATATTTGAAGAGATTATAGTTGAAAACTTCACTAATATGAGAAAGGAAACAGTTAATCAAGTCCAGGAAGTGCAGAGAGTCACACACAGGATAAATCCAAGGAGAAACATGCCAAGACACATGCTAATCAAACTATCAAGAATTACATACAAAGAAAAAATATTAAAAGCAGCAAGGGTAAAACAACAAATGACATACAAGGAAATCCCCATAAGGTTAACAGCTGATTTTTCAGCAGAAACTGCAAGCCAGAAGGGAGGGGCAGGACATATTTAAAGTGATGAAGGAGAAAAACCTACAACCAAGATTACTTGGTCAGATTCGACCAATAAATTAAAACCTTTACAGACAAGCAAAAGCTAAGAAAATTCAGGATCACCCAACCAGCTTTACAACAAATGCTAAAGGAACTTCTCTAGGCAGGAAACACAAGAGAGGAAAAGACTTACAAAAAGAAACCAGAAACAGTTAAGGAAATGATAATAAGAACATACATATTGATAATAACCTTAAATGTAAATGGATTAAATCCTTCCACCAAAACACATAGACTGGCTGAATGGATACAAAAACAAGAACCGTATAAATGCTGCTACAAGAGGCCCACTTCAGAACTAGGGACACATACAGACTGAAAGTAAGGGGATGGCAAAAGATATTCCATGCAAGTGGATATCAAAAGAAAGCTGGAATAGTAGTTCTCATATCACACAAAACAAACTTTAAAATAAAGACTATTACAAGAGATAAAGAAGGACACTACATAATGATCAAGGGATCAATCCAGGAAAAGATATAACAAATGTAAATATTTATGCACACAACATAGGAGCACTTCAATACAAAAGGCAAATGCTAACAGCCATAAAAGGGGAAATCGACAGTAACAAAATCATAGTTGGGGACTTTAACATCCTACCTGCACCAATGCACAGATCCTCCAAAATGAAAATAAATAAGGAAACACAAGCTTTAAATGATAAATTATATAAGATGGATTTCACTGAAATTTATAGGACATTCCGTTCAAAAATAACAGAATACACATTCTTCTCAAGTGTTCATGGAACATTCTCCAGGGTAGATCATATCTTCAGTCACAAATCAAGCCTTGGTAAATTTAAGAAAACTGAAATCATATCAAGTATCTTTTCTGACCAAAACACTATGAGATTAGAAATCAATTATAGGAACAAATCTGTAAAAAATACAAACGTATGGATGTTAAACAATACACTACTTTATGACCAAGAGATTACTGAAGAAATCAAAGAGAAAATCAAAAAATACCTAGAAATAAATGACAATGAAAACACGATGACCCAAAATCTATGGGATGCAGCAAAAGGAGTTCTGAGAGGTAAGTTTAGAGCAAAACAATACTATCTCAAGAAACAAGAAACATCTCAAGTAAACAACCTAACCTTACACCTAAAGCAGTCAGAGAAAGAAGAACAAAAAAGCCAAAGTTAACAGAAGGAAAGAAATCATAAAGGTCAGAGCAGAAATAAATGAAAAATAAATGAAGGAAACAGTAGAAAAGATCAATAAAACTAAAACCTGGTTCTTTGAGAAGATAAATAAAATTGATAAACCATTAGCCTGAGTTATCAAAAAAAAAAGGGGAGAAGACTCAAATCAGTATTAGAAATTAGATTTGAGAATTAGAATTAGAAATGAAAAAGGAGAAATAACAACTGATACTGCAGAAATACAAAGGTTCATGAGAGTTTACTACAAGCAAGTATATGCCAATAAAATGGACAATCTGGAAGAAATGGACAAATTCTTAGAAAAGCACAACCTTCTGAGATTGAACCTGGAAGAAACAGAAAATATAAACAGACCAATCACAAGCACTGAAATTGAGACTGTGATTTAAAATCTTCCAAGAAACAAAAGCCCAGGACCAGGTGGCTTCACAGGTGAATTCTATCAAATATTTAGAGACGAGCTAACACCTATCCTTCTCAAACTCTTCCAAAATATAGCAGAGGGAGGAACACTTCCAAACTCATTCTACAAGGCCACCATCACCCTGATACCAAAACCAGACAAAGATGTCACAAAGAAAGAAAACTACAGGCCAATATCACTGATGAACATAGATGCAAAAATCCTCAACAAAATACTAGCAAACAGAATCAAACAACACATTAAGATGATTATACACCATGATCAAATGGGGTTTATCTCAGGAATGCAAGGATTCTTCAATACATGCAAATCAATCCATGTGATACACCATATTAACTAACTGAAGGGAAAAAAATCTTATGATCATCTCAATAGATACATAAAAAGCTTTGAACAAAATTCAACACCCATTTATGATAAAAACCCTCCAGAAAGTAGGCATAGAGGGAACTTACCTCAGTATAATAAAGGCAATATATGACAAAACAACAGCCAACATCATTCTCAATGGGGAAAAACTGAAACAATTTCCACTAGGATCAGGAAAAAGACAAGGTTGCCTCCTCTCAGCATGACTATTCAACATAATTTTAGAAGTTTTAGCCACAACAATCAGAGAATAAAAAGAAGTAAAAGGAATCCAAATCAGAAAAGAAGACATAAAGCTGTCACTGTTTGCAGATGACAAGATACCATACATAAAAATCTTAAAGACTCTAACAGAAAACTACTAGACCTAATCAATGAAATTGGTAAAGTAGCAGGATACAAAATTAAAGCACAGAAATTTCTTGCATTCCTATAAACTAATGCTGAAAAATCTGAAAGCGAAATTAAAGAAACACTCCCATTTACCACAAGAAAAAAAGAATAAAATACCTAGGAATAAAGCTATCTAAGGAGACAAAAGACCTGTATGCATAAAGCTCTAAGACACTGATGAAAGAAATTAAAGATGATACAAATAGATGGAAAGATATACCATGTTCTTGGACTGGAAGAATCAACATTGTGAAAATGACTACACTACCCAAAGCAATCTACAGATTCCATGCAATCCCTATCAGATTACCACTGGCATTTTTCACAGAACTAGACAAAAATTTTTGCAATTTGTATGGGAACACAAAAGACCCTGAATAGCCAATGTAACCTTAAGAAAGAAAAATGGAGCTGGAGAAATCAGGCTCCCAGACTTCAGACTATACTACAAAGCTACAGTAATCAAGACAGTATGTTATTGCCAGTAAAACAGAAATATAGATCAAAGGAACAGGATAGAAAGCCCAGAGACAAACCCATGCACATATGGTCACCTTATCTTTGATAAAGGAGGGAAGACTATACAGTGGAGAAAAGACAGCCTCTTCAATAAGTGGTGCTGGGAAACCTGGACAGCTACATGTAAAAGAATGAAATTAGAACACTCTCTAACACCATACACAAAAACATATTCAAAATGGATTAGAGACCTAAATGTAAGACTGGACACTATAAAACTCTTAGAGGAAAACATAGGAAGAACATTCTTTGACATAAATTACAGCAAGATATTTTTTGATTCACCTTCTAGAGTAATGGAAACAAAAATAAACAAATGGGACCTAATGAAACTTCAAACTTTGCACAGTAAAGGACCATAAACAAGATGGAAAGACAACTCTCAGAATGGGAGAAAAATATTTGCCAAAGAAGCAACTGACAAAGGATTAATCTCCAAATTTTACAAGCAGCTCATGCAGCTCAATATCAAAGAAAAAAACAACCCAATCCAAAAATGGGCAGAAGACCTAGACATTTCTCCAAAGAAGATATGCAGATTGCTAGCAAACACATGAAAGAATTCTCAACATCATTAATCATTAGAGAAATGCATATCAAAGCTACAATGTGATATCACCTCACACCAGTCAGAATGGCCATCATCAAAATATCTACAAACAATACATGCTGGAGAAGGTGTGGAATAAAGCGAACCCTCTTGCACTGTTGGTGGGAATGTAAAATGATACAGCAACTATGGAGAACAGTATGGACCATCCTTAAAAAACTAAAAATAGAACTTCCATATGATCCAGCAATCCCACTACTGGGCATATACCCTGAGAAAACCATAATTCAAAAAGAGTCATGTACCACAATGTTCATTGCAGCTCTATTTACAATAGCCAGGATATGGAAGCAACCTATGTGTCCAATGACAGAAGAATGGATAAAGAAGATGTGGCACATATATACAAGGGAATATTACTCAGCCATAAAAAGAAGTGAAATTGAGTTATTTGTAGTGATGTGGATGGACCTAGAGTCTGTCATACAGAATGAAGTAAGTCAGAAAGAGAAAAACAAATGCCATATGCTAACACATATATATGGAATCTAAAAAAAAAAGGTTTTGAAGAACCTAGGGGCAGCACAGGAATAAACACGCAGACGTAGAGAATGGACTTGAGGACATGAGGCTGGGGAAGGGTAAGCTGCGACGAAGTGAGAGATTGACATGGACATATATACACTACCAAATGTAAAATAGATAGCTAGTGGGAAGAAGCCACATAGCACAGGGAGATCAACTCTGTGCTTTTTGACCACCTAGAGGGGTGGGATAGAGCAGGTGGGAGGGAGACACAAGAGGGAGGAGGTATGGCGATATATGTATATGTATATGCATAGCTGATTCACTTTGTTATAAAGCAGAAGCTAGCACACCATTGTAAAGCAATTATACTCCAATAAAGGTGTTAAAAAATAAATAAATAAATAAAATAAAAGTGAAGTCACCCACAAAAACATAAATAAACCATAGGAAAATAATACCTATTGTTTACCAAATATTTTCTAAAAGAAAATATTTTGATCAATTTCTGATTGGATATCCTAGGTTATTCAGACATTTCCTAGTAGTTTGCATTTCTCTATCATTTTTTAAATTTATCTATTCTGCTTGAGATTGCCACTCTTCATATTACTTTACAATAGCTGAATGTAACTTTATGATTTATCACAGTTTCCAGTCCAGCAAATCTATTGAGAGAGCACAGAACTCTGATAAATGTAAAATATGCACTAGTGTAATGTTTTTTGTTTTTTTCGTTGTTTGTTGTTTTGTTTTTTGCAGTATGCGGGCCTCTCACTGTTGTGGCCTCTCCGGTTGCGGAGCACAGGCTCCGGACGCGCAGGCTCAGTGGCCATGGCTCACAGGCCTAGCCACTCCGCGGCATGTGGGGTCTGCCCGGACAGGGGCATGAACCCGTGTACCCTGCATCGGCAGGCGGACTCTCAACCACTGCGCCACCAGGGAAGCCCTAGTGTAATGTTTTTTTAAGAATATCTGATGAATGTTAGCTAAGAAAATTAGTAAAGCAATAGTGATTTTGAAACCAACTAAGGTTTTAAGAAGCTAATAATATGGATATTCAAGGAAATATTAAAATATTTTGATACACCCTATTTACAGTATGAGCATATAATTTGGCTACCTTACTTTAGGTGAATGCAATAAAATATGTTTAAGGAGTAATCTATCCATATTAGACATTGTATAATATTTTGTTAAAATGAGTACATCTTTTCAATTTTCTCCTTGAATAAAACATATTCCAGATATGCCTAGCTTGAGTTGAAACTTAGGGTGAAATACAATGACATTAGTCTGGTTATCAAAATTATATAAAATTTTAAGGTGTTAGAATAACTAACGTTTCCACCCATTCACCTGTTTAACAAATATTTATGGAGTGAACATTATTTGTCAGTCACTGTTCTGAATGACCAGAGTGCTGTGGTACTCAATTCAGTTAAAGTCTCTGATCTTAAAGAGGTTCCATGCTAATAGGGTGATACAGATAAACTTTCTGTGTGTGTGTGAGACATATGTGAGATAGTGCTAAGTGTTGTGTAGGGAATTTAAGTAATGTGATAGTGACTTTTTTATTTCCTTAGATTGGATGGGCAAAAGGATGACATTTAAGAAGAAATTTGAAGGTCAAGGAATTCACCATAGAAAGAGGAGAAGGAAGAATATTCCAGGAAATCAGAACACCTATCTCAAATATTCTTAAGTGGTTAAGAGCTTTTCATATTTGAAAAACTAAAACTGTAGTGTGAGTTTAACACAGTAGGTAAGATGAAGAGTAATGAGATATATGGCTAGGGTCAGACCACCTAAGGCTTTCATAAGTTAGGGGAAGGAGTTTCAATCTTTCCCCCCTTCCCAATATAGTTGCTTGCCTTCCTTCCTTCCTTCCTTCCTTCCTTCCTTCCTTCCTTCCTTTTACCCTTATTACAGTAATCTCAGTGAGAGTTGACAGTGGCGTTTGTTAAGGTGGTAGTAATGTATATGTAAGAACATAGGCAGAGTCCATATATGTTTAGAGGCAGCATAAGTGGAATTTTCTGATGTAATCAGTGTGGAGAGTGTAGTTGGGAAGGAGAAGTATCAAAGGGAACACAATTATTTTAGGTTTGACAACTGGATGCTAGTGTTTCCTTTCACAAAATTGAAAGAGTGAGGGACATGCAATTTAAGTGATGGCAGAGTCAAGATTTTTATTTTGCCTTTTTTAGTTTTGAGATGTTTGTTTTGTTGAAGCATCAAGTAAATAATTATTGATATGAGTCTAGTGTCTGGACTAGAAGTTAAGGTAGGAAATATAGCTTTTAAAATCATCTCTGCATTCACAGATTTTTTTCCCTAGAAACAATTATATACCTACTTAAAATAGTTTCAATCACTGGTTTTATATGCATAAGAACAATAGTTCTAGTAAAGAGCACATCCTTACCCCATTCATCTTTTACAAAATCCCTGTCCCCCGTGCTATTTTCTTTATAGGACTTTGGACTCAACAGCACAGTAGATGATAGAAACAGAAGTGAATGTAGCTATAATGGCTACTGTATACCTAGATGCAGTGTATAGGAGAAGCATCATATAGAGCAAAAATATCCCAATCTGCTACACTTACCCAAACCTTAGCATTTTATCTCATGCTTGTTTTGCAGGATGCAGCTACTTTTCTGTACTTAATTGAATTTACAATAGTTTGCTGATGGCCAGGATTCCATATTTCCTCACATTATCCTCTTAACATCTGCCTTTTTCATTCCTCGATCATTGTCTATAAGATTAAAAACTCTACTCAGCAAAGCCTTGTTTTTACCCCATGCTCTGCCAACCTGGAAATAGCTCCAGAGTCTTATCTCATATTTATACAGAATGCCAAATCCTATTCCTTTAATTGCCTCAGCTGGGGAGCCAAGAGTGCATAAAACAGCTGGTGGCAAGTGTGTATATAGCAAATAGGTAGGGCAGACTCTCCTGCAAAATGCAATGCTGTATTAAGAATTTTGCAGTTAGGGGCTTTTTCCTCTGGAGGAAACCAACCCAACTAGTTCTGTTAAAACTCATTTACTATACACAACCACCTTCCAGATGGTAGCCTCTGACACCACAAAGTGCCAGAGGCAGAGCTGTGACTGTAAGATGTACATGTGGATGTGATAGGGTAAGAAATACTTTTTTTATTAGCAACTGAAGAAAGTATTTATGAAATGGAGACTTTGTGGCTGCTCTTCACACTCGGTGGTAATGCTGCTGTGCTTTGCAATCAGCATAAACCTGAATTCTATTTTGCTCATTTGTACATGTGTTAAAGGTCTATTTTAGGGCTTCATTGTTTTTCTATGAAAGTGTAACATGCTTTTGAAGATGAAAATTCTACAATTTTTTTATATTTTGTTCATAATATCTTTTATTTTGAAGAGCGTTCTATTTCTAAACCTATGAATTTAGATCACTATGAAGTTTAATTCTAGTAGAAAGCCATTATCACTTTGTCTATTATCTTTGTTTTCATTTTTCAGCCTTAGAGAATGAAAGGTCACATTTACTGTGCACCAATAATATTTTTATTCATGCCTCAATTCCATCCTCATGTATTTTCTATTGATTTCAAAATTAGACCCAAACTTGGATAAGTCATATAGGACATAGGAAAAAGGTTTGAAATTAATAACTTAATATTACATTCCATATTTGGAATCAATATAATAATCACAATTAAGAAATTTTTTTCTTGATTAGGTAATGTCTTGCTAACGTTATTTTAAAATAAAA
Organism: Orcinus orca; assembly: GCF_937001465.1. Lineage (NCBI taxonomy): Eukaryota > Metazoa > Chordata > Mammalia > Artiodactyla > Delphinidae > Orcinus > Orcinus orca. Next base: position 38,988,621 of record NC_064576.1, on the reverse strand, counting down.
TTAAATTCCAAAGTTAAAAGGTGCAGATTGCTAATTTGATGCATAAAACACTATATAATTATTTTGATTTTTTAAAAAAATATCTCCCTCATTCAGAAGAGAATGTATTAAAACTAGTAGAATATGTAAACTTTTAAGAAATTCAGAATAGCTATACTGGGAAACTAAATGTTAAAAGTGGTCTTGGGGTACATAATAAATTTTTTTATGATAGCATGATTTTATGTTCCTAGAATATCAGAGTGTTGAGATTAAGACTTCAAGACTTTTCATGGGAGATAAAAGTCGGTTTGTAATATAAATAATTTGACAATTAGCTTTATACATAACTATGCCATTTATTCGTGCATTAAATGTATTATTGGTCTACTATATGTTAGATCCTGCTGATACTGCAAGGGTACAGTGTTAAGTCAACTAGCAAACAGGTACAAACTTTAAAATATGGCCCATATAGCAGAAATTAAAAGTGAAATGAAGTGGCTGAAAATTTAAAAGTGCAAAATAAGGCTACCTAACCCTACTTTCATATAACGTGCATAATGAGGAAACAAGAGAACCAATTATAAATATAATTTGCTAAGAAACTGACATTCAAGTAAGAGAAGGAAATTTACCAATATAGAATAATATAAACAGAAAAAAATGACTATAACCGTGTTCCTCCAATTCTTGGTGACAAATTCATTTGATTTTGATGCATGGAAAGTATGCATCCATCAATTTGCTTTTATTCAGAGATATTTCTGAGAAGGATCTTGCTAGTCTGTTGTGGAAATTAGTTTTAAAAGTTGCATTTGCCAGAATGTCATTCTTGGAATTTGTTTTTAAGTAAATCCCTTTGAGATGATAAAGAAATACAAAATATGAAAAGTTATTTTCAAATCAAATAATAAAATGTTTTTATGTATATTTTATATCCTTACTTAATAATAAAATAATTTGTATTTTCACCAGATGTCATTATTATATTAGTCCAGATTTTTCTATTTCTCATGTGAGATCAGGCCATTTAATACACTACACATTGGGGAAATAATAGGGAAAAGTGAAAAATTAGTATTTATAAGTTTGTGATAGTCCTAGATAATAGGAATGCAAGTAGATTGTTTCTTCCATGTATTTCTCAGAGGGAACAGGTGGACTTTTTGACTATATATTCATTTCTATCCTACAAAATATATTTAGTTATAGATATTAAAGGATGTCATGAAATTTGGCACAGATGAAAAAGAACAAACTTCTCAGAGTGTGTGTATATAAACACTCATTTATGAGAAATTATAGACACTGCATTAAAATTGAATACTTTATATGTATTTAAATTTAGAATATTTATAAATATATAAAATATTATAATAATATACACTAATAATTATTTTTTCATTAAACTTTAAACTTGTAAGAAATAATGTTGAAATAAATCTAAGATTAAAAAAGGGAAATTGTGATTGTGGGGCTTACTGTTCCACAAAAATCTCACCTTAAACTAAAGGAAAAACAAATATATATTTTAAAATATTCTTTCAGCATGTATTGGCATGTCTTTGTCTCTCTGTTTCTCTTTATAAATATACTCAGTTAACTCACATGCTAATAAAGTAATTAATCGATTGAGTTTGACAACCCAAATATAAATAATACATATATTTATATAAATTATAAGTAATATATATGATATATATTATATATATTTACAACTAAATATTCTGTTATAGATAGGCTTTATTTAAAAATAATGTTTATTGATTCTACAAGTTATTACATCTATTTCTATTTTGGTTTTGCTTTAAAGATTTTCTTTAAATAGTCTGATGAAATAAGGTCAATAAGGTCTGGTATATCAATATAGTATAAATTGAAAGCAAAAATGAAAGCACAAATACAATGAATAACTCAATATAGACCTTCAACAAGTTAATAACAATGGTTTCCACTTTTAAATACTGACAAATCATGAAAAATTTGTCTATAAAATTTGTGTTAAAACATCAGTTTTAACTCAGCATCATTGTGGTAAAAATAATTTGTCTATGAAAATGAACTACACTTTTTCGTACTGATTAGTGTATTATAGTATAAAACTCACAGATGCATCTATCACACGTTGAATTACTAAAGAAGGATGCTATAGAATTGTATGACTTTTTTAAAAAATCCATTTGATATATATTGAGGTCCTACGGATTATCAACCCCTTAATTAACTGCTGGCAACACAATAATAGACAAAGTAATATCTCATTAGCCTATATGCCAATTTAGAGATCACAATGATCAATTTTATCATTTTCTAGAGAAACAAACCAAAATCCAGCAAGATTAATGCCTTAGACAAACTCACACAGCATACAAAGTTTGCAACAAGTATAGGAAAATCACAAAAAACTGTAGCAGTGTGGGGACATGTAGATTGGAGAAAAATCTGTTACCATTGCAAGGCCTTAAAGTGTTACTGAACTGGTCTACTGGACCCTCTCCAGGGTCCTAACCTGGGACAAGTCCCCTTGTCTCAGCCAGGGAGGTTCTTTTTCCTATCAGATTCTCACAGCTGATAACAAAATGTATGCTGAGACTGGAACAGCACAAGCTTTACGCCATGACCAAAAATAGAGAAGGGGAAACTAGTTCACAAAGGAAATCAACTTCTCAACCCAAGTTCAGTTGGAGACACTAAATATATAGTAGGGTTGAGGTAAAAGAGGGATTTGGAAAGCGTAGGAGGAATATTCGTGAGTTATGTGAGAACAGGGGTGTGGTTTGGACCTGGAACTGATGCAACTCTCCTTTTAGTCCTTTTATGGGCTTTTCCAGTTGTTGCCATGGCAGTTACCAACTGTCGTGGTGCTGGTGGGTGTCATTTAGCATGCTAATGAATTACAATGAGCTCAAGGTCTACTGGCAGTCAAATATTCTGTTATCTTAGGCCTTCTTGGTTTCAATCAGTTCTTGCTTTTATCTCCTTGCAAGCTTCCTGAAGCACAGCTAAGAGTAATTGGTTTCTCTTCAAGGCAGGGGCAGAGGTATGATTCTGGGGCAACAGTCTTGGTAAAAAACGGCAAGGAGAGGGTGTGGCTGATGAAACCTAAAAAGAGAGGAAGCTGTGAAAGGTCATCTGGCAGTAGCTGTGGCCTTCAGCTGAGGGGCTCTGCTGGTACAAAGTGAAAGGAAACTGGAGAAGATCATAATGCAACCTCCCATTCATCTCTCCCTCTGGTCTCCTGCTAGACTTCCAGTGTAATATGTTGCCTGAAACCAATTGGAAGCAAGGAGGCTATAGAGCTAAATTAGGTACACTGAACCAGCTCCTATCCTGAGGCACTGAGCAATATATAGCAGGATGGAGAGTGGATCTGGATAGACGAGTGAATATCTCTCATCATCAACACTTTTTACTATCAGTATCTCCTTCTTTTCTTTGCTTAAGTGAAATATTGTGTCCCCCAAACAGTTTTTAATCCTCTATTCTATAATCATACTGTTACTACCCACCTGAAACTTAAAATATTAGCTTTTCAGGGTTCTATATATGAGATAGTGAGAGGGGGTTGGTAAAATGAAATAATGTTTTTGGATAAAGCATATTGCCTTAGTCTTCTCTTTATGTTTAGTCATGAGACCTAATATTATAATAATATCCACCTTCTTCCCCTTCCATGTTCTCTTTAACTTCAGCTGGACAGGATCTTTCACTTAGTGGAGAAACGAAAATCTTCACTCCATATCCTCTGGGTTTTTCGGGACCTTATCTTTATTGAGTTGATCTTATTGGGACTCTCATTCAGGAAGAATTAAAAAGTACCACAGTGAGTCATAATGGTTAGAAAAAGAAACTTCACTGTCTCTATTGTGAAGCAGTGAGCCAGTTTTTTCTAAGTACAGTTGATACACAGCCTTCTCCTCTGCTGTAGACTCAATGGATGAGGACCCCAAAATGACAGTCTCAGCTTCTATTTTATCAGAACTGTGACTTACTTCTCTCAGAGAAGCATTCATCCTTTGGTCACTAGGACTTCCCAGCTGATCAAGACTGTAGGGACAAAAGCAAATTTCCTTCAGTCAGTTGATAGTTTTAATAGTGTAATGAGCTACTCCCATCTCCTTTCCTTGGTTTCGATACATTCTGTCTATGGAAGAGATGTCCACATATAGAGACCTTTTGTTTAAGAAATATTTTCTATCATGTGGGACAGCAACTTGGTTGCTTGGTTTCCTTAAATTAACTTTTTCTGGCCATTTTTTTAGTGCCAGTTGCTTCTGAGTGATGGATAATCATAAGGCCAGTGAATTTGTATGGGAATGAACCTATTTTCTTATGTAGTAGTCATGTTTGGATAAAGTTACCTCTTTAAAACACAGATCTGATTATAACATTCCTGTTTTACAAGCACTCAATAGCTTCTCATTTCCTCCAAAATAAAGCTCAAAACCTATAATATAAAATATACATTTAAGCTCAGGCTTTATTTTTTTTTCATTTTTATTCTTTACTAAGAATTTCTAGATTTTCAAATTAAAACTAGATTAGACCACTTGTCACTTACTTTTTCCAACTTTTGTCTTTATTTCTGAATATAGCTAATTTACCATTTTTACTTATCCAACACTCATTATTAAAATTCAGCTCAAAGACTAACTTCTAAATTTGCTAGGACCTGAGGGCAATTATACTTTTTGTTTCCCTTCTCTCTCTTTTTTATTGTCTGTCAAAATCTCTCTGAGAGCAGTCAATATAAATATACTGCACAGGCAGACCTCATTTTATTGCATTTCACTTTATTGCACTTCACATATATTGCATTTTTCACTAATTGATGGTTTACGGCAACCTTGCTTCTAGCAAGTCTACCTGCACAGTGTTTCCAGCAGTATTTGCTCACTTCTTGTCTGTGTCACGTTTTCACAATATTTCAAACTTTTTCTCTATTGTTATATTTGTTATGGTGATCTATAATCATTGACCTTTAATGTTACCATTTTAATATTTTGAGGTTCCACAAACCATGCCCATATAAGACAGCAAACTTAATTGATAAATGTCTGTGTTCTGACTGCTCTACCCACCAGTTATTCCTCAGTGCCACCCCCTCTTTCTCTCTCTCTCATCAGTCTTCCTCATTCCCTGAGGCACAACAATATTGAAATTAGGCCAATTAATAACCCTACAATGGCCTCTAAGGTTCAAGTGAAAGAAAGACTTGCAAGTCTCTCATAGCAAAACAGCCTTTTTGCTGATATGAAGAAAGTTTTAGTGGTCTGGATAGGAGATCAAACCAGCCACAATATTCCCTTAAGCCAAAGCCTGATCCAGAACAAGACTGTAACTCTTTTTAGTTCTATGAAGGCTGAGAGTGGTGAGGAAGCTGAAGAAGAAAAGTTTGAAGCTAGCAGAGTATGTTTCATGAAGTTTAAGGAAAGAAGACATCTTTGTAACATAGAAGTGCAAGGTGAAAGAGCATGTGCTGATGTAGAAGCTGCAGCAAGTTATCCAGAAGATCTAGCTTAGAAAATGAATGAAGCAGGCTACACTAAAAAACAACAGCCATCAACTAGGAGGTAAGACCCTACACCAACAAAAAGATTATGACTCACTGAAGGCTCAGATGATGGTTAGCATTTTTTAGCAACAAAGTATTATTTAACTGAGACATGTACATTGTTTTTTTAGACATAATGCTATTGCAACGTAATAGACTGCAGGATAGTAGATACAACTTGTGTATGTCTTGGGAAATCAAAAAACCTTATGTGACTCACTCTATTGTAGTATTCACTTTATTGTGGTGGTCTGTAACCAAACCCTCAATAGCTCCAAGGTATGCTGGTACCTCTATGTAACTCAGTGGCTCATTTCTTGTTTTAAGCTCCTTGAAGCCAGAGATCACATTATATAATTTTGTGAACTATGGTACCAAGCTAAGGAGGTTTTCATCAGTTCTTTGTTGAATTTGAATTAATGTAAATATTTATATTAAGAAAAGTATGATAAAATCATTGCAAAGGTAAAGCATACTTTATTATAAATGTTACAATATGTTTTCCTTTTTCTTTTTTCTTTTTTTTTTTTTTAGGGATCTATGTCATAAACAGAGTGCTTGAGTGGTCCTATTTACATTCTTGATGTATTATAAAGTATATTTGATACTTCTCTGCTACCAACTTTTGCAGAAGTGGCTGCTCCAAGGAGAAAGGCAAAACATCTTCAAAGTCTCCTGCTGACTTAACACTGAAAATACTGTTGAATAGGTTAGTGGGTACTTAGATGTTATTTGTTGTCAATGATGATTAAATCAGTAAACATTTCTTAAAATATGGATAAACCTATGCTATAATAATATAATAGCATCTTACCCTAAGAGTGTAGGATCATTGTTATTTTCAGTGACTAAAGTATATGTAATCATTTAGTTCTACAACAAATTTTGTTAAATACAAAAGCATGACAAGTGTTAAAAATATTTTAAAACTCTAGATTATTGTGCAAAAACATTCATTTGTGTATATGTTTCCTCTTATTCTGTGATATGGCCAAATGTGTACCCAATAGTTGTGTGAAGACAAAAGCTGAAAGTTTCAGTCCCAAAGACAGTTTGAAATTTTCCAATTATTTCAATTAGATAATAATAATTTGTCAGGAAATAATGCAAAGTTGGCTGAATACTATAGTTTTTATTAGCAGTACATGAGACTACAATGTTACAGTAATTTAAATTTAAATTGAACCTAAAGTTTGGTTAAATTTAAAGTAAACCTAACATTTGTTAGTTAAGATAATGTTATGCTTTTTTTTTTTTTTTTTTTGTGGTATGTGGGCCTCTCACTGTTGTGGCCTCTCCCGTTTGCGGAGCACAGGCTCCGGACACGCAGGCTCAGCAGCCATGGCTCACGGGCCCAGCTGCTCCGTGGCATGTGGGATCTTCCCGGACTGGGGCACGAACCCGTGTCCCCTGAATCAGCAGGCGGACTCTCAACAACTGCGCCACCAGGGAAGCCCGATAATGTTATGCTTTTATGTGTAATTTTTATTTTATTTTGAACTTTAATAATCTTTGCAATCTTCTTGGCATCAAATATAAAGTTGATGTGAGTGTATTTAATTTTTGCTTTTGACTCAATTTTTGAAAACTTAATAAACATAATTATTAGTAAATGTACATGTGTTAAAATTAGGAAATTAAGCAATTCATATATGTATAAATAACAAATTTGCTCATTTGTTTGTTCATTCATAATATTTTACTCAATTTTTTTACCCATTCAATACTTGATATATACTATTTATTAACATTGGAAGACTCTAGGAACACAATGATAAACAAAGCAAATGATATGTAATAAACACCCTGTAACGATATGTAAATTTAATAAAAATCTAAATAAATGACTACAGATAGATCAAAGGTACCTAAGTGGATGGATGGAGAAAGAGAGAGAGAGAATTATGGATAGATATGTAGTTTAAAAGATTAATTAATATAGAGAAAAACTAAATATAAATTTAAGTGAGTATAACAGCAATACTTATTTGGGATTTGAGAGTCAGATTAGGTCTATTTGAAAAACAAAATGCTATAGGAAGTAGTCAATTAAAGAGCAGGAGAAGGTCATTCCTTGGAATGGGAAGAATATTTTCTTTGGTTTAATGACTACATTGTGTACAAGAAACTAGAAAAAAGTCCACAGTAAGTAGAACTGGTACATAAAGTGGAAAGTGACAGCAAGAAAGACAAGAGTAGTGAGTAAAGCATGAATAGAAAGTGGCACACAAGCAGGGAACAAACATGTAGGCTTGTGAATTAGCCTAATTACTATGGGGAATGATTGAATTATTTGAATCATAGAAAGGTTGGAGTATTATATTTATTTAAAAACCACTCTACTGTATGGAGAATAAATTGGAAGTGTGTTTTGGACCTAAGGAGTGGAAGAGGAGAGACATATTAGAGACTTGAAGTAATGCACGATGATGGTGGTTGCACTAGAATGATGGCAGGTGTTATGGAGAACAGTGAATATATATATTTTAGATGTTAGATATCTACAAATTGATGCTATTTTAAAGACCAAAGTAGGTAGGGAATGGACCAATAACATTATGTCAAAGATAACCCCTAGCTTTTAGGAAGAATCAACCTTTTAGATGAAATAAAACTTATTGAAACGGCAAACACAGGTAGAATAAATTGCTTCACTAAGTTGGTGGAGGGCTGGGTACAGAGTGAGGATGGGAAAGTAGTAGGATGTAAAGGAATCAGGCATTCAGTTCTGAACATATTAATTTAAAAGTGCCTAAGAAATATGTCTACAACTGGAGTTATTAAGAATATAGTTGAACATACAGATCTGGATTTTTATAGATTAAAAACTATAATTTAAGAGATAATACCAGATGCTTTTAAAAACTCATAAATAAAGTAATTCACTTAGAGATAGAGTGAACAGGAGAAAACAAGAGAGCTTAAGACAGACAAGGAATTCCAGTAATGACATATCAGGTTAAACAACTATGAAAGAAAACTGAGAAAAGAAACTAGTAATCTGATGGAGATTAAGAAAAGAGAATATTACAAAAGAAATGTTTGCTCAATTGTGTTGAATTTTGCTAAGATATCTAACTAATTAGCTAACTAAGCAAAGAAATAATTTTAATATTAGGATTACTGATTCTTTTGTTACATTCCAGGCAAAGACATATAATTTGCCTGCAAGTATCATGCCTAGAATTAAAACTAAGGAGGATTTGAAATATTAATGAGTTACATTGTATTAATAGATTTTAAGATAAAACCCTTAGAGAAGAATAAAATTGCATATGTATTTTCTTATGAAATTGATCTATAACATTAATTAAATTTAGAAATTGTTTATATTTAATCATTCTTTGCAGAACATTGCAACATTGTTTGAACTTATGAAGAGAAAATAATACATAGGGCTGTTGTCAGTTCTATTAAAAGAAGTAGGGTGTAAAAGTCTATTAGCTTTTGATAATAATATTTAGAGGTAGTAAGTATGAAGTTAATACTTGCATTAAATGGTTTATAGTAGGTAAACTCCTAAAATTCTCACATGTGTAAGAATTAGAGTTAAATTTATTAAGGATTAAATCTCGAATGACATTCAGAACAAAGGGAAATATTTTCTTCATAACCATTCCATGATTTGCTTCAAATGCATTTATGTTTAGTAACAATTACTTGAATCAAAGCAAAATTAATCCTTGTTTCATCCGTAGTTTAAAAAATACCTATGTGGCTTTCACAGAATTCAAAGATAAAAATATATAAAATTGTTTCCTACCTACTCCATTATTGCAGGATTCCCCAGAAAAGCTCCAGTCTTACAAAAGCAGCTGTTAGTATTTAGTGATAATCCTCTGTACTGTATTAGTTTTGTCTTTTGAGATAGGAAATTGATTATCTGACCTTAACATAGTGAAGAATTTGCAGGTGTGTTGCCCTCTACCTCAAAGAGTTACTTAGCTATGTAAGCAGTGAAAAATAATTAAAAGTACAATACTGTTTTGATTTGATCAGAAAAACTTTAAAAAAATGAAAAAATAGACTTTTATTATTTATTTTTATTTTCCATAGCCAGTAATGAATTAAAATCCTACTGCCTTAAATAATGCATTTTATGGTGAGTTTTAATATTTTTTGGTAAACATATTCATAAAGTTTTTAGTAGAGAGAGCTGATGGGGAAATAAGTGACACTGAATAGAGTTGCATATCATGATATCTATGTTTCTATCCAATGGGAGACGTGCTTTTAAGCTTGGATACTCATAGTGTATGATGATTTCCATTCATAACAAAAACAGGTCAATCATAAACAACAAAGAAATCAACTTTTTCCCTTAATCAAACTTAGTTAATGTTCACACATTTGTCAGTACTGAGGAATTAAAAATTAGTGTGAACACCCCTCTGAATAACAAATATGTTTATGTATATGTAATTTTTGTTTGTTTTCTTTTGTGTTTTTTTGTGTTTTTTTTTGTTTTTTTGGGGGGATACGCGGGCCTCTCACTGTTGTGGCCTCTCCCGTTGTGGAGCACAGGCTCCAGACACGCAGGCCCAGCGGCCATGGCTCATGGGCCCAGCCGCTCCACGGCATGTGGGATCTTCCCAGACCGGGTCACGAACCCGTGTCCCCTGCATCGGCAGGCGGACTCTCAACCTCTTCACCACCAGGGAAGCCCTATGTATATGTAATTTTGATTTAATTATTTGCAAAAAGAATTTATATTGTTATCAAATATAGTAAATATTCAACCATAATTGAAAAATTATTTTCTTTCTTGTTCTTACAATAATTTTTCAATGTCTCATGAAGTTTTATGTCACAGTGTAAAATAGACTGTATTGAGAAAAGGTCTATTGAGAAAAAAATAGTTTTTTCCTTCAGCTAAGTACTCAGTTCTACAAATCTGGACAATGACTTTAAATTTTTTCCTGGATAAAAACAGAAAGGCAAATGGAAAAATGAAAACTTCATGGAGGCAATACTGTCTGTGGATTCTCAGGGTGAATATATCAGGTTTTAGATGTACACTAAAACCAAGTTTGGCTCATTTTGGAGAAACTGTCCTAGTCATCTGAGGGCTACATGATCTACTAGTAACGTTTCCTTAAACATTTGCAAATCTTTTGTGACCAGCCCTAAAGTGCATGTCATCATTGGTTTAAGAGAAAAAAAAAATTACTAGGGTTGATTTCAGATATAAAGCACAGTTCCAGAAGCCCAAAGCATTGGTTGCAATTGTTGGGGCCCTACAAGTTGTACTGATATCTGCTAAGAGGTGAAAGTTGAATGGGCTCCTAGATGACTGATAGGTACTGGGGCTCCCAATTCAATTGAATAATTGAGTCTAGTTCTTGGTTTTGGAGGGATTATCTGAGGGCAGTTATTTCAACCTGCTCAACTTTCCCACACCAACAGCCAAAAGGCATTCTGAGAAAGAGTCAAGAGAATAGGAGTGAAAAAGACATCCTAAGGTGTTGACAGGCACTTTATGTGGAAGGTGAAGGATCTGGGACCATCCTTTTTTTGTTTTTGATAGACAGCTTCCAAAGTTAAGGAAAATAGTGCTTAGACTATGACAGTTTTGACTTGACTGCTCAAAGGATTGAACATTATGAATATCCTCACATAGTTCCAAAAAAGTTTTTTTGGTGAGCAGACCTCTGTATTTTGTCAGGGATTGTCACTTACTTCTGTTGGTAGAGGTTTGATTAACAATGAAATCAGGGCTGATGCAGCTGAAGCTTTGGACTTGCCAACTAACAGGACATCATCTATGCAGGTCTTAGGATAGCAGATATAGAGTAAATTATGCTAAATCCTGATCAACCCACTTGGAGAGAAATTCCAAGGGAGTTTGTCTGCCTAACACTTCTCTACATGAAGCTGTTTATTATCAAGACAGTATACTCTGGTAATCATGGTACAGTGAAGATCAAGTGTGTAACTCAATTTCTATTATGCACTCAGATGTAGAAGCAACAATAGTTTATTGGTTTGACCTAAAGGATCTCACAACAAGGGCATGTTCATATTTTTTTCCCATTATGAAATTTGTCCAAACTCCATGAATTGGATTTGGTAAACTCTCCCCCTTGTTATAAGACAGAAATTGTAACTTTGGTGCCCGCATCTAACAGAGACATAAAAGTTTTATTTCCCTTGCTTCCCAAAGTTACTCAGAATACACAGACAAGTGTTTATGGTCTTGAGTCTTCATTTTGGACAATATGTCTTTGAACTACCACTAATCATCATTCTTCTTGAAGTAGATTAGATCAGGGTAGAGAGAGAGGAAGAGGTCAGAGGTGCAGAGAAGAGTGGTTCCTTACCAGTAAACAAGGCATTTGACTTACAGTGGCATTCATTCCAACACTCTATTAACAAAGCCTGGCAAAGAAAAATTGTTTATGGGTTGAGTGTCAATATCACAAAGTTTGGCAATATGATGAATTTGAAGCAAATAGAAATTAAATCAATAACTGTCATGGTCCACCCTTTTGCTACTCACCTTTTATATATACCATTCTTTGAACCTAGCAAGATGCAGCTATTCAAGAATAGTTTCACCTTCTTTCAAGAATAGTTTCACCTTCTTTCAAGAATAGTTTCACCTTCTCCTCAAAAAAGGGAGGCAAAGAGTCTCAATAGTAATTTTATCCATCTCCAGTTAATTACTCAACTTCTGTCAAAGTATAACGGAACAAAGATAACCAAATATCCAGTAGTACTTTGACAGAAATTTAAGAATAATTAAAAAGACTAAATAGTGAAGTTAACTTCTAATACATTGTAAATAAAATAAAATTGGGAAGAAAAACAGAGAAGAATAAAATTGGATATATGTTCACAGATACGGCTAATAAGCAAAGAATAAATACGCAAAGGTACTAAGGTCATCACTGTGAGGCCATAGTTGATGGTCATGACATCATTCTCCTACCACCCACTCCACATTTCCTCAATCTTAGTAAAATCTTCAAACAGTTTGAATTCCTTATCTTGTAGAGTTACATACATCTTCACTTTTGAATGGTCTGGCTTTCAAAATTACTGCCTTTTTTGGATGATGTAGTTTCCCATTAATCTTAACGATTTAGGAATAGAGGTACTAAAGATGTCCTCAAAGAATCTCCTGGCCTGAAGGCACATTTGTTCTTGTCTTCATTGTATAGCACAATCCTATTTCTCTGAGTAAGCAGAAGCAATCATTCCACCCAATAGAGTAAGCCCTTTTTTGACATGTTGATTTAGTGGCTTATGGATTCCAAAATGGCTAGGTGTTGATTTCATCTTCCAATTCAACAGAACCATTGCTGTATACATTAGTGAGATCATTACCCAAGTGAGAACTAAGACCTCCAAACTATCAGAGATAAAAACAGTTGGTATAGGAAGCAAAACCTTTGTGAGTGTGATATTTGGAATAGTAGAGGAGCCACACACACTTCTACCCCTTGATTCCCAGACCCAGCTATTCTGGCAAACATGAAGCTACTCTCTGTAGAATAAGGGAGGGGAATAAAGAAAGAAGACCATTATCCAAGGACTAAGATTCAAAATCTCTTTGAAGAGGATCTGACAAAAACAAAAAACCCTACTGGTGTCAAAGCAAGTTGCTTGAAAGCGTAGGCTGGAGTGATGCTGTAGAAGTCACCCAGGGTTGCCACGAGGTATGGGGCAGGACACACCAGATTTATAGAAGTGACCACTGAGTTGGGAAGGGTTGGTGAAGGGTACAGCCAGAGCCACTGTGGGAGTGGCTGCTTGGTAGGGAAACAGGTAACTCAGGGTGCACAGCCAGAGAGGGTCTATGGCAGCCCTTGTTAAGTAGGGAAGTTTTTGTCTGAGTGGTGGTAGCAACTTGTTCATAGAAATAGACCACTGACCAGGAGGGTGTGGACTGACATTGTAGACACAGATGACCTCTACATAGGCTTTTAGAGGTAGGGAGACAATGGCCTGAGAGCTTGAGTGTATAAGCTTGTATAAAAGTATCCTCTGGGTTGGGAGTCTGTGAGATCCACTACCACTGTTGGAGAAATAAATAATTGAAAACAAATCTCCTGCCACCCCTGAAAAACTCTCCATGAAAGTAGAAGAGAAATAAAAACAGTTTTATTATTGAAAAAGCATTAAACCAGAATGTGATGTGCATTACAGGCAATCCCTAAAGAGATTGCAAAGACAGCAAGAAATCTTACCCTTGTATGTAGCCAAGTGAACATTGTATATATTTTTTTCAAAATAAACAATAGCTAATCCTTGAGTAAGAAGACTCAATAGCACCATTTGTTACACATAGTTCATCCTAAATCACTTGGTAATTGGAGTAGCCCCTTGTTTTGCTAAATGCTTTTAAAAGAAAAAAAATAATTTCTTGTATTTTATAATGGGAGGAAGGTTAGGCTAACAATTTGGAGCCAGGAGTCAGCTGATGCTCCCATACTCCCAGGAGACTGGGTTATAGAGCTGATATTTTGCTTGATGATTACAGTTCAAAGAGATGGCTCCCAGGCCTTGACTAGGTTCCCATGTTCCTGGCTTACTCATTTACTGTTTTAAAAGATAAAACACATGCATTTCAAAGAAGCAAAGAAAATACTTACAAGTTTTCTAAAGTAAATGCTCTAAGAAAAGACAGGTTAGGGGTCATCTCCACCCTTATTTTCTACAGGGAGAATTAAGTCTCTTATTGTAATTTGTGTTTTCTCTTACAATGTGACCATCAAAGGTAAAAGGAAAAATGGAAGCAGGACCAGAACTGGGAAAGGAAGTGATGTGTTACCTCTGTCTCCTTACAATGTCACTCTAGTCCTTTCTCCTGACAAAGCTGAACATTTTCGCTAGCTGTAAAGAAATTTTTAGAGTATATTGCTTCAGTATCACAAAACAGGACAAAGAAGTGTAGATTAGGAGCTGAGAGACAGTAAATTGATATCTTGCCCACATACTGTACACACTTTTCTCTACTTCTTATTTTTTAAATAATAAATCCCAAATATTACATCATAAAAGTATAGACACATATACATTATTACTCTTAGCAGATACCAAGTCTCCATTGTGGGGTGGGGCTATATAATTTATTCAATCTATTGACGAATAATAAGTTGTATCCAGGATGTACTCTTTAAAATTGCAAACACTACTGCAACAGATATACTTGTGCATATGTATTTTGGATTTTTGCCAGTGTATTTTAGGATGGGTTTCTAGAAATGAGATATCAGTGTAAAAAGGGAAATGCATATGTAATTTGCCAAATTCCTTCTCATATGGTTGTACAGTTTTGCTTTCCCAACAAAAAAATGTATGAGTTCTTTCTTCCTTTTAACCTTGACAACAAAGTATGTTTGCAAACTTTTGAATGCTTGCCAATCTTATAGATAAGATATGGTATATAAACTAAGCTTTAATTTACATTTGTATTTGGTTATATCATTTAATTATCTTTTAGACAGTTTATTGTTTTCATTTGTAATAAGTAAAAGAAGTGAACTTAGAATTTGAATTTGGAATACCACCCTAAACAGTCTTCCTTTATTCTCCTAGACATATGTATCTGCTTTTTAATATGTATTTAAGCACAACAAGATATCTATTAATGGGTAAGATAGATTTCAGAAACAAACATTGTTCTCAGAAACATAGTTATTAAAGAAATAATATAGAAACATATTAATAGATTTAAGGGGGTTGGCAAACTAAGCTGAGAACTCAATAAAAATAGAAAGATAAATACTAGAAAAGTTATATGAGATGTGGAAAAACAAAAAATAGTGTCTGTGAATCTTGGTGAGAAAAAAATAAGTTCAAATGAGAAATCATTGGAGGCAGAATAGCAATGCTGATTAGATCTAACTTAAGGTAAAACACATTGCTGGGCCTGCAAAAAGTAGGAGAGTACAGGATACAAATTCTTCTTTCAGAAAGCATCTCTTCACAATAAGTTTCAACAAGTAAATCTATCAATATCTTTAGAAATATAAGCTATGGCACAATATTGTAAATCAACTATACTTCAATAAAAAATTAATTAAAACATAAATATAAGCTATGGACAATTTTCATAAGGAGAAAATAAATACATCACATAAAAAAACTGTCCATTTTAAGCATATCTACCTTATGCCCCCCAAACACAACCAAACTTTCTGGACTAGATTTTTTCACATGGTTAACTGAACAGTCTATTTCTTCTTCCACATCTCCCTCTGAAAGGTTAATGATTTTGAAACTTACTTTTACTGGGGTATGTATACTTTATTTAATTATTAGAAATAGCTGGTTTTGACTGCAAATATCCACTATATCATTATGATTGTAAATTCATTGATATCAAATCAAACTCATGTGAACTTATATTTGCTCACTTAGTTACCAAACTGACATGGGTAAAATTCAGTCCTACTTTTGCTTGGGGGGTATGTACAGTACATGTAAGAGTAACTAGTGTGAGTTAGGGAAGATGATAGGTAAGAGACTTGTTTATGAATGCAACAGCAAAACAAAAGAAGAAAATTTAGTAATAATTAATAGAAGCTGTCGTACTGTAGATTTTTTTTTTTTTTTTTTTGTGGTACGCGGGCCTCTCACTGCTGTGGCCTCTCCCGTTGCGGAGCACAGGCTCCGGAAGCGCAGGCTCAGCGGCCATGGCTCACGGGCCCAGCCGCTCCGCAGCATGTGGGATCTTCCCAGACCGGGGCACGAACCCGTGTCCCCTGCATCGGCAAGCGGACTCTCAACCACTGTGCCACCAGGGAAGCCCAACTGCAGATATTTTTTGCCCATCACTTTTATGTGGGTATGACTCTCAGACAATATCTCTGAAAGTATTGCATCTTTCCCAAATTCATTTACCTCAGTCTCAGCAGAATAATTAAAATTAAAATACATAAAGTATGAAATAGTATCCTCATATTTATAAATAAATATATTTTAAGTACATGTATTTGTCTTGGGTCATCACATTTCTAATCAAAATTTTAATTTTCATTTGACTTAAGTACACATTTTTACAATCAATTTCAGAAACATCAACTACATATACACAGAAAAGAAAATCTGACCTGATTTCTACATGTGAAAAAAGTTTGGGTATTATTTAAAACAAACAATGTGATCATCAGTGTAATTCAATGTCATTTTTAAAAAAGCAGATGTAATCTTAAGCTTAAGTTATACAAGAATATAATATAGGTCTAAGAAGAAAGTAACTTCACTATATAACTGGATGGTATGGTTCTCCATGCAAAGAGTTCATTACAATGTTAATTTGAGATGATTAGGAGACAAAAACACTTCTCTTTGTGATATGCATACTCTAAATCAGATACTGATAAATGTAGACAGGTCTAAAGATTATGACCAGAATGTAAGAGTTCCCCTAAATTTACAAACACTTATGAAATGAATGAATTAATGAAGATTTGCATTTGAAACATGACCACTGAGAGGTTTATTATTATTTCAAATGATACTAGAAAAAAAATGAGTTCTGCCCAACATAAATTTTTTCTAAGATATAAAACAACATTAGATGGGAATAATCTTAGTGATAGACTGTGTTTAAATGTGAGTGGATTGGCCATCTCATCTGTTAATTTTTTTCTTTTAACCAACAGGTAGAGGGTCGTTTGCTTGAGGTAGAACATCCAAGGATCTGCAAGACATAGTTCCTGTTCCCAAGTTTACATCAATCTGTTTCTGTTGAAGTAATTTCAATGCACTTTTTTGGTAAGAAGTATTTTATTGTTTTTTTGTTTTTGTTTTTAATACCCCTTCCCAACACACACACACACACACACACACACACACACACACACACACACACACACACACACATAAACACAAAGCAATGAGTTCATAATTGTTAACTTTTTTGATACCTAGCATATATTTTACCTGGATAGAATAAATTTAGATTGAATTTCAGTTGTAGAATTTAATTTGTAAGCATTTTTATTTTCCTTATTTTTTACCTTGTTCTCTTAAGAGTATGCCAAATTACATATATATATATATATATATATATATATATATATATATATATATATATATATATAGCCCATGGTCCAACTCTAAAGGCATGGCCTAGACAATACTAAATTCCTTTATCACTTTACAAATTCTGTTGCATGTTTGTTTTTCTTTCTGTGGTTTATCTGGGGAGCTACAGATAGCATTTATGCTCTTTACTTGCTCATATGAGAATTGCTGCTGTTAAAATACCCTGAAAATAGCATTTCAAATTAAGCTAAAAATGATTTGCCCCATGCTGTTGTCATCTTGTGTGAGACTTAAACAAGAAACAACTGTGAAATAAAAGCTACTAGTAACACGCAGAAAACTGAAGTGAAACATAAAGACACTCAACCGTGACTGGATAGTACATTTTCTTTCCCCATGCTTCTACTAAATAAAAAGAAGATGATAATGTGTGACATAAAATTTCTGGAGATCACAAAACAGACAGATTTTAATTCTAAATATAGTAAGGATGTATAAAATGGCTCATTTATCTAGTATTTTTGTCTTTGTATAATTAAACAGTGATGCACTAAGCATATTAAATGGTGATCCACTAAATGTGATATTCTTGAAATTAAAAGAAACACTCCTGAAAAATTGAATTTTCTACAATAAATGTGTAAGTATTAGAAGAATGGTTTCATATTTTGCTTGTTTCTATCAAAATTAATATATATTTATTGCTGGACTAAGGATGCTAACTTTTAGAACGATATTTTTGCAAATCTTTGATGGCTCTAGGGGTCATTTTTTTGACAGGTTTTGCTCTATTTTCCAGGTTTTAAAACACCAGACCCTAAGGTCATGTTAATGCAACATGTGCTGGAGTAGAAAGGAACTCAATATATGTCAGATCAACTACACTTTAGTTCAGAGTTTGCTTAAGGTCCATGAAGCACAATGAAAATCATTATCTTAAGTAAAATCATTAGTTCTATTTCCAACATTATCTTATTTTATAGAATCAAAAAATTACAATTAAAATGGTATCATCAATGAAGATGTCATTTAGAAGGGTGATTATTAGTCATTAAAAAGTGACAAGATCTATTTACTCTCACGTCTGATCTCCTGTGTGGACATTTTCAGGAAGGCAATAATATTTGAAACCAGGTTTCAACTCAGAATTCATACATTGATAGCCATGTACTATAAAAGCAATTCAGAGTGGTTTTGTAAAAACTGATATACAGTTAAACTTATATTTAATATTTACTATAAGATTTTCTCTTGAGAAATCCTTAGGAAATTTGACTAAACTTATTCTTTGCCTAATGGAAAATAAGGCACGCATACAACTCTTTTTGTACCATTAGCTTATTAGTGAACCACGAATTTTTAAAAGTAATCCCAATATCTAACATTTCAGTATACAATGGACTAAAAATAAATAGGTATTGTATGATTTTTTGTTATTTTTAAACATTTCTTAGTATGTGATTTATTCTGAAGTTAATTCAAGTTTTTTAAAACAATTAATGTTATGTGACCTAGGAGCTATAATGTCAAAGCTTGTCAGATGTCATTAAACTATTTTATCAACTGCATTTTATATGCATACATATTATTCTGTTTGAGCCTCATAAAAACTTTATTAAATTAATACCACATGTTTAGAGAAGAGACACACCAAGGAAAACTTGCCTCAGATCTGACTGTTGGTCTATAATCTGACACAGTCAGGATTATAAGGTAGGCTTGTGTGGCTCCAAATGTTTTATTCTTTGCACTATCAGGGACTATTTATTATTTAAAGTTGTCTTTGGAATCTTTTATAACACTTAATCAATTAAATCTAAATCAGTAGGGCGATATTCAAAACATGTAACAGGAGGGGTATTTAGTGTAACTGAAGTGGAAGAAGGTGAAAGTTTTGGCAAAATTGGTTTATTTATAAACACAATATTTTCTCATAATTTTAACTAATATCAAAGTTTCCTTCTTATTTATGTGTTTTTTTTATTCTGATACTACAAGGTATAGATATCAGAGCTTTGTTTCCAAATCGTGTTTAAAAATTGGCTGAAATAATTAAATTAATAATTTTAATATATCTACATGCTAATGTCTGTGCTAACCCATATATTTCTTTCTAAGACAAGTAAAAATATCATTGTATTTTCAAGGTTAGGAACATTCAGAGAAGACAAGTTTTCCATCCATATTTTTATGTTGATATCAGTTGATCTACATCTGATATCTAAAGCAGATATGCACTGTAGAGGATAGATTCAGTTACGAAAGGGTTAAGACTTGAGAAATAAATGGAAGGCATTGATTACCAATCATGGTGTTCTTTCCTACTAAGCTTGGACAAGACCTCAAAATCTTTCTCAACAAGTACTCTAGGCAGCCACTACCAATTGATCAGAGTTGGAATGTGATTTGCAAAACTATTTACCATCTCTACCCTCAATTTCATTTTCAACACAGTTGTCAGACTTGTCTTTCTAACATTCCATTCCTGTGGGAAAATTGATTTCTTGTTTTTTAGTTCATAGAATGTGTTTACTATGAGTAAACATTCACAAGTTATTTATTTTGTTGATTGGCACATTAGTTTCACTATTTTATATTTAATATACTAATACACATTTGCCATATGATATGTGCTTGTTATTGTTATCAGTGTTTTACATGCAGTCACTTACTTAACCCTCACAACATCCTTTGACTTCGCCACTACATTCCAATTTTAGAGATGAGAAATTGGGTACCTTAATTCAATTTTCCAAAAGCTCCCAGAGGAAACCAGTAGGAAGTGGTAAAAGCAGGTTGAGAAAGATAAAGAAACAAAACAAGGTGTAATTCCTAGCTAGGTGTGCCCTTATCCCAGAGGGAAGCTCTAGAGTATAAATTAGACCTTATATTTTGTCCTGAAGGCAAATTAGCTGAATTTTCACCCTCCTTCATTGTACTCATTGGAGTACAATACCCAAGGCAGTTGTAAGCTTCCAGGCATTCCTAGTCTCTACATGTATTCAAAATGGCTTTAGTTGTAAATGAGAGTCCTCTGAATAGAGCCCCTGGGGAAGCAATTTGAAGGAAATAACACATAGTTGAGGATGGAATGAACATAAACAGTTAAAGGGATTTATATGCAAGGGGTTCTGGAAGAGATACTATAGTCTTCATTACAGGGAGATTAAATAAATTTCCCAAGTTCTCTCGAGTAGACAGTAGAGCTAGAATTAGAACTCCTGGCATCTTGTTCTCAATTCTGTGCTCTTAACTATTGTACTGTGATGCTATTCCTCCTTTATATTAATTTAGAACTTTAATCCTTCACTCTGATCTCTGCCCAATCAACTAAACATCCAGCTAAGAGATGCTATACTCTAAAAGCTGACTGAATCTTTCTTTGAGGTTTATATTTTGCAAGAAGGTACATTGCATATTAGAAAGAGTAGAGGATTTGGGATCAGGTAGTTATGAGTTATAATCTTGATTCACTCTGTATTAGTCAGGGTTCTCCAGAGAAACAGAATTAACAGGATGGGTATTTATATATAGCGAAGTTTATTTTAAGGAATTAACTCACATGATTATGGAGTCTAACAAGTCTCAAATCTTCAGGGTAGGCTGGCAAACTGGAAATTCGGGTAAGAGTCAATGTTCCAGTCCAAGTCTGAGGGTTAGAATTCCCACTGGCTTAAAGGAGATCAGTCTTTGTTCTATTCAGGTCTTCAGCTGCTTGGATGAGGTCCACCCAAATTATGGAGGGCAATCTGATTTATTCACAGTCCAGAAATTCAAATGTTACTATTACCCGAAATCATCCTTGCAGAAACATTTAGAATAATATTTGTAATAATATTTAGAATCATGTATCTGGGCATCATGGCCCAGTCAAATTGACACATAAATTTAACCATCACATGCACTTTTCTAAACTACCTTGAAAACCTCATTAATCTCTAAAACTGAATTTCCTCTTCTTTGTTTTCTTTATCTTATTTTTTTATCTTTTACTTTTTTATCTTGTTTTTATTTGTAATCACAATATTGTTAGTTCAAGCCAATAAATAAATAATAAAGGAGAAAGAAAAAAGCACCTAGCAAAGTAGCCTATAATATATACTTCATGAATGGGGGTTATGGAAACCAGGTCTAATTACTTCATTTTTATCTCTCAGAGTTTCTGAGATTCAAAGCTTGAAAAGGCAAATGTTAGTGATTAGCTTATTTGAATAATTATAATGGGTCAGAGTGTGCAGTTGTTCCTTTTATTTGCTTACTTTGTAGAAGGAGGAGGAAAAAAGGCATTGATTTAAGAATCTTAGAAATAACGGTGTCTTGAATAAAATATTTTAATTTTCAGAAAAATAAGAATGTTCCCATGCATAAAATGACTCAATTATAATAATCTAAATTTCAGGAGTATATTAACTGTCTTAGAACCCTTAAGAAATGCTTAATGCAATATTGCTTTCAATGTACTAGATTATTTGTATTGTGTTTTTCTTTTTTTGGTGACTAACTGTGAGAAAAGAAACTGCATATATTATATAATTCCATGCCTGATACTTCACACAGTATGGACAATACAGAAATGTTTGATAATAAGTAAATATTAATAAATGAAAGACTGCCAAATAATTTACTCTTTTAAAGAGTCATGACTCTTTTAAAGAGTCATTCCTCTCTTTGGTAGGAACTAATTGAAAATCATGCACTTTTTTATTGTTTTTATTTCTCTTTATTTTATTGAAAGGTTATATTTTCCATAAGTAATTATGACTATTAAACTCTGGTATCTACAAATTAAAATTACAGCATTTGTTGGGATTCTAATTTCATGTTCTACTAATAAATCTCGTTGCCACTCAAAGTTGCAAGTACCTTATGGCTCTTGAACACCTGCTGATAGTTGAAATTACTTAATTTTCAAGGAGGGCACTTTAAATTTCAATGCAAAAGATTTCCTCATGAACAAAGATGGATTTATGAGTACATTTGTCAGCCTTGCCTTCTTTGACCTAAAACCAGGATTCAAGAGAGCTCCACATACTTAAAACGAGAAAGTTTCCAAATCACACACCCTAGAGGGGTTGCAGCATTAACACTCATGGGACTAAGTCCTTCCATCTCCACATTAAAATGGATCAAGAGGAAATCCTGCTTGTTTACAGGTAACACAGCAACTTTTCAGGATGCCATCTCCATTTGCAAGTCTTAGAAGCATACAATTTCCTATATACCACTATTAGTCATATTTTGTCCAATTATCAAAAAAAAAAAAAAAAAAACCCAGACTCACAGGGATCCACAATCTCCCTCAAACTAATTCCCATGTAGATTGGAATGTCTCCTTTTATATCTGCATTTTTCCATCTCTTTTCAATTATGCAAACACAGTAGGTCATAAATACTCCCCCATGTCTGTAGAATCTTCTCTGAACAGTTCCATCACCTTTGTCACACAGAAACCTTGCTTTCCCCTGAGATCTCTGATTATTTCCCTTCAATTTTCTCAAGAGGTGCCTGTTTTCTTTACCTTTGGCCACACAAAGAGTATAAGTAGCCTACTGACTCCTCCTTTGTTACTTCTAGAACATTCTTCTTCCTTCCATCCTCCAACTTCCCAGCATTGAATTTCAAGTATATTACTGATAACTACAAGCAACAAAAACCTGAATGTCATCCTCTTTTCTCTGTCTATCACATCCCTGTAGTACCATGATTGCTCACTCTTAACAACCTGCAGAACATATTAATCCTACCATCATTTTCACTGACACTCATTGGCTAACATCATCTTCCATTCCTACCCAGCTTAAATCTCACAGTCAATCATTGTATTCACTCCCTTGTGTACATCATCATTCCCTTTAGCCCTTTTTGCCTTTTTAAATTCTACCCTCAAGGGCACAACCCTGGGTAACTATTCTCAAACCTCAAAACCACCCACTTTCTATCTTCTCTCTCTGATCTATATACTCTGTGTGATATTGTGATTTATAGTAAGGATGTGATCTTATTATAGTATGTGACCTCTAACCAAGGTTCCTGGTTTACAGCTTCCAAAACCTTGGGATTTTCTGAGAAGTAAAAGCAATGGGAGCATCTTTTGTTATAAAATTCAATCTCTTGTTGTCAGTTTCTGAAATTGCTTCAAAGTCAAAGAGGTGAAATGGATATTTTGTTATTCAAAATCAGCTGCTTTCCACCACAACTGGGTTTAGGTTAATAAGGTGAGCTTTGGAAAGCACCTAAGTATGGGAGCTGGCTGTTAGGAGAACCAACCACATGATTAGAGGATAGGAACTTTGAGTCCCACCCCCATGACCTCTGAGGAGGGGAGAGGAGCTGGAGTTTGAATCAATTGCCAATGGCCAATGATTTAATCAAAATATGCTTATATAAAGAAGCCTCCATAAAAATCCAACAGGACTGGGTTTGAAGAGCCTCTGGGTTGGTGAATGTATGTTGAGATGAGAGAATAAAACTTTCAGAGAGAGCATGGAAACACTGCACCCTTTCCTCATCCCTTGCCCTATGCATCTCTTCCATCAGGTCCTTAGTTATACTCTTCTATATGAAGCTGGAAATCCAGTAAGTAAAATGTTTCTCTGAGTTCTGTGAAGTTTTCTAACAAATCAATTGAACCCAAGAAGAGGAACATGGGAACTTCTGATCTATAACCATCTGTCAGAAGCAAAGGCGAGAACTTGGATTTGTGACTGGCATCTGAAGTGTAGAAGAGGACAGCAGTTTTGTGGGACTGAGCCCTTAACTGTGGGACTTGACACTATCTTGGGATAGATAATATCAGAACAGAGCTGAATTACTGAGCACTCAACTGGTGATGGAGAATTGCTTGATGGTTTGATGAAACCCTTCCTTCACCAGCACAGATTGGAATTGGTGACAAGAAACTTTATCTTATTTAGAAGTAGTTTTTTTAAGCCTAAGGATTTAAAACAGACTTTCATGTAAAATCTTTCATGTAAAGATTACAAGGGGATCAGTAGATCTGTGTATTACAGTACTGGAGAGTCGGAGAGGAAACAGAGCTTTAAAGGATGACCGCACAGGGCGGCAGTGGTTGGATTAGTTTAGTTACACTTTCCCTTTGTCCCGCATTTCTGTTCTTTCATTTCTAGTTGTCATTGTGCCACTAGCATATCATGCTTAGTTCTTTTGAGGAGGAGTTTTTGCAGGAATATTCCCCTGGGATTTGAAACCTGACTTTTAAAAGAAAAGGGATATTTTGCAAAAAATAAAAATAGGTATAACATCAGATACAGAATACCATATATATTAATATTTATTCAGAGGCATAATTAATTTAGAAAACAATCTCTCAGTAACAATGGTAGAGGACTGAGGTCCCCTTTAAAAATAAAGAATGGTAATGTGCTTTGAAATGTATGAAATTAACTTTGTTATATCTATAATTTTTGCCTTCTTTAATTCTACTAAAACATGCTATATTCTTGGGAAAACTTTTTTTCCTCTGAAATTCCATTTCTCCTTTCAATTATGTGGTAAATTTTGAACTAGGTATTTAATACAGTATCTGAATAGCAACTCTGGTTGACAAAAGAATAGATGAAAATCAAAGTCATCCTACATTTGCTGCATAAATAATTAATTTTCAGGACTCAAAGAGGCAAAGAAAGTTGCTGGTAAGGGTTTCATACTAATTATCAGAAGAACTGACGGTTGTAAAAAGCTTTCTAAAAATGTAGGACACCACAACCTAAATCTTTTCATGGAGATAGTAGCTGGCATAGCAAATGAATAATTGCAAAGAAAAATATGCCAGGGACTAAGGGGGGGGAAAAATGGAAGGGCTATTATATGAAACTTTACAATTGGAAAGAATGTGTGATATTAGCTTAAAGAAAGGTGAGGAATAATAATAGAGCTAGAGTAATGAGATATATTTGTAGTATCATGGTTAAACAAAATTAGGAAGTGTGGAAAGAAATGAGAAATGCTAGAGGATGTGAGAAGAACTATGGTGATAATTGAGTAAAAACTAAAGGTTTTAATATTCAGTGTGAATACGGTTATGAGTGATAATAGAACACTGAGAAGACTATATTGAAAATAATATGGACTATAAAAATAAAAATTGTATAAATTTATAAAACAATGTTGACCAATATATTTTAAAATAAAGATTGTATATAAAGGAATTATGAAGGACTTATGAAGATTGTTAACACTCTTCAAACATGTGGATTCCAATTTACCCTTGAAGTTGTCTGGTAAATATTAGGTCCTTATAGATCGTTATCTTTATTTGGTTGATTTTCTAAGTGATCACACTTAAGGTTCAAAAGTTTACTTTTAAAAGAATTCATGAGATTTAAAATGGATTTCTTACTGAAAAAACATGTCATTTATGTTGAAGTCATTCATTACAAGTCATTTGACTTGTCAAGGAAAGTTTGTTTTGCCCTTTAAGAAACATGAACCAAATCTTTTGTTTTCTGAACCTTCATGGACACTTCTAACAGCATGTGAAAAAACAGAAGATAATCATTCTTCTTTAAAACTTAGTTTGCTTGGTTTGATAGGCTTGACATTTTTCTCAACATTCAAAAAAATATATATGGGCATAGAATAGCATGCTTTTTCTTTTCTAAGAGTTGAAAATTGTATGAGAATTTGGAATTTGGTTGATCCTACTCTAATGAAGCCTACAAATACCTAATGGCAGCTACCAGTAATCATGACCAAGTTAACAGGAAGAAGAAGAAGAAGAAGAAGAAGAAGAAGAAGAAGAAGAAGAAGAAGAAGAAGAAGAAGAAGAAGAAGAAGAGGAAGAGGAAGAGGAGGAGGAGGAGGAGGAGGAAGGGGAAGGGGAAGGGGAAGGGGAAGGAGAAGGAGAAGGAGAAGGAGAAGAAGGAAGAAGAAGAAGAAGAAGAAGAAGAAGAAGAAGAAGAAGAAGAAGAAGAAGAAGAAGAAGAAGAAGAAGAAGAAGAAGAAGAAGAAAGAAGAAGAAGAAGAAGAAGAAAAGGAAGAACTATCTTTCTTGAATCTGTCCTGAAACCTCAGTTGTTCAACTGTGATATATATTGCTTTATCAAAAGACCATCACACTTGTGGCAATATCATGGACAAAAGCATGGAAAAAGTATTATTATGCTATTTGTGAATAGCTTGTTTAGAATGTTTTTATTTTCCTTATAATCACCCACATAATTAAGGTAGTATTTATGAAGCCAAGCCATGATAAATAGAAATATAGATTTGGATGGTGAAACTTCATGGTACTCTCCAGCTATGAAGCAGCCATCTAGCAAATTCCATACATGATTATATATATATTTGGATTATCCTTAAAGTGAGAACCCAGAGAATTAAATATCTATTTAGGGGATGTGTAAGTAAAACTAATTAAAACATTTTATTAAAGTGTTTTATCAGTTAAAAACACTGTAAAGTGTTTTACAGTCCTATATAATATAATGCTCAACAGTCGTATTCTTATTTATATTTATTCTCTTACTCCCAAATATGTCAAAACTTCTTGCCTTGCATATCTGTTGAAAACATCTCCCTTCTTCTTTTTATTTAATTAATAATGCCAAAGAGAAAAAGATAGTTGCTTAAATTTGAAAGAGTAATTATTTGTTCTTTGAAATAACAGTTACCCCTGCAAAGATCATTGTTTTGGTGCATGATTGTGTTATTGGAAAAGAAGGCACATGCAGGTCAAATTGACTGACTTTTCTTTTATAAGCTCAGTCAAATTTGATTAAAAACACAAAACATAAGTGAACTTAAGTCCCATGACTGCCTATGTAGAAAGTAAAAATTTATTGAAGTCTGACTAAAACCTTTTTAAGAATTAAGTACATTTAATAATCAGCATGACATTGCATTTACAGTCACTATCAGCCTTATTTCAGAATAAGAATAAAATACTTTTATGCTATATTTTCCCAAATATTTCTTAAGAACATCTGCTAATATCAGGACTGTTTGGTTTGGTTTTTGCTGTTTAGTACATTTATTTCTACAAAATATACTTTAAAGCCAAATGAAAACTTTGAAATTATCTCAGTGGAAAAGAGATATACAACTATAGCTGAGGATCAGTACATTTTGGATATCAGTCCCATTAAAATCCTCTGATGCTCTTTTAGAACTGTTAGTGTGGTTTCTGTATACAAAACTTGCTAGCAGTGAATTTATGTTATAGGATGAAAGATTCTCATGTTGAAAATTAGTATTTTGCAGTTTCGCTCAGGCTTTTATGTTCCCTCTCTTAATAAGCCATCTGTGTACTCTCATAATTATACTACTAGCAGTGACATCCTTTAAATTTTGATTACTCATGGTTTTGAAATATGCTTAAAATGAAAGTAAAGAATATAAAATGAAACAAAATAGAAAATATAGAGAGTAAAAACAACTAACTGAAACATAAACCTAAAATTTAAGTATGGAATAGCAACAGTGACTAAAAGTAAATGGAAGACTATAACTGGAAGTATTTATCAACTTATTTAGATTGTGCAGTGATAAATGATTTTATACACATCTGGAGTCATCTTTGTTTTCAAGCTGTCTTCAAGCTGTCATGTAGCTCTTTAATAAGAATCTGAGATACATATGGGATACCTTGTGACAAATATCACTGAAATAATACACATGTATTAAGCACCTACTCTGTTGCCCTCACTGTCTAATTTTATGATGTTAAATCTCCGTGTTAGAGTGAGGGCATAACATGGCTGAGGTATAGCTCATGTTTTTTTTTTTTTCTCTGGGTCACAGACCCACTCAGTATTCATTTCCCTGGTCACCAAATGTATAAATATAATGAAAATACTTAGGGGTTGGCAGAATTCCCACACTGATTACTTGGCCTATGGAGTAAGGATTCTTGTGATAGAGAAGGCAACACAGAGCTTATGATACTTCTCTCACCCTGGTCAAGATATTGAATCAAAAACAGTACCCCAAGATGAATGAAAGTGATTATTGCCATCTTTGAACACCTGTAAGATTCAGGGTTCATGTTTCCAATCATGACCACATTTAATCCCCCCAGAAAAGCAAGATAGATAGTGGAAGATGAGAGTGGACTTCTGGAAACTCAACCAAGTTGTAACACTAATTGCAGTTGCAATGATAAATATATTATCTTTATTAGAACAGAATAACATGGCCTCAGGTACAGGTAAGAGGCCTTTTATCAAAAAATATGTTCTATAATATTCCATAAGGAAGGAGGACAAGAATGAGTTTTCATTAACAAAAGATAGACTGTAGTATATATTGATAGTCTTGCCCAAGGGCTATGTTATTTCTAATCTTCTGTAAGTTATCATCCAAAGGGATGTGAACCATCTGCATATTCTGCTGGCATCATGTCAATTGGCAATGAGCAAAAGTAAAAAGTAGCCTTGGAATCCTTGTTGAAGAACATGTACTCTATAGGATGCAAAATAAAAATATAAAAGATTCAGAATAATGTCTTATCAGTTAAGTTTTTAGAGGTTAGTGATTTAGGTCACGTAAGGCATTCACTATTGGTAAGATTGTAGAACTAGGAATACTACACATTGTTGGTGGGATTGTGAATTTGTACAAACACCCTGAAGAATGGTTAAAGTTTCTTATAAACATACTTACTGCTTGACCTTGAAATTCCGCTCCTGCGTATTTACTCTAGAGAAATGGAAACATATATTCATACAAAAACCTGTACACAAATATTTATAGCAGTTCTATTCATAACTGTAACAAATACACTGGAAATGGCCCAAATGTCCTTCAGCTGGTGAATGAATAAACAAACTATAATGTATCCATACAGTGAAACTTTTCTTGAAAATTAAATGGAATGAACTATTGATAAACGTGACAACTTGGATTAATCTCAAAGGCATTATCCTGAATGGAAGAAGTCAATCTCAAAAGGTTACACGCTATATGATTACATTTATATGACATTCTCAAAAAGAAAATTATGGTGCTGGAGAACAGATCAGTGATTGCTAGGTATTATGGATCAGGGGAGAGTTTAGTAAAGGAATTTTGAGCACATGATGGAATTGCTCTGTATCTTGACTTTGATGTTTACCACACAAATATTAAAATTCATAGACATATAAACCAAAAAAAGTAGAATTAATCATCTAAAATATTTTTATTTTAGTAAAAAAGAACCCCAAATTGTACCTCTCCCTCCAACTGGTAAGAATTTAGCACAAACCTGGACATCCTCTTTGGCTTCTGGAGGCAGCATGCTTCACCCAAGAGAAAACTATCTACACAGTGATAATCAAAGTGGTAAAAAGTGAGTTGATAAAAGAGTAAAGTATTTTTTGTTC
Organism: Orcinus orca; assembly: GCF_937001465.1. Taxonomy (NCBI): domain Eukaryota; kingdom Metazoa; phylum Chordata; class Mammalia; order Artiodactyla; family Delphinidae; genus Orcinus; species Orcinus orca. The sequence goes on along the minus strand of NC_064576.1, from coordinate 38,958,762 downwards.
TGTATGGCTACATAAATACAAATTATTGGAATGTTTCTAGAATTAGCAGTATCTGCTCTCTTGACAGTCTTCAAATTTTCTTACACAGCATGTTATGCATGCTGAGATGTCCCAACTTACTATGTTATATGATTTGGATGTCACTCTTATTACCATAAAGGCAAAACAAATGCTTGTTTTCCCTAAAGCCTATGATAAATGCATGGCAATATCTCAGAATAAGTGGCTCTTTGACAAATCTTGACTTGCTGACTGATTGTAGTAAACGGATTTCTGCGGTTTTAGATATGAAGTATAATGTCAGTTGTTTGATATGTTCAGATTAGATTTCCACAATATTTTAGTTTTTCCTGTAAAATGTGGTTTCTATATCAATATCATGAATTTGTCCTTCATCTTAATTCTTTTTTTTTTTTTATCTTAATTCTTTAGTACTTATGCTCTGTGAGATTTCTGTCTTTTTTTTAACATCAGCCTATTCATATCCTTGTGGGCATGCCCTATTCAAACCTCCTACTTCCAAATTGCATGCTAATATAAACCATATAAATCACCCTCTATTGTTCCCTTGCTGACTCTGCTTATATTTTCATGTCATATTTGTACAACCACTCTTTAATTATCAATTTTGTTGTCACTGGCCCATCTCATAAAGCCTGTTTCTTCTGTATTTAGTGGAAGGACTGACTGACAGCAAGATCAATGAGAAATTGTAAATCAGTTCTCTAGTTTTTGTAAAGTGTCCTTACTTAAGACTGAAAACATATTTTCCAGTGACTGTCACAAACAGAAAGTCCTATTACAAAAAGAAGTCACTGTGACTTTTTAATTAGTTTTGATTTTCTTTTTGAAATTTACAAATAAAATTGCAAGGGGTGGGATCTTCTTTGCTCTGTCCCCCTGTCTCTCTCAGTATCTCCTACCCTCTCCCCCTTGCTCCTCCTCTCTCCTCCCCTCCTTTCTCTCTCTCTAAAGGATGAAATGAGATATCTATTTTCCTTTTTCAATAAAATAAAAAATACATTATTACAGTTATTAGCAAACTATTTCTCTTCCATTTCAAATCAAAACTATTAATTGTTTCCATAATTTGAGAAAAAAATAATTTTAGGATAATTTAAAAATACAGAAAATGGGAAATTAATATTTGTATATGCACTCAATTTATATAGGCCAACATCTAAAATAATTATTTATGGAATTATTTATCTAGTTAGTACCTGTATTAAAATATAATTAAATAAAAAGGTAAATGAAGAACTTCTTAGTATTCTCAAAGCTCCAAGTTTTAGAAGTCCTTCATAGCTATTATGAGATCATATTTTTAGTTACTCAGCTATTCATATTTAGTGCTTAGGTGGAAAGGAAGTAAAAGTTTCTTTTTTCCTCATGGAGAAATCAATATCCCAATATTTTGGGGAAAAAAGTTATATGCTTTAAATATTACAAATAAAGAATACAGGTATTTCTCTCAAGTGCATAGACTGAACATGATATTTTGGCTGGTCATATCTTGATAACCTCCTCTTCACCCTGTTGATGAAGGAGGGATTTCTGCCCTAGGGTTAGGGGATGACCAAACATATGACACCCAGCACCAGCCAGATGAGATGGACAGCTGGTCATAGTCACATGTACTCACAGCCCTGGGTGGAGGACACCATATAACATGCAGGGCCACATGGGAGTTGCATTCTGGAGCAGACTGAACAAGCGGGAGCTGTGGAAACATGCCCTATAATAACAAGAAGTAGGATGACTCCTGGTTCCAGTGGGAAGATGTGGCTGACTTCTTTGAATAATTCAGCAGGCTGGTAGGGAAATGAAGCCTGCTGTTCAGCAATAAACAGGCACCATGCTTCTCCCTACTATAAGGAGGGTTATTTGGGGAGGGGGTCTTTATCTATGAGGTTCAGTGGGAAAGGGAGCTTGCATTTAGGCCACCTGACACCCTCCAGATTTGACATATTGAGGCGCAGACCTTCTACTACAACTTGCAATATGGGTAGTTAGAGAAGTGGAGAGATAAAGAAAGATTTTACTTTTTTACTCTAAATATGTAATTTCTAAAAATTATATCAATTGTCTTCTTGATTGGCAATTTAGGAAATAAGTAAGGATACACTTCTTGACATATAGTTTTTCCAACACTGGATTTTTTAAAAATTAAAAATAAAATTTTATTGAAGTATAGTTGATTTATAATGTTGTGTTAATTTCTACCAACATTGTGTTTGTGTTAAGAATGATTTTGTGTATCTTTTTGAGCTTTATAACATACACATTCTGTTTTTTTGTCTATAATTCAGTTGTATATTTAAATAAATGCAAAGATCCTTTTGACAGTGCAGATATATTATACAAGTCTTCATTTTGATTATTACCTTCTTGTCTGGACAATGTCATTGAGCTGTGTTGTGCTTTATTTTGTTTTCTTCCAAGAAAGTTTCCTTGATGCTATAATTCCTCAATTTTAACTGCTTCAATTTGTCTTCATTTGGCATCATATTTTAATGTGTATATTTTTCTGTATACATTTCTTTTTCCTAACTCTTTTCTCTCAGTATGTTCTGTCATCAAATAGTCATTTGCTTTTATTTTCTTGGCAATGGGTGGTATTTATCTTGGCAGTGGGTATCCTGAGGCTCGCCTTACTCTAGTCTGAACTAGCTGGCCTGAAGGTCTGCTGCAAGGCTGTTATTCCCTGATCTTCCTTATTTTCTTTGTCTTTTTCTTTGAAGAGATTTATTGCACTGTAATAGAGTTGATATTTATTTTGAATAATACATTTAAAAAATAAGTATGTATTATGATTCTGTTTGTATTAAATTTTTAAACCCCTACTCCTTCCACCCCCAGACAAACTATTATTTAATGATACCTACAACTTAAGCAGATCTTTAAAAAAACAAAAAGGACAAAGAAACACAAAAATCAAGAAAGAGCAGTGGAAAGAGAAAGGAATATGAGGTGTTTGTGGCCAAGCAGATAGTTTCAAAACTATCAGCAAGGTTTTATTTCTTAATCAGGGAGATGTTTCCATGCTGTTCATTTTCATATTAACTCTTTATGCCATTAATCTGCTGTATTGTCAGAAAAGGAAATTCCATGTTTATAACTGACTTCAGACTGGCTTCTGTCTCCTTCATTCTGCTATGTTGCTTAATTTCAGACTGTTATTCAGCAGCTGTGCACAACTATGTACCTACAGTTTGCTAACGTATTAAAAGACTGTTATACCGGGAAATATTTGCTGCCATGAGCTCCTGAGTCCCTTCCCACTGTGTGGGTTGTCCCAGACCCTCTCTCAACATCCCAAGCTTCTTCTAAGTCTAGCACTTAAAGGGTTAATGCTTGACATAATCGAGGGTCTCCATGACCCTGTTCTGGGACTACAACACTGTCTATTCTGATTGATTGCTAAATATTGCTAATCTGGTCATTTATTTTATGGAATATTATTCTGGCTTAAATCTATGTCACCAGCTGTGTCCATGATGCCAAATTTATGGGGCATTTTCTTTCCCCCTCTAGCTTATCCTTTCATTAATGTTTGTTTCAAGTGGCTAACCACTCTGCCTTGAGGCTGTCTGCCTTCTAAGTTTTTATTACAGCACACTTTTCTGGGTTTCCTCCTAAGGCCTGTCAGTACCTTGTCTTTTCCTTGGGCTCCAATTTTTGAGTTTCCTCATGACATACATTAATATTATTAACTATTTATCTGCCATTCATAACATATAATGTCTACATTTCCCTTCATTCATTCATACAGTATTCATGAAAGAAGTATTTATAACTGCACCAGATGCTGAACTAAACAAAATTGTCACTGGCCTTTTTGATCTCAGAGTGTAGTGAGGGAGAAGGGCAGATAAAAATAAAGCTTATAAATAAAAATTGTGAATACTGCTATAAAGGAAAAGATCCAGATTCTGGGAAAGACACTAATGGAAAAGACAATTTTAAATAGAATGATAAATGAAGGACTCAATTTAAAAATTATTATTTAATGCAATGTTTCACCTCATTCATTTATTCCTATATACATATGCCTGACATTTATTGTTATGCTGTACCAAATGCATTCAGATGATCATATCAAGTGTTTTTTTTTTTTTTAACATTTAAGTAGTCTTTCAACATTGTTTTTAGTTTTTGTTTGTTTCTTCCTGCTTCCCTCCAATACTTGACTTCACTTTGGTCATCATCCACACATCATTCATGACCTAGTAGAACTTTTCATATTTTTCTCTGTGCTTATACAATATCCAAAAGTAGACATACACACACACATATACATATGTCATAGCTTTTAAAAAGGATTATGATATTTTTTTCAATTATCAGACTCTTGTTTTAAAATACCTTGGAATAATTTCTCTAGCCTAAATGTCATAATTCTAACCTATTCATTTTAATGAATGTATAATATTCTATGGGATGTAAAAATGTCATTCATTTTCCTACTGGCAGGCACTTACTTTCTATTTTTATGAATAAGAAAAAATGGTGTATCAAACATATTTTTAATGAGCTGCAGGTATTTATACTTTTATTTATTTTTATGAGATCTATACACAGAGGTTTTTGATGGATCAACCTATACATATATGTGTGGTTTAAACAGATATTACCTGTGTCCTTTATAAAATAGCTGGAGCTTGACAGAAATCTACTAGTAGAAGAACCTTCTCTGAACATATTTAAGAAAACTCTTTCCTGGCCTTTTCTCGTCTATTTTGTCCCAAGATAATAAGACATCTAGTGTTGTACAACTACAATGTCATTAAAAGAAACTGTATTTACAGGAATGAAATATGGGAACTCTTTCTTTTTATGTCTATGATATTTGCCCACTATATAAACCCCATAATATATTTTTTTCTCTAGATAAATTTATTTGGAGTTTCCTTTATCCATAGTTTTGGATGTGACATGCATTCAAATTTCTATGATGAGTATATGTAAGACAGACCATAGATATTGAAGAACAATTTATGTCATTTGAAACTGCCACCAAGGAATAAGAAAAGGTGATAGTGGAAGAAAGATGGAAAAATCAAATGGCTTTCCAAAATTGTCTTTATTCTTGTCTTCTTAAGTACTTCAAACCAGAACAAAAACATTTCTTAAAATAATAAAATTCATCTTCCAAACTTTTGGTGGCTAAGAGAAAAGGTCATCTTGTTTTCTAATGCAGATTCCATAGTAGCCAGAATTAAAGAAAATGCATTTTTATGACCTAGACATATGGCAGAGATTAGAAAATAGATAGGAAGAGATTCTGATTGGTTGGCTAATATTCTAATGAGATAGATTAATCAATGTAAACCACATAGCTCAGTTAAAACTGTCTTTCAAATTGCTAATTTCATTTGCTTCCAGCAGAGAAAATGCCAATCTTTTCCTATGTAGTAAAATCATCTTGTTATAACAACTAAGCAACTCCAGAGTTACAGTTATTGTGGAACATCTGGTAACTACAAGATGTGACTCCTCAGAGAAAACCACATTTCTGGAAAATAAGAACTTGCTCAACCTAGCTGTATTTCATGTTTTGTTATACTCTAGAGTCTGGCTGCCTCATAATACAGTAATCACTTTCCTTCCACACCATAAACGAGACGACAGATGCTACAGTTTGCTATAATTGGAGCAGCTTACCATAAATAAATAATCAAAATAACAATATATGCATAAACTAGGTTGGATTGAAAAGGAATTACAACATTATTACCTAAATCAATAAGATGACGCCTATCACATTTATTCTTTAAGAAATAGGGAGATAAAGTGAATTCTACTCCTGACCTCATTATTTTTCCAAACTTACTTCAAAATTTATGCCAAAAATGATATTATAAAACATCTGGAGGTGTAGCAATCGTTTTTATATTATTGTCAGCTGACTAATTTATAATGTGACTTCATGATAATTTAATTGTTTGTGACGTTTCTATTTTGAATAGATGTTAGACATATTCCTCTTGTGGTATCATCTTCTACAACATTTCTTTTTTGTATTGATATGCTCCTAAATTTTAATCAGATTTTATTTTCTTGAGCTGTATATTGCATCGGATAAATAAACTAAATTCTATAATTTGTTAGGTAAATTCTTCTAGAGCTTAAAATTTGTGTTTCTGTGCATTCTTTGACTTATATAACCATGTCGGTTTCTTTTGAAGCATAAGGGCATGGAGAGTAAGACAATAAGCAGTTTGGATATCATGAATCAACAATGAGTTAATTCAATGTGTGTGAGAAAAATACAGTGTGAGAGAATATTTAGGGTGTAGATAATATCTGATTGGTTTAAATCCAAGAGAATCTTTTGAAACAATAACTTGTGAAATCTAAAAAGTTCAAATATTATATGAGAGCTTTTTAAAAATGTAATTATGTAGTAATATTCTGTTTCTCACTATAACAAGATTAACTTTACCCTTGGCTAGAATGCATGAATAGCTTAAATACCATACATTGAAGAAAAGTCCAAGTAGCAATAGGATGGTAATAAAAGTGTCTGTAGGTCCTGTTTTTAATGTTCAATAGTAGTAAACTTATTTTTTCATTTGAGTGTTTGGCCATCAACATACAAACAAGTGTGAGTATGCTTTACACATGTAATTGGTGAAGATTTGGCACCAATATTTAATAGGCAATGCCTTTCTTTTGCATTGGTACTTCTGAGCTTTAAGTTGTGCTAATAATGTGCTTTCCTTATTTTTTCTTTAGGTAAAAGATTTTGAAAGCCTGAATCTTAACAGATGCAAGGCCCATCTTGAATGTGTTCCCAAGGACCTAATAATGGTAAGGACTATTGTGAATGTAACATAGTTAGCTTAGCTTTTCCTCTATTCTCTACTGATTGGTAACTTCAGCAGTGTGGATATATGTTTATACAGAATTGTAATTGAGGGATAAATTTGAATAGCTCTAACTTTTGGTAAAACACTATGCTTGGATGATTTATAAAATACACACAGATTAAAAAGCAATTTTCCACAAAGTCTATCTACTAAGAACTGTTCCCAGAATTGGCACACCTCTACTACTTCCTAATTTATTCTCTACCAAACGATTTATATACTCCAAAAGACAAATGACCAATTGCTCTTTGGGTGTATTCTCAACTGTTCTTTTGTCTTAATATCTGTCTGTGTGGTAAGTAGAAACTAGAACTTATTTATGATATATTTTCCTGTATTTTGACTGTTCAGTAGGTGAATCACACAGTTAAATAACCTTCAAAATAAGGATAGAAAGATAATTTAATCTTCAATATTCCACAGTAAACTCTGGAACAAATTCATGTACTTACATTTTGGTTTTCCAATAATTTGCCCTAATTATTTTTTTCATTTTCAGAATTATGAGTGATCTTATTAAACCCAAATTAAATATTTGAGTATACACAAAATCCACCATACACTCTAATTCAGTTCCAATTAAAATAGTGTTCTTTTTATGCATGGAAGGGAAGAGTGTGTTCATCTTAGTTACTTATCTATTAAGATTTGATCTGTGTCGTTAAGACTCCTTCAAAGCAAGAGTTGTAATTCTTTCAAGTGATGAAGCAGATGTTGCATTAAGAGAATGTGAAATTTGTGTCATCATTTTATTGACTCAGAGCCCATGAAGATGCAGCTAGTTATTGTACAGCTCATGAATATCTTCTTTCTGCAGCTATAATAGACTCAAATTAGCAAGGCCAGGATAAAGTATAACAAGTCATGATCATTTTAAATTAAAACATTCTAAATATTTCTGCACTAAAAACTTCCAACTACAATCTAGTAGAAATATTTTGAGCCTGAAAGGTGACATCAGACTGTGATGAGAGAGTATGGATTATGTATTGCCTAGTCTCTAGGGCCCAATCTGCCTTTTCTACTATCTGATTAGTACAGACAGGTATTCAAGGAGGGGAAAAATGCAAAGTGAGCTTTATTTAAGTTTTAATGAAATCATTTGCTCCTCCTAGCAGTTTTCTATCATATTAGCAATGTTTCTTCATAATGCATGAATATTAAGTTTGTCTAATACTGTACAAAATGATCTTATTAAAAACTCTCATGTTATAACAGTGGGAAAGAGAACTAATGCAATACAGTGCCAATTCAATTTAATGAAAGTTACTGATACAGAAAACCAGCTCATTTTCCCACGTGGGTGTCAAAAATATTTATCGTGCCTCACTTCAAAGATTTTTTCCATTAAAACCAAAAATATTCTAGCCAATTGTATGACAGATTGAAGACTTCAATATAGTCTAAGGAGACAAGCAGATCCAGACTTAACTCTAATTGAAAGGGTAGCTGTTTACTTAATGATCTGAGGAATATGTAAAAGAGAGACAAATCTGGAGAATGAAGAATAATATAAAAGATATTCAATGGAAGAATCATGATGGGAATGGGAAATATTTGGAAATGGAAAATTTTCTATCTTAAGAAATAGGAGAAATGAAACATAAAAATTCCAAAGGTAAATTTGTTTTGTAATTTCACTGAGGATTGGCTGTGAAAATAGAGGTCATGTGTATGTACATGTCCTTATTGCTATGAGGATGTACATTTCTCAACTAGTCCTTACATTTTTTCTTTTTCTATTTCTGTGATTAGTTGGATTGTGTCTGCATAAAACATCCCATGTCTGCCCTTTGCCTCTCACCATTTATTTTGTCTTAAACTGCAAAATTTTTCCTGCTAAATGAAAAAGATCTTGTTTACCTATCAACCAAGCTAAATATCTTTCCTTATTTGAAATTCTGCTGAAAATTTTATCCTTTCCCTCAAACCAGGATAGTTATAGTTTTTACACAAGAATTGATGCACAAAGTATTGACTAGGAAGCCAGTGGATTCTGTATATGTTTGGTTCTTGGTAAAGCATAGGGAAGGAATTAATATAACTTGATTACAAAAATAATATAAAGATTAAAAAAATATTACCTCTAAATACACCAAGGATGACAAGAGTTTTAGAATTAAATCACACAGCTAAACTAATATATATAGGATAATCATGTATATTATATTGCATCTGTCTCAATTACCACTGCTGCAGATGTATTAAATATTTTTCAATTTTCTTTACTACATATTAAAAAAAAGTCACCACCTTCCATTTCCCCAGCTTTACATCATATTTTAACTTCCTTTTATTCTTCTGTTTATACCTAAATCTCAGTTTAAATGGTACCTTCTTATGTCATTTTTGAAACCAAGGTTGAATTGTATTCTTAATTATAAATATTCTGTTATGATGGATACCACTTTATTATAGTTTTTTTTAATTTTTATAGTTTTATAATAAACTATAGTTGTATTATAGTTTTTATGATAGTCTCTCTTTCATTAGAATGCAGTTCTGTGAGATGAGACATTTTTTCCCCTTCTCTAATCAAAAGTATCTGGCAGTGTGTTTGACACATAATACATACTCATTAATTGCTTTGATTTTAATTGTCAACAAGTTTTCATTCAGGCTCTTTATCAACATAAAACTCATTTTTTAACATATCCCTCACTATTTTTTTGTTTGTTTTTTTATTGAAGTATAGTTGATTTACAATGTTGTGTTAGTTTCTTTTGTATAGCAAAGCAATTCAGTTATATCTATATATCAATTTTTTTCGTTATGGTTTATTACAGGATATTAAATAGAGTTCCCTGTGCTATATGATAGGATCTTGTTGTCTATCCATTCTATATATAATAGTTTGCATCTGCTAGTCCCAAACTCCCAATGCAACATGACCTCATCCCCCTCTCCCTCACTATTTTAAATGTCAATATGTTGTGCTAAAATAAAACTGATTATTCTTCTTAAAATTTCTTCTTTACCTTTTTTCGGCTTCTGTTTATCCCATATAATCCCCTTTTAAATATCCTTAATTGATTTCTACATGGCTGGGTTCAAAAGTAAATGGACATATAACCAGTATTCCTATTTAGTTTTACATCTTCATGCATCTTGCAAAATAATTAGTAAGATGGCATGCACATGCAGGCATTAATAAACACCTGCTTATTGAATAAAGGTTTGCTTGGTGTTTGCTTATGGAGATTTGCATTTAATAACACATTTAAAGAAAAAAGAAAAGAGAGCAGCCATTTCAATTGTGTAAGTAAATCCTCTATGTAGGGAAGACTGAGTTATTTATTTTAGGTCCAAAACAAACTTGAAAATATGTTAAATCAGGATAAAGACGGTAAAATTTCTACTTTTGACCATATTTTTTTAGAATTGTAATCTTACAATTGACTACTGGTCATATGTATCTTGTTTTATTTTGTAAGTTTATTGCACCCTTTCTAATGATGAAATAGTGTTTTATTGACAGAAAATGGGTAAACTAAACATTTCATTCACAGGAAGAAAAATTATTCCTTAAATACCTAGTATGATAGGAAAAAATTGTGAAATAATTCCTTAGATGTTAACATAAAAAGTAAAGAAAGTAAATTTAATAGAAAATTTCTATTTTAAGGAAGAGAGGTAACTCTCATCCTTTCTTACCAGGAATTTTCTGTTGAATTGCATTCCTCTTTCCCAATACAAATATTTTTATCCATGTCCCTTTGACTGAGAAAGAGACTAAAATACTGAGGTTACTATGCTTTGGAATACTGAAGAGTGACAGGTTTTACCCAACTGATTTTTTTTTTTTACATCTTTATTGGAGTATAATTGCTTTACAATGTTGTGTTAGTTTCTGCTGTATAACAAAGTGAATCAGCTATATGTATACATATATCTCCTTACCTCCTCCCTCTTGTGCCTTCCTCCAGCCATCTCTATCCCACCCGTTTTGGTGGTCACAAAACACCGGGTTGATCTCCCTGTGCTATGCAGCTGCTTCCCACTAGCTATTTATTTTACATTTAGTAGTGTAAATATGTCAATGCTACTCTCTCACTTTGTCCCAGCTTACCCTTCCCCCTTCCTGTGTCCTCAAGTCCATTCTCTATGTCTGTGTCTTTATTCCTGTCCTGGCGCTAGGTTCATCAGAACTTTTTTTTTTTTTTCAGATTCCATATATATGTGTTAGCATACAGTATTTGTTTTTCTCTTTGTGACTTACTTCACTCTGTATGACAGACTCTAGGTCCATCCACCTAAATACAATTAACTCAATTTCATTTCTTTTTATAGCTGAGTAATATTGAATTGTATATATGTGCCACATCTTCCTTATCCATTCATCTGTCAGTGGGCACTTAGGTTGCTTCCATGACCTGGCTATTGTAAATAGTGCTTCAATGAACATTGTGGTACTGGTCTCTTTTTGAATTACGGTTTTCTCTGGGTATATGCCCAGTAGTAGGATTGCTGGGTCCTATGGTGGTTCTATTTTTAGTTTTTTAAGGAACATCCGTACTGTTCTCCATAGTGGCTGTATCAATTTACATGCCCACCAACAGTGCAAGAGGGTTCCTTTTTCTCCACACCGTCTCCAGCATTTATTGTTTGTAGATTTTTTTTGTTTGCTTTTGTGGTATGTGGGCCTCCCACTGCTGTGGCCGCTCCTGTTGCGGAGCACAGGCACCGGACGCGCAGGCTCAGTGGCCATGGCTCACGGGCGCAGCAGCTCTGTGGCATGCGGGATCCTCCCAGACCGGGGCATGAACCCACATCCCCTGCATCGGCAGGCGGACTTTCAACCACTGTGCCACCAGGGAAGCCCTCGTTTGTAGATTTTTTGATGATGGCCATTCTGACTGTTGTGAGGTGATACCTCATTGTGGTATAGATTTGCATTTCTCTAATTATTAGTGATGTTGAACATCCTTTCATGTGTTTGTTGGAAATCTGTATATCTTTGGGGAAATGTCTATTTAGGTCTTCTACCCATTTTTGGATTAGATTATTCTTTTGTTCTTGAGCTGCATGAGCTGCTTGTATATTTTGGAGATTAATCCTTTGTAAATTTCTTAGTTTGCAAATATTTTCTCCCATTCTGAGGGTTGTCTTTTCATCTTGTTTATAGTTTCCTTTGCTGTGCAAAAGCTTTTAAATTTCATTAGGTGCCATTTGTTCTTTGTTTGTTTGTTTTTATTTCCATTTCTCTAGGAGGTGGGTCAAAAAGGATCTTGCTGTGATGTATGTCATAGAGTGTTCTGCCTATATTTTCCTCTGAGTTTTATAGCGTCTGACCTTACATTTAGGTCTTTAATCCATTTTGAGTTTATTTTTGTGTATGGTGTTGGGAAGTGTTCTAATTTCATTCTTTTATATGTAGCTGTCCAGTTTCCTAGCACAACTTCTTGAAGAGCTGTCTTTTCTCCAGTGTATGTTCTTGCTTCCTTTATCAAAGATAAGGTGACTCTGTATGTGTGGGATTATCTCTGGGCTTTCTATCCTGTTCCATTAATCTATAATTCTGTTTTAGTGCCAGTACCATGCTATCTTGATTACTGTAGATTTGTACTATAGTCTGAAGTCAGGGAGCCTGATTCCTCCAGCTCCGTTTTTCTTTCTCAAGATTGCTTTGTCTAATTGCAGTCTTTTGTGGTTTCCAAACAAATTGTGAAATTTTTTATTCTAGTTCTGTTAGAAATGCCATTGGTGGTTTGATAAGGATTGCACTGAAATTGTAGATTGCTTTGGGTAGTATAGTCATTTTCACAATGTTGATTCTTCTAATCCGAGAACATGGTATATCTCTCCATCTATTTGTATCATCTTTAATTTCTTTCATCAGTGTTATAGTTTTCTGCATACAGGTCTTTTACCTACTTAAGTAGGTTTATTCCTAGGTATTTTATTCTTTTTGTTGTGATGGTAAATTGCAGTGTTTCCTTAATTTTTCTTTCAGATTCTTCATCATTAGTATAAAGGAATGCAAGAGATTTCTGTGCATTAATTTTGTATCCTGCTACTTTACCAAATTCATTGATTAGCTCTAGTAGTTTTCTGGTAGCATCTTTAGGATTCTCTATGCATAGTATCATGTCATCTGCAAACAGTGACAGTTTTACATCTTCTTTTCCAATTTGGATTCCTTTTATTTCTTTTTCTTCTTTGATTGTCATGGTCAAAACTTCCAAAACTATGTTGAATAATAATGGTGAGAGCAGACAACTTTGTCTTGTTCCTGATCTTAGAGGAAATGGTTTCAGTTTTTCACCACTGAGAACGATGTGGCCTGTGAGTTTGTCATACTTGGCCTTTATTATGTTGAGGAAAGTTCCCTCTATGCCTACTTTCTGGAGAGTTTTTATCATAAATGGATGTTGAATTTTTTCAAAAGATTTTTTTGCATCTATTTAGATTATCATATGGTTTTTATTCTCCTGTTTGTTAATATGGTGTCTCACATTGATTGATTTGCGTATTTTGAAGAATCCTTACCTTCCTGGGATAAACCTCACTTGATCATGCTGTATGATCCTTTTAATGTGCTGTTAGATTCTGTTTGCTAGTATTTTGTTGAGGATTTTTGCATCTATGTTCATCAGTGATATTGGCCTTTTTCTGTGACATCAAGTATAGTATCTATTCTTATCAATTTAATATCTGCTATGTCCTCAACACAACTGATTTTTAAAATTTTTGGTTATGCTGATTTTTATTGGGACATGTGAAAATGAAAGTAGGAAATATCTCATTCAGTCTCTCAGTGCTTCACCAATTCAAGAGTTTTCTATTATGTTCAGTAGTGCTCATGATAGTCGCCACACCTTTTCCCTAGTATGGATACAATTAATCAAAATTTTTATTCAAAAATTCTAAGTTTTCTCCTTTTTGGAAAATATAGACTTCCTCCTTTTTGCTTAAACTAAGCATATATTTCTTTGTTAATCGTGAATAAGTCACAGTTTTTTACAGTACAAGGTACACGTACACTGGCCTCTGACCTCAAACTCTTATAATAATGTTTTGCTGGAGGTTAGACAAATAAACAACTTCTATAAAATATGTGCATAAGTTTCATAATATTTATTATATAACTATGCATAGTTTAACATATTGTTATTGTTTCATAAGCATCTTGATGCAATAGCTGTAAAATAATAATATTCTGCTCTAACTTCCTTGAAAGGATGTCTCCTCCTTACTCCTATTTTATCTGTCTACTCTAATCCCACCCATCATATCCTTCAAATTACAAATTTCATCTTACTTAATCGGGAACCCCTTTTTGACTGTTTCAGCCCACTTAATTGAGTTTTGACCTAACAATTGTTGTTATAGGAAAAAAAAACCACATAATCACCAGTTGTGAACAAATGACATGAAACTCTCACAATCTATTTACCCCCTCTACTACTGATGGTAATTTATATTATTTCCATATTCGGCTCTTACAGAAAAGTCACTTTGAATATTTATCACTTGTCTCTTTGGGTGCATGTCTACAATTTTTCTCTATTATAAATGTCCAGCAGATGAAGCATTAGAAAACTGAGCATGTGCAATCATAATAGGTTATAGTAACAAATTTTCTAAAATAATACCAGTTTATACTCTCACACAGAGTGTAGATTTCCAGATGTTTTACTTTTCAGAATTTTACTCTTTACGAATTGAGTGGATGTTTTTATGCATTTTACTGATTACTGATAATAATACTGAGCATTTATTTTTGTTCAACTATTACTTAATCTTTCCATAAAGTTTTATAGTACTATCCGGAAAGGTCTTGTACTCCTTTTGGTTCTTGTTTCAATTTGGCTTCAAACAGGATACAGTATTCTAGCTATTTCAAAAATGAATAGATTTAACATAGGGAATTAGATATTTACAAAATTATCTGATAGGATGTAGGAGTAAAATTTCAGACAGGCGATCACTGCAACTGTGCTTCAGGATGTCAGAAAGTTACTGCTGCTGCTGTCAAAGAAAAATTATATTGGAAAAGTGTTGTAATAAATTTCTAGGCCCAAGATGGAGCTGTTCCTGCCTGGGGTGCCATGTCAGCACACTTAGATAACTTTCATGCATTTGTAATTGCTGTCCTTGATCAGAAACACAGTTTATCCAGCCAGCCAATCCCAAAATGCCAAGCCAACTCTGTGCTTTATACTTCTTTATTCTTTATTTTTATCTTTTTTGTTTGTTTTTGTGGTACGCGGGCCTCTCACTGTTGTGGCTTCTCCCGTTGCGGAGCACAGGCTCTGGATGTGCAGGCTCAGCAGCCATGGCTCACAGGCCCAGCCACTCCGTGGCATGTGGGATCTTCCCAGACCGGGGCACGAACCCGTGTCCCCTGCATTGGCAGGCAGACTCTCAACCACTGTGCCACCAGGGAAGCCCTATTTTTTATCTTATGAACGCTTTTTTCCATCCACCCCCATTTTTCAGTTCTTTAAATGGAGACTGTCCACTTCATGAAGTGCTAAATAAAGTTTGTTTGTATCACCTAAGTTGTCTTCCTCAATCATTTTTAATAGTTTTTGGTAAGAAGGAATGGATTATGAAGCTGACTGCTAACAGCCTGCAGGGCAATGAATTCACAGGCAAGGGGACCACTGAGCACTTTGAGTTCACTGTTTCTGGTTGCTATTACCAAGAGATGTTAGGGTAACTCATTGACATTTGAGCTCTCTCCCTTGTGTGCAGCTCTCCAATCCAAACAATTTTTTTCAAAAAAGATAAAAAACCTGAAAATGTTCTGGGGCTTGTTAAAGTTCCCAGAAATGTTTTGAGACCCTGGAGAGTTTCCAGGGTAGTTATACTGTAAGTTGGCAATAGGAGGCAGCCACAAAGCTTCAACGTAAGTCCAAAGCATAAACCTAGGGGGGCCTTGGGGAAATAAATTAAGACAAGAAATTCAGACTGTTTTAACAAATGGCACATCAAAATCTAAGTAGACACAAAAGTTGGACTATTAGCCCTTAGGGCATCTGTCACTATAAAGATATAACCTTGTGAAAAGAGTACTAGATCTATTGCTAGTGGGAACCTTGGAAGCCAAAGCTGCAAAATTGATGGGTATGGGATTGAGCAATTAAAAACTGTTAGAGTGCTCATGACCTAATTCTGAGACTCCCTTGCTAGGATAAGTTGATCATAGAATGAGTTAGATCTACAGTAAGTCACACACCAACTTCAAGAAAATTTCCACGGAACAAGGTGCATTGCAAAACAACATAAAATCCCCAACCCATTTACATATTCCTCTTAGGTACTAATTTGACTAGAAGAGATCCAAGGCTTAGCTAAAGAAATAGGATCCTCAAGTGTCAAAGAATTAAGCATGCCACCTTTTGGCACACCTGCTTATTTTATGTTTAAAAACAGTGGTCTCTGTAGATATATACCAAAGTGGCAAAATCTTACTAAGACAAACTAAAATTAAAATAGCCATTATGGGGAATGTTCCAAATTGACAAGATCATCCATTTAAGAAGTGCACTTGAAAGCAAGTTTCCCAACTCAAACAAACAGAATGATATCTCTATTGTAATTAGCAGGCAGAAGCCTCTAAAAGACTTCAAGTTTCCAAAATAATTTCACTGACAGGTTTATTGGAAAAGGCTAACGAAAATTTAAGATGACAGGAACAGCTGAAGATGATAGAGTAGAAGGATATAACCTCACCCCCTTCTTACAAAAACACGAAAATCACAGCTAACTGCTGAACAAGCATCAACAAAAAAATGCTGGAACCTATCAAAAAAGATAACCTATATCCAAAGACAAAGAAGAAGCCACAACAAGATGGTAGGAGGGGCACAATTGTGATAAAATAAAATCCCATACCCACCAGGTGGGCAACCCACCAATTGCAGAAGAGTTGTACCACAGAAGTTATCCCACAGGATGGAAGTTCTGAGCCCCATGTGAGGCTTCCTAGCCAGGGGTCTGGCAATGGAAGAGGAGTCCCCAGAGAATCTATCTTTGAAAGCCATTGGGGTTTGATCACAGGACTTCCACAGGACTGGGGGAAACAGAAACTCCATTCTTGGAGGGCACATACAAAATCTTATGTGCACCAAGATGCATGGGAGAAAAGCAGTGACTCCATAACAGCCTGGGCCAGACCTACTTAGTAGTATTAGAGGGTCTCCTGCAGAGGTAGGGGTGGTGGCTGTGGCTCACTGCAGGGAAAAAGACAACGGCAGCACCAGCTCTGGGAAGTACTCACTGTCATGAGCCCTCCCAGAGGCTGCCATTAGCCCCACCCAACAGCATGTAGGCTCTAGTGCTGGGTCACCTCAGGCCAAAAACCCAACAGGGTGGGAACAAAGCCCCACCCATCAGCAGACTAGTGGCTTAAAATCTCCCTGAACATGGCACTGCCTACCAGAGGAACAAGAACCAGCCCCACCCACCACTGGGCAGCAACTAGCCCCTCCCATCAGGAGGCTTGCACAACCCTCTTAGACAGTCTCATCTACCAGAGGGCCGGCAGTAGAAGCAAGAACTACAATCCTGCACCTGTGAAATACAAACCGCAAATACAGAAAGTTAGTCAAAATGAGAAAGCAGAGAGATATATCCCAGATGAAGGAACAAAATGAAACCGCAGAAGAACAACTAAGTGAAGTGGAAATAGCCAAGCTCCTGGAAAAAATTTAGAATAATGATAGCGAAGATGATCCAAGATCTTGGAAAAAGAATGGAGGCAAGCATTGAGAAGATGCAAGAAATATTTATCAAAGACCTAGAAGAGGGGCTTCCCTGCTGGCACATTGGTTGAGAGTCCGCCTGCCGATGCAGGGGACATGGGTTCGTGCCCCAGTCCAGGAAGATCCCACATGCCGTGGAGCGGCTAGGCCCGTGAGCCATGGTCACTGAGCCTGTGCATCTGGAGCCTGTGCTCTGCAACGGGAGAGGCCACAACAGTGAGAGCCCTGCATACCACAAAAATAAATAAAAATAAAAAAAGACCTAGAAGAACTAAAGAACAAACAGAGATGAACAATACAATAACTAAAGTGAGAAATACACTAGAATAAATTAATAGCAGAATAAGTGAGAGAGAAAAACAGATAAGTGAGCTGGAAGACAGAATGGTAGAAATCTCTGCCACAGAACAGAATAAAGAAAAAAAAACAAGAAAAGAAGTGAAGACAGTCTAAGTGACCCCTCAGACAATATTAAATGCATCAACATTCACGTAATAACAGTCCCAGAAGGAGAAGAGGGAGAGAAAAGACCCGAGAAAATATCTGAAGAGATAATAGCTGAAAATTTCTCTAACATGGTAAAGGAAACAGTCTTCCAATCCAGGAAGTGCAGAGAGTCTCAGGCAGGATAAACCCAAAGAAAAACATGCTGAGAAATGCAGTAATCTAACTGACAAAAACTACAGACAAAGAAAAAATATTAAAAGCAACAAGGGAAAACCAACAAATAATATATAAAGGAACTCCCATAAGGCCATTAGCTGATTTTTTCAGTAGAAACCCTGCAGGCCAGAAGGGAGTGGCATAATATAGGTAAAGTGGTGAAACAGAAGAAACTGCAACCAAGAATACTCTAACCAGCTAGGATCTCAGTCAGATTTGATAGAGAAATCAAAAGCTTTTTCGACAAGCTAAAACTAAGAGAATTCAACACCACAAGGTCAGGTTTGAACAAATGTTAAAGGAACTTCTCTAGGTGAGAAAGAGAAAAGCAACTTAAAACAACCTTGAATATATGAAGACTGATATGTCAAAACCTCATGGAAACAGCAAACCCAAAAACTACAATAGATAACACACACAAAAAAGAAAGAAACAACCGAAACACAACACTGAAGATGGTGATCAAACCATAAGAGAAGAGAACAAATGAGGAAGGGAAGCAAAAAGACCTACAAAATCAAACCAAAAACAATTAAGAAAATGGAAATAAGAACATACCTATCAATAATTACCTTAAATGTAAATGCATTAAATGCTCCAACCAAAAGACATAGACTGGCTGAATGGACAAAAAGACAAGGCCTGTATATATGCTGTCTACAAGAAAACCACTTCAGACCTAGGGACACATACAGACTGAAAGTAAGGGGATGGAATAAGTTATTCCACACAAATGGAAATCAAAAGAAAGCTGGAGTAGCAATACTCATATCAGACAAAATAGACTTTAAAATAAAGACTGTTATAAAACACAAAGTAGGACACTACATAATGATCAAGGGATCAATCCAAGAAGATGTTTGTAAATATATATGCACCCAACATAGGGGCACCTCAATATATAAGGCAAATGCTAATAGCTATAAATGGAGAAATTGACAGTAGTGGGGGACTTTAACACCACACTTTCATCAATGGACAGATCATCCAGAACAAAAATCAATAAGGAAACAGAGGCCTTAAATGACACTTTAAGCCAGATAGACTTAATTGATATTTACAGAGCATTCCATCCAAAAGCAGTAGAATATACATTCTTCTCATGTGCATGGAACATTCTGCAGGATTGAACACATGCTGGGCCATAAAGTGAGCCTTGGTAAATTTAATAAAACTGAAATAATATCAAGCATCCTTTCCTACCACAATGCTATGAGATTAGAAATAAATTACAGGAAAAAAATGTAAAAAACAGAAACACATGGAGGCTATACAATATGCTACTAAATAACCAAGAGGTCACTGAAGAAATCAGCAGAAATCAAAAAATACCTAGAGACAAGTGAAAATGAAAGCACAACAGTCCAAAACCTATGGGATGCAGCAAAAGCAGTTCTAATAGGGGAGTTTATAGCAATACAATCTTACCTCAAGAAACAAGAAAAATCTCAAATAAACAACCTAACTTACACCTAAAGCAACTACAGACAGAAGAACAAACAAAACCTAAAGTTAGTAGAAGGAAAGAAATCATAAATATCAGAGCAGTAATAAATGAAATAGAGATGAAGCAAACAGTAGCAAAGATCAATGGTTCTTTGAAAAGAAAAATAAAACTGATAAACCTTTAGCCAGACTTATCAAGAAAAAAAGGGAGAGGACTAAAATTGATAAAATCAGAAATGAAAAAGAAGTTACAATGGACACCAGAGAAATACAAAGGATCATAAGAGACTACTACAAGCAACTGTATGCCAATAAAACAGACAACCTGGGAGAAATTCTTAGAAAGGTACAATCTCCCAAGACTGAACCAGGAAGAAATGGAAAAGATGAACAGACCAATCACAAGTACTGAAGTTGAAATTGTGATTAAAAAAACTCTAAAAATAAAAAGCCCAGGACCAGAGTGTTTCACAGGCCAATTCTATAAAACATTTAGAAAAGAGTTGACATTATCATTCTGAAAGTGTTTCAAAAACTTGCAGAGGAAGGAAAACTCCACTACTTATTTTATGAGGCCACCTGCACCCTGATACCAAAACCTGACAAAGATATCACAAAAAAAGAAAATTACAAGCCAATATCACTGATGAACATAGATGCCAAAATCCTCAACAAAATACTAGCAATCTGAACCTAACAATACATTAAAAGGATCATACACCATGGTCAAGTGGGATTTATCCCAGGAATGCAAGGATTTTTCAATATCTACAAATCAAACAGTGTGATATACCACATCAGCAAATTGAAGAATAAAACCCATGTGATCATCTCTACAGATGCAGGAAAATGCTTTTGACAAAATTCAACACCCATTTATGATAAAAACTCTCCAGAAAGTGGCCATGGGGGAACATATCTCAACATAATAAAGGTCATATATGACAAACCTACAGCTAACATCATACTCAATGGTGAAAAGCTGAAAGAATTTCCTCTAAGACCAGGAACAAGGCAAGGATGTCCACTCTCACCACTTTTTTTCAACATAGCTTTGGAAGTCCTAGCTACGGCAATCAGAGAAGAAAAAGAAATAAAAGGAATCAAAATTGGAAAAGAAGTTAAACTGTCACTGTTTGAAGATGACATGATACTATACATAGAAAATCCTAAAGACACTACCAGCGGACTAGCAGAACTCATCAATGAATTTGGTAAAGTTGCAGGTGACAACATCAACAGACACAAATCTGTTGGATTTCTATACACTGACAACAAAAATCAGAAAGAGAAATTAAAGAAACAAGCCCATTTACCATTGCATCAAAATGAATAAAATACCTAGGAATAAGCTTACCTTAGGATACCAAAGACCTGTGGCCCAGAAACTATAAGACTCTGATGAAAGAAATAGAAGACAACTGAAACAGATAGAAAGATATACCATGTTTTTGGATTGAAAAAGCAATATTGTCAAAATAACTATGCTATCCAAGGCAATCTACAGATTCCTTGCAGTCCCTATTGAATTACCAATGGCATTTTTCACAGAATTAGAACAAAAATTCTTTAAATCTGTATGGAGACACATAAGACCCCTAATAGCCAAAACAATCTTGAGAAAGAAAAAAGGAACTGGAGGAATCAGGCTTCCTGACTTCACACTATACTACAAATCTATAGTTATCAGAACAGTATAGTACTGGCACAAAAGTAGAAATATAGATCAGTGGAACAGGATAGAAAGCCCAGAAATAAACCCACACACCTATGGTCAATTAATCTATGACAAAGGAGGCAAGACTATACAATGGAGGAAAGACAGTCTCTTCAATAAATGGTGCTGGGGAAACTGGAAAGCTACATGTAAAAAAATGAAGTTAGAACACTCTTTAATACCATACACAAACATAAACTCAAAATGGATTAAAGACCTAGATGTGGGACCGGACACTATAAAACTCTTAGAGGAAAACACAGGCAGGACACTCTCTGGCATAAATTGCATCAATATCATTTTTGATCTCTCTCCCAGAGTAATGGAAATAAAAATGAAAGTAAACAAATGGGACCTAATTAAACTCAAAACTTGCACAGCAAAAGAAACCATAAACAAAATGAAAAGTCAACCCACAGACTGGGAGAAAATATTTGCAAACTATCCGACTGATAAGGGATTAGTCTCCAAAATTTAAATAGCTCATGTGGCTTATTATCATTAAAACAAACAACCCCCAAAATGGGCAGAAGACCTAAATAGACATTTCTCCAAAGAAGACATATAGATGGCCAAGAGGCAAAAAAAAAAAAGATGTTCAACATTGTTAATTATTACAGAAATGCAAATCAAAACTACAATGAGATATTACCTCACACCGGTCAGAATGGCTATCATCAAAAATCCACAAACAATGAATGTTGGAGAGGGTGTGGAGAGAAGGGTACCATCCTACACTGTTGGTGGGAATGTAAATTGGTACAGCCACTGTGGAGAACAGTATGGAGGTTCCTTAAAAAAACTAAAAATAGAGCTACCATATGATCTTGCAATCCCCCTCCTGGGCATATATCCAGAGAAATACATGGTCTGAAAGGATACATGCACCTCAATGTTCATTGCAGCACTGTTTACAATAAACAAGATGTGGAAGAAACATAAAATTCCATCAACAGATGAATGTATAAAGAAGATGTTATACATATGTACAATGGAATATTACTCAGCTATTAAAAAGAATGAAATAATATTATTTGCAGCAACACAGATGGACCTAGAGATTGTCATACTGAGTAAAGTTAAGTCAAACAGAGAAAGACAAATATATGATATCACTTATATGCAGTGTCTGAAATAAAAATAATACAAATGAACTTATTTACAAAACAGAAACAGACTCACAGACTTAGCGAACAAATTTATGGTTACCAGGGGGAAGGGTGGGAGGAGGGATAGTTAGGGAGTTTAGGATTGACATGTACACACTGCTATATTTTAAATGGATAACCAAAAAGGACCTACTATATAGCACAGGGAACTCTGCTCAGTATTATATAACAACCTAAATGGGAAAAGAATTTGAAAAAGAACAGATACATGTATATGTATAACAGAATCACTTTGCTGTATACCTGAAACTAACACAACATTGTTAATCACCTATACTCCAATATAAAAAAACAGTTAAAAAAAAAAAAGAAAAAGAAAAATTAAGACACAAATGGTACCAAAAACAAAAGACTGTAAGACTGACATGACTCCTACTCCTCTCTATCCTCCTTTACCTGAGTACTTATTCTATTAATCCTCTAACTAAGTTACCTCTCTACTATGAAAATACCCCAAGACAGTAAACAAAAGTCTACCAACTTAGTGGTCTTTCAACTGGAACAGCTCCAAGGCCAGAAACCTAAAAGAACACTTGCTTGTACCCTCTTAGGGGTTCATCATTAAACACTAGCCCAGAAATTGAGGTCTCATTTGCAATCAGCTGCAACACTGGAAAAAATATTGTCCATGAAGGTTTTGTGCAAGTTCTTTGACATCAACTTGAACCCCGACATATCTACCCTCAGAAAAGGGCCCCATATGGACCCTTCCTAGGGTTGACAGGACTCCAACAGATTCTCTGGTAAACTGCAACCAGTTATTCCCTTAACTAAAATTAAAATTAATGGAATACCTTACCACATTCTGGTAGATAGAGAACTACACTCTCTACTTTAAATCCCACTTTCTCAGGAGCTTGCAGATAGAATCCTAATAAAACTGGCAGAAACCAGAAAAGGGTGAAAATTCTTACCAGAGTTAGCTCTCCTGGATTTCTAGTAGTCCCAGGAAAGGAAGGTAAAATTTCAAGTTGTTCTTTCCCTTCCAAATCCAGACTCCTGTGAATGTGGTTTGAGGGTACCCATTGGTTATTGATCCTTTTTTTGTTCCAGGGACAGCTATTGCCTTCTTGTTTGCCTCATTTTCTGTCCTGAGAACTTGGTTTGGCTTTCTGTCTGTCTGGAGCATGCAGGTTATTGGTTCTCCAATATCAAAAATATAGCTAAAAGAAAAAAGAAAAATTAAGACACAAGAAGTACCAAACCCAAAAGACTGTAAGACCAACATAACTCCTACTCCTCTCCAGCTAAATGATGAGATTAAGCACCCAGAATTATGACCTGACATAAATGTGGATTGCAGTCCATTTGTGGCCAGGATCTTATTAACAGTTGTCAGCTCTCAAGGGAATTGTCTTTCTTTCTTTCTTTTATCTTTGGGAGTGGCTCTGGATTTAGGAAGAATAGTACCTTTGCACCCTCCTTGGGGATGTCTTTTGTGTCCATGGGATTTTTCAATATTGCCAGTGTTACTGGAGAGTAGATTCTTGTCTCAGCACAAAAAGAACTCAGAGATGAGTTGGAAACCAAGAAAGAAAAGTGAAGATTTAAGGGATAGTATACTCTCAAGGGTTGAATGGGCACTCAGGTGAGTAGCTGCCATGAGTTTATTTGGCAAGCTGGTTATAAGAGATGTGAAAATGAATGGGAAGAATATTCACTGAGGAAGAAGGGGTTTTGGGTCTTATTACTGATTTTCATCCCAGCTCCACCTTCCTGAGGGGAGAGGGATTTTTGTCCTTATTTAGCCTTGATTGGAAGTGTCATGGCATCAGTGCATGATGGGTACTTCTTATCTGCAAGGCTAATTTTATTGTAATGAGGGCATAATGAGCAAAAGTTTACATTTGGATACCAGAGATTCTGCCTTTTCCCACCTTTCTTTGTCTGCCTCTAGAACCCCTTGTCACCTCGAGATTTATATCTTCTGGTCAGCCTGGAGGTTCCTGCTTTCCTTTGTCTACCCAAGGACCCCCATTGTTCACAAGATGTATGGTTTCCTGCCACCTAGCCCATGTTCCTCTTTCTCTGCTCATATCTAGCTATCTGCCTGCTCTAACACCAAGAATATTTACTGTTTGTCCTGGATAAAACTTAGCTAGATATTTTAAAGGATTTTTTTCTTTTTTTTCAAAAGTAGCTGTAGTAGAAGTTGGTTAAATTGGATGCTGATGCTGAGAACCTGATAGAAACTTTTTTTCAGGCCTTCTTCCCTAAGCTAATTGAAACTACACACCCAGAGGGAAAGAAAAAAACATTTCAAAGACAAACAGCTCTAAAACTGGAACACAGGAATCTTTTGATTTCTATCTCAGTTGAAGATCTTCTCCCTGATTTAAAGAAGTAAATTCAAGATAATGTGGTTAGATGTATGAGTCAGTTCCTTGACATCATTCAGGTTGACACCCAGTTCTTTGATAAATTAAAGGCAACTGTGCTTGTCTTACAAATTGAGCCTTTATCAGAAGAGAAAAAGCCCACCTACCCTTTTAATCAATCCCCAAACCTCCATATTCATTTCAAAAGGCTTGTAGGTATTGTCAACAGTCTGGTCATAGGGAACAAAAGTCCTTCTTGGTGGAAGTTACATTCTTTCTCTGCTCCTTTTGATATGTAAGTATCCTACCTGGTCTTCTCTAGCAAACACAGAGGTAGTTATTATCAGATGGTAAGAAAAAACAAACAAAAAAAAAGAAGGCATATTTGAAAACAACCTATGAAAAAAGCTTAAAAGTCTTTGCCATACCAGTGAAAAGTTTAAGCCATCTGAGAAGAAAACACAGGTGTAAACAGCTATTCCTTTACAAACTAGTGAGTTTTGTATTATTGTGTATTTTGTATTATTGTCTCATAGCTAAAATTTTAAAATGAAAGCATTTCATTTTAAACAAGATCTCTGTTTACCTCTCTATATATGCTTATATATCTCTCTATATATGTGTTATAAACGTGTAATATTTTTGTACCTCCAGATGGTATTGCCAAAATTACTTTGTAAAGAGCTCTATTTAATTGGTTTATAAAGAAACATTATAAAAATCAAGTATACTCTCAGAACTAGAGAAACTAACCCAAATGTTTTTCAAGTTCATGTGATCTATGATAATTTTCAATGAATAAAGCTTGTTTATTGATTTAATTTAAAAAGGCATGTTTTGAGATCTATAATTATTGAATATAATGTAGACATTCAACTTTTAATTTACTTAGGTTTACTAAAAGTCAAATAAGCTCATGTTATTTAAGCATGTGTTAAGGACAAATAAACAGATATAAGACAAAAGTTTATAAGTAAACTTTTCACCAGTAACTATGCTTTATAAAAGGTCTACTTAAAAATGGTTTCCAAAATCATTTTGATAATTTGAAACAAAGTTATACTGTAATAAGTTAAATGATGGATATTCATCAAATATCTAGATCATTTCCAAATAAGACAAACACTGAAACATTAATTACTGAATATATGTTTATCCACTTTTGGCTTCCTTTTACAGAGAAACTAAAGATATTTGTGTTTATTAGTAAACACATCTTGTGCCACATTGAAAAATTTAGTATGAGGAAGAATATATTTCTAGAATATATTAGATATGTTTAAAAATGTGTCAATCACAGAATGCTAGTGTAACTGAGAGCCCACAGTTGCTTACTTCTTAGTTTCCACTAGGAATTAAGTATTCTAATTCCACTAGGAATTAAGTATTCTAAGGGTTAAGAATTATAATTAACATATGCAATTAAACCTAGTAGACCTAATAAAGGAAACATCTCTATACAAGGAAAGTAGGATGTGTTTTTGGTAAGAAAAGGTAGGCAGATGTGGTTGTGGTCAAGGAAAAAAGAGAGTAATTTTGTCCTGAAGTAAAATAGCTGGTTGTTCCAGAATGAGAAAAGGGGGGTGGGGGTGGGGGAGGGAATTTAGGACAAAATCTGAATGGATGTAAAAAAGTTGTAGAAGTTTTGTGAAAAGGAATCTTGGAAAAAGAACTGTATATGTGTCAATCTGGCTAAGATTGGAATGAATTTATTTAGTTTTTTAAAAATGAGTTTTAATATTAATGATACATCAGTACAAAATTAGAATTTGGTTTTCTGTCTGTTAAAAGAACAAAGTTTTCTTACATTATTGACCTACTCTTAATAAGAAAGTACAAACAAAATTTGTTTTTAATCTTTTAAATAATCTTCCCGGAAAGTAAAGATTTTGTGTTTTCCCAAAACAATTTACTGTATTTAATTTCATCTTATCAGGTCTTTGATTACTTAAGAAAACTCACTCTTCTCAATATTAAAAGAGCTTAGGTTTTTATAGCTATGTAACCTTCTGTATTTACCTTCAAAGTCCTTGTCACATTGGTTAAATGGGTATTTTTTTAAAACTCCCCCAATATCAAATTCTAAATGAAGTCTTTTTCACCTCAAATTAATTTCAGTATTTTCCAGAGAGCCCCTGGAACATCTCAAAAGATTTGTTCTCTCTATTTATAAAAAGAGAAATGTTGAATTAATTAGGCTTATTTAATATGTTAAATTGCATAGGAAGTATTGTCAAATAAGAAGTGATGCATATTTGTATGAGTATTTATTATTAATACAACTGTTCCAGAAACTGTATAAAATTCCTAAAAATCTGGTATGTCCTGATATAATATTATCAGTCATAATTACCATTATCATCTTAAAATATTGTCACAGAAATAATCAATTTTCTTGCCAATGCCATTATAATGAACACTAAACAATTCTCTAACCATGGGGATTTTTAAGTCTTATATTTTTTCAGACAGTTATTATTTTACTCTGAGGTTTTTGCAAAAGTAAGTTTCATGAAAGAACCCTACCAAGTACACTTGACCACTGACACTGCTGCCAAATTATAAGTTCTCAGACCCCCTCTGGTCCTGTATAAATGCCAAAGACCTCAAAATCAAATGGAGTAGAAAGAGAAATAGCTACATTGAGGTAGATTGCTTCATTCCAAAACATCAGATCAAGAACATTTTTTCATTCTTCCTTTCCTCTCTTAACATCCTTTGCCTAATTCTTATACCATGAAGGTCTTTTATAATTATTTTGCCCACTTTTTGCCTTGACCTGGTCTGGAAAGATGGCATTGTTCAGTATCTCAGACCATTTCAAAAGAGAGTAATCCAGCCTCCAAGTAACTGTTGGATTTGCTGTGATGCTGGTGATCCTGTAGTTCTGCCCACTAAGAACTTCTCCCTGATTTCCAATGTCTCCGTTTCTCTGAAACAAGCTCACTGGATAAACACTTCTGAGGAAGTAAAGGCACAGTTACATGAAATACATAAACAGGCCAACAGGCTTAAAGAAATACCCCTCTATTTGGGATTATTTCTTTGACTTATTTGATTCTAACTGGCTTGGGTCATGGAGAACCTGGCTTAGGAGTGCTATCCAAACCATTGGCATTGTTTGTTTGTTAATAATTATAACTGTCTCCATAACATGCTACATTCTCTCAAAAGTTTTAAATGCATGTGGGCACCACTGACCAGCCAATGCAAGTTAAACAGACAAAGAAGACCTCATTCAAGACTTTTGCAATAGGGGCAAGATATTCAACTCCACTCCGCTAAAACAAAAGGGTGGAGGATTTTTAAATGCTGGGATAAGCCAATGGCAAAGTGCTAGAGGACATTAGGAGAGTGGTTGGCCAATGAGATGGTGTTGAGAAAACTAGTAAAGTGTCTTGTTCAGGCTTCAGAGGCAGAAGCAGGCCCCTGACCGACTTGTGGCCCTGTCTAGACTGTGTGCCTGCCTGCACACCTAACAATTGTTACCAACAAGTCAAGCAACACTTAAGATAAGAAAGGGAATGAGTCTTGAAATTTCTTGAGCCCTGGGGATCTGATCAGTCCCCCATGGTCTAGAAAATCTTTTGACTCACACAGTGAAACCAACAGCACTGTTACAGTTAAACCAGAGTTGCATTTTTGCTCATAAACTGATGATAGCTGATTGTGGATTGGGATTATAAACAGAAGCCCCCAGAACTGCAATTTGAAGTCTCACCTGTGAGGTGAATGCATGGCCCAGGACCCTTCCCAATTGGGACTCCAGATTGCTGTTACTTGGGACTTTCCAGCTGCTGTTTGAATCTGGATGTAGGTGTTGGCCCAATCTGATGATGTATACTCTGTTATGTACCTCTAATACTTTTATTCATCCCCTTCTAATGACTGTATATTGAAATTAAGTTAAATAATCTTCTATTAAAAATTAATTAAATCTGTTCAGTTGTGTGAGACAAGTGGCTATTTTGCCAGCGAATCCAACAAACCTTGAAACTAAAAGTAGGCTTTCGGCAAAACAGGTGGGGTCATCTGTGTTTGCTAATTGTCCCTTTTCAGAGTTAGGTTTCTACCCTCCCATGGCAAATGGGAGATGGAGTGTTATCATTCATGTTGATTCCATTTCACAGAGATGATCCCACTGGTCTTGAGAAAAACATTCCAGTGGTGTAGAAGATTAACATCTCAGAAGGGCAGAGAAAGAGTTTACAATTACAAGTTTTCTGAAGTAAATGCTTTAAGGAAAGGGAGGTCAGGATCTGTAGTCAAGAAGTCTTGAGAAAGCTTAGATAAACTGAGGGGAAACTTAAGGCAGTCTTTGTCACTGTCTAGCTCAGGACACTTCAGGATACTATTATCTATCTGATGATCACAGATGAACAGCAGTGCTGAAGCAGGCAATTCACAAGGAAATGGCTGGAGACCACTGCAAAACATGTTCTTTTAAAAGCCAGCCTCCTCATCTCTGCACAAAAGACTAACTTTTCCTCTAAATATGCTCTTTGCTGCACCTCACAGGTTTTGATTTGTGATAGTCTTGCTACTGTTAAATTCAAAATATTTTCTAATTACATTATGATTTCTTCTTTGATGCACTAATTTTCCAACATGGATTTCTAGTTAACATTCTGCAATTAATTTCAAGCAAACTTTTATTCTTGTCAAAATATGTTATTTTTATTTAAATTCTTTGACATTTGTTTGCTTAAAATTTATGTTCAAATAATTGGTAAATTTTGGTAAATGTTTTATGCATAACTGAAAACTGTTGGAGAGTGCAATGTTCTCTGTATAGCCAAATAAAACAAATGTGTTATTCCTTTATTCCTATTATTCAAATCATCCTTATTCCTACTGACACATTTTGTGTCCTTTTTATGTCAGTTATTGACAGAGAGCTGTGTTAATATCTCCCACTCTGAAGATAGATTTTTGTTTTTCTTCCAGTAATTCTATCAAGACTTGCTTTATATATTTTGAAATTATTTTATATATTCTAAAAGGATTATCATTTTAGCAAATTGAATATTTTATTTTATTGTTTCCTTTTCTCTAACAATATCTTATATTTTTCTAGGTGTTTGTTTTAAATTAATATAGTTAAACCAGTCTTTTTTTTGGTTATGGCTTTCTTGGTGCAATTTGTCCATTTCTTTGAATTCAAATTTTGTGGGTTGAATTCAAATTTTGTGGGGTTTTGTGCATTATTTGTGAAGAGTTTCAGTTTTAACACAGCCTATTAAATTTGTCCACTACTGGAGTATTTAGTATATCCAATTACAGTTACTAGAATGACTAATACATACATTTGTTTATTTTATTTTATATTTTCTACTTTTCTTCCTGTTTTTTATATAGTTTTCTCTTTCTTACACTTATTTCAATAGAGTTTTTTGAATCATTCAATTATTCCTACTACTCTTTTGAAAGTTTTGTTCTCTATTTCAATTTAATTAGTAAAGAGCTCAGTAATTACAGTGAGTATAATTAATTTATTACACCACAAAGTTAATAATTATCTCCATCTTCCTCATGAAAAATGAAAGGACTGATTTGAGCCCATCATTTTTCTAACATACACTGTCACATTTATTTATTGAAGAATTTTAAGTTCCTCAATATATTGCTATTAGCTTTGTATATAGGCAACACTCATTTAGTTTTAACCATATATTTACCATTCTTTTTTTGTTTTTCCTTTCTACTTGTTCTTTATAATTTTTTTTTCTGAAATCATTTTCCTTTTCATGAAATATATATCTAGATTTTCCTTTAATGAATGTTTACTCTCTTATTTTTTAATGTCTAAAAATTAAATTACTTTACCCCTCATTCACAAAAATATCATTTTCGCTGTGCATAAAATTATAGTTTGATACATTTATATTTGGCATGTTCAAAAAATAATTTAGTTATGTTCAGGTTTCCATTATTACTGGTGGGAAAATCAGCATTTGGTCTAATTGTTAGTTACTTTATTATAACAAAAATTCTTTCCTCAAGCAGTCTTTTAGATCTTCTCTAAAGCTTATCTTTTATGTGCTATAGTTGGTCTATGGCAGTAGTTCTGAAAGTGTCGTCTCCAGACCAGCAACATCAGTTTAGTCTTTTTAGATATGCAATCATGAGATATTTAATGTGGATATCTTTATATTTCTCCTCTTCTGAATTGGTTGAGCTTCAAGAATCTGTGGGTTTGTGCATTTCATGAATTTCCCAGATATAATATATTCATTAGGTTTGTTCCCTCCTCTCTCTCTCTTTCTCCTCTCTGAGACTTTAGTTAAAATTTATAACTTCTCCTTCCATACTGCATATATCTTAATCATTTTTTAAATTTTCATCTCTTTTTTTTTCCCCTCTGGCTGCATTCCATGTGATTTCTTTGTATCTAGTTTCCTCCTAAATTGTCATCATTGTATAAAATTTTCTAATGTATCAGTAGAATTACTCATATAAATTAATGTATTTTTTTGTTTTTCTTCATATTTTATGTTAGTTTTATTTTTCAAATTTTGCTTGTCATTATTTGCTTTTTTCATTCCCTGTGAATATGGTCAATAAGGTTTCTTATTTTCCAAAACATTTTTAAGATAATTGATTTGTATCTGTATCTGCTAATTCCATCACCTTAAATCATTTTAGGTCTGTTTTCCTCATCTATTATTTCTCCTGGTTCCAGATCATGAAGCTTTGTTTCATTTTATATTTACTTTTTTTTTTGCATACACTGCTAATTTTCCTGGGAATTTTTTACATTGAAAGTCTAGCACATGAAGTGAAGACAATTTCTTGAGGAAAGTTTGTTTTTGTTTCTTCTAATATCTTTTGTGGAGTTGCTATTCTAGATCATTTTAAATTATATTCCTACCAGAGATGTACCAAGCAGCCAGAGAAGTATACAATCAATCAGGCTATACATTTAAAGTGAATTTCTCCATCTTTTTTCAGTGCTAAAACATATATATCATTAGTTACCTCACAGTTCACTGATGATAATAGCTCTATTTCTATTCACCCTTGTATTGATGGTATAACCTATTAATGTCCCAACTTTACAGAAGAATATAGCTTATTAGTAGCCTCTGGAATTCATATATTTTCCCATGCTCCATGAGGTCTCAAATACTCAGTTTCACCAAATTCAGCAAATATTCTAAATGTAAAATGTGTATGTTGTATTCCTCTTTCATACCTAAATTTAAGCCTTCACTTAATCCCTGGCCTGATTATTCTTAACTTTCTTTGAAGGTCATTGGTGATTTTAATTTTGTAAGATATATTATATGCAGTATCCACTTTTTAAATGAGAGAATAAATTTTGGCTCTGAATGCACTGTTATTGGAAACAACATTGTCTCTTTAAAATATAAACAGCTAAAACTCTGCCATCATATAGATGTTAAAACATTTCTTTGTCCATCTTGTAATTTAGAGTCTTTAGTATAATAATTAGTTATTTGAAGGTATTTTGAGTATCATGTATTTGTAAGTCTTTCTATATGTAATTTTCTCGTTGGGAACATAGTGATAAGCAAGCAGACTCATTTATTGCCCCCACAAAATTTAAATAATAAAGAAAAAGCAAGAATAAAACAGGCAAATAATAGTCTGATGAAAGTCTCGATGATGTACAAAGTGCCATGCTTGCTTATGGAAACAGAGCTAAATCTGTTGAGGGATATGAAACATAATTTACATGGATATGTGGAAAAGTATGTTTTTCAGTTAGAAACTGGAAAGTGTGTATCTCAAGCCAAAAGAGGGGGTGTGATTAAAAATGAGAGAAAAAAATAAGGGACAAAGACCACATTATGGAGTATCTTACAAACACAAAGTGAATCATTGTGTACAGAATGTTTACTAATGCAAATTAAAAAATAGTATTAAATTTTCTCCTAGACTACTATAAAGGCAATAACATACACAATCTTAAGTAGTATATGCTTTTTAAAATCTTACAATAAATAAAGCTGTTCTAAACTGTTCATTTGCTGAGACATCTCTTACATCATGTGGTTTGCACACTGTAAGATGGAAAAGTATATGTACTTCCCATTTATTTGGAAATGATGGAAATAATATTAACTTTGAGGGAAAAAATATTCAAATCAAGGTAGATTAAGTAAGTTTAATATTTGTAGATCAAAGATAGGAAGACTAGCCCTAACAATTTAATTGAGGCTTCAGTGAATATACAGATGGTATTCTACTTTTCTATGGAATACACATTTGTTCAAAGTATGAATGTAAAAACTGTTCAGTAGACTGATTATAAGGAGTGTTTTATTCTAGGAAAAATTTTTTTAAAATTTAGAAACTTATAATTAGACTTACGGAACATAATTAGTTTTTACCCAAAGAAATCATGTTTCACAATCATTAAGAATGTAAGAAACTACCTCAAAGAATCTGCCATGATTCAAGGACTGAAATGTTTTAATTTACCCAAAGAAAAGTCAAGTATCCCTTCACCACTTCTGCCTTTATCCTTGTCAGCTTCCCAAAATCTGTAGACACACTTGCTCTCTGGCTTCTTCCTGCTCCTCACATTCAGATGTGAAGCATATAGGTTAAGCCAGAACAAGGCTCTCTTCATAGTTGGTGTAAACTCTGTAGCCTGAAATACAAAGACTGGAAAGTAGGAGAAGGGCAGCAAGAAAAAGATGATAAATCTCAAAAAAAGTTACTTTGAAATCTGACAAATTTCTTATTTAAGTTTTCTCACACCTTTACGTCACCTTACTGTAAGCTATTAAATAAAGGATTTAATGAGAGATTACTTAATGTTATAATTAGCTTATTTCATAAGTGTCTGTATAATATTTTTGAAAATAACCTTAGTTTAAATGTTTAATTACAATCAAAATGTGATTTGTTATACAAATACAGTAAAACTTAACTAACAAGAATGAAAAAATGAAAATTCCCTTAGGGTCTGAGATATTGCCAATGGTAAAAAAAAACAAAACTTGATTTTTTTTGCTCATATTTCTCTTTTCCTACCCATATTAGTTTAAAAAAATAACTTTTACAGGAATGTTTTGCAGTGCTTAAAAAATGTTTTGTATTTTGCCTTTTTCCGATAAAAATGGACATGGACTCTTAGTATTGATATATATGTACTAAAATTTCATTATTTCTAAAGAAATTTAGTGTCTCACTTTTTAGATTTACTGTGTAATGTGTTAATTCAGTTCCCTGTTGAGGGATATTTGTTTTCAAATGTTTATTATTTTGGACAATACTACAAATTCCACCATTTTTCACATACGTGTACACCCTTACAACAGCTTCTTTATAGAATCTTTCTTAAATGAAGAATTATTTGGTCAAATAGCAAATAAAATTTTGCTATGTATTCTGAGATTGTCTCAAATATTATCTTGCAGAATGATAATTTAGAGATAGAAATCTTCGACTGGATATGTCATATTTTATTTAGGAAATTTTTCAGAGTTCCAGGGTTGCTATATTATTGAAGACTTTCTTTATTTACAGCGTCCTATTCTTTATGTGGATGCTATGTTCTCTACAAACTCTCTGAGACTATAAATTGGGCTTTTTTCTAAACTTTTTAACTTTTTCTATTTCCTTAATTATTTCTATTTCCTTTGGGGGTAGTTTTTCTTATTGTTCATTTTTACTCTTATATTTTATGATGATGATTTTATGTAAATATGTGAATTTTTAATACTTACTGATATTTGTGACTGAAAATTTGGATTGACCCATAAAAGTGACTCGAAAGGAGAGGCCTATGCAAGGTTGCATGATGAAGGCACAGTATGAAGGTATACTTAGGCAAATCAGGATTCCTACATTTGTAATATTAGAGGGAGCTTTCAACTGAATTTCTGGTATGTATTTTGTCATTTCCTTTGGTTCCATTGTAAAAGCCTAAAATTACCTTGTACTCTATTCTGCTTCTTTCCCCAGCCTTAACACGTTAGCTTTGTTTTGGTATATTTATTTACTTTATTTTAAAGCATTTCTTCTGAATTTAGGCAGGAATTTAACAAATTTCCTCCTAGTCACTCTTATATGCAGAGAGTTTAAGTGACAATGACCCGACTTTTCAATAGGTCATCATTTAATTAATTACTTACTCCTTCCTTTTATACTTGATTACAGTATGCTAAGCTTTCCTGTGTCTATCTTCCTGAATTGCTTTATAGTTTAATTTACACATTTTTTTTAACAATCCAAGTCAACACTGATTTATTAAACATCCTGTGATAAAATTAGAATTCAGCAATATAATGTTTTATTTTTGAAAAGTCAGTTTGAATAGAAGATAGATAGATAGATAAATAGATAGATTTCCAAGATAATGAATGAACCAACACCAGCAGCATTTTTGCCACCTCTTGAAGGATAGTTATATATCTATCCTTATATATATCAGTGTAAGAAACAGAATCCTTTCAAGTTTGTTAGCATTTATGCTGGAAGAGGCAAGGAGGCAAATTAAAAGGTCAGCTATTACAACCATTACTATTATTAGCATTATTCATAATAAGAGTAATAATGGCTAACTAGAATAAGTTGAATCTGTGCAAATACATGAATTCATACTGCTACTCAAAAGATGAAAGAAAATATGAAGTAAAAGGTATTTGTTTTATAAAAGTTACAATTGGATGAATTTATTTGAAATGGTTTAAGAATTCAGGGAGTGATAAGATATGCACAGTTCTTTTGTTACTTTTGTGAATGATATGTATGTTTTATACATCTGGGACATCTGGCAGGGACAAGGAGCAGGCCAGATGGTTCAAAATGAAAGATCTAGACAGAGAGAGTAGTTACTGTCAAATAATAAAAAAAAAAGTGCTAACTACTCACAAAATCCAACATATCTTTAGAGGTGAAACCCCCTAATGCATTGGAACCACCATATATAATAAAACACATTTTTTCTTGGTAGTATTAACAAAACAGGTCAATGAATCACAGTGATATGGGTGATGTGATGTTGGACAGGCAATTTTTAAAGCTGTCTCATTTTAGAAGGAGCCAAGAATTTTAAAAGTGTAATGATAAACTTAGACAAAACAAACTTGATGCCAAGTAAAACACATGAAATTATAAATAAATGTTAAACTGCCCTCATGGGGAGTACAGCCACGGATTATAAAACAACTGGATTATTTATTTCACAAAATCTGTTAGACCACAAGAAAATATTGTTTGTCAGGTTGTATTTCCCTTTTTTATATTCATTAATTGAACAAACAGGTATAAAGTCCAAATTAGTTTTTTTTTGTTTTCTTATCTTTTTAGCTTGAGTTGAATGCACATGTTATTTACATACTTATAGCTTTATATATAGCAATCTGTAAATATTATCAATGTTAATATTAAATATAACAATGAAACTGTTTAATAATCATTAGCAAACTTTTATATTTGTTTTATAACAAAAAAAGTATGTTGATGAAAGGTGAAATCTAATTATATTTATAAATATTTCCTGACCTTACTAAGACTTACACAATGTCATTTCTTCTTTAAGAATAAAGAAGTATGTTTAACTTATATATTTTTATATATCTTCTATTTTATGTGTTTTTTTGTTTTTGTTTTTTTTTTGCGGTACGCAGGCCTCTCACTGTTGTGGCCTCTCCCGTTGCGGAGCACAGGCTCCAGATGCGCAGGCTCAGCGGCCATGGCTCACGGGCCTAGCCACTCCGCGGCATGTGGGATCTTCTTGAAACGGGGCACAAACCCATGTCCCCTGCTTCGGCAGGCAGACTCCCAACCACTGCACCACCAGGGAAGCCCTATTTTATGCATTTTTAATTTCTATATTTTTCCTGTAACTTTCCCCTGAAAATTAAGGGAAAAACCTCTTCATTTTGTGGTGTTTTATTAATATTTTTTTCTTGGACTTCTTGTATTCAGCTTGTGTATGTCCATTTTAATTTGTAAGAAGTGTGTAATTTTGTTTTTGTTTTCTGGGAGTAATTTTCCTCCAAATGTATTTTTTATCTATCTTTTGATTTATTTCGGCTTTTTAATTGGAATATCCTTGTATGAATCTTCATTTGATTAAGGGAAACTTTTCACAAAATTAACATAATTCTCCTTGAGTTTCCAATAACTTTGTTTGAATGTTTTGTCTGTATATAAGCTTAAACATTGCCTGCAGGACCAAGTATCAGACATTTGTAATTAAATAAATCTTTCAGAATTTTGTTTTCTTTTTCTGTTGTTCCTTGAAAAGGAGAGATACAATTGTGGAATTGGTTGTGCTATCTAGTAGTTAATAAATTTAATTATCTATGGAAGTCTGGTAACATTTCCCCCCCCCCTGTAGACATGCCTATATTTTTGAGTTAGATTTTAATATTTTTCTCTGGCCTTTCTGCCAATCTTCTCTTTAGAAAATAAAGCAATCCTGTGCTACTGTGTCATCTATGGTGAGAAAAAAAGAACTACTACCCAGACATCACTGGATCCTGTTTTCAAGAGGGTAGATAGAATTGAATCCAGCAAGGAACCAGAACCTGTGACATCAATATCATGTGTGAGAAAATAAAGAAGGCATGGGTTTGCTTCTGATTAGGTAACTGACCTCAAATGGAAAGTTTTCTGATTTATCCATGGGTTCTTAACAACACAATACTACTCTTACCAACCTAAACATTATTAGTAGATGCCTATAACATTCTCTTTTAGTCTCTGTTTCTCTTTCCGATTTCTCTCTCCCTCTCTCTCTGTCTCTTTCTCTCTCGTTTGGACCCAGCATATAGGTATTAAAAATAAATAAATATAAAACAACAACAACAAAAAAAAAACCTTGAGAAATGCTGTTTAAAAAGATTCTGGCCCAGTAAATATTAAAAGTATACTTGAAGAGATAATGTGTAAACAAAATGAACAAGTGGGTTTTTCATGCAATCTAATTGTTTGGAACATGGAAAGCAAAAGACTAGGCCACTTTTCTCTACGTATCTTTGATTCCTTACTTTTACTCTTATTATGTCAATCATTTTGAACTTCATCTGATTCTTGGTGCTGTGAGTTCATTCTCACCAATCAAAATTCTAACAATTTTAACCTCAGTTAAATGTTACAGTAGAGGAAGCACTTTTGAAATATTAGGCATAAATATAAAAGTGGTATACTTGACAATTGTTGTTTAAGTCACCAATAAATGACTGAGTGCATGTTATAAACTTTCTATGAGATGTTGGAGATGTTTTTAAATCAACCATTTTTATTGTCATTTCCTCACTGCATATCAATATATTGGATTTCTTTCCTATATATTTTTCCTTGTTGGTTTGTTTAGCCTCTAACAGAACAGATATTTCTGAATAGACTATTAAAATTGAGTTTTTGCTTACATAGCAATGAGAATGAGAGGCATTCAGCAACCAATTGCGTTTTCCAGATGGTCTCAGTAACCTTCCTTTCTTTAGGGTCTAAGCCAAAGATTAAACCCTCCACCTTAGGTTACTTTCTCTTAGTTCCATAACTACCTGCTGCATTCCAAGACTGCATAGCTATTAACAAATGTATGTTGCTAATACTGCTATAGATTAGGAAGGGACAGTCCTTCTCAGGAAAAGACACTGAGTCACTTTTCATCTATTCCTTTTTCTTTTACATTTTCCTTTCATCTACCTTGTTCTTTTCACTTCTTAAATAAGGTTGCCCTCATTTAAACTATGGTAACACTTTTCATAATCTCTTTATCTTCAATCAAATGTGATCAATAGAGAAATAACTTTTTTTTTGTAATGCTTGGGCATGGTTAAAACTTCGCTGCCAGGAAATTTTTATTCTAATGCTTAGCTTTCTCCAATTTTAAGTACTACCTTTTTCTGAGAGAACATTAGGTTAAAAAAATATTATCATAGAAATACAAATTTATCAACATTTAAATGTTTCAAACTATATGATCTCCTAGATAATGAAAATATATATATTCACTTGTTTCACAATGCTCCTTTATACAGGCTTCTGTTGTGTGATTTATGTTTTATAGATATAGAGTGCAAAATGATTTATGACTACTTATTACTTTTACTGATACCCTCATTTTCTTTAGAAAACATTCTAGACCTTGTACTGACATTAAAATCCTGATAAAGTGTAATTTTAAGAATTGACTATCCCCTTCACACACACACACACACACACACACACACACAATTTTGTTCCATTCTACCAGGCCAATGTTCACCTTTAGGTGATGGATTTTCAGTACAGTTCAAGCCTGTTAATGTTAACAGGAGCTTATTGGAAGAGTCATAGTGAATGATGTAAAAATTGTGCTGCTGAGACTCAATTATAAGGTAGAATACTATTCAATCTTGATGATTACAGTGCATCTGAGATTTTTTTTTCATCTTCCTTATCTAGCTCTATGTTACAAGTTGGTGTTTTCATCTAGTCACATAGATAAATTCAGTTATCTTTAACACTTGTGATTTTAATCCATAGTTCCATTTTATTTCATTCTTTCTTAAGCCTAAAATTTACATGGAAGCTGACTAATATTTTCTTTATTCTAACATTTCTAGCAACTCCATGACTGTTTAAAATACTTTTTACACTAGTACGACAATTTCAAATGCAACTATGAACATCTATTGATATTTTAGTTGCAATACTAAATGACATCAAAGTAAAAAAGTTTCTGAGAGTATATTTTAGTAAGTTTTTTTTTTGTTTTTATATTTCAATCAGTAAGATGTTGAATCTGTTTTTTTTTTTTTTCATGCAATTCCAATAATTTAGTTTAAAAACAGATATAGCCATAAGAACAGATTGGGAACCAATGACAACATAAAGATGCATTACTCACATTATGTTCAGGAATAATCTTTTGTGAAAATGGATCGTTATGAAATACAATACTGAATAAAAGTAAAACTGATGATTCTATATACTTTTTCTCCACTAATATGGAAATAATAAATCTAATTTATGTGGCTATTGAAGTTACAGGAATGGATGGAAGTTCAAAGAAGAAAGATAGAGCAGAGTGTATAGAGCAGAGTGTATAAGAAATCTGACATCTAAAATTTAATTAATAAAGGAATTGTTGACAAATAATATGCCAAGAAGTGGTTTTGTAATAATCAAGGACATTTGGTTACTGGCTAAATACTGAGATTATCATTAATTACTTTTATGTTTTTGTAATACTATCATGGTCATATTAAAAATTAGTCTTTTTAAGAATATCTAAGAAAAAATTGCATAGAAATAATATGACATTTTAGATTTGCTTTAATAATCTATGTTGGAGGATTGAGTTAAATGGCAAATTCAACACTAAAAATATGTTGATAATTTGTAAAAGCTAAATACTAATGGTTAAATACTAATCTAGACTTTTCATTTTAAATACACCTGGTTTAAAGTTTTCTAATATATAAGCACTGACATGCCTATTCCTGGGTTTGCTGATCAAAAGTTGGAGAGTGGAAAGATCATGATCTTTGGAATCAAACAGACATAGATTTAAGCCTGGACTTCTCCAGTTGTGTAATATTAGAGGCATTAGTGAACATTAGAAGTTTTAACTTTTTATCTGGAAAATAGGGATATACTAATAGCTATATATTTGTGTATGTATAACTTACTAAATATATAGTACTAAAAATGTAACTAAAGAGGGTGCTGATCTAAGAATTCTGAATATGTTAACTCATTTAATCCTTAAAACAAACCTATGAGGTAGTTACTATTGCTATGCCCATTTTATATATGAGGAAACTTAGGCAGAGAAGTTTCAGTAATTTGCCAAAGTTTACACAGCTTTTAAATTTGTAAAGTTTAGATTCAGTCAGAACAGTGTGGTGTGAAATATGTACTGAATCACCATAATATCTAGCTCTTGTTATCTAACAAATGCAATTGTTGTATGTTATATATAGATATCCCTGTTATATTTCTTTGAACTCTCAACAAGTAAGACACATACAGAACATGAAGGAAAAGAAATATGAAGCTGTCTAATAATCAACAAATGCTAATTTCCATGATTAGAAATATTTCATGATTTCTACTAGTTTCAATATCTGAAAAAATCTATCTTTTCCTCATCACATGGACTGCATATTGTTGATTTTTCTGTGAAATGATATATTCAGGCTTGTATATTCTTGCTTTATATAAAAGAACCTAGAGTAAAATGTGAGATATATATATATATATATATATATATATATATATATTTGCTTTCTCAAATGAGAACTAGCTTGCCATCTGAGGAAGAACATCCTTTTTCTTTTGTCTTTTGTGGTTTTGATTACTGTTCCATATTTGTTAGTTCATTAATTTGTCCATTAAATTATTAAGTACCAGGCACTGTGCTTGATGATGAAGATATTAACAGTGAACAAGATAAACATGAATCTTGTCCTCATGGAGTTTATATTTTTGGGAGAACTAAAGAGTAATAAACAATT
Organism: Orcinus orca; assembly: GCF_937001465.1. Classification (NCBI taxonomy): domain Eukaryota; kingdom Metazoa; phylum Chordata; class Mammalia; order Artiodactyla; family Delphinidae; genus Orcinus; species Orcinus orca. The sequence goes on along the minus strand of NC_064576.1, from coordinate 38,917,432 downwards.
ATGTCAAAATGATATACAAAGTGCTAGAGGGGCTTCCCTGGTGGCGCAGCGGTTGAGAGTCTGCCTGCCGATGCAGGGGGCACGGGTTCGTGCCCCGGTCTGGGAAGATCCCACATGCCGTGGAGAGGCTGGGCCTGTGAACCATGGCCGCTGAGCCTGAGCATCCGGAGTCTGCACGTCCAGAGCCTGTGTTCCGCAACAGGAGAGGCCACAACAGTGAGAGGCCCGCGTACCGAAAAAAAAAAAAATGCTGGAATAGGGGAAATATGAACAATATATGGCATTGACAATATCCCTAAAATAGCTTTAGCAGGAATGATGGAAAATTCATAGAGAAATTTATACTGAAACTAAACTTTGAAAAATATTGCCCTGCTATGGCATTATGTAAAATTATATGTTAAGAATCAAATGTAACAACATATGTGATACCCTTGAGGAATATTAACAAGCACAGATATAAGTTTAAAGTGGGTTCGAAATTAGGTTTGAAGGGAGCATTAAAAGATATGTCTAGAAAGATAAGCTGAAACCGTAGAATGGAAGACGTAATCTCTGTTAAAAGTTTTGTGCTTTATTATAAGGATAATGGATAACCAATAAAAATTTAGAAAGATGATCATATTTGCATTTTAGAAAGATTATCCTGGCTTCAGTGTGAGAAGTGACTGGAAGAAATCAAGACTGTAATCAAGAATACCACTTAGGAGGTTGTTACAACTATCCAAGAAGAGATTATGGTTTTTGCATCAGAAGAGCTTTACTAGTCTTTCACAGAAGTGGGAAAAAAATTAGATATATTTATAAATTAGTATTCAAAGGACAATAATTGAACATGGGGTTGAATTCAGAAAAAAAGCCTCAGAATTCTACCTCAGTTTCTAATTTGAGCATCTGGTAGGTGGTAGTACTACTTTTTATTAATCCAGAAACAACAGGGAAAGAAAATGTTCTGGGACAGTGATTAGGAGTCTAGTTTGGGATATTTCAAAATTTGTCAGCCCTGAGGTGCATATAAAAATTTTTAATCATATTTCAATATATTGTAGTAAATTATTATGAGAGATAACCATGGTGGATGATATTGGTCTTGAGTAATTAAGAATCAAATGTCAGAATGGTAGTGTATATATGGACATATATACTCTACCAAATGTAAAATAGACAGCTAGTGGGAAGCAGTCGCATAGCACACAGAGATCAGCTCAGTGCTTTGTGACCAGCTAGAAGGGTGGGATAGGGAGGATGGGAGGGAGGGAGACGCAAGACGGAAGAGATATGGGGATATATGTATATGTATAATTGAGTCACTTTGTTATAAAGCAGAAACAACGCCATTGTAAAGCAATTATACTCCAATAAAAACGTTAAAAAAAAAAGAATCAAATGTCATTTGAAGCTATTGGAATGGATAAAAATCAATGCATGAATATTTATTTCCCAGTCCAAAAGAATCTTTTTTATTGAATCATAGTTGATTTACAATATTGTGTTGCTTTCAGGTGTACAGCAAAGTGATTCAGTTATATGCATAATTTTTTCAGTTTATTTTTTGTTATAGGTTATTACAAGATATTGAATATTGGACTTCCCTGGTGGTGCAGTGGTTAAGAATCCGCCTGCCAAAGCAGGGGACACAGGCTCGAACCCTGGTCCAGGAAGATCCCACATGCTGTGGAGCAACTAAGCCTGTGAGCCACAACTGCTGAGCCTGCACTTTAGAGCCCGTGAGCCACAACTACTGATCCCACGTGCCACAACTACTGAAGCCTGTGCTCCTAGAGCCCATGCTCTGCGACAAGAGAACCCACTGCAATGAGAAGCATGTGCACTGCAACCAAGAGTAGCCCCTGCTCTCTGCAAATAAAGAAAGCCTGCGTGCAGCATCAAAGACCCAACACAGACAAAAATAAATTTATTTATTTATTTAAAAAAAAGACATTGAATATTGTTCTCTGTGTTATACTTAAATCCTTGTTGCTTATCTATTTTATATATAGTAGTGTGTATTTGTTAATCTCAAACTCCTACCTTATCCTCCCCCAACCTTCCTTTCCCTTTCAGTAACCATGGGTTTGTTTTCTATGTCAGTGAATCTGTTTCTCTTTTGTAAATAGATTAATGTGTATTATTTTTTAGATTCCACATGTAAGTAATATCATATAATATTTGTCTTTCTCTGACTTCCTTCACTTAGTATGATAATCTCTAGGCATTTCCAGGCTGCTGCAAATGGCAACATTCATTCTTATAGCTGAGTAATATTCCATTATATATATATAGATAGATAGATAGATGGATATGCACATATACACATCTTCTTCATCCATTCATCTGCCGATGGACATTTAGGTTACTGCCATGTCTTGGCTATTGTAAATAGCACTGCTGTGAACATTAGGGTACATGTATCTTTTTGAATTAGAGTTTTCTTCTTTTCTGGATATATGCCCAGGAGTGGGATGGAAGAATCTTTGTCTTACTGGAACATCGCAGCAAAGAAACAGGAGTCTCAACAGAGCGATGACTATTACAAAGCAGCCTTGAGTTTTTATAACCCTTCAAGTAGCCAGAAGCAGATAGCCTATTTTTGGAAGAGCTCTGGCCTGGGAGCTAGAAGATACTGGCCCCAAATAACCTCTCTGAATTTCTCCACTTTGAGGCATTGAGGTTGAGTTAGGGCAGTAATTCTGTCTTGCCTGCATGTTAGAGTAAACTTATCTACCAAGGAGTTTCTAAAAATCCCATGTCCAGGCTGCACCCTACACTGATTAAGTAAGAACCTTCCAGGCATTCAACAGTAGTTTTTAAAGCTCTACAAGAAGTTCCAGTGTTTAGCCAAGATTAAGATCCATTAGTTTTGGAGATATCCAACTCTAAACATTTTATGATATTTTCTCAATATATCTAAACAATGCTTTGGTCAGAACAAAGCAATGCATGTGGCCTTGTGGCTCCAAACAGAAGAGTCCTCCACTCTCACAGGTGGAGGGGGCGGGGCACTGGAGTAGTAACCACAGATGAATTTGTTCTCAAGCTCACCTTCTCATGTGCCCTTTAGGAAGCAGAGCTCCCTGTCTTTATCTGACCATTTTAAGGAAGGCTCAACCCCAATATATCCAGCTAACCAAAAAAAAAAAAAAAAATCAGATTTGGCATCAACACTTCCAAAAGGAATCATGTTTTCCCAACCCTGCTGATTATTATTTTCTACTTTCTCAGGTGGAGATTGAGAAATTCAGGGGCTGGCTTTTAAGTAATTCTTGGCTGCATGAATATTGAGAAGACTGAGAAATAGAACATGACTCCTACTGAAGGGAGGAGGAGAGGAAAAAGATTCTCCTGGGTACCTGTGAAGGCGTGCCAGAAAATTAGGTGGAAAACCATCGACTTGTCATGACATTAAGTAAAAGGAAGATAGTGGGCAAGAAATAAATGTTTAGTTATGTAATATGTTGTCCAGAGTTAAATAAGTCTTTTCATGAATATCCCAATGGAATTATTAGGGTAGAAATAAGATTTCAAGAAGTCAATGAGTAAATGAGAGTCAAAGGAGAGCAGCAAGGGCTATAGAAAACTGTTTAAAGGAGGACTGTTCATGTTAAGTGTTCATATCTGGATATTTATCAGAGAGAAATCTGAGTTACATCTGTCTCCTGGATTAATTTTTAATAATATGATTTTTCATTTTCAAAAGTATGACAGGGCTTCCCTGGTGGTGCAGTGGTTAAAAATCCACTTGCCAAAGCAGGGGACATGGGTTTGAGCCCTAGTCCTGTAAGATCCCACATGTCACAGAGTAACAAAGCCCATGTGCCACAACTACTGAGCCTGTGCTTTAGAGTCCGTGAGCTACAACTACTGAGCTCACATGCCAAAACTACTGAAGCCCACAAGCCTAGAGCCCGTGCTCTGTAACAAGAAAAACCACCACAGTGAGAAGCCTGTGCACCGCAATGAAGATTAGCTCCGGGGCCGAACGGCTTCAAGATGGTGGAAGAGTAAGACGCTGAAATCATCTTCCTCCCCACAAACACATCAGAAATACATCTACATGTGGAACAACTGCTACAGAACACCTACTGAACGCTAACAGAAGACCTCAGACCTCCCGAAAGGCAAGAAACTCACCACGTACCTGGGTAGGGCAAACGAAAAAAGAAAAAAACAGAGACAAAAGAATAGGGACGGGACCTGCACCAGTGGGAGGGAGCTGTGAAGGAGGAAAGGTTTCTACACACTAGGAAGCTGCTTCGTGGGCCGAGACTGCGGGTTGCAGAGGGGGGAACCATGGAAGAGAGTGCAGCAATGGGGGTGCAGAGGGCAAAGTGGAGAGATTCCCGCACAGAGGATCGTTGCCGATCAGCACTCAGAGGCTTGTCTGCTTACCCGCCGGGGCGGGTGGGGGCTGGGAGCTGAGGCTTCAGCTTCGGTTGGATCCCAGGGAGACGATTGGGGTTGGTGGCATGAACACAGCCTGAAGAGGGCTAGTGCGCCACGGCTATCAGGGAGGGTGTCCGGGAAAGTCTGGACCTGCCAAAGAGGCAAGAGACTTTTTCTTCCCTCTTTGTTTCCTGGTGTGCGAGGAGAGGGGATTAAGAGTGCCGCTTAAAGGAGCTCCAGAGATGGGCGCGAGACGCAGCTATCAGCGCGGACCCCAGAGACGGGCATGAGATGCTAAGGCGCTGCTGCCACCACCAAGAAGACTGTGTGAGAGCACAGGTCACTATCCACGCCGCCCCTCCTGGTAGCCTGTGCAGACCGCCACTTCCAGGGTCCCGTGATCCAGGGACAACCTCCCCTGGAGAACGCACAGCATGCCTAAGGTTGGTGCAACGTCACGCTGGCCTCTGCGGCTGCAGGCTTTCCCCGCATCGGTACCCCTACCAGCCCCTGGCCTGAGTGAGCCAGAGCCCCGAAAGCAGTTGCTCCTTTAACCCTGTCCTGAGAGAAGAGCAGATGCCCTCAGGCGACGTACACGCAGAGGCGGGTCCAAATCCAAAGCTGAGCCCCAGGAGCTGAGGAACAAAGAAGGGAAAGGGAAATTTCTCCCAGCAGCCTTGGGAGCAGCGGATTAAATCTCCACAATCAACTTGATCTACCCTGCAACTGTGGAATACCTGAATAGACAATGAATCATCCCATATTGAGGAAGTAGACTTTGGGAGCAACTATATATATATATTTTTTTTTTTTTTTTTCCCTTTTTCTCTTTTTGTGAGTGTGTATGTATATGCTTCTGTGTGTGCTTTTGTCTGTATAGCTTTGCTTGTACCATTTGCCCTAGGGTTCTGTCTGACCGTTTTTTGTTTCTTTATTTTGTTTGTTTTTTTAATTAAATTTTTTTTTTCTTAAAAATAATTTTTTATTTAAATTATTTTATTTTACTTTATTTTATTTTTATTATTATTAGTTTTTTTGCAGTATGTGGGGCTTTCACTCTTGTGGCCTCTCCTGTTGCAGAGCACAGGCTCCAGATGCTCAGGCTCAGCGGCCATGGTTCACGGGCCTAGCTGCTCCACAGCATGTGGGATCTTCCCAGACAGGGGCACAAACCTGTATCCCCTGCATCAGCAGGCAGACTCTCAACCACTGCGCCACCAGGGAAGCCCTATTTATTTTATTTTATCTTCTTCTTTCTTTCTTTCTTTTCTCTCTTTTATTCGGAGCTGTGTGGAGGACAGGCTCTTGGTGTTCCAGACAGGCATCAGGGCTGTGCCACTGAGGTGGGAGAGCCAAATTCAGGACATTGGTCCACAAGAGACCTCCAAGGTTCATGTAATATCAAATGGTGAAAGTCTCCCAGAGATCTCCATCTCAGTGCCAAGACCCCGCTCAACTCAATGATGAGCAAGCAACAATGCAGGACACCCTATGCCAAACAACTAGCAAGACAGGAACACAACCCCATCCATTAGCACAGAGGCTGCCTAAAATCATAATAAGGCCACAGACACCCCAAAACAAACCACCAGACATGGACCTACCAACCAGAAAGCCTCATCCAACAGAACACAGGCAGTAGTCCCCTCCACCAGGAAGCCTACACAACCCACTGAACCAACCTTAGCCTCTGAGGACAGACACCAAAAACCATGGAAATTACAAACCTGCAGCCTGCAATAAGGAGACCCAAACACAGAAAGTTAAGCAAAATGAGAAGACAGAGAAACATACAGCAGATGAAGGAGCAAGGCAAAAACCCACCAGACCAAACAAATGAAGAGGAAATAGGCAGTCTACCTGAAAAAGAATTCAGAATAGTGATAGTAAAGATGATCCAAAATCTTGGAAATAGAATGGAGAACATACAAGAAACGTTTAACAAGGACCTAGAAGAACTAAACAGCAAACAAACAGTGATGAACAACACAATAAATGAAATTAAAAATTCTCTAGAAGGAATCAATAGCAAAATAACTGAAGCAGAAGAACGGATAAGTGACTTGGAAGATAAAATAGTGGAAATAACTACTGCAGAGAAGAATAAAGAAAAAAGAATGAAAAGAATTGAGGACAGTCTCAAAGACTTCTGGGACAACATTAAGTGCACTAACATTCTAATTATAAGGGTCCCAGAAGAAGAAGAGTAAAAGAAACGGACTGAGAAAATATTTGAAGAGATTATAGTTGAAAACTTCCCTAATATGGGAAAGGAAATAGTTAATCAAGTCCAGGAAGCACAGAGAGTCCCATACAGGATAAATCCAAGGAGAAACATGCCAAGACACATAATAATCAAACTATCAAATATTAAATAAAAAGAACAAATTTTAAAAGCAGCAAGGGACAAACAAAAAATAACACATAAGGGAATCCCCATAAGGTTAACAGCTGATCTTTCAGCAGAAACTCTGCAAGCCAGAAGGGAGGGGCATGGCATATTTAAAGTGATGAAGGAGAAAACCTACAAACAAGATTAACCAGCAAGAATCTCATTCAGATTCACAGAGATATTAAAAGCTTTACAGGGCTTCCCTGGTGGCACAGTGGTTGGGAGTCCGCCTGCCGATGCAGGGGGCGTGGGTTCGTGCCCTGGTCCGGGAAGATCCCACATGCCACGGAGTGGCTGTGCCCGTGAGCCATGGCTGCTGAGCCTGCACTTCCAGAGCCTGTGCTCCGCAACGGGAGAGGCCACAATAGTGAGAGGCCCGCGTACCGCTTAAAAAAAAAAAAAAAAAGCTTTACAGAAAAGTAAAAGCTAAAAGAATTCAGCACCACCAAACCAGCTTTACAAGAAATGGTAAAGGAACTTCTCTAAAAAGGAAACACAAGAGTAGAAAAAGACCTACAATAATAAACCCAAAACAATTAAGAAAATGGTAATAGGAACATACATATCAATAATTACCTTAAATGTACATGGATTAAATGCTCCAACCAAAAGACATAGACTGGCTGAATGGATAGGAAAACAAGACCCATATATATGCTGTCTACAAGAGACCATCTTCAGACCTAGGGACACATACAGACTGAAAGTGAGGGGATGGAAAAAGATATTCCATGCAAATAGAAATCAAAAGAAACCTGGAGTAGCAATTCTCATATCAGAAAGAATAGACTTTAAAGCAAAGACTATTACAAAGAACAAAGAAGGACACTACATAATGATAAAGGGATCAATCCAAGAAGAAGATATAACAATTGTAAATATTTATGCACCCAACAGAGGAGCACCTCAATACATAAGGCAAATGCTAGCAGCCATAAAAGGGGAACTTGACAGTAACACAATCATAGGAGAGGACTTTAACACCCCACTTTCACCAATGGGGAGATCAACCAAAATGACAATAAAAAAGGAAACACAAGCATTAAATGATACATTAAACAATATGGACTTAATTGATATTTATAGGACATTCCATGCAAAAACAACAGAATACACATTCTTCTCAAGTGTTCATGGAACATTCTCCAGGATAGATCATATCTTGGGTCACAAATCAACCGTTGGTAAATTTAAGAAAATTGAAATCATATCAAGTATCTTTCTGACCACAACGCTATGAGACTAGCTATCAATTACAGGAAAAAATCTGTAAGAAATACAAACACATGGAGGCTAAACAACACACTACTTAATATCCAAGAGATCACTGAAGAAATCAAAGAGGAAATCAAAAAATACCGAGAAATAAATAACAATAAAAACACAACAACCCCAAACCTATGGGATGCAGCAAAAGCAGTTCTAAGAGGGACATTTATAGCTATACAACCCTACCATAAGAAACAAGAAACATCTCAAACGAACAACCTAACCTTACACCTAAAGCTATTAGAGAAAGAAGACCAAAAAAATCTCAAGGTTAGCAGAAAGAGAGAAATCATAAAAAATCAGATCAGAAATAAATGAAAAAGAAATAAAGGAAACAATAGCAAAGATCAATAAAACTAAAAGCTGGTTCTTTGAGAAGATAAACAGAATTGATAAACCATTAGCCAGACTTATCAAGAAAAAAAGGGAGAAGACTCAAATCAATAGAATTAGAAATGAAAAAGGAGAAGTAACAACTGACACTTAGAAATACAAAGGATCATGAGAGATTACTATAAGCAACTATATGCCAATAAAATGGACAACCTGGAAGAAATGGACAAATTCTTAAAAATGCACAACCTTCAGAGACTGAGCCAGGGAGAAGTAGAAAATATGAACAGATCAATCACAAGCAGTGAAATTGAGACTGTGATTAAAAATCTTCCAACAAACAAAAGCCCAGGACCTGATGGCTTCACAGGTGTATTCTCTCAAACATTTAGAGAAGGTTAATACCCATCCTTCTCAAACTCTTCCAAAATATAGCAGAGTGAGGAACACTCCCAAAGTCATTCTGCAAGGCCACCATCTCTGATACCAAAAACAGACAAAAATGTCACAAAGTAAGAAAACTACAGGTCAATATCACTGATGAACAGAGATGCAAAAATCCTCAACAAAATACTAGCAAACAGAATCCAACAGCACATTAAAAAGATCATACACTATGATCAAGTGGAGTTTATCCCAGGAATGCAAGGATTCTTCAATATATGCAAATCAATCAATGTGATACACCATATTAACAAATAGAAAGGGAAAAAATATATGATATTCTCAGTAGATGCAGAGAAAGCTTTTGACAAAATTCAACACTGATTTATGATAAAAACCCTCCACAAAGTAGGCATAGAGGGAACTTTCCTCAACATAATAAATGCAATATATGACAAACCCACAGCCAACATCGTCCTCAATGGTGAAAAACTGAAATCATTTCCAGTAAGATCAGGAAGAAGACAAGGTTGCCTACTCTCACCACTATTATTCAACATAGTTTTGGAAGTTTTAGTCACAGGTATCAGAGAAGAAAAAGAAATTAAAGGAATCCAAATTGGGAAAGAAGAAGTAAAGCTGTCACTGTTTGCAGATGACATGATACTATACGTAGAGAATCCTAAAGATGCTAGCAGAAAACGGATAGAGCTAATCAATGAATTTGGTAATGTAGCAGGATACAAAATTAATGCACAGAAATCTCTTGCATTCCTATACACTAATGATGAAATACCTGAAAGTGAAATTAAGAAAACACTCCCATTTACCATTGCAAGAAAAAGAATAAAATATCTAGGAATAAACCTACCTAAGGAGACAAAAGACCTGTATGCAGAAAATTATAAGACAATGATGAAAGAAGTTAAAGATGATACAAATAGATGGAGAGATGTACCATGTTCTTGGATTGGAAGAATCAACATTGTGAAAGTGATTCTACTACCCAAAGCAATCTACAGATTCAATGCAATACCTATCAAACTACCAATGGCGTTTTTCAAAGAACTAGAACTAAAAATTTCACAATTTGTATGGAAACACAAAAGACCCCAAATAGCCACAGCAATCTTCAGAAAGAAAAATGGAGGTGGAGGAATCAGACTCCCTGACTTCAGACTATACTGCAAAGCTACAGTAATCAAGACAGTACGGAACAGTAACAAAAACAGAAATATAGATCAATGGAACAGGATAGAAAGCCCAGAGATAAACCCATGCACATATAGTCACCTTATATTGGATAAAGGAGGCAAGAATATACAGTGGAGAAAAGACAGCCTCTTCAAAAGTGGCGTTGGGAAAACTGGACAGCTACATGTAAAGGAATGAAATTAGAACACTCCCTAACACCATTCATAAAAATAAACTCAAAATGGATTAAAGACCTAAGTGTAAGGCCAGACACCATCAAACTCTTAGAGGAAAACATAGGCAGAACATTCTATGACATACATCACAGGAAGATCCTTTTTGTCCCATTTTCTAGAGAAATGGAAATAAAAACAAAAATAAACAAATGGGACCTAATGAAACTTAAAAGCTTTTCCACAGCAAAGGAAACCATAAACAAGATGAAAAGACAACCCTCGGAATGGGAGAAAATATTTGCAAATGAAGCAACTGACAAAGGTTTAATCTCCAAAATTACAAGCAACTCATGCAGCTCAATAACAAAGAAACAAGAAACCCAATCCAAAAATAGGCAGAAGACCTCAATAGACATTTCTCCAAGGAAGGTATACATATTGCCAACAAACACGTGAAAGAATGCTCAACATCATTAATCATTAGAGAAATGCAAATCAAAACTACAATGAGATAACATCTCATACTGGTCAGAATGGCCATCATCAAAAAATCTACAAACAATAAATGCTGGAGAGGGTGTGGAGAAAAGGGAACTCTCTTGCACTGTCGGTGGGAATATAAATTGATATAGCCACTATGGAGAAAATTATGGAGGTTGCTTAAAAAACTAAAAATAGAACTACCATATGACCCAGCAATCCCACCACTGGGCATATACCCTGAGAAAACCATAATTCAAAAAGAGTCATGTACCAAAATGTTTATTGCAGCTCTATTTACAATAGCCAGGACATGGAAGCAACCTAAGTGTCCATCAACAGTTGAATGGATAAAGAAGATGTGGCATATATACAAAATGGAATATTACTCAGCCATAAAAAGGAATGAAACTGAGTTATTTGTAATGATGTAGGTGGACCTAGAGTCATACTGAGTGAAGTAAGTCAGAAAGAGAAAATCAAATACCATATGCTAACACGTATATATGGAATCTACAAAAAGAAAAAGAAAATGGTCAGAAGAACCAGGGGCAAGATGGGAATACAGATGCAGACCTACTAGAGAATGGACTTGAGGATACAGGGTGGGGAAAGGGTAAGCTGGGACAAAGTGAGAGAGTGGCATGGACATATATACACTACCAAACGTAAAATAGATAGCTAGTGGGAAGCAGCTGCATAGCAGAGGGAGATCAGCTTGGTGCTTTTTGACCACCTAGAGGGGTGGGATAGGGAGGGTGGGAGGGAGGAAGACGCAAGACAGAAGAGATATGGGGACATATGTATGTGTATAACTGATTCACTTTGTTATAAAGCAGAAACTAACACACAATTGTAAAGCAGTTATACTCCAATAAAGATGTTAAAGAAAAACAAAACAAAACAAAATGCAAAAAGAATAACCTCCACTTGCTGCAACTAGGGAAAGCCTGCACACAGCAACAGAGAGTCAATGTAGCCAAAAATAAATAAATAAAATAAATAAATTTATATATATATAAAAAGTATGACAGCCACTACTCACCTATTGTAATGACCAAAATCTAACACTGACAATAGTAAATGCTAGTGAGGATGTGGAACAATAAGTACTGTCATTCATTGGTGGCAGGAATCCAAATGACAGAGTCACTTTGAAAGTTGAAAGACAATTTGGCAGTTTCTTATACCACTAAGCATAATCTTACCATGTGTTCCAGCAAACTATATTGTTGTTTTTTATGCACAGGAGTTGAAAACGTGTCCACAGCAAAACCTGCACAAACATGTTTATAGCAGCTTGGTTTATAATTGCCAAAACTTGGAAGCAGCCAAGATGTCCTCAGTGGGTAAACTGTGGTACATCCAGACCATGAAATATTATTCAGCACTAAAAAGAAATGAACTATCAAGACATGATAAGACATGGAAGAACTTTAAATGCATATTACTAACTGAAAGAAGACAACCTGAAAAGACTACATACTGTATGATTCCAAATATTTGACATTTTATAAAAGGCAACAGCAGTTGCCAGGGGTGAAATGCGGGAAAGAGATGAGTAGAGGAAGCATAGAGAATTTTTATAACAGTGAAAACCCTCTGTATGATAGTATAATGATAGATATATGTCATTAGACAGTTGTCCAAATCCATAGAATGAACAACACCAAATGTGAACTCTAAGTTAAACTATGGACTTTGGGTGATTACGATGTGTCCATGTAGGTTCATCAATTGTAACAAATGTACCATTTTGGAAAGTGATGTGAATAATGGTGAGGCCATGCATGTGTGGGAGCAGGAGATATATGGCAAGGCTGTACCTTCCCTTCAATTTTGTTGTGAACCTAAAACTGCTTTAAAAAATATAAAGTCTTTAAGTTAAAAAAAAAAATGTGACAGTGATGTCCTGGCTCCAGATAAGATGAAGTCACCACACCGCACCCTATTTCTCATACTGAATCCTGAACAGAATAACATGAAACAACTATTTGAAGACTCTCAAAAGTAAAGAGATGGGAAAAAGACCATCATTCAAAGTACCACTGAACAATTTTTGAGTTTACTAATTTTCCCCTTCTGGTGTTCCCCATTTTGAACTTATCACATCCACAAAATTCACAGATGACACTAGCATAGACAGAAAGGAATCCAGGGGAATTCCAATAGTTCTGCCCTAAGAAGTGAGAAAGAGGCCACAGAGAGAGAATGCAAATTTCCCATATTGTTCTTTTTCTTCTCCTCACCCTCCTTCTTCTTCTTCTTTGATTTCATCCATTTTATCAACCCCAGCACTTAATTAATCCTGTGAAAAGTAGAAACCTAAAATCTCTAGGGAAAGGGAACCTCTCTTGACATTTGGAGAAGTGAGGAAAACATGATCCCAAGAGGGTGAGTAAATACCTATTGTTATTTTCTTTTTCTCTTTCCTCCCATCACTTGTTCATGAAATAAGGACCGTGGAGATAAATGTACAGGAGAGAATAATACAGAAGGCCCTGCTTTCTTGTAGGGGATCAGACAAGGGATCTCCAGGAAACAAGAAAGCTCAAAGGAGAGTGTGGACAGGGAGGATCTCAGGAAGGTACTTTGTAAATTTGTAGACATTAAATTTTCAGATATTAGAAACTATGGTAAGAAGTCTGGAGTGGAACAATCTCTCTTATCAGAGAAAGTTCCTTAAAGATGGAACCCTTTTCTTATGTCTTTGCAAAATTAAATGTGCTATTAACCCACCACAGATTTTAGGAAAATCTCTCTTCAGTCAGTAATGTGAAGTCAACTAAATATTTTATTTTATAAATTGCAGTAATGACGATTTTGCATCCCTCAAAGGAGATGAAAGTGATAAATATTTGAAATAAAAATGTTTAATTTAAAAGTTGGCTTGAGAAAATCTTTTAAGGTCAATCTTCCATTGACCTTCAGTTTAGCATTTTGCAACATAGAGTAATAAGTATTATTACAGTAATAATAATAAAACTAACATTTATAGAGAAAGAGTTAATTCTCACAACAACCATTTGATGAGGATAATCCTATGAAGGGGACATTGAGATACAGTTTTTTTACTTCCCCAAAATTCATGTTATATGCGTATTGTGTTCCTTTCACCAGGATAGGGGCTTAACAAGTAAACATGGGCTAAATTTATTTTCAATGTATAAAGCAGTGTAGGAAAATTAGATGAAGTTAATATGCAAAATAAAGATATTAATTAGTTTTCTTTTTTTTTAATTTAAACATTCTGTGTTGTCAGAAGGAAATGATTCTGTACCTATTGAAATAAGGGAGAGTAAAAAGAGACCATTAATGATATGATAACAAATAAAATAGTTACCAATTAGAAAAAGTAAAACCTTTAAACTTCAGTGGAGTTCAACAGAGAATCTCATACTGTGATTTGACAATTAATACAGAACTTACCTTAAGTGTGTTGGCTTAAAATAGCAAAACAACTTTAATTGACTAAGCACTTTTGCTTGTTAGAGAAGAGATAAATTGACATACTTTTCATAGGAATCAGTGGAGTGACTTTAACATAATATTTTTTTGGAATCCATTAATTCACAAAATGGAGGGCTTTATTGCCTATAAAAGTTAAATAAGTGATATGGTTTATGTAAATATAAGGTACCATTCCTCAGGTAGAGCATATTAAGCAGAATTAACCAAGTTAACTTATAATTCAAATGCCAGGCTAACCTGAGAATAAAATATGGCTAATACGGTGGTTATAACATGCTGATTCTATGATTTTAATTAAACCTATAATTTTGGGAACTCTAGTTGCATGCAAAAAGTCATGGCCACATATTCTTAGACATTTTCTGGAAGTATTTAGCATCTGAATCCAAGGATAACCAAGATAAAGACTAATGTCCAAAGCTGAATGCAAAACTGAGAATTTGCCAGCACCATGTTCTGACACAGCAAAACTACCAGCGTGAATGCTCCTGAATTCTATTTCATGATGACAACAGTAAAAGTAAGTATTATTTTATTTTCCTTACATTCACATTCTTATAGCAAACTCCACTATCTAAGAATAAGAATGAGCTTTTGTATACTAAATAGTAATTAAGATGACAAAAAATACAGTGCATGGAAACTAGCCCTCTTCTTCTAAACATGGTTCATCTATATAAAACTTTGATTTACTTTTTTTAAATTAATTTGGTACTCAGTACTAATTTGAAGTGAAGAGTGGGAAACTTTACTGATACAGAGTAAATCCCTCAAGTTCTGGTGTGTGGAATAGAAAAATTGGCAAATAGACACAGTGGAACTTGGGGGACACAGAAACATGACTTGATTGAAGATTGTGGCATGAATATGAGTAGCAATAAGCTTTGATAACTAAGATTCTGATCATATGAGAGTCTTACCTTGGTGTTTTGGTGCAGCTTATAATTTTGACTGAAGTTGAGGGGATGATTTTTGTAGAGGCAACCAGACTTAAAACAAATGTTGAATACCTCGAAAATACCACAGACTTCAGGTCTCACAAAAGTGTTTGCTTCTGGGTAACACCAAAAGAACTGAGAAAGACATCCAAGGCAAAGACCATGGAAGACCAACCAAAGTTGGCCAGATGATGGCCTCAGAAATGCTGGCTGATCAGGGTTCAGTAAGCAAACCACAGAAGCTGGGGTTGCAAAAACCTAAGATGCAGCAGTCAATGAAATTGACCTCCGTGCAAAACAAGCATTTTAAACAAGCATAGATTCTAAGCAGTCATAGATCTCAAGCTGCTGACCTTGAACTACATGAACAAAATTTGGCTTAATATTACAGGCAAGGTTGAGGCTGACTTAGATTGTTTAAGTATGGGTCAACAGAACATAACTGTTACCTTTAAACTTCAAAATCGCTGAGTCTTCTAGGCTGAAGAAGAGTAGGGAAACTCTTCTTGAAAAATTTTATTGTGAGCCTAGATAGTCATCTTTGGCTGCTCAAATTCCATTCTGTTTGAGCCAAGAAGGAAACTTTGGTTGGAGTTAACTGGATTCACATTCTCAACAGTCCCTTCCTCAAATTGTCTCTGTATTGCTTATCATATACAACATGAAGGTAATCTTCTTAATTTTAAACCAACTCATAGCCAGGGAGAGAAGAATAAAGCCACTGTAGCACAGGAATAAACATGTAATAAACTTCCACATGTAAGTGTGGAAATTATGACAATTTAAAATTTACAATGGGGATTGAAAAAAACAATGGAGTACAAAGAGGTTGTAAAAATAAAAAGGATTTGAATATACTCTATGGAAAATGACTCACATAAGACATTGACTGGAGCTATCACTACTCTTCATTTCTAAATCTTGGGAGAAGGGGGCAATGTCTCTAATGTCAGTCTCTGAGGAAAGAGAGAGTGTGCAGAGGGGAAACCTCCTAACCCAGCTATTTAAAAAATGTGCAATGTCAAAATTAACCACTTTTATTTTTACTTCTTTTTTCTTTTTTTTAATTAGTTATCTATTTTATACATATTAGTGTCTATATGTCAATCCCAATCTCCCAATTCATCCCACCACCACCACCCCTTCCCTCTTTCCCTCCTTGGTATCCATAGGTTTGTTCTCTACATCTGTGTCTCTATTTGTGCCTTGCAAATCAGTTCATGTGTACCATTTTTCTAGATTCCACATATATGTGTTAATGTACCATATTTATTTTTCTCTTTCTGACTTACTTCACTCTGTGTGACAGTCTCTAGGTCCATCCACTTTGCTACAAATGACTCAGTTTTGTTCCTTTCTATGACTAATATTCCATTGTATATAGGTACCACTTCTTCTTTATCCATTCATCTGTCAATGGGCATTTAAGTTGCTTCCATGACTTGGCTATTGTAAATAGTGCTGCAATGAACATTGGAGTGTATGTGTCTTTTTGAATTATGGTTTTCTCAGGGTATATGCCCGTAGAGGGATTGCTGGGTCATATGGTAATTCTATTTTTAGTTTTATAAGGAACCTCTCTACTGTTCTCCATAGTGGCTATATCAATTTACATTCCTACCAACAGTGCAAGAGGGTTCCCTAAAATTAACCACTTTCTTAAAGATTTCTATCAGTTCAATTTGAGTTCACACTGGCATATCCTCCCTCGGTTTTTGAAGATTTTTCTTAGTTTGCCTTCTTATTTCACAATCTTAGTCTCTGCTATGGTCTTTGGAATTTGCTGGGTATAATATTAGGTTGGAATACTGGATTAACATTTTGAGGGGAGGAAGATTCTACTTGGGATAACTGTGCTGGGGTTGAAGCTGACTTATTTTCTACATTTGGCAGGGGATGGTGCCAAAGGTGAAAAATCAAGTGTGTCTTATTAACTTTCTAAGCTCTTTAAAACATGACTTAATAGATACTTTTAACTAAGCTGATTCAACTTTTAAGATTTTGAAGGAACCATACGCATTCCCAGAGAAAATAGCCCAAGAAGCAACGTCTTATAGAACTTGATTCCTCCTAGCCAACAAGAACTCTCAGGATGAAACTGAGCAGAAGGTGAAATTATAATAGACATATTTCTTTATCTTCCTAACTCATATATGGTTAAACATTGATTTCAGATTTTAATTCCTTCATGTTTGACATTATTATATTTTTATTTGCAAGATAATTGAATTTTTAGAATTTTTTTGACAAGAATTTGACAGGGTTTTTTTTTTTTAATTAAAATAAGAGGACACCCTATAGTTGACAATTTTATATTGGAATATCTTAGAATTATGATTTTGTGGTTTTCAGATCCTTTGATAGACGATACTGAATAATGTGGTTTGAAAAAATTGGGGTGGAAAATTGAAAGATGTATAATTTTGACTTTGGATACTGATTTTGAGGAAAAAGCTAGTTAACACATTATTCTGACCTATTTTCAGGAACATTTGCACAGGTCATAGGTGGTTTTAGGAGAAAACACAAAGGAGTCATGGATAACACGAGAGGACATTTCAGGGGTGGAAAGGAATATTCCCCTCAAGCATTCCACAGCTTTTTCTAATCCAAACCTATTGAACTTAATTTTGGACATGATCAGCCAGCAGTGCAACCATCTTCCTCAGAGGAGGCCCACAGTCTATTAAACAGTCTTTACCTATGTTCATGAGGGCCTCTCAAGATCTTTGATGGGCATATTCAAAAATCAAATAATGTCTCATTCATTTTCATATATACTATGATAAAATTTAATAGATGGAATCAATTAAACGCATTGTACATGTGGAGTAATATATTTCATCTTTTATATTTCTATTTTCTATCATCTTATCTTTTGTATAGTATCCACAGAGACACAAAAGTAGGTACTACTTTTTAAAAAAATAGAAAATAACATTTAAAGTTTTAACTATAAAAACCTCACCAATTAATAAAAATTGCTTTTAGGTGCTTTTATCTTATCCCTAAAAATTTGAAACAAAAATATTTTTAACAATATATCAATTATCAATACAAAATATTTCTCAGTCTCCTATTTAAAAGGTAAACAAAGGCAAAGGGAAATAAAAATTAACTTGTTTTTGCACAGCTTTGATTTTTTTCCCTTAGAATCGGCAGGATTCAGAAACATGATGTATTTCTCTATGGACTTGTTGTCTTTGGACAGGGATAATACAAAAATAGTAAGTGGACAAAACTACAAAAGAGGCTAAGATTATCAGAAGAGGTATAAGATTAGGTCATTAAATTCTAAGATGTTAGTTTTACATAAATTTTAAATATTTTTAAAAGTTTTAAGATACTATAACAAATCAAGGCAAAAAAAAGTATACTTACTTCATTTTGTATTACATGGGAAAATTTGGGGATTTAAAAATACCAAATTTTTGTACCACAGTAAGGTTACAGAGTCTATAGAAAGTATTATCAAACACAGTTAATACGAGCATAGTAGAAGTACTGAAGACAAATGAGTTAGTCTCTGAAAATGCATGTATTTTACACCCTAAACATGCTAACCTAGAAAATTACGGTAAAAACATAAATGCACAATTACATATTCTTTTAGCATTTAGAAGTGTGCCATCACGTTTCATATGACCCCTCAAAAACTTTGCTGTATATTTTTAACTGAAAAAGGAAAATTATATCTTAGAATTATTATAAAAATAATTTTGACAATTACAGACCCTAGAGGGGCTTAGGGAATCCCAAAAGTTCTTGGAGTACACTCTGAGAAGTGATGATATAGAAACAAACACAACATCTAGAATGATGGTTTGTTATGCTGCAATAGTTGTATGAGACAAATTTGTTACCAGAGTGTGGTACTGCTGGAAAAAAAACAAAACAAAACAAAACAAAAATGAAAGCAAACAATAAAACCTCACAACTTTGAGTTTTGGGTCTTGAGACCATGTCAGTAGCAGAATCTTGCAAAGTACTGAAGAGACTATTTGCAGGAGCTGAAAAATGGTGAAAAAAATGTTAAAAAAAAAATGTTATAGAAGGCTGAAAAAAATGGTAATCCATATAGTATAGTTGTGACACAACGGACACGGCTTCTACTTCTAGTACCTCGGATGATAGAAAAACATGTACCTAATGAACTTTAAAATTTGAGCAATGAGGTTTCAGAAAAGAATGGTGACATATTATGTGGATTTTACAAGGTACATATGATAGGATATTAGAAGATGAGAAAAACTAAATAGAGAATGGAAGAGATTGCAAACAAAACTTAGAAGAAATAGAAGGAGCTTAAAACTCTCTTGTTTAGAAAATAAAACTCTCTTATCTCTTCTCCCAGCCCCTGCTTTTAGACAAAAATCCTTCTTAAAGTAAAATACAATCTGGGGCAAAGACAACTAGAGGCATAACTGTAAGTTCCTTGGTAATACCATTGAAAAAGTTAAAGAGATATGCCCTCTCAGGTAAAATGGCTTCTAGGATACCTAAGGGCATTATCTCACAGCATCACAAGCCCAGAGTAGCAATGGTTAGATATAAAGTCTATGATAATTGCTTTTGACACATAGAATGGAATGCATTCAGATTTATAGGAAATAAGTTTTCAAGGGGACTGTATTAGCTCCCATCTTTGATGAAAAGAGACTAAAACTTTCAGGATGGAAATATACCTTAGGCCCCCAAATTTCTCCAGGCTGGAAACAGGCTGAGAATGTTGCTCAAAGAGCATATAACCCAATGTCTTATTCAGAAGTGTCCAAGAGGGTAAAAAGATGGGCTTCCTAGAGAACAGAAGGGAAGGTTGCAGAGAAAATGAACTGGAGAGTTCACATTGAGAAGTTGAACCAAAAGAAAGAACATTCCTTGCTCTGTACTTTGGGGCCAAAATGTGCCGGCTGGATTGCAAAATGACTGAGCCAGTGACAGTACCTGTCTCCCATTTTTCACCTAATCCAAGGGAGTGTTTATAAGTTATTCTCTCCCTTAGTCCACATTGTGCTTTTGGTGTGTGACGAGAAGATAAGTGGTCTTTTAAACACATAATCATCCAGATCAAGAGGAGCAACACACACGGTGCTACATCTGGACCAAATGTAAATCACAAGATCTTGAAATCCAAGTTTAATGCTATGATCTGATGAGATTTTTGTGGTCCTTGGAGAAATGTTAGCATATATTATATATAGGAGGGATATAAGTAATTTTGGCCACAAGGTGAATTGAGGTAAATTAATTTCATTGATGCATTGTTACTTGGCTTGGAAAGTGGGAGAGTTATTCTGTAATTTGCTTTGCCCAATGGAAACTTTTCAATAGCAGCATAATCAGAGACCCGAAAAGCATGTGCTGTGGTGCAATCCTCATTTCACTGTTTTCCATTTTGCCATATCCATAAGAAAATGTCCAGGATGGCTGATTGCAGACATATAATAGACATGTGGAAAAGACCTAGAACTTTATTTCAAGGTCTTAAATTTTATTTTAAATAATAGCGATAAAGATTTAGGAAACTAAAATTAAAAATGTACCATTTTAAATACAATTAAAACATATCAAGTATATAAGAATAAATATAAATTAAAATATGTAAGATCTTTCATAGAAATTTATAAAATAATATCAAAAGAATTCTAAGATCTAAATAATGGAAGCATATATGGTGTCTATGATTTGGAACACTCAACTTATAAGATTTGCAACTTGTCTTACACAAAGTTAAAAAACCAGGGAAATGCAATGATATTCATGGAAGTCTTTTTATGTGTTTATGCATGTTAAAAAGGACAATTGATTATACCAATTATTTGTAAATGCAAAGGGTAGAGAATAACTAAGACAATTTGTGCAAGACAAGATGGAAATACTAATCTAACCAAACATCAAAACTTCTTATAATGTTTTGGCAATTAAGAAAGTATGGTTTTGGTGCAGGAATAGGCAAAAAGACCATTAGGATAAAGTACAGTCCAAAACTAGATGATTGCATATCTGGTTTATGAAAAAATAAACACAATATGCATTTGAGAAGAGCAGTTATTGACATTGTCTTCAAAAAACAATGTGGGTCAATTGGATTAGCAACATAGAAAATAAAGAAATTTGATCTTTACCTCATACCATATACAAAACCCTAACTTAGTTAGATTTGTAAACCTAAATGTGAAAAGGCAAAATTGTGAAGCTTTTAGCATATGATATAGTTGAATATTTTTATTGTCTCCTAAAAGATGAGTTTTATAAAATAAAATAAAAATACCAATTACAAATAAAAAGCTTAATAGATTGGTTAAATTAAATAGGATTTCATGCTACCATAACACCGTTAAGAGATTAGAAAGAAAAAACAGGAGTGGGAAAAAATATTTGCAGCACAAACAAATCATAAAAGCTGGTATCCTAAAGATATATGTTAAAAATCAATAAGATAATGAAGTGCAATCGAAACCCTGGACAATTAATCATTTAAGTTATTAATGATAAATTAATATATTTATATATAATAAATTTATTATATATTAACATTTTATGTATAATTAATATATTTTATTAATACTTTATTAACATATCATTTAAATTAATTACACGAATTAATAATGTAGATATGTCAATTCACATTAATCTATAGACTCAATATACCCTTAATTAAATTTAGTGGAAATTGTAAAAACTGGTTCTAATATTTATATAAATTCCAGTGTCAAAATAGCCAGGATACATTTACAGAAATACAAGGTAGTTGGCAATAATTATATTAAAGCTACATTAATTAAGATAGTGTGATATTGGTACAAGAATAAACAAAAAGATCAGAGGAGTAGACAGACCAGAAACAGACCAAGCATACTACATAGGCATTTTATATGCAAGAATAAGTGGTAAAACAGAGAAATGCATTCAGTAAATAGTCCTATAAAAATTGGAGAGCCATGTGGGAAAAATGTCTACATCACACCATTCACAAAAATAACTTTCACTAAAATAACTTTTAAGCAGATATTATATACAAATTGAAAGGAAAAATAGCTTCTAGTATACAATATAGAATACTGAATTTTTGGTTGTACTTAAATGTATAGTAATTATAGTGTCATTTTACTATTTAAATTATCTTGCCAAAAAAAATTAGCCAAAGAGATATGAAGATTTTTGGTAACTTGGATTTTATCTTCAATAACAAACAATAGCATTGCAGGAGGCCAAACCATGAAGCTCAGAAAAGTCTACATTAGAATCATATTTGCAGTGTGATAGAAGGCCATAGCAACCACAAAAATAACTAAATACCCCCTTTTTCTGAATAACCAATAAAATAGCCCCACTTTTAGACTACTGTTTTGTAGATAAAATTTATTTTAAAATCCAATCACTAAACTGCCATGATTTCTTCACAGCATCTAATAGGTAACCATCTCTCCTTTATTTAATCCCTCCTTAAAACCCCCCACCAAAATCTTAAATCTTAGAAGAGGCCTCCCTACTCCAGCTTTCTTGGGACACCTTCATTTCTTCTAGGGTGTACTTTCTTTGCTATATCAAACTCAATAAACCTAATTTTGTTAAACATAGATGTGTTCCTAGTGGTCTTTACTTCTTGGCTTTAACAACCAAAGAGGAAATTGTGACAGAGAGTATTTAGACATCTTCATGTTACAGTGTGAATAAGTTATTTGATTATGTGACTTGTTTTTAAACTTCCAAATTCAATACATACATTATTATAGTATAAAATAGTGCTTTATATATTTTATCAAGAACAATGTTAGTTTATTTTAGTAATTACTTAGTGATTTGTGATGATTGAAATATTATAAGCTATAGTTCTAAAAATAAGTTAAGTTTACTTAAAAGGCACATTTCTGTCACTTAAAAATGTTTGAATTTACAAGAAAACTTATACCTACCAAATCACAGACACATATTTAGGTTATAATTTGTTGTAATTATATGTCTCCTTAGGGAGAACATGTGTCTGCTACAGAGGTGTTGGCAAGCATTCTCAGTGTTGTGATTATACCATTTACAATGCTCCTTCCTAATTCAGAGGGCAGGCACGTTTTTTCTTACTATGTTAATTAGTTTCTCTTCAATAATCCAGATGTCTTGTTTATGTAATTTATTCTTTCCTGTTGACTTTTTAGTAATGAGATTAATCCATCTGTTTTCCCTGCTTCTAGTTTAATATCATGCTTCTATAATCATCCCCTTTAAAATGAGAGTGAAAACCTCATTTTACCAGCTTCTGTATTCTTCAAACATGGAAGTCTTGCTTTTTTTTTTTTTTTTAATGGAAAAGTCACTGGGCAGACTTTTTAAAAAGTTTTTACATTACCCTAACCTTATAATTGTACAACAAATATCTCATACCAGTACAAACACAGAAATAATGCACTATTGTACTGTAGTACTATTGTAGTAAAATGTAGAATTAGATATTCTCTTGAATGTGGCTGGATAGTGATGTAAGAATATAAAACCAAATGAAATGCATATATTTCCTCTGTTCATTGTTTGTTTACCCACTTCCATTTTAGATTTGCTCCTTTTACTCATGAACCCATGTTTCATAGGCATCTGCATGCCCATGAATGAATGAACTCAGAAGATTTTCAACCAAACACACACTGAAAAGTAATAGTGGCTTGTTTCAGCAGTGGTTTCAAGGTGTGTGTGGTTTAACTAGTGTAGATTTAATTAATTTGTTAATCAAAGATTATTAGTGGGCTCACCACTATTATTCAACATAGTTTTGGAAGTTTTACCCACAGCAATCAGAGAAGAAAAGGAAATAAAAGGAATATAAATTGGAAAAGAAGAAGTAAAGCTGTCACTGTTTGCAGATGACATGATGCTATACATAGAAAATCCTAAAGATGCTACCAGAAAACGGATAGAGCTAATCAATGAATTTGGTAATGTAGCAGGATACAAAATTAATGCACAGAAATCTCTGGCATTCCTATACACTAAATTAACAGGAATAAATCTAGGAATAAACCTACCTAAGGAGACAAAAGACCTGTATGCAGAAAATTATAAGACACTGATGAAAGAAATTAAAGATGATACAAATAGATGGAGAGATATACCATGTTCTTGGATTGGAAGAATCAACATTGTGAAAATGACTCTACTACCCAAAGCAATCTATAGATTCAATGCAATCCCTATCAAACTACCACTGGCATTTTTCACAGAACTAGGACAAAAAATTTCACCATTTGTTTGAAAACACAAAAGACCCAGAATAGCCAAAGCAATCTTGAGAAAGAAAAACAGAGGTGGCGGAATCAGGCTCCCTGACTTCAGACTATACTACAAAGCTACAGTAACCAAGACAGTATGGTATTGGCAGAAAAACAGAAATATAGATCAATGGAACAGGATAGAAAGCCCAGATTTAAACCCACGCATATACAGTCACGTTATCTTTGATAAAGGAGGCAAGAATATACAGTGGAGAAAACACAGTCTCTTCAATAAGTGGTGCTTAGAAAACTGGACAGCTACATATAAAAGAATGAAATTAGAACACTCCCTAACACCATACACAAAAATAAACTCAAAATGGATTAAAGACCTAAATGTAAGGCCAGCCACCATCAAACTCTTAGAGGAAAACATAGGCAGAACATTCTATGATATAAATCACAGCAAGATCCTTTTTGACCCAGCTCCTAGACAAATGGAAATAAAAACAAAAATAAACAAATGGGACCTAGTGAAACTTAAAAGCTTTTGCACAGCAAATGAAACCATAAACAAGATGAAAAGACAACCCTCAGAATGGGAGAAAATATTTACAAATGAAGCAACTGACAAAGGATTAATCTCCAAAACATACAAGAAGCTCATGCAGCTCAATATCAAAAAAAAACAACCCAATCCAAAAATGGGCAGAAGACCTAAACAGACATTTCTCCAGAAAAGATATACAGATTGTCAACAAACACATGAAAGAATGCTCAACATCATTAATCATTAGAGAAATGCAAATCAAAACTACAATGAGATATCATATCACATCGGTCAGAATGTCCAACATCAAAAAATCTACAAACAATAAATGCTGGAGAGGGTGTGGAGAAAAGGGAACCCTCTTGCACTGTTGGTGGGAATATAAATTGATACAGCTACTATGGAGAACAGTATGGACCATCCTTAAAAAACTAAAAATAGAACTACCATATGACCCAGCAATCCCACTACTGGGCATATACCCTGAGAAAACCATAATTCAAAAAAAGTCATGTACCAATATATTCATTGCAGCTCTATTTACAATAGCCAGGGCATGGAATCAACCTAAGTGTCCATCAACAGATGAATGGATAAAGAAGATGTGGCACATATATACAATGGAATATTACTCAGCCATAAAAAAAAAACAAATAAGTTAGGTGTAGTGAGGTGGATGCACCTAGAGTCTGTCATACAGAGTGAAGTAAGGCAGAAAGAGAAAAACAAATACCATATGCTAGCACATATATATGGAATCTAAAAAAAAAAAATGAAATGGTCATGAAAACCTAGGGGCAAGATGGGAATAAAGATACAGACCTACTAGAGAATGGACTTGAGGATACGGGTGTGGGGGGAAGGATAAGCTGGGACAAGGTGAGAGAGTGGCATAGACATATATACACTACCAAATGTAAAATAGACAGCTAGTGGGAAGCAGCTGCATAGCAGAGGGAGAGCAGCTCTGTTCTTTGTGAGCACCTAGAGGGGTGGGAAAGGGAGGGTGGGAGGGAGGGACACATGAGAGGGAAGAGGTATGGGGACATAGGTATATGTATAACTGATTCACTTTGTTATAAAGCAGAAACTAACACACCATTGTAAAGCAATTATACTACAATAAAGATGTTTAAAAAAAACAAACAAATATACTTAATTTAAAGTGCTGTTTAAAAAAAATTATTAGTGGGATGTACACAAGGAAATTCTAAATACAGACATCTGTCAAACAATTAAAAGTGATTTGGGTTGGAATGTGTCAATTAAGTTTTCCAAGATGTGTGACTGTCTAGATTGGCATAACAAGCAGCCATCAATCCATACTGCCACTGAAATATAATCTTCTACATTTAACCAATTTTATAATGAAATTCTTTTATTTTCCCCAATTTGAAGCTAATTAAAAAGGAAAGTTTAAAAAATAAACATTAGGAGTTCATTGAAGTTACCTTATTTCTGTGCTTTCCAAATGCAATAAAATTATAATTTCAACACTGGGCTTAATAATTTTTTTCTCTTCAAAATATTTTTATTCCATTATATTAACATCATCTTTTATGATCATTGTTCTAAAATTTATTTAAATATTTAACAGAAAAATAACCAATGATAATTCTTGTTTATTCATAATACATTTTACCTGCTCAATTCAGTTAATTTTTTCAGAAGAAAAGTTTGAATCATTATTTATCTAGTTTTCAAAAATATTTCTTTGCAATTTTTTATGGAAAACATAAACTATTAATTTCTGTTTGGGGAAAGAAAGTGATATATAATCCAGCTGGCCATCCATAGCTGCAGAATCCCAGAAGCAGAACCTGTGGATAGTATGTCATTTTATATGAGGCACTTGAGCATCCACAGATTTTGGTATCCATGGAGTCCTGGAACTAATCCCCTGTGGACACTGAAGGATGACTGCATATAATTATATGATACATATTATACAGTATCACATTATACTGTGATATATTATGCTTTATTATAAGTTACAGATTACATGTCATATATCATATATAAATTAGATATGTGTGTATATATAATATATATTGTTACAATTTTAGGAATGTGTACAATTATCAGGTAACCTTTGGTTTCATGCATATACCCATCTCTCTCTCTCTCATTAAAACACACCAATTACAATGTAATATATTCCTCCATATTTATACTTATATCATATACACATTATAGGAGAAGGCCTGGAATAGTTATAAATTATAACTACGTATGTGAGTGAAAGAAAGAGAGAGAGAGAGAGAAGACACATTGTGATGCTTAATTTTATATGCTGTAGGCTAGGCTATGATACCCAGTTTTTTTGCTCAAACACTAGGTTATATGTTGCTGTGAAGGTAAATAGGTATGATCAATATTTACAATCAGTTAACTTTAAGTAAACCAGATTATCCTCCATAAAGTGGGTGTACCTCATTCAATCAGTTGAAAACCTTAAGAGCAAAAAGTGAGCTTTTCTGAAGAAGAAGGAATTGTGACTTAAGTTTGAAACATAAAAGTCATGCTTGAGTTTCCAGCCTGATGGCCTGCCCTGTAGATTTCAGATTCAAGACTGCAACATCAATTGTTACATGAATTTCTGTCCTGTTGGCCAGCCTTACAAGTCTCAAATTTACCAACCCCCACAATTATATCAGCCAATTCCTAAAAATAAAAATTAATCCTCCTTCTATCTCTATTTCCAGGTGTCCCTAGGTATTCATGGGGGATTTTTTCCAAAACCCTGATGATACCAAAATCTGCAGAAGCTCAAATCCCTTATATAAAATGGCATAGAATCAGCTCTCTATATCTGCAGGTTCCATTGTCTAGGCATACAGAGGGCTAAATATGTATATATACGAATCCTATCGTTCTGCTACCCTAGGGCATCTTCACTAATACAGACATATAACTTTAAGCATAGAAACCCACACTTATTGTAAGGTTATAAGTTTTTAAGACTAGGCAACATTGAGATCCTGTTTGAGGTGTGGGTTTACTAATTTAACGTGAATTCAATGTATAGAGTATGAAGTTGTCTCCATCAATGATGATCAGTGCAGACACAGAGAAAACATTCATAGTTCTATTTCTGTCAGTTGATTTTTTAAATAATGAAATCCAGAAATCTGAACTATTTTTTCAAGTGTCTAGGTTATTTTCCTTTGAGATTTTTTGAACTTTGGAGAAACTGAAGAGTAATAGCATAGAAAAGTAAATTCACTCTGTCAGTTGATTATTACAGAGCAATGTGGCAAAAATGTTTTGAAAAAATTTACAAAGATGTATCTAAAAAGGGTAGATCGGAAACATTTTCTTGCAACATCAAGAAAGTCAGAGTTGTAGAAATAGTGAAAATAAAATAGAATTAATTGGTTTGATGTCACAACGAATTTGAGAAATTATTTCAGTTGTGTGTCCAGAAATTACTTGAGAAGTTGAGATTTGGGGAATTAGTTTTTGGTGCTGAGAATTTGATTATATGACTTTGGGAACAAGTGTCAACAGTAAAGAGGATAAAAATACTCCCAGAAGTTCAGAGATCAAGCAATCATGACACCAAAGGTTGGAAAAGGTATACATATGGGTAATTTGTATAGCTGCATCTATCACTTTTGTATATGATGGTTTCTGGATTTCCTTTCTTACTTAGGAAGACCTCCACACAGTAAGTCTTAAACTATTATCTCATGCCCTCTGTATTTTCACTTAATTTTTGTTATTTTCAGATATTTAGAATGGCTAAAGTTTATTTTTATATATGGTGTGAGGTAGAGATCTAACACAAATTATTTTTTCCTAATAGATTTCAGAACTCTTTAAAAATTGTAGTTCTTTAGATGGTAACTAATTACTATTTGCCAAATTATTTTAAGATATATATGCATTTATTCTTTACAAAGAATAATTTTTATTTAGGAAGAAAGGCAAATTATTCAGGAATATGTCATGAACTCTTCTTTCAGCATAATAACTTATCTCATGAGAAATTTGCGTACTTATGTTATTTCCTCAAATTTGGTTGAGACTTTTTACCCGGTCACTTGCAATTGAGAATAGTTGAGACATAATTCTGATGGCAGATAGACATCCAAACATCTTGTCCTCAAAGTTGACAATAAAATATTGTTTGTAAAAGATTACTTAAATTATAATTTAAATGGTTTGAGCAACTTACAAGAATATTATAATTCTGCTTTTGGAAAAGATGGATTATCTTGCAGCAGACCAACTGTCCTAAAGGGAATAAGAGAAACCCATTGATAAGAAAAAGTAATAAATAAACAAATTAATTATACTTGAAGGCATCAGAGATCTTCTAAGGTAACAAGGCCTTGAGAGAACACAATTCTAAGAAAAAGGGAGTTGTGGTAAAATATGGTATGACATACTGCAGCAGTCCCTCAGGACATTTTCCAATTCTAAGAACAGAGCAAGAGGCTAATGATCTCAGCAAAGTCCTGCAGGAATGGTCTGATACTAAGAATCAGAGGAAAAAAGTCACGTAGCAATTTTTAAGACACAAAAGATAGCAAACAGGTACTTGAGGGACCTGAATCACAGTGCAGTTTGGGTACACATCAGAGTTGCATAACACCCCAGGCTCAGATGGAACTACTAAAAGGCTATGCTTGAGGATCAGACATGACCCAGAGAGAGTAGAGATTAATCCAAAGTGTAATACAACTTTTAGTCATTTTTGTCGGGATTGAATTAAGGTGATTAGTCACTCTATCTTCCTAGCAAAGGGAAAAGTTAATTCTCTAGGTCAAAAGAAATAATCACACTGCATAAGAGAGCATCAACTGACCTAAAGCCAAAAGAAAAGAAACAGAACTATCCTGATGATCTAGACTTCAGAATTTTTAGACACATCTTTAAAGTGGTTAAGGTTAACCTGTTTACAAAAATAGAGAATAATACATTAAAATAGAAGTTGAAGGTAAATAGCATCAGATAATTGAAATATGTCACACACACACACACAAAAATCCAAATGCACATTGTAGAATCAGAAAATACAATAACCAAAAGAAAGTACTCAACAGATTTAAAAGCAAGTTCATTATAGCAGAACAGAATATAAATAAACTGAAAGACAGGTCAGAAAAATATCTGGATTGAAGCACAGATAAGAAAAGGATGCAAATAGGAAGAAAAAGAGTGTGAGATTGAGCTATAAGGGACACAGTGAAAAACTCTTTCATATTCTTAAATGAAGTCCCAGAAGAGGGGTGGAAAGAGGGAGAGAGAGAGAGAGAGAGAGAGAGAATAGGACTAAAGCAGTATTTAAGAATGTAGTAGCTGACAGCATCCCAAAATTCACAAATGGATTAAAGAAGCTGTGCAAATATCAATCAGAATAAATACAAAGAAAACCAGAGGCAAAGAGAAATATCTTCCAAGAAAAGGAGAAATACCATGCTATCTTTAAAGAAACAAAAATAAAAATTCAAAACTAAATTTCAGAAATGTTGAAAATCAGAAGTTTATGGGTGGCATCTTTAAGGTAAATTGTATAAAGAACTCTATACCCGCCCCCCAAAACGAGGTCAAAATAAATACATGTTCTGCCAAATAAAAGCTGTAAGCCTTCAACATTAGCAGAACTGAACTAAGAGAAAGTCCAAAAAGAGTCATTCAGGAAGAAAGAAAATAATACCAGACCAAAATACTGCAGGAAGGAAGGAATTAAAGAGCAACATAAAGGGTAAATATGAGTATAAATATTGATTGTTAAAAACCTATTAATAAAATTAGTATGTGGAATTTAACATAAATATAGAATTAAAGAATGTTGTAATATTGGAGAGATAGGAAAAGTGATAATATTAATTTTTAACTAAGGGTGCCTTCTCTTTATGATACATAAACAGATAATAGTAAAAAAAATAGAAATTTGTCAATATAAAAAAGGAAAAAAATTGAATAACAACAAGGACATCAACTTTATATGATCTTCAGCCATTACTAATTTTGAAATGATTGAAGAATATACATGGCTTCTTTAAGCCTAATAATTCATATCTGTAGCAACCTCTGTAGGGATTTGAATTTTTATTCTAGTCTAATAAAACTTTTCTATAAATATGTATTTATTAGACATCTTTGAACATTTAAATTTGACAAGCACTTACATTTTCTCATATATAACATCAATTAAGGATTTTTTCCTCCTGAAGTCTATTTTAACCAAGAGAATTATTTTTTGATCCAATAGGTTCACTTTTTACATCTTTTAAGCCACATTTTTATCTTTATTAGAATGAATAGCTAAAAATGATCCTATTATCACAAGTTTTCAGAAAATCTAACAGTTGATAACTAGAGGGATATTATATTAATTTAGTTGCCATCGGCTTTTGATATAACTATTTCTTTAGTACTTTACCTCTTATTAAAGTAAGGAAAAGCAAAGCTGGGTAATGGGGCTTTCATTAATTTTGTCTCTGAAGCCAATGGTAAAGACACGTGTGGTAATTTTTCCAGCTTTTAAAAACTCACAGACTCAACTCGATATTTTCCCCAAAATCATATCTTTGATATTGAACAATACCAATTTTACTGTAGTATACTGTACTATTTTATCAGATTGATTCTCCAGAGAAACAAATTTAGTATTATTCAGAAACTTCTTAATAGTTCCAATTAAGTAAGGTTGCTTTAAAACAAGCTTGTTATTATGTGAAACACTGTACACCAGTGTTTGGGGTAAAGAAAGACTATTAATAAGTGTAGGATTATTAATGAGTATTTACTATTTAAATGAATTTGGGTAATAAATTTCACACATTTTTTTACCCATAGCCCAAATCAGAATATAGCCAGGTATGTAAACATACACATATATTCCTGAATTTATTAATCTAGCAAATGAAAAGCAGCAAGTAAAAGATAATATTTCTAGAACAGCCACAAAAAAATTGATGCTATTCAAAATATATTCCATTGTGTGATTATTTACACACAAAATTTGGGCCATTGGGGTCAGTTTGTTGATATTGTTGTTTTCAAAATATTAGCCCAGAATTGTATGGTCTGCTTATAAGAAGGATATATTTGAGCATAATAGACAAATGCTTCTACTGCAAAAACTAGGAAGAGGTAGGTATAATTACATGTGTATAAAATTATATGAAAATATATTAATGATTAAAATTATAAGTGGTAATTTACACAGAAATGTATATATATTTAATAAGTGTGTGTATATTTTTATTTATGTTTATACACTCCAGAGATCTGTGGAAGCAAAGAGAGTAAGTAGATTATTTGATATTAATTAATATTAATCAAGAATGGCACATCTGAGAAACTGAAGATTAGAATCTGTTAGATTCTAATTTAAAAATCTGAGAGTACAGCACGAGAAACAAAAATGAGCCAGATGTGCAATGGGTATGATTAGAACATCAACCAAGCCCTGCCTAATGAATTCATGATTGGATTGAAGTGATGAGCCTCCCAGCAAAATTCAATCAAGATAAAATATAACCAAATATAGATTATATTTAATTAAATTACTGTCAGGTCATAATTAAATATAGGTGTATAAAGTTAAAGAGTGGAAAATTATATTCAAAGAGAAGATCTTGAAATTGAAAGCATCTAGAAAGAATAAAATATCATTATTACTTTAAGAGTAAAATTAAAACTGACAGTTAACTTTAAAAAGAAATTATAGAAGCCAGAAGAAACATTTTAAAAAATCTTTATGAGTAAAGAAAACTTTTTCAACATAAAATCCTTCAACATTTTTGAAAAAATGGGCTCCAAAACTATGTGTGTTTGTGTCAGCACAAACACACACAAAAAATTGATAGAATTTGTCAGTAAACCTGTACTAAAAGAAATACTAAAGAGAGTTCCTGACGATGAAGAGAAAATGATTCCAGGGCTTCTCTGGTGGCGCAGTGGTTGAGAATCCACCTGCCAATGCAGGGGACACAGGTTTGTGCCCTGGCCCAGTTCCACTGGGCAACTAAGCCCATGCACCACAACTACTGAGCCTACACTCTAGAGCTCATGTGTCACAACTACTGAAGCCCACATGCCTAGACCCTGTGATCTGCAACAGGAGAAGCCACTGTAATGAGAAGCCTGTGCACCACAACAAAGAGTAGTCCCCAACTCGCCGCAACTAGAGAAAAACCCGTGAGCAGGAATGAAGACCCAATGCAAACAAAAATAAAATAAATACACTTATTTTTTAAAAAAGAGAGAATTATTTCAGATAGACTTCAAAAGAAATGATGACATTGAAAAATATATACTTGTGGATAATTATCAAAACAGATCACTGTTTAAAACTATAATATTAATAGGGACTTTCCTGGTGGCACAGTGATTAAGAAGCTGCCTGCTAATGCAGGGGACATGGGTTCGAGCCCGGGTCTGGGAAGATCCCACATGCTGTGGAGCAATTAAGCCCGTGTGCCACAACTACTGAGCCTGTGCTCTAGAGCCCGTGAGCCACAACTACTGAGCCCATGTGCCACAACTACTGAAGCCCGTGTGTCTACAGCCCATGCTCTGCAACAAAGAGAAACCACCGTAATGAGAAGCCTGTGCACCACAACAAATAGTAGCCCCCACTCACTACAACTAGAGAAAGTCTGCACCCAGTAACGAAGACCCAACACAGCCAAAAATAAATAAGTAAATAAATGTATCAAAGAAACTGTAATATTAATAACAATAGTCTAATGTATACCTTTAACTGTATGTGAAATTAAAATACCTATTAATTATAGCCCAAAATCAAGGGTGAAAACAAAGCTAACATTTTCATATCTTTCCATTTTTCACAAAATGTTTAGAATAAAAATCTGAAGCAGCCACTAAGAAGTCTACTGTCAATTATAGAGTATACTAGAAAAGTATAAATTCGTGTATAACTAACAAAATAATAGGAAAAATTATTTAAAAGAAAATCTTGATTAATCCAAAATAAATAAAAAGCAAAATAGAAACAACAAAGACAAGCAGCAACAAGTAGAAACCAAAAGAAAGCTAATAGATTTAAACTAAATACAGCAATGATTACACAATACGTAAACAGAGCAAATATTCCAAGTATTATAGAAAAGTAACTTTTAGTAGGAAAGTAAAACAAAGTCTATGTTTCTTAACAGCAGATGACATAAGTTAGAGTATGGAAAACTATGCAGCATGCAAAAATAGATCAGGGGGCTTCCCTGGTGGCGCAGTGGTTGAGAGTCTGCCTGCTGATGCAGAGGACACGGGTTCGTGCCCCGCTCCGGGAAGATCCCACATGCCGCGGAGCGACTGGGCCCGTAAGCCATGGCCTCTGAGCCTGCGCATCCGGAGCCTGTGCTCCGCAACGGGAGAGGCCACAACAGTGAGGGGCCCGAGTACCGCAAAAAAAAAAAGGATCAGGAAAAAGCTGACGTACCTATCTCATTAGATGAAGAATGACGAGTCATACCATTGTAAAGAAGGCATTTCACATTATAGTCTTAAATCATGAGTCAGATAAAATAATTATAAATTGATATATTCCCAGTAACAATTTTATAAAGGAAAATTGACAGAACTAAAAAAAAAGAAGAGTTAGAAAATATGTATTCCACAGGAAGTCAAACAGGTTTCTGTCCAACGCTCAAATCAGCATGATTGAACATGGTAGAAACTTCCAATATTATTGGAGCATGGGGGGGCCGTAAGAAACAAAGGGATTGAGCAGTGTCTCTTAGAGACTTCAACAAAGACTTCTGTTGTTCAGAGCCTCCTTAAATTAATTTCTTCTGGTAACCTTGTGACTAGAAACTAATAGAATCCCAGATGTGATATGGGATTTCTCCAGAAACCAAACATCTCAAACAATACCTTTGGAGCTGTCAAAGACAATGTATTTTTTGTTGTTGAAATAATGTTTCTGTTAACTCCAATTGAAGTTATATAAGAAGTTTACCATTTTTGCTGGGACCTGTACTTTGGTCAGGCTAATCAGCATGAGCATTCAACAGACCCTATGAAGTTTCTTCACAATCCTCAGTCCACTTTATCCATACTTATGCAAATGACCTCAGATCCCCTACTGTGAATTTCACCAAGAGATCTTTGGTCCTGTCACTTGGAATCATAATCCGCTCTCTTACCTAACACTCATTTTAATAATCACGGGTTCTGAAGGGCCTGAAGTTTCTTCTTTTATAACATCATCAAAATTCAAAGTCAGGCTAAATTAATACATTAAAATCCTTTAATGTTTTGAGTTGTTGTTGGGACAGCTAGATTACTAATGTCTTATAACAATCTATTAAAATTTTCGCAACTTCAACAATGTTTAGATGGCTAATTAGCAATAAAATGAAAAAAAGAGAAGATAAATGAGTAATATTAAACACTTTCTCATCATTCAACCCCATTGGTTGGAGTTGTACAAGGAGACTGGCAAAAAGATCCTCACATTATTCTCCCTACTGCATGTCCCCGCTCCCAACAACAGAGTCTCATAAGGAGTTGAGAATCTCTTTTATCAAAGCATCAAGTATTACTTGGGTCAAAGGCATAGAATTATGGGAAACTTTACTAGCATCGTATAAAAGTCCAATGTTGATTGCATTCTCAATATTTTACCAGCCTTAGAAAAAGAATCTATAAGTATCAAAAGGGAGAATAGGACAATTAACTTGTCAAGGCCTATGTTTGAAATCTATCTTTGTTCCACTCAGTTGGGAGTTTGTCCACTTATCCATATTTCTGAAAAAGCTGCATCTAACTGTGGACCCTGAGAAAGACTGAACAAGCCCTTCCAACTGACAGTATCTCAATCAAAAGAAGCTTCTTCTTTTTTTTTTTTTTTTTTTTTTTTCTTGCGGTACGAGGGCCTCTCACTGCTGTGGCCTCTCCCGTTGTGGAGCGCAGGCTCCGGACACGCAGGCCCAGTAGCCACGGTTCACAGGCCTAGCCGCTCCGCGGCATGTGGGATCTTTGCGGACCGGGGCACGAACCCATGTCCCCTGCATCGGCAGGCGGACTCTCAACCACTGCGCCACCAGGGAAGCCCAAGAAGTTGTTTCTTTATCACTAATTTATAAAATATATTTCAAAAGAGGCTCAGTAAAATATCTCAGCAGGAGTTTGCCCAGGGAGACCACAAAGTAATTTAACTATTGACTGAATATTCCTATATTCCTATAATTCCTATATTCCTGATTCCGTGCACATGTACACCATACTATATTTGTATTGATTATCAGTCAGACAGATTGCATTCTGGTCAAAAGAGGTATCTGCCCCTTTAAGGTCACATCTCTCCCCTTTTTAGACTGAACCATCAGCCATAACAAGGTGGCTCTGGAAACCTGGAGCTATTTTTCTTTTACTTTCCATTTCACCAAAACAGACAGAAGCAGCTAGCATACAGTATTATTTGCTCACCTTCTATGTGCCTGATTTTTTTTTCTAATACATTAGCCAGCCATGAATTTGCCAACTGCAAGTACGACTAATATGCTTCCATCAGTAATCACAGTTGTTGAGCAGCCTCAAATCAAGGGCAACCAGGAAGCCATTCTGCCAACAAAGTTTCTCAACCACCTCTTTCCTCTTTTTCTTTCTCACAAACAAATCCCTCCCCATCATCTTAATTAGAGTTAAGGGTTATTTCAGTTTATCCCTCTCACAGCGTGAACTGCAACCCATCCTTTGGGATTGGATAATTCAAAGGACTTATGCACTCCTCACAATATACTTGCATAAAGTTTTAATAAAGGCCAAGGATATACTATAGTGGGTAAAAAGAAAGTGTAGACAATCATAGAACACTCCA
The DNA here is from genome assembly GCF_937001465.1 of Orcinus orca. Classification (NCBI taxonomy): domain Eukaryota; kingdom Metazoa; phylum Chordata; class Mammalia; order Artiodactyla; family Delphinidae; genus Orcinus; species Orcinus orca. The sequence continues at coordinate 38,880,862 of NC_064576.1, read as the reverse complement.
AAAATTCACGGGGGCCGCTCCCCAGGGTTCTTTATTAGTCACATAGGCTCACCTTATTTTTGGATTATGAACCACAAAGTAATGAGCAATGCATCCCAGTTTCACAAACACCAAGACACAGTTTCACAGAAGGGCCTTCATATCTCAATGATCATGTAGTGAAAACCAGTCCATCACTAAACAATGTTGACAAGATAGTACAAAGTGCCTCTAGGAGAGTTTTGACTTTAAAGGTTGTATTAAAAACACTAGCTAGGGCTTCCCTGGTGGCGCAGTGGTTGAGAGTCCGCCTGCCGATGCAGGGGACACGGGTTCGTGCCCTGGTCTGGGAGGATCCCACATACCGTGGAGCGGCTGGGCCCGTGAGCCGTGGCCTCTGAGCCTGCGCGTCCGGAGCCTGTGCTCCGCAACGGGAGAGAGGCCACAACAGTGAGAGGCCCGTGTACGGCAAAAAAAAAAAAAAAAAAAAAAACTAGCTAGCCGTATTCTAATTTTGGCTAAGGGTCAGTTCCAGATTCCAGGCATTCTTGGGTATTAAGCATAGAGCTGCCTCAATCTAGACAATTCCTTGCTTACATGTGTGTTAATTGCACGCTAACTTTATGAGAATATACCACTTTGTTCTCCACATTGGCCGTATACTTTTACATTCTCATAAACGATATAGAATATTCGTTTCCTTCACATCTTCACCCATACTTTGTAATATAATTTTTTCTTTTAAAAAAAAGTTAGGCACTGTAATAGTTGTGTAGTGGTATTTCACAGTGGCATAAATTTACATTTCCCAATGATGAATGATGATGATGAGTCTTCTTACGTGCGTGTTTGCAATCCATTTTCTTTGCTGAAAAGTCTATTCAAGTTATTTGCCCAAATATTTTTTTATTAGGTTGTTTTCCTAATATTGGGTTTCAAGAGGTATTTTTCTTTTTATTTTTAAAAGAATGTATTCCTGATATGAGTCATTGATAAGATATATGTTGACAAATATTTTCTTCCAGTTGTGACCTTATAAACAATTTCTTAATAAAGTCTTTCAAAGAGCAGGAGTGTTTTGTTTTGGCAAAGTCCAATTTATTAATTATCTTCTTTTATGGCTTATTTTATGGTGTCACTTCCTATCAAAGAAGTATGTGGTAACTCAAATCACAAAGATTTTCTCATATTTTCTTCTAGAAATTTGTTTTTTTTGTTTGTTTTTTTTCTTGGTTTTTTTTTTGCGATATGCGGGCCTCTCACTGCTGTGGCCTCTCCCGCTGCAGAGCACAGGCTCCGGCCGTGCAGGCTCAGCGGCCATGGCCCAAGGGTCCAGCCACTCCGCGGCATGTGGGATCCTCCCGGACCGGGGCACGAACCCGCGTCCCCCGCATCAGCAGACAGACTCCCAACCACTGCGCCACAAGGGAAGCCCTAGAATTTTTTTTTTTTTACCTTTAGTTTTACATTAAAGTCTACGAGCAATTTTTAATCAGCTTATTTGAGAAATAATTTACCTATGATCCATTTGAATTAACGTATGTTTATGGTGCAAAGAATGATTCAATGTATGCATATGTAGTGCAAATTATGGTTATAATTATGGGACATTTTTTGCACATGGTTGCCAATTTTTTAAGTACTGTTTGTTGAAGACTGTCCATTTTCCATTGACATACATTACACCTTTGTTGGAAATCAATTGACCACATACATGTGGATATATTTTTGGATTATCTATCTCAGGTTTTACTAAACTATGACCCATGGGCCAGTTATGGCCTGCCACTGGTTTTTGCCAGTAAAGTTGAATAGAACAAAGCCACTCTCATTTGTTTACATAACAACTATGATTGTTTTCATGCTACTATGTCAGAGTTGAATTGTGAAAGAGACTTTGTCCTGCAAAATCTAAAATATTTTTTATCTGACCCTTTACAGGAAAAGTTTGTCAGCCCTCTTCTAGGACCTTTTTAAAAGCTTTTCAAACTGCCTTGATAGTGACTTTTTAGTGAATATAAATAGTAATATTTTCAGTAATAATTTGAGTCCTCCAACTTTATTCTTCTTTCACGAAATTATTTCACATATTCTTGTCCTTCCTATTTGCATTTTTAAATCAGCCTGTTGATTTCTACAACAAAAATCCTGCTGTGACTTTGACTGGGTTTGCAATGAATTTGTAGATCAATTTAGAGCAATTTGACATGTTGACAATATTATGTCTTCTGATCCATGAATACAGTATATAGCTTCACTTTTTTAGGTATTTAATAACAATATACAATATTTTGTATTTAGAGAAGATATACCTTGCAAGTGTTTTGTTAGATTTATGCATAAGTATTCTATGTTTATGGGTATTATTATAATGAATAATATTTTATAGATCAATTTCCTATAGTTCCTTGAGAGTATATAAAAATGAATATTAATCTAGTATTCTCTAGCCTTGCTAACTCAGTCTCATTAACTTTGTTTTTTTGGGTTTTTTCTGGTTTTTTTTTTTTGCGGTAGGCAGTCCTCTCACCGTTCTGGCCTCTCCCGCCGCAGAGCAGAGGTTCTGGACGTGCAGGCTCAGTGGCCATGGCTCATGGCCCCAGCCTCTCCACGGCATGTGGGATCCTCCCGGGCCGGGGAATGAACCCGTGTCCCCTGCATCGGCAGGCAGACTCTCAACCACTGCACCACCAGGGAAACCCAGTCTCATTAACTTTTGTGTAGATTCTTTATTCTTACATGTAGAAAATCATCTTCTGTGGACATAGACATTTTTATTTCTTTCTTTCAAATCTTTATGCTCCTGTGTTTTCTTGCCTGACTTCACTGGCTAGGAACTCCACTACCCTATTAAGTAGAGTGAAAGAAGATATCTTTGCTTTGTTCCTGATATACTGAATATGTTTTTAGACTTTCATCATTTAAATATAATATTAGCTGGAATTGTTTTTGTAAATAGCTTTTATCAAGTTAATTCCCTTTAATTCTTAATTTGTTAAGAGTCTGTTATCATAACTCAATGTTGAATATGTCAAAAAATTGTCTGCATCTATTGATGCAACCATAGTTTTTTTTGTTGTTGTTGTTGTTGTTTTTCCTTTTCTTTAGCATGTTGGTGATTACATAAACATTACAATCAAATATTTAACTTATTCTGTATATCTGCTTATTCTACCTGTTTGGTCATGATATATTATATCGTTAAATATTGCTGTATTGGATTTACTGTTTTTGATTGAATATTTTTGTGCCTATGTTCATGAGGGATATTGTTTTGTAATCAGGAGATTGGTTACCTTTGAATATTAATGAGTGGGATAAGGCACAAAGAAGTCCTCTGAGGTGCTGGTACTGTTTTATATCTTGATCTTGGTAGTAGATACATTGCTGTGTTTTATTCATGGAGCTCCAGTCTTACAGTCTTTGTACTTTGCTTATGTTATACACCAACATATATTGTGAAAAATATTGATCTAAGGCATCCATTTGGGGAATAACTTTTCATTTTCACCAGGATACTGCACAACCTCAAAAGCCACTCTACCCAAGACAATGGCCTTTCTGCCCTTTCAGATTCAAAGCTACTAGGCCTAGGACTTTACTTCCATTAAAGTTTCTTTAACTTAGACACACGTCCCAATATTCTACATATCTAGAAATCCTCTTCTTAACAGGCTATCTAGCTTTTATGGAATCATAGTGGATTTTCTTCTTTCCATAGTAGACAGAAGCCAGGCCTTGTGACTATGGCTTTTGTTGATAGATCTATACAAACACTAAGATAATCAGCCAGAAGGATACTGTCTCTCTCTCTCTTTTAAGTACAGACAATTCCTGTAAGTTATGTGTCCCTTCCTAGAGCTCACTTAATTAGTCCAGACCGACACTGACTTGTTTCAGAGGAATAAAAGTTGTTCAACCAGCAGATACAAGATCTATCTGCAGTGTAGAATCCCGAGAGGCAACAGAAGAGTCCTTATCATTCTAAGTGTCTCCTCATCTACCAGGAAAAATGTTGTTATTCCCATTTAATTTATCACTATTATCTTTTTAAAAACTTAAGCTTAGACGAAGAAATTATGTCTAACATTTCAGTTATCCTTGATCATTGATAGAGTCATAAGCCTTTTAATTGTATATATTTTCATACAGTTAAATGTCCTTAGTGTTTAATCACTTCTGTTCTGATCCAACATCTCAATGACAGGCTTCCATCCAACTTTTTCTATTATGTATGCAAGAATGCCTGTTTCATGACTAAGAATTTTATTTACAGATGCACTAAAAATTTCCTTCAACATTTGCCAAGAAGCAGACCCATGCTGAGAACGCTGCCCCTCTCAAGGGAAAGTTGTTTATTCTTTTAGATTTGGAGGAAAGGAATCTGTGGTCTCTTGCATCCTCATTGGTGATGGTCTCTCCGTCATATTATGTGTCTTAACCCCTCCTAATCACCATTTTTTATCCATTATACAATTAGCTTTCACTCATTGTTCACAATATTTTTGTTTCAAGATGAAATTAGTAATCACGTGAATCAATTCTACCTGTCATTTCCTTGACCTTCTCAATCCCGGACACTTTAGCTCAACTACACATTATCTTCCCAAATTCCCTATCGCATGCTGACATTTTTTATTATCCAAAATCATTGTACTTCTGAAATTATGAAACAATAAACTCTAGAATTATAAATATCTTTCCTTGTATCCCTAATGCTCATTTACTCTTATTTATCCCCTTCCTTTTTCTTAGGTGTGCTGGCTTGTCCAGTGTTGATGTGGTCAGCATGGAAATTACATTTCCCAGAATCTCCTTTTCTTTATGGTACTGGGTTAGAGTTGACATGAGGAGAAACTTGAGTGGGATTTAGAAGATAGATTTGAAGCTGTAGACCTTACTTGTAGAAGATCATTGCCATTAGACATGTTGATGGACTGATAGAGACCTTCATCTTATTTACTCTTTCACTACTTTAACTGCTGGTCCTGATGATCAACAGCTGTGCCAGGCTCACCACCAAAGTGCAATAACTACACAGAGGCAAAGGTAAGATGACTAATGATGCTAGTTTTCCTGAGACTGAGTAGGTTCCTCAGAAATGAGACTTTAGTGCTAAAACCAGAACAGTCTCTGGAAAATTGGATGGCATGGTCATCCCAGAAATGGTTTCTCATTGACTTTCTATAGCTTGCTTAAAAACTATGACCTTAGTGAATTAGGCTTATCTCTTCAGTTAATAAATAAAGATCATTATTCTTGGTTAATGATGCTAAATTTGGGATTTTCTCTGAGAGGTTCACATAATGTTATAGAAAAGGTATTGGCACTAAATATAGATATTTTAAAACAATTCAGTTCATATAAATTTAGTTATGGGAATTATAATTGTAGAACTTAATGAATATATCCCCAAATTTAGAATAATTAGAAAAAAATAATCATAATATAGAAAGTATAAAGAATGAGGTAATGTGGAAAAATAAAAAAATTGTGTACTAATCTTAAAAATTAACAAGTGGATAAGTGTGTTTTGTAAGTATATTTTATAAAGGCAGAAAGGTAACTACTAAAGGAAATTGAATGAGGAAACACTGAGAAAGAAACCAAAGCAAAAATAAATGAGAAACAATAAAACCCATGCCATATATTAGAAAATATGAAATACAAAAACATTAAAAGCAAGAATTCACATAATAAAATAAAGAAGCAGAATTCAAACAAAAAAATTTCCATATAAATGTAGATGGAATAAACTTACCTATTGAATCAATAAAGAAGAACCATCTTTGCATTATATAATATAAGATAGTGATTTGGAAGTTTGAAATTACAAGGATGGATGAAAAAATCAGGATAATACTAAAAAAAGAAGCTAAATTTTTTTCATATAAATATCAGACAAGTTTAAATTCATGGTAACAAGTGTTAAATGAAACACAGAAAGGTACAAAATGTATAATCCATAAGGATAATTTGATATCATGAATGCTTAAAAGCCAGATATCATAGAATGAAAATACATCATGAAAAATCTACATAAACTATACAAAGAAACAAAAGGAAATTCAGTATTAGTATATACTTTTGTTCATCACTGTCAAACATTGCTTTAGTAGAAAATAAGTTAATAAAACATAAAGAATGTGAATATAATAATTATTAGTATTGAACCAACAGGGAAATTTTAAACCCTATTTTATATTGGAATAATACTTTTTAGGGACAAAAGGAAGATTGATTTACCAAAGGTAACCACATGTTGCACACATTTCAAAAGTTAATTTACATACATTTCAAAAGGTAATTAATACAGAAAACATTTTATGGACATAATGAATAAAAATGAGAGAGAAGTATTAAAGTCAGTTATAAACAAACATCAAAATAATCTGGAAATTGAAAACAAGATTACCAGAATTATTTTAAATAACTGTAAGGTGAAGGAGAAAACCAGAACTGATAATCCAGAATAGCTAGAAAATAATAATAATAAAATTCTATGAATAAATGTAAATTAAAACACTAGACACCACTATATACCAACCAGAATATCATATATTTGTATACACAGAATAATTCAAATATAGGAGATTCAGAGAAAATCTTATTTTTATTGTCTCTTTAAGATGTATAAGAAACTTTGCTTGAATCTATTTGTTTACTTTTCTTTAATTTATTCAACAAATATTTATTTACCAGATACCATTCTATGTATTGGGAATAAAGTGTTAAAAATACAGAGAGTATATATGGTGGGGGTGGTTGGAGAGGACTGATCTGCAAGTAGAAACAAATAAACAAGATAGTTCAGTAGTGATACATGCTAAAAGGAGGAAAGGGAGGAAAGGAGGAAAGAAGGAAAAAGGAGGGATGAAAATCCAGGTTGATGTGATTTAGAACAGTTGGCAAGAGAAGATTGAAAGTCTAGTTTTGATTTGGTGGTGATGGTAGGAACAAATTTCAAGTTTGGTCTTAACTGTCAGTAAGCAGTCAGCAATGAGAATTCCTAGGGCAAAGAATAACAGACAGAGGGAAAAGTACAAAGTGCAAAGAAATATAAATAAGATGAGCTTGAAGACTAGAAAATTAGGGTGTTTGGTGAACATAGAGTGGAGAGAGTCAGAACTTGCCCATACCATCCAGGAATTATCTGTGATAAAGCAAGGCTTAGGAACACAGAAATCCCTTTTATCCTTTATAAATTATCATATTTGATTTCCAAAATATCCCATTCCCAAACAAATTTCCAAAACATATTCTCACATCAAAACATATTTTATAACTTCAACACTGCACAATCACATATTTTCCGTATTGGTTAAAAATATAATATGGCAAATTATTATGGTTTAGTATACATAAAAATATGATAAAAATACAAGCCAGATATTAATAATAATGTAAAACCAATTATATTTATAAGCCAGTGTGTTCTACCTAATTTTTATAGTGTTCATTGAAATTTAATTTTTCAATGTTGAGGTTTCTTTAAGTGAAATCATAGAGTTACTGAAGTTACTCCACCAGAAATTATAAAACCTTTGCTGTATAACATGGCATTTTTTTTTAAATGTTAACTCAGCTTCCTCTAAGAAACTGAAACAACCGTACTGAGTCCCTCAGGAGGCTAATGTCTTTTCCATGTGCCATTTCATGCCCAAGGAAATAAAACAGGGAGCATGATCAAACAATAGCAGTTACTACCTTGATTGGGAAATTGCTTTAAGAAAGCCTCATGCCCTTGGTTTTATTTGATGGATTATCTATTCAGTATTTCAGGACTTTGTTCATCTATAATTGACCAAGAAAGTGATGAGCTACAGATGGTCCAGGTTTTTTGTGGCATTGAGGCAGAAAGCAATAGTTTGTTTGCTTTTAAACATGCAAGCAGTTAAGTTTCACAAGTTAAAGAGTAAAAATAACTTCTGTGCAGAGATAACACAGTTCATCTGTTAAATTTGGGGTAAAACCAAAACCAAAGAGCCTTTTGGTTGAACAAAGACATAATAAATAATGTTGCTGCCATATAACAGATGTAGGACAATGACAGTCTGGCTGATATGTGAACATAAAAACTTTTTATATGAGAAGCCATAGGGCACTACTGTTTCTCATTATTTATTTAAAATAAGTTAGAACCTAAAATCAAGTTAGTGATACTTAAAAATCAAAACCCTGCTTCTGTTCATTTATGGTTGGGGTTTTGTTTAATTTTAGGTTTAAGAAAAGTAGATTTTAGATTTAAAAGTAAAACTTTGTCTTCCAAATAAAACGAAGTTAAAGTAAACTAACAATTACATTAGACATATGTGAAAAGATGTGATATGACAAATATATATTTTTTTCTCCTCCAGGCCGTCAAATGCAAACATAGTGCTTTGGTAAATTTGTGTTCCTTTGTATTAACTATCATTCAAAATATTTTCCAATATGAGAGGACTATTTAATGATGGAGATTTGGTCTTGTTGGGGCTCAAGGCAGGCCACCCCAAAATATGCTGAAGTGGCATATTGATTATTTTGAATTAAAGTTACTTAAGAAACAGCCCATTCAAGAGGGACATTTTGTCTGCCTGAGAACAAGAAATAATCTCTCATGTGAAAGGTGCCCTTCCTGCATCTGGATGTAGAAGGACACCCTTATCTCCAGAGATAGGGAATTCAGGGCCCAGAAGCCTGTATAAACCTTGTTACTTATTTACTAATTTACTATCCAAGTTCAAACTCTCTTTAGATTCTTCACTAATTAAGCACCCAAAGCCTAAATTTCTCTGTGCTGTCAATTACTCACAAATTTATTGTTTCTTTGTCTAAAAACTTTAAAATCTGCCTACTTTGGCCACTCTTTGGTCTCCATTTCTATGAGAACTTCGGGAGTATGAATTAAATCTGTTTTGTTCTTTTTTTCTTTTTTTCTCCTATTAGTCTATCCTGTGTCAATATAATTATTACACCAGTCAAAAGAACTCAAGAAAGGTAAGGGAGAAGTTTCCCTCTCCCCAACAGCGTATTTTATTTACCTCTATAATCTCTGTATTTAGATTAGTGTCTAAGCATTCAATAAATACATTTTGTTTAAAATAATATATGGAAAATATGTAACCATTCAAAAGTTGTTAATAGAAGTCTGTTTATGTTATAATGTAAAGGAGTTTGGGATACAAAAGTGTATATATATTATATCCCCTGATAAAAATATTATGCATAAAGAAAAGTAAGAAAGGAAACAACCTAAAGGTTAAAACTATTTTCTCTTTGAGGTGATTAAGAATAGTTTTTTTTTTCTTTTCCTTCTGCATTATTTCTTTAATTTTGCATTTCTATGAAAAGCATATGTTAAATTACATTCACATACTTTTCAACCCTTGGAGATATTTAGAGTCTATTCATGGAAACCAACAAGGGAAAAGTATTTTAGAGTTTACATAAAAATATACAACTTCCTAAGCAAAATGCTTTAATTTTATTGTGTAGCTTACATAAAATTCACACCCTATGAGAAAATATATAAATGTATTAAAAATTGTCACAAGGTATATGACAGTAAGAAATAAGAAAATGCTAGCAAAATAGCTATCTTAATTTATTAAGCTAATCAAATATAATTATTCAGATTTAATTCATATGCTTTCATCAAATATTTGAAAATAATAAAGTTTTTGGTTACTTTTATTCTTAAATTATATTATCTTTATTTTATATTCTTATAGAACATTTATATATTTGACAAAAGGATTGAGAATTTTATTTTTTTATTGTTTTCTATTTTTTTTAACATCTTAATTGGAGTATAATTGCTTTACAATGCTGTGTTAGTTTCTGCTTTATAACAAAGGGAATCAGTTATACATATACATATGTCCCCATATCTCTTCCCTCTTGCATCTCCCTCCCTCCCACCCTCCCTATCCCACCCCTCTACGTGGTCACAGAGCACCGAGCTGATCTCCCTCTGCTATGCGGCTGCTTCCCACTAGTTATCTATTTTATGTGTGGTAGTGTATATATATGTCCATGCCACCCTTGGATTGAGAATTTTAGAACAGAAGAATTTCTTTTTTTCACTACACTATGTGTTATTACTCACACTCTTAGAAGAATGTGTCCTTTGGTTGCTTGTCTGAGATCAGTGATAATTTTGCTCATCTGTCTCACTCTCTTGCAACATTTCTCTTACTGACTCAAGCATGAAGTTCTGAACATGCTGGCTGTGCATAAAGGCCTAGACAGTGGCAATAACTTTAAAGGAACGTTCCCTTTCACCCTGTGAGGTGTTTATTCACTATTCATTTAAATAACAAACATTTATTAAGGCTCTATTATGCGTTGTGTACCCTGAAGATGTAAAAAGCTCTAACAGGAAATGAACCTGTATACTTGGCTTCTTAAGTACCTTGCTTTAATTATCTGAGCAGCTCCAGACCAATTCATAAATACAGTCTACAGACATCCTTATAGTGGGATGACACACAGAGGCACCTATCCATTCATAATTCACACATGCAAATTTAAGGTCACTACTAGGAAATATACATCACCAACTTAAGTATATCCCGTGAGTGAGAAGTTTCTTAGGTATCATCCAGCCCATGTTGCAAGCAGCATCTGCAGTTTCTGGGCCCACTATCAGTTTACTTAGTGGTTTCAGGATATGACATTGCCCAGCCAATTCAGACAATACTCAGGCACTATTTGGTACCACAGCCAAGAACCACTGTTGAGACTAAATCTTTTGCCCCTCTCAAACCTGTTTTTATCAGTCAATGATGAAATGTGAACCCCAGCCCTTCCACTACACATGCATACTTGACCTCACTATCACCTGCACATTGATATGTGCTTCCTTAGTCCTGACCCAACCTTCTCTTTCCTTCCTAAACTCAAATCCATTCATTTTGTCCTCAGGAACTATTATCACATAGTTAATCAAGTTTCCTGTATCCCCAAGCTCTTCTCAACAAGGTTCCCTTGCCTTTCTGTCTTAACTGAAATCTAGCTTACTCTTGATGCTAACCTCCTTTGAGGTCCCTCCCACGTAACTTTTGTACTTACTTCAAACTTCCTTTACATATTTTAAATTGTTTTTAATTACTTTATATTGGAATATAGCTGATTTACAACTTTGTGCTAGTTTCTGCAGTACAGCAAAGTGAATACTCTTTTTTAGAATCTTTTCCCATATAGGTCATTAGAGAGTATTGAGCAAAGTTCCCTGTGCTATACAGTAGGCTCTTATTAGTTAACTATTTTATATATAGTAGTGTGTATATGTCAATCCCAATCTCCCAATTTATCCCTCCCCATCCTTTCCCCCTTGGTAACCATAAGTTTGTTTTCTATATCTGTGACTCTATTTCTGTTTTGTAAAGAAGTTCATTTGTACCACATTTTAGATTCCACATGTAAGCAATATCATATGATATTTGTCTTTCTCTGCCTGAACTTACTTTATGCAGTATGACAATCCCTAGGTCCATCCATGTCGCTGTAAATGGCATTTTCCTTCTTTTTTATGGCCGAGTAATATTCCATTGTATATATGTACCACATCTTCTTTATCCATCCCTCTGTTGATGGACATTTAGGTTGCTTCCACATCCTGGCTATTGTAAATAGTGTTGCAATGAATATTGGGGTACCTGTATTTTTTTGAATTATGGTTTTCTCTGGATATATGCCCAGGAGTGACTTCCTTTAAAACATCCTGTTCCATTGTTCCATTGAAGTCTAAACAACTGTGACTGTTCTATCCTAAACACCTCATTGTCTTATTTACTTATTGACATTAATTGACCTTGGGTTAAGACCCATATTCTTTAAGAATCTAACAACTGGTTCACAGCCCTTATCCATAATCTATGCACTCAATTTTTGGGGGTGTCTTCAAAATGCACTTTGACAACTTCAGAATTTCTAGCCTCTTAGCTCCTTGACTTCCTTTTCTTTAAAGAACTGTCCTCACTGCAGCTCACTAGTCCCTGCTCACTCCTTGATACATAGGTTTTTCTGTATATGTACTAAAGGTTTTACTGTGTGATCATAACTTCCTCTTTTAGATTTTTTTTGAAAACTATTCCCAGTAAAGCCATTTTTAAAATAATGAGTCTCAATGATTTTTAAATGTATAAATTTTATTTAAAATTCACTTTGTAAAATGAGATATTCTACATGGCAGAGCAAATATAAACAGTCTCTAAAAAAAAATTTGTTGACTAAAAATGTGGGAAAATCAACAATCAAATAAATGAAAAATACCACACTGTAACTAAACTGTAACTAAGTTTTCCCTGTAAATGTATCTGGGATTTAGCTTCCACAAGCTGAGTCTTCTAAATAATGTAATTTTTTCTCCAGCTTTACTGAGATATAAATGATACACACTGTGTAAGTTTAAAGTTTACAAGTGATGACTTACATGTTTATATTGCAAAATAATTACCACAATAATGTTAGTTAACCATAAGGTTATTGCCTCACATAACTACTATTTTTGTTGTAGGGAGAACATTTAATATCTACTCTCTTAGCAGCTTTCAAGTGTATATACAACACAGTTAACTATATTCACCATGCTGTTTATTAGATCCCCACAACTTTTTCATCTTAAAACTAGAAGTTCGTACTCTTTGATCAACATCTCCCCATTTCCCCAACTCAGCCCCTGGAAACCACTATTCTACTCTCTGTTTCTAGAGTTTGGCTTTTTTTAGTGTTCATACACAGTGACATTATACTGTATTTGTCTTCCTCTCTCTGTCTGACTTAGTTCACTTATATGATAATTCTCAAAGTCTATCCATTTTGTCACAAATGGCAGGATTGTCTTCTTTTTATGCCTGAATAATATATATGCTAATATGTGTGTGTGTGTGTGTGTGTGTGTGTGTGTGTGTAACATTTTTCTTACCAGTTCACTCATAGATGGACACTTAAGTTGTTTCCATATCTTGGCTATTATGAATAATGCTGCAATGAATGTAAGATTGAAGATACTCATTGAGATCCTGATTTCATCTCCTTTGGATATATACACAGAAGTGAGGTTGCTAGATCACATGATAGTTCTATTTTTAATTTTTTGAGGAACCTCCACACTGTTTTTCATAATGGCTGGACTGATTTACATTCCCACCAAAGGTGCATGTGTCCATTTCTCACATTTTCACGTTGATAATAGCCATTCAAACAGGTATGTTTTGATTTGCATTTCCCAGATGATTAATGATGTTAAGCACCTTTCCATGTACCTGTTGGTCATTTGAATATCTTCTTTGGAAAAATGTATATTCAGGTTCTTTGCCTATTTCTTAATCAGATTATTAGCCTTTTTGTTATTGAGTTGTGTGAATTCTTACACATTTTGGATATTAATCCATTATCTGATATATAGCTTGCAAATATTTTCTTCCAGTATATAGGTGGCCTTTTCATTTTCTTTTTGATTATTTCTTTTGCTGTGCATAACCCTTTTAGTTTGATGTAGTGTCAGTTGTTTATTTTGCTTTTGCTGCTTGTGCTTTAGTGTCATATACAAAAAATATCATTGTTGAGACCAAGTTCAAGGAGATTTTTCTCCATGTTTTCTTCTAGGAGCTTTATAGTTTCAGGTCTTATGCTTAAGTTTTTAACACATTTCAGGTTAATTTTCATGATTGGTGTGATAAAAAGTTCAATGTCATTTCTTTCATATGGATATCCAGTTTTCCCCACATTCTTTTTTTTTTTTTTTTTTTTTTTTGCGGTACGTGGGCCTCTCACTGATGTGACCTCTCCCATTGTGGAGCACAGGCTCTGGACGTGCAGGCCTAGTGGCCATGGCTCACGAGCCCAGCTGCTCCGCGGCATGTGGGATCTTCCCGGACCGGGGCATGAACCCATGTCCCCTGCATCGGCAGGCGGACTCTCAACCATTGCGCCACCAGGGAAGCCCTCCCCACACTCTTTATTGAAAAGACTATCCTTTCCCCCAGTTGAGTATTCTTGGCTCCTTTGTCAAATATGCATGGATTTATTTCTGGGCTCTTTATTCTATTCCATTGATCTATGTGCTTGATTTTATACCAGTACCATACTGTTTTGATTAGTGTAGCTTTGTACTATAGTTTGAAATCAAGAAGTGTGGTGTGTCCAGTTGCACTTTTTTCTCAAGATTATTTTAGTTATTGTGGGAGACTTTTGTGGGTCCATACAAACTTTAGGATTGTTTATTCTATTTCTGTGAAAACTGTCATTGAATTTTTTTTTTAAGGAATTGCACTGAATCTGTACATTGTTTTGTGTGGAATGCACATTTTAACAATATCAATTCTTCTGATTAATGAACACAGTACATCTTCAATTTATTTTGTCATATTCAGTTTATTTTATCAATGTCTTATAGTTTTCAATGTACACACCTTTAACCTCTTGGTTAAATTTATTTAGACCTTAGATAAAAAGGATACTAAAGAAAAATAGGGTCTAGATAAAATGTCAGCCTCACTTCACTCTCAAAATTCATACATACTACATAAAAATTGAAGCAAGAAGATTAAGACAGAATTGGTGTGTTTGGAGAATTAGGGAAGTGTGCTATCACAAAAAAAATATGCTGTGTGTGTTTGTGTGTATGTGTGTGTGTGTGTATTTATATTTATGTGTCTCTGTTTGTGTGTGTGTGTGTATTCACCATTTCAAAAAATAGTTCTCATCTTTGGGGTTAAGAAAGGTGAGAACAGAGAATAGGTCACTGGATTTATCTCAAGGATGCTGTTTATTAGCTCAACTATAGTACCTAGAATGGGTTGGAAAGAAGTCTAATTGATGTGAGTTAAGGAAAGAATAGGGAGTAAAGAAATATAGACAGAGCATATACATTATTCTCTAATGAAACTTTAGCTGTAAAGAGGAGCAGAGAAATGGGGCTGCAACAAAAATGGAGTTCTTTTTTTTCAAGAAGGTAAATATTAGGCACATGTAAATGCTAATTGGGATGATGCAGTAGATAGAAGGAACTGATGCAATAAAGCAAGATAGTTACAGAAGTGATGCCCTCAAGAAATCATGAGAGGATAGCATCTAGAATATCAGAAATGCTTTAATTCCTTTAATTGCAGCCAGAATTCTTCTTCATTTGCTACAGACAGGAAGGAAGAAATGGAAGCAAATGGACAGAATTGAGCTGAGGAAGATGAGGGGGGTTCATTTTAACAAAAATAGCTCATTAGGTGAAAGTGGCAAGGGCCTAGAAGTTTGAGAGAAGAAGGTATTAAATAGTCCTCTTGGAAGATATTACTGAAGGTAATGGCTAAGCTGCTGTGCCAAAGAAAACACAGTGACTTGCATAAGATTTTTTTAACCTCTAATTTTCTCGGCAGGTGGGTAGACACTCATGCCTGTAGTCACTCAAAACATGGTCTAGGAGTGCAGCTCCACCACCATCAACACATAGCTTCCACTATTATTTCAGTCGTTATTACTTTCCAGCCTTCCAGAAGAGGTAAAATGAAAGTCTAAAGTCTACTTAATTACATTTCATTGTTTGGAGAGTTGATCACATTTCACTGTTTACGATTTGACATGTGGCTACCTCTAGCACAGAATACCTTAGAAACATAATCTAAGGCTAAGAAGATATGTCCTTACTTAAAATTTTAGAAGGAGACCTTCAGTAATAAAAGGAAGATGGCAAGAATTCATACAGTGAGTTAGTTGCCTATGCCAGAAACAGCTTCAGAAAGAAAACTTATTAAGGAAAACATTAAGAATATAAAGCCATATTGTGGGTCCTTTTGAGCATTACCATCATAAGTTGAATCAGTTTATGTTATGTTCTTCAGCTGCTCTCTTAAAAATTTATTGAAGAGCAACTATAGAACAAGGGGTGTTATGAGCACTAAAGACAATACAATAAACAATTCATATAATCTTTTATTTCATGGAGCTTTAATTCTAGTATGTAAAACATATTATACACTAATATACAATCAAACAAACAACAAATATATTAGAACATAAAAAGCACAATGAAAGAAATTAAATTCTAAGAGAGGAAATTCCCTTTGCTGAAATGGTACTTAAGGTGAGATTTGAAAGAAAAAACAAATATATATATATATATATATATATATATATATACACCAGTCATGCAGTCATGCAACAATAAGATAGCAGAGCATTCCTGCAAGTGGACCATTTGGCACAAAGACATAAATGAGAAATAACTTATATTAAAGAAACATAAAGAGGGGCAATGATATTAAATCAAGTATACAGAGGGAAGAGTCATGAGGCTAAAATTGCACATGTAGTTGGAGGCAAACATGCAAGTCTGTAAAAAGTAAATGAAGTGGTTGGATTTAATTTTAATTGAAAAATAGTTGCTATGTGAATTATAGTTTGAGTGATGTGATCCAATTTTATTTAAAAGCATAAAAGGTTAGAGTTTTACAAAAGTAAGCTAACATAAGGAGAAGGGTTCAGCCATTCTCACTTTGTTGTATGACCAACCCACACTAAAAAATGAAAATATCTATAAGAATATTTGTATACAAATATTTATAGCAGGTTTATTCGTGATAGCCTTGACCTGGAAACAACCCAAAGGCCTATCAGTAGGTAGATGGATAGAAAAATTGTGGTGTATTCACATAATACTCAGCAATAAAATGTTATAAATTATTGATACACACACAAAATATCTGAAGCTCAGAAACATGCTGAATGCAAAGAGTCTGATCTAAAAGAGTACATAGTGTATTATTCAATTTTATGAAATTCTCAATATATGAAGTCTAGTTTATAGTAATAGAAAGAAGGGCAGATATTGCCTGGGTCTGCACTGTAAAAGAGTATGAAGAATTATTTTGAGTTGATGAAAATATTCTCTATCTTGTCGGTGGTGTTGATTACATAGGTGTATATATTCATCAAAACTCACCAAGCTTTGCACTTAAAAATATGTATTTCATTGTAGATAAATTACATCTCATTCGAGTTTGTTTTTTATTTGGTTTTTGTTTTAAATGAAAAGGATCAAGGGAGTTAATAGTGATTGAAAGCTCTGTTATTTTATTTTTTGTATTGTAATATAGTTGACTTACAATGTTATATTGGTTTCAGGTGTAGAACATAGTGATTCAAAATTTTATAGATTATACTCCTCTTAAAGTTATTATAAAATATTGACTGTATTCCCTGTGCTGTACATTACATTCTTGTTATTATTTATTTTATACCTAATAGTTTGTACTTCTTAATCCCCTTCCCCTATTTTGCCCCTCCCTCTCCTCACTGGTAACCACTAGTTTGTTCTCTGTATCTATGAGTCTGTTTCTGTTCATTATATTCATCAGGCTGTTGCAAATGACAGAATTTTATTCCTTTTTATGGCTGAGCAGTATTCCACATATATATCATTCATATATATATATATATATATATATATATCTCACATCTTCTTTATCCATTCATATGTTGGTGGACACTTATTTTGCTTACATACTTTGGCTACCTATTAAAGAGACTGTCTTTTCCCCATTGTATATTTTTGCCTCCTTTTTGTAGAGAAATTGACCATATGTGCATGTGTTCATTTCTGGGCTCTCTGTTCTGTTCCATTGATCTATGTGCCTGTTTTTGTGCCAGTACCATATTGTTTTTTGTTTGTTTGTTTTGCAGTATGCGGGCCTCTCACTGTTGTGGCCTCTCCCGTTGTGGAGCACAGGTTCCAGATGCACAGGCTCAGCGGCCATGGCTCACGGGCCCAGCCGCTCCATGGCGTGTGGGGTCTTCCCAGACTGGGGCACGAACCCATGTACCCTGCATCGGCAGGTGGACTCTCAACCACTGTGCCACCAGGGAAGCCCTACCATATTGTTTTGATTACTGAAGCTTAGTAGTATAGTCTGGAGTCAGGGTGCATGATACTTCCAACTTTTTTCTCAAGATTACTTTGGTTATTCAGGCTCTTTTGTGGCTCTATACAAAAGCTTTAAAAAATCCTCAAAGCATATGGAGCAAAAGGAACTCTCATTTATTAGTGGTGGGAATGCAAAATGATATAGCCACTTTGAAAGACAATTTGGCATTTTTGTACTCCACTAAACATACTCTTACCATGCAAACCAGCAATCATGCTGCTTGGTATTTGCCCATAGAAGTTGAAAACATATGTCTAAACAAAAACCCATATACAGACATTTATAACAGCTTTATTCACTATTGTCAAAATTTGGAAGCAACCAAGATATCCTTCAGTAGGTAAAGGGATAAATAAATTGTGAAACATCCACACAATGAAATATTATTCAGTGCTAAGAAAAAATGAGTTATCAAGCTATGACAAGACATGGAAGAAACTTAATTGTATATTACTAAGTAAAGAAGTCAGTCTGAAAAAGCTACCCACCATATGATTCCCACTATATGACATTGTATAAAAGGAAAAACTATGGAGATAGTAAAAAGATCAATGGCTGCAAGGGGTTGGGGTTGGGTGGGTTGTAGAGGGATGAATAGGCAGAGCACAGAGGATTTGTAGGGTAGTGAAAATTCTGTACGTGACTATATAACAATAGATATATGTCATTATACATTTGTTCAAACCCATAGAATGCGTAACACTAGGAATGAATCCTAACGTAAACTAGACTTTGGGTGACAATGATCTGTCCATGTAGGTTCATCTGTAGTAACAAATGTACCACTCTGGTGGGGGATATTGATAATAGGGGAGACTCTGCATGTCTCATAAGTATGACTTAGTTTCTTATTTTTTCATGTAATAATTACATGACGTGTATTGTTCAAAGATATACTGTGGTTTTAATTTTCAGATCTATGAAGTATAATTTTAGGTTAAATTTGCTTTTCAAGATACAACCCAAGACATTATAAGCAATATAATGACAAAGAAATGAATAAGTAAATGATTAATTCAGTCAGTTTATAAAGTTCAAACGCAGCCTTTCTCCCTGATTGCAACATTTGTCTTTTTTCTTCTAAATTTCTTGACTCAATTACCCAATTAATTTTACATATATAGGTATATGTATATATTTATATATATGTGTGTGTGTATATCTTCAAATTGCAGTTTTTTACTACCATAGTTCTACCGAGAAGCATGTGCATTCTTTTTATCTTTTGAACATTTTCTTGCTGATTTTTTCCCATCATCTATACGGTTAAGCCTGTTTTAGATAATTTTATATTTCTTTCAATTATTTCATTTAGCGAAATACCACTTCCTCCAGTTGCATGTTACTGGTTTTGAATCTAAGTTCACACTGCTTGATGTGCCACAGATCAGTAAATGAAGAGACAAGATTTTAGGGCAAGGACTAACAACTTTATTCAGAAAGTCAGCAGACTGAGAATATGGTGAGACCCAAAGAACCGTCCCACCTGAGTTAGAATTCAGGCCTCTTTTATACTAAAAGGGGGTTTGGGGGTGTGGCTGGTTGTTGCAAACTTCTTGGTACCAGACAGACCCCAGAGAGGTTGTGATAATTATTTGGTCTTGCAGCTGTCCACGTAGCTCTGGTCATGATGTTCCTGTAAACCTCCAACAAGACAAAAGTTATTCTCTGTTCTGTAATGTTTTAATCTCTATATCAATAAAAAGTGTTATACCTTTAAATGCCAAGTCTGGAACGCAAAGTCTTGAGAAAGGACTATTATGTATATTGCAGGCGACATTCTTTTACAAAACTGCAGAGCCAGCAAGACTAAGCACAGGTAACAGAGCACAAAGGTTAGAGCTAAAGGAATAGATTCAGTATGGAATTAGGTTTGTTCTTCTCTGTTACACTACAACTCCCACCTCAACCCCAATTTAGTATATATCCTACTCTTACCTAGAGTACTTGTATTGACGTTATTATTTCATTGGCGACATTCTCACTCCTGGAAGTCAAGCTCAATTGTGAAGGGGAATTTGTTTAGTCAAATATAATGACTGAAATAAAAATTTAAGTAAAATAAAATACAGATATCTCCCTTTAATCTACTACCTATTTTGCAGATAAAAACATTTTTTATTTTAAGATAAACTACTCTTTTTTGCATGCACGTAGGCATCCAACAAGATCCTTTTTTAATTTAAGGAGTATGATTTTCAGTTTCATAAAGAACTATGGAACTGTTAGCTACTCAGATCCAATAATTTGTTCCTTTCCACACATCAGGACAAGCAAACTCTCCTGGCAGTAAACCACCAGAAATTTTAATATACTATTGTATTCCTTCATAAAAGGGCCTGGAAAGTTCTAGCAATGCCCTATTCCTCCTAATAACCTCTACCCTTATGCAAAGAGAGGGTAAAAGGTAAATAAAACGTTTGGCATGGTGTATTTTAAAAATAAAATGAAAATGTTTACTTACATTATGGATAAACTACTTTTTAAAGTATGCTATGCCTTATTATCTCAGATATAAAAATATTTCAAAGGTGTTTCAATAAATCAGATGTCAAGAAACTGCTAAAAAAAATCCTTTATTAACATTCCATTTTACTTAAGAGAAACATAGTGAATTCTTAACATGGAGAACAATTCTCTGAATAATCTGATTAATGCTCAACTCTCTAGCTTAAACTAATCTCAAATTATCTCCTCAACCCCGGGGCATTTATGCAGGTTGTTACTTCTATGAGGAAGTTTTAAAAATCCTTTTTCATCTAGTTAATTCCTACTCTTTCTTCAGATCTCACATCAATCTTCACTTCCTCAGGAGAATAACTCCAACTTCTCATAAGAATATGCCTCACCATATATTGATATAAATCCTTGATTAATGAAGGTCTCCACTAAATTATAAACTCAGAGAACAAGTTCTTCTTTTTTTTTTTTTTTTTTCTTGTCTCCATATCAGCAGCAGCTAACAGAGATTTGGCAAGTATAAAACTTTCAATGGTTATTACCAGATAAACTGACACAAAAAATCACATATTAACACATCACAAGTCTAGGTAATGGCTTTCATTGCTTGTCCATCTAAACCTATATTAGCACAGAGATAACCATATTATAAAGATTTTGAATGTTTCCAAATACGAAAAGACATGGGTCAGATGATAAGTGAATACAGGCTTAAGTAAAAGAAGAGCTAAATGGAAGTGAACAGATCAATAACTAGTTGAAAATTATAGTAGTTACATAAACTGATAAGTGAAGGAAATACATTAACAGAATTAAAGATTTTACACAGTTTATATCACTATTTTGAATCACTGAAGAAAGGCATTTTAAATTTATCATTTTCTCAAAAACTTTCTGTATGATGTAATTTTGAGTTGTAAATATCTAGAAATTGAACAATAATAACTAAACAATAGGAGTATTGAGAGAAAATTTCAAGACCCTGACCCAAATCAAATGTTCAGATGCAAGAGGAAGCAGAGTTCTAAGACTTTCTAAATTGTCTTACTTTACTTATCCACGGAGAAAATATAAGAAAAGAGATGCAGTTGAAATCTTTAATTGCCTTCTAAGTTTTCTTCTGGCTGTAAACTTCTAATTTTCTAGCAGTAGGTTTGGGATGATGGAAAAAAATAATATTTTGTATCCATGAAAACCTTTTCATGAGTTTGGTTGGAACATGAGTATGGTTATCAATATTTTTGGTAGAGTATGAACACTGCTACCTGAAAAAGCAATATTAAAAGTCCCCTAGGGGGAGCTAAATAGAATGAGTGATTTTATTTTTTGTGGTGTGATTATAGACAATAGTTTTTTAGCTGAAAATAACCCTGCATTATAGGAAGTGGAAAAGTGTGCACTCAAATACTTGGTAGCTTTGGTAACAATTACACCAACATTTGAAGGTCAGTTTGTACACCTGATGCATCATCCCAAGTGAAGTCTATTTTTCCCATATTATTATATTTTTACTTCTTTGGTGCTTTTTTGTTAATTCACACTCTTCTTTATATCTTTTATAACCTGCAAATTACATTTATTAAATATATACTGTGTCATGCTGTACTTTATTTTATGCAAAATAAGTGAAATAACATGAACATTTTATTTTCAGTAAATTTGGAATCTAAAGTAGACAGGCTTATGTAGAATTATACATATTGAGCATTAGGAGAATCTACATTTCAAAAACTAGAGTGACAGTAATGGACTGAGTCATTAAAAATCAGTGGATTCTTGTTATTCACAGCAGTTATTTTCTGTTAAGTCACTCCTAATACTGAATTAGCAAATACTAAACCATTGCTCCTGGGGGAATATATATATATATATATTCCTATAGATTATAATCTCAAATCCTAAAACCAACTCATCCTGGTAGATTCTATTTTCTTTACAAAACAGAAGTGACTTGCCTGAGGCCACTCCAGTAACAGGTGCCAGAGTTAGAATTCAAACTCCATCCAACTAGTCCCAGAGCCAGAGCTTCTCACACATCACTGTGCTTCCCCCTACTTGTCATTTCCATCCTCTGATCATCTCTGTATGAGAGCTGAAGGCTTAACGGTACCTTACTGGACTTGAGCTGGGAACATGCCAATAGGGAGATTCAAAATTTTCATCCTCTGTGCATGTCCCTGAATGACTGCAAAAGTTTGTGAGTATTGATTTTGGGGTAACAAATACATTTTAACAAGCAGGAAAATTTGAAAATACAGAATCCAGGAATAATAAGGATCAACTGCACACCTTTATGAATTTGATTCTGTCATCATTATGATTTCCAGTAAAGTCACTCTGGAATACTTCATCTACATTAGTAGAATAATTATTTTCTACATAGGATGTTATTCAGTTCTAACTTCCTTACATATTTAATTTATTTTCTATAGGCACAAGAAATCTACCTGTACCTTAGACCAAAATATTGCAGAATAATAAAAGTCTTTGGTGGTTGAAAGATTTTCTGAATGCCCTTTTATCTCTCCTAGATAGACTAGT
This sequence comes from Orcinus orca, assembly GCF_937001465.1. Classification (NCBI taxonomy): domain Eukaryota; kingdom Metazoa; phylum Chordata; class Mammalia; order Artiodactyla; family Delphinidae; genus Orcinus; species Orcinus orca. The sequence goes on along the minus strand of NC_064576.1, from coordinate 38,857,979 downwards.
ATGTGTTTAGTGATACTGACTTTTTAAATCTTCCATCAGTGGCATGAAGTACATTGAGTTAATTTTGGGGACCAACATTTCATCTTTCAATTTTTCTTATGTGTGAATCAAATGATATAAATTATTGATAGTCTATTACAAATGCTGTATTCAGATATTTATAAAATAATTAGAATATACACAGAGTTTACAATAAAAAATACATAAATGCTTTACAGATTAGTAGACTGAGGTTGAGAAGTGGTAGGTGTTTCATTTAATATATATTAGTGGTACAGATTGAAACTTAAATGATTTCTTCTGTCTTCCAGATTAGTGGCTCAATATCACTGCACACTACTTCTGGGCACAATTATTTTCCAGAAAGCAGTTCATTTAATAGAAATATATTAAGAGTCAAAGAGTCTTGGAATCTAGTATTATCTCTTCAATAATTCATTTTTAAATTGTGAAATGATTTTCTTACAATAAAAGATATAAAATTTAAGTGTATAGTTATGAGTTTGAAAAATGACTACACTCATGTAACCATGATTCTAATAAAGATATACAATATTTCTATCACTCTAGAAAGTTTTCTCATGCCACTTTTTAGTCAATTCTGACCTCAAAGGTAATCACTGTTCTCATTTCTGTCATCAGTGATTAGTTCCAGAACATCAAATAACTGGAATACTGAAACATTCTTCTTCTTTTCTGTCTTGCTTATTTTGCCCAACATAATGTTTCTGGGATTCCCTAGGTTATGCATTAACAGGTTCTTTTTGTCTCTCCCTCTGTACTTTAGTTTGGATGATTTCTGTTGACCTGCTCAAATTTATTAATCCTCTCTTCTGCTATGTCCAATCTACTCTATACCCAAACCAATTTTTTTTTATATGGAGTTTTTCAGTTTTTAGGATTTTCATGTGATTTTATTTTTTCAATTTATGAATTTCCCATTTAATACCCTTCTATAGATTCTTTAAAATATTTATTCAAATTATTTTAAAATTATTTTCTGCCAATTTCAACATTCAGGCTGCCTTTTGTTCTATTTCTATTGACACTTTTTTGCATGGGTCACATTTTCCTGTTTTGTGCATGTCCAATAAACTTGTATTTTTTCACTGGCATTTGTAAATAGATATGAAATAGAGAGCCTGGGTTTTGTTGTCCTCCTCTGGAAAGTGTTCTGTTTGTTCTAGCAGGTAGTTTACTGGCAGTTCAGCTTTGTCCTTTGTAGGCTTAGTTTTATTCTTGCTTATACTTGTCTCAACATGCAGTTTCTTACTTCTCTGTTGTGAAATTCAATGTTTCTATAAAAATCCTGAAAGTTATCAAGCCCTTTTAAATTGGTGGAACACTAAGTTCCAAATGTCACTTCCTTAGGTAGACAGCTACTTAAATAACTGCTCTTACAATCCCTTGGACCCTTACATTTCCAGTTTAGTGACAGATGAAGGATTAAGGGGAGTTTTATACAGATTTTTGGTCCTTCTTTTTTTGTGGCTTCCTACTTCTGGCAGTTTTGTATTAATTTCCAGAGACTCTAGTGAGTCCAAACTCTATCCTCTGACTTCTCAGACCAATAAAATTCTGGCTGTCTGCTTAAAACTTATTCATTGCTCCACATTGTGGGCTTAACAGGGCTCTCATGAAAGCAGCCATCCAATGGGTTCCCCTCTTGGATGAGTTATATTTACTAAGGTTTCTGCTTGCTTTTGGCCCATTTTTTAAGTGCCTTCCAAAGTTGTTTTCTATATTTTTTCCTGAGTTTACTGTTGCTACTAGTAAGAGCATTAATCCAGTAAAAGCAAATTTACTATTACGGGAAGACTAATTTATTTTTTAAGACCAAAGAAATCACAACTGAACTCTATTTCAAACTTCCCATCTTTGAGAAGTTGCTGATGTATGCCAGTTTTTTTAGTTGGACTACTATGATGTAAACTGAGATAATTTAGAGAATTATACTTCAAGATATTCAGAAGAAATTTGAATCATGAATCAAAGCTTCATTGTTATTCTTTTTCCAACTCTCTACTCTCCAAATCTTCAGTTGTTTAAAAGAATTGCACACCTTCTTCTAAGAATGTGAAAAAGTACAGTTAAACATGCTTAAAATACTAAGGTCATATATATAAATTGGAATATATATTAAGAATTTAAGAGTCCATTTTTGACTGTTGCAGCCATAGTATGGATTTCAAAAATAAGCCCAGATTATATACAAGGAAATTGTTTGTCCAATTTAAAAGCTATCAGATTTCATCATTTGCTTATTTGGAAATAAACACACTAATCCATGTCTTGTTCTTATTTCATAAGAATGACTGATCTACTTTTAGAGAAGAATTAACTGATTGGTAGTTAAATAACTTTTACCTAGTAAAAATGTAATATCTTAAAGCAGCACAAAAATACTTTAACCTAAATGCCCTGGTTTAAACTGAGACCAAGGTATGGTGAGTTAGGTGAATCACAGTGAGAAAAAAAATAAGGATTATGTTGGCTTAATAATAACTCAAATCATCTAGAATATGTCATGGTTTACCAAGTCTCAGCTTTAAAAATTTCATATGTGATTATATAGGATTCATGTTGATATTTAGTGACATTTTGAAGCAGCAGCATCTTATCTTTGTTTTAATAAATTAGGATCTAAAATAAGCTATTATAACTTGACATTTGACCTCCAAAGTGAAGAATGTTTTCTAAATGCCAAATCATTTAATTAATAAAAGATGACACTGAAATGACTAATTGCCCTTATTGTATGGATACCTTTGATAAAATGAGGATTTTCAGTGTACAGTTCTAGTTTTCTTTTAAACGCTATTACTTGCTGTATAAAATCTGAAACTCTGAGTTTGGACTACAAGCTCTGTTATCAATCAAAAACATTCTTTCTCTCTCAGATATATCTAAAAACACCCTCCACTTCATACTACTTTCTTCTACTATAGTTTTAGATTCTACTCTTAGTCTTTTCTTCTCTCTCTTCATCTATTGTAAAGCCAGAAAATTACATTTTTGTTGGGTTTTAACAATTTCTTTTTGGTGGAAAGAGTAAAGGTCAGGCAGCATTCCATTTCAGGAAGATAGTTAAATGGCTAGCATTAAAGTGTCTGCTAAAATGATGGAGTAGTATTCATTTTTATTTTTCAGTGAAACCATATGAAATCACAAATAAAAGCACTCACTACCTTTAATGTCAGAATTTAAATTAAAAAGTCTTTTATGTTTTTGCCTCCTAAATCAAAACATATTATGAACAATTCATGTTGGCTTCAATGTCTTTTCCTTTTTAAAATAGTTTTGAAGTCTGAATTATAGCCAAATAATTTTAAATTTAAAACAATCTTATTTATCAGGAAAATAAATGTTTAAAGCTAGATGTTCAATATTTAGTTTTTGACCTTATTCATTATTAAATAGTTGAAAAAAATATTTAAGATGCAAGTGGGTCAAATGTGGCACCATCTATTTCTGTAAGGCAAATGTGAGAAAACTTCTTAATGTGTAGTTGGTAGTATGTCCAAAGGAAAAGAAGAAAACCATTTTTGTGTTTGGAATATTTTTGCTTGTTTTTTAAACCATTGAATATTAAATCTAAATATAAGAATAATAGCCACTATAACTGCAATGATGAAAATAATAATAAAAAACAAAACTACCATAATAATAGTTTCCACTGATTGAGTGCTAATTACAGGACAGGTACAATGATAAATTGTTTACTTAAATGAGTTTTTGTGTTTTAATAAGTCTAGTAACCTTTAAAAATTCACTGTGAAAGCAATTTTAGAGTCTGGAAAAGAAGAAATAATTGTTTATTCATATAAAGTAAATTAATTTAAAAGTTATCAAACTGGATAGAGATGTAGCCTTAGATGTAGCCTCTAACCTTATAATTCTGATTGGTTTCAGAGGATAATAGAAAATATTTACTCTATTTTACAATTTGATGCAAATATATTCTCTTCATAAGAAGCAATAGACTGTACAAAGGAAAGCATAAACACTGATGAAACGAGCCTGAGTTGGAGTCCTGGTTCAGCCACATCTTGTCAAATTCTTGTCTTAATTTTTTATTTTCAAATCTATTTAAAATTTATTTATTTCATGAAAAAGAATTGTATTGTTGAAGTCATAGCAATAGGAAAGCAAGAAAGCCATAAACACAATAGACATTGATGTAAAAGGTAGCATGACATTGGCTATTGCTCTGCCTGTGAAGAACGAAGTCCATGGTCATGTGCACAGGCTTTCACTGGTAGTGACATCTGCACCTGCTTGGGGGCTGAAGTGAATGACTGTAAGCCTTGTGATGAAGAGAGCAAGTCATTCAGGAAACATAAAAAAAAAAAAGACCTTTTTCTTAACTACATTGAAATAGCTTCAGAAGTGAGATCCTTATATAACTATATTTCACCATATATAACTCTCTATATATGTATACATAAATATTATATATTTCATATATACTTATCTACATGCCTTATACTCTCAACAACCACCAATGAAGTTATAAACATCTGGAGTATCATTCTGTAGCAATATGAATGTCATCAGCATCATAGTACATAAGCACTATTTTTATGTTTTGTTTTCAAAGCAACAGGTTTTTATTTCTCTTTCTTTTTCTCTAATTGATAAGTCAATGTGAGTGTTACTTTGGACCCAGCGGCAAAGAGTGCTACATAACATGTTTTCTGCCTTTAAGGATTAAAAATCGAATTAGAAACTAAAAACTTAGAAAGAAGAAAAAATAAGAAACAATAAAGTTTGTATGTGACCAATTCAAAAATTTGTGTCAGGCTTAACAATTCCAGAGTTTGAGGGAAAATATGGAGGTCAGCTGACACTTCATTAACATCCACTAAAAGTGGGTTATTATGACTAAAAATATAGGATGAGAAAATAAATATATGTTATATTCCATAATCCTCCATTAGCTTTTAATTTTTGTCGTACATGTCAATTCCCATATGTCTTTTCTTTCCTGTGGGTACTTTATGTTTTATTCCAAGTATTCTGGATTACTGATTTTATCCCTTGCTTGGTTCAGATTGAGACATGTGCATAGATCTTAGTATAGATATAGATGTATATATGGAGGTACACATATATAGAGATATAGCTAACCAAATATAATTAGATAGCACAATAATGTTATTTTTAACTAATAGAATTTGATAAATATGCACTCAATATTTTCCTAGTCCACTTTTATTACATTTCTGGACAAGTTTATGATTGTTTTTAATCTGATAATTTTTAAGATGGTGACATAAATATATCAAGACAATGATAAAACCAATAAACTTGCTTAATATAATTCACCAACTTTTTCTTCATTTCTGGCCAATCAACCAGAGATGTAATAATATGGAAAAGACCTTGTATGACTCAGTCATAGTTTCAGTACTCTTATGTTCAGTATCAATAATCATTGCTATTGCCTTTTGGACAATAAAAAAACACAAATAATAATGTAGAATTTGGGAAAATTTTAGCATAATTTTCTGCCTGCTGTAAAAAGTTCTTAAAATGAAAATGTATATTTTGTATTCACTATTCTGAATAATATATTTCTGTATGGTCAGTTTAGAAAATCTTTTCATTGTATCCATAAAATTTTCATTATGTTTTCAATGTATAAATAATTCATAAAACATGAAAAATAAAGAATATAAATGATACAAAAAGTAACATAACTATCTTCATTGAAGTGGCCCCGGAGATGAGCATGTTTTCTCACTTTATAACAGTATCCCACAATGACTAGAGGAAATCATGTTTTATCTTATACAAGATTTCTCTATACATATTAATACAATGGCTGTATTAATTTATATACACATATACATATACATGAATTTATTAAAAAATATGACATGATTTCTGTCCATATTTGTATATACAAAATCAACACACATAAACCCATTATGTTTTGATATACTAACAATGTACAGACTGAAGGAAATTAAGAAAAAAAATCTTATTTACAATAGCATCAAAAAGAATAAAATACTTAGGAATTAACTTAAGCAGGAAGCAAAAGACTTGCACACTAAAACATACAAAACAATACTAAAAATATTAAAGAATACACATCTAATGAAAAGACTTTCTGTGTTCATGGATTGGAAGACTTAATATGATTAAAATGTCCATATTATACAAAGTGATTTACAGTTCAATGCAATCACTATCAAAATCTCAAAGCATTGTTTTGCAGAAATAGAAGAAGAAATTATACAATTCGTATAGAATCTGAAGAGACCTGAATAGCCAGAACAATTTGAGAAAGAAAAGCAAAGCTAGAGGCCTCAAACTCCATGATTTGAAAATATATTACAAAGCTACAGTAATCAAAGCAACATAATAATGATATAAAAGCAGACATATTGACTAATGGAACAGAATAGAAAGCCCAGAAATAAACCTTCACAGATATGGTCAAATTATTTTTAACAAGAGTGTCATGACTGCGCAATGGGGGAAAGAATAGTCTTTTTTATAAAGGGTGCTGGGAAAACTGGATATCCACATTCAAAAGAATGAAATTGGGCCTTTACCTTACACATATACAACAATTAATTCTATATGAATTTAAGACCTAAACATAAGATCTAAACCAATAAAACTTTTAAAAGCAAACATAGGGTAAAAAGCTTTATGACATTGGATTTTCCAGTGACTTCTTGGATATAACACCAAAAGCAGTCAATAAAAGCAAAAATAGACAAGTGGGACTACAGTAAACTTTAAAACTTCTTGACAGCAAAATAAACAATCAACAGAGTGAAAAGAAAACCTACAGAATGGAAGAAAATATTTTCAAACCGTATATCTGATGAGTTAATATCCAGAATATACAAAGAACTCTTACAACTCAACAACAACCAAAAACCAACCATTTTTAAAATGGTCAAATGACTGAATAGATTGTTCTCCAAAAAAAGATATACAAATGACCATCAAGAATATAAAAAAGATGCACAGCATCATTAATCATTAGGGAAATGAATAACAAAGCTACAGTCAGATATCACCTTGCACCCATTATAGTGACTACTAGCCAAAAAAAACAAAAAAAAACAAGTGTTGGTGAGGATGTGGAAAAATTGGGACACTTGTACACTGTTTGGTGGGCATGTGAAATGGTGCAACTTCTATGGAAAACAGTATGGAGATTCCTCAAAAAACTAAGAATAGAATTATCATGTGATCCAGCAATCTCACTTCAGGATATATACACAAAAAAATTGTAAACAGGATCTCAAAGAGATATTTATGCAACCATTTTAAAACAGCATTATTCACAGTAGTCAAGAGACGGAAGCAACATCCGCAGGCAAAGAAATGGAGAAAGGAAATGTTGTATATATATAGAATGGAATATTATTCTGAGTTAAAGAAGTCAGACGTCACAACACAGCTAAAATTTGATGACACTATGTAAGTAAAATAAGCCAGAAAAAAGAAAGACAAATACTGCATAATTACACTTAACATTATTAAACTTGTTATATGAGATATCTAAAGACGTTAAACTCTTAAAAATGGAAAATAGGCTGGTGGTTGCCAGGGTCTAGGCACTGCGGGAAAAGGGAAGTTGTTCAATGAGTATTGAGTTTCAGCTTTGCAAGAAGAAAAAGTTCCAGAGATCTCTTGCACGAAAACGTGCATATAGCTGCATTTAACATTTAAAAATGGTTAAAATTTTATTTTATGTGTTTTTTACCACAATAAAATTTAATGAAAATAAAATTCTTATTAATTTTGTTTTTAATTCTCAAATGACATCTCTTTAATGTAGCTAGATACTTTAGGAATTTTAAACAGACTTAACAATATTAGTGGTTTAATGTCAGAGGAAAAGATGATATTCAGTACTTAAGTAAAATTTTCTATAATCCTGTTTCTGGTCATTTGTTTTCCAGCAATTTTTTTTGATACACTCAAGCTAATACTGGAAATTCTCATATTAATAACTTCAATGTACTAATAGAAAATACTAAAAGAGAACTTATTATTTAGGAATGGGAAAATAACAATTTAATTTACCAGATTCTCAAAAATTACTAGGATAGCCCTTGCCTATTTTGTATACACATGGTCAAACACATAAACAGGGTTTTGGCACATACAGAGTTGGAATTATTCATGATTCCTCTTTTTCTCTCCTATAGCACAGCAAAGCAATTAAAAATTCTGTTGAGACTTCCTTCAAATTACATTTGGTTATTGATAAAGTCATACACAATACCTCCATTATTACCACCACAGTCTATTATCTCTTGCCTTGATACAATTGCTTCCTAATTGCTCTCCCTGCTACCACCATCACTTTCTTACCATCTATTCCCACCCAGTAACCGGTCTAATCCTTTTAAAATGTAGGTCAAATCATGATCTTTCTCTCCTCATAACTCTCTTTACCCTCTCATATTTTAATGGCCGAGAAAATATTTTCATTGATATTTTCACTGTCCATTTTCAATCCCTACCACAGGAAACTATCTGACAATTTTCTACCTCCATTCCAGTCTCAGTGGCCTCCTTACTAACTTGGATCCTCTAGATACCCATCCTGATATTGCACTGTTGTATTCTTTGCCTGCAATGATCTACTCCGAAAATCAGCATCACTTTAACTTTCTTAAACTATTGTTCAAATGCCACCTTCTCAGTGAAGCCTGCTTTGACCACTCTATTTATAATTGTGACCCCACACCTATACCCTATTCCCAGTGTCTTTTTTCTCCATATTATTTGTGACTTTATAACATAATATATAATTATTTATAATATTTAGTGACTTTCTTCAATGACTAAAACATAAAATCTCTGCAATCATTGCCTTTGTATTGCTCACAGATGAACTATAACTTTATGCAATGATTTTTCTTTGTCTGTGGACACATAGAGTGAGGGTCATGAAATAAGTCTTTTTTTTTTAACTTTTTTTTTAAAATAATGATGGGCATAAAGAAAAGTTGTCCAAATAATTTCCAAATACTCAGAGTCTCTATATGTTTACATTTTACCGCATTTGATTTCTGATTCCCCCTCCACCCCTCTCCTCTCCATATACATACATAGAGATATTTTGACTGTGAGAGTAAGACACAAACATGATGCTCCTTCACCCCTAAATTATTCTGTGTTTTCTAAAAACAAGGACGTTCTCTTATGTTACCACAGTAAAATTGTCAAACTCACAAAACTAACATTGATACCGTGCTGATATCAAAGTTACAGACCTTATTAAGATTTCACCAGTTGTGCCAGCAATGCCATTTATAACAAAAGAAAACAAAAAGCAACCAAACACCACCTCCATGTCATGCCTCTCTAATCCCCTAAACTGGAAGCCTTCCTTTACTTTCCTTGTCTTTCTTGACCTTGACATTTTCCTTGACATTTTTGGGAGCACCAATGAGTTGTTTTGTGGGAAGATCCTCAGTGGGTTTTGTCTGGCATCATGTCATGATTAGATTCTGGTTACACACATTTGGCAGGAAACCCACAGAAGTTATTGTTGTGTCATTGTAGGAATTATCTCCTTTTTTTTTAACTTTTTATTTTATATTGGAATACAGTTGATTAACAATGTTGTGTTAGTTTCAGATGTACAACAAAGTGATTCAGTTATACATATATATGTATCAATTCTTTTTCAAATTCCTTTCACAATTAGGCTGTTACAGAATATTGAGCAGAGTTTCCTGTGCTATACATTAGGTCCTTTTTGGTAATCTATTTTAAATATAGAGGTGTGTAGTTGTTAATCTCAAACTCCCTAACTATCCCTCCCCTCATCTAACCATAAGTTCGTTCTCTAAGTCTGTGAGTCTATTTTTGTTTTGTAAATAAGTTCATTTGTATCATATTTTTTTAAAAATTTCACATATAAGTGATATCATACAATATTTCTCTTTCTCTGACTTACTTCACTCAGTATGACAATCTCTAGGTCCATCCACGTTGCTGCAAACAGCATTATTTCTTTTTTTAATGGCTGGGTAATATTCCATCATATACATGTACCACACATTCTCTATCCATTCTTATGTTGATGGACATTTAGGTTGTTTCCATGTACTGGCTATTGAAAACAGCACTGCAATGAACATTGGGGTACATACTTTTGAACCATGTTTTTCTCCAGGTATATGCACAGGAGTGGGATTGCAAGACCATATGGTAGCTCTAGTTTTAATTTCTTAAGGAACCTCCATACTGTTCTCCATAGTGACTGCACCAATTTACATTCCTACCAACAGTGTAGGAGGGCTTCCATTTCTCCACACCCTCTCCAGCATTTATTGTTTGTAGATTTTTTGGTGTTGGCCATTCTGAGTGGTGTGAGGTGATACCTCATTGTAGTTTTGATTTTTCTCTAATAATTAGCAATGTTGAGCATCTTTTTATGTACCTCTTGGCCACCTGTATGTCTTCTTTGGAGAAATGTCAATTTAGGTCTTCCTGTTTTTTGATTGGGTTGTTTGTTTTGATAATATTAAGCCACATGAGTTGTTTGTAAATTTTGGAGATTAACCCCTTGTTGGTCACATCATTTACAAACATTTTCTCTCATTCTGTGGGTTGTCTTTGCATTTTGTTTATGGTTTCCTTTGAGGTGCAAAACTTTTGAGTTTAATTAGGTCTCATTTGTTTATTTTTGTGTTTATTTCCATTATTCTGGGAGAGAGGTCAAAACAAATATTGCTGCAATTTATGTCATAGAGTGTTCTGCCTATGTTTTCCTCTAAGAGTTTTATAGTGTCCAGTCTCACATTTAGGTTGTTAATCCATTTTGATTTTATTTTTGTGTATGGTGCTAAAGAATGCTTTAATTTAATTTTTTTACATGTAGCTATCCAGTTTTCACAGAACTATTTACTGAAGACGCTGTCTTTGCTCCATTGCAACGTCTTTCCTCTTTTGTCATAGATTAATTGACCATAGGTGTGTGGGTTTATTTCTGGGCTTTCTTTCTATCCTGTTCCATTAATCTATATTTCTTTCTTTTGTGTCAGTACCATACTGTTTTGTTGACTATAGTTTTGTAGTATAGTCTGAAGTCAGGGAGCCTGACTTCTCAAGCTCCATTTTTCTTTCTCAAGATTGCTTTGGCTATTTGGGGTCTTTTGTGTCTCCATACAAATTTTAACATTTTTTTTTGTTCTAGTTTTTTGAAAAATGCCAGTGGTAATTTGATAGGGATTGCATGGAATCTGTAGATTGCTTTGGGTTCTATAGTCATTTTCACAATATTAATTCTTCTAATCCAAGAACATGGTATACCTCTCCATCTGTTTTTGTCCTTTTTTATTTCTTTCATCCATATCTTATAGTTTTCTGAGTACAGGTTTTTTGCCTCCTTATGTAGATTTATTCCTAAGTATTTTATTCTGTTTGATGTGACAGTAAATGGGATTGTTTCTAAAATTTCCCTTACTGATCTTTTGTTGTTAGTGTATAGAAATGCAACAGATTTCTGTGTTTTAATTTTGTAACCTGTGGCTCTACCAATTCATTGATGAGCCCTAGTAGCTTTCTGGTAGTTTCTTTAGGATTTTCTATGTATAGTATCATGTCATCTGCAAATGATGACAGTTTAACTTCCTCTTTTCCCATTTGGAATCCTTTTATTTCTTTTTCTTCTCTGATTACCATAGGTAGGACTTCCAAAACTATGTCAAATAAAAATGGTGAAATTGGAGATCCTTGTCTTGTTGGTGATCTTAGAGAAAATGCTTTTAGCTTTTCAGCATTATGATGTTAGCTGTAGGTTTGTCATATGTGGCCTTTGTTATGTTGAGGTATGTTCCCTCTATGCCCAGTTTCTGGGGAGTATTTTATTTTAACATAAATGGGTGTTGAATTTTGCCAAAACTTTTCCTTCATCAATAGATGATCATATGGTTTTTATTCTTCACTTTGTTAATGTTGTGTATCACATTGATTGATTTGTGTATATTGAAAAATCCTTGTATCCCTGGGATAAATCTCACTTGATCATGGTGTATGATCCTTTTAAAATATCACTAGATTTGCATTGCTAGTATTTTGCTGAGGATTTTTGTGTTTCTGTTCATCAGTGATACTGGCCTATAATTTTCTTTTTTTCTGGTGTCTTTGTCTGGTTTTGGTATCAGGTTGATGGTGACCTCATAGAATCAGTCTGGGAGTTTTCCTTCCTCTGCAATATTTTGGAACAATTTCAGGACAATAGGTAGTTAGGTCTTCTCTAAATGCTTGACAGAATTTGGCCATGAAGCCATCTGGTCCTGGACTTTTGTTTGTTGGGAGTTTTTAAATCACAGGTTCAATTTCAGTACTTGTTATTGGTCTGTTCATATTTTCTATTTCTTCCTGGTTCAGTCTTGAGAGATTGTGCCTTTCTAAGAATTTGTCCATATTTCCAGGTTGTCTGTTTTATTGACATACATTTGCTTGTAGTAGTCTCTTATGATCCTTTGTATTTCTGTCATGTCCATAGTAATTTCTTCTTTTCATTTCTAATTTTATTGACTTGAGTCCTCTCCTTTTTTTTCTTGATGAGTCTGGCTAAAAGATTATCAATTTTTTATAATCTTTTTAAAGAACGAGCATTTACTTTCACTGATCTTTGCTATTGTTTTCTTCATCTCTATTTCATTTACTTCTGCTCTGGTCTATATGATTTCTTTCCTTCTATTAACTAGGTTTTGCTTGTTCCTCTTTCTCTAGTTGTTTTAGGTGTAAGGTTAGGTCATTTATTTGAAATTTTTCTTGTTTCCTGAGGTAAGATTGTATTGCTATAAACTTCCCTATTAGAACTGCTTTTGCTGCATCCCATAGGTTTTGGATCATTGGGCTTTCATTATCATTAGTCTCTAGGTGTTTTTTGATTTTCTCTTTGACTTCTTCAGTGATCCACTCTTTGTTTAGTAACACACATTGTTTAGCCTCCATGTGTTTATGATTTTTACATTTTTTTTTTCATGTAGTTTATTTCTAATCTCATAGCATTGTGGTCAGAAAAGAAGTTTGATATGATTTCAATTTTCTTAAATAAACCGAGTCTTGATTTGTGACACAAGATATGATCTATTCTGGAGAATGTTCTCTGAGCACTTGAGAAGAAACCTTATTCTGTTGCTTTTGGATGGAATACTCTATAAATATCAATTAAGTCCATCTGACCTAATGTGTCATTTAAGGCCTGTTTTTCCTTATTGATTTTCTGTCTGGATGATTTGTCCATTGATGAAAACAAGGTGCTAAAGTCCCCCAATATTATTGTGTTACAGTTGATTTCTCCTTTTATGGCTGTTAGCATCTGCCTTATATATTGAGGTGCTCCTATGTTGGGTGCATATATATTTACAATTGTTATATCTTCTTCTTGGATTGATCCCTTGATCATTTTGTAGTGTCCTTCTTTGTCTCTTCTTACAGTCTTTACTTGAAAGTCTATTTTATCTGATATGAGTATTGCTACTGCAGCTTTCTTTTGATCTCCATTTGCATAGAATACCTTTTACCATCACCTCACTTTCAGTCTGAATGTGTCCCTAGGTGTGAAGTCGGTCTCTTTTAGACAGCATATATATGGGTCCTGTTTTTGTATCCATTCAGCCAGTTTATGTTTTTTGGTTGGGTCATTTAATCCATTTGCACTTAAGGTAATTATCAATATGTAAGCTCCTATTGCCATTTTCTTAATCATTTTGGGTTTGTTTTTGTAGCTTTGTTTTTCTTCCCTTCCTCTCTTATTCTCTTCTCTTGTGTTTTGATGACGATCTTTAGTGTTGTGTTTGATTTTCTTTTTTCTATTCTTTTTCTTTTCTTTTTCTTTTTGTGGTGTGTGTGTGTGTGTGTGTGTGTGTGTGTGTGTGTGTGTGTATCTATTGTAGTTTTTGGATTTACTGTTCCCATGAGGTTTTGACATAGCAGTCTATAACTGTATAAAGTTGTTTTAAGTTGCCGGTCTCTTTCTTGCCTAGAGAAGTTCCTTTAGCATTTGTTGCAAAGCTGGTCTGGTGGTGCTGAACTCTCTTAGCTTGATTGTCTGTGAAGCTTTTTATTTCTCTGTCAAATCTGAATGAGAACCTTGCTGGGTAGAGTATTCTTGGTTGTAAGTTCTTCCCTTTCATCACTTCAAATATATTGTGCCACCCCCTTCTGACCTGCAGATCTTCTGATGAAAATATCAGCTGATAACCTTAGGGGAGTTCCTTGTATGTTGTCTTTTTTCCCTTGTTGCTTTTAATATTTTTTCTTTGTCTTTGATTTTTATCCTTCTGATTACTATGTGTCTTGATGTGTTCCTCCTTTGGTTTATCCTGCCTGGGATTCTCTGTGCTTCCTCGACTTGGGTGACTGTTTCTTTTCCCATGTTAGGGAAGTTTTCAGCTTATCTCTGCAAATATTTTATTTATCAAAAATTATTGTCTCTTCAAATATTTTCTTCGGTCCTTTCTCTCTCTGGTTCTATAATCATCTGTTAAAACTGTCTTTAATTATTTCAACCCTTATCTTTGGTCACTAAATATGACTTTCGTGATTGATTTCTCTAGCTCTGCCTTCTCTTTTTCTTTTGATTGCTACTTTTTCCAAAGGTATCCTGATTCTCAACATTTCCACTATAATAATACCTCTTGCAACACACACCCACTCACTACTATTGAGGTTCTGATACTGCATGACCCAGTTTCAGTCTGATTTGGCTTATTTTGTTCGTTTTTACCATGTCACACTGTGTGCAAATTTTTATCAATCATTATCTCAGTGTTTTTAATTAAATGATTCTATAATTATCTCATGATACCACAACTTTATAATTTCTAGTGGTCAAAACTGTGACACTGTAAGACAGTTTTCTACACCCCTTCAAATTATTTGTCTATCAGAGTGATGAATAATTGTTTTACCACAATCTACATTTTGTTACATCAGATAAGGAGTCTTAACTGTCTCTCTATCTACATTATTGATAAAACTAAGTTAAATTACAGAAGTGATATTAAGCTAAACAAATTTACTTGATAATGTTGAAGTGAACCTCATGGAAGAAATTTAAAAAAGTATATAGGGCATGTTAGAGGGAACAATGGAGTCTGAACTCCAGAAAAATCTCCCTTTCATAGAAACTATTAGAATGACGAAAATTGTCAAAACTTTTTAAAAACTCTGAAAATTAACCCTTGGCTTGCAAAATTCCAGGGAACATTTTTTGAAGAAAAATAACTAAGAAAACTGAACTTTGTGGCATTTAACCAACACTAGTTCTATCCTCCTTTCCTCAGTCCCACAGTAACCTTGAAACTGTCCTCATCTACAATCATGGTGAAAGTCAGCAATCTAACAGCCACTGAAAGGAGTAGAAATGAATTGGATCTCCCCAAAGCTCCACTCCCTGAGGACTGTCACTGCTTACCCTGTCTGAAAATTTCCTTGAAACCACCACCACTCCTAAAGGTTGATTTTATTTCATCTGTGTTGAAGCTCCTCCTGTGTGAACAACTTGTTCTCAGTGTTGCTTGTCAGAAACAATCAGCAGAAATTGTTTAATATAGCAGCTTTCTGAGGCAGTGATAACAGTTGGGGCAAACAACAAACTCAGCAAAAAACTTCAAAAGTAAAGCTAGCAAATAAGATGTCCACAGGGGACTTTGAAAAGAAGACCTATTTCTGGGGATCAAGAAGTCCATGCACACATGGAAGGCTGTATGCATGTTCAGGAAAGACATGAGGAGGCCCTAAACTCTCAGCTCTGGCTCTCCTTGAGGATCTGCACAAAAAGGAAGTGAAAGCTAACACAGAGTTGTAACTAAATTCCTATCTGAGAATTGACAGTATGCCTCAATACAGAGAGAAGCCCTCAGCAAAAACCAAGAGACTTATTGGTTCTAAGAATGGAAGGAAATTTCTTCATTCACTAACTAACCATTAAACTAAATGAGCAGAAACTCAGAGATTGCACATAACAAAGAATACACACTTTGAATAAGAAGTGTAAATAACTTAAAAACAACAACAACTATTCCTGGGGAAGAGGAAAAAACTGACTTCAAGAGTTTGTTATTTAAAATGTCCAGGTTTCAACAGGAAATAATGAAACATGCTAAGAAACTGGAATGTATGGTCCATATACAAAATATATTGATTTTCTAAACAAAACCATTACATTATTTAATTTAAATATGACAAAATCAGGAAGACATATCTAAATAACTAAAGGAAAATATGAGAACAACGCCTCACTAAATAAAGGATGACAATAAATTTATAGACATTATTAAAAAGAACCTAATAGAAATTCTGGAGTTGAAAAGTATAATTAAAATTAAAAAATAAAACATCACTAGATGTCTCATAGTATATGTGAACTGGCATAAGAAAGAATTGGCAAACTTGAAGATAGATCAATTTAGATTACCTAATGCAAGGGACAGAAAGAAAAAGAATAAAGGAAATGAACAGTTTCCTAGACCCTGTAAACAGTATCAAACATACCAAAATTCATAAAATGGAAGCTCCAGAAGGAGAGGAGTGGGATAAAAAGTTAAAAAGAATATTTGAAGTCAAATGGCCAAAGCTTCCAAAATTGCATGATAAATATTAGTCTCTAAAAATACATACATAGACACACTGTAATCAAACTACTGAAAGCCAAATACAAAGAAAGAATCCTGAAAGTAGCAAGAAAGAACTGATTCCTCATGTGAAAAGGAAACCTCAATAAATTTAACAACCAGTTTCTCACCAGGAACCATGCAGGCCAATATAGGATTACATATTCAGTGTGTTAGGGAAAACAAAAACAAACAAAAACAAGAAAAACTCTTAACCAATAATTCTATATCCAGCATAAATATCTTTCAAAAATGAAGGAGAGGGCTTACCTGGTGGTGCAGTGGTTGAGAGTCTGCCTGCCAATGCAGGGGACACGGGTTTGTGCCCCGGTCCAGGAAAATCCCACATGCCGTGGAGTGGCTGGGCCCGTGAGCCATGGCCGCTGAGCATGCGCGTCTGGAGCCTGTGTTCCGCAA
Organism: Orcinus orca; assembly: GCF_937001465.1. NCBI lineage: Eukaryota > Metazoa > Chordata > Mammalia > Artiodactyla > Delphinidae > Orcinus > Orcinus orca. The sequence goes on along the minus strand of NC_064576.1, from coordinate 38,840,940 downwards.
CGGGAGAGGCCACAACAGTGAGAGGCCCGCATACAGCAAAAAAAAAAAAAAAAAAAGTCCATACAAAATCTCAGACATAAATGTTCATACAATAATCATACATAATTAACTAAAAAGTGGAAACAACCCAAATGTCCATCAATTGATGAATGGATAAACAAATGTGGTAAACAATAGAATATAATATGCATATAAAAAGGAATTAAATAATGTTGCATGCTGTAGCATGGATGAATCTTGAAAATAGTATGCTAAGTAAAAGAAACCGACTCTAAAGACTATGTATGTTATAATTAATTGTGTTTATATTAAATGTCCAGAATAGGCATATCCATAGAGATAGATATTAGATTAGTGGTTGCCAGGGGCTAGGGCAAAGAGAGAATGAGTGTGACTTCTAAGGTATAGAGTTTCATTTGGGGATGGTGAAAATATTTTCAAACTAGATAGCAGTGATGATTGCAAAACTTTGAGAATATATTTAAAATCACTGAATTGCACACTATAAAATAGTGAATATTATGGGATATGAAGTATATTTCAATAAAAAAAATAAAAGTACATATCACTACATTCTATACACAAACCCACACTACATATAGTCATTTCAGCCATCGTATTTATATATACTATAGTACCAAAAAATTGTATAATTTCCACAACTTTTTTATTTAGTTGAAAGAAATAATATTATAGAATCCTAAATTATGGAATCAGAAGCAGATATAAGAATCCAGGTTACATGTACTTTGAAGAAATTTTAAAAATTTGCAAAAATGTAATAAATGTCACTCTTCTTACATGTTTTTTGTTTTGGATTATGAAGTGATTTTCACAAAAATGTATGTAATTTACATTAATATGGAATAAATTTATTATTGTTATACTAAAATAAACTTATAAATAGATTTTAAGTTATTACTTTTCATTATAAATATGGTAAGTATTGATGCATATAAGCCACATACACAGAAGCTCTTTGGTGTCCTCAGGAATTTTTAAGAGTACAAGGTATTTCCAAGATCAGAAAACTTGTGAATCATTGCACACAGGCTTGCCTTTGAGATTTCAGTGGGAACAATATAGTTTCCAAGGGAGTGAAAAGTGGTTCCTGGAGTTGGGTGAAAGTATCTTATTCTTTTCATTTATGAAGCACAGACACACATATAATACATGAATGGATATACAAGTATATCTGGTATTAAAATTCCATGCAAGATTGTGACAATTAGAAAAATATATATAAATGGGCCCTTAGGGGGGATGATAATGGAATAAAAAGACTATAAATCCTACTGTAGGTTAAAATATAAGTTCTAGATGAGAGTGGTAATGTGCTTACTTAGCATCAGAGTATTTGTGGAAGAGCATCCACTTCAGAGCTATTTTCTGTCCTCTTTGACTATAACATAACTCATTTACTTGGCTGGGTTTTTGGGTATGGGTCTCCATGATCACATAACTACCATGTCTGGTTGTCACAACCATGTAGGCCTTTTGTGTTCTTCTTATCCTGATCATTCGATTCCCTCAAAGGTTTCAGTACATCCTTAGCCTTCCTATACATCTCTTGGAGATGAGAAGCAAAGGGGATTTTAGTTGCTTTCCCATTCCATGGGGTCTTTGAAAGTGTCAGGCATCTGTTTCAAGTTTCTTTTTTCCCCATACACTTCAAGCTACCTTTTCTAGTTGACTTTTTCAATGACCTATGTGTAAGAATGCTACTTCTCAAAATTCCAGAGGAGGGTGGCTTAAAATATGTTTCTGCTCTTGGATCTTCAGCCACTATGTCTTGGTGGGCAAAGGAAGACAATATCACACTGATCTCAATGAACTAATAGCTCCTAAATTCTGATTACACCATAACTAATCTTTGTTTACTTCACTTAGGAAAATTTTATCTGTGCTCTGACTAAGGATGGCTAACATAGCATCCATGAAGCACTTTATGCTAATAACTAGAAGTCACTGTATTCTTCATTGTCACATAGATACTTTTTTAAAGAAAGTATTATATCTCAATCCCAATCTCCCAATTGGGAGACATATATACACTATTATGTATAAAATGGATAACTAATAAGAACCTGCTGTATAAAAAAATATATTATAAAATACTTACAAAATACTTTTTTTAAAATGTCAATTTCACCTGATCATGTCCTTGATGAAGCAGTAAATGTTATTACTTTTGTTAAATCCCAACTTTGAGAATATATCATTTTAATATTCTGTGCAAAAAATGGGTATATGTATAAGTATTTCTGCTGCAACAATGTCCAACCAATGATTGTCTCCAGGAAAAGTCCTTGGGAGACGTTTCAGCTATGCATTGACAGTCTCAGTTACTTCAATAGAAATTAAAGAATAAGCCATTGTCCTCAATTCAGTAAAAGCAGAAACCTTAAACTTATAATTTGGATACTGTCATTGCCACATGAGCTCAAAAATCTGGAAAGAGCTAATAAAATTAGTATATGTTCTTAGAATGTGTACATGAGAATTATTAAGTGGGAAAATTGAATACATTGATTTCTTTCTTCTAGGGTCAATTCCTTACTCTCACACTAAGAGTTTAATTACAAAATACTATCATGTAAGATGGACTTTCAAGATTTTTCAGGCCATTTAATTTTTCCTAAAGTTTTGTACTTACTGATATTACAAAATTCTTTTATATAGATTTTTATTCCCATGTATGTTACTTAAAAACAGCTGAGTGATATTATAGTTTCATTATATTGAGTAGATGAAATTCTTTCATTCAGAATTTATAATTTCTTAGGAAAATAGAACTTCTTCAGCACTCATAGCTTCTTTTCATCTGTGACAACATATTATTCTCAATCTTTTCCATAAAAATTACAGAATACATGTTTTTGTCATTATTACTGTAATTAAAAAACTAAGTTTACTAAATTCAGAGTGGAGACACACAAATTATTTAAAGTTGTGTTAATGATTCCTCTTTTAAAAAAAAATTTAAGATAGTATGCCAACAGCTTATGGTTCTATAAAAGATATTCAATTTATTTTAATAAAAGGACTTTGTTATAACTACTAACTTCTCAAAAAGAAATAATGCATTAAAATGCAATTATTAGTAGTAAGAGCTTCTATAGAAATTAGTAAATATATGTCACTTTACAAGCCATGTGAAAAACAGTGTGATACAAATAATGTGTGACACGTCTGAAACAATTGTGAGAAAAGCAATGATAGAGAATATAGTCTTCCAATTCATTTATTTTAAATTTTCAATTTATCTCTTGTGGAAGAAAGTACACATTCAGAAATCTGCAGAAATCAAAAGTGTACGAGTCAAGGGCTGAAACACAAGAATGGACATTTTACTCATCACTTTTTGGAATATTTAACAAGGACTACAGAGAGACATTTCAAGTGAGAAACTGGGGACAATGTCAGTGGAAAATCACTCTTCAATATTGAAAATAATAATAACATTTAGCACATAGGGAGTGTCTTTGGTAACGTATAGAAAACCACTTTAAGAAATGGTTTGTATATGTTTTCCTGAGGAGTCTTTTGAAAACCTAAATCCAGTTAGGGCAACCTGATGTTATCGACTGCAGTGTAACTAAAGAAAGTGTTTGCCTAATCAGTTTTGTTGTAACCTTGCTTTCTGAAGCAATGCTGGATTAATGGAAGGATGATGCTTTTCAACAGAAGCTGCAAAGAGAGGATCTTAAAGAATTGGGATTTGTCAGTATATCTCCAGCACTTTCTAAGAAAGAGCATAGTCTGATAAAATGGTTGTAGGATTCTAACTCTCTTGGGAGAAAAAGTAAATAATTATAGTTTTATGTAATTATTCTCCATGACTTGTTACTTGCTAATAAAACATATTTCTGACAGTATTTGGCCATCCAATATGGTCTTTATACAAAATAAGATACAGTGACCAGAAAACATTCTTTTCCTAGTAAAATTCCTGTTTTTCTTCTGTATTATCTTCCTTTCTTTCCTTCTTTCTTTCTTCTTTCTTTCTTTCATTCCTTCCTTCCATTTTTTTAAAAACCAACTCAATGATATTTTTTATTGCCCCACTTCTTCACATGGGCACCATAATTCTCAAGTCTAATTATTAATTGGTAGAATTAGATTATTGAGTTATAGAATGATAGGTGTGAAATAAATGAAGTAAAAACTAAAAACCAAGAATAGCTTGATTTTGGGACTTCCCTAATGGTGCAGTGATTAAGAATACGTCTGCTAATGTAGGGGATACGGGTTCGAGCCCTGGTCTGGGAAGATCCCACATGCCACGGAGCAACTAAATCCATGCACCACAACTACTGAGCCTGCACTCTAGAGTCTGTGAGCCACAACTACTGAAGCCCGCATGCCTAGAGGCCGTGATCTGCAACAAGAGAAGCCACAGCAATAAGAAGTCCGCGAACCTCAATGAAGAGTAACCCCTGCTCGCCGCAACTAGAGAAAGCCCGCACACACACAGCCAAATATAAAATTTAAAAAAAAAGAATAGCTTGATTTGAATGTGAGGTATCTTTAAAATACTGTTCCTCTATTCTCTTCTTTTAGACTATATTTACTGACACTTTACTTAATTGTTACAAGGCTGTCTGATCCTTTTACCTCCCTAAATTTTAATCTCCTCCTTGATCGTGACATTATTCTAATGGAAGAACATTGAGAACAATGTTCCCCATTCAAAAACAAAACTAAGTTCTCTGGTAGTTTTCATTTCTCCTAGTAACACTATGCCTGGGCCTCATGTGATTTTTGATTCCCAGATTTCTTTGACTTTAAACTTATGAAAATGGGTACAGTCAATTTGCAGTTGAAAAATATCTTTCACATTATGGTAATGCATGAAAAACACAATGTTATAAACCATTTTTTTATTTTATGTACACACAGATATACATAGATATACAAAATTTATATTTTAAATTGAATTTTCAGAAGGGATTTCTTTTTTTTTCTTAAATTATAAAAAGAATACATGAGCATTATTAAAAAATAAAACTAAGCAAAAATATGTTAAAAGACAGTTAATAAATTCTTTACCCTGTCACTATCTTTTTCTCTGAAATAGACAATCTATCTTCTAGCATACATCTCACAATCTTTTCATCTTGTTTTCATTGTCATATAAAATATTATCACACATAGCATACCTCTTGATTGGAGAGAATGCAATCTCTTTTGATATTACTTTCAGTACTGTAATTCTTAACATTCAATATGACTGATTGACAGGGTTTCTCAGAAAAACTAATTTCTTTTTGTGATACTGCAGTTTCATTTTATCAAAATTATATTCACCCAGAGTAACTTTATCCTAGATATATTCCATCCAAATATCCTTCTTGTTTTTACATTTCTCTGTTCCGGACTCCTATGCCTGGAAACATACACTGCCAGACCAACGCTTTAGAAATGCACATCCTATACACACACCCAGGTCTTATGTGGAGGGCTAATTAAAGACAAACAAACAAAAAACAAGCAGCAATACAGTAATGCAAGGGTGGGAAAATATTTTGAAAGGATCTCCTGCTCTTGATAGTAGCAGAAATATTTGGGTTATCATTTAAAAATGGAGGAAGTGAGAATGTCTACACCTTCTCCTCTTGTCCCAGTATTAAAAAAACTATAGCAGTCACAGCTCAGAAGCAGGAAGGTCAATGAAGCAAGTTAGATGTCTCACATCTTTGTCAGACACCAGTTTGTACTATGTAGATGCAGCCATGCTTTGTAGATGGAGCTGTTTTCTATATTTACTGCCCAGCCCGTGAGAACATAGTTATACTCTCTGAGCTTCTAAGACATTTCCCAGGGGAAAAAAAAATGAGGTTAAACAGTGAAAATGAGGGGGCTCCTTCCTGAGTAGCAATGCCAGATAAAATCCAGATGCCCAATTCAATTTGAATTTCAGTTAAATAATTAATAAATTTTAATATATGTCCCAAATATTGTATGTACTTTATACTCACCCCCCAAATAGCTGTTTATCTGAAATTCAAATTGAACTAAGCATTTTGTATTTTTATTTGTTAGTTATGGCAGCCCTGCTCCTGAGGAAATAGTTTTTCCTCAGCTGTTTCTCTCTTATCGTATTTTCCTGGACTACTCAAACAAGCTTCCATGTTTTTCCTGCACACTGTACAAACCAGTTTCCTCTCTGCTGCCTATTTGTCCAAACCCATATACCTGATGTTGTTTATTTTCCTTGCAATTATATAATGAATTTCACAAAAAGTATGTAATTTACTTTTTGAGGGGGCAGTGCTAGTGTAAATAGTGTCTGTTTTTTTTTTTTTTTCAAATTCCAATTGTCCATTGCTGGTACATAGGAAAGCAAAGGACTTTTGTGTATTAACATTATATCCTGCAACTTTGTATCATCATTTATCACTTCCAGGAGTTTTTGTTTTCTTTTGTTTTTCCTTATTCTTTGGGATTTTCTAAATATATAATCATATCATCTGCAAACAAACATAGTTGTATTTCTTCCTTCCCAATCTTTATGCCTTTCATTTGCTTTTCTGTCTTACTGCATTAGCTAGGACTTTTACATCTATGTTGAATGAGTTTGGTGAGAAGGGATGTCTTTACCTTGTCCCTGATATTAAGGGAAAAGCATCTAGTTTCTCAGCAATAAGTGTGTTGTGAGCTGTAGATGTTTTATAGATGTAATTTATCCAGTTGAGGAAATTCCTCTTGATTTCATTTTCTAAATTTTTATCATATATGGGCGCTGGTTAATTGTCAAGTGCTTTTTCTGCTTCTATTGATATAATCACATGGCTTTTTTTTTTTTTTTTTTTTTTTTTGCGGTACGCGGGCCTCTCACTCTTGTGGCCTCTCCCGTTGCGGAGCACAGGCTCCAGACGCGCAGGCTCAGCGGCCATGGCTCACGGGCCTAGCCGCTCCGCGGCATGTGGGATCTTCCCGGACCGGGGCACGAACCCGCGGCCCCTGCATCGGTAGGCAGACTCTCAACCACTGCGCCACCAGGGAAGCCCAATCATATGATATTTGACGTGATGAAATACATTAATTGATTTTTGGATGTTGAATTAGTCTTATATACCTTGAATAAATCCCTCTTCTCAAATATTCTATTTATAACAACTAAGTTGTTCTGCCTTTTGGATTACATCAAAGTGTGACATTTAAACATAATATGCTAAGTTTTAATATTTTTCTATTTTTAGTTGACAGTGAAGAAGTAACCATTCAGGAAAGCATTTTATGTTAGAGAAGATAAATAGTTGTGAGTAGTGCAGAAGTAAAAAGATTATTCTACATAGCAAAGAAGAGAGGATGGTCTAAAGGAAGTAAAAACAGCAGCAGCAGGAAAATGATGAAATTACATCTATTAAAGGTTTTGTTACTGTTGTTTCCCTGATTGGTTTTCAAATACATAATATCAATTCCTTTTTTATACAAAAACTGTGTGATTAACTTGCTTAAGAGAAAGATTATTTAAAAATACTTAAATTAGCTCATATCCACCCCTTTTGTAGGATAATACTCATAAAACACAATAAATATATGTAAAAATTTAATAAAACTTTAAGCATTTTAACTGTTAATAAATAATTTTATTTAATGTGATCCAGTATCATTTAAATTTTTTTCCACATCATAAATTGTGTCAAATTGTTTGTTTTCAAGATTATAATTTAGCCTACACTTCCAAAAAGGTTTTGTACAGTTCTACAGTTCTTCATCCTTTTCTTTTTATTATTTATATTTCCTTTATTGATATACATACATCTATAGAAATGTGATTTTTATTTTCATTTTTAATGTGTGATTATTGTGCTACTAACTTGTATCTATTGACAATAAGACAATAAAATTATTTACAAACACAGTGTTGGTTTTTATTTCTATTTTTATTATTTTTTTAACTTTTCAAAACTTTGTCAAAGAAGTGGCAAAAACAGTGCCAATTTTCTTGGCTTCTACTAACTTTACACATGGCCTGTTATTTTAATGCTTTATTAGCAGAATTGACCATGCTTATAAGCAAGAGTAGGTGATTGTTAATATAATAATATTTTAGGGACACTGAAATAATGACCTTGCCTTGCACCAAAATATCCTACCCTGTCATACTAACATTTTAAATAATAACCTGATTAGTATTCTCAGCACACATTTGCTCATCTCACTTGCCTCTGGATGTCTCAAATTCTCAAAAATAATTTGACTATGCATTTCTCACTGTTGACATTCACCCCCTGTATCTTAAGTTCATCTCCAAATTCTGGAAGATCATTCTGTTTGTAAGTGTTCATCTTTAGCTTTGATTTTCTTGCTTAGATATAGAGCCTGGCCTCTGCATCTTTCCTACACTAAATTATATTTTAATTATGTCATGTTTCAGAGCATCAGTCTGTGATATCACAAGTGGTCATAGTTCCTATTCATAAGCGTCCCCCTAAAATACTTCAAAAACTTCCATCAGTACTTAACTCTATTTTTCCTTTGTGCTGACATTCTGTTGCCATAGATGACATTCACTTGCCATAGTTTTAGACCAGTGTAAAAAGTCAAATGCAGCGAGAAAATTTATAAAACCAAAATTATTGAGCATATAAAATATAACAGGAGCTGTTATGGGTTTCAGGGGTCCATCAAGATTTTACCTTTTGTGAGGTCACTAATAAGGAAGTATTGTTTATATACTGAGAAATATTTCTCCCAGGGAACTGTCTAGTAATTAAGTTCTAGCAGAGAAGTTGCTTTGGAAAAGTCTTATTCAACAGCAGAGATGTTAAAGATCTTCCTTTTATCATTTAGACATTATATAAAACAAACATTAGGAAGCGCAGTCATTGAGAAATGGGATGTGTTTAGGTGCCAGGTGAGTTTAGACATACCTTCTCTAGAGACTCAGTCTTCTCTTTGCAATGGGAAGCTGCAAAGACTGAAAAATTCCTAAAAAGGATTAGATAAATTTGTAGAATAAGACACTCAAAATTTCTAAGGTAGTATTTTTCAAACCTAAATCATAATCTATCAGTGATTATTAAAATCCAACTATTTAGTCATTATTGGCTTAACATTTTCAAATAAAATCACAGAATGAAAGTATCAGAGTGCAAGAATATAGTAAGAATAATTATTACACAAAACTTGTTTGAATTGTTTCTGTGTTTACATTTATTAGTTTTGATGCATGATATATTTCTTATTATGGACCATAGTTTTTAAAACAAAATTGAGTTATAAGTTATTGAACTGGATACAGAGGTGAGGCTAAAAATGTATAATGGGCTGAGAAGGTCTGATAGAAAATGTAAACCATATGTTACCTAACATTTATATATTCAAATCTACTAACTATTCCAATTCAGCATCCAATCATATAGGAAACCATGTAGTCTAGGAAAAAAGGAAATAGGAATCAAATTAGTTTGAATTTCTTTACTTGATAATATTTTTTGTGAAATATTTTCCTCATAAAGCCAACCATATATTCTAGATTTATTTTTAACTCTTGGGCTCTCGCATAAGTTGCTGAAATTTCCTTTTTTTTCCCCAGAAAACCACTTTATGTATATATAGAAAGTCTTAGCTTTGAAACTCTTTGCAACAAAAGTTGAACTGAAGCTTATAACACAAACATTTCTACTTAAATTATTTTTTATACAATATGGATATATGGTTATATTTGATTCTAAATATTAATTTGGAAAGTAAGAATTTGATATTTAATTAATTGACTAATCAATGTAAAGGAAAAAAATAGTATTTTGAAATAATTAAGGGAAAGCTTACCATGTTTTTAAACTGGAGAACTTCAATAATTTTCTAAATGTAACAATTGCATTGTATATAAGCTCATAGATCATATGAATATAGATATTTTGAAACCAGACTTCTTTCAGGGATTCTTTGGTGTAAAAATTAAAACCAATTCAAAAACATGGTTTTTGTCCAGAATAAAACAGGGAGAGTATATATATATATATATATTCAAGTAAATAATCACACACACACATTTGTGGAAAAGGTAAATTTTCCATATGTTTCCAGACGCAATGCAAAAATCTAAAAATATGTAAATATGGGAAGGTGGTAGTTACTCCCAGGAGAAAGAGCAAACTATGCCTTCTAGAGTACATTTGAAGAAGAAGCCAAGAATAATAAAGACGTAAAGAGAGGTTATTTTGATCTTCATAATAAAATCGAAGGTGAGCTTAATTTCTGAGATGATAAGATTTGGTGTTCTTCCACTTTAGGGTTGCCAGATATAGCAAATGAAAATACAGGACCCATAGTTAAATTGAATCTTATATGAATAAGAAATACATATACACATACATATATTTGCATTATAGACACATTATATATATAATTTTTAGTGAGTATGTTTGTGTAATATGTGGGATGTGCTTATACTAAAAAAAAAATGTGTTGTTTATCTGGCATTCAGAATTAAATGTAAGTCCTTTTTATTGCCTGGAAACCTCACCCCACTCCTCTCTGGAAAGGTAGTAAATGTTTGGAATTCTTTCTTTGATAAGAAGAACAAAATTAATTTGATTTGAATAAAGAGATTAGTCAAATACTAGGAGAAACACTGTGAATTAATTAGAGGGATTTTTAAAATTTGTTTTTAATATAGTCCACGTTGCAAGGTGACCTTTTTCTTCAATGCTTAATTACCTTAAAACATAGAAAAGAAAATAGATTCTTAAATTTATATCAAATTTGGAATTGTCAGTGTGGGTGTGATATAATCATTAAAATGCTGGAATTAGTTTAATCAAGGAAAAACATTTAATGTTCCTGGTTAAGGAGAATGTTTAGAAAAGATAACTGTTAGGAAAATAGTTATCAGATTAGAGAACAAAATAATGACAAAGAAAATATGGAAGCAGCTAAAGATTAAAGAATGAAAGTTGGATCAGGGATTGGGGCCCACTCTTCCTAAGTTAAAAGCTTAATAGTTGAGTTGCTACTGCCTGCAAAGTTGCTTACAACTTCTATCTGTATATTCAGTTTTATGAAACAGTGATAGAAAAGTGTGTAGAGTGAAATCAGGGTCATGAGCAATATTTCTGAAAATGGAAATCCTTGAAAAATGTTGGGAGAGGTGTCTAAGTTTATAAATGATAAGAAATGGTATAGATTTAGAGTGAGAACAGATTGTTGAATAAGGTGTTAGAAAAGTGGTGAAAAGGTAGCACTTGAGAATGAGAAAATTCCCTATTTTTGGATTAATAATAGCAGATAGAGCAAGAATTTTAAGACTTCAGTTAAAGAGATATTTCACTTTAATTGAGAGAGTAAAGTTTGCTCAAATAAAATTTGAGAATATAGAGACATTTGTCGATAATTAATGTATAAGATACAAAAGAATGAGCTAGGCACATTACTAAATAAGGCAGAAATAAGTAAAAGGCAAGTGTTTCAGGATTTTATTGACTGGAGAACATTCACCCCAATCATGGCTATGAATCACAGGGGAAAAATAAAAAATAATTCAAAAGGAGAGAGTCATATCACCTCACTCATGAGGAAGGAGGTTGTGTATAAAACTTTTCAACCTGTGTCAAGGAGTCAACGATAAAATGTTTGTTGTTTTGCCAGTCCTGGATGCTTTATATTTTGGAAATTGTCTGTGTAGTTGGAAGGTGACTGACACTGATTAAAAATTAATTAACTATGAACCTTCTAAAATGACCATCTGAACCTCAAAGAAAAATGTCTCCTTAGAAAGTAATTTCATTTTAGCTTAATTCAAGTCTCAGGCTAAGATGTTATTAGAATTTACTATAACTTCTCTGAATAAAAGATGAAACTAAAAAGTAAAACCATGAACATTATAGTAAAAAATCCCATGTTAGCAACCCAAAACTCTTCAAAAGGGAGAGTATTAGACTAAATCACATTTTAAATATGATATTAGATATTATACCTCTTTTATGTTTTTGTTTTCAAGAACCAGTCTAAGGTAACCAGCTCAGGTTTCAAAAATACTATATAACACCCAGACAATAGAGATTCTGACAATTACTGGCAAAACATAAGCTTTGTATCATACTGATGTGTATATAGGACAACGGATAACTTGTGTGATCAATATCAACATGTAATGTTATATCAGTTGATGCACAGTGGTCAAGAGAATACATTTTATGTTCACACAGGTCTGTGCTAAATTTGAATTTTACTTTTGCTACTTACAAAATTTCTAAGCTTAAATGAGTATCTAATCTCTACAAGTCTCAGCTTTATATTTTAAATATAATAACAGGATTTCATAATTTGTTATAGAGATTTAATAAGATAATTCATGTCAAATATTTAATTCATACTAAATGTTATTGTCATCTTGCTATTTTGAAATGCTGAAGATTCCCATATTCAAAGTTATGTGATAACATACTAGCAAGTGTAAAATTTGAATTTTATGATGTTTATTAGTTTAATTACAAAATTAATTTCTTACCATGAAAGCTACTTTTTATGAATAATGCATTTGAAATGAACACATTTTCTTCCTTATTAATTGTCAAATTTTATTTCCTTAATTTAGGTCTAGTTAGTTCATTTTATTCGTGTTTCTCAAATATAAACACAATAGCATATATAATATTTTCAAATATATTGATTAGTGAACCCAATAACATAAAACCAATGCTAGTACTTCTGTACTCTCAAAAATATATATTTTGGGCTTCCCTGGTGGCGCAGTGGTTGAGAGTCTGCCTGCCGATGCAGGGGACACGGGTTCGTGCCCCGGTCTGGGAATATCCCACATGCCGCAAAGTGGCTGGGCCCGTGAGCCATGGCCGCTGAGCCTGCGTGTCCGGAGCCTATGCTCTGCAACGGGAGAGGCCACAACAGTGAGAGGCCCATGTACCGAAAAAAAAAATATATATATATATATATATAATATAGATATATAGATAGATGTAGAAATAGGGCCTATACTCTCTACTGAGTAGCAAGTATTTTAGTTTGGACAAAGCTGAAATGAATTTATCATATTCATTACATGATGTTGATAATGTTTCCTCAAGAGCTAATGTGAGCCAAACACCACTGGGTTTTACTAATGAAAATATTTTTTGAATATTTAAAAATAAGAACAGTAATATAAAAATGTAGTACTTCTATTAATAAACTTATGTTTATCATAAAATGGTATATCTACTTTATGTAAAACAGCTGCCAGAAATAAATTTTAAAATATTACTCAGCCATAAAAAAGAACAAAATAATGCTATTTGCAGTGACATGGATGGACTTAGAAATTGTCATACTGAGTGAAGTAAGTCAGACAGAGAAAGACAAATACCATATGATACCCTTTATATGTGGAATCTTTAAAAAATTGTACAAATGGGAACTTGTTTACAAAACAGAGTCACAGATATAGAAAACAAACTTATGCTTACCAGGGGGGAAAGCAGGATGGGGGAGGGATAAATTGGGAGATTGGGATCAACATATACACACTACTATATATAAAATAGATAACTAGTAAGAACCTGCTGAATAGCACAGGGAACTCGTCTCAGTATTCTGTAATGACCTATATGGGAAAATAATCTAAAAAAGAGTGGAAATATGTATATATACAACTGATTCACTGTGCTGTACATCAGAAACTAACACACCATTGTAAACCAACTATACTCCAATAAAAATTTTTTAAAAGACATCTTCTTAAATAAGAAAATATATAAATAAGTAAAATATAGTTTAGATAATAAATTTTAAAAAACTAAATAGAAATTTTACTTTCAACAAACTGGGTATAGAAGGAATGTACATAATACAGGCCATATATGACAAGCCCACAGCTAACATCACACTTGATACCTAATAATAAATTTAACCAAGGAGGTGAAAGATCTCTACACTGAAAACTATAAAACAATCATGAAAAATTAAAGATCACCATAATAAGGCTAGTTACCATGTAATAACATATAAAGATACTACATTATTATTGACTGTATTCCTCACACTGTGCATTTCAGACATGACAAATTTATTTTGAAACTGGAAGTTTGTACCTCTTTTTTTTTTTTTTTGTGGTATGCGGGCCTCTCACTGTTGTGGCCTCTCCTGTTGCAGAGCACAGGCTCCGGACGTGCAGGCTCAGCGGCCATGGCTCACGGGCCTAGCCGCCTGCAGCATGTGGGATCTTCCCGGACTGGCGCACGAACCCGTGTCCCCTGCATCGGCAGGCAGACTCTCAATCACTGCACCACCAGGGAAGCCCGTGTCTCTTAATTTTTCTCACCTATTTCTTACATCCTCCATTCCCTTACCCTCTGGCAACCACCTGTTTGTTCTCTGTATCTATGACTCTGTTTCTGTTTTCTTATGTTTGTTCATTCATTTGTTTTTCAGATTCTACATATAATTAAAATCATGCAGTATTTGTCTTTTTCTGGCTGACTTATTTCACTTAGCATAATACCCTCTAGGTCTATCCTTGTTGTTACAAATGGCAAGATTTCATTCTTTTTATAGTTGAGTAATATTCTACTATATATATATATATATATATCACATCTTCTTTATACATTTAATTTTTTATGGCCGGTTAAATTGCTTCCTTATCTTGGCTATTGTAAATAATGCTGCAGTGAACATAGTGGTGCACATATCTTATCAAATTTAGTGTTTTCATTTTCTTTGGGTAAATACCCAAGAGTGGAATTGATGGATGATATGGTAGTTCTATTTTTAATTTTTTGAAGAAGCTCCATACTGTTTTCCATAGTGACCACTAATTTACATATAAAAAGAGATAAGAGATGTGATTACCAGAGGCAGGGGTTGAGGGGTGGGGGAGTTGGATGAAAGTGGTCAAAAGGTACAAACTTCTAGTTATAAGATAAATAAGTACTCGGGTTGTAATGTACAACAAAATTAATATAATTAACACTGCTCTATTTATATTTTATAGTTGTTAAGAGAGTAAATCCTAAGAGTTCTCATCATAAAGAAAAAAATATCATATATTCTTTCATTTTCTTTTGTATCTATATATGAGATGATGGATTTTGACAATAAACTTATTTTTATCATCATTTCATGACGTATGTAAGTCAAATCATTATACTGTATGTACACCTTAAACTTATGCAGCGTTATATGTCAATTATATCTTTTAAAATGTGGGAAAAAAAGAAACTTCAAGAAGACAAAAATAAAAGGAAAGATAGTCTGTGCTCATGGACTGGAAGAATTGCTAAACTGTCCACTCTACCCAAAGCACTAAACATTCAAAGCAATGCCTATCAAAATTCCAGTGGTATTTTTTACAGAAATAGCAAAAACAATCCTAAAATATGTTTGGAGACACAAAAGACCCTGAATAGCTAAAGCAATCTTGAACAAGAAGACAAAGCTGGAGGCATCACATTTCTCGATTTCAAACTATATTACAAAGCTATAGTAAACAAAACAGGAATAAAAGCAGACACATAGATGGATGGAACAGAATAGAAAGCCCCAAAATAAACTCATACATATAAGGACAATTAATTTTTCAGCCCAGAAATACACCCATGCATATTTGTCAATTAATGTTTCTCTTCAAA
Source organism: Orcinus orca (assembly GCF_937001465.1). Taxonomy (NCBI): domain Eukaryota; kingdom Metazoa; phylum Chordata; class Mammalia; order Artiodactyla; family Delphinidae; genus Orcinus; species Orcinus orca. The sequence continues at coordinate 38,825,362 of NC_064576.1, read as the reverse complement.
CTGATTTAATTAGACATGTTAAGGTACCACTGTTGTTAGGACTCTGTTTGTAAATATTTTCTGCCATAATTATAAATTTTTCCAGGTATCACACTCAGTTTCAACTATCATAGAATCAGAAGTATTTCTCCCAAGCTCTCCTCCATATAAAGAAGTAATATGTATAATAATTTTAAAATAGTCCTCCTAACTTTGGGAAAACTTTGTCGTACTCCAACACACACACACACACACACACACACACACACACACACACACACACACCCCAATATTTTCAAGCCAAGAATATATTATGGGGAAGGGATAATCTCTTTAAAAACTGGTTCTGGTAAAACTGGATGGCCACATGGAAAAGAATGAAACTGAACACTATCTTATACCATATACAAAAGTAAAAAGTCAACCCAAAATGGATTAAGGAGTTGCATATCAGCCCTAAAGCAATAAAACTACTTGGAAAAAAAATAGGGGGTAAGGTCTTTGACATTGGTCTTGGCATCAATTTTATGGACTTGGCACCAAAAGCAAAAATAAACAAGTGGGACTACATCAAACTAAAATGCTTCTGCACAGCAAAGGAAACCATCAACAAGTGGGAGATGCAACTTATAAAGTGGGGAAATAATATTTGCAAACTACATATCTGATAAAGGCTTAATATCCAAAATATATGAGACACATACAAAAAACAGAAGCTTAATGAAAAGGTAAGCAAAGGACCTGAACAGACATTTTTTTTTCAAAGAAGACATACAAAGAGCCAACGGATACATTAAAAGGTGCTCAACATCACTCATCATCAGAGAAATGCAATTAAAAATCACCATAAGGTATCACCTGACATTGGTTGGTATATCTATTGTCAGTGAGACAAGAGATAACAAATGCTGGCAAGGATGTGGAGAAAAGGAAACTCTTGTACACTGTTCCTGGAAATGTAAACTGGTACAGCTGCTATGGAAGATAGTATGAAGATTCCTCAAGAAACTGAAAACAGAGCTATCATAAGATCAAGCAATCCTACTTCTGGATATACATACAAAGGAAACAAAATCACTATCTTGAAGAAATACTTGTGCTACCATGTTCATTGCATCATTATTCACAAGAGTCAAGGTATAGAAACAACCTAAGTATCCATAAACAAATGAATGGATTTTACAAATGTGAGATATAGATTAAATATATATATATATGTATATATACATATACAGTAAGTCACCTACATACAAACCTTCAAGTTGAGAAATTTCAAAGTTGAGAACGTGCGTTCACATGTCCAATCAAGTAAGTCAGTTCACATGTCTGACATACATTGTCACGTGCGTGCATCCTCTACAAGTGGTTGTGCTTTTGTGTACTTTACTCTACAGTACTGTATACAGTATAGTAGTAGAGTGTCTTTATTTCAAGCCCAGGATGTCCAGAAGCAAGCATAAAAGCAGTGGTGATGTAGCTGGTACACAAAGGTTGCAGCAGCTGTTCAGAGTGTAATCCAGTGTTACCATGTTATCTACGGTGAGAAAAGAAGAGTTATTACCCAGATATCACTGGATCATTTTTTTCAAGAGGGTAGATAGAATCGAATAAGCAAGGAACCAGAACTTATGCCATCAGTGTCAGGCATGAGTGAAACTGCAGCTTGCCCTCCAGCTCCTATTGCTGATGATCCTTCAGCTCTACCATCTCCCACCTCCTCTCCCTACTCCAGTCTTCTTTCTTGTTCACTCGATGCCAGACCCTGTATGCCAGCTGTCGTATTGTACGACTGTACTTTTCAAGGTATGGTACTGTAGATTAAAAATGTTTTCTTTATTTTTTTGTGTTTGTTTTTTATGTATTATTTGTGTGAAAAGTATTATAAACCTATTACAGTACAGTACTATATAGCTGATTGTGTTAGCTGGGAACCTAGGCTAACACTGTTGGACTTACAAGCAAATTGGACTTAACAAACGTGCTCTCAGAACAGAACTCATTCGTATGTAGGGGACTATCTGTATATATATAAAGTGTGTGTGTATCTATATATGTCAGCCTTAAAAATAGAAAGAAGTCTATAGATAAACCTGGAGGGAATTGTGCTAGGTGAAATATACCAGACTAAGAAAGACAAATACTACATAATATCACTTAAATGTGTAATCTAAAAAAAAGGTCAAACTCATAGAAACAGAGACTAGAATGGTTGTTGCCAGGTTCTGGGAAGTAGAGGAACTAGGGAGAAGATGGAAAAAGAGTGCAAATTTTCAGTAATAAGATGAATAAGATCTGAAGATACAATACGTTATATGGTGACTAAAGTTGATAATACTGTTTGGTACTGTATAAATGAAATTTGCTAGAAGAGTAAAACTTGTGTTCTCAACAACAACAAAAAGTAAGTATGTGAAATGATAAAGGAATGGATATGTTAATTAACTCAGTGATGGGAATTCATTTACAATGTATATTAAATCATGTTCACACCTTATATCACAATTTTAATTTTCAATTATATTTCAAAAAATTAAAATAAATAATAGAAGCTTTACTTTCAGATAAATAAAGAGCTGACAGTAATCATTCTAAAATGTATTAGGTGTTGCCGATATTGAGATTTAGGAAGACTCATCAGTTTTTCTTCAAATTTTATTAAGATATAATTGGCATACAACACTGTATAAGTTTATAGTATGCAGCATAATGATTTGATTTACATATATCATGAAGTGATTATCACAATAAGTTTACTGGATATCCATCATTTCATATAGGTACAAAATTAAAGTAGAAAAAAATTATTCTTGTGAAGAGAACTCCTAGGATTTACTTTCTTAACAACTTTCATATATAACATACAGCAGTGTTAATGATTCATGAGTTTTAAATTGCCAAAATGGCATAACTAACCTATTTAGCGAGTGTCTTCAACTTGACTTTAATTTAGGTAGCAGTGATATATGAGCATTCTAACATCAGCAAAGATGCTCGATGACTAGTGAAGATAAATGTTTCCCGTGTTTTCATTCCTACTCAGTAGTTTGAGAGCATTCTTTAAAGAGTTAGAACATGTGATATAAAATACTGAAGTTTGTCTATCTTCTGTGCACTCCAAGTATCCACTTAGGACTGAAGTATGACCAGGAAAGAGCTACGCTGTTGAATATCTATGCCCTTGCTTTTTAAGATTATATCTTTTTATTTCAGAATTTTTGAAGTCTTTAAATTTATTGGTTTATTATCCTTCCCTATATATATATCACATACTGTAAATTATACATACTTAAATGATAAGAGTTTAAAGAAAGTGAAACCACCTGGATATTCACTAGATTTTTGATAGTAGAATATACTTTTATATGCTTATGTAATTTATCTTATTTCTTTCATAGTATCCATAGTAGAGAGAAAACTCAAAAATCTCAATTTTTCATAGATCAACCTATATATAACAATAAAATTAAATTTAGGCTTTTTTTTCTTTTAAAATAATTCTCTTTAATAGTGTAAGGTTTATATATGCTGAGTCAGTATAGAAAACTTTAAATAGGTAATAGAGTAGCTGATTGAAGGAGAGTTCAAATACATATGTTTTTATTTCATTCTAAAGAAGGAATTACCACTTTAGAAAGGTGAAAAAATCTGAGATTTTTCTACACAATCATGACTCTTTTATATTAACTCAGTTTGCTACCCTTGTATGTATTTGTACTGATAATCAGAATGTAAGATGAAGTAGTTGAAGAGACAGAAGTGTAATTAAGGGATCTTTCATTCTGCAAATATTAGGAACTTTAAAGTCTTAGCTCTAACTCTTTTGAGAGTTCCACCTCATCATCCCCAATTGATAGATATGTAGTTCTGTCGATATCACGTTTATTCATATAGGACCCATATAATTAAAAAATTCTAAGAGGCTTAAAAAAATAAGACAACACAACACTTCAAGGAGAATCAGCTTGATTTTATTTTGCTGAAAGAAGGAGAATGGAAAGTGAATGAGGGGTAAGAGAGTGAGTGAGAGACAGAGAGACCCATCGTATTACTGACTTAAGATAAATTGTAGAACAAACTAATACTAACATCTCCTTAACTCATTCTTTGATTCTAAAAGAAATGATGAAGAATCTTACATTATCTGATATTTTTGCCACTTAGTAATGTTCTACCAAAATTCTCAAAAGCATCCTTTCCTTTAAAGACTAAAGACCTAGGGCTCTTAACCCAGTATCAAGATTTTAGATACTAATATTATACTGTAAATAATGTTACCACCTCATCTTCCTACAGGATTATACAACATTAATATTAAATTCCATGGACACTCTTCAAGCTGACTTTTTTCTGAATTTTGTAAGATTATTTAAAATACAGGATAAATAAAGATTTCATCCCTCAGGAAAATAACTTAAAACAATTTTTTTTTGCGGCACGCAGCCCTGTCACTGTTGTAGCCTCTCCCGTTGTGGAGCACAGGCTCCGGACGCGAAGGCTCAGCGGCCATGGCTCACGGGCCTAGCCGCTCCGTGGCATCTTCCTGGACCGGGGCACGAACCCGCGTCCCCTGCATCAGCAGGTGGACTCTCAACCACTGCGCCACCAGGGAGGCCCAACTTAAAACATTTTTAATGGACTTTTAAAATACTTCAAATACCTCATTATTTTTTGAAAACTATATCTGATGCCTTCATCGTTCTTTATATTTGTATACTTAATGTTTCACATAATATGTATTAATATAAAGACAGGCAGAAGTAATATTAACTAAAGGAAACCAGCATGTTAAAACATTTAATATGCCATCAGCATTGTGATAGGTACTTTAACATATTATTTAACTTAATTATTACAAAGATTCTCTAAGGAAACATTAAGTGCATTTTACAGGTCAATTAACTCAAGAGATGTTTGATACCTTGCTGAAGGACACAAAACTAATTGAAAACCCCATTTCCCTGACTCAAGTCTATATGTTTAAATTTAACTAAACTATAATTTCCAAAAGTTAGTCACAGATTTTGTAGTAAAAAGCCTTGACATATAAATGGTAATTCCCTGCTTCCATTCAAAATTGTCTTCCTCCATCCTTCATCAATATTTTACTGTAAACACTCACTCATATGTTCAGGACTACCTGTGTTTGAAACCAATTCTAGAATTGGGAAGAAGATATATATCAAGACTCCTTAAAACTTGAGCTATCAAGATATTGTTACTTAGGCTTTCAGTTTCTTATTCAAAACCTTTGACTATATCCCTACTTCTTCTGCCCAAGATAGGTGGAATTCCTTATCTCAGGTGATTATCACTCTAATCTGGATCCAGGTGATCTATGTATCTTTTCCTTGTCTTAGTTAAGTTTCTTCAAACTGAGATCTTGCTTGGTTGGATATATATTAACTGTTTTCAGAATTTGAAATTCCTCTTGACCAGGTTAATTATTAATCTCTATTTTCCTCATTTTGATGTAAATTCTTTAGATGTGAGCTCCACCTCTTTGCCATATCATTCCTTTCATTATTACTATTATCAAGCAAACTTTGAAGTTCCATCCAGACTTCCTCTGTGACTAATGGATGATTCTGTTAATTTTCTTCTCACTTTTAACATGAATTTGTAACACAGTCTCCAGGTTTTTTAAATTCTATATATTTTAAACAGTATAAAGTTTGAAAATTCTATATATTTTCTCTTCACCTTTTCTCCCTTCCCTTATAATCCTACTTACAGAAACAGTACACTTAACATAATTATAATTTTATAATTTTACTTCATTCATACAGTTTCAGGCGAGTAATATTCTCTTGTGAAAAATGAGCTACTTAAACAACCATTCATTACCAAATATATAAATTATATGATAGATTGTCAATGAAAAATTAATTTCCTCTTAAGCCCTAGATAAAATCATTTGATCATGTATATTCAAATAATAATTAAAATATACATATATTGAATGAAATTCAAATGAAACATTTGTACCATTTCTTTGATATTCTTTTTATGTAACTTCACTATGATTATAAGTAAACCAGTCAGTTAGCATAGTAAATTACATATTTATATAATTTTTCAAGTCAAAGATCAAATAACTCTCCTATGTGCTAATATATTAAAAATAAGTTTTTTATTCTGAAAATTTTTAGGCATTAAGTTATTTTAGTATATTTTTGTAATTCAGTGTGGATAAATTGACAAAATGAATAAATGAGTTGAGGATATAAAACCCAAGGGTGACACAAAAAAGACTTTTCTTTTAAGTTGTGACTTAATTAAATTATCATTCAGTACAATACTTATGATAACATGTTTATTGCTCATTCCATGTCCTGCTGTGCAATGAGACACAAGAGACAGTAAATATGGAATTAAATGCCAATAGGTTGCAACTTTGTAAACACATAAAATCCAAAATGGCATAAAAGCTCTTGAGTCCTGCTGATTCCTAATTGTCGTCTGTGGCATGCTTTATTCTACATTGCTTTAAAGTAGCTGATATTACATTAAGCTCCAAATACCTTGTACTTAAGAAAAACTAATTCTTTAAATTATGATAATTCTTAGAAATTATACTGATTTTTTACTTAGTTAATAAAATGTATTCTTAATAATTACTTTCAAGTAGCAAATTTCAATAGAAAGCCCTTTATATGGATTGAAAATGGTAGGAAAAAATTATACTAGCAAATCATTATCACTTTTTTTTTTTTTTTTTTTTGCAGTACACGGACCTCTAACTGCTGTGGCCTCTCCTGCCGCGGAGCACAGGCTCCAGATGTGCAGGGTCAGCGGCCATGGCCCACAGGCCCAGCCGCTCCACGGCATGCGGGATCCTCCCGGACCGGGGCACGAACCCGCATCCGCTACATCGGCAGGCAGACTCTCAACCACTGCGCCACCAGGGAAGCGCCCATTATCATTTTTTAAAAGCACTCCTATTTTTTATTAGCAATAATTTTTTAAGTATGAAAAAGTTTCTTCATGTCTATAAATTATATTTCTCCTACTAGTGGTTTATTTAACCTCATCACCAATCAGGAAAGATACATTCTGGGTTTTTTTCAAATTTTATTTTGTGACATTAGTCAAATATAAACAAGTATTCTTATGACTTTTTAAATTTTTTTCTCCTGAGAAATGCAAACATTCTTGGGGCTACTGATAAATTGGCTCTCACAGTAAACAACCAGTACTAGAGTACCAGCAAACAAAAAAGGTTAATCTGAATTAGACAAAGTAAATCTTACCAAGTTATCATTCTGAACTTCATTCCTTTCTTTTGAGAAATTACTCCATTCCTAAACTTTATATCTGTGAATCCATAAATATTTTTTTGTTCCATCCTTTTACATATCTTTTAATTTATTGTTGACATACAATATTATATTAGTTTTAGGTGTACAACATACTGATTTGACTTTTCTATGCATTATGAATTGATCTCAACAGTAAGTCTAGTCTGTCTCTATACAAAGTATTACAATATTATCAGCTATAAACTCTATACTGTACATTACATCCCTGTGACTTATTTATTTTATAACTGGAAGTTTGTGCTTCTTAATCCCCTCCACATATTTTGCCCAACCCCCTAACCCCCACCCCTCTGACAACCACCAGTTTGTTCTCTGTATCTATGACTCTGTTTTTGTTTCCTTATGTTTGTTCATTTGTCTTGTTTTTTAGATTCCACATAAATGTGAAATCATATGGCATTTGTCTTTCTCTGTCTGACTTACTTCACTTAGTTTAATTTCCTCTAGGTCCATCCATGTTCTTGCAAATGGTAAGATTTCATTCTTTTTTAATCACTGTGTAATAGTCCATTTCATATTTGTGTGTGTGTGTGTATGTATGTGTGTGTGTGTGTGTGTATACATATCAATCATATCTTCTTTACCCATTCATCTATCAATGGACACTTCAGTTTCTTCCATATCTTGGCTATTGTAAATAATGCTGCTATGAACATAAGTGTGTATATATCTTTTAAAATAATGTTTTCATTTTCTTCTGATAAATACCAAGAGATGGAATTGCTTGATCATATAGTTCTATTTTCAATTTTTTGAGGAAACGTCATACTGTTTTCAATAGTGACTGTACCAATTTACATTCCTATCAGCAGTGCACAAGGGTTTCCTTTTCTCCACATCCTCACCAACATTTGTTATTTGTTGTCTTTTTGATAAGAGCAGTTCTGACAGGTGTGAGGTGATATTTCATTGTGGTTTTGATTTGCTTTTCCCTGATTAGAAATGTTGAACATCTTCTCATGGGTCTGTTAGCTATGAGCATGTCTTCTTTGGAAAAAAAAAATGTCTATTCAAGCCCTCTGCCCAATTTTTGAATGAGATTGTTTAATTTTTTGATGTTGAGTTGTGTAAATTCTTCATATATTTTGGATATGAACCTCCTAACAGATATATCATTTGCAAATGTTTTCTCCCATTCAGTAGACTGCCTTTTTCTTTTTGTTGAAGGTGTCCTTCACTATACAAAAACTTTTTAGTTTGATGCCATCTGATTTGTTTATTTTTTCTTTTGTTTCCCTTGCCTGAGGAGACTGAAATTTAAAAATATTGCAGAGAGTGACCAAGATGGTGGAGTACAGTGATCCTGAGCTCACCTCCTCTCACAAGCACACCAAAATCACAACGATCTGTAGAACACCATTGATGAAGAAGACTGGAACCTACCAGAAAAGATTTTCTACAACTAAGGACATAAAGAAAGAACCACAATGAGACAGGTAGGAAAGGCAGAATCATGGTATAATAAAATACCATAACCCCTGGATGCGTGACCCACAAACTGGATAATAATTATATTGCAGAGGTTCTCCCACAGGAGTGAGAGTTCTGAGGCTCATATCAGGCTCCCCAGTCTGGGAGGTCAAGCACTGGGAGAATGAGACCCAGAGCATTTGGTTTGAAGGCCAGTGGGGCTTAATTGCAGAAACCCCACAGGACTGGAAGAACTAGAGACTTCACTCTTAAAGGGCACACACAAGATCTCACATGCACCAGGACCCAGGGCAAGAGCAGTAATTTGATATGACTCTGGGCCAGAACTACCTGCTGGTCTTGGAGAATCTCCTGGAGAGGTGGTGGTGGTGGGGTTTGTGGCTCCCCCAGGGAACATGGGCACTGGTAGTAAACATATCTGGGAAAGTTCAATCACATGAACACCTCTGCTGGTGGCTGCCAACTTGGCTCATTAGTGTTAAGGCCTGGCCCCACCCAACAGCCTGTAGGTGCCAGTGCAGGGATGCCTCAAACAAACAACTAACTGGGTAGAGACACAGCCCTACCTATCAGCAGGTAGGCTGCCTAAAGACTTTCTGAGCCCAAAACCACCTCTAGACAAGCCCCTATACAAGATCCTGCTCACCAGAAGCCCAAGACCCAGTTCTACTCACCAGTGGACAGACATCTGCCCTTCCCTCCAGGAAATCTGCACTTATCTTTGTTTATCTTTTTTTTTTTTTTTAATTTGCAGTATGCGGGCCTCTCACTGTTGTGGCCTCTCCTGTCGTGGAGCACAGACTCCAGATGTGAAGGCTCAGTGGCCATGGCTCACGGGCCCAGCCGCTCCGTGGCATGTGGGATCTTCCCAGACCGGGGCACGATCCCATGTCCCCTACATCGGCAGGCAGACTCTCAACCACTGCGCCACCAGGGAAGCCCTGCACTCATCTTTAAACCAGCCTCACACACCAGACCCACCACCAGGTAGACAACAGACACAGAAAACTATGATCCTAAAGCCTGCAGACTCAGCCCAGCCACAGCATTCCAGACCCTACTCTGGGACAAGATGGGTCCTGGCCCTGGCCACTAGCAAGCCAACAAAACCTTAGGGACACACCAAACCCCATACCCAGCTGTGTCAAGAACTGCACACCCAACCAACAATCTGAAACAAGCTCTGGGGATCCCTGGTCTCTGCAGCTCTGCCTGCCATTAGTCCATCACTAATGCAAGGACCTACCTCTAATTGCCAGTGACTGGGCAGCAGCCTTTGGGACTTGATTCTGACCACCAGTGAGGCAGCACTAACCCCAGCACCAATTAGGCTTCTGAAACTAGCCACCACATGACCAGGCCCTACAGCAGCCAGCAGCATTCACACAAGACATGGTCTAGCAACCAACCAGGCTAGAGGCCAATCAAGCCTACCAGACTGCACACACAGTCAGCCCACCACAACAGAAGGACCCATGCAGCCTTCTAAGGGGGAACCCCTAGAGTATATAGTTTGGGTGACAAGATGAGAGTATACTGCTGGGATACATAGGTTGTCTCCTACAGCAGGACACTTCTCCAAGGTTGAGAAACATAACTAACCTACCACATACAAAAAAATACAAATAGCAACTTAGACAAAATGAAGTGGTAGAAGAATACGTTTCAGATGATGGAAAAAGATAAAACCCCAGAAGAAGAATTAAGTGAAGTGAAAATAGGCAATCTACCTGAGAAAGAGTTCAGAGTAATGATAATAAAAATAATCAAAGAACTCAGGAGAAGAATAAATGCACAGAGTCAGAAGTTTTTAACAAAGAGTTAGAAAATATAAACAGAACCCAAACAGATGAAAATACAATAACTAAAATGAAAAACACACTAAAAGGAATCAGTAGTAGACTAAATGATTCAGAAGAATAAATCAGTGAGCTGGAAGATAAGAGTAGTAGAAATCACAGCCACTGAACAGAAAAAAGAATGAAAAAAAAATGAGGACAGTTTAAGAGACCTATGGGACAATATCAAGTGCATGAATATTCTCATTATAGAGGTCCCAGGAGAAGAAAGATAGAAAGTGCCTGAGAAAATATTTGAAGACATAATAACTGAAAACTTCCTTAACCAGGGAAAGGATACTATCACTCAAGTCAAGGAAATGCAGAGTCCCATAAAGGATTAACTCAAAGAGGAACACACCAAGACACATTGTAATCAAAATGATAAACAGAGAAAATTAAAAGCAGCAAGAGAAAAGCAACAAATAACATACACAGGAACTCCGATAAGGCTACCAGCTGATTTTTCAGGATAAACTCTGCAGGCCAGAAGGAAATAGCACAACATATTTAAAGTGATAAAAGGGAAAAATCTACAACCAGGGAAATTCTACTCAGCAAGGCTCTCATTCATTGATTTGATGGAGAAATCAAAGGCTTTACAGACAAGCAAAAGCAAAAAGAATTCAACATCACCAAACCAGATTTACAACAAATATTAAAGGAACTTCTGTTGGTGAAAAAGAAAAGGCGACTACTGGAAACAAGAAAATTACAAAATGAAAAAGCACACCAGTAAAAGTAAATATACAGTAAAGGTAGGAAATCATCCACATGCAAATCTAGTAGGAAGGTTAAAAGACAAAAGTAGTAAAATTGTCTGTATCCCACAATAAGCAGTTAAGGGATACATAAGACAATTAGATGTAAAATATATCAAAAACAGTAGCCATGAGGGCAGGAGAGTACAAATGCAATGTTTTTTTAATGCATTTGAAATTAAGAGATCATTGACTTAAAACAATCATGTATGTATATAGACTGCTATACAAAAATTTTATGGTCATTGCAAACCAAAAATCTATAATAGATATACTCACAAAGAAGTAAAAGGAATCCAAACATAACACTAAAGATAGTCATCAAATCACAAGAGAAGAAAACAAAAGAAGGAAGGGAAATACAACCCTACAAAGACAAATCCAAAGCAATGAACAAAATGGCAGTAAGAATATACATATCAATAACTACTTTAAATTTATTTATTTATTTATTTATTTTATTTTTGGCTGTGTTGGGTCCTCATTGCTGCACGAGGGCTTTCTCTAGTTGCGGTGAGTGGGGGCTACTCTTCATCACAGTGCACAGGCTTCTCATTGCAGTGGCTTCTCTTGTTGCCGAGCAGAGGCTCTAGGCAGGCGGGCTTCAGTAGCTGTGACACATGGGCTCAGTAGTTGTGGCTTGCAGGCTCTAGCACGCAGGCTCAGTATTTGTGGCGCATGGGCTTAGTTGCTCCACAGCATGTGGGATCTTCCCGGACCAGGGCTCGAACCTGTGTCCCCTGCATTGGCAGGCGGATTCTTAACCACTGCACCACCAGGGAAGCCCTCAATAATTACTTTAAATGTAAATGGATTAAATGACCCAACCAAAAGATATAGAGTGGCTGAATGGATAGAAAAAACAGACCCATATATATGCTGCTTACAAGAGACCTACTTCAGATCTAGAGACAAATACAGACTGAAAGTGAGGGGATGGAAAAAGGTATTCCATGCAAATGGAGATCAAAAGAAAGCTGATTGTAGCAATACTTATATAAGACAAAATTGACTCTAAAATAAAGACTGTTACAAGAGACAAAGAAAGACACTTCCTAATGATCAAAGGATCAATCTAAGAAGAATATATAACAATTGTAAATATATAGGCAGCCTACATAGAAGCACCTAAATGTATAAGGCAAATATTAGCAGACACAAAAGGAGACATCAACAGTAACACAATAATAGTAGGGATAAATCAGGAGTTTGGGATTAACAGATACACACTACTATATATAGAATAAACAACAAGAACCTATGGTATAGCACAAGGAACTATATTCAATATCTTGTAATAAGCTGTAATAGAGAAGAATCTGAAAAAGAATATATATATACATATATATATGTATATATATATATATACACACACACACATAAAACTAAATCAGATTGCTGTACACCTGAAACTAATACACTATGAATAAACTATACTTCAATAAAAAAAACTTAAAAATTTAAAAATTAAATTAAAAAAATAACTTCCTCAAAATCAAACAGTACACAAGAGTTGATTAGTAGTTGCCTAGAGTTAAAGTTATTGGGGGGTAGGGAATAGATATTAACTGCTAATGGGCATGGAGTTTTTTTGAGGGATGAGGAATACATTCTAAATTTGATTATTGCTAAGGTTGCTGAACTTTTAACCATCCTAAAAAAAGTTGAATTGTACATTAAATGGGTGAGCTGTATGATATATTAGTTATATCTCAATAAAACTGGTAAAATATCAAATAGTAAATTAAGGAGCCAACATTCAATGAGAGTGTAGTATCTCAAAAGTGTGTGAAGCTATCTGTCTATATACAACAGAGAGAACTTGAGAGTTTCCTGAAGAATACTCAATGCATAAAGTTGTATACAGGAAAATGATCTGCTGTATGGTGTGAAGACAAAGTAGACATCAGACCAGAAGAAACTGAGAGGACAGAAAAGACAAATTTAATCTATTCAAAAATGTTTATGAGAGTCAGTATCAAGATGGAAGAATAGGAAGATTCTGAGCTTACCTCCACTCACAGACACACCAAAACTACAACTACATTTAGAACAACTATCTCTGAGAATGACTTGAAGACAAACAGAACAGATTGTCTATAACTAAGGATATAAAGAAAAGGCCACAATAACAGATAGTAGAGATGTAGTCAGAAACCATACCTCTAATGTGATGACCCACAGGAGGGATACCACAACCATGGAGGTCCCCCTTAAGGAGGAAGGGGTCTGAGTTAACAATCAGGCTCCCCAGCCCAGGGGAGCACTATCAAGAAAATGAACCCTACATTATCTGGCTTTGAAAACCAACAGGGTTTATGTCTAGGAAACGAAGACTCTGCTGTTGAAAGGCTCATACACAAACTCACTTTTACATAACATTGTTCCAGCACAGATGCAGCAGCTTGAAATGCACCTGGGTCATATGAGAAGGAGATTCATGGGCTAATATTAGGGTGGTGCCAGAGGGGTAGGGATCTGGTGGAGCTTTCTCCAGAGATGAAAGATTGGCCAGTGTCATTATCTTTTTTTTCTTTTTAACTTTCCTTCCACCTAGCTGGCCTGGTGCTGGAGAGTGTCATATCTATCACTCTCAATTACCCAAGCTACCACTGTGTGCCCTGCCCCAACCTACACTGATGCCCTGGCTGGGCCCTCCAAACTGGCTCCCACCTCACCCCATCCAGTGGACTACACCAGGTGGCACCAGCACCCCTTCAAAGTGGCTTTTGCTCTGGAGGACCCAGCCACATACACAAGCACACCCAGAATAGTCCTAACTGGTCCTTATAGCTGGTTGTACCAAGGGCCAGCCATGCACATCAGTGCACCCACAACAGTCACAGAATGACATCTCAGACAGCTGAGTCTGGAGCTAGCCTTGCCCATCAGCACACCTGCAAAAGTCTCAGCATGTAACAGGAGGGTACATACAGCCAAAACAGGGGTGCCTCTGGAGCACCTGGATCTGGTTATCAGGGGAGATTACACCACTGGGCCCCACAGACACCTTCTACATAAGGTCACTCCTTCAAGGTTGGAAGAAGTAGCTAAAATACCTAATACATAGAAACAAACATAGAGAGTTAGGCAAGTGAGGAGAAAAAGAATACCTTCCAAATGAAAAAAACAAGACTAAAACCCAGAAAAAGAACTAAATAAAATAGAAATAAATATTTCACCAATACATAGTTCAAAGAAATAGTCATAAAAATGTCACCAAACTCAGGAGAAAAATGGATGAACTCAGTGAGAACTTCAACAAAGAGATAGAAAATATAAAACAGGAACCAATCAGAACTAAAGAATACAATACATGAAATGAAAAATACAATAAAGGGAAACAATAGCAGATTACAGCATTCAGAATAAGGGATCAGTAATCTGGAAGACAGGGTACTGAAAATTCACCCAGTTGGAACATTAAAAAGAAAAAAGTATTTAAAAAAATGAGGATAGCTTAAGGGACCTGTAAGGCAACATCAAGCATACTAATATTTATATTATAGTGGTCCCAGAAGAAGAAGAGAGAAAAAGGGACAGAAGACCTATTAAAAGAAACAATGGTTGAAAACTTTCCTAACTTGGCAAAAGAAACAAACATCCAAGTCCAGAAATCACAGAGTTCCAAACAAGAAGAACCCAAGGAGATCCACACCAATACATATTATAATTAAGACATCAAAAGTTAAAAGACAAATAGAGACTCTTGAAAGCAGAAGAGAAAAACAACTACTTATGAACAAGGGAATCCCCATGAGACTTTCAGTTCATTTCTCAGCTGAAACTTTACTGGCCAGAAGGACTAGAATGATATATTTAAAGGGTTGAAAGAAAAAAAAAAAAAAAAAACTACAACCAAGAAAACTCTACCTGGAAAAGTGATTATTCAGAATTGAAGGATATATAGAGTTCTCCAGACAAGCTAAAACTAAAGGAGCCATTGCCACTAAACTAGTCTCACTAGAAATGTGAAAAGGACTTATTTAAATGAAAAAGATGCCATAACTAGAAACAAGAAAATTATGAAAAATATCTCACTGGAAAAGACAAACATATAATAAAGATAGTGGATCAACCACCTATAAAGCTAGCATAAAAGTTAAAAGTAGTATGAAGTAGTAAAATCATATACATCTAAAATAATAAGTTTAGCAATACACAAAATAAAAAGATGTATAATATGATCAAAAACATGGGGGAATGGAGTAAATATGTAGTACTATTAGAATATGCTCAATCTTAAGTGACTATCAACCTAAAATAGACTGTTACATATGTAGTTTATTATATATCAATGTCACAAACCAAAAACCTACAACAAATACAAAAAATAAATAAATAAAGAGAAAGGAAAATAAACATAAAATTAAAGAGAGCTCTATAAAACCACAAGGGAAGATAGGAAGAAATAAAAAGAGAAGAACAACAAAATTAACCAGAAAACAATTGACAAAATGGCTATAAGTACATACCTGTCAATAATTACTCTAAATATAAATGGACTGAATGCTCCAATCAAAAGCCATAAAGAATTAAAATAAGAAGCCCACTATTTATATTGCCTACAAAAGATTCACTTCAGATATAAAGATACAGGGCTTCCCTGGTGGCGCAGTGGTTGAGAGTCCGCCTGCCGATGTAGGGGATATGGGTTCGTGCCCCTGTCCGGGAAGATCCCACATGCCACGGAGCAGCTAGGCCTGTGAGCCATGGCTGCTGAGCCTGTGCGTCTGGAGCCTGTGCTCTGCAACAGGAGAGGCCACAACAGTGAGAGGCCCGCATACCGAAAAAACCAAAAAAACTAAAAAACATAAAAGATACACATAGAGGGATGCAAAAAGATATTCCAAGAAAATAGAAATGAAAAGAAAGCAGGTGTAGAAATACTTATATCAGACAAAATAGACTTTAAAACTGCTGATACAATTCAACATCCATTTATGATAAAAACTCTTAACAATGTGAGTATAGAGGAATATACCTTAACATAGTAAAGGTGATATATGCCAAACCCTCAGCTAACATAATAATCAACAGTGAAAGAAACATTCAGAAAGAGAAATTTAGAAAAGCAATCCCATTTACAATTGCATCAGAAAGAATAAAATACCTAGGAATAATTTTAAGCAAGGAAATGACAGACCTATACTCTGAAAAATATAAAACACTGATTAAAGAAATTAAAGACAATACAAATTAATGTTAAGAGATACTGTGCTCATCGATTGGAAGAATTAATATGGTTAAACTGCCCATACTATCAGAGGCAATCTACAGATTCAATTGTAATTCCTATCAAAATACCAATGACATTTTTCATAGAACTGGAACAAATAATCCTAAAATTTGTATCAAATCACAAAGGACTCTGAATAGCCAAAACAATCTTAAGAAAGAAAAACAAGGTGGAGTCAAGACAGTAGAATAGGAGGACATGGAATCCAACTCTCCCCACAAGTACATCAAGAATATATCTATTATACAAATGGAAAAATACTCACAGAGCACTTCCTGAACATGAGCAGAGAAACTTGGACACCTAAAAGGACAAGAAAAAATCCACACACTACCAGGTAGGATGAAAGAAAGAAAAAAAGAAAAGGATACACGATGGGATGTGCACCCCTGTGGGGTAGGGAGCTGAAGGAAAGGAGAAGTTCCCACACTCAGTGAAGCCCTGTCACCAGTGGGAGGATCACCTGGGACAGAGAGGGAACTTCGGGGACTCAAAAGACAGCGCAGCATCCCGTCTGGCAGGCAAGACAAAGTAAGACTTACATGGATGGTTCCTGCTGCAGCCCTGAATGCTCCAGCCTGAGTTGTGTGTCTGCTGGTGTGGAAGGGGGCTGTGTGCTGGAATGTGGGGTTTGGAGAGTGGACCCAGGGAGGGGACAGCTGCTGGTTATGAACAGACAGCTTGAAAGGACAGGAGTAAGAAGATCCACAACTGGGAAAGTTTGTGGAAGAAGCCCAAGCCGCCATAGAAGCAGGGTGTCATTGTTGAAAGGTGCACAAGGGGCAGGGTTGCCATTGCAGCCCTCTTCCCCATGCACTGACCCTGCCTCTGTGAGCACTAGGAGGGGTGCCCACCTGAGGAGCCTCACCCACCCATCTCCCCAGTGTCCTCTGGTCCTGTGGCCCTGGCAGGCTGGCTTGCCTCCCCTGCCAAAGCCTCCTCTGAACTGCTAGTCCTGATGGACTCGTGTGCCATACCCCTCGATGCCTCTGCCCCCGCCTGCCTGGGTGGGTGCCTGTGCTCTGGGGCTACCTCAGGAACAGACACTGGTGGGAGGAACACATGCAGAGGAGGGAATGAAAAAACTGCTGAGCTCTATGGGCTATGCAACTAAGGAAGAAAAGCTGAAATCTCTCCTACAGGAACCACAGACTCACACCCCTCTTACTGTCTTCATAAACTCAGGATCTGCAGAATGTTCAAATGGACGAGTGCTCTTGCAGCTGAGACAGGTTTAGGTTTAGCAGCTGTGGACTTTGTGGGCACTCACATGTGGGGATTGGACCCGGTCAGAATCAGAGCTACCTCCATTGCTCCCACAGCAGGTCCAGGTACAAGATTATTACAGTCCTGGGACATGAATTCAGTGGATCTGCACTGGTGGTCTGATGAAGACAATGCCTGAGAGACACCAGGGCCAAGCACTGGCATACCCATCGTTAAGGTGGGGCTGAAAGCAGTTTCAGCAACAGTGTAATTTGTGAGCCAGCACAATGGGTGAAAAGTGACACAACAGAGTACACTCACAAGTGAACAGCTCCAGAGTAGGAAAACTCAGTGGCTTCTCTCCCAGTACAAATGCTCCAGTCCCACCTACCTCACACCAAGGATCACAGCTCAGAAACATATCTGAGAGCCTCTACTCCAACAACTAGGGAGACAGCCCTGCCCCTGACAGGGCAGTAACAACCAGAGAGAAAATGGGAGACCCCACTCAATATCCAGTGCAGGCTCAGTTCACCACAACATCAGTCACACCTCCAATAAATAGGATAACGGCCAGCATACACTGAGAAAAGAGGTGGCAGACATCCATACTAAAAACAGCCCTCACACCAAAAAATATTAAGCATACAGAGACTACACAGGGATGTTCCCAGGTAAAAATAGCCATCCAAGATATTCTGTGGGTCAGGTATCAGGAAGAAGAACCACCAGAGCATTTAGCTTTGAAGGCCATTGGGACCTGAGTTCAGGAGCTTCACAGGGCTGAGAGAAACAGAGACCCCACTCTTGGAAGGTACACACAAGGCCTCCCATGCTTTGGTACCCAGCACAAAGCACTACCTCCATAGGAACCAGGGCTAGACCTAAGTAGGGGTCTGGGAGGGTCTCTTTAGGAGGTGGGGGCTAGATGTAGCTCACTGTAGGGGCAAGGACACGGGTGGCAGAAGCTCCAGAGAATATTGATAGTCATGAGCTCTCCTGGAGGTCCCTATTTCAGCACCAAGACCCAGCTCCACCCAACAACCTTTCAGCTCCAGAGCTAGAACACCTCAGGCCAATCAACCAGCAAGAAAAGAACTCAGCCCCAACCATAAGCAGACAGGCTACCTAAAGTCTTACTGAGCTCAAAACTACCTCAAAACACACTCCTTTACATTGCCCTGCACATCAGAGGGACAAGACCTGGCTCCAACACCAGAGGGCAGTCACAAGTTACTCCGACCAGGAAGCCTGCACAGGGCCCTAGACCAACATCATCCACCAGGGGGCAGACACCAGAAGCAAGAGAAACTACAATCCTGCAACCCTTGGAAAGAAGACCACAAACACAGAAAGTTAGACAAAATGATATGATAGAGAAATATGTTGCAAATGAATGAACAAGCTAAAAACCCCAAAGAACAACTAAATGAAGTGGAGATAGTCAATCTACCTAAAAAAGAATTCAGTGTAATGATAGTAAAGATGATCCAAAATCTCAGAAAAAGGATGGAGGCCCATATCAAGAAGATACAAGAAATGTTTAACAAGGAGCTAGAAAATTTAAAAAACAAACAAACTGATACGAATGATACATTAACTGAAATGAAAAATACACTAGAAGGAATCAATAGCAGAATAACTGAGGCAGAGGAACAAATAAGTGAGTTGGAAGACAGCGTGGTGGAAATCACTGCCACAGAACAGAATACAGAAAAAAGAATGAAAAGAAACGAAGATAGTCTCAGAGATTTCTGGGACAACACTAAACGCACCTACATTCACATTATAGGGATCCCCGAAGAAGAGAAAGAAGGGCCTGAGAAAATATTTGAAGATATTATAACCAAAAACTTCCCTAATATGAGAAAGAAAACCTTCACTCAAGTCCAGGAAGCCCAGAGAATCCCATGCAACATGAACCCAAGGAGGAACACACTGAGACACATATTAATCAAACTGACAAAAAAATAAAGACATAGAAAAAATATTCAATACAACAAGGGAAAAGCAACAAACAACATACAAGGGAATCCCTATAAGGTAATCAGCTGATTTTTCAGCAGAAACTCTGCAGGCCAGAAAGGAGTGACACAATATATTTAAAGTGATGAAAGGGAAAAATATATCCAAGTACACTCTACCCTGCAAGGCTCTCATTCAGATTCCACAGAGAAACAAAAGCTTTACAAAACACATGGGACCCAATTAAACTTAAAAGCTTTTGCACAGCAAGACAATCCTTAAACAAAAGGAAAAAATAACCCAAAGAATGGGAGAAAATATTTGCAAATGAAGCAACTCACAAGGAATTAATCTTCAAAATATACAACAATTAATGCAGCTCAATAACAAACAATCCAATCAAAAAATGGGCAGAAAATCTAAATAGACATTTCTCCAAAGAAGGCATACAGAGGGACAACAAGCACATGAAAAGAAGCTGAACATAACTAATTACTAAAGAAATGCAAATCAAAACAAAATGAGGTATCACCTCACACTGGTCAGATTGGCCAACATCAAATTATCTACACATTATCTACAAAAATAAATGCTGAAGAGCATGTAGAGAAAAGGTAACCCTTCTACACTGTTAGTGGGAATGTAAATTGATACAGCCTATGGAGAACAGTAAGGAGGTTCCTTAAAAAATAATTTTATTTATTATTTTTTTTAGCAACATGGATGGACCTAGATATTGTTATACTGAGTGAAGTAAGTCAGAGAAGGACAAATATCATATGATGTCACTTATATGTGGAATCTATAAAAATGGTACAAATGAACTTATTTACAAAACAGAAATAGAGTTACAGACATGGTACAAATAAACTGATTTACAAAACAGAATTAAACTCACAAAAATAGAAAACAAACATGGTTACCAAAGGGGAAAGTTGGGGAAGGATAAGTTAGGACTTTGGGATTAACAGACACACACTATTATACTTAGAATATATAAACAACAAAAACCTACTGTAAGGCACAGGGAACTATATTCAATATCTTGCAATAACCTATAATGGAAAAGGATCTGTTAAAGAATATATATATAACTGAATCACTTTGCTGTACACTTGAAACTAATACAACATCATAAGTCAGCTATACTTCAATTAAAAAAAAAGTAAAAATAAATTGCTAAGACCTATGTCAAAGAGCATACTGCAAATTTTTTTTTCTAGGAGTTTTATGGTTTCTGGTCTTACATTTAAGTCTTTAATCAATTTTGAGTTTATTTTTGTATATGGTGTAAGAAAGTGATCCAGTTTCACTCTTTTGCATGTCCAGTTTTCCCAAAACCATTTATTGAATAGACTGTCCTTTACTCACTGTATATTATTGGCTCCTTAGTAGCAAATTGGTCATATACAAACATGGGTTTATTTCTGGAATCCGTATTCAGTTCCATTGATATATATGTATCTGTTTTTGCACCAGGACCATACAGTTTTGATTACTATACCTTTTTATTATAGTTTGAAATCAAAAAGAGTAATACCTCTAACTTTGTTTTTTTCTCTTTTTTTTACCAAGCTGTAATATTTATTTATTGTAGTATTGCAGTACATATTATAGCATTGCAGTAGTTATTTGTTGTATTAGTAATGTATTTCATATCTAGTTAGCAAGTGTAAAACTGTGTGACAGTTTGCTTCTGTCTTTTTTTTCCATAATAAATCTTTTTCATTTGTTCATAGTTTTTATTTTTTTTTATTTTTATTGGTGTATAGTTGATTTACAATGTTGAGTTACTTTCTGCTGTCCAACACAGTGAATCAGTTATACATATACATATATCCACTCTTTTTTAGATTTTTTACCAATACAGGTCATTACAGAGTATTGAGTAGAGTTCCCTGTGCTACACAGTATGTCCTTATTAATTACCTAGTTTATATATAGTAGTATGTATATGTCAACCCTAATTTCCCAATTTATCCCTCCCCTGCTTTCACCCCTGGTAACCATTAGATTATTTTCTACATCTGTAACTCTATTTCTATTTTGTAAATAAGTTTAAAAACTTATTTTGTACAAACTTACAAAACTCTAGTTCTGTTTTGTAAATAGATTCCACATATAAGAGATATCATACGATATATGTCTTTCTTTGACTTACTTTATTTAGTATGATAATCTCTAGGTCTATCCATGTTACTACAAATGACATTATTTCATTATTTTTATGACTAATATTCCATTGTGTATATACATATATAGATACACATGTGTCTATATATATACCATATCTTTTTATCCATTCGTCAATGAATATTTAGGTTGCTTCCATGTCTTGACTCTTTTAAATAGGCTGCTATGAACATTGGGGTGCATGTATTTTTTCGAATTGGAGTTTTTGCCTTTTCTGGTTATATGTCCAAGAGTGGAATTTTTAGATCATATGTTAACTCTATTTTTCATGTTTTAAGAAACCTCCATACTATTCTCCATAGTGGTTGTACTAATTTATATTCTGTGTAGGAGGGTTGTGTAGGAGGTTTCCCTTTTCTCCAAACTCTCCAACATTTATTATTTTTAGTATTTTTTGATGATGGCCATTCGTACTGATGTGAGGTGATACCTCACTGTAGTTTTGACTTGTGTTTATTTATTAGCGACGTTGAGCACATTTTCATGTTTCTGCTGGCCATCTGTATGTCTTCTTTGGAGAAGTGTTTATTTAGATCTTCCCATTTTTTTGTTTGGGTTGTTTGTTTGATATTGAGCTGTGTGTGGTTTGTATATTTTGGAAAAAAATTTCTTGTTGTTCACAACATCTGCAAATATTTTCTCCCATTCCATAGGTTGTCTTTTCATCTTGTTTATGGTTTATTTTACTGTGAAAAATCTTTTATGTATAATCAGGTTCCATTCATTTATTTTTGCTTTTATTTTCAATACTCTAGGAGGTGGATCAAAAAAGATCTTGCTGTGATTTATGTCAGAGAGTGTTCTGCCTATGTTTTCCTCTTAAGAGTTCTATAGTATCTGGACTTACATTTAGGTTTCTATCCATTTTGAGTTTATTTTTGTGTATAGTGTTATGGTGTGTTTTAATTTCATTCTTTTACATGTAGCTCTCCAGTTTTCCCAGCACCACTTATGGAAGCGACTACCTTTTCTCCACTATATATTCTTGTCTCCTTTGTCATAGATTAGTTGACCATAAGTGTATGGGTCCATCTCTGGACTTTCTCTCCTGTTCCATTGATCTATATGTCTGTTTTTCTGCCAAGACCATACTGTTTTGATTAATGTAGCTTTATAGTATAGTCTGAAGTCAGGGAGAGTGATTCCTCCAGCTCTGTTCTTCTTTCTCAAGATTGTTTTGTCTATCTGGTGCCTTTTGTGTTTCCATACAAATTTTGAAATTATTTGTTCTAGTTCTGTGGAAAAATTCCATTGGCAATATGATAGGGATTCCATTGAATCTGTAGATTGCCTTGGGTAGTATGGTCATTTTAACAATATTGATTCTTCCAATCCAAGAACATGGTATATCTTTCCACCTGTTTGTGTCATCTTCAGTTTCTTTCATCAGCATCTCATAGTTTTTGGAGTACTGGTCTTTTAGTCTCTTTTGGCCCAAAAGTTTTTGGTCTTTTGTCTCCTTAGATAGGTTTATTCCTCTGTATTTTATTCTTTGATGTGATTTCATGAAGTTAAAAACTGAAGAGAGTTTTCATTTGCTATTTATAAATATTAAAAAGTTATTTTCTTTCATATATTATACTCATTTAACAAGAACCTACAATTATGTTATTTCATTGTATGTAATATTAATGGTGTCTTAGTACCATAGCAATTTAACCAGCTTCCTACTTGCAAAATTAAAGTGCACATGAGCGAGAAGTGGCTAAAGATTTCCTTGTGATTTAATAGTAACAGACTAATGTAGACCTTAAATGAAAATTTCTTTACCAAAAAACTTTTTAAAGAAAGATTAAATACTAAGAAGTTTAATAATCTGTTTGCTTCTTCTCATTTCTATGGGTAAGTAATTTCAACAACATTCTTACCTAGGTGTAAACTTTAAACTTGAACACAAATTTCTTTTACTTTCAGACTTCTGTGCTTTCGGCCATGTCTTCTCTTTTAACTTAATGGGTAGAAGTACATTATGGTGAACTGTTCATTTTAGGTACATGGATTACACATGTTTATCAAAGTAAAGAAGTTTTGTTAAAATAATTTAGGCCTACAATTTACCTCCTGCTAAAGCTATCTTTTTTTTTTTTTTTTGATACGCAGGCCTCTCACTGTTGTGGCCTCTCCCATTGCGGAGCACAGGCTCCGGACGTGCAGGCTCAGCGGCCATGGCTTATGGGCCCAGCCGCTCAGTGGCATGTGGGATCTTCCTGGACCGGGGCATGAACCCACGTCCCCTGCATCAGCAGGCGGACTCTCAACCACTGCACCACCAGGGAAGCCCTAAAGCTACCTTTTTGATGCTACCATTTAAAATTGATGCTGCTTCATTTGGGGATTAAGGAGGAGTTGATTTTTTCAACTCTGGAAGTTCCAAGTTAACTGGACTCTCAGGTGACTTATATTGGTGAACACAGGCAGTGAGCACAATCCTTATTAAAGGTATCTTTCCTTCCTTCCAGTTTTCAGACCAGCTAGTGCTAGCATGAACCCATTTATGCCTTGGAGGACTCGGAAAAAAGCTGCCAATAAACTGTAATAGTTTGACTATTTTCTGTAATTTTTCCTTGTGCTACAGCTTTAGGTAGTGATTGTACTCTTTCTACCAATGTACAGCTGGTAAAAGTTTAATCAAATATTTTCCCACTTTATATCAAGAGCTGCCATGTTATAACATAAGTTGCCAGCTTTCAAGTCTGAGATAGGTGAGTTTTTAATTGCCAGCTCCCCAATCACCTCAATAAGACAATGAAATATTATTATTATTTTTTTTTACATTCTGTCATTTATAGTACTTAAAACTGATTGATATTTAGGTAGAGAATATCAAAAGTATATTTTTAACATGTTTATTCTGAGATACATATGTGACTTCTAATTTGCAATATTATAAAGGCAATTGGATATATGAGCCTAAAATACAGAGGAAAGACATGAACCAAGATAAAAATTTAGTGTGTCATCAACATTTAGAAATATAGAGCTTAAAGCCAAGAGACTAATAAACTAAATTTTCTATTTAATAATCATTAGATTATAGAACATAATCAAAATTATGTGGTATTTTAGAAGATACTCTACCAAAACACAAGAATCCCAGAAAGTTGAAAAGATGGGAAAAGTATGCCTAATGGTATTGTGAAAGCTTTAGGCCCATATCTCTCAATAATTATAGAATAAAGAACAACAAAAATATTACAACATATTTTTCAGGAATTCATGTTTCTATTCAATCTTAGAAAAGTCTTCAAAATATGTTAAAATCACATTATCATACAGACTTTTTGATCATATGTAAATAAATTAGAAAAAATAACTAAAAAATAATTCAGGTTTCTTAAGATTATTTTTTAGGCAACAAAACAACCATCTGAAACATACTCATAGAAGGAATCCTGGGACATTAATTCACCATTCCATAAATATCATATAAAATATCCTCTACATATGAAAAAAAAAAAAACCAAAAAACTTCTTGCTAATTATATCACATACAAATCATAGCCAGAAATTATTAGTCATAGTTTTCTTATTAAAATATTGTAAATGTATTTAATTTCCAAAATGCCCCATTTTTTGTCCTTTTTTAAAATGCTCTCTGCTTTTATTACATTTAAGTGGCATGTGTAAGAAGTCAATATAGGAAAGGAGGACTTTTATCAAGTGAACTTTATCACATAAAAAAATATCACACTCATTTCTTCAAGTAGTGGAATGAAATTAAATTCATTTTTTTTTGGCTTGAAGGAGTGATAGTGTAATTCAGAAAAATAAGTATAAGCACACTTACAAAAATAAGTTCAAGTATTATTCCCCCCACAAGTCAGAATCACTGCTTTCTCTCTAACTATTGAAATAAACTATGTATAAGTATTATACTAGATTTGCAGTAGCTTTTGTTATCCTCTGAGAAAAACAGCAGCTTAGCTTATTTGAAAATTTAATTATATTATTCTTATTATTTCTTTACTATTTCTTACTCAATACTTTCTAAGAAAACAAATTGATAGCAAATATTCACCAAGTATAAAAAAATTTCTTTAGGCCTTCACATGTAAATTGCTTTTTGAAAGTGGAATAAAAGATATCAACCCTTAGTCAGTTTGAACTTTATCAAGGGACAATAATTTAAAATACATATAGCCATTGTAAAATTGGTGCCAAATGAGTTAACACAGTAACTGTTAATTTGAATTCAGAGTAAAAGTTTGTATAGAAAAGCTAAGCCTAGATAAGTGGATAATTTATGATCAGTTTTATACATTTTAACATCCTTATGTAGTCATTGGCAAATAATACAGAGTTGAGACAGATTTAAGTGAAGGGCATAAAATGTTTGAAGTGGAAGGAAGAGTGTGGATGCAAGGCAAGATCAGGAAATAATAGACCACCTGATGAAATAAATTGCCTTTTAAACTCCATGTATGCAGTGTCCTATTCTCAAAAAGTAGCCTTGAAAAGTTGGAGAGAAGTGAGGCTGAGATAGGCATCAATATGTCTATCAATATGTCTATAAGGCTATGATATGCAGAATAAATGGGTGATAACAAAGACTTAAAAGACAAGAAATCTAATAAAATGTACAGGTAGCTTTGCCATGTAAGAGTCTAAAATAGAATTATCTGAGGGAAAGGAAAGCAAAATGATGTCTTAGGTATATCATCTAGGTAAAAGAATAGACATGGCCAATTTGCTATACATGGATATCCATCTAATTGTGTGGATGCGAAGCAAAAGACAGTTTTAGTGGTCAAAATTGTTGCCCCGAGAGTCAGACTCCAAGGTTAAATCTTATTTCCACATTATTATTTTGGGCAAGTGACCTAACATATTTATATCTTAATTTACTTATCTGTAAAATGAGTATAATAGCCACATCTCTTGATAGGATTCTTGTATGATAAACAAGATAATATTTTAAAGCATTAAGAAAGTTCATGGCTCATGATAACCACTCAGAGTATTAGTAATTATTATTGGTAACATTATTTAAAACTTTATGACAGTAGTATATATTATATTCATCACATCATATTAATTCATGAGATATGGATGTGAATTAATTCCCTTTCTTTCTGTGTTTCACTTTCACTTATCCAAATATGCTTCACTTCTACTAGTTGCACTTTTGCATTTAATATCTAATGATATTTCTAATGTTCTTAAAACATTAATATGATGTTATCTTTTCACAAGTATTTTAAAAATTGCTTTAAAATCATACAAATGATGCTTATACAGCTTAAATTTTGTACTGGCAAATTATACAAAATTTAACAAGGATAGAAAATGAATAAGAAATTAATACAGAAAGTAATGAATAAGAAATTAATACAGAAAGTAATGAATAAGAAATTAATACAGAAAGTAATGAATAAGAAATTAATACAGAAAGTAACACACTTAATACCAACCTCTTATAAAACAGAAATGTGTAAATTAATTGTTATGCTTTACTTATTTCATTCATATAAGTAATGGTAAGTGACCAAGAAAGATTGTTACAAAAAATAATACTTAAATATAGCAAAACTCATAAGAGGTATACTTCAGGGGTGTAAATATGGAACTTGTTAGCTTTATTTTTCAGGAAAAATGGTATCCTTCAAAGCTACTCTTCTGCAGTATTCCTAAGTACAATCAAAGTGGACTCCCAGAATTTGATGGTGCATTGTATATTTCCTACCTTTTGCGAAGTAGAATGACAGTCAGTTCTATACCATCAACTCTTAACTAAGATCTTAAATCAGGTCTAACAATTGTAATGCTGAAAGTAAGGTCATAAGAAAACAATTTTTCATGGGAAATGGCTAGCAATTAAGAACATTCTAAAACTGAAGACTCAGAACACATTAGCTTCTATAGATAGAAAGAGCAAAACAAACAATATTTACCTATGTGTTTAAGGAGAAAAGAATCACTTTCTTTTAGAACGGATTATTTATCACAGTCTCACTGCTCCGGTGATGTACTGAATGCTTGACATTGTTATAGAAAATCAATTGGATTCAATCTGAGAAAGTTGTGTTATATGCATTCATACCTGACAGTCACATAAATCAGTAATTTTTGAGAAAAAGTCAACCCAAAATGAAATTCATTTGTTTACTTCTTAAGCCAGATGTGATTGCTACTTTATTTTCCTTTAAAAGGCATTATAATACAAATTGACTTTGAACTGCCCAGTAAAGTTGAGCAGTGCAGAATATGTCTATAAAAATCTGATTAGAAAACATATTTTCAAAGCATTTGCATCTTGTTCATAGAACAAAAAAGGTGAAAAGTTTTTTTTTTCTTTTCTAGGAAAAAAATAACCATTTAAAAAAGCAAAGCCAAGAATTTAATGAAAACTTTTAAAAGCATCAACTGATAATACATAACTAAAATAAACAATTACTCATGACACTCTCATCCAGCATTATAATCGAAAATGTTGAGTTGGATTGGATGTTGATTAGTGCCAAAATGGATTTAGAAGTTCAAAATCAAACTTCCATCGTGACATTTTCCTTGAAGTTTTACATATGTAGATACTTAGAAGTTACAGTGAATCATTTCTGACCATTATATATTTAGTCAATCCAAGCATGATTTCGGAGAATCCCTCCCTGCTTACAGCCTGAGATCCAAAGAGTAACTTTATCAGAATAATCAGGGGTCAAGATATTTTTGCTTTGTTTTGTCTTCAGCGCAAATCTGAGACCCTACCTCAGATCTAAATAGGATTGTCTGGAGGTACAACCCAAATATACAAATTGTTAACAAGCTTGCAGGTGGTTTTCATGTTCACCAAAGTTTGAAAACCACAATACTATATATTTAAATGAACTGCTCTTCTTGCCCCTTAATCTCTTTGCACCTTATCCATCCTTCAAGAGAAATTTCAACTTCCAGTATGCTCATAGAATTGTCTCTGACAATCTCAGACAACAGTGCCCTCTTTCCTGAACTGTGGTAATTTCTAATTTTAATCTATATATTCTGCATGGTTCAAACAAGTTATATTAACTTGAACTGACTGTGTTAGTATGTTTATAGTGAACATTTTTAAGGGTACAATTTAATAAATTTTATAATATGCATACACTCACGAAAGCTTCTTCACAATCAACATAGTGAACATATGCTCACACCCAAACTTTTCCTCCCACCTTTCCCATATACAGGTAATCAGAAATCTTTTTTAATTAGCTGAAGAGGCTGATTTGTAACTTTCTTATATTTTGATTTTAGCTCAGTCTTTACGTCTCTTAGTATATATGACTGAATGCTCATTAAGAAAAACTAGTGTTTAATTTTGTTCTGTTTATTCCCAGAGACTTTAACTGTGCCTAATACATATTAAGTTCTTGATAAGTTTTTTGTTTTTAACTTTTTGTTTTATATTAGGGTATAGCTGATTAACAATGATATGATAGTTTCAGGTGCACAACAAAGTTACTAAGCTATACAGATACATGTATTCATTCTACCCCAAACTCCCCTCCCATCCAGGGTGCCACATAACATTGAGCAGAGTTCCCTGTGCTATACAGTAGGTCCTTACTGGTTATCTATGTTAAATATAGCAATGTGTACATATCAATCCCAAACTCCCTAACTATTCCTTCCCCCTACCCTTCATCCCTGGTAACCGTAAGTTCATTCTCTAGGTCTATGAGTCTGTTTCTGTTTTGTAAATAAGTTCATTGTTATCATTTCTTTTAGGATTATTTATATAAGGACTATCATATGATATTTCTCTTTCTACATCTGACTTACTTCACTCAATATGGCAATCTCTAAGTCCATCCATGTTACTGCAAATGGCATTATTTCATTCTTTTTAATGGCTGAGGAACAGTCCATTGTGTATATATATCTCACACCTTCTTTATCCATTCTGGAACAAATTAGTGAGCAGCTAGTTATGAAAATCTATTATACGGGAAAATAAGTGGTAAGACATTTACACTTAATAGCATAAGAGCATAGATTGTGGTTATTTGATTACTGTTAGACAACACTACAAACAAGATAAGTGCGGGTCAGTAACTATTTTGATTATAAATAATAAATAGGTAATTATAATGAGCACTGTTAAGCATTATAATGAGAAAAAGTAGTGATACTTTATGGTTTATGAAAAGGGGACTTAGTAGAAGCCTGAACTTATGAGATAATTATATAAGGTCATTGGAATTAGCCTAAGTGCTTTCCTACAGCACAAGCCTTGCTCCAATTTTATAAGAAAATGCCAAGTAAACAAAAACCAAATTAATTTAAAAATAGATAATGTGAAAATTGAAGAAGTCAAAACTTAAGTATCAACTCCTATCATATATTTTAATGTAAATACAGAGGTATTACATTATTGAAAATATTGACAAATTGGCAATTAAATTATTTAAAGATAATGCAGGTTTTATATAATCAATTTGCACAAAGCATTAGATGTTATCTTGGCCAAATGTCATTCAAGGGTTTATGCCACTCTCTAATTTCATAAATAAAAAATTGGCAAGTAAACAAAAAATACATTAAAAAGATAAAGTTATAGCACCACACCATATATTTTCAAAATTGTAATAATAGAAATATTATGTTTTAGAGAATATTGATAATTCATTATTTAGATATGTTCTATTATTTAAAATTAATCTTTCAAGAAAATATTTAAATACACTTCTAAGATAAACTTTGAGAAGCTATAGTCCATGTTATATAAAAGCATTACAGTTAAAATATAACTTCTGGGGCTTCCCTGGTGGCGCAGTCGTTGAGAGTCCACCTACTGATGCAGGTGACACGGGTTCGTGCCCCAGTCTGGGAGGATCCCACATGCCACGGAGTGGCTGGGCCCGTGAGCCATGGCCGCTGAGCCTGCGCGTCCGGAGCCTGTGTTCCACAATGGGAGAGGCCACAACAGTGAGAGGCCCATGTACAGCCAAATATATATATATATACAACTTCTGTTTTTAGCAGCATTTTATTTTGCTTAACCTAAAATAAAATATTAATTAAAACACAATACTGTAAAATAGACTCATTTTAATTTCATTTGTGACCTTTAATTAGCATGGTGTATTGGGTTAAGATCTAGAGTTCCAGAGACAAAATGTCTTGGTTCAGATCTGAGCTAAGTCACTTTCTGGCTGTGTGGCCCTATGCAAGTTCCTTAGCCTTTCTGTGCTTTATGATTATTGTATGTAAAATTGTTTAAGAAATAGTACTTTCCTTAAAACTGTTGAGAGTACTAAAAGGCAATGAATATAAAGAAGTTAGTCTAATACAATAAAATGGAATTAATTGTGTTTCTTACTATTAAGCACAAAAAATAAATGGGCTAACATTTAACTGTATACAAAACCAAACGGTGGTTGCAAGTAGCATTTTTTAAAATTTGTCTAGATAATATAATTTAGTGAAAATTGGAATGAATTACTATCAAGGAAACTTGGGACCAATAGCTGTGAACTTGCCATTATATCACCTATTTTGAGGTAAAATAACCAGATAAAGGAGAAAGTTTCATTTTTAATGAACGACTATGTCTTCAAGATTTACCCTCTCAAACACCTTTTATTTATTTTCCGTTTAGCAGCACATTTTATGTTTTTAATACAATTTCTAGGAACATTGTAGTAAATATTATTTGATTGAGATTTAAACTTTTCCTGAAGTCATTTACTATTGTTATTATGAATTATCACTAATTGAATGCTTACCAAATGCTTACCACTTTTCTAAGTGCTTTATATATGCTATTTCATTGAATAAGCAATTTTAAAACGTGGGAATTATCTTCATCTTAGAGATCAGAATATTGAGCCTCTGAAATCTTAATAAATATGTTAAAGGCCACACAGTCTAGTAGGTGAGCCAGGTTTGGAGTCAGGGCTTTTTGTCTTCAATGCCCTCTTCATGTGTACACACCAGACACATTCAATGATGGGACAAAGAAGGATGCAGTCTGCATTTTGTCATTAGCTGTAAATTTAATCCAACATTATTGACAATTAATTTTTAGACATATATATGAAGGCTATTTTGAATGGATATATCCAAATAGTAAATATATATTAGCATGTGAGCAAATTATTTTTTTCTCCTTCTGTAAAGTCAGAGACTATGTGTCAAATATTGAAAACAGTTTTGATGTGGAAATTTCTAGCCCTATAAGAAAAAAATTAAAACATTTTCTTCTGCTTTTTTCCTGGTATTCCAGGAAATAGAGAGAAACTTTTTTTTCTCTTCCAAGTGTTGTTCCCTATAATTGTTTTCTATATTTTAATATAAAAATATTAAATATAGAGATGATGGCAGCTTCTCCATCAAAAATAGCTTAAATGAGAGTGATGCTAACAATAAAGTTATAAAAATCAGAAAGGGAAACAAAAACACTTCTATTTCTATAGTCCTGCTGAGATCCCAAAATGGATTTCAGATAAGGCCAAAATGATGTCAGGTTAAGAAGGAAATATTTACTGACTTTGGTAAACTTTTAACCTATAGAATAACTCCCCATATCCCTTTTGTGTTGCAGAATAAAATCCAGATATAATAGTTATGGAACATATTATTAAGTAATTGATTTTCAATTAATGATTATTTTAGTATATTAGAAACTAATAAAAAATACACTTTAATGGTACAAACCAGAAAAGAGTTCAGCATTACTAAAAAGCCTGTGGAAAATCAATGTACTTATATCTTTCTTTTTCTCTCAATGCAGAGCAGAACACCTGTGAATCCCCATGGAAGCAAGGTCAACTGCAAAATGTACAAAGACACTTTTCTTTCCTTTGGGCATAACAAAATATAATTTTAGCTTTTTAATGTTAGTCTGAGAATGCCATGACCCTTAGGAAACTGTTCCTGCAAAGCATCCGTTCACCAATCATTAACCTCTGACTGTCAGCCACAGATATTCACAGACCTGCAGTTTTATGTGGCATAAAGGTTAATACTGAATCCTTAGGTAAAATTTGAAAATTTTCTTGATCTTCAAAAGCCATGGGGAAACTAATAAAGTTCCAGTATGGAATTCTGACTTAGTTCAACCTTGTGATAAGTAGACTGACAGTTAAAATATCTAGTGACTAAAAACTAATGAGCATATCATATATATGATATTGTGGGACAAATGCATGGCAGGCAATAATTATAAAATATGATATTTTAAAGAAACATTCACATACATTCTTTTCTCCTCTCTTTTCTCTCAATTTGTCTTAATAAATCTGCTGGAATAACAACAAAATCATAAAAGTCTTGGGGACATGTAAAAATGTATATTTCCAACAGTTTATTCAGTGAGATTATATAAATTAAATATTTTCCATTTCAAGTCATGAGTTTAAGAAACTATTTTGCTTGAGTCTATATGTTTTACTGTATTTAAAAGGTGGAGGAAGAAATAAAAAGCAAAATCACCAAAGCATGAGCAATTAAACAGTATTTCCCTCTATAACTATTTAGGTCCTATATTTGCATTGATATGTTACATCTCTTTTTTTAAATAAAAATGGTGAATAATAGTGATGTCTAAATGATAAAATATTTAGTCATTCAATAGTTTCCTTAATTCTCTTGACAAAGCAAGTAAATTTTGACACTCAATTTTTTTAGTGCCACTCAATATTAGCCAGCAATTGATTAAAATTTGAATGACATTTTCTTTTTTGGTATAATTCTTTTCTAAAATATGATCAACAATTTTATTTTGGAATTTTAAATAATGTTCATATTTATTTTTAATTCATAAATTAAATATGTATATAATTTTGCTGATATCCAAACAAAATGGCAAGATGAATATCTAACAAAATTGAAGAATATTGTAAGTTATAGAGCATATTAATAATTTTGCACAGTTTTGAGGTGGCTTCCATTTTCTGGTTCCACATGAAGGAGCTTGGAAGTTACCAATCCTTTGAACAACAAGTATGGAGTTGAATAGATTGAAAGATCAACAGCTCTTCTTGGATCCATAAGAGAGATGAGGATACTGCCCGCAAGACTGGAGAGTCAAACAGGCAAATACAGGGAGTCATTGCTTATTGGAAAAGAAACTCATGAAGAGAATCCATTACAGGAACCAATACCAGGGAAGGAAAACCTGAACTGTAATTGATAAGTTGCTGGAGGCTCAGTATGTACAAGTGTGGGAGTTAAAAACTCCAGGAGACACAGTCTTAGGCAACCCTTCACACTTTTGTGAGTTTTACCTCCTGGAGCTCAACCAGTAGATATTGAAGAAAAATCTCCTTTTGCTTCCAGTAGGGGAAGAAGAAAAGGAACCACCTTAAAAACATGAAAGTACTATGTTCTTTGAACAATGCCTGCTCTCAGGAGAAACTAGTTAATAAGAGTCTAACCTGTTGGACATTACTAGAGCTTAACTAATCTTGAGGAAGAAAAATTCCAACTCCAGTCAGCTATAACCTTCCACATGAGAGAAGGGTAATACCTAACTCTAATCCACTCTCATCATCCTGTTCCATCTAAAAGGAGGAAGAAAAAACTGAGAAACACTTGTGAAGTTCACAGTCCAGAGGCATAGGCTTATTAAAGATTTTGACCTAATCATAGTACTATAGGATGTTTCCCCTCCCACTAAAACTCATCAACACATTATTAAAGCCCTATTCATAGCAGTTCCTTTGACCTAGTACATCATGTCTGACTCTCAAAAAAAAAAATTACAAGGCATACTTAAAGGCAAAAAACAATTTGAAGAGACAGAGCAAGCATCAGAACCAGACATGAATGTTGTAATTATAAGATGGGAATTTAAAAGATATCTGATCGATATGCTATAATGGATAAAGTAGACAGTATGTAATAAGAGATAGGCAATATAAGCAGAGAGGTGGAAATCCTAAGAAAGAACCAAAAAGAATACTATAGATCAAAAACACTATAATGGAAATGAATAATGTTTTTGATTGCCTCATTAATAGAATGGACATGGCTGAAAAAAAAAAAAGAAAATCACTGAGCTTGAGGGTATCACAATAAAAACCACCCAAACTGAAAGGCAAAGAGAACAAAAACTGGGAAAAAACAAAACAAAACATAATATCCAAGGACTCTGGCACAAGTACAAAATATGTAATATATTCATAATGGGAATACCAGAGGGAGAAAGAAGAGATAAAGAACAGAAGAAATATTTAAAACATTAATGACTGAAAATTTCCCCCAATTAATGTCAAACACCAAACTACAGATCCAGGAGGCTCAGAGAACATCAGGCAGGATAAGTGCAAACAAAAACAGAAACAAAAACAAAAATAAAACAAACAAAAACTGACAAACTACAGAGAATCAAAGATAAAGAAAAAAATCCTGAAGGAAGTCCAAAGAAAAGGAAATCACTTCACCTGTAAAAGGAATAAAGATAAGAATTACATTTGAATTCTCAGAAACTATGCAAACAAGAAGAGAGTTGGGTAAAATGTTTAAAGTGTTAACATAAAAAAAAACTACCAACATAAAATTCTACACCCTGTGAATTTGTCCTTCAAAAGTGAAGTAAAAATAAAGATGTTCTCAGAGAAACAAAAATTGAGGGAATGTGTTGCCAGTAGACCTGCCTTGCAAGGAGTGTTAAAAGAAGTTCTTTAGAGAGAAGGAAAATGATGTAAGTCAGAAACTTAGATCTACATAAAGAAAAGAGCATAAAAGAAGGAATAAGTTAAGGGAATTTTTTTTAATTTTATTTTTCTTATTCCTAATTGATCTAACAGATAATATTTTGTTAAAAATAATAACCACAATGTATTCACAAGTGACATTAGCAAGATGGCAGAATAATAGGCTCCCGACTATCTCTCTTCCCCCAGACCCACCAAATATACAACTACAAATGGACCAATTCCCCCTAAGAGAAAACCAGAAATGAGTGATTCCTACACATCAGGCAACTGAGGAAACAACTACAGTGAAACGACACACACACCACAAACAACACTCCTGGCACAGCTCCTAACAATTGGGAAGAAACCCCCAACTCTCAATTTATCCTTGAGAAGTGAAGGGTTTGGACCACATATCTAGCACCACAACTTTCATGGCTACAATCAGAGGGACTGGCTCCCAAATCACCTAACTTGGAGAAACAAGGGAGCATGGCATTTGCAGGCCCCAGGACCACATTAAACAAAAAGGTGGCTTTTAAACTGAGCAGCAGGCACTTCCCATGGCTATCCCCCACCTCAGCACAGAAGAAGTAGGCAAAAACATCAAGCATTCACTGGTAACTGACCGAGATCCTCCAGGGTGCCTGAAAGAACATGTGAACACTTCCTCTGTCTTCTTCCCTGGCTTGTTCCAACACTAAAACCAAGTCTCCAGCTTCTCCCTGGAAGAAGCTTGTCCACATATCTAGTGCCCCAACTTTTACAGCTGCCCCCCAAGGGCTAGGGTCCCAAATTACCTAACATTGCGAGCCTACGGGACTTTGCCTTTGTGGATCCCCCAGGACTACATTAAGCAAAGAAGCAGTTTTTAAACAAGTCTCATAGTTATCCCTCAGGTTCAGTGCAGAGAGATTAGGCAAGAACACAAAACTCCCAGTTTCTTCTTGGAAGGGGTCTGTCTGCATACTTTCCCAGCTGCTGCCCAAGGGCCAGGCTTCTAATCAACCTGCATCTGGGAGTTGACAGAGCACATAATTAGTAGTCCTTCAGGAGCTTGAAGAGATGTGTAGGATCTTCCTGAGCCTTCTCTCTCTTGATTCACCCCAGCAATAAAATCAAATCTCTGGCTTCTCCCAGAAAGGAGTTTATCGACACATCTAGCCCCTTGTTTTCCACAGCTGCCACATGAGGGACTGGCTCCTGAATCACCTAGCTCTTGTTAGTGATGGGGATTGAAATTTGAGAGTCTCCTGAGACCACAGAGAACAAAGGCGCCATTCTACGTGTACATACACCACTGTCAGAAGATATTCCCCAGTCTCAGCACAGAACGAGTAGGCAAAAACACCCAGGTCACAGTTTCTCCCCACAGTGGCTGGACTGCAATATTTAATGTCTCAACTTTCCCAGCTACTGCCCTAAAGTTAGGCTTCCAATTAGCTTGCATGTAAGAGATGCAGGGCAGGGATTTAGTAGCCCTCTGGAAGCCAGAACAGGTGTGTGGGCATTTCCTACACCTCTGGGGCACTGATGGGACTTGGCACACCCTAAGCACCTGGGAGCCAATTGCAGCAATGCAACTTGAGTAACATTACCTTTTTTCCAAAATCCTTTCTAGAGATTTTTAATTTTTTTTAAGGCACTGGACTATATATATATAGAATCTATTGTTTTTGCATTTTTAAGTTATTGAGATATAATTGATGTACAACATTACATTAGTTTCAAGTGTACAACATAATAATTCCATATATGTATACATTGTGAAATGATTACAATATGTCTAGTTAGTATCCATCACCACTCATATTAATTTTTTTCTTGTGATGATAACTTTTAAAATCTATTTTCTTAGCAAATTTAAAATAATCTCACTTATATGTTGAATCTAAAAAATAATTATTGTCATATTTATCTGATGAATTTACTGTGGACGTCAGTGACGATCCAAGACATACACTTGGAAAATACAGAGGAAAGCATATAAGGGTAAATATTCTAAATTAGCCATCAGTGGTAGTAAGAGAATATTGTTTTACTCCTGGTAACATTCCATATCTTCACCACCACCGGAGATAACATGGATTTTTAGAGTGTGAACATTTAAAGGAAAATTTGTAAAATATTGTTATCAAAGAAGAAGTTTCAAAATATACTTCTTGAAAAGAAATTTGAGATATTCCATCACTTTCCTTGTGAGGTATCACTGGCTTTATAGTCATATTAAATGTTGTTGCCAGCCCATTAGCCTTTGATTTTTAAGTCAAGTCACTACAGGGATAGCAAGAACCAAAAGCTATTCCTGCTCAGGGTATCAAACTATTAATATATCCTGTTCCTCACCTAAACTTCTCCTCATCCACATTAATCAATTTCCTGAATTAGAATCCAGTGAGTCATCTTGGCTTCTTTCTTCTTACAGTGTGGCTGAATCTCTTATGAAGGTCTTTGAGGTTTTAGTTGTTTGCTCCTGACTTTTTTCAGTGTTTACCCATTCCCAACTGATGCAATGATAATTTCACACCCTCGTGGTTTCTCACCCAACTGTCATAACTGTTTAGCTAATTTCTCTGGCTCTAGTCTCTCCAAGGTAAATCCTTTCCTTAAACTGATCACAGAGTTCTCTTTCTATGACATTAACTTAATCATCTGTAATTTATTGTTGATTTTTAAAAATTAGTTATGGCTAACATTATTGTATTCTGAAGGGATACATTTTAAAATAGTATGTTTCTGGAGATCATTTGAGTAGAGCTTCTGGAAAATATCCCATGATTATACCCTATTTTTAGCATCGCCAACTCAGTTTTAGCCATGAGGAAAAGAACAAATCTCTATGTATTAATTTATGGAAATCATGAGAGAGACTAGAACTGGAGATGGAGATGTTATATTACTTAGCTTACACAGGTTATATAAGCCATAGTTGTGGATGAAGTCACGCATAAAATGTGTAAAGTAAGGTCATAAATGGACAAATATGAAATTTTAAGACCAGTTCTGATAGACATTGCCAATTATCTCCCAATATGCTTCTATTTTTCTTTCTGGTAACAGAATTCCCCACAGTAAGTTTCAGCAAGGCATTTACCTACCCAGATAAAAATTACATTTCTCAATCTCCTTTGCAGCTAGGTATGGACATGTGACTAAATTATGACCACTGGAATGTAAATAAAAAGGATATATGTAATTTCCACATTACTTCATTAAAATGTTTTTATCTTTGCCTTTTTTTCTTTTCTCTCTTTACCCCTTCCTACTAGCTGGATGTGGAAATGATGGTGAGTGATTTAGATAAGAAACATCCATGAGATATGTTAAACCAAGAAGATAAAGCAAAGATGAGTTACTGTATACTCTTTGGAAAGACCTGCCTATCCACTCTGGACCACCACCAACTCCTGGACCATTCTGTGATGAACAAGCACACTTCCAGGTTACTTGAGCCAATGTACTTTGGTCTCTCTGTTAGCACAGCTTAGCCTGGACTCCATCAAGAGTAACATCATATGGAGATGAAAAATTGATGAAGATGTAAGCATTCAGAAAACTGAGGAAATCAAACTAGAATACTTTCACAAAGGCCAAAAGAGAACAGAATTATACTGAAGGAAGAGTGGTCAGTAGTACTAAATAATGAAGAGACATTATATGAGATAAAATATTGCAAGTGTATATTAAGATATTGGTGGGATAAGAAAATTAAGGAACCTGTTAAAGACTAGGGAAAACTTCTGTGGGAAATGATAGTTAATAAGGAACACATGGAAAGTTTATCAAAGTGGAAGGTACAAAATAAATTATAAACTATGAATGTGTAGCACAACCTATCTGAAGAGTTTTGTAATTTTTTAATGAAATATTCAGCAGCCTCAATGTGGATCCCTATGTTAAAATCAAATATGTACAAGAGTATCAGTAACTTTCTGTCTCTACCAAAAATTTGATTGTATTTACCAGAGGGCAGTAAAGCACAGAGGCTAAGGAATAGGTTCTGGATTTAAATCTTAGCATTTAATAGCTTTATAAATTTGATAAATTATTTAACCTCTTTAAGTGTTAATTTCTTCATCTGTGAAATGTGGATAACACAGTACCTGGTGATTACAATCAACTTTGCTCTGGTAACAACAACTCTCTCAATGGCTTAAAATCACAAACACTTGTCTTGGACCTGCAGATTGCCTAGGACTCTGCTCCATTTGGATCTGCTCATCTTGGCCAGATTCCACTGGGCTTGATTCTAGGCTGAGGTTAACTTCAGGTCTATTACAGATGGTTTTTCTTTTCAGAATCCAGGCTGAAGAAAGGACCATTATCTGAGATATATTCTCAAAAAGCAGAAAGTCTAGAGCCCAAGCAGAAATTGACACTGCCTCTAAAAAGCTTTTACTAGGACATGGCGTTCTTTGCAGGTTTCCATTCCATTGACCAAAGTAGGTCATACAGCCATGCCAATGGTGGGGGAAAGGACACTAAATATAGCTGCAGTTAGTGTTAGATGATTTTATTTTTATTATTGCTATTTATAAAAATTTATTTATATTTTTGGTGGATATTGGGGTCTACATAGTATAGGAAATGAAGCAATACAATGAGGAAACTGATAGGTGGGGGAAAATGGATTATTTCAGAAATGTGATAGACTAAAAGAGCAAAGTCTATGTTTAAAGAGATACATATCTTATTTTAGTATTTATATGAGTTCAAACCATTTATGGAATTTGGGTATTGAAGTGGTGATAAGGTTATTGGCATTGAAGAAATCAAGGATATTTTAGATTGTATCGTGAATAAATCAGGAACATGAAACTCCAAAGAGAAAAATAACTATAAAGTGAGTTCTAAACTCTGGACTAAATTAAGAGATTGATTCAGTGTGGTAACTTTAAACTACCAAAAATAATGACATGGAATAATATGAAACACACAGATGTAGGGTTTTTTAAATAAAAATTTGAAAATATGTTTTAGAAATAGTACTAGAGAGTTTAGAAAATGATGAAAGTACATTGTTCTAGGCTTGGTGACACAGTAAGAAAGAAAAGATGAAAGAACAAGAGAACACAAAAGTAAATTGATTATTAAGCACTGATACTTTACTTCCCACACTAAGACATAAAGAGCTATTCCTTTGCTCTTTGATCTGTTGGTTCCCTTAGCCTGTATGGCTTGCATTGACCACCAAACTTTGGATGTGTCACCATGACAAATCTGGAAGCATAGTCTAGCTACATCCACTCATTCACAATCATATATTTTATGTCCTTTGCATTGGTTATTTCCAGGTTGCTATTAAACTGAAGAGAATCATTCTCCTCAATTTTTGGACCCAGAGCAGCTCTTTGTGATTTGACCTAGCTCACAGTCTTTTCCTTGATGTTGGGTTAAAACCAGTTCTCACCTGAAGAGGCTCCAGAGAAGACAATAATTTTTTGTCTGCCTAGAGCTAAGAAAACAGTGGATAACTGAGAATAGTTTCTCTATTCTGAGAATAGGATGAAGTTACTGAGGTTATTTATGAAGAAACAGGAAATTCAGAAGCCCACCTTCCTCCACACAGTATATAGTTAAAAGGGAAAGGGCTTCTAAAATGAATTCATTAAATGGGAGCATAAAAGAATTGTTTTTGAAAAGATTGTTTAAATTAATTTCAACCTTAACACAAACATCATTGGAATGTATTTGCTCAAATTTTGTTTTCATCTTCATTTTCCTTTGTCCTTTTTCTATTTTACAATTTCAAGATATCATGTTCTCTCCCTCCCCAATTTCTTATGTCATCATCACAAACTTTGCATTCTGTGAACCAATATGCAGAAATTCAGTGCTG
Source organism: Orcinus orca (assembly GCF_937001465.1). Taxonomy (NCBI): domain Eukaryota; kingdom Metazoa; phylum Chordata; class Mammalia; order Artiodactyla; family Delphinidae; genus Orcinus; species Orcinus orca. Next base: position 38,783,973 of record NC_064576.1, on the reverse strand, counting down.
TGTAAGTGTAATTGGCTCTGGAAGAACACGTTTCCTCCACATCTAAGTATGGGTTATGTGAGGTCCACTTGTTGGTACTTATCAGGTACCATAAATATTTTCTTTCAAATGATCTGGAAGGCTTTAAGAAGCGACTCACAGGGTAATATTTTTATGCAAATTCAAGCATTTCATTTATGAAAAAATCAGTTTTTCTCTGTGTAATAACTTGCCAGGCCATTTCTTAGAAGCAGAGAAAGAGTGTTCTTGCATCTTAAATTACCAAGAATGTTTAGATCCTAATTAATAAAGCTATTAAATTTGACATCATCACTTCATTGAATGCCAATTAACACAATGGCAATTAACACAAATGTTAATAATGGCTTACTCATTTAGAATAAATTAACATTTGTATTTAATAATCACTTGCATATATATTTAGTAAAATTAATTAGTAGAGAAAAAATTACATATATGACATATAGTTACTTTTATTTGTAGTGATATCTATCTATTATTATCTATCTATTGTTAGCTTCAAAACAAAACTGGATAATTAGAAGGTTAATTTTCAATACATTTCATATTACACCAAAGCCAGTAAAATGCTTTAGTCCAAGCATACTTAGTCTGCCCTAATGATCATCTCAGCTTTTGAGGCACATACCTGCTATTTTCCAAGGAAACTGCTTTCATGTTTTTTCTTGGCTTCCAGGTGTCTAATGCAGAACTCATAAAGATTTCCTGTGATTCAACCCAAGACACAAATATTGCTAAGCCATTCAATACTATCAATAAATTTCCTTTTCCATATATTTTCTAAACTCTTTTATAAGTTGACCCCAGCTCATTCTCTTCTCCTAGAATCATTTTAAAAACTAAACATATATAAATATAATTCAATTTGTTGTATATTAACATATTTTCAGATTTTAATTCAAACACTGGTATAAATATTTTATGACCACTTAAAAATGGCATTATGTGTTCAAAATCTGCTTTCCTAAATGTTACTTATGACATTTTTTGACTTTTTTCCCCCAATGGATACTGAATCCACCGTAAATGACAGCCAAGTTCAAACTAAAATCTAATGCTCTGTTCCATGCTGAAAAGTAAAATAAAATAGAACTCCTATGGATAGAACATAGGTATCATATACAGACTGACTTGGGTTCAAATAGGAACTGAACCACATACTAGTCAGATGGCTGTAATCAAGTTCTTAAGCCAAGTCTCAGTTTTTTCACCTGTATATTGGATCTAATATAACAGATATTATCCAGTCAACACTTGATCTTAAGTCAAGTTTTTAAAGTGTATTAAGAATCATGTTATTACTATAGAAAAATTGTCAATTGTTTGTAAACTAGTTAATTTAAACCCTGTCAGAAAATACATCATAACAGATGCATAATTGTGAAATTTGCTCTCAGAATGTCATCGTAAGACATTAGATAATAGGTCTCTACCTGAGAACAAAAAGTAAAGAATCAGGTCTTTTTTTCTTAAGAGAGGCCATTCTTAAACATTCTAAAATTTGTAGTCTAAAGCCCCTTCTTTCCCAACCTGCTACACATTATCCTATTTTGTTTCCTTCAGAACACTAATTTCCAAGCATCTTGTTTCACTGCCCAGAGGATCATTTTCTGTCACCCCACTAGAGGACCCAGAGAAGTTCATGGCATAGAATACTCATTCAACACATATTTGCTGAATGAATGGACTGTCTATGTCTTAAAAGGGGATCTACTTTTGTTCTCAAGTTTGTGAATTGAGCCATACACCATATGTACTTTGCAAGTATCTGGTTGTTACACAAAATGGAAAAGAGATAAAAGAAATTCTTATAAAGAACTCTTTGTGTAGTGAGTGGTTCACACAAGAAAGTGAAAGTTATTTTGTCTTTTGGGACCTGACACATTTTGTGTGAATTTAATCATTTTTTTGTGTTGTATTGGTTTAAGCTATTTTTGTTACTTTATGAGTCTGCTGAGAACCACTAAGTTTAATTTTTTAAGGTAGAAATTTATAATGCCACTGCAATGATTTCTAGAAATTGCATTCTAATTGACTGGAGTAAACTCTATAAATGTGAATGTAAGATCTGCTGGAATAAAGAAAGAAGATTGGTGTGCTCTGGAGAGTAAATAAATGTAAGCCTTCCCCTTCAACCTCCTGCTTTCTTGCCCCCCCACCCCTCCCCACCAATCTCCCACAACTTGTAAATTCTAGATAAATAAAAGTTGAAAGTAAAAAACAGCATGCTTTAGGGATAGTCATTTTTATCATGTTTACTTGAGAGAACTTGAAAAATCAAGATGGATAGTAACATTTTATTAATGAAGCAATCATCATTTAAAATTCCTCAGTGGTTACAAATCTTGAAATGTATTGTATCATCAATTTAGTCTTATATTAATATTTTATTTAATTCCATTAAAACTAATTATAATTCCTTGTAACAGCCCCAAGTAATTGTTTTTATTTCTTACAATTCTTACTTAACTCAGCTGCAGCTCAATGCACCCATAGTATCTGCTTGGTTATTTTTTAGCCAAGATATAGATTTTCTAATCTTTCCTAATAAACCACCCCACTTCATAACATCAATAGTTCTCCAGTATTTATGAATTTCATCTATTTTTCCACAAATTTAACTTTTTTCAGGAACTAAAGGAATTTAAAAAAAGAACTATTAATTTCTTCTCTATTAAATGAAATATATTATTCTTTGCACTCTGGATTAAGGTGTGACATTTTTGTTTCAATTCTGCTCTTATAAGTGACCCTTAAATGATGTCCTTATTTTTGGAAAATTCTAGGCATTTTTAATTTCTAGATTTTCATTTTATGAATCTACTCATTTGCCTCCATTTAAGCACCCAGTGCTTGAATAAAGATAGTACTAAAGATAGTACCCAGTGCTCAATTAAGATTTTTTTGAATATAAGCTCTTTGCTCCTAATAGCCTAGTTCAGCTAAAACTTTTTTTCATTTGTATTATAGCAGAGACAATTAACAGTTCCATAGAGTGCTCAGTACAATGAGAAGATAACAAAAAACACCAAAACTATCACAACAGAGATAAAGAATAGACAGAAAAGTTTACAGAGAGAAACAAATAGGTCAGTTTCAATAAAACAAGGAAAAATATGATATCAGATTGGGCAATTGTAACACTAGATATTAGAAAACAACAAAATAAAACTTCAATGATTCTGAGGGGTCCTAATTTTTATCCTAACTTTCTACACCCAGAAAAACTATAAGTGAATTTTGAGGATATAATTAAAACATTTTCATAAATGTGAACACTAGAACTATTTATTTCCCATTCATTCCTTCTTAGGATGTCCTCAAGCAGAATAAAGAAGAAAAAACATGCAACCCAGTAAAAATAAAATAAAATAAATAATGGATAGAAAAGTATTGAAAGAAAGTTGTCTTTGCATCAAAGGAACTCTTAGAGGTCAACCAGCCATATTGGAGCAGAAGTATCTTAGAAATGATGGTTACTTAACAGACTATCTGATATACTGAAACACTTGGAAAAAATTAGGATATAATAATGGATATTGAGAGCAAGAAAATAGCAAAGCATTTAAAAACTCTGGAGTGGGAAAGATGAAACTGAGCAGGATGCTCTGGGACCATCCTGGATACAAATCCTTTCCATGTCCCGCACTTCTTGTTTGTGGGAAATAGGCTTCCTTCAGCCTCTTTGACCTTCCCTGTGTCCCAAAGGGCAGATGCAAACTGTTGCTAATCAGAAAAGTGAGGGGCTACAGAAACAAAGGAGGAGAAATTAAGAAACAATAGTGCAGTGATAAAGCAGGGTCCTGGTTTGTCCTCAAGGGATTTTATATATATCTTTGAGTTATTCTGCAGGAACAGGTCCCCATCCAGGGGGGCGGATGATAACCTCAGGCTGAGAACAGGAGTCCTGGAGCACTGCCCTGTTACCTCACTATTGACCAATCAGAAGAAAGTCTGCACAAAATGGAAGATAACAAAGACTCTGACCCCCTCCCCAAATAATTAACTGCTATTAACTTACCTTTTCTCCCTTTAAAAACTTTCATAGTTAAGCAGAATCTTAGGAGTTTTTTCTTGGACATGAGTCCACTTTCTTCCCTGGTTGCTGGCCTCCTGAATAGATCAGTCTTTTCTTCCCAACCAACACTTTTCTTTCAATTATTGGCTTTCAAACAGCAGCAGTTGAACCTGAGTTCAGCAACAAAGATATTAATATAATTATATTAAAATATTGAATTTACAGCAAATAGTATTTGCATACGTAAAATTATATGGGAAAGGATAAGTTGAGGAGACTTAAGAGAGCTGTTTTTAGTAAAATGAGAAATCAGTTTCTAATTTTTAACCTCAATAAATATACTTTATAAGAAGAAATAAGGCTTTGGAGTGCAGTACTAGAAGAAGAAGTGAGGTAGAAAGCTATAGGTTTTCATTATAGACTGTCCTCCCTGACTTACAATGTTTTGACTTAAGATTTTTTGACTACATTGGTACCAATATGATACACAGTCAGTTGAAACTGTACTATGGATTTTAAATTTTGATTTTTTCCCAGGCTAGCAATGATACTCTCTCATGAAGCTGGGCAGCTGCAGTGAGCCACAGCTTCCAGCCAGCCATTCGATCAGGGGGATAAACCACCTAAACACTTACAACCATTCTGTTTTTCACTTTCAGTACAGTATTTAATAAATTACAGGAAATATTCAACACTTTATTATAAAATAAAGTTTGCATTAGATCATTTTTCCTGAGAGTAGGCTAATGTAAATATTCTGAGCATGTTTAAAGTAGTCTAGACTAGGCAGTGATGTTTGGCAGGTTAGGTTATTAAATTCATTTTTGACAAACAATAGTTTCAACTTATGATGGGATTTTGGGCATATAACCACACTGTAGGTTGAAGAAGATCTCTATTATCCTTTTGGGAATTGCAGAGGCATAATTCTAAGATGACCTTCAATGTACCTCACCCTTTATCTCCTGGAAAAACTTGTGAATATGATGAGGTATCCCTCTCATGATTCTGTTATTTTATACTAAAAAAGGACTTTGAATATGTAAGTAGGGATTTGGAATTGGGTAGTGGGTGGGAAATGGAAAATTTTTGAGGACCATAAGAAAATCCTAGATCATCTTGAACAAACTGTTAGAAGGAGTATGTATTTTAAAGATACTACCAGTGAACTAGAAGGAAGGGCAGGAAAAGCATGAAGAAGAAATATGAAATCGCCTTTGAGAAATCCTAAATCACTGGATATAGACTGTTAGTAGAAATCTGAAGGGACATGGTTAACAAGGGCTCAAAAGGAAGTAAGGATTGGAAACTAGAAGACAGGGGATCTGTGTTACATGGTTTAAAAAAAAAAAAAGCTCGGGGAAATTTTCTACCATGTTTATGTAGAAGGCAGAACTTATATGTGATAAATTATTATAATAACTATTGACCTGAGGAGATTTCTAACTAAAACGTTAAAGGTGTGGCCTAGTTTTTTTTTTTTTTTTTTTTTTTGCTCATATAAAATATGAAAAAATAGAGATAAATAGAAGGAGGAACTGTTAAACAAAAGGCAAACCAGCATGTGATAATTTAAAAGATTTTCAGTCTATCCATATGGTGAAATGCTAAAATTAAGTGGTTGCTTTAAATGTCATAGAGAAATAAATGAAGGTGTGGCTGTACATTTTTCTAAAAACTCAAAAAGTTCATAAGATCAGTCTGTACAGTGGCAGAAAGGCTCATTCAAGAGATTAAGGTTGTGTTTCACAGATCTTCTCATTTCAACCAGAGGACCTCCTCAAACTTAAGGTCATTATTCCTCAGCCATCTCAGCAGTTCAAGATAAAGAAAAGATTATCCCCAAAAGATTTGTGGGTGTGGCTTTTATTTAATGAATTGGAATTTGGTGAAGTTTAGACAAAAAAACTGCAAAATTTTGTGAAGTTTTCATCAGTAGAAACACTGCCAGCTTGAAATTAAAGGAGGGAAAAGAGTACAAAATAAAAGGGGGCTGTTAGGCTTCTAAAATCTACTGGCAGGAAACAGGCTGCTAAAACTACTCAGTTGCAAATAGCTGTTGTTATTCATGGACAAGGAAGAATGATGCAGCAGATAGAGCCAAGAGTCCAGAAGGGGAAAAGAAAAGCCAAGAGGATGGAGCTAAAAGACACAGAGAAAGATTATTCCAAGCCCTTGAAACCTAATGAAGGAACTCCAGCTGTGTTTACTTGACTGGATTTCAAAACCTGCTTTGGACTGGTGACTCTTTTACCTTCTATCTTCCCACTTTTTAAACCAGAATGTCTTTTACTGTTATCCCACACCTGTTACACCAATATATGTTGAAGCTTTGGGGGCAAATATTTAGTTACACAGGTTCAAAGGTTTTTAAATATTGTGCCCCAGAATGCATTAAACACAAACACTCCTCCAAAATGGGTTAGAGAACTTAAATGATGAGATTTAGATTTAGATGAAAAGATTTGAACTTGAGCTGCTCTTGTCATGGGGTTCTTTTTGGGGACCTAGAGTTGGAGTGAATGCATTTTGCTTGTGGAACAGATGTGGAATATTAGGGGCTGGGGATAATTGACATCTTTATAATATCATCTTCTCATCCAAGAGAAAGAAATATCTTCCAAAAATTTTATTAAAGTATTCCAATTCTGTACATAAGGCTTGTATCTTTAGGGTTAAGTTCATTCCTGTATATTTTATAAAGAATTGGTTGTTTTAGTTGTTATTTGAAAGGAATCTTAATATTTATTTTATTTTATTATTTATTGTTTTATTGTTTATATAGAAAGATGCTAACAAGATTGATAAATAAATCTTATATACAGTAACTTTCCTAGCCTTACTTATTAATCCTTATAATTTTCAGGTTGATTCCAAAGTTTAAATCCTTACATGACATTTTTCTTTTTCTTTCTTTGTAACATTGGCCAGGATCTTTAGTCCTAAATTTAACAATAGTGATATTTATAAGGATATTTGTTTTATTCCCAAGAATAAATACATAACTCAACTTCAAATATGAAGTTCTCAATTGTTTGGGGATATATAAAATTAACCAAGCTAAGAGTTTACTCTACATTTCAGTTTTCTAAAAAAAAAATCATAAATGGGTGCTAAATTTTCCAAACACTTTTTTTGATAATTGAGGCAAACATACCTTGGAATATTAATATGGTGAAATAAACAATAATACACTTTTGGAGGTTTAACTCTCCTTGTCATCTTAAGAAAAAAACTTCTTGATCAAGATGTATTATTTAATATTTGCCAGTACTTAATTTAAGATTTTACATTTAATGTTATAAACTTTTAAAGAATGTTTACTTTTTCACCATTTTTTCTTTATTCTGGAGCAAACTGAATAAGGTGGCAATTAACTATTCACTAAAAATTTATTAGAACATGGTAATAATAAAAACATGTAACAGTGTTCTTTACTATTATTCAGATTTCTTCCAGTAAATTTTATATGACCAATTTAGAATTTTGTTATATGATATCTTGTTTCATATATATAGTTATTTTAAAAACATGGTAATTTTACATTTTCTTTGTATCTGCACTTACTCAAAATTTTTTATTATCTATTATGTTCATTTTTATTTTTTCACTCTTTTTTCTTTGATCCTTCTAGCTAAAATTGTGTGCCCTGTATTGATTGCTTAAAAAAATTAGTTCTTTAAAAAAAAATGTTCTTTAGTACTGCTCACGTTCTCTGTTTCACTGACTTTTGCACTTTGTTTTATTATTCCCTTTATTTGCTTTTTTGTTTGTGCTTTTTCCAAATTCCTGAGGTAAATGCTAAGCTTGTTTGCTTAATTAGTTTTCTTGTTACTTTACTCTTTTCCTGAAAAATACATGTAAAGCTATAAAATTCTCTATAAGAACTGTATTTGCTTTTTAATTGTAATATTTTCACTACCTGTTAATTCTATGTGTTATATAACTTATTTTCTAATTTATTTAGAACCTAAAGTTTGTTTAGTAATATATTACTTAATTCTAAACATGTAAGAATATGTTTAGCTCTCCTTGGTATAATATCATATATTATTTCACTGTGGTAAGGAAAAATATTCTGGTGGCATTCACCTTTTGGAATTAATTGAGACTACTTTTGTAGCTTGATAGAAGTTCTATTTTTAAATGTTCTCCATGTGTTCAAAAATAATTTGTATTCCATGTTAGTATCAGAGGGGAAAAACATTTTTTTTATCTTAAGTTTCCAACTCTTACTCATTTTTTTTCTTCCTTCTAGTAGAATTATTTGATATATAACTTAGTTTGAAACAACTAATTTTTTGCACAACTTATTCATTCTGTCATCTAATATGTATACTGTGGTATTTACTTCTATTTTTCATATCAAATATTTGCAATTGTTACTTTTTAAATAACTTCATCCTCATATATTATAAATATATTTCATAATTAGTTAAATATAGCAATGATTTTTGTTTTAAATTACTGAGTTATCTATATCATTGATTCTTTTGCAGTTGATATACTTTGTTCATGCCCTCTTTCTTTTAGATGGGTTTTACTCTTCCATTACCTAGTCTTTTGACCTCTGATTTTTTAATTTCTCTTGAAGTAATGTTTCAGGTATGACCAATGTGTGTATCCTCCAGGTGTCTTAGATTACTGATAATATATAAACACAACTAATCAAAAGCCAAAATCATTATCTATGCTGTTCCTCATCTTCTGAACAATTTTTTTCCCCTTTTCCATTTTTCCTATTTTGGGAAATTTTACCAACTTTTCTTCAACCTCTTTTTTTTGAGGCATAACATTGGGGAATCCTAGCCTCTTCTTAAATTTAAAGAGTTCTGATCATTCTCTTTGATAATTCTCTTTGATAAGGAGAATTCAGAGGAGTGCTGAAGAGCTTAACTGCTGTGACCACTCCACTAGTCCACTCCAGTAGTGGACTAATGACTCTACTGTCATTCCACCAGATAATTTAAGATAGGTATTTATACTGTTAGAAACAGGCAGCTTCAGGAAGAGTAGTTTCCTTAATTTGTAATCCACCAACCAAATTGGTGGGATGGCAGATGTTGGAGAGGGAGAGTAGTAAAGAAGTGAATCCCAGAGAGCAAGTGATCTACCCACACCATTTTCACCAAATCCTCAATAAGTTTTTCTTACCTTAAATAACTTCAGTGACATTGGGCTCTCAACAGTGTAGAGATGAGGCAGTACTTGTTCCATAGCAATGGGGGAGAAGGTAAGAGCAGACCTTAAAAGCTTCCCTCCCATCTATGCTCCCTCTAAAACCTCTAGCGAAAGTTAGCCCTAGGCTGTAGCTCTCCACAGAAGGATATAGAGATCCCTAGCAGTTCACCTTAGTTTTTAGCCTCCCCAAATATTTCTCAGGGCTTTTTAGTTCATTTCTCTTATCCATAATTCTCTCTTGTCTTTGTACTTTCTAGAGTGTTGATTAGGACAGGAGAAAGCCTGTAGCTGATGTTGCTTCCCATCTTAGGAAACAAAAAGGATGAATTTTGTCCTGAAGATTATGAGGAGTTTTTAAAAATTCTAAATATCAGAGCAATCAATTCAAGGTAGCATGTCAGAAATATCATCTAGTAGCCATTTGCTATAGGTTTTAGGTAAAGAAGGGACTATGGAAACTTGAGACAAGGAAACCGATTAGGTCATGTTCACAATATATTGGGTGAAAAGTAAGCATCCTGGAAATAAGAAGAGTTGACAGATTTATAACAGACTTATCAAAGAGAATGACCAGAACTCTTTAAATTTAAGAAGAGGCTAGGATTCCCCCACATTTCTCCCCAAAAAAAGAGGATGGAGAAAAGTTGGTAAAATTTCTCAAAACAGAAAAAAAGGAAAAGGGAAAAAAATGTTCAGAAGATGAGGAATGGCATAGATAATGATTTTGGATTTTGACTAGTTGTGTTTACATATTTATCAGTAATCTAAGTACCATGTTTGCTATAGAGTAATAAAGAATAGGAAAGAAATCAACAAGTGGTTATTGAAGACAAAGTCTTTCAGAGTGTTTCATGCATACAGAATGCTAAGTACAATGGAGGGACAGAGCAGTGGCTTCCAAACTTTCTTGGACATCATAATCCCTGGAACATTAAAAGAGAAAGAAAAAAAACACAAGGAAGAAAGGAAAAACAAAAAACATGAACGATTTAACCCCCAAGGTTCTGATTTAGCTGTGCATCCAATTAGCTGGTCATCTGATTTTTCTTTCAGAGTTCAGAAGGTGATCCTAATATGCAATCAGGTTCTGGAACCATTAGGGGTAGAGGAACTGTAATACAGTGTGCACCAATTTTAGGATTCATTCTACCTACTATGTGGAACTGAGTATCTTGAATATAATATTTCTCCACTATGTTCATAAAATGAATGACAGAAAAGTAAAGTTCAAGAAAACAGTAATACACAAGATCAAATGTAATATCTGTGGAACTGAATGATTCCTGACTGGATTTGAATTTGTTTGTTGAGTTTGTATGTATTGTTTGTTGCTATTTTCTTGGGCAGGGTAGTTTTACATCCTAGTTTGAGTCTCTCAGTCAAAGGAAAGACAATGAGGAGGTAGAGTGGAAGAGAAGTGTTTCCTTGTTTTATATGGTCTTCTTTACATGAAGTGAAGCCTAGGTAAGTTTTTCAAAATTTAGTTTGTATATCTTATAATTTTTTGAGGTATAGTTGTTTTATAATATTATATTAGTTTCAGGTGTACAGGTAGGTGATTCAGTATTTTTACAGATTATATTCCAAAGTTATTACAAAATAATGGTCATAATTACCTATGCTATGCAGTATATCCTTGTTGCTTATCTATTTTATATAGTAGTTTGCATCTCTTAATCTCATACACCTAATTTGCCCCTTCCCCCTTCCCTCTCCCCTTTGATAACCACTAGTTTGTTTTCTACATCTGTGAGTCTCATTCTGTTTTGCATATACATTTATTTGTATTATTTTTTAGACACCACTTATTTCACTAAGCATACTATTCTTTAGGTCCATCCACATTGCAGCAAGTGAAAGAATTTCATTATTTTTTATGACTTACTATTCCACGTATATAATATATATACCATTATATACACACATACACACACCACATATTCATTTGTTTGTCTGTTGATGGGCACTTGGGTTGCTTCCATATCTTGACTATTGTAAATAACATTGCTATGAACATTGGGATGCATGTATCTTTTTGAATTAATGTTTTCATTTTTTTTCTGTATACATACACAGGAGTAGAATGTTTGGATCATATGATAATTCTGTTTGTACCTCTTTTGAGGAACCCTCATACTCTTTCCCATAGTGGCTGCACCAATTTACATTCCCACCAACACAGTAAAATGTTCACTTTTCTCCAAATCCTCTCCAACATTTGTTATTTGTAAACATTTTGATGATAGCCATTCTGACAGGAGTGAGATGATATCTTCTTGTTGATTTGATCTGTATTTCTCTAATAATTAGCAATGTTGAATATCTTTTCTTTTGCCTGTTAGCAATTTCTATGTCTTCTTTGGAAAAATGTCTATTCATCTTCAGCCTATTTTTTTGGATTGGGCTGTTTGTACTTTGATATTGCATTGTATGAGTTGTTTATATGTTTTGGATATTAATTCCTTGCAAATATTATTTGCAAATATTTTCTCACATTCCATAGGTCATGTTTTGCTTTGTCAATGGTTTCCTTCACTGTGCTAAAGCTTTTAGGTTTAATTATTTTCCATTTGTTTATTTTTGCTTTTCTTTTTCTTTTTCTTTAGGAGACTGATCCAAAAAATATTTCTATGACTTATGTCAAAGACTGTTCTCTCTATGTCCTCTTCTAGGAATTTTATGATTTCTGTTCTTACATTTAGGTCTTTAATCCATTTTACATTTATTTTTGTTCATGGTGTGAGGGAATGTTCTAATCTCATTCTTTTATATGTATCTATCTACTTTTCCCAGCACTAATTCTTTAAGGGACTGTCTTTTCTCCTTTGTATATTTATGCCTCCTTTGTTGTAGATTAATTGCTCATAGTTGCATAGGTTTCTTTCTGGGCTCTCTATTCTGTTCCATTGATCTATGTGTCTGGTTTTGCACCAGTACTATGCTGTTTTGATTACTGGGTCCATATGAATTTTAGGATTATTTGCTCTAGTTCTGTGAAAAATGTAATGGATAACTTGATAGGGATTGCCTTAAATGTGTAGATTGTTTTGGGTAGTATGGCCATTTAAACAATATTAATTCTTCCAATCCAAGAGCATATAAATATCTTTACATTTATTTTTATCATCTTCAATTTCCTTCATCAATGTTTTATAGTTTTCATAGTATGGGTCTTTCACCTCTGTGGTTAAGTTTATTCCTAGGTGTTTTATTCTGTTTGATGTAATTTAAAATGGTATTTTTAAAAGCTTTTTCTTTCTGATATTAATCAGAAAAGAAAATGTTGAAACATTTTATTGTATAGAAACACAACAGATTTCTGTATATTAATCTTGTATCCTGCAACTTTGCTGAATTCATTTATTAGTTCTAGTAGCTTTCTGGTGTACACTTTAGTGTTTTCTAAAGTATTGTTTCATCTACAAATAGTACCAGTTTTACCACTTCCCCTTCAATTTGGATGCCTTCTAATTCTTTGTTTTGTCTGATTTCTGTGGCTAGGTCTTCCAATACTGTGTATAGTAGAAAGGATGAGAGTGGGCATCCTTGTCCTGTTCCTGAACTTAAAGGAAAGGCTTTCAGCTTTTCACCATTCCGTATGATGTTGGCTGAGGGTTTGTCAGAAATGGCCTTTATTGTGCTGAGATATGTTCCCTCTATATCAACTTTGATGATAGTTTTTATCATGCATGGATGTTGAATTTTGCCAAATGCTTGTTGTTGTTTTATTACGTATTTAAGTTCACTGCTAGTGATCAGTTCGTTCAAATTGTCTGTTTCTTCTTGATCCAGTCTTGGCAGGTTGTAAGTTTCTAGAAGTTTGTCTATTTCTTCTAAGTTGTCCAATGTATTGGTATGTAACTGTTAGTAGTATCCCCTTATAATTTGTTGTATCTCTGTGTATTGGTTGTTGTTTCTCCTCTTTCATTTCTTTTTTTGTTTATTTGGGTCCTCTCTTTTCTTCTTGGTGAGCCTGGTTAAATGTTTATGAGTTTTGTTTATCACTTCAAACAAACAGCTCTTAGTTTCATTGATCTTTTCTACTGATTTTTTGTTTTGTTTTGATCTCTATTTTATGTATTTCCTCTCTGATCTTTATTATTTCCTTCCTTCTGCTGACTTTGACCTTTGCTTGTTCATTTTTCTAATTATCTTAAGTTGTAGGTTAGGTTGTTTGAGATTTTTCTTGTTTCTTGAGGTATGCCTGTATTGCTATAAACTTCCCTTTTAGAACTGATTTTACTGCATTCCATAGATTTTGGAGTGTTGTCATTTTCATTTGTCGTAAGATTCTTTTAAATTTCTTCTTTAATTTCTTCACTGACCCATTAGTTTTTTAGTATCATGTTTTTTAATCTTCATGTTTCTGCTTTTCATATTTTTCTTTTTGTAGTTGATTTCTAGTTTCATACCATTTCTAGTTTCAGAAAAATGCTAGATATAATTCTTATCTCCTTACATTTGTTGAGACTTGCTTTCTGAGCTTTTTTTTTTTTTTTTTTTTTTGCAGTATGAAGGTCTCTCCCATTGTGGAGCACAGGCTCTGGATGCCCAGGCTCAGCAACCATGGCTCACAGGCCCAGCCGCTCTGCGGCATGTGGGATCTTCCTGGACTGGGGCACAAACCCGTGTCCCCTGCATCAGCAGGTGGACTTTCAACCATTGCACCACCAGGGAAGCCTGAATATGATCTATTTTTGAGAACATTCCATGTGCACTTAAAAAGAGTGCATATTTTGTTACTTTTGGATATAATGTCCTATAGATATCTATTAAGTCCAACCGGCCTGTTGTGTCATTTAAGCCCACTGTTGCCTTATTGATTTTCTGTCTGGATGATCTGTCCATTGATGTAGGTGGGGTGTTAAAATTCTCTACTATTTTTGCTTTATTGTCAATTTCTTCCTTTTATGTCTGTTAGCTTTGCTTTACATCTGAATATGCTTCTGTATAGGATGCATATATGGTAATATCTTCTTGTATTGATTTCTTTATCATTATAAAATACTCTTCTTTGTCTTTTTAAATAGTCTTTGTTTTAAAGTCTATTTTTTGTTTTAAAGTCTATAACGTACTCTATATGAGTATTGCTACCCCTGCAGATAAAGTGATACAGAAGAACTCATAAGTGATCTGATTGGAAATTGTCCAATCAGAACAACAGAAAGAAAAACAAATTTAAAAAAATTAAAAGCAATTTAAGAGCTCTCTGTGATAACATACATCTTATAAATTTGAATGCTTCATATATTCTGCTACTGTGGTTTTCCTCAGTCCTAGCTTTTGACATTTTAAGTCTTTGTCTTTCTCTCATTTGGTGTTATCATTTTAGAGGAAAATAGAAGTTACCACTGGGCTGCTAAAATTTATGCCATTTTAATTAAAAAACTAAGTATTGATTTGGAATTACCATATTAATCTCTCATAATTATATTCACTTTTTTAATCTTTTATTGTTTATTGTCTCCTTCACCCAGTTCCATTTTAATAAATCATTCCACTTCCTTGGTTTTAAAAATACAATTTAACAGAGTAAGCAGATTTTCTAATTTCCTCTGGAATGCAAGGTATGCATCCTGCTTGTTTACATTCATTTCAATATGAGCCAAGTACTTTGTTATCTTCTATTTGTCAATAAGTGATTCAACAAGGTCTTCCTGACTTCCAAGCTATCCACTTTCCTTGCATTTTTCATGTTAATGACAGATTTTTTTAAATGAGTTGAAGCTTTAAGCCTTTTTGTGAGTCATTAATTTTACACACCTTGTGATTTATCAAGTGCTCTATATTCCTTGGTGTTACTGACTCCAAAAGTATTAGGACTAAAAGTCTGTCCTGCTGGGTTTTGCCCTGTAAACTTTACTAATGCTATTTTTTATTTTGATTCCCTTTTCTGCATTTAAGACTGCTGTAATTAATTTCTTTAACAATACTCAAGTTGTCAGAAAGTCCATTTTTCTAATACATCATTTTTAATTTAAATAAACTTCTAAAAATTTTAGAATACTTCAAGTGTTTTTAATGACCCAAATACAAGGCTTTAATTTCAGAATATCAAAATAATTTTATCTCCTTCCTAAAATATTTTTCTCATGCAGTATACTAGGGAATAGAGGTTTTGAAATTTTAAAATATATTAGTATCTCAAATTTTTTGTGTAAAATAACGTCAAACATTTTATATGCATACTCACATTTCATTCCAGCTCAGTGATGTTATTACCACTCTTTCCAGATTCAGAAACCAAGGCACAGATTGGTTGTGTCACTTACCTATGATAAAATAGATATTAGGTATATTTTGCTTAAGTAAAATACAACTAGAAAACCAAATACATAAAACCCATAGAAAACCCTCCTTTTTAAAAATAGAAGGATGCCTACTCAACCCTCATGGATATGGCCTAAAATCCCCTTTGCTACCTCATTTCTCATAAATAGAAATTGAAAATTCTCTGCTATTTTGTTTAACTATGTACAGTAATATATTTCTCTGACATAACTTTGTCACATAATCACTTATTTTAAAACTTAAAAGACTTACTATAATTTCCAGTTTCCTAATGAACCTTTAAATATATTTCGGTAAATGTAGGAGAGAATATGGAACAGGAAAAGTGGCAAGCTAATACTTGGAGGAAGAATATGGTGTACAGGGCTTTCCTGGTGGTGCAGTGGTTGAGAGTCCACCTGCCAATGCAGGGGACACGGGCTCATGCCCCGGTCCGGGAGGATCCCACATGCCATGGAGCAGCTGGGCCCGTGAGCCATGGCTGCTGAACCTGCGTATCCGGAGCCTGTGGTCCACAATGGGAGAGGCCACAACAGTGAGAGGCCAATGTACCACAAAAAAAAAAAAAAAAAAAAAAAAAAGAATATGGTGTACAAAGTTAGACACTAAGTTTCTTTGAATTATTTCTACAAAATTGTCACTTCTTATCTTAATTCTTTGAAGAATCATGTCATTTTTTTAGTTTCCAGAGAATTAGCAGATTAGAATTGAAAACAAAACAAAACCCCAAACAAACAAACAATCATTCCCAGGAAATTCTAAGACACACATTAATTTGTGGTTCTCTTTGGTTCTCTCTCTCTCTCTTTTTTTCCCCCTTTGCCTTAAAGATACCTTCAAAACATCCAGGTTAACTTAAAAATAGTTCCCTCCTTTAATTTTTAATATTTTTTTCTTTTTGCTTGTTTCTTTACTCTTTTTTTTTTTTTTTTTTGGCTGCACCATGCAGCATGTGAGATCTTAGTTCACCAACCAGGCATCAAACCCATGCCCCCTGCAGTGGAAGCACTGAGTCTTAACCACTGGAGAACAAGGAAGTCCCCCAAATAGTAGCTCCTTGACTTTAGTGTGAGTTGTGGAAAAACTCTTGATTGTCTGTATTTGGAAATTCATCATGAACACGTTTGTTTTATCACTTCTCAATTACTCCAGTTTATCTTTTATGCCAAATTTGCAATTAAATTGCTTTGTTTATAATCACTGTGGATGCCCTTATGTATAAATAAAAAGTTATTTTACAGTTCTAATTCCTAAGAAAACCTCTATTTCTTAAAAACAACTCTACTTCTGAATATTAGATTTGCATCTGTAGAGTTGATTGTATACATTTTTTTTTATTTATTGAATATGGTGAATTATATTGATTGCTATTCTAGTGTTAAACCAAACTAGTGTTCCTAAGATAAACTCCATTTTATCATAATGCATTTATACTTTCTATATTACTGGGTTAGATTTGCTAGCATTGTCTTGAGGTTTATCAAGAATATTGGTGTGCAATTTCCTATTTCCTATAATTAATTTGTCTTTTTTTGCTATTGTGGATATACTAGGAAAGGTTTTCCCTTCATTTTTCTAAAGACATTTGTGTTAGATTATTATTTTTTTTAATAAATGTTTGAAAAGTTGACTAATTTAGCCACAAGAACCTGAAGTTTTCTTTTTGGAAAGGTTTTGATTAAAAATTTAGTTTATTTGTTTACTTATGATTGGGCATTTGGAAATTCTATTTTTTCTTGTGTCTGCTTTGGCAAGTTATGTTTTTTTGGTTATTGTTTGTTTTAATGTCTATTTTATGTAAGTTGTCGAAATGATTGGTATAAGTCTATTCATATTATTCCCTTATTATACTTTTAGCAACCTGGGGAGATTGGTGATAACCTTCTAAAATTATGTTTATCAGTAATTTGTGTTTTCTCTTATTTTTTGATAAGTTTTGCTAAGGGTTTATCAACTTAGTAATCTTTACAAAGAAACAATTTTAGTGGGTAATACTGTTGATTATTTTCTATTTTATTAATTTTGGCTTTTATCTTTTTTGTATATTTCCTTCTACTACTTCGATGGTAACTGTACTTTTTTTAAAAAAGTCTAGTTTCTTAAGGTAGTTTACATAATTAAATTTAAGCCTTTCTTTTTTCTAACATAAGCACTTAAAGCGATAACTTTTCTTCTTGACAGTCATTAAGCTGTTTCTCACAAATTTTAATATGTTACATTTTTATTGTTATTCAATTTGATATATTTTGCTAATTTCTCTCATGATTTATTTTTGGCCTAAAGGTATTTTTTTGTATTAGAAAATATTTTTAAATTTCTAAAAATATGAGGATTTCTAGATATTCTATTGCTGTTTATTCCTAACTTCATAATGTTCTGATCAGATAACTTTTTAATATTTCAATCTTTGTAAATTTGAATTTTCTTTTATTGCAGAGATTATGCCCCTCTTGGTGAATATTCTATGTACACATAGCATACTGCAAAACAGGCTATATTTTAAAATATATTTCTATGAGGTAAGCATTTGTTTGAAAGTTATCACATTAGTTATTGGAGTCTCAAAATTTGATGCACAATATACACCTTGAAAAAATGGTTAGAGATAGCCTTATCCAACAGAGGGCAGACAGCAGAAGAAAGAAGAACTACAATCCTGTAGCCTGTGGACAAAACCACAGCAAAAATCATTCTCAATGGTGAAAAATGGAAAGTATTTCCTCTAAGATCAGGAAGAAGACAAGGATGTCCACTCTCACCACTATTATTCAACATAGTTTTGGAAGTCCTAGCCACAGCAATCAGAGAACAAAAAGAAATAAAAGGAATACAAATTGGAAAAGAAGAAGTATAACTGGCACTGTTTGCAGATGACATGATACTATACGTAGAGAATCCTAAAGATGCCATCAAGAAACTACTAGAGCTAATCAATGAATTTGGTAAAGTAGCAGGATACAAAATTAATGCACAGAAATCTCTTGCATTCCTACATACTAATGATGAAAAATATGAAAGAGAAAATAAGGAAACACTCCCATTTATCATTGCAACAAAGAGAATAAAATGCCTAGGAATAAAACTACTTAGGGAGAGAAAAGACCTGTATGCAAAAAGCTATAAGACACTGATGAAAGAAATTAAAGATGATACCAACAGATGGAGAGATATACCATGCTCTTGGATTGGAACAATCAATATTGTGAAAATGACTATACTACCCAAAGCAATCTACAGATTCAATGCAATCCCTATCAAATTACTAATGGCATTTTTTACAGAACTAGAACAAAAAAATCTTAAAATTTGTATGGAGACAGAAAAGACCCCAAATAGCCAAAGTAGTCTTGAGGGAAAAGAAACAGAGCTGGAGGAATCAGACTCCCTGACTTCAGATTATACTACAAAGCTATAGCAATCAAGACAATATGGTACTAGCACAAAAACAGAAACATAGATCAGTGGAACAAGATAGAAAGCCAGAGATAAACCCACACACCTATGGTCAACTAATCTATGACAAAGGAGGCAAAAACATACAATGGAGAAAAGACAGTCTCTTCAATAAGTGGTGCTGGGAAAATTGGACAGTTACATGTAAAAGAATGAAATTAGAACACTCCCTAACACCATACACAAAAATAAACTCAAAATGGATTAGAGACCTAAATGTAAGACCGGACACTGTAAAACTCTTAGAGGAAAACAGGAAGAACACTTCTTTGACATAAATCACAGCAAGATCTTTTTTGATCCATCTCCTAGAGTCATGGAAATAAAAACAAAAATAAACAAATGGGACCTAATGAAACTTCAAAGCTTTTGCACAGCAAAGGAAACCATAAACAAGATGAAAAGACAACCCTCAGAATGGGAGAAAATATTTGCTAATGAATCAACAAAGGATTAATCTCCAAAATATATAAACAGTTCATGCAACTCAATATTAAAAAAAACAAACAACCCAATCCAAAAATGGGCAAAAGACCTAAATAGACATTTATCCAAAGAAGACATACAAAGGGCAAAGAAGCACATGAAAGCTGCTCAACATCACTAATTATTAGAGAAATGCAAATCAAAACTACAATGAGGTATCATCTCACACCAGTTAGAATGGGCATCATCAGAAAATCTACAAACAACAAATGCTGGAGAGGGTGTGGAGAAAAAGGAACCCTCTTCCACTGTTGGTGGGAATGTAAATTGATATAGCCATCATGGAGGACAGTGTGAAGGTTCCTTAAAAAAACTAAAAACAGAATTACCATATGATCCAGAAATCCCAGTACTGGGCATATACCCAGAGAAAACTATAATTCAAAAATACACATGCACCCCAATGTTCATTGCAGCACTCTTTACAATAGCCAGGTCATAGAAGCAACCTAAATGCTCATTGACAGACGAATGGATAAAGATGATGTGGTACATATATATGATGGAATATTACTCAGCCATAAAAAGGAATGAAATTGGGTCATTTGTTGATGTGTTGATGGATCTTGAGAAATGAAGAAAACAATCTTATTGACAGTTGCATAAAAAAGAATAAAATACCTCAGAATAAATTTAACCAAGGGGGTAAAAAACCTATACAAAAAAAAAAATGTTAAAATGCAAATTCCAGAGCTTTAATGCCCAGAGAATTGGTAGGACTGAATATGCTCTAGGTATCTGCATTTCTTACAAGTACTATTAAGCTAAACAGGTATTCTGGGAACAGATTTGTATAAATATTACCTAAATTGATTTTGAGATAAGAATCTATACCTTATTATGGTTGTATTTGTGCTTTTCTGAAACTAAATAAAAAATATCTGTGAAAATTATTAATCAAACAAGTAAACAAAATAATATGCTAAGAATAAAAATATTGTCTTTTAATTACTTCATTTTTTAAACACATCAACAATCATTTGGATTATATCAATGAACAAAACAGACTAAGATCTATGCCCTAATAGAACTGACATACTAATGTACATGATAGGCAATAAACTACAAACACAATAAATAGATAAATGTCATCTGTAACAAAATTAAAAAAAAAATATATATATATATATATGTGAGGGATGGGGGCAAGAAAATGAATTGAAGGCTTTAAAGGACTGTTGGGGTAGGTTTAAGTGGAAAGGTGTTATTTGAGCAAAGGTTTTAAGGAGGTGAAGGGTAATTTATATAAATTTCTAAGGGGAAAATATTCCAGCAGAGGGAATACCAAGAGCAGAGACCCATAGTTGAGATCCAGTCTGGTGTATTTCAAGACCAGCAAAGAGGTTCTACAGGCTGGAATGCAGAGAACAAGGGGAAGAGTAGAAGAAAATGAAGTCAAGGATGTAACCTGGGGACAATTAAAGATCTTTGTTTTTACTCGGAGTAAATGGTTAAGCAATGCAGGGTTTTTGTTTTGTTTTGTTTTGTTTTTTGTTTTGTTTTTTGTTTTTTGCGGTACACGGGCCTCTCACTGTTGTGGCCTCTCCCGTTGCAGAGCACAGGCTCCGGACGTGCAAGCTCAGCGGCCATGGCTCACAGAACTAACCACTCCATTGCATGTGGGATCTTCCCGGACCGGGGCACGAACCCGTGTCCCCTGCATCGGCAGGTGGACTCTCAACCACTGCGCCACCAGGGAAGCCCCAATGCAGGGTTTTGAGCAGACCATTAGCAAGATCTAAATTAGGTTGCTACCCTGTTTATGATGCATCTTAGGCAGGATACATGTATAAAAGTGGAGGGCGCTTTTACGAGTCCATTGCAGTATTACAGGTGAGAAATCATTTTGGCTTGGACTAGTTTATAAATAAATATTCACAAATTGTGCATTGCTTTTATCAGGGAAGTAGCCTTGCAAGGCAGGAAGTTAGGCAACATAGACTCAAATGATATGAAAGATTTTATTTTCTTTAGAAACTTGAATTACTTATCAAAATTTCTTTGACTTTTGCCAGATGAGAACAGAATGAGCTTTTTTTCCCAACACTTTCTTGTTTATTTAAAGCCTACAACATTTTAAAGTAGCTAAGAAAGTTATTATTTTTCTCAAATTGTTAATGGTGTAGTTGAAGCACAGAGTTTAAGTAATTTGGTTTTGATAAGGCTATTAACTGGCAGAGATAAACCTTGAACTCATGAGATCTGACACCATATAGAGTGTTCTTTCTACTATACTAAAGAATTCTTCAGTGTTTAGAGATCCTCTTATCTATCACATACTCATTTATATTCCCGATTTTAAGGCACTTAAAAGTGTTTTGAAATTTTAAAAACAATGACATAAATTTAACTCTAAATCTTATATGCTTGTTGGAGAGATAAGAGAAGAAAAAACAAGCAATCTGCCTGTGGACATGTTTGGTAACATATTACAAAGTTGTACAACTCCAAAAATGTGTTAATTTTTATCCTTTAGAATCAACAAATAGTCTATAGAAGACAACTCACTCATGGAAGTCCTGAAGATTCAAAATATTCTGGACAATAATAGTAAAAATTGGAAAACAGATTTTTAGTGCTGGATTTAGTAGTGTAGGCAACTGTAAAAATCATCTAATACATTTTTTTAGACAGGATGTTTGGCAGAAGGTTTTCTTCCTGACAACAAGTTTATCTCCTGGCAGTAGTGATGTTTTCAGCTGCTATAAATCAGTAATAATTTGGGATCATTCCATTACACAGGTGTGGAAAGCCTAGCATTTAACAGGTTTACAAACTCTGTACTATATGTGAACAACTTGTGTAATTATTTCTTTATAATATTTATTGTTATTTAAAAATCCAGAAGTCTCTCTTTTTTGGGTCAAAATGATTGATCCTGCAGACTCTAGCTACTCTTCTCTTTCACTAAGGGTAGAAGAAAGGTGAGCATTGAGATGGAATTTTAACACTTCCTTAAATCTTTAAGAACAGTTGGGAAGTTGCAGAGACTTGCCTCTCTTCAAGGCTAATATCCTGCATTTGTCACTTTTGTTGTTTCTGTATTTCTTGTCACTACATCTCTATAAAAGACAGGGGCATTGAACTTCTTTCTTCTTCACATTAATAGCCTTACATACATAGCAAAGTAGAGACCAAATCAGGCATCTTGCTGTGACATATTATTGCTGTAGCTGAAGACCTACTATTAGATCTTCATTCATGTGCACTAGGCCTATCAGCTTATCAGTTACCCTACTGAGTTCTGGAATCTTCAGTCACACATTACCATTAACATTATCCTTTTAATCAGTAAGTAAATTATCAAAGTCATGGCATTTGCCTCTACATGCTATGTCTTAAGCAATTATATATCACTGTTGCCCATTGAAATACCCACTATTGGCTACTACAACCCTTCCTCGTCAAATCAGTCTTGACATTCACATATTTAAGAATAATTTGGTTAATCTTTTCTCTTGAAAAGCCCAGTGTGATAGTGTTCTTCAATAAAATATAGAAAAATAAGTAAATGATTAAATCATTTACTTATTTATTATGCTTATCTCTTTCTATCAACTAGTATCAGACACTAATTTGCTACAAGGTAATATACTACTTTGTAACATCAATGGAAGAACAATTTTTCTTGGGCTTCTCTTATCTAGTTCTTGCATTGCAAAAGTGATAATAATGTAAAAACTAATTTATCAGATGCTTAAGTATATTTCAGGTACTTAAAATTATTTCATTTAATGAATAAAACACTCTGTATGTTCCAAAGTCAGGCAATTTGAGTCCAAAAATTTTGTAGCTATACATCCCATTTCATTCAAGTTTAACACTTTAAATATACAATGCACATTGCCTTTTTCTGGCATTTTATTCAATACTTACCAAAAAACGCATACATCATTGGAGAGGGAGGGTATTGTAATAGCATTGGGATGAAATTTTAAAATATGATTAATAGATAGTATAATATATATGTGTGTATACATACATTTATAATACCTGCCTTTCTTTAAAATTATAATAAACCCAACCATGATTTTTTAAAGTATTTTATAGAGAATATTGCTAGAAAAATCAAACAAATCAAAGCAAAATTGATTTTCTGAGGGGAATCTGATAGTAATATTGTTATTTACCGGACGTGGATAG
The DNA here is from genome assembly GCF_937001465.1 of Orcinus orca. Classification (NCBI taxonomy): domain Eukaryota; kingdom Metazoa; phylum Chordata; class Mammalia; order Artiodactyla; family Delphinidae; genus Orcinus; species Orcinus orca. The sequence continues at coordinate 38,760,380 of NC_064576.1, read as the reverse complement.
CTCAAACTTTTGCCTGTGACCATGATGCTGCCAGTAATATCCACTCAAATAGAATGAAATTAGCTACTTGGACACATATAGATACCAGTTGATATTTGTAAACAATTTTTTTTTTTTTTTGTGGTACACGGGCCTCTCACTGTTATGTCCTCTCCCGTTGCGGGCCACAGGTTCCAGACGCGCGGGTCAGCAGCCATGGCTCACAGGCCCAGCCGCTCCGTGGCATGTGGGATCTTCCCGGACCGGGGCACGAACCTGTGTCTCCTGCATTGGCAGGCGGAATCTCAACCACTGCGCCACCAGGGAAGCCCAACATTTTTTATATTGTGTGGTACTGCCATGAATTATTCTCCAATGTGGTGTTTAAATCGTGTCCCTATATGGTTACTGATTCTGCCATCGGCAATTCACTCACGTTGTGATCGCACAATGTTCCCTTGTTGTGATTGGCAAAGCCACAGAATGGCTATAATTTCTGGACAGTTCATTCTAGCAGATTTCATAATCAAGCATGATGTTTACTGAAAATTTTCTTTTCAAGTTCCAATGTAATAGACAGTATTTAATACAAGTTCTATATTTTATTGCCTTAAAATGCCTTTTTAAGAGTTATTTTCCATGTGCATAGATAAAACACCAAAATATGGAAATTAGTTATGAGAAATGCTTACTTTTGAGGGTTTTTAAAAATTATAGAATAAGAGAGACTCACTTTCTTTCAACGATTGTTAGTCAGCTTTGAAAGTTATCTTTACATTTTAACATTCTTCCTAATTAAATTGAAATATTTCAGTTGTGTTGGATTCATTATTAGGAAACATTAACTTTATTCAAGATCTTTATTAGTCATTTAAAAATATATTCTTAACAAAATAAATCCCAGTTACAAATCAGAAGACTGGAAATCTAATATCAGCTTCCAAACTAAACTGATGGGGTGACCTTGGGCAAGTTCATTAACTTCTCTCGGTTTTAACAGACATGTTGAGGCCCAGAGCAGGTCGCCCCAAAATATGCCTCAATGACATATTGATTATTTTGAATTAAAGTTACTTGAGACTGAGTAATATTCCATTGTATATATGTGCTACATCTTCTTTATCCATTCATCAGACGATGGACACTTAGGTTGCTTCCACGTCCTGGCTATTGTAAATAAAGCTGCAATGAACATTTTGGTACATGACTCTTTTTGAATTATGGTTTTCTCAGGGTATATTTCCAGTACTCAGCCATAAAAAGAAACGAAATTGTGATATTTGTAGTGAGGTGGATGGACCTAGAGTCTGTCATACAGAGTGAAGTAAGTCAGAAAGAGAAAAACAAATACCATATGCTAACACATATATATGGAATCTAAGGGAAAAAAAAAAGTCATGAAGAACCTAGGGGTAAGACAGGAATAAAGACACAGACCTACTAGAGAATGGACTTGAGGGTATGGGGAGGGGGAAGGGTAAGCTGTGACAAAGTGAGAGTGGCATGGACATATATACACTACCAAACATAAAATAGATAGCTAGTGGGAGGCAGCCGCATAGCACAGGGAGATCAGCTCAGTGGTTTGTGACCACCTAGAGGGGTGGGATAGGGAGGGTGGGAGGGAGCGAGATGCAAGAGGGAAGAGATATGGGAACATATGTATATATATGTATATATATATGTATATATATAACTGATTCACTTTGTTATAAAGCAGAAACTAACACCATTGTAAAGCAATTATACTCCAATAAAGACGTTAAAAAGTAAATAAATAAAGTTCCTTGAGAAAAACCCAGTGAAAAATAAAGATACACTGACTCCACTTCTTTCCTCTTAAAAGTGAGAAATAAATCTCCTATGTGAAGGAATCCTCCCTGTACCATGAGGATGGAAAGTATGCTTTTCACTTGAGTTAAGGAATTCAAGGCTAACCTCGTTACTTCTCCACTAGTCTGCTGTCCCAAGCACAAGCCTCTTTGTTTTGTTAAGTCTTCACAATAATTGTTTCTTTATCTAAAAAATTATATATATAAACAGCCTGGTTTGTTCACTCTCGGGGTTGCCTTTCTATGAGACTTTTGTGCATATGAATTAAATTATTTTTTTCTCCTGTTAATTTACCTTGTGTCAATTTAATTATTAGACTGGTCAAAAAAACTCAAAGGATAAGGAGGAAATTTCCCCCTCCCTGACAGTCTCAACCATGGAGCTGTGAAGAATGTCAAATGAGATAATCTATTGAAAAGAGGGTTATACAGCATGTGGCCTAACTTTAAAACACTAATCAATGGTAAGGCAAGATCACTATGATCACATTCCATACTGCATACACCTCGTTGTGTTGATTTCATTTACTTAATCTGTTTATTGAAAGCATTTACTTATCTCTTTGCTAATGAGTTACAACTTTTAGGAATTTACTTTAAAAACATTCATTTTAAATGGAAATGTAAACATCATCAGTTTTATAATGTTTTCTTTAGACCAGACTTAATGTTTGATCCCAGTAAAGGGATATACAATCTTAGGAAAATTATTTAATTTTTATAACCTCACTTTCCTTTTATGTATGCGATATATCATATGAACCTAAAATTGTTACTTTTAGAATTAAATGAAATAATGCCTGTAGAACTTAACACATTTTCTAGTATATGGTAAGTCAATTTTATGACTAAGTTATGATTAGAGTTAAGTAAATATAGCCCAGATTTTTTTCTATATCCCAAAATGTCTATCCATCACATGGACTCTGAGAGATCATGGGCTTCCTATACTCTCCAACTTTTTATGCTTAGGTTTCATTGTGCTTCTTGGACTTGTGGGTCTGTAGTTTGCATCTCATTTGGAAAAATTTGACCACTATTTCCTCAAATTTTTCTGTTCCTCTTCCCCTTTGGGGACTCCAATTACATGTATATTAGGACCCTTAAAGGTGTTGTAAAGCTTTTATCATTACTTTTTATTCTTCGTCTTTTTCTCTGTCTTTTTTAAGGTATTTCTATTGCTATGACTTCAAGTTCACTAATCGTTTTTTCTGCCATATCTAATTGTAGTTAATCCCATCTGGTATGTTTTTCATCTCAGACATTGTAGTTTCATCCCTAGAATTTGATTGGGTATTTTTATACTTTTATGCCTCTACTTATTTTTTGAACATTTGGAATACAGTTAATAATAACTGTCTTAATATTCTTGTCTGCTAATTCCAACATCTGTGCCACTTCTGGGTTGGTTTTGATTGATTAATTATTCTCTTCATTATGATTTCCTGGATCTTATTTGTATGCCTAATAATATTTGATTTGATGCTAGACTCTGTGAATTTTACCTTTTTTTGGGTACTAGATATGTTTATATTCACAAAGCTATTCAATGCTTTTTGTTCTGGGATGCAATTGAATTACTTGGAAAGAGTATGATTCATTCAGGACTTGCTTTTTAAATTTATTAGGAAGATCCAGGGCAAGGCTCAATCTAAGGTCAAATATTGCCCATTAAGAGTTAAAAATACCTTGACCCTTCTACCAATTCCCCATAAATTATGTTTTTTCCAGTCTGGCTGGTGGGAACAGGCACTGCCCTGACCCTGTGTGAGAACTGGGCATATTTCTCTAATCCTTTCAGATGAAACCCCTCTCCCCCAGCTTCAGCATGCTCTGATCAGTGCTTTGCTGAATACTTGGGGAGAATCCTCTGAAAATCTCTGGGTTCTCTTTCTATGCAGCTTTATACTTGGTAATCTAGCCACCTTGGTCTCCTTGGAGACAATCTCCTGAACTTCATTTCCTCAACATAGGAATTTCAGCAGAGGACCTGACTGAATACTGCTCCCTGTACCATGGAAAATCTTAGAAGGCAATAGGATGAGACAATTATAGGGCTTGACTTATTTGTTCCCCATCTTTCAGAGATCACTGCACTTTATTGCCTGATGTCCACTATCGTAAACACTTTTTTTCTATTTTAAAAGTATTTTGTCTCTTTTCATTAGTTTATTTGTTTCAGATCGAAGGATAAATTTGGTGTTAAATTGTCAAGTAAGAAATGGAAAAAGAGTCTAGGATTTCATCTTTCTTGCAAAGTAATAAGTTAACCTAACACAGTTTCTCAGATACCTGACAGAGAGACATGACATGTCTGGGTCAGTGACAAGAAACCATTTATTACTCACCGTAAAAAGCAGGAACAGTGGTTCTTTGACCCCGATTACCAAGGTAATCAGATAGTAAGGTCCAGATGGTGCCTGTATTGCACTGGAGGTATGTTACAGGAAAGAAATCCAAAGGTAGAGACATTATATTGGGACTGCCTTAAAGAATACCCATCCTCCCTGCTAGGGAGGCATTATCTTCATTATCTTGAGATGTAAGCAAATCTCTCTTTAAAGAGGAGAGAAGTGTCTTATTTTTATTATCTTGGAATGTCTTCAGGGAGAAAAATATCTCCATCTTTACTGTCTGATAGCGTAAATAAATTTGCTGCAGAGGGAGTCCTTGTCTCTACCTTTCCAGAGTTATGTGCTTATACAAATATTCCTGAAAAGACAGCCTTGCAGCACATGGCATTTTACTGCCTAGATGTGTAGAAATGTGTGAGAGATTCATAGAGAATTGTCTCTCAACATCTGGTCGCTGTTAGCCCATCTTAGTTGGAAGTGGAAATTCTTTATAGCTACTTAAGAAGGCATAAGAATTTGGGGAGGTTTAAAATTGAATTAGAGCTATACTCTGATCCCAACTCTAAACATAGTTCATGTCAGTGGGCATCTATATTAAATCAAGTTCTTAAGGAAGACCTTAAAACAAAACATATATATATATATATATATATATATATATATATATATATTCCTACAAAAACATCTCTTTATCCATTACACACATGGCCACTCAGGTTCCAATAAGAGAATCCAAAATAAACAATATATGATTACTTAATAACTCTAGAAGTTAGGAGCCTTGTTTAGTCAAGATTATCTCATAGATTGGGAACTCTAGGAAAATAGTCTTCCACCATTTGAATCAACTATGATTCACCTTTTAAGTTTATAGATACAAACAGCTCATACTAGACTGAATCAAAATAACTTTGGCACAATGTTTGTATAATTAAAACAAAGCTGAACAAAAGAAAAGCATTCCAAAGGTGATACTGGTGAATTTCAAAAGAAGAGAAAAACTGAAGCTGGCAGTTGTTTCATCTGATCCAGAAAGAACAGTGACTTTCATCATGGCGCTTTAAAAGTAGCAAGTGGGATGCAATATCATCAGTAAGTGTGCTCACTTCCCCCTTAGAAGGAACAGTGGATTTCCAAGTTTCTGCATTAAAAGGCACAAAACCCACTGAGGAATTATAGCATCATTACCAGCATGTACAGTGCCTCAGCCTCCTAGTCAAACCTGCAGAGATGACAAAGCACTAATCTGGCAATGAGAGATGCAGAAAGTCATTCTGGATTGTAGTAGTAAGCATGTGTTTAACAATCATGCTAGCACAGATAGGGAAAAGCTTTAGGTTCAGCCTCTATTTACTTCTAAAGTAAATATTTCAAGTCTTTGAGAAGTATTTATACTACATTATTTTTATTTATTTTTTGGCAGTCCCGCACAGTTTGCGAGATCTTATTTCCCCAACCAGGGATCGAACCCGGGCCCCGGCAGTGAAAGCACCAAGTCTTAACCACTGCACAACCAGGGAATTCCCCTACTTAGTTTTAAAATAACTTTTATGATCAAGTTCTTTGCAACCCTTGAATACTCTGAGAAAGCAGCTTCAGATTTAATAGCAAAGAACTGAGACTGCTAGGAAATATTTTCAGACCAGTAGTATGAGTACAATGTCTGAAGACTGACAGAGAACTACAGAAGATTCAGGAGTGTCTTCAAAATATATGAGTGAACAATTCAGGAAAATAGAGAGCAGCAATGAAAAAGATCCAGCTTGACAACAGTAGCAGAAATGGACCTTTAAAAAGAGACTTGAGGAACCCAGGTGGAGCAACATTTAGGCTAAAGATGATTATATTTTTGAAGCTTGGGGTAAATTAACTGAAACACAGATAGAAGGAATGGATACATTGGAAACCCAAGACAATAAGACTTTATCTCAAAATTTTGGGAAACAATTTTGGTGAGGGTTCAAAGGCCAAGACAAATAGAAAAGTATTATAATTTTATTTAATTATTTATTTAGACTGATGTTCCTAAAACAATGCTCAATATAAAAAATTACACAAAATGTATTTTTCTCTAAAACATTTAATTGTACACAGTGATACTAAATAAGACCAAATTATTTTAATAGTTTTTTGAATTTTATATCAGTTTACAATTTACAAAGTATTTTCATGTACATTATTTTATTTTAAATTAACATTAGTCATAGCTAAGAAATTATAGCATAATGAAATTTTCCTCAAGAGCACAAAAGTTCTATATGGCAGAACTCACTGGAATTCAGACTTATAAATCCCAAATTCAATATTTTTTCCAGGATATAATACAGGCTTTAAATAAAATGTCATTTAAAACTTTTCATATCTCTCATATTTTATACATGAGCTTGATATCCTAAACTTAAATCTTAACTGGCTAGAACTGTGTTCTTCAACATTACAGGAAAGAAATAAATTATTAATGGGTCAGACAACTATTCTTTTATAATATTGTTACACACTAAAATTCTGTCATATTTTGACTTAATAACTAGTAGGTTACTACCACTTTGTTTCTAGATAAGATTGCAAAATTGACCAAAGCAAAACTTAAAGACTTCAGTTCAATTTATTCTTACAATTTTAGATGAAGTTAAAATATTGAACATCACCAGTATAAGTATCTTACATACAGTATACTTAAGATTTTCCAGGATATTTGCCTTCTGATAAATTGCACAGTTCTTATTGAGGATGATTGTCAGAAAAACGTTTCAATACAATGAATCTTAATGACTCCACCATTGATTAATTGCTTGCCTAATTGTGAAAACTGAATTAAATAAATTAGGAGAAAGAAAAATCAATTTGTCAGCCTCACAACCCAATTAAGTTATAAAGCTGACAAATACAGGTTCCAAGTTTAGGAGAAAAAAAAAATGAGATGTCTCTTGGCAAGCCCCAACTTTTATTTAATTAGGAAGCAAATTAAATTTCCTTCAGAAAGTAGTAGTCACTATTAAAAAAATCAACTTGATTCTTTTCTTTTTTTAGGATCAAGATCAATCTTTCAAGCAGTTTCTCAGATTTAATCTTTCTCAACTCTTTTTTCATTTCTATTCGATTATTCTCCTTTTTTCACTGACTGGTCTTTCAACATTTCAAATCTTCATGCATACTATGGCTGATTAGCTTTTCATGTGATCCAGTGGCTGTCCATTGCCTAACTCTTTAATGTCTACAGTACGGTAGCTTTCCAACCATGAGCTTAAGGTCTTACATGATAAGTGCCAGGTTTATCTCATTGTTTCTCTATATACAACTAATGCCATTGCTTGACTGTGAAAATTACTATTCTCCCAAATATATTGACCACTTCTATCCTTCTATCCACCTCATTCAATCTTCTGGGCTGATGAAAATGACATTACCACAGCTAAGGTTTGTATTATACTTACTATATTCCAGATACTGTTCTAGAAACTTTACATGTAATAATTTATTTAATCCTCATAAGAACCTTCTGAGGTGAGTACTGAGGTGAGTATAATTATTTTCACTATTTTGCTGATGAGAAAATTGAAGTAGAGAGGCTAAATTTCTACAGCTAGAGAAAGGTGGAGCTGTGAATTTCATAGGACCTAGGCACTTTTGTCTTCATAAGACCCTTCTTCCCTAAAAACATTATGTTTTAGTGCTGCCATGATATAAATGTGCTGATATTGTATATTAAAACATTTTTTGATATAAAAGTTTATTTTTCTTCTACTTTGTAAGAAATTAAATACTTTCAGTGCTTCTCTAACAGCATTATGGGCCCCAGGCACTGTGCAACTGTGCCTAATGGATAAGTCAGCCCTGACCACCAGTTTAATACCAGTCTAGCCTCTTAAAGACTGTGTGTTTCCTGAGTTCTCTAGATCTAAAGTCTTGCCTCCATTTTACAGTAATGTTTTAAAAAATTATTAATACAATTTTTAAAGGTTACTTTCCATTTACAGTTATTACAAAATATTGCCTATGTTCCTGTGTTGTACAATACATCCTTAAGTCTATCTTACACCCAACAGTTTGTACTTCCCACTCCCCACCCCTATATTGCCCCTACCCACCCTCACTGGTAACCACTAGTTTGTTGTCTATAATCTGTGAGTCTGCTTCTTCTTTCCTATATTCACTAGTTTGTTGTATTTTTTAGATTCCACACACAAGTGATATCATACAGTTTTTATCTTTCCCTGTCTAACTTATTTCACTTAGCATAAAGGCCTCCAAGCCCATGTCCATGTTGCTGAAAATTGCAAAATTTTATTCTTTCTTATGGCTGAGTGGTATTCGGTTGTGTATATATACCACATCTTTTTTATCCATTCATCTATTTATGGACAGTTACGTTGTTTCCATATCTTGGCATTTGTAAAGCTGCTATGAACATTGAGGTATAAGTTTCTTTTTGAATTAGTGTTTTTGGGTTTTTTTTGATATATATCCAGGAGAGGAATTGCTAGGTAATATGGCAGTTCTATTTTTAATTTTCTGAGGAAGCTCCATACTGTTTTACACAGTGGCTATACCAATTTACATTCCCACAACAGTGCACAAAATTTCCCTTTTCTCCACATCCTTGTCAACATTTGGTATACCTCGTTTTTTTGATAATAGACATGCTAACAGGTATGAGGTCATATTACATTGTGGTTTTGATTGGCATTTCCCCGATGATTAATAATGTTGAGCATCTTTTTAGTGCCTGTTGACCATCTGCATTTCCTCTTTGGAAAATGTTTGTTTAGTTCTTCTGTCCATTTTTTAAGTGGGTTGTGTTTTTTTGATATTGAGTTGTATGAGCTGTTTATATATGTTGGATATTAATTCCTTATTGGTCATATCATTTGCAAATATTTACAATCTTTACAATTTTATTATATTTTACCTTTGCTTTTCTTCAATGACATTCATCATATTAGGCTTCATGATACAATAATCTGCATGTGCTTTGCTTTCCTTGATAAATTATCAACTTCTTGAGTATAGGAACTAGTACTATATCATATTTGCCTTTGAATAACAGTGCCTAGTAGTGTATCACATATATTTTAGTAAATTTCTGTTGTATTTTTTAACAAAGCAGTAAATACCAAATCTTTATTAAGAAATTTATTAGTTCAATCCTACTAATTTATGCAAACATAATCCAAAATATTCATATATAATTAAATAAGATTTAATGATCTGAAGTGCTCAGAAATCATTTTGTAATTGTTTCTTTTGGTTAAACAGTTTTCCGCATTCTATTGTACATTATAAATCTTATAAATTTAATTTTAAGGAAGTCATAAATATTTAACAACTTACATGGATTTATTCTAAGAATTTTTGCTGAAATGTTGTTGTTGCTGTTGTTGCTGTACGTAGGCCTCTCACTGTTGTGGCCTCTCCCGTTGCGGAGCACTGGCTCCGGATGCACAGACTCAGCGGCCATGGCTCACTGGCCTAGCCACTCTGCAGCATGTGGGATCTTCCCGGACTGGGGCATGAACCCGTGTCCCCTGCATCGGCAGGTGGACTCTCAACCACTGCACCACCAGGGAAGCCCTTGCTAACATTTTTAAATTTGAATTTTCAGACCAATTAAGTCCTGTTTTTGCATGGATATGTGGAATAGTGTTTGTAAATTATTCAGGAAAATGTAGCTCTACTTGTATATGTAAGGTTTTGTTTCTATATTAAAATCATAGTATGTTCCTGAATTGTCTTTAAAGATGTCCCTTTTCCTCAATCTAATAAATGTTTAACTTATGTCTCATTCCTACTATATGTTTGTGGGACATATTAGTTCAAGTGATACAAAAAGATACAGTGTTTGATTCTCAGCTTCAATTCAAACTGTTCCCACCTTTTACTAGTTTCAATGGAAATTTTGCAAAATACTAATAGATGGTTGCAGGTATTCCCTTCTCAGATGCATTTACATCTTAGCAGAAAACAATCTAAAAGCAGAAAAAAACTTTTCCATATCTAAGAATGTCTTTAAGAGGTTTTTTTGAAAGATCTTTGTACTTAGAGATGGAAATATATTAACAGTATATGGTCTACCCAATGTTTTTTACCTTTGCCTTCTACCTAATTTCCCTGTTTTTATAGTATCCCAAGAAAATATTTTTGCCAATGTTGAAAAGAATGCAGTGTAAAATCAAATTTCTATCACTATAATCAGCATATCACTTAATTGGCAAATTTTTGCTTCAGTGGATATGTGCCAATTAAAATTTTACTGTACTTTTTTCTACATGCAGACTCAGCTCATATCTCATCTTCCATAAACCACTCATGAAATATAAGAATTTTCAAACTCAATTAAGTCCTTTTTTGCTTCATTAAGTATAAATACATTACCCAATTCCTGTTAAGCTTTATGGATATTTTTAACTGGCTTAGGCTTTTTTAGTTGAATTTAGAATAGTTTTGTCTATTATATGGTGAAATATGAGGTAAGAACATTTCTAGTATGGAAACTCTTTAAAATTTTATTTAAATATATAAATTGAAAATATTCTCTCTTAATGAACATTTACTTTAAGATTTATGACATTAAATCCTTTAGAGTACAGTAGGTATTAAGTGGTCCATGATTTGTTCACTCTTTTATTTTCTGACTTTGAGTTGTCCTATTATAATGTTTAAACTACAGAAGAATCCATTTTTCCAACAGAGGAGGTACTCTCAATTACTGAGACAAATGAAGAACTACTCAGTAATGCTATTTAGTTATGCATTTAAATGTGATAGTAAGACATTTCAACACATGCTAATTTAAATGTAGTCTAATAAAATGATTTCTAAACTTGACTGATCAAGATAATCATGCATGGAGCTGTTTGAAATAGAGATTACCAATCCCTACACTATTCTAAATAAATTGTTTTCTAAGGATGTGATTGATGGAAAAGTATATTTTTAAACATTTCTTAAGATGATTTTAATGAAAGGGTTAGCTTTAATATAAATACTACAAAACACTCTTGAAATATTGTTTTATTGGTAGGTAATCACTATATGTTGTAATAGATATTTAAAATGTGCAGATGAAGGAAATAAAAGACTGCCTAAGACTAAAGAGAAAAAGCCAGCACAAAGGAAAAGATTTCAAAGAGAAACAGTTCAGAAGGGTCATGGAGGCTGAGCAGAGAGGAAAAAACTTATACCTGATAGAAGCAGTAGAGAAAATATGAGGGTTGTAAAGATCTCAGGAATAACCTTAGAGTTCAGGAACATTTTACTAGTTACCTACCTACACATACACACACACACACACACACACACATGCACCCCTTAAAGAGAAGCCAAGGTCAAGTCAAAGTCTGAAATTTATGTTGAAGTTTGTGTTGTTCTAACATAACTTCATTAAGATCAGTTAGATTGGTATGTCCTTAAGGCACATCCTTTCAATAGTCTATGCTTATCTTTAAATGCAGGATGGTTTTAGTTATTATCTGACTGAAATTCAGAATTACATAGCCTAACTGTAACATATTTTGATCTGAAAGAATTACAAATAACAAATAATTAAATTTGATTTAAGAGTAATTTTTTGCAGAACTGTTCTTTCAAAAAAATACAATTTAAGTAGTCATATATTATTACCAAGACATTCAAAATGTTAGTAATAAAGTAATGTGATTGGATAGAAAAATATATTAAGGTAATACATAATTTAATTATAATTATTTTAAACCCTTCTTAGACAACTTTCTGTTTCACTTATATTCTACAAATATGCCATAGCCATTTAAAATATGGTTTTAGTGTTTCATATAGCAAAAAAACTATGTAAACATAAAGCTATTGTTAAGTTCTTTACATTAAGCATGCATACCACTTCACTGGATGCCAGATATATATTAATTGATTTTTTTCCTTATTCCTTATTAACATAATTTGTTTTCTTATTTCTTTGATAACACTTAAGTGTAGTCTTATAGCTCAGTAACATTCTAGGATTGGGACAAGCAGAAGATAAAGCATGTTTTCTCTTCTTAAGTTTTCAAGGTCTATTACAAAAAAGTAAGTGTAATTGAGAGTGATAGTGTCAGGATAGAATTTGTCACCAGGTACTGTGGGTTCTCTGAAAGGTCACATATTCCAGACTAGATGAGGATGCAGGAAGTCAGCTGAAGAGTTCACATCTGGTTTATGTTTAGAATGATGTATAGAAGATAGCCAGATGAAAAGTGGAGAGAACAAATAGATCCAAATAATAATTGTGTGAGTATTCTTCCTCTCTCTCTCAATGTTGGTTTAAACTTGCTCTATGAAACTCATTTTTGCTCTGCCCCTGGATGAAATCTAAAGTAGGGTGCATAAGTTATCCATTCATTTGTAAATATGAAAGTCTTTTTGTATCTAGTTAAAACAATCAAATAATAATTAAATAAATAATAAGATATTCAATTTTAGAAATAAATATTTAATATAAATGTGTCCAATGTAATGATGGAACTTCAGACTTTATTTGGAATCAAAGTATTCCTTTATCCCTTTAAGCTGGACTCTTGTGAGTGGAAGGGAGTCTTGGTTGGAAGATTTCTATTCCTCTACCTAAATCTGCCTCTATTTCCTTATCACATGTTTTGACCCCTGAAAGATCAAATTAAGGAAGAGAAAGAAAGAGACAGAAAATGTCTTGCAAAGCACAGTGCAATCAGGTGTTGATTTATTCTGGCCATGACAAATGTTTAAAACTCGGATATTTCCCTGTAGACCCCTGGAACACTCCGTCCCTTCTCTACCCTTGTCTTGGACATCTAGTATTAACCTTCCTTACCTGGTCCACAATAAGCGAACCCTTCTGAATCCTCCTCAGTGAGTGCCTAATGCCCCAAAGGCAGATTTCTATTCACTCCCACAACAAATCTCTGCCCTACTTACTGCTCTGCTCTTGTCTATTTCTTCCTCTCTTTCTCTCTGTGTGGGTATTGCTTTCAAAGAAATTAACTGTCAGTTTATCATTCTTAAGTTTTTAATTTTCTACAATGAAGATATGAGGACCAGGGTCACAATATTTTTTTTTCACTCTCTTTTCTGATCTTTCATTTCATCTAGTACTTTTCTTTCAAATATGCAATAATTGCCACTCTTTGGTTTAGGCACATTTATAATTGAAACAGAATGAATACAGGTTTAACAAACTGTTACACAAATAACACTTCTTAAATATTTAGTATGAACTTGAAATTGAGATATACATACATTACCCAATTTAAATTTCAGAGTAGTCTTAAAGGTAGGTGACATTTTTATGGTGAACAAAAGAAGAGAGACACAAAAGAATACATATTATATGATTTCATTTATGTGAAGTCCAGTGATTGGGGAGAAGGGTGGAGGCTGTGAGAATGATAGAAAATGGACCAAAGGAAATGTGGAGAATAAAGAAAATGTTCTGTATCAAATGGGCAGTAGTTAAATAGGTATATTGCCAAAGTCATAGAAATGAAAACATAATTTCTGTGACTTTTTCTTGTGTGTAATTATATCTTTATTTAAAAATGAACTTAGGTTCTTAAGGGACATTCAACAGAAAGAGTCAGCAAATGGGGTTAAAGAATAGTGATTCACTGGGAGAAGACAGCTTGGAAAAGTGTCAGATTAATCGAAGCTTCTGGATTTCTGAGTGTATTATTCCCTCAAAACTCGCACTCTCTTTGTAGTTTGACAATAAGTTAATTGTGGTATAAAAGGAAATTAATATAAAGTAACCAGTGCTACTATTATCCTGGAAATTCTATTGTAGGAAGTCTGTTTTATTCTTTTTAAACATTTTTTATTGCATTATAGTTGATTAACAATATTACTTTAGTTTCAGGTGTACAATACACTGATTCAATAGTTAGTCCTTTTAAAGTTATTACAAAATAATGGCTATATTTCCTTGTGATATGCACTATATCCTTGTTGCTTATCTATTTTATGCATAGTAGTTTGTATCTCTTAATCTCACGCCCCTATTTTACCCTCCCTCTTCCCTCTCCCCATTAGTAACTACTAATTTGTTCTCTGTATTTGTGAATCTGTTTCTGTTTTGTTATATACATTCATTTATTTTATTTTTTAGACTCCAAATATGTGATAACATAGAATATTTGTCTTTGTCTGATTTATTTCACTAAGCATAATACTCTCTAGATTCATCAACTTTGTGGCAAATGGCAAAATTTCATTCTTTTTCATGGCTGAGTTTTATATATATATATATATCTTACATCATCTTTATTCATTCATCTGTTGATGGACACTTGGGTTCCTTCTATATCTTGGTTATTGTAAATAATGCTGCTATGAATATTGGGGTACATGTAACTTTTCAAATTAGTGTTTTCATTTTCTTCAGATATATATCCAGGGGTAGAATTACTGAATCATATTGTAGGAAGTCTTTTAGAAATAGAAGGATATTTATTTTCTCTGGAAACCAGAAAGAGGGAAGAGTAAAGAGGTGATGGTTTGGATGTGGTAAAATCATTGCTAGCTGCCATCCATGACTAACAGCTGAGTCATAGTATAGGAACAGAATAGGTACAGACAAGAGCTCTGAGAACCTTCTCACTGGCCAGCACTTCTCTCTGTCCCTCTGTCACTGTCACAAACACAAACACACACATACACACACACTCACACACCCTGTATCACAAATAAATTAAAATGGGATGCTAGTAAAGGGAAACATCTGTAAAATACAGTACTTTTACCTCTTAATTAAGTAGGTATTTTTGGAACATTGAAATTTCAAGTCCTGCTGTAAACATGACAGATTATTCTTTCCTGGAAGATAAAGCCTGAAGCATATCTACCTTTAAAAAAATTATGTATTTAAGAAGCAAAACCATTTTATTACAATCAATGTGCTTTTATAATGGAAGTGTATCAAATAAACCACAGACTTTGGATATTCTGAGTGTTTTTAATATCAAAAAAGTATTTTATTTAAAAAATTATAGGACATAATTACTAAAGTTTTCAAAACTATCCCTTGTTATTTCTAAAGGAAAAGACATCAAGAGCTTAAACAAAGGAAGGGAATTCCTGAAAGGAATGCAAATATGTATTCAAGAGTAGTAATAAAGGTGAAAAGGCTTTTTTTCTCTATAGCTGCTTTTTGTTATGTTTAGGAGTAGGAAAGATGAGTCCAGTTTGTTAATAGAAACAAAGAATATGTGTATCCTTATATACAAGAGATAATTTTGCTTTATACTTCTGTGTTCTATAACTTCACAAAAGAAATATATCCTCTCTTCTTCTCCTCTAAGAAGTGAAAAATAGACCATCTGAAAGCAACTATTTCCACAACTGAAGCCAGCACATTCTAGCTTTTCTAGTAAGAATACAGATGACAGGGCACTATTTTCTAAAAGTAAGAAGAGATTATGTTGTTTCCCTTATTAGAAAATACGCTCAGTGTAGGATGTATTTAAGGCTTCTAATGCATGTCCAATGGGTCTCAGAGTTGGGCAAGATAGATGTGTCCAAAATAAGATGTAGGGTAGAGATTTCCATGCACCAAGGATCTATATCTTTGTTGGAAGCCCTAGGTTCCTGCGTCTCCCTCACATTTAACTCTGAAGTACATCACTTGACCTCAGAAGAACTTCAGATAATCAGTTGGATGAGAGCAATTGGACTCTGAGGAGACGCAAAAAATAATTTCTTTAAATATAAGTTGATTGTTTTTCTTCATATCATGTCAGACAAACAGGACAGGTATTTACTCCAGGAAAAGATTGAGTCTGACATGTTTCTTATGTGTTTCTAAGCGAAACTTTCTATGTGGACGTGAATCAACTTTGCTTGATCCACGTCCACATAGAAAGCTCATAAAAAATTGAAAGGCTTCAATAATATTAAATCATTTTGTACTGCTTATGTAGATTTAAGTTTCAGTGCTAATTGTTGTATTAGCACTTTAATTTGGAAAGTACCAGACTTCTACAAGATTTAAACTTACTGGAGCATTTCAAATTTTTATAAGCTTTCCAGTAAGGTTCTGGCTGTGATTCTGGGCTTGTAAAGTAAAGCACAATTTAAAGTTAATTTAAATTATTTAAGTACTGTAAACTTTAGGGGAATTGTTTTGTCTTTCAAACTGGAATTCAGGATAGAAGATTAGAATATGTTATAAAGAAGAAATACTTTTTTAATAAAAATAGTAATAGTTCTGGTTCATTTTGTTTTTGTTTTCTTTGCGGTACGCGGGCCTCTCACTCTTGTGGCCTCTCCCGTTGTGGAGCACAGGCTCTGAACTCGCAGGCTCAGTGGCCATGGCTCACGGGCCTAGCCGCTCTGCGGCATGTGGGATCTTCCCGGACCGGGGCACGAACCCGTCTCCCCTGCATTGGCAAGCGGACTCTCAACCACTGCGCCACCAGGGAAGCCCAGTTCTGTTTCATTTTGAAAGCAAGGTATTTATTTTTGTCAATTCATGTAGACTTGCATTTTGATAATATTATCATTTTTTTGCATGTTAATTGTTGAACAATTTTATTCAAATTGTGTTTCTCAATGATTATCACCAAGCTAGATTGATATCTCTAGTGGCAGATCTCAGATCTCTGTCTTTAGTCCTGTCTTGTTCATCAATATGATGTTAATTAGAATGATGATCTTGGAAAAATGCTTATATTACTGCATGATAGAAAGAGGGTAAGGATTAATTGATTAAATAAAAATATTGCTATTCAAGAAGACCTTATGACAATGAATTTTGTGTGAGAAAATGCATTTTAAGAAAAGTAAATAAAAAGACTTTCACTTGAATACAAATATCTAACTGGTCAAATTCAGAATTGAAGGAAAATTATTAACATATCTAAGAAAGACAAGTTGTTTGTTCACTTCTTTCTTTTTAAAGGAAGCTTATCAGAGTCATGGACAAAACAGCAAAAACCCTAAATAAAACTGTAGTCAAGATCAATATATATGTAAGTAATTATGTGAATAAGGGAAGTTGAAATTCCTCTCAGGTGTAGGATAAGACCACAGAATGAATATGAATTGTGATTCTTTCTTTCAAATATTTCTAGACATCATTTTTAATACTGTAATATGCTCATGTAATGAATAATTTCTAAAGACAAAAATCTATGTGAAGAAACCTA
This sequence comes from Orcinus orca, assembly GCF_937001465.1. Taxonomy (NCBI): domain Eukaryota; kingdom Metazoa; phylum Chordata; class Mammalia; order Artiodactyla; family Delphinidae; genus Orcinus; species Orcinus orca. The sequence continues at coordinate 38,743,088 of NC_064576.1, read as the reverse complement.
TCAAGAGAAAAAGTCCCATGGATGTTTAAGTATTTTAAATAATTGAAAAACCATCACGTGTAAGAGGAATTTATTTTGTTTGTTTATGTGGAAATAACAAACCTCACTCTGACAACAATCAAGGGTAAGAATTCAGCTATATGGTAACAAGACTATACCTCACTACAAAGAAGTCTAGAAAATAAGAGTCTAGTGGAGCTGTGTCCCCAGGAGGAAAGGGAGATGAGATTTATGAACAGCTAAGTACAATAATTTTATGTTAGGTAACCTGGATATAAGTTGACCACATGACTTTTGAGGTTCTCTCCAACTTTGAGATACAGACTATAAATCAAAAAGGACTGAAAAGTTATGGTTTCCACTTAAAATGCAATAACTTTTCTACACTAGCCAATGTATACTTAAGAACAACCATGTATTAATAATGTATAGCTGCTTAACAAATTACCTCAAGCTTAGTAGCTTAGAACAAGTATTTATAATATTACATACTTTGTAGTTATAAATCTGAGTCTGGCTTAGCTCTGTGACTCTGGACCAAGTCTCTCACAAGGCTGCAATCAAGGTGTCAGTGGGGGCTGTGATTTAATCTAAAGATTAAATGGAGGAGATTAATTGTTAAGCCCATTTGTGTTGTTATTCACAGACTTCAGGTCCTCATGGTTTTGTGGACTGAAGATCCCAGTTCTTCTATGGTTGTCACCCAGAACTTCTCATAGGTCTATGTCCCCCATGGGACACTCACCACTCGGCAGTTGGCTTCATTCACAGAAAGCAAGCAAGAAAGTGAAAGAGAACACCTAAGACAGAAGCCACAGTACTTTAGTAACCTTATCTCAGAAGAGACATCCTTCTTGTCATATTGTACTCATTAGAAATGAGTTATTAGGTCCAGACCACAACAACAGAGGTGGGGAGGTACTGTACCAGGGCATGAATAACAGGAGTTTGCATTCATTGGGAGCCATTTTATATTTTTTCTACTACAAGCAGATATGCTAATTTTGTATACAAAGGGTTTTATTGTTATCAAAGCAAATCTAGGTTAAATATGAAGTAGTATTTTTTTCCTTAATCTATATAAAAAAATTAAATGCCCATAATATTGTTCACTGATTTTAAATGGCCTGGGGCAAAGACATAAATATTTGCTACACAGATTTTTTTTTTTTTCCAGGAACATTTTTAAGGGTATTTTGAAAACACTTAGCTTGTTTCATTACTCGTCCTCTCTTTTACAGTCTCTCCACATGTCATGGTCAAGATACAGGTTTGCAGCAGTGAACCACTTAGAGCTGTAAAACAACTTACATCATCTTTCTGTTTCTCATAACAGCAAATTTTATGAATAGTTATACTTATTTTACATCAAAACACCTAGTAGAATTATGTATCTGGAAAAACATTATAGAAGAGTAGCCACAGAGAGTGTCACACTAAACTAACCAGAAAAAAAGAAGGGGAGAAGGAGTTTTCCTTCTTGGTGTAAACCTTAAAATCTTTTGCAAGTTTACTTTAGCCCTTCAGTCATTAGAGCAGCTGAGGCTTACCTGTAAAACATCTCAATATATTGTAGAGATGAGATTATAATTTTATTTAATTGAGTAAAATTCCATATATATGTATATATTTATGTATATGTATTTATTATTACATACACATGATATATAAACATATAATACATATATGTGTAGGTTATATAATACATACTTTGTATATATAATGTACATATGTATATTATGTATATATAATGTATATGTACTCTATACATAATATACAATGTATGTGCATTATGTGCATTATTTTATATTTGTAAATTCTTTATATATTTTCAATGTTTATAGCTTAGAAATACAAAATATATTTTTCAAAGCATTTAAATAAATGATAATCAACATTATCATTCTTAATTTAGGGATTTTAAAAGGCTATAAATTAAAATCCTAAAACATTTTTTTTCAACTTCCTGCAGTCATACTTTAAACAAACCTCTATTCTTTTACTTTTTGAATAAATGAAGATAAATTATTTTGTGTAATGTCTACAGTCCAACACACTCCTATTTGAGGCTTATCTATCCATATTTAATTCTATCCAGGCACAGAATAGTCTCCTGGTTTCTCTTTATTTCTGATGCTAAAGCCAATTTATTCATGGTAATAACTTAAAAATTTTATTATGAAAAATTTCATATGTAAAACAAAGGTAAATATAATAAGACAATGAATCTTTCTTTATATGTTTATCATTCAGATTCAATAACTCTCAAGATTTTTTAAAACTTGCTTCATCTAGCTTTTGTTGTTGTTGTTGATGATGTACTTTAAGAAAATCCTAATCCCAGAAATCATGTTTTTCACCTTACATATTTCATTTTGTATTTGCTTAAAAAAATCATTCTTTGATAGGCACAGTGATATAATTACCTGAATAATAAACATTAATTTCTCATCCATTACATATTAAAATGTCTTAGTATTCTCAAATTTATTTTTTTATGTTTGTCTAATCAAATCAGTTTCCAAATGAAGTGCACACGATGCCTTCAATTATTATTTCTCTTAAGTGTTTTCTCCTCCATGACATTGACTTGTTGAAGATATTGTGTCACTTATCTCAGAGAATGTCTCACATTATGAACTTTTATTTCCTCATGATGCTTTTTTACGTGTTCTTCTATATCCCATATTTTTGTAAACTAGAATTTGTGTTTAAAGGCTTTATTCAATTTAGATTTAACATTTGTGTAAGAATACATCATGGCTAGTGTTGTGAACTTCATATTTCATCATATTAAGGGGGCATTTACGTCTGGTTTTCCCTCTCAGTGATATGAAGAATGATCTGCAGGTTGAAGTGATGACAGCAAGCTCCCATTTCCCCCAACATTCTTCCTTCCTTAATATTTCATATAATATTTTCACCAATTAATGATCTTTACCTGAACCAATTATTTCATTAGCTGTTGCAAGATCGAGATTTTCTTGTTCTATTATTTCTTCCACATTTATTGGCTGGAATTATATTTTAAAACATGTTTTTTACATTGACAACTAAGGCCATATATCTACCTGTCTTGTGTCAGCCCCATAGCAGTTGATGAGTTGGCTATTCCTGATCATGTCATGAAATTTGCTAGGAATTCCTATCAGCAAATTTTGTCAAAGATCTAGTATCAGTCATGGTTGATCAGAGAAGTAGAACTATAAGAAATTTTATACAATAGGAAACTATACAGATTTGATTCAGACAATTGTGGGAAAAGGTTAAACAATCTATGGCCATTTCCTCTGTGCTTGTGGCAGCCTGAAGTAAGCAGACAGGTGGTTGGGAAGGGAAAGTAGACATGAAAGGAGAGAAGGAAGGACAAATTGGTATTTTGGAGGATGAATGGAATCCTCATCGGTCTCTCACTGACTCCAAGATGATGGCCTAGATGATGCAAGTGCCTTTTAGAAAAATGTGACTGCCTTCTTCATTGAAATGATGCATACCTGGTCCAGGAGAACAGCAAGAGCTGGAGTTGTTGCAGGCCAGCTGCTGCCCCAGTCAAAAGGTGAGATAGCAGATGACAACACAAACCTGGGAACAAGAGCACCTAGTGGTCTCCTCACAACTGATGAGCAGAACAAGAATGAAGCTATTTCACCTCTGCCTTCCAAATCTCACACAAAATATGGTCTAGACATACCCTAGACTCTGCAGGGAAGGACATTTTGGCAAATGTAATTTAAACTTGACTAAACTGACACAATACAAATCTACCACAAATGTCATCCATTCCGTGATTTTTTTAAACCATCCCATTTGGTTTGTGTGATTCAAGGAAGTATTTGGAAGAGATTCATACAAGATGGCTGCTCTGTCTCCATCCCTCTTTCTTTCTAAAAGTAACAACAAAAAACAAATTTTGTACAAATAAAACAATAATAATGTTTACAGACATTTACAGTTATGAATAATTAATGCTAGAAAAAAGCAAGAATGAAAACAACTCTATTGTATAATTTCATTTTCTTTCAGAAGATGATAGAGGCATAATGGCTAAAAATCATTGGTTTCTGAATCAGACAGACCTAACTTGAATCCTGGCTCTGTCCTGTACTGTTTATATTATCTTTGTTAGCTCACTTCACTCTCAAATCTTCAGGTTTTTTCTCTAGTAACAACTGAGATTATAAAACCAATCTTTCAAGTTTACCATGCAAATGAGACAATGAAGGTATATTGGGGGCACATACTGCTCCATAAATAATAGTTTTTAAAATTATTCTTACTACTATTACTTCCCTCACCCAACATACTGACCCCCTTTATGTGTGTACATTTAGAACATCTAGACCTGAGGTCATTAGCTTCTGTACCACCATTTGATAAGCTCTAGATACTACTCTGTTAATTCAGAATTGAACAACTATCTGTCATTCCTGCAATCTTCCATCCCGACAAAATAATTACTGAGACCACGTTTTCCATCTTCAAAATACATATGTCATACAGAAAAATCAAGAGCCTCATTGAAGTCAAAATATATTACATTTAGTGCTTTCTTCTCTCCACAAAACCTGTCCTTCTGTCATTGATGGGATTTAGAATTTTTTTCACAACTTGTCTTTCTATATCCATGATGGTTTTTAGTTTGAAACTATGATTTCTTGGTATATGAAAATTTATTATTTGGCTACCTTTCACTAGTGTCTAGTAAATGAAATAAGCTATAATTTTTAGTATGTGGTCATCTTACTGCAAGAAGTAAGATGATTATACAAAGTTGAGTTTCTGTTAAAAATATTCCAACTTTTCAATATGTCAAATTATCCTCTAATTAATAAGGGTCTTTATTCCTAATTTTCCAAATCCACATGAGTATAGTCTCATAATGCAGCTCTTTTACTTTATGCTTCAAATTAAAGCAACTTATTTACTCACCAAACATTGGCTAAGTACCTGCCTTGTGATAGATACTGTATTATGTGACGTAGTTACAAGAAAAGCAAACATTTCCTTTTTGAAAGGAAATAGTCATGTGGAGGAGACAATACTGGTACATATTTATACCAAATTCCAGACCATCATTAAGGAAAAGCTTTGACACAAGTTCAATTAAAAAATTGTGAGATTACAGAAAGATAGCAATTTTTGTTAAATTTTATTGGAGTATAGTAGATTTACAGTGTTTTGTTAATTTCAGGTGTACAGCAAAGTGAATCAGTTATACATATACATATTGATATATCTATTCTTTTTTAGATTCTTTTTTAACATCAAATTTTCAAAAGAGATGCTGCAGAAGTAGTAACTTTTAATTTGTTTTAAAGAAGGATTTTGGTAGACACAAGAAAAGGAGGAAAGTCCAAGCAGAGATGTCAGAATAAATTAAAGTACAGAGTACAAGTGGTGCATATCTGCCTTGTACAGAGTATGCTGAGGGTCTTTTCTTTATTATATGGTCAGGCAAGTCTGTAAACTGTCCATACAAAAACACAAGAAGAATCCCAAATGAGAGAGAAATTTGGAAAGCTTGAGGAAATCTTCAAAGCTATTTCATTTGTTAGAAGCATGGTTGGGTTTTGGCAGGTATAATATGTTTGACAATATCAATAACCACAGGGGAAACATAAGATAAATGTGGGATAGGGTCTCAAGAACTTAATATGGAATAAGCATACAAATAAAGGAAGAATACATTATAGATGCTGGAGTAAGCCTTTTATTAGTACAGAATTATGTTCTGCATGTCCACTTTTTGTCATATATTTCCATTTAAAGTTCAGGTTTCTTGAGTACTTTGGCACTGACTGTCTTATATAAAATATTTTCCAAATAGGTTATTTACCTGTAAGTGACCTTCTGCAGTAGAAATTTGATTATATGATCATAGCTTTAGGAAATATAATAAAGGTAGAATGTGTATTTGAACCACATTTGGAGAGGTTTATAATGAGTTCTTTTTGGTATATCTGACCAACGCATCACACCACTTTTATAAGAACTCCACTGAGAGGAAGAAGTTTGGTTCCATTGTTGGTTTTATATAAAATTCCACCCCCCAGATCATAGCTGATCAGAGGAGGAATGGACTGTTAATTCATACTGTGACTCTCAGTTATTCCCTCCCCTAAATTTGCAAGTGAGAATCAGAAATCAAGATAAATTTTGAGACTTATTTAATCTAAGAATTTGTACAATGTGAGGCAGCTTTCTTCCACCATGAACAAAGAGAAATAAAGTCAAATATTATATTAAAAGAATGATCTAGACACAAAGAAAAAGTTAAGAGGGAGAACATATGGGTCCAGAAAGATAGACTCTGAATGTATATGCTTTGCTTTCTACCAGCTTTCTAGTTTCTTATTCCAGTCCACTGTTATCCTTCCTGCCCTCCAGTGTTTTGAATTACTCATGAATCTATCTACCTTCAAAATATAGTTTTACTATTTTGAATACACTAGGTGAAGAAATGTTCTATTATTTGAACCATACAAGGAAAGCCTCCCTATCACTAAACAGATTGAGAATTTTAACACTTATTTCATAGGAAACTGGATTATTTAAAAAGCACATGCTATTATTATAATGATCTTACTGATTACTATCTTACTAATTCTCTTTCTGTTATCCTAAAAGTCTAGTAGTGAAAGTTTGTAATGTATATTTAAATAACCTGTGTGAAGACAATGAAGAGAAAGGGGTTTGATGTAAATGAGGAAATGAGGTAGATAAATTCATTATGAATAAATTATAATGAGCCAACAGGAGAGTAGAAGTTGAATGATATTGGGCAGCGGACAGAGGCCAGATAAGGCATGAAAATTTCAACTATGGGAAGGACTAACATGCTAACTCTTGCCTAAGTCTAAAAGGAAGATACTGAAGATTTTAAATTGAGAGTAATGTGATATATTTTGTTTCATAAAACTCACTCTGGGTGCTAGATAGAGAAAGGAGTATATACACAAAATATAATACTGTGTGGTAATAATATGAACTAAGAGGGTGTCACTGGATATTAAAATAAATAAATGTAGTTCACATATATTTTGGATATAGAGTTGTGAAAACTTGGAGATGGTTCAGCTTAACTAATAGTTAATTGCTGTCTTTGGATCACTGAATGAAACTTTCTACCATTTGCTGATATGGGGAAGTTTGAGAGAAGAACAAGTTAACAAGAGAAAATAAACAGATAATATTGATTACAAAAATATTGAAACACTGCTGATCTATTCATATAGGGTTGTCAAGAAGAAAACTGTATATTAGAGAATGTAGGTTAGAATTAAGGTCAAAGAGATAGATGTATATTCTTGAATTACTTGCACAGTATCTGCATAGTATTTAAACACATATAAATTGATGAGGAGGAGATTATATGGAGACAGAAGATAAAAAATCTGAATAAGGAGCAAGCTATGCCAAACACCAAAATGTTGAATTTGGAGATGTAAGTTAGAGTAAGAAAGTGAGACAGGAAGAAAAAATCATAGAGTAAGATGAAAACAAGGATAGGCAAGAGAAGAGACTGTTAAAGAAGAGAAGAATGATCTAGTGCCTCAAATGCTGCTAAGTGGTATAGTAAGATGAAGACTAAATTTTTAAAATGTCTATGGAATTTGGAATCATAAAAATTATAAATTTTCAAAATCCATGTTTCTGTACAGTCACACAGATGGGCACCTGGTTTGAGTGTGTCGAATAATGAACAGGATGTGAAAAAATAAAGCCAACCTAAGTTGGCAACTAATTACAGAGTTTGGCAGTGACAAGTAGCAGGGATTTGATGTTAGGATTTGTTTTCTCCTGAAATGAATAATATTGAACATTGCTTTTATGCAGATGGAAATGACAAAGTACAAAGAAACCATGGTTTTGTAGGGAAGAAAAGGAACAATTAAAGTAGTAAGACAAAAGACTATGGTAGGCAGCTTCCAAGATGGTTTCCAATTATAACTGCCTCCTGGTATTTCATACCCTTATAGAGACCTTTCATATATTTTACCAGGGACCTTTCATATATTTCATACCCTTATGGAGACCTTTCATATATTTTACCAGGGATGGTCTGAGTGACCAACAGAATATGCAAAAGTGATAATACTATAAAAGTTGGATTACTGAATCCCATGTTAGATCTTATGAAAATTAATTTCTAAAAATAGAAGCCAGTATTTAGTACTCTTTTACAAACTCTTCAAATAATGCTTATATACTCAAGGAAAGATAATAATTGTTGCACTATAAAAAGGAAAGCATTAAAAGTAAAGAGAGTAATTAAGTTGGTTGCATTGCAACTGTTACTCCTGCTTGAAAGGCTTTCTCAAGTTTGGATCATATATTTACCCCAACAAATTGATTGGTCATATAATGGCTTAAGTTTCTCCTTTCTGTATGTCTTAGACCACACAAAAAACACATTAGATGGTCACAAATTGTAGTATCTTTGAATCTGAAGTGTGCATCCTGTACACTGCATAAACTTGAATGATTTTTAAAAACCCAGTTTGATGATCTGTGCCTTTCAATTGGATTATTAACCCATTGTCAGTTAATGTTATTACTGATATATTTGGATTTACTTATGTCTGCTGTTTTTCCCTTTGCTCTCTATATGTTCATGTCTTTCTTGTCCTCTATTCCTGCTTTACTAATTCTTTTGCACCAAATACATTCTAGAGTAACATTTAATTCTGTTAATGATTTTTTTCACTATATTTTTAAATCATTTTCTTAGCTCTAGGGACTACTGTATACATCTTAAGTTGTCAGAATCTACTTCAAATTTACACTAAATTTCTGCCTTTTTGTGATATTTTCCTTACACCTAAATAGGTAATGTAATCATATATTTATATTATAAACCAAATATTACATTGTTAAAATTATTATGTTATATAATTTTATGCATCTTAAATAAATTGAGGGTAGAGAGAACAAGTATATATTTATAGTTTGTTATAAGATTTTTTATATACTGTTCCTGGTTCTTTTTATTTGTTTGTTTTTGTTCCTGTGGATTCAAATTACCATCTGATGTCATTCCCACACTCCAATATAGGTTTTCTCCTACCCACATCCATTGTGCTGTTGTTAGCAAATATGTTACATTTCTATGTTTCAGGCTTAATAATACAATTATACACTTTTTTAAAAAATTCAGTTGCTTAAAAGAATCAAGGAGAATACATATACATTTAGACCCTCATTTATAATTGTGCAATTACTTATACCAGTGCTTCTTGCTTTTTAATGTGAATTCAAATCACTGTATGGGTCTACTTCTTTCAGCCTAAAGAATTTCCTTTAGTATTTCTTCTAAGGCAAGTTTGCTAGCAACAAATTCCCTCAGTTTTTATTTATGTAGGATTGTCCTTGTTTTATTTTCATTTTATGAAAATTTTCTGGATATAAGATTCTTGTTTGGCTGATTTTCTCTTTTTCTCTCAGCAACTTGAACATGTCATCCACTTATTTCTTGCCTCCATGGTTTCCAATACAAAGTCAGCTGTTAATCTTATTGGATGTTACCTTGTAAAAGGCAAAGTTTATTTGGCTTTTAGTGTGATGTATCTGGATACTGGTCTCTTCATGTTTATTCTACCTGAAGTTCATTTACCATTTTTGTTGTGTATATTAATGTTTTAAAACAAATTTTGGAAGTTTTCAGCCATTAGCTATTTTAATATTATTTTCTGCACATTTCTTTCTCTCTCTCCTCCTTCTGGTTCTCAAATTGCATGTTGGTGAGCTTAAGATTGTACCACATTTTGGACTTGCAGTTTCCAACGTTGGACCTCTGCATTTTGAAAAAGTTTGCACAAGAGCAATCAGGGCTTCAATGTTCTCAGTGTTCTGCACCTGAATTAAAGCCTCTGCAAAATGAGTGGAGTTGTGCATAAGAAGGAAACCCCTGATCTGGCCATGCTCACCAGGAGTTTAGTCTCTGCAACTCTAGCTAGTGTGATGAGAAATGCTGGTGACCTTTCCCCTACAAGGAAGACACAATGGACCTTGACTGGGAACAGTGGGGAAAGCCCTGTGTTCTTGAATGCAGCTGCCTGGCATTTCCATCATGCTGAGCTGTGAGGAGGAAGGAGACAGTGGGTCTTGTCTCAAATGTCACAGACTCTCCCTGTTCTTATTATGTTCTAGCAGACTTCCTTGAATAAATGTTTCTTGCTTTGAAGAAAAATTTCCAGAAACTTTGAATGGTTGTTTTTTAAAAATATAATTTTCACCTGTTATGAATGTTTTTCTGGGAAGCAGGTCTATGGAGCTCTTCACACTGACATTCTGGAAATCTTCTGTTATAACATATCTCTGCCTTTATTATGAATTTACCCATGGCTCACCACTCTGCCTTAAGCTTTCACTAATTTTATGTGGCCAGACTCTGGTATCTGAAACTACCAGAATCAAAAGACTTGAAACCCCTCATTGGTTCATGGATATACCAGTTTCCAATCTCACTGAATTGTCTTTAAGACTGAGAGTTTTACCTTCTTTCTTCTTAAGTTTAGCCTAGCAGAACTCTGCTAGGCTAATCTTATTTCAGGAACACTCCATTCCATTCCTACTCCTAAAACATATGTATATCTCTGAAGGAAAAAAAAACTAATTTCATTGACAGTACAAATGAAAATCATGAAGAGGTGAGAAACATTGTCCTTACTGCCACATCTCTTGGTAGTTATTAATTTATGTCTGTGCATCTCAGACTATACTATACTCATACTAGTTCCCTAGTAATCTTGTTAAAAAGAAGATTATAATTTTTAAGTGTGAGATTAAGCCTAAGACACTGTACTTCTAAACTGATTCCCAAGTGATACCCATATGGCTAGTCTGCAGGCCTCACTTGGGGTGACAAAGTTTAATGTTAATTATACAAAGTATTATGTATTTTAATAATTATTTTACCTCAAATTATGCACATTTATACTTGACAAAAAGAAGAAAGGGATTCATTACTTAACTATATGCCTCTAATAACTGTCAATTTAGCTACTCAAAAATCTGCTGGGTTTTAATATTACCAGTTGTATGGTCCTTATTGACTTTTTAGGCAAGAAGTCTCTCTCTCTCTCTCTCTCTCTCTCTCTCTCTCTCTCAGTCTTAACAGGCTTCAGTGGATGGGACTACTCTTTAACTCTAAGATGAGGATAGGGAAGTAAAGAGAACATAGTTTCATTTTGGTTTGAACAGAATTCAATTAGGAGTTTATTTTTTAAACTCTTTTTAAAGATAATTTTAAAATAGTATGCTGGTTATGGGCTATCTTGGATATTGGCTATCTTGGTTATTGACTTCTTCATTTGTGTGATAATCCAGAATATGGGGGTTCAATTCTCCAGTTTTAAGGGCTTTGCTTACCATATCAGTGATGGGTAGAGATAAGGCATTTAGCCTTTGAGGGTCAATTGTAAATGATAAACTTTACTGAATAATACTGAATTAAAATATCAAATAGACAATGGTAGTCAACAGTCTGAAGTTAGAATTTGACCCTATTCTTAATAAAATAGAACTTGGTTTGACTAAATGTGATACAAGTCATAAATTTTTAACACTAGAAATAACATAGACTCTCAGAAAATGCAGACTTATGTTATTTATCTTAAAGAAATCTGGAAGAGAACCAGAAATTCTACATTTTGTAAATTATTTTACTGGATTCAACAAGATGTTATAGGATTAGAATATATTTAAGAAGTATTGAAGAGCTTTATTTCTACAACAAACATCATATATATATATATATAACTAATATATTTTGATTTTGATTTAATTTGGTAAATATTTTTAAAATATTGAATTTAACTTAAAAAATTAATTATGTTATATTTGTGTGTGTTCTTCAAAATATCAGTTTAGATTTAGATTCATAGTAAAATAAATGTCATTCTTTGATGATAATATATCTATGACTAGAGTAGTTCCTGGAACATAACATATAATTAATAAATGAGTATTGAAAGAAAATAAATGATTTATTCCTTTCTTCTTTTGTTCTTTTCCCTTGTTATTTGATGAGTATCTTTAGTGTTATGTTTGGATTCATTTCTCATTTTCATGTGAGTATCTATTATAGATTTTTGGTTTGTTGTTACTATAATGTTCATATATAGTAACATTATATATATGTGTGTGTGTATATATATATATAGATAGATAGATAGATACATAGATATACACATGATTGCTTCAAGTTGATGATCTCTAAAGTTCAAACACGTTCTGAGAACTCTGAATTCCCCACCCCTTGACCATGTTTACCATTTATGACATCATATTTTACATCTTTTTGATTTGTGTATCCCTTAACTACTTGTGAATATAGATGATTTTACTACTTTGTCTTTTAACTTTCCCACTAGATTTATACATGGTTGATCTACTACCTTTACTCTATATTTGGCTTTACCAATGAGATTTTTTATTTTATAATTTTCATATTTCTAGCTGAGGTCTTTTCCACTTAGAGGAGTCTTTTTGACATTTCTGGTAAAGTCTTTTAGCTTTTGCTTGTCTGTAAAACTCTTTATCTCTCCTTCAAATCTGAATAATAACCTTGCTGGGTAGAGTATTATTGGCTATAGATTTTTTCATTTATCACTTTAAATATGTCATGTCACTACATTCTGGCCTGCAAAGTTTCTGCTGAAAAAAGAGCTTGACAGTCTTATAGAATTTCACTTGTATGTAACTAATTTTTACCTAGCTGTTTTATTCTGGATGTCTGTTTCCCAGATTAAGGAAGTTTTTAACTCTTATTCTTCAAATGTATTCTCCTCCCCTTTCTCTCCTGTCCTTCTGGTAACCCTATAATGTGAATGCTAGTATGTTGATGTTGTCCCAGAGGTCTTTTAAACTGTCCTCATTTTTTTCATTATTTTTTTTTTTCCTGTTCAGCTTGGGTGATTTCCACTACTCTGTTTTTCAGTTTCCTTATCTGTTCCTCTGTACCATCTAATCTAGTCCTTCTAGTGTACTTTTCTGTTTGTTTCAATTATTGTATTCTTCATCTCTGTTTGGTTCTTCTTTATGTTTTCTAACTCTTTGTTTAGCTTTTCACTGTATTCATCTATTCTTCTCCCAAGTTGATTGAGCTTCTTTATGATCATTACCTTGAACTCTTTATCAGAAAGGTTGATTTTCTCCATTTGGCTTAATTCTTCTGGGGTTTTACTTTGTTCCTTTATTTGGAGCATATTCCTTTGTTGCCTTATTTTGTCTGATACTTCGTGTTTATTTGTATGTATTAGGGAGTTTGGTTATTTTTCCTGATCTTGGAGAAGTGCCCTCTTGTAGGAGATATTCCATGGGGTCTAGCAACACATTACCGTCTGGTCACCAGAGCTATATAATCTGGGGTCACCCCTTATGTGGGCTTAGTGGGCCCTTCTGTTGTGGGGGGTCCAAACTACTGTGATTGTGCTGGTAGAAAGGGCTGGTCCCTGGCCCTGTTGGCTGCTGGCCACTGGCAAGGCCTAGGTCCTGGCATGGCTGATTTCTTGGCCTGGGAATCTCAGAGCTGGAGCCAGCCCACTGGTGGGTGAGGCCAGGGGCTTTGAAAATCCTGGGGCTTGTGCTGGCTTGCTGGTGGGCAGGTCTGTGTCCTGACTCAGTGGACTATGAGACTGGGGGGTTCCCAGGGCTGATGTATGCCTGCTGATGTGTGGGTTTGACCCCAGGGTGGCTGGCTGTGTGTGCCAGTGTTCCTGGTGTGATTGCCGGCCCATTAGTGGGTGGGACCAGATCCTAGAACAGCTGGAATGCCTCAGAGTCCTGGGGCTTCTGCTGGACCACTGGTGGGCAGGGTTGGTCCTGAGGTTGCTTTCTGGGGGAACTGGGAGCTCCTGAAATTGGTGCTAACTGGCTGGTGGACCAAGCCATGTCCTGGTGCTAACTAGAGGGAGGACTCAAAATGGTGCTTGCCAGCACCAGAGTCCTTGTAGGAGAACAAGCTCCCAAAAATTACTACCACCAGTATCTATGTCCCCAGGGATTTAATATATGAATGATACAAGGTAAAATTTATTTGTAATGAGACAATGTTTAAATCATCTATTGTTAAGCCAATTACCTCAAACTTAGTGGCTTAAAACAATGCACATTTATTATCTCAGTTTCTGTTGGTCATAAATCTTGGACATGGCTTCTCTGGGTCTACTGCAAGGCTGAAATTAAAGGCTTTTTCTTATCTGAGAACTCACTAGGGGAGGATCCACTGCCAAGTTCAAGTAGTTTTTGGAAGAATTAATTTCCTTATAGGCTGCTGGACTAAGGGTCCAATTTCTTGCTAGCTGTAGGTCAGAGTCTGCCTTTAGTTATTGGTCATGTGGCTTCCACATAAGCAGCTCACAATATGGCAGCTTGTTGAAAGCCAGTAAGGGAGAGAGAGTGTCTCCAGCAAGATGAGTAACAAATTACATCATGTAATCACATACGTATTCTATTGATTAAAAATAGTGACAGGCCCCATTAACTTTCAAATGGAAAAGCACAAAAGGCTGTAAATACCAGGAATTGAGGATTCTGAGGGCAATCTCTGAGTTGTTCCCCCACAGTCAATGAAAGTAAATTGTTTTCTTTTATTATTTTGCATAAGTTCTTTCCCAACTCTCCCAAGCTAAAAATATAAACTACATAAGAACAGAAACTTTATCCACTTTATTTAGTTTTGCATCCTCAGTGCCTCCTACAGAGTAGATGCTCAGTCATTATTTCCTGGGTGATAGAATACTAAGTGACATTTTTCTCAAAAGAATATTATACTCCTATTAGTTGCAATAATAGGGAATCAATATTATGTAGTGATTAATTGTATAAACTACAACTCAAGGCTCCCTTAACTAGAGCTGTATTTTTATGACTACTAGCTGAGTCTCTTTAGAAATAATAATGTAATAAAATAATAATAATAACAGTTACAACTTTATAGGCTTATTTCTAGGAATAAATAATAAATATTAGGCATATATAGTTCTTCAAACAATCCTTAGAACATAGTGAACATTCAGTAAATGTTAGATATTATTATCTTTACTATTTTTTAGATTTATTAGGACAGTAATTTGTTCACAATTGTCAAATGTTAATGTTCTTAGTGATCACTTGGTGATCTTGTTAAAATGCCAATTCTGATTAAACAGGTCTGTAGGTGGGCCTGAAATTCTGGATTTTTTAACAAGTTCCCAGGTATTTTCTATAATGTAGCTCTAAGGAACACAATTTTGGGAGCAGGTAATTAAGTTTCCCTGGTGAAGCATTTTAATATATGCAGTATCTAAGTGACATCAAATATTTTTTTGGCAAAAAATATAATGGGTTTTCTTGCTTATTAAAATTTAAGTGCCTTTAGTGAATCAGTTGGAAACCAACGTAGCATTCTTGTACTTTTAAAATCTACAAAAGCTATTTTTTTCTGAATTAATTTTAATTCCTATTGATTATCCAGTTTTTCTTTTCCCAAGAAAATCTGATACTATTACACTATATTAATTTTAACTTATTTTAGGATGATTATATTATCTGAACTAAACAATTTATGCTAAGAAAGATACACCAAATACAAGCCTACATGCACATTCAAAATGTGACAAAATTTAGTTATTTTACTCTAAGTTAATAGATATTTCTGACCTTTCAAATGAGATAGTGGATTCTATAATTGATATGGTCTCTTCTAGTTAAAAAACAAAACGTAAGATTCTATAGGTACCAACCAAACACTGCCAATAAAATGGCTTATATTTTTTAAACAGTTATAAAAATGTATGTCTAATATATGAAGGAATTAGTACCTGCAAATTTTTATTTCCCATATTTCTCTGTTTTAGATTCTAGGATAAAAAATTGTATTCATTTTATGGCTGCTGAAGTAACCAAAAAACCCTCTTTTTACCCACTCTAACCAAATATTTGTTCAATTGACAATATTATCTCTTATCTGAAACCATTGTCTTCAATAGTAAAAGAAAACTTGGCTCATATTTGTCCTATCTAGAAAATCACTTTGGGGTGGGGGAGTTGCTTCAGACACTATCCCAATTAGTTCTTTGTCTATACAAATGAGAAAAGGGTTACCCATCACAAGTTTATTACAGTTATTTCTTTCTTTTACAGAGTAAACTATCAAGCCTCTCATACCCTGAGATTAGAAACAATACTTCTGATTATCTTGTACATATCCGGTGACTCCCTGTTGCAATACAGGTGGGTCACCCTCATGAGTTCTTCCATTAAACCACAAGTAAACATTTGGAAATTACCTGCCCCAAACAAAACTTATGTTGTAACCATTTTTACAAGTAACAAGTTGCCTGCCAGGAAGATCCTGAACAAATCAGGGTCAAAATGAAAGATATCATTAGTCTAGGAAATCATTCTTAAAAAGGAGATCTGAAAGTGACTTCTGATTCCACTGAAGCAGGCTCCACAAGAGATTATGATTTTCCTTAGAAAGCCAAACAAAACAAAACAAAATTCAATGTTTCTTATAGCTTCCTTGAAGACAATCAAGAACTAAAGGAGATTTGTAATCATTTTTCCATTTAGCAAGTGTCTGCCTTAGGAAGTACCAATGCCTTTACTGAAGTTAAGAAGTACATTCCAGTTAATGTGATAATTTAATATAAACTAGTATTTTTACTCAGAGTTGAGGATAATTTTTAATGAAGACTATTTGTTTCTATGTAAATCCTCAGGGCTATTCCTAATGACCCAGCTCTAAATGGAGAGTAATCTCATCAGACCCAGCTCTAAGTGGAGAGTAATCTCATCAGACTGTGATGTTAGATGCAGCCACTCCAGTGGCCATTTGGCATTTCTGAATTTCCCTTAAAGAGTTCTGATTGTCAGTAGGAATAAAGAGTTTGAGCATAGATATAAACAAATTATCTGAGATCACTCCTGCAAAAGGAGCCTTGGGAAGTCCAGATCCAAGATAGCAGGATCACTAGGGAAGGGGTAGGCAGCCTAATTAGAGTGAGTGGTTATATTTCAGGTTCAGTCTCTGTGCTAAATAGGTTGTTTTGCACAGTCCTCACCCCACTTCTCACTTCTTCTTAAGTGAACCTCATTAAGAACAGTTCACTGTTTAATACTGACTTATTAAGCTCTTACTTTTTAGCCAGTTGTATTATGAATATAGAACTCTAAAATGACAATGGTTTCTAAATGACTAATGAGTCAGGTTTTATTATGTATTTGCAATTCTTATTTACATTGTGGTCTAAATTGTAAGTTGTTACTATTTGACTGCTATTGACTGTAAATTTGCTGAACAGTCACAGTGATGGGCTTATGACAGACAATATGAATATTTTAAAAAGCATAGCACTCCAAATTACTATGTATTGAAATTTTGTTTACAGAAAAGAGTAGCATAGTTATTGGGGTGAATTATGTTGTCATCCAAACTAGGAAACAATCTCCCCTTAACATATTGAGAGTGTCCTTCTGAGTCCTGAGAGAAATCTTAATACTTCTTGGCAGCTATGCCAACCCTTTACCGATCCAGCCTCCTAACTGTGGAGAAAGAAAAAATGTACGTTTAAGTTTTTTTTTTTAAATTAATTTGATTGCGTGCTTTTAGTTATCATATTGTATAAAAACTAGAGCATATTAGGTCATGTTCACACACCCCAAAAATAAATTTCTAGAACAGCATGTAAGTGCACATGTTGTTCTAAAATTTAGAATCTGTGCCTATAACTCAATATATATAAATTTTACACATTGTGAAATAGCTTTAAAATCCAAATACTGTTAATATCTTAAAACTAAATCTTTGATTTTTTTGAAAATGTATAACAAACCCTTGATTTCTGAATATGGATACAAATGACAATAATAGAAGTCAAAGGAAATAAAAGGCAAAAATTTATAAAAATTATAAAAATTTTAAGGGCTTTCCAGGTGGTGCAGTGGTTGAGAGTCCGCCTGCCGATGCAGGGGACACAGGTTTGTACCTCGGTCCGGGAAGATCCCACATGCCGTGGAGCAGCTAGGCCCGTGAGCCATGACCACTGAGCCTGTCCATCTGGAACCTGTGCTCCACAACGGGAGAGGCCACAACAGTGAGAGTCCCGCGTACCACAAAAAAAAAAGAAAAAAAAATTATAAAAATTTTAAGACAAGATTTATATTACCTGGGCTATAGAATCATTATAGTTTCTTGCAAATCAGAATAATTTCAATTATAATGTAAGAGGACAGAACATATCTTACTCCATATTAGATCTGTCCCTTTTACTTTAATCTTTGTGCTTGTTGCCTGTGCTTAGTCATTTTGTCTCTGCACTTTTTGTAAAAGAATGTTACCTATAGCCTGAAATATACAAGATAACCTATTCTCAGGGCTCTGACTTTTAAGAATCCACTTATAAAGAAATAAAAAGTTACAGAACAGAGAATAATATTTATCTTGTTGGAAGTTTACAGGTATATGGTGACCTGACCTACTTGGACAGCTGCAAGAACAGAGGATTCCAGCACCAAGGAGTTTGACAAAACTAACCACACCCTTCCCTCATCATGCCTTTAAAAATGCCTTGCTGAAACCCTCTGGGGAGTTCAGGGTATTTTGGGCATGAGCCACCCATTTGCTTGCATGGTCCTGCAATAAACATTTCTCTGTTCCAGACTCCAATGTTTTGGTTTTATTTGGCCTCACCATGCCTTGGGCACATGAACTTGTGTTCAGTAACAATAATACTCCAGAAGAGGATATTTGGATATCACATTACAATAGATTTTACATGTACATAATAGAGTTTTTGATGTTTTTTGATAGTTCCATCTTTTCTAAATTAATAAAATATGTTATGAAATATTTAATAAATGAAGTACTCATACACAAATTCCAGGTGTATGGCTCTGGTAATAGATAATTTTAAATTACTGGAAAGCTGACCTTTGTGTAAGTTGGTTGATACCTTCTTTCTTATTTTTTCTTAAAATTCTTAATGAATACTAAAAATTTGTCCAAATATTTATATTAATTGATTGGGGTTTTATATTTAAAAGTACAGAAAAGTAAAAAAGGTCATAGAACATAAACTTTGGAAGTCAAATTAATGAACTTTCTGATGTATTGCACTAATTCTTTCTTCAGAAAGGACTACATATTACAAATATTAGGAATAAGAGAGGTGATGTCACTACAGATTATTTAGATATTAAAATAATAATTAGAGAATATTACAAATAACTTTATTTAAGATCTTAGGTGATATGGGCAAATTTCTTGAAGGACATAAATTTCTAAGGGCTTTCAAAATAAATAGATAACATAAATATTCATATATCTACTAAAGAAATGATTTTTTTATTAAAAGCTCCACAAAGAAAACTCCAGCTTCATATGGATGCAATGGCAAACTCTACCAAACATTCAAATATAAATAAAGCTAGCTCTATACAAATTTTTCCAGAAAGCTAAAGGGGAAGAGTAATTTTCAAATCATTGTATGAGGCCTGCAGTAGTACAATACTCAAGCTTGATAAAGATATTATAAGAAAGAAAACTAAGTCCTATATCCCTCATGAATATAAATGCAAAAATTCTTAGGAGTTTATTAGCATATTAACCTAACAATCTATAAAGATAATGTATCATGACTAAAAAGAGGTCTAATCAACAAACGTAAAGTTGCTCTAACTTTAATAAATGAATCAATATAATATGCCATATTAGATAAAAGAGAAAATAATCTGACCATCTCAATAGTCAAATGCCTGAAATAGCATTTGACAAAATTCAGTATTGATTGTTGATAACTGTCAGCACATTAGAAACAAAGGGAATGTCTCCAAAGTGAAAAAGGGTATCTGTATAAGATTTACAGCTAACATCATACTTAATGGTAAAAAACTAAGACCAGGTGTAAGGCAAGGATGTGCACTCTTATTATTTTTTTAAACATTGTAGTATATATTCTAGCTAATGAAATGAGGCAAGAATAAGAATAAATAGCATCTAGATTTATAGGAAGAACTACAACTGCCTTTATTCACAGACAACTTAATTGCTTATGTATAAAATCCACTGGAGTCTACCAAGAAAAGCTACCAGAATTAATAAATGAACTTATCAACATTGAGGATAACCAGTAATATGAAAATAATTTTAATGTCTATAATTTAGCAAAGTTATAAATTTAAATGAAAATAATATTTGTAAGTGTTTTAAAATATGAATTGAATTTCTTACGGGTCAATCTGACAAATATGTGCAAGATTTAAATTGCTAAAACTAATATATATGTATATATATATATATATATGTTACTGAGAGAAATGTCTTTAATATCTGAAGACTCATTATAATAAGGATGTTAATTTTGTCTGCATAGATTTGATGCAATCCCACACAAAACTCCAGTAAGCTTTATGGTTGAAACTGACAAGCTGACTCTAAGATTCCTGTGGAAATATAAAGGACCTAGAATGGCCAATACAACTGTGAAAATGAAGAATAATGTTGGAAGATATACATTGTTTAACTTTAAGATTTATTATAATGCTACAATGCCAGTTTGTTACTGGCATCAAGATAGACATATAGATCAAGGGAACAAAACAGAGCTCAGGAATAGACTCACACACTTTATAAATCAATGAAAAAAATGAAAATAAAGTCATTTGAATAAATTGTCCTCAATCCCGTTTACACATTATAATCACCTGGGGAGATTTTAAACAGCACAGATGCCTAGATACCATCCTTTTTTAAAAAATTTTTTTTAAAGTTTTACTGAATTGGTCTGAAATGGGGCACAACTATTAGTATTTTCACAAACTCCCAAGTGATTGTAAAGATCATCCAGATTTGGGAATCACTAAATTAAATACATGGTGAAACTTGACCCTCCTGGAAGTGCCAGCCCATTCTTTAATTGCCATATCTCTTCTTTACAATTTGAATAGGAAACCAGTTATTCACCTCCCAATTTAATATCCCAACATCCCAAGGAAGAAGCTACGGTCTTATTTTTCAGAAGATACCTGACAATTCCACATATACTTGACCTATTCAGAAACTTATGCTGCATCTGACACCAGCTGTTAGGTTATCATTACCAAAGACTGCTTTGAAAAGGATCCATGCATGTAACACACAACAGTAGAGCTACTGAGTTCCAGGTATCTGGGAACATGTGTCTGGATGCACAAGTCAACCACAGATTATGCATATCACAAGCTCTAATTTCTATTTCTAAGAGGATTTTCAAACAAACTCACTTCACTCACTCCCACTTCTTGACACATCATCTAGTGGAACATATCACATCATAACATTATTTTAATAACAGTTATCTCATTGCTTAGATAATGATTCATTGAGAAGAACATCCTCAAGTTTTGCTCATGCAATACTTACATGTGCATGCAGGATTAGTTGCAAATTTTTTTGTGGGGGGTGATATCTCTGCAATGGTCAGAAGAGTCTCCCAGGAATACTTCTGTGATAACCTCTCAACATCTTAAATGGGCTCTTACCATGTTGCTAAGTATGTGTGGTCTCAGGATGTTTTGTGGGGTTTACTTAGTGCTGCCATAGGCAGAATCCTAAAATGTCCCCCACAGTTTCCACACCCTGATGTACATGCTTTGTATAATCTCCTCCCATTGAGTATGAGTGGGATCTGTGACTATGATGGGGTATCATTCCTGTGATTAGGTTACCTTATATGTTAAATGTGAAAGGATTTTGCAGATATAATTAAGTTTCATAATCAGTTTAATTTAATCAAAGAAGGATTACCCTGGGTGGCTCTGACCTAATCGGGTGCTTTATAAAATGCTCCTGACACCTCACCCACAGTAATTGAGTTGTTTTATGATGCTAAACTCATGGAATTTGTTACTTAATAATCATAAAAAAACTAATATAGATGCCCATTTATTTTTGTATCTTGATGAAAGGTCTGGGTTAGAAAAGAAAACACATATCCCTCTAAGTACCTAGGACCCATAGACCTCTGTCATCTCTTATCATCCAAATTCATACCAGCAAGTATAATTTTTGCTTTATCAATCTAAAGTCAATTATTGCACAGGAAAAGGCAGGTTTATAGCATTTCACAAACATGGAGATGTGTAGTTTCCTTATTGAATATTAACTATATAGTAAAAGATTCTGAAAAACATCCGGTAAAATTTTCAGAGAATGACATTTCTCCCAGAAATTAAAATACATACACAGACAGACAGATAGACACACACACACACACTCAACTAGACTACCTTCTGGTGTCATGGAATTCCCAATTGCCTGGGTACAGTCAAATGATATATTTGTTTTATGTGGTATTCAACTTGGAAAATACATGTCTTTTAAAATTATTTTTGTTATTGTACTAATACATAACTATGTTTATTAAGATCAAAAAGCTAAACCCTGATATGTAAAAAGATATGTCAAATAGCAGAATTTCCTACTTTGACATTCTAGTTTCTCTTAGCTATACTTCTAACAACAAAATATTGTAAGAATCACCCCAGATTTTAACAGCACTTGTGTGAGCCTTTATACCCTACTGCTACTCTGCATTATTACAAACATTTAAGAACCTACCAGTTGTCCTAAAATCATTCAGGAATGCTTTCTAACATGCTAATGCCAACCCATTTCTTGAGTGAGGGTATGGAATGTCCAGTGATAGATGGCAGTACAATATAGAGCAGAGCAGGCAAGTTAACATCTTAATATATTTTTGCAAATATGTAGAACAGATTCATTTAAATCAATGTCAAAATTGCAGTAAACTTTTTAAATAAATTAACAAACTAATTCTAAAATTTATGTAGAAAAACAAAATATTTAGAATAGCCAAAATATTCTTGAAAATTTCAATATTTTTAATATATTTTGAAAAGAAGATGGCATATATAGGGCAACAGAAGATGAAAATTTTAACATGATGAAATGATGTTTTTTTCACTTTTTCATTATCCTTCTACAAAATTCCAATATTCTTTTCTTTTATTATTTTTTTGCATTTTTAGCATAGATGAGAATAATTGATAAAAATAATAAATAATTCTTAGAGTGATGGAATAGCAAGATATTTCAAGTATATGAGAAAGTAAGTCACTGATTCTACTTTGTATTTTAAATTTATAAAATGTCCAATTTAACACAAAATCATTGCAAGTTAAAACGTTTTATTCTATTAAAATGTAAGTTAACTTTTTTGTTGTTTGGAATATTGCTAAAAAAGAACAAAGTCATTAAAATAGATTTTTAAAATAAATTTATTTATTTATTTATTTTTGGCTACGTTGGGTCTTCTTTGCTGCATGCGGGTTTTCTCTAATTGCAGTGCTCAGGCTTCTCATTGCAGGGGCTTCTCTTGTTGCAGAGCAGGGTGTGGGTTTCAGTAGTTGTAGCTCGTGGGCTCAGTAGTTGTGGCACACGGGCTTAGTTGTTCTGTAGCATGTGGGATCTTCCCAGACCAGGGCTGGAAACGATGTCCCTTGCATTGGCAGGTGGATTCTTAACCACCTGCCACCATGTGGCCACCAGGTGGCAGGTGGTTAAGAACTGTGCCACCAGGGAAGTTCTAAAATAGATATTTAAAAAGAGGTTTAACTTCTCAAGTATACACTTAAAATTTTTACTTGAAGTCAATGGATTCTGATAGTAGAGACTGAAATGGTTTATGTTCTAACACTGATTAATTCTGAGAAAATAACAATCTAAATAGTACCTTTATGTTTAAAGATCATATTTTTATATTACATAAAATCTCGATGCCAAATAGTCAACAAAGATGTTCAAATGATAAATGAGTCAATGACAGCAGAGTCAATAATAAATGTCCAATTTTATAAAACCTACTAAGGTAGTTCCTATTTAAGTATAGTCCTGCATTAAAGATGGTGATCCAAAATAAATATAATGGATATACTGAGCTGCATATCAGAAAGTTTATCAGTTTTATAATAGATTAATATCTGGAATTACAAACTGGAAAAGACATCAATTCCCGTAATAGAAAGTGTAATTGGAAGTGTAATAGAAAGTGTATCTAGCTCGGGTGCTGGGAAGATGGCGGAAGAGTAAGACACGGAGATCACTTTCCTCCCCACAGATACACCAGAAATACATCTACACGTGGAACAACCCCTACAGAACACCTACTGAATGCTGGCAGAAGACCTCAGACCTTCCAAAAGGCAAGAAACTCCCCACGTACCTGGGTAGGGCAAAAGAATAAAAGAAAAAAACAGAGACAAAAGAATAGGGACGGGACCTGCACCAGTGGGAGGGAGCTGTGCAGGAGGAAAAGTTTCCACACACTAGGAAGCCCCTTCGTGGGCGGAGACTGTGGGAGGCGGAGGGGGGAGCTTCGGAGCCGCAGAGGAGAGCACAGCAACAGGGGTGCGGAGGGCAAAGCGGGGAGATTCCCGCACAGAGGATCGGTGCCGACCAGCACTCACCAGCCTGAGAGGCTTGTCTGCTCACCTGCTGGGGTGGGCAGGGCTGCGAGCTGAGGCTCGGGTTTCGGTCGGAGCGCAGGGAGAGGACTGGGGTTGGCGGCTTGAACATAGCCTGAAGGGGTTAGTGCACCACGGTTAGCCAGGAGGGAGTCCGGGGAAAAGTCTGCACCTGCCGAAGAGGCAAGAGACATTTTCTTCCCTCTTTGTCTCCTGGTGTGCGAGGAGAGGGGTTTAAGAGCGCTGCTTAAAGGAACTCCAGAGACAGGCGCGAGCCGCGGCTAAAAGCGCGGACCCCAGGGACAGGCGCAAGCCGCGGCTAAAACACGGACCCCAGATACAGGCAGGAGATGCTGAGGCTGCTGCTGCCACCACCAAGGGGCCTGTGTGCGAGCACAGGTCACTATCCACACCCCTCTTCTGGGGAGCCTGTGCAGCCCACCACTGCCAGGTTCCGGGGGATCCAAGGACAACTTCCCAGGGAGAATGCACGGCAGGCCTCAGGCTGGTGCAATGTTACGCTGGCCTCTGCCGCCGCAGGCCCGCCCTGCATGCCATGGCCCTCCCTACCCCCCCGGCCTGAGTGCGCCAGAGCCCCCGAATCAGCGGCTCCTTTAACCCCGTCCTGTCTGAGCAAAAAAACAGACAACCTCCAGCAACCTACACGCAGAGGCAGGGCCAAATCCAAAGCTGAGCCCCTATGAGCTGTGAGAACAAAGAAGAGAAAGGGAAATCTCTCCCAGCAGCCTCAGAAACAGCAGATTAAAGCTCCACAATCAACTTGATGTACACTGCATCTGTGGAATACATGAATAGACAACAAATCATCCCAAATTAAGGAGGTGGACTTCGAGAGCAAGATCTATGATTTTTTCCCCTTTTCCTCTTTTTGTGAATGTGTATGTGTATGCTTCTTTGTGAGATCTTGTCTGTATAGCTTTGCTTCCATCATTTGTCCTAGGGTTCTATCTGTCCATTGTTTTTTTTTAAATTTTTTTCTTAATAATTAATTTTAATTTTAATAACTTTATTATACTTTTCTTTCTTTCTTTCTTTCTTTCTTTTTCTTTCTTTCTTTCTTTCTTTCTTTCTTTCTTTCTTTCTTTCTTTCTTTCTTTCTTTCTTTCCTTCCTTCCTTCCTTCCTTCCTTCCTTCCCTCCTTTAGACAATGAATCATCCCAAATTGAGGAGGTGGACTTTGAGAGCAAGATTTATGTTTTTTTCCCCTTTATCTCTTTTTTGTGAGGGTGAATGTGTATGCTTCTGTGTAAGATTTTGTCTGTATAGCTTTGCTTCCAACATTTGTCCTAAGGTTCTATCCGTCCCTTTTTTTTTTCCTAAATAATTATTTTTAAATTCAATAACTTTATTATACTTTATTTTATTTTACTGTATCTTCTTTCTTACTGTCTATTTTCCTTCCTTCCCTCCTTCCTTCCTTCCTTACTCCCTCCCTCCCTCCCTCCTTTCTTTCCTACTTGCCTTCTTTCCTTCTTTTCTTCTTTCTTTCTTTCTTTCTTCCTTCCTCCCTTCCCTCCTTTCTTTCTTCCTTTCTTTCTTCAAACTTCTATTAATTCTCTCTACATTTTCTCCCTTTTATTCTGAGCCGTGAGGATGAAAGGCTCTTGGTGCTCCAGCCAGGAGTCAGGGTTCTGCCTCTGAGGTGGGAGAGCCAACTTCAGGACACTGGTCCACAAGAGACCTCCCAGCTCCACATAATATCAAACGGCGAAAATCTCCCAGAGACTTCCGTCATAACACCAGCACCCAGCTTCACTCAACGAACAGCAAGCCACAGTGCTGGACAACCTATTCCAAACAACTAACAAAACAGGAACACAACCCCACCCATTAGCAGAGAGGCTGCCTAAAATCATAATAAGGCCACAGACACCCCAGAACACACCACCAGACGTGGACCTGCCCACTAGAGAGACAAGATCCAGCCTCATCCACCACAACACAGGCACTAGTCCCCTCCACCAGGAAGCCTACACAACCCACTGAACCAACCTTAGCCACTAGAGACAGACATCAAAAACAGCAGGAACTACGAACCTGCAGTCTGCAAAAAGGAGACCCCAAACACAGTAAGATAAGCAAAATGAGAAGACAGAAAAACACACAGCAGATGAAGGAGAAAGATAAAAACCCACCAGAGCTAACAAATGAAGAGGAAATAGGCAGTCTACCTGAAAAAGAATTCAGAATAATGATAATAAGGATGATCTGAAATCTTGGAAATAGAATGGACAAAATGCAAGAAACAGTTAACAAGGACCTAGAAGAACTAAACATGAAACAAGCAATGATGAACAACACAATAAATGAAATTAAAAGTACTCTAGATGGGATCAATAGCAGAATAACTGAGGCAGAAGAACGGATAAGTGACCTGGAAGATAAAATAGTGGAAATAACTACTGCAGAGCAGAATAAAGAAATAAGAATGAAAAGAACTGAGGACAGTCTCAGAGACATCTGGGACAACATTAAATGCACCAACATTCGAATTATGGGGGTTCCAGAAGAAGAAGAGAAAAAGAAAGGGACTGAGAAAATATTTGAAGAGACTATAGTTGAAAACTTCCCTAATATGGGAAAGGAAATAGTTGACCAAGTCCATGAAGCACAGAGAGTTCCATACAGGATAAATCCAAGGAGAAATACAACAAGACACATATTAATCAAACTGTCAAAAATTAAATACAAGAAAGCATATTAAAAGCAGCAAGGGAAAAACAACAAATAACACACAAGGGAATCCCCATAAGGTTAACAGCTGATCTCTCAGCAGAAACCCTGCAAGCCAGAAGGGAGTGGCAGGACATACTGAAAGTGTTGAAGGAGAAAAAACCTGCAACCTAGATTACTCTACCCAGAAAGGATCTCATTCAGATTAGATGGAGAAATTAAAACCTTTACAGACAAGCAAAAGCTGAGAGATTTCAGCACCACCAAACCAGCTTTATAACAAATGCTAAAGGAACTTCTCTTGACAAGAACCACAAGACAAGGGAAAGACCAATAATAAGGAATCCAATACAATTTAGAAAATGGGAATAGGAACATACATATCAATAATTACCTTAAATGTAAATGGACTAAATGCTCCCACCAAAAGACACAGATTAGCTGAATGGATACAGAAACAAGACCCTTATATATGCTGTCTACAAGAGACCCACTTCAGACCTAGAGACACATACAGACTGAAAGTAAGGGGATGGAAAAAGATATTCCATGCAAATGGAAACCAAAAGAAAGCTGGAGTAGCAATTCTCATATCAGACAAAATAGACTTTAAAATAAAGACTATTACAAGAGACAAAGAAGGACACTACATAATGATCAAGGGATCAAACCAAGAAGAAGACATAACAATTGTAAATATTTATGCACCCAACATAGGAGCACCTCAATACATAAGGCAAATACTAACAGCCATAAAAGGGAAAATCGACAGTAACACATTCATAGTAGGGGACTTTAACACCACACTTTCACCAATAGACAGATCATCCAAAATGAAAATAAATAAGGAAACACAAGCTTTAAATGATACATTAAACAAGATGGCCTTAATTGATATTTATAGGACATTCCATCCAAAAACAACAGAATACACATTTTTCTCAAGTGCTCAAGGAACATTCTCCAGGATAGATCATATCTTGGGGGACAAATCAAGCCTTGGTAAATATAAGAAAACTGAAATTGTATCAAGTATCTTTTCCAACCACAATGCCATGAGACTAGATATCAATTACAGGAAAAGACCTGTAAAAAGTACAAACACATGGAGGCTGAACAATACACTAATTAATAACGAAGTGATCACTGAAGAAATCAAAGAGGAAATAAAAAAAAACCTACAAACAAATGACAATGGAGACACAATGACCCAAAACCTATGGGGTGCAGCAAAAGCAGTTCTAAGGGGGAAGTTTATAGCAATACAAGCCCACCTTAAGAAGCAGGAAACATCTCAAATAAACAACCTAACCTTGCACCTCAAGCAATTAAAGAAAGAACAACAACAACAACAACAAAAAAACCCAAAGCTAGCAGAAGGAAAGAAATCATAAAGATCAGATCAGAAATAAATGAAAAAGAAATGAGGGAAACAATAGCAAAGATCAGTAAAACTAAAAGCTGGTTCTTTGAGAAGATAAACAAAATAGATAAACCATTAGCCAGACTCATCAAGAAAGAAAGGGAGAAAACTCAAATCAATAGAATTAGAAATGAAAAAGGAGAAATAACAACTGACACTGCAGAAATAAAAAAGATCATGAGCGATTACTACAAGCAACTCTATGCCAATAAAATGGACAACCTGGAAGAAATGTACAAATTCTTAGAAATACACAACCTGCCAAGACTGAATCAGGAAGAAATAGAAAATATGAACAGACCAATCACAAGCACTGAAATTGAAACTGTGATTAAAAATCTTCCAACAAACAAAAGCCCAGGACCAGATGGCTTCACAGGTGAATTCTATCAAATATTTAGAGAAGAAGTAACACCTATCCTTCTCAAACTCTTCCAAAATATAGCAGAGGGAGGAACACTCCCAAATTCCTTCTACAAGGCCACCATCACCTTGATACCAAAAGCAGACAAGGATGTCACAAAGAAAGAAAACTACAGACCAATATCACTGATGAACATAGATGCAAAAATCCTTAACAAAATACAAGCAAACAGAATCCAACAGCACATTAAAAGGATCATACACCATGATCAAGTGGGGTTTATTCCAGGAATGCAAGGATTCTTCAATATATGCAAATCTATCAATGTGATAAACCATATTGACAAATTGAAGGAGAAAAACCATATGATCATCTCAATAGATGCAGAGAAAGCTTTTGACAAAATTCAACACCCATTTATAATAAAAACCCTGCAGAAAGTAGGCATAGAAGGAACTTTCATCAACATAATAAAGGCCATATATGACAAGCTCACAGCAAACATCATCCTCAACGGTGAAACACTGAAACCATTTCCACTAAGATCATGAACAAGACAAGGTTGCCCACTCTCACCACTCTTATTCAACATAGTTTTGGAAGTTTTAGCCACAGCAATCAGAGAAGAAAAGGAAATAAAAGGAATCCAAATTGGAAAAGAAGAAGTAAAGCTGTCACTGTTTGCAGATGACATGATCCTATACATAGAGAATCCTAAAGATGCTACCAGGAAACTACTAGAGCTAATCAATGAATTTGGTAAAGTGGCAGAATACAAAATTAATGCACAGAAATCTCTGGCATTCCTATATACTAATGATGAAAAATCTGAAAGTGAAATCAAGAAAACACTCCCATTTACCATTGCAACAAAAAGAATAAAATATCTAGGAATAAACCTACCTAAGGAGACAAAAGACCTGTATGCAGAAAATTATAAGACACTGATGAAAGAAATTAAAGATGATACAAATAGATGGAGAGATATACCATGTTCTTGGATTGGAAGAATCAACATTGTGAAAATGACTCTACTACCCAAAGCAATCTACAGATTCAATGCAATCCCTAACAAACTACCACTGGCATTTTTCACAGAACTAGAACAAAAAATTTTGCAATTTGTATGGAAACACAAAAGACTCCGAATAGCCAAAGCAATCTTGAGAACGAAAAACGGAGCTGGAGGAATCAGGCTCCCTGACTTCAGACTATACTACAAAGCTACAGTAATCAGACAGTATGGTACTGGCACAAAAACAGAAATATAGATCAATGGAACAGGGTAGAAAGCCCAGAGATAAACCCACGCACATATGGACACCTTACCTTTGATAAAGGTGGCAGGAATGTACAGTGGAGAAAGGACAGCCTCTTCAATAAGTGGTGCTGGGTAAACTGGACAGGTACATGTAAAAGTATGAGATTAGATCACTCCCTAACACCATACACAAAAATAAGCTCAAAATGGATTAAAGACCTAAATGTAAGGCCAGAAACTATCAAACTCTTAGAGGAAAACATAGGCAGAACACTGTATGACATAAATAACAGCAAGATCCTTTCTGACCCACCTCCTAGAGA
The DNA here is from genome assembly GCF_937001465.1 of Orcinus orca. Lineage (NCBI taxonomy): Eukaryota > Metazoa > Chordata > Mammalia > Artiodactyla > Delphinidae > Orcinus > Orcinus orca. Next base: position 38,712,576 of record NC_064576.1, on the reverse strand, counting down.
AATGGAAATGAAAACAAAAATAAACAAATGGGACCTAATGAAACTTCAAAACTTTTTCACAGCAAAGGAAACCATAAACAAGACCACAAGGCAACCCTCAGAATGGGAGAAAATATTTGCAAATGAAGCAACTGACAAAGGATTAATCTCCAAAATTTACAAGCAGTTCATGCAGCTCAATAACAAAAAAACAAACAACCGAATACAAAAATGGGCAGAAGACCTAAATAGACATTTCTCCAAAGAAGATATACAGACTGCCAACAAACACATGAAAGAATGCTCAACATCATTAATCATCAGAGAAATGCAAATCAAAACTACAATGAGATATCATCTCACACCAGTCAGAATGGCCATCATCAAAAAATCTAGAAACAATAAATGCTGGAGAGGGTGTGGAGAAAAGGGAACACTCTTGCACTGCTGGTGGGAATGTGAATTGGTTCAGCCACTATGGAGAGCAGTATGCAGGTTCCTTAAAAATCTAAAAATAGCACTACCATATGACCCGGCAATCCCACTACTGGGCATATACCCTGAGAAAACCAAAATTCAAAGAGTCATGTACCAAAATGTTCATTGCAGCTCTATTTACAATAGCCCGGAGATGGAAACAACCTAAATGCCCATCATCAGATGAATGGATAAAGAAGATGTGGCACATATATACAATGGAATATTACTCAGCCATAAAAAGAAACGAAATTGAGCTATTTGTAATGAGGTGGATAGACCTAGATTCTGTCATACAGAGTGAAGTAAGTCAGAAAGAGAAAGACAAATACCGTATGCTAACACATATATATGGAATTTAAGAAAAAGAAAATGTCATGAAGAACCTAGGGGTAAGGGAGGAATAAAGATGCAGACCTCCTAGAGAACGGACTTGAGGTTATGGGGAGGGGGAAGGGTGAGCTGTGACAGGGCGAGAGAGAGTCATGGGCATATACACACTAACAAACGTAGTAAGGTAGATAGCTAGTGGGAAGCAGCCACATGGCACAGGGATATTGGCTCGGTGCTTTGTGACTGCCTGGAGGGGTGGGATAGGGAGGGTGGGAGGGAGGGAGACACAAGAGGGAAGACATATGGGAACATATGTTTATGTATGACTGATTCACTTTGTTATAAAGCAGAAACTAACACACCATTGTAAAGTAATTATACCCCAATAAAGATGTTAAAAAAAAAATTAATGCACAGAAATCTCTGGCATTCCTATATACTAATGATGAAAAATCTGAAAGTGAAATCAAGAAAACACTCCCATTTACCATTGCAACAAAAAGAATAAAATATCTAGGAATAAACCTACCTAAGGAGACAAAAGACCTGTATGCAGAAAATTATAAGACACTGATGAAAGAAATTAAAGATGATACAAATAGATGGAAAGATATACCATGTTCATTGATTGGAAGAATCAGCATTGTGAAAATGACTCTACTACACCAAGCAATCTATAGATTCAATGCAATCCCTATCAAACTACCACTGGCATTTTTCACAGAACTAGAACAAAAAATTTCACAATTTGTATGGAAACACAAAAGACTCCGAATAGCCAAAGCAATCTTGAGAATGAAAAACGGAGCTGGAGGAATCAGGCTCCCTGACTTCAGACTATACTACAAAGCTACAGTAATCAGACAGTATGGTACTGGCACAAAAACAGAAATATAGATCAATGGAACAGGGTAGAAAGCCCAGAGATAAACCCACGCACATATGGACACCTTACCTTTGATAAAGGTGGCAGGAATGTACAGTGGAGAAAGGACAGCCTCTTCAATAAGTGGTGCTGGGTAAACTGGACAGGTACATGTAAAAGTATGAGATTAGATCACTCCCTAACACCATACACAAAAATAAGCTCAAAATGGATTAAAGACCTAAATGTAAGGCCAGAAACTATCAAACTCTTAGAGGAAAACATAGGCAGAACACTGTATGACATAAATAACAGCAAGATCCTTTCTGACCCACCTCCTAGAGAAATGGAAATGAAAACAAAAATAAACAAATGGGACCTAATGAAACTTCAAAACTTTTTCACAGCAAAGGAAACCATAAACGAGACCACAAGGCAACCCTCAGAATGGGAGAAAATATTTGCAAATGAAGCAACTGACAAAGGATTAATCTCCAAAATTTACAAGCAGTTCATGCAGCTCAATAACAAAAAAACAAACAACCGAATACAAAAATGGGCAGAAGACCTAAATAGACATTTCTCCAAAGAAGATATACAGACTGCCAACAAACACATGAAAGAATGCTCAACATCATTAATCATCAGAGAAATGTAAATCAAAACTACAATGAGATATCATCTCACACCAGTCAGAATGGCCATCATCAAAAAATCTAGAAACAATAAATGCTGGAGAGGGTGTGGAGAAAAGGGAACACTCTTGCACTGCTGGTGGGAATGTGAATTGGTTCAGCCACTATGGAGAGCAGTATGCAGGTTCCTTAAAAATCTAAAAATAGCACTACCATATGACCCGGCAATCCCACTACTGGGCATATACCCTGAGAAAACCAAAATTCAAAGAGTCACGTACCAAAATGTTCATTGCAGCTCTATTTACAATAGCCCGGAGATGGAAACAACCTAAATGCCCATCATCAGATGAATGGATAAAGAAGATGTGGCACATATATACAATGGAATATTACTCAGCCATAAAAAGAAACGAAATTGAGCTATTTGTAATGAGGTGGATAGACCTATATTCTGTCATACAGAGTGAAGTAAGTCAGAAAGAGAAAGACAAATACCGTATGCTAACACATGTATATGGAATTTAAGAAAAAAAAATGTCATGAAGAACCTAGGGGTAAGACAGGAATAAAGACACAGACCTACTGGAGAATGGACTTGAGGATATGGGGAGGGGGAAGGGTGAGCTGTGACAGGGCGAGAGAGAGGCATGGATATATATACACTAACAAATATAAAATAGATAGCTAGTGGGAAGCAGTCGCATAGCACAGGGAGATCAGCTCGGTGCTTTGTGACCACCTAGAGGGGTGGGATAGGGAGGGTGGGAGGGAGGGAGATGCAAGAGGGAAGAGATTGGGAACATATGTATATGTATAACTGATACACTTTGTTACAAAGCAGAAACTAACACACCATTGTAAAGCAATTATACCAAATAAAGATGTTAAAAAAAAAAGTGTATCTAGCAATTAATATGCTATCTCAGATCTTTCTACAACTTTATTTGCTTTAAGCTAAAAAGTGTGGTCAATTATTACATGTTTGATGCATAAACAGATGATCAAATTTTTGATGGAAGATGTTATGTGAATGACTTACAAACTCTAGGTAAAAATATATGGTTATAAATAATTTGAAAGTCATAAATAATTTCCTGAATGCATAATAATCAGTGATAAGTAGTCTTTTTGGGAAACTGATAGGCAGTTTATAAGTCCCCACAGTATTATTAACTTCAAGAATTCAGGCACCCCATTTTTTCATCACTAAATCATCAGTACCAGGAAAATAGCATGTGCTTTAAATTCTTTGTTGAATAAATGATAAATAATTAAATAACTAATTAAAAAGTCAGCTGAACTTACTTTTTGAAAGACAAATTATTTGTTTCTTTTTTTCCTACTGTATGTCAAAGATTCACATTTTGGAGGCAGAAGGGAAGGGGTAGTAAAGAAACTAGAATTTAATGCACCAGAATATGAAAAATAGAATACATACCTAACTTAAAAAGGAAAAAAAGTCAACTTATATGTTTATATTCTGTGAATAAAATAAATACCAAGAAGTACCCTTTCCAAGTATGCATACATTTTTACATTTATCAAAAGGGAGAATGCTTCAAGTAAAATACAAGTCAAAACAATGTGAGACCAACTTTCTTTTTTTTTTGAATTTTATTTTATTTATTTTTTATACAGCAGGTTCTTATTAGTTATCTATTTTATACATATTAGTGTATATATGTCAATCCCAATCTCCCAAGAGACCAACTTTCTATATACATTCTGCCAAAACCTAGAAATAATTAACTTGGATATATTTATGTTAACATGAAATTAGTTAAATCAGTGAAGTTTCTGAAATACATGTTCATACAAATTAAGCATATTTATTTCTACATTCTGACACCAATTTATTTTTGTCTGTTGTTCCCAAACGTTTTCAAGGAACTCATTGCCATCGCTCATACTAGAGTTTGAAAACTTTAACCTACATCTCAGATATAAGAGCAATCTCCCTGACGCAACCTCCTTGAAACCTCCAATTAAGAAATGATCACTTCGTGATTATTTTATCAAAGATTAAAAAAATTAACTTCATATATTATCTTTGATGAGATATAGAGAGTTTCAAGGCAATCAGTGATTCTTTCAATCTGCCCTCCTTTGTCTAGAAAAATGTTTAACACATTTATCACCCTGTTCCCCTATAAAATTTAACTAAAGGAAAATGAGAAAATCACATTAACGTGTCCTCTTAAATTTAATACACATTAGATTCAGGAGCAAAAAACAAATATCTCTTCTAAATAAATACTAAAACCTGAGCCACAGTTTTCCCCCAAACCTTAAGAATTCTAGTTATCCAGTATCAATTTTACTTGAGTGAAGAAGGGAAAGGGCCATCACTCTATATTTAGTAAGTATTTAATAAGCAAACATAACACAATACTTTTGAAATTTTAAATGAAACATACCATTCTATTTTCATATTCAATTGAGAAAAGTTTGCATTTTATTTTATTGCTGAAAAGATCTGTTCTTACATCAATATCTTTTGTCCTTTTTTTAAAATAAAAGTGACCTTTGAGTTTGGTCTGTAAACAAAAGCTGTTTAAATTTCTTAATATCTGTAATGAAGGATTTTTTAAAACAGGAAAAATAATATGGAATATATGCCACTAACATATTAAATAATTGTGGGTAACATGTATTAGTTACATAAAAATACACTGTAGAAATAAGATCATCATTATATGAAGAAAAATATTTGATTATCCAATTCAATAAGCCCTAGTTACTTAGCCCTGTGTTTAGGTGCTGTCAAGGTAGAATTGAAGGCTAAAACAAGAACCTTGACGTTTATAAAGTAACAAGTTATTTTTGGAGCATAAAATATATTCAAAAGTATTTAAACAATTAAATTATTGTGTTAAATATTATGCAATCCTCTCTATCTCCCCTACTGGTGACTTAGCAGTAAGAAGAACAAGCTTATTGATTTAGACATATAAATGAAATTAATATATTTCAACTATGCATATCTAATCACAGTTTGGTTGATAATTTTGCATTTTTAAGATGGCATTTTTGGTTTCCATTTTCATGTCTTGCCAAACAAAAATGTTATACTTGCACAAGCAAAAATTAATTAATATTAATGAAAGAGTTAGTTCAGCATAATCTCCAGAGTATATTATATTCCAAATTGAATGCTTCTTTTAACAGTAATAAAATTGTAATCTTTATTAATTTTTGAAACAATTAAAAAAAAATTGGAGTATAGTTGCTTTATAATGTTGTGTTAGTTTCTGCTGTACAGCAAAATGAATCAGTTATACATATACATGTATCCTCTCTTTTTAAGATTTCCTTCACATTTAGGTCACCACAGAGCACTGAGTTCCCTATGCTCTACAGTAGGTTCTCATTAGTTATCTATTTTATGTATAGTAGTATATATATGTCAATCCCAGTCTCCGAATTCATCCCATCTCCTCTTCCCCCCTTGGTATCCATAAGTTTGTTCTCTACATCTGCATCTCTATTTCTGCTTTGCAAGTAAATTCATCTGTACCATTATGCTAAATCCACAATATTTGTTTTTCTCTTTCGGACTTACTTCACATTGTATGGCAGTCTCTAGGTCTATCCACGTCTCTGCAAATGGCACTATTTGTTCCTTTTCATGGCTGAGTAATATTCCATTGTATATAGGTACCTCATCTTTGTTATCCATTCCTCTGTTGATGGACATTTAGGTTGCTTCCATGTCCTGGTTATTGTAAAATAAATGGGTGGAAATCCTAAATAGACATTTCTCCAAAGAAGACATACAGATGGCCAACAAACACATGAAAAGATGCTCAACACCACTAATTATTAGAGAAATGTAAATCAAAACTACAATGAGGTATCACCTCACACTGGTCAGAATTGCCATCATCAAAAAATCTACAAATAATAAATGCTGGAGAGGATGTGGAGAAAAGAGAATCCTCCTACAATGTTTGTGGGAATGTAAATTGGTATAGCCACTATGGAGAACAGTATAGATGTTCCTCAAAAAAACTAAAAATAGAATTACCATATGATCCAGCAATCCCACTCCTGGAGAAAACCATAATTTGAAAAGATACATGCACCCCAATGTTCATTGCAGCATTATTTGAATGTTTTTTAAATTCCTGTTTCATCCTTTTCCTTTAGAGCTCAATTATTTTATATTTTAAATATGCTTTTTCTAAAGCCTTACAAACACAAATTTGATAGTTGCAAACAATATAGTACTCAATTTTTTGGGGGGAATTATTTTTCCTATGACATGAATACAATAGAAATACTTCTGATATTTTTCTCAATAAAAATGTTAATGATATAATTTGGAGATTACTAAAACATTTTAGTTTAGATATATTTACATTTGAGAATATTTAGACAATTCAATAATAGAAAAGTATTTTCTATACTATCACATTCATTTCATAAATATCTTTTTAGTGACTGCATGATATTCTTTTAATTTTTTTTAAACAAACTGTTCACTTTTAGGTACACAATAAATTTTCTACAAATTTTGATTCTGTTGTTATTGATTCATTTATTATTCTAACATCTTTGTTGGCTATTTGGCATCAAGATTTTATATAATATAAAAATAGCAGTACACTGTCACTTTGGTGGCCTGCCATGAACCATACCTTCCAGTATTCACATTCTTGTTTAGTCTTCTCCCTTTTATTATGGGCTTGCCTGTGGTTTGCTTTAACCAGTGGCAGAATGACACTGGGTTAATTGCTGACCTAAACCTTAAGAAAGCTTAGCTGCATATACTTATACACCTTGGAGGAGGATAACTATTATATATGAAGTCTGACTTCCCTGAGATGGTTATGCAGTGAGAATACCAATATGGCCATGTTTTAGGGGCACTTGAAGGAAAACTGAGGATCCTGGGTACGGTAACTCCAGCTAAACTTCCCACTGATAGCAATTTTCCAGTCATCTTCATGAATGACAAAATCACAGCTTCAGAAGTGATGAGGAAAATTATTTCCTGGCAAGTCAGCAAAGTTGACCAATTTTGGTGACCTTAAAAAAATAAGACCACCAAAATCTATAGATACTACAGAAGAAACCAGGTGGAGAAAGTTTTGAGGGGGTTGATCTCCTAACATCAGGATAAAGACTAAGTAATAGAGGTTTTAGAAAGTCCAATCATGTATTCATAATGATATTTCTAGATAGACATTGATTCTCTGACATCAAGTGTTGCTACTATAATGTGGTCAAGGGAGTTTCTTGGGTTAATTAACATCTCTTGCTACATCTGTGCAAATAGGCCAAAACATGAGGAAATCCTAATTTTTCTGTGACTAATAGTAACATTCAGAGATTATTTGTAATTTAAATGGGGAGATTAAGAAACTATATTATTATTTTATTATATACAAACACTTATTTAAAACTATTAGGTGAAAGGTCAGTCACATATCCTTTCAATGATATAATGGAGTGTTGTTTAACAAATTCACCCAACATTCAATATTTACCTTGTGAAGTATATACCGTATATGTTCTTGATGAGAATTATATATGCCAGGATGCAGTTTAATGCAGTAGAAAAGAAAATGGGCCCTAGGGTCATTCTAGCTGTATTTATATCACAAGCCTACTAGCAACTGTTTGATTAAAAGTATATTCTGGGGCTTCCCTGGTGGTGCCGTGGTTGAGAGTCCGCCTGCCGATGCAGGGGACATGGGTTCGTGCCCCGGTCTGGGAAGATCCCACATGCCGCAGAGCCGCTAGGCCTGTGAGCCATGGCCGCTGAGCCTGTGTGTCCGGAGCCTGTGCTCCACAACGGGAGAGGCCACAACAGTGAGAGGCCCGTGTAATGCAAAAAAAAAAAAAAAAAAAAAGTATATTCTGTAAGTTAAAATTCATTTAGGAAGGATTTCATCATTAACACAACTTAAAGAAGGAAGAAAAATTGGAGAAATATCTTGTTTCCCTTGAACAGAAATGTTATGTTTCCCTAAAAATACCACCACTTTCACCTACCTCACCAGCTTTCCACTTAGGTCTCACTGGCCAGAATTGGATATATTACCACTCTAAACAAACAAAAAACAACGGTGGGTGATTTGCTAATAGTAGTGTCATGATGGGTTATAAAAATTTGTGACCTATTTTCTTAAGCTGGCCCCAGTATCACCCTGAAGAAAATTGGGATTTTATTATTAAAGAAGAATGAATTTCCTAATGAATAGGCAATTAACAGTGTCTGTAGGATTCTACCTCTTTGTCTTCCTAAGATACATAAACATCGTGGGTTGTTTTTGGTTTTGTTTTGTTTTTTTGCAGGAAGTGTATTATTTTCTATTCACCTCCAAAGTAAACTGTCTCATCCAGTTTTTTCTTGAGTCCCAATATCTCCAGGGATACATGACTCCATCAAGTCCAAAAGTGGCTCCATGTATGATTCACTATAGCCAAAAGGCATGCTATTTTCTCTAAATATCACCAGTATATGATGATGAAGATGAGACATGATAACTGCAACAAAATTACCTGTTCAAAGTAGAGAATTTAAAAACATCCAGGATGACAGAGAGTGGCCAAGATGGCAGAGTAAGAAGACCTTGAATTCACCTCCTCCCTTGGGCACACCAAAATTACAACTATTTACAGAGCAACTAATGATGAGAAAGACTGGAAGACTAGCAGAAAACACCTTCTACAACAAAAGATATAAAGAAGAAACCACAATGAAACAGGTAGGAGGGGCAAAGACATGGTATAGTCAAGACCCATACCTCAGGGTGGATGACCCACAAATAAGAGGATAATTACAATTACAGAGCCACAAGTAGCAAGTGGTCTGAGCCTCACGTTGGGTTCCCAAGCATGGGGGGTCTGCACTGGAAATACCATCCCCCAGAACATCTGGCTTTGAAAGTCAGTGGGACTAACTTTCAGGAGAGCCAGAGGGCTGTGAGAAATAGATACTCCCCTCTTAAAGGATGCACATAAAATCTAACATGCTCTGGGACCCAGGGAAAAAGCAGTAATTTGAAACAAGCCTAGGTTAGACCCACCTACTGATGATGAAGAATCTCCCAGAGAGGGAAGAAGCATCTGGAGCTCACCTTGGGCATATAAACATTGGTGGCACCAATTTGGGGGCACTTAATCTACCATCAGAACACTGGTGCAGGCTAGCACCATTTTGGAATTTTCCCTGTAGCTTATTATCACCAGGCCAAGTCCCACCTACCAGCCTGTCAGCACAAGCACTGGGACACCTCAGGCCAAGCAACTAACTAAGCAAGGACTCAGCTCAACTCAACAGCAGGCCAACTGCCTTAATATTCCCTGAGCCCACAGCTACCCAGGGACATTGCCCTGTCCACGAAAGGGTCCAGTAAACAGAACCACACACCAGTGTGCTGGCACTAGCCCCTGGATCCCCAGGTTCTTGCAGCTAGAGACCCTAGCAACTGCATCACCCACTGTGGGAAGACAACAGCCCCAGGAAATCCTGGGTCCTGATCTGAACCACCAGTGAGACAGCTCTAGTCTTGGGACCAGCCCCATCCACCAGTAGGCCAAGACCATTCTGAGACACCTTGGGGTTCTCAACCAGCTGTCCCAGGATCTGGACCCACCCACCAGCAGGCTGACATGAGCTTTGGGACTCTCTAGAGCCTGTAGTCAGCTGTCAGGAACCAGCCTCCCCCAACAGCAGTCCATACCCACTCTGGGAACCGCCAGGGCCCTGCAACCAAAGATCTTGTGATCTGGCTCTGCCCACTAGCAGGCTGGTACTACCCATGGGACCCACCAGCCTTGGTCTCACAAAGCAACAGAACAACATGAGCTCCAAGACATGCTGGACTTTTCAGCAAGCCACTCTGGGACACAGCTCCACTCACCAGTGGGCCCATACCAGCTATGAGTCACCCCAAACCCAGCAACAAGTGAAGTTAGGAACAGCCCCACTTACCAGTAGGAAGACACTAGATCTAGGACCCCTGACCCTGCAACAACCCACTGAAGAACCTGACTACATTCACCAGTGGGGCAACACTAAACCCAGGAGACCCTGGGGCTCCACAGCCAGTTGCCTCAATTCACAGACTTGCCCACGAGTGGCCAGCAGCCTCTGCACAAAGCAGGGTCTGGCAACCAACCAGACAGGGATCAGCCACGTTTATCAGACTGCACACAATAGTAAGCCTGCCACCAAAAAAAAAAAAAAAAAAGATTCATACGGCCCACATAGGGAACACCCCTAGAGCATGTAGCTCTGGTGACCAGAGGGGCATGCATTGCTGGGACACATAGGATGTATCCTACAAAAAGCCATTTCTCCAGGTAGAACATAACGAACTTACAAAATACATGGAAATAAAAACAGTGAATTTGGCAAAATGAGGCAACAATAAAAAAAAATGTTTTAAACAAAGGAACAAAATAACACACAAAAAGAATAATTAAATGAAATGGAGATAATAAATCCACTCAATCAAAAGTTCAAGGTAGGGGCTTCCCTGGTGGCACAGTGGTTGAGAGTCCACCTGCCGATGCAGGGGACACGGGTTTGTGCCCTGGTCCGGGAAGATCACACATGTCGCGGAGCTGCTGGCCTCATGAGCCATGGCTGCTGAGCCTGTGCATCAGGAGCCTGTGCTCCGCAACGGGAGAGGCTGCGACTGTGAGAGGCCCGTGCACCGTGATGAAGAGTGGTCCCCGCTCGCCGCTACTGGAGAAAGCTCACACACAGAAATGAAGACCCAACACAGCCAAAAATAAATAAAATTTATATATATATATAAAAAAAAATTCAAGGTAATGATAGTAAAGATGCTCAAAGAATATGGGAGAAGACTGGATGAACAAAGTGAAAAGTTAGAAGTTTTTAACAAAGAAAATATAACAAAGAACAAAACAGACATGAATAATACAGTAAAGAAAAAAAAATACACTAGAGTGAATCAACAGTGGATTTGATGATACACAGGAATGGATCAGTGAACTGGAAGAAAGAGTAGTGGAAATCGTTCAAGCTAAACAGAAAAAAATTAAAGTAAATAAATGAGGACACTTTAGGAGACCTCTGAGACAATGTGAAGCATGCTAACATTCATATTATAGGAGTTCCAGAAGGACTAGAGAAAGAACAGGGCAGAGAATATATTTGAAGACTTAACAGTGGAAAACTTTCCTAATCTGGAAAAAGAAACAGACATCCCGGTCCAGGAAGCACAGAGAGTCCCACACAGAATCAACCCAAAAAGGACCACACCAAAACACATTGTAATTAAAAAGACAAAATATAAAGATAAAGAGAGAATATAAAAGCAACAAGGGAAAAACAACAAGTTACATACAAAGGACCTCTGATAAGTCTTTCAGCTGACTTTTCAGCAGAAATTCTGCAGATCAGAGAAAGTGGTACAGTATATTTAAAGTGATGAGAGGGAAAATCCTACAACCAGAACTAGTCTACCTGGCAAGAATGTCATTCTGATTTGATGGAGAGAGCACAACTTTTACACACAGCCAAAAGCTAAAAGACCTCAGCACCACTAAAACAGCTTACAAGAAATTCTAAAGGGATTTCTCTGAGTGAAAAAAAAAAAGAAAAAGAAAAAGACCACACTAGAAATATGAAAAATTTGAGAGGAAAAATTTCACTGGCAAATGCAAATATGCAGTAAAGGCAGTAGATGAACAACGTATAAAGCTAATAGGACCATTAAAAGACAAAAGTAGTAAAACCATCAATATCTACAATAAGTATTTGAGAAATACACAAAACAAAAAGATGTAAAATATGATGTCAAAATGAGTAAAAATGATGGAAGGGGGAGTAAAAATGCAGGGCTGCTAAAATGCTTTTGAACTTAAGAGATTAGCAATTTAAAATAATCACATGTATATAGAGATTACTACATATATACCTCATAGTAAAGACAACCCAAAATTCTATAATAGATACACACAGTAAAAAAGAGAAATTAATCCAAACATTAACACTAAAGATAATCATCAAACCACAAGGGAAGAAATCAAAGGGAAAAAAAAGGAAAAAAAAACCCAAATAATTAATGAAATGGCAATAAGTTATCAATAATAACATGTAAATGGAATAAATGCTCCAATCAAATGACATAGAATAAGTGAATGGATTAAAAAAAGTAAGACCCATATAATCGCTGCCTACAAGAGACTCACTTGAGATTTAAAAACACACACAGACTGAAAATGAGGGAATGGAAAAAGGTATTTCATGCAAATGGAAATGAAAAGAAAGCCAGGGTAACAATAATTATATCAGAAAATATAGACTGTGAAATAAAGATTGTAAGATGAGACAAAGAAGAATATAACATAATGATCAAGTGATCAATCAAAGAAGACATAACAACTGTGAATAGGTATGCACCCAACATAGGAGCACCAAGAACATAAAGCAAATATTAACATAAGGAGAGAAATTGACAGTAAAACAGTAATAGTAAGGGAATTTATCACTCCACTTACATCAATGGACAGATCATCCAGAAGAATATAAAGAAACACTTGCCTTAAAGGACACATTATGGTAAATTGACATTATTTTTTAACATCTTTATTGGAGTATAATTGCTTTAAAATGGTGTGTTAGTTTCTGCTTTATAACAAAGTGAATCAGTTATACATGTATATATAGCCCCATATCTCTTCCCTCTTGTGTCTCCCTCCCTCCCACACTCCCTATCCCACCCCTCTATGTGGTCACAAAGCACCGAGCTGATCTCCCTGTGCTATGCGACTGCTTCCCACTAGCTATTTTACATTTGGTAGTGTATATATGTCCATGCAACTCTCTCACTTTGTCCCAACTTACCCTTCCCCCTCCCCATAACCTCAAGTCCATTCTCTAGTAGGTCTGTGTCTTTATTCCCATCTTGCCCCTAGGTTCTTTATGACCTTTTTTTTTTTTAAAATTCCATATATATGTGTTAACATACGGGATTTGTCTTTCTCTTTCTCACTTACTTCACTCTGTAGGACAGACTCTACATCCATCCACCTCACAACAAATAACTCAATTTCATTTCTTTTTATGGCTGAGTAATATTCCATTGTATATATATGCCATATCTTCTTTATCCATTCATCTCTTGCTTCCATGTACTGGATATTGTAAATAGAGCTGCAATGAACATTGTGGTACAGGACTCTTTTTGAATTACGGTTTTCTCAGGGTCTATGCCCAGTAGTGGGATTCCTGGGTCATATGATAGTTCTATTTGTAGTTTTTTAAGGAACCTCCATATTGTTCTCCATAGTGGCTGTATCAATTTACATTCCAAAGAACAGTGCAAGAGGGTTTCCTTTCCTCCACAACCTGTCCAGCATTTATTGTTTCTAGATTTTTTGATGATGGCCATTCTGACCAGTGTGAGATGATATCTCATTGTAGTTCTGATTTGCATTTCTTTAATGATTAATGATGTTGAGCATTCTTTCATGTGTTTGTTGGTAATCTGTATATCTTCTTTGGAGAAATGTGTATTTAAGTGTTCAGCCCATTTTTGGATTGGATTGTTTCTTTTTTTGATACTGAGCTGCATGAGCTGCTTGTAAATTTTGGACATTAACCCTTTGTCAGTTGCTTCATTTACAAATGTTTTCTCCCATTCTGAGGGTTATCTTTTGGTCTTGTTTATTGTTTATGGTTTCCTTTGCTGTGCAAAAGCATTGAAGTTTCATTAGGTCCCATTTGTTTATTTTTGTTTTTATTTCCATTTCTCTAGGAGGTGGGTCAAAAAGGATCTTTCTGTGATTTATGTCATAGAGTGTTCTGCCTGTTTTCCTCTGAGTTTGATAGTGTCTGGCCTTACATTTAGGTCTTCAATCAATTTTGAGTTTATTTTTATGTATGGTGTAGAGAGTGTTTTAATTTCATTCTTTTACATGTAGCTGTCCAGTTTTCCCAGCACCACTTATTGAAGAGGCTGTCTTGTCTCCACTGTATACTCTTGCTTCCTTTATCAAAGATAACATGATCATATATGCATAGGTTTATCTCTGGGCTTTCTATCCTGTTCCATTGATCTATATTTCTGTTTTTGTGCCAGTACTATACTGTCTTGATTGCTGTAGCTTTGTAGTATAGTCTTAAGTCAGGGAGCCTGATTCCTCCAGCTCTGTTTTTCTTTCTCAAGATTGCTTTGGCTATTCGGGGTCTTTTGTGTTTCCATACAAATTGTGAAATTTTTTGTTCTAGTTCTGTGAAAAATGCCAGTGATAGTTTGATAGGGATTGCATTGAATCTGTAGATTGCTTTGGGTAGTAGAGCCATTTTCACAATGTTGATTCTTCCAATCCAAGAACATGGTATGTCTCTCCATCTATTTGTATCATCTTTAATTTCTTTCATCAGTGTCTTATAATTTTCTGCATACAGAACTTTTGTCTCCTTAGGTAGGTTTATTTCTAGGTATTTTATTCTTTTTGTTGCAAAGGTAAATGGGAGTGTTTTTTTTTTTTTAATTTCACTTTCAGATTTTTCATCATTAGTGTATAGGAATACAAGAGATTTCTGTGCATTAATTTTGTATGCTGCTACTTTACGAAATTCATTGATTAGCTCTAGTCATTTTCTGGTAGCATCTTTAGGATTCTCTGTGTATATTGTCATGTCATCTGCAAACAGTGACATCTTTACTTCTTATTTTCTGATTTGGATTCCTTTTTCTTCTCTGATTGCTGTGGCTAAATCTTGCAAAACTATGTTGAATAAGAGTGGTGAGAGTGGGCAACCTTGTCTTGTTCCTGATTTTAGTAGAAATGGTTTCAGTTTTTCACCGTTCAGGATGATGTTGGCTGTGGGTTTGTCATATATGGCCTTTATTATGTTAAGGTAACTTCCCTCTATGCCTACTTTCTGGAGGGATTTTATCATAAATGGGTGTTGAATTTTGTCAAAAGCTTTCTCTGCATCTATTGTGATGTTAATATGGCTTTTCTCCTTCGATTTGTTAATATGGTGTATCACATTGATTGATTTGCATATATTGAAGAATCCTTGCATTCCTGGGATAAACCCCACTTAATCATGATGTAGGATCCTTTTAATGTGCTATTGGATTCTGTTTGTTAGTATTTTGTTGAGGATTTTTGCATCTATGTTCATCAGTGATATTGACCTGTAGTTTTCTTTCTTTGTGACATCTTTGTCTGGTTTTGGTATCAGGGTGATGGTGGCCTTGTAGAATGAGTTTGGGAGTTTTCCTCCCTCTGCTATATATTAGAAGTGTTTGAGAAGGGTTGGTGTTAGCTCTTCTCTAAATGTTTGGTAGAATTCACCTGTGAAACCATCTGGTCCTGGGCTTCTGCTTTTTGGAAGATTTTTAATCACAGTTTCAATTTCAATGCTTGTGAATGGTCTGTTCATAATTTCTATATCTTCCTGGTTCAGTCTTGGAAGGTTGTGCTTTTCTAAGAATTTGTCCATTTGTTCAAGCTTGTCCATTTTATTGGCATACAGTTGCTTGCAGTAATCTCTCATAATCCTTTGTATTTCTGCAGTGTCAGTTGTTACTTCTTTTTCATTTCTAAATCTATTGATTTGAGTCTTCTCCCTGTTTTCCTTGATGAGTCTGGCTAATGGTTTATCAAGTTTGTTTATCTTCTCAAAGAACCCAATTTAAGTTTATTGATCTTTGCTTTCATTTCCTTCATTTCTTTTGCATTTTTTTCTGCTCTTATCTATATGATTTCTTTCCTTCTGCTAACTTTGGGGTATTTTTGTTCTTCTTTCTCTAATTGTTTTAGGTGTAAGATTAGGTTGTTTATTTGAGATGTTTCTTGTTTCTTAAGGTAGAATTGCATTGCTATATAATTCCCTCTTAGAATTGCTTTTGCTCAATTCCATAGGTTTTTGGTGATCGTGTTTTCATTGTCATTTGTTTCTAGGTATTTTTTGATTTTCTTTTTGATTTCTTCAGTGATCTCTTGGTTATTAAGTAGTGTATTGTTTAGCCTCCATGTGTTTGTAGTTTTTACAGATTTTTTCCTGTAATTGATATCTAGTCTGATAGGATTGTCATCAGAAAAGGTACTTGATATTATTTCAATTTTCTTAAATTTACCAAGGCTTGATTTGAGAATAAAGTGTATTCTGTTGCTTTTGGATGGAATGTCTTATAAATATCACTTAAGTCCATATTTTTAATGTATCATTTAAAGCTTGTATTTCCTTATTTATTTTCATTTTGGATGATCTGTCCATTGGTGAAATGGGGGTGTTAAAGTCCCCTACTCTGATTGTGTTACTGTTGATTTCCCCTTTTATGTTGTTAGTATTTGCCTTATGTATTGAGGTGCTCCTATGTTGGGTGCATAAATATTTACAATTGTTATATCTTCTTCTTGGATTGATCCCTTCATCATTATGTAGTGTCCTTCTTTGTCTCTTGTAATAGTCTTTGCTTTAAAGTCTATTTTGTCTGATATGAGAATTGCTACTCCAGCTTTCTTTTGATTTCCATTTGCATGGAATATCTTTTTCCATCCCCTCACTTTCAGTTTGTGTGTGTCCCTAGGTCTGAAGTTGGTCTCTTGTAGACAGCATATATATGGGTCTTGTTTTTGTAACCATTCAGCCAGTCTATGTCTTTTGTTGGGAGCATTTAATTCATTTAATTTAAGGTAATTATCAATATGTATGTTCTTATTATCATTTCCTTAACTGTTTCTGGTTTCTTTTTGTAAGTCTTTTCCTCTCTTGTGTTTCCTGCCTAGAGAAGTTCCTTTAGCATTTGTTGTAAAGCTGGTTTTGTGGTGCTGAATTCTCTTAGCTGTTGCTTGTCTGTAAAGGTTTTAATTTCTCCATCAAATCTGAATGAGATCCTTGCTGGGTAGAGTAATCTTGATTATAGGGTTTCCCCCTCCATTACTTCATTACTTAATATGTCCTGCCACTCCCTTCTGGCTCTCAGAGTTTCTGCTGAAAGATCACCTGTTAACCTTATAGAGATTCCCTTGTATGGTATTTGTGGCTTTTCCCTTGCTGCTTTTCATATGTTTTCCTTGTATTTAATTTTTGATGCTTTGATTTATACGTGTCATGGTGTGTTTCTCCTTGGATTTATCCTGAAGACTCTCTGCTTCCTGGACTTGATTAACTATTTCCTTTCCCATATTAGGGAAGTTTTCAACTATAATCTCTTCAAATATTTTCACAGTCCCTTTCTTTTTCTCTTCTTCTTCTGGGACCCTTATAATTCAAATGTTTGTGTGTTTAACATTGTCCAGAGGTCTCTATGACTGTCCTCATTTTTTTTCATTCCTTTTGCTTTATTCTGCTCTGCAGTTGTTATTTCCACTCTTTTATTTTCCAGGTCATTTATCCGTTCTTCTGCCTCAGTTATTTAGTTATTCATCCCTTCTAGAGAATTTTTAATTTCATTTATTCTGTTGTTAATTACTGTTTGTTTGCTTTTTAGTTCTTCTAAATCCTTGTTAAACGTTTCTTGTATGTTCTTCATTGTATTTCCAAGGTTTTGGATCATCTTTACTATCATTATTATGAATCTTTTTTTCAGGTAGACTGCCTATTTCCTCTTCATTTGTTAGGTATGGTTGGTTTTTACCTTGCTCCTTCAACTGCTGTGTGTTTTTCTGTCTTCTTATTTTGCTTATCTTACTGTGTTTGGGGTCTCCTTTTTGCAGGCTGCAGGTTCGTAGTTCCCGTTGTTTTTGGTGTCTGCCTTAGTGGCTAAAGTTTGTTCAGTGGGTTGTGTAGTCTTTCTGGTGGAGGGGACTAGTGCCTCTGTTCTGATGGATGAGGCTGGTTCTTGTCTTTCTGGTGGGGAGGTCCACATCTGGTGGTGTATTTTTGGGTGTCTGTGGCCTTATTATGATTTTAGGCAGCCTCTCTGCTAATTGGTAGGGTTGTGTTCCTGTTTTGCTAGTTGTTTGGCATAGTGTGTCCAACACTGTAGCGTGCTGGTTGTTGAGTGGAGCTGGGTATTGGCATAGAGGTGTGGATCTCTGGGAGACTTTTGCCATTTAATATTACGTGGAGCTGGGAGGTCTCTTGTGGACCAACGGCCTGGAGTTGGCTCTCCCACCTCAGAGGCACAGCCCTGACCCCTGGCTGGAGCACCAAAGACTCATCCACACGGCTCAAAAAACATGAGAGAAAAAGAAGAAAGAAAGAAAGGAGAAGATAAAATAATTATAGTAAATAATAAAAAATAATTATTAAAAAATTTGTTTTAAGTAATAAAAATTAAAAAAGGAACAAAAGAAAGAACAGAGTGACCTAACTGAGAAACAAATCCACAATGATAACAAGTGCTGAAAACTATACTAAGAAAAATTCAAAATAAATGGACAGAGAGAACCCTAGGACAAATAGTAAAAGCAAAGCTATACAGACAAAATCACACACAGAAGCATACACATGCACACTCAGAAAAAGAGAAAAAGGGGAAAAAAATATATATCATTGCTCCCAAAATCCACCTCCTAAATTTGGAATGATTCATTGTCTCTTCAGTTATTCCACAGGTGCAGGGTACATCAAGTTGATTGTGGAGATTTAATCCACTGCTCCTGCGGCTGTTGGGAGAGTTTTCCCTTTCACTTCTTTGTTTGCACAGATCCTGGGGTTCAGTTTTGGATAAGGCCCTGTCTCTGCATGTATGTTGCCTGAGGGCATCTGTTCTTCGCTTAGACAGGATGGGGTTAAAGGAGGAGCTGATTCAGGGGCTCTGGCTCACTCAGGCCAGGGGGGAGGGAGGGTTATGGAATGCAGGGTGAGCCTGTGGCCACAGAGGCCAGCATGAGGCATGCCGTGTGTTCTCCTGGGGAAGTTGTCCCTGGATCAGAGGACCCTGGCAGTGGCAGGCTGTACAGGCTCCCGGGAGGGGCGGTGTGGATAGTGACCTGTGCTTGCACACAGGCTTCTTGGTGGCTGCAGCAGCAGCCTTAATATCTCATGCCTGTCTCTGGGGTCCACACTGATGGCAGCAGCTCATACCCATCTCTGGAGCTCCTTTATGCGGCACTCTTAATCCCGTCTCCTTGAGCACCAGGAAACAAATTGGCAAGAAAAAGTCTCTTGCCTCTTTGGCAGCTCCAGACTTTTCCCCGGACTTCGTCCTGGCCATCTGTGTTGCACTAACCCACTTCAGGCTGTGTTCACACAGCCAACACCAGTCCTCTCTCTGGGATCCGACCTCCGAAGATGGAGCCTCAGCTCCCAGCCCCTGCCTGCCCTGGCGGGTGAGCAGACAAGCTTCTCGGGCTGGTGAGTGCTGGTCGGCACCAATCCTCTGTGAAGGAATCTCTCCGCTTTGCCCTCTGCACCTCTGTTGCTGCGCTCTCCTCCGTGGCTCCAAAGCTTCACCCCTCTGCCACCTGCAGTCTCCACCCACGAAGCAGCTTCCTAGTGTGTGGAAACCTTCCCACCTTCACAGCTCCCTCCCACTGGTGCAGGTCCCATCCCTATTCTTTTGTCTCTGTTTTTTCTTTTTTCTTTTGCCCTACCCAGGTATGTGGGAGTTTCTTGGTTTTGAGGAGGTCTGAGGTCTTCTGCTAGCATTCAGTAGGTGCTCTGTAAGAGTTGTTCCACATGTAGATGTATTTCTGATATTTTTGTGGGGAGTAGGGTGATCTCCACATCTTACTCTTCTGCCATCTTGAAGCTCCACTGACTTTTTATGTATATACACACACACATACACATTTCTTTCAAGTGTGCAAGGAATATTCTCCAGAATAGATCACAGAGTAGGCAACAAAACAAATCTTAGTAAATTTAAGAAAATTGAAATAATATTAAGCATCTCTTCTGACCACAATGCTGTGAGACTAGAAATCAACTACAAGAAATAAAACTGCAAAAAACACAAGCATACGCAGACTAAGCAATAAATGGATCACTGAAGAAATCAAAGAAGAAATTTTAAAAAAACAAAAAACTGGAAGCTCCTGAAGTAGATGAAAACAAATCCACAATAATCCAAAATTTATGGGATGCAGCAAAAGCAGTTCTAATAGGCAAGTTTATAGCGATACATGCCTACATCAGCAAACAACAAATCTCAAATAAGCAACTTAACCTTATATCTAAAGGAACCAGAAAAGGAAGAAAAAATCAATAACAAAGTAGAAGAAAATAAATTATAAAGATCAGAGAGAAATAAATGAAATTGAGACAAGAAAACAATAGAAAAGATCAGTGAAACAAAGAGCTGTTTCTGTGAAACCAACAAAATTGATAGACCTTTAGACTCATCAAGAAAAAGAAAAAAAAAAAAAGAGATGGCCCAAATCAATAAAGTCAGAAATGAAAAAGGGGAAGTTATAATTTATACCACAGAAACAGAGAATTGTGAGAGATTACTCTGAGAAATTATATGCCAATAAAAGGACAAGGCAGATGAAAAGGATAAATTCTCAGAAATGTACAATCTCTCAAGACTGAACTAGAAACATAGAAAATACGAACACACTAATTACCAGTATTAAAATTAAATCAGTTGTTTAAAAACTACCAACAGAAAAAAGTTCATGATCAGATATGTTCATAGGTGAGTTCTACCAAACAGTTAGAGAAGAGTTAACACCTATGCTCCTCAAAGTATTTCAGAAAATTGCAGAGGAAGATATGCTTATTAACTCATTCTATGAATCCAGTAACACTTTGATACCAAAACCAGACAAAGATATCCCAAAAAAAGAAAATTACAGGCCAACATCACTGATGAACATACATGTAAAAATTCTCAATGAAAGATTAGCAAACCAAATTCAATATTAAAATGAACATACACCATGATCAAGTGGGATATAGCCCAGGGATGCAAGGAGGGTTCAATAACCACAAATCAATTAATGTGACACATTACATTAACAAATTTAAGAATAAAAATCATATGATCATCTCAATAGAGATGGTATAGCTATGGTATAGCTCTAGCAGTTTCCTGTGCTTGGAAAACAAACAAATGAACAAACAAAATATGTTTTCCTCAAGGCTGGCTTCTTGTTATTCACCATAGATAAAAAAGTACCTCCTCAGAGAAGCTTTCACTGAATACTCACTCAAAAATAGCTCCTCCCAACATAGTCATTCTCTGTCATGTAGCCTTATTTAATTTTCTTCACATAATTCATATATTCCTGAATGTATTTTTATTGTTTATTCAGGTACTTATTTTCTGTATTCTCTCACTGGAATACAAAAATCTATGAGAGCAAGTATTTTGTCATTGTTACAGATATACCTCTAAAATTTCAAACGGTGTTTCACTGTATGTACCCAATATATATTTAATGAATAATGAAATGAACCACGATCTCTTCATCTTTTGTGGATTTTTTTCTCAATTTTATAAGAAAAATAATATGCCTCATTTAATTTGCATTTTTGTTACTAGTGGGTTTGAATGAGTTCCTATTTTTAAAATAAAGTATGTGTATTTATATTATTTTTTTGTTTTGTTTTCTTTTTGTCTTTTTCATTTTTCTTGCCTAGAATACTCATAAATCTGGAGGGTAAGGAAACAGATGAAAAAAATCTGTATGAAGACTCTCCTTCACTCCACATATCACAAAGTTTTTATTACAACTAAATACAACTTTCTTCATTGATAATGTACATTTTGAAAATGGAAAGGAGATTTTTTAGACTATTTCTGATGTACAAAAAGGTTATACTATTTTGATTTTAAAATCTAATTAGATAATTTTTAGCATGGCTCTGGACACCTCTCTCCACCATCGAAATACCAGGATAAGGTAGACAGTTGATGCTCAATTAAATCTGTCAAAATCAAACTTATGCTTCACTAGAAAATGAAAGCTAAACAAGGTGGTTTAGATAGAGACAAGAGAATTGTGAACATTAAGCATCATAAACAGGGTTGAAACCTAAAAGTAAAATTCTGAGTTTAAGAATTGGACTTTGTTGCCAGTTTTCGCTTATCTTAGTTTGCCTTACCAATTCACACTTCCAATGTCTCCGAGTCAAGTTGACTTTTTAATTGCTCTTAAATCTTTCTCTGCAAGCTAAGAGAGCCATGCTTAGGACAACATTGCTCAGAGGCCAATATCAACATTGACAGACACTTTACCATTTCCTATCACGGCTATTCTTCTTGTTTAATATTCATTACATTAAAAGGATACAACTGCAATATGTTAACTATTTTTTTAATGCTAGATTTTAAAACCATAACTTACCAAAAATATACTCTCTGTGATTTCCTAACATAGAGAAAAAGCATTCAGTTTCAAATAAGTGAATTCAAAGAAGGGATCTTTATGCTCTATGGTTTTTCACAGATTTACCAAAAAGCATGTCATTTCAGAAAGTGCAAAGGTGATTGTATAATGTTTCCTATAGCTAAGAAATTCACACAAAGATAAAGTTAATTTTAAGTTCTGAAGTAAGACATATATAGAGGATTCAGATCAAGAATTCTGACATGATATTTGATGCCTTAGTTTTGGATACTGTGAGCTCAAGATATATACATACATACATATGTGTATGTATGTGTTTATGTGTGTCTATGTTTCTTAAACTTAGCTCCATGGAATTTTATGTAAAGACTGTATATATGTGCATTTATTCATTTGAATTGATTGACAGTAACATTCACAAGATTCTCCAAGGAATTTATGAGCAACACCCCAAAGCAGAAATATCATGTTTTTTTAAAGTTTCTGGCTAGAACCAGAAAAATCTGTATTCCTTGGTCATTTTTGTAATATGCAGCTACTCTGAAGGACACAGATTTGTGCTGGGTTATCATTAATTCTAGAAAAGAATATAATAATAAAGAAGAGAGTTATCTTTTTGCATGGTTATTGTCATTAACTTAAATTTAATTCTCTCCTAACACTAATAATAATTTAACAACACAGATATTAGCCACTACATCTTGAATACCTACTATATTCCAGGCCTTGTACTTTGTACTAAAATGTCAGAAGTTAACTTTATGTTACTCTCCCTATTTCACAAATGTGTAAACTCAAAGAGGTTGTGTAACTTTCACAAGTTTACATTTAGTAATACCTGTAGAGTACTTAAACTTTCACTTCTGTAAGTACTGTGGAATGAATTCTGGCATTAAATCAAGGTCAATTTTGTTGTCAGATATTTTATATTTGGTTCAAAATTGTCTTGGAGTTCCTAAATAAAGACACCTAAAACATACATGATGGGTGTTGTTTATGAGGCTCTTAAGTATTGTATACTCATTTTACAGTAGAAATAATTAATATGAAGACCTTAATTCAAATTCATTGCAATAATTTTCAGTTCTGGAAAGCCATATTTGGTTCCACTGGCAAGGAGAAGGGCTTCATTATTTTGTTTCCCTGGACAAAACATTACTCTAACCCTATCAGAATATGTAGGAACTAGGGATGCCTGTCTCCTCTAATAGGTGGTAAACTTGTATCACAGCAGGAAGTTTGTCATATGCATTTCCATATTATCACTGAACATAGTGTTAGAAACAAAACAGAAGTTAAATAATGAGTAGGTTAATTAATATATTAATTGACATTAAATGCTGTAATTTTTATATTTTTCATCCATATTAGTGAATTCATTTGCTTAGGTGGACATATTATCCCATAAAAATATTTTGAAGCAACATTCTTACATAAGCATTTAAAAATGCTGGTGACTAAAGAGAGAACAAATTCAAGGAAGAAAATTCCAGTATTTACAGGTGCATTATTTGCTTAATAAGAAGTCAACATTAAAGGTCTGACAGCTTTAGTTTTCTACTTAAGTATTAGCATATTTTGCCTATGTGCTATTTAAACATTTTTTATATTTAACATTTACAAACACTGTTTTGCACCTTGTTTTATTCCTCAGTCATTATTCAGGCATAAACATTAATTAATAACCTTTATAATAACAGAGTATAGCATTTATATGGTGCTTACTCTGTAAGCACTTTAAATGCTTTAAAGCATTTTAAATGCTTTACATATAATCCTTACAATATTCTAAGTGCTTTGTGTATATTATCCTTAATAATCCTGTGAGGTAGGTACTATTATTATCTCTAATTTAAAGAATGGAGCATGACATATAGTTAAGTGTCTTACCCAAAATCATACTGTTAATAAATATCTGACCTAAGAATTAAACCCAGACAGAAAGAATTTATATTCCTTGCTGTTCAACAAGATATATTGCCTTTGCATAAATAGTAAGTGTCATTGTAGTTCAATCTTTTTTTTTTTCCTTGATTCCACCTTTGTTATTCCATAAGAGCATATGTTTTCATAAGCTTTCTTACTGACAGTCTTTGGTTAAAATTTAACTAAATTTCCTTTGTCAGTTCTTATCAGAGACATACCTGAGTTAAACACATTAGTTTATGGCATTAAACAACTAACACATAACAATTCTTTATCTTTTTCCTAGATGATTCTAGCCAGGCATTTATTATCTAAGACTTAAAATGTTCTTATGGCTCTATATACAGAGAAAATTCATCAGTCTTTACAACTTTGAAATAAAAATTTTATTCTCATTTCACTGGTTATATATATCAGATTTTTAAACATTTCTTAATAAAAAATTAATTTCAGAATATTTGTTTCTACCCCCCACTCCCCATTTCTTTACTTCTTCGTACTCACTGCTGTCATCTAATCAGAAATAATGAACACAATATTGTGTCAACTTGAATTGAGAAGTTATTTTGACTCAATTAAGCCTGAGAGGTCTCTCAGGTGTTTGGAGAAATGAACTGATGTTCCAACAATCCTTATTAAACTTTATTAGTTCTACACTCTTCACAAAATTGCTTTTTCAATTGGTGCTTCACGGGAGTTAAAATTTAATTTATATATTGGCATTTGTAGAATGTTAAAGAGAAAAATATTTACTGATTATAACATACTTTATTTTGTTTTGTTTCAATAGTTTAAAAGTGCTGCTCCTTTTAAAAACTGAATTGTCCTTCAAATTCCACATTCATTTCATTGAGCTTCAGGGACACTGCAAAGAGTAAAGCAAAGAACTGATAAAAAACAAAGGACAGAAGTCAGTACTAAAATGAAAAACAGTGCTTTCTTCTTTGACAAGTATCGTAGCTCACTTCTGTCATTTTCTCATAATTTGGGGGATTATTTTTCTATTCCAAATCCTTCAGTGGTTTCCGTTTTCTGTGTGCGTTAAAGTCATGTTAAAGTCTAAATATCTCACTATATGCAGTCTGTAGAAGGTCAAGTTTTTGAAAAACAGATGCTGAAACAAAGGTTCAGATGCAAGTAATTTATTGAGGAAGTGCTACCAAGATAAACTGATGAGGGAGTGAAGGAATCAGAACAGGGGAAAGGGAAGAAGTCTAACGAAGTGCAGTTTCAATCCAAAACCCTCATTACAGCCTGATGGGGCAGAAAGTATACTTCAGCCTTTGTCCTACCTGAAGGTGAGGGTGCTTGTTTGTGGGGTGGGTGTTTAGAATCAGTGTGTGAGACACAAAGGATCAGACTGTCAAATCAGATTGTGCTAATCAAAGATCTTACCCAGCATCAAGATTTACTAATAATTTTAAGGATACGGGATATCATGGGCCTCTACAACGCCTGTACCTCGGGCACAGAGTAATGCATGAGGTCTCTAACTGAAGTTCCTGGAGTTACCTCACATAGGGAGAGAAACATTTAAATTACAAAGCATCTAATCTTATACTCTAGAGGTGGGAGTAGCTTACATGAATCACCAGGAAGACAAACCTCATAAATTATTGGTTAATTAACCATAAATATCCCTTTATCTGCAGACATTCAATAGATATGTTTTTTTTCTTCCTTGTAAATATCATCAGCCTATTTACCTGGAAGGAAATTGACTAGAAAAGTAGACGATGTCACCTATTTTTGTTTCTTCACCCCAGTGATGTCCCCCCAGTGAATGGATCACAGGCCAATTGCTTTAAGTTCTCAGGTTACAAGAGATCTAAAAAGTTTTGGAAGGAATATTGACAGCAACCAATCTACAGCATGTCATAACCCAACTCTAATCTTCTTTATCCAATGCCCCTCCCTGTGCATTATGTTTCAACTTTAGCAAACCAGTTGAATTTCTCTAAATTCATTTTATTTTTTCATCTTGAGTGTTTTTTGTAAGTAGTATTATATGGGGAAACTACTATAGATTTTAGTGCCAGTACGATTTCCATTGTGAGCTCCTTTTAAGACTCACAGAATGGAGATGGTCACCTTCTCTGTACTATCACTCTACACTATTTTTATATTAGCATCTACCATACTTTAGCAGAATTGTTTACATATATGAAAATTATTTCCAAGTATCTAAATTCTTTTGGGTCACTGACTCCTTGAAGATTCTGAAAATTTTTGTATGATACCACATGCCACAGAATTATTTTGCATTCAATAATATGGAGTCAAAGATCCCTGAATCCCCGTCATGGACCCCATATTGAGAAACCCTATAAAAAAGTATGTTTATTGAGAAAAGTTCTCTATTTTTTTCATCATTTCACTACTTGCACTTATCTTAATGCCTGTATATATATTGACTTGGGAAGATTAATTTTTAAGACTTTTGGGTGTCCATTTCCTTATAGATTGATCTCTCTTTTCCTCAAGTGTATAAACCACATTCATTAATAATCTCCTTTTGGCTTTCTTTGTCCATTTAAAAAATAATTTATGTTAGTTCATGCTGAGTACTGATTTCAACATTTGACATATATATTTTTTGTTTGTTTTTAGTTTATAGCTTTGTACATATAATTATTTTTTTATTTAAAATTTTTTTAAAATTTGTATTGGGGTATAGTTGATTTACAATGTTGTGTTAGTTTCAGGTGTACAACAAAGTGAATCTGTTATACATATATCCACTATTTTTTAGATTTTTTTCCCATATAGGCCATTTCAGAGTATTGAGTAAAGTTCCCTGTGCTATACAGTAGGTCCTTATTAGTTATCTATTTTATATATAGTAGTGTGTATGTGTCAATCCCAAACTTCCAATTTATGCCTCCCCTTACCCCCAGGTAACCATAAGTTTAATTTCTACATATGAAACTCTATTTCTGTTTTGTAGATAAGTTCATTTGTAGACTTTACTTAGATTCCACATATAAGTGATATCATATGATATTTGTCTTTCTCTGTCTGACTTACTTCACTCAGTATGACAAGAGGTGAATCTCTAGGTCCATCCATGTTGCTGCAAATGACATTATTTTGTTCTTTTTTATGGCTGAGTAATATTCCATTGTATATATGTACCACATCTTCTTTATCCATTCCTCTGTTGATGGACATTTAAGTTGTTTCCACGTCCTGGCTATTTTAAATAGTGCTGCAAAGAACATTGGGGTGCATGTACCTTTTAAAATTATGGTTTTCTCCAGATATATGCCCAGGAGTGGAATTGCTGGATCATAAGGTAGCTCTACATTTAGTTTCATAAGGAACCTCCATACTGTTCTCTATAGTGGCTGTACCAGTTTGCATTCCCACCAAGAGTGTAGGAGGGTTCTTTTTCTCCACACCCTCTCCAGCATTTATTGTTTGTAAATATTTTGATGATGGCCATTCTGATCGGTGTGAGGTGATACCTCATTGTAGTTTGATTTGTATTTCTCTAACAGTTGGTAATATTGAGCATCTTTTCATGTTCCTTTTGGCCATCTGTATGTCTTCTTTGGAGAAAGGTCTATTTAGATCTTCCACCCATTTTCTGATTGTGTTCTTTGTTTTTTTTGATATTGAGCTGCATGAGCTGTTTGTATGTTTTGGAGATTAATCCCTTGTCAGTCATTTCCTTTGGAAATATATTCTCCCGTTCTGTGGGTTGTCTTTTGTTTATGGTTTCCTTTGCTGTGCAAAAGATTTTAAGTTTAATTAGGTCCCATTTGTTTATTTTGTTTGTATTTTCATTACTCTAGGAGATGGATCAAAAAAGATATTGTTTTTCTTTGTTTGTTTGTTTTTTTTAATGTCAGAGAGTGTTATGCATATGTTTTCCTCTAAGAATTCTATAGTATCCAGCTGTACATTTTGGTCTTTATCTATTATGAGTTTTTTTTTTTTTTTTTTGTACATATAGTGTTAGGGTGTGTCCTAATTTCATTATTTTACATGTAGCTCTCCAGTTTTCCCAGCACCACTTATTGAAGAGACTGTCTTTTCTCCACTGTATATTCTTGCCTCCCTTGTCATAGATTAGTTGACCATAAGTGCATGGGTCTATCTCTGGAATTTCTATCCTGTTGCATTGATCTATATTTCTGTTTTTGTGCCAGTATGATAATGATTTGATAACTGTATCTTTGTAGTATATTCTGAAGTCAGGGAGTCCGATTTCTCTAGCTCTGTTTTCTTTCTCAAATTTACCTTGGCTATTTGTGGTCATTTGTGTTTCCATCATAAAATTTTTGGTTCTAACTCTGTGAAAATACCATTGGTAATTTGATAGGGATTGCATTGAATCTGTAGATGGCTATGAGTAGTACAGTCATTTTGACAATATTGATTCTTCCAATCCAAGAACATGGTATACCTCTCCATCTGTTTGTGTCATATTTGGTTTAGGTCTTTTGCCTCTTTAGGTAAGTTTATTCTTAGGTATTTTGTTATTTTTAATGCAATGATAAATGGCACTGTTTCCTTGATTTCTCTTTCTGATATTTCATTGTTAGTATATAGGAATGCAAGAGACTTCTGTATATTAATTTGTATTCTGCAACTTTGCCAAATTTATTGATGAGCTCTAGTAGTTTTCTGGTAGCATCTTTAGGGTTTTCTATGTGTAGTATCATGTCATCTGCAAAGAGTGACAGTTTTACTTCTTTTCCCATGTGGATTCCTTTTATTTCTTTTTCTTCTCTGATGACTGCGGCTAGGACTTCCAAAAGTGTGTTGAAAAATAGTGATGAGAGTGGGCATCCTTGTCTTGTTCCTGATCTTAGAGGAAATGCTTTCAGTTTTTCACCATTGAGAATGATATTTGCTGTGGGTTTGTCATATATGACCTTTATTATGTTGAGGTAGGTTCACTCTATGCCCACTTTCTGGAGAGTTTTTTTTTTTATAATAAATCAGTGTTGAATTTTATCAAAAGCTTTTTCTTCATCTATTGAGATGATCATATGTTTTTTTTATTCTTCAATTTGTTGATGTACTGTATCACAGTGATTGATTTGTAGATATTGAAAAATCCTTGCATCTCTGGGATAAATCCCACTTGATCAGGGTGTGTGATCTTTTAATGTATTGTTGGATTCAGTTTGCTGTATTTTTTTGAGGATTTTTGCATCTATATTCACCAGTAATATTGACCTGTAATTTTCTTTTCTTCCGGTATCTTTGTCTCATTTTGGTATCAGGATGTTTGTGCCCTTGTAGAATGAGCTAGAGAGTATTCCTTCCTCTGCAATTTTTTGGAAGATTTTCAGAAGGGTAGGTGTAAACTCTTCTTTAAATGTTTGGTAGAATTCATCTGTGAAGCCATCTGGTCCTGGAGTTTTTTTTGTTGGAAGATTTTTAATCACAGTTTCAATTTCAGTACTCGTCATTGGTCTGTTCATATTTTCTATTTTTCCTGGTTCAGTCTTGGAAGTTTGTATCTTTCTAAGAATTTGTCCATTTCTTTTAGGTTGCCCATTTTATTTGTGTTTAGTTGCTTGTAGTAATCTCTTATGATCCTTTGTATTTCTGTGGTGTCTATTGTAACTTCTTCTTTTTTTATTTCTAATTTTATTGATTTGAACCCTCTCCCATTTTCTTGATGAGTCTGGCTAAAGGTTTTTCAGTTCTGTTTATGTTCTCAAAGAACCAGGTTTTAGTTTCATTGATCTTTGCTTTTTTTTTTCTTTTTTTGTCTTTATTTCATTTATTTCTGCTCTGATCTGTATGATTTATTTCCTTCTACTAACTTTCAGTGATTCTTGTTCTTCTTTCTCTGGCTGCTTTAGGTGTAAGGACAGGTTATTTATTTGAGATTGTTCTTGTTTCCTGAGGTAACATTTATTGCTATAAACTTCCCTCTTAGAACTGCTTTTGCTGCATCCCATAGGTTTTGGATTATTGTGTTTTTGTTGTAATTTTTCACTAGGTATTTTTTAATTCCCTCTTTGATTTCTTCCACTGAAGAAATCCATTGATTATTTAGTAACATATTGGTTAGCCTGTATGAGTTTGTGTTTTTTATAGTTTTTCTTTTCCATGTAATTCATTTCCAATCTCATAGTGTTGTGGTCAGAAAAGATGCTTGATATGATTTCAATTTTCATAAATTTACCAAGGCTTGATTTATCACACAAGATGTGACCTATCCTGGAGAATGTTCCATGTGCATTTGAGAAGAAAGTATTCTGCTGTTTTCAGATGGAATGTCCTATAAATATCAATTAAGTCTAAATGGCCTAATGTGTCATTTAAGGTTTGTGATTCCTTATTAATTTTCTGTCTGGATGATCTGTCCATTTGTGTAAGTGAGGTGTTAATGTCTCCCACTATTATTGCACTACTGTTGATTTCCCCTTTTATGGTTATTAGCAATTGCCTTATATATTTTAGTTCTCCTATATTGGGTGCATAAATATTTACATTTTTTATATCTTTTTCTTGGATTGATCCCTTGATCATTACATATTTTCCTTCCTTGTCTGTTGTAACAGTCTTTATTTTAATGTCTAGTTTGTCTGATATGAGTATTGCTACTCCAGCTTTCTTTTGATTTCCATTTACATGGAATATCTTTTTCCATCCCTTCATTTTCAGTCTGTATGTGTCCCTAGGTCTGAAGTGGGTCTCTTGTAGACAACATATATACAGGTCTTGTTTTTTTAATCCATTCAGCCTGTCTGTGTCATTTGGTTGGAACATTTGATCCATTTACATTTAAGGTAATTATTGACAGGTATGTTCCTATTGCCATTTTCTTAATTGTTTTGGGATTGTTTTTGTAGGTCTTTTCCTTCTCTTGTGTTTCCTGCCTAGAGAAGTTCCTCTAGCACTTGCTGTAAAGCTGGTTTGGTGGTGCAGAATTCTCTTAGCTTTTGCTTTTCTGTAAAGCTTTTGATTTCTGTCAAATCTGAATGAAATCCTTCCTTGGTAGAGTAATCTTCGTTGTAGATTTTTCCCTTTCATCACTTGAAATATATCATGTCACACCCTTCTGGCCTACAGAGGTTCTTCTGAAAAACCAGATGATAACCTTATGGGATTACCTTGTATGTTATTTTTTTGCTTTTCCCTTCCTGCTTTTAATTTTTATTCTTTGTATTTTATTTTTGTTAGTTTAATTAATATGTGTTGGACTTCCCTGGTGGTACAATGGTTAAGAATCCACCTGACAATGCAGGGGACATGGGTTTGAGCCCTGGTCCGGAAAGATCCCACATGCCGTGGAGTAACTAAGCCCATGTGCCACAACTATTGAGTCTGTGCTCTAGAACCCATGAGCCACAACTACTGAAGCCTGTGTGCCTAGAGCATGTGCCCTGCAACAAGAGAAGCCACTGCAATGAGAAGCCCACGCACTGCAAAGAAGCGAAGCCCTCACTTGCCACAACTAGAGAAAGCCTGCGTGCAGCAATGAAGACCCAATGCAGCCAAAAATAAATTAATTAATTAATTAATTTAATAAATTAATGTGTCCTAGCATGTTTGTCCTTGGGTTTATCCTTATAGGACTCTGCACTTCCTGGACCTTGGTGACTATTTCCTTTCCCATATTAGGGAAGTCTTCAACTATAATGTCTTCAAATATTTTCTCAGATCTTTTCTCTTTCTCTTTGTCTTCTGGGACCCCTATTATTCAAATGTTGGTGCATTTAATGTTGTCCCAGAGGTCCCTGAGACTGTCCTCATTTCTTTTCATTCTTTTTTCTTTATTCTGCTCTACAGCAGTGATTTCCACCATTCTATCTTCAAGCTCACTTATTCGTTCTTCTGCCTCAGTTATTCTGCTATTGATTACTTCTAGTGTATTTTTTATTTATTTTTTATTTATGTATTTAATTTTTTTTGCAGTACACGGGCCTCTCACTGTTGTGGCCTCTCCCATTGCAGAGCACAGGCTCTGGATGCATAGACTCATCGGCCATGGTTCACAGGCCTAGCTGCTCTGCAGCATGTGGGATCTTCCCAGACCGGGGCACGAACTCGTGTCCCCTGCATTGGCAGGTGGACTCTCAACCACTGTGCCACCAGGGAAGCCTGTATTTTTTATTTTATTTATTATATTATTCACCACTGATTGTTTTTAAGTTCTTCTGGGTCCTTGTTAAACATTTCTTGTATCTTCTCAATCCATGCCTCCATTCTAGTTCCAAGATCTTGGATATCTTTCCTGTCATAACTCTGAATTCTGAATTCTTTTTCAGGTAGATTGCCTACCTCCTTTTCATTTAGTTAGCCTTGTAGGTTTTTATGTTGCACCTTCATCTGCAACATATCCCTCTGTTGTCTGATTTTGTCAAACTTACTGTGTTTGTGCTCTCTTTTCTGCAGGCTGCATGGTCATAGTTCCCCTTGCTTCTGGTGTCTGCCCCCTGGTGAGTGAGGTTGTTCCAGGGGCTTGTGTAGGCTTCCTGGTGGGAGTGACTGGTGGCTATGCTCTAGTGAGTGGAGCTGGGTTTTGTCCCTCTGGTGGGCAGGACCATGTCAAGGGAGGGGTGTGTTTTGGGGTGTCTGTGAGCTTGGCATGACTTAGGTAGCCTGTCTGCTGATGGGTGGGGCTGTGTTCCTGTCTTGCTGGTTGCTTAGCCTGAGGCATCCAACACTGGAGCTTACAGGCTGCTAGGTGGAGCCAGGTTTTGGTACTGAGATGGAAACCTCCAGATGAGCTCATGATGATTAATATTCTCTGAGGCTGGGAATTCACTGGTGGTCCTGAAGACAGGACGAGGTGTCCCACCATGGGGGCTCAAGTTTGACCCTCCGGCTGGAGAACCAAGACCCAGCAAGCTGTGTGGTAGGGCCAAAAAAATAAATAAATAAAGGAAAGAATACAAGCAGACAACAACCAAGACAAACAATAAAAACAAAACCAAACAGGCAAAAACAAAAGCAAACAAACAAAAAAACAAAGAAAACAACCAAACAAAAAACCTAAAAGACAACACAAATAATAAAAACAATGTTAACAAAAACAACAAACAAAACAAAACAAAAACAACGAATACAAAAAACACACACAAAATGACAACAACACAAAGAAATAGGAAAAAATAGAAACAAAACAAATTAAAGCAAGAAAAAACAAAGCAAAACAAAAAAAAGCTAAAAACAAAACATAAAAATAAAATAAAAATAGAAAAATTAAAAATTTATTTAAAAATTAAAAAAATAGTGAAAATAGAAAATAAAATTTAAAAAATGAAAACAAATTTAAAAATAAAAAAAATTAGGGCTTCCCTGGTGGCGCAGTGGTTCAGAGTCTGGCTGCCAATGCAGGGTACACGGGTTCGTGCCCCAGTCCAGGAAGATCCCACACACCGCGGAGCGGCTGGGCTCATGAACCATGGCCTCTGAGCCTGCGCGTCTGGAGCCTGTGCTCCTCAACGGGAGAGGCCACAACAGTGAGAGGCCCGCGTACCACAAAAATAAATAAATAAATAAATTAATTAATTAATTAATTAAATTAAAGCAACAATAAAACAAAACAAAATAAAAAAAATTTCTATCAAGCCTTTGTTATCAGTGTTCTTGCCTTCACTGTGAGCCCCAACCAACCCCCACTTCCCCAGGAGGTCCTCCAATACTTCTTGGTAGGTCTCTGGACACTTGCAGGCACTGTGGGGGCAACACAGACTCTGAACTGGCCCAACTCCCATGTATATGTGCCCCCAAATTCCATAGCTGCTAAAGCTAGACTAGTCTCAGTTTTGGGAGCACTTGTCCATTCATATATTCTGCAGTCACTGGATATATCAAGCCTATTGTGGAAGTATAATCCACAGCTTGTGCAGCTGAATGGAGAGATTTCAGTTCCTCTTCCTTAGTAGCACAGCCCCTGGGGTTCAGCTTTGCTTCTGACCCCACCTAAGGCGTCTGCTCCCTGCCCAGGTGAGGGGGGTGAAGGCAGTGACTGGCAGGGGCACACTTGCTCACTTAGGTGGGAGGGGGAAGAGGCAGTGACCAATTGGGGTTTGCATTCTTGCTCAGACAGGAGAGGGATAGGAGGCCATGACTAAAGCATACACGCTCGCTCTGATGGGATCCCCCTCTAGTGCCCATGGAGGCTGGTGCATCAGGAAGTGACAACAGACTGGGCCACGTGTGCTCACTCTGGTGGGAGTCCCTCCCAATGCCTGTGGAAGCAGGAGCAGGAGTGTGAGGAGAGAGGCTGTGATGGTAGCCCTGCCCCTTGTGTGCCACTCAACAATGGTGCCTCACTTCCAAGGCAGTCTGAGCTTTCTCCAGGAGCATTCCCAGCTGTGGAGCTCCTCACTCCTGTCCGTTCAGGCTGTCTCCATGCAGCCAACAGCAGTCCTCTCCCTGGGTCCACTCTCCTAACACCTCACTTCAACACCAGCCCCCACCAGCAGACACCTGTCTCAAGCTGGGGAGCCCAGGGCTGTGGCACAGACTGTCTGTGCACATCTTATTCTGTCTTGCCTACCACAGACTGGCCACTGCACTTTCTTCCAATAGCCTCCAAAACCCCCCTTCTATTTTATCATGTCTCGCCACTGTGAGGGGGCCTCCTGGGTGTGGCAACTCCTCTTCTCCTTCAGCTCCCCTGCAGGGTTGCAGGTGCTATCCCATTTCCTCTTCTTTTTTTTTTTCCTTTTCTCTCATTCATCTTACCTAGTTCCATAGGGATCTTTTCTTGTCCTTTTAGGTGTCTGAGGTCCTCTGCTAGTGTTCAGCAGGTGCTGTGTGCAAATTTTTCCAATTGTAGATGTATTCTTGATGTACTTGTGGGGAGAGGTGAACCCCAGGTCCTCCTATTCTGCCATTTTGATGTAAATCAGTCAGTATTTGACATATTTTGACTTTACCAATCCTCACTGCAAACTGATAAACTATTTTCTATTGTTACCTCAATTTCAAGGTAAGAAATTTGATGAACAGAATGGGTAATTGAATTTTTCAACATCACAAAATGACAAAATATCAGCATGGGGTGCCACATAGGCTACTTGACTCTACTGCGCCCACATTTTTCCATTTTATTTTTAAAATTATTTTTTAACTTCAGGTATAATTGACATATAACATTACACTAGTTTCAGGTGTACAACATAATGATTTGATATTTTTATACATTACAAAATGATCACCACAATAAGTCTAGTTAACATCTGTCATCTTGCATAGTTACAAAATTATTTTTCTTGTGATGAGAACTTTTAATATCTACTATCTTCACTATTTCAAATATGCAATACAGTGTTATTAACTATAGTGGCCATGCTGTACATTACATCCTCATGAATTACTTATTTTATAGCTGCTACCTTTATAGGTAGTGTTTTTTAACCCCCTTCACCCATTTTTAAAATTTTCACCCAGTTAAAACTTTTTACTTTAATTTCTAATTTTCTTGATTTTTTTAGTTAAAAAAAGTAAATATATAAACACATGTATGTAAATAGGTGTGTGTGGGTGTATGTGTATTAAGCATGTATTCACATTACAATCAACCTGAGACATAACATGTTATAAATATATTTGAAGTGACTTGTGTTCCTCCTTCTACCAGACATATATATCTTTTTTCTCTCTTCACCAGACATAACCTCTATTCTTTATTTGACTTTTGTTATTGACACTCATATCTCTCTATTTATACTTTAAACAACATATAGAAATATTTTGCAGTAAACATTTGTACATATCATACGAAATGTTATTTTCTGAAAGTCACTTTTTTCCTCAATTTGATGTTT
Organism: Orcinus orca; assembly: GCF_937001465.1. Taxonomy (NCBI): domain Eukaryota; kingdom Metazoa; phylum Chordata; class Mammalia; order Artiodactyla; family Delphinidae; genus Orcinus; species Orcinus orca. The sequence goes on along the minus strand of NC_064576.1, from coordinate 38,676,409 downwards.
TTGAAATTAATTCTGGCTTTATAAAATGTTATAGTAATTCATTAATATGATATGTCAAAATTTCTCTATTGTTTTCCTGAAGGAATATTTGCTTGCTTCTACATTTGAATATAAGAAATAATACAGCTGAGAAAATTTTTTAAGACTATTTCCTTTTGCAAAAATGTATTTCTTTCCAGAATATTTAGGACTAAAATTCATCTTGTAGAATATATGTATTATAAATTCTATTATATGTTACCAAGTGCATTGCAATTTTGTTGACCTTTAAAAAATTTTTGCATTCATGTAAAATTTTTCATTTCATTGTATCTTCTCAATATTTGGATGTTTAAATTTCTCACTTAATGCATATAAAACATCTAAAAGTTGGCATATTTTAATATATTCATGGCACTCAATGGTAAATTGACTATTCACATCTTCTGTTCTTTTTTTTTTTAGCTAATAAGGTTACATTATTTACTTTGGCTAAGTATTTATATATATATATATATATATATGAGTATATAACTTTTTAACTTTAATGTAATCACATCAATCTTTCACTTCCTGTTTTGTAACTGTGTCATGTTTGAGAAATATCTTTCTACCCTTGATCACAGAGCTTTTAACTGTATTTATTTTTAGGTTATCTGTGCCCCCACCTATATATTTTTCTATCTTAGTTCATTCAGACTGCTATAACAAAAAATGCCATAGACTAGGTTAACTACACAACACTAGTTAACTACACAACACAACTACACAACAAATACTAGTTAACTACACTACACAACTACACAACAAATATTTCTTTCCCTCCAGTTCTGGAGGCTGGCAAGTCCAAGATCAAGGCACTGGCAGATTCAGTGTGTGATGAGAAACTGCTTCTTGATTCACAGATAAGCTTCTTCTCACTGTATCCTCACATGGAGGAAGGAGTGAGAGAGCTCTCTGGGGTATCCATTAAATTCATTCATTCATGAGGGTTCTACCCACATAACCTAATCATCTTTTAAAGGCCCCACCTCCTGATGCTATCACATTAGGAGACAGGATTTCAACATATGGATTTTAGGGCGACACAAACGTTCTGTCCATATACAACCTTTTCATAGATACTGCAATGCCATTCTGTCTTTACAATGATTTTGATACATGATAGGGTGTTCAAAATTATTGAAGGAAGGCTTTAACTAAACTGTTCCACTAACTATAATGCTAATTGAAAAATCAAATTGACTCTGAGGAATTGCTGTATCTCTTTCCAAAGTAGCATTTGACATTTTCTGCAAATTCATTTCTAATCACCAATTTCTTGATTTCTGTGATAAAAAAAAGTTCCTTCCTAGTTCTTTTCCAAACTCTTTATTGTCTAATATTAAAGCAAACATCTTTTCCTTAACTCTATTTTTTTGTTTCTTTTTTTGGTAGTTATACTATTTACCTATTCTCAATATAAAACCTGATCATTTGAGAATCCCTCATCACATCTTTCATCCAGTTAATGTCAGACTCTTGATATATTGAATGACTTAACAATCCTTAGATGTGTTCCATCCTTTTTCAGCATGCTGATTCTTTCTCTGCCTAGATCTTCATTATTTTAGCTTGGGAATCTAGACTGTCTCAATACAACATATTTCCTTATAGTAGATAGATCTTTCTAAAATACAAATTCAATCATGTTATCCTATGGCTAATTTTTTTAAAATTACTCTTCACTTATCATGCAGTAAGAACATGGAAGCTATAATATCATACATCTGTTTTCCCAGAACACTGAGAAATTTATGTGCCAAAATACTCCTTTATAGGTTAAATGAGTGACAAATGCTAAGAAAATAAAGTAGAACTTGTTTTTTTTTTGTTTTGTTTTTTACTGGAAGAATCCTCAACTCTAAAAGCTAATGTGTATTTAATATGTATTTGAAATTTCTAAATAGAAATTCAGGCTCCATGTTTTCCTTGCATATCAGTAACTCTCTCTCTCTCTCTCTCTCTCTCTCTCTCTCTCTCTCTCTCTCTCTCTCTCTCTATATATATATATATATATATATATATATATATAGTTTCAATCAATGAGTGCAAATAAATCATCTTAAAGGAGAGAGCAGATTATAGGAATTGGTTCACTCAATTATGTAAGCTGAGAAGTCCCAGGATCTTCAGTCTGCAAGCTATAGACTCAGGAAAATGGGTGGTTGCAGTTCCAGTCCAATCCCAAAGGCCTAAGAACCAGGAGAACCAATGGTGGTGAATTCTAGTCAAAACTCAAAGGCCTGAGAACCGGAGGTCCAACAATGTAAATCCTAGTCTGAGAACAGGAGAAGATCGATATCTCAGCTCAAGCAGGCACGTTGAGAGATGGTGAATTCCTCTGCCTTTTTGTTCTATAAGCATCTCAGTGGACTGAATCATGCCCACCCTATTAAAGAGCAATCTGCTTTACTCAATCAATCAATTCAAATGCTAATTTCATCTGGAAGAAAACAGAGGAAAAGTTTGTTGACATTGGCCTTAGCAAAGATTTTTTTGGATTTGACACCAAAAGCACAGGAAACAAGAGCAAAAATAAACATCAAACTAAACAGTTTATGAACAGCAATGGACACCATCAACAAAATGAAAGGTAATGCATGGAATGGGAAAAATATTTGTATACTGTATATAAGTAGTTAATATCCAAAATCTGTAAGTAACTTATACTACTCAATAGCAGAAAACCCACAAATAACCCTATTAAAAATGGGCAAAGAACCTGAATAGACATTTCTCCAAAGAAGACATACAAATGTCCAACATGTATATGAAATTCAGGGTGTTCTAGACTCCTAGAATTGAATAGATTTGCTTTACTAGGTAAATACTCTAAGAATTTCTAGAATTGCAGAGAACTAGAAAGTTAAAAATCTTTCTGGTCAGGTAGTATTTGTGTTGAGCTAGGAGATACAGCAAAGATTTCAAGTATTAGTTACCACATTTCTTATAAGTAAATGCCATTTATTGTCTCATACATTGTGACTACGGTGCTATTCTGTTTCCTTTGTATTGGTACCTGAAGAACGTAAGTGGCAGCATAAGCTACACAGTAGGCAAAGATTCCTTGACTCAATTTGACAGCCTGTTTTTCATTTCATTCAATACTGAGTTATTAAAACTCAGTAGCCTTTGAATTATTTATTAAAACTTAGTGGCCCACTAACATCTCCAGCCATTGTCTACTACATTTAGTGCCCACAGTTAAAGACTTTTCCTCCATGTGGGGTGCACTGGAATAAGACAGTGGAAGACACCTTCTTCCATCAAGAAGTCAAGGAGTCTAAACAAAGATATGTAGTCACATAGAAAAGTATGAGAAACAGAAAATATACATTGGTGGTACTTGAGCCATGTTGGTATGTGTTAATTTGTCACAAAACACTTATGCACCCAAACATAAAGATTAAATAAATATTCAGAGTTCAATTAGAGAAGGTTCTCTGAAAGAGTACATATACAGGTATATATAAGAGCATATATTCTATGATTGCCACATGTTGATACATGATATGTATCCTTGTAATGGTACATAAGAGTATTCTATGTGGCCTTTCCCGATAGACACTCAGACATTTTGATGTTTAAGAAATTGAATGCTCTTTGAATAACCTGTAAAAACACTATTTTTCTAATATATTTCTGTGCCTTATACTTTGGCATCAGCATTCAACATTTTCCTTTGTGTTCTTTAGTTTTCCTTTTTGTAAAATGGAGATAATGTTAATTTCCCTCTCCTGTTTGCTGAGGTTGATATATACTTAAAAAGCACTCTGAAAATGGAAAGCACTTGTGTTTATTATTAGCTTTTAATATTGACCAAGAAAAAAGAGAAAAAAGTCATTTGTCTGAACATTTTGCAGTAGAATTAGCAAGGGCAGCAGTAGAGAAATGTGAATTATGGAAATAAATATAAAGAGAAGGCTTTTTAAAGATTACCATTTTTTCATGATCGAAATCTCCTAAAATGCTTTGAGACCCTTTTTACTGTGCTCATAAGAGGTTTTCTACAGTCAATATAGATGAAAAAGAAAATATTATTTTCCACATCAGACATAGAGAATCATTATCTTCAGCTTAAGGAGTCTGGGATTTCTAGTTTAAGAAGTATCAGGTTGGATTAGGACTGAAAGGAAGCATTTATTTTTTTCCAATCTGTGACTGCAAAAGAGCTTTCATTGAATTTAATTTAAATCATATACATTATTTCTCTCATTGTGCTAAATTATTTCAACATTTAATGATTGTAAATACAAATTACTAATTTCTTACTGAGACTGACAAGTAAATAGAATTGAAACAAACATAGTATGTACTGATTATATTTGCCAAAAGTATTTCTTATTAATCACAGTCAGAGAAAATAACAATGGCAAATTCAAGAGCCTGACACTTTATATTTTATATAATTTGTATTATATGTACTTGTTTACAGAAGAGGGACCTGTCATTACAGTTTTGTTAATGTGGCATCTGATTGAATTCTTCATTTAGTTCTACTCGTTTACTGTTCTGTTATTCTTTTTAGTAGTAAGGAGGCAGATTTATTTCTGTTAAAGTCATTGATCAATAAAAAATGTATTGTAGTGGAAACTTGATAGAATAGAATTCTGTGTTGAGCTCAGATATAAAATTAACCAGTAACAGAGAATTGTTTTCAGACAATATTTATGCTCTATCTATAAGAGAAAGCAAAACAGGAATTCAACAATTAATCAGAGAACTTTACCAAAAAAGACAGAAAAAAACAGAATATATATAAATATTTTTTATATATAAATTTATTTATTTTTATTATCTGGCTGCATTGGGACCTCATTGCTGCGCACCGGCTTTCTCTAGTAATGCAAGCAGGGGCTGCTCTTCCTTGCGGTGCACAGGCTTCTCATTGTGGTGGCTTCTCTTGTTGCAGAGCACAGGCTCTAGGTGTGCAGGCTTCAGTAGTTATGGCACACAGGCTCAGTAGTTATGGCACATGGGCTTAGCTGCTCTGTGGCATGTGAAATATTACTGGACTAAGGCTTAAAACCTTGTCCCCTGTGTTGGCAAGCAGATTCTTAACCACTGCACGACCAAGGAAGTCCCAAAACAGAATATATTAAGCACTCAAAAAAAATGAGTTGTTTTTGTCAGAGAATTGTACTCACATTTATTATTGAGTCTTCTAATCTAATGATTCTAAGATGAATTTAGTAAATGTTGAGAATATCCAAATAAACTGACCCAAGGACTTAAAGCAAAGCTGGTAATAATTTTTAGGTTGATAAAAGTACTGTTGTTTTAGTGATAGTGACCTACCATTTTATTTTGAAAAGAAAGACAAAGAAGACATAAATTTCTTGCTAAGGCATGTTAGTTAATGATAATTTTTATATCATTACAAAACATGGTAGAATATGCTACAAGCTGTGGAAAACATATATATGTATGTATATATATGTCTTTAGGTTTATTGGGTTTATGTCTAGAATAAATTGGCTGTGTACAGAAACAGAGAGACATAGCTATTAAGGTTTCTGGGTTTTTTAAACATTTTTTTCATTTTAAATCTACTATGAACTGTGAAAAACATTCAGAATAGACTGCCTGTATAATAATATGCTTGCTTAAAGCATATCATAGTCATATTTTGAATTATTCAAATAAGCCATTCAAATTTTTATTTCCATTTTGTCTTACCTAAAAAGTCTTGGATTAATTATTAAGTGTTCACTTTTCACTCTTCCTATTATGGTAAATATTCTACTGAGGAAAGTGAAGTAGGGGTTATATATTAAATTGTAATGATTTAGGAGCATTTGGCAACCATTCAGTTTGCAATAGATAAGGTATGCCCATGAACATAAATTATGCAACTACACTGACCATGTTGACAAGGTAACTGCTTATTTTTATTTAGTGTTGTTTACTCTAAAAGTTAGAGCATATCAAAAAGTTGAAGATGAAGAAATTAAGGAAAGATGATACATATATATATATATATATATATATATGCAACAACCACTATAAAAAAAAACAAACAAACCACAATAAGATTAGCCTATTTTCTTCTAGTCTACTATATTCTATTTTATTCTATTTGAATAGTGAAATGGACAAAGGCAGTTAAAACATATAAACTTCCAGTTATAAAATAAATAAGTCCTGGAGTTGTAATGTAGAGCATGGCAACTACAGTTAATAATACTTTATCATATATTTGAAAATTGCTAAGAGAGTAGATTTTAAAACTTCTCTTCACAAGAAAAAAAAATATATTGCTATGTGTGTTGATAAACATTAACCAGATTTATTGTGGTTATCTTTTGCAACATATACATATATTGAATCATTATGCTATATACCTGAAACTAATATAATGCTATATGCTAATTATGTCTCAATAAAAAAAAGAATAGCTGTTCTTTCTAAAATTAAAAATATAGGTGACAAATATATTGTTGCTAATATTATTATTTGCTTTACAGAGTCTGTCATTTACATTTATGTATTTCTGTCCTACTCCATGCAACAACTGACTGGTTGGAAATCTATACTTGTGTAACATGAATAAAAAGGTGCATTTTGTGTATTATGAATTGAGATTCATAGTCTAACCAAATCACACATTTCCCCCTATCTTTTTAAAACATAGCTCTTCTCTCTCTCTTCCTTCCACATCTCTCCTTTTCCCCTTCCTCTACCACAGTTTCCTTCTTTTCATTTTTTATTGCCACTGTCACAACAATGACAGCACATCATGGGAGCTTTTGCCATCATAAGAAGAATCATAATCGCTATGTTAAAAAAGTTAATGAATGAACAGGAAATAACTTCCATTTAGAAAAATTACAATTCACATCATCACAATGAAACAATTTAAATTAAAGCTTCAAGTTATCTGTAAGAAGAGAGGTAATATTTAAAATGTCATGTGAACAATGCTATTTCACTTTAAAAAATAAATTGAATGAGTTAATTCTACCTGAAGCTCATTAAGAAAACTATTAGCAAAAAAGCCTAAAGTGAGATCTCCAACAAGATTACAGAACTCTAGGTATAGCATTTATATTAAATATGTAAATTACAAAATAAAAGTTAACATTTTATCTTAGAAAATAGATACATATGAATCACTCTTTTTAAAGAGTAATATTGGTTTGTCTTAACAGCTTATACTTCCTTTTATATACAAGTTGGAGAATTGTATCTAAATTTTATATAACCTACGTTTTAATTTTTTTTCTGTACTTATGTATTGAAATTAGCCATCTCCCACATTACAAAAGGTTACATGATTAAATATTTCATCATTTAACTAAAGTGATGAACATGTATAATACATTACTATATTTTCAAAATGTCTTTCAAGTCAGAAAAGAAGTGTATATCTATGTACATGTGAGAATTCAAAAAAAAAAAGAAAAATTGTAAGTAATAGAAGGATAAGTGGTTCCCCATTATATCTAATTTGACTTAATGAGAAGTAGTTATTATCTTTCAATCAGTCTCAATATAGCATAATATTCAAAATAACTTTTGGAGGAAACTTAGCTGGAATCATAGCACTTTTGCATTTTACCCACTTGATTATAGATTTTCTAATTTAGCTCAAAAATTTTGAGAAGCAATTATTAAAATATATGGCATTGAATTCATTTTTTATTATGAAACTTTTATATTAAATAAGAGTTGTCTAGGTTTTCAAGGGAATTTACCAATTTATGTCAATCATTTGGGTTCATAATTAAACACAATCCTTTTTTGAGATTTTTATATAAAATCTGCAGTTTTCTGTAATGGGAAAGGGGAAAGTAAGTCTTAGATACATTAAATCAGTGACTAACATGAATCCTTACAAAATACTGTTAGAAATCATGACATTGTTTTACTATAAATTGTCTCAAGTCATGCCGGTCAAATAAGCACCATGATGTTAATGGTAGAATGTGTTAATTCCAGATACTAGCCTTATCCATGGAAAGTATACCTACTGAAGTTGGAATATGTTGATGTTCTTGTAACAAGAGCAAGTTCAGAAATCAAGCTTGTGAGAGTAGTACTGAGGGAAGCTAGGATTAAAGAAAGGAATGGGGATGATGTGATGAGATGGATATTTCACTTCTATGGTATTCTTCCCTCAAAATCCATTAATCCAGTTAATCATGAGAAAATAGCAGACAAACCCAAACTGGGGGACATTGTACAAAATATTTGAAGAGTACACTTCAAATGTGTCGAGCCCATGAAAAATAAACAAACATTGAAAACGCAAAACTGGAGAACACTAAGATGAAAAAGCAACATAGAATATGGTATATAGTAAATGTTGGAACACAAAATATAAGAAAATTAGTGAAAAAGCTAGTGAATTCTGAATTAAAGCTTTATTTAGTTCACAATATTATACCAATTCTAAGCAACTTCTGAGTTGTGATAAGTGTACTATTGTTTACATAAGATGTAAACTTTAGGAGAAACTAAGAGTAAATAGGAACTCATTATACAATTTTTCCAACTCTTCTGAAAATATAAAATGATTTTATTATAATAATAATAAGGAACATTAGCAAAACAAAGAAAAAATGAGAAATAAGAGAATTTGTAAGAAAATTGAAAATAGGTCAAAGGGGACCAAGCTATATGGAAACCAGTTAAAACTGCAACATTACCTGTACATTTGTTTCCTGATGATATTGAGGTTTATATATGAAGATTATAGGAATTTACATCTACATTGATTCCCCAAAGCATAATATGTATATTAAGACTAATTTGAGGTTGTCATCAATTTTCTGTGTTTCTGAATTTAGACATTGACAGGATGAATAACAGGCTTTACATTGTAACTAACTTCTTGAGAAAGCTTTAGAGAAAAAAGTCAAAAGGGATATGCTCAGATTTCTATATCCAATGAGGTCATAAACTACCTGATTTCAGAGAATGGAGTCCGTAATCGAACATTGAGTAATATGACAACATTAAGTCATGTGCAAACAGTTAGCTGAGGAAATTGCCTGTAACTTTTTCAAATCCTGTTCTGTGGTCTACTGATGACCTCAAAGATGGTAAATATTCTATGGGAAAAAAAATGTACTTTTGTCAAAACTTTAAGAAAAGATTACATTAAAGAAAGATGAGGTGGGCTTCCCTGGTGGCTCAGTGGTTGAGAGTCTGCCTGCCAATGCAGGGGACACGGGTTTGTGCCCCAGTCCAGGAAGATCCCTCATGCTGTGGAGCGGCTAGGCCTGTGAGCCATGGCCACTGAGCCTGCGCATCTGGAGCCTGTGCCCCACAACGGGAGAGGCCACAACAGTGAGAGGGCCACATACCGAAAAAAAAAAAAAAAAGAAAGATTAGGTGTCTTTACTCATTGAATCGTCAGAGCCTTTCAGATGACAATGTGTTTTATAAAGCTTTCTGCTGAAGGGGTTGGGCTTCTACGATATGTGTGTGTGGGGGGTGGATTAAAGAAAATAGAGTATTTACAAAATTGATTTTTGCCACTTATTATTTATTTTTCTTTTTTCCTTGGAAAACTTACCTAAATAATGACACATTAAACATTTACACAGCAAATTTACTGTCAATTTAAATCTATTTGGTGGGACTATTACCTTCATAAATCTGAGTCTTTGAATCCTGTATCTCTTAGCACTTTTATATTTCTGCATTTCTGATTTTAATGCCTGCTAGTGTTCCTGGCTGCTAATTTAGAGAGGTTTTTATAAATTCTCTAGTTAGTCTTAGGTAGTGTAAGAACCTCACATCAATAATTATTTTGTCCAGGCCACTGAAATAAATCACAGCACACACACACATGCACATGCACACATACACACACACACACACACACACACTGAACTGGAAGTAACTCCCCTTTCCCATCTGATCTACTGTAGGTGAGCCACTAGCAGTCAGGAGTTAGGAATGGCATAGGTTTGCCTTCTTCTGTTTCCTGATGAGTAGTTATACACTCCATCTTTCATGGTTTCTGAAGTTTCCAGAATCTGAATTGGGGAAGGCAGGACAGAAAAGTGCCAAGAATATAGGAAAAATCTTCTTTTCTTTTCTCTTAATTAAAAGAAAACCTATTAGCTCATATAAGTAGAAGTCCATGTATAGGACAGAATTCAAAATTTGGTGATCCATTGGCTCATTGTTATCTCAGGAGACAGCATCTTTGTCTTTCTGCTATGCCATTTAATTTGTCAGAGAAATTACTCTCAGGGTGATAGGATGGCCTAGCACCTAGCAGTAGCAATCAAATCTACACATTGCTTTATAAATATCCAGCGGGAGAAAATACTATTGTCTGTGCTTTCCTAGCAGCCATCCTAATCTTCATCTTGATTGGCATGTAACCACTCCTGAAACAACTGTGTCTAGTGGAATGGATTATGTTATTTTGTAGAAGCCTACCAAAGTAGGTAGGCATTGTTATCAAGCAGTGAAGCAACAGAGGAGCCTGAAATCAGTTTTACCTGAAGGGAATGGGAGCTGTTATCTAGTACTTATTGTGTCTTTAACTTTCTGGCTGACCATGGGAAATTTTTTCAGTTCCCTGGACTAGGGTAAACTTTAAAAGTTCAAAAGTTTTTCTCTATTTTTAAAAGTATAAAGATAAGCTTAAATAACTTCTAAGATCTTCCAAAGAATATGATTCTGAAAACTCAACTTCAGAATGATTATAGAATTTTGATATTCAATAATTCAATACTTCTTATTGATTTTTACATGATAGACACTCTTCTAAAATTTGGGTAATTGATGTTCACATCGAACAAACACTTTGTATCTCAAAGAACCTACATTCTAGTGGAGAGGAATGAAAATAAACAAGAGAAATTAAATTTGTAGTAAGTTGCTAGTAATGGGCACTAAGTAGAAAAAAAAAGCGGGAGAGAGATTAAGAAATGTTAGAGGGCTTCCCTGGTGGCACAGTGGTTGAGAGTCCGCCTGCTGATGCAGGGGACACAGGTTCGTGCCCCGGTCCAGGAAGATCCCACATGCCGCGGAGCGGCTGGGCCCGTGAGCCATGGCTGCTGAGCCTGCGTGTCCGGAGCCTGTGCTCTGCAATGGGAGAGGCCACAACAGTGAGAGGCCCGTGTACCGCCAAAAAAAAAAAAAAAAAAAAAGTTAGAGACAGATTTTATAATGTCAGATTATTGTGGCCAATTATATCACTTAACAGGTCATATGTGAACAAATATTTGGAAGGTCATGGGAGTGTGCCTAGAACAGAGAGAGAAAAGAGCTGTAGGTGATGATATCAGAGGTGGTGGGAACCAGATCTTTGATGGAACTTGGCAGGGCACTATAAGGCTTATGGTAAATCTAGGTCTTGGGGAAAGTCTATCAGAAACAACTACTGACAATAGTCCCTCTTCTTTCATTGTTCAGCAAATACAGGTTCAATCCTGTTACGTTTCAGGAAAGAAGACAGGATTGGGACAGCAAGGAATGACATTTCATTAAAACCTACACATCTGAAATGAGTTATTTACTGAAATTTTCTGTTGTTATTGATGTTAATAAAACAATAAAATGGAATTTATATGTAACATTTTATAAACACTCAAGGACAGTATCTTTTAAGCTGCTTTTGGTCAAAAGATTCTACATAATATTAATAGCATTACAGAGTTCAAAAGAATTACTGAAATAAAAATATATATCCCAAGCATTACTGTCATGTTTCTCACTTCACTAGCCACAAATATTTTTGTATCTAAAATGCAGTGCACAAGTGTCAATTGAACTAGGTTTTGAAATTTATGCTTCGGAGTATCTTTATTATTTGATGCTGAAACCTCCAAGGAGAATTTCGTTAGTTCTGTACTCAAATCAGTATAAATCTCTTACAGATTTTATACAAAATGAAGCCATTTATGCTACAGTACGTTCATATGCAACTTTACTGTTTGATGCAATTCTTTTTTTTTTTTTTTTTGCGGTACACAGGCCTCTCACTGTTGTGGCCTCTCCTGCTGCAGAGCACAGGCTCCAGACGCGCAGGCCCAGCGGCCATGGCTCACGGGTCCAGCCGCTCCACGGCACGTGGGATCCTCCCGGACTGGGGCACGAACCCGCATCCCCTGCATCAGCAGGCAGACTCTCAACCACTGCGCCTCCAGGGAAGCCCGATGCAATTCTTTATTGTAGCTTGCAATGAATTTTAACTACAGTTATCAAGCCTTCTTGATTTACTTTTATTCATTAATTGCCCATTTATATAGAATGAAATAACTCTTCTTTTAGGAAATTTTATTACTTGAAAGGAAAGGATTTTATTAATATTCATAAATTCAACTTTAAATAAAAATATATATTTCTTAGATTTATTTTTCATCAAGTGTGCTGAATCTACTTTGGGAGATTTTTCACTCTGGTCACATTTTCCCCAGTATTCCTGATAACTAACAAAATGTCAATAATATGTATTCAGTATACCCAGTCTTAATAGTTTTATTTTATTCAAATCTGATTATCATTGTTTGAGAATATAAATGTAAATCCCAAGGTATCATCATTTCTTCCAGATTCAAAATTTCATAAAAGTTTGAGATAGTAAAGAGTAATATTGCTAAAAATATTTCCTGGTTCTCTTCAGTACTACTTCTCTTTTAAGTCATGGTGTTTTCAAAGTAAACATAAATTATTTTTCCAATTCCCTGTTATTTCAGTTCTTGAAATTCTTTTCTCTCATGAACTTGTTTTCCACCATTACCTCAGCCTCTGACTTCCATGGTCATTACCAAGATCTTGATATTTCCAATAATTCAACACACACTCCATAATGTCAGTGTCATGTGTTCCATTCTCTGACCAATTACTTTTTATCTTTTTGTTTCCAATCTTCAGGTGCTCTGAATCCAGTAATCCTTCCACACCTCCTGGAACATTGATACTACCATGTTTTCATCTTCTAAACCTCTTCAAGTCTGGATTCCCCTCTTAACTCACTTTATATTTCATTGTTAATCACTATAATCACTCCTGCCTGAAAACCTTGACTTCCCTTGCCCATCTCTCACTCTGTTGTAGAACCACGGTGATGGTTACATGTAACCCACCATCTTTGCACCATACTCATTCAGCTGAGTGAGCAACAACAGGACTTTGCTGCTGTCAGGCCGTCATATTCTACATTCCTTACTCATTTTTTCACTCCTTCAGATGACTATTTTACATGTTTTCCTTTTTCCTGAAACCTCCAATATGCCTCAGATGATCTGCATTCTCAGATGATGGTATTACTGCCTACTTAACTGAAGAAAATTAAGGTAATTTGAAGAAATCTTCTAGAACCACCAAACTGCATTCACCCACCTACTCACCTCTACGTTCATGAGCTCTATCTTCCTACCTTCTCCTATCTAAGAACAATTCTCTGTTTATACATGGGATCCTGTATCCTACCACCTACTTGATTATGTGTGTCTGTAAACCTTCCCTCTTTTCTACATCATGCCATTTACACTTTCTATTCTAACATTCCTGACAGCATAGAAATAACCCATTATTTCTCCCATCCTTACAGTCCATCTTTTTTGCTTCTTTGTCCATCAGTTACTACTCCACTTATTTACTCCCTTTCATAGAAAACCATCTCAAAAGAGTTGTCTTTGTTTACTGTCCATATTCTTGTTAAAACCACAACATTGAATGTTTTTGTTAAAGTCACTTATGTCCACAATATTGCTAAACATACTTTCAAATTTCAGTGCTCAGCTTGATTAGTGCTTTCATCACCAATATTTGACATAGTTGATTCCTAATCCCCCTTACTGCATGTTCTTCCTTTGGCTTTCATGGCACCAAAACCTCAGTTTCCCTCCTATTTTACAGGCCATTCATTCTCCATCTTTCATGGTGGTTCTTCCTTTACTCCAAAATCTCTTCGGTTTAAATTGTCCCAGGGCTCAGACTTTGACTCCCTTATTTTCAATAGCTATAACATTTTCCAGTCTTGTCTACTCTCCTGATTTTTATTATCTGTTAAATTTCCATCTCAGAACTCTCTCATGAACTCCAGACTCACAGGTATATTACATTGCCTGCTTGACATCTCCAGTTGGATGACTAATAGACATTTAAATCTTTTCAGGTCTAAAATTGAATTTCTGGTCCCCCCCCATAAACCTACACTTCTCACAGTCTTTCCTTCTCAATCAATGACAACTGTACCAATAGAGGTGTTAGACCAAAAAATCACAGATCATTCTTGACATCCCTTATTCTGCTATATCAAATCTGTTTGAGAATCCTATGGTCTCTACTTTCAAAATATATCCAGAACCTGACTAATTCTTTCCAACTCCCCTATTCCAGCACATCTGTGGTTGGAACAGTCAATGTCTCTAGCCTGGATTTCTTCAATAGTCTCCTAGCACATCTCCCAACTTCTATCCTTGACATCTGAGAATCTCTCCTTAATACAGAAGTCAGAGGGGTCCATTTAAAATGCAATTCAGATCATATCACTATTCTGCTCAAAACTGTGCAGTGATTCTCACTTCACAAAAGCAAAACCTACAAGATCCTGTAAGGTCCTGCTTGATTTCTCCCAGTCACATCTTTTAATCCAGTTCTGATTGTTTCTATTCTGCTCACTCTCCTTCAACCATACTGGCCTTCTTTCCACATTGTTGACATAGAGTGAGCAGGCACTTTGTAGCAGGCACTTTTTACCAAAAAGCCTCTGTCTTGAATGCTTTTCCCCCAAATATCTACAAGGCTCACATCTGAGTTTGCACAAATGTTACCATGTCACTAGGACTCCTTTGAGCAGTGTATTTAATATTGCAACCTGTACCATTTCCCTGACTCTCTCAACCCCCTTGCCCTTCTCTACATGCTTTTTACCTGTATCCCTTATCACACTCTAACTTATTATTTGCTTTTAAATTAAGCTTTTTGTGTAATTTTTATTTTCACTAATAAATGTTAGCAGAAAAGTGGAAATATTTGGTTTACTAAGGTATCCCAAGGATCCACAAGTTTCCTGACTCATGATAAGCACTTATTTGTTTTAAAGTAAATGAAATAACAAGAGCTAATGTTTAATGAGCACTAAATATTTGCCAGGCATTGTACTAAGTGTCTTACGTGTCTGATAGATATTACTGAAACTAGCGTATAGTTATTGAGGTGGACGGGTGGAGTTAGGTACTGTTCTAAGGGATTTATACACATTAACTAATTTTAAGTGAATAAGAAACTATATGAAGTGGGTACTACTATATTTTCCATTTTGTCAAAAGAGAAAAATTTATGTACAGAGGATTTTGTAAATTGCTCTAGGCTACACAGCTAATAAATTGTGAAGCTGATATTCACATCCAGACAGTCTGGTTCTGACATCCAAAATTCTAACCATATATATACTATCTCATGCTAGAAAGTAAGAGAGCTGAGATTTGAAGACAAGCAGTCTCATTCCAGAGCCCACATTCTTAATGGCCAACATATATTTCATTCACTGCTAGACTCTTAGAAATAACTCAGGGTTCATTGGCTAACTGAATGTGCTCTGTTTCAGTTCTATTAAGTTGTCAACAGGCACTAGAAAGAAAGAGTAGAACACTATAAAAGTATTTAATGTCTGCAATGTCTTTGAGATACAGGAACTTAAATAACTTCTTATGTTTAGGAACCCATTTAATCTATGTCTGCACTGAATGCTACTCTAACTGATATGTAAACAATAAGTACTTGTAAGAACATTGGACATATCACTTAATCACTCTAGGCTGCATTTTTTATTTCATCAAAATATAAAAAGTTTGAACTAGAATGACTTATAAATTTCCAATTTTGGATAAAATGTTATGAGCACAGGTGACAACAATAAATTTACATTTAACTTTTATTAGTTTTTTACAATTTAATATGTATTATTTACAATTTTTTTTAAATTGTCATCATAATCATCATCATCATCTAAATTTATATGCTAATAAATGCATTCACAAATGACAATTATGAGAGGAAATGAATTTATAGGAAGAATTGCAATAAATTCAACTTGCTATTTTTTCGGCTATGGGACTGTGATCATGATTTCCTCTTTATAGTTTACTTCCTCAGAAAACTCATAATACATTGCTGCTATTTGTTAAATGTCTCCATAATAGTTACAAATTTTATGTTTATGGACTTTGAGACTCCACAGAATATACTGTTTTTAAATGAAGACTTTTAAGTCCTAATTTTTTATAAGTTTTAAGAAAAAGTTGTGTAAAAGTTTCAGATAATGAAAGATATGAAATTTACCATAGAGAGAAGAGTTTCATGGGAAAACATCTGCTAAGAGCTTTGCATGGAAATTTAAAGAGTTTATTCTGAACATTTTCAGAGTATGCTTTTTTTAATCAAGTGTATCTATGCAGGTTTACTCATAAATAATTGAAATTTAATTTTCCTTTTCCAAATATTCCCAATTTCCATGTAAGGGTCCCAAACAATGTAACTCAGGGTTTTCTTCCTGATGAGAGTACACTTTAAAAGCTGATACTGTCATTTGGAAGAAAACTTGAGCATAACTACACATCTTATCATTAATTATTTACTTCCTAATAGTAGCAGAAATTCAGACAGAAGCTGCCATCTCACAAATACAAATTATGAAATGATCATGAGATTTTGGTCAGCATTTCTGAAACATGTGACTGATATTTACATTAGAGTTTATCATAAATATTGTATTCATTTTGCAGCACAATCTTTAAGTTTGTTAGTAGTTTTTAACTAATATGAACTAGATATTGCTACATTTGAAAATGGACACTGTTGACTGAAAAAAAGGAAAAACAAAAAACAAAAAATGCATAAAATGAGAGCTGTGAGTTCAGTTTTATTTGGGGTTGACTGAGGACTATAGCCTGGGAGACAGACACTCAGATAGCTCTGAGGAATTGCTCCGAAGAGTTAGCGGAGGAGGTCAGTGTATTTATATGACTTTGGTAAATGAGGTACATGCAATGAAGCATACATCTCAGTAAAAGGTTGCTGCTAGTCACAAGAGCAGATGTCTCCATTAAGTGATTATAGTGCTTTTCTAGGTATGAGAAGATGCAAGAAATTGGTTTCCTAAAATTTTCTCCTGAAAATACCTAACTATCCAAAGTCCCGTTCAGCCAGATTTTCCCAGAGCACAGAGTGCCTCATTCCTGATCTCATCCCTGAACTCCTTTCAGGATATGTAAAAGGCCAGCAACTGCATTGGCTAGTGACTTCATTCCTGTAGAATCTGATGGTGAGTGACATTCTTTAGTTGGCAACACTAACAAAATTGCTTATATAATTTTTGTTTCTATCCTTGAAAATTTATTTCCATTTTAAAAGTTTATGTGTATATAAATACATACACACATATAAATTGCATTTTTGTAGATAAAACATGGTCAAAAATCATATATATTTGTATATATTCAGTATAATATTTTTAGTTTAGGAATTGTTTTAGAGAAATCACAATTTTACAAAATGATTTTATCAAATTTTGCCCAAGATTAAATATTGAAATAGATAATACGAAACTGAAAAACTTAGGCTCATATTTCATTCTATGCTACATTACAAATGGATTTGTATATTCACTTTTCAAATAAGCACATAGTATATATACAAAAACTATTGAATAACATGAGGACACAAACAAGTCAATGAATTATATATATAAGAAAACTGGTAGAAACAATCTAACAGACACATTTTATTTAGAAAATATCTGTTTTTGTTAGGACTAATACTTAAAAATTATATTTAATTATATGTAGCATATGTATTTGGATATTTATGAGATCCAAAGCTTTAACATTTAACTGTAGGTTCAATTAATTAAATATTTCCTGATTTCATTAGGAGGGATAAAAGATAATTAAAAATTTGTTGGTGCATTTATTTCAATCTCTCTCTAATGTAGTAGAAGATTCTGGAAATAAAATTCCAAGACTTGGCGTTAGGTCTTGTCTCAGCTACATCTTTACGCCCAAGCAATGAAACCTTTCAATCTCAAATTCTCCATCAATGAAGCCAATGCAATGATCCTCACCCTGAGAGTTGCCCATAAATTGGTTTAATGTGAAATAACATATAGTATATCGTTTATTGTTAAACATTTGAAAAGGTGAAAGGTCAGTACTTATTCCAGCAATAATCAGTGTTAAGCACAACATCATATCTGTAAAATGTCAGTATAATTGAATTTAACTTTGGTTAATCTCATTTGTCATCTTTCTATCTCTTAAATTTTGAATTCCTCTTTCTTTAAATTATTTTTTTAATTGGAGTATAGGTGATTTACAATGTTGTGTTAGTTTCTGCTGTACAACAAAGTGAATCAGTTATACATATATCCACTCTTTTTTAGATTCTATCCCTGTATGGGTCATGACAGAGTATTGAATAGAGTTTCCTATCCTATGCGGTAGGTTTTTATTAGTTATCTATTTTATATATAGTAGTGTGTATATGTAAATCCCAATTTTCCAATTTGTCCATCCTCCCCTTCCTCTTTGGTAACCATAAGTTTGTTTTCTACATCTGTGACATTTCTGTTTTGTAAATACATTCATTTGTACCATTTTTTTAGATTCCACATATGATATCTGACATATATCATATGATATTTGTCTTTGTCTGACTTATTTCACGCAGTATGACAATCTCAAAGTCTATCCCTGTCACTGCAAATGGCATTATTTCATTTTTTTTATGGTTGAGTAATATTGCATTGTATATACGTACCACATCTTCTTTATCCATTCCTCTGTCAGTGGATATTTAGGTTGCTTCCATGCCCTGGATATTGTAAATAGTGCTGCAGTGAACATTGAGGTGATGTATCCTTTCAAAGTATGGCTTTCTCCGTATATATGTTAAGGAGTGGGAATACTGGATCATAAGGTAGCTTTATCTTTAGTTTTTTTAAGGAATCTCCATACTGTTCTCCATAGTGGCTGTACCAATTTACATTCCCACCAACAGTGTAGGAGGGTTCCCTTTCTCCACACCCCCTCCAGCATTTATTATTTGTAGATTTTTTGATGATGACCATTCTAACTGGTGTGAGGTGATAACTCATTGTAGTTTTGATTTGCATTTCTCTAATAATTAGTGATATTGAGCATCTTTTCATGTTCCTCTTGGCCATCTGTATGTCTATTTAGATCTTCTGCCCATTTTGTTTTGATTGGGTTGTTTGTTTTTTTGATACTGAGCTGCATGAGCTATTTGTGTATTTTATAGATTAATCTGTTGTCGATCACTTCATTTGTAAATATTTTTTCCCAGTCTGTGTGTTTTGTTTTTTTTTTTCCTTTTTGTGGTTGCTTTCCTTTTCTGTGCAAAAGTGTTTAAGTTTAATTAGGTCCCATTTTTCTGTTTTATTTTCATGTTCACTAATCTAGGAGGTGGATTGAAAAAGAGTTTGCTGCAATTTACATCAGAGTGTTCTGCCTGTTTCCCTCTAAGAGTTATATACTATCCAGGCTTACATTTAGGTCTTTAATTATTTTGAGTTTATTTTTGTGTATGGGGTTAGGGTATGTTCTAATTTCATTCATTTACATGTAGCTCTCCAGTTTTCCCAGCACCACTTATTGAAGAGGCTGTATTTTCTCCACTGTATATTCTGGTTTCCTTTGTTATAGATCAGGTGACCATAGGTGCATGGGTTTTTCTCTGGGCTTTCTATCCTGTTCCACTGATCTATATTTCTTTTTTTGTGCCAGTACCACACAGTACTATACTACTGTAGCTTTGTAGTATAGTCTGAGGTCAGGGAGTCTGATTTCTCCAGATCCGTTTTTCTCTCTCAAGATTGCCTTGGCTATTTGGGGTCTTTTGTATCTCCATACAAATTGTAAAAATTTTTGTTCTAATTCTGTGAAAAATACCATTGGTAATTTGATAAGGGTAGCATTGAACTTGTAGATTACTTTGGTTAGTTTAGTCATTTTGACAATATTGATTCTTCTAACACAAAAATATGGTATGTCTCTTCTTCTGTTTGCATCGTCTTTGATTTCTTCCATCATTATCTTTAAGTTTTCTGAGTACAGGTATTTTGCCTCCTTAAGTAGGTTAATTTGTAGGTATTTAATTCTTTTCGATGTGATAGTAAATTGGATTGTTTCCTTAATTTCTATTTTTGATGTTTCACTGTTAGTGTGTAGGTATGCAAGTGATTTAGGTGCATTAATTTTGTATCCTGCAACTTTACCAAATTCATTGATAAGCTCTAGTAGTTTGTTCATAGCCTCTTTAGAATTTTCTATATATAATATTATGTCATCTGCAAACAGTGACAGTTTTACTTCTTCTTTTCCAATTTGGATTCCTTTTATTTCTTTTTCATCTCTGATGGCTGTGGGTAGGACTTCCAAAACTATGTTGAATAAAAGTGGTGAGTGTGGACATCCTTGTCTTGTTCCTGATCTTAGAGGAAATGCTTTCAGTTTTTGACCATTGAGAATGATGTTTGCTGTTTGTTTTGTTGAATATGGCCTTTATTATGTTGAGGTAGGTGCCCTCTATGCCCACTTTCTGGAGAGTTTTTATCATAAATCGGTGTTGATTTTTGTCAAAAGCCTTTTCTGCATATACTGAGATGATGATATGGTTTTTATTCTTCAGTTTGTTGATGTGGTATATCATAATGATTGATTTGTAGATATTGAAAAATCTTTGCATCCCTGGGATAAATCCCACTTGATCAGGGTGTGTGATCTTTTAATGTGTTGTTGGATTCAGTTTGCTAGTATTTTGTTAAGGATTTTTGCATCTATATTCATCAGTGATATTGGCTTGTAATTTTCTTTTTTTGTGATATCTTTGTCTGGGTTTTATGTCAGGGTGATGGTGGCCTCATAGAATGAGCTTGAGAGAGTTCCTTCCTCTGCAATATTTTGGAATAGATTGAGAAGGATTGGTGTTAATTCTTCTATAAATGTTTGATAGAATTCACCTGTGAACTCTGGTTCTTGACTTTTGTTTGTTGGAAGATTTTTAATCACAATTTCAATTTCAGTACTTGTGGTTGGTGTGTTCATATTTTCTATGTCTTCCTGCTTCAGCCTTAGAATATTGTGCCTTTCAAAGTATTCTTCCATTTCTTCTAGGTTGTCCATTTTATTGGAATAGATTTGCTTGTAGTAGTCTCTTATGATCCTTTGTATTTCTGTGGTGTCAGCTGCAACTTCTTTTTTCATTTCTAAATTTTATTAATTTGAGTTTTATATATATATATATTTTTTTTGATGAGTCTGGCTAAAGTTTTATTGATTTTGTTTATCTTCCCAAAGAACAAGATTTTAGTTTCATTGATCTTTGCTATTTTTTTTTCCTTTCTATTTTATTTGTTTCCACTCTGACCCTTATGGTTTCTTTCCTTCTACTAACTTTAGCTTTTGTTTGTTCTTTCTCTAGTTGCTTTATGTGTAAGGCTAGGTTGTTTATTTGAGATTTTTCTTGTTTCCTGAGGTAAGAATGCATTGCTATAAACTTCCCTCTTAGAACTCTTTTCTTGCATCCCATAGGTTTTGGATCACTGTGTTTTCATTCTTGTTTGCTTCTAGGTATTTTTTGATTTCCTCTTTGATTTGTTCAGTGATCCACTTGTTGTTCAGTAACATATTGTTTAGTCTCCATATGTTTGTGTTTTTTAAAGTTTTCTTTTTCCTGTAATTGATTTCTAATCTCATAGCATTGTGGTTGAAAAAGTGCTCAGTATAATTTCAATTGTGTTAAATTTATGAAGCCTTTACCTGTGACCCAAGATGTGATCTATCTTGGAGAATATTCCATGTGCAGTTGAGAAGAAAGTATATTATGCTTCTTTGGAATGGAATGGCCTATAGATCTCAACTAAGTCTATATGGTCTAATGTGTCTTTTAAGGTTTGTGTTTCCTTATTAATTTTCTGTCTCAATGATCTGTCAGTTGATGGGGTGTTAAAGCTCTCACTATTATCGTGTTATTTTTGATTTCCCCTTTTACGGCTGTTAACATTTACCTTATATATTGAGGTGCTCCTACCTTGGCTGCATATATATTTACAATTTTTATATCTTCTTCTTAGATTGATTGCTTGATCATTATGTAGTGTCCTTCCTTGTCTCTTGTTACAGTCTTTATTTTAAAGTCTATTTTGTCTGATATGAGTATTGCTACTCCAGCTTTCTTTTGATTTCCATTTGCATGGAATATCTCGTTCCATCCCCTCACTTTCAGTCTGTAGGTGTCCCTAGGTCTAAAGTAGGTCTCTTCTAGACAGCATA
This sequence comes from Orcinus orca, assembly GCF_937001465.1. NCBI lineage: Eukaryota > Metazoa > Chordata > Mammalia > Artiodactyla > Delphinidae > Orcinus > Orcinus orca. The sequence goes on along the minus strand of NC_064576.1, from coordinate 38,654,123 downwards.
TATATGGGTCTTGTCTTTGTATCCATTCAGCTAATCTATGTCTTTTGGTTAGAGTATTTCATCCATTTACCTTTAAGGTAATTTTCAATATGTGTGTACCTATTGCCATTTTCTTAATTGTTTTGGGGGTTTTTTTGGAGGTCTTTTTTCTTCCCTTCCTCTTTTGGTCTCTTTTCTTCTGTTTCCCACCTAGAGAAATTCCTTCAGTATTTGTTGTAGAGCTGGTTTGGTGGTGATGAATTCTCTTAGCTTTTGCTTGTCTGTAAAGCTTTTGATTTCTCTGTCGAATCTGAATGAGAGCTTTGTTAGGTAAAGTATCCTTGGTTGTAGGTTTTTCCCTTTCATCACTTGAAATGTATTGTGCCACTCTATTTTGGCCTGCAGAGTTTCTGCTAAAAAATCAGCTGAACCTTATCTGGATTCCCTTGTATATTATTTGTTGCCCTTCCCTTGTTACTTTTAATTAATTTATTTTTTGTCTTTATTTTTGTCAGTTTGATTAATATGTGTCTCAGTGTGTTCCTCCTTGGATTCATCCTATATGGGATTCTCTGTGCTTCCTGGACTTGAGTGAATGTTTCCTTTCTCACATTAGGGAAGTTTTGGGCTATAATATCTTCAAATATTTTTACAGGCTCTTTCTCTTTCTCTTCTCTTTCTGGGACCACAATAATATGAATGTTGGTGCACATAATATTGTCCCAGAGGTCTCCGAGACTGTCCTCATTTCTTTTCATTCTTTTTTCTTTATTCTGTTCTGCGACAGTGATTTCCACCACTGTGTCTTCCAGCTCACTTATTCATTTTTCTGCCTCAGTTATTCTGCTATTGATTCCTTTTAGAGTATTTCATTTCAGTTATTGTATTTTTCATCTCTGTTTGTTCTTTAAATCTTCTAGCTCCTTGTTAAACATTTCTTGTATCTTTTAGATCTGTGCCTCCATGCATTTTCCGAGATTTTAGATCATCTTTACTATCATTACTCTGAGTTCTTTTTCAGATAGATTGCCTATCTCTTCTTCACTTAGTTGTTCCTGTGGGTTTTTATCTTGTTCCTTGCTTTGCAACATATTTCTCTGTCATCTCAATTTGTCTAACTTTCTGTGTTTGTAACCTCCTTTCCACAGGCTGCAGGATCATAGTTCCTCTTGCTTCTGGTGTCTGCCCCTTGGTGGGTGAGTTTGGTTTGGTGTTTGTGGAGGCTTTCTGGTGGGACGTCCTGGTGCCTGCCTTCTGGTGGGTGGAGCTGGACCTGTCCCTCTGATTGTCATGGCCCTGTCATGGAGTGTGTTTTGTGGTGGTTGTGAGCTCAGTACAACTTTCAGTAGCCTGTCTTCTGATGGGTGGGGTTGTGTTCTCATCTTGGTGGTTGTTTGTTCTGAGTCTTTCCAGCTCTGGGGACTGCAGCTTGTTCCATGAGTCTGAGTCTTGGTGCTAAAATGTGCACCTCTGGCTGATCTCAGTTCAATCAATATTCCCTGGGGCATCTGCTACCTGTGTCCTTGCCCTCACTGTGACTGACAATTGACCTTTGACTCCCCAGGCATCCCTCTAAGACCCCTAGGTAGGTGTAGCCCAGGTTCCCTTGGAGGTACTGCTTTCTGCTGGGTCCCATGCAAGTGAGATCTTGTGTGTGCCCTCCAAGAGTGTAGTCTCCATTTCCCCCAGCCCTGTGGAGCTCCTGCACTCAAACCCTGCTGGCCTTCAAGGCTAAATGCTCTGGGGGTTTTTCCTCCTGATGCCTGACCCTCAGACTGTCTTGGAGTGCTCTATTATGTGGGAACATCCCTGTGTAGTCTGCATGGGTTTAATAATTTTTGTTGTGGTGACCAGAGCCTGCACTGGGTATTGAGCAGGGCCTCTCCTTTGTGTTTGTCACTGCTCTGTCAGAGGTGGGGTCTGCTCCCTAGTTGTTGGAGTAGAAGCTCCCAGATCTGTTTCTTAGCTGTGTTTCTGATTTGCAGTTCAAGGGATTGGAGCACTCCCAACGAGAGGGAAGCCACTGAGTATTCCTCTTCTAGAGCTGTTCAACTGTGGGTGTTCTCTGTTGTGTCACCTTTCACCCATTGAGCTCTCAGATTACACTGTTGTTGGCACTGCTCTTGGCCTTACCTTAACTGTGGGTATGCTGGCAATTGGTCCTGTTGTCTTTTAGATGTTGTTTCACCAGGCCACCAGAATAGATACACTGAAGTCAAGTCCCAAGATTACAGTAATCATGGATCTGAACACACTGTGGGTGCTATGGGGGAATCTCAGACTCTGGACTGGCCCATTCCCCATGTGTATGTGCCCACATAGTCTACAAATGCTAAATCTAGGCCTGTCTCAGCTGTGTGAGAACTCGTTGTCTGTTCAGATGTTCTATATGTGCTAAGTTTACAAAGCCAGTCAAGGGGGTGTCAATTTGCAGTTTGCACAGCTGTGAGGAGAGATTTCAGCTTTTCTTCCTCAGTTGCATGGCCTCTGGGGCTCAGCTGTGGTTTCAGCCCCATCTCTGTGTGGGGGGGTCACCCACAGGGGTCTTCCCCCAAGGCTGCCCTGGAGCACGAGTCCAACCTGGTGAAGAAAGCATGCAGAGGCATGCAGTGGCCATCGTTGTGGGACCCACAGCAGTGATGGGCATGTAGGGGAGCCAGCAGCCACAGGCATGAGAAAGTCTTCCCTGATGGGGTCCCTTCGTAGTGCCTGGGGAGGCAGGGACCAGAGGGTGAGGAGAGAGGCTGCAATGGTGGTCCCACCCCTTACATGTCACTTACCAATGGCACTTTGCTTCTATGGATTTCCTTACTCCCATCCCCTCAGGCTATCTCCTCGTAGCCAAAGGCCATTGTCTTCACAGATTTGCTCTCCAAACTCCACTTTCCAGTACCCAGTCCCTGTCCATACTGGTGCACACATGTGTCAGGCTGGGGTGTCCAGGTCAGTGTAATGAACCATCTGTGTAGGTCTCACTCTGTCCTGCTTGCCACAGACCAATTGCTGCACTCTCCTCCAATAGCCCCTGAAGCTCCCTTTCTGTCCCAACTGATCTCCCTGCTGGTGAGGGGGCTCTCCCAGATGCAAGAACTTCTCCTCTCCTTCATCTCCCCACTCCAGGGGCACTGGTCCCAACCTGCTCCCTTTCCTCTTCTTTTTCCCTTCTTTCTTTCATTCTACCCAGTTACATGGGGATATTTCTTGTCCAAGGTGTCCAAGGTCCTCTATTAGTATTCTGCTGGTGTTCTGTAAGAATTGTCCCATTCATAGATGTATTATTGATGGATTTGTGAGGAGAGATGAACTCCATGTCCTCCTAATCCACCATCTTGACCTTCTTCTCTTGAATTACTCTTTATATCCTAATTGATAAACAACTGATTAATCTTCAAGGCTACAAAAATAACACTTTCTCATTTATCAGTCATATATTTTGTGATTAAAAATATATTGCATATATTTATTTAGGGAGATGGAACTTGTGGAGTTTTAAAAACACTTCCATGTGAATAAAAGAAGCACCATACTGTAATATATCAAATATTTTGTAATTTGTCTAATTGTATAATATCGAACGTTTTGCTATCTCTTTATATAAAGTCAACGTTTTAATTTGTAAATTTGCTTTGAGTTGCTATTTTCTATGTCATGTGTATGAAAAGTCATGTGCTTCAGATTTGTATACCAGGTTTGGTTTGGTTTTTCCAAAATACATATGGTTATTCCACATTCTAGAAATATTATACACATGTTTCTTGTGGAGGTACTGGGTGCACATATTTATTTAGAAAATATACTGGGTTACTTCAGTTTGTACAGCCATATGTGAGCTATAAGTGTGCCACAATACTCAAATAGCAGAAGTTGTGAACATTCCCAGCACATGGAGAACATATGTGTCAGATATTGTGATTGATGTTTTCCATATATAGCCCCATTTAATCAACACAACAATCCTTATTAGGCCCAATTTACAGATGAAAAAACTAAAACTTGATAATTTGAACAATTTGCTGGAGATTGGTGCTGGGGACTAATGCAAGTCCATATGAATCTATTAATATTTGTAATGAATTTCATACAAGGAATTGTAACAAAAATAAAATAAGCAGAACTAAAAATAAGGGTTTGTAAACATTTTTAAAGTAAAGTTAAAAATAAGTTAATTTTGGGGAGAGAGGGGGAAGATGGCGGAAGAGTAAGATGCGGAGATCACCTTCCTCCCCACAGATACATCAGGAAATACATCTACACATGGAACAACTGCTACAGAACACCTACTGAATGCTGGCAGAAGACCTCAGACCTCCCAAAAGGCAAGAAATTCCCCACTAACCTGGGTAGGGCAAAAGAAAAAAAGAAGAAACAGAGAAAAAAGAATAGGGATGGGACCTGCACCAGTGGGAGGGAGTCGTGAAGGAGGAAAGGTTTCCACAAACTAGAAGCCCCTTCGCGGGTGGAGACTGCAAGTGGCAGAGAGGGGGAAGCTTCGGAGCCCGGGCGGAGAGCACAGCCACTAGGGTGTGGAGGGCAAAGCGGAGAGATTCCCGCACAGAGGATCAGTGCCGACCAGCACTCACCAGCCCGAGAGGCTTGTCTGCTCACCCACCGGGGCGGGCAGGGCTGGGAGCTGAGGCTTGGCCTTCGGCCTGATCCCAGGGAGAGGACTGGCAGCGTGATCACAGCCTGCAGGGTGTTAGTTCACGACGGCTAGCCAGTAGGGAGTCAGGGAAAAGTCTGGACCTGCCAAAGAGGCAAGAGAATAGTTCTTCCCTCTTTGTTTCCTGGTGCGTGAGGAGAGGGGATTAAGAGCGCTGTTTAAAGCAACTCCAGATACAGGTGTGAGCCGCGGCTAACAGCGCAGACCCCAGAGAAAGGCATGAGACGCTAAGGCTGATGCTGCCGCCACCAAGAAGCCTGTGTGCGAGCACAGGTCACTATCCACACCTCCCTACCGGGGACCCTGTGCAGCCCGCCACTGCCAGGGTGCCGGGATCCAGGGACAACTTCCCCAGGAGAACGCACGGCGCGCCTCAGGCTGGTGCAACATTCCGCCAGCCTCTGCCACCGCAGGCTCTCCCCGCATCCATCCCCCTCCCTCCCACGGCCTGAGTGAGCCAGAGCCCCCGAATCAACTGCTCCTTTAAGCCCGTCCTGTCTGAGCGAAGAAGAAAAGCCCTCCGGCGACTTACACACAGAGGTGGGGCCAAATCCAAAGCTGAACCCCCAGAGCTGTGCTAACAAAGAAGAGAAAGGGAAACATCTCCCAGCAGCCTCAGGAGCAGCAGAATAAAGCTCCACAATTAACTTGATGTACCCTGCATCTGTGGAATACATGAATAGAAAACGAATCATCCCAAATTGAGGAGGTGGACTTTGAGAGCAAGATTTATTATTTTTTTCCCCTTTTCCTCTTTTTTTTTTGTGGTACGCGGGCCTCTTACTGTTGTGGCCTCTCCAATTGCAGAGCACAGGCTCTGAACGTGCAGGCTCACAGGCCATGGCTCATGAGCCTAGCCGCTCTGCAGTATGTGAGATCTTCCCAGACTGGGGCCCGAGCCCATGTCCCCTGCATCAGCAGGTGAACTCTCAACCACTGCGCCACCAGGGAAGCCCCCATTTTCCTGTTTTTGTGAGTGAGTATGTGTATGCTTCTGTGGGAGATTTTGTCTCTATAGTTTTACTTTCAACATTTGTCATACAGTTCTGTGCGTCTGGGTTTTTTTGCTTGTTTGTTTTTGTTGTTTTTTACTTAAAATTTTTTTTCTTAATAATTACTTTTTATTTTAATAACTTTATTTTATTTTACCTTACTTTATATTATATTATTTTATCCTCTTTCTTTCTTTCTTTCTTTCTTTCTTTCTTTCTTTCTTTCTTTCTTTCTTTCTTTCTACTGTTTCTCCTTTTTATTCTGAGCCATGCGGATGAAAGTCTCTTGGTGCTGCAGCCAGGAGTCAGCGCTGTGCCTCTGAGGTGGGAGAGCCAACTTCAGGACACTGGTCCACAAGATGTCTACCAGCTGCACATAATATCAAATGGTGAAAATCTCCCAGAGATCTCCATCTCAACACCAAGACCCAACTTCACTCAACGACCAGCAAGCTACAGTGCTGGACACCCTATGCCAAACAACTAGCAAGACAGGAGCACAACCCCACTCATTAGCAGAGAGGCTGCCTAATATCATAATAAGGCCACAGGCACCCCAAAACGTACCACCAGACATGGACCTGCCCACCAGAAAGACAAGATCCAGCCTCATCCACCAGAACACAGGCACTAGTCCCCTCCACCAGGAAGCCTACACAACCAGCTGAACCAACTTAAGCCACTGGGGACAGACACAAAAAACAACGGGAACTATGAACCTGCAGCCTGCAAAAAGAAGACCACAAACACAGTAAGATAAGCAAAATGAGAAGACAGAAAAACTCACAGCAGATGAAGGAGCAAGATAAAAGCCCACCAGACCTAAGAAATGAAGAGGAAATAGGCAGTCTACCTGAAAAAGAATTCATAATAATGGTAGTAAAGATGATCCAAAATCTTGAAAATAAAATAGAGAAAATGCAATAAACAGTTAACAAGGACCTAGAAGAACTAAAGATGAAACAGGCAACAATGAACAACACAATAAATGAAATTAAAAATACTCTACAAGGGATCAATAGCAGAATAACTGAGGCAGAGGAATGGATAAGTGACCTGGAAGATAAAATAGTGGAAATAACTACTACAGAGCAGAATAAAGAAAAAGAATGAAAAGAACAGAAGACAGTCTCAGAGACCTCTGGGACAACATTAAATGCATCAACATTCAAATTATAAGGGTCCCAGAAGAAGAAGAGAAAAAAAAAAAGACAGAAAATATTTGAAGAGATTATAGTTGAAAATTTCCCTAATATGGGACAGGAAATAGTTAATCAAGTCAGGAAACACAGAGAGTCCCATACAGGGTAAATCCAAGGAGAAACATGCCAAGGCACATATTAATCAAACTGTCAAAAATTAAATACAAAGAAAACATATTAAAAGCAGCAAGGGAAAAACAACAAATAACACACAAGGGAATCCCCATAAGGTTAACAGCTGAACTCTCAGCAGAAACTCTGCAAGAAAGAAGGGACTGGCAGGACATATTTAAAGTGATGAAGGAGAAAAACCTACAACCAAGATTGCTCTACCCAGCAAGGATCTCATTCAGATTTGATGGAGAAATTAAAACCTTTACAGACAAGCAAAATCTGAGAGAGTTCAGCACCACCAAACCAGCTTTAAAACAAATGATAAAGGAACTTCTCTAGGCAAGAAACACAAGACAAGGAAAAGATCTACAATAAAAAACCCAAAACAATTAAGAAAATGGGAATAGAAACATGTATATTGATAATTACCTTAAATGTAAATGGATTAAATGTTCCCACCAAAAGTCACAGACTGGCTGAATGGATACATAAAAAAGACTCATATATATGCTGTCTACAAGAGATCCACTTCAGACCTAGAGACACATACTGAAAGTAAGGGGATGGAAAAAGATATTCCATGCAAATGGAAACTAAAAGAAAGCTGGAGTAGCAATTCTCATATCAGATAAAATAGACTTTAAAATAAACACTATTAAAAGAGACAAAGAAGGACACTACATAATGATCAAGGGATCAATTCAAGAAGAAGATATAACAGTTGTAAATATTTATGCAACCAACATAGGAGCACCTCAATACATAAGGCAAATAGTAACAACCATAAAAGGGGAAATAGACAGTAACACATTCATAGTAGGGGACTTTAACACCCCACTTTCACCAATGGAAAGACCATTCAAAATGAAAATAAATAAGGAAACACAAGCTTTAAATGATACATTAAATAAGATATACTTAATTGATATTTATAGGACATTCCTTCCAAAAACAAAAAATACACATTCTTCTCAAGTGCTCATGGAATATTCTCCAGGATAGATCATATCCTGGGTGACAAATCAAGCCTTGGTAAATTTAAGAAAATTGAAATTGTATCAAGTATCTTTTCTGACCACAACACCATGAGACTGGATATCAATTACAGGAAAAGATCTGTAAAAAATACAAACATGTGGAGGCTAAACAATACACCACTTAATAATGAAGTGATAACTGAAGAAATCAAAGAGGAAATCAAAAAATACCTAGAAACAAATGACAATGAAGACATGACGACCCCAAACCTATGGGATGCAGAAAACGCAGTTCTAAGAGGGAAGTTTATAGCAATACAATCCTACCTTAAGAAACAGGAAACATCTCAAATAAACAACCTAACCTTTCACCTAAAGCAATTAGAAAATGAAGAATAAAAACCCCCAAAGTGAGCAGAAGGAAAGAAATCATAAAGATCAGATCAGAAATAAATGAAAAAGAAATGAAGGAAATGATAGCAAAGATCAATAAAACTAAAAGCTGGTTTTCTGAGAAGATAAACAAAATTGACAAACCATTAGGCAGACTCATCAAGAAAAAAAGGGAGAAGAGTCAAATCAATAGAATTAGAAATGAGAAAGGAGAAGTAATAACTGACACTGTAGAAATACAAAAGATCATGAGAGATTACTACAAGCAACTCTATGCCAATAAAATGGACAACCTGGAAGAAATGGACAAATTCTTAGAAATACACAACCTGCCAAGACTGAATCAGGAAGAAATAGAAAATATGAACAGACCAATCACAAGCACTGAAATTGAAACTGTGATTAAAAATCTTCCAACAAACAAAAGCACAGGACTAGATGGCTTCACAGATGAATTCTGTCAAACATTTAGAGAAGAGCTAACACCTATCCTTCTCAAATTCTTCCAAAATTTAGCAGAGAGAGGAACACTCCCAAACTCATTCTATGAGGCCACCATCACCTTGATACCAAAACCAGACAAGGATGTCACAAAGAAAGAAAACTACAGGCCAATATCACTGATGAACATAGATGCAAAAATCCTCAACAAAATACTAGCAAACAGAATCCAACAGCACATTAAAAGGATCATACACCATGAACAAGTATGGTTTATTCAGGAATGCAAGGATTCTTCAATATATGCAAATCAATCAACGTGATACACCATAGTAACAAATTGAAGGAGAAAAACCCATATGATCATCTCAATAGAAGCATAGAAAGCTTTCGACAAAATTCAACACCCATTTATGATAAAAAGCCTGCAGAAAGTACACACAGAGGGAATTTTCCTCAACATAAAAAAGACCATATATGACAAACCCACAGTCAACATTGTCCTCAATGGTGAAACACTGAAACCATTTCCACTAAGATCAGGAACAAGACAAGGTTGGCCACTCTCACCACTCTTATTCAACATAGTTTTGGAAGTTTTACCCACAAATAAGAGAAGAAAAGGAAATAAAAGGAATCCAAATCAGAAAAGAAGTAAAGCTGCAGATGACATGATACTATACATAGAGAATCCTAAAGGTGCTACCAGAAAACTATGAGAGCTAATCAATTAATTTCTTAAAGTAGCAGGGTACAAAATTAACACACAGAAATCTCTGGCATTCCTATACATTAATGATGAAAAATCTGAAAGTGAAATTAAAAAAACACTCTCACTTACCATTGCAATAAAAAGAATAAAATATCTAGGAATAAACCTACCTAAGGAGACAAAAGACCTGTAAGCAGAAAATTATAAGACACTGATGAAAGAAATTAAAGATGATAAAAATAGATGGAGAGATATACCACGTTCTTGAATTGGAAGTATCAACATTGTGAAAATGACTCTAGTACCCTAAGAAATCTACAGATTCAATGCAATCCCTATAAAATACCACTGGCATTTTTCACAGAACTAGAAGAAAAAAATTCACAATTTGTTTGGAAACACAAAAGACCCCGAATAGCCAAAGCAATCTTGAGAACGAGAAACGGAGCTGGAGGAATCAGGCTCCCTGAGTTCAGACTATACTACAAAGCTACAGTAATCAAGACAGTATAGTACTGGCACAAAAACAGAAATATAGATCAATGGAACAGGATAGAAAGCCCAGAGATAAACCCATGCATATATGGTCACCTTATCTTTGATAAAGGAGGCAGGAATGTACAGTGGAGAAAGGACAGCCTCTTCAATAAGTGGTGCTTGGAAATCTGGACAGTTACATGTAAAAGTATGAGATTAGAATACTCCCTAACACCATACACAAAAATAAGCTCAAAACAGATTAAAGACCTAAATGTAAGGCCAGAAACTATCAAACTCTTAGTGGAAAACATAGGCAGAACACTCTATGACATAAATCACAGCAAGATCCTTTCTGACCCACTAGAGTTTGACCTCCTAGAGTAAGGGAAATAAAAACAAAAATAAACAAATGGGACCTAATGAAACTTCAAAGTTTTTGCACAGCAAAGGAAACCATAAGCAAGACCAAAAGACAACTCTAAGAATGGGAGAAAATATTTGCAAATGAAGCAACTGACAAGGGATTAATCTCCAAAATTTACAAGCAGCTCATGCAGCTCAATAAGAAAAAAAGAAACAACCCAATCCCAAAATGGGCAGAAGACCTAAACAGACATTTCTCTGAAGAAGATATACAGTTTGCCAACAAACACATGAAAGAATGCTCAACATCATTAATCATTAGAGAAATAAAAATCAAAACTACAATAGGATATCATCTGACACCGGTCAGAATGGCCATCATCACAAAATCTAGAAACAATAAATGCTGGAGAGAGTGTTTAGAAAAGGGAACCCTCTTGCACTGCTGGTGGGAATGTGAATTGGTACAGCCACTATTGTGAACAGTATGGAGGTTCCTTAAAAAACTAAAAATAGAGCTACCATATGACCCAGCAATCCCACTACTGGGCATATACCCTGAGAAAACCATAATTCAAAAAGGGTCATGTACCAAAATATTCATTGCAGCTCTATTTACAATAGCCAGGAGATGGAAGCAACCTAAGTATCCATCATCAGATGAATTGATAAAGAAAATGTGGCACATATATACAATGGAATATTACTCAGCCATAGAAAAAAACGAAATAGAGTTATTTGTATTGATGGACCTAGAGTCTGTCATACAGAGTGAAGTAAGTCAGAAAGAGAAAGACAAATACCATATGCTAACACATATATATGGAATCTAAGAAAACAAAAATGTCATGAAGAACCTAGGGGTAAGACAGGAATAAAGACACACCTACTAGAGAATGGACTTTAGGATATGGGGAGGGGGAAGGGTAAGCTCTGACAAAGTGAGAGAAAGGCATGGACATATATACACTACCAAACGTAAAATAGATAGCTAGTGGGAAGCAGCCACATAGAACAGGGAGATGACCTCGGTGCTTTGTGACCACCTAGAGGGGTGGGCTAGGGAGGGTGGAAGTTAGGGAGACACAAGAGGGAAGAGATATGGGAACATATGTATATGTATATCTGATTAACTTTGTTATAAAGCAGAAACTAATCCACCATTGTAAAGCAATTATACTCCAATAAAGATGTAAATAAATAAATAAGTTAATTTTGAGATAGGAAACTGAGAATTGGGTAAGGAGGATGGAGTCAAACTTATATAACGTTGTGTATATTGGCAGCATTTTGAAACTGATGAGATTTATTTTGGGGAACCAACCAGGACAGGGCTGAGCTGCATGAAAGAAGGATGTTCACATAAATCTCTTCCTGTTGTGCCTGTTTACATTTCTGAGAATCACTGAGGCATGACTACTATAAGGAAGAGACAAGAGCTAAACTTTGGAACTTAAAAAACGAGCAAAACCGACTGCATGTATGTTCAAAACACCACTACCATGCTACTCCTTGTTTTAACTGGCTTGTTTAATGGATTACTATGTAAAGTATCATAATTCCTAATTCCAGAATCTAATTGTTTAGTAAGATTTGGTTAGGCTGAATAAGTGAGTCAGAATAGTCTATCTATAATTTTACCACTAAGTATACTCCAGTGATTTATGTTAAAAAAAACAAAGTTAGCTTTTCCTCTTGCTTCTCACAAGGGAATGTACAGATTACAAATAATGATATTCACTTCCATAAATGACAAACTGCTATTTATTAGTTCTATAATAAGCACATTATGCCAAATCACTGAAATTTGATACTCATAGAAGTTTAGGGTTAATTTAAGTCTATACTTTGATACATCCTAAGGTGTGGAAGGCTGCTCAATGCTTGACAACATTGCAAAGCTTTGCTAGTTATTTATACATAAAGATACTTGAAAACTCCAATAACTGTAGGAATCTTGCTTTGTTAACATCTCTGCCACTGGTGTTTTGCGCTGGTTATTATTATTTTTTTAATTTTTGGCATGCAAATATTATTGACTTTTGCCTTATTAGTATAACTTTAGATTGCTGAAGTCTTTATGGTAAAAATTATTGTATTGTAATTCATGTTTGTATCAGTAATGTTTTGTCTTTAAAATTATCTAATATGTGGCTGTTAAAGCATGTGTGTATTATAGTTTAAATACAGGTAATTCACACTACTCATTTCTAACCTAAGTGCATTAAATTTTTTATTGTTCCAGTTAAAATATATCAATTTTTTAAAATAGAATTTATTATTTAGAGCAGTTTTAGATTTATAGCAAAATTGAGTTCACATATGTCACCTTCCCCCGCACAATCATAGACTTTCCTACTGTCAACATCCCACATGAGATAGGTACACTTTTTACATTTGATGGGCCAACATTGATACATAATTACCACCAAACTTCATAGTTTACACTAGCGTTTACTTCTGGTGTTGTATGATATTTGGGTTTTAACAAACATATGACAACATATGTCCACCATTATAGTTTTATGCACAATGGTTTAAATGCCCTAAAAATTCCCTGAGCCCTACCTTTATCCCTTCTCCCCCACAAACTCCTGGCAGCCCCTATATTTTTACTGTTTCCATAGTTTTATCTTTTCCAGCTATGGCTGGAGTTGTACAGTATGCAGCCTTTTCAGATTGGCTTCTTTTACTCAGTGATATGCTTTTAAGGTCTCTCCATGTCTTTTCATGTCTTGACAGATACATTTTAGTGCTGAATAATATTTCTTTATGAATACACAGCAGTATATTTATCAATTGGCATACTGAATGATATCCTGGTTTCTTCCAAGTTTTGGTAATTATGAATAAAAGGGCTATACACATCTTTGTGCAGATTGTTATGTGGAGGTAAATTTTCAACTTATTTGGGTAAATACCAAGGAGTGTGATTGCTGGACCATATTATAAAATCATGTTTAGTTTTGTGAGAAATTGCCAAACTGACTTCCAAAGAACCATTTTACAACCCCTCCAGCAATTAATGATAATTTCTGTTACATCCTCACCAGAATTTGTTGTTGTCAATGTGTTAGACTTTAGTATATGTATTTTGATCCATTTCATATTTTTTCTGAAGGTCTATTTTTAGATTTACATTTTTGCCTGTGGATGTCAAACAGCATTTATTGAAAAATGTATCCTTTCTTCATTGAATTTGCCTTTGCTCATTTGTCAAAGATCAGTTGAAAATATTTCTGTGGATCTATTTCTGGGCTCTCTATTCTGGGCCATTGATTTAGTTGTCTATTCTTGTTGATGTGATGGATTATATTAATTGATTTTCAGAAATTGAACCTGCTTGAACACCTGAAATAAATCCCACATAATTATAGTGTATAATTCTTTCTATATATTGCAGGTTTAATTTTCTGCTATATTGCTGAGGAGTTTTGCATTTGTGTTTATGAAATGTATTGGTCTTTAGCTTTCTTTGCATGTACTGTCTTTGGTTTTGGTATTAGGGTAATGCTGATCTCAAAGAATGGGTTAGTAAGTATTCCTTCTACTTTTATCTTCTGGATGATATTGTTGGAAATTAGTATAATTACTTATTTAAGTGTTTGGTTAGAGTTCACCTGTGAACTCATCCTAGACTGGTGCTTTCTTTTTTGTAATGTTATCAATTATTAGTACAACTTCTTTAATATATATAGTCCTATTTAGATTGTCTATTTCTTCTTCTGTAAGTTTTAGTAGATTGTGTCTTTGAAGAAATTGTTCCATCTCAAACTTGTGAGCATAGTGTTGTTCATAATATTCCTTTACTATTTTTTGTCCATGTGATCTGTATTGATAGACCCCTTTCATTTCTTATATTAGTAGTTATGTCTTCTCTTGTCTTGGGTACCCAGGATAGAGGCTTATGATTTTATTGCTCTTTTTACAGAACCATCTTTATTTTCTATGATTTTTAAATTGATTTCTTGTTTTTAATTTCACTGATTTCTCCTCTAATTATTATTATTTTATCCTACATCCTTTAGATTGAATTTTATTTTCTTTTAGTCATAGTTTTTGCAGTCTGAGAAGGAGGAAGAATGATTTTCTTGTGATCTCCCTGCCTCAGCTAACTATTTTGTTCAAATAAATTTGAGAAATACTAAGGTAGATGGTCACCTTCCAGTTGTCCAAAAGAAAAATTTTAAAGTCTGATAGTTTTATTAAAATTAAACAAAGAGATAATTAAGTTGGCTAGTTGAGAATTTCCATTATATATAATTAGATTTAATGAAATTAATACATTAATTTGTTAAACATATGAACTTAGTGCAGAAGAACAAGGGTAACTGAACATGATCCAATCTTTTGCTCTTAAATAAAGTTCCAATTACTCTTAAGAAACAATATAGTGAGAAAGTCAATAACTAATCAAATAATCATGAAAATACACATAAAATTATTGTGTTTAATTTGTTCACTGGTTTACCCCTATTGCTTAGCACAGTATGTGGTAGAAAATACTCAATAAATGTTGAATAAACTAGTTAGCAAATAAAACTGCAATATGGGTTATGAAATCAGGTCATCGGATTCTGTGAGAGTACATAACAGGAATAAATTATGTTCAAAACTAACATGGGTGGTTCAAGAAGATTTTCTGTATGAAACAGTGCTTGAACTGAAGTCTAAGAAATGAAGCAGGGTAAGAGGTGAGAGACATTCCAGATGGATAAGTCTATTCTACATGTACAACAACCCTGTGGATGGAGAGAACATGACCATAAGAATTGTAACATGGCCAGTACACCACAAGAACACAGAACAGGGAGTGGGTGAACATGAAAATGATGAAATGGAAGGTAGGAAACAGTCTATCTTGGATTTTCTAGACATTGTTAGATATTTTGTTATTAGACATACACGCTATTTATTTTCAAAGAATAGAAGCAAGTGACTGCAATTTTCATAGTACATAACCTATTTTTAAATCATAATTTCTTGGTAATATAATGTGTAAAATTTAATATAATACATCATTCCTATCATGACAGAAATAGAACATAGGGAATATATCTGCCCCAGCAATGAAATTGGAGACAAAGGTGAAAATAA
This sequence comes from Orcinus orca, assembly GCF_937001465.1. Classification (NCBI taxonomy): domain Eukaryota; kingdom Metazoa; phylum Chordata; class Mammalia; order Artiodactyla; family Delphinidae; genus Orcinus; species Orcinus orca. Next base: position 38,638,713 of record NC_064576.1, on the reverse strand, counting down.
GCCATGAAGTGATTATAAGGAAATGAAAAAGCTGTTCATGATTCATTGTGGAAGTGACTTACAAGCTCTTATTTCAGCTGGTTGCAGTATGTTATATTGAACTGGCAGGAAACATCAAATTGTCAAATCAGAATCTCAGAAATTAGACATCTTTTTAGAGTATCCAGCTTTACTCACAAGTACAAATATACATATAATAAAATGTATAGGCAAAGCACAAGGTATTGAGATATGTGATGTGGTTTCCTAGGACCTTTTTTTTTTTCCTAATACTGGACACATGCTTTCTGTTCCCAAGTAACAGATGCATTCTCTGTGTGAGGTTGACATGTCATTTCATACAGTGGGGATCATTTAACTTTTGAAACACCTCCACGTTATACCCCAGATGGTCAACTAGCTTATGTGACATTTTTCAGGTCCACCCACAGGAGGAGGATCACAGACACCCTGTATTTGGCATGCCTGAGTTAGGAGTAGGAGTCCTTAGGTATCCATCCAGCTGCACTATCCTAACATCAATTCCCACAAGTTTCAAAATTGTTTTCCATTTTCCTCACTGAGAATCAAACCCTTCCTGAACCAATCTAGTGCCTAGAATCATAATAACATGAACTGCTCTATTTAGCTCTGTTTCCATCAAGTTGTGGTCTGTTGAAATGCTCCTAACAAAAGATAACACCCAAATTTTGTCTTTTCCTAGAAGCTACTGTTGATACTACTCTCCTGCCTCCCCCCACCCTGTTCCGGTTCAACAGATTAGATTCCCTAAGAAGTCATTGCAGCAAACCAGGTCAAGCTTATGCTTCCCATGACATTTTGGTCACTGCTTTGGGGTGTCAATCTCTTGCCTTAGGGTCCAGATTTATGACCACAGTCATTTTTCTGACCCTTAGACTTCCTTTATTATTTCTCCCCTTTTAGCCTGTCTTGACTAGGAATTCCCAGCTTAGTGCAGTCTTAGTCAACTATCTTTCTTTTTCCAAAATTGAAAGTACTTTTATATAAGGGCCAATTTAACCAAATAAAAGATTGTAGAATTACTGAGTAAGTATTTAAGTTAGAATGGTAAAAATGATAATTGATTCACTCTTTACATTGCCTGCTCAGAAGTAGGAGAAAGAAAATTTATCTTGAAGAATACTGAAAAATTTATATGCAAGACAGTGTTCTATGTTCCATGAATAATAGAAAAAATGAAAATACATGATTTCTGTTTTGATACTCTGAAAATAACAATTGTAACACTCCTTGAGTTCCATATTTGCATTCCTTCTTTAGAAAGATAAATTAATAGATTGTGCTTATATTTTCAGGTGATTTCTGATATAGTAATATTATAAAATGATTTGTTAAACAATATCTGTTTCAAATATTCTTTTTCAAAGCCAAAAAACGTGTTACTAGAACGTGGGTACTTCTACTACAATCTTCCTAAGATTGAATTTAATATCACTATAAAATAACTAAAAGTAGATAAAATCTGGTCATATATAATATATTAAAAATCAGACTATTTGGGTTCACTTTCTTAAAAATAGGAACTTCCATATTTTTCAGAGAGCATTTGTCTTTTTGAGTTTGTCTGAATAAATTCAGACACACTTGATGATTCAATCTCTCTAAGCAGAGAAGCTCCTGTATCCAGGGAAACCAGTCTGGGTGGCCAGGACCTAAAGTTAAGACAGGAGGGGCCCTGCTATCTGGGATGTAAGGAAGCAATCTGCTAGCCTTCTCTTTTAGTCAAGGCTTCTTTTTGTCTGTGATGCCTCCTGACCAATCTGGAAACACACCTATGCCCTTAGTCATGTTTGTTATCTATCACCTTACTGTCTGTAGCCACAATCCACCCATGGAGATGACAGTCACAATCAAAAGCAAACTTTTTCAGATCTGCACTGGTGTCCATGGTTCCACATGCCAGCAAGGAAACTACAGAAGGAACAGCAGTTATCTCTTGAATCACAGTGAGAAACTTCTGTGATCTTCACTTAGCAGCTGCTTTCTCAGAGTTACTGAGCCAAAAAGACTGGCCCATGTTTAATATAGTGTGAGAATTTAAGTTCCAGAATCAGAATGACTGGTTTGAAATCTTGACTTTGCCATTTGCCACCTGTCAAGATCTTAGTGAATTACTTAACCATGTTGAGGCTCTGTAACCTTATCCAATAAATAAGGGTAACTATAGAGGCTAATTTAGAAATGTTGGGTGGATTAAATAAGAAAATGTATCTAAAGGGTTTATTATGGTGTGGGAATAAAATAATAACTACTTAGTAATGACACCTGCTAGTATTTTTGTGATGTGCTCACCCTTTCTCTTCTTTGACTTCTGAGTATACAAAAAATGTACATGTACGGAGCTAAATGTATTGGAGAACATGTTTTATGACAAAGGCTAAATTATATTTTCATGATATTATGCAAATCTTAGGTGTGAGATTTGCACTGTCTGCTGTGTCCACAGAAACAAAAGAGCAAGATAATGGAGTCTTTGAACAAATTTCAGGTCTGTTCACATGGTCCTAGGATGAGGCTGTGGACTTGACTCTCTCACTTAGCCTTGGCAGTAGATAGGGAGATAAATGCTCTGTCCTTTCTGCTTAGTTCTTACCTAGTCTTGATTGCCCAGCTCATAACTTGGGTAAGAGTCTTTACCAGTTCTTGATTGAGAGAAGAATGAAAAGAGAGCATATATGACTCCATCTTGGAAAGGAAATGTCCTGATTCCTATTAATCCATGCAGCAAGAAGAGCAAGAAGAATGAGGGAGAGGAAGGTAGTGTGTTTTAAATGATACTTGATGTCTAATAAAGTGAACCCTCTATAATTCTAATAAGTCATGACCCAGTGGGTGTCAGTTTCTGAAACATCCACTCCTTTATAAAGGTGATGATAAAAAGCTCCCTTCCCAATGTTCTCTGCATAGGGAATGAATATTTCCTTTCTTAGATAAACCAAGACAGCTTCTTAAATGAATAGGCATAAGCCTCTTCTTTCCTCTAATCACACATAGATAGATGGATAAGTAGATTATTGTAATTATCATCATCTCATCATTATAGTTATTACAATTTTAATTACTTACCTGATTAACTGCAATTCTTACTTTGATCGTTCATTCCAGGACAATTCTGAAAAAAAAAACAACAACACAGAATTTCATCTATCACTGCAAAATAATGACAAAAATTAAAGTCATTGGTGGCCAGAGTTCCTTCCTCCATTTTCTATGAAACATTCCATGATTGCCATCAACATGGACTTTGCAGACACAATGTGATCCTGTCAACCATCTGTCACTCTGCTTGTGCCCTCAATCAGGGCAAGTCTACCAAGCTTTGCTCTTACAAACCATTCATTTTCCTTTTCATTACTGCCACTATAAAGTTGTTGACCTAAAACAAATAGACTGCCAGTTATTTCTCTAGCAAAAATGGGTTTATTCAGGATCAGTAGAGAGTTGCAATTCAGGGTCTGCAACCATGATGAGCCATGTGCAACTTCCCAGCACAGCAAGGGAAGGAAAACTCTCTTATAGTGGAGAAAAGGAAGTTGGGGGAGGCGGGGGCTACTGTAAAAAAGGAGTCTATACCTTTTCATTGGCTGGGTTGTTTCCAGGAAAAAGAGGAGTCCTTCTTCTTCCCGTTGGATTATGTTATCTTTGCAGGGCATAAGAGTTCCCCCTTCTGGTCTGCTGACCCTATTTAATTGAGGTTTATTAATTTTTTATAAACACACATTTGAAATATAAACAAGGTTTTATTATCTAGAAAAAGGAAATTCTGCTAGAAATTGAAAGATGGCATAAATTGTAAAGTAAATGCTTATTTTATATTGAGCCCTCTGTTTAAAAGTATGTCAATTAAAATATCACTCAACATCTAATCACATCAACTGTGAGATTAAAATAAAGGTTTTAATGTAAGTCCATGTTTGAATTACTGAAATGCAATACATCATATATAGTATATAATATGTATGGTTATATCTGGCTGTGCATATCATTATTACTATCTGAATATAAATTAATGATATTAGTCCCCATCTACTTAAGTAATACAAATGCTAATTGAGCATACACTCTTCACCAGCTACATTTTTCAGAATGAATAGAAACTTGTCCACATAAATTATCTTTGTAGGAATCACTCTCCCTATTTGGGGAGATATTTCAATAAAACAACAGTCTGAAGAAAATCAAGAACGTTTGGTTGGTGACATTACAATAGTTCATGCAGTGCAGGAGCTTTGGAAACAAGCAAGAAAATAAAAGAGGTAAAGCAGGTGATGAGATAAAGCACCATTTCTTCCAACAATAAGGTATCCTGAATTTCAGTACTTGGTTATACAATGCACTGACCTTAAAAGCAGCAACTATTCTGCTACTATGTTAGTTACAGACATTTTCTGTGCCCTGTTTTGTTCTGCTGTTTTGGTGAAAGAAGGTGAAATATTTATTTTATTACTAGAAAGTAGAATGGTCTGTTAATCCCTGAAATTTGCCTTGTTTAGTAAAATTAAAAAGTTATATTTTTATTTAAAATATTACCTAAGCCAAATTTTACTGTTTTATGTGTTCATTAAAAAAATAAGTTACTGATTGAAACATGCATTTATAAATTATAAAGCAGTTTGTTCTAATTAAAAAATATACAATATGTTTAATAGTATGGGTTCTACTATTTAAATAATGCTCATGGTGAAATGAAGAATCAAGAAATCAACTAATGAATGTGGTGAAGGGTGTGGTTAATGGATTTTACAAATTTCTCGGTCTTGAACTCATTTAAGAATGAAATTTCAACATTTTTATACCCAGGGCCAGAGACTTGTGAAGTCCTTAATTAATTTGCTTTTTCAACAGCTTTTTTTTTTTTTAAGCTCTATGATGATCTAGATGGTTACTTTTCTTCTAAAATCTTGAGGAATCCATAGAACCTCTGCTAACTTTCTATGAGGAAAAGGATAAAGCTAATTGAAAAAAAAAAAAAAAACCTGATTTTTATTCCCTATACATTTGAATTATTTATTGTCAGCATGGTTTTCCACTACATTTTGACCATGTACAATATATAAACATTTCTGCCTTTGATAAGCTGACTTACCAAACTAAAATTCTATCTAGCATCATATTTGTTCTGAACATCTTTTGTGTATACATTTATATTTTATGGTAAACTCAGTATAAAACTTTTTAATTAAACAATTTGAACACATGCATGTGTATATATCAAACAATTTTCAGATTTTTGCATTTGACAGTGAAAACTGAATGCTATTTTTGGAGAGCTCCATGACAAATGAGCTCTTAATTGTGCTATGTTCCATGAATTCTGGACTCCATTTAGATGGTACCCAGATCTCTTTAAGTAAACTCAAATGAAAAAACAGAAAGAATTAAGCAATTAATAGCCTGGTTATAAAAAGATTGTCTGATTTAATATTAATTGTAGTTAACATTATTAATAGTTTATTTATAAAATTTAATACTTAAAATGGCTATAAATTAGCTGTTCATTTCCCTCTTTTTAAATATGAGGGAACTGAACCATATAGGTAGAGAGTATTAGAGACTATATGTTAAACCTATGTATTTTAGATCTAAAGACTACATTCTTCACTATGACAATGTGTTGATTTAATATGCTTAGAAAGCATATGCATAATAATTCACCTCTCTGTATTATTTGCCCATGACCACTCTATAGGTACCCTTCAAACAGCTTATACATATAACAGTGTTTATTTAACTGTACTTAAAGTGCATTCAATTAAATTACGACAACACTGAGAAAATACATTTGGCTCACAATTTCAAATTATACTCAAAAGAAAGATATGTTACATGTTTTTCTCCCTCAAATATGATATCTTAATTTTCCTTTATCAGAATAATTTTCTTCTTATAACCAGTGTGCTTTGAGATGGCTATCTGGTTTGTAGCTAACGTATCTTGTTCATAGATAATTACTGTGTGGTAGGATAACATTCAGGATTTGTTTTTTAAGGCAAGAGTAATTAAGTAAGTCACAAATCTTATAACTTAAATTACCATTTAAACATAATGTTATAACAATAAAATATATTTTAAAAAGTGAAAACAAATAAAAATTATTTTGTTTATAATTCTATTAGCATACGATAATGACATTTTTTAATTTTCCATTTTGTTTTCTAAATTTTATTAATTATAAAAATGTTATTCTTTTATGTCATTGCAAAACTGTCTTTCATATTGCTTACATGTAAATGTTCAGTCATGTCACTATATGTAAGTAGGAATTTTCAGCAGTTACTACACGCCTAGGATTTCTAGGCATCTTCATGTACTCAGCTATCCTGGCTTCCCGTTTTGCAGTGTGTTCTAATAGTAATGTTGATGGTTCAGAGGTGAAACTGATTTAATCCAAAATGTCAATATTACTATTTAAGATTAGCTTTTTATAAATTTATTTATTTATTTATTTTGGGGTGTGTTGGGTCTTTGTTTCTGTGCGAGGGCTTTCTCTAGTTGTGGCGAGCGGGGGCTACTCTTCATCACGGTGCACGGGCCTCTTACTGTCGCGGCCTCTCTTGTTGCGGAGCACAGGCTCCAGACACGCAGGCTCAGTAGTTGTGGCTCACGGGCCTAGTTGCTCCGTGGCATGTGGGATCTTCCCAGACCAGGGCTCGAACCCGTGTCCCCTGCATTGGCAGGCAGATTCTCAACCACTGCGCCACCAGGAAAGCCCAAGATTAGCTTTTTATACAGAATTGGTATGTTTAATGCTACCCACCAATAATAGTTTGTTTCTTTGTACTGTCAGGACCCAATGTAGTATGATTTGTTTGAGAAAAGAGGTTATTATCTTACTTGCATTTATTTCAACTGCTCCATGCTTCAAAATCTAATCATTTTTCACACTTACTCAAAAAAATTTTTTTTTAATCCTAAACACTTCATATATCTCTACAAACAAAGAGGAAAAGAAAATAAATCATTAGTAAGCAAGCGCAAAATAATCTATCACATACTAGAAATTCCAAGGACTATTCTCCAAAATATAGTATTAATAAATCTAGGGCCGGGCACTGTTGTGGTGCAGGGGCCACTCATTACTGCTACCGCCATCTCTGCCACCTCATGGCGGCCATCGGGGTTCACCTAGGCTGCACAACAGCCTGTGCAGCCATCTATAAGGGTGGCCGGGCTGATGTGGTTGCCAATGATGCAGGTGACAGAGTTACTCCAGCTGTTTTTGCTTACTCAGAAAATGAAGAGGTTGTTGGATTGGCAGCAAAACAAAGTAGAATAAGGAATATTTCAAATACAGCAATGAAAGTAAAGCAGATCCTTGGCAGAAGCCAGAAATGCAGTCCTTGGACCTGGCTTTTCAGCAATTAGCCCTGAGAGGGAAGAATCGTCTGGCTCCTGGAGATAGACCAGAGCACACAGAGCCTCCCCACAACTTCAGATCAGCACCTTGCTGCCAGGAGCCTCCTCCAGCTAGCCTTCCTTCGCAGTCCGCTATGGCCACTTCCAATAGCAGTGCGGGCATCCGGTGGTCCAGACAGGAGACACAGACGCTTCTCTCCATACTAGGCAAGGCACAGTATATTCAGTGCCTCCAGACCATACATCACAATGCAGACATCTACCAGGCTGTGTCTAAGCAGATGCAGCAGGAAGGCTTCTGCTGCACTGAGCATCAGTGCCACTCCAAGCTCAAAGTCCTGAAGGCATTATATTTAAAGGTCTATGTGGCCCACGACACAAGTATGGGTGATCCACCACACTGTCCCTTTTATAGATACGTTGGATCACCTTCTCGGAAATCAGATAGTGACTGACACGGAAAACTTAATGGAGGAGGCTGCTTGGGCCCAGCACTGTGATCAGAACTTGGTGGCCTCTGCCATCCCAGGGGAAGAGGGAACCAGCATTCTGGGAACAAAAAGGACTCAGGCAGCAAATCATCAGCCTATCTTGAAAACAGTTAAGGAATCAGATGAGGATTGTCAACTGAGGATCAGTGACCAGATGAGAGAAACCAGTGACCTTGAGGACTCCTGGGATGAATCCTTGGGTGCAGGGTGCTCTCAAGGAATCCCCAGCTAGAGTAGCTCCCACCACCTTTTCAGTGGTGCAGCTGCTCCCTGTCAGAGCAGCCCCATGACCAGACTGGGAGTGTCTGGTGAGCCCAGCCCCTGCACAAGCTCCAGCCGAAACATTCCCAGGGTGGCCTCGGCATGGCGGCCTCCAGTCTCCTCCTCCAGAGTTCCTTTTGATTCTGGTGGGGGTGGGTCTTTGACCAGTGAGCCCCCTCCCAGGTGGGCAAGGTGAAGAAGGTGGTCAGTGGCCAGGACTATTGCAGCCAAGTTGGCAGAAAACAGGAGATTGGCACGAGAAGTTTCAAAGTGGGAGGAAGAAAAATTGGACCGGCTGATTGACATTGGCGAGGAGGCCAGTGCTCAGCAGGACCCTGCCAATGAGCTGTGCAGGGATGCTGCGGTCGCGGTTAGACACTCGGCCACAGCGGTAGAAGAGGCAACCGGTGCTTTTCAGATAGGGCTTGAAAAGTTTCTTCAGAGGTTAATTTCAAACACCAAAAGTTAGTTGATCACACAAGGCTGTATTTCCTTCTCTGGCAGGGCTCCTTCTGAGGTCCTTCTGAGGCCCGGTTCCAACAGCTGCTTTCTGGTACCCTGGCTCCTTTCTCGTGTCTTCAGAAAAAAAAAACAGTGGATGGACCATTAAGGTGCAGACAGGTAGGAATATACTTGCTTCTCCCAAGAGTCTCTACTAGTTGAAAGGCCTTTCAGAAACATGAGTGGTGGCCTGGTGCAATGGAAGTAGCCAAGTCCAGAGAGCTAGTTAGCCCTGGCTTCATCACTGATGCGCGACAATTTAGTTTACCTCTCAACACCAGTTTCCTCGGCTGTTAAAAGGGGGCAACCTGCCTACCTCACAGGGTTGTTGCGAGGATCAGATGGCTTAAATAGATGTGAAAGGATTTAAAAGTTTAAAAGCACTATACACATGGAAGTTATTAAAGCATATGACCCTGGCCGAGATCAGGCTAGGGTGAGGCACAAGATATAGGGTGAGCTGACAAGATATAGAATTAAGGTTGTATACCAAGACCTCATTGCTTGAATCTACTAGTTTACCTTGACTGCTTCCTGGAGTTTACAATCTTCATTTCTTTAAATCTCTCTTTAGCTCATTAGGCTAATATAGACACAACATGTATTAGTACATTTATCTCTTATATTTTCACTGCTTTGTCTGTGACATGCTCACTAGCAAACACTCAATAGTCAAACCATATTCCCCTCCATTTTACTAGTCCTTAGTCTCTTAACACTATGGATATAATTCAGAACTGACAGGGAGCCATAGTCGTGTGTTTGGTTCATGTTAATCTTTGATATAATAAGAAATTGGCTGTCTTATAAAATATTACATGTTAGTAAATTCTTTGCATTCCATATTTTTTAGATTCCTTGATTATGCATAATTATATATCTTTAGTTTTGGTTTACCATTTTGACATCGTGGAAACAATTTGGATTATATAAGTTTCCCAAATGCTTTTAGCTAATTTTGTTTTTCTCTGTTAGCCTTTTTTCTGCCTAGTATGTTACAGAAGGCAAGCCCTAGAAAACTTTTCTTCTAGGGAATTTTCCAAAGTCACTTTTTCTTACAAGATATAGACAGAAGTTCACCTCGTTAATGGCATATGATGGAATAGAACAGCTTTGGGAACAGTTGGGAGGTGTGGATAAGGATAAGTTACCTGCAATAGGTAACTCTTTGTAAGCACCAACCCTCCACAAATCCATTCCCTTTTCCCTCCAAAACACATACACTTCCTAGAGGAGGTATGATGGTGTTGAGCCATGCTTCCAAATTACTCTAGAAGGGAAGCCATTTACCAGCCATCGTTAACGTAACTTAAAGCTCTTAGTGGTTATTTAGTACTTTCAGAAAGTACAAAAAGGAGACTTGGAATTTAAAAAGCTTTCCTCTAAACAAGAGGCTGAAAAAATGTGCAGGCATGTTGGGAGAGGTTTTATTTTATATTTTGCCAACTTGATTGCTTACCTAAATGCTGGAAATACCAATGCTGGAGAAATGGTCCAAATCACAGTGGGAACATACTGGAAGCAGGAATAGATGGCAAGCTTCTCTGATGAATGGGCAATTATGTTGAAGCAGCATGAGGTAGAACACACTGGAGTCTAGTCAGAACCCCCAGATTCTAATGCTGCCATAGTTCGTTACATTGAGCAAATCACTTGCCCTTTTTGTGCCTCAGTTTCTTTATCTCTAAAATGAGAGGTTCGTACTAGACGACTTTTCTTGTACCTTCCAGTTCTAAAAAATTAGATGAATAGCATAACAAAAGGCAAAATGAAATTCTGATTGCAATATTTCCAGTCACAGCAGTGTATTAATGTATGTGAATTACTGGTAACAATTGTGTTTTAAGGAAGCGTTCTACGGTATTAATATTTATGAATGTACTCGTGAACTTCTATAAGCACCACACCCAGACACAGATTCCTTTCTTTAAAGGAGCATATGCTTAAGGCACGGAAGTGGAGATATATATATATATATTTTTTTTTTTTTTTCTCAGTTGTTTTAGGACCTTACGTGGAGGGATCCATGTCAGTTACAACTGGATAATGCTACTGTAGATAGGTAGACTTTCCAGAAAAACAGGAAAGGACTTGAACGAGTTAGGCCTGTACTATATTTATCTATTAATGGTAGCAAAGTACACAGGCAGGGATTTATTTGAGATAAGAGAAGTGCTAAAGAGCAGAAGTCAAGGTGAACTTTGGAGGTAGTAGCGTGCAGATCTAATGGGCAAGAGCAACTTTAAGGTTGGGAATAAAACTAAAGGGAAAAATATTTAAAAAGTAAACAGGGGCTTCCCCGGTGGCGCAGTGGTTGAGAGTCCGCCTGCCGATGCAGGGGACACGGGTTCGTGCCCCGGTCCAGGAGGATCCCACATGCCACAGAGCGGCTAGGCCGGTGAGCCATGGCCGCTGAGCCTGCGCGTCCAGAGTCTGTGCTCCGCAACAGGAGAGGCCACAACAGTGAGAGGCCCACGTACCACAAAAAAATAAAAAAAAAAAAGTAAACAGGCCAAATTTTGTGAAGAGGAGGGAAGCCATAATAAGGGGAGGCTGTAGAGAAACAGGCCCAGAAATCCTGTCTGAGCTCTAGGCCCAGCCATGACCCCCTGTCAGTCTACAGGCAGGTCACTTCACCATTCTGTACCTCAGGCCCCTCACTTATCCAGTGGGAGGCTATCCCAGCTACCACACAGGAGCTGTGTGAGGGCCCAGTGGACAGATGAATGTAAAGACAGATGTTTCCAGACATAGTGGGCTGTGTACTGGGCTCTGTACTGGGGGAAGAAGCCCTGTAGCACACGAGTGCTGGTGAGTGAGGGGCAGGGGCCTGCTGACTGCAAGGGACACTTCAGGAGGGGGGAGGAGGAGGAGGATGAAGGCCATGGTACTGTGGTAGGAGTGATGATCTGCCTCCTGAAGCCCTCAACGTAAATGGTGCTGTGTATGCCAACCTCTCACCACCCTCTGTCTCTCTGTCTTGTAACTTAATCCTAGTATGGAAGAATAAAATTTTTATCTGTCCCTTAAAAAAAAAAAAAGAAAAGAAATCTAGTTAAAGAAAAATTGTCCATGAATGAAAATATTCTGCTTCAATAGAGATAATCTAACTGGGAAAGAAGTAAGAAGAATTCTTGGCTGATTCACACAGATAACTTCAAATTCAGATAAGCTAGAGCTATACTAATCAGAGAAGGCTTTGTGTCTATGAGTTAGTACCATTGAGATCAGGTGAAAAATGTAAAGAGAATACAGGGGTGAGTATTAGGTTATCTCAGGTCAGTTCCCCTAGAAATGTAGATAAATTAGAAAATACAATGGAAAATAAGTAAGACAGGATTAGCACTATGTCTGCCAAATATTAAATGTATTATATCTCCACAAAATAATTTGAAAAGTAGGGTACTAGCATAAGATCAAATGATGAAACTGACTTGAAAACACTATAATAGTTCATATCATATTCAAGAATTACATGAAATAATTATTGATCAATAAAGAAGAGCTATTGAGTAAATGAGTTTGTGTATAAATATATGCATTATAATATAAATACACCCAAATTAAAACCAACTGTGTTACACAGGTCAATATTAGAAATGAATAAAAATTCAAAAAATAATAAAAACATTTTGAATAGTTAATTAAAAATGTGAAGGACAAGAGATGATGTCAGCAAGATGGTGGAAAAGGAAACCACAGACCCTCCTTTCTACCACGAGGGCACCAATTCCACAATATGTAGACCAATTTCCTTTGTGAGCAATCAAGATTCCAGTTAAAAGGTTCCTGCACCCCTGGTGAGTTTGAAGCCACCTACACTGGCAGGAAAATCTGTGTACACTCTCACCATATTCCCTCCCTCTGGGAATATGATCAAGAGGATCAAGCTGCTTTCTGGGGAGGAAAAGAGAACATTGGGCAAAGTTCAAGGCTGACTTTTGATAGAGGGTGCTGCCTGAAGGACTGGTTTCTGTCTCTCACATCTCAGCACACTGATTGGCCCACCATACCCTAGATGTCTGGGGACCACTGAGAACAAAAGAGAGCTGGCCACATGCTGCTGCTGCAGAGCACCTGCACTACAGCAGAGGAAGGCTGAGACAGCTCAGAGGCCGCTCCCAGGAGGGAGAAAGAAAAGAGTGGAGCATGTGTCCAGTGTTTTGGCTTTTTGAGGAATGCCTGAGGAACCAGTTCCATGTAGCCTGACTTGGGGTGCTGAGGGGACCTGACATACTTTAATGCCTGCAGGCCATTGAGACCAAAAGATGAGTTGAGCAGCATGCTCATTAAATGAGAAACACAGTAATTAATATTTTATATAATTCAATCTTAGGCTTCTTTCTGCTCTTAGTAAGACTAGAAAGAAACATAAAAGAAGAACATAGTAGTTATCTTTGGATTAGGCACTTTAGATGCCTTTAAAAAATTGATTATTCTTTCAAGTAGTTTTCAAATGTTAGCAGACAAGCATATAATACATTCAAATAGTGAAACATTAAGATGAAATATAAGAAAAAATCATTTACAGTATTTAAAATACTATACACTTAACATAATAGTGGAAGTTGTAAAACATATTTACAAATTCCTTGGCATAATGCCCATTACGAGATCATGTTTATGTCCCTTCTTATTGAATTTACTGACTTGTTTGTAACCAGTAGAAAGCAGCAGAACTTGTAATCTGTGACTTCCCAACATGCTCTTGGAATGCCTACTCTGGTGGAAGCAGCTATTATGTAAGAAGTCGGAACACCTTGAGATCCTCAGGCTGGGGAAGCCAAAGTTTGGCACGCAGATTCACAGCCCCAAAAGAGCTCTTAGCTGCCCCAGCCAAGTGGGGGAGCCATTTCGGATGTCTGCTGTCCCAGTCAACATCTCTGACTGCAACGATGTAAATGTCCTCAAGCTAGAATTGAGCCATTTGAGCCATTCATGAAACCTGGAGCAAAATAAAATGATTATTTGAATATGCTAAATTTGGGGGTAATTTGTCATACAGCAATAACAGGGACAAAAATTTTCACATAGGTGGTAATGTATTTGGTCAATATATGTACAACAATATTAAAAGGGCTACAATATCCAAAGGTAATGGTGAATGATCTGATATTCATTACACTCAGATATTCAATCTTAATTTGTATTAATTAATGATAACCATTCCACAATATGTTTTGTTTTGTTTTGTTGTTGTGTGATTTTTTTAAGGACTTACAACTTATTAGAATTGTCCCAAATATAATATGTATTTTAAAATTAGACCTTCTTGTAAATTCCAGTTTACCACATTACTTTTGTTACCATTTTCAGAGAACCAGTTTCTCCTATGGAAATCTTTAATAGTTATTGTAAGGATTAAATAAAGTTATGTATATGAAGCACTTAGCAGTGTGACTACTCTATAGAAGATATATTCAATAAATAGTAATTATTAGTTATAATAATAATAAAATAATGCATATTCTCAGCACTGTGAATTATAAAGCTGAAAAACAATACTGATTCAGTTCATTATGTTTTAATAATATTTTCAAGTGATGCAGTAAGTGGCAACATTCTGGATAAGTAAATGAGTCATTTATTAATGCTTCTGTATAAAACTGATTTTTTTTTGGTTGCATTAAATAGTTGATCTATACTATTTTAAATTATTTTTCAAAACGATAAAATTTTGTTAAATTATATCCAGTTTTTCTTGTCTTCTTTTCACATGGAGAGTTTTCAGTTTGAACACTGCCATCAGTGATTCTCTAATGGGGTAGAAGAGCTTCAGTTAATGAAATGAAAGCAAAGAAAAATTACAGCAGATAACTACATGATAATCCTTTCAAATTTTAGTGTTTTTTAGCTATTCACTAGTTTTTACTTAGGAAATTTTATAAATAAACTTTTTAAAAAGTTTTTATTTTTACTTTTTTTATTTAAGCAGCTTTATAAATGAAGGTTTTCTTGTAACTTATTTTTCCTTTAACATAGATTAACTTTCCTGTAGACTGAAAAAATGCACAACCTAAAAGTTGAGAATTATATTTTGTTTGGTGGACAATCTGAGGCTTAAGCTCAGTACACAGGACTCTCAGATAGCTCTGAGAGACTGCTCCGAAGAGGTAAGAGGAAGAGCCAAGATATATAGGAGTTTTTGCAACAACGACAAGGTAGTCAGAACTTCAAAAGTTTACTGTTAATTAAAGAAAACCAGATATCTCAAGTTAATGGATTTAGCACTTTTCTTGGTGTGGGCTCAATTGAAATCATTCCTTTGATGTGCACCTTAACTATCTAGGCCCAGCATCCTGCTTTTCTCCATCCTGAATCCCCTCAGGGTGAATATTTTCAGGCAGCAGCATTGGCTGAGGGCTTGGCAACAGGCAGCCCATTTGTCTCCATCCTGAGTTCCCTCAGGGCTCACGGTCCAGGGTGGCTGTAGTGTTTTGATGTCTGCAATATCCTTTGTTTACTGATATGGCAGATAACGTTGTTTCATTCATATCTCTTAGAGGAGCATGGACTCCTTATTCCTAAGACACTTGGATCTAGATTTAGTCAGCAAACCAAATCCACATTATAAGTTATATATGTATTGTAATAAATCTCTATCAGCTGTTTTTAAAATGAATTATATATTTTTCAAATATATGTAATTTTTATTTTCAAATATCTAAATTTGTTCTTCTGCTTCTAAATTTAATGTGAGTAAACTTTATTTTTGTGATGCCTATTTATGTTTATCTACTTCAGAGTAAAATAATTCTGTTATGAAAATCTATTTCTATCATTTCTTTGCTATATATCTTTGGGTATTACATTAACCACTTTTTAACCAGTTTTCTCTATTTAAAATGAGTGTAGTAATATTTATTTTGTAAGATTGTGGTGAGTATGAAGATAATTAAGCTCTTTAAAATACTTAAGAACTGATAAATCATGTGAATACTTCAAAAGTGAGGCTTTGATTAGTATTATAAATAAATAAATAAATATAAAGTTATATTCCTATATCATATATACTAGTGGATCTTTGGGATTAAAGCCCCATTTTTTTTTTTTTTTTTTTTTTTTTTGGCCGCCCAGTGCAGCTTGTGGAATTTTAATTCCTAGGGATTGAATCTGGGCCCACAGCAGTGAAAGAGCACAATCCTAACCACTGGACTGCCAGGGAATTCCCTAAAGCCTCATTTTATTCTTACATATGTATATCCATGTGTACTCAACTATACTCATATATGTATATTAGATTACACAGATACTATTTGTACTGTATATAAAATATTATGTACGTTATAATATCTATTATAAATATCCCTAATACTCTAGTATCTACCTATTGATCTATCTATCCCATTCATGAAGCCCTAACCATTCTCATTTTATAATACAGTATTCACCAAAGTAGCCTTAACATTTCCTTCCCCTTGATCAAGCTTTAGACAAGCTTATTCCTATCTCTAAGCCTCTGAACTCACTCCTAGCCTCCACCCTTACAGAATTTACAGGACATAAACCCCAAGGCCTCTGACCTCCCTCTGCTTCTAGAATTTACTTTAGAAAATTGCAAATTCTTTCTTTTCCCTTTGAGATGTAAATATTTTCAAAAGCTTCTTGCACATTTTACAAGGCAGGGTTGTCTTTTTCAAGGACCTGGAAGCCATCCCTTTGAAATATAACTATCAAGGAAGACAGCACTCTTTTCTCTCAATTTTTGTGGAAGTGTAGGAGCCCAACTACAGACAACTTTCCCCAAATTGTGAAACTAGTTGAAGTCATGAAACTGTCATGAATTTACTAGACAGTTTGCTTTTCCTTTGGGTAAAGCCAATCAGCAAACACAGATGGCCTATGATCTGCACACCCTAGCTCTTAAAAACACATTTTTTGTTTTGACAGTATTGTTACTGAGTCCAAGCTGGTACTGCTCATCACAGGACAGATGAATAAATCTGGAGACAAGTTACTGGGGCAAGGAATAGTGAGTTTATTTGGAAAGCCAGCAAACCAAGATGATAGTGAACGATTGTCCCAAAGAACCATCTTACCTGAGTTAGAATTCAGGCTTCTTTTATAGTAAAAAGAAGAGGTTATGGTTGGTTGTTGCAAACTTCTTGGTATCAGAATCCTTTTTTCTTGCAGCTGTCCATGTAGGTCATGTTATGATGTCCCTGTAATCCTCCAATAAGACAAATGTTATTCTCTGTTCTGCAACTTTTTATCTCCATATAAATGAAAAAGTGTTTTACCTTTAAAGGTCAGAGCCTTGAGAATGCGCTATCCTGTATATTTTAGGCTATAGGCAATATTCTTAACTAATAGCAAAAGCAATGGAATACAAAGGTTAAAGTAAGAGAAACAAATCCAATATGGAGTCAGATTTGTTCTTCCTTATTACAGTATCTTTTTAATGAAATAAAGAGAAAAAGAAAAATTGCATTCCTATGTCATATGTAGTATGGGATCTTTGGGAATAAGTCTCATTTTAATCTTATCAGCCTTTTGTTGGAAAATTATAATTGAATCAGTGTAATTACTTCTGATCTGCATTTCATAAAGTTATGGCCAATTTTATCAAGAAGTTATAGTAAAAATTATGATTGGTAAGACGGACATCATGTAGAATATATTGCTAACCATGAAATTAATGGCCATTCCCAAACACCTTATCTAAAAAAACAACCTTCAACCCAAAGGCTTGTCTCAATCAGAAAGTATCATGCTTGTTTATATATTCATCTTGCTGTTTGTTTACTATCTCCCTCATTGTCATGCAGATTCCCTGGAGGCAGGGACATTGTCTTGTTTGTTTACCATGGTATATCCAGGGCCAGGGCCCAGGGGAAAAATTAAGTAAATATGAATTAATGCATAAATTATTCATGAAATAGAATGATAAGCAATCAAGTATTTGGAAAGTTCTTTCTTATTTACTCTTTCTTTCTTAGATCCTATTTGATTCATTGCTTTCTTTCTTTTTAAATCAATCTCACTTTTTCTGTGTGCACATAGCCTGAAATAGTTTCTGCAAAGTCCCTGAGTTTACATAATCTGAAATCAATCCATTTTCAAAGATAATTGATTGTCTCTCAGACCCAATCCCAAATTTCTAGAAGATAATCTGATTAATTTATTTTGGGTTAGCATTCATCCACTGACAAAGTATATGGCTAAGCAAGAAAAATCATGTGTCACCTACCTGATTATTGGGGATCTATCCCTATTTGATTGGAGAGTGTCTCAGCAGTATCTTTTATAATATATTTGATGATAAAGGATAGTCAGTACTATATTTGAGTTTAATGTGGTGGTCAAGAGATATTTGTTGATGACAAAATTAAAGTGGAAGTTTTAAAACATGGACTTTTTTTTTTCATGCCCAGCTCATGGAGAATGAGGTCTATGCTCCTGCCCCTTGAATCTGGACCTTGTAAACAGTAGAATAAACCATTGGTGACACCAGACCAATTTATGAGTTCAGACCTTAAGGAATTGGCATTTTCCTTGCCATGTTCTATGCTTAATTATTAATAGTATATATATATATATATATATATATATATATATATAAAACAGAAGCTACCTGCATTTAATTCTGATTTATACTCTGATTTCACCGTATTCAATTAAACAAGTAATCACTTCTACTCTGTCTTGCTACAAATATTCATTTGAATTTAGTTGTTAGGTAAAGAAAAAATTAGACTTTTTTTCAATAAGGATCTCAAAAAATGCAAATAACAGTGATTTTCTCAGTTATGTTTGGGACATGCCCACTGGTAACAAAAGGTGCTTAGCTGTGATAGGGATTGAGTAGGATAATCAAATAGTCAGCTTAGAAACCCCATTAGGGGATTGTAGATAGAGAAGGAATTTTAGGCAGTTTGGGAGACCACACTAAGATTAATGATCACTTGAGAAATTAATGGGAAAATCCTGAAACAACATAGGCTTGCTTGACTCATAAAGCAGAACAAGTCACTTAGCATCAAGGTCAGATTGGCTTGCTTAACAACAAAATCAAGCCAACTTGATTAACAACAAAATCATGCAACAGAAACATGAGACATGGCCCAAAACAATAAAACAATGGTGGCATGAGACCTACATCCTGCTCAGTGAGCTCAGTAAGTTAATGACCCCCAAAACATGCTCTTTGACCCTTAGGACATGCTCTTTGCACAATGCACTAAAAACAGTAAAATAATAGTGGAGAATAAGATCTACAACATGCCCAGTGGTGTCATCAAGTTAATGACCTCCAGGGCATGCTCTGTGCACATATAAAAACAATCATTTATGGAAAGGTGACATTTCAAAGTGAAAGACCCTCATTGCACTGAGACCTGAAATAATTTTTCCAAAGTGCCATGACAGTCCCAGCCTGACCATGTAGGGACAAAAAACCCAACCTGGAGGAGGAACTGATGGTGAAAGCATGATGTCTACTCAAGAAAGACAAAGAAGGTCTTCTCCCCATCCCCTCTCTTCCTTTGATTATAAAAATGTAACCCACTAAGTATTTGGGGCAGTGCAATGTTTGCCTGCCTGCTTATAAGCCTCACAAATATCCTATTTTAATAAATCACTTCTTATCTATCACTTTGCCTCTAGCTGAATTCTTTCTGTGCTGAGACATAAAGGACCCGGCTCCTAGGAGCCCCCTGAAATGACACCTAATGGTTTCAGCTGTGTCTTTTACATAATGATTATTCTTAATGATTATTGATAAAGCAGGGTCCTTTAAATTATATCTTTAGCAAAGTTCTAAAAATAGAACAATTATTTAATGAATATTTATGGATTGACAGATTGATTAATTTTATAGGTATCTTGTGTAGTAGAAGTGAAGGTCAGCAATGCTTCAAACATGTGGAGCAAAAATGGAAAAGAAATCCAGCCTTGTTTAATAAAGGTAACTAAGGAAAACTGAGGAATAATGTTAAGCATTGGTGGGTGGAGGTGGGAGGAGCCTGGTGTATTAAATTGCTGCCATTATAGGTGAACAGCAAGAGGGAAACTATATCAGCTCTACCAGCAGAGCACAACAGCTGAAAAACTTGTCCCTTATAAGTCAAAGTGATTAATAATTATGTTATAAATTTATTACTCCCTACCAAATTGAATGATTCTGAATATATAATTAATATTTACAGACAATATAATGAAATTGAATGTTTTATACTATTCCATTTCAAATTTTTATCAGCGAAAGAGGGAGATTGTGTTGCTGTTTTGTAAGTGTTTTCCACATTCACCTGCCTGCACAAGTTGGGCCCATTTTTAAACAGACATTTGCAAAACAACAATTCTCCACTTTTCACATATCTGTTTCCATGTCTCATAAATTGAATGGACAACAAGGTTGTGATACAGTCTTATTTACTTATTGTGATTGTCCTCTCTTTGTTGAGGTTGGTAAGAGTAAACACAACACTTAATGACTAGCAGCCATAATCAGAAATCAGCCTAAGTTTACAATTTTCCCAGTTCAGACTGGATGCTAATATAATCAGGGAAAAAACATTTTTCATTAGGATAGATGCAATCTTCCCTATAGATAGAGATTTTTTCCCTTTTACTAAAATTAGAAATAACCAAAACAAAATTGAAGAAGTTGCGAATATTCCAGGGAAGAACTATAGAAGGAAAACTTTGTACAAGAAAATAAAACACCATAGTAATGGATTCTGACAGACTTTTTAAAAACTCTATTAAAAGGCAAATATAAAATTTAATTTTTATTCCAATACACAAAAAGCAAAAAGTATAAGATTGTATGCATAAAAATGACCCCATTACACATTTTAATACCTTTTTTGAAAGAACATGAATTGATATTATATACTTCCTTGTTTTCATAAGTCTGTTTAAGTACAAGGTGGGTTCTGTGGACTTATGTCTAAAAAGACAATGTAAATTCATTATTTATGCAGGTGAAATAAATGGTAAAACATTTACATTAAAAATAAAACTTCACAATAATATCTTCTGAATAAATAGGCTCTGTGTAATAGTTTTAATCTTACTGTGTTAATATATATTTAAATCATATTTTGAGTCAGGTGATGCCTGAGATATAAGAAGGTTTGTAATAACATTGTAAATTTAAATGTTTCTGTATCAGGGATATTACAAACTTTGACCACATATTGACAATATAAAAGTGCTAGTGCTATGCCATACTAGTGCTATGGCTTTATGTAGAATTAAATTTATTGAATAGGTCAATCTTATTTTGTGATATTCAATTGGATATATTCATTTATTTTCTATTCATTTGTTTCTATTTTTGTTTTTTTATAACTTTTCTCCCCAAGAAATTGAGGTTTTATTTAAAAATATTATAATAAGAATTCTGGAAATGTTTATTAGCTTTTAAAGAATTTACAAAGATATGGACAATAAGATTTGGACAATTTTGGATTTAATTGTGATTATTAAGGAAACCACCAAAGTGAATCATATTTATTTTATAATTGGCCAATAGATAAAGCAAAAGATGGTCTGAATATGACATGCTGTGACTTTAACACTGCATTTGACATAGTCATTCTTATAACCTGTTAGTATATATGGACTAATATAGTGTGAATGAAAGTGGATTTAAGTATCTTTTTGAAAAAGGGAAACAACATAATGTTCTTTTATAAAATAAAAGCCATCAAGGAAAAAGTCTTGAGCAAGATGCACAGAATTCTCTTTTTATCTAGATACTATTAAATGTGTATTACTAAATATTTGGAGGAAGTTATAGTAGGCAGGTTTTCATATTTTCCTGATAGCACAAACCAAAATGGGTTCTTAAGTAAAGGACTAAGTTAAAAATCATCTTTCCATGAAGGAATGATAAGTTAGAAAGACAGGAATTTGACTCTCACAAAGATACATTTAACGTCTTACAATCTTAATTTTCAATAAAGACCCAGAAATATTTCATCAAAATATCTTGCGTGTTATATTGCTCTAAGGTATAAATATATGTACCTCAAAATAAAACACCAAAGAAAACAAAATAATAAATATGATCAAATTTGTTTGGGCAATCATTCAAACCATATATATATGAAGATTTGTAAGTCACATTGTGCTATAGAATATTTTATTTTTATTATGGTAAAAAACACATAATACAAAATTTACTGTCTTTACCATTTTTAAGTGTACTGTTCAGTAGTGCTAAGTATATTCATACTGTAGTGAAACAGATCACTATTTTTTCATCTTGCAAATTGAAACTCTATACACATTAAACAACCTTTTTCCCCCTCCCCCCACAGTCCCTGGAAACCACTATTCTACCTATTGTTTCTATGACTTTGATTACTTAGATACCCCTAAGTAATTAATAGTTTTGTATAAGTTCTGTTTTATAGAAGCCTGTGAATGCAGTACATCCCATGTGTATTTAATAATAGAACACTTTTCCCTGAAACACATCCAAAAATCACTTGTGGAACACAACCTTCTAGAACAGTATGTTGAGAAACACTCAGCTATTAATTTTAGAGCAAAACTAGTAACATTTCTACTGCATTCTGCTATGTTCCTTTTTAGAAGAACACTTTAAGAGTAAAATGTACAAACTAGAGAAATGTTAAGGGGAGCTGGAGAGAATTATGAAGTAACTGAAATCAGTGTGCCATGAGAAGGGTAATTGATATTTCATTTGAAAAGAGAAGAATTGGGGGCCAGATTATAAAGTTATATCAATTATTTAAAACTATAAATTTTTTAGTAAGAAACTTAGTCTATATATAAATCCAGAGAAAATAATTATAGTGAGTCAGCAAGGCAGATTTCAAATTAATAAAAAGAAGTAGCAGGTTCTAAAATAATTTAGCTATCTTTTACCAGAAGTTTGAAGTAAAAGTTTGTATGACTTAATATAAGAAATATTGTAGAAGAGATTCCTAATCAGATATAAAGTTAGATTAAATGCCTGTTAAGTTTCCCTGAAGTTATTATACAGGATTATAGATCTTAAATTTAAAAAATAATACCAAGAATTATGCCATTTAGATAAAAAAATGATATGTATTGGATGATTTTTCCTTAAAAATATTTAGCTATTTTTTATTCATTAGTTTTCAACAACTTTTGCAAATATGATACACCTTAAGGTAATCTAAGTCACAATTTGTGCATCAAAAATTCTAAAAAATTATGTATTCCTTTTAATCTTTAGATACTTAACTGAGAATTATAAACACCTACCACTGTGAAATATCTCAAGATCTGCTCTCAGTGGCTTTAGTCAATGCTCATGCTGCTGTCCCCAGGCTTTCCCTAAACATATTAGAGTCAGCGTAATCTGTTGATGACCAAATGTTTCCTTGGGAGCTTCAGGTTTCTGAATAAATTGGTTTTGGCAAGTGTTACTTGTAAGAGGTTCTTTGTGGACCCAAGAGTATATAGTAAAAAATACCGAGTGTTTCCTTTAGTGAAATCTGACTTTTGGGTAGCTTTCTGCTTATTTGCTATTTATGGTTTCTAAACGACACACAACCAGTAAATGTTCTTTGTCCCAGAAACCCTCCTTCTTATTTTTTTTCCTCTAAGAGGTAGGAACCATATCCTTTATAAGAAAGTATTAAAACTTTAAAAGTGATACTAAAAGTAAAAATAAAGTGTTTAGCAAAATCATCTCCTTATATTTGTACTTTTTATAAGTACATACTGTCTTCACTACATATATTTTAATTAAAATGCTGTGTTCAGTTAAAAAATTATATTATGTCTCTCAAATATTTAGGGGAGTGTATTCTATTTAGATAGAGAATAAATCAAACATCTTCAGTAGCTGGAACGCTAAAATTGAAGGCTCTTGATTTATTTTTTATCTGTGTTTGGAAGCTCTGCTTTTACATGTATTTTGCCCTGTGTTTACATATAATAATAAACATCTTTGAGAAAAATATTTATATGTTTTTGATCTATTTTCATTCTGTTTCTGTGTCCTTGAAAAAAGCATGATAAAGGATGATGTCATGGTAACACAGCAGCAAATGGATGGATTGTGACCTGAGGACTAGTGGGAAAGAGAAGTGGGCTTTCTGACATTTCTCACACAAGTAGCAAATCATCGAGCCTTTTATTTAGTGGGAGTGCAGAAAAAGAAGCTGATTTGACTTGTACAAAAATGCTCAGTGTTTCTTGGAATCATTGCCTGTATCTCAATTACATCCTGTGGGGGAAAATGAATTTGGTTATTATTTTTAACTGACATAAAAGGGTAGAAATGCAGAGGTCCATCTTTCACTAGCTCCTATGGACAGTGAAATGGGAAAATGAGTGGTCAGAATATATAATCTCTTACTTGTAATAGGCTGTGACTGTAACAAGTACAGGGCAGTAATCACTTTGTCAGGAGCTTGCAGCTGAGAATATCAACAGCTAATTCCTTTCAGTGAGAAAAAAAGACATTTTAGAAAAGTGGGAAGTTTTATTTGCATTTGAAAAGCTATGTTGTGTAATTCAAAGTAAGTTTGTTGCAAAGACCCTGTAAGGAAGTGCTTGGAGTGATTAATGATTCAATTTTATCTATAAATGCCATGTGGAGAAACATAAAGCCAGAAAATTGTTGTATCAAAGTGCAAGGTCAGAGTTTATAGAAGACTAGAAACATTCAGGATAAACACTCTTAATGCTGATCACTTAAGATACTGAATTCTTTTGTTTAATCATGGGTCACATTCCATAAAATAATAAAATATACTCATAGCAACCTCTGCATGTAGTGTATCCTTCACAGTTTCAGAGAGAATATTAAAGTGATTTTATTTTATGAAGAATCTATACAAAACTGATGACATTTTCAATTGGTTCTTGAATATCCCAATTATGCTTTGGTACTCATTCTTTTATTACTATTTTCACCCACAAACTGAGCACGTCTCTGTTAGAATTTAACCTCTATACTATAAACTATTTTTGAGTCTCCTTTTGATAAAAATTGGCAAATACTGGAGGTTTAATAAATTAATGAAAGTCTTTCTGTCACTTGTTATTGAAATCCTTAGTTTAAATAATGTGTAACACATAAAAATGAATCAAATATGAGATTTTGTTAATTAATTCTCTATTACAATTGATGTATTTATTTTGATAAATGTTGGAATAATAACGTAATAATGTTAAATACTCTACCAACATTTTACTTTTAAAAAGAGCAAATTAGAAAACTGGCTTCTTATATGCAGAATATTAAGTAATGGCTGTAAAAATACACCTGTAAACATAACATGGCACAGTGGTGCTAGCTGAAAACAGAGTTGAAGTAGAAACTGACATGATTTTTCACTGATTCTGAGCTTGTTGCTCAAAGGCTGTGATCCCAAGAGTTTAGCAGGGTCAGATGCAATTGGAATGGCAAGTTTTAGATTCTGTTTTTTTTGTAACATTTATCAGTGGCTTTTTAAAGATACCATTTTCAATTGGTATTCTCTACTCATTCCAATATGCCAAACAAACAATATATAGGGCACTTCAGAGATGCAAAGTCCTTGATAAGTGGTCATTTTTCTACAATGTGTTTCAAGAATATTTTTGCAGAATCAGAAGACTTAGACCATGGAACGTCACAACAGGTGGGGATCTTGAGGGGCTTCTCTGTTCCAGCTGTCCTAAATTGGCTCTTATTTATCTTCTAGCCTCAGACCAACTCCAGTGCTAGGAATTAGAGATCTATCATCCATTTAACATATTTCTTATTTGTTTTTTCCTTTGACTAAGCTCAAATCTCTCTTGTGTTTGCATCTTTTGGAGCTACACAAATAGCTTGAGCAAACACTTAATCAGGAGAGTAAATGGTCATTTACTGTGTAGCTACACATAAAATATGTGAAAAATAAAGTTTCCAAACCGTTCATGAGCTTATAGAAAATAATATTCTAGAGTTATTTATCTGTCTATCCTATACAGTTCTTCCTATTTTAAAAATGAATTCAGCATTCATGGCAAATGCCAAGATGACAAGCTAAGTTGACAAATCCTCTATTTTTATATACAGTAACTGAAGCATTCCCTACCCGACTTTGAAACAATGCCTCAGGCCTAAGCTTGAGGAAGCACCTATAGGGATGAAGATATCTCAATTCCTGCTGCCTCAGTTTAGATGCCAGAAAAGTGCCAATTTTATCAACTCTTGTCCAGAAGATAATATAAGTATTTCATGTAGACCATGTGAGGATACTACTGAGATGAAAAAACTGAATACCTAGATCCTCAGCTAGATTTAAAATAGGGATACACAAAAGAAAGACTGGGTTTCGTGTCTAACTTTAAATATAAATACTGATTATTTTTTATTTCTATGCATTTTTGAAATTTTTCAGTCTTTCTGTAAGCAATATTCACAGTCTCAAGTGTTAAAAGACATGTATAGAATATGTTAAATCTGAGGCATGCAATAGGCTAAAATTTTTGTAGAAAAACTACACTATAGATGTATTACTCAAGGACATTTATTTGAGATCATTACATAGTAGGAGAGGGTAAGTTTGCTGTATCTCTAACATTTTCTTGTTTAATTCAGTTTGTAAAATGGCAAGTATCTTAAGCATGTGTCTCCTTAAACAAGAGGAGAACTTATGATGACACTTTAAATATTGATACAATTATCTGTGTTATTGATAGATTGAGAAGAGATTGAACAGAGACCTTTTATATTCTAACCAGAAGCAGAATCCCTCATTAAGCATCTACTTCACATTAATGCACAACAAGATAGAGAGTGAGGGGGATGTGTTTTTTGTACACACATTTCAAATATTCCACATATTTGGAATGAAGCAAGAAACCAGAGAGAGAAAAATGATCTGAAATTCAGGTTATAATAATGAGAATGCTCATTTTTTAATATTTTAATGCTGACACCTATAAGTGATATTGGTTTTCCATAAGAGTAAATATTTATAAGCATATAGAAGACAATAGAAAATAAAAATAAGTAAAAGATAAAATCCATAAAAATTTAAAATAGAAGAATGAAAAACTGAAAAAAATCAAATAAAGCTAAAAAGTGTTAATGGACTTATTTTAAATTGTTTACCTCAATGAAGTTTTGGTTCATTTAACTAGGATTTTAAACTAGACATAAGTATGGCTCCCAGAGTGAAATTAAAAAAAAAAAACAAACTAGTCTTAGAAAATGAGAAATACTGGATTTTATCATAAGGAGTAGGTATTATTTCAAACATAAGTACCTGCATTTAGAGATGCTATATTTAAGACTATTAATATATATATTAATATATTAACTACATATTAATATACTAATATATTAACTAATATATATATATTATAATCTCAGGTTATAGGAAATAGAAACAGATTTATTGTGTTAATAGAGCTTTATTTTAAGGAACACATATATATTTACTTGTTATATATATATACGTGTGTGTGTGTATATAAATCTAGAACAAAAAGAGAGTCAGTAGCACAACCAAACTTAGAACAATTTGGAAAATTGTTCAATAATATATTAGTAGGTTCATTTGCCTTAGAGTTCCTTTGAAGACCCTACAACAGCAGCTTCACCAGTCTGCTTCTGACCACGTTCCACCAAGCAAGAGCCTCTACTTTTCTGTGTTATATTCTTACACCTTGAGCTCCTGATTCAACTCTATTTTAATTAAACTCTGTCACTTTGTAGCTTAATGAATTTGGAAATTTTACTTAATCTTTCTAATTCTCTTTATTCTCATCCATAAAAAAGATACTGATATCTACCAAACTGAAGTGAGCTTATAATAAGATAAATATATATTAACTATTTGTATTTAGCCTTTCCATCATAATCACAACTCACTTTTCTACCTTTGATTTCCTCTACTTTTCCTTTATTCTACTTTCTCATGACTTGCTTTCTTCAAAATTAAACCTCCCTGCTCTCACAGACTCACCAGGTATACTTCTATTTTAAGAAAATTATCTTTAAACAGGTGTATATATCCTTTTGGGTTATGCAAAGCTATTATAATAGATATGACTAAGCTAGGATAGCTTTAAGAACTTGAGTATTCCAGATTCTAATCTTTCCCATGTATTATTCCCTATATGTGCTCTGTCAGAAATTCTTCCTGAAAAATTTAGTACAAGTATGATGGGAAATTAGTCTAAATCATTTTACTATTCCTTTTGGAAATCATATAGGAAAACAACAGCATCATTATTGAATGAAATACATGAAAATATCAAACTGAGAAATTCGGCTATTCTAAACTATCTGTAAACATTTATAAATATATATGTAACTATGTGTAAACATTTATAGCTGAAATAAGCAGAACTGGTGTGAAAAGACACAATACTCTATAAGGTTTATGTAGTAATATCTGGGAGTCAGACTGACAGAAGCCAGAAATTAGCAGGAAATACTCATCCCCAAAAGGCAAGGACCTCACTCTGAGTGAAAACTGATGCTGTAAGCAGTAAATAAAGAACATTAAGGACATACAATATATAGGAATATGTAACATTATATATCTATATAATGTATATACACATTTATATTTGTAGGTATACTGAATTTATATATATATAGTATCTATATCTATCCATATCTATATCTATACAGAGACAGAGAAAGGGAATAATGAATGTCATAAACAAAAAAAATAATAAATGTAGGAGCAGAGTGTTAGCTCTAGAAGTTAATTATATATACATACATAATGCTTATAAATTTGAAGGCCATATAGTGATATAGAATTGTTTTAAAGTAGAATTGATACCTTTCTGAAAAGATAGAAATTTCAAGTTCACATATTGATAGAATACACAATATTCCAGAGAAATTTGACAAGTACCTATCCACATTCAGATTTTACATATGAATAATACATATATAAAACTATAAATATAAACACTCCTTTGGGCAGCAAGGCATGTTGACCAAGTCATTTAAAAAATAGAGAAAATCCTGAAGGCAAAAATTTCTTCACATAACTTATTTACTGAAGTTCTTCAGTAAATAACTTATTTACTGAAGTTCTTTCATTTCTTGACAGTTTTAAATAAGAAAAGAAGTCTCACTCATAAGAAGGTCTCAAGAGAACAAAGCAAATACACATTAATAAGATTTAGAATGCCCAAATGTCTAATTTTTTTCATACACTTAAACATGAAGAATTATTTTCAGCCATTCTCAAGGAAGTTGAGCAACCAAGTCAATACTGATTAGAGTTGCTGATTGTTTTAAATCTAACAGTACTGTTTTTCAAAGCTACCAATTTGGTGTATATATATATATATATATATATATATATATATATATATATATATGTATATATAGAAATACAATCTTGGCTAAAACCAACAGATAAGACAAGACGTATTTTCCTTCTAATTTACTGTGCATTATTCAATAAAACACTTGAAGATATTTAATTGTATCATTCTACAATATTTTATTTTATTTTTTTCGGTACATGCGCTTCTCACTGTTGTGGCCTCTCCCGTTGCGGAGCACAAGCTCCGGACGCGCAGGCTCAGCAGCCATGGCTCATGGGTCCAGCTGCTCCGCGGCATGTGGCATCTTCCCAGACCAGGGCACGAACCTGTGTCCCCTGCATCGGCAGGCGGACTCTCAACCACTGCGCCACCAGGGAAGCCCCTACAATATATTTTTGAAAATAGTCTTTATTTTGTTCCATATTGTGATTGTTTCTGCTTCTTATAAATTAAAAATAAAATTAGAGTCTATTTGCCAGATAGATTAATTTTAGCAGAAAAAAGTAAGCAAATAATAAATTATTGTAACATTTTATGAACCTTAAAGTCATAACCTGAAGGAAGTGTATGAAATAATCCAAAAAGAAAAGAATTACATTACTAATGATTTTTTAGAAGGTGAATGAGAAATAAATCTACTGCTCTATTATCACACTTAATTTCCTTTCCCTTCAACTTTAAAACGAGTGCTTATCTGAGGCATTGATAAAGTATTTAATAATTTAATAATTGTATATCAGATATGAAGAGATAATGGATGGTAGGCTATAGCTCCTAAGGCTTTTACTCATTATGACTCTTGACAGAGATGAGGAAAATGAGGAGAGAATATGTTGAAATACACTTTTCACACATATCTTTTATGATTTTATAAATATTCATAAGATTATGTAGTCTCCTGATATCACACATTCTCTAAGACTTCACCTTTCCTAAGTTTTAATTGACTAACTGTGCTCATATAGAAAATAATGTCCTTCAAAACCTTTTAAATATTTCAGTTTTCTTTTTCTGGACTACTTCCAAATTTTATATCTCCCCTTGGTATTGAGTAGAAATTCAAATAGTTTTTCAAGATGTTGATAAACCTTTTAATAATAATATTTTTGGTTTTCCATTCAATAATCTTTTGACAATGCTAACAACTTTGTAGGTCTTTGTTTTCCACTTGGCAGTCCATTGGAATGTTTTCAGGGAACATTTTGCAATTAATCAATCATCCAGTGACTTTGAGTACTGTATTGTGGAAGATCAAAAAAACCTTGTAAGGTAAGGTGTGATTACAATGGAATGAATTTACAAAGTGAACTGAAAAGTTTCCCTACAAAACATTTTCAAACTTATATCCTCAAAAACATTTTTTTTGTTTTTTAACTTTTCATTGACACCACATCAACTCCATGTGATTATATCTTCTATACTTGTCCACCTCAATATCTAAACTTTTGTTTCTACATACACTACATTTTGTGTTTTGAAGTAATCCTTAAACAGACTTCTATGTAATTTACATGGGATCCCTTAGATAAGTATAGACTGGAGTTCTTATTATATGTTCACTCTATGGTACGTCACTACATTGACACATACCTGACACTCATCTGCCCACTCATGCAATTTCACTCATACTGCTTACAAGTTAAAAAAAAGAAAAGGTGTTTTTATAACATTATTTGAAAATTAGAGAATTTTAATGTCCACTTTCATCCATAACACAAATAAGTACAGCACCAGGACTGTATTGTCTGGGATCTAGACACTCTGTTCTCTGGTCTTCAAAATGCTATACTATTATTAGACATGTCCTATCAATTAATAATGGGCAATGTATTCCATGTTAAAAATGTATAAAGTCCATGTTAAAAAATGTATAAAGTCAAACTGTGGTGTTCTGAGATTGAGATGAGAGGCAGTATTTTTTTGAGAGGAACTGAGTGGGCCCTGTATCTTGTGAGAGTCACTTTCTTAAAAATTCCATCGTATTTGCCACTGCCATCACCACCTAGACTTAGAGGATCTTTCCCCAAAACCTCTCAAATTTAAATTTGTGCCTGTTCCTTTTCTGTGATTATATATAAGGCAAATCTGGGACATTTTAACAAAAAAGGTAAAACCATAGTAAAAAAAAAATTAGAAAGAGAGATATTTAATTGAATTAACAGGTGTACAGAACAATTTATTCATCTTCAGACTGTAACATCCTTCAGGGATAGTTTATCCCAAATCCTTAGACCGTCCCATGGCCAAAACTCGTATCATCCTCCAAGAGTTAACTTAAACCTAGCTAAACTTCTATAGTGTGGTTCTCGAGTGGGGTGATTTTTTCCCCCGGGGATATTTAGCCACCAAAATCCAATGAATTGGATTTGGAGTACAGACACTGAGGCTATAGCAATTTGGAACTGTAACTCACTGATGAATAAATGGAGTGGACTTTAACTGCATGGGCATGAAGACTTCTGGTGGTGGGTAAACCAGCTGAAACTCTAAGTCATATATGTCCCTTGCTTTTTTAAGTTTAAAGATAGGAGTTTATGGCGTATCCATTCCTCTCTCTTTACCTATTGTTTCTCCCTTGTCAGTTATAACTAACTGGAGTGGTGTGAAACATGCAGATATCCAACATAGCCAGAGTAGACATTCTCCTTTCTTCTTTGGGACTGGGAGAGCCACATAAAGTCATTTCTCTTCTCTGTCAATCCTCTGCCAGATTATTAGTGATTTCTGCAAATGCTTTCCTATGAATATACTAAGTGTTTTGCCTTTATGGAGATCTCTTTTTCTTTCCTCCTAAGGTATTAACAATTGCAGAGAATTCCTCCATAATACTTTTCAACTCCTTTACTCATTTTCCTGATAGTCATCTTGGCATTTAATGTCTTCCCTAGATTTCTACACAATTATTTCTATAGGGTTGAATTTTCATAAAGCTTTCAACCTTAATTTTCCTGTTTCATTTGGCCAATTTCCTACCTGAATTCCTGGGACAACCTACCTTTTCAGACTGTCTATTTCTATGTTTCCAAAATTCTTTTTTGTTAGCTGGTACAGAAACCAATTTTGTTTCTTTGCCTGTTTGCAAACATCTCACTGGCTGAGTGTTTCTTTCATGGCACAACCTCCCACAGAAGCCATACTTAAACATCTTTAATCTTGATCATAGGATACTCAGAGACAGTTTCATTGGTATTATGTTTCTATTCTCTGGAAAAATATTACTTAAGATATTGACCAAGAAATTTAATTCCACTGCTCATCACTGCACAAATGAAACAAATTATCATAATTTCTTAATGTAAAACAAACATTAATTTTTCAAGATAGCAAAATCATCAGGTGGCTGGACCTGAGATGGGCCTAGCCTGACTTCTGTCTTTGTGAGTTACCTTGGGCTTGTGAAATCTGGTTCATTCTTAATGCCACAAACATCACAAACTCAAGGAACATCTTTCCTTCTTTAATTATCAAGTACAAATACACAAAAACTGTATAATTTCAATGATATTGTTAATATAAACTAAAATATTTAAAACTCATCTGAGGTGTGGGATGATTTTTTGTATCATTTTAGCCCCACAAATGTCTACTCATACCTTTGGTGTTTAAGAACCTATCTATTGGATAATTTGCATAAACTGCTTTGTAGACCCCTTTTCAAAATAATAACCATTCTTCTCTTATAAGGAATTTCTTTCCTGTGACATATATTTGAGGTTTCCTCTGTTGTAATCAAGAAAGGAAAAACAGACTAAGGACAAAAACAGACTAGGTATACATCACACACTAAATTGCATATTCAAATTAAGGAGCTGACTTAGCTTATATGGATACATTTCTGCCTCATTTTCTTACTTAGCAACCATGTTACAAAGCCCATCTTTCTCACCTTCAAGCATTTGTCAATTTCTTTGAGCATTTTTTTTTTTTTTCTATTTCGTACCAGGGAAGCTTGGCTGAAAAAGAGGCAGGCAGACAGACAGACAGAGGGAGAGAATGAATTAGAATTTTTCTCTCTTGTCAGTCTTAATCCTCCCTTGTAATTTCTGATTTAATCATTCCCTGGGATATTGACACTAAGGGGGGAAAAAAAGACTCAGGAGACAGCTTACATGTTTCCTACAGAAAGATAAACTTTCCTAAAACTTCCAAGTGATAATAATATCAGAATACAATATAGATAGATCAGTGGTAATTTAAGAATTATACACTCACTGTATAGCATAGGGAACTATATACAATGTCCTGGGATAAACCATAATGGAAAAGAATATAAGAAAGAATGTATATATGTATAACTGAGTCACTTTGTTGTACAGCAGAAATTAACACATCGTAAATCAAGTATACTTCAGTTTTAAAAAAAACTCCTTTCTAATTAATTATTTCTAAGTTAAATGCAACTGCGGAATGATAAGTGTAGAAACTGGAAAAGTTTTCACTGTTTGGCCTGGGATAGAATTTGAGATTTGTATTAATAAATATAATGTAGATTATTTCCATGTAGGGATTTTGAGTTTGCTAACAATGTCTAAATAGAAAATTTAGAGTTCTTTTAAGCCATAACCAGTGTTTTATGTTGGCTTATTCACAAGTTTAAAGGTATGAATATATTTTCCTGCAGGATCCTCTGACACAGCACCTGCCACAAACATTCACTTTATCACTCTTGCCAGTGGTTGTACACGCAAGAAACTAATTTCTTTAATTTATTTCTAAATACACATTAGAGACATTATCTCACCAAGCTTCCCCAAATCCCTATTATATTTATATTACTGATGAGGTAACTAACACAGAGAGCACTAAAGGATTTTTCCGAGGTTATATGTATAAAATCGGTGCAGGAACCATCCCCCCTATTGTCAGATGCCTGGTTAAGCAATCCTATCTCTCAGTTTTGCTTTAGTTATTTTGCCCAGGAAAAAGGTGTCCTTTTATAACAGACACCTAAACTTTTCCCAGGAGGGGACACAGTTTAATAGCATCATTTTTTTAAATACCGGTGCTTTCAGATCCACCTGTCTCCATATCCTCCGGGAGAACACATTATCAAATGTCTAATCTCTCTCACCTGCTATCAATCACTCTTCTGACCCTCAGCCGTTGATCCCATTTTAAACAAAACAATGATCTATTTTAAACAAAATACTAAAATTTCCCTTTAATCCAGTTAGACTTTATATATTGTATTACTTCTCTCTTCCTTTCCAAAAAGGAAATGAACATGCAGTTTAAATATTGGGAGACTGGGATTGACATATATACACTAATATGTATAAAATAGATAACTAATAAGAACCTGCTGTATAAAAATAAATAAATAAATAAAAATAAAGTGCTTTCATACTCAAAAATAAAAAAATATATATACAGTATATATGTTTATCAATCTCTTACTTCTTGACATCTTCCTGTATTGAAATGGTCCTCTATCTGATGGAAGCTACTAGTAACACATTAATAACCAGTATCAACAGTTTCTATGATTTTTTTCCCCTTTTCTTCTTTCCATTGAGAAATGGAATATTTCCTGCCATATCAGTAAATAAAGGATGTCACATTCATCAGCAGTTGCAGCCCTCCAACATGAGCCAGTGAGCCCTGAGGAAACTCAGAAAGGAAAGAATATCTACCATCTAGCAGCTGTCAGACTACAGCCATTCCCTACGGTGAGCCCTGAGGAAACTCAGGATGTGAAAACATAGGATACTGGGCCCAGATAGCTGAGGTACATATCAAAGGAATGATTCCAGTGAGCCCAGACTCTTGAATCTTCCCATATATAGAAAAGCGCTAAATTCCTTAACTTGGGATATCTGGTTTTCTTTAATTCACAATGATCCTTTGAAGTTCTGACTACCTGTCATTTGTTACAAAACTTCCGTATAACCTGGCTCCCCCCCACTCACCTCCTTGGAGCAGTTATTTCAGGGTTACTTGAGATGCTGCCTCCCTAGATTGAAGTCCTAAAAATTCCCACTGAATAAAACAAAACTCTTAACTTTTAGGTTGTGAATAATTTTTTAAGTCCATACCATTCTCTTTCCTTTCTTGGCTCCTATCCTCCCTCCTCTTCATTATCTCCTTCTCTTCCCTCTCCCCATCTGTTTCTTTCCTGAATAAATTTCTTTAAA
The DNA here is from genome assembly GCF_937001465.1 of Orcinus orca. NCBI lineage: Eukaryota > Metazoa > Chordata > Mammalia > Artiodactyla > Delphinidae > Orcinus > Orcinus orca. Next base: position 38,603,720 of record NC_064576.1, on the reverse strand, counting down.
ATTTGGAAACATAATACTTGCACTGAGTGAAAATAAAATATTCAAAAATGCTAAAAAGTATTAAATGTCTCTCCTCCTAAAGTCCCTCTTCTCAGAGATTCACTTTTAACCATTGATATTAATCTTTGTCAGGTAGGTATTACCATAATTTTAGATAATATGATTAATCTCTATTAATTTTTGTGATATATGAGTTAGTCCTGTGTGGAAAACAGAGATCATTTTAGGTATTTCAAAGAGAAGGAATTAAATATACAGAATTGGAGGGTCACTTCTGGTTTTTGGTTCAACATGTAAGGAGCTTGAAAGTTGTCATTCCCAGGCACCCAACAAGAAAAAGGATGAACAAACTAAAAATATACATCTCTTCTTAGATCCATAAAAGAATTGAGGTCAGGGTAAACTTCTGTTCCCAGAGTTGGAGAGACAGACAAGGAGATAAAGAATCACAGCTTACTGAAGTTTTCTGTTTTGTGGGAACCAGGAACAGAGAAAGAACAACTAAACTGTAATTGATGAATTCCTGAGGCTCAATATGGACAAGTTTGTGTTAAAATCTCTAGAAAGTCCCAGTATTAAAGGACCCCTACACTGGCAGCCAACCCAGCCCTCTGTGGCTGTTCTCTTGCAAGGTACTGACCTAAACCCCCATGACTGAGCCCACTGCCATGTATGCACTTGGGCCTAACCCTTCCAGCTGTGTACCTGCACATCATCGGCCTGACCCCTGTCAGGGGCCCTTATGTTGAGATGTGCCCTGCCATCTGCCATGGGCCCATGTGAGACCCTGCAGCCGCAGAAGTGCACACCCACAGCCATGACCCCCACAGCCTGCACCACTGGGCTCACCCCAACTGTGCATCTGCATGTCCCTGGTCAGACCCCTGTTACTGGCATCCACCACTGTGTGCCCTAAGTAAGACCTTGCTGCCATAGGTGTGCAAACTGACATAGGGGTCCCACAGATCCTTGTGGGCCTAGATACAGCCCTATCCCTTGTCACTGCCTGTACCACCAGGCTTGCCAGCAGTTGGCCCCTCCAACCCACTGGCTCAACACCCATCACTGGCCTCCACTGTCACATGCATCATACCCATGGGCATGGGGAGATGCCCCCTGCCATCTGCTATGTGCCAATTGGGAGACCCTGCAACCACAGGAGTATCCAACAACAACCAGAGGCCTGCATCTACCAGTGTGCCCACAGTTGTCCCTGGCCCTTGCTGTTGGCCATAGCCCTCACCACTACATATGTGTCTGCAATTGACCTCTAATAGCATAAGGCACCTGAAGCTGGCCCCCTACAGCTGAATGTGTACACACCATTGACTCCAGCCACCACCGCTGCTTGCCCTGATCCCAAGCCCCTGGACCTAAAGGTGCCACTGAAGACCCCAACAGACTTTGCAGCCACTGTGGACACATGATAATGGAATATTATTCAGCTATGAAAATGGAGGAGTCTTGCCATTTGTGACAAGTTGGATAGATTTTGAAAGCATTATGCTAAGAGAAATAAGTCAGACAGGGAAACACAAATACTGTATGATCTCACTTATATTTGGAATCTGAAAACATCAAACTCACAGAAACAGAGAGTAGAATGGTGGTTGCAAAGGGGCTGATATGTGGAGGAAATGAGGAGATATTGGTCAAAGGGTATAAACATTGATCATAAGATGAATAAGTTTCACAGATCTAAAGTACAACATGGTATTATTAACAATACTGTACTGTATACTTGAAAGTTACTATGACAGTAGAGTTTTAATTTTCTTACCATAAAACAACAGCAACAAAATTATATCAGTTGAAGAATGTGTTAACTAACTTTATTGTCGTATTTTGCAATATATATGTGTATAAAAATCATTACATCATATACTTTAATGTTATACAATGTTATATGTCCATTATATTTCAATAAAACTGGAAAAAAAACTTTAAAGAAAGCCTGCTGTGGGGAAACTTATAAAATACAAATAAGGCCTTTAGTTTACTTAATAGTATTATACCAATGTTGATTTCATAGTTTTGATAAATGTACATGGTTATATAAGATGTTAACATTAGTGGTAGCTAGGTAAAGACTATACAAGAACTCTCCTTATTATCTTCCTGACACTTCTCTAGATCTAAAATTATTTAAAAATAAAACATTTATTAATTCACCACAAAAAAATCAAGAAGCCTCTAGGGACACCCAAAGATAACAAGGGAGACAAAAACCACCAGAGGAAAATTTAGCTTCTTACACCAAGCTACAGGAAACAATAAACACAGTTTACCTCATAGAGAGATAAACATGAAGCCTCATACTGAAACCTTTTTACCTCAGTGCCTTTAGCCCAGTACACTCTGTCCCACTTTCAACAGCAACAAAAGAATTACAAGGCATGCTAAAAGACAAAAAACACAGTTTGAAGGGACAGTGTGGACATCAGACATAGAAGGAATTATGTACAAATAATTTGGTAAGCATAGAAGAAAAAGAATAGAAGGAAATGAGGATGGAAAATTTATAAAAAAGAAAAGCGGTAATACAAGGAAGGGTGGGGGGAGAGATAACTGGGAGTTTGGGATTGACATGTACACAATGCTATATTTAAAATAGACAACCAACAAGGACCTACTGTATAGCACAGGGAACTCTGCTCAGTATTCTGTAATAACCTAAATGGGAAAATAATTTGAAAAAGAATAAATACATGTAAATGTATAACTGAATCACTTTGCTATACACTTGAAACTAACACAACATCGTTAATCAACTATACTCCAATATAAAATAAAAATTTTAAAAATTCAGATGCTGCTAATACTCCTGAATAGAAATTTACAACAGCTGCTGCACTATAGTAAATGCTTTTGCAACTAATATTTGAAGTGGTGTTAGGAGTTTTAGCCAGTGCAACTAGACAAAGGCAATTGGAGAAATATTGATTGTAATGGAAAAGTTATAAAGTTCTGTGACAAACAAAAAAAATGAATTTTGGGGAAACAAAAAATATATGAAGAAATGACTGCAAACAATAACAGAATCCAGTTAAATAGTAAGATATAAAGTTAACAGGCAGAAAAGGCGAGAAAAGTGTTCACCTCAATCCATAGTTTTATTGTTAGTAGTTATATTCATATTTAGAAATGTATATATCCTTCACATATTGTATATATATTTGAATAAAGCAGATAAATTACTTTATTAATGCTGTTCAGAACAAGGACATGAGCATAACAGAAAAGAAAGTATAAAATGAAGTAATTTGGACTTCCCTGGTGGCACAGTGGTTAAGAATCTGCCTGCCAATGCAGGGGACACGGGTTTGAGCCCTGGTCTGGGAAGATCGCACATGTCGTGGAGCAACTAAGCCTGTGTGCCACAATACTGAACCTGCACTCTAGAGCCTGCGAGCCACAAATACTGAGCTCATGTGCCACAACTACTGAACCCGCACACCTAGAGCCTATGCTCTGCAGCAAGAGAAGCCACCACAATGAGAAGCTTGCGCACAGCAACGAGGAGTAGCCCCCGCTCGCTGCAACTAGAGAAAGTCTGCATGCAGCAATAAAGACCCAATGCAGCCAAAAAGAAAATAAATTTAAAACTTTTTTTAAAGAGATTCTCTTAAAATGAAGTAATTTACTAAATCCCTTAAAATTTAAATTTGAAATATCATTAGGGGCTTGTCTTTAGAAAATAAATGTTTAGTTCTACCCATGTAAGGACGAAGAAGCAATAATAGCTCAGTAGAAACAAGCATGACTAATGCTTAGATATGGTCTCCAGATATATTCCCCACTTAAAGGAGCCAAGACTCCTTGAAGAAATGACAAATCCTGGATCTTGTCAAGATGTATGAAATGAGAGTAGAATATTTGTGCCACAAAGCAAATAACTTTTCAAAGATAGATTGAAGGGGTTCACTTGATTGAAGAAGGGATTTGAGCGTTTTAAAAAATGACTAAAGTTGATTCACATTGAATATATAAAACTCCAGTTTTACTATGGGAAGCAACTAGGTCACCAATATTGTAATCAAAGTGTCAAACAAACAGAAATAATTAGTCTTTTCTGAAATAACTATATTTCTGGTTAACAAAATAGCCCTAGCTGATGAGAGGAATTATTCTCTACAGAAGTCCAGCTAAGAATTGTGGAAAGAACTGGAAAATCAGAAGTTTAGAAACCCTATGGAAACACTAACTCAAACAAAGATTCTTAATGTGTAACTATTTTTATAAAATGTTGATAGAAAACTTCATAAATCTAATATTCAAGCTTAACATCACTAAGAATGAGACAATCAATTATTATTTGGGATTTAACAAATATGGAGTACATAGCACAACTTCTAAAGCATTCCTAACCACAACATTTGAACTAAAATCTTATTAAACCATTAGAAGTAACTTTTACTTCTTACCCACAGGGACATGGTAAATAGAATTATAAGTTAAATAAAGTCACAAAGAGTCAAACATTGAAATCCTGACTCAAACAAATCAAAATATGAAGGTATACTTTGTAACCATTGGGAAATTTAATGTAAAGTAGATATCAAATGATACCAAGAACTTATTTTTAATTTCATGGGTCATGATAGCATTGCTCCTATGTAATAAAATAGGCATTTTTTAAGAGATGTAAACTGATATAGAAAGGCAATGGCATAAAGAAGGGGACTTGCTGTAAACTATTTCAGTAGTGAAAAGCTAACAAACACAAAACAGGTTAGATAAAGCTAAGGCAACAAACTTCTGATAGCAAGCTGAATAATTTGGGTGATGAGTCTTTAGAGATTCATACCATTCTTTCTACTTTAGTATTGTATGTTTTAATCTTCATAGTTGATAAATAAATTAAAAGTAGATAAATAGATAAATGGCTAAAAGAACAGATAGGCAGAGAGAATAGAACGAAGAATCACAGTTCAAATTAAGTTCTGGAGAAAACAGATACAGAATAAGATTAATGCCAGGAATCCTTAAACTTACAGTAAACTAATAAAAAAGAGCAATAGCAAAATCTGGAGTAAGACAAAAGGGACATTTATTAATGTAATACAATTAGCTCCCCCTGGACTTCTCCCTATGCTGATAGGCAATAGCAATGATAACTCCCAACAGATTAGAAAAATAAAGAGCTGCTTAATAAGTAAATTAAGTATCTGTTTGGTGCTAGGATCCAGGTGCTATCCTGAAGTATTTCCAGATAATTCCAGGAGACCAGAGAAAGACAAAAAGGTACATGGAAAACAACAACTCCAGTGCAAGTTTTAGGATGAGTTCCTAATTATAGGTCACAGATATTGGAGATGCAAGAGAGGAATAATAGTGTACCTGGGGTCAGATATATGACACTGCCACTAGTTAAATAATAATTTCTAAAAGGGACTTAGGATCCAAAGGCCTCAAGATCCAGAAACTAAGAGACTTTTATAGCCCAAATGCCATACATCTCCCAAGCTGGTCAGCAGACGAGGATTATTTAGTCTTACAAAGATCAGGTTTCTCCAAAGGTAAAATCAAGAGGTTTATTTTTCATAGCATTTACTCTAGCTAATAGTATAAGAAGTAAAACAATACCAAGAACTAACAATGCTTTCCAGCAACTCTTGACATACTAAAGGAGAGTCTAGATGCCCGTTAGATCAAGAGCGACTGAAGGTGATCCTTTCAACATTACAGACTAGGAGCTGAGCAGGGAGTGGTGGAGCATTGAGGCCAGATATGGATCCTGCAGGTCTCTAAGGGCTTGAGTTAATGTCTTCTAGTCAGTAAAATATCACAGTTTTATCATGGGATTCCAGCAGGTATAACAGCAGCTTCACTGACAAGCAATCCTGTATGCCAATTCAAATAACTTTGGAAATATATATGGTGATGTTCATTACTGGGTTTTTTTTTCTATTTAAAGCAGTATCATCTTCTTCTTCTTGTCAGCTTTATTGAGGTATAATTGACAAAATTGCAAGATAGTTTGTGAATAATCAAAATTTGAGAAGCTTGGTATAGAACATCTATGAAGTTAAGAGCTAGGTTACCCATTGTAAAACATGGTACCAATCCCTTTAAAATAAGTTAATTGATTTAAATCAAGCACTCTCATACTTTTCAAATACAACATTTATACCCAGATTATAAAGATACCACATTAGAAATAACTTTCTCTACCCTATTTTTAATTTAAGATCATCAGGTTTCAACTAATATTGTGACCAAAGAGAGAAAGTCTCAATATATAGTAGCATTTGATTTGGAGATCCAGAACCTAAAAGGGATTTATAAATTGGGATATTAAATACATTACTATATACTACTATTTATTTATATATTGTAACTAGTATATAAATATACTACTAAATATACTAGTATAATCAAATCCTACATTTAAGAACAAGCAAATACTGATTTTCAACTGCCAAAAAAAAAAAAAAAACAATAGAGCAGGAAATTAAACATTTTGGGAAAACCAAATGAATGTGAGTAATGAAATTACAGAAAATTTAACTCTAAAAGGATATTTTCAAGTGAGAAATTTAAAATGTTAAATGTTATAATTATAATGTACCAAATATCCATAAAAGTAAGAAAAACAAGCTATTATCTAGTAGAAATAACCAGATTTTTGAAATTTTAGTACATTTTTTCTAAGTTGGAAAAAAAATTCAATTAATGGACTGAATAGCACTATGAACATAGATGACAATGAAAATCTGTTTTTGAAGGCAGAAATTGATTTTTCTTCTAAAATCCAAGTGATATGAACAAAAATATGAAAATTGTGAATGAAAATGTAACATACCAGATGATCCAAAATTTCACTTATCCTTCTAACAGGGATTGCATAGGGAGAAAAATGGGGTAAATGAGATGCTATTAAAACAAGTAAACTTGTAAAAATATTGTTTCAAAGCAGAAGAAAAAAAATAAAAATTAAAAAACAACAAGTGTAGAGATGTTTCCAGGAAGAAAAAAATAGTTACTTAAAAAGGAATAAGAATCTGGCAACAAAATTTGCAAAACAACACTGAACACAAAAAGACAATATCAATCCACATTATCTTTTGTAAACAATAGAAGCTAATTCTGGTTATCTTAACCAAATAGGGGTTTTATTTGTGTAATATAAGTGGATCATATAATTAATGATTATAATGATAAATAATACCAGTATAGATATTTAGAAATTAGAAAAAAATAAAGATATTTCACAGACTACACTGCAGAGACAATTTGGTCAGGAAACTCCCAGTACCATTGCTGGGTGCTGCCCTTGCCACAGACAGATATGAAAAGGGAGCTTCACCTTCTCTTTCATCTCTCTCTCCCCTCTCTCGCTTCTCTCTGTCTCACTGGTTTCAGCTTAAATACCCTAGGATGAACAATGTTACTGACTGATGCTACTTTTGATGCTTATACTTTAACTGTTAGTGGCTGATGAGAAGGAAAATCCCCTGTTATGATCCTCCAGGTGTGATGCAGCAAGAAGAAAAGCATTACACTGATATTACGAAATTTGGAAAATTAACCAAATACCAGGAGTTACTCTTTTATCACTTGATGTTGTGATATGATGCATAACCTCAGGAATCCCTATATTCCATTCTCATATCTCCATATCCTCCCATATTATAGAAAGTTTTGTTCCTCTGCTCATCAGGATTAGTCATTTCAGAGTGATAAAACTGCACAGTTTACCTATTGACTGAGTCATGAGGGTCCCCAAAGAGACAGGTGGCAGGCTTAATTTCCAACAACGATGGGACCATTGTGGTGATCCATAATGTAAGTTCTAACATTTTCACTTGGCAAGAATGGTAAAAATTTACTGGTGATTAATAAGGTGTATTTGTGAGGGAACTCATTCCCACTTCCAACACATGGATTTTAAAATCCATGAAATCTGAAAATGGGAAGAACTGAACACTTTTTTCTTATTAGGTCAAAAAATATACAGTATCCTGATAAAACAGCACCTTTAATCTCATATGCTATAGTCTTCTAACATTTCAATAAAATATAACACTATATTTTCTGGTTAATGTAGCATATGATAAGACAGGTAAGTCACATGGCCTCAGTTCTTTTCTGTGTTTCTTTCACTGAAAAAGTGTTGTTTTTTTTTTCTTTAAAAGCAAACTTGTATGGTTTAATAAGTTTTAACACATCCAGTGAATATATGAATACAGAAACATGATGGGCAGGATAATGTGTACAAGGCAGAATATGTCTAATCCCGCTGCCCCCACCATTATGGAAAAATTCCAATATAATTAATTAGTTTCTCTCTGTTCTTCTTACTCCCAAGGTACAGAACCTAGAAAGGGAAAAATCCATAGCATGTATGTAACTTATTCACTTTCTCCTTGTAGACACCTACGTCTGTATTGTCCTTGTAAACCTCCCTGTAAAAATGCTAAAATAATTTACTGTAAGGAAAATAACCAATGAAATTATATAATATGACTTTATCAGAGTCTACTTGGTTCATCTAGACTGCTTCTCTGAAACAAATCTGACTATAAAGTAGAGGTTATGTGTGTACACTCTCCAGCTTACATGATTAATAGAGTATTAAAACTAAGTCTCAAATTTAAACAGCTTCCTTTGAGCTCACATCTACCACATATAATCAATGTTAGCCTGCATCTCTGAAACCAAAATACATACCAATGCTTAAAAGAAATAATTTAAAAGTTCAGGGCATTGCAAGAGAGGAAAATGTTATTCCTATGCCTGATGCCTGATTTTTGCTCATATCTGTTTCTATTAGTAAATTTCATGATATGTAAGATCTATGATTTCTGAGAGTATATAATTTTATATGTTTTCATATAAAATTGTTGTCAATGAGTTTCTTAATGTGGGGTGGGAGATGGGGTGGAAGATGCTTCCAGCAATGGGAACCTATCAGCAGTGACATTATCAGATGCTGTTTTATGCAGCTCTGCTGTTCAACAGTAGCATTTCCTCCATTCTTCAACTATAATGGCTTGTTCATAAATTCATTAATTGACATCCACAGAATAAATCTTCTAATCCATAATGTTTATTAAGAAGAATTTCCTCACCTCTCTTTTCCTAGTGCTTTCATTGACCATAAATATATGCTAAGATGCTGGACCCAAATTTATTAGTCCATAAGATATCAATGTTTTTCTATCCCAAAGCTCTTTATTACCAGTTCCCATTATTTCCACCCATAATGGCTGAGAAGAAGAGTCTTGTTCTAACTATAGCCTACACCAGATAGAAATCTTTCCATTATTCTGACCTCCACTCAAAGTTGGCACTATAAGTGACCCAATAAATTGGCTAAAGCAGCATACCCAAATACATTAAACTCTAGGCTACCCCACAACCCTGCAACTTGATCATGACACAGTTAGTCTAAGACTGGGCTCCTAATTCCTGCTTTGGCAAAAGCTATAGGAGGAGTAAACTATTTATGTGAATGTGTTAGAGAATGTAAAATAAAGATTAGTAACACAGAAAGGCAACTCATTGTAGATATGATAAACTAGGGAAAGGGTACACCTCTGCTGCTGACCCTAGGTCCTTTCTTTTACTCATTCATGGCCCCAGACTAGCCCAATGATGGCAGAGTAAGGACTGACACTTTTAAAACTGTGGGAAAGGACTTCCCTGGCAGCACAGTGGTTAAGAATCTGCCATGGCAATGCAGGGGACATGGGTTCGAGCCCTGGCCCCGGAAGATCCCACGTGCCGTGGAGCAACTAAGCCGGTGTGCCACAACCAGTGAGCCTGAGCTCTAGAGCTCCTGAGCCACAACTACGAGCCTGCGTGCCACAACTACTGAAGCCTGCATGCCTAGAGCCCATGCTCAGCAAGAAAGCCACTGCAATGAGAAGCCCACACACTGCAACAAAGAGCAGCTCCCGCTTGCCACAACTAGAGAAAGATCGTGCACAGCAACAAAGACCTAATGCAGCCAAAAATTAATTAATTAATTAAAATAAGACTGTGGGAAATATTGAATAAGGTTTAGGAGGGTTAAGTACAGGTTACCTATACTCTAGTCAAACAGGACATAACATAAAACTAATAATGAGTACGAGCAAACAAGATTGGTGGCTCTGACAGTCTTCATGTATCTCCTTCAGAGTACAGGACTGAGAAATATTAGACAGAAAGAATACAGGGAGGTAGGAAGGAAGGGGAAGGGAGGAAAGATGAGAGTAAGGAAAGAATAAAGAAGGAAGAAAGCAAGAGAAGAAAGGAAATAAGGAAGGAAGGAAGGAGAGAGGGAGGGAAGGAAGGAAGGAAGGAAGGGAGGGAAGAAGGAGAGAAGGAAAGAAGAGAGATAGAGAGAAGGGGATTAGGAAGTGCACTCTTAACTTTAATCAACTCTATCCAGATGAAGTAAGATCTCACAACTAGTGCTAATCTTGGGGCCATCATACCTTCATGGTTATTTATTGTTGTGTAACAAACTACCCCAAAACTTAGTAGTTTAAAATAAAAACCATTTTATTATATCTTTAGGGGGTCATTTTGCTCACCAGAAAATAACATGATCATGATTTTAAGAAATTTTTTATTTCAACCCCACATATCACATTCAGGCAGATTTTATGTACCAACCAAGGTCTTGTTAGCAGTGGTAGAAACAGACAGTTGTTTTATTTCTATTGACCATTGTTTCTACAGTTGTAAATTAAATTCCTTAGTTAGAAACAACGTTGTGTAGGATACAATTATTGTAAAGAATGCATTTAGTAAGTTCACAGGTGACAATTTTGGAAGAAGTGTTTTGGGCTGAGAAGACAAATCTATAATCAGAATTAATGTCTATAGTGAGGACAAACCACTGCTCCATCTATAATCAAAAGAATCTAATGTAATTAGCCTGCTTAGAGGTGTTTGGTTATACCCCTGGGACACAACTTTATATCAGAGATAACCTAGTACATAGAGTGTCTTTCCCTGAGCTAGAAAAGGGTGCTGCTTTCTTCAAGATTTTCAATCATTTACTTACATCTGATAGAAAATTGCCATAATACATAAATTATTGGGTTGGCCAAAAAGTGTCTTAAGTTTTTAAGTAAATATAAAAGACATGTTTTTCATTTTCACCAAGAACTTTATTGAACAATGTATTCACCCTTTTGTTCCACTACCTTCTGACATTTTTCAGGCAACTTCATAATTCCATCTTCCCAAAACTTTTTATATTTTTGAGCAAAGATCTGTTCCAGGTGCATTTTACAGTCTTCCAGGGAACTGAATTTTTTTCCAGTAAGAGAATTTTGTAAAGACCAAAATAGATGGAAATCTGAAGGTGCAGTGTCTGGTGAATACGACAGATGAATCAGAACTTCCCAGACAAGCTGTAACAGTTTTCGCCTGGTCATCAAAGAAACATGCCGTCTTGCGTTAGCCTGATGGAAGATTGTGCATTTTCAGTTAACTAATTCTGGACGCTTTTCATCGAGTGCTGTTTTCAGCTGGTCTAATTGGGAGCAGTATTTATTGGAATTAATCATTTGGTTTTCCGGAAGGAGCTCATAAGAGAGGACTCCCTTTCAATCCCACCATATACACATCAACTTCTTTGGATGAAGATTGGCCATTGGTGTGGTTGATGGTGGTTCATTTCACTTGCCCCACGATCTCTTCCATTCCACATTATTGTACAGTATCCACTTTTCATTGCCCATTACAATTTGTTTTAAAAATGGAATGTTTTCATTATGTTTAAGTAGAGAATCTCATGTGGAAATATGGTCAAGAAGGTTTTTTTCACTTAACTTATGTGGAACACAAACATCGAAGAGATGAACATAACCAAGCTGGTGCAAATGATTTTCAACACTTGATTTGGATATTTTGAATATGTCGGCTATCTCCTGAGTGGTATAATGTTGATTGTTCTCAGTTAATGTCTCGATTTGATCGCTATCAACTTCAACTGGTCTACATGACCATGGAGCATTGTCCAATGAGAAATCTCCAGCACAAAACTTGGCAAACCATTTTTGACACGTTCGATCAGTCACAGCACCTTCTCCATACACTGCACATACAACCTAAAAAAATTGTTTCGAAGGAATTTAAAGACAACTAAGTGCTCCCAGAGCCATCTTATGAAAAAAACTGAATGAAACTTTTGGCCAACCCAATAATATATATATATAATGCATATGATACTAATGACATCAGCTAGGTGGTATGGTATACCTAACACTAAACAACTTTACAAGTGGACCTGACTGTAGTAGCTATATGAATTATATTTCTCTTTTATGTATATATCTATAAATATTAATTACTATTTTCCCCTCTTACTTTTTCCTCTTATTTAAAAATAATCTAGGTTATTTTCATAGTGGTTAAAGTACAATTTTATCTTCATATTATAAAATAATAATGTAGGCTACCTAGAAGAATATTGACTATTACTTTGAGATGGATCTGTCCCACTGATAAAAGATTGGGTCTATATTACATAATTATTCATTTTAGGCAAAAGAAATTTTTATTACTATTATTTCTCTTTTGACGTTTAAATAGAAAGATGTGCATGGATTCTGAGCTGCCAAAGAGATATAACGTAGCAATTATTGTGATATTCTTTTCCACATAGCTTTTAGGATGCCTTTCTGTACCACAGAGACTTAGTTTGAAAGCTACGTTTCCTGAACACTTTTGTAGCTAGAGTTCTACATGCAAATTGGGCTTTTACTGACTAGATGCCCTTACACAAAATATGGATGACACAATTAATGCAGAGGTTATTTTCCTACTTCTTTTTGCAAGTTTTTGGCTTGCTAGGCAAGATTTTGGAGAACATTTTACACTGTATCACTGTTACAGTGTTCATTATCCATATTTCATTTCAATCCTAATGGTAGACATGTCAGCTTCTTATTTTTACTTTTCCATCCTTATATAGCTGCAATGGTTAAAGAGTTCTTAAATCAATAGCTCTTGTGTTGGCCTGATAGGTGGTACATTACTTGATGGATAATTGTGTCTAGCACAATTCATTTGTGGAGTGCCTGCCTAGACCTTGCTCCTCTATCCCTTTCAACAATATTGTAAATACACTATATTTTACAACTAAATATATTCTAACTTACAATAATTAAAATGGATTACATTTATTGTTCTGAATTCGGAACTGATACAGAAGGTGATATTAAAAGTCAGTTGGGGGCTTTCCTGGTGGCGCAGTGGTTAATAATCTGCCTGCCAATGCAGGGGACTCAGGTTCGAGCCCCGGTCCAGGAAGATGCCACATGCCGTGGAGCCGCTAGGCCCATGAGCCATGGCCGCTGAGCCTGCGCGTCCGGAGCCTGTGCTCCGCAACGGGAGAGGCCACAACAGTGAGAGGCCCGCATACCGAAAAAAAAAAAGTCAGTTGGAGCTTCCCTGGTGGTGCAGTGGTTAAGAATCTGCCTGCCAATGCAGGGGACTCGGGTTCAAGCCCTGGTCCAGGAAGATCCCGCATGCCGCAGAGCAACTAAGCCCGTGTGCCACAACTACTGAGCCTGCGCTCTGGAGCCCGTGAGCCACAACTACTGAAGCCTGCATGCCACAACTACTGAAGCCACGTGCCTAGAGACCATGCTCCACAACAAGAGAAGCCACTGTATTGAGAAACCCATGCACTGCAACGAAGAGTAGTCTGCTCGCCACAACTGGAGAAAGCCCATGTGCAGCAACGAAGACCCAATGCAGCCAAAAATAAATAAATAAATAAGTTTATTTTTTTTTTAAGTGAGTTAAAATATATGACCTTGACAAGATATGCATGGCAGAAGGCAAAGGACTCTAGTTATTTGTTGGCCTGTGGTAAAATATCTTATGAAACATGTATTATTCTCAATGGCTGCCCCTGTTACTAAGAGGCTGAGTGTTAGTAGAACTATTTTGTATACCTCAAAATGTAACTGTGTGTTGGCTGCTGTTTTTGACTTTTACCAAATTACATAAGAGACAGGTTAACTGAGGCTCATTGTAAACAGGTGGCTGTGAAGAAGCAGCCTTAAAGGGAGATAAGACTGCAAGAATTTTCTAGCAGTCTCAGTATAAGCCTGCCAGACAATAGAAGGTAGCCCAAAGCTATATATCAAATATTAGATGTCACCATCCCACCAAAGCCTGTAATTTTAGATGTCCTCACATTTGCCAACATTAAGAGAGAGGAAAGGGCTCAGCACAAAGACATTGATACTAGACAAAGCAGGATTCAGTGCTTTGTCTAGACAAGGTTTTTCATGTGTTCACTTGCCCTTAGAACTAACTGAATGAAAATAGATGCAAAGCCAAATAGGGACTTACATTGCCAAAGAAACCACAAGTCTGGAGCACAGTGCCAGTTTCATTTCTAAGGCAAACCCTGGCCTCCAAACCTGCACCAGATGGAAGCTGCTGTGAAAGCTGTGAAGTCCTACTTCTCACGTGCCCACACAACAGACTCTGCAAGGAGACTTCTCAGTGAGCAGAGCCAGGGTCTATGACACAACACAACATGAGTCAACCCAGAGCACACTGGTTTCTCCATAAGTAACTTGATCCACTACCAAGGCAGGCACTTCTCAAAATAATCCCTTCCCAGAAATATTATATGACTCCTATGAACTGGGACTTCTGGAAGGTTTTCATTCTTTTGTCTTCTTTAATGAAAATGTTTCTACCCTGTTCATACAGCATTTATTGCATACTGGCTGCAAGATGTTAAGATATTTTTTTCATTAGATTATAGGTCACCAGACCACAGATACCTATATCCAAACTGATGAAGAGGTCTACATAACACTTAGAAATCTTAGATCTGGGCATGGATGTGATCATTACCAGATTTGAACTGCTTCATGTTGGCAAGAATTAAATTAGTGTTGTAGATAACAGCTAAAGTATTCATAGATATTTGGTGGCAGAGGCAAGTCTAGTCATTGATATGGCATGTTCAATATCCCTTTTCTATTTAGCAAAAGCACTTCTGAGTTTTAGGTAGACATATGGTGACCAAGCTAGGTGAGACACGCTTTCGCTCGTTGAAACTAGAAATGGCGATGTAATAAAATCTTGACAATGAGGATGTGAATCATGTTTTGATAGTCTTTTAACATTATTGTGAGAATTTAAGTGACAGAGAAAAAATTGTACTTTCACTCCTACCCTTCATCAATGCTATACCAATACTTCATTGTATTTACTCTTAATTCATAACATTCTTAAAATATTTTGTTAAATGACCTCCCCTTTCTAATTTTGCAGTTATAAAAATGTATGTGAGAGAATAGTGACTGACAGGCAGAAGAAAAGAGTAAAACTTAAGGGAAACCCAACTGGTAAGAGAATGTTGGAGATATTTTATTTTCATTCATCATAGATGGGAGAAATTGGAAGAGGCAAAACTCTTCAGAGAGCATTCTTACAGACTATAAAAGCTGGAGACCTGCTCATTAAAATAAAGACCTATATTTTGAAATCAAACATCTGCCTTATAGTTATGCTTCATTTGTACAAATATAATCCAGCTAATTAGTTATATCTATCTAGAAAACTCATATATTCCATTCTTTGTTCCTAATAGATGGAAGGGTAGAGGACTTTTTATGACAATATTATTTTGAGGACATAAAGTACACATCTTTGAAATTGGACAGTCCCTGAAAAAACAAATACAGTTTCATTCTTTTTAAAATCTTACCTTTGCAAAAATGGGAAAGAAGAAATCATTTTTAATATCCTTTTAAAAGTGTTTTGAATTTAGAGTAAATACAATGAAGTATTGCCACAGCTTTGATGAAGAAAAGGCATGAAATTATAGGCATACTTCTGTCACTTAGCAAATTCCCATAATAGTGTCAAATCTAAATCTTGTCCAAAAGTGACTTGTATTTATGGCAGAAATTCTGCACACCATTAACTGTTTTGTGTATATGTATAAGCTGCTAAAAGTAATTTGTGGCAAAAGCCACAGTGTTAATAAATTTCCATATCTTAAAAGACTTCATGCTGGCAAATTTGTGGAGCCATTTAAAACATTTCAACCTAAAGACAGTTTTATCTCCTACTTGTTTCCTCTTTTTCTTTCTATTCCCAAGCTTAGAATATTTACCGTTTTGCTTCTTTACAACTTAGCCTCTATTTCTGCAGATAGTCTAATGAATGCATAAGTATGAAAAGTAAAAATCAAGAAGGTACTCTTTCTGAAACCAGGCAAGTGAGCATGACAATTGTACTAAATCTACATTTTCTGTAATATTTCAGCAACTCAGAAATTTCCTGACTAGAATATTTCTTAGAATATACTCTGATATGCATAGAATAATATACATTCTAGAGGTTATGAAATAACAAAGTTTGTTTGCATGGTAATTAGATGCTCAGTGTATGCACATATTTGTCTATTAAGTATGTGCAAAGAGACCTGTTATTAGAAACAAATTTTCAAGGAAACTTTGCAAATGTTTCTAATGTTTGGGCATAATAAGAATGTATATACTTTTTACACATTACCAAAACAATATATACAAATGTAAAAAAAAAACAAAATTGCATAGTATCAAAGTAAAAAACAAGTTTCTGAAACCATTCCCCAACTCCCAGTGCACTTTCTGAAGGAAAACTCTTTGTAGTATTCACTTCTTTAAGTGATTGTTCTATAAACATATGTTGTTTGCATTTATATCTGTTTTTTCATACACATGTTTTTGATTGTCTTTCTATCTCTGAGAATTAAAGTTTACTCCACTTATGCTTATCTTACTATCACTCACTTTCTATATTCAGCTGATTCAATTGTTAGTTTAAATTAGTATGTTTCTAGATTGCCTGGATTTAAATCCTAAGTGAAATTCTCCCTCAAAATACATACATACATATTTTAGAATACATTTATTTTGAGGAAATTACATAACTTTTCTGTCTCTTGGTTTTCTAATCCGTAATGTCAAAACAACTACCCATGTTGGAGAAGTTATAAGGAATATGTTAGAGAATGGATGTAAATTAATTAGAACAGTTACATTCAAGTATAAAATAACTTCTTAAATTATCAAAGTATAGTAATTTAATATTTCTTTCTATAGGCATAATTAGATTCCCCATGCTTTGCAGACAAATTGACCATCAAAATGGAAAATCTTTGAATATATTATGTTTACAACATTATGTCTATGCTAACATTGTTGAATACATAACTCAGATTGAGGGATAGACTTACATTATCTTTGTCATGGCTATATTACCTTCATTTTTGCATGGTTCAAAGGAAATTATCTAAAAAGTTAATTTTAAATAAATTATTCTTTATTTCATCTATTATCAAAATCATGTCCCATTTTGTTTCATTAAAATATTCTTTACTTGATATTATTAATATTACTTTTTGTTTTTGCTTATACAATACAATGAACAATGTCTTTATTTTATCAATATTATCCTTCTAACATACTATACTATAATTCCTGGAGGTCTGTACCCTTCTGCTCCACTCTGCTCCAGTTGCTTTCTAGGATTGTATTATAACCAAATCCTGGGAATTTACTTCATTTCACTTAAGGTGTACATGAGTATTTTATTTATATATGTATCATATGTTCTTAATTTTCTTGGTTTTCTTCGTATTATTTATTTGCCTTCACAACTGATTCCTATTTTAGTGTTAAATTAAAAGTTCCTATCATTTTCTGTTAGAATGTTGGGGCTTTTTTATACTTTGTTATAGAAAACTGTAGATAATCTAATGTTCATTTTCAGATTGTTATATACATTCTTCCTCAAATCTTTCAAGATTATAATTTTATTCTTATAATTTTGAAATTTCCACGAGAATATACTTTTCTGTGGGCCTTTTAAATGTAAACAGCTTGACATTCAATCGGTTATTTCTATTTGAACACTTATGCTAAATTGCAAAGCAAGAATGTCATTTGCTTTTAAAAAAAAAATCTTATTGGAGTATAGTTGATTTACAATGTTGTGTTAGTTTCTCCTGTGCAGCAAAGTGAATCAGTTATACATATACATATATCCACTCTTTTTTAGATTATTTTCCCATATAGGTCATTAAAAACTATTGAGTAGAGTTCCCTGTGCTATACATTAGGTTTTTATTAGTTAGCTATTTTAAATATAGTAGTGTGTATATGTCAACAAAAAACTCCTAATTTATTCCTCCACACCTTTCTCCTATGGTAACCATAAGATTGTTTTCTACATTTGTGACTCTATTTCTATTTTGTAAATAAGTTCATTTGTACCATTTTTTTAGATTCCACATATAAGTAATATCATATAATATTTATCCTTCTCTGTCTGACTTACGTCGCTCAATATGACAGTCTCTAGGTCCACGCATGTTGCTGCAAATGGCATTATTTTGTTCTTTCATATGGCTGGGTAATATTCCATTGTATATATGTACCACATCTCCTTTATTCATTCTTCTCTTGATAGACATTTAGGTTGCTTCCAGGTACTGGCTATTGTGAATAGTGCTGCAATGAATATTGGGGTGCATTTATCTTTTTGAAGTATAGTTTCTCAGGGAAAATGCCCAGTAGTGGGATTTTTGGATCATATAGTAGTTCTATTTTTAGTTTTATAAGGAACCTCCATACTGTTCTCCATAGTGGCTGTATCAATTTACATTCCAACCCACAGTGTAAAAGGGTTCCTTTCTCTCTACATTCTCCTCAGCATTTTCTGCTTGTAGATTTTTTGATGATGGCCAGTCTTACTGGTCTGAGTTGAAACCTCATTATAGTTTGATTTACATTTCTCTAATAATTAGTGTTGTAGGAGCTTTTCATGTGCTTTTTGGCCATCTGTATGTCTTCTTTGGAGAAATGTCTATTTAGATCTTCCATCCATTTTCTGATCAGGTTGTTTTTTTTGAATCGAGCTGCATGTGCTGTTTGTATATTTTGGAGATGAATCCCTTGTCAGTCACTTCATTTGCAAATATTTTCTCCCATTCTGTGGATTGTCTTTTTGTTTTGTTTATGATTTCCTTTACTGTGCAAAAGCTTTTAAGTTTAATTAGGTCTGATTTGTTTATTTTTGTTTTTATTTTATTACTCTAGCAGGTGGATCCAGAAAGATCTTCCTTTGATAAATGTCAGAGAGTGTTCTGCCTATGTTTTCCTCTAAGAATTTTACAGTATCCAGCCTTACATTTAGGTCTTTAATCCATTTTCAGTTTATTTTTCTGTATGGTGTTAGAGAATGTTCTAATTTCATTCTTTTACATGTAGTCGTCCAGTTTTCCCAGCACCACTTATTCAAGAGACTATCTTTTCTCCATTTTATGTCCTTGCCTCCTTTGTCATAGATTAGTTGACCATAGGTGTGTGAGTTTATCTCTGGACTTTCTGTCCTGTTTCATTGATCTATATTTCTGGGTTGAGGCAGTACCATACTGTTTAGATTACTGTAGCTTTGCAGTATAATCTGAAGTCAGGGAGCCTGATTCCTCAAGCTCCAGTTTTCTTTCTCAAGATTGCTTTGGCTATTCAGGGTCTTTTGTGTCTCCATACAAATTTTAAGATTTTTTGTTCTAGTTCTGAAAAAAATGTCATTGGTAATTTGATAGGGATTGCATTGAATCTGTAGATTGTTTTGGGTAGTATAGTCATTTTGGTAATATTGATTCTTCCAATTCAAGAACATGGTATATCTCTCCATCTATCTGTGTCATCTTTCATTTCTTTGACGAGTAACTTATCATTTTCTGAGTACAGGTCTTTTGCCTCCTTAGGTAGGCTTATTCCTAAGTATTTTATTCCTTTTAATGTGATGGTAAATGGGATTGTACCTTAATTTCTCTTTCTGATTTTTGTTGTTAGTGTATAGGAATGCAAGAGATTTTTGTTTACTGATTTTGTATCCTGCAAATTTATCAAATTCATTCATGAGAACTAGTACTATTCTGGTAGTGTCTTTAGAATTTTCTAAGAATTGTATCCTGTCATATGCAAACAGTGAAAGTATTACTTTTTCTTTTCCAATTTGGATTTTTTTTTTCTTCTCTGATTGCCATGTCTAAGACTCCCAAAATATGTTGAAAAAATGTGGTAAGAGTGGACTTCCTTGACTTGTTCCTGATCTTAGGGGGAATGCTTTCAGCTTTTCACCATTGAGAATGATGTTTGCTGTGGGGTTGTCATATATGTCCCTTATTATGTCTAGGTAGGTTCCCTCCATGCCCACTACCTGGAGAGTTTTTATCATGAATTGGCATTGAATTTTGTCAAAAGCTTTTTCTGCATTTATTGAGATGATCATATTTAAAAAAAAATATTTTATACTGGAATATAGTCAGATAACAATGTGTTAGTTTCAGGTGTACAGCAATGTGATTCAATTATACATATACATGTATCTATTCTTTTTCAAATTCTTTTCCTGTTTAGGTTATTACAAAATATTGAGCAGAGTTCCCTGTGCTACACTGTAGGTCCTTGTTGGTTTTCTATTTTAAATATAGCAGTTGTTGTTGGAAAATATGCTTGATATTGATTTCAATTTTCTTAAATTCACCGAGGCTCACTTTGTGGTCCAGCATGTGTACCACATGAAAAGAATGTGTATTCTGCTGCTTTTGGATGGAATGCTCTATAAATATCAGTTAAGTCCCTTTGGTCTAATGTGTCATTTCCTATTGATTTTCTGTCTGGATGATCTGTCCATTGGTGAAAGTGGGGTGTTAAAGTCCCCCACTATTATTGAGTTACTGTCAATTTCTCCTTTTATAGCAGTTAGTATTTGCCTTATATATTGAGGTGCTCCTATTTTGGGTGCATAAATATTTACAATTGTTATGTCTTCTTGGATTGATCCCTTGATCATTATGTAGTGCCTTTCTTTGTCTCTTATAATCTTTATTTTAAAGTCTATTTTGTCAGACATGAGTATCGTTACTCCAGTTTTCTTTTGATTTCCATTTGCATGGAATCCTTTTTACCATACCCGTACTTTCAGTCTGTATGTGTCCCTAAGTCTGAAGACAGCAAATATAGGGGTAGACAGCAAATATAGTGGTCTTGTTTTTATATCCATTCATCCTGTCCATGTCTTTGGGTTGGAGAGAGATGATCATATGGTTTTTATTCTTCAGTTTGTTAATGTGGTGTATCACATGGATTAATTTGCATATATTGAAGAATCCTTTCATCCCTGTGATAAATCCCACTATGTATGATCCTTTTCATGTGTTGGTGGATTCGGGTTCCTAGTATTTTCTTGAGGAATTTTGTGTCTGTGTTAATCAGTTATATCAGCCTATAGTTTTCTTTTTTTTATGGTATCTTTGGTTTTGATATCAGGGTGATGGTGGCCTCATAGAATGAGCTTGGGAGTGTCCTTCTTCTGCAACATTTTTGGAAGAGTTTCAGAAGGATAGGTGTTAACTCTTCTCTAAATGTTTGATAGAATTCACCTGGAAGTCATCTGGTCCTGGATTTCTGTTTGTTTGAATTTTTTAAATCACACTTTTAATTTCAGTACTTTTGATTGGTCTGTTCATATTTTCTATTTCTTCCTGGTTCAGTCATGGAAGGTTGTACCTTTCTAAGAATTTATCTGTTTCTTCTAGATTGTCCATTTTATTGGCATATAGTTGTTTTTAGTAGTCTGTTATGATCCTTTTTATTTCTGTGGTGTCCATTGTAACTTCTCCTTTTTCATTTCTAATTTTATTGATTTAAGCCCTCTCCTTTTATTTATTTATTTTTATTTGATGAGTTTGGCTAAAAGTCTATCAATTTTGTTTATCTTTCAAAGAACCAGCTTTTACTTTCATTGATCTTTGTTGTTGATTTCATCATCTCTATTTCATTTATTTCTGCTCAGATCTTTATGATTTCTTTCTTTCTACTAACTTTGGGTTTTGTTTGTTCTTCTTTCTCTAGTTGCCTTAGGTGTAAGGTTAGGTTGTTTATTTGATATTTTTCTTGTTTCCTGAGGTACATTTGTATTGGTATAAGCCTCCTTCTTAGAACTGCTTTTGCTGCATTCCATAGGTTTTGATCATCGTGTTTTCATTGTCATTTATCTCTAGGTATTTTTTTATTTCCTCTTTGATTTTTTTTCAGTGAGCTATTGGTTGTTTAGCTTATTCTCCATGTGTTTATGTTTTTTACAAGTTTGTTTTTCCTGTCAGTTTTTTCTAATCTCCTTACGTTGTGGTCAGAAAAGATGTTTGATATGATTTCAATTTTTTAAAATTTATTGAGACTTGATTTGTGGCCCAAGACATGATCTATTGTGGAAAATGTTCCATGTACACTTAAGAAGAAAGTGTATTCTAGTGATTTCGGATGGAATGTTGTATAAATATTGGTTAAGTCCATCTTGTCTAATGTGTTATTTAAAGCCTATGTTTCCTTATTGATTTTCTGTTTGGATGATCTGTCCATTGGTGTAAGTGGGATGTTAAAGTCCCCCATTATTGTTGTATTACCGTCTATTTCTCCTTTTATGGCTGTTTGCATTTGACTTATATATTGGGTGCTCCTATGTTGAGTGCATATATATTTATAATTTTTATAATTTCTTGGATTGATCCTTTGATCATTATGTAGTGTCCTTCCTTGTCTCTTGTAACAGTCTTTATTTTAAAGTATTTTTGGTCAGTTCCCTCCACCTCCACTGCTGCTGCCCCTCTGCCAGCACTCGGTGCCACCTCAGGCTGGTTGTCCTCTGCTGGAGGGAGCAAGGTGGCGAGCAACTGGGAGGGTGGTTGATGGGGTTGGTGGGGAAAGAGGCAGGGTGGCCAGTGGTCCTGAGTGCTGGGTGGTGGTGGCAGCATCTTGTCTCCATGGAGCCTACCCATGGTGCCCATTTGCTCTAAGGTGGACAGCAGATTGTGCATTTATCAGAACATTTTCACTGCTGCACCGAGGGCACACACATCTTCAGTGGGACTCGGAATTCCTGGAGAATTGCCTTTGTGAAAAGCTGGCATAATTTCTTTAAATTCCATCTCTTAGTTTCCCATTTTGTTGTTTCAAAAAGATATCAAGAAACCACAAATAACTTTAGTAATGAAGTTTGACTGCCATTTCTTGGATGAAGGTTTTATTGCCAAGGACATTCTGGACCAAAACATTAATGAAGTTCCTTCTTCTGAAGATAAGTATGCCTTCTATGTTGCGGACCTGGGAGGCATTGTAAAGAAACATCTGATATGGTTTAAAGCTCTTACTTGAGTCACACCCTTTATTTATTTATTTATTTATTTTTTGCGGTATGCGAGCCTCTCACTGTTGTGGCCTCTCCCATTGCGGAGCACAGGCTCCGGACGTGCAGGCTCAGCGGCCATGGCTCACGGGCCCAGCCGTTCCACGGCATGTGGGATCTTCCCGGACTGGGGCATGAACCTGTGTCTCCTGCATCGGCAGGTGGACTCTCAACCACTGTGCCACCAGGGAAGCCCGAGTCACACCCTTTTATGCAGTCAAATGCAATGATAGCAGAACCATAGTGAAGACCACACCTGCCATTGGGAAAGGATTTGACTGTACCAGCAAGACTGAAATCCAGTTGGTGCAGAGTCTCAGGGTGCCTCCAGAGAGGATTATCTATGCAAATCCTTGTAAACAAGTGTCTCAGATTAAATATGCTGCCAATAATGGAGTCTAAATGATGACTTTTTTTTTTTTTTGCGGTACGCCGGCTCTCACTGTTGTGGCCTCTCCCATTGTGGAGCACAGGCTCCGGACGCGCAGGCTCAGCGGCCATGGCTCAAGGGACCAGCCGCTCCGCGGCATGTGGGATCCTCCCCGACCGGGGCACGAACCCGTGTCCCCTACATCGGCAGGCGGACTCTCAATCACTGTGCCACCAGGGAAGCCCCAAATGATGACTTTTGATAGTGAAGTCGAGTTGGTGAAAGTTGCCAGGGCACATCCAAAGGGCAAGTTGGTTTTTCAGATTGCCACTGATGATTCCAAAGCAGTCTGTCACCTCAGTGTCAAATTTGGTGTCACGCTCAAAACCAGCAGGCTTCTTTTGGAATGGGCAAAAGAGCAAGTTATTGATGTCATTGGTGTCAGCTACCATGTGGGACATCATTGTACTGATCCAGAGACCTTCGTGCAGACCATCTCTGATGCCCACTGTGACTTTGACATGGGAGCTGAGGTTGGTTTCAACATGTTTCTGCTTGATATTGGTGGTGGCTTTCCTGGATCTGAGGATGTAAATCTTAAATTTGAAGAGACCACCAGTGTAATCAACCCAGTGTCGTGCAAGTACTTTCCATCAGATTCTGGAGTGAGAATCATACCTGAGCCAGGAAGATACTGTGTTGCCTCAGTTTTCACTCTAGCAGTTAATATCATTGCCAAAAACTCATCTTAAAGGAACAGACAGGCTCTGATGATGAAGATGAGTCGAGTGAACAGACATTTATATATTATGTGAATGATGGAGTATATGCATCATTCAACTGCATCCTCTACGATCATGAACATGTGAAGCCTCTTCTGCAGAAGAGACTCAAACCAGATGAGAAGTATTATTCATTCAGCATCTGGGGACCAACCTGTGATGGCCTGGATTGCATTGTTGAGCACTGTAACTTACTTGAGATGCATGAGGGCGATTGGATGCTGTTTGAAAACATGGGTGTTTACACTCTGCTCTGTCACTGCTGTCACTGCTGCTTTTACTTTCAATGGATTCCAGAGACCAACCATCTACTATGTTATGTCAGGGCCACCATGGCAACTGATGCAGAAAATCCAGAACCATGACTTCCCACTCGGAGTAGAGGAGCTGGATGTTGGCACTCTGCCTGTGTCCTGTGCTTGAGAGAGTGGGATGAAACGGCACCCAGCAGCCTGTGCTTCAGCTTGTATTAATGTGTAGATACAATTCTTGTAGCTGTTAACTGTGAGTTTAGCTTGATTTAAGGGTTTGGGGGGGACCATTTAACTTAACTACTGCTAGTTTTGAGATGTCTATGTGAGTAGTGTTGGCACAGATGCAACAATGTGGAAGACTAGGTGATGGGGTCACACTTAACTGTGTTCCTATGGAAACTATTTGAATATTTGTTTTATATAGATTTTTATTCACTTTTCAAACATGCTACTAAAGCATGCCCTTCAACTGCTGAGCAAGCATTTGTATCTTGTGCATTATCAGAATGGGCCAGAAGCTTAGTGTTGTGACCTATTTTAAAGTAAATACATAAGTAATCTTGAAATGATTTTTTAAAAAAGTCTATTTTGTTTGATATGAATATTGCTACTCCAGCTTTCCCTTGGTTTGCATTTGCATGGAACACCTTGTTTCATCTTCTCACTTTCGGTCTGTATGTGTCCCTAGATCTGAATTAGGTCTCTTGTAGACAACATTTATATGAGTCTTGTTTTTGTATCCATTCATCCAGTCTATGTATTTGAGTTAAAGCATTTAATCCATTTACATTTAAGGTAATTATCAATATGTATGTTCCTACTGTCAGTTTCTTAATTGTCTTGGATTTGTTTTTGCAGGTATTTTTTTCTTCCCTTCCTCTTTTGTTCTCTTCTTTGTGATTTGATAACTATCTTTCTTGTTGTGTTTGGGTTATGTGTGTGTGTGTGTGTGTGTGTGTGTGTGTGTTTCTACTGTAGTTTTTTGATTTGCTGTTCCCATGAGCTTTTGATATAGCAGTCTATATATGTAAAGGTTGTTTTAAGTTGCATGCCTCTTCCCACCTAGAGAAGTTCCTTTAGCATTTGTTGTAAAGCTGGTTTGGTGGTGCTGAATTCTTTTAGCTTTTTCTTGTCTGTAAAGTTTTTGATTTCTCTGTCAAATCTGAGCAAGAGCCTTGCCTGGTAAAGTATTCTTGGTTGTAGGTTTTTCCCTTTCATCTCTTTACATATATTGTGTCACTCCCTTCTGTCCCGCAGAATTTCTGCAGAAAAATCAGCTGATAATCTTATGGGGATTCTCTTGTATGTTATTTGTTGCTTTACCCTGTTGCTGTTAATATTTTTACCTTTGTCTTTAATTTTTGTAGTTTGATTAATATGTGTCTCAGCATGTTCCACCTTTGGTTCAGCCTGTATGGGACTCTCTGTGCTTCCTGGACTTGAGTGAGGGTTTTCTTTTCATGTTAGGGAAGTTTTTGGTTACAATATCTTCAAATATTTTCTTAGGCCCTTTTTCTTTCTCTTTTTCTTCTGGGACTCCTATATGCAAATGTTGGCGTGTTTAATGTCCCAGATGTCTCTGAGACTGTCCTCATTTCTTTTCATTCTTTTTTCTTTATTCTGTACCGTGGCAGTGATTTCCACTACTCTGTCTTTCAGCTCACTTATTAATTCTTCTGCCTCAGTTATTCTGCTATTGATTCCTTCTAGTGTATTTATTTTTTTTAATTTTTTTTTTTGCGGTACGCGGGCCTCTCACTGTTGTGACCTCTCCCGTTGGGGAGCACAGGCTCCAGAAGCGCAGGCTCAGTGGCCATGGCTCACGGGCCCAGCCACTCCACAGCATGTGGGATCTTCCTGGACCAGGGCACGAACCCATGTCCCCTGCATTGGCAGGCAGACTCTCAACCACTGCGCCACCAGGGAAGCCCCCTTCTAGTGTATTTTTCATTTCAGTTATTGTATTGTTCACCTCTGTTGGTTTCTTCTTAAACTCTTCTAGCTCCTTATTAAACATTTCTTGTATTGTCTTCATCTGGACCTCCCTTCTTTTTCTGAGATTTTGGATCAACTTTATTTATTTATTTATATTAATATTAATAATTAATTAATAATTAATATTATTATTACTCTGAATTATTTTTCAGGTATATTGCCTATCTCCTCTTCATTTAGTTGTTCTTGTAGGTTTTTATTTTGTTCCTTGGTTTGCATCATATTTGTCTTGCTGTCTCATTTTGTCTAACTTTCTGTGTTTGGTCTCCTTTCTGCAGGAGGCAGAATCATAGTATCTCTTACTTCTGGTGTCTGCCCCCTGGTGACTGAGTTTTTGTCTGGGGTCTTGTACTGGCTTCCTGGTGGGAGGGCCTGGTTCTTGCCCTTTGGTAAGTATAGCTGTGTCTTGTCCCTCTGGTGTGCAGAGCCTTGTCAAGTAGTGTGTTCTGAGGCAGCTGTGAGCTCAGGATGACTTTAGGCAGCCTGTCTTCTGATGGGTTGGGCTGTGTTCCTTTCTTGCTGATTGTTTGGTCTGAGGCATTCCAGTTATGGAGCCTGTAGGCTGCTGGGTGGGGCTGGATCTAGGTGCCAAAATGTGGACCTCCAGGAGATCTCACTCTGATCAATATTTTCTGGGGTCTCCAATATCAGTGTCCTTGCCCCACACTGAGCGACAGCTAGCCCCCACCTCTCCAGTAGACCCCCAAGGCACCTAGTTAGATCTAGTCTCACTTCCTGTAGAGGTATTTCTTTGTGCTGTGTTTCAGTGCAATTGAGGTCTTGTGTACACCCTCCAAGAGTGGTGTTTATGTTTCCCCAGCCTGTGGTGCTCCTGCACTCAGGTCCTGTTGGCCTTCAAAGCCAAATGCTCTGGGGGGTTCTTCCTCTCAATGCCTGACACTCAGGCTGTCTTCAAGGGCTATATTTATGTGGGAAGGTCCCTGTGTAACTCATGTGGGTTTAATATTTTTAGTGAAAGGGGTGTTTTTAGTATGGATGTCTGCTACCTCTTTCTTCAGTGTATGCTGGCTTTTATCCCCTTGATAGGAGGTGTGACTGATGTTGTGGTTACCTGACCCTGCAATGAATTTTGAGTGGGGTCTCCCCTTTGCTCTGTGGTTGTTACTGCCCTGTCGGGGGTGGGGTCTGCTCCTTAGTTTTTGGAGTAAAGGCCCCCAGATCTGTTTCTGAGTTGTGTTTCTTATCTACAGTGTGAAGTAGGCAGGATTGGAGCACTTCCCCTGGGAAAGAAACCACTGAGCTTTCCTCCTCTGGAGGTGTTCACCTGTATGTGTACTCTGTTGTGTCACTTTTCACCCATCATGCTGGCTCACAAATTACACTGTTGGGATTTCCTTGGTGGTCCAGTGGTTAAAACTTCACACTTCCATGGCACGGGACATGGGTTCATTCCCTGGTGAGGGAACTAAGATCCCACATGGCACTCGGCATGGCCAAAAAAAGCAAACAAAAAAATTACACTGTTGTTGAACTGCTCTCAGTTCCACCTTAACTATGAGTATGCCAGCAATTGACCCTGGTGTCTCTCAAGCCCTGTTTTCACCAGGCCACTGGCACAGATCCACCAAGGTCAGGTCCAAGGACTGCAGCAATCGTATACCTGGACCCACTGTGGGAGGTTTGGAGGCAGCTCAGATTCTGGCTTCGTCCAATCCCCTGTGTATGTGCTCAGAAAGCACACTGGTGCTAAAGCCAGACCTGTCTCAGCTGAGGGAGCACTCTTCAGTTTGTTTGTCCTACAGGCACTGAGTTTACAAAGCCAGCAGTGGTGGTATAAATCCGTGGTTTCCACAGCTATGAGGAGAGATTTTAACTTTTTTTTCCTTAGTTGCTTATCCCCTGGGGCTCTGCTGTAGTTTCATCCCCAACTCTACATGTGGACCTCCACCAGCTTCTGCTCCCAAGGCTGCCCTGGAGCACACACGTTCCAGCAACCAGCCCTCATCCACACCAGCAGACACACGTCTCGGGCTGGGGTGCACAAGGCTGTGGCATGGACCATCCATATAGGTCTTACTCTGTCCTGCCTGCCACAGACGAGTTGCTGCACTCTTCTGTCCCAGCTCATCTCCTTGCTGGTGAGGGTGCTTCCCTAGTTGTGGGAACCTCTCCTCTCCTTCAGCTTCCTCCCAGAGGTGCAGGTCTCTCCCATTTCTTCTTTTCCTTTTTTCTTTCTTTTGTCCTACCCAGTTGTGTTGGGATTTATCTTGTCCTTTTTGGTGTCCAAAGTCCTCTGTTAGTGTTCACCAGGCTTATGAGAGAGAATTGTATCATTTGTAGATATATTATTGATGTACTTATGGGGAGAGGTGAATTCCATGTCTTCCTATTCTGCCATCTTGATGTCATTTACTTTTATCAATCAAAATTTCCTTTCCTATTTCTTGTCATTTTCTCCTAAAACTGCTGGTAAAAGAAACCTTTATGACATTAATTTTTAATATTTTATTGAAGTGTAATTGACATAGCAAAATGATCATTAGTTGTATAATTTGCTATGAATGTCTACATTTGTGTATGTATGTCAATGAAACATGACCACAATCAAAATTATGAATATATTAACCATCCATAAAATTTCTACTTTCTGTCACAATTTTTAGTTTGCCTTTTCTATATATTTATATAATTGGAATTACATTGTATGTGTTCTTTTATTGTCTGGATTTTCATCAGCATAATTATTTTTACTTACATTCATGTTGTTCTCTTTATCAGTAGTCATTATTTTTTTTGCTTAATATCATCCCACTGCATAGATATTTCACAAATTGTTTATACATATAGCTGTCAATGACCATTTGGGACATTTCCAGCTTTAATGATTACAAATAAAGCTTCTCTGGATATTCATGCACATGTTCTTGTACAGCCATATGATTTATTTTCTCTTTAGTAGATAGGTGAAGTAGATATAAGTTAACTTTTTAAGAAACTGACAATTTTCCATAGCCATTGTACCATCTTTCTTTCTCTTTCCCTTTCTTTCCTTCTTTCTTTCTTTCTTTCTTTTTCTTTTTTCCCCTTCCTTCATTCCTTCCTTTCTTCCTTCCTTCCCCCCACTTTTCTTTCTCTTCCTTCTCCTCTCTCTCTCTTTCTGTCTCTATGGTGACAATTGACTCAGCTTAACTTTTTAGTCTTACTACTTTGTCCTATTTCCATATTAGTAATGAAAGTTTTATCTTATAAATAATACTTTGTTTTTCTCTGATGGTGTGCTGTTTTATAGCATCTGGTCCTTATGTGAGTAAATGAGTGTCTGTGTGTTTTAAAGGGATAGTTTAACTTCTCAAATTCCAAAAATATGTACATTTATTACTTACAAATATTATTCTACTTACTTATTCTTTCATTTATCTGGTGTTCACTTTCTATTAGTTTATTTTGATCATTCTCTTGATTTCTTTGGACTATATCAGTTTTATAAATTTTATTGTATGCTCATACTCCATAATGAAGGACTGAATCATTAAAACAAGAAAAAGGTAAGTTTATAGCACTTTTATCTTCCTTTCCAGGCAATTATAAGATCTCTCAAAAAACAAGAGTTAAAAATATTCAGGTTAAAGTAGAAGCAATGTTAAATGCTTAACTCTGAAATAGGTAAAAGAAAGATATTTACTATCTGGAGAAATAAAGTTGAAATTTGCATAAACCAGAAGGATTACATAAAGGGATAATTAAGTAACAAAGAGAAACAGCATCTACTTCCAAACTCTATCAAGGATTTTATCATTATTTACATGTGTTTCAATAGACCCAATAGTATCAATAGAATTAGAATTCTAGGAAACATGAACCGATTGATTGACAGTAATTAGTTTTCATTAGTAGTCTTATAAAAACACTGAAAATATGGTTTTGGTATAACAGTGTCCTGAAAATAACTCCTATACTGTTATGCTGCTGAGGTTAATATGCATCCTTTGACATTAACACAATGGTCCTACTCCTAGTTATCCAGGATGTTTGATTGTGAACATTTCCAAAAAGAAACACTCCACAACTACTCATCACAAACAACACAAAAGAAAATATATGTGACTTTATACTTTAAAAGTTTTCACAGTTGGATTTTTGTTGACTAGTTAGAGGCAAAGATAATTGTCAAGAAGAAAATTCTTCTATTAAAATACAAATATTGCTGTGTAACTAACCACCTGAAAGTTGGTAGCATAAGAAGGTAAGTGTTGTATTATGCTCCCAGATTTTGTGCATCAAAAATTTCGATAAGGAATTGAGGAAGATGGTGGAAGAGA
Source organism: Orcinus orca (assembly GCF_937001465.1). Taxonomy (NCBI): domain Eukaryota; kingdom Metazoa; phylum Chordata; class Mammalia; order Artiodactyla; family Delphinidae; genus Orcinus; species Orcinus orca. The sequence continues at coordinate 38,572,816 of NC_064576.1, read as the reverse complement.
TCACAGAATACACATTTTTCTCAAGTGCTTATGGAGCATTATTCAGGATAGATCATATCTTGGGTCACAAATCAAGCCTTGGTAAATTTAAAAAAACTGAAATCGTATCAAGTATTTTTTCCAACCACAATGCTATGAGACTAGATATCAATTACAGGAAAAGATCGGTAAAAAATACAAAAACATGGAGTCTAAACAATACACTACTTAATAACCAAGTGATAACTGAAGAAATCAAAGAGGAACTCAAAAAATACCTAGAAACAAATGACAATGGAGCCACGACGACCTAAAACCTATGGGATTCAGCAAAAGCAGTTCTAAGAGGGAAGTTTATAGCAATATAGTCCTACCTTAAGAAACAGGAAACATCTCACATAAACAACCTAACCTTGCACCTAAAAAATTAGCAAAAGAAGAACAAAAAACCACAAAGTTAGCAGAAGGAAAGAAATCATAAAGATCAGATCAGAAATAAATGAAAAAGAAATGAAGGAAATGAGAGCAAAGATCAATAAAACTAAAAGCTGGTTCTTTGAGAGGATAAATAAAATTGAAAAAGCATTAGCCAGACTCATCAAGAAAAAAAGGGAGATGACTCAAATAACTAGAATTAGAAATGAAGAAGGAGAAGTAACAGCTGTCACTGCAGAAATACAAAGGATCATGAGAGATTACTACAAGCAACTCTATGCCAATAAAATTGACAACCTGGAAGAAAAGGACAAATCCTTAGAAATGCACAACCTGCCAAGACTGAACCAGGAAGAAGTAGGAAATATGAACAGACCAACCACAAGCACTGAAATAGAAACTGGGATTAAAAATCTTCCAGCAAACAAAAGCCCAAGACCAGATGCCTTCATAGGCGAATTCTATCAAACATTTAGAGAAGAGCTAACACTATCCTTCTCAAACTCTTCCAAATATAGCAGAGGAAGGAACACTCCCAATCTCATTCTATGAGGCCACCATCACCCTAATACCAAAATCAGACAATGATGTCACAAGGAAAGAAAACTACAGGCCAATATCACTAATGAACATAGATGCAAAAATCCTGAAGAAAATACTAGCAAACAAATCCAAAAACACATTAAGAGGATCATACACCATGATCAAGTAGGGTTTATTCCAGGAATGCAAGGATTCTTCAATATACACAAATCAATCAACGTGATACACCATATTAACAAATTGAAGGAGAAAAACCATATGATCATCTCAATAGATGCAGAGAATGCTTTCAATAAAATTCAACACCAATTTATGATAAAAACTCTGCAGAAAGTAGGCATAGAGGGAACTTTCCTCAACATAATAAAGGCCATATATGACAAACTCAGAGCCAACATAGTCCTCAATGTTGTAAAACTGAAGCCATTTCCACTAAGATCAGGAAGAAGACAAGGTTGCCCACTCTCACCACTCTTATTCAACATAGTTTTGGAAGTTTTAGCCACAGCAATCAGAGAAGAAAAAGAAATAAAAGGAATCCAAATCAGAAAAGAAGAAATAAGGCTGCCACTGTTTGCAGATGACATGATACTATACATAGAGAATCCTAAAGATGCTACCAGAATACTACTAGAGCTAATCAATGAGTTTGGTAAAGTAGCAGGATACAAAATTAATGCACAGAAATCTCTGGTATTTTTATACACTAATGATGAAATATCAGAAAGTGAATTTAAGAAATCACTCACACTTACCATTGCAACAAAAAGTATAAAATATTTAGGAATAAACCCACCTAAGGAAACAAAAGACCTGTATGCAAAAAATTATAAAACACTGATGATAGAAATTAAAGGTGATACAAATAGATGGAGAGATATACCATGTTCTTGGATTGGAAGAATAAACATTATGAAAATGACTCTACTACCCAAAGCAATCTACAGATTCAATGCAATCCCTATCAAACTACCACTGGCATTTTTCACAGAACTAGAACAAAAAATTTCACAATTTGTATGGAAACACAAAAGACCCCGAATAGCCAAAGCAATCTTGAGAATGAAAAATGTAGCTGGAGGAATCAGGCTCCCTGACTTCAGACTATACTACAAAACTACAGTAATCAAGACATTATGGTACTGGCACTAAAACAGAAATATAGGTCAATGGAACAGGATTGAAAGCCCAGAGATAAACCAATGCACATATGGTCACCTTATCTTTCATAAAGGTGGTAAGAATATACAGTGGAGAAAAGACAGCTTCTTCAATAGGTAGTGCCAGGAAAACTGGACAGGTACATGTAAAAGTATGAAATTAGAACACTCCCTAACACCATACACAAAAATAAGCTCAAAATGGATTAAAGACCTAAATGTAAGGCCAGACACTAACAAACTCTTAGAGGAAAACATAGGCAGAACACTCTGTGACATAAATCAAAGCAAGATCCTTTATGACCCACCTCCTAGAGAAGTGGAAATAAAAACAAAAATAAACAAATGGGACCTAATGAAACTTAAAAGCTTTTGCACAGCAAAGGAAACCATAAACAAGACCAAAAGACAGCTGTCATAATGGGAGAATATATTTGCAAATGAAACAACTGACAAAGGATTAATCTCCAAGTTTTACAAGCAGCTCATGCAGCTCAATAACAAGAAAACAAACAACCCAATCCAAAAATGGGCAGAAGACCTAAACAGGCATTTCTCCAAAGAAGATATACAGATTGCCAACAAACACATGAAAGAATGCTCAACATCATTAATCATTAGAGAAATGCAAATCAAAACTACAATGAGATATCATCTCACACCAGTCAGAATGGCCATCATCAAAAAATCTAGAAACAATAAATGCTGGAGAGGGTGTGGAGAAAAGGGAACACTCTTGCACTGTTGGTGGGAATGTAAATTGATACAGCCACTATGGAGAACATTATGGAGGTTCTTTAAAAAACTACAAATAGAACTACCATATGACCCAGAAATCCCACTACTGGGCATATACCCAGAGAAAACCATAATTCAAAAAGAGTCATGTACCAAAATATTCATTGCAGCTCCAGTTACAATGGCCAGGACATGGAAGCAACCTAAGTGTTCATCATCGGATGAATCGATAAAGAAGATGTGGCACATATATACAGTGGAATATTACTCAGCCATAAAAAGAAATGACATTGTGATATTTGTAGTGAGGTGGATGGACCTAGAGTCTGTCATACAGAGTGAAGTAGGTCAGAAAGAGAAAAAACAAATACCATATGCTAACACATATATATGTAATCTAAGCAAAAAAAAAAAAAAAAAACGTCATGAAGAACGTAGGGGCAAGACGGGAAAAAAGACACAGACCTACTAGAGAATGGACTTGAGAATATGGGGAGGGGGAAGGGTAAGCTGTGACAAAGTGAGAGAGTGGCATGGACATATATACACTACCAAACGTAAAAGAGATAGCTAGTGGGAAGCAGCCACATATCACAGGGTGTAGTGGAATAACTGAGGACATGGAAAGGAGACGTGACCCATGAGCACCCCCTCGGCAAACCGAGGGCTAGCGAATAAGCCAGAACCCCTCGGCAAACCGAGGGCTGGCGAATAAGCCAGGACTGCAGGCAGTCCTGGATACTTAGGGCACTGATCCATGAAATGACCTCAGTATAATCAGAACACAAGGAAACGTCCTTGTGCTACTTTAGGATAATCAGAATGATGGGAACACAAGGAGATATCCTTGTGCTGCTTATGAGCTCAAGGACGAAGCACTGGCACGTCTTCAAGAAAGCCCATTGTTGTTTGTATAATCAATAAAAGCATATGTTGCTGCTTTGGCATTTCTGGAATGTTAAGAAAACAAGTCTTAAGATGTAAACATAGATAATGCTTAAATAAAAGTCACCACAGCAAGTCAGACGGCGCTGTATTGCCTGAGCGAGCAGCAGCCCTCTACTGCTGTGCTTCTGCACAATTCATCTCGTATGATGAGCTTACTTTCGGCCCTGTCATAAGAAAACTACAACACAGAGAGATCAGCTAGGTGGTTTGTGACCACCTAGAGGCGTGGGATAGGGAGGGTGGGAGGGAGGGAGATGCAAGAGATATGGGAACATATGTATTTGTATAACTGATTCACTTTGTTATAAAGCAGAAACTAACACACCATTGTAAAGCAACGATACTCCAATAAAGATGTTAAAAAAGTGGAAAAAAAAATTTGATAAGGTACACTGAGGATATCTTTTCCTTTTTCCATATATGAGACTTCAGCTGGTAAGACTTGAACGAGTGGAGGTACTTTAACAAGCTAGGGGGTTGCATTGTCTAGAGGCATCTTTACTCACATATATGTTACCTGGATTGTGATGCTTCCAAGGCTGGGATCAAATGGTACTTTCAAATGGAATTCTATATTCAAGTTTCATATTTGGTCTGGCTTCACAAGTGATACCTGGGTTCCAGTGGGAGTATCCCAAGAGGCAGGAACCAAAGAGCATTTGTTCTAATATAGCAATGCATGACCACTCCTGACTTAGGTTCAGAATTTACCTATCAAGTCTTCTGCCCTATTCTGTTAGTTACAAGTGAGTTACTAAGTCCAATTCATACTTAAGAGGCTTGAAAAAAGTAGACTTCACTTCTTGAAATGCAAAAGAGCATGTGGGATAGGGGATGCCATTGTGTCCATCTTTGCAAAGTAAAACCTCCCACAATATTCCAGAAATGTTTGACTGCTTAAAGTCATATGTCTTTCAGAAGTAAGTTAAAGAAGGACTTATTATATTCCCATAATATCTGATTATGATAAGAAATTTAATGAAGAATTACACCCATAAGTAAAAAATAATTAATACAATTTGCCTGTGTAAGCTGTGACAGGTAGGCAAAAACCTTGATTACGTTACATTATAAAACAGTAGAGCAAAAGCAATGCCTATCAAACATTTGGATGAATTCAGATTTGCTTCCAATATAAACTAAAGACATAATAATCTGTTGTTTCAATTAATAATATAAATGTGAAACATGAATTAAACTTTAAATGTCAGTAGTAAAAAATAACCTTAATAGAAACCAAAAGACATAGAAGTAAGGAGTTATTAAATATAAACACAGAAAACAACTAGAAAACTGTTATTATGATAGATTTGAGTTACTGGTTTGAAATAAAAAATAAAAGAGATAAAGTTTAATAAAGGAAATGTCCCCAAATAACCAATACTTACAATGAGGAAGACATATAATCATTTATAAAGAAAATTTAGTAGTTTAAAGAGATAATTTTCACAAATTTCTCTCAATAAATTTGATGATTTCATTCTAATTAATTATCTTAGTTATATAAAAATATAAATAGAAAAAATAACTCAAGGAAAACTTTAAATATCTAAAGAGACTAATAACTATATACATTAGAAAAGATTCCAAAAATACTTTCAGGGATAAGTGGTATCTACATCATTGTAACTTGATTAAAGTAAGGAGAAGGAGAGCTACCAATGGCACTTACAAAGTTAGCATTATCTGAAACAATAACAAACTGGAGATAATACACAATGGTATTAAACACTTTAACTTTACTTACACATATTGATGCAAGAATTCTAAGGATGATTTACCTCATAGAAGCTTATAGTATGTTAAAAGAATGATGAATATGCCATTAAGAACTGGGTTCATTCATGATTTGTAGCATTGTTAACATTAAGATATGTGTTCATATATTTCACTTTGTTAAAAAAGAACATATATTTTGATATGTGCTGAAAACTCATTTAGATTCTCTGTTTTCACAAATGTTTCTGTATCTCTCTGGATTTTTTTCTCTTTTATCTCTTCCACTCTCTTTTAACATTATTCATAATATCAATGGGCAGTAGGATGCTTATTGTCATCAATATTTTAACATTAGTCTTAGAAAACTAAAACAATAAAATAATATATTCAAATAAGAAATATTAGAAATCTGCTAACAAAATGACAGTTGTTTTCAAATGAATTGGATTTCTTCCTAAAATATCTGAAACAATCAATTGAAAAGCCATTAGAGATAATGACACTTTATTACGATACATACTTAATATGATCAAATTAAAATGCATCTCTGCAATAACCATGTTTGAAAACATTTCTAGCAATACATTCAGTGTTCACAAAAAACTACCTAACATGTCATAACTAAAGTGATAAAAGTGTTTGATATTATTGGAAAACCAATTGTTTAAATGCATAGTTAAAATAGAAGAAAAATAAGATGAGGTAAAGTATTATTCTGTTTGATAAACTTGGGTGTTTGTACAATACCTGGGAGTAAATCACTATTCTCTAAAATTGACACATAAGCATGATCAATCTTTTATATGAGTGCTATATTCACCAAAAAATGAAAATAAAAATATAGAAGTAAAGAAAGTGTTTCCTCAAGTGTAGTAATGAGCAATTATACAAAGTTTAGAAATAAATCTGGAAATAATTGTAAGATGCTCATGCTCTAAAATTGAACAAACAAAAAAAACACACAGTGAAATCTATCAATTTCATAAAAGAAATAAATGAGAGATTTTCCATGAAATTAGAGGCAATTACTTAGTGCAACTTGAATGTTAACACTACACAAATGTATTATTTTAGTGAAATATCAAGCAAAATAACAAAGTTACACTTTATTTCAAATTTGGTAAAACACCATGACAGTTTGCAAATAAAGGATTAAACATACAGTAAAAGACATGATATTTTTGAAAACCGCTCCCCTTGAAGTTTAATACACATGAAACTCTAAAATGAATATAAATATTAATTGTTAAACAACTAAAAAAGAAAGTATGATTTTTTTATTAGTGTATGCCTTGGATAATAATTTCATCAAACAGAAATACAAATTCCTTTTGACATATTTTTAAACACACTTGCAGTTTTCAAAAACAATACTTGACATTATAATTCATCAAAAATACCATGTAGAATATATTTTGCTTTGTTTTCTTATTTACAGTATTTAGAATTTACATTTTTTAATAAAAATGAACACTTTACAGTACTTCATGTCGCCATCTGTTGCCAAAAGTATTAGACTCCTTTCAGCTGTTTTCTTTGAAGGAAGAGTCTGGGGATTACATGACAGGATGCCCTGAGGCAGTGCATCTCAAATTTCACCAATGTAGTATCCTTAACTCTGGAGAAAAGTAAACTTTCATTCCTGGTATATTGCCTGAAGGGATCTTCAACAAGCACCAACTTTTTCCAGAATTTCCTAGTTTACCTAACATATTATGAGAAATCTCACATTCTGCTACATAATATGTGTATTGGTGTAAAAATGTTTAAATTTTTTTTCATTAAATAAAATAAATGTTACCTGCTTTGCATACAAAAACTTCCAAATTTTAAGTATTAGTTAATTGGCAAAAAAGATAAATATTTTACAGGTAAATAAGGTGATTCTCTAGGTCCTTGTAGCTTGCAAACTCTGAATTGATCAACTGTTATTCAGAACAAACATTTTTGGCTTTTGACTTGAATTGGTACAAACTGTAGTAATTAACCTTCATTCACAAAATAATAATGTGGTCTCTAGTTACAAAGTGAAATAATGATGCTTGTGGTTTATATGTTATGTACTACATGGTAGTTTTATGAAAGTATATAGTTCAATCAATTATGCAGATCAAATGCAACAAAAAAATCTGTAGTTTTAAGGAATTAAACTTATAATCATTCCTTCCTATCACTATCACCTTTCTCATGTATTGTCATATTTCCTCTTATTTCTGCTTTATTTTCCATGTTTGGATGTTGTAGCCCATCTGCATTCCTTCACTTGGAAAGGAGACAAGAAAAATAAGATGCACAGGGCTTCCCTGGTGGCGCAGTGACTGAGAGTCCGCCTGCCGATGCAGGAGACACGGGTTCGTGCCCCGGTCTGGGAGGATCCCACATGCCGTGGAGCGCCTGGGCCCGTGAGCCTGCGCGTCCGGAGCCTGTGCTCCACAACGGGAGAGGCCACAACAGTGAGAGGCCCGCGTACCGCAAAAAAAAAAACAAAACCAAAAGATGCACACACACTATAAAATATCACTCATCAGTTAGAAGCAACAAATTAGTTGTACACATAAACAATCTTATAAACACACTGCTGAAATGAACTTATTTCCAAAATAGAAAGAGACTCACAGACATAGAAAACAAACTTTTGGTTACCAAAGGGAAAAGGGGGATGGGGAGAGGGATAAATTAGGAGGCTGGGATTAACATATACACACTACTGTGTATAAAATAGATATCAAACAAGCACCTACTGTATAGCAAAGGGAACTTATGTAATAACCTATAGGGGAAAAGAATCGGAAAAAGAAAATATGTATAACTGAATCACTGTGCTGTACAGCTGAAACTTACATGATATTGTAAGTCAACTATGCTTCAATTAAAAAAATATTTTAAAAACACTGCTGAGTAAAAAACGTAACAGACAGAATTAGATCTATAAACAAGCACTATCTATGTAATGGAAAATGGGTACTTTCAGAACCATCTTTATTTCACAAGATCAATTTCAAACTAAAAATACACATATTTTCTTCATATTAGATTATATAATTTATAAAATCTCTCAGGTAAAGTGATCCTTTTGTTGCACTTCTGTCCAGCTTTGGTTATCATCCTACCTCTTTTATTTTTGAGGACTTGTATTCTTCACAGTACTCTTGAAATTCATTATCACCATTCCCTTATTTTGCATTTTATTAGTTATGATAATGCTAAACTATTGCAAAAAATAGAGTTAAATTTATAGCAGATCTACAAAGAGAATCTATTCTTACTCACAGTTCAGAGAAGTGCTTTTGGATAGCAAGGGCTTCATTCTACACATGGCGATTCAGGGATCTAGTCTCCTTGCATCCTTTTCACGTATGCTCCACTAGGGCTATTATAAGATTTTACCATTGCCCTAGAATTACCTGGAGGGCAGGTTATCTTTGTTAAAACAAAGATCGCTTTTACCCCTCACACCATTCCTACCCAAGTATTTCTTATTTACAAAGTCAGAGGTAGACCTGGAAAATTGCTTCAAGAATGTTCTCAAATGCTGTTGATACTGCTGCACACTTTGAAAACCTGTCCTAGCATATTGTCTGTGTCTGCACACAGCTGGGGGAGGTGGAAGGAAAATGTAGAGAAAGAACAACCACTCCTTACATCCAGGCCCTGAAATAATACTTGACACTGCTATTCATAATCTGTAGGCAAGAAAGGTTTCATTGTGAGATGTAAGGGAAGGCTCTGAGATAATAAGTGTGTCTACCTTACAAGGCACTTTGAGGCAGTAACTGTGTTCTCTGGAAAAAGGAGCACAAATACTCAGTCTTTCCCTCTGGTCACCAAACCCTGAATATTTCTTCACACAAAAGAAGAAATTCACCATCTCTTATGCAGGTTCAATTCAAGTCTTATCTTAATACAACACTTATCTCAGCCCAAAATCTATGAGTTATAATCATCTTCATCAATTTGTAGCTCTTTGTGGTCCAGCCATCTATTTTTATATGAGAAAAGAAAAAAATATATATATATAAGACTGAAATCATTAAACTTCACATTTGGTGCCCACTTTGTGTTCAGTTCTCACCAAAATTGCTGACAGGTACTGAATGGCAAAATGTTGGGAAGATGTTAAATAGAGCATGGTTCCTATAAACAATATTGACAGAAGCAAAAAAGCACTACATAACACACCCAACCGTAAAAGATAAGAAAGCAAGAGCTGAAGATTCAGTTCCTTACTGAGAACTCACATTTGAGCTTGTTTTGAATCCAGAACTCATTGGCATAAGAACTGGTCATCTCCCTAAAAAGAAGTATCCTAACACCACAGCAAGTCTATACCGTAATGCTTTCCCCAGTCTTATCAAAGAAACCCACAGCCATTTACTCTGGGGATTCTATACTAGGCAAAACATCATTTCCAGATATTAGGAGGACTATTGTACATAAGATCTGGTTGATCTAACACTCAGAGACACAATCTGTCATTATAGCTCCTTTGTTAGAATGGGAACTTAAGGAGAACAGATAGTAAATGAGGCCTTGACTAAGGCTAGCTTTAGCCCTGCTGAGCCCACAGCCCCACCCGGTATCCATTTCCTTAGTTGCCAAGTATGTAATTGATACTGCTACCCCTGCCACTTGAAGTAACCCCTAAATTGATTCCTTGGCTTGTAGAGTAAGAGCTATCATATCAGGGAAAGCCAAATGAAATTTTGAAACTTCCTATTCCCCCCCAAAAGAACTGAACATTTGCAACAGAGATTTTTATAACTTTTGAGAAATAGCTCCTGGCATGTCACTGAACTCTAGTAGAGACAGAACACCTGACCATGGAGCAACAAGTGACAGTGCATCAGGAACTTCTCATTATGAGTTATGTTCTGCTAGACTCACCAAGTTAAAAATTCAGAAGTCCAATCAGCAGTCATAATTTGAGAATGCTATATCCTGGATTGAACTTGAACAGTCTCAAAAGGCAGAGATAAGCTTTGCATGAGTGGGTAGCCTGGACCCTAATGTCACCACTAAAGTTACACAAATAAACCCTTCACAGCTCATCTTTATTCATATGGGTGTTCCTGTAGGTTCAATTGAAGGAGAAGGAATAACTCCCAGGCTTAATATATGAATGGGTTGACTTAGTATGTGAGCTCAGACTGAAAATGAGTGGCATCAGCATTACAACAACATTCAGGGTAGCTATGAATGACAGTGGAAAGAAAATGTTCCCATTGGGTGGAAGTGCTAACAGTGAAGTTGGACTCCTACTTTGTGTGGTAGCATAAGTGGCACAGGCATGCATGGTATGTGGAAGTGGACATCAACTGTGAAGATATTTGTATCACATTCTGATGCCCATCATAAAACAACCACCATAAAAGTAACACTGTATAACCAAGTAGATAGAATGCCTCTGTCACTTGAAGTTAGCCAAATTTCATATGCCATTTTGGGACTGGCCTGATAGGAATAATGGCTGTGTTGTGAAGGTTAATTACTACAGGCTTGGAATTAGCTTGAATTGTCTCGCTAAAGTTTGTGCGCAGCAATGACCCTTAGCCAAGGTTTAAAACATTCTAATTAATGGTGTTCTTTATAACCATGGATCTGAAGAGTTTCCAGCTCATTTGTTCTAGCTTATCAGCATTGCTTATTGATAACAATGAGACTGGTGATTCCCACCTGGTCTCTGTGAGACCCCGGAGAACTCTGCTGTTAAAGCTGGTTATGTAGCAGAAATATGGCCAGCACAAAATAAAAATCTCCAGCCAAGATTCCATTTGGTTTCCCTAATTCCAAGGTGTTCCATGAACACATTGGTGGTTCTTGATCCAAGAAAAAATTGCATACATCCATGGCCCTTAGAGATGAGTTTCAGTAGGATCCTACATCTGATGTCTCTGGATCCCTGGTTATGAGACAGCCTTTGGCAGTAATACATATACTTACTTTAATGCTGTTACTCACATACTATATGTTTTAACTGTAATAAACTATAGATTTGTAAGTATTTCATCTTGAATCTTGTGAGTCTTCTTTAACAATCAAACCCTGTTTAACACCTACTGCCAGTGCAGTGGGTGGCAGAAGTGAACGTTATGAATTGACTCAACAACATGGACTTGCACTTACTAAGACCAGTCTATCTGCCATCTCTTTGGAATGCCCAACCTGCCCCACACAGACCTATTCTGAGCCCATGATATGACACCATTCCTCAACTATAAGCTACATGGTGGCAAAGTGACAACATCGGGCCCTCACTTTTCCAGAAGAGACAGAAATTTATCCTCATAGGTATTGAAATGTATTCCAACTATGGGCTTCGCTTTCCTGACTGCGGAGCCTTGGCCAACAATACTGCGTGAGGGCTTAAGGATACCTATTCCACAGGCAGGGAATCTGTATTAAGTTTTATATTACTTCATTGCAAATTATTACAAACAGTGGATTAAAACAACATCTGTTTATTATCTCACAGTTTCTATAGATCAGAAGGCCAGTTACAGGTTAGCTGGATTCTCTGCTCAGGGTCTTAAAAATTAAGGTGTTGGTTGTATTCCTTCCTGAAGCTCAGGGCCTTCTCCGAACTTATGTGGTTGTTAGCAGAATTTAATTCCTTGCAGCTGTATGATGGTTGTCCCTGTGGCTGTCAAAAGGGGAGACTCTCAGCTCCTACAAGCTGCCTGCTATTTCCTGTCATATCCATCTTAATGCCATGCTATTTTCTTTTTCAAGGCCAACAGAAGAGCATCTTCTGCAGCTTCAAATCTAATTTATTCCAACCCTTATGTCTAAACCCTCTTTTTTTTTTTTTTTTTCGGTACGCGGGCCTCTCACTGTTGTGGCCTCTCCCATTGCGGAGCACATGCTCTGGACACGCAGGCTCAGCGGCCATGTCTCACGGGCCCAGCCGCTCCGCGGCATGTGGGATCTTCCCGGACCGGGGCACGAACCCGCGTCCCCTGCATCGGCAGGCAGACTCTCAGCCACTGCGCCACCAGGGAAGCCCTAAACCCTCTTTTAAAAAGGCTCACCGGATTAGGTAAGGCCTACCACACACAGGGGAGTATATACTTGCCAGTTGGAGTAACCCATACATTGATTCTTGTGGATTCAGCGCTCTCCTAGTGGGGAAAGCCAGATGAAACTCTGAAACCATCCCCTTTCCCCAGAAAGAACATAAAATCTCCAGAAAAGATTAATATGCCTTTTGAGAAACAGCTCATAGCATGTTACTGAATCTTAGTAGAGGTGGAATGTATGACCATGGAGCGACAAGTGACAGGTATCTGGAACTTTCCATCATAAGCTGTGTTCTTCCAGACCTATTAGGTTATGAATTCAGGAGGGCCTACAGGCAGTCATAAGATGAGAATGATGTATACCACATTATACAATGTGTACAAATCAGGGGATGGGAATCGTGGGGATCATTTTAAATTGCTGCTTACCACAGGAGACCAGACAACATTGCATGCAACCGGGTGACTTGCTTCATAGCAACATTGGTGTGAGTGTGGGCCCATAACCAAGAGATCTGCTTTTTGTACCACCAGTGTACTACTTAGAAGCAACTGGTCTTATGGAAGGCTGGAATAGCCTTCTAAGGGCAAAGGTTAAGCACCAGCTTAGAGGCAATCCTTTAATAATGTATTGCCATCCTTCAGGATACAGAATATGCTTTAAGTCAGAAGATTCTGTATAGCTGTATGTCCCCAAATGGGTATGGAAACCAAGTGGTAGAAGTAGAAATGACCCCACTTATATTATTCATAATGATGCACAAGGTTATTTAGTGCTTCCCATTCCTGCAACCCTGGACTTTGCAGGGTTGGGTGTTCTTTCCCAAATGTGGCTCCTTCTTGCCACAGGACACAACAAACTTCCCATTGACCATAACTGCCACCTGAACACTTTGAACTCCTGATGCATCAGGAGCATCAGTCTAGTAGAAGAGGCATCCTTATGTAAGTGTAATTGACTACAATCAGCTGGAAGAAGAACCACCTCTGCCTAACAAGGTCATGGTAATATATATATATATATATATATATATATATATATATATATATATATATATATATATATAACCCAAGTTATCCACTGGGCACCTCCTTAGTATTCTCTTCCCAATGATTGCTGAATCATTTGTGGTAACCTCACCTGGAAAAGTTGTGATTTCCAAGGACTAATATCCCAGAGGAATTTAGGTTTGGGACACATCATCAGGTAATACATTAAGACATGCAAGGAGATAGATGAAGGTGAGGGGAACTTAGGATGTATAATAGAGCAAGAGGATGAGTGCCAGTTATGAGCCTGACACCAAATGCAACAAAAAAATTGTTTTACTAATAGCTTTTCTAAGTTTCTTCTCAGGAGGAGAGGCCCAAGTATGTCATAGAAGAGCTGTTCATGGAAACTATAGTGAAATTCAGTACAACCATGTGTCACAAGTGGTGGACTGTGCTGGTAAAGTAAGCATTAAAATAAGACTTTCAGATCTTCTATTGAAGCAATGGCCAAGATACTGCTCTTCTGGATCCTACCCCCATATTTGTGCCAAGGCCACAATTCTTGAGGGAAATTTTCCAACAAATGACTGAACAAAGTGGTGGGGTTACCAAACCAAGCTTGGGACTGCTTGCATGTGCACAATAAAGCCAATCTACTGACACCAGGTTGTGGTGAAGGAAAGTTCAGTGTTTATTGCAGGGCACCAAGCAAGGAGTCCAGACAGCTAGTGCTTAAAAGACCCAAACACCCTGAAAGCTTTCAGGGCAAGGTTTTTAAAGACAGGGTAAGGAAGGTGTGGTGTGGGGTATGTGATCAGCTCATGGACATTCTTCTGATTGGTTGGTGGTGAGGTAATCAGGAGTCAACATCATCAACCTTCTGGTTCCAAACAGTCTGGGGTTTACATGCTTGTGGGCAGCAGACGGTTAACTTCTTCCACCTGGTGGGGGTTTCAGTATCTGCAAAACAGCTCAAAGGACATGGCTCAGAATATTATCTATAACACTTGAGGAGGAACTAAAAGTTCTTGACTTTGTTTAATGGTTAAACTATTATTATTTTGTATTGTCTCACTATTTTCCTTTCTTTCTGCATTTTCTCACTTCTCTGATTAAATTTTTATTCTTTGACTAAAGTTTTTCTATAGACAAAGGCAGGCAGAGGATATTGGGTACAGGGCAGGGGTGTCCTGTTCTGGGAAGATGCCATAGGGTCCTGCTTGATTACAGTGGTACCATGCAGCCCTTCTTTACAAGATCTAGAACTCTTTTAACAGGTAATTTTGGCTCTAGGACACCCCATCCATCAGCCTGGCTGAAGCTTTCTTAGGAAACAGTGTTGCTGTCTGAGAATCTTCCTACCTAATCCCTCCCTCTTTCATAGCTGTCAGACAATTTGAAGTTTGAACATTCGTTGCCTACTCCAGATTGCTCTCCCTTTTCATTCACCCAGTAAGTCTTTTGCACATGTAATTTGGGTTGGCATCCACTTCTTGAAAAACAGAACTAATCCATCAGGCTTCCTCCAACAAAGTTTACTTGACTTTAAGAAAGTATAACAGACAAAGAGTGACACTGCCTGTACAGCAATAGCAGAACAAAAGGCTTAGGGATTCCAGGAGTAGCTGCTGACATTGCTGAATTGCACAGCATCTGGGACACATGCTGTCACTCGGGCAAGGCTAGGTGAGTGATGAATAACTTAATGCAGCAAAACTATCAGCTATAAAGTCTCTTCAATTTTTTAAATTTCCTTTTCAAGTAGGACCCTAAAGTATACAGTGCTGCCATATCTCATCAATTACCAGTAACTGACTAGTTACAAATTAGGCAAAATGCAATGTTGACAAAGAGGTCAGGCATTAGGTTAATACATAGTAAACTTTGCAGTTCCAGAGATACTGGTATAAATACCTAGAGTTAGGATTTAAAGGAGGATTAGAAGTCAAGTCCCCAAGCATCCTTGAGGTTGGAGAAAAGAGCTATTAACCCCTTCCTTTCAAACTTAATGCTAAATTGTCTTTATAAACACTATTTATTGAGATTTTTCTACAATTTACAAATTCCTAAATTCTTTGATTGACCTCTTGGATGATCTGATTTTATAAAATTCAATAATTTTGGATGAAATATCTATATTCTTTAACCTTGATTGCTTTCCTTTTTACTTTGTTAGCTTATGAAGCTGTCCTGAATTCTAAGGATAATATTTCATATCAACCTTTTTCCTATCAGAGCTATGTATCTGTTGGGGTCCCTTCTTAGTCCAGTCTGAAATAAATGTTCTTCTGCTCTTCTGCAGAGCTGTCAGTATGTGGCTTCCTATCTTTATTTCAATGTGAGATATATTACATATTTTGGATCCAATATCTTCTCCATCTTTGGTTTTGTATCTCATTTTGATAAAGTAAGTTCTTAGAAACTTACTAAAATATTTGTAAGGAGTGGAGTTTGTGAGTTTTTGAATTACCAAAGTTGATAAGCAGTTAAATATTAGTACTAGCTTAAAAATCCTTTCCATCAGAAATTTAAAGCATTATTTATCTGTTAACATCCACAGTTGCTGATGAGAAGTCTGATTCTTATCCTACCACTATTGTTGTTTTTTCAAAGAACAATTTAAGTCATTTTCTTTGATGCTTTAATTTTAATAACATAATATTTAGGTATTTCTATAATATGACAAATCATTTACTTGAAAACGAACATTTAAGTAAATATGTCATTTTGTCATGATATTAGCCAGATTGCTAACTTGTTTATTTAGAGTTAACTACTATATTGTCAATAATTCCATAGAATTTAACAGTTGTTTACTGTAACAGAGATGAAAATTTAATATAAAAGAGATGGCCAACAATTCAGGGAAAATTTAAAAAGTTAAACTTTAAACATTTTCAGTCATATTAAATTAAAATCATCCCTGAATAAAAATATATACTTACAGATTCTAAATCAGAAATGAAACACATCTGGTAAAGCTTGATGCATAAAATGTTCCTCCATATAAAGCTTATCTCCAAAACACATAGGAGGATTGCTTAACCACAATTTTACTATAGAATAAATATTCTGGAGAGAGAAGAGAAGTGAAATATTTGTTTCAAATATGAAATCAAGATGTAGAAGAAAGTAAAACTATCAGTCTAGTGCATTCAGAAACTGATTCTGATTAAATAAAACTCTATTGTTCTCCAAATTTTAAATTTTTAGTAAAACATTTATTTTCATATTAATGATAAATGCACTTTGGAAATCATGCTTGAAATTTAGAACATTATTTTGCAGTTGTCTGATATAAACAATGCTAATTGCCTTTATATGGTAATGTTAAGCCTATATTAGAGTTTTCACATTAGAGAGCTTACAGAAAGATTGACCCTGAACAATTACATTAGAGAAACTGCCATATAGATATAGCACAGGGCAGATGGTGTGTGATAATTTTCTACTTTGTAGTCAAAGACTGTGAAAAAGTTTCTAGTACTTGAGAATGATTACATCCATATTTACATCACATCTGCTAGGCATGTTTGAAAGTAATTCTACCAAATTTTTTTGAGTTTTAAGGATTTTCTAAATTGGTACACACAATTCAACCTACTGTACTTTAAGTAATCATACAGTTAGAGTAAGCAGTTTAGCTAATTGAGAAAATAACTGGACTGAAATAAAGAGATATACATTTTACTTCTGTCATCAACATTATGTTTATTGAAAACCTTTAGACATAACCTAGTTGATGCTCAAAATATATTTGTTGAATTGTTTATGAATTTAAATTAATTAAATAAAGTTCTAGGGATGTAATGTACAGCATGGTGACAATAGTTAACTACAATAGGTAGTTAACAATAATGTATATTTGAAAGTTGCTAAGAGAGTAGATCTTGAAAGTTTTCATCACAAGAAAATAAATTATAAGTATGAGATGATGGATGTTAAATTTATTTTGGTAATCTTTTCACCATATATACATATATCAAATAATTACAGTGTATATCTCAAACTAATATAATGTTATATGTCAATTATATCTCGATAAAACTGGAAAATAAAATATAATTTAAAAACTAAAATAACTTAATAATTTGTGTGGTTTATCAGACAACAGTTATATGTAACCACTGCTTTTCTCTATTAAATTCCATAAGTATTATGAGAATAAATAAGAATTTTAAAATTACTTTTACATTAAAAACATTTTTTCAGCATTTTTTTTTTAATGTAAAATTTCAAGATGTAAAAGTGAAGTAGTACAGACTTATCTAAGATAGGAAGAGTAAAAGTCAGCTTGGACTGAAAAAAGCAGTCCTGCCATTAACAGGCTGGGAGGACAAACAGATAAAACCGTGTTCAAAGTTAAGAGTGAGCATTGTTTTTCCCAAAGTCATGAAGCAATTGTAAAATGCCTTAATGGTCCTTCTTTTTGAATGATTGCTGCTTTCTTACCAATGAAGCCCCAAATCTACTTGGCTATTTTCATGCATTAGTGAGAATACCCAGTTGTTAAACTGCCATTGCCTTAGGATGGCACCAATCCTTAATTAATCTGTTCCTCCTACACTCTCCTCAGAAACAGCTTGCTTCACTCAAACCTCCCTCAGAGCACTCCAACAATAACCAGGCCTTTAAAAAGAAGCTTCCCTCCCTCCCCTTCCAGAGTGGCATTCCACATCCTCTTCAAAAATGTCACGTGCTGCAAATCAGTAAATGTAAATTTGTTAAACTGCAGGCCCGATCCTGATGGTTAATTAAGCTTCATCAAAAGAGTGATGCTTGGGAATTCCCTGGTGGTCCAGTGGTTAGGACTTGGAGATTTCACTGCTGTGGCCTGGGTTCAGTCTCTGGTCAGGGAACTAAGGTCCTGTAAGCTGCATGCTGTGGCCAAAAAAATGAAATAAAATAAAAATTTAAAAATCTGTGTATTTAAAAAAGGAGTGATTCTTTTAAGAATTCTTAAAGAAACTTAGTCAACAGAGTTAGTTTGGAAAAAAACTAAACAGCAACTCACTCTATAAGATCTTGGTTTTAGAAAACTGCCAGGAGAGAATAGTTTTTCTTATTCCATAATTTTTAAAATATATGTTGAGGTAAGTTAGGCACAGATAGACCCAGAAAGAGTGGAACTCAAAAAGCAGCTGCTGTCTGGTTGCCAGAGGCTGGGTGGTAGGGTGGTGAAATTGGTGAAGGTAGTCAAATGGTACAAACTTCCAGTTATAAAATAAATAAGGCCTGAGGATATAATGTACAGCATGGTGACTCTTGTGTATTTCAAAGTTGTTAGAGAACAGAGCTTAAAGTTCTCCTTGCAAGAAAAAAAGAAAAAAATGTAACAATGTGAGGTAAATGATGTTAACTAGATTTTCTGTGGTGATCATTTCAAAATATATGCAAATATTGAATCATTAAGTTGTGCACTGAAACTAATATCATTATATGTCAATTATATCTCAATTTTAAAAAGGAAATTATGACTTTTTTTAAAGGCAGTTGTTAGACATATTATTTCAGCACAGGTGGTAATGGTATCTCCAAAGCAGGTAAGACACTTTCAGTTATGTATTTGTATTTCTATATAACAAAACCCTCAAAACTTCACAACTTCACCATCTCTCTTGATTTTGTGGCTTGGTTGGGCTTAGCTCTTGTTGGAAAGGGCTGTAGTCATTTGGAAGCCTGTGGAGTATATCTGGAACCATGGCTCAGCTGTGATACTGGGATACTGGAGTTGGCTGGAAAACTGGCAGAGTTAGGATCTTCTCCACACAATTACACAACTCTCCCCCTCAACATCTCATCTCTAATTGTGTGGCTGGACTTAGTACCTCAAGAGTGGATAAACAAGAGATGATAGGTTTTCTCAATGTGGGAGAGAAATAAGGGCATTAGTACAGGAAACACAATTTATTGAGGGACTGTCTTTGGAAATTAGCCACCACGGTCCTTCCACTGATTCCTAATAATTCACGCTACCTGCATATGCCAAGTACACTCACCTCCAAATTTTCCTTTCTTTATGCCATTAGGTTTAAAACCCTTCATCTGAGTCAGACCCTGTTGCAGATAAGACTTCTTATGTGGGGTTCCTTTTTAGAGGAAGATCTGTAATCTAAAGAGAAGTTATGTGTCTCCTCACTCCCCACATGTATATCCAACATACAATGGTGAGATAACATAGGGAACAGAAGAACCATGATAGACACTTGTACTCAACAGGGGAAAGGGGGCATAGAAGACTATACCAGGCACTGATCCATAACAACTCTAAATCTAGCAAGGTGCACACAGAAAAAAGGTTACTATTCAGAAGGTAAGGAATCTCTATTGATCATGCCCCAGTTCTGTGGCTCTTGGCTCCGCTCTGAGTCATCCTTCATTTTCTATAAGAAATGGCCCAGGGGGGGACCTTGAAGATGGCGGAAGAGTAAGACGCGGAGATCACCTTCCTCCCCACAGATACACCAGAAATACATCTACACGTGGAACAACTCCTACAGAACACCTACTGAAGGCTGGCAGAAGACCTCAGACCTCCCAAAAGGCAAGAAACTCCCCACGTACCTGGGTAGGACAAAAGAAAAAAAAAGGAAAAACAGAGACAAAAGAATAGGGACGGCACCTGCACCAGTGGGAGGGAGCTGTGAAGGAGGAAAAGTTTCCACACACTAGGAAGCCCCTTCGTGGGCGGAGACTGTGGGAGGTGGAGGGGGGAGCTTCGGGGCCGCGGAGGAGTGCACAGCAACGGGTGCGGAGGGCAAAGCGGGGAGATTCCCGCAGAGAGGATCGGTGCCGACCGGCACTCACCAGCCTGAGAGGCTTGTCTGCTCACCCGCCGGGGCGGGCAGGGCTGCGAGCTGAGGCTCGGGTTTCGGTTTCGGAAGGAGCGCAGGGAGAGGACTGGGGTTGGCGGCTTGAACATAGTCTGAAGAGGTTAGTGCACCACGGCTAGCCGGGAGGGAGTCCGGGGGAAAGTCTGCACCTGCCGAAGAGGCAAGAGACTTTTTCTTCCCTCTTTGTTTCCTGGTGCGTGAGGAGATGGGTTTAAGAACGCTGCTTAAAGGAACTCCAGAGACGGGCGCGAGCCGCGGCTAAAAGCACGGACCCCAGAGACGGGCGGGAGACGCTAAGGCTGCTGCTGCCGCCACCAAGGGGCCTGTGTGCGAGCACAGGTCACTCTCCACACCCCTCTTCCGCGGAGCCTGTGCAGCCCGCCACTGCCAGGTTCCCGGGATCCAGGGACAACTTCCCTGGGAGAGCGCACGGCGGGCCTCAGGGTGGTGCAAAGTCACGCCGGCCTTTGCCGCCGCAGGCCCGCCCCGCACGCAGTGCCCCTCCCGCCCCACCCCCCACCCCGGCCTGAATGCGCCAGAGCTCCCGAATCAGCGGCTCCTTTAACCCCATCCTCTCTGAGCAAAAAACAGACGCCCTCCAGCGACCTACACACACAGGCAGGGCCAAATCCAAAGCTGAGCCCCGGTGAGCTGTGAGAACAAAGAAGAGAAAGGGAAATCTCTCCCAGCAGCCTCAGAAGCAGCGGATTAAAGCTCCACAATCAACTTGATATACCCTGCATCTGTGGAATACCTGAATAGACAATGAATCATCCCAAATTAAGGAGCCGTGTGGATGAAAGGCTCTTGGTGCTCCAGCCAGGAGTCAGGGGTCTGCCTCTGAGGTAGGAGAGCCAACTTCAGGACACTGGTCAACAAGAGACCTCCCAGCTCCACATAATATCAAACGGCGAAAATCTCCCAGAGACCTCCATCTTAACACCAGCACCCAGCTTCACTCAACGACCAGCAAGCCACAGTGCTGGACAACCTATGCCAAACAACTAACAAAACAGGAACACAACCCCACCCATTAGCAGAGAGCCTGCCTAAAATCATAATACAGACTGAAAGTAAGGGGATGGAAAAAGATATTCCATGCAAATGGAAACCAAAAGAAAGCTGGAGTAGCAATTCTCATATCAGACAAAATAGACTTTAAAATAAGGACTATTAAAAGAGACAAAGAAGGACACTACATAATGATCAAGGGATCGATCCAAGAAGAAGATATAACAATTATAAATATTAATGCACCCAACATAGGAGCACCTCAATACATAAGGCAAATACTAACAGCCATAAAAGGGGAAATCGACAGTAACACATTCATAGTAGGGGACTTAAACACCCCACTTTCACCCATGGACAGATCATCCAAAATGAAAATAAATAAGGAAACACAAGCTTTAAATGATACATTAAACAAGATGGACTTAATTGATATTTATAGGGCATTCCATCCAAAAACAACAGAATACACATTTTTCTCAAGTGCTCATGGAACATTCTCCAGGATAGATCATATCTTGGGTCAAAAATCATTCTCCAGGATAGATCATATCTTGGTAAATTTAAGAAAATTGAAATTGTATCAAGTATCTTTTCTGACCACAACGCCATGAGACTAGATATCAATTACAGGAAAAGATCTGTAAAAAATACAAACACATGGAGGCTAAACAATACACTACTTAATAATGAAGTGATCACTGAAGAAATCAAAGAGGAAATAAAAAAATATCTAGAAACAAATGACAATGGAGACACAACGACCCAAAACCTATGGGATGTAGCAAAAGCAGTTCTAAGGGGGAAGTTTATAGCAATACAAGCCCACCTTATGAAGCAGGAAATATCTCAAGTAAACAACCTAACCTTGCACCTCAAGCAATTAGAGAAAGAAGAATAAAAAAACCCCAAAGCTAGCAGAAGGAAATAAATCATAAAAATCAGATCAGAAATAAATGAAAAAGAAATGAGGGAAACAATAGCAAAGATCAATAAAACTAAAAGCTGGTTCTTTGAGAAGATAAACAAAATAGATAAACCACTAGCCAGACTCATCAAGAAAAAAAGGGAAAAGACTCAAATCAATAGAATTAGAAATGAAAAAGGAGAGGTAACAACTGACACTGCAGAAATAAAAAAGATCATGAGAGATTACTACAAGCAACTCTATGCCAATAAAATGGACAATCTGGAAGAAATGGACAAATTCTTAGAAAGGCAAAACCTGCCAAGACTGAATCAGGAAGAAATAGAAAATATGAACAGACCAATCACAAGCACTGAAATTGAAACTGTGATTAAAAATCTTCCAACAAACAAAAGCCCAGGACCAGAAGTCTTCACAGGTGAATTCTATCAAATATTTAGAGAAGAGCTAACACCTATCCTTCTCAAACTCTTCCAAAATATAGCAGAGGGAGGAACACTCCCAAATTCCTTCTACGAGGCCACCATCACCTTGATACCAAAACCAGACAAGGATGTCACAAAGAAAGAAAACTACAGGCCAATATCACTGATGAACATAGATGCAAAAATCCTCAACAAAATACTAGCAAACAGAATCCAAGAGCACATTACAAGGATCCTACAAGATGATCAAGTGGGGTTTATTCCAGGAATGCAAGGATTTTTCAATATACGCAAATCTATCAATGTGATAAACCATATTGACAAATTGAAGGAGAAAAACCATATGATCATCTGAATAGATGCAGAGAAAGCTTTTGACAAAATTCAACACCGATTTATGATAAAAACCCTGCAGAAAGTAGGCATAGAGGGAACTTTCCTCAACATAATAAAGGCCATATATGACAGGCTCACAGCAAACATCATCCTCAATGGTGAAAAACTGAAACCATTTCCACTAAGATCAGGAACAAGACAAGGTTGCCCACTCTCACCACTCTTATTCAACATAGTTTTGGAAGTTTTACCCACAGCAATCAGAGAAGAAAAGGAAATAAAAGGAATCCAAATCGGAAAAGAGGAAGTAAATCTGTCACTGTTTGCAGATGGCATGATGCTATACATAGAGAATCCTAAAGATTCTACCAGAAAACTACTAGAGCTAATCAATGGATTTGGTAAAGTGGCAGGATACAAAACTAATGCACAGAAATCTCTGGCATTCCTATATACTAATGATGAAAAATTTGAAAGTGAGATCAAGAAAACACTCCCATTTACCACTGCAACAAAAAGAATAAAATATCTAGGAATAAACCTACCTAAGGAGACAAAAGACCTGTATGCAGAAAATTATAAGACACTGATGAAAGAAATTAAAGATGATACAAATAGATGGAGAGATATACCATATTCTTGGATTGGAAGAATCAACATTGTGAAAATGACTCTACCACCCAAAGCAATCTATAGATTCAATGCAATCCCTATCAAACTACCACTGGCATTTTTCACAGAACTAGAACAAAAAATCTCGCAATTTGTATGGAAACACAAAAGACCCCGAATAGCCAAAGCAATCTTGAGAACAAAAATAGGAGCTGGAGGAATCAGGCTCCCTGACTTCAGACTATACTACAAAGCTACAGTTATCAAGACAGTATGGTACTGGCACAAAAATAGAAAGATAGATCAATGGAACAGGATAGAAAGCCCAGAGATAAACCCATGCACATATGGACACCTTATCTTTGATAAAGGTGGCAGTAATGTACAGTGGAGAAAGGACAGCCTCTTCAATAAGTGTTGCTGGGAAAACTGGACAGGTACATGTAAAAGTATGAGATTAGATCACTCCCTAACACCATACACAAAAATAAGCTCAAAATGGATTAAAGACCTAAATGTAAGGCCAGAAACTATCAAACTCTTAGAGGAAAACATAGGCAGAAGACTCTATGACATAAATCACAGCAAGATCCTTTCTGACCCATCTCCTAGAGTAATGGAAATAAAAACAAAAATAAACAAATGGGACCTAATGAAACTTCAAAGCTTTTGCACAGCAAAGGAAACCATAAACAAGACCAAAAGATAACCCTCAGAATGGGAGAAAATATTTGCAAATGAAGCAACTGACAAAGGATTAATCTCTAAAATTTACAAGCAGCTCATGCAGCTCAGTAACAAAAAACCAAACAACCCAATCCAAAAATGGGCAGAAGACCTAAATAGACATTTCTCCAAAGAAGATATACAGACTGCCAACAAACACATGAAAGAATGCTCAACATCATTAATGATTAGAGAAATGCAAATCAAAACTACAATGAGATATGATCTCACACCAGTCAGAATGGCCATCATCAAAAAATCTAGAAACAATAAATGCTGGAGAGGGTGTGTAGAAAAGGGAACACTCTTGCACTGCTGGTGGGAATGTGAATTGGTTCGGCCACTATGGAGAAGAGTATGGAGGTTCCTTAAAAAACTACAAATAGAACTACATATGACCCAGCAATCCCATTACTGGGCATATACCCTGAGAAAACCAAAATTCAAAAAGAGTCATGAATCAAAATGTTCATTGCAGCTCTATTTACAATAGTCCGGAGATGGAAACAACCTACGTGCCCATCATCGGATGAATGGATATAGAAGATGTGGCACATATATACAATGGAATATTACTCAGCCATAAAAAGAAACGAAATTGAGCTATTTGTAATGAGGTGGATAGACCTAGAGTCTGTCATACAGAGTGAAGTAAGTCAGAAAGAAAAAGACAAATACCGTATGCTAACACATATATATGGAATTTAAGGGAAAAAAATGTCATGAAGAACATAGGGGTAAGGCAGGAATAAAGATGCAGTCCTACTGGAGAAAGGACTTGAGGTTATGGGGAGGGGGAAGGGTGAGCTGTCACAGTGCGAGAGAGAGTCATGGACACATACACACTAACAAACGTAGTAAGGTAGATAGCTAGTGGGAAGCAGCCGCATGGCACAGGGATATTGGCCAGGTGCTTTGTGACAGCCTGGAGGGGTGGGATAGGGAGGGTGGGAGGGAGGGAGACGCAAGAGGGAAGACATATGGGAACATTGTATGTGTATAACTGATTCACTTTGTTATAAAGCAGAAACTAACACACCATTGTAAAGCAATTTTACCCCAATAAAGATGTTAAAAAAAAAAAAAAAGAAATGGCCCATGTTTGGAGCTGAGTAGCTCTCTCAGTTTGCTTCCTACCAAAAACTTATGACCTAATATAATATCTATATTTTTATCTCTCACACACTCCATGGGTTTACAGACAAGCTGGAATGTTTTCATGCTCCATACGATATCATCTGGAACTATAATTATCTTGGGACTTAGTTGAGTCATCTAAGATGGCTCGCTCATATGACACCTTGTTGAGGAGAGCTGGGAGTGGGAGGCTCACTCTCTTTCTTTGTAGTCTTAAGGCTTCTCGTTCTCTCCGTGTGGTTTTCAATTTGTTCTTTTCACTTAGTTACTTAATACAGTCTCTCAAGCAAGGTAGCTGGACGTCTAATATGGTGGCTCAGTGTTCCAAGTGTGCCAAAGAACAGGTTTCCAGGATTTCTTAAGGTGTAGGTTTCAAAATTGTATAGTATCACCTTCACCACAGTCTATTGGTTCATAGAAGTTATAGGACAGTCTCAATTCCTGGTGGGGAGAGACTACATAAGGGCATGAATCCTGAGAGATGTGGTTCATTAGAAAGTAGCTACCACAGGCACCCTCAGTTGCTCTCACATCCAAGTTTCAATGACTCAGACTCTGGCCAGTAATCAGACCATCATTTACATTCAGTAAGTTTAGCAGCTTATATCACCAATTTTTAAAAACAAGCATTCTTTATAGTCTCTTGCTAATTTTTCTTCCCACAGTAAGGATATTGTTGATAGTTTTATCACCAGATTTTCTCACTGTCCTATTATTTTTCTCAATTCCTATAGTTACTTTTATGATTATTGAATTTATTACTTCAAATTTATGTCTCCATTTATCCTCTCCAGGGATTTTGAACCTGGTGCCTTTGGTACAAAGAGCCCATATGTTTGGACTTCAGTGTAACTGAGAACAAAATAGAATAATATTAAAAATGTGTATATCAGCATATAAGCTTTATAAGAGCTCCTTCTCTGCTGTATACAGGTGATCTAGCCCAATAGTGCCTGGCTCATTGCAGGAAATCAATAAACAATCATTAGATGAATGGTCTTATAAATGTGTGTGTGTGTGTGTGTGTGCGTGTGTGTGTGTGTGTGTGTATGTGTTCAGTGCACATATTTTTTGAGTCAGTGAGTCTAAAAATTTTATCAGGTTTTCAAAAAAGCCTGTAACCTAAATTACTGCTGTTAAATTTCTCTGTCTTAATATTATTATCTTAGTTCATGTTCTCTCAGCTAGGCTTTGAGACAGAGATTCAAGCGTAAGCAATTTTTAGAAGGTGATTCCAGTTATCGTTCACAGGAAAGTAGGAAAGAGAGAATGCAAAAGAAATGTGGTCAATAAAGGGTGTGTTATCAAGCCGGTTACTCCTGGGGAATAATCCTGCTGGGATCTAGGAGTAAGTGGTGAGTAGAATAATCTCATCTGGAGGTTCTGGGATCTGAAGAATTTACAAAACAGCTGTCAATCATTGTTTGAAGGTTGTTGCAGGAGCTGTGCTGTAATTATTTGTCTGGTTATTCCAGCCTGCTACGTATGAAGGCAGAGCAGCTCTAGTCTCTATGGAAAGCACTCAGGTAGTCTGAAGAGTGCCCCATGCACTGCAATGGCAAGGCCTCAGGAAGGGACACTAACAGCTTTCACTACACAGACCAACACCAGACCAAGCTTCAGAAATATTGTCCCCAACTCATTACTCTTTGCCTTAAAAACTTACAATAATTGACTGCCAAGAGTCGTCTAGCTGACTCTAGGCTTTCAGAGTTTTGCTCTAACTTAAAAAAATAATGTTGCCCATTAATTGTGACCTCAGTTTTGAAGTTTGTACTCTTCCAGTCATTACTGGTCTTTTATTACACATTCCTGTTGAATTAATAATAAGTACCATAGAGTTAAATTTTGTTTTTATAAATACTTTAAATTTATTCTACCATTGTTGATTCTTTCCTTTTAGACTTTTTATTTTTAAACCAAGGACAGTGTCCTATATTTTAATTGTATTGTCCCATATTGACTCACATGTGTAGACCATTTAACACCTCTTTTAAAAAAGCATTCAGGAACTTTCCATTGCCTTTAGAAAAAGAGTATCATCTGAATTCCTGAACCTGACATAGAAAGCATTTCACAATTCAATAATATGTGTTACATCCCTCAAGAGTGTCATTCCATTTTCACTGTTATGTTTGTGTACAAGCTTTTCTCAATATGTGGACATAACCTTGTCTGTTTTTTCACTTGGTCCCTTTCTAGTCATGGAATTGCTCAAATGTCAAATTTTTAGGAATGCATTTCCTATCTTTCAGGACAATTTACAGTTGTCTCACTCTTCCACATTAAATAGCACTTTAACTTTGTTTATGTATCTTTGTTACTAATTAATTGGTATCATTATATACATTTCTCACCAATAAAACTTATCTTTTTGAGAGTAAGGAAAAATTTATTCATCAATGGGAGTAGAACCATGTGGAAATGAAGTTTATTAGCTTAGGAATCATGTAGCTATATGAAATTGTATCCCATTTTTACCATATTCAAAAATGTGTGTCTTTAGGTACATTACTTGGCCTCTTTAAACTTAATTATTCTTCTGTGAAATGGGTATATTAATAACTCATAGCCTCTAGCATTGTTGTTAGAATTGAATGAGCTAATTAATAAATGTGAAGTGCTTAGCAAAATGCTTGACATAGTGTATTAAATTTCAACTATTAATAATAGTAGATGCAATGTAGTAGTCCTAGTTGTAGAAGTACTGATAAAAGTAGTAGTTCTTATTTCTTTTCTAGTAGAATTTCCCTAAAAGTGTTAGTTGAGTGAATGAAAGAATAAATGAATTAAATGTGGGCAGTAGCAATTCATACTACTATTACATTTCAGCTACAATGGAACAGACAGTATCCCTTTTAATAGTGTCTCATTCTGTTGTGTAGTACATGGCAAGCTTACTACACTGAATGTCACAAGTACACTTGATCACAGAAAAAGAAATACAAACAGGACTGTGTAAGTGGCACTGGAACTATTTACTTGTATGTGTTGGATGGATAGGCAAGGCCACCTCCTCCCCGCTCAGCAGTAAGCCCATGCTTTTGGGTTTCTTTAAACTGTCATATTTCTTTCTCTGTGAAGGGAGTTAAAGAGTGGGAGCCATTCCATGAGGAACAAGGGCTATGATGGGGAACTGACATTGGATCTTGTAATTATCTTAGCATTGCTTGTGAGTTTGTAATAGCTTGGAGGAAAAGTAACTTATCTGAATCCTTGTTATCATTCTCTAATCCAGCCTGACCACTTTAAATCTTTATGCCACACTCTCTTGTAGCTGTCCAATAAGTACAAAAAATAAATTACTTTGAGACATTTTATTTTAAAATATATAGGAAATTTAAAAAATCAGAATTCTTAGCAATAGTTAGGTCGGCTACATAACTGGAATTGTCTGAATATGTTTTCAGTTTCTTCACAAAGGACAGTCACAAAATTATTGCATATTTGGGTCTAGAAATCTCTTTTCCTTGAAAAAATATAATCCTAAAAAATTGCTTGTGTTTAACAATAACCTTTGAACAGAACATTTTTTTTATTTATCATTGTCTATATAAAGCCCTGTGTGGTTGAGACTGTGTGTTTGATAGAAAGTGACAGTTTTGAAGAGGGCAGTTTAAGAGTATAGAAATTAAAAAAAAATGCAGACAAAGGGAAAGAATAAGACAATAGTAGTATCAAGCTAGAAATATGTCAAATAGTTTATTATCTTGCCTAAGACTTTTTGCTACCATTTACCATATGAAACAAAGGGATTTGTCCAGAATTGAAATCTGTACAAGTGGAGGGCTGGACCTGAGGTACTTTACAAAACAGTAGTTTACAAATAGTTTCATCTCATGATTCCCTAAAATACATATGCTTCTTTCACAATGAACAATAAATTCCCTTCCTTTGTGAGCAAAATCTAAGTTGACATTCATCTCTTTAACATCTGTTCATTCAGGAATCACTTAGTGAAAGCATAATTCACCAGGGGTGAGAACTTCAATTTCCAAGTTTTTCTCTGTTTTCTGACTCCAACAGTTGAGTTTTCTCTTAGATTACACTCATCCAAATGATTGCAAAGACTGGGTTTAAGGTAAGTTTGGATAATGTCAGCTTTATTTCCTTTAGGAAAGTCCCAGCCTTCAATACCACCTAGAAGCTTCTACTTGGTCTGAATTCTTCCGCTCAGTAACTAAGTGATACGAGCCACAGGGAGTGCATGATACCAATTTTCCAGTCTGCACTGTCTCCCCGTTTGCTGAAAATTGCTTTCCGAAGATGTTGACTTTACTCTATACAGCTCTAAATAGCTTGGGCTCTGGCTCCCTCAGAAATCCCTTCTCCCTCTCTGCCACACAATGGCAACTGAAGCCAGGCAGTGTGTGCTCCTGATGAGAGTTCCCAAATTTAAGGCATATGGAGCTTTATTTAAAATGGGAAGAGCACTCCACAGGGTCATCTCTTTCTCAGGAATCCTTGTAATGCAATAGCTTAATACAGTCTCATTATATTGATTTTCTGGGCTTCTCTTTCTTATGACCTTTAATTAAAAGGGTTACATGCAACATTGTTATTCTCTAATATTTCTGGAAACTCCTTCCTGCTTATTTAATATTTTCACTTTTCTTGTAATTTTGTATTTTTATCTTGGATGCTGTGATTTTTAACAAGTTTGATAAAGTGTACAATTTTAATATATTATTTAAATTCATAATCTTTAAAATCTTTCTAAAATCAGCATAATGGTAAGATTTAGCACATGTAAAGAATATTTTAGGACCTGTTTTGGGAAAATAATTGCAGTTGTGTTTTAGAAAAATATTATGACTGAAATGTAAAGAGAGTCATCAAAACATATCTCTGATGGCTGAATAAATTGTGGAATCTTTTGATATATGCTGAGAAACTGCATACAAATATTTTTTGGTCCTTCTGTGAACAGTATATTTTAATTAGAATATAATTATTTGAAAGAAACTAATATAATTTAATGGTGATGCAGTTTACATTTTGTTATACATACTTATTACATTTTGATATATTCTTTTAACGATCAAAATTAAGTTTAAATGAAGATAGACTTTCAGATTCAACCTTAGCTACTGAAATATTCTAAGAGCAAAAAACCAATAATAATATAACCATAATATAACCATTACTCTTAAAGACCATTGATTTTCTTTTCTTTATTATTTATAATTCAGCCTACATACAATTAAGTTACCAAAATTCCTATAGCTTTATATTTAATTTTAAAATATGCACAATATGCTTCTTGGGCACTTTAAAACAATGTACTCTTTTGGGATAGATTTTAGTTTTCATTGAAAAGGGCTGGTATTTAGATTCAAAAGTCAAGTATATGAAAATAATATTAAAATACATAATTTTAAGATTGCCTTATATTTAATACCCTGAATGATACAACTGGGAAAGTACTTTGGCTAATTTGAGGGCATTTGAGGAAAATAGTGAAAGTTACTTATGCTTGCAAAAAATAGAGAATCTATGCAGTTATACTGAGGATATGCATTTGCTGGCTATCACCTTAATATTTTATTATACCTAAATGTTACCACACCCTGTCATGTTTGTCCTCAGAAATTCACTTGGTTTTGTCTTTACCTACACATTTCTCCCGACTATCCTAAACCATAGCTTTTCTACTTTTCCATCAGGAACATTGTGTCTCCCCCTGCCCCTCCACCCTCCTTTATCTTGCTCCAGTCGCTTCTCCTATATTGAGTTCCACACTCAACTTACTCTTTTCATCACACCATTGTTGTCAGGCAATTTCCTTGCTCAGCAATCTAGTAAGACTCCAAAATCCTTGTGTTTTCTTTCACATTAAGTCTTAAATCTTCTACCTGTTACCCAGATTCCCAAATTTCCTTAATGATCTGGCTCTGAGTAATCTCTATCCGTCAGGATCACATCTGACATTATTTCTGCTAGTCCTGGTTATTCTGATCATTTCTTTCTTTGAACTCTTATTGCAGTTTAAGTTTGAATCACACTGTTAAAATAAATCATTCTTTAATATATCTAATAATTGTTCACTAATAATCTGATATCTGTCTTCTATCTAATATAAACTGTACTTATCTCCCCAACTTAATAAAACTTTGAGGACAGAAGCCATGTCTTATTCAATTCAATCTTGCAAACAAAATATTCTCCACAGCATAAAATAAATCATAAAAGCATAAAGAGGAGATATACTTTCGTATGACTGAGCTAATCAGTAAAGATATCCTGGGGTTAGTAACATTAGAAAATAAATCTTGAAATTTAGATACAATGCCAACAGGTGAGAAGTTGGTTGAACCGATTTCCAGAAGTCACTGTTTTAGTCATTTCCAAGCACAGGGTGGGATAAGTGGTAAAAACAAAATGTGAAAAACTTCTATATGAGTGCAGTCCAGGGACAGCTTCACGGGTATGAAATCTGTGCAGTCACACAGGATCCTGCCTTCGGAAAAGCCCAGTGCTTGGTTTAATGCTCTGATCCTTTGCCATCTTGAAATGCTTAATAATATTTTAACACAGGGCCCTACATTTTCAGGTTGTACTGGGCCCAGCAAATGATGTAGCTGGCCCTAGAATTAGAGCAGTGCTTCCCAAACCTGGTATGCTCCCAGGTAAAAGGGGTCCCAAAAAATATTTTTATGGGAAACTTTGTATATTAAAAAAAATTGATGGGGCTTCCCTGGTGGTGCAGTGGTTGAGAATCTGCCTGCCAATGCAGGGGACACGGGCTCGAGCCCTGGTCTTGGAAGATCCCACATCCTGCAGAGCGACTGGGCCCGTGAGCCACAACTACTGAGCCTGCGTGTCTGGAGCCTGTGCTCCGCAACAAGAGAGGCCACGATAGTGAGAGGCCCACACACTGCGATGAAGAGTGACCCCCGCTTGCCACAACTAGAGAAATCCCTGGCACAGAAACGAAGACCCAATACAGCCATAAATAAATAACTTTTTTTAAAAAAATGATGAACATACATATGACAAAATCAATTGGTCCATGGTAGATCTTGAGAGTAATTAATGATTTAGAATAAAGTAGTACTTTCATACCTCTGGCCTTATTGTTCAATTAGTACATGAAGATTCTTTGCAGGGCCCAGGACTCAGGCCCCATTTTGTACTATTCTGGTCCAAGAATCATCTCTTTCTGATATTTATTGTCAAATGAACTGTTCCTGGGTAATTTCATATTTCCTACCTTAAGACAAAACTAATAAATTATTAATCACATTGCCATTTTTTTGGGAATCTGCATTGAAGTGATATAGATTTCTTGCCAATACAGTCCCTAATGCCAATTTTAATTCTTTTAATGACACTTATGATACTGTGTGGTCCATTGTGTAGTGAAAACTCACTTCCAATTACTCTCTCAATGGTTGTTGACCGTGCTTCTTTGATGAAATGCAACTCTTTACAAGAGTATGTAAAGAATATGAAAGATGATTCATTTTATCCTCATTAACTTTGTTAACAGGAATTTTACAGCATAAAGGTAGAAGAACACACCTTCTGATTATGCTTTCTCTGAACTCATTAGGCTGTATTCTCTGCATTCCTAGAATGTGGCCTTGGGGAGAATGTGAAGAGCAACCCCATTTCAGTGGATGAACTCTCTTGACTCTATCTCCTCCTTTGTCTCTCTTAAGCCTGTGCAAGAGGACAAAATGTATTCCTTGCACAAATAGGATCACAGCCACCTTAGAGGACTATCTGACATCTGGCTGGAACCTGTGAAGAGCTGAAGATATTACTGTGCGGGGCTGGTACCACAGGATACATGATGTATAGGGTATCTGCCACCACGCCTGCAATTCTTGGGAGCTGTACAAGATGTGACACCAGGGTTGGAACATGGACAGGTTAGAGCCCATATAGGGACTCACACATGTGAGTGCTGACATCATCTTAATCTAACATGTAATACCATACCAGGTAGGCTAAAGAGAGTGATCCATGAGCCAGGCTGCCTGGCTTGAGAGTACAGGATCACAGAGATCCCCAAAAAGATGAACAAGGCAAAGAACCCACTCAAGTCCCAGTATGGACTAAATGAACTCTAGCAAGAGGGCACTGATAGCTCAACCAGTCCCAGTTCACCTGAATTTAGAAAATGTCAGAGAAGGAATTCAAGAGGTCAGGCCTGGGTCCGAGGCCATGTTTGACCAGGCTCCCATGTTTGCCTTACTCTTCCAAGCAATTATACAAAGACTTAAGCATATCTGACTTCTTAAGATATATCTCTTATACTTACTTAAAAGATACTTCAAAGAGTCTCACTTCCAGCGATTTTGATTTATAGGCCTGGGTAGGTTCTAGACATCTTTACTTTAAAAAAAAATTTCCAGGTGATTCTTATATTTCCTGAATTTGGGGAATTATATTAGAATGTTGCTAAGTTATTTCTGCATAGTCTTTTTCCAGCTCCAAAGAAAACCCTTAAAATGTTGCTCAAGGAAGAGACATAAATTCTATGAATATAGAAATCTCATAGTAGCTTTGATGTCACCTCTACGAGGAAGCTTAAATGATCATGAGGCTTGAATTGAGTGTTATTCTTACATGCTGTCATAAGTCATTATGATTAGCTGGTATATTAATTTCCTCTGGCTGAAATAACAAAGTACCACAGACTTGGTGATTTGAAACATCAGAGAAATTTATTCTCTCACAGTTTGTGAGGCCAGAATTCTGAAATCAACGTGTCAGCAGGGTCAAACTCCTGGAGTCTCTGAAGGAAATTCCATTCCCTGTTTCTCTCAGCTTTTGATGGCTCTTGGCATTCCTTGGTTTGTGGCTACATCAGTCCATTCTCTGCTTCCATATTTACATGGCCGTCTCCACTTCAGGCTGTCAGATGCCTCTTCCTACTCTTCTAATGACACTTGTTATTGGATTTAGGGCTCACCTGAATAATCCAGAATAAGCCAGCTCCTCCTCTCAAAATCTTTAACTTGATTACTTCTTTCACCATATAAGTTATTATTTACTCTTTTGTCACATAAGGTACTATTCACAGTTTCTGGGAATTAGGATATGGATTAATCATTTTTTGGTCATCCATTTAGCAATGCCACCTGTAATCATGTATGCAATCATATTTGCTATTATCACCTCAAAACCTAGTAGAGTGCATGATATATAGCAAGCATGCAAAAGTAGTTTTTGAATAAACAAAAGGTGAATTCCACAAAAACTCTTTAGCTCATTGAATTCTTAATCTTATGTTACCAGAATGTGCATATATGTGTAAACATATTTTTTTCTAAATATGTTTCTACTAACAGTATAGTTTAAAATGGACATTCTAGTCCCTATAATTCTAGACAATATTAAAATTAATACCATGAAAATTTACTATTTAAACTGTGAAATACCTGGCAGATATAATTTAGAGGATGTACTCTCCTAACACTGCTTCTTATGTTTAATTTGGTTGAAAAGACATGATCAACTAAACCAAGCTTAAGCCAAAAAATTCATCTTGACTTTTACAAATTGCCTATAGACAAAAGGCAAGACAACCCTCCAGACTACTTTATTGCCCCTGAGAATGGGGATTAATATATTTATGGTTCCTAGTAGACCAAACAATGAACAGTATATTCATTTTTGAGGAATAAATGTACTAAGAACCTTGTTTTGTGAGGCAATGTATGTTGCCCTACAGGTAAAAAAATGAATACAAGACAAAAATTCACTTGCAAGAACATAGGATTTAAAGCTGTTACATTTAGATACTTACTGTTTCATTATTCAAGAATTAGTAAAATGATTAAAATTTAACATAGAAGACAAAGTTTTCATGAGCGCTCAGATTCCATTGCTTCAGTTGAGAATGACTTTTTATCTTGTTTAATCTG
Organism: Orcinus orca; assembly: GCF_937001465.1. NCBI lineage: Eukaryota > Metazoa > Chordata > Mammalia > Artiodactyla > Delphinidae > Orcinus > Orcinus orca. The sequence continues at coordinate 38,537,399 of NC_064576.1, read as the reverse complement.
TAAATATTTAGATACTTATATCTAAACTCCTTGTACAGAAGTTCAGATTTTAAAAATCACATTTTATAAATAATTACCCAAATGCTAATATGCAAGGATATTAACAGTATCTTCCAAATCATAAAACTAGTTAAATACAGAGTTAGAACTAAGATCTGACTAGACTTATTATCTGAGTCTCAGACTAGTACAAATTTCCAGGATACAAAACTGTAATACCGAAAGGTATTTAATTTTTTTTTTAAATTTCATGTGATTTATACTAAGATGAAACCAAGGAGAAATGTAACCTGAATACATCTTCCAAAAAGTATTTGCATTTTAAATACATTTTAAATTTAAAATTTTTACATTTTATCTGTTAAAGTGGTGTAGGTCCTCATTATCATGTGATATTTTTCTATTTGTTAATTTATTTGTATACAACTCTTTTTCTGCACAACATTCTTTATATGTTAAAGTTGTATTTTAGATTTTATAGGTTTCCAAAACCAAAGGAACTCTATTTTTTTTTCTTTTGTTCTAGAGATATATAATGGTGCTAAGGTAGCCCAGGAGTTTGCAAATCAGAGTTAATGAAAATAATAACTTCTAAAAGTAACAGGGTTACTTTTAGGTTAGAAATTTGATGCATTTCTTACTACAATAATTTTTCAATTTGCTAGAAAACTTTAGAAATAATAAAAGCAAAAATCATAAAATATGTGAAATAAGATGAATCTGCTCAATGAACAGGCATATTAACTCTGAAAAAAATTCTCTTAGAAGTTTTATGTTTAGAAAGTTCATATTTTGAAGAGTTTAGTCCTTTTTTAAAAATCTTAGAACTTTAATATCTTTAGTGAAACTAAATTTAATTTACTCTTAACTAAAATTCTGAAAGAGGCATATAAAAGATCTGAGTAAACAGGTAATCTATTTTAAATAATCATTTTATTTCTTGACAAATTCACCAATATGTTCTATGAAATAAAGTCCTGCAAAAGCTTATAATAAAAGCGTATCACTCCAAGTTTTACTTGGACATGCTAGAGGAGTCTAGTACCTACCACATATATAAAGTATACACATACAAAGTAAGAAATTATTTGTATTATTATCGTATTGTATTCATCTATCTCACAAAGGAATGCAAAAATTAAATGTGTAGGTTTGTATTTGCAAGCGGGACTGGCTATATAACTTGAGGGTCAAAATGAAATGCAAGCCTCCTTGCTCAAAAATTATTAAGAATTTCAGGATGACAGGACAGAACATAAGCAATGCATTAAACCAAGACTGGAGCCCTTCTAAGCAGGAAACCTGGTGGACTTCACAGATCACAGGTTCATGATCATGAAGCTGTCCCTGTTCACAAGTGTTACATTGTCATGTACCAATTTTGCTACACATAGTATTCCAACATCAGTATTTGATGATAAATCATTCCATGTTTATTCTTTTCTGGAGATTAATATTTCATCATTTAACAATGGCCCATTCTCATTTCAATAGAATATTTCCTGCAGATCATATTCTGGATCCTAGACTTTTCTAGTAAATAACATTCTGATGCTACTGTGGTTCCAAGTCTAATTACTACACACACCTTAATTCTGGGAAAATTTGACCTTCCTGTCTAATGTTGCAGGTTCCTTTTTACAATAAGTCCTCTTGTTAGCAAATGCAAGTCCATGTGCCCAATGCACTGTGAAGCCAAACAATACCAAAACATTGGATTTTGAAGCAGAGAAAGGTTTATTGCAGGGTCATGCATGGAGACAGGTAGCTCATGCCTCAAAAAACCTGAACTCGCCAATAGCTTTCAGCAAAGCAGTTTATAGGAAATGTCGGGGAGGGAGACGTGGTTAGCTGTTGCAAATTTCTTAGTGTCAGATCCTTTATTCTTGAGGTCAGGGCACGGACAGGTCATGTTTTTCCTGTAAACCTCCACCAAAACAAATGTTATTCTCTGTTCTGACAAGAAAGGGCAAGGTCCCAAAGCTCAACTTTCTCTCTCTAAGGTCCAGGCCCTGGCTAAGAGGAGTGGGTCCCTGTGTAGGCCAGTTACCCTGCCTGGGAGCATTCGTCCAGCACCCAGTCTGGGACCTCCCACCAGTGTCCAGGCCCAGCTGAAGAGGCAGATCTCAGCTGGTGGTGCCCTCAGGGCCAGGTCCCTAGATCCTGCCCAGCCTTCATCACTGAGGGAGCCCAGCCATCCAGGACCCAGCCGGCCCTCAGGCTCCTCAGGCCTCCAAAACGGGGACCAGGTCCACTGGACTGTGACCCATGGAGTCTGCTGTCTTTAGGTCATGGAGGTAGGGAAGTGGAAGAGGTTCACTGCTGCTTCAAGACCTGGGCCCTGCCAGTGGGTGGTTGTGGCAAGGGCTCTGGAGTTCTGCTGGTCACAGCTCTCAGCCTGTCCCTGGGCCCCCAGCTCACACACAGTCTTAGACCAGAGGGCCTGGAGGGCCCCAGGGAGAAGGCCATGATGTGCCTTTCACCGTCAGGACTCTCTGCCACCAGGACCACTGAGAGGCTGACTGTTGGCAGAGTGGGACCTCTATCTGTGGCACTAAAGGTTGCGTGATAAGGGCTGTATGCCTGTCCTGCCCCTATTACAATTCATCTGCATATTTATTGAGTTCCCACTATATTCTAGGCTAAGTAATAGGGGTGAATAAAACAGACCAAGATCTTACCTTCAAAAATTGTGTACTAGTGAGGAAGACAGACTTTAGGCAAAAAAAATATAAATATGTAATATATGGAAGTAAGAGCCTTACAAAAATTGAAAGACATTAAAAACACACGAGGGAGAATATACAGGGATCACTGAAATATTTCTTTCTTTCTTTTTAAAAAAAACTTATTTATTTAATTTATTTTTATTTTTGGTTGTGTTGGATCTTCGTTGCTGTGTGTGGGCTTTCTCTGGTTGTGGCGAGCAGGGGTTACTCTTCGTTGCAGTGCACGGGCTTCTCATTGCGGTGGCTTCTCTTGTTATGGAGCATGGGCTCTAGGCACTTGGGCTTCAGTAGTTATGACATGTGGGCTCAGTAGTTGTGGCTCACGGGCTCTAGAGCGCAGGCTCAGTTGTTGTGGCGCATAGGCTTAGTTGCCCTGTGGCATGTAGGATCTTCCCCGGCCAGGCTTGAACCCATGTCCCCTGCATTGGCAGGCGGGTTCTTAACCACTGCACCACCAGAGAAGCCCATATTTATTTATTTCTAATACAAGAGATATGAATGGCTCTTTAATTATTGATATATTTCTATCAGCAAGTAAGGAAGAGAATGTTGGTGCAAAAGAGAGTATCCATCCAAGGACAAATTTCTTAAGTAGGTAAAAGGGAAAGAATCCTGTGCATAAATGGAATGTTTGACCTTAGTAGTTAGTACAGAGGCATAAGTTTAGATGGAAATAAAGTGGAAAATGAGGACACAGGATCAAATAGATGGATAGTTTTTTTTTTTTTTTTTGCGGTACGCGGGCCTCTCACTTTTGTGGCCTCTCCCACTGCGAAGCACAGGTTCCGGACGCGCAGGCTCAGCGGCCATGGCTCACGGGGCCAGCCGCTCCGTGGCATGTGGGATCTTCCCAAACCAGGGCATGAACCCGTGTCCCTTGCATCGGCAGGCGGACTCCCAACCACTGTGCCACCAGGGAAGCCCGATGGATAGATTTTGTAGGGTGAAAACAAAATATATATATATATCTCAGATTTTTATGCACTCAATACACAAAATAGACAAAATTTTGAAAATTAGTACATATATAGTAAAATGGATTAAAAAGTCTTGTTACATGGTTTTAAATATATTTCTTCATTAATCTTTTCTTTATTCTTTTGTTTATCTTTGTATTTGTCAGTGCTATCCTCTAGATTTTAAGAATGCTTACCAGACAAAATGTTTGCACTTAAGATTTTAATATTTAAACCCAACCTAAAAGCAAAAGGAAGAAAAGAAGAGAGGACAGGAGGAAGGAAGAGAGAGAGACAGAGGTAGAACTAGAGCTAAAGAAAAGGGAGAGAGGGAGGATGGAGAGAGAAGTGTGGAGGGTGGAGGGAGAGAGAGGGAAAGATGGAGGAAGGAGGGAAGGAAAGAAGGAAGGAAAGAAGGAACCAAGGAACCGAGAAAAACAGTCTTCTACTGGCTGAGGTTTTGGGATCTGGGTTTTCATCAGTTGATTCTTGGGCTGGTCATAGTGCTTACTTTTGAAATCGAAGATAATCTAAACCTGAGTTTAGTTTTCTTTTATAATAAAGTTTTATTTGTTTTCTCACTGGTGTTTTAAGTTCTTTGCTTTCATTAGATTTTATTTATTTTATTCTTGGTAGATTTTCCAGAAAGGATGTTTTCTTCGAATTTTGTGAGACCAGAAGTACCTAATCTACTGCTCTGTCATTGTGATATATTGATTTAATTATATTGTTATAGTGTTATAATTGGAGACTTATGTATACCTTAATAATATCTCTCTAAAATTAGGCCAATCATCTAAAAAATTTATTTCAAAGGATAACAACTGCAATGCTACCTCTTCTCTTTGGGATTTACAATATAACTAATACATCTTCTTGGAGCACATTGGTTTCAGTTCCTATTTACCTATATCTTTTATTCTTTAATATTTTTTCTTTATTCTTTCTTATTAACATATAAACAAATACACATACATATATTTAAATATATTAAATATATTTCACACATACATATATACTCACATACTCAGTTACATGTATCATCACTTACGCTCAATGAAAAAACAAAAAGACAGCAACATTTTACTGAAATTAAAATAAATTAAACATGTTATCACTGCCACAATTCTGTTATTTCAGCTGCATTTTTCACCACCTCATAGTGACTTACTCTTAATCATGGCCTTTCATCGATTCAACTTGTTAGAATTAAACACGGTTATATTTCTTTTTTCCTTGAAGATAAAAATCATCAGAAGTTGGGGAGTGTGATTTCCTTCAGTCTGGCTCTTTTCTGTTTGTTTGTTTTAGCCTTATCCTGACAATATTGAAAATCTTTACTTTCTGGAAAAAGAAAGATATTTTAAAACTGTCCAAAGACATATAAACAACTATTCTCCAATTTTGTCTTCTTTTTCTCTTTTCTTTTTTCTTGAAGGGAGAATTACATTTAAGACAGTATCAGTTTAACAGTTGTTCTTAGATATTAGTCCCTCGTTAATTATATTCATTTTAATTACTTTCTCCCATTTTATCCTTGGTATTTTAATTTCTCTATGGTGTTCTTCAAAAAAAAATCCTGAATTCATTAGATTTTTTGTTTGTTGGCTGATTTTTTGCTGTTCATTTGCAATATGACTTTCATGGATTGGATTACAAAGATATTCTCCTAAACTTATTTCTGTCAAATTTTAATTTTATCTTTCTTAAATTCACTATTAAGCTTTTGATCCTTCTCTGCCATTTTCTAACAATTTTCATGCCTATCTTACTATCTTTTTCTCCATCACTATTCCTGACATTGTTCTTGGTGCTTTTACCATTTATGTACATTCAGCAGCTATGGCCTGTGGGTCAAATCTGGCCAATGACCTGTTTTTGTAAACAAAGTTTTATTGGAACACAGCCACACTCATTGCCTTACATATTTTGTGCTATTATGAGAGAGTTAAGTATTCACAACAAAGGGTGTATAGTCCACAAGCTTAAACTATTTATTATCTGGTCCTTTACAGAAAAACGTTTGCCAAACTATGATCTAGAGGGATTCCTGCAAATCAACAAAAGAAGACAAAAATTCTCATTTAAAAAAAAAAAAAAAAACTAAAGATAATGCAGAAAAACATCTATAGAAGAAAGAACCAAGAAGGTTAGCAATAATATTCAGAGAAGCTCAAAATCATTACTAAGCAGAGAATGCCACTTAAAAGAGTAGTAAGATATCACTTTCCACCTGTTAGATTAGCATAAGTCAGAAAGCCTGATAATGTCGTGTTACAGGAATACTGGGATATGAGACCCTTTATACCCTACTAGTGTGTATGCAAACTGGCACAGCCACCCTAGGAGAACAGTCTTTGGTACATACTAAAATTTGGATATGTATATCCTATGACCTAGTAATGCCATTACTGAATATTACTAAAAAACAGTCTCATATAGATCATAAAGAAACATGAATGGTGATATTTACCACAGTATTTTTTGTGATATCAGGTTATTGAAGGCAATCTGAACATCTATTGCTAGATAGATTGGCTAGGAAAAAATATGGAGAATGAGCATCATGGTATTCCATCCTTCAGGTAGGAACAATAAATCCTATCTACATATAGACATGTAAGTTTTATAACCATACTGCTAAGTGGAAACAAAATTGTAAAAGAGAACAGCATCTATAATCTAATAATAATTATAGAATTCAATATGAAGTTATGCAACAATATACATTCTACAAGAGAGTACACATTAAAGATATTTGAGTTGTGGAGGGAGTTGGAGGTAGGAAAGAAGGAAGGATGGATGGAAGATGGGAAGGAAAAAGGAAGATAAAAAAAGAAAATAGTATTCTATTTTTGAATCATGGAAGTTTTATTATTTTAGTAGCCAACAATCATCAGTTACATACAATTAAACTTGTATTTTTCCCTAAACTGTACAGGTAACACATTTATTTATTCAAAAATTTTGATCACCAGTAGGTCTTCTCACTAAGGAAGAAAAAACTGCATCATTCATTTTGCAATGAATAAATAATTTTTTTAATGTATTGGGTTTCACTTGAGTGCAATAGGTTGAAATTCCCTGATCTCACACAACATCAATCTATTGCCACCTCAATGGGGTGGGAATAAATTTGACTATCACTCAAATTATAAAAATTGATCTGATTATAACTCTTCACTCAACACTCTAACTTAATGAAGTCTGAAGCATTTTCCTAAATTATATAGATTTATGGAAATTTAAATGTTATACTAGGAAAGAGTGTCTATTAAAATTTTATTTAGTATGCCTGCTTTCTTTGTTATTTGAAATTGTTGTGAATGCAATGCATGTTTCCAGCATTAAATAAGCCATGGCTGTGGAAATAGCCAAACATTAAAACCATGACCTATTTGGGCCTTACCTAAATTGTCATTTTTGTACTTAGAAGTACTACAAATTTTCTGAAGATATTAAACAACTTAAGAGAGGTGAACTGACTGTTTTGTACTCTGAGAAGGTATGATTTGTTACAAACTAAGATTCAGTTCAGGTTTCTGAAAGGCACATTGAACTAACTGAAGCTCAGTCTATGTGTTGCACATGATTAAGAGGATAAGCAGAATCATTAACTAAACTGACTAATGGACTACAGAGCTCTAAAACTCCCAAATGCCATCATGATGAAAGGAAGGTATTTACTTATTAATTTTCCTGCATAGATCTTATTTTGGTAGCAAGAAATTGGATTCATTACTTTACCCAGACTTGGTGTTATTGGTCTGGAGTAATATTGCCCTCCTTATCATATAAAAAGCCCATCATTTGCATGTTCCAGGTATAATTTCAGACAACCTGTCTTATCTGTCCTTTTTCAGTAGATACAATTTCATGAAGACTTCAGATCAGTCAACACTAGATAACAGACTCTTATTTTTTCATACAGAATTCATTAAACTGCGTAAGATCCCATTAGGCTGAGCAAAAAATAGATGTAATCACACAAGCATGAGGACCTTATTTACAGAATACCAAAGAGATCCACGTAACAACTTGTTCTGTCTTAAAAGATAAAATCTAGTTCTGAAGAATTACATATTTTACAGCTCACATGTTTCTTTTACAGCATTTTTTTTTTACACCATAAGTCCAGCATAGTAAATGAAACTTTTTGAATACTGTATCATTGTTTTAAGGCACTAAAAGAGATTCTACTCTCTCTCTTTCTCTCTCTCTCTCATATATATATATACACACACACACACACACACACACACACACATATAAAACAGCATATTAGGTCATTGATGAGTTATAAATGTAGAAGAGTACTTTTTTTTTTTTTTTTGGCTCCTTTAGATCTTCATTTCTGTGTGCCGGCTTTCTCTAGTTGCAGTGAGCAGGGGCTACTCTTTGTTGCGGTGCAAGTGCTTCTCATTGAGGTATCTTCTCTTTGTTGCAGAGCACGAGCTCTAGGCACACGGGTTTCAGTAGTTGTGGCACACGGGCTCTAGAGCACAGGCTCAGTAGTTGTGGCAGAGGCTTAGTTGCTCCACAACATGTGGGAAATTCCTGGACAAGGGCTTGAACCCATGTCCCCTGCATTGGCAGGCGGATTCTTAACCACTGTGCCACCAGGGAAGCCCCAGAAGAGTACTATTTTTTAAAGAGGATTCTGCAGGCTAGAAGGCCTTTGACACTACTGAGAGACAAGTGCTACTGGATTCTGGATGAAGTGGTTGGAGTGGTTGGAATATAAAATAAATGGATGTGAGGTAAGCATTAACAAGTCTCTAGAGACTTCATAAATAGAAAGATGTTGACCTGGTTCATAAAGTGGATAAAACCTATTGGAAATAAGTATGTAAGTATGACAAAAATGAGTTGTGGAGAGAATTTTTGTTAGTCAATGCAGATGAGACTTAGAAAGGGCACTGGCACTGTTGCTAAGGTGAAAAAAAATGTAAGCAGTGTAATGTTACAGAGAGAGAACTGAGTTAGGAGTCAGAAGTTCTAAATTTTAGTTTAATCTCCAAACTTTCTTAGCTCTGTGAACTTTGTCTACTGGCTGAACTTTATGGGATCTCAGTTTCTGCATGAGAAAATATACAGAGTAATAACTGCCCTTACCAGATTGTTGTTATAATTAAATGACATATGTAAGATGAAGAGATTTGTAACTGAAACTACTTAGTGGTTATGAGGTTAAATGTATTCAAAATGAAGAAGCATACCACAGAACAAGAAACCTATAGCTACTTATTACAATACACAAATATACATACATAATTATGCTTAAATTTAATACAAGAACATATGAGAATTTCATCAATATTGACAGAAAAATATCCAGCATTACAATCAAAAAGAAAACAGCAAAATGGTACTTCCCTGGTGGTGCAGTGATTAAGAATCCACCTGCCAATGCAGGGGACACGGGTTCAATTCCTGGTCCAGGAAAATCCCACATGCTGCAGAGCAACTAATCCTGTGTGCTACAACTACTGAGCCTGCGCTCTAGAGCCTGTGTGCCACAACTACTGCACCCACATGCTGCAACTACTGAAGTCCATGCACCTAGAGCCTGTTCTCCACAACAAGAGAAGCCACCACAATGAGAAGCCTGCGTACCACAACGAAGAGTAGCCCCCACTCGCTGCAACTAGAGAAAGCCTGTGTGCTGCAATGAAGACCCAACACAGCCAAAAAAATAAATAAACAAACAAACTAATTAATTAATTAAATAAGTCTGACTTTGTGTACTAAAAAAAAACAACAAAATTATATCTTAAAAGTGATATTTATTAATATTTAGTGAAGACAGAGAAGGTATCATCTGCATTTCTACTAGGATGACTAGGTAAAAATATTCCATTCACAAACCTTTAGGTTTTTGACAATGTCACTCTACAGGAAATAGGTGGCAACTAAATATCAAAAAGTTCCTTACATTACTTCTTCTCTATGGTTTTATTGCTTTATCTAATGTTATACACAAATAGAACTTATTTATGGTGCTACACATTGAGCCCAGTAAAACTCATGTATTTAATGATACACTGGGACATATCTGACATAATGTACTGAGAATATTCCCTGGTATTTAAGTATTTAACTACCTGCCTATTCCCTCAATATTCCATTGTTTTAAAATTTATTATTCATATGTAATATTAGCATGTATAGTAAATTCTAGCTACATTAAACAATGGCTTTTAATAACAAATTACTTATTTCTCATTCTAATACATTTAGTTTTATGAGCTGCCTAAATTCCATTAAAGTTTGCAAGGAAGTCATAGTCCTTAAATATGTATGCTCATTTAGATAATACTTTAGTTTTATTTTTAAAGATTATTGAGTTTCAATCTCTTAAAGAATAATAAAAAATAGGACGTCTGAATTGGTCAAGAAGTAGTTAAGTTTATTCCTAAAGAATTTTCGTAGACTTAATGCCACATCTTCCCAATTTAACTCTCAACAAATAATTGGATAAACGTGTCTGTCATTACAAATTATTTTCATACTTTCTTGAAAAATTGAAGTTAACCTTATTTTAAAGACTGCAAATTTAAAAGATGAAGTTAAGAAATATGATCATGTCATGACTCAGGGATTCAGATGAAAAGCTGTTAACTATCCAACCTCCAAAACTTCAAGCCACATGTGCTGTTTGTTTCCATTTGCCAAAAGGAAGACACATTAAAATCTTAGAAAGATATAACACTACTTAAAGAAACATATTTCAGAAAGTAATCACAATTTATCTGCTATCATTTTTATTTTTATATTAATTAGTTAATCTATATTTCATAGTCTTATTAAATCTTCCTCTATGATGGTACTTCCTCTATAATGATACTTATATTTCTAGGTTGTTTTCAATATAAAAATTCTTCAATGTTAGTATATATGGCAAAAAGTCAGAGACAAGTTTTCTCTCTTCTAGGGTTTAATTTTTTTTTTTCTACTGGACTCAAGACATAAGCCATTAAAAAAAACATGTTTCTAAACTATGATATATCTGTATTAGTTAATTAAATGGCAGCTACTATCAGAGCAATAGATTTTTTTTTAAAGTTTGAATATATGATCATTAATTCATTACATTTATCTAAATGCTATGAACTAATACATTGTACTCCCTGAAACGATACCCATATATCATAACACTGAAGAATAATTTGGTTTATTTATTATTTTTTAAATAGTCATTGAATACATGACACATTTTATTTCCCAAGCTACTTGGACATGGTGTGTTGTTTTTACATCCATCCATTGTAACCAGGAGTTATTTTCCATGAGAAACAATAACAAATTCAATTGACAAATTGTGATTGCTAGTGCAAACAACATTGTATTATTCTCTAATAATGAAACAGCTAGTACACTGTCACTAATCAAAGTCTACATTTTTTTTTAAGTAGTGTAGCATATTTGTTATAACTCAAGCTGGATAATTGTCAGAACACAAGAAAAACTGAAATTTACTTGTAATATACCCCAGAATGGCAGAGCTCTGTGTGTCTGTTGCATTCAGCAGAAAGGTCAGGCAGGCAGCAAAAGCCAATTATTTTCCTATGGTTGGGCTCGTATTGATTTTTACACCTCAGGTTGTTTAGTGGGTGGTCCATGAATATCTACAGAATTCATTTTCATCTGGGTCCTTACTGTGGCAGAGCAGATATAGAAACAAACCTGTCAACCTACAGTATCCCTGAATATTTCTTAAAAATGGAGAAATGTAAGTGGCTTCATTCCCAAAAGGACCCATTAGAAATCAGAGTGAGAGCTAGATAATGGAATCAAGACATGGGATTTTCAGACCATAGAAATTACTTATACTCTGTCATTGGATAAGTTCCTTTTCTTTTAAATTGTCTGATATCCCTCTAAGTCATAAAATATGTGTATAGCTATAACACTAAACATGTAAAAGAATCACCAAAACAGTCAACCCTGTTACAGCACAATTAAGAAAATTAACACAAAATCATAGACTACAAAAGTGAACAATTTTCTTAGAGATCATCTATGTCCAAATCTCCCACTCCAATTTCATAGACTTGTTATAAATGAGACAAGAAACACTGTTTATTTCCAAAATTTATTCAGCTAACAATAGAGCAAGGTCTAGAACCAGTTCAGTATATTTCTGTGGACACTGCAGAGTGTGTGTGTTCATTCATCTGTGTGTGCATATGGGTATTGGTATATGGATGCAAGCGTGCATTAGTGTTTGTGTGTGTGTTGTGAGAAAAAGAAACAAATATATGTCATGGACAAATAAATGGTTTAATAAGTGTAAATCATTTTTCGGTTGCCTAACTAACTGTTCTTAGGAAACAGAACACATTTTGCTACTTCTTTAGAAGCTTTCATTCATCTTGCTTATTATTGGAAAGGAATCAGCTAAAGTAAAATAAAATAAAAATAATAAGAAAAAAGAAATCAGGAAATATTTGTGGAATTAAAATGTTAATTATTAACAGAATTTATGTTTCTAATTTGTTCCCCATAATACAAACTTATTAATAACTGTATAATCCCTGGAAAAGCCTACATGAGGTCATGCCACCAAATAATATTTATCTCCATAAGGTAATATGCATAGCAGTTAAGAGCACAGACTCATGACACAGAGCTTGGGACTCTTCAGGTTAATAAGGGTTAGACCACAGTTACATTATCCAAACCCTCTGGACCTCAGTTTCTTTACCAGTAAAATAGATATATTAAAAATACGTATATTATATTGTTGTTTTGAGGAACGGTACCTAGAACAAAGTAAGTACTATTATTTTTTAATTATCATATAATTAAATGGAAACTTTGGATATATATTTTTTTAATTCTTCAGAAATTTTACTTAAAACATGATACATCATTTACCCCTGCCCAATAATGAAATTAACAATAAGGAAATATTCTTCCTTGTCTCTTGCATCTAAAAGTGCAAATAATGAAGAGAAATATTTAAAGCAGATCCTAAAATTAAATTCAACTATTTAACTACTTAATGCAGTTTTTAACAAACAAAAATATATTTTCTTTCCTAGTTGTAACTTAGATTTTATGGAAATATTCTTTGTGTGTCAACGTAAGTGATGATTCCAACATGTGTAACTTTATGCCAATTAGTATTCAGAGAATATCATGTTTTTGTCACCTATTTAATGGCTCATTGAATTTAGTGTCTGTACCAGTTTCCTCTTCTATATTTCCATAGAAAGAGGTATAATAAAGTCTAGTAATAAAAGTTAGAGAATGTGCAGAAATGCTGACAGACCAGCTGTGCACAGTGCATTTGTTTAAATAATTTTATAAACTCAAATTTGTAATTCATGTATTTTGCTTCACGTTTTTATATTAAATATTTATACATTGAAACATTTAAGGGCAGTTTTCACATGTATTCCCAGCTTTATAGAAAAATGATTTAATGATTTTTTGAATAATTATTTTATATTAGAAATTAAATTTTAAAAAGTTAAAAAGTCCTTTGCTCATCAAAGAAATGTCGATAATAATGGGTTAAGCTGACTTTAAACTTGAACATAAATTTCCATAGTAAAAAACAAAAACAAAAACCTCTCAAGCATTGTCTTTTTATTTATGAGAACAGTGATTGACAAACTAGAGCCTGTGGGCAAAATCCCACCTCATGCTGGCTTTTGAAAAAAACTTTTATGGGATTAGCATCACTCATTTGTTAACATTTTTTTCTATGACTGCTTCCATACTATACCTGCAGAGGTAACAGAGATGGTCTAGTTTAAAATATTTGCTATCAGGCCTTTTACAGAAAAAGTTAAGAACATAGAACTTTTTTTTTTTTAACCTACTTCAAACTAGTATAACCTAGTACATTTTACCATAATTTTCCCCTGTATTCTTATGACATCATCCTAACTAAGCTATCCAAATACACATTTTTCTCTCATCTATTATCCAAAATGCAAAATTCACATGGCATCTGTTACCTTTCACACATTCAATGGCTTTCCATAGATTGTGTGACAAAGTTTAGGTTATTTGCCTTTGTCTACAGGGTCTACACAGTTTGACCCTTTCAACCTCCCAGTCTCATTTTGCCTCTGCTACCCTCCTACTTGTCTGGTCTGGGGTATACACATTGCCCTTTTCTACCTGCTTCTCCATTTTTATATCTTCCCTAGCTAACTTGTCTTTACTCTTTAAATCACAGATCTTTCTTTCCTCTATCAGTCTGGTAAGCATACTCATAGCACAGTTTATTTTAGTAGCACTTGACTAAAATTACTGTTAGGCACTGTTTATTTTGTGATGGGATAAACCACATTCACCCTGGTAAAATTAAATTACATGAGGGCAGAGAACCTTCTCTGCTTGTCTCAGTTTTCCATCTTCAATACTTAGTACAGTGATGGACACCAGGTGCATAAAATAAATATATACTGACTGGAAAATTAGATACTAAGTTTCAGTTTCATAAGTTTATATCCCAAACAATAAAAACAGCCTGATAATTTCAAAAAATGATACAATTAATAAAAATTCATCATTCCTAAAACTTTCACAGGGAAAAGTAAATTTGAATATAAGTTTTTGAGATAATCTAAATATATAATGTCCACATTACTTCAGATGAGTAAAACTAACCAAAACAAAATGTAGTAGATAACATTAACGTTTTTCACAGTGAGCTAAAACAAGGACAATAAGAATTCAGGAATATGTCAAGTGGTATGGTTAGCCAAAACCTTGATTTTTTTTTCTGCAAGAAAGAAAAAATAATGTCAAACAGTTTGCTTAATACAGGATTGTCTCATTATACACTATAAATTCTGCAATCAAATTGGAATGTTAAGCAGTCCAGCTTCTATTTTCCACATTCCTTTAGAAATGTTCTTTTGATAGGCTTTTAAACTAGAAGATGATGTCAGAAACTCCCAGGATATGATGGTAAATTTAAATTAGAATCCAGAATTTCTAGCATAAAGAATTACCAATAGCAGTTAAGGAAGGAAAGAGGTAGTCATTGATGACCTTTAAAAATGGCTTCTGGCTCTGAGAGTGTATGGTAGCTTGGGGAAGCTACCAAGGTGCCTTGGTAACCAGCCCCTTACCTACACCTATCACATTCTAACTAACCTTAACTGTGGAAAAATATTTAGCAAACAAAATCCTGAAAACTTCACCAATACCTCATAGTTTTGATACAAAGCAGACATTTTAGTCTGAAAATGAATAAAAGAAACATCATTTAAAATGGAGGGAAGTTGAAACTGACCCAGAAGGGCACGGATCCAGCCACTAGCAATTCCACCAGCAAACCCCAGGACCTGTCCCTGCTGACCTTGAAGGGTGTCAACAGCTTCCCCCACTGGGAATTCTGCCAGTGGGCCCTAGGACCTGCCCATGCTGTCCCAGGAGAGCACCAATAGCACTGGCTACTGGGAAGCCTTTCAGTGGGTGCTGAGACCTGCCCCACTATCCCGGGTGGGTGCAGATAGAAAACTCACCCCACTAGGAAATCCACCAACAGGTGCCAGGACAGGTCCCTGGTGTCCCAGGAGTGCATAGAAACCTCTTGCTACTAGGAAATCTGCCAGTAGGAGCTGGGACTTGCCCATGCTGTCCAAGGAGGGCACAGAAAGCTTCTGTAACTGGGAAATCCATCAGTGGGTTCTGGAACATGCCCTGCTCTCCTGGGAGTGTGTGGATAACTCCTCCCACTAGGAAATCCATCAACATGTACCAAGAGCTCACCTGCCATCCCAAGAGCATACAGAAACCTCTCAATACTAGGAAATCTGCCAGTGGGTGCCAGGACCCACCCTGCTGTTCCAGGAGGGTGCAGATACTCCTCCCACTAGAAAATTCACCCAGAGGAGGGGCTGAAACCACAGTTGAGGCCCAGGGGCTATGTGAATAAGGAACAAGAGCTGAAATCTCTCCTCACAGCTGCACGAAATGCAGAGTTATACTTCCACTGACAGCTTCCTAAATTCAGCACCTGTGAAACATCTGAAAAGACAACAAGTGCTCTTGCAGCTGGGACAGGTCTGGCTTTAGCAGCTGTGGGCTTGGTGAGCACATACACATGAGGGAAGACACAGACCAGACTTCAAGCTGCTCCATAGCTCACACTGTGTGTCCTGGTGCACAAATACTGTGCTACTGGAACCTAAACTCAGTGGACCTGTACCGGTGGCTGAGTGAAAACAATGCCTGAGAGTCACCAGGGCCAATTGCCAGCATATCCACAGTTAGGCAGGACCAATATTATACTTTGTGAGCCTGCACAACAGGCAAAAGGGGACACAACAGAGCATATTCACAAGTAAACAACTCAGAAGGTGAAAAACTCAGTGGCTGCTCTCCCAATGGGAGCACTCTAATCCTGCCTACCTAGCACAACAGATTAGAATCACAGCTAAGAAACAGATCTGGGGGCCTCTACTCCAACAAATAGGGAGCAGACCCTGCCCCGGACAGGGCACTGACAACCCCAGGGCAAAGGGGAGGCCCCACTCAATATCTAGGGCAGGCTCTGATCACCACAATACCAATCAGACCCTCTATAAGGGGGTAATGGCACATGTCTCTAGACCACTCTCACCTACCAGGGAGCAGACACCAGAAGCAAGAGGAACTATGATCCTGCGACCTACAGAAAGGAGACCACAAACACACTAAGTCTGACAAAATGAGACAACAAAAAAATATGCTGCCAATGAAGGAGCAAGATAAAAACCTACAAAAACAACTAAATGGAGAGGCAATTAGCAATCTATCTGAAACATAATACACAGTAAAGATAGTAAAGGTGATCCAAGTTCTCAGAAACAAAATGGAGGCACAGCTAGAGGAGATACAAGAAAAGTTTAACAAAGACCTAGAAGAAATAAAAAATAAACAGAGTTGAACAAGACAATAACTGAAATGAAAAATACACTAGAAGGAATCATTAGGTGAAAATCTGAGGCAGAAGAACGGATAAGTGACCTGGAAGACAGAATGGTGGAAATCTCTGCCATGGAACAGAATAAAGAAAAAGGAAAGAAAAGAAATGAGGACAGTCTCAGAGACCTCTGGGACAACATTAAACACACCAACATTTGAATAATAGGGGTCTCAGATGACAAAGAGAAAAAGAAACTGCCTGAGAAAGTATTTGAAGAGATCATAGTCGAAAACTTCCCTAACATGAGAAAGGAAATGGTCACCCAAGTCCAGGAAGTGCAGAGAGTCCCGTACAGGATAAACCAAAAGAGGAACACACTGAGACACATATTAATCAAACTAACAAAAATTACATAGAAAGAAAAAAAATATTGAAAGCAACAAAGGAAAAGCAACAACATACAAGGGAATCCTCCAAAGATTATCAGCTGAGTTTTCAGCAAAAACTCTGCAAGCTAGAAGGGAGTGGCACAATCCATTTCAAGAGATGAAAGGGAAAAACCTACAACCAAGAATACTATACCCAGGGCTTCCCTGGTGGCACAGTGGTTGAGAGTCCACTTGCCGATGCAGGGGACATAGATTCGTGCCCTGGTCCGGGAAGATCCCACATGCTGCAGAGCGGCTAGACCCGTGAGCCATGGCCACTGATCCTGTGCATCCGGAGCCTGTGCTTTGCAGTGGGAGAGGCCACTACAGTGAGAGGCCTGTGTACCGCCAAAAAAAAAAAAAAAAAAAAAAAGAATACTACACCCAGCAAAGCTCTCATTCAGATTTGTTGGAGAAATCAAAAGATTTAGAGACAAGCAAAAGATAAGAGAATTCAGCACCACCAAAATAGCTTTACAAATATTGCTAAAGGAACTTCTCTAGGCAAGAAACACATGAGAAGAAAACAAAAGAGGAAGGGAAGAAAAAACACCTTCAAAAACAAACCCAAAATAACTAAGAAAATGGCAATAGGAGCATACCTTAAATGTAATGGATTAAATGCTGCAACCAAAAGACATAGACTAGCTGAATGGATACAAAAAGAAGACACACATATATGCTATCTACAAGAGACCCACTTAAGATCTTGAGACACATATAGACTGAAAGTAGGGGTTGTAAAAAGATATTCCATGCAAATGGAAATAAAAAGAAAACTGGAGTAACAATACTCATATCAGACAAAATAGACTTTAAAATAAAGACTGTTACAAGAGACAAGGAAGGACTCTATGTAAAGATCAAGGGATCAAACCAAGAAGAAACTATAACAATTGTAAATATTTCTGCACTTAACGTAGGAGCACCTCAATACAGCAAATGCTAACAGCCATAAAAAGGGAAGTCAACACTAACACAATAATAGTGGGGAAATTTAACACCCCACTAACTCCAATGGACAGATCATCCAGATGAAAAGTTACTAAGGAAACACAAGCCCTAAATGTCACATAGGATCAGATAGAATTAATTGATATTTATAGGTCATCCCAACAAAAGGCAGCAGAATACAATTTCTTCTCAAGTACACACAGAACATTATCTCGGATAGACCACATCTTGGATCACAAATTAAACTCTGTAAATTTAAGAAACTTGAAATTATATCAAGCATCTTTTGCAACCATAAAGCTATGAGATTATAAATCAATTACAGGAAAAAAAACCTGTAAAAAACACCAAAACATGAAGGCAAAACAATATGCTACTAAATAACCAATGGATCACTGAAGAAATCAAGAGGAAATAAAAAAAATTCCTAGAATCAAATGACAGCAAAAACACAATGACCCAAAACCTATGGGATGAGGTAAAAGCAGTTCTAAGACAGAAGTTTATAGCAATATAATCTTACCACAAGAAAAAAAAACCTCAAATAAACAACCTAACCTTACATCTAAGATCACTAGAGAAAGAAGAACAAAATCCAAAGTTAGTAGAAGGAAAGATATCATAAACCTCAGAGCATAAATAAATGAAATAGAAATGAGGAAAAAATAGCAAAGATCAATGAAACTAAAAGCTGTTTCTTTGAGAAGATAAACAAAATTGATAAACCTTTAGCCAGATTCATCAAGAAAAAAAGGAAGAGGACTCCAATCAATAAAATTAGAAATAAAAATGAGGAAGTTACAATTGACACCACAGAAATACAGAGGATCATAAGAGACTACTACAAGTAACTCTATGCCTATAAAATGTACAACCTGGAAGAAATGGACAAATTATTTGAAAGGTAAAACCTTCCAAGACTGCATCAGGAAGAAATAGAAAATATAAGCAGACAATTCACAAGTAATGAAATTGAAACTGTCATTAAAAATCTTCCAATAAACAAAAGTCCAGGATTAGACGGCTTCACAGTCAAATTCTATCAAACATTTAGAGAAGAACTAGCACCTATCCTTCTCAAACTTGTCCAAAAAATCGCAGAGGAAGGAACACTCCCAAACTCATTCTAAGAGGCCACCCTCACCCTGATACCAAAAACAGACAAAGATTTCACACAAAAATGAAAATTACAGGCCAATAGCACTGATGAACATAGACGCAAATGCCTCAACAAAATACTAGCAAACAGAATCCAACCACACATTAAAAGAATCATACACCATGATTAAGTAGAATTTATGCCAGGGATGTGAGGAATCAATCTATCTGATACACCATATTAACAAATTATTAAAACTATATGATCATTTCAATAGATGCAGAAAAAGCATTTGACAAAATTCAACACCGATTTACAATAAAAACTCTCCAGAAAGTGGGCTTACAGGGAACCTACCTCAACATAATAAAGGCCATATATGACAAACCCACAGCAAACATCATTCTCCATGGTGAAAAACTGAAAGCATTTCCTCTAAGATCAAGAACAAGACAAGGACACCCACCTTCACCACTATCATCCAACATAGTTTTGGAAGTCCTAACCATGGCAAACAGAGAAGAAAAAGAAATAAAAGGAATCCAAATTGGAAAAAAAGAAGTATAACTGTCACTGTTTTCAGATGACATGATACTATACATAGACAATCCTGAAGAGGCTACCAGAAAACTACTAGAGCTCATCAGTGAATTTGGTAAAGGGGCAGGATACAAAATTAATACACTGAAATCTCTTACATTCCTATATACTAACAACAAAAATCAGAAAGAGAAATTAAGTAAACAATCTCATTTACCATCACAGCACAAAGAATAATAATACCTAGGAATAAACCTACCCAAGGAGGCAAAATACCCATATGCAGAAACCTATAAGATACTGATGAAAGAAATCAAAGATGAAACAAACCCATGGAAAGATATACAATGTTCTTGGATCAGAAGAATCAACATTGTGAAAGTGACATACTACCCAGGACAATCTACAGATTCAATGCAATCCTTATCAAATTACCAATGCCTTTTTTCACAGAATTAGAACAAAAAAAATTACAATTTGTATAGAAACACAAAAGACCCTGACTAGTCAAAGCAATCTTAAGAAAAACAAATGGAGCTGGAGGAATCAGGCTCCCTGACTTCAGATTATACTACAAAGCTAAAGTAATCAAGACAGTATGGTACTGGCACAAAAATAGAAATATAGATCAATGGAACAGGATAGAAAGCCCAGAGATAAACCCGTGCACCTACAGTCACCTAATCTATGATGAAGGAGGCAAGAACATATAGTGGAGAAAAAACAGTCTCTTTAATAAGTGGTGCTGGGAAAACTGGACAGTTACACATACAAGAATAAAATTAGAACACTCTCAACACCATACAAAAAATAAACTCAAAATGGATTAACAACCTATCTAAATGTAAGGCCAGACACTATAAATATCTTAGAGGAAAACAGGCAGAACATTCTTTGAAATAAATCACAGTAAGATTTTTTGATCCACCTCCTAGAGTAATGAAAATAAAAACAAAAGGAAAAAAAAAAAACAAATCGTTTCTAATTATACTTAAAATCTTTTGCACAGCAAAGGAAACCATAAGCAAAACAAATAGAGATCCCTTAGAATGGGAGAAAATATTTACAAATGAAGCAACCTACAAAGGATTAATCTCCAAAATATACAAACAGCTAATGAAGCTCAATAACAAAAAAACGAATAACCCAGTCAAAAAATGGGTGGAAGATCTAAATAGACATTTCTCCAAAGAAGACATACAGTTCGCCAAAAAGCACATGAAAGGTGCTCAACATCACTAATTATTAGAGAAATTAAAATCAAAACTACAATGAGGTATCACCTCACATTGGTCAAAATGGCCATCATCAAAAAATCTAGAAACAATAAACACTGGAGAGGGGGTGGAGAAAAGGGAACCCACCTACACTGTGGGTAGTAATGAAAATTGGTACGGCCACTATAGAGAACAATATGGAGGTTCCTTACAAAACTAAAAATAGAGCTACCATATGAACCAGCAATCCCAATCCTAGGCATAAATCTTGAGAAAACCATAATTCAAAAGGATGTATGCACCCTGATGTTCATTGCAGCACTATTTACAGTAGCCAGGACATGGAAACTACCTAAATGTCCATCAGTGGATGAATGGATAAGGAAGATGTGGTACATGTATTACTCATTCATAACAAGGAATGAAATAGTGTCATTTGCAGAGATGTGGATGAACCTAGAGACTGTCATACAAAGTGAAGTAAGTCAGAAAGAGAAAAACAAATATATAATATTGCTCACATGTGGAATATAAGAAAAAGGTACAGATGAACTTGTTGGCAAAGCAGAAATAGAGTCACAGATGTAGAGAACAAACTTATTGTTAAGAAGGGGTTAGAGGGGGTGGGACAAATTGGGAGATTGGGATTGACATATTTACACTGCTATGTATAAAATAGATAACTAATGAAAACCTACTGTTTACCACAGGAAACTCTACTCAGTGATCTGCAGTGACCAAAATGGAAAGGAAATCTAAAAAAGAGTGGATATATGTATACATACAATTGATTCACTTTACTGTAGAGCAGAAACTAACACAACATTGTAAAGCAACTACACTCCAATAAATATATATATATATATATATATAAACAAATAAAATAAAAGGGAGGGAAGCCCTGTAGGGGAACCTTGCTCACTCCACCTTTGGCTGCTGTTTGCAAGCCTAGCATTCCCCAATGGGAAGAAGCTTAATTTACACACCCCAGCAACAACACAGCCAATGAGAAACCACAACTCAGCCAAAGAGAAGTAGCCACAACCCTGAACTCACACTCTCCTCCAATGGACTGTGTTCAGAAACAGCCCTTCAAAACTTCCCACTTCCCCCTGCAAAAGAATTCTGCCCTCCTTTGTTCTCCAGACTTGCCTGTGGTTCACCGTAGTTTGCTTGACCCTAATTGCAATTCCTCTGCTGTTTCTAAATATACTCATTTTGCTGGTAAAATAACTGGTTATTTTATTTTTCAGGTTGACATTAGACATCTCAGGAGAAAGACACAAATAAACCTTCAAAGTAAAAGTCACTCCATACCAGCCCTGTGTCTCATGAGAAGTTTATTTAAAAACAAAGTAAACAAATAAAAACAATTGTGTAAGGACTCACCATTTTAGAATTTTCTGTGTTTAGAGGAATCTGAAAGAAAGAATGTTAATCACTCAGGCCTTATTATTTTCAGTAATATACAGAAGTTTATAGAGTAGAATAAAAAAAATTTCTAACAAATGGCTCACTATACTAAAAGATGAAAAAAAAAAAAAAACCTAAGATGAAACAACTGAAGCTGTAGGTCTGGATGCATGGAGTGGGTGGGGTGCAGATAATATGACTTTGTTTGCATCATTCTGATAGATTATCTTACATGGGAGAGAAAGAAGTTTACTCTCAACAATGCCCTTCTAAGAAATGTGGGTTTTCTTTGCCATGGGGATCAAGGTTATGTAAAAGATATTGGATGTGTACAACACAGAAGACATTAGAAGTCTGAATAAACTGGATGTGAATCTCTATATGCTCTGTACTGGGAGTATAATCTTAGGCAAAGTATTTTATTTCTCTGACTCTCAGTTTTTCCTTTCATCTTACCCTAGCACAACAAATACAAATATGTTGTGAATATATGTGATTGCAGTTTTAGAAATAAAAATGATTTGAAATTATGAGAATAAATTGTGTTTCAGTTTTGTGTTAACTTGTTACTTAGCTGAAATTCAGCCTCTGTACACTGGTATAGAATTGAACCTCAGAGACAGAGTTTTGGGTGAAGTAGAAAATAACAGCTTTATTGATTTGCCAGGCAAAGGGGGCCAGAGCAGGCTAATGCCCCCAAAACTATGTGTCCTGAACTGGGTGGTGGTGGTGGTGTAGTGAGGAGTTTTATAGCAGTGGTTCAAAGAAGAGGGCATGATCAGCTCGTGGACATTCTTCTGATTGATTGGTGGTAAAGTAAGTGGGAGTCAGCATCAACAACCTTCTGGTTCCAACTGGTCTGTGGTCTACATTCTTGTGGGCAGCATACAGTTAACTTCTTCCACCTGGTAGGAGTTTCAGTATCTGCAAAACAGCTCACAGATTTTGTTATATATATCCCTTGAGGGGGAACCAGGACCCTGCCCCAAGGTTGCACTATTGTTTCTTGACTTCCTCCCTTGTCTCTGCATCCCCTCCCTTCCCTAATTAGCAACTGTTTGAACCTGCCCTTTGGAACTTAGGGAAGGTCGTGGAGGCTGAATAAAGTCTGTTGCCTGTAATCAAGAAATGGGGGACATAGAAAGGTTTTTGTGCCCAGGAACCCCACAGGCTCCTGTTTGGTTTCAGTGATGGCATTAAGGATAAGATTTCTTTTTAAGATGACTCTTAATAAGAAACCTGGGAAGAATTGGTCATGTTAAAAGAGAATTTTATTACCCTTAAAATATGTTATGAGCAGTATTTCCATAGTTTTAAGTTCTTTCACCTAGAACTATATTTTCTTTAAAGGTATGTTTTCCTTCTAAAATACTTTCTTTGTTTTACCATTTTCAAGAAAATTTAATAAATCTAGTCAAAGGTAAAATGTCCAATTTTATAAAGATTAAATACAAATTACCATAACATATGGGTTAATGATGAATTATTAAATAAGGAGTTGGCTATTAACATGATCCATAAGATATAAAATAATCATGGATTGAAATTTTATAATTCTAAACTTCCCATGGAGAAGTTCCCATTTTGGAGATTCAAAGTTCGGCCCTAAGGCAATCAGTTGAGATGATTCCATAAAGACATGATTTTCTAATCCTGTAATCATTCACCTGCTGATTCCATTTTGAGTTCTGTTACTTGCCAAGGTTTCGGGAAGATGGTGATTTCAGTGGTTGGCATTTCAAAGAACTTTCTGGTAACTTAATGTTAAGTGAAAAGTGTTATTTTAAAGAATGGACAAAGAAGAATTGATTGAAAGAATTTAGCAGCAAAGGCTATTACTATTAGCATGGAGTGTGGTCAGAGGCTTGTGCTTTGATGGACTAGGATGTATTTTTAAAGAAAGATAGCTTTATTTGTCTCTGTTCTTCCAGTGTTCCCAGATTTACAGACTCTCTTGCCAACAGCTACAGAAAAAAAACACAATCTCAGTTGTGTTCTGCATCATGCACACTGTTATCAGTTCACCTTGTATTGAAAATTAATATTTCTTTACAACTTTATCTACTCCAGGATTTCATTTTTAACCATTTTCAACAAAATAATTGTTAATCTTAACCTATTTTAAAAATGAAATAGGTTAGACATAGGAATGATGATCACTTTAACACAATTTTAGAAAAAATAAAATATAATATGATGCAGATTAAAAATTTCAATTGTCTTTGTACCTAAAATATTAATTCATCTTTCCAGATATATAATTACACATTGTTATTTTTGAATAATGTGGTATTCATATTGCAAGAAATAATTTTTATAGGAAACAGAGAAATAGGGCAGAGAAACAGATTACTGTAAACTACAAATTCATGCCTAGTTTCTTTTATGCTATGCTAAGAATTTTATGACTTTATGAACCACTTATAAGAAAACATTCATTGGGTAGACTGGTGAGATAGTGCCTTAGGCACCTGATGTTACAGGGTTGGTATGCATTGTGTCAAATAGCTTCAACTAAGGAGGTCAATGGAAGACCAGGAACAGGAATCTCGGTCCTTGTGATAACAAGCAAAGAATTGCAGACTACTACTTCAGGCTTAAATGCAAAGCAAAGCTTATTAAGGCATAGTTACACTCTCAGAGGGAGAGCGGGCTGTTTCTGCAAAGTGAAGCCAGCCCTCCTGTACAGACTTAAAGGTGTTTATAGGAGTGTTCTGCAAGGAGGTGGGGTGCAATCATGGTTAAGTGACAGGGGATCATTATTTGATTGACAGTCCTGATTTATGTAACCAGTTCATTTTTTCACATGCCCTTACCCTTGATTCACTAACAAAAGCCCACCGGGTGGGGGTGGGGGGCCAAAACCACATGCTGATTTTATTATAGTGATTGTATAATGAGTTTGGGTTTACTATAGGTTATAAGCCTGTCTAGTCTGGGCATGAGCATCCTAGGGAAGATCCCTCATGTTATTGTGCTCTCTCTTTATCAGGATAAGTTACCCATCACTCAACCATAGTTTCATCCTTTCTGGGTGGGGTCAGGGGAGGGTTCCCAGATAGTTGGGATGTAACTTGACTACTCCCCGCTTGTTTTTTTGCCACTATCACCTTCTTGCTGCTAACATCAAGGGAGGGTCCCCAGATGGTTGGGGTGTGGCTTGATTATTCCCCTCTTGTCTTTTCCCCACTGTCATCTCCTTGCTGCTAATGTCTGACTAACTACCTAACATTTCCCCCTCAAGAGTATGGGACCCAATTCTTTGGGACATGGGCAACGACTGCTCTGGCTGCTTCCTGCTGTTAAGGGGCAGAGTTTTGATTGGGTCCCTCCTCTTGCTCTTTTTCAGCTAGGAGGTGTGCTGGAGTGATGACCATCAAGGTGTCTCACATAGATCTCGGTCTCAGGGCCAGGATGAACAGGCTGGTAGCATCCTTGCAGAACCATTTGGAATCGAACATCCTATATGCATTCTGAAATGAGTTGAACAAGTAGGTTTATGATACAAGGGACTAACGACAAAACAAAGGCTATCAGGACTAATGGTCTCAACAAGGGAAGCAGTCATGTCTATATCTGTGTCTCCATAGAGGAGAGGAAGGAAGAAAGGCAGCTAGGGTCCTGTCCTGCTCTCTCTTTCAGGTCATCTACTAATTTGATGTTTTTCTTTAAAACCAGAAGGTTTTCTTCAACCTGACTAGAGGTATTAACATAGAAGCAGCACGTTTCATTTATCAGGGCACAGACACCCCCAGTCTCAGGGGTTATAACACTGAGGGCCCTCCTATTTTGTAAAACCACCTTGGCCAGAGAATCTAGGGGCTGACTGTTGTTCCTTAATGGCTGCTACTGTAAACTTCCAGAATTCCTGGACCATGATGGTAAGATTGAGAATACTCCTCTCTAAGAGGGTTATACCTGCAAACCAAAAAATTCCTCTAAAGACACTGTAGATCATTTATGGCTGATCAAGAATTGGGTTATCATAAGCATCACCCCCCCCCCATCAGTGGTTCATTTTTGTCTGTTTTGGACATGTCTCAAGGCTTCTTCTAGGATGACCCCTGAGGAATACCTCCTGAGGAAGCTAAATCTTTTGTAGTCATAATGGTTGCCTCTGGGACAGCAGCAATGATGGGGAAGGTGCCTCTCCAAAGTGTGGAAAGATCTAGATATATCCCAGTACCACAAAGAAATGAAAATCCGATGTCCCTCAAGGATACCCCATCATGGGTCCCCAGAGCCAGGCCTTGACCTGTTGGGAGTTTTCCTCCAGAAAAAGAAGCCATGGGGTCCCATGGCTTAGGATTATATTTGGAAGGCCAAATCCTAGGGAAGTAATCTATACACAGAGGGAAGGATCTGGGTTCTGACTGATTATGAGTGTGATGGGGGATTAACATAACAAATCTCTGAATATTAACTGGATTATATTATATTTTGGGAAGGATCTTGCAGGGAGATTAGGTTAAGTAGGCGTCTGATAGTCATGCCAATCTCTATATATTCAGTTCCCAGGGCTGAGCTGTTTATGGGGATATGGTCCCCATTAATATATTTATTAGTTACATTCTTCCTTGAGTTTTCCCAATACAAAGTGAAATTACCTTTGTGTGCATTGTATTCATCCTCTTCTGACCAGGGATCCCACCCCAGGCTAGTCTGATTAAAGCTGAGGATATAGATAAAAAAGGAGTCATTTAACCAGCCCAAGGTGGGTCCCATTCATCCAGGTTCTGAAAACAAAGCTGTGCCTTTCCTAGAAGCTTGGAGACTGTACCTACACAGATAGATAGGCCTGAGGCAAAAAAGTCAGGGTCTACTTGCATTTGGCCCACATGTAAAAGGTAATCCATCCCATAATATTGACCCAGTAAGTTATACAGCTGTTCGATGGAAGTAGGGAAGGCCAATAAGTAGAGTTTCTCTAGGTTTTGGGTTCCCTTGGGGACTATCCAGCAGTAGGTTTTATTGATTAATTTTGTAACTTGATTTATAGTGAGTGTAACTGGATGGTGAGAATATGAAGAAATGAAGGGAAAGGAGCAAAGTGCAATAACTGCAAGGAGAGATGCCATATTAGGGAAATAAGAGGCAGTGTGTGAACTAATTTTGTGATGATATGCAGAATAGAATAAGAGTGAGCACAGTGAGAAAGGTCAGGAGATACAGTAGGCCTATTACTTCTGCCAGCTTTGGGAATGGTGGGTTCATGGATTTAGAATGTACTTATCTTGCAGTTTTCATTTGAACAGGAGCTGGAGGTCCTCCAAAGGCTCACAGGTGTACTCAGCTGGGGAAATGTCCTCAGGTGCAGTATCTGACCAGGGCTTTACCCAGGAATGATGAATCCAACTGGGGATCCCTGTATTTTAACAGCTGTAGGGTAAGAGAGCAAGACAGGATAGGGTCCTTCCAGGTCAGCTGAAGTTGAGAACAAGGGGAGGTGTCTTTCCAAGTTTCAATGAGTACTTGTGTTCCTGGAGAGTAGAGGCAAGGAGCAGACTCTGGGGAAGGAAGACGTTTACCCCATAGTCCTGGAGGGCTTGTTGGAATTTTCCAAGGGAAGTGACATAAGATGTAATGGCAAAGGTGTCAGAATCCATCAGTAGGTCCCCTCATAAGAAAGGCCTACCATACAGCATTTCATAAGGGCTAAGGTTAAGTAAAGGCTTTGGGGCTGTTCTGATCCTTAAAAAAGCAATAGGGAGGGCTTCCTTCCAAATGAGGGAGGTCTCTTGTGTTATTTTTCTTAAGGTATTCTTTAAATGTTGGTTGGCTCTTTCTACGTTTCCTGAGGATTGGGGTCTCCAGGAAGAATGAAGGTGTTACTCAATATCTAGAACCTTGGATATCTGCTGAGTAATTTGGGAAACAAAGGCAGGACAATTATCAATCTTCAGAGACAACAGGAGGCCAAACCTAGGGATGATATCAGTTAAAAGCTTCTGGGCTACGTCTGAAGCTTTCTCTGTCCTGGTGGGGAAAGCTTCCACCCAGCCGGTAAAGGTGTCCATGAACACCAAAATGTGCTTATATCCTCGGTAGGGAGGAACCATTTTAAAGTCATTTGTCAGTCTTCCCCTGGATATGTTCTGTGTCTCTGAGCCGGAAGGGCCAACAGTAGTGGCTTACTTCCCTGTCTGACTGAGGATTGTCAGTCAGACAAGTAGGCCATGATGAGGTTAACTTATTAACTACACTGCAAAATCCCTTCCCAGAAGAGATAGAAGAAACAATCTGGTATAAGGCATCCCTCCCTAGGTGACAGGCCTCATGCAAAGATTAATAATTTTCCATTGGTGCAATAGGGGCAGGTGAATTAAGCCCTCTCTCTGGTATCATCTGTCTGGGTCAAGGTGGTACCCGTGATTTATGGCCCATTTGATTTCCTCAGGCAGGTAAGATGGGGAAGGGAGAGAACTAAGGGAAGGAACCAAGGCACACTCTATTACAAAGGGCTGAAGGGCTGCCTGTTGGGTAGCCTGATCGGCTAGCCGATTTCCTTTTGTTATTTCATTGTCATCCTTCTGGTGACTTCTGCAGTGAAACACTGCTACCTGGGAAGGCTTGAGAACTGCCTCCAAGAGGGAGAGAATTTGAGGTCCATACTCTCAGGTAGCCAGAACGTGCCATCAGGTAGCCACGTTCCTTCCAGATAGCAGCATGAGAATGCAGAACCAAAAAAGCATATTTAGAATCAGTATATATATTAAGGGCCTTACCTTCAGCCAGGGTTAGGCTCAGGTTAAAGCAATTATTTCTGTCAGTTGGACTGAGGTCCCTGGGGGAAGAGCCCGGGCCTCAATAACCTGTGTCAAGGACACCACCACATACCCTGCCCTTCTACATCCTTCAGAAACAAAGCTACTTCTAACAGTGAACCAAACCTTCTCAGGGTTTTGTAGTGGAATATCAGTTAGATCTGGTTGAGGCAACAATGGATGAGATATAATATCTTCACATTGGTGAACTGGCAGACCTTCTTCAGGTAGGGGGAGCAGGGTAACTGGATTTAAAGAGGAGCAGACCATGACATGTATGTCTGGATTCTCCAACAGTAATGCCTGATATCTGAGGATCCTGCTTTCCGTGAGTCAGAAAATGGTCTTTCCCTTCCAAGAGAGAGGTAAACTGATGGGGTGTATATACTGTCAAGGGTTGCCCCAATGTAAGCTTGGAGGTTTCTTCCACCAATAAGGCCAAGGCAGCAGCTAC
This sequence comes from Orcinus orca, assembly GCF_937001465.1. NCBI lineage: Eukaryota > Metazoa > Chordata > Mammalia > Artiodactyla > Delphinidae > Orcinus > Orcinus orca. Next base: position 38,507,968 of record NC_064576.1, on the reverse strand, counting down.
CCTAAGACAACTGGGCTATTCAGTGGCCACCAGGTCCAGTCTCTTTGACATATATCCTATAGGTCTCTGGACAGGGCCAAGTTCCTGAGTTAAGACTCCTAAAGCCATCCCTTAATTTTCTGCCATGAATAGCTGGAAAGTTGTATCATTTCTTGGGATTCCCAAGGCTGGGGCCTGGGATAGTAATGTCTTTAGCAGCTGGAAAGCTTGTGTTTGGTTAGGGCCCCAGAGCAGAGATTTAGAGTCAGATTTTCCCTTCAGGGCCTCATAAAAATGTTGTGCTTTTAGTCTACAGTTAGGAATCCATAGTCTGCAATACCCCATGAGGTCTAAAATGGCTCAGAGCTAAGTTTTCAGGTAGTTGGTTCCAGCAGATCTAAAATCCCTTGTATTCTGTAGGGGGAGAGTCTTCATTCCCCTGGGGAGAGGATTACTCAGAGATATTTGACTTCCTTCTGTGCCAATTGGACCTTGGACTTAGAGACTTTATAGCCTTGTTTTGCCAAAAAATTGAGGGTTTGGGTAGCATGAGTTAAGGCTCTCTCATGGTCCGGGGAACAAATAAGAAGGTTATCCACATACTGTATGATAGTCCCTTCCTCCAGGTGTAGATCTTGGAGGTCCTTGGCCAGGGCCTGGCCAAAAATGTGGGGACTGTCTCGGAACCCTTGGGATGGGGCTGTCCAGATGTGTTATTGTCCTCTATTCCTTCCTCATGCCACTCAAAAGGAAAGAGGTAGTAGGACCAGGGTTCCAGAGGTATGGCAAAGAAGGCATCCTTTAGGTCTAACACAGTAAACCAGGAGGCTGTGCCTGGTACGGTCCCCAACAAGTTGTACAGGTTGGGGACTACTGGATGGAGTGGGACAACTGCCTCACTGATAGCTCTTAAGTCTTGAACCAGTCTGTATTCTCTGTTTGGCTTCTTAACAGCTAACATAAGATGTTGCAAGGAGAACTGTAAGGAATAAGTAGCCAGCATTGTAAAAATTTAGGTATGAAAGGCTGCAGTCCTCTTCAGGGTTCTGGGAGAATTGGATATTGTTTCTGATTGGGGAAAGAGGATGGATCCCTTAAGGTGATAAGCACTGGGGAGGCGGTTATAGCTCTCCCTGGCATTCCATTGGCCCAGACCTGGGGGTCTACTGGCAAATCAGCTAAGGCTGGTGTGCCAGTCCTCAGAGGAGGTTGTGTCTCTAAGACTAAGAACTAGAGGGGTGTTACTGCGGTGGTTCTCCCAAGTACCAGTCTGGTTCCCAGCTTGTTCATGATGTTCTTACCTAACAGTGGGTGGGGGCATTCAGGTATGATCAGGAAAGAATGAGAGAAAGTATATCCTTCCCAGTAACAACACAAAGGGACAGTAAAAGGCCTAATGGTGAGTTTACCTGAGACTCCAGTAGCCTAACAGGAGTCAGAGGAGAAGGGTCCAGAGGAGGAAACTAGGGCAGAGTAGGTGGCCCCCATAAGAAAGATATGGTCCTACCTGCTACATCCAGGTTTACCCTTGGCTCCAGTCCAGTAATACTGGCATTAAACAGGGGGGGCATCTGGAGTAGAGGGTCCTGTTTATCCAGAGCCATCTGAGGGGCTGCCTCTGGCCCCTGGGCACTTTGGCCTAGCGGGCAGATGGCTCTCCGATGGTCACTTTTTGATAGTTTGGACAGGGCATTGTAGGAGGCTTGTCCTTGATGGGGCATTCCCTTGTCCAGTGCCCAGGCTTTCTGTAGACCCGGCATTGGTCTTGGCTTCTGTTGGGATGGGTGAGTGTTTCTCTGGATGGGGCTTGCCCCTGTAGGGCTTCCAATAATTGGGCCTGCCTGTTTTCTTTCCTCATTTCTTTCTCCCAAGCCTTGACCTCCTCCTCCTGGTCCCGGTTATAAAAGGTAGTGGTGGCTGTAGCTAGAAATTCATCTAGGTTAACTTTGGGCTCCTGTGTAAGTTTTTGCAGCTTCCTCCAATGTTCAGTGCAGACTGGGTAAGGAACCTCTCCTTTAGAATGTTTTTCCTTCAAGGGAATCCAGTGTTAGGTTGGTATATTTAATTATTTCCTCCTTGAGCCTTTCCAGGAAGGCTGTAGGGATTCTGTTGTGTTCCTAGCTGATGGCAGAAAGCTATGAGTAATTAATGGGTTTCCTTCTGCTTGCTTTGAGTCCAGCTTTTATACAGATTATAAAATGTTCCTTTCTCCATTTGTTCATTGGAGTTATTGAAAACCCAATGAGGGTCCATATTGGGAATTGTGGTTACTCCCACAGGGCATTTTGAGCTGGATAAATGGAGGCTGTCTGCAAAGTTGCAGGCCTCCTTGAGGATCTTTTCCTTCTCAGTATCTGATAGAGTTTGCCCCAAGATTATCATGACATCCTTCCAGGCTAAGTCAAGAGCCAAGGTTAAGTTTTGGAAGTTGTCAATGTAGTGCTCAGGATCATCAGAAAATTTACCTAGTTCCTGTCTGATCTGCTTCAACTCCAGGAGTAAAAGGCTTCTGAATGAGTTGGGGTCTGAATTTGCCCATTATCTCCACCAAAGGGCAAATTCTATGGGGAGGACTTGTGCGAGTCAGATCTCCTGGGCAAGGCGGTAAGGGGGCTGTTGATGGCAAAGGGGGATAGATGGAGGATGGGGTGGTTTTAGTGCTATCTCCAGCTTTAAAGATTTTTCTCCCTTTGGCTCTTATCTGGCTCAGGTTCTCTTTTGACATGGCCCAGCTCAGACGGATCCTCTCGAGGAGAGGATGGGGGCTGTCCCATCAGGGCCAGCACAGCAGAGTCAATTTTACAAGTCTTGCAGAGGTCTTCCTTATCTCTAAGAGTGAAAAAGGCTTGAACATAGGGAATCTCTCTCCATTTTCCTTGTCATTTGCAGAATAGATCTAGTTGAAGGATGGTATTAAAGTTAATGCTACCATTTAAGGGCCACTCTTCTTGGTCCCCCAGCTTATACTGGGTCCAAGTGGTGTTTCAGAAAAAGACCATTCTCTTTTTCTTTAGGGTGTCAGGGTCAAAGGCCGACCAGTTCTTGAGGATGGAGCCTAAGGGAGTGTCTGGTGACGGGAGGTCAGAGGTTTGGTTACCATCTGGAAAGAAAGAATACACACCACAGAGGTCAGGGGCATCTCAGAGTCCTGATATCCCTGACCATTTGCAGGAGAGGGCATCCCTTCCTCCTGTTATCAGTGGAGGGCCCTGACCATAGGCCCACCAGGACTACTGTCTGTTCCCTCTGGCCCCAAAGGCAGTGTCACCAATAGAGATCCCCCTTCCTTACTGGCAGTGAGGACACACAACATTCAGGGAGAGTAACAGACCATGTGCCAATGGTTATGCCACCTATAGAGATTCTCTCACTTGGATGAGCAATTTGTTTGACAGGGAATATGCAACATTAAGGCTATGTCACCAAAAGAGATTCCCTAACCTTAACGAGAAGCTTGTTTGTACTCTCTGGCTCCTCAAACTCATAATAGCATGGTTATTCCTCCTTTCCCATTGTCAGTGGGCCAGGGCTCCTTTGTGGGTGATCAGGACCATAAAGGCAAGTCCCTAGAGATTCATGACAGGCTGGCAATTGACAAGGTCTGGGTAGTGATGGAAACTGTTCCGGGTGGCCGAGTGGAGGAAGAGTTGGTTCCCCTTAGGGACCATGCAAAACAGATGTTTGAGACGACAAGGAAAAGAATGAGGAGATCTCAAATAAGAGCAGTCTGGCCAAAAAGGGACCTCTCCTCGAGGTTGGGGTACGTGGAACTGCTGAGAGTCCTCACAAATACAACAGATTGAGTGTTTTAGGTGGCCATCAGCCTGATCTATCAACAGAAGAAAGCTTCAAGTCTCAAAAGGGGAAAGAAGGGTCCCAAAAAGAAAGTGGAAAAACCTCCCAGAGTCCCGCAATTGATCTTGGTTCCAGCCAAAGACAGAAAAAATGATTATCAGGTCCCAGTAAGTTGAGCTGGAGAGTTTCAAAACCTTCTCAATAGCCATAATTCAAGGAAGCTTGTCAGGGAGGTCGGTTTGACAAGAGAGGTGTAAATATTTAACAAAGTCAGAAGCACACACACACAGCAGCCCTTTCTCAGGCATATTAGGCAAGGAACAGAGGCATGTAAGACAGAGGAGATAAAGCCAGGCGGGACAATTGTCATGCAATGGTCAAAAGTCTGAGGAAGCTGCAAGGGGGGCGGCTCAAACATACCTTTAGCGATCTGAGTCATGGCACCAAAGATGTTACCGTGTTGGCATGCGTTGTGTCAAATACTTCAACCAAAGAGGTCAACGGAAGACCCGGACCAGGAATCTCGGTCCTTGTGATAACAAGCAAAGAATTGCAGACTACTACTTCAGGCTTAAATGCAAATCAAAGTTTATTAAGGCATAGTTACACTCTCAGAGGGAGAGCGGGCTGTTTCTGCAAAGTGAAACCAGCCCTCCTGTACAGGCTTAAGGGTGTTTATAAGGAGTGCTCTGTGAGGAGGTGGGGTGCGATCATGGGTGAGTGACAGGGGATCATTATTTGATTGACAGTCCCGAGTTATGTAACCAGTTCATTTTTTCACATGCCCTTACCCTTGATTCGCTAAGAAAAGCCCACGGGGGCGCGGGGCGGGGCTGGTGGTGCTGCAAAACCACATGCAGATTTTATTATAGTGATGGTATAATGAGTTTGGGGTTACTATAGGTTGTACACCTGTCTAATCTGGGCATGTGCAACACGGGGAAGTTCCCTCGTTATAGTGCTCCCTCTTTATCAGGATAAGTTGCCCACCACCCGACCATAGTTTTGCCCATTCTGGGTAGGGTCGGGGAGGGTCCCCAGATGGTTGGGGTGTGACTTGATTATTCCCCTCTTGTCTTTCCACCATTGTCACCTCCTTGCTGCTAATGTCTAACTACCTAACATTGACATTGACATTTTTAGTTAAATTTCTGTGTTTAGCAACAAGAACAAAAAACCCTCTTTTCATTATTATAGTAGTTCTATTAATGGATATATATTTCTGCTAAAGAATAATACTAAATTTCACTTGAGTTTCTATTACTTAGAATATTGAATACCTGAGGTTCCTAACTTCTAGTAGCTTGGTCATGAGATATTTTTAAAACAGTATGTGTGATCCAGAAAACATATGGAATTAATTATCTTTTTAAAGGGGAAGCTTTAATATATTTTCAATACTTTTATTAGAGTATTGCACGTTAAAAATTATTAGGTAATTCTTTCTATCTCTCTAGTATCAGACAGCTAAAATGCAGAGAATATCTTGAAATTTTTGCTCTAAGCTTGTGCTATCACTGTATTCCACAAAGAGGGTGTCCCTGACACATTCAACAACAAAAATGCCACACCTGAGGTGTTTATTAGGAGCTCTTCGTGGTAAATTTTCTCCAAATTGCAATGCCCTCCCACTCTGATTCTGGAAGAGGGTAAACACAGTTTTTACAATGTTCCATTGACATGGGAAACCAGTAGTGATATCTACTACTATATATCTACTATTATGCCTATAAAATATGGTGATATTAAACTTTATTAATTTTTGAAAGTAAGATTTAACATAGGTGTTTTCAATCACTATATTCATCAGACTGCCATGGCCCAAGCACCTTACTGGAGGTGGCCTGAGTTTAATGAGGAAGTGTGATACTCAGCGAAGTTAACAGTTATTCTCATTTGATTTCTGTACAGAAAGGGGATTAGTGAATTATATAATTTTAATCCAATTAAACTCAGCTTTCACAGGCAAAAAAATTCTTTTTTAATTTCTAAAAATGAATTGCCATTTGAGAATAATAATAAGATACAATGAAAGTTATTCAGAAAATGGCAGGGATAAAACTTCTATTCCAAGTATAGATCTTGGACTCAGTAGTAGAAAAAACCGTGATTGAACTCATCTAATATGAAAAAAAAAATTAGCCAAAAATAGCCATGAAATTATGTGAAATAGAGAGTTGGATCAATTGTCATCAGTGAGGAAACTTGCCTAAACTTCATTGTGCCTAGGGATAATGGATAATGATGCTATGGGAACTGCTTGATAAATAACAATTTTAAAACATTCAAAATATGAAGGTCATCTAACCATTTTTTTCTACAGTGATTAAAGCCATGTAAAACTCAATCCAAAACTTAAAAAATACTTCAATAATTCAAAAACATTATGGTAATGTTTAGAACGTTCTTTATAAGATTTATATTTAACAGCTACAGGGGGAAAATGCTACATTACACTAAATACACTTATTGAAACCCTTCTTTTGAGAATACTTATTGAAAAGTGAAAGAAAAAAAATCACATTCTGCCTTACCCATTAAAAAGAATGGCTCAATTAATATTTGGGCCATAATATGGCAGGGAAAATAGCATTTATTTTTTAGCAAATACACATTTGAGAAGATAAATAGAAAACATCTGTAATGATTAGAAGAATCAAGTGTTAAAAAAATTTCACAGTATGGGAAATGTTTAATAATGTTGGATGAGAGTACATATGCTTCCAACTAGTCAAACTGTGCTATTTTAAAATGTCCATGTCGATAACAAAGTACATGTAAGAAAGATTTCTAACAGTAAATGACCTCTTCAAAAAGTTAATATTTTGTGGGAAAGCCTAGTGTGTAGAAATACTAAGTGGGGAAAATATGCTTCTTTGATTGTAATTTCAAAAAAAAATCACAGTGAGATTATATAGCCAACACTGTAGACTAAATTTAATTTTTATACCATCAACAAGCTGTATCTATAAGTACATCATTGTCTATAGGACATATTATTGAAGTTGGTTTTATTCAAAGGCAGAAGAGAAGAAGTGAGAGTTGAGGGGTTCTGAGTAGAGAGAGGGCATGAAAAATACAGTAGACTCTGTACTCCCAAAAGATTCCCTAGTTTTCACATCAAAATTGTCAAATATAAAGTTGACTTACTCACTTTTCTTTTATAAATATGCAGTCATTTTTAAGTTGATGACTGAATGGGGCTGTCATTTGTGTTTTGAATGATTGAATGGGACTGTCATGTGTTTCTTAGCAGATATTTTCAAACACAATTTAATTTTCGCACTGAAGATAAAGTTTACTTATTAAAATCATTAATCATTTTACTTTAAAATAATTTCATATTCATAAAAAGTTGCAAAGAGAGGAAGGTAGTACAGAGAGATAATATCATAATACCTTTTTCTCAGTCTCTAATAATGCATGCACCTTATATAAAAAGTGATGCATTTGTCAAAACTAAGAAATTAACATTATTAGTAAAGTACTATTACATAAACTACAGACTACTCTGATTTCACCAGATTTCTACTGTCCTTTCTTTCTTCCAAAACCTGGTCCAGGAGACAGTTGCATTTAATCATTAAGTCTCCTTAATCCTCTCCTATCCATGGCAGTTTCTTAGTCTCTGCCTATTTTTCACGATCTTGAATGTTTAATGACTATTGGTCAGACACTTGCTGGAATACCCCTCGATTTAAGTTTGACAGATTTTTTTTCATGATTAGACAGGGTTATGGATTTTTGAAAAAAATGTCATACAGGAAAATTGCCTTTCCAATCACATCACATCAGAGTGTACATGACATTGACATAATTAGACATTTATATAATTTTATATTTAGTCTCAGGGTCATAATATTATTAAAGTTGTACAAATACAAAATTCAATTTGCTATGTGCTTATAAATAAATTTCTCTAGTCAGTTTGTAATATGTTTGGTGTTGAATATAGAATTTGGATTTTTTTATCTAAATAAGTCTAATTTGTAAATCATAATATAGTCATTTAATATTTATCTCATTATTGATAAGGTATACCCAATATACCGTGATATATTGGTATATATATCATGATATATATGATATACCCAACCTATGATATATCCAATATACCATACATATGTATTTGTATCTATGTATGTGTGCACCTGTGTGGTGTGTGAATATGTATATGTGTGTATGTACATATACAAATATACACACGCACACATTGAGAGTAGTATAAATTTGTAAGGCAACTTAGAGTAAGGCATATAGATTAAGTAAGAGTTTAAATGTCTCCCATTTCTCTCTTCTATTTCCATTTTTGATAACTAAATTACTGGCAGTGTTAATGTATCTCAAATGTTTATGCAGGTTTAATTCTTATCATTTGAATTTTTATAGTCACTGATTTCATTCAGTGTACCCTGTAAATCTTTATTTAGTCACAAAAACTGTAAAAAATAATGTTGCCTTCCTTTTCTTGTTCTACTTTATTTCTAGTTATTATGAAGGTAGGCAGTGGAATGAGCCATGAATTAGCCAAAATTCTAGCAATAGCTGAGTATGGAAAAAAACAAATTCTGCTCTGATCATTCATACTTTGGCTCTTAAAAGGGATAATATAGCAAAAGCAAACTTTTTAATGCTTTAGTTTTTTTCTTGAAAACCATAGTAAACTTTTTTGTCTGTTTGTTTAGGTTGGTAAGTTTTTTTCCCCTCTCCATAATTTTGGAAGTATCTTATCCTTGATGTGATTGTTGGCTGCAAACTGCCTTCTTCCTTATATTGCATTTTCTTATTAGTCTACGAGTTTTAATACTGACATTATAAATTTCTGAATCTGCAATGTATTTCCTTTGTGAAGTGGGGTAAGTCATTTAGCATTGCAAAGTCTGTATTTCCTCATTTGTAAATTTGTAAAATTGAGATAATGCTGCTTTATGCCTTTCCTGCATTTGCCAAAGGAATTAGATGAAAAAATTTAGGTGAAAAATCTTTGTTAATAGTAAAGCAATGCACAAATATGGCTTGATTGCATGAGCTGATAAATAAATAAATGAAAAGGTGTGAAATGACTGATTGGCTGACTGAGCAAACAAATGAGTGGATATATACAATGATCATGACTCAAAATCATCCGAAATACTTGTCACTGTGGGATATGTAGGCCTACATAGTTGACCTCATAAACTGATTTTGTCTGATGTTGTCAAAATTTTCATCTTCTCTAGGTTTTCATCCTTCCCTTTGATCTGTGGTTCCCATATATGTAACTGAAATTTATCTGTGATCTATCTAGCCTCTGTCATTTCAATTTGATTAAGAGCCATGAAGACCTCAACACACCTTTCTTCCATTGTCCTTAACCCATAGAGTTAGGTAGATTTGGCATTTATCTCCACTATTTTATAAAATTTAAGTGAGATTTATGTGATTTCAGTTTGTAAACTTAGGATTACATTGATCTACATGACTTCAAGTGTATCAATTCCCCTTTTTTCTCTCATCCACGTATCACATACTATCTCTTACTACTAAACACAGTGAATTAGAGTAGAATCTTTTAATCCTTTGCCTGATGATATGGGTATTCCTCTTTTTAGGAAAATAGGTATTGGTATTTATACCTATCCCTGATTAATGAAAATTTTATTTTTTGGCATTACCAAAGATTCAGCTGAAACCAGAAAGGACTTTGTGTCAACTGGAAAGTAAAGAGAATCCTATAACACTATCTTGGGGAATCTAGGATTTCTCCTAACTTTGTCTATGACTGTTACATTCCTTCTTCATGAAAATATGCTCTTATTTTTAGGCCTAATCACACAGATACACAGGTGTAAATTGTTATTTACTTATTCTGTAGCATTGAAATAAACAGTGCATTTAGAAATGAATTTAGTGTAAGAGCATGAATAACTTCAAAATACTTTCCTGTGCCAACAAAAAATTGGTACTTGCCATCTGCATCTACAGGGATTAAGTCACTAGCCACCACAGCCACTGACCTATATGCCCTGAAAGGAGTTCAGGGTGGAGATCAGGAATGAGGCACTGCTCTGGGAAAAAACTGGCAGAACAAGCCTTCAGACAGTCAGGTATTTTCAGGAGAAGATTTTATGAGCCAAATTCTTGCATCTTCTCATATCTAGAAAAACACTGAAATCATTAATGGTAACATCTGCTGCTTGTGACTAGCAGCAAGCCTCTGACAAAATGTGTGCTTGACTGCACGTATACCCCCTTCTCTAAAATCTTATATAATACTGACCTCTCCCCCTACCTCTTTGGAGCGGTTTCTCTGGGCTATCTGAGATGCTGTCTCCTGGGCTATAGTCCTCACTTTGCCCCAGATAAGACTTAACTCACAACTCTCACGTTGTGCATTTTTTTTCAATCAGCACCTGTGTGTCAAATTGTTTTATTTACCTTTGTAAAGTAATTTATTCACTGGCAATGTTCAATATATTCAACATCTGGCAGAGTATCATAGATGTTACAATTTTCTCTGCACTAACGAATTCATTAGTTATATTATCTTTGGAAGCAGCTTTACTCTGAATGGCTGGTTCACCCTAGAGGCAATATTTCTGAGTAAGCATAATGGATCTAAGTATGCTAGCCTTAAATTTGTAGACTGCTCTACTTGGATTGTATGGGTAGCATATGTGCAGTGTGGTCAAAATCAGAATGTAAGTTGGTGTATTTTATTATTCTTGTGTTATGAATCAATCCTTACTTTATATGTTACTTACTTTATATATTTGAACCAAACTTGGGTTCTCTCACCCACACATAGTAAAGCCAATCTACTGATACTGGGTTGTGGTGAAGGAAAATGCAGCATTTATTGTAAAGTTGCCAGTGCAAGCAGGATTGGAGCCTCGTGCTCTAAAACTCCAAACTCCCTGAAGGGTTTTAGCAAAGCATTTTTAAAGGCAAGTTGAGGGAGAAGCATCCCAGGGTAGGTGATCAGCTCATGCACAATTCTCTGATTGGTTGATGATGATCAATACTTAGGCACCAGAAGGTCTGGAGGCTATGTGCTCCTCATCATCAAATAGGTAATTTCTCCCATTTGGTGGTGGTTTTCATATCTGAAAAACTCAGGAAACATTCATCAGATACTATTATCTATGTACTTCAGAGAGGAGCTAAAGCAGAGGATACTGCGGAGTGGTGTGTCCCAGGAAAGCCCCATAGGGTCCTGCTCAGTTACATACATGCTTTTTTTTCTTGTTGAATTTATGGACAGAATTAATTGGTTAACTTAGAAATACCACTTGTAGCATTCTAAAGTTTCTACTTGTTGAGTCAAATATCTTAAAGTTCATAAAGGCAATAAACATCTTTTCCTGGTTAAGATCTCTCTACCTCTTTGTCTCTCTGTCCCTGTCTCTCTGTCTCTGTCTCTATCTCTCACTCTAAGCTGTTAATAAATGACCAATGGAAAAATATATGTCTTATAATTTTATTTTTAGTGAGAACAGTATTTAGCTTTTGTGGAAGATTTGTTACAATTTATATATTGAATTCTCATTTTATTGGATGTGCCACAAAATAACTTACTGATGCAGTTGCTATCACAGGTACTTTTATAATAGTTTTAGTTTTGCATTTCTTGGCATAATTACTGTACATGACCAGGGTTCCTAGACCAGGTTTTAGAATAGTTTGTTATAAACCAAACCTCTCCTGGGTAGCTGGGTAGCACTGTCAAGTGTTACGACCATTACTGTATGAGATAACGCTTACCTTCTTAAACAAATACTGCATATTGAATTTATAGAGGAAAGAGGTATTTTAATTAAGAAAAAGACAAAGAACTGCTTTAAGCAGGAATATAGAGGGAGTAGTAGGCATATATATTGTTATATATTTTATCTTTTTCATTCAGCTTCCTAGCTTTTATAAGATCACATTAACAGAAAAAAAGACTTAGCAACTCAAAATATACTCTGAGCTTCATCCCTTTGTATGAAGTAGGCGCTACTATTATTTATTAAAAATGCATTGTTCCAGTTTATGAATGCAGGGAGGCCTTGATTTACAAATACACAAATTACAAATAGTTGCAATTCTACCCTCTTTTCTTCTCTTGCCACCCACAACACTCTGGCCTAGCAGTCTCTCTTCCTACCAAAATTCAAAGCATTACCTCTTTAAGAGCAATTAAGATACCAAAAACATAACAAAACAAATAAAAACTTGAAGTTTCAGAACTCTGTGAACTTAGATTGGGGAAGTGAAAAGTGTTTGAAATCAGGTAAAGTTTAGGTATTGAGTCCTGACTAAGGGACACCTCAGCTGCCTTGGTTAAAATAATACCTAACTCATATTTTACAAATGTTTTTACTTTGCTTCTTTGCTCTACATTCTAATAAGTAAATACACACACACACACACACACACACACACACACACACTCACACACATAGGAACTGTGGAAGGCAGTCCTATCTTTTGTGTTCCTGCATATTTGTCTTCACGCAAAGAGCAGCCTTGCTTTCTGCTTCCTATAAAAGTGACAGTTACTTAAGCTCAAATTTCCTCAGCTGTGGTTCAAAGCTTAATATGTGCCTGGTATCTATCTGTGACAGCTAAGCCAACTCTGGGACTTGGGGACAGGGAAACCGATGCAGTTTTGCTAATGTTTATAATTGTTATGCTTGAGTGAAACAGAGCAGGAGACTGTGGGGTTTCTGGGCACAAAAGACTTTCTGTGTTCCACATTTCTTGATTATAGGAAACAGGCTTCATTCAGCCTCCATGACCTTCCCTGAGTTCCAAAGGGCAGGTTGAAACAGTTGCTAATTAGGGAAGGGAGGGGATGCAGAGGCAAGGGAGGAACAGTCAAGAAACAATAGTGCAACCTTGGGGCAGGGTTCTGGTTCCCCCTCAAGGGATATACATAACAAAATCTTTGACCTGTTTTGTGGTGGGAGAAGTTAACTGTATGCTGCCCAGAAGTATGTAGACCCCAGACTGGTTGGAACGAGAAGGTTAATGATGCTGACTCCTACTTACCTCACCACCAACCAATCAGAAGAATGTCCACAAGCTGATCATGCCCTCATCTTTGAACCATTGCTATAAAACTCCTCACTGCCCCCTCCAGGTCGGGACACACAGTTCTGAGGGTATTAGCCTGCTGTGGCCCCTGTCAACTACAAATTGGCACTTGCTACCTACCTCTACATGAATTAAATCAGGTGCCACTGCAGGTGCTGACCTTCAACACCCCCTGAAAGGAATTCAGGGTGGAGATCAGGAATGAGGCACTCTGCCTCATTCCTGATGCTCTGAGAAAAACTGGCAGAACAGGTCTTCAGAGAGTTAGATATTTTTAGGAGCTAATTTTATGAGCCCAATTCTTGCATCTCCTCATATCTAGAAAACACTATACCTTTTCTTCATGGTGACATCTGCTCTTTGTGACTAGCAGTAACCCTCACAAGACCTTCTGCAAAAAATATGTGCTTGATTGTATGTATTCCTCCTTCACCAAAATCACATATATATTGACCTTCCCCCCCCTACCTCTTTGGAGCAATTTCTCAGAGCTATCTGAAATGCTGTCTCCCAGGCTGCAGTCCTCATTTTGCGCCAAATAAAACTTAACTCACAGCTCTCACGTTGTGCATTTTTATTTTAAGTCAACACCCCCTTCGTTTGGCAAAGCGAAATAGTGTTATTTTCTTCTTCACCCAAAACTCTGTGTCCGAGATTTAATTTGGTTTCGGGTTACAGAGGCCGGATTCGGCTTCATGCGCAATAAACTGTCTTGTTTAATACATTAGATCTCATATTCTACTTTCAACATTTATGGGATTGTAGCTGGTTTATATCTTGCTGTCTTCTATGAGCTGAGGGTTCTTTTCTAACAATAAATGAAATAAGAATATTCTAGGTAAGTGTATTGATCTGTTAATCCTTCAGAAATTGCAGAAAATTACTTCCATCCCATCTATTTACTTAAGCATTTATTTTCCTGCCCAGAGTAATGAATATTTTAAGAAATTACATAGAGAAAGCAAACTGGGACTCTGGAGATTTTTTTCTTTTTTTTCTTTTAGTTTCCTTTTCTTTTTCTTTCTTTCTTTTTTTTTTTTTTTAAATCACAAATAAGAAATTAAGGTGGCATGAGAACACTGTATGCCTAGGACTCTGGGGAATCAGTTATGTGAAAAGGTAACGTATAAGGATATGACAAGGAAAAATATATGCTTTACATATTTTAAGTCCAGCTTAAGCCTAGACCTATATCTAGGAAAATATAGTTGATATTTTCTTCTTTCTCTTCTCTGTTCTTTTGTCAACTGTTATTCCTAGGACAAAAATGATTGTGTACTTGCTGCAAGTACATGCCAAATACAAGTAAAATATATCCCAAATGTGAGTAAATTGTGCCATCTTTGTTTCAACAAACCACGCCCAAATCACCATTTTCTCTCACCTACACACGCAAACCTACCTCCTAAACATTCTTCCAATCTTCATTCTTGTTTCCTGCTAAGCATTCATCACAGTTGAGACAGATTGATCTTTAAAAACAAAAATGTAAATCTAATCTTATTACACTCCTGCTGTAATCTATACACTAGAGTCAAGGTCATATCCCAATTCCTTACCATAATCTTTGTCCTTCACAATCTGACCTCAGGAACATTTCAGACCTCACCTTCCACCACCATCTCCTTGCTCACTAAGATCACTGTCTTTCACTGTGTCCTTGGAGCGTGTGAGCACATTTCTGTCTCACTCTTCTGCTTTTGTATTACAGTCTGTAGCTCCTAAAAGAGAAGGTAAGGAAGCAACTCAATTTTTCTGATTATCAGTGTATCAATGGAAAGGAGAAAAATATTAAAAAGTCCAGAGATAAAACAAACAAAAAAACAACAAACAAATAAAGTGAATAAGCACTGACTTTATGTGTTTTTGTGTGTGTGTTTGGTCATTCTTTGCATTTTTCCTCTTTCCATCAAAACCTTTTTCCTATTTCATAGTGTCACTTTTATTTTTATGTTTAATGCATATGAAATATTCTACATCAGATACTATGATCTAGAAACTTCAAGCTATATTGTCTGATCCGAAACTAGCAATTAAAAATGGTTGGTGAAAACTAGGTTGTTTCCATACCTTGGCTATTGTAAATAATGCTGCAATAAACATGAGAGTGCAGGTATCTCTTTGGGGTCCTGTTTTCTTTTCCTTTGGGTATATATCCAGAAATGGGATTGCTGGATCCCATGGTAGAAGATGTTGATCAAAAAGTGCAAATTTCCAATTAGAAGCTAAATAAGTTCTAGGGATCTAATGCACAACATTACGATTATAGTTAATAATAGTGCATCATATACTTGAAAGTTACTAAGAGAGTAGATCTTAAGTGTTCTCACCACAAAAAAGAAATAATTATGTGGTAATCATATTGCAATATATAAGTGTATCAAATCAACACCTTGTACATCTTAAACTTAATGTTATATGTTGATCTATATCTCAATGAAACTGGAAAAAATTATATTTCACTAAAGCTGTAAAAAATCATTGATGGAATGAGGTGTTACCATGTATGCTTTAGCAGATTCTGTTTAGGCCCTCAGAAGGGAGCATGACAAGGGTGTGACAGTCATTTGAGCAGTCTAATCTTGAAATAAATAGAGTGGAAAAGAAGGAAGACTGAAAGAAACACTTCTGTGACTTATACTAGTTCATTGTTTTTATTCTCTAAGATGAAAAAACACAATACTTAAGGATATATATATATATATATATGTATATGTATATATGTGTGTATATATATATATATATATATATACACACAACGCACATACATATTTTGGGAATATACATACAATTGGTACTGCTAATAACACAATATGAATGTTTAATATTTTTAGTGTTTAGTAGCTACTACTAAACATTTTCCCAAAATAATGTAAAATTTTCACTCCTAAATACAATGTATGAAATGGTGTGTGAGAGTTGCTCCATATACTTTGTTGGTATTTTCTTTCACATTTTCAGATATTCTGGCACATATATAGGCATTTATGATATTTTAACAAATTATGTGTAGCAAATAGCTGCAATGGAAATACTCGAGCACTTATTAAATCAAGCATAATGTCCTCTAATAAGTTGCATACACTAGGAGTACAAGTTTGCTTTTATAGTTTTTAAATGAAACCCTGACAATCATGGGCAAAATAAGTTGATATTCTGAGTACTAAGTGGTCAAAGAGTTTAAATAGCACCTTTATCCATGTAAAATACATTGAAAACTTGACTTTTTCAGGATATACCACATATTTCATTCTAGGCCTCTGCACATCACACACATATACAATCTGGACAGCCATTGCACCTTGATTCCCCACACCACATGCCACCTCTTATGTGAGTGTACTCATTATCCTGTCTGGGTTGACCCCACTCCTGTGGATGTCCTCCTCAACTTAGGCAGAAAATGACCCCCACACCAGGCCAGACTTCTCGCTCTGCTTGGGATCCCTGGCCCACTCTGGGCCATGGCATCTCTCTCCTGCACTCTGGTATGCAGATATCTATCTGTGCCTTTTGTATCTTATTCTGGTCTGCATCCCTTCTACCCCAAAACCCTTAATTCTTTAACTATGAAGTATGAATTTAAAATAGCATTATCATCTCTACGTTTTTCCCATCCCCTTTCTCCACATTCCCCTTCCATCATTCCTTTTCCTTGCTTCACCTTCCTCCCCTTCTCCTTCCCTTCCCTTTCTGAGCACTAAATGTCATTAGGAAACAATATCTGTGTTCTGGAGTGGACAAGAGAGATGCTTTGGCCCAGAGAGAGGCTTAAGTTGAAAAGGACATCCACAGGAGTGAGGGGAAGTACAGGCCAGAAAAAGGAGTCAACCCAAACAGGATGAAGGGCATACTCTAAGGGGTGGTTCACACTTTTGGTAATTGCATAAGCTGAAAAGGCAGAGTGCTTAATTTTTACTTATCACTATTTTATCATGACTCTAGTACACACAGCATCTAAATATTTATGTGTAACACCTTATTCCAAACAAAGAATAATAAAAATGTTATGTTTTACAGTAGCATGTACATTTGCAAAAATCACAAATAGTTTTTACTTACTAATGGAATAAAAGTAGATGTTTATTAAATATTAACAAGCATCAAAGTATTCTATTCTGAAATTTCTAAGAATCAAAGAGACTTTGGGACTTCTCTGGTGGTCCAGTGGTTAAGACTTGGCCTTCCAATGCAAGAGGTGCAGGTTTGATCCCTGGTCGGGGAGCTAAGATCCCACATGCACTGTGGCCAAAAAACCAAAACATAAAACAGAAGCAATATTGTAACAAATTCAATAAAGAGTTTAAAAATTGTCCACATCAAAAAAATAAAAAACTTAAAAAAAAAAGAATTAATGACTTTGTGACCAAATTATCATAATTTTTATTTTAATTAATACAGTCAGGTAATTATAAAATATTCCCATTGTGTGGCAATGTTCAGAAATTCTCTAGCTTTGCATTTACACATTCTCAACACAGTGGACACAACTGAAAGATTCTTTAACATTTATGCAGACCATAAATGTAATACAAATTCACAAACTTAGAATCTCCAAAACTTAAAGTTTCATTAAACTCAGAATTCTTGGAAAACAGTGTAAAAAACTCCAAAGTGTCTCTAAAATGTTTATAAGTCTATATTTTTGATCTCCTTCATTTAAAATGAAAATAAAGACAAAAGTAAAAGGATAAGAAAAAATATTTTCTCTATAGTGAGCATCATGATTTTCCTACTCAAAATATTTTTTTTCCTACTATCTTTTGCATTGTCACACCTGAGATAAATTGATATCAATAAAGAATTGCAAGAAAAATTTAACAAAATTTAAATCTATGGAAAGAAAGAGTATGAGTGTGCCATTTTCAAAAGAAAATAAGACTTTAAGGTTTAGATAAGAGATCTAAAACAAGTTTATAGAGAAACTGTGGCATATTGATAGCTCCTCAGAATGCAAAGTTAAACACCTTTAGAAAATCAATATATACCCGTATAACAAGTAACTTTGTGATTCTAAAATGACATACTACTCTACATACTAGTTCTTACTCAATTTCCATGGGTCTACTTATACTCATGTGTTTAAATGCATACATATGTGTGAAAGAAAGTCACTTCATAGTAATCTTCACATTTTGCCATAGTTGAAATGTATAATATATTGTAAATAGGAATGCTATGGTTATTGTTATGATGAAAATAAAATTTCTGCAGAAGGACACAGTTGTTTACATAAAGACAGTGGATAATTTTCTAGAAGTCACAATATATTATTGTCTTTTCATAGAAATAGTTTTATGTACATGCAAACTTTTATGAATGTATACTGCTCAGAGAGCAGAAAAACTTTATCCATTTGATCCATTATGTATGACTCTAAAATACCAAGCAAATTGAAGAAGGAATATGATAGGCAGAGAATCATCAAATCTGTGAGGATGTTGACTCTGGAGAGCTGTGGCTGGAGCCAGTGCATTTTTCAGTAAGATGAATCAAGGCTTTGAACTTCCACTGGCATTCTGACACTATTTTTTTTTTTCTCCCTCAGGTGATTCCTTTGAGAAGAAAAGTAAAGAAGGACAAAGAAGTGAGCAACAGGGGGAAGGAGAGATGGCAGTTCCACTGGGACAAATCTGAAAAGATTTCACTGCCTGCCTCCAAGTTCAAGGGCATGCTTTTTAAAGGGCCTGCCCTAGGGAATGAGTGAACAAAGTGTCCTGATAAGGAGATATTAGCAGGGTCTTGGAAAGGTCAAAAATGTCTTGATGCTTTTGAGGACAGTCTTGAAAAGCTGGTAAGACCTGTCGTAAAATAATAATGACACAAATCATAGGTCTTTAAGTGTAAGACCAGGAAAAAGACAAGTGGTAACGTAAATAAGTGAATTGAATAATGGGCATTTGATTACAAAAATATATCTTGCTGCTGAGGAATTCTCAGTGTCCAAATATAGGCTATTACTTTATATTCTTGACAACAAGTTTCAAATATAATATATTCTATAAGGTTTTTTTTCAATCAATATAAAGGAGTTGAGTTTGAATAAATTATACTACTAGAACAACCTACCAAACTTATGGTTGGTTTATAAGCGTAATAAGGAATCTTCATGGTTGTGTAGGGACAGCACACGTTTGTTAAAGAGCCAGTGTTTCACTTTAAGGGGTTAGTGCACCACGGCTAGCCGGGAGGCAGTCTGGGAAAAAGTCTGGACTTCCGAAGAGGCAAGAGACTTTTTCTTGCCTCTTTGTTTCCTGGTGTGCGAGGAGAGGGGATTAAGAGCGCTGCTTAAAGGAGCTCCAGAGACGGGCACGAGCCGAGGTTAAGAATGCGGACTCCAGAGATGGGCATCAGTCGCTAAGGCTGCTGCTGCTGCCACCAAGAAGCCTTGTGTGGGAGCACAGATCACTAACCACACCTCCCCTCCTGGTAGCCTGTGCAGCCCGCCACTGCCAGGGTGCCGTGATCCAGGGACAACTTCCCTGGGAGAACACACGGCGCGCCTCAGGCTGGTGCAACGTCCCACTGGCCTCTGTCGCCACAGGCTTGCCCTGCATCCGTACCCCTCCCTCCCCCTGGCCTGAGTGAGCCAGAGCCCCCGAATCAGCTTCTCCTTTAACCCCGTCCTGTTTGAATGAAGAACAGACGTCCTCAGGAGACCTACACGCAGAGGAGGGGCCAAATACAAAGCTGAACCCCAGAAGCTGTGCGAACAAAGGAGAGAAAGGAAAGTCCCTCCCAGCAGCCTCAGGAGCAGGGATTAAATCTCCACAATCAACTAGATGCACCCTGCATCTGTGGAATACCTAAAGAAACAAAGAATCATCCCAAATTGAGGAGGTGGACTTTGGGAGCAAGATATATTATTTTTTCCCCTTTTCCTCTTTTTGTGAGTGTGTATGTGTATGCTTCTGTGTGAGATTTTGCCTGGAAAGCTTTGCTTTCACCATTTGTCCTAGGGTTCTGTCCATTCATTTTGTTTGTTTGTTTGTTTGTTTGTTTTGTTTTTTTACTTAAAAAAATTCTTAATAATTATCCTTTATTTTTTATTTTAATAACTTTATTTTATCTTACTGTATTTTAGTTTATTTTATCTTCCTTCTTTCTACTTTTTCACCCTTTTATTCTTAGCCATGTGGATGAAAGGCTCTTGGTGCTCCAGCCAGGAGTCAGTGCTGTGCCTCTGAGGTGGGAGAGCCAACTTCAGGACACTGGTCCACAAGAGACCTCCAAGATCCACATAATATCAAATGGTGAAAATCTCGCAGAGATCTCCATCTCAACACCAAAACCCAGCTTCACTCAACGACCAGCAAGCTACAGTGCTGGACACCCTATGCCAAACAACCAGCAAGACAGGAGCACAACCCCACCCATTAGCAGAGAGGCTGCCTAAAATCATAATAAGGCCACAGACACCCCAAAACACACCACCAGACGTGGACCTGCCCAGCAGAAAGACAAGATCCAGCCTCATCCACCAGAACACAGGCACTAGTCCTCTCCACCAGGAAGCCTACACAACCCACTGAAACAACTTTAGCCACTGGGGACAGACACCAAAAACAACAGGAACAACAAACATGCAGCCTGCAAAAAGGAGACCCCAAACACAGTAAGATAAGCAAAATGAGAAGACAGAAAAACACACAGCAGATGAAGGAACAAGGTGAAAACCCACCAGACCTAACAAATGAAGAGGAAATAGGCAGTCTACCTGAAAAATAATTCAGAATAATGATAGTAAATATGATCCAAAATCTTGGAAATAGAATAGAGAAAATATAAGAAAACTTTTAACAAAGACCTAGAAGAACTGAAGATGAATCAAGCAAGGATAAACAACACAATAAATGAAATTAAAAATACTCTAGGGCTTCCCTGGTGGCGCAGTGGTTGAGAGTCCGCCTGCCGATGCAGGGGACATGGGTTCGTGCCCCGGTCCAGGAAGATCCCACATGCCACGGAGCAGCTGGGCCCGTAAGCCATGGCCGCTGAGCCTGTGCATCTGGAGCCTGTGCTCTGCGGCAGGAGAGGCCACAACAGTGAGAGGCCTGCATAGCACAAAAAAACAAAAAACAAACAAACAAACAAAAACTCTAGATGGGAATAATAGCAGAATAACTGAGGTAGAGGAACGGATAAGTGACCTGGAAGATAAAATAGTGGAAATAACTACTGCAGAGCAGAATAAAGAAAAAAGAATGAAAAGAAATGAGGACAGTCTCAGAGACTTCTGGGGCAACATTAAAAGCACCATCATTCGAATTATAGGGGTCCCAGAAGAAGAAGAGAAAAAGAAAGGGACTGAGAAAATATTTGAAGAGATTACAGTTGAAAACTTCCCTAATATGGGAAAGGAAATAGTCAATCAAGTCCAGGAAGCACAGAGAGTCCCATACAGGATAAATCCAAGGAGAAACACGCCAAGACACATATTAATCATGCTATCAAAAATTAAATACAAAGAAAACATATTAAAAGCAGCAAGGGAAAAACAACAAATAACACAGAAGGGAATCCCCACAAGGTTAAGAGCTGACCTTTCAGCAGAAACTCTGCAAGCCAGAAAGGACTGGCAGGACATATTAAAAGTGATGAAGGATAAAAACCTAAAACCAAGATAAATCTACCAGCAAGGATCTCATTCAGATTTGATGGAGAAATTAAAACCTTTACAGAGAAGCAAAAGCTGAGAGTTCAGCACCACCAACCCAGCTTTACAAGAAATGATAAAGGAACTTCTCTAAACAAGAAACACAAGAGAAGGAAAAGACCCACAATAAAAAACACAAAACAATTAAGAAAATGGGAATAGGAACATACATAGCGATAATTACCTTAAATGTAAATGGATTGAATGCTACCACCAAAAGAAGAAGACTGGCTGAATGGATACAAAAACAATACCCATATATATGCTTTCTACAAGAGACCCACATCAGAACTAGGGACACATACAGACTGAAAGTGAGGGGATGGAAAAAGATATTCCATTCAAATGGAAATCAAAAGAAAGCTGGAGTAGCAATTCTTATATCAGAAAAAATAGACTTTAAAAAAAGACTATTGCAAGAGACAAAAAAGGACACTGCATAATGTTCAAGGGATCGATCCAAGAAGAAGATATAACAATTGTAAATATTTATGCACCCAACATAGGAGCACCTCAGTACATAAGGCAAATACTAACAGCCATAAGAGGGGAAATCAACAGTAACACATTCATAGTAGGGGACTTTAACACCCCACTTTCACCAATGGACTGATAATCCAAAATGAAAATAAATAAGGAAACACAAACTTTAAATGATACAGTAAACAAGATGGACTTAATTGATATTTATAGGATATTCCATCCAAAAACAACAGAATAAACTTTTTTCTCAAGTGCTCATGGAACATTATCCAGGATAGATCATATCTTGGGTCACAAATGAGGCATTGGTAAATTTAAGAAAATTGAAATTGAATGAAGTATCTTTTCCCACTGCAATGCTATGAGACTAGATATCAATTACAGGAAAAGATCTGTAAAAAATACAAACACTTGGAGGCAAAACAATACACTATTTAAAATGAAGTGATCACTGAAGAAATCAAAAAAAAAATACCAAGAAACAAATGACAATGGGGACACGATTACTCAAAACCTATGGGATGCAGCAAAAGCAGTTCTAAGAGGGAATTATATAGCAATACAATCCTACCTTAAGAAACAGGAAACATCTCAAATAAACAACCTAAACTTGCACCTAAAGCAATCAGAGAAAAAAGAACTAAAGACCCCCAAAGTTAGCAGAAAGAAAGAAATCATAAAGATCAGATCAGAAATAAACGAAAAAGAAATGAAGGAAACGAGAGCAAAGATCAATAAAACTAAAAGCTTTTGTTTCTTTGAAAAGAGAAACTAAATTGATAAACCATTAGCCAGACTCAACAAGAAAAACAGAGAGAAGACTCAAATCAATAGAATTAGAAATGACAAAGGAGAAGTAACAGCTGTCACTGCAGAAATACAAAGGATAATGAGGGATTACTACAAGCAGCTCTATGTCAATAAAATGAACAACCTGGAAGAAATGGACAAATTATTAGAAATGCAAACCTGCCATGACTGAACCAGGAAGAAATAGAAAATATGAACAGACCAATCACAAGCACTGAAATTGAAACCGTTATTAAAAATCTTCCAAAAAACAAAAACCCAGGACCAGATGGCTTCACAGGTGAATTGTATCAAACATTTAGAGAAGAGATAACACCTATCCTTCTCAAACTCTTCCAAACTACAACAGAGGGAGGAACACTTCCAAACTCATTCAACGAGGCTACCATCACCCTGATACCAAAAGCAGACAAAGATGTCACAAAGAAAGAAAACTACAGGCCACTATCACAGATGAACATAGATGCAAAAATCCTCAACAAAATACTATCAAACAGAATCCAACAGCACATTAAAAGGATCGTACATCATGATCAAGGGGGGTTTATTCCAGGAATGCAAGGATTCTTCAATATAGGCAAATCAATCAAAATAATACACCATATTAACAAACTGAAGGAGAAAAACCATATGATCATCTCAATAGATGGAGAGAAAACTTTCGACAAAATTCAACCCCCATTTATAATAAAAACCCTGCAGAAAGTAGGCATAGAGAGAACTTTATTCAACATAATAAAGGCCATATATGACAAGTCCACAGCCAACATTGTCCTCAATGGTGAAAAACTGAAATCATTTCCACTAAGATCAGGAACAAGACAAGGTTGCCCACTCTCACCACTATTTTTCCACATAATTTTGGAAGTTTTAGCCACAGCAATCAGAGAAGAAAAAGAAATGAAAATAATTCCATTTGGAAAAGAAGAAGTAAAGCTGTCACTCTTTGCAGATGACATGATACTATACATAGAGAATCCTAAAGATGCTACCAGAAAACTGCTAGAGCTAATCAATGAATTTGGTAAAGAAGCAGGATACAAAATTAGTGCACAGAAATCTTTGTCATTCTTATACACTAATGATGAAAAATCTGAAAGTGATATTAAGAAGACACTCCCATTTACCACTGCAACAAAAATAATAAAATATCTAGGAATAAACATACCTAAGGAGACAAAAGACCTGTATGCAGACAATTATAAGACACTGATGAAAGAAATTAAAGATGATACAAATAGATGGAGAGATATACCACATTCTTGGATTGGAAGAATCAACATTGTGAAACTGACTCTACTACCCAGAGCAATCTACTGGTTCAATGCAATCCCTATCAAAGTACCACTGGCAATTTTCACAGAAATAGAAAAAAAAATTACAATTTGTATGGAAACACAAAAGACCCCAAATAGCCAAAGAAATCTTGAGAACGATAAATGGAGCTGGAGGAATCAGGCTCCTTGACTTCAGACTATACTACAAAGCTACAGTAATCAAGACAGCATGGTACTGGCACAAAAACAGAAAGATACATCAATGGAACAGGATAGAAAGCCCAGAGATAAACCCACACACATATGGTCACCTTATCTTTGACAAAGGAGGCAAGAATATACAGTGGAGAAAATACAGCCTCTCCAGTAAATGGTGCTGGGAAAACTGGACAGGTACATATAAAAGTATGAGATTAGATCACTCCCTAACACCATACACAAAAATAAACTCAAAATGGCTTAAAGACCTAAATGTAAGGCCAGAAACTATCAAACTCTTAGAGGGAAACAGGCAGAATGTTCTATGACATAAATCACAGCAAGATCCTTTTTGACCCACCTTCTAGAGAAATGGAAATAAAAACAAAAATAAACAAATGGGACCTAATGAAACTTCAAAGCTTTTGCACAGCAAAGGAAACATACACAAGACCAAAAGACAACCCTCAGAATGGGAGAAAATATTTGCAAATGAAGCAACTGACAAAGGATTAATCTCCAAAATTTACAAGCAGCTCCTGCAGCTCAATAACAAAAAAACAAACCATCCAATCCAAAAATGAGCAGAAGACCTAAATAGACATTTCTCCAAAGAAGATATACAGACTGCCAACAAACACATGAAAGAATGTTCAACATCATTAATCATTAGAGAAATGCAAATCAAAACTACAATGAGATATCATCTCACACCAGTCAGAATGGCCATCATCAAAAAATCTAGAAACAATAAATGCTGGAGAGGGTGTGGAGAAAAGGGAACACTCTTGCACTGTTGGTGGGAATGTAAATTGATACAGCCACTATGGAGAAGAGTATGGAGGTTCCTTTAAAAACTGCAAATAGAACTACCATACAACCCAGCAATCCCACTACTGGGAATATACCCTGAGAAAACCATAATTCAGAAAGAGTCATGTACCAAAATGTTCATTGCAGCTCTATTTACAATAGCCAGGACATGGCAGCAACCTAAGTGTCCATCAACAGATGAATGGATAAATAAGATTTGGCACATATATACAATGGAATATTACTCAGCCATAAAAAGAATCTTAATTGAGTTATTTGTAGTGAGGTGGTTGGACCTAGAGTCTGTCATACAGAGTGAAGTAAGTCAGAAAGAGAAAAACAAATACTGTATGCTAACACATATATATGGAATCTAAGAAATAAAAGAAGCCAAAAAAGGTCATGAAGTACCTAGGGGTAAGATGGGAATAAAGAGACAGACCTGTTAGAGCATGGACTTGAGGATATGGGGAGGGAGAAGGGTAAGCTGTGATAAAGTGAGAGAGTGGCATGGACATATATACACTACCAAACGTAAAATAGATAGCTAGTGGGAAGCAGCCGCATAGCACAGGGAGATCAGCCAGGTGGTTTGTGACCACCTAGAGGGGTGGGATAGGGAGGGTAGGAGGGAGGGAGACGCAAGAGGGAAGAGATATGGGAACATGTGTATATGTATAACTGATTAACTTTGTTATAAAGCAGAAACTAACACACCATTGTAAAGCAATTATACTCCAATAAAGATGTTAAAAAAAAAAAAAAAAAGGGCCAGCGTTTCTCCACATCTTTGGGGTTTCTGTCCATCTGAACAATGAGATATAACATTGTTGGGACCCAGGGTAGGACATCCCAAAATATTCTTCAATAGCATATTGGTTATTTTGTATTTAAGTTACTTAAGAAATGGCCAGTGGAAGAGGGACACTCTGACCCTCCTCTCTGATTTCCTAAAAGCAGGAAATACATCTCTCTTGTGAAAGGTGCACTTCCTACATCTGTCGGTAGAGGACACCATTATCTCCAGAGATAGGGAATTCTGGGACAAGAGGATATATAAACAAATCGTGTTACTTCTTTAGTTCACTCCCTAAATCCCAAGCTCTATTTAGATTCTTCACTAATTAAGCTCCCAAAACCTAAGTTTCATTGTCCTGTCAATTCATCACAAATTTGTTTCTTTGTCTAAAATGTATAAAATCTGCCTGCTTTAGCCACTTTTTAGGTCCCATTTCTTTGAGGCCTCCTTACATACAAAATAAAATGTGTTTCTTTTCCCCCTGTTATCTGTCTTGTGTTTATTTCATTATTAGCCCAGCCACAAAAACTCAAGAGAGGTAGAGGGGGAAATTTCCTTCTCCCCAATAGCATCTTGACTGTAGTCTTATGTACATTATTTTTATTATGAATAAGTGTAAGCTACTTTTCATCTATTTAAGGAATACTTGTATGTTTTCTGTAAACTGTGCTTTAATGTCTTTTGCCCATTATTCAGTTGGGTTTGGGATAATTTATTTATTTTTTCTTCATTTCTCACACTTTTCATGTAGAGAGATTGTGTTAGCTTGTTAGGGCTGCTATAACAGCATACCTCAGATTGGGTGTCTTATTAAACAATGGAATTTTTTTTTTTCTAATTGTTCTGGAGACTAGAAGTCCAAGATCAAAGTTTGTAGGTTTAGTTTTTCCTGAGACTTCTTTCCTTGTCTTGCAGGTCACTGTGTCATCCTGTGTCCTCACGTGGGCTTTTTGTGTGTGTGGGCAATCCTGGTACATCTCTGTATGTCCTAATCTCCAAATCTTATGAGGACACTAGTCAGATTGGATTAGGATCCACATTCATTGCCTCATTTTAATTTAGTTAACTCTTTAAAGATCCTATCTCAAAAAAAGTCACATTCTGAAGAACTGGCAGTTAAGTCTTCAACATATGAAATTTGAGGGCACCATTTTTTTGATATAGGCATTTACAATAATTATTTATCTTTGATATTGCTTATGCTTCCCCTGCAAGTTTGTTCTTCATGTTTATCAGGTTTATTTTTGTTTTGATTTTTAATATACTTCAATTTATCATTTTTTTACTATAATGTTTGTATTTTAAGTGATAGTTTAAAAAACTTTTCCACTCCAATATTTTAAATGAATTCACCCACATTCAGCTTTTATTCTAGTCCTAATATAATATCATTATTGACATTTAAATATTTGATCCTTTGGTGTTTTTCCTGGCATGTGGTGTGACATACAAATCCAGTATCACTTTGCAATGACTATCAGTTTTCATAATACTAGTTATTTAATCTGAATGCCAATTTAATAAATTTTAAATCACAATAGCTATTTTTTTTTCTCTTTCTGTACTTTGTGTTCTGTTCTATTAGTCTTTCTATTCATGTACCAATATCATAAGGAGTGATCTCTAAAAATGATTGTCTCACAGCTGGAAACTGAGAAAATACCATAAGCCCTACATGACCTTATCTTTGACTACATTTTCAATATTATTGTATGTGCTCATTCTTAGTATCTTATATATCAGCAATGGGTCAGTGTTTGAATTTCCCCTGAATGCTATGCCTTTTTATATCCCTGTGTATTTGCTCATTGTTTTCCTTTCTGCCTCTCTGGTAGTTGTAGCAAACTCTTCTCTTCATTCATGGCTCAAGTGTTACCTCTGGAACATTTTCTGGGTAAGCGATATTTCTCCATGGAATGTGTGCTCCCTGTTCCCCATGAATAGTTTGCTATTAATTAAGTACAGTAATTTTTTACCTGTGGTCAGTCTTGCACACAGGGATCATATGTAATTTTTTATGTGCCCAGTGCCTAAATCAGTGTCTATATGAGGATATTCAACAGATGCATGCTCAATGATTGAAATAAATGCTCTTGTGAAATAATACCTTCTGTAGATTTGTTAAGGCAAGCATTAACATCTGTCTTTAGAAGCAGGAGTCCTGCAATTCAAAGCAGTTTGAACTTGTGTTTTTGAGATCTATCCCAAATCTAAGGATTTGTTGAATTCCATCCTTGTTCCTAGCTGGCTCAATACCTCTCAGCTTTACCAGTCTGGGTGAGGTGAAATTGAGTTGGGACTTTTTTGAAGTGCCCCCAAAGGCTGAAGAAGCTGGTGGCTCACCCTGATCTTCCTTTCCAGTTAAGAGGAACTCTTTCCAGCTGGGATGTTCCTTCTTGGCACTAAAAAATGCCAGCCTGAGTGATAGGATTATGTCTCCCTTCTCTTCTTTTGCAATTATTCTCAAGGTTTTTGTCTCATGGTGTTGCTAAAACATCTAAGTAGACTCCAGAGGTTTTCCAGAGATATTTTGGTTTGTGGATAGCTGCCCAATCATTGATCTTTGTGGGATGATAAGGAAGCTGGATTCTCCTAGTTCGCCATTTTTTCCCACAGCCTGAATTTATATTATTCTAAAATATGATATTAATCTTATATGCATACTTCAAAATAAATTACATAAAATTGTTGTGCTTTCCCCACTATAAGAAATGTTCTACATATAAAATATCTATATTAATCAATAAAAATATTTCTGCACATTTCTAATTTATTTTATTGCAGTGATACCTGTTTGAAAGTACACAAAATATGACACCTCTGAAAGTTTCATGTTTTCAAATTGACATTTGTAGAGACATAAGGTTTATATTTATCATGTTCAACTTTTACCCAGAATAAACACATAAGGTAATGATTACCTTAAAGCAAATTTCATAAGAATCATACAGTAAATTCAATCTTTCTTTTTTTTTTTTTGGCTGCATTGTGTCTTCACTGTTGCCTGCGGGTTTTCTCTAGTTGTGGCTACAGGGGCTACTCTTCGTTGCAGTGCACAGTCTTCTCATTGCAGTGGCTTCTCTTGTTGTGGAGCACAGGCTCTAGGCATGCAAGCTTCAGTAGTTGCAATGTGTGGGCTCAGTAATTGTGGCTTGCAGTCTCTAGAGCACAAGCTCAGTAGTTGTGGTGCACAGGCTTAGTTGCTCCACAGCATGTGGGATCTTCCTGGACCAGGGATCGAATCCATGTCCCCTGCATTGGCAGGTGGATTCTTAACCACTGCAGCACCAGGGAACTTCTCAATCTTTTTCTAATTACATAAATTATTTATTTGCTTATAAGACATCTCTAACATAAGGATGAGTCTTTCATTTGCTTTAATAATTTAATTAAAGCTGTTTCAGATTTAAACTCTAAAATGAATATACTAAAATGTGCAGAAAAGATAAGTTTCAACTTCATAATTTACCTGTTGATTTAAGTTTATAAATATACATAATGATCATATGTAACAGGTGTATTTTATGTTTTTCTATGCTACAGTACATTAAAAATAAAGGACATATTTTTCATAGATATTAACTATGTGGATGGCTATAGTATAACCAGCTAATTTTTAAGAAATTTTAATCTAGGAAACAAAGTCATACTAATTAATATTGAGAAAGTTAGAAATGTTGAAGAAATAATTCATTCTCTTCTTTAAAAATTTATTTATAAATATAATAAATTTAGTTTCAAAGTTTTTTAACCTCATAAGTCAAGTTTTTAAAAATAGTTATTTACCAGTGAATTAGAATTTTAAAACATGTGGAACTATACTCTTTGTCTTAAATACAATTTTGCAGGTTAAGAAATAAACAGTAATGCCAAGAAACTGATGTGGGAAATTAAAGAGAATTAACAAGCAAGACCTATTTCCATCGCACAAAAAGAAAAACTAGGAAATTAATTGACCGTTTCACAATTGAATCGAAAGCATATCACATTTTGTAAAGTTCTTTTCTACATTTGGTACAGTAATCTCCATCAAGGGGCAAATTGGCTTTTCTTTTACAGACCATTACCAGCCACAATTCAGCCAATGGGACTTGAGAGAAAATACTTCTAGAATAGTCTCTGAATTCTGACTTTGATTTGTGTTGACATTTTAAAAGATCTGAACAAAAAGTTACCATATTGCTTTCTTATGGCTTTCTTATCTGTGTTGCATCTTAATTTATACTTTCATTTAAAAAAATAATCCTCAAAAAATAAAATTATTACTTTGGGATAAATATTCATTTGTAAAGAAATGAAGATGTACTTCATTTCTTTCTGCATTAAAATAATCTTAAAATAGAAGTTTTTTTGAAACATGATTACTGTGAAAATAACTTCTGCAATCAAAATATTATTTTGAAGACAAATTCCCCTTAAGATATAAAAATCAGTTTAATTTTGAAATAAAAGCTTTCAACTGTACTTGCTGAAGGAAATTAGCAATGTAAATATAAAAATACCATTAGAATCAAGCTATGTTTATAATAAATTATTAATATACTTTTGATATTCAATTATTTATGTAAGGATATAAAAATTATTAAAATATCATTTATTTGTCGACTCCTGCCCTTATGTCTCCAGCCTTGATATTTCCATTGTTCATCAAACTCATATATCAAGCTACTTGCTTGGTGTCACAACTTGCATGTCCACAGACAGTTCAAATTTAACACAACTGTGGCAGGAGCCTTGACCTCCCCGATACTTTCATACTAACATGTACTGTGTAGCTTCCTCAGTCTTGTTTGTTTGTTTGATTTTTCTTTTTAATCTGCTTGCCGAAGTTGAAAACTTAGGAGTCATTCCTTGAGTTTTTCTACAATGCCCAAATCAAATACATTAGTTATTCCTCTTAATAGCTCAAAGTCATACCTCTTGGAATCTCCACTATAAATGCAGACCAATCCAATTAATATTTATCTGAATTATTATAATTGTCTCAAGACAATTATAAAATTATTTCAATTTTTATTATTCCAGTAATTGAAATTTTACAACAATTAAAAATTATTCCAATTCCTTCTCTAGAAGGAATTGGAAGAAGCCTATTTACATCCAGCTGAACAAGAGGTCTATTTACATCCAGCTGAAGTGAGTAAAAAAATAAAAATTGATCTATGACAGTTCCAAGATGAAAACTACCACTGTGTTCCCATTGCTTTTAGAAAAAATTTATACTCCTACTGCCTGTCTCTCAATTTATCTTTATTCCTCATTCACTAAGTTGCAGTCAGATTTCCTTTTGCTTCCAATACACCAAAATCTTTCTCACCTTGCTCACGTACAGTTGCTCTGACTCTGCGTAAATTTAGATGACTAGATTGCTCACAGTTGACTCCTTCCAGTCATCCATGTCCCAGTTCAAATGTCATTTTCTAAGTGAAGCCTTTCAGGAGCACCTAATCTAAGTCAGGCTTCCCTACCTAGTCACACACATCAATTGTACTTTACTCTCCTTCATAGCATTTTTCACAGTCTAAAATGATCTTACTTGATGTGCATTTTCAATTGACTTTTACCTGTCTATTCCCTTTGCAAGATAAGGATCAAAAAATCAGTATCACACATAACAAGTATAGAAACATTGGCTGGTATACAAAAGGTGCTTCTTGTTTTTCAAATGAATTAATGAATATTTAGTGAGTCCTTGCTGAATATTTACATAATGTTGGGTATAGGAAGCTACAACAAGTAGAGGATTTGGGCCTTGTCAAATTTTTTTTTAAATCAAGTTAATTGAATAACACTAAGGTAAACCACCACCCCCCACCCAAAAAAAGCTTCCATTTCCATTGTAAATAGTTTATCAATTCAGATGTGGTTTGATCACAAGGATGGAGGTGTTTGAAACTGGACTTGACCAATAAGCCAAAGGGAGGGATTACAATGTTCTTAATAAGAAAATTATGCAGTCAATCCTCAAACTCATCAAGTTGTATATGCTAAATATATATAGCTTTTTACATGTCAGTCGTACCTCAGTAAAGTGTTTTAAAAAATGAAAAGAAACCTATACAGTCAAAAATGCATATAAAACAAAGAGAATTTTAGAGGGGGAAAAAATAGGACTTGGAAACTAACTACAAGTTTTTGATTAAGAATGATGACTAAAAATAACTCCATTTTTGGGTGACAGATAAATGGTGGTTTCATAAACAATAAGAGAGGAATTAAGAAGGGATTACCCATGGATAATCCATAAACCTAATTTTTTTTTTTTTTTTTTTTGCGGTACGCGAGCCTCTAGCTGCTGTGGCCTCTCCCGTTGTGGAGCACAGGCTCCGGACGTGCAGGCTCAGCGGCCATGGCTCACGGGCCCAGCCGCTCCACGGTATGTGGGATCCTCCCGGACCGGGGCACGAACCCATGTCCCTTGCATTGGCAGGCGGACTCTCAACCACTGTGCCACCAGGGAAGCCCCCTAAATATAATTTTACCAGTTGGTATCAACTAACTTTCTTATCAAACTTCTGAAAGTAAAACCATTGAGGAGATTTGAGTTTCACATACCTTCTTCCTTTCCAAGTATTTCTAGAGTGATAAAAATCAGTGAAAGAAATATTGTAAGGGAAAGGTGTATAATCTGAGTTTTCTACTCTCTAGCCAGACATATGCCTGCAAGTGGGTAGTCTACAAGGTCAGTTATTGCAGGTTACCTTCCATTTTCTAGATGCAAAAGTTTTAAGGACAGATTTTAAACTTTTGTAAATGCCACCTGCCCTGTGTAGAGATCTAAAACTGAAGCAGGAGAAAGATTATCAAAAAGGATAAAAACTAATACTTTATTTTTCTTTAAGATTTTTATTTTGATGTAATATCAGACACAAATGTTGTAAGAATAATACAAAGAATTTCAACTTCCCTTTCACTCAGCTTCTGCAAATGTCAAACTTTTACCACTTTTGCTCTTTCTGCATATTTTTTTGAAATATCTGAGATTAGAAAACATCACTGTACTTTATTCCTAAATGCTTCAGTGTGCGTTTCCTAAAACAAAAATATTTCCTTACAGAACCACAGAACAATTATGCAAATACTATTATCGAATCTACAGAATTTATTCAGATTTCCATTTTCTCAATGTTACAGTAAATGAAAATTCTGTATCACATTACATCTCAACAGTTTCTTTTATTAAGGAACAATTTCTCAGTTTTTCTTTACTTTTATGGAATTGATCATTTTGAGAATACAGATCAATTACCATGTAGAATGTCTCTCAATGTGGGTTTGTCTGATGTTTCCCCAAGAGTAAATTTATGTCATGCATTTAATAGAAGGAATGTCACAGAAATGACGCTGCGGTCTTCTTAGTGCATTATATCAGGAGGCACATCATGTCAATTTCTTCCCATTGTAATTAATATAAGTAGATACCTTGAGACCATGTAAATAACCTAATGCTCATCAAACTATTATCCACTAGTTTTATCACCAATTATTACTTCTTCCTTGAGTCAATTATTATTATGGCTATTGTCATACAGTCATTTTATAGTGTTTCCATACCTTCTAAATTTATATGATGGTTTACAATGTAAGGAACAGCATTACCTTGTCATTTACTTATTTATATCAAATATGTATTCACTGATTCCTATTTTATTCAATGGGCTGTAGTATATGGTATGTGTTGTGCTCAAAACTAAATTTCTGTTAAAGACACCTAGTCTATGGTATTTTGTTATGGCAGCTTGCACTGACTAGTATAATTTCTGTATGTACTCTAAAAGAAGTTGGGGTCATTTATCAAACTATTGACACTAGGGTTTAGGGATTTCCTGATGACCTTTATCGTGGACTACTTGCTTCTTGTCTCTAATGCCAAGTATGACACTGATGTTTCATACTTCATACTTGTTTCAATTTCTTGGTGTTTTTTTTTTTTTTTTTTTTTAGCTTCCCTGGAATATTTGGCTGAATTATTATACTTACTTTCCCTCTTAGAGTATAAGCAAGGTTCTCAGATCTATGTCATCCCTCACCCTGCTTATGATTTATCCTCCTTTAGGAAACAGATTATAGTGAATCTGCAAGTTGATAAGGTTTTTCTTTTCCTACTAATCCAAACTATAAATATTCTTATTCCTACGGAAAAACTAAAAGTCATATTGTTTCAGTTATTTGCCCAAAGTCAAGCAGTTATTAAATTAAGAAAAACCAGTGTTACTTGACATCAAATTCCATATATTTTTTTATACTGTCTTTCAAAGAAGAATGTTGTTATTTGGGGAAAAATTCTATCATCTTTAATTTTATTTTTACCTAACAATAAAATAAATAAAATAAAGAATAACTATTTTTGCCTTGTCTTAAAAATTCAGGGAAACTATAAAAGAGTTACATAGGGCTTCCCTGGTGGCACAGTGGTTGAGAGTCCACCTGCTGATGCAGGGGACACAGGTTCGTGCCCTGGTCTGGGAAGATCCTACATGCTGCGGAGCGGCTGGGCCCGTGAGCCATGGCCGCTGAGCCTGTGCGTCCGGAACCTGTGCTCCGCAACAGGAGAGTTCACAACAGCGAGAGGCTTGCGTACTGAAAAAAAAAAAAAAAAGTTACATAAATCTATAAATACTATTTTCAAATATGTTTATTTTGTGTTTTTCTCAAAGTGTTATTCTGTTATCTGCCTTATATTATCATGTTTTGCTGAATATAATTGTGTCACTGAATTCTCTTTAGGAATGCAAAGTCAAACATCCTTTATAATTGCAAGATTTTTAGCTTTCTTTAATATACAGAAAAATGATAGTTTCATTCATTGTTCTGTTGTTGTAGATTCACATTCAGACATTCTTTATTCTAAAATATTTAAATAAAATTATTTAAATAAAATATTTAAGATAAAAATTTTATACATCAGAATACTAATTTCAACTGAGCAAAATTAAATATAGCTAAAGATTACTGTGGAATATATAATATGATACCTTAAAAACATTTATTTATAATTAGAAGCTAAATGCACAGTAAATTATAGTACATAAACATTTGAAGACCGTGAAAAGACATTAAATAGTGTTTCATGGAGGATATGTAAAAATTCAGGTGGATAAGATAAAACTAAAAACTGAATATAAGTATTTAATAAATTCAGCAAGAGTATTTTTTAAGACAGTGTTTCCTAAACACATAGGGGTTTATAGTCAGTGTAGTTCACTCAGGTTAAAAGCAGAGCCATATTTCAGGTGATCACTCATCTCAAGGGCTTTGGCTGCCGCAAACTTTTGTCTACCTCAAACTTCTGTCAGCAGTCCCAGGCTGTGTTAACCATACCCATGCCTGAAGCAATCAATATATTGTCATGACTGTTTCCCATTTCTTAACTCCATGGGAAAGCACAGCCTTAGAATAAAGAGGTCAAGGATGATTTAATTTTATTCAATTAAAATTTACTAAGAGAGTAGAACTTAAGTGATCTCACACTTAAATATATATATATATACACATATATAAACATATGTATATATATATAATATGTAGACATATATAATGTAATACATGTGAATATATAATGAAATATATAGAATTATACACATGTGTATATATACATAACTTATAAAAAGGACTGATGACTATAATATTCACACAAAAATTACTGTATATTAAAGGATTTTGTATCGGATTCCATTAGTTATTCATACCATAATGAGTCTCCCATTTCATACTTAATAGAACCTTGACTTTGTTTAGACATCTGACACAAATGTATGCACAAGGACCACAATCATAAGTCCAGTTCTTATCAAAGATAGTTTCAGGGGCAGGAAGCTAAATCTTGAGGTTGCATAAACTATCTTTGATCATGATTATACAGACTTAAAGTTAATAGCCAGCACACAGGAAGGGGCAGAGCAGAAAAATGGAGAGCATTAGGGTCTTGATGCTACCCTGTGGCTGAAATAATTAAACCTGAAACAGCTTACCTTCAGACTCCCTGTTATGTAAAATAATACACATGCATTGATTAAGCTACTTGGGCAATGCTTCATATTTCCATTGACACTTAAAATGAAATGATAGCAATAAGTCCAAAATTAAATGCATAGATTTCCTAGAAAAATAACACAAATAAAATACTGACTGATTACTGATCTAAATTGTAGGACCAAAAGATTTATGACAAATAAGTAGTCTAAGAACTAAACAAGTAACATAAGACAATTCTAAACAAAATATTAAACTTTTATAAATTTAAATATAAAGTTTAATAAGTAGACTGAGATATAATATGTTATAAGAGAATGAGTGAAAAATAGAAATATATTTCAATCAATATGGTCAGCCATACAAAAAACATCTTGGGGCAAAACACCTAGACATTGCCTAAATTTCAGTTAACATAATTTTAATTGATTAACAGAGCCCACAAGAAGAAAAGAAAAGGCAAAGGAAATCCAGAGTCTTCCATTATAGAGACAACAGACAACCAGAATGATAAGAAAACCAAGGGTCAAAAACACACAAACCAAAACAAACCTAAATGAAAACAAGACTGTTTTATGAAAAAGTAGACTGTTTTATGAAAAGTAGAGAAATTAGTTTTCCCATCTATGATGAGGATAAAAGACAAGGTTTCACCCCTTTGCTAGATGTGGGACAGTAACTGAGAACATCATATAAAGCCCCAAGTAAAGGAATAGCTCATAGACAATCTCCATGAGCTCAGCCACAGCTCTTGTTAGGTGGAAACATATTCCATGATAGAAACAGCTTTGAAAGCATATATTACTCATACTGTCTGGAATATCCAAAGCTTAAAAGTTAAATTGAGGCAGTTTCCAGTAGAACACTCCCCGACTTAAGCAAAAACAAGTACTCTTTGGAGAAAAGCATACCTAACTAAGCCCATTAGAAGTCCAATTTAGATTAGCCACTTATAAGCATAAGATCAAAATTCAGGAAAATGCCTTTCACATGAAGAAGGTCTGAGGATCTAATGTATAAAATGGTGACTATAGTTGATAGTACTGTATTGTATAATTGAAATTTAATAAGAGAGTAGAACTTAAGTGATCTCACACACAAAATAGAGGTAAATATGTGAGTTGATGGAAGTGTTGATTAACTTGACTGAGGGTAATCATTTTACAATGTATATGATATTATCTTATTGAACACTTTAAATATATTACAATTTTATTTGCCAATGGTACCTCAATATAGCTGAAAAAAATGTGAGAGAATAAAAGGACATTTACCAGAAAAAAAAAAAAAAAAGATTTCCTTGAACTGCCAGTAGTAATAGCCAAAAAAATTAAAATCCAATGACTTAGAATCTACATTGGCCTTATAAAATATTGATGTAAAGTATCAATATTTAAAGTAATAAATTGAATTGAAAACACATTAGAAGACATAACTGCTAAATATGATCATGCAGCTACAATAAAGAAACAAAAACAGATTTTGAAACAGGTGTGCATGAATATGTACATGTGTGTGTGGGAGTGTATATATATATATATATATATATATATATATATACACACATACATATATTCGACTCAATGGGTAAGTTAACAAGAGAATATTCACAGTTGAAGATACGGAACAAGTAAGTAATGAATAGAGAATGGAAGTTAGATCAGAAAATGTTTTGTATATTGTAAATAAAAAAGGGAAGATATGAAGCATAGATTTTGGAAAAAGAGAATAAGAATAGAATTAAAATTTCAACTACAGGCTAAATGAATCTTCAAGAGGCATAGAATGAAGTATACTTATTGTAGCTGTCAGTAGTATAATGAAATCACAAAGAAAGTGAAATATTAGCTTCAAAGTGATGATAATAAGTAATGGTCAACACAAACTATCAATCTAAAGGGGAGCAAAATCAAGACACTCTAGCCCAACTAAATCTGAGAGAACTTAGCCACAGGATATTCAAATAGCTATATCTCATGAAGAAGAAAAATTATTCTATAAGAAAATGAGTATGATAATGATTTTTTGAAGTTGAGCAAGTAAATCAGTATAAATGTAGATGAACATAAACAAATATTTGCTTATAAAACAATAATTATATAGCTGATTCAGTTGTCAATTGCTTCATGAGATTACCCTAATTTAAAGACTTAAACAAAATAACAAACTTTTGTCCTGCGTTATTCTACAATTGGGGTTAGGCACAGACGGTGTCTGATAAAACTGGAATGTCCAAGATGCCTTCTTTCATGTTTAGAGCCTCACTGGGATGGCTGAAACATCTGGGAGCTGACTGAGCATCTCTTTTTTTCCAAGTGGATGCTATAAAAGAGTTGCTGGACGTATATACATAGTGATTCAGAGCTCGACGAACATTCAGCAGACAAGGCCTAATGGGCAAGCAATTATCAAGTCTCTGTTTGTATCAAGTTATCAAGGCTCATTGATGTCTCATTGGTCAAACTAAATTATGTGGCCAAGCTGAGTTGATGTGACAGTAAACTACACAGGAAACATACAGATAAAAATGGTTTATGGTGGCCACTGATGTAATAGTCTGCCACATTTACCTAGTTGTGAAGTTTAAAAAGATATGCATAGATTGATGGCAGCAATATTATATACTAATGGACACTATGTGAAAATTAATAGTCATAAACTGTTTTATTTCCTGTATATATATATGTGTATATATATATATATATATATATATATGGTTTCAAGAATTTTCAACAGATCATTTCAAGTGCCTTACTTGAGATTATGCAATATATTTTGAATATATTAACTTGTTGCTTATTCACTTACTAAATTATAAGTGATATAATAGTATCTTTCAGTGAACTGTAGTCAGTGCAGAATTATATATTATGGATATGAATATAAAATATTGCTATATCATTTACAAGCAATACCTCCTTGGATAATTTACATAAGCTTTCTCAAACTCAATCTTTGTATAGTAGAAAACATAATATATATAAAACACTACTATATAAATAATAATTAACATATCAGATGTTCAGACTTCCTAACAATATTTTTAAGCAACCTTAAAGATACATAACTTGTATTATTATTAAGAGGAAATAAGGAAGAAGAGATGGAGGAGAAAACAAAAATGTTTCCTAAGATCAGTATATAAAATGCATTATTATCTCTTTTTTCTTAAGTTTTCATGTACCTCCATTATCCTGTATTCAACACACACATACACACACTTATATACACCATATACTTAACCTACATATGTTTCTAAAATGAAATTAATATCTTTCTTGACAAAAAAACAGTAGAGATGAAATATTGTGGAAGAAAATTCTTACCTTTAGATTTCTTTTTCTGTTCCAATATTATCTTGATCCAACCTCAGCATTAGAAGACACACATTAGAAAACAGCAAGATAATAGTATTGAGTTAAGCACTCTTACTTTGGTATGACCTCATTTTCTTGGACACTAAGTTATCCAAACTTAAAAAAAAAAATCTCAAATTCACATTCAATCACTTTACTCAACTTCAATGTTATTTAGAGTGTATATTATTGTTGCAGTATGGAGCTTGGATATTATCAAACAACTTCACAAAAACTTGAATTTACAATAGCATAAACATTGTTTATTTTAAAATTTTATGGACATATGTTGTAACTTGTTTACTGTTACTGCTTTTTCCTCTCATTCCTCAGCCATTTGGCTTAAGTTACAAACAAACAAAACCCCAAATAACAACTTTACCCACAGTATCTAAAAATATATTTTCTAAAGAAAATTATAGAAACAGGAGGTAAGTGGGTGTTGGAATATTTAATAAACAAGCAAATGTGTTTCCCAATTTAAGTATATGATCATCATAATATAATGTTGTTACCGACCTGGGTTTTTGGACTCTTTAATCAATAGAAATTGATAAGAAGCCAGACAAGAAATTCAGGCAAAGCTTTTTGGGGCATGAGGGAGAGAAAACAAGTAACAGGTGCCCTTGCTCACTCTGAGAAACCAGAATAGAATGGAAAAGCATTTTGTTAAAGGAAAAAACCGGTATTTTTAAAAAACTTTTTACCCTTTATTACCTCATTGCTCCCAACACCTCAGAATTGGCAGTTGAATTTTGGTCTCTTTGTATCTTATTGTTCATAATTACCCTGACTAAACATGTGTGCATTTACTTTTAGTCCCTTAGCTTCTTTGTATTCTGTTGCCAAAGGGAACAGTTGTCTAGGTGCAAGCACTCCAGTAAAGAACCCAGGTCCCAGGTCCCACCCTATCTCCATATTGCTTAAATATATTATCATGATAATATAACAATGATAATTGTGTGAATTAGGTCTCAGCACTGTCATTACTCTTTTAAGTCATATATTATTTAGAATTCACAACAATGCTTTGAAGTAGATATTCTTTTTCTCACAATTTTAGAGACAAAGAAACAAGAACCTAGAAAAGTTAAATAACTTTCTCCAGTTAACTGTACTATTTAGTAGGGTGGCTGTCAATACTGGTTGTATTAATATACCAAGTAAGAGGATTAGGGGTGGCATGGGTCTAATTGTTGAGCACATTTATCAAAAGAGTCCAGCCAGTGGCTAAGGTGAAGGAAGTAAGTTATAACTGATAAGGTTGAGGATTAACTGAAACACGAGAAGGAGCAAGATGTCTGCTAAGACGTCATGCCTCATGCCACATGTGAACTAGGATAATACCCAAGAGAGTTAACCAAGTGCAGCTGGCATCTGACATGTTGAGTGAAAGGAGGTGTCTGAATGTGGTGGGATATGTAATAGAGGAGAGAATCAGTGGGTGTCATGACACATAAAAGACATTTAGATATATATTTTATGGTCACTAGACTAATTGTTAAACAAACTAATTAGTAGGTTGAGGCAATTTTTACAAGATGGTTTCACATAGTAGATGAGGCTAAACATGGAGGTAGGAAAGAAGTATTGCATACAGTTAGGTGATCTGGTGAAAAAACAAATCTAGTAATACATTTATGTGCACTGAAGTGATGTGAATAAAAGTAAGTATTCTCAAAACAAGACTCTATTAGTACCCTGGCAAGAAATGTGCCTCATGGACTATGTGATAACAACCAAGTTATTAATATCATTTATCCAATGCTTTTAGTTTTCAAAGTAGATTATATTAATTACAGAGATTTTGCATGAATTTATAATATTGCAATCAATTATACAATATAAATAATTACAAAGAAAGGTAGTTGCAGAGAGATTTCTTGGAGCAAATATTAGATAAACTACATATAAACAATAGAAATGTTTAGAACATTCAACTGTTATTAAATTAACATTTATGGTACAACTACTATAAGCAAGTAAAATGGGTGACATGACAAATAGGTTAGATCCAATTTACAGAAGACTTTTTACACAATTCTCTTTTTCTTGATCTAACCAAGCTGAATACTGGGACTTTGATGTTACATGGTTGGACCTGCCTGGTTAAAAACTATCTTTAATCTCTGAAGGAAGTTTTTTCATTTATGAAATGGTGGTTTAGATAATTTGGGCCAACATTTCCCCCTGAGAATATTCAGAAAATGCAAAGAAAATACTTAAACTAATTTTATTGATCACAAAGTTAAAGGCAGCATTTCAAGAAAAGTTCCAAGAACAAAATTCAGAGAAATGAAGTTATCATTTGGAACCATCTTCCACTTATGAATGTGGCCATCCATGAAGAGGCAGCTGGAAGTTTGTGAACATGAAGAGAGCTTCTGTAGGTCTCATGAGGTAAGGGCAAAAAAATGAAGCCCTGGAAATTTTGGCCCAACTAGAATTGTATATCTACCAAATATATCCTCAATGATGAGGTTGAAATAAAGAGATTTTTGAAAAAGCAAAACAGACTTTTGTCAATAGTGTAGGAAAATGCATAATTAAAATTTAAAAATAGTCAATCTAAAAGGAGACAATAGAGGTATATTAGTTTTTTTTATTGTTACATTACACATTGTTATAAACTTAGAAATTGAAACAACACAGCTTTATTTTCTCACAATTCAGAAGTCCGATGAGTTTTAATTGGGTCCTCTGCTTAGGGTCTCACAAGGCTGAAATCAAGGTAGTGGTCAGATGTATATTCATCTGGAGACTCATCTAGGGAAAGATCTTCTCCCATGCTCTCTCAGGTTGGCATAAAATTAATTTCACTGTGACTCTATGACTAAAATTCTGGTTTTCTTATCAACTCTTGGAGATCACTCACCTCTGGAGACCATTCTCTGATCCTTTCCCTGTGGTTCTCTCCATCATATGGCAATTTTCACTATAAAGGACAACAGAAGTACTTTTCTGTTCACCTTCTTTTAAATCTTATCTAATTGAGTCATACCCATCAAAGATAATCTCCCTTTTGATTAACTCAAATCAATTTAATAATAGTAATCTCATCTTGGAAGTGATATCCACTCATATTCACTGGTCTGTCCCACACTCAAGGGGAGAGGATTATACAGGGTATGTACATTAAAGCATGGGATCTTGGGGGCCATCAAGAATCTTCTTACCACAAAGGAAAATAAAAAGAAACAGCACAAATACAATAAGCAAGGAAAAAGTCAGATAGTAGATTAAAATCCAGTTATATCGAGTTTAGGGCGGAGAGCAGGAAGATGGCGGAAGAGTAAGACGCGGAGATCACCTTCCTCCCCACAGATACACCAGAAATACATCTACACGTGGAACAACTCCTACAGAACACCTACTGAAGGCTGGCAGAAGACCTCAGACCTCCCAGAAGGCAAGAAACTCCCCACGTACCTGGGTAGGGCAAAAGAAAAAAAGAATAAACAGAGACAAAAGGATAGGGACGGCACCTGCACCAGTGGGAGGGAGCTGTGAAGGAGGAAAAGTTTCCACACACTAGGAAGCCCCTTCGCGGGCGGAGACTGCGGGAGGCGGAGGGGGGAGCTTCGAAGCCGCGGAGGAGTGCACAGCAACGGGTGCGGAGGGCAAAGCGGGGAGATTCCCGCACAGAGGATCGGTGCTGACCGGCACTCAACAGCCCGAGAGGCTTGTCTGCTCACCCGCTGGGGCGGGCGGGGCTGCGAGCTGAGGCTCTGAGGCTCGGGTTTCGGTTTCGGACGGAGCGCAGGGAGAGGACTGGGGTTGGCGGCTTGAACATAGCCTGAAGGGGTTAGTGCACCACAGCTAGCCGGGAGGGAGTCCGGGGGAAAAGTCTGCACCTGCCGAAGAGGCAAGAGACTTTTTCTTCCCTCTTTGTTTCCTGGTGCGTGAGGAGAGGGGTTTAAGAACGCTGCTTAAAGGAACTCCAGAGACGGGCGCGAGCCGCGGCTAAAAGCGCGAACCCCAGAGACAGGAGCGAGCCGCGGCAAAAAGCGCGGACCCCAGAGACGGGCGCGAG
The DNA here is from genome assembly GCF_937001465.1 of Orcinus orca. Classification (NCBI taxonomy): domain Eukaryota; kingdom Metazoa; phylum Chordata; class Mammalia; order Artiodactyla; family Delphinidae; genus Orcinus; species Orcinus orca. Next base: position 38,464,737 of record NC_064576.1, on the reverse strand, counting down.
CCGCGGCTGAAAGCGCAGACTCCAGAGACGGGCGCAAGCCGCGGCTAAAAGCGCGGACCCCAGAAGCGGGCGGGAGACGTTAAGGCTGCTGCTGCCGCCACCAAGGGGCCTGTGTGCGAGCACAGGTCACTCTCCACACCCCTCTTCCGCGGAGCCTGTGCAGCCCGCCACTGCCAGGTTCCCGGGATCCAGGGACAACTTCCCCGGGAGAATGCACGGCGGGCCCCAGGCTGGTGCAAAGTCACGCCGGCCTTTGCCCTCACAGGCCCGCCCCGCATTCCGTGCCCCTCCCTCCCCGCCGGCCTCAGTACACCAGAACCCCCGAATCAGCGGCTCCTTTAACCCCGTCCTGTCTGAGCAAAAAACAGACGCCCTCCAGCGACCTACACGCAGAGGCAGGGCCAAATCCAAAGCTTAGCCCCTGTGAGCTGTGAGAACAAAGAAGAGAAAGGGAAATCTCTCCCAGCAGCCTCAGAAGCAGCGGATTAAAGCTCCACAATCAACTTGGTATACCCTGCATCTGTGGAATACATGAATAGACAACCAATCAGCCCAAATTAAGGAAGTGGACTTTAGGAGCAAGATCTATGATTTTTTTTCCCTATTCCTCTTTTTGTGAATGTGTATGTGTATGCTTCTGTGTGAGATCTTGTCTGTATAGTCTTGCTTCCACCATTTGTCCTAAGGTTCTATCCGTCCATGGTTTTTTCTTAAAATTTTTTTCTTAATAATCAATTTTAATTTTAATAATGTTATTATACGTTACCTTCGTCCTTTCTTTCTTTCTTTCTTTCTTTCTTTCTTTCCTTCCTTCCTTCCCTCCTTTAGACAACGAATCATCCCAAATTGAGGAGGTGGTCTCTGACAGCAAGATTTATGATTTTTCCCCCTTTACCTCTTTTAGTGAGGGTGTATGTGTATGCTTCTGTGTAAGATTTTGTCTGTATAGCCTTGCTTCCAACATTTGTCCTAAGGTTCTATCCGTCCCTTTTTTTTTAATAAGAATTTTTTAATTCAATAACTTTATTATACTTTATTTTATTTTTACTGTATCTTCTTTCTTTCTGTTTTTCCTTTTTCCCTCCTGCCTTCCTTCCTCCCTCCCTCCCTCACTCCTTTCTTTCCTTCTTGCCTTCTTTCCTTCTTTGCTTCTTTCTTTCTTTCTTCCTTCCTTCCTTCTTTCTTCCTTCCTTCCTTCCTTCCTTCATTCCCTCCTTTCCTTCTTTCTTTCCTCATACTTCTACTAATTCCCTCTACTTTTTCTCCCTTTTATTCTGAGCCGTGTGGATGAAAGGCTCTTGGTGCTCCAGCCAGGAGTCAGGGCTCTGCCTCTGAGGTAGGAGAGACAACTTCAGGACACTGGTCAACAAGAGACCTCCCAGATGCACATAATATCAAATGGCGAAAATCTCCCAGAGACCTCCATCTTAACACCAGCACCCAGCTTCACTCAACGACCAGCAAGCCACAGTGCTGGACAACCTATGCCAAACAACTAACAAAACAGGAACACAACCCCACCCATTAGCAGAGAGGCTGTCTAAAATCATCATAAGGCCACAGACACCCCAAAACACACCACCAGACGTGAACCTGCCCACTAGAGAGACAAGATCCAGCCTCATCCACCACAACACAGGCACTAGTCCCCTCCACCAGGAAGCCTACACAACCCACTGAACCAACCTTAGCCACTGGAGACAGACTTCAAAAACAGCGGGAACTACGAACCTGCAGTCTGCAAAAAGGAGACCCCAAACACAGTAAGATAAGGAAAATGAGAAGACAGAAAAACACACAGCAGATAAAGGAGCAAGATAAAAATGCGCCAGACCTAACAAATGAAAAGGAAATAGCCAGTCTACCTGAAAAAGAATTCAGAATAATGATGTTAAGGATGATCCGAAATCTTGGAAATAGAATGGACAAAATGCAAGAATCAGTTAACAAGGACCTAGAAGAAATAAAAATGAAACCAGCAACGATGAACAACACAATAAATGAAATTAAAAGTACTCTAGATGGGATCAATAGCAGAATAACTGAGGCAGAAGAACGGATAAGTGACCTGGAAGATAAAATAGTGGAAATAACTACTGCAGAGCAGTATAAAGAAAAAAGAATGAAAAGAACTGAGGACAGTCTCAGAAACATCTGGGACAACATTAAACGCACCAACATTCAAATTATAGGGGTTCCAGAAGAAGAAGAGAAAAAGAAAGGGACTGAGAAAATATTTGAAGAGATTATAGTTGAAAACTTCCCTAATATGGGAAAGGAAATAGTTAATCAAGTCCAGGAAGCACAGAGAGTCCCATACAGGATAAATCCAAGGAGAAATACGCCAAGACACATATTAATCAAACTGTCAAAAATTAAATACAAAGAAAGCATATTAAAAGCAGCAAGGGAAAAATAACACATAAGGGAATCCCCATAAGGTTAACAACTGATCTCTCAGCAGAAACCCTACAAGCCAGAGGGAGTGGCAGGACATACTGAAAGTGATGAAGGAGAAAAACCTGCAGCCAGGACTACTCTACCCAGCAAGGATCTCATTCAGATTTGATGGAGAAATTAAAACCTTTACAGACAAGCAAAAGCTGAGAGAGTTCAGCACCACCAAACCAGCTTTACAACAAATGCTAAAGGATCTTCTCTAGGCAAGAAACACAAGAGAAGGAAAAGACCTATAATAATGAACCCAAAACAATTTAGAAAATGGGAATAGGAACATACATATCGATAATTACCTTAAATGTAAATGGACTAAATGCTCCCACCAAAAGACACAGATTAGCTGAATGGATACAAAAACAAAACCCTTATATATGCTGTCTACAAGAGACCCACTTCAGACCTAGAGACACATACAGACTGAAAGTAAGGGGATGGAAAAAGATATTCCATGCAAATGGAAACCAAAAGAAAGCTGGAGTAGCAATTCTCATATCAGACAAAATAGACTTTAAAATAAGGACTATTAAAAGAGACAAAGAAGGACACTACATAATGACCAAGGGATCGATCCAAGAAGAAGATATAACAATTGTAAATATTTATGCACCCAACATAGGAGCACCTCAATACATAAGGCAAATACTAACAGCCATAAATGGAGAAATCAACAGTAACACATTCATAGTAGGGGACTTAAACACCCCACTTTCACCCATGGACAGATCATCCAAAATGAAAATAAATAAGGAAACACAAGCTTTAAATGATACATTAAACAAGATGGACTTAATTGATATTTTTAGGACACTCTATCCAAAAACAACAGAATACACATTTTTCTCAAGTGCTCATGGAACTTTCTCCAGGATAGATCATATCTTGGGTCACAAATCAAGCCTTGGTAAATTTAAGAAAATTGAAATTGTATCAAGTATCTTTTCTAGCCACAACGCCATGAGACTAGATATCAATTACAGGAAAAGATCTGTAAAAAATACAAACACATGGAGGCTAAACAATACACTACTTAATAATGAAGTGATCACTGAAGAAATCAAAGAGGAAATCAAAAAATACCTAGAAACAAATGACAATGGAGACACAACGATCCAAAACCTGTGGGATGCAGCAAAAGCAGTTCTAAGGGGGAAGTTTATAGCAATACAAGCCCACCTTAAGAAGCAGGAAACATCTCGAATAAACAACCTAACCTTGCACCTCAAGCAATTAGAGAAAGAAGAATAAAAAAACCCCAAAGCTAGCAGAAGGAAAGAAATCATAAAAATCAGATCAGAAATAAATGAAAAAGAAATGAAGGAAACAATAGCAAAGATCAATAAAACTAAAAGCTGGTTCTTTGAGAAGGTAAACAAAATAGATAAACCACTAGCCAGACTCATCAAGAAAAAAAGGGAGAAGACTCTTATCAATAGAATTAGAAATGAAAAAGGAGAGGTAACAACTGACACTGCAGAAATAAAAGAGATCATGAGAGATTACTACAAACAACTCTATGCCAATAAAATGGACAATCTGGAAGAAATGGACAAATTCTTAGAAATGCACAACCTGCCAAGACTGAATCAGGAAGAAATAGAAAATATGAACAGACCAATCACAAGCACTGAAATTGAAACTGTGATTCAAAATCTCCCAACAGGGCTTCCCTGGTGGTGCAGTGGTTGAGAGTCCGCCTGCCGATGCAGGGGACACGGGTTCGTGCCCCGGTCTGGGAGGATCCCACATGCCGCAGAGCGGCTGGGCCCGTGAGCCATGGCCGCTGAGCCTGCGCTTCCAGAGCCTGTGCTCCGCAACGGGAGAGGCCACAACAGTGAGAGGCCCGCGTACCACAAAAAAAAAAAAAAAAAAAAAAAATCTCCCAACAAAGAAAAGCCCAGGACCAGATGGCTTCACAGGCGAATTCTATTAAATATTTAGAGAAGAACTAACACCTATACTTCTCAAACTCTTCCAAAATATAGCAGAGGGAGGAACACTCCCAAACTCCTTCTACGAGGCCACCATCACCTTGATACCAAAACCAGACAAGGATGTCACAAAGAAAGAAAACTACAGGCCAATATCACTGATGAACATAGATGCAAAAATCCTCAACAAAATACTAGCAAACAGAATCCAACAGCACATTAAAAGGATCATACACCATGATCAAGTGAGGTTTATTCCAGGAATGCAAGGATTCTTCAATATACGCAAATCTATCAACGTGATAAACCATATTAACAAATTGAAGGAGAAAAACCATATGATCATCTCAATAGATGCAGAGAAAGCTTTTGACAAAATTCAACACCCATTTATAGTAAAAACCCTGCAGAAAGTAGGCATAGAGGGAACTTTCCTCAACATAATAAAGGCCATATATGACAAGCCCACAGCAAACATCATCCTCAATGGTGAAAAACTGAAAGCATTTCCACTAAGATCAGGAACAAGACAAGGTTGCCCACTCTCACCACTTTTATTCAACATAGTTTTGGAAGTTTTAGCCACAGCAATCAGAGAAGAAAAGGAAATAAAAGGAATCCAAATTGGAAAAGAAGAAGTAAAGCTGTCACTGTTTGCAGATGACATGATACTATACATAGAGAATCCTAAAGATGCTACCAGGAAACTACTAAAGCTAATCAATGAATTTGGTAAAGTGGCAGGATACAAAATTAATGCACAGAAATCTCTGGCATTCCTATATACTAATGATGAAAAATCTGAAAGTGAAATCAAGAAAACACTCCCATTTACCATTGCAACAAAAAGAATAAAATATCTAGGAATAAACCTACCTAAGGAGACAAAAGACCTGTATGCAGAAAATTATAAGACACTGATGAATGAAATTAAAGATGATACAAATAGAGGGAGAGATATACCATGTTCTTGGATTGGAAGAATCAACATTGTGAAAATGACTCTACTACCCAAAGCAATCTATAGATTCAATGCAATCCCTATCAAACTACCACTGGCATTTTTCACAGAACTAGAACAAAAAATTTCACAATTTGTATGGAAACACAAAAGACCCCGAATAGCCAAAGCAATCTTGAGAACGAAAGAAGGAACTGGAGGAATCAGGCTCCCTGACTTCAGACTATACTACAAAGCTACAGTTATCAAGACGGTATGGTACTGGCACAAAAACAGAAAGATAGATCAATGGAACAGGATAGAAAGCCCAGAGATAAACCCATGCAAATATGGACACCTTATCTTTGATAAAGGTGGCAGGAATGTACAGTGGAGAAAGGACAGCCTCTTCAATAAATGGTGCTGGGAAAACTGGACAGGTACATGTAAAAGTATGAGATTAGATTACTCCCTAACACCATACACAAAAATAAGCTCAAAATGGATTAAAGACCTGAATGTAAGGCCAGAAACTATCAAACTCTTAGAGGAAAACATAGGCAGAAGACTCTATGACATAAATCACAGCAAGATCCTTTCTGACCCACCTCCTAGAGTAATGGAAATAAAAACAAAAATAAACAAATGGGACCTAATGAAACTTCAAAGCTTTTGCACAACAAAGGAAACCATAAACAAGACCAAAAGACAACCCTCAGAATGGGAGAAAATATTTGCAATTGAAGCAACCGACAAAGGATTAATCTCCAAAATTTACAAGCAGCTCATGCAGCTCAATATCAAAAAAACAAACGACCCAATCCAAAAATGGGCAGAAGACCTAAATAGACATTTCTCCGAAGAAGATAAACAGACTGCCAACAAACACATGAAAGAATGCTCAACATCATTAATCATTAGAGAAATGCAAATCAAAACTACAATGAGATATCATCTCACACCAGTCAGAATGGCCATCATCAAAAAATCTAGAAACAATAAATGCTGGAGAGGGTGTGTAGAAAAGGGAACACTCTTGCACTGCTGGTGGGAATGTGGATTGGTTCAGCCACTATGGAGAAGAGTATGGAGGTTCCTTAAAAATCTACAAATAGAACTACCATATGACCCAGCAATCCCACTACTGGGCATATACCCTGAGAAAACCAAAATTCAAAAAGAGTCATGTACCAAAAAGTTCATTGCAGCTCTATTTACAATAGCCCAGAGATGGAGACAACTTAAGTGCCCATCATCAGATGAATGGATAAAGAAGATGTGGCACATATATACAATGGAATATTACTCAGCCATAAAAAGAAACGAAATTGAGCTATTTGTAATGAGGTGGATAGACCTAGAGTCTGTCATACAGAGTGAAGTAAGTCAGAAAGAAAAAGACAAATACCGTATGCTAACACATATATATGGAATTTAAGAAAAAAAATGTCATGAAGAACATAGGGGTAAGGCAGGAATAAAGAGGCAGACCTTTTAGAGAACAGACTTGAGGTTATGGGGAGGGGGAAGGGTGAGCTGTGACAGGGCGAGAGAGAGTCATGGGCATATACACACTAACAAACGTAGTAAGGTAGATAGCTAGTGGGAAGCAGCCGCATGGCACAGGGATATTGGCTCGGTGCTTTGTGACAGCCTGGAGGGGTGGGATAGGGAGGGTGGGAGGGAGGGAGACGCAAGAGGGAAGACATATGGGAACATATGTTTATGTATGACTGATTCACTTTGTTATAAAGCAGAAACTAACACACCATTGTAAAGCAATTATACCCCAATAAAGATGTTTAAAAAAAAAATCCAGTTATATCAAAAATTTCTTAAGTGTAAATTGTCAAAAGTACCAATTATAAAACAAAGAATAACAAATTCTGTGTTGTTCATAAGAACACATATGTAATATATGAACAAAAAATATATATATTGCAAAATGTAAACAAAAGAAAGTTGTTTGTAACTCTAACTTCAGAAAAAAAAATATAGATACTAATATAAAAAACATGCTCAGGGGAAAATGACAGATATGTAATGATAGAATTGCAATTCATTGGAAATATAACTGTTCAGAATTGCTGTGTATTTAATAATATGACAAGTATATATAACACAATAATTGCAAGATCTTCAAGGACAACATGGCAAACATACCATCACTGTGGGAGATTTTTAACACTTTTCTCTGTAACTGATGCATCATGCAGAGAAAAAAAAATAAGCAAAAATTGTAGAAGAGTGGGACATCACAATTAAATATTTGACCCAATTAAAATATACTAAATACCTAAAGTAGCAGAATATAGACTCTTCAGTTCACATTAAACATTTATAAAAATTGAACATATCATGTACCATAAAGTAAGTTTCAAAAATGTTCAAAAGGTTAAAAACACATAGAGTATGTTTTATGAAGATAATATTATTTAGCAAAAAATTATTATCAAAAAAGGATAAATGGAAAAAATATATATTACCTGATAGACAAACAAGAATATTATAATAAATATTAGAAAATATTTTGAATTGAATTATAATGAAATTAATGAATAGCAAAATGTTTGTCTTGCAATTAAAATCACTAGAGGTAAAATTACAGCCCTAAATATTTGCATAGGAAGAAAATAAATGATGGAATTCAATCACCTATACATCCGTTTCAAGACAGTAATAAAAAAGACAACCAATTAACCCAAAGGGGTAGTAGGAAATATAAAAAAGCAGAAAATAATACACTGAAATCATTATAAATAATTCAACCAGTTTATTCATCTAAGCCAGAAATTTGATACATTGGGAAGAATAATTAACTGATAAACCACTGTCAGGAAAGCTTCTTTTAAAAATGAGAGAGAGAGAGCGTAAATAACCACTATCAGCAAAAAAACAAAACAAAAAAAAAACTTTTTTGAGTGGACATGGTGTAAATGATGAGATCAAATTAGAAAGTTAAATTAGATCCATATTTTTTAGGTTCCTTCAGGCTACATTAAGAAATTTATAATTTTCTTAAAGAGATAAATTCAGAATTATTAAGAAGGAAAAACGTGGAGAACTTGATAAAGTAAACTTGGTAAAGAGCTTAATATTGAGATTGGGGAGAAGGAGGAATAAAAGATAATTCTAAAGCTTCAAACTTTATTAACAAGATGGTTAAAAGTTCACTAATTCAAAAGGTTATTTGGAATGAGGGAGACAAAAATAAACAGATAGGAAATTGGGGGAAAGGAGTCCATTTTGGAACATATGGAATTAAAGTTGCCCATGGCCATTCAGTTGGAGGGGGCATATAAGCAACTGAAAATGTAGTTTTTGAGCTACATTTTTTTCCCCTCACATATAGTACACTTTTAATATTACCTCTTAAAATTTTCTTAAATCCTTTCTTAAATCTTAAATAATTTGCTCCTGAACATTGTCAAGTTACTCCAGCTATCTGAATTACAATTTCTGACTTTCTTTTGAGAAAGACTAAATAGGTTTTGTATTTCAAGTCTGAAGAGTAAAGGATCCTTTATTATCTGAGTCTATTTGATTTCAGAGTATCAAACAGCAGGTAGTAAGAGTACAAAATATGATAGTCACTGTGAAAGTAAGTAAAATCACCTAGTAATCATGTGTGTGATAATAAAATAATAAGTTTTAAGAAAAAAATCTAGGGATTACTGAACGTAATGTGACAAGCAACAGAAGAGGAGACTTTAAAAGATAATGAGAATAAAATCTCTGAGGATTAGAGTGTGGTAATGATAGTTAAGAGAAAAGAATGGAATGATCCAATACATCAAAGTTAACTGACCATTTGTAAGAGGATAAGCTCAGGAACCAAAGTAGAATTTGCAGTGATGGATTTAAGAAAATTTTAAGAGGTAATATTAAAATTGTACTATATGTGAGGGGAAAAAAATGTAGGGAGAGGAGTAGAGAATCCCAGACATTTTGTTTGCATGATAACTGGATGGTATTACCACCAACTAAGAGAAGAGCATATAGATGATTAAATATTTTTAGGGGGAATATCATGTTTTGCTAAGGAAATATATTTGGTTTGAAATACCTGATTTTTAAAATACAGGGTTTTAAATATTTAATACTGGAATTTGTGCTGGACACTGTAAAGGGCCAGCATGTTAGTCAGGTTTCCTAAGGTTGCTATAACAATGACCACAAGCTGGGTGCTTTTAAACAACGAAAATTTATTCTTTCACAGTTATAAAGGCTAGAAGTTAAGGTATTGGTAGGGTTATGCTCCCTGTGGAGGATCTAGGGCAGGATACTTCCTTGCCACTTTCAGCTTCTAGTAATCCTATACGTTCCTTGGCTTGTGGCAGCATAAGTCCAATCTCTGCCTTTGTCTTTACCCACATTTGTCTTGCCTTGGTGTCTGTCCAAATTTCACTCTTCTTATAAGGACACTACTCCTTAAATTGAATTAAAGTCCACCATACTCCCGGAAGGCCTCATCTTAATAAACTACATCTACAATGAACTCATTCCTGTATAAGGTCACATTCTGAGACACCAATAATAAGGACTTCAACATAACTTTTGGGGAGACACAATTCAACATAGAGCTTATTGTTGCTCCATGTGCCAATAGTCGATACAATTTTCTTGTAGACATGCTTTTTCATGCTGGACTCATTGGTAGGTACAGTGCTTTGTTTATCAGGCTTCTTTGGAAGAGCCACATCCATAGTCTCATTTCTCTAAACCTCTTGAACTGGTTAAAAGACTTTCTGAGAGCCAACTAAACCAAATTTGAGATTTAACAAAGGATTTAGTGATCAGAAGTTAGATTTTGTCTATTCCGTGAGGTTGATTATTTAGCGACCTCTGACACTAGATTTTGTCTTTAGTTGACTGACTATGAGTAACAATGTGTCTTTCAAACCTAAAAGTCCCAGAATTTCTCATGTTTTCTTTTCACTTGTTTGCCAATTTGCCAATTGTTAACTCAACTCATCTCTTTCTTGTAGTACCTTGTTAAATGCAGCCTATATCATCAAGACACATTAAATCCACAAGTTCATTTGATGTATAAATTTGTTCCACGTACTGCTTTTGATAGCATTATCAAATGTTTCTCCATTACATTACATGTTTTACCATCTTTCTGGCTTCTGAAACTATTCCACTGGTATATTTTATATAATATTAAATTTTTACAGGTCATGCTGTGGTAGAACAACAACAAAACAAACCCAGTTGTTTACAAGATTAAAGTTTTATTTCTTGCTTTTGTTACATGTTGGCTAGAGTCAGCTGTGGCTCTGCTCTATGTGTCTTCCTGAGGAAAGATCAGCCTCTATCTTGACCTGTAGTTCTTTCAGCAGAGAGAAAAGCAAAAGTGTATGACTAGGTGATGGTGCAACAATGATTAAATTTTCTGCTGGGACAAATAATTGATTATTTTTGCTCATTTTCACCAACAAAGCAACTCATATTTCTAATCTGCTATTAGTGACTTGGAGGAATTTTACTCTTCACACGTCAGCACAGCAATAACCTATAAATGAATGGGGATATATATGTTCCTTTTAGATGGAGGTCATTAAATTGTTTGGAATAATAATGAACTATAATATCTAAGGCAATTATAGATTGAATGGCGAGTGAGGACACATAAATCAGGGAAGTAATTGTCTTTTCAATAAATTTTGCTAAAAAAACATAGAGGAGAAGAATTGTATAATATGGTGGGGTGAGTGTGGTATATATGCATTTGTGGGTGTTTTAGTTGTGTGTGGTTTTAAAAGAGAATAAAAAGGAATATGCTCAGAAAAATAATCTATAGTAGTATAAAGCAGGTAAGTGGTTACCTGAGGATGTGTAAGATAGGGAAGTGTTGGTGAGAGGGATTATATTTTTTTGATTGTGATGATAGTTTCATGGATGTAGACATATGTCAAAACTTATCAAACTGTACACTTTAAATTGTGTCATTTGTTAAACATCAGTTATACCTCAATAAAGCTATTTTTTTTCTAACATCCTAGTATGGAATTAGTGTCCATAAATTTAAGAAAGAAGGCCAGTGTGGCTAGGACAGGAAGAGTGGGAGGGAGTTAAAAGGTAAAGTCAGAGGTAAGAGGGGCCAGACCACATGTGTCTTTATAGGCTAAGTCAGGTATGTGAAAAGTATTCAAGTGGAGAATTATAAACAGAGCAGTAACATGATCTCATTTATGTGAAATGCTCCTTGAGCATTTTCCAGAATGTCATATAGTTGTAACCATATAGAGCTTGATAGCTCATTTCTTTTTAGTGCTGAATAATATTCCATTGTCTGATTGAACCACAGTTTATGTATCCATTCCCCGGTTAAAGACATCTTGGTTGATTCCAAGTTTTGGTAATTGTGAATAAAATTGCCATAAACATCTGTTGTGCAGGTTTTTATGTGGATGTAAGTTTTCAGCTCCTTTGGGTAAAAACCAAGGGGTGCAATTGAAGGATAGTATGGTAAGAATGTTAGGTTTTGTAGGAAACTGACAAACTGATTTCCAAAAATGTCTGTACTATTTTGCATTTTCATCAGCAACATATGGGAGTTCCTGTTGCTCCACATCCTCACTGACATTTGGTGTTGGCAGTGTTTTTGGATTTTGACCATTCTGATGGGTGTGTGGTCATAACTCTTTGTTTTGATTTGCATTTCCCTAACAACATAAGATGTTGAGAATCTTCATATGCTTATGGGTCATCTTTATCTTTGTTAAGGTATACGTTCAGATCTTTTGACCATTTTTTGATCATGTTGTTTGTTTTCTTTCTGTTGAATTTTAAGTATTCCTTTTAAGTATATTTTGGGTTGCAGTACTTTATCAAATGTGCCTTTTGCAAATATTTTCCCCAAGTCTGTAGCTTCTCTTCTCATTCTCTGACAATGATTATATTTTCATGCAACACATTTGATACTGGCAATGCCTTCAGTCCACTGAATCTAGCTAGGTGTATATAGAAAAATGATTAAGATAAGAATCAAAATATTGCCAAAAACAAAAAGTAACAAAATATGCTAAGGTGTACTGTCTTCCAAGCAATAGCTTCTGTTCATAAATATACTGAAGAAAGATTAGAAATTCATTTAGACTCAAAAAATCGGTGCTATTCGTTAGTAAGTCAGATTTTTCCAGGTGACTGTAGGCATCCCCAAAAACATGGAGCACAGAATAACAGAAAGATACCAAGCATGGAAATAGAATTATACAGTATTGTTTGATATTTTGTTCCCTGCAGTCATCCTGTTTCAGCATTTTTAAATTATGAAAAATTTTCCTTAGTCCTTCCTAATGGAAATAGTTGTTTGTTTTATTTTCTTGGGAAAAATGTGGGGAATAAGTTTAAATAAAACATCTTTGTTATTTCCACTTTATACAACTGAAGTTGTTAGAGGAAAGAAATAAACATTTCCAGCCTTAGATATGGCCAAAAATGTCAAAATCTTGCCTATCAAGTCATCTTCCTCACTATTCACTATATACTTTTATATGTTGGGAATTTTCCATAGTAACAAAGTTAATTTTTTTTTCTGTGGTACGCAGGCCTCTCACTGTTGTGGCATCTCCCGTTGCGGAGCACAGACTCTGGACGTGCAGGCTTAGCGGCCATGGCTCACGAGCCCAGCCGCTCCGCGGCATGTGGGATCCTCCTGGACCGGGGCACGAACCCATGTCCCCTTCATCGGCAGGTGGACTCTCAATCACTGCGCCACCAGTGAAGCCCTAATTTTTTTAAATGAATGTTTACATACAATGAAATTTAGCAATGAGGCTTAGCCAACTAAATAGCCATGTGGAAAACATCTAAAAAAGCTATGTTTCACCAAAGTAACTTTCAGGTGAATAAAAATTTTGAATATATAAAATAAAATAACCAAACTATTAGAAGTAAATATAGGAGAATTTCTTTTGCTGGAGATGAGAAAGCTTTCTAAGCAATACACAAAACCCAGATTCCAAAAAGATTAGTGAATGTGATGACATAAAAGTTTTTCTGCACAGAAAAAAATACCATATAAAGTTGAAAGACAAATGATCAACTGGGAACAAATATTTCAACACATATGATAATGAGCTCAGTTTCTTAATATAAAAAGACCTCTTACAAATTTGTTATAAAAGGCCATTAAACCAATAGAAAAATTGATAAAGAACTTAGAGACAGTTCATAGAAAACAAACACAAATGGTTTGTAACATATGAAAAGGCAGTCAACCTCAATCATAAAGAAATGAAAAGTAAAATGTCAATGTTATATGACTATTTATTGGAAAGCAATTCTTAAAATATATGTCATTAAGAAAATTTAAGTGAAAAAATCAAGATGTAGAACAATCTATATAGTACGCCTCTACCCGTGTAAAAGTAACTATGTACTTATCTACCTACATATCTGTATATACACATATGTGCATTATGCTTAAATATGCATAGAACATTTTAGAAGAACATTGTATAAATTGGTTACAGTGGTTGTGTCTATAGTGGGAGCCTGGAAGTCTTGAGTGAGGCATAAACATAACTTTCCATCATGTGTGCTTTTTATAATGTTTAAATTTTTAAATGTATATCTGCATTACCTTTTCAATGAAAAATAACTAGTTGATTAAAAACAAAACTAAATCAATGTGTTCAACAAATATTTCTTTGTGTAAATTACTGTTGAAGTACTGAGAATACAGGTGATGGAAAACCAACCTAAATCTCTGTCTCCAGCTCTAATATAAAAGTCTCTAATGAAAAAAAGAGTATGCTCAGAGATTGACAAACAAGGAGGAGAGTGAAACCACTCATTTTCCTTTGGAAAGTGAATAAGGATAGGTGTTAGGTAAACTGTTTAACATGAGGGTTGTATATTCAATAAGAAAAATTAAGACCAATTTCTCATGTTTTTCCTCTAAGTTATGTAAAAATGCCATCTTTCTAGAATTAAATATATATATATATATATATATATAATATGTGGATTAACTATTGTGGGCACTAGAAGAAGTGGTTAAAGATATACAAATAAGAGGATTGATGTACAGCAGTAGGAACCGGGTTTCAAAGCTATAGAACCTGAAATTGTAAAGATGTCAATTGGTACAACACTGTAACTTCATCAACAACTTCAACAGATAAAATATAGTGATGAAGAAGGTACCAGAGCTTTTAGAAAAAAAGCAAAATTAGTCAGTAAAATTAGAAGGTGTAAAACATAAATGAAGAACATGTAATTGATCATTTCAGAGGGTGAGAGAGAGAAGGAACTTGAGATAAGTACTGCTTTAGTAAAAGAGAGATGTTTTCATTTTGATATAGAAGAGCAGAATATAATAGTGGGTGATTCTTAAAAATTTCTAGATGACCAATTTTTTGAACAGCTTTGGCTAGAGCAGGAAAAAACCCTAAACTGAGTCAGTTAAGGGATGGTGTAACACTTCAGTAAATTCATTACTGTTCTAACACTCCATTACCAATCTCATTTTATAAGTGTTTACATGAAATTGGAAATAACATATAGGAAATCGTGTATAGTAAGTTTTCCTGAACGAACAGGTGTATAGGGGTGTGTGTGTATGTGTGTGTGTGTGCATGCAAAATCTTCATTAAGATAATTGAAAAGAAACAAGACCATTCTTTCCACATTTTCTTGTCTTTAAAAATGCATATAGGACTTCCCTGGTAGTGTAGTGGTTAAGAACCCTCCTGCCAATGCAGGGGACACAGGTTTGAGCCCTGGTCCAGGAAGATCCCACATGCCACAGCACAACTAAGCCCATGCACCACAACTACTGAGCCTGCATGCCACAACTACTGAAACAATCACACCTAGAGCCCGTGCTCTGCAACAAGAGAAGCAACCGTAATGAAAAGCCCACTCACCACAATGAAGAATAGCTCCTGCTTGCTGCAACCAGAGAAAGTCCACATGCAGCAATGAGGACACAACACAGCCAAAAATAAATAAATAAATAAATTTAAATAAATGCATACATATATATATAGATATATATAAATTCTGGGAGTTGATAATTTTTCTGATTTACAAATATTTTTGGAAACATTTGCACTAACTCCAAACTGTAACAATAAAAACAAAAGAAATCAAAATCCACAAAGAAACTTCTTGCATTTGTGTTATATTTTTGTTAGGCCATCCACTCCTTTACTTTTTTCCCTTAGGTTCTAATTCTAATTCTAATTCCACTGCTAACTTAAGTGATCTCTTGCGTATTATGACTTTTCTTAAAATTAGCATGAATGTGTGTGTGTGTGCGTGTGAACATGAGCTATATAAAGACTACAATTTCACAGCATGCACTAAATTCTAAACTATTTAGATGTCATTTTTCAGATTTTATTTTAAATATACATTATTTGAGAAACAATTTTAGAAGATAAGAAGTGAAAAACTGTGATTCAATTCCATGATGGTTTTCCATACTTGTGATAGAATAATGTGTTGCTAATTTTTTGTAGCTGTTTATACTCCATTTTCTCAGAGGTACTCCAGTTTTCATACTCAAATATTCTAACTATAAATATCTTAAAGTCTTTGATTTTTCTCATTACTAAAGTTACTTTCTGCTCAAAAATAAATTTAATAATTTTGTTTTACTTCAATAAATATTATCTGAACATCAGGATGATTTTTCTAAATTCCTTCTATTTTTTAATACTATTTAAAATTTCATACAAATATAAAATGTATAAACTTAATCTCATAACATGATATGAAGTGAAAGAAGCCACACACAACACAGCACATATTGTTTGATTCCAATTATTGAAGCTCAGGAAAGACGTAATAATGTATAACAGTAAGGATAGTGGTTACTGAGAAAAGGCAGATGGAGAACGCTTGGGAAGGCACAAAAGAGATTCTGGGGGTGCTGGTAATGTTCGATTTCTTGACCTGAGTGTGTGTATTCACTTTGGAATAATCCAGTCAACTGTACATTTAAGATTTGTTCCTTTAGGGCTTCCCTGGTGGTGCAGTGGTTGAGAGTCCGCCTGCTGATGCAGGGGACACTGGTTCGTGCCCCAGTCCGGGAAGATCCCACATGCCGCGGAGTGGCTGGGCCCGTGAGCCATGACAACTGAGCCAGATTTGTTCCTTTATGTTTTGATAGAACTTCAATAAAGGGGTTTTAAAATAAATTGAAATAATAAAATATTAAAATAAAAAAGGAAATATATAAGTTTAAAATATAATTGAATAAATTATGTCAGCTCAAAAGATTTTAATATTTTGATTTAAAAATAAACTTGTAGTGCCACTCATAAATTACATATTATATCAATATTTTCCACAATTAAAATATATTAAGAAGAAATTCTGTAAAGAAGATAGTAAGAACAATATTTTTTTTAGGTTTATGCTACCTACCACATACTAATCTCAAAATTTAAATGTACTAAATATCGAATAGTCAAGGATTTTATTTATCATATATCTATCTATTCATTTCCAATCTTTAGTTTTCAGGAGCATACATTAAATATTTTGAAAAAAAAAAACTTTGTTACTTATCTTCATAGGCATGTATAAGACTTTGAATGAGGAAAAACTTTTGGAAAGCTTTCATAACTGTCAGCCTACTTACATAATTCAAGTGATTGCCAATCATATCTATTATTGAAAACTTAAGGATGAAATATGTGTCCTAGTCTTTATATGTCATTATTTTTTAGTGATATTGATTAAGTGTTATTGTTTTCTTAGTACCTTTTATTCAAGACTATGCTTGTTGTCTATATGAATCAATTTTTTGATGTAAGTTCTGGTATTAATTGGGATTTTATTTGATCTATGTTCCATCATAGAAGTTGGTCTAAGGAAAATGGGTGGTAGCTTAAGAAAAACTGATGTAGATGTAATACAAATGTTAAAAAGAACACAAATACTCATCATTTTGAAAGATGTACTTATATACATGGAATATCATGAGTTGTTAATTATGAATACATAAAATTATAACCTGGAAAATTATTTATGAGCACAGGGAAATAAAATCATATGTTTACTAATGTGGCATATATTTGAGGAAAAAGAAATCTCATTTATTTTTGAGGAAAAAGAAATCCTTTTTATAAGAAGCCATTCTGCTAACAGAATAACTCTGAGAATAAACTTATTCATGGTGGCTACTTGATAAAGTCATTTTCCTTTATTTTTTATTATGAAAACAATTCATAGTAACTGAAAATTTACAAAAATAGTAAAAAGTAACTTTTGAATATCTTCAATTTTTATATTCTTCATCTAAATTGTAAATATTTTATCAATACTATGTCATTCTCTTGCTCTTATATATTTACATATATGTAGATATGATGTCCCATTAAAGCTAAATAATTAAATGTATGTTTTCTAAAAACAAGGGTATTTTCTTCTATAGTATAGCCCTTTAAAATAAGGAAATTGATATTGGTAAATACTACTATTTTTATAGGAAATTTATCCAATCCGGAGTTAGGAGTATCTACTGGTGGCCATATCCCTTGAATCAGTCAATCTAAACGATTCCTCACTCTTTTATAATCCTAAATTATAGGCTTGTTATTTTGTAGAATGTTTCTCAATTTGAGTATGTTTAATGTTGCTTCATAATGAGATTCAAGTTATGTATTTTTATCATAAATATCACAAATGTAATACTTTGTTCTCATTTTATAGCTCATGACACATGACGTCAATTTGTGTCACCCCTGGCAATGTTAAGTATGATCAGCTGATAGAGGTGTAGTCTTTCTTCATTATAAAGTTTCCAGATTCCCTACTGTAATTACTATGATATACATAGGGAAATACTTTGTTACTGTGAAAATACTATTTCCCTATTACATTTTTAGCATCCTCTGATAAAAAATTTTGTCTAGACAATTAATGCTGTAATATTTTCCAAAAGATTATTTTACACTTTTATATTTCTTCCACATCTTTTAGTTGCCTGACTGCAAGTAAGAGATTTCTCTTCTTCCAATTTCTTTACCTCTTTATATCATTATGAATTCATATTTTATTCATTATATTATAAATGTGTTACTCTATTTATTTTGATGCTCAAGTTGTACTGGCATTAGCTAATGGAAACCTCTTTAAGCTGACTTTTATGTCCTTTGACAAGACCCCATCCCCCTTCTGATATTCTCTTACTTTCTGGCATTAGATTTTCCAGGCTTAGCTATTTCTTTCCTTCCCCAATCCTGGGATTTGCCATTTTTCTTAAAAATTCCACTACTGTTTAGTAAAAAGTGATATTTAGAAGCCAAGATCTGTGCAAAAAGCGTGCTTATTGCTAATGGGATATTGCTACTGCCAGGCCTATCAATGAACTGAAGTAAAAAGTGAAAGCACCCATACATACATACATACACACACAATTGTACACACACACGTGTGTGTTCATAAACATACAAACATACAGCATACATTCATATATATATATATATATATCAATCTATAACCATATTTATATCTATATTTTGAAATACATAAGAGTTTACCCCATTCCTTCCAATTCTAATCTAACATTCAGGATTTATTCTAGATTCCTCCCTTTACATATTTGTAACTTTGTTGTTAGTGAAAAACCCATTTTTTCCTATTAGCTTTCTATTGTTTCTGTAACAAATCACCTCAAACTTAATGGCTTGAAACAACACAAATGTATTATCTTACTGTTCTAGAAGTTAGTAGGCCAACATAAGTCTTACTGGGCTAAAATCAAGGTGTCAGCAGGACTGCTTTTCTTTCTAGAGATTGTAGGGGAGAATCATGTGTTTGTTGTTCTTGTCATTTTGGATTTTCTGGTTTTTATTTGTTTTGCTTTTTCCAACTTCTATAGATGATCGACATTCCTTAGTGGCTTCCTTCCACCATTTTGAAAGCCAGGGACAGTGTATCTCTCTATTCATCTGTATTCACACCAGGGGCTTTTTGGTCCTAACCCAGTGTAGACAGCTCCTGTACTTGTTGCCTTCTTAACTGAGCCTGTCTTTTCTCTGTCACCTCCCTATTTGACCTTGACTTAGTTCCAGTTACTGCCTCATTTGGCTCCTTCTTCACTTGTCCCTTCATCACAAGACAGCTGATACCTTGTCTGGTCCACTCCTCACTCTTGCACTGTTGATCTCACTCAAGTTAATTCCAATATATATATTTCAAGGGAAAAAAATGCAAGAGAGGAAAAGGTTAAGATTTTATTTTAAAATCTAAGACTGATGTGAAAGCAACATACACTAAATAACAAGTCTCTTGTTTGCTATTATTCTAGGAGAAGACTATTGTATCTATTCTAAACTTCAATTTTTTCCAACTATGAAATAAAAGGATTGGGTTGTATTATTTCTAATTATTATTCATGACTAATAACATGGATATAATTATTTTTCTCAGAAAATTATATATAGTTTCGGCTATATATTTTCATTTGCAAAATATTCTACCTTTTAGAGAAGTTTTTTTTTTTCTAAATTATAAAATGCTTACAATTAACCTATGTAAATTTTGTCCTTCTACCTTAAGATAATTTATTTCTATTCTTGCTTGCATTTTTATAATATAGAATATATAAAATATATTTAGAATATAAGGAAAACCAAAACTTTTGAGTGACCTCTTCTGTATTCCAATCAAAGAAAATTTACATAAAGAAAATTTACATAACCTCCTTTATGTTGAAAATATCTACTTTATAATGGATGTATTGGTTTCCTATGGTTTCCATAACAAATTACCAGGAACTAGGTGATTCTGAACAACAGAAATGTATTCTCTCACAGTTCTCTGAAGACTAAAAGTCTAAAATCAAGTTATAAGCAGTGCTGCTCCACCTCTGAAGGCTCTAGAACAAATTTTTCCTTTCTCCTTCCAACTTCTGGAATCTCCTGACAATCCTTGGCATTTCTTGTCTTGTAGATGCATCATTTCAGTCTTTGGCTCTATGTCTCATGATCGCCTTCCCTGTGTGTCTCTGTGTGTCCACTAATCTTATAAGAACACAGGTTGATTGATTTAGGACCTACACTGATGTAGTATGACCTCATTTTAATGAATTACATTACTCTATTTTCAAATAAGGTCACATTCTGAGGTTCCTTAGACATGAGTTTTGGGAGGACACTATGCCACCCATTATGCTGAAAAACATTTAATGACAAAAACCAAAAGGCAACGGAAATTTTTATAATGGATTGCTTATTGGATGAAATTAGGAATTAATGTTAATTTTCTGTAGTATGATAGTAGTACCCTGATTATGTAGAAGAATGTTCTTATAGGATATTCATGCTAATATATAGAGGTGGTGTTGACAACTTAGTTTCAAATGCTTTAGGAAAACAGAAAGAGAGAGAAAGAAAGGGAACATAAGAGGGAAAGATAACAGAAACAGAGAGATAGAGACACACAGTAGAAAATATAGACACGTAAGAGAGAAATGGAATGCAAGAAAGTCATGATAAAGTCTTAAATAGGATAATCAGGGCAACCCTCATTAGGAAGCTGAAATACAAACAAAAGCTTAAAGATGCAAGAGAGCTAGCCAAGTATATATCTAGAAGAAAGTGTTTCCAGAAGGAAAGACAGGTAGAACAATGATGCAAAACACGAACATGATTGGTATGCCTGAGAAAGAGTGAAGGGACCAGTGTGGTAGAGTTGGGTGAATAATGCGGCAGTAAAGAGCATCTTTACACCCAATCATGTAAGGCCTTTTATGCCATAGAACAGGCTTTGGCTTTTACTTTAAGTGAAATAAGGAACCAAGTCACAGGAGTGATTTGAACTGATTTACGTCATAAAGAATTTGACTGTTTTGTTGAGAATAGATTTTAGGAAAGCAAGAATAGAAGAAATTGGACCTTTTTGAAAGTTACTGCAGTAATCCAGTGAAAGATCATCGTAATTCACAAAAAGTGATTATCTTGTGATATACTTTGAAGGTAAACTCAGCATTATTCCTTGATGGGTGAGATGTGAGAAGTAAAAGGACACAAGTAAATGAACAACTGGAAGAGTTTCTGTCAACTTAGATGAGAAAGGCTATGGATAGAGAAGTGTGGAGATGGAAGATCATGAGTTCAATTTCAGACAAGTTGACACTGAAAGGTTGAATAGACAGCTATACAAATCTGGACTTTGAGAGGTTAGCCTGCCTGACCTAGAAATATAAATTTTGAAATTGTCAGCAAATAGATGGTATTTATACCATAGAAAGAGGTGAGATAATGAAGGAAATGACTATAGATAGAGGAGTCAAAGGTCTAAAAATGGAAGAAGAGGAAGAATGCAGAAAGAGACCGAGATGCAACAATCAGAAAGATAGGAAGAGAACAGAGAGGGTTGTATTAGAAGCAGAACTGGTAACTATTATGGACATAGCTCAAAAAAAGTGAACTCTTGTTAAAAATATATTTAAAATTTCAAGACATTGACAGCAGAACACTACACCATATACAGAACTCTTCTAAGCCCAGAGTCTTTTGTGACTGCCCAGGTCACAGATCTCATTCCAATGAACCTGGCCCTGATCTGAAACTGAGAAAGAGAGAGAGAGAGAGAGAAATCATTTCAAAAGCTACCAATGGGTTACATAAGATGAGAACTGAGAGTTAATCAGTGGATTAATCAGTGTGGATATAACTATTGACTTGAACTAATTTCTGTTGAATGATGCTGGCAAAATCCTGATAGGAGTAGGTTAAATAATGAATAGGAGAAGGGTAATCTGAAGCAGTGAATATAAACAAATCTTTTGAGGAGTTTTCCTGTTAAGGAGAGGAAGGAGGAATTGGCAAAAGATATAGTCTTCTTTTCTATTCTTTTTAAAGATGGAAAAGATAATAGAAAGTTTTTAGGGTAAAGAGAATGATCCACTAAGAGTATGAAAAATAGAGAGAGGGAAATTGTGGAACAAAGTCATTGAGTAGATGAGAAAGTATGTGCTCTAATAAATAAATAAGGTGATAAGATTTTCTTTCAGGTACCCTGAAAATTTATCTATCTTGACAGACCAGAAGTCAAAATATGTAGTTAGAAAGGAGGATATTGTCACTGCTCTGGTTTGTTAATTGACTGTAAGGAAGCAAGGGATTTGGGAACATATAAAGCTAGTAGTTGTAATGACTGAATCTGGAGAATAGAGTTTAATTTTAGAAGAGTTGAGTGTATGATGAAGATATATTGAACCAAGAATATCTACCAGGAAATTGAAAATGTCAGAGAATCTGGTTGGTAGAGAGGAGGGTTGTGGGGTGAAGATAGTGTAGTTTTTTTCTCTTCAGACTCTGCCTCCATCCTAAGCTGTATTACTGCAGCAGTAGCAATGGAGGTTCCTCCTCCCTTAGTGGGAAACTGGGAATGTTAGTCCCTGTTGTCCAAGGAGAATAAAGGGAATCCTTGTTATTTAACTAATAATTCTTTCTTTTCACTATTTTGTTCCAGTTAGGGGAAGTATGTAACAGCATCAGAAGGCCAAGACCTCAAAGGAGAGATATTAGAAAAAATATTAACTGTAACTTTGTGGAATTTACAGATGGCAATATCTAGTGTCTGCATCGGTGCTGTGATGAGAGATATAGATCAACAACTTTGATCATATGTTAATAATTGTTGCAAATTCTTGATTGTTTCTTGGTACCTCTCTACATTTGTACATGTTTAAAATTTCAATAGTAGAAAGTAAAAAGAAAATTGAATGCCATTTCTTACAAAAATATCCACCTGAATCAATATAGCTCTCCAACCCACCCCCAAAATATAGTTCCTTAGTTCACAGGTCTTTGAGAACTTTACCAAAGTTTTGCTTTATTTGGAGATAAAGTATAAAACTGAAAAGAACCTCATTACCTAATAAGAAAATGGGTATAAACTACAGAATCATAGTTTATCTTGAGACCTTTAGAAAGCTACAACTAGAAGATGATCAGCAATACTACTTCTGAGTGTATATCTGGAGAAAACCATAATTTGAAAATGTACATGCATCCCAATGTTCACTGCGGCACTATTTATGGTAGCCAATAATAATGCAAATGAACACATATACAAAACAGAAATAGACCCACAGACATAAAAAAACAAAACAAACAAACAAAAAAAGCTTATGGCTACTAAAGGGTAAAAGGGAGGGAGGAGTAAATTAGGAGTTTGGGACTAACATATACACACTACTATATATAAAATAAATAACCAACAAGGACATACTGTATAGCACAGAGAAGTGTATACTCAATATTTTGCAATAACCTATAAGTGAAAAGAATCTGAAAAAGTGTATATATATATATATATGGAGAGGAGAGAGAGAGAGAGGGAGAGAAATAAAAATAAGTTAATTAATTAATACTTGGTATTAAAATTTTCTTCAAAAGTTTATTTTTTAAAAAAGCAAAGCTTGTTTATACCTTGATTAAGAAAGTGCAGTGGCTTAAGTAACCCAAGGATATATATTATGAAAAACAATAACAACTGAATTAATAAAGTAACCATTAGAAGGCAAAAAAAAAAAATGTTGCTGGCTTAAAAAGTAGAGAATGGGGAGACGAGGGGAAGATGGTGGAAGAGTAAGATGTGGAGATCACCTTCCTCCCCACAGATACACCAGAAATACATCTACACGTGGAACAACTCCTACAGAACACCTACTGAATGCTGGCAGAAGACCTCAGACCTCCCAAAAGGCAAGAAACTCCCCCACGTACATGGGTAGGTCAAAAGAAAAAATAATAAACAGAGACAAAAGAATAGGGACGGGACTTGCAACAGTGGGAGGGAGCTGTGAAGGAGGAAAGGTTTCTACACACTAGGAAGCTGCTTCGCGGGCAGAGACTGCGGGTGGAGGAGGGGGCCAGCTTCAGAGCCGTGGAGGACAGTGCAGCCACAGGGGTGCGGAGGGCAAAGCGGAGAGATTCCCGCACAGAGGATCGGTGCCACCCAACACTCATCAGCCCGAGAGACTTGTCTGCTCACACGCCAGGGCAGGCTGGGCTGGGAGCTGAGGCTCGGGTTTCCATCAGATTGCACAGAGAGGACTGGTGTTGGTGGCATGAACACAGCCTGCAGGGAGTTGGTGCACCACGGCTAGCAGGGAGGGAGTCCGGGGGGGAAAAGTCTGGAGCTGCCGGAGGCAAGAGACTTTTTCTTCCCTCTCTGTTCCCTGGTACGCGAGGGGAGGGGATTAAGAGCGCTGCTAAAAGGAGCTCCAGAGACGGGTGCCAGCCGTGGCTAAAAGCGCGGACCCCAGAGACGGGCATGAGACGCTAAGGCTGCTGCTGCCGCCACCAAGAAGCCTGTGTGCGAGCACAGGTCACTATTCACACCTCCCTTCCGGGGAGCCTGTGCAGCCCGCCACTGCCAGGGTCCCGGGATCCAGGAACAACTTCTCCGAGAGAACGCACGGTGCGCCTCAGGCTGGTACAACTAACGCTGGTCTCTGCCGCCACAGGCCTGCCCCACACTCTGTGCCCCTCCCTCCCCCCGGCCTCAGTGAGCCAGAGCCCC
Organism: Orcinus orca; assembly: GCF_937001465.1. Taxonomy (NCBI): domain Eukaryota; kingdom Metazoa; phylum Chordata; class Mammalia; order Artiodactyla; family Delphinidae; genus Orcinus; species Orcinus orca. Next base: position 38,439,903 of record NC_064576.1, on the reverse strand, counting down.
CAAATCAGTGGCTCCTTTAACCCCGTCCTGTCTGAGCAAAGAACAGACGCCCCCCAGCGACCTACACGCAGAGGTGGGGCCAAATAAAAAGCTGAGACCTTGGGGACTGTGAGAACAAAGAAGAGAAAGGGAAATCTCTCCCAGCAGCTTCAAAAGCAGTGGATTAAAGCTCCACAATCAACTTGATATACCCTGCATCTGTGGAATACATGAATACACAACAAATCATCCCAAACTGAGGAGGTGGATTTTGAGAGCAAGATTTATGAGTTTTTTCCCCTTTTCCTCTTTTTGTGAGTGTGTATATATATGCTTTTGTGTGAGATTTTGTCTGTACAGCATTGCTTCCACCATTTGTCCTAGGGTTCTATCCATCCGTCTTTTTGTTTTTTTGTGTGTTTTTTTCTTAATAATTATTTTTTATTTTAATAACTTTATTATATTTTATCTTTATTTTATTTTACTTTAACTTCTTTCTTTCTTTCTCTTTTTCCTTCCTTCCCTCATTCCTTCCTTCCTTCCTTCATTCCTTCCTCCCTCCCTCCCTCCCTCCTTTCTTTCTTTCTTTCCTTCCTTCCTTCCTTCCTTCTTTCTTTTTTCTTTCTTTCTTTCTTTCTTTCATTCATTCTTTCTTTCTTTCTTTCTTTCTTTCTTTCTATGTCTACTAATTCTTTCTTTCTACATTTCCTCCCTTTTCTTCTGAGCCATGTGGATGAAAAGCTCTTGGTGCTGCAGCCAGGAGTCAGTGCTGTGCCTCTGAGGTGGGAGAGCCAACTTCAGGACACTGGTCCACAAGAGACCTGCCAGCTCCACACTATATCAAATGGCGAAAATCTCCCAGAGATCTCAATCTCAACACCAGCACCTAGCTTCACTCAGTGACCAGCAAGCTACAGTACTGGACACCCTATGCCAAACAACTAGCAAGACAGGAACACAACCCCACCCCTTTAGCAGAGAGGCTGCCTAAAATCATAATAAGGCCACAGACACACCAAAACACAACACTAGACGTGGACTTGCCCAGCAGAAAGACAAGATCCAGCCTCTTCCACCAGAACACAGGCACTACTTCCATCCACCAGGAAGCCTACAAAACCCACTGAACCAACCTTAGTCACAGGGGACAGACACCAAAAACCATGGGAACTATGAACATGCAGCCTGCAAAAAGGAGACCCCAAACACAGTAAGATAAGCAAAATGAGAAGACAGAAAAACACACAGCAGATGAATGAGCAAGATAAAAACCCACCAGACCTAACGAATGAAGAGGAAATAGGCAGTCTACCTGAACAAGAATTCAGAATAATGATAGTAAAGATGATCCAAAATCTTGCAAATAGAATAGACAAAGTGCAAGAAACATTTAACAAGGACCTACAAGAACTAAAGATGAAACAAACAATGATGAACAACACAATAAATTAAATTAAAAGTACTCTAGATGGGATCAATAGCAGAATAACTAAGGTAGAAGAACGGGTAAGTGACATGGAAGATCACTTAGAAATAACTACCGCAGAGCAGAATAAAAAAAAAGAATGAAAAGAACTGAGGATACTCTCAGAGACCTCTGGGACATTAAATGTACCAACATTCGAATTATAGGGGTTCCAGAAGAAGAAAGAAAAAGAAAGGGACTGAGAAAATATTTGAAGACATTATAGTTGAAAACTTCCCTAATATGGGAAAAGAAATAGCTAATCAAGTCCAAGAAGCACAGAGAGTCCCATACAGGATAAATCCAAGGAGAAATATGCCAAGATACATATTAATCAAACTGTCAAAACTTAAATACAAAGAAAACATATTAAAAGCAACAAGGGAAAAACAACAAATAACACACAAGGGAATCCCCATAAGGTTAACAGCTGATCTTTCAAGAGAAACTCTAAGCCAGAAGGGACTGGCAGGACATATTTAAAGTGATGAAGGAGAGAAAGCTACAACCAAGATTACTCTACCCAGCAAGGATCTCATTCAGATTTGATGGAGAAATTAAAACCTTTACAGAAGCAAAAGCTGAGAGCGTTCAGCACCACAAAACCAGATTTACAACAAATGCTAAAGGAACTTCTCTAGGCAAGACACACAAGAGAAGGAAAAAACCTACAATAACAAACCCAAAACAATTAAGAAAATGGGAATAGGGTCATACTTATCGATAATTACCTTAAATGTAAGTGGTTAAATGCTCCCACTGAAAGACACAGACTGGCTGAATGGACACAAAAACAAGACCCATATATATGCTGTCTACAAGAGACCTACTTCAGACCTAGGGACACAGACAGACTGAAAGTAAGGGGATAAAAAAACATATTCCATGCAAATGGAAATTAAAAGAAAGATGGAGTAGCAATTCTCATATCAGACAAAATAGATTTTAAGATAAAGACTATTAGAAGAGATAAAGAAGGACATTACATAAGGATCAAGGGATCGATTCAAGAAGAAGATATAACAATGGTAAATATTTATGCACCCAACAAAGGAGTACCTCAATACATAAGGCAAATACTAACAGCCATAAAAGGGGAAATTGACAGTAACACATTCATAGTAGGGGACTTTAACACCCCACTTTCACCAATGGACAGATCATCCAAAATGAAAATAAATAAGGAAACAGAAGCTTTAAATGATACTTTAAACAAGATATACTTAATTGATATTTATAGGACATTCCTTCCAAAAACAAAAAATACACATTCTTCTCAAGTGCTCATAGAATATTCTCCAGGATAGATCATATCCTGGGTGACAAATCAAGCCTTGGTAAATTTAAGAAAATTGAAATTGTATCAAGTATCTTTTCTGACCACAGACACAATGAGACAAATTACCAATTACAGGAAAAGATCTGTAAAAAATACAAACACATAGAGGCTAAACCTTACACTACTTAATAACCAAGTGATTACTGAAGAAGTCAAAGAGGAAATAAAAAAATACCTAGAAACAAATGACAATGGAGACACGACGACCCAAAACCTATGAGATGCAGCAAAAGCAGTTTTAAGAGGGAAGTTTATAGCAATAAAATCCTACCTTAAGAAGCAGGAAACATCTCGAATAAACAACCTAACCTTGAACCTAAAGCAATCAGAGATAGCAAAACAAAACCTGCCAAAGTTAACAGAAGGAAAGAAATCATAAAAATCAGATCAGAAATAAATGAAAAAGAAATGAAGGAAACAATAGCAAAGATCAATAAAACTAAAAGCTGGTTCTTTGAGAAGATAAACAAAATAGATAAACCACTAGCCAGACTCATCAAGAACAAAAGGGAGAAGACTCAAATCAATAGAATTAGAAATGAAAAAGGAGAAGTAACAACTGACACTGCAGAAATAAAAAAGATCATGAGAGATTACTACAAGCAACTTTATGCCAATAAAATGGACAATCTGGAAGAAGTGGACAAATTCTTAGAAATGCACAACCTGCCAAGACTGAATCAGGAAGAAATAGAAAATATGAACAGACCAGTCACAAGCACTGAAATTGAAACTGTGATTCAAAATCTTCCAACAAACAAAAGCCCAGGACCAGATGGCTTTACAGGTGAATTGTATCAAATATTCAGAGAAGAGCTAACACCTATCCTTCTCAAACTCTTCCAAAATATAGCAGATAAGGGAACACTCCTAAATTCCTTCTATGAGGCCACCATCACCTTGATACCAAAACCAGACAAGGATGTCACAAAGAAAGAAAACTACAGGCCAATATCACTGACGAGCATAGATGTAAAAATCCTCAACAAAATACTAGCAAACAGAATCCAACAGCACATTAAAAGGATCATACACCATGATCAAGTGGGGTTTATTCCAGGAATGCAAGGATTCTTCAATATACGCAAATCTATCAATGTGATAAACCATATTAACAAATTGAAGGAGAAAAACCATATGATCATCTCAATAGATGCAGAAAAAGCTTTTGACAAAATTCAACACCCATTTAGGATAAAAACCCTGCAGAAAGTAGGCATAGAGGGAACTTTCCTTAACATAATAAAGGCCATATAAGACAAGCCCACAGCCAACATCATCCTGAATGGTGAAAAACTGAAACCATTTCCACTAAGATCAGGAACAAGACAAGGTTGCCCACTCTCACCACCTTTATTCAACATAGTTTTGGAAGTTTTAGCCACAGCAATCAGAGAAGAAAAAGAAATGAAAATAATTCCATTTGGAAAAGAAGAAGTAAAGCTGTCACTGTTTGCAGATGACATGATACTATACATAGAGAATCCTAAAGATGCTACCAGAAAACTACTAGAGCTAATCAATGAATTTGGTAAAGAAGCAGGATACAAAATTAATGCACAGAAATCTTTGTCATTCTTATACACTAATGATGAAAAATCTGAAAGTGAAATCAAGAAAACACTCCCATCTACCACTGCAACAAAAAGAATAAAATATCTAGGAATAAACCTACCTAAGGAGACAAAAGACCTGTATGCAGACAATTATAAGACACTGATGAAAGAAATTAAAGGTGATACAAATAGATGCAGAGATATACCATGTTCTTGGATTGGAAGAATCAACATTGTGAAAATGACTCTACTACACAAAGCAATCTATAGATTCAATGCAATCCCTATCAAAATACCACTGGCATTTTTCACAGAAGTAGAACAAAAAATTTCACAATTTGTATGGAAACACAAAAGACCCCGAATAGCCAAAGCAATCTTGAGAACGAAAAAAAGAGCTGGAGGAATCAGGCTCCCTGACTTCAGACTATACTACAAAGCTACAGTAATCAAGACAGTATGGTACTGGCACAAAAACAGAAAGATAGATCAATGGAACAGGATAGAAAGCCCAGAGATAAACCCACGCACATATGGACACCTTATCTTTGATGAAGGTGGCAGGAATGTACAGTGGAGAAAGGACAGCCTCTTCAATAAATGGTGCTTGGAAAACTGGACAGATACATGTAAAAGTATGAGATTAGATCACTCCCTAACACCATACACAAAAATAAACTCAAAATGGATTAAAGACTTAAATGTAAGGCCAGAAACTATCAAACTCTTAGAGGAAAACATAGGCAGAAGACTCTATGACATAAATCACAGCAAGATCCTTTCTGACCCACCTCCTAGAGTAATGGAAATAAAAACAAAAATAAACAAATGGGACCTAATGAAACTTCAAAGCTTTTGCACAACAAAGGAAACCATAAACAAGACCAAAAGATAACCCTCAGAATGGGAGAAAATATTTGCAAATGAAGCAACTGACAAAGGATTCATCTCCAGAATTTACAAGCAGCTCATGCAGCTCAATAACAAAAAACAAACAACCCAATCCAAAAATGGGCAGAAGACCTAAATAGACATTTCTCCGAAGAAGATAAACAGACTGCCAACAAACACATGAAAGAATGCTCAACATCATTAATCATTAGAGAAATGCAAATCAAAACTACAATGAGATATCATCTCACACCAGTCAGAATGGCCATCATCAAAAAAATCTAGAAACAATAAATGCTGGAGAGGGTGTGTAGAAAAGGGAACACTGTTGCACTGCTGGTGGGAATGTGGATTGGTTCAGCCACTATGGAGAACAGTATGGAGGTTCCTTAAAAAACTACAAATAGAACTACCATATGACCCAGCAATCCCACTACTGGGCATATATCCTGAGAAAACCAAAATTCAAAAAGAGTCATGTACCAAAATGTTCATTGCAGCTCTATTTACAATAGCCCAGAGACGGAAACAACCTAAGTGTCCATCATCAGATGAATGGATAAAGAAGATGTGGCACATATTTATAGAATGGAATATTAGTCATAAAACGAAACGAAATTGAGCTATTTCTAATGAGGTGGATAGACCTAGAGTCTGTCGTACAGAGTGAAGTAAGTCAGCAAGAGAAAGACAAATACCATATGCTAACACATATATATGGAATTTAAGAAGAAAAAAAAATGTCATGAAGAACCTAGGGGTAAGACAGGAATAAAACACAGATCTACTGGAGAATGGACTTGAGGATATGGTGGGGGGAAAGGTGAGCTGTGACAGGGCGAAAGAGAGTCATGGACATATACACACTAACAAACATAAGGTAGATAGCTAGTGGGAAGCAGCAGCATGGCACAGGGATATTGGCTCGGTGCTTTGTGACCACGTGGAGGGGTGGGATAGGGAGGGTGGGAGGGAGGGAGACGCAAGAGTTAAGAGATATGGGAACATATGTATATGTATAACAGATTCACTTTGTTATAAAGCAGAAACTAACACACCATTGTAAAGCAATTATACCCCAATAAAGATGTTAAAAAAAAAAAGCTCAAAATGGATTAAAGATCTAAATGTAAGGCCAGAAACTATCAAACTCTTAGAGGAAAACATAGGCAGAAGACTCTATGACATAAATCACAGCAAGATCCTTTTTGACCCACCTCCTAGAGTAATGGAAATAAAAAGAAAAATAAACAAATGGGACCTAATGAAACTTCAAAGCTTTTGCACAGCAAAGGAAACCATAAACAAGACCAAAAGATAACCCTCAGAATGGGAGAAAATATTTGCAAATGAAGCAACTGACAAAGGATTCATCTCCAGAATTTACAAGCAGCTCATGCAGCTCAATAACAAAAAACAAACAACCCAATCCATAAATGGTCAGAAGACCTAAATAGACATTTCTCCAAAGAAGATATACAGACTGCCAACAAACACATGAAAGAATGCTCAACATCATTAATCATTAGAGAATTGCAAATCAAAACTACAATGAGATATCATCTCACACCAGCCAGAATGGCCATCACCAACAAATCTAGAAAAAGTAAATGCTGCAGAGGGTGTGGAGAAAAGGGAACAGTCTTGCACTGCTTGTGGGAATGTGAATTGGCACAGCCACTATGGAGAAGAGTATGGAGGTTCCTTAAAAAACTACAAATAGAACTACCATATGACCCAGCAATCCCACTACTGGGCATATACCCTGAGAAAACCATAATTCAAAAAGAGTCATGTACCAAAATGTTCATTGCAGCTCTATTTACAATAGCCCAGAGACGGAAACAACCTAAGTGTCCATCATCGGATGAATGGATAAAGAAGATGTGGCACATATTTATAGAATGGAATGTTAGTCATAAAACGAAACGAAATTGAGCTATTTTTAATGAGGTGGATAGACCTAGAGTCTGTCGTACAGAGTGAAGTAAGTCAGCAAGAGAAAGACAAATACCATATGCTAACACATATATATGGAATTTAAGAAGAAAAAAAAAAGTCATGAAGAACTTAGGGGTAAGACAGGAATAAGGACGCAGACCTACTAGAGAATGGACTTGAGGATATGGCGAGGGGCAAGGGTAAGCTGTGACAAAGCGAGAGACAGGCATGGACATATATACACTACCAAACGTAAGGTAGATAGCTAGTGGGAGGCAGCTGCATAGCACAGCGAGATCAGCTCAGTGCTTGTGACCGCCTGGAGGGGTGGCATAGGGAGGGTGGGAGGGAGGGAGATGCAAGAGGGAAGAGATATGGGAACATATGTATATGTATTACTGATTCACTTTGTTATAAAGCAGAAACTAACACACCATTGTAAAGCAGTTATACTCTAATAAAGATGTAAAAAATAAAACTCAGAATATACAGTTCACTAGGGCAAAAACAAACAAACAAAAAAAGAATGAAAAAGTAGAGAATGGTATCCTGAGCCAAGGAATACAGATGAGTGTGTAAAAGTTGAGGAGACACTTTCTCCATTAGAGCCACCAGAATGTAACACAGCCCTGTAAGCTCCTTAATGTTAGCCCAATAACACCCATTTCTGACTTCTGACCTCCAGCAATATAAGATAATAAATTTGTGTTGCTTTAAGCCACACAATTTGTGATAATTAGTTGCAGCATCAAGAGGAAAGTAACACATTATCTAAAATCATTTCTAAGGTCATATAACTCTAATTTTTATGTTTGATAGGTTATATAAAATTTTGAAATTAACTATTAATGCTTATTTCTTTATGCAACCAAATATTCCATTTATAAGCCTAAAAAAGCAAAAACAAAAACCTTTCAACATGATTTAATTATAGATTATACAAAAACATATAGTCAAAGCTGGGTACAGAGAAGTAAAAAAATTTAGACGTTTTGGGCACATTGGGGAATAGATATAAAAATGATTTAGTTTCAGATATATTGTTGTATGAAGTAGGGGAATTTTTCATCAGTCAGTTGGAATTATTTCTTGCAGCTCAAGAAATGATAAGGTTTACAAATCTAAAATTTTAGTTGTGTGATGTTGGTTACTTATAAATTCAGATTATGAAAGTTCCAGAAAATATGAGAAAAATAAAGAAGGAATAAAATAGAAGTCTGAGAATGAAATAGGAGGCAGAAAAATATCAGATTATGACCCTGGACATGGAAAAATCATAATAGGTAATTATCACATGACACAGAACAAAAGAATACTGAGAAGAAGCAGATTATCATTTTCCAATAATGTACAGAGGCTGAAGACAAGGAGAAGTCTGTGAAATTTTGCAACTATAAAGCTCAGGTTAACTTCAGAGAAATAACTGAAAAATTCTGTATACTGAAGACATATATGATTTTGAGGTTTGATTCAGTGGTGAAGTAGAGGTAGCAAAATCTTTCAAACATAAGAAATAAATTTTGGGGGGGGGGATAAAAAATCAAGGACAGACCTGATGCAAATATTTAGATGATATAACACATCTAAGCTCCTGTTACCTCTAGCGAGAACTGCCTTTCTTACTTCACCTACTTCACAAAGGCCTTGTCAAGACCTGTGAGAGCCCATACAATGTGGTTATTGGTTTATTCTCTGACCTCTTTCCTATACATCTCCTCTTTCTTCCCTACAATCCAATCATATTTATCTAACGCAGTATCTTATATCTGTACCTTTAAAATATATCTCAGGGTTTTTCTACTTATTCCTGCTACATGATAGATGTGTGGCTTTAGAGTATTCTTCACCAGAGGATAGTGTGAGGAAATCACGCATGGTCTCAACTTCCGTCAGATCCTATTAGCCCTGTTAGTCACAAAGGCCCAAAATAAACCCAAGGCAGACTGAAATTCCTTCCATGTGCTTGAGAAAGGAAAAAAATCAGATTTGGGGAGCATTCATAATCTCTATCCCTCCAATAGAGATTTTATGACTTTATCTTCCCTCCAATAATCTGTTCTCCATAACTTTATAAATGTTATTTTATTAAAAGGTGAATTCTACCATGTACATTTCAAGCTTAAAACTTTTAATGATTCTCCATTGGTCACAAGATAATTTCCTTATTACCTGTCTATATTAATCATCATCCACTTTCTACAAGGGTGCATGTAATTCAACCACTTTTATATATGAACTCACTGAATACCCCACAGTAGTTCATGCCTCTGTTCTTCTAAGCATGCTATTGCCTCTTCTAATAATGTGCTTATTCTCATATTAGTGAGTCCTTTCAAAATCCAGCTGATGTCCTTGTTTTTTGTGATGTTATCACTGTCCTCTCCCTTAGAAAGTCAATCACTTTTTTTGCTTACACAACATTATCCTATTTATTTTCTTTATTTTTTAATTTGTTATACTATGTGGAAACTAAATAATTTATTCACTCTATTATTCTCAATACTAGACTATGAGTGCTTTGGAGGTCCTGTCCATGTCTTATTTATTGTGACTCTATCACCCATCCCAATACCTATTGTGTAATATGTTGTAAACTATTTGCTGAATTTAATTGTAGTGAAAGGAATTCAATCGCTTGAAGTTTGTACAGTTTTTAGAAATGGCAATTATAAAGAAGGAGCATTTGGTTTGTATTTCAATACTGGGTAAGTTTGGAAGAAATCATCTTTTGACCAACCAGGAGAATCTTCATGAAAAACATTAAAATTTGAAGTATTGTTTAAATAAAATTATTATTTTAAAAATATTATTTAGATAAAAATTAAAGAGGTGTTTTGAGCTAAGAAATTTTGTAATTGTTTTAATAACTCAGAAATAAGAATTGAGTTCTAATCTAATAATCTATATAAAAATAGTGTTATCTATCTCTCTTTATAAATATATTTTTGAAATACAAGTCTCTATTCAATTTGGGAGAACTAAGTAATTTTTCAACAGAAAGAGTCAATTAATAAAAGTCAGTTTTTGTGATTTGAGTCATTCTTAATTAAAAAACATTCCAGGAATGGAGTTAAGATAGTGGAAGGGTAAGAGGATGTGGAGTTTTCTCTCCACAGATACAACAGGAATAAATCTATAGATGCAACAATTCTCACAGAACACCAGTTGAACACTAACAGAAGACCTTGGACACCAGAAAGGACTATAAAGATCCCTACATAACTGGGTAGGATAATAAAAAGAAGGGAGAAGAAGGAGTAGAGGAAATGGGATGGGACATGCACCCCAGGACTGGGAGGTGAAGCAGAGGAGAGATTCCTAAATTTGGGGAAACCCCCTCTCTAATGGGGAAATCGATTGGGATAGAAGGGAGGCATTTGAGGCGGTAGGAAGAGAGTGAAGTGGCCAATCTGTGGCAGATGGGACAGAGTGAGAAATACACAGATGGTCCATACTGCAACCCTACATGCCCTGGACTGTGATGCGTGTTCACAGGTGTGCAAGGGGGTTGGGAGCTGGAGTGTGGAGATTCGAGAACAGGCCCAGAGTGACAACTACTGTTGGCTGTGGGGAGATGGACTGAGGAGATGGAAGGGAGGAAATCTGCAGCAGGAAATGCCTACGGAGGAAGACTGGACTGTCATGAAAGCAGGGCACTACTGCTGAGTTACACACAGGAGAGGAGTCAGTCACTGCTGTAGCCTCTCTCTCCTCACATACCGGCTCCTGCTGACAAAGCCCTCTTAGGGCTGGCTTTCATGTGCTGGTTGCTGAGCAATAAAAAAAAAAAACAAAAAACCCTCAGTGCTGGCCCTCGTGTGCTTTATGCTGGGCACCAGAAAAGGCCTTCACTAGGGCCATATCTCTTGCTCATTTGGTGCTGTTGGGGCTCCTGTAACCCAAGCAGTCATACCACCTCTGTGCCCTGTCCTCACTGGGGCAGACCCAAGAGCTCCAAGGCAGCCTCAGGACCAGATTCCTGTGGGTGGACCACACACAGAGGTGGGGATAAAATCAAAGCTGGACCCCAGGGATGGGGCGAATAAGGAAGAGGATTGAAAATATTTCCATCAGCTGTACAAGATGCAGATCAAATCCCTGCAATCAGACCCTAGGTAGACCCTGCATCTACGGAATATCTGAGTAGACAATGAGTGTTTCCACAAATGAAAATGGCCTAGCTCTGGCAGCTGTGGACTTTGGGGACAAGTAAATGCAGGCACTGGGCCAGATCAGACTCTGAGTGGTCCCCACAGGGCCCAAAGCAGGCCCAGAGACCAACCAAGAGGCAGAGGAGAGCCTCTTGGGGAGGCTGAGGTAGGCTGTGGCTCATGGTGTGTGCAAGGACACTTAGAGCTGAGACCCCAGGGAAACATAATTATTAATATTAATTTTATCATGTTTTGATTCATCCTATTGTTGGTTCTGGCTTTTTGGTTTTGGGGGTTTTTTTTGTTTGTTTTTTTTGGTCTGTTGTTGTTGCTTTAGTTTTTTGTTTTTATCTTTTCTTTTTTATTTAGTTTCTTGGGATATTCATGTTTTATAATACATTTTTTATTTTTTTGTATATATTTCTATTTTTACTGTATTTTCTGTTGTACTGTGTTCTTTTCCCTTATTTTTTCTTCTTCTTTTTCTTTAATATATTGTTTTAATTTTTTTATATTTCCATTTCTGCTTTTCTTTTCTATTATTCTGTTTTTTCCCCTTTTATTTTTATTATATATATATATATATATATATATATATATAATTTTTATTGGTTTGTTCTGTTTCCTTGCTTTATTCTTCAGTTGGTACACTGCTTTGGTTTTGTTTTTAGGTTTTGTGCTTTTCTTAGTTCTGATTCTAATAGTTTGATTTCATTTTTGGGTTCTTCTGTTTGGTTATTTTCTTCCTTTTTGTTTTATTTGGTTCTGTTTTTGTTTCTTTTGTGTGTGTGTGTTTCCTTGTTTCTGTTTTTCTTTGTTTAATTGTGTTTTTACCATTTATCTGGGATTTTGTTTGATTTGTTTCTCCTTTCTTCAATATGTTTGTTGTTTTATTTTTATTTATTTCTATTTCTATGTTGCTTTTCTGTTGTTTTGTCTTCTTTCCCTTTTTCTTTTTTTCTTTTATCATTTTTGTCAGTTGGTTTTGTTTCTTTGCTTCATTCTTCAGTTGGCATTCTGCTTTGGTTTTGTTTTTTGATTTTGTGTTTCTGTTAGCTTTCTTTTTAATTGTTTTATTTCATTCTTGGGTTCTTTTGTTTGGTTGTTCTCTTGCATTTGTTTTATTTTGTTCTGTTTTTGTTTCTTGTGTGTGTGTGTGTGTGTGTGTGTGTGTTTCCTTGTTTCTGTTTGTTTGATTTTACTTTTACCATTTGTCTGGGGTTTTGTTTGACTTTTTTTTTTTTAATCCCCTTTACTGATGGGACAAATGACTCATGTAGTCTTGATTCCTTGACCAGAAGTCAGGCCTGAGGCTCTGGAGTGGGAGCACTGAGTCCAGGATGCTGGACCACTAGAGAATTCCTGGCTCCAGGGAAGATTAATCTCCGAAAGCTCTCAAGGAGACTTCTATCTGAATCCAAGACTTGGCTCCACCCAACTGCCTGCAGCTCCTAGTGCTGAACACCTCACACCAAATAACAAACAAGACAGGAACACAACCCCACCCATCAGAACACAGACTACCTAAAGTCATGCAAAGCTTACAGACACCCCAAAACACATCACCTGACATGGCACTGCTCATCACAGGGAAAAGACTCAGCTCCACCCACCAGAACAAAGGCACCAGTCCCTCCCATCAGGAAGCCTATGCAAGACACTGGACCAAAACCACCACTGGGGACAAAGAACAGAAGCAAGAGGAAATACGACCCTGCAGCCTATGAAAAGTAGACTGCAAATACTGTAAATTAGACAAAATGAGAAGAAGACAAATATCTTACAGGCAAAGAGCAAGATAAAAACCCATAAAACCAAATAAATGAAGAGGAAATAGGCAAACTAGCTAAGAAAGTATTCATTGTAATGATGGTAAGCATGATCCAAAATCTCGGAAATAAAAAAAAGAAAATACAAGAAAAGTTTAACAAGGACCTAGCATGAAAAAAGAGCAAACAAACAGTAATGAACAACACAATAACTGAAATTAAAAATACTCTAGAAGGAATCAATAACAGAAAAGATGAGGCAGAAGAAGGGATAAGTGACCTAGAAGATAGAATAGTGGAAATAACTGTCGCAAAGCACAATAAAGAAAAAAATAATGAAAAGAATGGAGGACAGACTCAGAGACCTCTGGGAAAACATTAAGCACACCAGAATTCGAATTATAGGTGTCCCAGAAGACAAAGAGAAAAAGAAACGGTGACAGAATATATTTGAAGAGATTATAGTGGAAAATTCTCCAACATGGGAAAGGAAATAATCAATCAAGTTCATGAAGTGCAGAGAGTCCCATACAGTATAAACCTAAGGAGAAACACACCGAGACACAAAATAATCAAAATAAAAAAAATTAAACATAAAGAAAAAATATTAAAAGCAGCAAGGGAAAAGATCTAATAACATACCAGGGAATCCCCATAAAGTTAACAGTTGGTCTTTCAGCAGAAACTCTGCAGGCCAGAAGGGAGTGGCAGGATATATTTAAAGTGATGAAAGGGAAAAACCTACAACCAAGGTAACTCTACCCAGCAAGGATCTCATTCAGGTTCAATGGAGAAATCAAAAGCTTTACAGACAAGCAAAAGTGAAGAGAATTCAGCACCACCAAACCAGCTTCACAACAGATACTAAAGGAACTTTTCTAGGCAGGAAACATAAGAGAAGGAAAAGACCTACAAAAACAAACCTAAAACAATTAAGAAATTGGTAATAGGGATATATATAGCAAAAATTACCATACATGTATATGAATTAAATGCTCCAACCAAAAGACAAAGACTGGCTGAATGGATACCAAAACAAGACCTGTATATATGATGTTTACAAGAGACCCACTTCAGACCTAGGGACACATACAGACTGAGAGTGAGGGGATGGAAACAGACATTCCATGCAAATGGAAATCACAAGAAATCTGGAGTAGCAATACACATATCAGGCAAAATAAACTTTAAAATAAAGACTATTACAAGAGGCAAGGAAGGACACTACATAATGATCAAGGGATCGATCCAAAAAGAAGATATAGCAATTATAAATATTTATGCACCCAACACAGGAGCACCTTAATACATAAGGCAAATGCTAACAGCCATAAAAGGGGAAATTGACAGTAACAAAATAATAGAAAGGGACTTTAACACCCCACTTACACCAAAGGACAGATCATCCAAATGGAAAATACATAAGGAAAAAAAAGCTTTAAATGACATGATAGACCAGATTGGTTTAATTGTTATTTCTAGGACATTCCACCCAAAAGAGGCAGAATACACTTTCTTCTCAAGTGCACACAGAACATTCTCCAGGATAGAACATATCTTGGGTCACAAATCAAGCCTTGGTAAATTTTAGAAAATTGAAATCACATTAAGCAACTTTGCCAAACACAATGCTATGAGACTAGATATGAATTACAGGGAAAAAAATGTAAAAAATACAAACACATGGAGGCTAAACAATACACTATTAAATAACAAAGAGATCACTGAAGAAATCAAAGAGGAAATCAAAAAATACATAGAAACAAATGACAGTGAAAACACGATGACCTAAATTCTATGGGATGCAGCAAAAACAGTTCTAAGAGGGAAGTTTATAGCAATACAAGCCTACCTCAAGAAACAAGAAAAATCTCAAATAAACAACCTAACCTTACAATTAAAGCAACTAGGAAGGGAATAACAAAAACAAAATCCCAATGTGAGCAGAAGGAAAGAAATCATGAAGATCAGAGCAGAAATAAATGAAAAATAAAAAAGGAAAAAATAGCAAAGATCAATAAAACTGAAAGCTGGTTCTTTGAGAAGATAAACAAAATTGATAAACCATTAGCCAGCCTCATCAGGAAAAAAAGGGAGAAAACTCAGATCAGCAAAATTAGAAGTGAAAAAGGAGAAGTAACAACTGAGACTGCAGAAATACAAAGGATAATGAGAGACTACTACAAGCAACTATATGCCAATAAAATGGGCAAACTGGAAGAAATGGACAAATTCTTAGAAAACTACAAGACTGAACCAGGAAGAAATAGAAGATATAACCAGACCAATCACAAGCAAAGAAATTGAAACAGTGATTAAAATCTTCCAACAAACAAAAGCCCAGGACCAGATAGCTTCACAGTTGAATTCTATCAAACATTTAGAGAAGAGCTAACACCTATCCTTCTCAAGCTCTTCCAAAATATGGTGGAGGGAGGAACACTCCCAAACTCATCCTATGAGGCCACCATCACCCTGATATCAAAAACAGACAATGATGTCACTAAAAAAAAATATATAGGTCAATATCACTGATGAACATAGATGCAAAAATCCTCAACAAAATACTAGCAAACAGAATCCAACAGCACATTAAAAGGATCATGCACCATGATCAAGTGAGGTTTATCCCAGGAATGCAAGGATTCTTCAATATATGAAAATCAATCAGTGCGATACACCAAATTAATAAATTGAAGAATAAAAACCATATGATAATCTCAATAGATGCAGAAAAAGCTTTTGATAAAATTCAACACTGCTTCATGATAAAAAAAAAAAAAAACCCTCCAGAACGTGGGCACAGAGGAAACCTACCTCTACATAATAAAGGGCATAAATGACAAACTCACAGCCAACATCATTCTCAATGGTGAAAAACTGAAAACATTTCCTCTAAGATCAGGAACAAGGTAAAGGTGCCCACCCTCCCCAGGATTATTCAGCATACATTTGGAAGTTTTAGCCACAGCAAACAGAGAAGAAAAAGAAATAAAAGGAACCCAAATTGGAAAAGAAGAAGTAAAACTCTTACTGTTTACAGATTACATGATGCTATACATAGAAAATCCTAAAAATGCCCCCAGAAAACTACTAGAGCTAATCAGTGAATCTGGTAAAGTAGCAGGATACAAAATTAGTGCACAGAAATCTCTGGCATTCCTATATTCTAGCAATGAAAAATCAGAAAGAGAAATTAAGGAGACACTCCTTTTTACCACTGCAGCAAAAAGAATAAAATACCTAGGAATAAACCTTCCTAAGGAGGCGAAAGACCTGTATTCAGAAAACTATAAGACAGTGATGAAAGAAATCAAAGACAATACAAACAGATGGAGAGATATATCATGTTCTTGGATTGGAAGAATCAACATTGTGAAAACGACTATACTGCCCAAAGCAATCTACAGATTCAGTGCAATCCCTGTCAAATTACCAATACATTTTTCACAGAACTAGAACAAGAAATGTTACAATTTGTATGGAAACAAAAAAGACCCTGAATAGCCAAAGCAATCTTGAGGGAAAAAAAAAACAGAGCAAGAGGAATCAGGCTACCTGACTTCAGACTGTACTACAAAGCTACAGTAATCAAGACAATATGGTACTGGCACAAAAACAGAAATATAGATCAATGCAACAGGATAGAAAGCCCAGAGATAAACCCATGCACATATAGTCACATTATCTTCAACAAAGGAGGCATGGATATACAATAAGGAAAAAACAGCCTGTTCAATAAGTGGTGCTGGGAAAACTGGACAGTACACGTAAAAGAATGAAATTAGATCACTTCCTAACACGATTCACAAAAAAAAACTCAAAATGGAATAAAGACCTAAATGTAAGACCAGATACTATAAAACTCTTAGAGGAAAAAATAGGCAGAACACACTATGACATACATCACAGTAAGTTCTCTTTTAGTTTTTTTTTTGTGTGTGTGGTACATGGGCCTCTCACTGTTGTGGCCTCTCCCATTGTGGAGCACAGGCTCCAGACACGCAGGCTCAGTGGTCGTGGATCACGGGCCCAGACGCTCCACAGCATGTGAGATCCTCCCAGACTGGGGCACAAACCTGTGTCCCCTGCATCAGCAGGTGGACTCTCAACCACTGCACCACCAGGGAAGCCCCAGTAAGTTCCTTTTTGACTCACCTCCTAGAGAAATGGAAATAAAAACAAAAATTTAAAAGTGGGACCTAATTAAACTTGAAAGCTTTTGCCCAGCAAAAGAAACCATAAACAAGATGAAAAGACAACCCTCAGAATGGGACAATATATTTGCAAATGAAGCAACTGACAAAGGATTAATCTCCAAAATATACAAGCAGCTCATGCAGCTCAATATCAAAAAACAAACAACCCAATCCAAAAAATGGGCAGGAGACCTAAATAGACATTTTCCTAAAGAAGATATACAGATTGCCAACAAACACATGAAATGATGCTCAACATCACTAGTCATTAGAGAAATGCAAATCAAAACCACAATGAGGTATCACCTTACACCAGTCAGAATAGCCATCATCAGAAAATCTAGAAACTATAAATCCTGGATAGGGTGTAGAGAAAAGTTTACCCTCCTGCACTGTTTGTGGGAATGTAAATTGATACAGCCACTATGGAGAACATTATGGAGGTTCTTTAAAAAAGTAAAAGAGAAATACCATATGATCCAGCATTCCCACTGCTGGGCATATACCCTGAGAAACCATAATTCAAAAAGATACATGTACCACAATGTTCTTTGAAGCACTATTTACCATAGCTGGGACATGAAATCAACCTAAACATCCATTGACAGATGAATGGATAAAGAAGATGTGTTACATATATACAATGGAATATTACTCAGCTCTAAAAAGGAACAAAATTGAGTTATTTGCAGTGAGTTGGATGGACCTAGAGATGGTCATACAGAGTGAAATAAATCAGAAAGAGAAAAACAAATACTATGTGCTAACGCATATATATGTAATCTAAAAATATGGTACTGATACACCTACTGGCAGGGAAGGAATAAAGATTCAAATGTAGAGAATGGACTTGAGGACACAGTGCGGGAAGGGGAATTGGGACAAAGTTAAAGAGTAGCATTGACATATATACATTACCAAATGTAAAATGGATGGCTAGTGGGAAGCTGCTGTATAGCATAGGGATATCAACTCGATGCTTTATTACAACCTAGAGGGGTGGGATAGGGAGGGTGGGAGGAAGTATCAAGAGGGAGGGGATATGGGGATATATGTATACATAAAGTTGATTCACTTTGTTGTACAGCAGAAACTAACACTACATTGTAAAGTAATTATACTCCAATAAAGATGTGAAAAAATAGAGAAAAAAAACATTCCAATTGAATACAGAAAATAGCATATGCCAGAGGAGATAAACCCAGAAGATAAAAATAATTTTAATTATGAAATTTAGGCAAATGCTTTGTCATGATCAAAGGCTATTTGATGCTCATTTTATCATTTCCAAAGTGACCATTTCAAATTCACAGAAATTTGAAGTTTAGAAGAAGTTTATTTTATAATACCTTGGTTTTCAAAGTTTTAAAAGTTGTCATTTAAGAAAATAGATTATTTCTAGAGATTGTAAAAGGCACCATTTTGCTTTAGAATAGCCAGTCCCTGAACACATTGATCAGGGATTATTAAGTATGAGGAGCAGGGAGGGCATAGATCAGGACAGATCTCACTTTAATTTTCTGTGCTGTTGCCATTATTGATTAGGTTTTACATAGTTATAAGAATGATGTAAGACATGAAAGTATTAGAAGACTAAAGTCAATTTTAAAAAGCTGCTTTCATAAGGTTGTGACTCAATATTTATATTAGAAAATTGAGGATGCAGATAGAAAGGCTCCACTTCTTGTGGTTTTGGAGATTAGATAATCTACAGCTGTTATCACCAGAGAACATTCCAGTATGTATACTAATTATATCAGTTAAAACAGAGATAAAGGATTTTTTATGTTCAAGTCAATACTAACCTAACAAACAGGCAGGTAAATCTTGATAGTAGATTTGATTAAGAAACTTTTGTCATATTTACATTTCATTTCTGAGGTTCTGAAAATTTTGTCTTTGTAAGGCAAATCATCTGAATTTCCTTTTTTTTCTCTTTTACTCCATGGTAATTTTTTATTACTGTTTCATTTACTTCATAGTAATTTTTATTTTTATGATACCCAATAATTTACTATTTTCTGTAGGATTATAAAATTGCTTTCCATTAACAGGAATAGTTTACTAGAAAGTGGACTCTGGTGACAACCTGACTGTTGACCTTCTCTCTTTGGATAGTGGATTTGCAAACCCAGTGAGGGTTTGCAAATCAAGTGGCCACATTAAAATGACTGAAGTTTATTCTCTGATTTAAGTTTAACTCTCAGCCTACATCAATTTTGCCTCAAATTGTTGAAGAATTCTCAGTGTAGTTCTTGTATAATGACCATAACATGGTCTACATTTATGTTTCTATAACTAATGTGCTAAAGGCACACACAAATTACTTCATGCCTGCATTTATTCCATTGCACAGATTATCACATAATTTAAACTCTCAATCCTAGTAAGATATTCCCCTAGAATTAACTTATAGAGATTTTTTATTATATAATATGGTACCGCATATGGAAATTCAAAACAAAAAAAAACAGACAAGCTTTAATCAGACATATCTAGTATCTTTTGAAATTTATTCTAGAAGGTCTAGCTTATAATATTATAACTGACATTTTTATCGACAACATTGGTGAGAATGATACCTAGTTTGATAAAAATCAAAGTATCAATATTTGCTGAATGGTTAAATGGCAGAGAATTTTTCATGATTTGGGTAGCCAGATATTATGTCTTTTGCAAAGGCAAAACTTGAATTTTGAATCACTGCATCATATTTAAGAGAATCTTATACTGGATAGCATTCCCAGATGATAAGAGGATGTAACTTATATTTTCAAAAACCTAATATTTGTAGCAAAGCATACTGTAAATTGATGCATTAGAAGCTAGATTGATGCATTAGAAGTTACACCACCAGTCACAGTCACTTTGTAAAACTACTAGGTGCACAACTTGAGGCACAGTTGCGACGCATTCCTGCATATCAGGGTTTAAGTTAGACAAATAATCTTGTTCAACTTCCTCTATGTATTTGGTATATGACACAGCATTTTTGGAAACATTACCGAAACAAATGGAAAGTAATTTCAATGATTAGAGTGTGGTGCCTCTGATACAAAGTTAGTGTAATTTAGGGATCTGA
Organism: Orcinus orca; assembly: GCF_937001465.1. NCBI lineage: Eukaryota > Metazoa > Chordata > Mammalia > Artiodactyla > Delphinidae > Orcinus > Orcinus orca. Next base: position 38,419,531 of record NC_064576.1, on the reverse strand, counting down.
GCCCAGTAATTGTGTGTCAGGCCTTGGTTTTCTGAGCAGTTCTGTTTTAGTCATTATTTCTCAAGCTACCTGATGAAGGGTTAGAAAAAAATAATATTTTAAACTCGACATTTTCTTGCCAACAATGTCAGCATTTCACTTCACAGAGTTGATTTCAATCTTAAAACAATGAAGCGAATGAATCTTTACTGTTCAAGAAGGAACCAACCATTGGGGACAGTACAGTGTAGTGAGAAAAGCACAGATATAGGGTTTAAAGAGCTTTTGTTTCATCTTAACTCTGTTAGAAGCTACGTGACCTTGGAATTAGAACTCAGATCTGTAATTTCCTCATTTGTTAAATGACAAAGACAAGCCTAATTTCACAGGATTTGGTGAGAATTAACTGGAATTAGGCATGTATATTGACCAACTCTTGACATGCTCTACTATGCCAGACTTATGCTGCTCTCCACCATTTATACATTGTGACACAGAATACCAGATTCTCAAAAATCCTGAATGCTGGTAGAAAAGTGTTCAATGCTACTTATATATGCAATATACTGATTTTCTGTGTATAATCGTGATATCTGACATTGTAATAGGAAAGTTTAGAATTAATAGAGTTTTTTCCTGTCTTGTAAGATCTTTCTTTTCAACCCAATCCAAATCATGTATATTTTCCTCATGTTTTAGCTGTATTGGGCACCCATTTGGAGCAAGAGAGAACTAGCATTGCTAATCCCATGCTAGATACTCAATAAACATACTCATTGAATCAGAAGCTATATTCATTATGCCATACTTTATGGTTAAGCTTAATAAAATTTTGCATTAATAAGACTCTATGCCTGGATAATAACTGTTTGCACATTACATTTTTGGATCTGAGTCTAAGATGTAAAATAAAAGGCTTATGGGATTCAAATTTCATTTTTGCATTTCCTAAGATGCTAACCAAGACGGCCTGAAAGTTCCCTTCGGCTTGACTGACTGAACTTCACACTGGAATTTTCCTGACTAGATCTGGGCCCTTAACCTTCATTTTCTTAGAACATTACTTTAGAAAATGTGTAGTTGTAAATTCTTTCTGTGTTCCTTTAAGATATAAATCTTTTAAAAAGTCTCTTCTCAGTTTTACAAGCCAGGAATGTCTTTCTTAAGGATCTGGAAGCTGTCCGTTTGAAATATGACCAACAAGAAAGATATTACCATTATCTCCCAGTCTCTGTAGTAGGATAGAAGCCTAACTTTGGTAGATGCCAATTAGCAAACTCAGTTGGCATAATCACAGGGAAAATTTGCTGAGTAATAATTCAATGTGCTAGACACAGCTCATTGATCAACCCTCCCCAATTCAATACTTTCCTCTAGTACTTTTCAGTAGCTCATTCCAGCTCTTAGAAACTGTCCTGCCCTTTTTCCAATGGAGTTGAGCTCAATCTCATTTCTGGTTTCTTTCCTCTAATGTAATAACCACGAATAAAGTCTTCCTTGCCTGTTTAACTTTTTCCAGGGCAAATTTTACTTTGCCAATATGTTCATTTACTTGGCCAAAAATAGACATAAATAAAGTTCATTTACTTTGGCCAAAATAGCCATAAAGTTAACCTAATTCAAAATAAAATAGTTGAAATTATTTTATTTCTACTAAAAAAATTACTTTTAATGTCATATATACATTAATCATCCCATTTATCATCTAATGAAAGTATTTAACTATGGATTTGTAAATTATGCCATTGCTGTATAAGTCGGTAACACTGATTACCAATTGGTTGAGATTGAGAGGCATGCCACTTATATTGCTCCAAGGCAACATCATAGAAAAAAACAAACTTCACAGTATTCCTTGAAATGAACTAATAGGCTTAATTCTCACTACCTATATGGGTGGCACAAGCTGTGATCAAGACTAAGTTTGGCCATGGGAAGAGGTATATTCAATATTTCAACAAGAAATACTATACTGAACTATACTTTCAAAGGAATTATTTTCAGTTCACTTTATCTTTTTCAACACATAGTTCCTGAACATATGAATATGTGTTATTATCAATATTCTATCAATAGGAAGAATATTATTAAAATAGGCGATTAAATATTATAAATATGATGAATATTATAAATATGGACTATTATAGTTGCTAAAACACTTTATAACTAATTTAATAGGCTAATAGCTGAACAAAAAATTAACCTATTTGTATATTAACACTTAAACTCTATTGTTAATTAGAACATGGGGTATTTTGAATCAAATCTCACTCTTAATGTATGTGTATTATATGTGTATATATTTACACTATATAAAATATATTTAATACATATATAACCTACAATATATATTATACACACATAAAACACAAATATATATTTAATCCTTTATGCTGACAATTTATTTGATATGAAGACAAACTTTCTAATCAAAGTTGATTTGTAAAATAAAAACTAGAATCTGATCTTCCTTTACTTAGGTGCACACACCCTTTATATGATTTATTTAGAAACTTACATAATTTTTAAACCTATATAATTAAAAATATATTTAGAATTTATTTTATAACAAAGTACGAATATAAACTAGACTCAGGAAAGATCAGAATGTTGTCTACTGTTTTGCAGTCTGTGCTAAATTCTTCTCAGGAAAAATTATGGAAACCTAAGGAATAATTTGAGATAGAACAGTATTTAACAGGGCTGAAGAAATAACCTTGTAATGTACTCTTAATTCATCTAATACACGTTTGAAGTCTTTATAATAACATGCAAGTCAGCTGGTAAAATTTTCAGAAAAATTCTCTTTGCCTGACTCATTCCTTTGAAATGTGTCACCATGTAATCTATCATCCAGAGATTGAGGACAATACCCCAAAAATTTAAGGGAGAGTAGAGTTTAAAGAAATTACAGTCTTTGGAAAAATAACAAAAAAAAAAATTAAAGCAATAAAATTTTCACAGTTAAATTATTATAATAAATCATGTACATGAGACTTATTTACATGAAATGATTATTGGATTTTTCAGTGCATAAAATTCTGGTGAACAGATTAAAATACAGACTGATATGTAACTATTTAGTTGCAATTATTTTTTGGGGGGTGAGGCATACACCTAATGGAAACATGAAAATCTGTATATAAAGTTTGTATTAGTTAAGTGTTCTTGGCCATAAACAACACATAATTACATCTAATTTATTATTTTCTAAAAGATTGGAATATTTGGAATATTACTAGGATAAATCACAGAATAGAAAGTGGTAGTACATTTATATTTTAGGAGGTGCCTGATATGGTGCAACTACTTGGTAGCTCAGTAGTCAGGATCTTGGACCACATTTCCAGATTCACCCTGAAATACAGTTTAAAATGGAAAGGAGTAAAATGTTTATTTTTCTCTGTAATTACCAATTTTCAAAATAAGGAGTTGTGTAAATAGCTCTTTAAATGTGACTTAAAAGATACATTTTTTTCAGAACCTAAGAAACATTCATTTTTTTACTCATTGGTAATATTTCTCTTCCATTAATTCTGGAGTCTAGAGATAAGAAATGATATACTGTGTGATATCAAAGTCAAAGTCTCAGTCTCCCTTCATTTACAAACTTATTAAATATGTATATTGATCTGAGGCCTATTGATTTTGATGTGGCTACACAGACTTTTAATATATAGGAGAAAATTTCTTGCATCAAATTATTTAGTTGCTGGTGTTCTTTTCATGAGCAAATTTCATGGCTTTTAAACTACTGAAACCTAACATGTAAAAGGTACTGTTGTAGATACCAGTATTGTAGATTTTGCCTTCTAGGTACAGAAAACAACCCAGATTGCACAGTATTATATCCAAATGAACAAAAGTTCAATATTAGATCATGGAAAGAATAGGATTTTAGAGACATTCTAAGTAAGCTAGTAGTTTTGGTAAGTGCTTATCTGAACTTGGAAACAGAATACACACCCAGACCTAAATTTGGAGTATACTAAAAGCTGATTACTTGGCCCCACATGGTCATGAATGAAGAAAAATATATTTAAATACAGAGATTATTATTTTTAAAATTATGAGTTTCCAAGCATGGTGAACACATTCTCTACAAACCACTTTAGTATTTCTTAATTAGGCTAATCTCTATGAAAATTTACATATGTTTTCACATTATATTTATACAACTATTTACTTATTATTTAATTAATGAACTTAAATTATTAATTTCATGAGGAAAAAGAAACGATTTGTTCATTACTGTACTTGAAGAAATAATATATGTTCTCAATAATGTTGAATGATCTTCAATTCAAGCCCACAAATACTTTTGAAGTTCTTATTTTGCACTAGGCAATGTTAAGCAATGGGAATACAACAATGATTAGGATACAAATACTGCTTTTCAAGAGCTTAAGTGTAGAAAATACACCCCTGCATTTGCTGATTGATAACTTATCAGATGTAGGATGGAAAACATCATGAGCTAGAAAATATTTGATTTAATATAATATATAATATATCCCTATGCTATTGACTTGGAGAATTTGCAGAAGTGTGTACTGACATAGATGTTGCACAGCTATTAACTCAATGAATCAATGAAATGCCATACTGCTGAAGGGAGAAATCTGTTTCTAATGGTTATTGCTGTGCTTATGCCGCATACTCCTCTATGCCACTGGCAATGTTACCATATATATGTCATCATGCAATCATTTCCATTCCAGAAATAAAGGTCTGAACTGTGGCCCTTATACCATTCTCAGTTTAAAATTTTAAGTTGTGGTTTGTTTCCTTCTCTTTGCACCTTGGAAGTTTCTGTTACCTGCAAGTTAATTTGTAGTCATCAGCCCTATAGTGTACTTTTGCATATTAATTATGCACATTTTATGTACTTAATATGGGCTAGATTCAACTTAGTACTTGTTGAAATGATTTTATTTTATTTCTGTATACTGACCAATCAGATACTTCTTTAGCTCTACTATTGCTCCTTTTTAATCTTTTACTTCAAATTGCAGTTCAGATTTTATACTTAATCAACTTTCCAAATTACCTTGGAAATTAGTTTTCAGAAATCACTGGAACCTAAAGTATCAAATTTGATAGAAAAATATGCATTGTCTAATTCTACCCATTTAAGCCATATGCAACCAACCTGAATACCTACAACATCATCCTCCTCAAATTTCCTATTTCAGAATGATTGATTAATCCAACCAAAGGTAATACAAAGAAATCATGAGATTTATTTGCTAGAGACTTCTCCCTGGAAATGTCACTACCCTAACCAAGGAGACGGGTACTTTCCTGTGACCAACAATCCCAAGTTGCATCTCCAAGGCCTGGACTGTAAGGTACTTTCAGTTAAGATGCTATGGCTTTTTAATTTTGCATGTACTAGCCTGACCACCTCTCTTCCATCCATAATAATACAAATTAAAATAAAATAAAGAAATACAAAATAATACAAATTAAAAAAAAAAAGAAAAGAAATCCTTTGTCAACCAGAAAATTGAATCACCTGAATATGTCTGAAGCTACTTTCAGTCTGTCCCCAGATACAGTCAGAACATCTTTTATTAAGGAGTCATCTATTTAGGGGAAGGCTGCTTTAAATGAATTTATCTCCAGTCCCTTCAACCAGAGCACTCTATATCACAGGCCAACTTCTCAGCTTGACCTGACCTTGGCTTTCTGATTTCAACTATCCCTGATACCAACAATTGACCTTTAGCAACGGTATTTGCTGACTCCCCATACCCATTATGGCCCAGGGTACTGCCTACACCTGACTTGTATTATCTCCCACAGCCCTGGCTATGCTGTGTCCCATACCAGTTCCCTGACATGCTCCCTGCTTCCTATTAGACCTTAGGGACAATGCCAGTGCTTATATTTAGCAGACACTTACATTCTTCAGATTTTTCTCACATTGCCCTCCTGTAACTGATATAATCAGTTAACAGAAAGACAAAAGAAACTGAAGTTTTCATTAGGTTCTTGAAATCTTCTTAAAAACTGTCTGCCCTCAGTTTATAAATCTGCACAGCTTTTTCATCAGAAGAAAAAATACTTTAATAGACTAATTGAAATCTCTGGCTATTTTGTTAAGAATATTTATTTGATAATGTTCATAAAATCATTTACAGTCTTTTTGTGGAAATTACAATATTTCAATTTTCTTTCAGAATACACTTTGAAGAAATATTTCAGTAGTAAATAATAGTAATGCCTTCTTTGATCCAAAGAGACCAGTTACCCATTTCCATGCTTTTTGTTAAGTTTTGAGTATTAGTCAGCGTGTGGCTAAATGCTTCTACAAATTAGCTTTGCTAAGAACATTTTGGACAGATCTTAAATCTCTGATGTTATCACTTTGTCTTTAAATGTCTTTCATTTTTTAATTTTCATCTCTTTATCATTTATGAAAGCTTTGTAAGCTTGTTAGAATGGAAAAGCAATTAAGTACATTTGGTTCAGTAAATGTAGGGGTTTTTTGTTGTTAAAATGCATTCTTCATGATAAATGGACTGAAATGTTTTAATGGACTAAGGCATAATGTTTACATGCAAATCTTGAGATGACAACATTTTTATTTCTAAATTTTAAGTCAATGGGACTGCACATCTCTTACTTTTTAAAACATCATCCTTTATAATTCATTGAATCAAAAATTATTGACTACTAAATATTAATGTCTCATGCAGATGTTGTATTTTTTTCTCCAGAAATACTTGAATTGAGATTCCTTATAATTCTCTTTTTTTTTTTTTTTTTTTTTTTTTGCAGTACACGGGCCTCTCACTGTTGTGGCCTCTCCCATTGCGGAGCATAGGCTCCGGAAGCGCAGGCTCAGTGGCCATGGCTCACGGGCCCATCCGCTCCGCGGCATGTGGGATCTTCCCGGACCGGGGCACGAACCCGTGTCCCCTGCATCGGCAGGCGGACAGATTCCTTATAATTCTTTATCAAGCGGCTTAATTCAAATACATGGGAAGTATTAGAAAATCCAACTATCAATCAGTAATACTCATCAGAACAGAAAGTTTTAGGTACCAGAGTTTAAGTACATGTTATGTCAGTCTTGGAAAATTAGTAAACCCTAAGAGAACACATATTTTCCCTTCACCTTGTCATTCAAGATCAAATGGAACACAGACAAATATGTTACAATTGCAAAGGCATTATCAGTTTTAGCTTTACCATTCATCCACATATGAGTGGGCATCAATAGTCTGGCAAAGGAGGAGAGATACATTTTTATGCAGCAAGTTTGTTCATAGTTATTGAAGGTATATCCTTATATTGTTTTTCCCTTCTACAGACTAGACTGACACTACTCACATTAAGTGTAAATAGATTTTGCTCTCGCTTAGTGACTGTGTGTATGCAGAGTGTGACTTCCTGGGGACGCCTGCCCATAATTCTTTAGTTTAGGTCTAGAATGATTCAGGATGGTGATTGATAAAATTCTTTTTCCTACCTCCAGGAAAAGGTGAAACACTTCCTTAAAGAAGGAAATGAAATGTCTGCTTCTTAAGCAACTTTTTAATTACCCCTTATTCTTTTGATTACAATACTTGTATTTGCTTAATATTTTATATGTTGTTTTTAGACATTATATGTTATATATTACTTTATTTTATCCTGGTAATATTGTCCTCAATGTTTAGATGAGGCAACTGAGGCACAGATATGTTTAGGGAGTAGAGGGTATTAATTTACTTCCATCTCTGAGATGTAATACGTGTCCAAGGTCATATAGATAATACTGTTTCTAGCACATAAAAGAGGCAGAAAATATGTTTAATATGTGCTCCTTCAGTATAAGATGCTGAGCTTCCTTTATAAAATAAAGAAGTAGTTAGTTCTCATGCTTTCACTACTGTACCATACTGTTTCAAAATTTCTCCATTACCCTTAAACATGATCTGCCAAAAAATTATACTTTAACATTGCAAAAATAACAAAAAATATGCAATTAAGTTCAGAATAGAATACAGCATCTCCACTCTTATTTCCCAGATATGGTTATTTTTCTGAGATCCCTGTTTCCTGTGTATCACCATCTGCCTAACCAACCAAACCAGCAATCTTGAAGTCTTTCACTTTACCTTCCTCTTACTCACTTTCTACAACAAATCAATACTTGGGCTAGTTTTTCTCTCCTGCCTGCCTCTGTGGCTCTTTGGCAAAATCTTTCTTGCTTGTTTTTTTCTGAAGATAGAGTACCATGTCACTTAGAGTATTGCATAGCCTGTACATTGCTTTCCCTTGTTCATAGCCTTGAGCCACCTGATATCTTACTACATTTTTCTGAACAAGCTATCTAAATCACTCATGGCCTCCATAGTCTGAGCTTTGCCTTCCCCACCAGCGACATCATCCTGCCTTAGTGCATCCTTCTTCTTCCTCTCTCTTTAGAGAGAGGAAGAAGAAGGATGCACAAAAATTCTTCCTTTCTCTAAAGTCCTGCTGGCTAGTCAATTCCAACTTATCCATCAAAAGTCAATTTAAGCTTTAGTTTCTGGGAATTTTCTAATCCAATTCCTCCAAGTTTTGTAATTCTTCTCTCCTTTCTTAAATAATGAATATCATAACCCTTAACCTAAGTATATTATGTTTAAAACAATTAGTTTCTGTGTTGGAATATTCTAATAGATTATAAATATCTAGAAAGCAGTAAACATAACACAGTTTCTGGCATAAGTAAACAAGCAATAACATTTTACACAATCAAACATAGCTTACCTAATACAAAAAAGAAACAATACAATAATTTTAATTACCCTGAAAATTTATGGGTTTACTATTACTAAGGACATTTTTTAAAGTTTTATAGAATTTCTCAGCAGATGAATTCTGCATTGTTTAACAATATAAAGTTAGATAAAGATATAGAAATAATGGTATAAATATGGATTGAGTTTTGACTTGAATATAGAAATACATATAGATTATACATAATCATAATACATATAGATGCATAATTTGGTTTATACGCTAGTCCAGAATTACTATTTTTGACATCTATGAAAACCAAAACATAGTAGAAAATAATTAACCTCAAGTCAAAATGAAATTCTTACTTAATATCTATTCAGAATTTAAATATATCTGTTGCTTAACTAGCAAAGCCAGAGGTTTTATTTCAAAGTCTAAGCTTGATAAGTGATGAAACTATTACCATAAATTCACAAACCTGAGATTCTCCAACTGCAATCCAATTGAAGTATTTAAAAATTTGGGTAATTTTCACAGGAATATAAAATTTCCTCTAAATTTCAAGATGTACTCTTTGGTAAAGTATAAAGATTTCCATGGGTATTTGTCTTTGGTTAAACTCCAGTATATTCATTCAACAAAATTGGTTTACTTCCTTAGAGAATATTAAAAATATTTTCTTTAAAGTTTCATTTACTTGAACATTTCTTCTAAGTGTTTCTACTAAGGACTTCCTTAATAAGAAAACATCTAAAACAAGTTTTTAAAGCAAAATTCAATATGCTTATTGACAATTTTGAATGATGGTTAATTTCTGAATTGGTGACAAATGCTCCTGTTTTATGTGCTCTAGCATTTCTTCAATTGTGGATGATATGATTGGAGAACACAGATGTGCCTAAATATTAACAATAACAGTCACTGCATATTCAGAGACTATGTGCATAATTTGGTAGAGCTTAATTGCAATACGAAATACATAACCATTTGTTTATCTATGAAAACCAAATAATACCTATTCAGCGAAGCATTTCATTAGCTTGCTTGGCAGTGCTTTTAGAAGAATCAGTGCCAGATGTGGACACAAAGGAGAGAAGCAGGAATGAAACCAAGGAAATTCTTGGTACTGTAAACTTTTCATTTGTGCCTAAGCATATTTGCTCGCTGTGCTTTTAATTTTTATTATGTACATATTTTCTCATCCTCCGTATATATTCTCATGTTAGAAACATTCTATTTGTCCTAAATACTGCATCCTAGAAAATGTAATATAATTTTTAGATAGTGTCTTTTGTATGAAATAATGATATAATCATAGAATTAGATGAGACAACCTATAATGAACCTTTCTTCATATTATTTATCTAACAATTTGTATACTTTCTCTTCATTTTGGACTATATACATCCTAAACTTTTTGAGGAAAAGTTCAGTGTGTAAACCTGTGATTCATTTGCAATGTGATACTTTCTTCTAGTTTTATTTGTGTTACTAGTTTTGGTTTTGAATGGAAAGAATATATGGACATACACAAAAACAAATTACAAATACATCTGTCCCTAGACACAAAATACTCAAGTATGACTTTCCTAATATGGCCACAGTGAAACTTGACTAGTTATTGAAGTCATGATGTTAGATAATGATAACTTCAATGAATAATTCTATCTAACACTTGAAAAGAATTAATAGACAGAACTATTACATAAAAGGAATATGTAGTTCCTTGGATTATTTTATAAATTCAAACTAAATCAAATTAAAGTTTATTCACATAATTACCAAAGTTTTAATACAAATATTTAAATTGGCAAATAGTATGGAACAATGGTTTTCATACTTGGATATAAATCAGAATTAATTGGACATCACTGAAAAATGTAAATTTTCTGCATCCTTCAACAACTGAATTACAATCTTTGAAGTGTGGAACTCCAAAGTACATATACTAATTGCTCCTTGGCTGATTTTCTTCATAAAGTACAGCATAATGAACATATTTTCTGATTCAGTGAGTATGTTTATTGACCCTCATTTGGATACCTCTAATATTCTCCAGATTTTTTTCTTAGTGTTAAACAATTCCATGGTTTATGAATGCTGTTAGATTTCTCCAAGAGCATTATCCCCTCTAGAGAATAAAGATAAATGGTAAATGTTACAAAGAGTTACTCTATCCAGAACCTAAAAAGAAGTAATAGACATGGATTTTATATTCTAACCAACTTTCATTTAGGCTTTTCAGCCTGATAGTATTGTGAGTGTACATGTGTATATGTGCATGAGTGTCCTCCAAATTTGTCTTTCCACTCAAATGTGTATAATTTTGAAAAATCTTTGGTGGTTTCATTAAAACCCCTTTTCACTGCTTTATACTCATTCTGTTCTCTAATCATGTGAAGTAGACATTTATTTGTAGCATAAAAATGAAATAATTGTACTAAATTATTGCATAGTTTTTCTTAAATCAACTTAATTTTGAAATGTTTAAAAACAAGAAGATGCATTGAGCTTCCAAAACACCTTAACTATTACTCTGTAATTAATATAATACTTTAAATGAAGAAGTTAAAATATATTTGTTTAATTTAAAAATATAATAAAAACATGATTATTTTTTTGTGCCAGAGTAGTACCAATAAGGTGCACATGGACTGAAAATTCCATGCTTAGCTAGTACAAGTCACATCAGGAATATCAGGTTCTCTGAGCATGAGCTGTTCTCATGCCTGGATTGTCATGGATCATGTCTTCCTGCAAAGAGCACTGCAAGATTGATGAGGCAAAATAAAATAGCTTAAATAGGTAGATGTTAAAAAAAGTTGAGCAACACAGAAGGATTCTCATTACTAACATAAGGAAAGACTAGAACCTGTGATAAACTTTCCAAATAAAAATTGAAATATTATATTTAATTGTTGATCTGCTGAGTTGATAAAAAATATGTGATGCTGCTAATTTATTTGTAATTAAATTCAAAAAGTGAAATATTACTTATTTTTATTTCTTGTAAGATGTCCTCATATTGGAGTTAGGAAATATTGAAGGGACTTATGATCTGTATGAAGAGAAGTCAGTGGCTGAGAAAGCACTTTTTATCATTTTTAAAACATTTTTATTGGGGTATAGTTGTTTTACAGTATTATGTTAGTTTCTGCTTTACAGCGAAGTGAATCAGCTATGCAACCTAAATGTCCGTCAACATATGAATGAATAAAGAAGATGTGGTACATATATAGAATGGAATATTACTCAGTCATAAAGAGGAACAAAATTGGGTCATTTGTAGAGATGTGTATGGACTTAGAGACTGTCATACAGAGTGAAGTAAGTCAGAAAGAGAAAAACAAATGTCGTATATTAATGTATATATGTGGAATCTAGAAAAATGGTACAGATGAACCTGTTTGCAAGGCAGAAATAGAGACACAGATGTAGAGAAATTATCTTACAGTTCCTAAGAGACAAAGCAATTTTTCTATTTCATGACAAGGATGTAGAAGAGGTTTCCAAAGAAACAGAACGAATAGAAGATTATAGATAGATACAGAAAGAGATTTATCATGAGGGATTGGCTCATGTGATCATGGAGGCTGAGAAAACCCATGGTCCACTCTCTGAAAGCTGGAGGTCCAGCAAAGCCAATGGCATAGTACAAGTCCAAACCCAAAAGACAGAACCAGGAGTGAAAATAGAGTAAGTGTCAGTCTGAGTCCAAAGGTCTGAGAACCAGGAACACCAATGTCCAAGAGCAGGAAAAGATAGATATCCCAGTTCAATCTGAGAGAGGAGATTCCCTTTCCTCTGCCGTTTTGTTCTATTTGGGCCCTTAGTGATTTGGAAGATACCCACCCACATTGGTGAGGGTGATCTTCTTTACTCAGTCTACCAATTTAAATGTTAATCTCTTCTAGAAATACCTTCACAGACACTCCCAGTAATAATGTCTTACCCACTGTCTGGGAATCTCTTAGGCCAGTCAAGTTGACAATTAGAATTTACCATCATAAGGCTAGAGACAAAATTTTACATCTTTACTCAATACAACATGTAGATTTTTCTTTTGAAGTTTCATGAAACAAATAAAATAAAAAGGTGTGATAAAGCCAAATTGGTTAGAGAATCACAATAATTACACCTCTAAGCATACACCTGAGAAAAAATTGTCATAATTGACCTTTTCTATACAGTGTTAACTTAGTTGAAATCCTTAATCCATATTTTATTTCATTTGTTAATTTGACTAATATTTAAGAAATTTATAGTATTACCAGGTTTTTTTCTCATATGAGAGACATTACAAATGAATACATTATAATATTGCAACCTAAAGGCATTGAGTATATGATAAATGAATCATGTTCTTGTTTCCTTTATTACTGATATAATCTTCCATGCCCACAGTTGCAATTACTTTCTGTGGTAGACTGTACATTTGTCCCCATAAAAGTCACCACAAATTACTTCCAGGATTATATTGATTTATAAGGCAAAAGATAATTTTCAGATGTAATTAGAATTGCTGATTGTAGACTTAATTTCATCTCTTCTCACTTTAAAACTCCTATCACTTTAAAACAATGAGTTATATAAATGAGGAAGTATGTTCTTCTCCCCATCTTCCTCTCACCCCAGCCCCAGTCCCCCTGCCTGAGAACTGACTGTCTTGGAAGGAAGATTATTTAAAAGGTTAACTACCTGCTTATTTGTCCAGTTTTGCTAAAAGATGCTTCTTTCCTGATTGGTAAATCCTGAAACTATCCCTTTCTTATCATTGGAACGGTGGAACAAAACTCCTCAGTCACAGGTAACCTCTTATACTGTTAGCAGGTACTGTGTGCTGGGAGCCAATTAACTTTCCTCTACAGATGCAGGTGATAAATACACAACAGTATTTGCTAATTCAAGGTACTGAAGGATTATGGTCTGTCATAGCTGTCTTGGTTTTAAAAGAGGGGTAAAGATGATCACCGTCTCACCTTTCAGTTCCCTGGTATGACCTGTGCTTAAAGCCACTACTAACTAGTGGATGCTAACTGTATACTATAGAAAGTTAAACAAGTCTATTCTTTTTATTATAGAACTTCTACTAGATCTCATTATCTTAACAGATGACATTTAAACTAACATGGATAAGTGGTCTAAATTTATAGATTTGGCTAAAGTCCCCACATGAAATGGGTAGACTGGCTGCAAATGCTCTTTAAAATTGCAGTCTGTGACTTCAAAGAATTCTAGCTCTTAAAGATGCTTTATCACTGGCTCCAAACTTGAGCATTGGGAAATAACATGTAACTTAGATTATAATAGAACCTGAGGCCAGGGAATAGATAGTTACATAAATGAGCCAAAGATTACCTTTGTATACTGACCTGTAGGTTGTTTATTTCTTCACTGTAGGCTGAGAATTGTTAGTTAAAAATTCTCCTGGTGCCAAACTCAAATTTTTACACATCCAATTATTTTAAAAATAACAAAAACTAGCAGATTTTAGTGATTTAGAGCCTACTTAATATCCCAAGAAAACTCACCTGACAGCTGTTACCTATGGATAAGATAGGGCCTTGTATTTATAAGACCCAAAGACACTGCTGTTATTCAAAGTTCTGACACAGAGACTGTCCACCATGCTGCTGAGTGACCTTACACAAGCCTCCTCTCTAATCCCTCTTTCCCTCAGGAGTTCCCTTGCCCTTCTCCACTTCTGAGTAGTGACTTCCATGCCATGATCTTCTGGCACCACAAACCATGAAATGCTGATGAACTCTAGAAATTGTGAATGACTCCTGGCTGGCTCCAAACAAATGGAGACCTCAGTCTTATAACTGCCAAGGACTGAATTATGCCTACAACCTGAATGAGAATCCAGAGCATCCAGATAAGAGCCCAAACTAGACATCACTTTATTTTAGCCTTGTGAGACCCTGAGCAAAGCACCCCTCAGAGAATTCTGGACTTCTGACCTACAAAACTCTAGGTCAAAAAATAGATGTCATTTTAAGCTGGTAAATTTGTGGCAAATTGTTACAGAAGAAATAGAAAACTAATAAACCTCCTTTCCTAAATCTTCAACTTTCTCCTAACTCACTTGTAAATCCCAATGTTGGTTAATTTAAACATACTGGCATACTCCTCAAAGCTAGCAGTGACCATGGCTAAAGGAAATTATAGATCTATGATGATTAATCTTACTACTTCACATTCATGATTGTAAACCTTCAGTATTGCCAAGATGTCCTATTATATTTTCCTAATAATTCATTTTTCATATCTTTAAGATTTCTATTTTACACTTTTCTTTCAATCTCAACTACTTAACATTGCTCCCTCTTCCTATTCTTTGTTGAAGTTGTTAATTCTAATACGATTGAAAAGAAAAAGAAACATAAAAAGATTTCTTTTAGCACTCCATATCCAAATCTATCATTTTTTCAACAGTTCAGCTCATGTATTCTTATTTTCTACCTCTTACAAATCAGTCTGGCTTTGATCTTAATCCAATCAAATCACATTTGCAGTTAACATACTTGTTGTTTATTCAGTCTTGCAACTAACCTTTAATTTTCCAGCACCATCAAGTATTTTATGCCCTCTGTATCTTCCCCAACAACATTCAAACATGCTATATTTCCTTCATAAATAAAACCTTCTCTGACTTTGTATTCCTCTCCTGCAATATAAAAAACATCTGATTCACCTTTATAAATATCTCATCCCCAAAGTTGTTTATACTCACTGACTTCACTTCTTGCTGTCCAGGTCCATCACTACACTCCAGAAACTCTCTCATTTATATCACTCTGATGAAACTAATCATATCAAGTAAACCAAATAAGTTGTTTTATAAAATCTGTACAGCCCTGCTTAGGTGTCATCTTGATCAATTCTTGGCAGCATTTAACACAAATGATCACTTTATTCTTCTTAAAACATGTCCTTTGATTTGCTTCCAAAATATTGTATTTTTCTTATTTATTGCCTTTTATTTGTCATTTATTCTAAGAATCCTTTGTTGGCCATTTCTTTCATATATTATTTTGGAATAGTTAAGTACCTTAAAACTTATTCTGAGGACTTATTTTTTATGATTTATTGTAATCCTTAGCACATAAAAGGTGGCATACAGTGATTCAGTGCATGGGATCTGGAGCTAAACCACCCTGACTGGGATTTGGGATTGATCACTTGTAAGCAAGTGGCCCTGAGGCAAGATATTTAATCTGTCTGGATCTAATTTTTCTTGCTTCTAAAGTGAAGACAATAATAATGTCTACTTTTTAGTCTTGCTTTTTGAAATATGTTAATAAAATTATTCAGAATGGCCCTTGACACCTAGTGAGATCCCAATGCATGTTAGTCATTATTATTGAGGTATTTTCTCCTGCCATAACTCTACTCACCATCAATATGCTGATAATGCTAAAATCTATATCTCCAGTATGAACCTCATTCCTTGGTTTTCCATCTCACATTACTAACTGATTTAGTAAATATCTCAAATTTAAATTACTAAAACAGGAGATTGGTTCAAGATGGCAGAGTAGAGGGACTTACACTCACTCCCTCTTGTGAAAGCACTGGAATCACAACTAACTGCTGAATAATCATCAACAGGAAGACACTGGAACTCACCAGAAAAGATACCCCACATCCAAAGACAAAGGTTAGAACCTGAAATGAGATGGTAGGAGGGGCACAATCACAATAAAATCAAATCCCATAACCACTGGGTGGGCAACCCACAAACTGGAGAACAATTATACCACAGAAATCCACTGAGTGGAGTGAAAGTTCTGAGCCCCACGTCAGGCTTCCCAACCTGGGGGTCTGGCAACTGGAGGAGGAATCCCTAGAGAATTGGACTTTGAAGTTCAGTGGGATTTGATTGCAGAACTTTGACAGGACTGGCAGAAACAGAGACTCCATGGTTGGAGGGCACACACAAAAAAGTGTGGACCAAGGGGCAAGGAGCAGTGACCCTATAGGAGACTGAACCAGACCTACCCGCTAGTGTTGGAAGGCCTCCTGCAGAGGTGGGGTCAGCTGTAACTCACCACAGGAACAAGGTCATGGCAGCAGAAGTTCTGGGAAGTACTCATTGGTGTGAGCCCTCCTGGAGTCCACCATTAGCCACAACAAAGAGCCTGTAGGTTCCAGTGTTGGGTTACCTCAGACCAAACAACCAACAAGGAAGGAACACAGCCCCACCCATCAGCAGACAGGTGGATTAAAGTTTTACTGAGCTCAGCCCACCAGAGCAACAGTCAGCTCTACCCACCACCAGACACTCCATCAGAAGGCTTGCACAAGACTCTTAGATAGCCTCATCCACCAGAGGGCAGTAAGCAGAAGCATGAAGAACTACAATCCTGCAGCCTGGAGAACAAAAACCACAGTCACAGAAAGATAGACAATGAAAAGGCAGAGGATTATGTCCCAGATGAAGGAACAAGATAAAACACTAGAAAAACAACTAAATGAAGTGGAAATAGGTGAACTTCCAGAAAAAGAATTCAGAATAATGATAGTGAAGATGATCAAGGACCTCAGAAAAAGAATAGAGGCAAGGATTGAGAAGATGGAAGAAATGTTTAACAAAGATCTAGAAGAATTAAAGAACAAGCAAACACAGAAGAACAATACAATAACTGAAATGAAAAACACACTAGAAGGAATTAATAGCAGAATAACTGAGGCAGAAGAATGGAGAAGTGACCTGGACGACAGAATGGTGAAAATCTCTGCCATGGAACAGAATAAAGAAGAAAGACTGAAAAGAAATGAAGACAGCCTACGAAACCTCTGAGACAACATTAAATGCCAAAACATTCAGATTATAAGGGTCCCAGAAGGAGAAGAGAGAGAGAAAAGACCCAAGAAAATATTTAAAGTGATTAGAGTTGAAAACTTCCCTAACATGGGAATGGAAATAGCCAACCAAGACCAGGAAGCGCAGAGAGTCCCAGGCAGTTAAACCCAAGGAGACACATGCTGAGACACATAATAATAAAATTGACAAAAATTAAACACAAAGAAAAATTATTAACAGCAACAAGGGAAAAACAGCAAATAACATACAAGGGAACTCCCATAAGGTTACAGCTGATTTCTCAGCAGAAACTCTGCAAGCCAGAAGGGAGTGGTATGATATATTTGAAGTGATGAAAGGGAAGAACCTGCAATCAAGAATACTTTACCCAGAAAGGATCTCATTCATATTTGATGGAGAAATCAAAAGATCTACAGAAAAGAAAAAGGTAAGAAAATTCAACACCACCAAACCAGCTATACAACAAATGCTAAAGGAATTTCTTTAACTGGGAAACACAAGAGAAGAAAAGGACCTACAATAAAAAAAAACCCAAAACAATTAAGAAAATGGTAATAGGAAAATACATATCAATAATTACCTTAAATGTGAATGGAATAAATGATCCAACCAAAAGACACAGACTGGCTAAATGGATACAAAAACAAGATCCATATATATGCTGTCTAGAAGAGACCCACTTCAGACCTAGGAACACATACAAACTGAAAGTGAGGAGATGGAAAAATATATTCCATGTAAATGGAAATCAGAAGAAAGATAGAGTAGCAATACTCATATCAGACAAAATAGACTTTAAAATAAAGACTGTTACAAGAGACAAGGATGGACACTACATAATGATCAAGGGATCAATCCAAGAGAAAATATAACAATTATAAATATATATGCACCCAACATAGGAGCACCTCAATACATAAGGCAAATGTTAACAGCTGTAACTGTTAAAAGGTTAAAAGGTGAAATTGACAGTTGCACAATAAAAGTGGGGGATTTTAACACCTCACTTACACAAATGGACAGATCATCCAGACAGAAAACAAATAAGGCAACACAAGCTTTAAAAGACACAATAGACCAGATCGTTTTGATTGGTAATTATGGGACATTCCATCCAAAAACATCAGATTACACCTTCTTCTCAAGTGCACACAGTACATTATCCAGGACAGATCACCTCTTGGGTCACAAATCAAGCCTCAGTAAATTTAAGAAATTGAAATCATATCAACCATCTTTTCCGACCACAATGCTATGAGATGAGAAGTCAATTACAGGGAAAAAAAAACGTAAAAAAATGCAAACACATGGAGGCTAAATAATACATTACTAAATAAAAAAGAGATCACTGAAGAAATCAAAGAGGAAATCAAAAAATACCTAGACACAAATGACAGTGAAAATACGATGACCCAAAACCTATGGGATGCAGCAAATCAGTTCTAAGAAGGAAGTTTATAGCAATACAATCCTACCTCAAGAAACAAGAAAAATCTCAAATAAACAATCCAACTTCACACCTAAAGGAACTAGAGAAAGAAGAACAAACAAAACCCAAAGTTAGCAGAAAGAAAGAAATCATAAAGATCAGAGAAAAAATAAATGAAATAGAAACAAAGAAAACAGTCGCAAAGATCAATAAAACTAAAATCTGGTTCTCTGAGGAAATAAAAAATATTGATCAACCTTTAGCCAGACTCACCAAGAAAAAGAGGGAGAGAACCCAAATCAATAAAATTAGAAATGAAAAAGGAGAAGTTAAAACGGACACCACAGAAATGAAAAGCATCATAGCAGACTAGTACAAGCAACTATGTGCCAATAAAATTGACAACCTGGAAGAAATGGACAAATTCTTAAAAACATATAACATTCCAAGACTGAACCAGGAAGAAATAGAAAATATGAACAGACCAATCAGAAGTAACAGAATTGAAACTGATTAAAATTCTTCCAAAAAAAACGTACAGGACCAGATGGTTTCACAATTAAATTCTATCAAATATTTAGAGAAGAGCTAACACCCATTCTTCTCAAAATCTTCCAAAAAATTGCAGAGGAAGGAACACTCCCAAACTCATTTGATGAGTCTATCACCACCATGATACCAAAACCAAACAAAGATACTACAAAAAAAGAAAATTATAGGCCAATTTCACTGATGAATACAGATGTAAAGATCCTCAATAAAATGCTAGCAAACAGAATCCACCAACACATTAAAAGTATCACACACCATGATCCAGTGGATTTATCCCAGGGATGCACAAATTCTTCAATATACACAAATCAATCAATGTGATATACCATAATAAAAAATTGAAGAATAAAAACCATATGATCGGGGCTTCCCTGGTGGCGCAGTGGTTGAGAGTCCGCCTGCCGATGCAGGGGACACGGGTTCGTGCCCCGGTCCAGGAAGACCCCACATGCTGTGGAGTGGCTGGGCCTGTAAGCCATGGCCGCTGAGCCTGCACGTCCAGAGCCTGTGCTCCACAACGGGAGAGGCCACAACAGTGAGAGGCCTGCGTACCGCAAAAAACAAAAAAACATATGATCATCTCAATAAATGCAGGAAAAGCTTTTGACAAAATTCAATACCAATTTATGATAAAAACTATCTAGAAAGTGGGCATTGAGGGAATCTACCTCAACATAATAGAGGCCATATATGACTAAAAACACAGCAAACATCATTCTCAATGGTGAAAAACTGAAAGTATTTCCTCTAAGATCAGGAACAAGACAAGGATGTCCACTCTCGCCTCTATTATTCAACATACCTTTGGAAGTCCTAGCCATGGCAATCAGAAGAAGAAAAAGAAATAAAAGGAATCCAAATTGGAAAAGAAGTAAAACTGTCACTGTTTGCAGATGATATGATACCATGCATAGATAATCCTAAAGGTGCCACCAGAAAACTACTAGAGCTAATCAATGAGTTTGGTAAAGTTGCAGGATATCAAATTAATGCACAGAAATCTCTGGAATTTCTATACACTAACAATGGAAGATTAGAAAGAGAAATTAAAGATACAATCCCATTCACCATTGCAACACAAAGAATAAAATACCTAGGAATAAACCTGCCTAATGAGGTAAAATACCTGTACTCAGAAAACTATAAGACATTGTTGAAAGAAATCAAAGATAAAACAAACAGATGGAGAGATATACCATGTTCTTGGACTGGAAGAATCAATACTGTGAAAATGACTATACTACCCAAAGCAATATACAGATTCAATGCAATCCTTATCAAATTACCAATGGCATTTTTTTACAGAACTAGAACAAAAAATCTTAAAATTTGTATGGAGACCTAAAAGACCCCGAATGTCCAAAGCAATCTTGAGGGAAAAAAAATGGAGCTGGACGAACCAGACTCCCTAACTTCAGACTATATTACAAAGGTACAGAAATCAAGACAATATGGTACTGGCACAAGTACATAAATATAGATCAATGGAACAGAATATAAACCCCAGAGATAAACACAGACACCTATGGTCAAGTAATCTATGACAAAGGAGGCAAGGATATAATGGAGAAAAGACAGCCTTTTTAATAAATAGTGCTGGGAAAACTGGACAGCTACATGTAAAATAATGAAACTATAACACTCCCTAACACCATACACAAAACTAAATTCAAAAAGGATTAAAAAACTAAATACAAGACTGGACACTATAAAACTCTTAGCAGAGAACATAGGAAGAACCCTATTTTGTTTTGTTTTTTGTTTTCGTTCTTTGCGGTACGCAGGCTTCTCACTGTCGTGGCCTCTCCTGTTGCAGAGCACAGGCTCCAGACGCGCAGGCTCAGCAGCCATGGCTCACGGGCCTAGCCGCTCCGCGGCATGTGGGATCTTCCCAGACCAGAGCACGAACCCATGTCCCCTGTATTGGCAGGCGGACTCTCAACCACTGCGCCACCAGGGAAGCCTGGAAGAAAACTCTTTGACATAAATCACAGAAAGAACTTTTTTGACCCACCTCCTAGAGTAATGGAAATAAAAGGAAAAATAAACAAATGAGACCTAAATAAATGTAAAAGTTTTTGCACAGCAAAGGAAACTATAAACAAGATGAAAAGACAACCTTCAGATTGTGAGAAAATATTTGTAAATGAATCAAGGGACAAAAGATTAATCTCCAAAATATATAAACAGCTCATACAGCTCAATGTCAATACAGCTCAAAACAAACAATCTAATCAAAAATGAGCAAAATACTTAAATAGACATTTCTCCAAAGAAGGCATACCAAGAGGCATATGAAAAGTTGCTCAACATCACTAATTATTAGAGAAATGCACATCAAAACTACAATGAGTTATCATCTTACTCCGGTTAGAATGGGCATCATCAGAAAATCTCCAAACAATAAATGTTGGAAAGGCTGTGGAGAAAGATAACCCACTTGCACTGTTGGTGGGAATGAAAATTGATACAGCCACTATGGAGAACAGATGAAGGTTCCTTAAAAAACTAAAAATAGAGCAACCATATGACCCAGCATTCCCACTACTGGGCATATACCCAGAGAGAAGCATAATTCAAAAAACACATGCACCCCAATATTCATTACAGCACTATTTACAATAGCCAGGTCATGGAAGCAACCTAAATGTCCATCAACAGAGGAAAGGATAAAGAAGATGTGGTAATATATACAATGGAATATAAAGTCATAAAAAGGAATGAAATTGGATCATTTGTAGAGACAAGGATGGATCTAGAGATAGTCATACAGAGTGAAGTAACTCATAGAGTGTAAAACAAATATCATATATTAATGCATATATGTGGAATCTAGAAAAACGGTACAGATGAACTGGTTTGCAAGGCAGAAATAGAGACACAAATGTAGAGAACAAATGTATGGACACCAAGGGGGGAAAGCAGGTGTGGAGGGTGGGATGAATTGGGAGATTGGGATTGACATATATACAGTAATATATATATATAATACATAACTAATAAGAACCTGCTGTGTAGCACAGGGAACTCCACTTAGCTGTACTATAGAAACTAACATAACATTGTAAAAAAAACTATACCTTAACTAAAAAAAAAACAATGTCAGATCCCATCACTCCTCAGCTCAAAACGCCCTCATGACTTCATATCCCACTAAGAGAAAACATGCCATATTCTCAGTGGATGTGATATTACTCACTAGGGTGTGTTTTGGAAATTTGAGGCAAGTCTTTTGTGATGTACCATGATTGAGTGGCATTTAGTGTGTTGGGGCCTGCTAGTCCATCCTACAGATTCCCTTACTGCAAAGAATCATCTCTCACCCTGTAAGATTTTTAAAATCAATTGTAGAGGTATAATTTGTATAAAATAAAATGGACTATTTATTAATAAATAAATAAACTGCTAAAACACATTTTTTTTTTTTACTACATGAACACCAATTCTCCTTTTACTATTTGTCATTTCACTAAGTGGAATAGTATTTATCTGGTAGTTCAAGCAAAAAATCTACTTGCCACTGTAAGAACCCTGGGTATCTATTTCAGGGCCCTGGGGTGATGGAAATCTATTTTCATAGGGCACAAAAATAAGCTCAACTTCCCTAAGAGTCCTTTCCTTCCACCTTCAGATTGTGTTCCCTTTCTGTATGCAACAGATCATCTCATAACCTTCTCTCACTTATTCATTGGCATTATATACTATACAAAGAGTGGGATCATCTGAAATACATGAAAGAGACATAATATTGTTAGATCTTCTCTCCAAAAGAGAAAATGTGAAGATAAGAAATGGAAGAGAACATAACATTTATAACCAATTAGCTGAGTAACTCTGAACAGTTAAAGTAGTTAGAATAGAAATTGGGAAAATATATGTTATTGAATATATTACTCTTTTGAAGCTCTGCTTAATTTAGCCTATGCCAAAATTTTCCACCAAGCCCTTGGCTGACATTCACATGTTTCAAAACTAAACTTTCCCTGATGAAGAAAAGGCACTCACTTGGCACTCAGTACACACCCGCACCTGCTTCTGACATTTCTGACTGCTTCCCATATGGTCCATGAATTTGGAAGTCATAAGGGTCTAGTTTACCTGAAAATGGGAGTGGTATCCACTCCCTACTCATGCTATTATATCATGAGTCTAAATTTTTGCCTGGAAACCTGCAGAATTTTGATCAATTCTCTCTTGATTATTGATTCTTCAAGGATTAAAACTTAGATCTGATTTACATATAGCAAATTCAGTGATTCTAAGGAAAGCTTGATGTTACTTAGAGGTTGTTTAGTTAAGTTTTGTTTCCTTTCATAATAGACTGAATCAAAAATTAAACAAACATTATTGAATACCTACTATGAGGAGAAAGGCACTTATGAATCTAGAATATTTACCCAAATATTCACATATTATACAAAGATATCTAATGAATAATCACACACTACAGAGAGTGTTAAGGGAGCTCTTATATGCTTAATCAGATTGTCCTTCAAACAGTATCAAAAGAATTGGGGATTTTATGGTGTCAGGAGAATGGATAAATAATATGGAAGTGTTAAACACTTGAGGAGTGAGATGTTTAGTTGGCACTTTTGTATGACATTGAATCCCAGAATTGCTCACTGTCTTTCTAAGCATGAAAGATGGAGGACACCAGGTGAGAGGAGAAGGCAAAGTTGAAAAATTGGATAGAAAAGACCTTTAATTATTCTAAGATTTCACTTATTTTTGCTTTTCTCACCCAACACAATTGTCATTAGTTCTTTAGTAGTCTTAGTCCTTCATTTTGCCCCTAAATTAATAAATTATTCTGGGAAATGGGAAGAGCCAAAAAAAAAAGCACCAAACGGACCAAATATGATAGAGAATATTAATAACAAAACCAAGAATGTATGTTTAAAGTGTCTAATGTATGTCTAGAAGACCACATTATAATATATCTGGGTTATGTGGTATGTCAAGTATAGTTGTTGTGAGCACATAAGTAGTATAGGTGGTAACACAGGATTAGACTTCATCAAAGCTTCACAGGGCCCATGTTTTTCCACTGGTCTCACAAATGTCTTAAATCGCACAATTTAAAATTTTTTCTTATTAGCATTTCCTAATATAAATTTTCTCCTGAGAGAAATATCATGTCAATTCAGGAACATCTCTATGTAGATCAGAAAAAGCCCCACAGATGAGCCTCCTTGGGAAAGGAGGATGCCAAATATGAAATGTAGATATTTCACCTGAAATGAAGTAGAAGTGATGAAGAAACTCAGCTTTACTTAGAAGACAGCGCTTATAAATGAAAATGGAACCAAAGCTATAGAAAGACAATTTGAGATATTGCTACACTATTTATTTTGATGGTGATCAGCTATATAACACAAAAATATACACCCATTCATGATAAATAAAACTTATCTTTAAATATATGAGTTGGGAGATTGGCTGGCATGATTGGGGAGTAGAAGGATGTGAGCTCCCCCCTTCTTACAGAAACACAAAAACCACAACTGACTGCTGAACAACCATCGACCAAAAAAAAAAAAAATGCTGGAACCTACCAAAAAAGATACCCTACAATCAAAGGCAAAGAAGTCAAAACTAGATGGTAGGAGGGGCTCAATTATGATAAAATCCAATCCCATACCCTCCGGGTGGGCAACACTCAAACTGGAAAATAAATTATACCACAGAAGTTCTCCCAGAGGAGTGAAAGTCCTGAGCCCCAAGTCAGGCTTCCCAGACTGGGGGCCTGGCAACAGGAGGAGGAGGCCCCAGGGAATCTGGCTTTAAAAACCAGTGGGGTTTGTTCACAAGAATTCCAGGGACTGGAGGAAACAGAAACTCCACTCTTGGAGGGTGCACACAAGGTCCCATGCACACCAGGACCCAGGGAAAAAAGAAGTGACCTCATAAAAGACTTGATTAGACTTACCTACTAGTATTGGAGGGTCCCCTGAGAAGGTGAGGAGTGGCTGTAGCTCACTGTGAGGAAAAAGACACTGGAAACCAGAGTTTTGGTGAGTACTCACTGATGTGAGCCCTCTTGGAGGCCACCATTTCCTCCCCAAGACCTAGCCTCACCCAACAGTGCTGAGACGCATCAGGCCAAATAACCAATAGGGCAGGAATACAGGCCCACACATCAGAAGATGGGCTGCTTAAAGTCTTCCTGAGCACAGCCCTGCCCACCCAAGGTACAAGACTCAGCTCCACCAACCAGTGGTCAGGAACCAGACCTTCCCACCAGGAAACCTGCATAAGCCTATTAGACAGCCTCATCCACCAGAGGGCAGGCAGCAAAAGCAAGAAGAACTACATTCTTGCAGCCTGTGGAATGGAAACTGCAATCACAGAAAGTTAGACAAAATGAGACAGCAGGGACTTCCCTGGTGGCGCAGTGGTTGAGAGTCCACCTGCTGATGCAGGGGACACGGGGTCGTGCCCCAGTCCAGGAAGATCCCACATGCCATAGAGTGGCTGGGCCCATGAGCCATGGCTGCTGAGCCTGCGTGTCCGGAGCCTGTGATCCACAATGGGAGAGGCCACAACAGTGAGAGGCCCGCATACCACAAAAAAAAAAAAAAAAAAAAGACAACAGAGGAATATGTCCCAGATGAAGGAATAAGATAAAACCCCAGAAGAACAACTAAGCAAAGTGAAGATAGGCAGTCTACCAGAAAAAGAATTCAGAGTAATGATAGTGAATATGATCCAAGATATTGGAAAAATAATGGAGGCACAGATTGAGAAAATGCAAGAAATGTTTAACAACGACCTAGAAGAACTAAAGAACAGACAAATAGAGTTGAACAATACCATAACTGAAATGAAAAATACACTAGAAAAAATCAATAGCAGAGTAATGGAGACAGAACGGATAAGTGAGCTGGATGACAGAATGGTGGAAATCACTTCCATGGAACAGAATAAAGGTAAAAGAATTTTTTAAAAAATGAGGACAGTCTCAGAGACTTCTGGGACAATATTATATGCACCAACATTTGCATTATATGCATTATAGGATTCCCAGAAAGAGAAGAGAGAAAGGACCTGAGAAAATATTTGAAGAGATAATGGCTGAAAACTTCCCTTACATGGGAAAGGAAACAGTAACCCAAGTTCAGGAAGTGCAGAGAGTCCCAGGCAGGATAAATTGAAAGAGGAACATGCCAAGACACATAGTAATCAAACTGACAAAAGTTAAAGACAAAGAAAAAGATATTGAAAGCAACAAGATAAAAGCAACAAATAACATACAAGGGAACTCCCATAAAGTTATCAGCTGATTTCTCAGCAGAAACTCTGCAGCCCAGAAGGGAGTGACACATTACATTTAAAGTGTTGAAAGAGAGTAGCCTATAACCAAGAATACTCCACCCAGCAAGGCTCTCATTCAGATTCAATGGAGAAATAAAAAGCTCTACAGACAAACAAAAGCTAAGAGAATTGAGCACCACCAGACAAGCTGTGCAACAAATGCTAAAGGAATTTCTCTAAGCAGAAAATAAAATGTCTTTACTAAAAATGAACAAAAAAAATATGAATACAAAAGCTCACTGATAAAGGCAAGCATAAAGTAAAGGTAAGAAATCAACTGAACACAAATATGATATCAAAACCAGCAATTGTGAGGAGAGTATAAATGCAGGATATTGGAATGAATTAGAAATTTAAAAACCAGCAACTTAAAAAATAAATCTTGTTCATATATTGACTGCTACAACAAAACCTCATGGTAACCACAATACAAAAAAATAAAATAGATACACACAAAAAAAGAAAAAGGAATTCAAACACAACACTACAGTTAGTCATCAAATCACAAGAGAAGAGAACAAAAGATGAAGGGAAGAGAAAAGACCTATGAAAACAAATCCAAAACAATTAAGAATGACAATAGGAATATGCATGTTGATAATTACCTTAAATGGAAATGAATTAAACGCTCTAGCTAAAAGACAAATACTGGCTGAACGGATACAAAAACAAAACCATATATATGTTGTCTACAAGAAACCCACTTCAGACCTAGGGACACATACAAACTAAAAGTGAAGGGATGGAAAAATATATTCCATGCAAATGGAAATCAAAAGCTGGAATAGCAATACTCATATCAGATAAAATAGACTTTAAAATAAAGAATGTTAGAAGAGGTAAGGAAGGACACTACATAATGATCAAGGGATCAAGCCAAGAAGAAGATAAAATATTTATGTACCCAACATAGGAGCACCTCAATACATAAGGCAAATGCTAACAGCTTTAAAAAGGGAAATCAACAGTAACACAATAATAGTGGGGGATTTTAACACCCCACTTATACCAATGGGTAGATCATCCACACAGAAAATAAATAAGGAAACTCAACCTTTAAATGATACAATAGACCAGATAGATTTAATTGATATTTATAGGACATTCCACCTGAAAGCCACAGGATACACATCTTCTCAAGAGCACATCGAACATTCACCAGGATTGATCACATGTTGAGCCACAAAGTGAGTCTCGGTAAATTTAAGAAAAGTGAAATCATATTAAGCACTTTTTCTGATCACAGTGCTGTGAGATTAGAAGACAACTACAAGAAAAAAAACTGTAAAAAACACAAACACCAGGAGGCTAAACAATATGCTACTAAACAACTAATGGATCACTGAAGAAATCAAAGAAAAAAATAAAAAAATACCTAGAGGCAAATGACAATGAAAGCAGGATGATCCAAAACTATGTGATGTGGCAAAAGCAGTTCTAAGAGAGAAGTTTATAGGAATATAATCTTACCTCAGTAAACAAGAAAAATCACAAATAAACTAAATGTTCTATCAAACGTTTAGTGAAGAGTTAACACCTATCCTTCTGATACTCTTCGAAAAAATTGCAGAAGAAGGAATACTCCCAAACTCATTCTATGAGGCCACCATCACCCTGATACCAAAACTAGACAAAAATGCCACAAAAAAAACTGCAGGCTAATATCAATGATCAGCATAGACACAAAAATCCTCAATAAAATGATAGCAATCCCATTCCAACAATACATTAGAAGACTCACAGACCATAACCAAGTGGGATTTATCCCAGTGATGCAAGGATCTTTCAATATCCACAAATCAATCACTGTGGTACACCACATCAACAAATTGAAGAATAAAAACCATTTGATCCTCTCAATAGATGCAGAAAAAGCTTTTGACAAACTTCAACACCCATTTATGATAAAAACTCTCCAGAATGGGGGCATTGAGGGAAAATACCTCAACATGATAGAGGCCATATATGACAAACCTATAGCTAAGATCATACTTAGTGGTGAAAAGCTGAAAGCCTTTCCTCTAAGATCAGGAACAAGACAAGGATGGCCACTCTTGCCACTTTTATTCAACATAGTTTTGGGAGTCCTAGCCACAGCAGTCAGAGAAATAAAAGAAATAAAAGGAATCCAAATGGGAAAAGAAGAAGTAAAATTGTCACTGTTTGCAGATGACATGATCCTATACATAGAAAATCCTAAGGATGCTATCAGAAAACTACTAGAGCTCATCGATGAGTTTGGTACAATTGAAGAATACAAAATTAATACACAGAAATCTCTTGCACTCCTATACACTAAAAATGAAAGATCAAGAGGAGAAATTAAAGAAACAATCCCATTTATCATCACATCAAAAGAATAAAATACCTAGGAATAAACCTACCTATGGAGACAAAAGACTTGTAGTCCCACTCCTGGGCATCCAGAGAAAAACATGATTCAAAAGGATACATGCACCCCAATGTTCATTGCAGCACTGTTTACAATAGCCAAGTCATGGAAGCAACCTAAATGTTCATTTACTGATGAATGGATAAAGAAAATGTGGTACATATATACAATGGACTATTACTCAGCCATTAAAAAGAATGAAATAATGTCATTTGCAGAAACATGGATGGACTTGGAGATTAAGTCTGACAGAGAAAGACAAATATCACATAATATTGCTTATATGCAGAATCTAAAAAAAAAAATGGTAAAAATGAACTTATTTACAAAACCGAAATAGGCTCACAGACTTAGAGAAGGAACTTATGGTTACCGGGGGAAAGTTTGTGCGGAGAGGGATAGATTGGGAGTTTGGGACTGACATGCATTCACTGCTATATTTGAAATAGATAACCAACAAGAACCTACTGTATAGCACAGGTAACTCTGCTCAATATTCTGTAATAAACTAAATGGGAAAAGAATTTATAAGAGAATACATACATGTATATGTATAACTGAATCACTTTGCTTTACACCTGAAACTAATACAACATTGTTAATCAACTATGCTCCAATATAAAAATGTAAAAAATGAATAAATAATTAAATAAATAATAAAATAAGTTGTGTTGGAGTTGTATAGTTTGCATAACGTTGCATTTTGTAAACATGATTGTGCATTGATTAGTCAAACATTCTATGTTTACTGTTCAAGCACTTTCAGAAGTCCCAAAAAGTTTATAGGGCCTAAACTCTGCCTACAGTGATTAATGTCTAAATAAATTAACTATGAATGGGACAATGGACTTATTCCAAACTACCTGGGTCGGGGGGATTTGGGGTAAAATTCCATTCTATAGTTATATACTTGTCAAATGATTTTACTCAACTCCTATTTGTTATGAAATATGTTCTCCTTTAAAAAAATTACACATAATTTCCCGTGATGCACAGGTCTGAGTTTTTCTTCTTTTCTTTAATCCCACGACACATGAGGGTATTGACATTAGAGCTGATCTAAGAATAAGGCAGGGACAATTACTCAGAGATGACTATGTGAGTCTCTGAGTCAATGGTTCAGTTATCTTGAAAATTATGTAGTCATTATATCTCTTTGCAAACTACCAGTGTCTTTAAATATTTTTCCTTATATTCTTGATATTGTTCTTTTTAACACTTAAAGGGGTTAATAATACTTTAGAAATTTTATATATATATATATATATATATATATATATATATATATATATATATATATATATATTAGACTCCATGGTGGTCTAGGGCTGATGATAAAAGTCAAACATTGCTGATGAACCATACATTGCAGTAGCAACGTATGGACAGCAAGAGTGACACTTGGACCACAGTCTCTCTCTGAAATTTTAAGGTTATTGTACTAGAAAAAAAAAAAGTCTAAGTATGTTTTATTTCCTGCCACATCCAGCCCACCAAAAGAACAAATGAATCACATTTGTACTCTTTTTCTTTAGTCTTCTTTCATACACATAAAAAATAACCTTCAATAAAATATGTTAATTTATATACATAATATACAAAACAATATAGTTCATAAATGGCATAGAGCAGTATATAACCTTTCTCAAGATATACATAAAATTACAATGGTGCTGTTAAAAGGCATACAGGGGTAAAAAGGGTAAAAAAAATGTTGTTGGGCTGTGGCCGTTGGTTTACCTACTCAAAGGCTGAACAATATCAATACATCTGCACACCTATAGCATTTCTGAGTTGAACTTCAGTACACTAAATGGGGAGTGCTGACATGAGATATGGCTAAGAATCATATGAACTGGCTAAATGCCTCTGATGGAAAACGTATTAATATAATGATTTTTAAAAGCACACTCATATATAACACTTGGTTGCTGTAACTAAGTAAAATCAACAAGATATTAATAATGAAGAAATTAGTGTGGTTGACAACCAAGTAGGCATCGTTTGCTTAAAAACTATAACTCCTGTTAGAAATATGTATTAATTATGCAAGTAGTAAGTAACACAAGGTTGACTTTACCCATCTAACATTGTATTCCTTTCATGTAGTAATTTATTTACAGCTGCTACACAAGATTCACAAACAAAAACTGTGCATCCCTAACTTTAATATGTACAGAATTAACTGGGGATCTTGTTAAAATGCAGAATCTGATTCAGTAGATCTGGGGAGAGATCCAAGATTCTGAATTTCTACTAAGTTCATAGGTGATGTTGCTGCTGCTGCTCTGGGATCCCAGTTTGTTCCACAAGGAACTAAAGCATTTCACCCATGTATTTTGAAGACATAAAACTACTTTATATTAAAATTAACTAATGATGAGAGTGAAATATGAATAAACATGTAAATATAAACTTGATACTTTAAAAAATTCATATATCATTACAAAATTTTGTAAATTAATAAACATCTGTATTATGTATACAATGCTAGTGAGTTTTCTTTCAAAAAACTTTTAATATCCAAGTTTTACTAAATTGAGAAAATTATTAAAGAACAGTTATGATTATGTATACTGCTTTCATGTGACTTCATTGCTGTTATAAATATTGGTAAACCTTTTTTTTCTAATGAATAATTACAGAGGATTGATTTCATAGGAATAAGAGGACTTATATTTAAATTATAGTTACTATTTCCCCAGAGAAACAAAAAATAATTTATGCTCCTCTGAAGCATTACAGCACTTAAACACAGAAAATCTCACTGATTTGAAAATTTAATAATACAATCAAATGATAAGTCTAGTGATATTAAGATAAGACTATATCTGATAATCTCTTGAACAAAATCATTCCACATGCTATATAGGAAGCACAAGTACCAAGAGTAATACATTAATGTACACGTGTTCCTGTTGCACTTATACTTTGAAATACAGTAAATCCCCTACATACAAATGAGCTCCATTCTGAGAGCAAGTTCATAAGGCCAATTTGTTCATAAGTCTGAAAATTTAGCCTAGGTAATCAACTAACACAGTCGGCTATATAGTACTGTACTGTAATAGGTTTATAATACTTTTCACACAAATAATACATAAAAACAAACAAACACAAAAAAATAAAGAAAACATTTTTAACTTACAGTACAGTACCTTAAAAAGTACAGTAGTACAGTGGAACAGCTGACAAACAGTGGCTGGCATTGAGTGAACAGGCAAGAAGAGTTACTGACTGGAGGAGGGAGAGGAGGTGGGAGATGGTAGAGCTGAAGAATCGTCAGCAATATGAGACAGAGGGCAAGCTACAATTTCACTCATGCCTGACACTGATGGCACAGGTTCTGGTTCCTTGCTGGATTCAATTCTATCTACCCTCTTGAAAAAACGATCCAGTGATGTCTGGGTAGTGGTTCTTTTTTTCTCATCATGGATGACACAGTAGCATTGGATTGCATTCTGAATGGCTGCTGCAACCTTTGTGTATCCTTCTACATTCAGGTCCTGTGCCTCAAAAACTAACAGTACCTCCTCAAATAAAGAAAATCCCCTTGCCATTTCCTCCATCGTGAATCTCTTCTTAGCAGTACCAGCTGCATCACCGATGCTTTTACGCTTGCTTCTAGTCAACCTGGGCTTGAAGTAAAGATACTGTATTCCATACAGTACTGTACAATAAAGTACACAAAAGCACAACCACTTGTAGAAGACGCATGCATGTGACAATGTACGCCAGACACATGAACTAATTTACTTAATTGGACATGAGAATGCATGTTTGTACATTTGAAAGTTTGCAACTTGAAGGTTCGTATGTAGAGAACTTACTTTAGCTTGTATATATTATTTGATATACATTTCTGTATTTTTCATTTGCCATACATTGTTCTAATATATGAGGTATTACTGTGTTGTACAGTTTTATTATGCAGAGTTTTCTATATCAGGCAGAAAAATAGTATTTTCTCTTGATTATATACATACAAATTATTGACATGTTTTGCTGTGCAATAAATTATACCTCAATATTGTAGCAAGGCCTTAGAAGGTTTTAGATCTTAATGTTATATTAGATGTTGATGTATTTGACCAAGAGGAAGTTGAAGGGTAGAGAAGCTAAAGGATTCCACCTAACTAAATAGCAAAGCCAAAGTTTCAATGTAGATTTCTTGACTAGCAGGATAATTTTTTTTTCTTATTTTGCATGGCGAGACACAAGTAAAAACATGAGACGTTCTTCCTGGTACTGTCAACTAATGCCCCAAATAGTAATTCTCCCTCTGACCTTGAAATCAACTAACAGAGTCAGCACATGAATATTAAGATGTTGAAAGCTTCCCTCTATGAAAACATATGTAAAGAAAGTTGGCTGAGAATACATGATCAGTAGTGGAAGCACAGAAAAGTAACATATTCACAAGAGCTGGCTATGGATGAATGTCCAGAATGCAGCTTTATCCAAAGAAGAAACACAAAAACTGAAGTTTGTGATCAATGATTAATGTTGAAGGTGGAGGTATCTTCTCTTGTGGAAAAGGGATTATCTTTTATGAAGATATCCATTTCCTTTCCTGGAATCTCTGCTAAATAAGCAGTATTCTGAATATTTATTTAATTTTTGAGGTACACTAATTCTGGAGAGGAGAACCTTAATTGGCAATTAGTAGTACTGGTCAAGAGTAGACTAATATAGTCATTGTACACCCCAACCTAAAGTTTCTTGATCTACAAAGCTCAGGGTCAGTTATTAGAATATTTTCATCTATTTTACATTCTTTTATCATAGATCTGCTTCATTATCATATTTTTCAGTCATAGAACCATCTTTTAAACTGTATAATCTATGATTGTAATTTAAATTCATTTTTTGAGAAAGTATGATAAAAAGCAAATTCCTAGATGAAAGGACACTGTGTGAGATATTTGAGGTGAGTATAATAAGTTATAACTATCAACACACTACATTTTTATATTGTTAATATTTAAATATATTAATAATGAAACATATACCTTTGACAGTCATATATCATGCTCATTGTCACAGTGTAATATTGTGTGTGTTTGATTGGTTGATTTTAGACTTTAGTTTCTCACCTTAACTGAATGTTGGAAATAATTTTAACATAAAAATTGTAAGAAAACACTGTGTGAATCAAGGTTAAAACCAGAGAATCAATTAGTAATCTCTTGGTTAGAAATAGCATGACTGTCACATATGGGACAGAGCAGGTATTTTAGTTATACCCTGTTCCCAATATTGCTCTTGGTGTATCCTTCCCATTCCTATCATCAATGCAAGATTTAAAAAAAAAAAAAAAAAACTCACCAACCCATCGCTAGCTTGCAGCATGGAGCAAGTAACATAAAGTTTGTGTTTGAGGTTTACTGGGACAGGAGCACAACTAATGCAGGACTCTGGCAAGCCCTAGCCTCATAGTGTAGATGGAAACCTAGAGGGTCATGTGATTACAACCAGTAGAGATAGCTCTTAGAAAATGTCAGCACTGGGGAGAAAATTGGAGGTTATCTCTGAGGCAGTGTTGGTGGTTTTATAGAATGGTCAACTTAATTACATCAATGGTTCTCTTCCCTTCCTAAAATTCATCATAGTCAGTTTAAGCCTCTCCTTTTACATTGCCAAGTGAGTAGTTATATACA
This sequence comes from Orcinus orca, assembly GCF_937001465.1. Classification (NCBI taxonomy): domain Eukaryota; kingdom Metazoa; phylum Chordata; class Mammalia; order Artiodactyla; family Delphinidae; genus Orcinus; species Orcinus orca. The sequence continues at coordinate 38,384,651 of NC_064576.1, read as the reverse complement.
GAGGACATGAGCTCACAAACAAAATTGAATATTTGAGGAATTCAACTGATATATAAACATATTAAAAATGAAACTATGGCACCTGAACTAGTATTAATGAACCAAACCAAATAAAAATTTATAATCAAGGTATCAAATACTCTCAAAGAGATATGAGCAGATACTAGAAATATAGAGCAAGAACAAGAAGTCATAAGAAAAAATCAAGTTGAAATACTGAGTATGATAAATGCCGTAAATGAAATAAAAACTGGCACCTTGAAGCTTTCAGGAATGAATTAGACATGAAGAGGTAAAAAGCATTAAAAAAATATCCTGGATATGAAGGGTAGATGTAGAAGCATCAGACTCCATCTAAGGAGAGTCTTAGAAAAAGAAAAGACAATTTGGGGAAATATTTAAAGTTACATGTCAGAATTTAATAGAATTAGGGAAAATGTAAGACTTTCAATTGAAAAGTCTTGTCAAGTAGAAGGCAAATTAGATAAGAAAAAAATCACATTTGTTATCAATAAAGAAGAATTTAAGAACATGAAGTGGCAAATACTTTAAAAATCTTACAGCAAAATAATCTCCTCAAAAATATATAAGAAAGAAATTCACATCAGAACAGTGACACTGAATGAAAACAAATACATAGACTAATAACTTCTAGTTTTTGGCAAAAATAATCTTGTAATTTTGTGTCCTTTTAATCTATTGTACAAATTTGATGGAAAAAATGATGAAGAAAAGCTTTTTAAATAATAATAGCAAAATATTGTTTTCAATTGTTTTTCTTGGTAAACATACCCTAACAAAAATATAAGTGAATCACAGAAACTCTATGTGGTTTTTGAATTCAGGGTGTAAAATAAAAATATAATAAAATTGTCCATTTATAAATAAAGCTAAATAGTATATCCATGGGAATCCAGAATTAAATTCTGAACAATACCAGTATGATCAATTGTGGGTAAGGTCTGAGAAAGATTGGAAGGAAGAAGAACACTTGTTTCATTTATGGAGATGTTGAAGATGTTGATATGCTTAACAAACTGAATAATGTATTATTAACTATATTAAATATACATGTGAGTTAAAATCTTATAGATAAAGCAGAAATGTAAACCTGTAATGTATAATCACAAAGCAGTTGAAAAATTATAGTAAATTAAATGGAAATTGGAAAAAGAGAAGAAAAAAGAGATGTATTAGAAATAGAAATTGCATAAAATAAAATAATTATTAATAAATAATTACATAAATATAAATTAATAAAACAGTGGTTTTCAAATTGGTTTGAGATACACACTTGCACATAACTCATATTCACACCTAGACACAAACACACACAGAAAATTTTAGCAATATATTATCTATAAGAGTTTTTTAATGCAAAAGGAGTTTGGATGTAAAGGGGAGAGAAATTATACCAAGGCAATAGGACATAAGAAAGAGAGAGAAAATTGAATTCAACATTATAGATACACTATTTTTTATTGTGAAATTATCCTAAGGGATAATAATGGATTTATAGACTGATAAAAGCATTAGTTATGATAAGATATTTACATAAAGGTACTATAGCATATCTATGGTTATGCTTATGCCTAAAATACATGCAACTCCTATCTACTATTGATGCAGCAAAGAATAATTGGTGTTTGGGTAGAAGGTTCTATGTACATGATTTTGATATGCCATCAAATAAATGTAGTATCTGAGAAGGCACTGATGGGAGAAACAGAAATATCCAGAAGCAGAGGAACTTTTGAGTATCACATTCCTATAATCCTGAATTCGGTTGGTTGATAATAGAGTCCTGAGCTAAGGCAGAGATCATAGGATGAAAATTCAAAAATAGAGAAAGAGAAATAAATATTTAAATACTATTAGCTACAGTTGATTAATTCACCAAATGTTTACTGAGTTCTTGTTAAATGTAAAGGAACCTGTGAAGTGTTATTCATGTAACATGCTTCATGCTATGGGGAAAATAGTAAATTGAGATAGTCAAGGGAAGGCATCACAGTATAGTGAAATTTTACTTGGCTTAGATTTCAATTAAAAAAAAAGGAGAAAACAGGGCATTTTGAGGAATAAAAGCATAAGTTAGAGTGCAGAGCAAACACATAGAGACAAAAGTTAGCTTAGTGTTCACCTCCTTTATTCACCTCTCTGAATAAATGGATAAGTAGATATTTTAAATACATATTCCCTGAATATGAAAAATAAACACAGGCTTATAAGTAATATATATAGGCATGTCTCATTTTATTTCACATTGCTTTATTGTGCTTCTCTGATTTTTTTTTTTTTTTTTACAAATTGAAGATTTGTGGCAATCCTGTGTCGAACAAGTCTATAGGTACAATTTTTCCAACAGCATTTGCTCACTTTGTGTCTCTGTGTTACATTTTGGTAATTTTTACAATATTTCAACTTTTCTTATTGCTATCATATTTTTACAGTTACTTGAGATCTTTGATGTTACTATTGTAATTGTTTTGGGTGCCACAAACCACACCCATATAAGATGTAAACTTAATAGATAAATGTTGTGTGCACATTCTCACTGTTCCACTGACTGAGTGTTCCCCATCTCTCTCTCTTCCTCAGGCCTCCCAATTCCCTGAGACACAACAATACTGAAATTAGACCAATTAATAACCTAAAATGCCTTTGACTGTTCAAATGAAAGAAGACTCACACATATGTCACCTTAAATCAAAATTTAGAAATGATTAAGCTTAGTGAGGAAGACATGTCAAAAGCTGAGATAGGCTGAAAGTTAGGCCTCTTGTGCCAAACAGTTAGCCAAGTTGTGAATGCAAAGGAAAAGTTCTAGAAGGAAATTAAAAGTGCTACTCCAGTGAGCATACAAATGATAGGAAAGCAAAACAGTCTGATTGCTGATATGGAGAAAGTAATAGTGGTCCTGATAGAAGATCAAACCAGACAAAACATCCCTTTAAGCCAAATCCTAATCTAAAGCAAGGCCTTAATACTCTTCAATTCTATGAAGGCTGAGCGAAGTGAGGAGGCTACAGAAGAAAAGTTTGACACTAGCAGAGATTGGTTCATGAGGCTTAAGGAAAGAAGTTGTCTCCAAAACATAAAAGTGCAAGGTGAAGCACAAGTGCTGATGTAGAACCTACAGCAAATTATCCAGAACATCTAGCTAAGGTAATGAATAAAGGTGGCTGCACTGAACAACAGACTTTCAAGGCAGACAAAACAACCTTTTATTGGAAGAAGATGTCATCTAGGACTTTCATGGCTAAAGCGGAGAAGCCAGTGCCTGGCTTCAAAGCTTCAAAGGACAGATTGACTCTCTTGTTAGGGACTAATGCAGCTGGGGACAATGAAGCCAATGCTCATTTACCAATTTGAAAATCCTAGGGCACTTAAGAACTATGCTAAATCTACTCTGCCTGTGTTCTACAAATGAAACAACAAAGCCTGGATGACAACACTTCTGTTTACAACATGATTCACTTAATATTTCAAGCCACTGTTAAGACTACTGCTGAGAAAAAAAAATATTTTGTTCAAAATATTACTGCTCATTAACAGTACACCTGGGGCTTCCCTGGTGGCACAGTGGTTAAGAATCCACCTGCCAATGCAGGGGACACAGGTTCGCACCCTGGTCCAGGAAGATCCCACATGCTGCAGAACAACTAAGTCCATATGCCACAACTACTGAGCCTGCGCTCTAGAGTCTGCAAGCCACAACTACTGAGCCCATGTGCCACAACTACTGAAGCCTGAGTGCCTAGAGCCCATGCTCCACAACAAGAGAAGCCACTGCAATGAGAAGCCCACACACCGCAATGAAGAGTAGCCCCCACTCGCCACAACTAGAGAAAGCCCATGTGCAGCAACGAAGACCCAACACAGCTAAAAATTAGTTAATTAATTAATTAAAAATATACACCTGGTCACCTAATGTATATGTACAATGAGATGAATGTTGTTTTCATGCCTGCTAACACAACATCCATTCTGCAACCCATGGATCGAGGAGTAATTTCAACTTTTAAGTCTTATTATTAAAAAATACATTTCATAAGGCTATAGCTGCCATAAATAGTGATTCCTCTGATGGATCTGGACAAAGTAAATTGTAAACCTTCTGGAAACTATTTGTCATTCTAGATACCATTAAGGACATTTGTGATTTGTGGTAAGAGGTCAAAATATCAACATTGATAGAAGTTTAAAAGAAGTTGATTCCAACCCTCATGTATAACTTTGAGGGATTCAAGACTTCAGTGGGAGAAGTGACTGTAGATGTGGTGGAAATAGCAAGAGAACAAGAGATAGCACTGGAGCCTGATGGTTAGCTGAATTGCTACAGTCTCATGATAAAATTTTCAAGGATGAGGAATTGTTTCTTACGGATGATCAAAGAAAATAGTTTCTTGAGATGGAATATACTCAGGGTGAAGATGCTGTGAAGACTGTTGAGATGACAATAAATAATTTAGCATATTACATAAACTTTATTGATAAAGCAGAAGGGAGTTTGAGAGATTGACTCCAATTTTGAGAGAAATTCTATTGTGGGTAAAAATGTATTAGACAGCATTGCATGCTACATAGAAATCTTTCTTCAAAGGAAGAGTCAATAGACAAAATTCACTGTTGTCTTATTCTAAGAAATTACCACCAACACCCCAAACTTCAGGAACCACCACTCTGATGAGTCAGCAGCTTTCAACATCAAGGCAAGACCTTCCACCAAGAAAAAGTCTGTTATTTGCTGAACGCTCAGATGATGGTTAGCATTTTTTAGCAATAAAGTTTTTAAATTAAGGTATGTACATTTTTTTTAGACATAATGCTATTGCAGGTTTAATAGACCACAGCATAGTGTAAACATAGTTTTATATACACTGAGAAACTGAAAAATTCCTCTGATTCATTTTATTGTGATGTTCTGGAACCAGACTTGAAATATCTCCGAAGTATGCCTGTATGTGTACATATATTTTCAATCATCTACATGCATATAACAGATGTCACTGCATTTAAAATCTAGCACTGTTTCAATGAGTTACAATGTAGGCTTTCAGTATTTCTATTTAATACATAATAAAACTTTTGGTCACTTAAAGTTATTCCCAGATATACTCCTTCAAACAATATGATTCATGTTAATTAAATTATTGCCTTATTCACTTATTACTTTGCAATATATTTATCATGTTCACATTTAAAAATATTTTTCAGGGATTTTACATTTTACTGTGGGATGGATCCCAATAGAAGAAATGGTTGGAACCCAGAACAGGACAACAGGGAACTTTACAAGGCAGAATGCCCTTGTTTGTATTGCATGACCATAATCCCTGGTAATAGTCAAACTTCTACTCTGCCACACAGTAAGAACATAGATAAATAAATTGGTAAATTAAAAGAATGGTGCTTATAGGAATACCATTTTACTGAGTGAGCTCCAAGCTCTACTTTTTGAAATAAATTCATTCAGAGAATAAGCAATCCATTATGAGTTTAAATGAATATTACTTTTAAATTATCTTGCTTTTCATTAGTACATTTTTGTTTCCTTGTTTAATATTGCTAAATATAGTTAATTGTTTCCTTGAAACTTACCTAATTGAAATTAATTAGGTGATGGTTTATTCTCTAAATAACTATAGTCATGAATCACATTTTTCAACGAGGGCACCTCCCCCTAAAAAAATAATAGGCTTAACAGAAAAGCCAATCTTATAAAAGCATCAAAAAATAAAAACAATTCTTTTTAAGTGTAAATTATTTTCATGGAGCTTTTGAGTGTGAACTAAAGGGCTTGTTTGGTGTTTCAAACTATATATATATATGTATATATATATATATATATAGTTTAGAAATTTTATTTTAGAAATTTTCCACAGCACAGAGACTAGATACTGATGTTGATATAACATAATGCTGCAGATATTTGCCTGACTCAAGCTTAGATCACAGAATTTTTCTCCAAAATATGACAGTGGGGTTTATAAGCCATGATTAATTTTTGTTGATTATTTAAACTGAGACCACATAACCTCAAGAATTTATATGTGGCTATTAATGGTCATTTACCCATGTCTAAGAAGAGAAAATTCAATTCTCTTAAAGTGATAAAGAGATAATGCTGTATGCCAGAAACAACAACCAGAGTATATTCTAAGAAGAGAAGTTGATTGAGAGACAAGCTTTTTAATGCTTCTGCTGAAGTTTCTAATGAGGTCTCAACACACTTCCTTTTCTTATGTACTCAATAAAGTATGTTGATAGTTTGTAACAAAGTCTGATTTTTGGCTGAAAGGAGCTCTTGTTCCTTGCAAATGAACAAAGCCATTAAGACATCTAATCAAAAAAGTGTTGTCCAGTAGCCTGTGGAATTGTTAAGTAGAATGATATTTTGACAGTTTATCCATTTTAATTGGATTGAGGTACATTTGGTGATGCACAGAAGTTTTTTTTTGTTTGTTTTTATGTTTGTTTTTGTTTATTTGCTTTTTAATTGGAGAGTAGATTAGCTCCATGTAATTTACCTAATAAAAAGCTTCACCAGGCTTGTGTTCCCAGAGAAAACCAGGACTTGGAGGAATTTACAGGTAGTAAATTTTACTGGTTGGGAGGCGGGTGGTGGGTTATGAGTGAGGCCCCATTGCCTGGAGGCTAAGAGAACAAGCTCTAGATCCTGGTTACCAGGATGTGAATTCCGGTCTATTCTCACTAGGGTTGTTAGGTTAAGCAAATGAATTAACCACTCTTTTGTTTAGTTTTCTTATCCATAAAATGTGGATAAAAGAGAACCTAAGTTATATGGCTCTTATGTGGATTAATCATGAAGTGAACAGAAGAGTGCCTGGGATATACTGTTTTACAAACATAACTGCTTAGATTAGTAGACAGGATTAAACAGGGTGGCCTTTGTCAAGAGACTGTGAATAACCAGTTATAGAAAAAGGAGAGTTCCATTCTTTCAGGAAAGGGAAGGATTCAAAGTTAATGACTTTCAAAAAGAAACATGGAATGATGCCAAAGACAATTGAGTTTCTTCTCAGATTTCATAAAATAGATACCTACCAAAAAGATTATATGGGGATCCTGAATTAATTATGGGGAAAAATTAGAATATGGAGAAAACTGATCGTGTATTTTATTTTCTATTTGTGCTCAGCATGGCTCTTTTTTTCTCACATACTTTTGTTTGAAATGAGTCACAGAGTTCAGGTAGTAAAAGTTTGAATGAAAAAGAATTACTTGGGGATAAATGAACTATGGGGAATGCAGATAATATGAACGGTCTTGCTCTTTTCCACCTCACGTCCAATCTATTGCAATTCATGTCAGCTCCACCTTCAAAACCTTCAAAATATACCTGGGATCTGAGTTCTCCCCACCTCCACCTCCATCTTCTTCACCTGGTTTATTTCAGGAACCTACAAACTCGTCTCCATAACACTACGTTTGCCCACTTTTTATTTATTTTCCTCAGAGTAGTAGAAGTAATTCCATAAAACCTAATAATTCCCCTGTCACCCCTCTGTTCCAGTCTCTCCAATGGTTTCCCCTCTCACCTAGACCAAAAGGCGCTGAAATGAGCTGAAAGGTCACCATGGTCCCTCAGCTGCTCACTCTCACCTCATTTCCTGCTCCAACCCTCTTCGCTTATCTGCAACAATTACATTGGTCTCTTTGTTTTCCTTCAAACACATGGAGCAAACACTTTAGAAACACTTGCAGTTCCCTTACTTAGATCTTGTCTTCCAAAATATTGATATTCCTAGATTCTACTTTTTTTGTTCTCCTTATTAAGAAGAAAAATCCTATCTATCTAAAATATAAGCTTTCTCGGAAGATGGCGGAAGAGTAAGACGTGGAGATCACCTTCCTCCCCACAGATACACCAGAAATACATCTACACGTGGAACAACTCCTACAGAACACCTACTGAAGGCTGGCAGAAGACCTCAGACCTCCCAAAAGGCAAGAAACTCCCCACGTACCTGGGTAGGGCAAAAGAAAAAAAGAAAAAACAGAGACAAAAGAATAGGGACGGCACCTGCACCAGTGGAAGGGAGCTGTGAAGGAGGAAAAGTTTCCACACACTAGGAAGCCCCTTCGCGGGCGGAGACTATGGGAGGTGGAGGGGGGAGCTTCGGGGCCGCGGAGGAGTGCACAGCAACGGGTGCGGAGGGCAAAGCAGGGAGATTCCCGCGAGGATCGGTGCTGACCGGCACTCAACAGCCCGAGAGGCTTGTCTGCTCACCCGCCGGGGCGGGCGGGGCTGCGAGCTGAGGCTCGGGTTTCGGTTTCGGATGGAGCGCAGGGAGAGGACTGGGGTTGGCGGCTTGAAGATAGCCTGAAGGGGTTAGTGCACCACGGCTAGCCGGGAGGGAGTCCGGGGAAAAGTCTGCACCTGCCGAAGAGGCAAGAGACTTTTTCTTCCCTCTTTGTTTCCTGGTGCACGAGGAGAGGGGTTTAAGAGCGCTGCTTAAAGGAACTCCAGAGACGGGCGCGAGCCGCGGCTAAAAGCACGGAACCCAGAGACGGGCGGGAGACGCTAAGGCTGCTGCTGCCGCCACCAAGGGGTCTGTGTGCGAGCACAGGTCACTCTCCACACCCCTCTTCCGCGGAGCCTGTGCAGCCCGCCACTGCCAGGTTCCCGGGATCCAGGGACAACTTCCCCAGGAGAACGCACGGCGGGCCTCAGGCTGGTGCAACGTCACACCGGCCTCTGCCGCCGCAGGCCCACCCCGCGCGCAGTGCCCCTCCCTCCCCCCCACACCCCCGGCCTGAGAGCGCCAGAGCCCCCGAATCAGCGGCTCCTTTAACCCCGTCCTCTCTGAGCAAAAAACAGAGGCCCTCCAGCGACCTACACGCAGAGGCAGGGCCAAATCCAAAGCTGAGCCCCTGTGAGCTGTGAGAACAAAGAAGAGAAAGGGAAATCTCTCCCAGTAGCCTCAGAAGCAGCGGATTAAAGCTCCACAATCAACTTGACATACCCTGCATCTGTGGAATACCTGAATAGACAAGGAATGATCCCAAATTGAGGAGGTGGACTTTAGGAGCAAGATCTATGATTTTTTTTTTCTTTTCCTCTTTTTGTGAATGTGTACGTGTATGCTTCTGTGTGAGATCTTGTCTGTATAGTCTTGCTTCCACTATTTGTCCTAGGGTTCTATCCGTCCATGGTTTTTTTTAAAATTTTTTTTCTTAATAATTTTAATAACTTTATTATACTTTACCTTCTTTCTTTCTTTCTTTCTTTCTTTCTTTTTCTTTCCTTCCTTCCTTCCTTCCTTCCTTCCTTCCTTCCTGCCTTCCTTCCCTCCTTCAGACAACAAATCATCCCAAATTGAGGAGGTGGTCTCTGAGAGCAAGGTTTATGATTTTCCCCCCTTTGCCTCTTTTTGTGAGGGTGTATGTGTATGCTTCTGTGTAAGATTTTGTCTGTATAGCTTTGCTTCCAACATTTGTCCTAAGGTTCTATCTGACCCTTTTTTTTTTCTTCTAAATAAGTATCTTTTAATTCAATAACTTTATTATACTTTATTTTATTTTTACTGTATCTTCTTTCTTTCTGTCTTTTTTCCTTCTTCTCCTCCTTCCTTCCTTCCTCCCTCCCTCCCTCCTTTCTTTCGTTCTTGCCTTCTTTCCTTTTTTGCTTCTTTCTTTCTTCCTTCCTTCCCTCCTTTCCTTCTTTCTTTCCTCATACTTCTACTAATTCTCTCTACCTTTTCTACCTTTTATTCTGAGCCGTGTGGATGAAAGGCTCTTGGTGCTCCAGCAAGGAGTCAGGACTCTGTCTCTGAGGTAGGAGAGCCAACTTCAGGACACTGGTCAACAAGAGACCTCCCAGCTGCACATAATATCAAATGGTTAAAATCTCCCAGAGAACTCCATCTTAACACCAACACCCAGCTTCACTCAACGACCAGCAAGTCACAGTGCTGGACAACCTATGCCAAACAACTAGCAAAACAGGAACACAACCACACCCATTAGCCGAGAGGCTGCCAAAAATCATAATAAGGCCACAGACACCCCAAAACACACCACCAGACGTGAACCTGCCCACTAGAGAGACAAGACCCAGCCTCATCCACCACAACACAGGCACTAGTCCCCTCCACCAGGAAGCCTACACAACCCACTGAACCAACCTTAGCCACTGGAGACAGACATCAAAAACAGCGGGAACTACGAACCTGCAGTCTGCAAAAAGGAGACCCCAAACACAGTAAGATAAGCAAAACGAGAAGACAGAAAAACACACAGCAGATAAAGGAGCAAGATAAAAATATACCAGACCTAACAAATGAAGAGGAAATAGGCAGTCTACCTGAAAAAGAATTCCGAATAATGATAATAAGGATGATCCGAAATCTTGGAAATAGAATGGACAAAATGCAAGAAACAGTTAACAAAGACCTAGAAGAAATAAAGATGAAACAAGCAACGATGAACAACACAATAAATGAAATTAAAAGTACTCTAGATGGGATCAATAGCAGAATAACTGAGGCAGAGGAACGGATAAGTGACCTGGAAGATAAAATAGTGGAAATAACTACTGCAGAGCAGAATAAATAAAAAAGAATGAAAAGAACTGAGGACAGTCTCAGAGACCTCTGGGACAACATTAAATGCACTAACATTCAAATTATAGGGGTTCCAGAAGAAGAAGAGAAAAAGAAAGAGACTGAGAAAATATTTGAAGAGATTATAGTTGAAAACTTCCCTAATATGGGAAAGGATATAGTTAATCAAGTCCAGGAAGCACAGAGAGTCCCATACAGGATAAATCCAAGGAGAAATATGCCAAGACACATATTAATCAAACTGTCAAAAATTAAATACAAAGAAAGCATATTAAAAGCAGCAAGGGAAAAACAACAAATAACACACAAGGGAATCCCCATAATGTTAACAGCTGATCTCTCAGCAGAAACCCTGCAAGCCAGAAGGGAGTGGCAGGACATACTGAAAGTTATGAAGGAGAAAAACCTGCAACCAAGACTACTCTACCCAGCAAGGATCTCATTCAGATTTGATGGAGAAATTAAAACCTTTACAGACAAGCAAAAGCTGAGAGAGTTCAGCACCACAAAACCAGCTTTACAGCAAATGCTAAAGGAACTTCTCCAAACAAGAAACACAAGAGAAGGAAAAGACCTATAATAATGAACCCAAAACAATTTAGAAAATGGGAATAGGAGCATACATATCGATAATTACCTTAAATGTAAATGGGCTAAATGCTCCCACCAAAAGACACAGATTGGCTGAATGGATACAAAAACAAGACCCATATATATGCTGTCTACAAGAGACCCACTTCAGACCTAGAGACACATACAGACTGAAAGTAAGAGGATGGAAAAAGATATTCCATGCAAATGGAAACCAAAAGAAAGCTGAAGTAGCAATTCTCATTTCAGACAAAATAGACTTTAAAATAAAGACTATTAGAAGAGACAAAGAAGGACACTGCATAATGATCAAGGGGTCGATCCAAGAAGAAGGTATAACAATTGTAAATATTTATGTACCCAACATAGGAGCACCTCAATACATAAGGCAAATACTAACAGCCATAAAAGGGGAAATCGACAGTAACACATTCGTAGTAGGGGACTTAAACACCCCACTTTCACCCATGGATAGATCATCCAAAATGAAAATAAATAAGGAAACATAAGCTTTAAATGATACATTAAACAAGATGGACTTAATTGATATTTATAGGACACTCCATCTAAAAACAACAGAATACACATTTTTCTCAAGTGCTCATGGAACATTCTCCAGGATAGATCATATCTTGGGTCACAAATCAAGCCTTGGTAAATTTAAGAAAATTGAAATTGTATCAAGTATCTTTTCTAACCACAACGCCATGAGACTAGATATCAATTACAGGAAAAGATCTGTAAAAAATACAAACACATGGAGGCTAAACAATACACTACTTAATAATGAAGTGATCACTGAAGAAATCAAAGAGGAAATCAAAAAATACCTAGAAACAAATGACAATGGAGACACAACGACCCAAAACCTATGGGATGCAGCAAAAGCAGTTCTAAGGGAGAAGTTTATAGCAATACAAGCCCACCTTAAGAAGCAGGAAACATCTCAAATAAACAACCTAACCTTGAACCTCAAGCAATTAGAGAAAGAAGAACAAAAAAGCCCCAAAGCTAGCAGAAGGAAAGAAATCAAAAAATCAGGTCAGAAATAAATGAAAAAGAAATGAAGGAAACAATAGCAAAGATCAATAAAACTAAAAGCTGGTTCTTTGAGAAGATAAACAAAATAGATAAACCACTGGCCAGACTCATCAAGAAAAAAAGGGAGAAGACTCAAATCAGTAGAATAAGAAATGAAAAAGGAGAAGTAACAACTGACACTGCAGAAATAAGAAAGATCATGAGAGATTACTACAAGCAACTCTATGCCAAAAAAATGGACAATCTGAAAGAAATGGACAGATTCTTAGAAACACACAACCTGCCAAGACTGAATCAGGAAGAAATAGAAAATATGAACAGACCAATCACAAGCACTGAAATTGAAACTGTGATTCAAAATCTTCCAACAAACAAAAGCCCAGGACCAGATGGCTTCACAGGCGAATTCTATCAAACATTTAGAGAAGAGCCAACACGTATCCTTCGCACACTCTTCCAAAATATAGAAGAGGGAGGAACACTCCCAAATTCCTTCTACGAGGCCACCATCATCTTGATACCAAAACCAGACAAGGATGTCACAAAGAAAGAATACTACAGGCCAATATCACTGATGAACATAGATGCAAAAATCCTCAACAAACTACTAGCAAACAGAATCCAACAGCACATTAAAAGGATCATACACCATGATCAAGTGGGGTTTATTCCAGGAATGCAAGGATTCTTCGATATACGCAAATCTATCAATGTGATAAACCATATTAACAAATTGAAGGAGAAAAACCATATGATCATCTCAATAGATGCAGAGAAAGCTTTTGACAAAATTCAACACCCATTTATGATAAAAAACCTGCAGAAAGTAGGCATAGAGGGAACTTTCCTTAACATAATAAAGGCCATATATGACAAACCCACAGCCAACATCATCCTCAATGGTGAAAAACTGAAAGCATTTCCACTAAGATCAGGAACAAGACAAGGTTGCCCACTCTCACCACCTTTATTCAACATAGTTTTGGAAGTTTTAGCCACAGCAATCAGAGAAGAAAAGGAAATAAAAGGAATCCAAATCGGAAAAGAAGAAGTAAAGCTGTCACTGTTTGCAGATGACATGATACTATACATAGAGAATACTAAAGATGCTACCAGGAAACTACTAGAGCTAATCAATGAATTGGGTAAAGTAGCAGGATACGAAACTAATGCACAGAAATCTCTGGCATTCCTATACACTGATGATGAAAAATCTGAAAGTGAAATCAAGAAAACACTCCCATTTACCATTGCAACAAAAAGAATAAAATATCTAGGAATAAACCTACCTAAGGAGACAAAAGACCTGTATGCAGACAATTATAAGACACTGATGAAAGAAATTAAAGATGATACAAATAGATGGAGATATATACCATGTTCTTGAACTGGAAGAATCAACATTGTGAAAATGACTCTACTACCCAAAGCAATCAATAGATTCAATGCAATCCCTATCAAACTACCACTGGCATTTTTCACAGAACTAGAACAAAAAATTTCGCAATTTGTATGGAAATACAAAGGACCCCGAACAGCCAAAGCCATCTTGAGAATGAAAAAAGGAGCTGGAGGAATCAGGCTCCCTGACTTCAGACTATACTACAAAGCTACAGTAATCAAGACAGTATGGTACTGGCACAAAAACAGAAAGATACATCAATGGAACAGGATAGAAAATCCAGAGATAAACCCACGCACATATGGACACCTTATCTTTGATAAAGGTGGCAGGAATATACAGTGGAGAAAGGACAGCCTCTTCAATAATTGGTGCTGGGAAAACTGGAGAGGTACATGTAAAAGTATGAGATTAGATCACTCCCTAACACCATACACAAAAATAAGCTCAAAGTGGATGAAAGACCTAAATGTAAGGCCAGAAACTATCAAACTCTTAGAGGAAAACATAGGCAGAATGCTCTATGACATAAATCACAGCAAGATCCTTTCTAACCCACCTCCTAGGGTAATGGAAATAAAAACAAAAATAAACAAATGAGACCTAATGAAACTTAAAAGCTTTTGCACAGCAAAGGAAACCATAAACAAGACCAAAAGACAACCCTCAGAATGGGAGAAAATATTTGCAAATGAAGCAACTGACAAAGGATTAATCTACAAAATTTACAAGCAGCTCATGCAGCTCAATAAGAAAAACCAAACAACCCAATCCAAAAATGGGCTGAAGACCTAAATACACATTTCTCCAAAGAAGATATACAGACTGCCCACAAACACACGAAATAATGCTCAACATCATTAATCATTAGAGAAATGCAAATCAAAACTACAATGAGATATCATCTCACACCAGTCAGAATGGCCATCATCAAAAAATCTAGAAACAATAAATGCTGGAGAGGGTGTGGAGAAAAGGGAACACTCTTGCACTGCTGGTGGGAATGTGGATTGGTTCAGCCACTATGGAGAACAGTATGGAGGTTCCTTAAAAAACTACAAATAGAACTACTGTATGACCCAGCAATCCCACTACTGGGCATATACCCTGAGAAAACCAAAATTCAAAAAGAGTCATGTATCAAAAAGTTCATTGCAGCTCTATTTACAATAGCCCAGAGATGGAAACAACCTAAGTGCCCATCATTGGATGAATGGATAAAGAAGATGTGGCACATATATACAATGGAATATTACTCAGCCATAAAAAGAAATGAAACTGATCTATTTGTAATGAGGTGGCTATACCTAGAGTTTGTCAAAGAGAGTGAAGTAAGTCAGAAAGAAAAAGACAAATACCATATGCTAACACATATATATTAAATTTAAGAAAAAAAAATGTCATGAAGAACCTAGGGGTAAGACAGCAATAAAGATGCAGACCTACTGGAGAACGGACTTGAGGATATGGGGAGGGGGAAGGGTGAGCTGTGACAGGGCGAGAGAGAGTCATGGACATATACACACTAACAAACGTAGTAAGGTAGATAGCTAGTGGGAAGCAGACGCATGGCACAGGGATATTGGCTTGGTGTTTTGTGACAGCCTGGAGGGGTGGGATAGGGAGGGTGGGAGGGAGGGAGACGCAAGAGGGAAGACATATGGGAACATATGTATATGTATAACTGATTCACTTTGTTATACAGTAGAAACTAACACACCATTGTAAAGCAATTATACCCAAATAAAGATGTTAAAATATATATATATATATATATAAGCTTTCTCTAATTATCCTTGTATCTTACCTAACTTATTTACAATGTTTCTCTTTACATAAAATAGCATTTATTTGTACACTGTCAGTTGCCTCTAACAGGTTTTAAAAATCCCAAGTGTGATGGCTTTGTCTATGTTTTGTTGTTTGTTTTAAGAGACTCTCTGGTTCCTGGACATCTGAGGAGCAAAACCCCAGATAAAATCTTGTGGATAGTTTAAGACTGCATTTTCTTGGAATTGCTAATGCAAATGTTCTGCCAAAACTTCTTTTGATATGTGTCCTGTCTAGCAGCCAAAAGGTTTCTTCTGCACAATTCAATGTACAAAATTATTTGGTTATTTTGATTTATCTTCCTAAACTAATGGAAAACAATCGAGTTTAACATGTTTAAGCTGAAACAGAAATATTGCTAATTAAATATGTATGCCTATTTTCTTTTTATTCAGAGCTTGCTTGGGCTGCATTTTATAATAAATATCATGTAGTACTAACTTAAAGCTATTTAGAAGTAATAAGAGGATATAAATCCAGATAAACCAGAGTGTACTAAAGTGTACGTATGTATGGTAAGAATGTAAATGTGTGTGTTTATTTTATTTATATTTATATGTAATATTTATTATCAATATATATAGAATATATTAATTAATGTAGTTTATTATATGTACTTATGTATAAATGAAACATGGGTTTATATATAGAAAGGGCAATTAATCAAATGGAAAAAGGATAACATGGAAAACTAAACTTTAGTGAACACGTTTAGCCATGTGAATAAAATTCCTAGTTTTATATTTTCTTCACTGCTTAAGAATTGATCTAGCAAGATAAGTTACAGATAGCAGTGAAACAATAAAAATAGCTGTAATGTTTACTATTACCACTCTCCGCACTATAACATTCTGCTAAAATGATCTTTCAGCAGAAAAAATGTACAATTTCTAACGTATTTTTCTGAAAAAGAAATCTGCAATTTATATGTCCATTTACAGATTTATTGTAAATGAAGTTTTGAGGGATATAAAAATTCTTATAAAATTGTCATTATCATTTCCATGAACATCTACATAGAACTTAGTTTGATTTATTATAAGGGAATTTTCCTCTTTTAATGAACTGTGGCATCTAATTTTTAGATTTGAAGCAGTATTTTCTGATTTATGTTGGCGTTAATAACATTGACTCTGTGAAAATCACCATTCCCTCCAGTTTGGGCACTACCCTTGGGAGGATAGGTCATGGCTATCTAACAGCGGCATCCACAGCTGTTTGTGCTGACACAGATTTGAGGTTATTTCCTTGACAGAGGTCACAGAGAAGCAGTACAAGATAATTTTATGAGGCATCTGCTATATTTGTGGTTATTCTCATACTTCAAGATTGACCTACAAACTTTAGTTTCTGCAAGAAAATAACATTAAACCAAGACTCAGGGGCTTCTAAATGGAAAGCTATAACAAATGAACTTTCGTATGAATGGAAGGTAATCTTCAGTTGAAATATCATTAAAGTTAAAACCAATAAAATGTTCGTTTCAAAGAAGGCCTAAATAGAGGTCAAAATGAGTATATTTAATTTGAAAAACTCAACTATAACATAAAAATCCAGCTAGAGTATACTCTATGTAAGTATACAGCAGTCAGCTCTGACTTATAATTATCTTAGAGTTTAGCTAGAATAACTTCCTTAAAATATTCATTTCTAAATGAGCAAATAAAACATATTCACAATAAACAATTTTTACTATCTAATTTTTACTATTGTTGTCAATGTCTGGTTTAAGTAAAATTTGTTCTCAAAAATAATTTGCTAGAAATTAAATTCTGAAAGTCTAGCTCTCTAATGGGTTCTTTGTTTTCTCTACTAATGCTTGTTCTTGGGGCCTAATGCACATCATAAAAAATGCCAGAAGATTATTAGCTTTGAAGCCAGAACTATGTTCAGACGTTGGCTTGTTACTTATCGGTGTGACATTGAACAAATTACTTAACTCTTTTGAGACTGCTACTTCATCTATACAGTGAATATTGAAATACCACAAGGTGATTCTTTTTTTTTTTAACATCTTTATTGTAGTATAATTGCTTTACAATGGTGTGTTAGTTTCTGCTTTATAACAAAGTGAATCTGCTTTACATATACATATATCCCCAAATCTCCTCCTTCTTGTCTCTTCTTCCCACACTCCATATCCCACCACTCTAGGTGGTCACAGAGCACTGAGCTGATCTCCCTGTGCTATGCGGCTTCTTCCCACTAGCTATCTATTTTACATTTGGTAATATATATAAGTCCATGCCACTCTCTCACTTCATCCCAGCTTAACCTTCCCCCTCCCCCTGTCCTCAAGTCCATTCTCTAAGTATGGATCATTAGTCCTGTTCTGCCTTTAAGTTCTTCAGAATCTTTTCTTTTTTTTAGATTCCATAATTATGTGTTAGCATACGGTATTTATATTCCTCTTTCTGACTTACTTCACTCTGCATGACAGACTCTATGTCCATCCACCTCACTAAAACTAACTCAATTTCATTTCTTTTTATGGCTGAGTAATATTCCATTGTATATATGAGCCACATATTCTTTACCCATTCATCTGATGATGGACACTTAAGTTGCTTCCATGTCCTGGCTATTGGAAATAGAGCTGCAATGAATATTGTGGTGCATATCTCTTTTTGAATTATGGTTTTCTCAGGGTATATGCCAAGTAGTGGGTTTGCAGGGTTGTATGGTAGTTCTATTTTTAGTTTTTTAAGGAACTCCATACTGTTGTCCATAGTGGCTCTATCAATTTACATTCCCACGATCAGAGCAAAAGGGTTCCCTTTTCTCCAAACCCTATTTGTACATTTCTTGACGATGGCCGTTCTGACTGGTGTGTGATGATACCTCATTGTAGTATTGTTTTCTTTTGTTTTGTTTTGTTTTACATCTTTATTGTAGTATAATTGCTTTACAATGGTGTGTTAGTTTCTGCTTTATAACAAAGTGAACCAGTTATACATATACATATGCTCCCATATCTCTTCCCTCTTGTGTCTCCCTCCCTCAAACCCTCCCTATCCCACCCCTCCAGACGGTCACAAAGCACCGAGCTGATCTCCCTGTGCTATGCGGCTGCTTCCCACTAGCTATCTACCTTATGTTTGGTAATGTATATATGTCCATGCCTCTCTCTCACTTTGTCACAGCTTACCCTTCCCCCTCTCCATATCCTCAAGTTCATTCTCTAGTAGGTCTGTGTCTTTATTCCAGTCTTACACCTAGGTACTTCATGACATTTTTTTCTTAATTTCCATATATATGTGTCAGCATACGGTATTTGTCTTTCTCTTTCTGACTTACTTCACTCTGTATGACAGACTCTAGGTCTATCTACCTCATTACAAATAGATCAATTTCATTTCTTTTTATGGCTGTGTAATATTCCATGGTATACATGTGCCACATCTTCTTTATCCATTCATCTGATGATGGACACTTAGGTTGTTTCCATCACCGGGCTATTGTAAATAGAGCTGCAATGAACATTTTGGTACATTGACTCTTTTTGAATTTTGGTTTTCTCAGGGTATATGCCCAGTAGTGGGATTGCTGGGTCATATGGTAGTTCTATTTATAGATTTTTAAGGAACTTCCATAATATTCTCCATAGTGGCTGTACCAATTCACATTCCCACCAGCAGTGCAAGAATGTTCCCTTTCCTCCACACCCTCTCCAGGATTGATTGTTTCCAGATTTTTTGATGATAGCAATTCTGACTGGTGTGAGATGATATCTCATTGTAGTTTTGATTTGCATTTCTCTAATGATTAGTGATGTTGAGCATTCTTTCATGTGTTTGTTGGCAGTCTGTATATCTTCTTTGGAGAAATGTCTATTTAGGTCTTCTGCTCATTTTTGGATTGGGTTGTTCGCTTTTTTGTTATTAAGCTGCATGAGCTGCTTGTAAATATTGAAGATTAATCCTTTGTCAGTTGCTTTATTTGCAAATATTTTCTCCCATTCTGAGGGTTGTCTTTTGGTCTAGTTTATGGTTTCCTTTGCTGTGCAAAAGCTGTGAAGTTTCATTAGGTCCCATTTGTTTATTTTTATTTCCATTTCTCTAGGAGGTGGGTCAAAAAGGAGCTTGCTGTGATTTATGTCATAGAATGTCCTGCCTATGTTTTCCTCTAAGAGTTTGTTAGTTTCTGGCCTTACATTTAAGTCTTTAATCTATTTTGAACTTATTTTTGTGTATGGTGTTAGGGAGTGATCTAATCTCATACTTTTACATGTACCTGTCCAGTTTTCCCAGCACCACTTATTGAAGAGGCTGTCCTTTCTCCACTGTACATTCCTGCCTCCTTTATCAAAGAAAAGGTGACCATATGTGTGTGGGTTTATCTCTGGGCTTTCTATCCTGTTCCATTGATGTATCTTTCTGTTTTTGTGCCAGTACCATACTGTCTTGATTACTGTACCTTTGTAGTATAGTCTGAAGTCAGGGAGCCTGATTCCTCGAACTCCGTTTTTCATTCTCAAGATTGCTTTGCTATTCGGGGTCTTTTGTGTTTCTATACAAATTGTGAAATTTTTTGTTCTAGTTCTGTGAAAAATGCCAGTGGTAGTTTGATAGGGATTGCATTGAATCTATAGATTGCTTTGGGTAGTAGAGTCATTTTCACAATGTTGATTCTTCCAATCCAAGAACATAGTATATCTCTCCATCTATTTGTATCATCTTTAATTTCTTTCATCAGTGTCTTATAATTTTCTGCATGCAGGTCTTTTGTCTCCTTAGGTAGGTTTATTCTTAGATATTTTATTCTTTTTTTTGCAATGGTAAATGGGAGTGTTTTCTTGATTTCACTTTCAGATTTTTCATCATCAGTGTATAGGAATGCCAGAGATTTCTGTGCATTAATTTTGTATCCTGCTACTTTACCAAATTAATTGATTAGCTCTAGTAGTTTCCTGGTAGCATCTTTAGTATTCTCTATGTATAGTATCATGTCATCTGCAAACAGTGACAGCTTTACTTCTTCTTTTCCAGTTTGGATTCCTTTTATTTCCTTTTCTTCTCTGCTTGCTGTGGCTAAAACTTCCAAAACTATATTGAATAAGAGTGGTGAGAGTGGGCAACCTTGTCTTGTTCCTGATCTTAGTGGAAATGGTTTCAGTTTTTCACAATTGAGGATGATGTTGGCTGTGGGTTTGTCACATATGGCCTTTATTATGTTGAGGAAAGTTCTCTCTATGCCTACTTTCTGCAGGTTTTTTTTAATCAAAAATCAGTGTTGAATTTTGTTGAAAGCTTTCTCTGCATCTATTTAGATGATCATATGGTTTTTCTCCTTCAATTTGTTAATATGGTTTATCACATTGATTGATTTGCGTATATTGAAGAATCCTTGCATTCCTGGAATAAACCCCACTTGATCATGGTGTATGATCCTTTTAATGTGCTGTTGGATTCTGTTTGCTAGTATTTTGTTGAGGATTTTTGCATCTATGTTCATCAGTGATATTGGCCTGCAGTTTTCTTTCTTTGTGACATCCTTGTCTGGTTTTGTTATCAAGGTGATGATGGTCTCGTTGAATGAGTTTGGGAGTGTTCCTCCCTCTAGTATATTTTGGAAGAGTTTGAGAAGGATAAGTGTTATCTCTTCTCTAAATGTTTGATTGAATTCGCCTGTGAAGCCATCTGGACCTGGGTTTCATTTTCTTGGAAGAGTTTTAATCACAGTTTCAATTTCAGTGCTTGTGATAGGTCTGTTTATATTTTCTTTTTCTACCTGGTTCAGTCTGGGTTGGTCGGGCTTTTCTAAGAAGTTGTCCATTTCTTCCAGGTTGTCCATTTTATTGGCATAGAGCTGCTTGTAGTAATCTCTCATGATGTTTTGTATTTCTGCAGTGTCATTTGTTACTTCTCCTTTTTCATTTTGAATTCTATTGATTTCAGTTTTCTCCCTTTTTTTCATGATGAGTCTGGCTAATGCTTTATCAATTTTGTTTATCTTCTCAAAACACCTGCTTTTAGTTTTATTGGTCTTTGTTATCGTTTCCTTCATTTCTTTTTCATTTATTTCTGATCTGATTTTTATGATTTCTTTCCTTCTGCTAATTTTGGGGGTTTTTTGTTCTTCTTTTTCTAACTGCTTTAGGTGCAAGGTTAGGTAGTTTATTTGACATGGTTCATGTTTCTTAAGGTAGGATTGCATTGCTATAAACTTCCCTCTTAAAACTGATTATGCTGCGTCCCATAGGTTTTGGGTCATCGTGTCTCCATTGTCATTTGTTTCTAGGTGTTTTTTTTTTTTTTTGATTTCCTCTTTGATTTCTACAGTGATCACTTTGTTATTAAGTTGTGTATTGTTTAACCTCATGTGTTTGTATATTTTACAGATTTTTTCCTTTAATTGTTATCTAGTCTCATAGTGTTGTGGTCGGAAAAGATACTTGATACAATTTCAATTTTCTTAAATTTACCAAGGCTTGATTTGTGACGCAAGATATGATATATCCTGGAGAATGTTCCATGAGCACTTGAGAAAAATGTGTATTCTGTTGTTTTTGGAATGAATATCCTATAAGTTCCAATTAAGTCCATCTTGTATAATGTGTCACTTAAAGCTTGTGTTTCCTTATTTATTTTCATTTTGGATGATCTACCCATGGGTGAAAGTGGGGTGTTAAAGTCCCCTGCTATGAATGTGTTACTGTCGATTTCCCCTTTTATGGCTGTTAGTATTTGCCTTATGTATTGAGGTGCTCCTATGTTGGGTACATAAATATTTACAATTGTTATACCTTCTTCTTGGATCGACCCCTTGATCATTATGCAGTGTCCTTCTTTGTCTCTTCTAATAGTCTTTATTTTAAAGTTTATTTTGTCTGATATGAGAATTGCTACTCCAGCTTTCTTTTGGTTTCCATTTGCATGGAATATCTTTTTCCATCCCCTTACTTTCAGTCTGTATGTGTCTCTAGGTCTGAAGTGGGTCTCTTGTAGACAGCATATATATGGATCTTGTTTTTATACCCATTCAGCCAATCTGAGTCTTTGGTGGGAGCATTTAGTACATTTACATTTAAGGTAATTATCAATATGTATGCTCGTATTCCCATTTTCTAATTGTTTTGGGTTCATTATTGTAGGTCTTTTCCTTCTCTTGTGTTTCTTGCCTAGAGAAGTTCCTTTTGCATTTGTTTTAAAGCTGATTTAGTGTTGCTGAACTCTCTCAGTTTTTGCTTTTCTGTAAAGTTTTAATTTCTCCATAAAATCTGAATGAGATACTTGCTGGGTAGAATAACCTTGGTAGCAGGTTTTTCTCCATCACTTTAAATATGTCCTGCCAGTCCCTTCTGGCTTGCAGAATTTCTGCTGAAAGGTCAGCTGTTAACTTTATGGGGATTCCCTTGTGTGTTATTTGTTTTCTCTTTCCTTTGCTGCTTTTAATATGTTTTCTTTGTATTTAATTTTTGAC
The DNA here is from genome assembly GCF_937001465.1 of Orcinus orca. Classification (NCBI taxonomy): domain Eukaryota; kingdom Metazoa; phylum Chordata; class Mammalia; order Artiodactyla; family Delphinidae; genus Orcinus; species Orcinus orca. The sequence goes on along the minus strand of NC_064576.1, from coordinate 38,361,773 downwards.
AGTTCGATTAACATGTGTCTTGGCATATTTCTCCTTGGATTTATCCTGTATGGGACTCTCTGTGCTTCCTGGACTTTATTAACTATTTTCTTTCCCATATTAAGGAAGTTTTCAACTATAATCTCCTCAAATGTTTTCTCAGTCCCTTTCTTTTTCTCTTATCTTCTGGAAACCCTATAATTCGAATGTTGGTGCATTGAATGTTGTTCCAGAGGTCTCTAGGACTGTCCTCAGTTCTTTTCATTCATTTTTCCTTATTCTCCTCTGCAGTAGTTATTTTCACCTTTTATCTTCCAGGTAACTTATCCGTTCTTCTTCCTCAGTTATTCTGCTATTGATCCCATCTAGAGTACTTTTAATTTCATTTATTGTGTTGTTCATCATTGTTTGTTTCATCTTTAGTTCTTGTACGCCCTTGTTAAATGTTTCTTGCATTTTCTCTATTCTATTTCCAAGATTTTTGATCATCTTTACTATCATAATTCTGAATGCTTTTTCAGGTAGACTGCCTATTTCCTCTTCATTTGTTAGGTCTGGTGCATTTTTATCTTGCTCCTTCATCTGCTGTGTGTTTTTCTGTCTTCTCGTTTTGCTTATCATACTGTGTTTGGGGCCTCCTTTTTGCAGGCTGCCAGTTCGTAGTTTCCGTTGTTTTTGGTGTCTGTCCCCTGTGGCTAAGTTTGGTTCAGTGAGTTGTGTAGGCTTCCTGGTGGAGGGGACTAGTGCCTGTGTTGTGGTGGATGAGGCTGGATCTTGTCTCTCTAGTGGGCAGGTCCACATCTGGTGGTATGTTTTGGGGTGTCTGTGGACTTATTATGATTTTAGGCAGCCTCTCTGCTAATGGTTTGAGTTGTTTTCCTGTCTTGCTAGTTGTTTGGCATAGGGTGTCCAGCACTGTAGTTTGCTGGTCATTGATTGAAGGTGGGTGCTCGTGTTGAGATGAAGATCTCTGGGAGATTTTCACTGTTTGATATTATGTGGAGCTGGGAGTTCTCTTGTGGACCAGTGTCCTGAAGTTGGCTCTCCCACCTCAGAGGCACAGCACTGACTTCTGGCTGCAGCACCAAGAGCCTTTCATCCACACGGCTCTGAATAAAAGGGAGAAATAGTAGAAAGAAAGAATTAGTAGAAGTATAAAGAAAGGAAGAAAGAAAGAAAGAAGGAAAGGAGGGAGGGAGGGAAGGAGAGAGGGAGGGAGAAAAGAAGGAGAGAAGAAGGAAAAAAGAAAGAACTAAAGAAGATAAAGTAAAATAAAATAATGTCAGATAAAATATAATAAAGTTATTAAAATAAAAAAATAATTATTAAGAAAAAATTTTTTTTTAAAAATGGACAGATTGAACCCTAGGACAAATGGTGGAAGCAAAGCTATATAGACAAAATCTCACACAGAAGCATCCACATACACACTCACAAAAAGAAGAAAAGGGGAAAAATCATAAATCTTGCTCTCAAAGTCCCCCTCCTCAATTTGGGATGATTCATTGTTTAAAGGAGGGAAGGAAGGAAAGAAAGAAAGAAAGGAAGAAAGAAAGAAAGAAAGAATGAAAGAAAGAACGAAAGAACGAAAGAAAGAAAGAAAAAGAAAGAAAGAAAGAAGATAAAGTAAAATAAAGTAAATTTATTAAAATAAAAAATAATTATTAAGGAAAAAAAAATGGACGGATAGAACCTTAGGACAAATGGTGGAAGCAAAGCTATACAGACAAAATCTCACATAGAAGCATACACATACACACTCACAAAGAGAGGAAAAGGGGGAAAAAATCATAAATCTTCTTCTCAGAGTCCACCTCCTCAATTTGGGATGATTTGTTATCTATTCATGTATTCCACAGATGCAGGGTACATCAAGTTGATTGTGGAGCTTTAATCCGCTGCTTCTGAGGCTGCTGGGAGAGATTTCCCTTTCTCTTCTTTGTTCTCACAGCTCCCAGGGGCTCAGCCTTGGATTTGGCCCCACCTCTTCGTGTAGGTCACCGGAGGGTGTCTATTCTTTGCTCAGACAGGATGGGGTTAAAGGAACATCTGCTTCAGGGACTCTGGCTCACTCACGCCAGGGGGAGGAAGGGGTACAGATGTGGGGCGAGCCTGCGGCGGCAGAGGCTGATGTGACGTTGCACCATCCTGAGTTGGGCCGTGCATTCTCCCGGGGAAGTTGTCCATGGTTCCCGGGGCCCTGGCAGTGGCAGGCTCCCTGGAAGGGGGCTGTGGATAGTGACCTGTGCTCACACACAGGCTTCTTGGTGGCAGCAGCAGCAGCCTTAGCATCTCCTGCCCGTCTCTGGGGTCCATGGTTTTAGCCACCACTCATGCCCATCTCTGGAGCTCCTTTAAGCAGCGCTCTTAATCCCCTCTCCTCATGCACCAGGAAACAAAGAGGGAAGAAAAAGTCTCTTGCCTCTTCGGTAGGTCCAGACTTTTCCCTGGACTCCCTCCTGGCTAGCTGTGGTGCATTAACCCCCTGCAGGCTGTGTTCATGCCGCCAACACCAGTCCTCTCCCTGCGCTCTGACCGAAGCCCGAACCTCAGCTCCCAGCCCCTCCTGCCCTGGCGGGTGAGCAGACAAGCCTCTCGGGCTGTTGAGTGCCGGTCAGCACTGACCCTCTCTGTGGGAATCTCTCCGCTTTGCCCTCCACACCCCTCTTCCTGTGCTCTCCTCTGCAGCTCTGAAGCTTTCCCCCTCCGCCACCCACAGTCTCCGCCCTCGAAGGGGCTTCCTTGTGTGTGGAAACCTTTCCTCCTTCACAGCTCCCTCCTACTGGTGCAGGTCCCATCCTTATACTTTTGTCTCTGTTTATTATTTTTTCTTTTTCCCTACCCAGTTATGTGGGGAGTTTCTTGCCTTTTGGGATGTCTGAGGTCTTCTGCCAGTGTTCAGTAGGAGCTGTTCCACGTGTATATTTATTTTTGGTGTATCTGTGGGGAGGAAGGTGATCTCCGCGTCTTACTGTTCCGCCATCTTCCCCTCGTCCCTCATTGTAGTTTTGATTTGCGTTTCTCTAATGATTAGTGATGTTGAGCATCCTTCCATGTGTTTGTGGCCATCTGTATATCTTCTTTGGAGAAATTTCTATTTAGGTCTTTATCCATTTTTGGATTGGGTTGTTTAATTTTTTTGATATTGAGCTGCATGTGCTGCTTTTAAATTTTCGAGATTAATCCTTTGTCAGTTGCTTCATTTGCAAATATTTTCTCCCGTTCTGAGTGTTGTCTTTTTGTATTTTTTCTGTTTTCCTTTGCTGTGCAAAAGCTTTGAAGTTTCATTAGGTCCCATATTTTTATTTTTGTTTTTATTTCCATTTCTCTAGGAGATGGGTCAAAAAGGATCTTGCAGTGTTTTATGTCATAGAGTGACAAGGTATTTCTCTGAAGATTAAAAAAAATTAGATGCTCATAAAATTATCTAGAAAGATATTAGGTAATTATTAGCTGTTTGTGAAATAAATAATGTGTAGCTTCTTTATAAGTTTAACACACAAAAAAAAAGCTGCCTAACCCAATTCTAAAGAGGAATTCAAGAAATCTATTTTTATCTGTGAAAAAATGTCCTACTTTGTTGCTATTTAATGTTTTTATTAATTAGTATTTTTTTGAGAAAATAGTTTTTACTTGCCTAATACATGAGTGTCATAAACTTTCATATGCAGCTATGATGACAGACAGGAGTAGAGTTTGAAAGATAGAAAGAATTGTGTCTTCTTATAAAGTATACCAAACACAGAGAAAGAACATGTCAAGTAAAAGTGACCTAAAAATGTATCCTAATTTGGGGAAACCGTGGGTTCTTCAATTTTGCTCAGTGAGGGAATAGAAGAGTAAGAGAAGTGCACCTAGATCGTATATCTTTTGTATGGGGAACTTGAACTTTATACCATATCTAAATAGAAAACTTTGAGTGTTTAAAATATGCTGGTGATATGTATTTGACTACACATTCATCAAATAGCTGTTTTGTAAAATACATGAAAATATAATATGAGAAAGGTAAAACTGAGTACAGAGATAAATGAACCCAAACCTGCTCTCAAGAAAATTTGCAAATATTTGAATGTATTAGACTTTAAAACTGAGAGATTAAACACTGGACACACACCCAAATATTTTTCTTTAGCCTTTAATACTGTTTTTGCTAATGGCAATTTTACCATTTCTTAACCCAGAAGGGCATTATTTCCCTGAAGGTTATAAAGTATATTTGAAAAATAAATATAGCTAAGGAAGTGGCCAAGATAGAAGAGTAGGAAGACCATGAACTCATCTCCTCCCACACTCACACCAAAAATACAACTATTTACAGAGCAAATATCAGTGAGAACAAGCAGAAGACCAATAGATCTCCTACAACCAAAAATCTAAAGAAGGAAACACAATGAGATGGGTAGGAGAGCCTGAGATGAGGAATAGTCAAGGTGACCCACAGGTGACCCACAAATGGGAGGATAATTATAATTTCAGAGGTTCTCCCCAAAGATCAAAAGGTTTGATCTCCACACTGAACTCACCAGCCTGGGAGTCTGTTAATGGGAACAAGAACCTCCAGAATGGTTGACTTTGAAGGGCAGCAGGGTTTGCTTTGAAGAGCATTAGAGAGGGATAAGAAATAGAGACTCTATTCTCAAAGGGTACACACAAACTCTCACAAGCTCCAAGACCCAGGGTAGAAGCAATAATCTGAAAGAAACCTAGGTCAGACCCACCTGCCAATCTTGGAGAGCTTCCAAGAGAGGCAGGAGGAAACTGGTACTCACTATGGGGGCACAGAGCCTGTCAACAACCATTTGGGGGAGCTCGTTTTACCACAAGGTTACTGGTGCTGCCAAGCACCATTTAAAAATACTTCCCTGGGCTTCCCTGGTGGCACAGTGGTTGAGAGTCCACCTGCCAATGCAGGGAACATGGGTTCATGCCCTGGTCCAGGAAGATCCCACATGCCACAGAGTGGCAGGGCCTGTGAGCCGTAGCCGCTCAGCCTGAATGTCCAGAGCCTGTGCTCTGAAATGGGAGAGACCACAATAGTGAGAGGCCTGTGTACTGCAAAAAAAAAAAAAAACTTCCCTTAGCTTATTAGGACTTGGCCCCACCCACTGGCAAGCAACACCAGTATTGTGACACTCTAGGCCAAGGAGTTATCTGGGTGGGGGCAAAATTCCACTCACCACTACACAGAATACTGTACAACCTCTGAGTCCCCAGTCAAAAGATAACAAGTGTTAGTGAGAAAGTGGAGAAAAGGGAACCCTTATACACTTTTGATGAGAATTTAAATTCAAAGAAAAAATATTAAAAGCAGCAAGGGAAAAGCACTAATGACTTATAAGAGAATTCCCATAATGTTATCAGCTGATATTTCAGCAGAAACATTGGAGGTCAGAAGGAAGTGGCAGGATATATTCAAAGTGATGAAAGGGGAAAACCTACAACCAAGATAACTCTACCCAGCAAGGATTTCATCCAGATTTGATGGAAAAATCAAAAGCTTTACAGACAAGCTAAAGCAAAGAGAATTCAGAACCACTAAACCAGCTTTATAACAAATGCTAAAGGAACTTCTCTAGGTGGAAAACACAAGAGAAGAGAAAGACCCACAAAACAAACCCAAAACAATTAAGAAAATAGTAATAGGAACATACATATCGATAATTACCTTGAATGTAAATGGATTAAAAGCTACAACCAAAAGACAGAGACTGGCTGAGGATACAAAAACAAGACCCATATATATGCTGTCTATAAGAGACCTACTTTAGACCTAGGGACATATACAGACTGAAAGAGAGGGCATAGAAAAAGGTATTCTATACAGATGGACATCAAAAGAAAGCTGGAGTAGCAATACTCATATCAAACAAAATAAAGACTGTTACAAGAGATAAGGAAGGACAGTAGATAACTATCAAAGGATCAATCCAAGAAGAAGATATAACAATTATGAATATTTATGCACCCAACATAGGAGCATCTCAATACATAAGGCTAATGCTAATAGCCATAAAAGGGGAACTCGACAGTAGCACAATAATAGTGGGGGGCTTTTAACACCCCACTTACACCAGTGGACAGATCATCCAGACAGAAAATAAATAAGGAAACTCAAGCTGTAAATGACACAGTAGATCAGATAGATTTAATTGATATTTATAGGACATTCCACCTGAAAGCAGCACAATACACATTCTTCTCCAGTGTACATGGAACATTCACCAGGACTGATCACATGTTGGGTCAAAAAGTGAGCCTCAGTAAATTTAAGAAAATTGAAATCATGTCAAGCATCTTTTACAGCCAAAATGCTATGAGATTAAAAATCAATTACAGTAAAATAAAATGTAAGAAACACAAACACTGGGAGGCTAAACAATACTGTACTAAACAAAGAGATCCCTGAAGAAATCAAAGAGGAAATTTTAAAAATACATAGAAACAAATGACAATAAAAACATGACAACCCCAAACCTATGGGATGCAGCAAAAGCAGTTCTAAGAGGGAAGTTTATAACAATTCAATCTCACCTCAAGAAACAAGAAAAATCTCAAATAAACAATCTAAACTGACACCTTAATCTACCAGAGAAAGAAGAAGAAGAACAACAAAAATTTTGAAGTCAAGAAATCAAAAAGAACAGAGCAGAAGTAAATGAAATAGAAACAAAGAAAACAGTAGCAAAGATCAATAAAACTAAAAGTTTGTTCCTTGAGAAGATAAACAAAATTGATAAACCTTTAGCCACACTCATCGAGAAAAATGGAAGAGGACACAAATCAATAAAATCAGAAATGAAAAAGAAGAAATTAAAACTGACACTTCAAAAATACAAAGGATCATAAGCGACTATTACAAACCACTACATGCCAATAAAATGGACAACCTGGAAGAAATGGAGAAATTTTTGGAAAGATATAACTTTCCAAGACTGAACCAGGAAGAATCAGAAAATATAAACAGACCAATCACAAGTAATGAAATTGAAACTGTGATTAAAAATCTTTAAACAAACAAAAGTCCAGAATCAGATGACTTCATGTGAGAATTCTATCAAATATTTAGAGAAGAGATAACATCTATCCTTCTCAAACTCTTCCAAAAATTGCAGAGGTAGGAACACTCCTAAACTTTTTCTACGAGGTGACCATCACTCTATACCAAAAGCAGACAAAGATATCACAAAAGAGAATATTACAGATCAATATCAATGATAAACATAGACACAAAAATCCTCAACAAAATACTAGGAAATAGAATCCAACAACACATTAAAAGGATCATACACCATGATCAAGTGGGATTTATCCCAGAGATACAAGAATTCTTCAGTGTATGCAAATCAATCAATGTGATACATGACATTAACAAATTAAAGAATAAAAACCACATGATTATCTCAAAAGATGCAGAAAAAGCTTTTGACAAAATTCAACACCAATTTATGATAAAAACTCTCCATAAAGTGGATAAAGAGGGAAACTACCTCAACATAATAAAGACCTTATATGACAAACCCACAGGTAACATCATTTTCAGTAGTGAAAAACTGAAAGCATTTCCTCCAAGATTAGGAGCAAGAGAAGGGTATCCACTGTGACCACTATTATTCAACATAGCTTTGTAAGTCCCAGACACAGGAATCAGAGAAGAAAAATAAATAAAAGGAATACAAATTGGAAAAGAAGTAAAACTGTCACTGTTTGCAGATGACATGATCTTATACATAGAAAATCTTAAAGATGGTACCAGAAAACTACAAGAGCTCATCAATGAATTTGGTAAAGTTGCAAGATACAAAATTAATACATAGAAATCTCTTGGATTCCTGTACACTAACAACAAAAGATCAGAAGGAGAAATTAAGGAAACAATCCCATTTACTATGGGAACAAAAAGGATAAAATACCTAGGAATAAACCTATGTAAGGAGGCAAAAGACCTGTACTCAGAAAAATATAAGACACTGATGAAAGAAATCAAAGCTGACACAAACAGATAGAGAAATAAACCATGTTCTTGGACTGGAAGAATAAATATTGTGAAAATGACTATACTATCCAAAGCAGTCTACAGATTCAATGCAATCCCTACCAAATTACCAATGGAATTTTTCACAGAATTAGAACAAAAAATTTTACAATTTGTAGGGAAACACAAAAGACCCCAAATACCAAAAAGCAATATTGAGAAAAAAAAATGAGTTGGAGGAATCAGACTCACTGACTTCAGACTCTACTACAAAGCTACAATAATAAAGACAGTATGGTAATGGCATAAAAACAGAAATATAGATCATTGTAACAGGATAGAAAGCCCAGAGTTAAACCCATGCACCTATAGTCACCTAATCTATGACAAAGGAGGCAAGAATATACAATGGAGAAAAGACAGCCTCTTCAATACGTAGTGCTGGGAAAACTGGACAGCTACATGTAAAAGAATGAAATTAGAACACTCCCTAACACCATCCACAGAAATAAACTCAAAATGGATTAAAGACCTAAATGTAAGGCCAGACACTATAAAACTCTTAGAGAAAAATATAGGAAGAATATTTTTTGACAGAAATTGCAGCAAGATCTTTTTGACCCACTACCTAGAGTAATGAAAATAAAAACAAAAATTAAAAAATGGGACCTAATTAAACTTAAAAGCTTTTGCACAATAAAGGAAACCATAAACAAGATGAAAAGACAACCCTCAGAATGGGAGAGAATATTTGCAGATGAAACAACTGACAAAGGATTAATCTCCAAAATATACAAACAGCTTATGCAGCTCAATATCAAAAAAACAAACAATCTAATCAAAAATTGGGGGGAAGAGCTAAATAGACATTTCTGTAAGGAAGACATACAGATGGCCAACAAACACATGAAAATATGCTCAGTATTGTTAATTATTAAAGAAATGCAAATCAAAACCACAATGAGGTATCACCTCACACAGGTCAGTATGGCCATCATCAAAAAAATCTACAAACAATAAATGCTCAGAGGGTTTGGAGAAAAGGGAGCACTTTGCACTGTTGGTGGGAATGTAAATTGATACAGCCACTATGGAGAACAATATCAAGGTTCCTTAAAAACCTAAAAATAGAATTACCATATGACCCAACAATTCCACCACTGGGCATATACCCTGAGAAAACCATTACTTAAAAAGGCACAGGTACCCCAATGTTCATTGCAGTACTAATTACAATAGCCAGGACATGGAAGCAACCTAAGTGTCCCTCAACAGAGGAATGGATAAAGAAGATGTGGTACATATATTCAACAGAATTTTACTCCACCATAAAAGGAATGAAATTGGGTCTTTAGTAGAGATGTGGATGGACTTAGAGTCTGTCATTCAGAGTGAAGTAAACCAGAAAGAGAAAAACAAATGTCATATATTAACATATATATGTTGAGTCTAGAAAGATGGTACAGTTAAACCTATCTACAGGGCAGGAATTGAGACTCAGACATAGAGAAGGGACGTATGAATACAGTGGGGGAATGGGAGAGTGGGATGAATTAGGAGATAAGGTTTGACATAAACACACTACCATGTTTAAAACATATAGCTAGTGGGAATATGCTCTATAGCACAGGGAGCTCAGGTTGGTGCTCTGTGATGAACTAGATGGGTGGCACTGGGGGTGCTGGGAGGGTAGACCAAGAGGGAGGGAACATGATTCACTTCATTGTACAGCAGAAACTAACACATTGTAAAGCAATTATACTCCAATTAAAAAAACAAAAACAAACAAACAAAAAACACCAGCAAACCAAATTTAACAATACATTAAAGTGCTAGTATACCATAATCTAGTAGGATTTATCCCAGATGGTTCAATGTCTGCAAATCAATCAAGGTGATACATTACATCAAGAAACTGAAAATAAAATCATATGATTATATCAATAGGTGTAGAAAAAGCCTTTGAGAAAATCCAACATCCTTTCATAATAAAAGCTCTCAACAAAGTGGGTTTAGAGTGAACACACTTCAACATAATAAAGGTCATATATAAGCCCAGAGCTAACATCATACTCAAAGGTGAAAAGTTGAAAGCATTTTCTCTAAGATCAGGAAAAAAACAAGGAGGCCCACCCTCACCATTTTTATTCAACATAGAACATGGAAGTTGTAGCCACAACAATCAGACAAGAATGAGAAATAAAAGGAATCTAAATTGGAAAAGAAGTTAAACTGTCACAGTGTAGAGATAGTATGATATATACATAGAAAATCCAAAAGATACCACCTAAAAACTACTAGAACTCATCTAAATATTCAGTAAAATTTCAGGATGAAAAATTAATATACAAAAATATCTGTGTGTCTATACACTAGTAACAACCTATCAGAAAGAAAAATTAAGAACACTATTCCACTTATAATCCCATCATATAGAATAAAATACCTAGGAATAAATCTAACTAAGGAATTAAAAGACCTGTACTTGGAAAAGTGTAAGCACTGATGAAAGAAATTGAAAATGACACAAACAGTTGGAAATATATACATTGCTCATGGATTGAAAGAACTTATATTGTTAAAATTATATTACTACCCAGGGCAATCTACAGGTTCAGTGCAATATCTATCAAAATATCATGATGGCATTTTTTTTTTACATAACTAGAATAAATAATTCTAAAATTTGTATAGAGACACAAAAGATGCTGAATAGCCAAAACAATCTTGAGAAAGAAGAGCAAAGCTGGGAGTATCACACTCCCTGGTTTTAAATTATACTACAAAGCTACATTAATCAAAACAGTACTACTGGCACAAAAAAGACACATAAATCAATAGAACAGAATAGGGAGTCCAGAAATGAACCCACACTTATATGGGCAATTATTCTACTACAAAGGAGGCAAAAATATACAATGAGGAAAAGGCATTCTTGTCAATAAATGCTGGATAGCTACATGCAAAAGAATCATACTGGATTTCTTTCTCACACCATATACAGACATAAACTCAAAATCTTTGAAAAACTCAAATCAAAGACTTCAAATGATAAAACTTCTAGGAGAAAACATAGGCAGTATGCTCTTTGACATTGGCCTTAGCAGTTTTTGGGGGGATATGTCTCCTCAGGCTGGGAAATAAAAGCAAAAATTTTTAAATGAAACTATATCAAACTAAAGCTGTTTTGCACAAAACAAAAAGGCTGCCTACTGGGTTGGAGAAGATATTTTCAAATGATTTACATGGTAAGGGGTTAATATCCAAACTATACAAAGAACTCATACAACTCAATCTCAAAACAACAAACAACTGGATTAAAAAATGAGCAGTGGAACTGAAAAGACATGTTTCCAAAGAAGATATACAGATGGCCAACAGGCACATGAAGAGATGTTCAACATCACTAATCATCAGGAAAATGCAAATCAAAACCACAATGAGATAAAACCTCACACATTTCAAATGGTTATTATCAAAAAGACAACAAATAACAAGTGTTGGTGAGGATGTAGAGAAAAGAGTTCTCTTGTAATGTTGATGGGATTGTAAGTTGGTGTATATATGATGGAATATTACTCAGCTATAAACAAAAATAAAATCTTGCCATTTGTGGCAACATGGATGGACCTAGAGGTATTATGTTAAATGAAATAAGTCAGAAAAAGAAAGACAAATACTGTATGAGTTCACTTATATATAGAATCTAAAAAACAAAACAAATGAACAAACATATCAAAACAGAAATAGAGATATCGATACAGAGAACAAAGAGATGGGTGCCAGAGGGGAGGGGGATGGAGAGGAGAGAAATAGGTGAGGGAAATTAAGAGGTACAGACTTCCAGTTACAAAATATATGTAACAGGTATGAAATGTACAGTGTGGAGAATATAGTCAATAATTACATAATAAATTTGTGTGGTGACAGTGTCATAACTTATCATGGAGATCATTTAGAAATGTACATAAATATTGATTCACTATGTCATGTAATAGGAGCTAATATAGTGCTTTTGAAATTATACTTCAAAACAAACAACTCATAGAAAAAGGGATCAGATTTGTGTTTACCAGAGGTGGGATTAGGGAAAGGGAAAATTGGGATGAAGGTAGTCCAAAGGTACAAACTTCCAGTTATAAGATAAATAACTATGATGGACTTAATGTACAACATGATAAATATAATTAACACTACTATAACACTACTGAGTAGTGCTCCTTGTGCTACACAGCATGTTCTCATTAATTTTCTATTTTATACATAGTATCCATAGTGTATATATGTCAATCCCAATCTCCCAATTCATCCCCTCCCCCGTCTTGGTATCCATACGTTTGATCTCTGTGTATGTGTCTCTATTTCTGCTTTGCAAATAAGATATCTATGCCATTTTTCTAGATTCCACATATATGTGTTAATATACAATGTTTGTTTTTCTCTTTCTGACTTACTTCACTCTGTATGACAGACTCTAGGTCCATCCATGTTGAAAGCTGTTAATAGAGTAAATTTTAAGAGTTCTCATCACAAGGAAAATATATATTTTTTATTTCTTTAATTTTTTTATCCATATGAGATGATGGATGTTCACTAAACTTGTGGTAATCATTTTATAATGTATGTAAGTTGAATCATGTTGCTGTACATCTTAAATTTATACAGTGCTGTATGTCAGTTTTATCTCAATAAAACTGGAAGAAAAAATTTCCAAAATGACACAAATATTAATAATAATAACAATATTTTAATTAAACAGATAAAAAATTCCTAAAAGTATCAGATTAAAAATTTTGGACTCAGTAAATTTGAAATCCAATAAATTATCATATTAATCAATAATATTCTTTCTAATCCAGCATTCTTAAATAAAAAGTGTATGGACTCACTTTTAGTCTTATTAATAACTTTAGCAGTGTAATGCTTTGTTTTGTGTTTGTTCTGCTGAATGCTTGACAATAAATAACCCAAAAAAGCTGAAAACAATCTGCTTAGTTATTTCCTCTACACTAAAGTTTACCACATACTTGGTTCTTATGGGCAGAGAGAGAGAGAGAGAAGTTTGTTTATTTATTTATTTATCTATTTATTTATTTTGGGGCTGCACGCGGGCTTTCTCTAGTTGCAGTGAGCAGGGGCTACTCTTCAATGCAGTGCACTGACTTCTCATTGTGGCAGCTTCTCTTGTTATGGAGCATGGGTTCTAGGCATGTGGGCTTCAGTAGCTGTGGCAAATGGGCTCAGGAGTTGCAGCTCACAGGCTCTAGAACTCAGGCTCAGTAGTTGTGGTGCATGGGCTTAGTTGCTCCATGGCATGTGGTATCTTCCTGGACCAGGGCTCGAACCTGTGTCCACTGCATTGGCAGGTGGATTCTTAACCACTGCACCAGCAGGGAAGTCCTGAGAGAGAAGTTTTATTACAAACTTTTCTGCTCTTGGGAGTCTCCTAAGAAAAATAGGACTCTGTAAATCTAAACAAAAATATATTATGAAGACCTCATAAGTCTTATTCAGGAATGACATAGAATTTTAAAGAATTGGTGGTTAATGGTAACATGAAAATTATGTTGAAATTTTAGAGTACCTAGGCACTCCTCATTGTTTCAACCAAGGATCCAAAAAGAAGGAGAGTTAGTAATAAATAATATTAACTTATCTATTATTATCTAATTTTAAATTATAAATTGCTGCCCTAGGAGACCCATCTTGATTGAAGGATGCCCATTTTCACAGCACTGGTATTTGATTCCTTAGTTGAAAGTATTAAAAATAAATGCACATTAAGAAATTTCCTCTATGACATGTTTGTAAACATCATTTCTATTTCAAATTACTTCAATTTATGCATATAATATTCAGAGATTTGTAACAATAAGAAAATGTGTGAAAAATAATGACCAACTATAATCACAGGAAGTTGGAGAATGATAAAGAAATGGAAGAAATAGGAACACTTGAACAAACACACAAAGAACATCAAGCATATCACCTGACTTCTTGAGTGGAAATATGAAGTGGTGACATTTTTCTCTTTCTTTCCCCTTCTAGCTAATAGAAAAGTATATTCTTGGTGTCCGAGGCAAAGAATCGGACTTAGGAGAACTAAGCCAAGGCGGAATGTGTCAAATTATAACCAATTACTGAATATTATTACCCATGGTCTTGGTAAGGTCTACAGGATTTAATTAGAGGGCAAGAGTTTTGACAGATATTTGGAAGAAAATGGAAGGTGGTAAATTAGTGGTAAGTTGAATGGTGTTACAAGTGAAAAATAAGGTAAGGTTAATGTCTATGATCTATCAGCAATTGGAAGCATGAATAAATTGTAAGAATTTGGGACATTTGTCAAGTTATATATTTTAAATGCAAAGTAAGTACAAATATATGAAAGTCTCTCTATTTTGTTTTCTTTTTCTTTTTTAATTCAGAAGGCAGTGTTTGGAAATGCTCTGAATAATAAAAGAAAATGCTTAGTAGATAAATGCATGACTAGTCATTTAATATTTTGAATGTTATGAAAGTTGTTTTACATAATCAGAGTTTGAATGTGAAATTTATTTACTATTTTATTTCATTCCAAGTATTATGTAATGGAAACAATATTTTTCATTTACCTTGAGAGATGAAGTGTGATTGCTATTGCATTATAAGTTTGTTCAATGATTTATTAGGAAAAAAAAATTATATTTAACTGCAGCAAGCCTGTTATAACAAAGTATTATTGATAGTGTCTAAAGATTGATAGATATAATTTAAGATTGACAAAGTCCAATGTTCTTCTATTCTTTGATCTTCTTGTATCCTGTTGTGTATTTTCTTTAAGAATGATGTTAATACATTCATTTGCTGTATATCGACTTTGTTCTTCTATTAATTTTTCCTTTACTTGCTTAAAGTTCTCACTACCCAATTATCTATTGAAAGACATATCTATTCTTTCTTTAATAATCAATAGGTTTTCAGACATCAAACATCTTTGTGAGATGATTGCCTAATTATTTTATCAACAAACATTTAATTATTTAGCACTTGCTAGATGCTAGTCAATTTTCTGTGAAACCCAGACACAGAGATGAGCTAAGTAGAGAAATGAATGTCTTACCTATGAAGCTTTCACTCTAGTTGGGGAAGACAGAAGCACATAAGAATTAAAACATAAAAATTTCATGTAATAAATGCAGTAGAAAAATTTGAAGTAGTGAAGGAGTCTTAGTGAGTGCCTGGGGAAGGGCATTTGAGTTTTTATATGTTTATCAGAGATTGAAAAATGTGATTTTTCTACAAAAACCTGAAGCATGTGAAGGATATATTATGAAAGGGGTATAGCTAAAGAGGACAGAAATTAAGTCCCTGAGGTAGGAACATCTTTGTTCCATTGAGAAACATTTTATAGTCTAGTGCAGTCAAAGTGGATTAAGATAGAGACACACAGAGGGATATGACATTACAGAGTAATTAGGGATAAAATATACTGTAAATATGTGAACATATTGGGGAGTTTGAAGCAGAGGAGTAATATGGTCTGTTCCCAATGATAATGTGGAGACCTACACTGTCTATAGGCAATCTGGGCAGATGGAGAGAACACGGTTGGGAGGGAGTGGATGTGGTTCAAGGGAACATCTGGTGGCTTAGATGAAAGTGGTGGCTATGGAGGTTGTGGGAAATGGTCAGATAATGGTTATATCTTTTTTAAAGAATCTAAAGTATTGCCAATGAATTGAATGTGAGATGTGAAAAGTCAAGTTTTCAGCATGAGCAATTGGAAGGACATAGTTATTTGCTGAGTTGCAGAAGTTTTTGACATATTGAGTTTGAGATGCCAATTAATCACTTATGCGGAGACATCAAATAGGGGTTAGATACAGGATGGTTTGGTTAATATCAACCCTTGGACTCAAAGAAATCAACAAAAGTGTAGGTGTATATAGAGAAGAAAAAAGTTCCCAGGACTAAGCCTTAAGGCACAATAGCATGTGAAAATTGGGAATGTTAAGGAGGAGCCTAGCATGCGTACTGATAAGGAACTTCCACTGAGGCAGAAGGGAAACAAGGAGAGTGGGGTTTCCTGGGAACCAAATGGTAAAAATATTCCAAAGAGAGATAAATTAACTTTTCAAATGCTGATGATATTAAAAAAAAAAATAAGAACTGAAAATTGACCATGGATTTATCAATGTGAAAGTCATTGCCAATCTCATCTAAACTAGCTACAATTGACTGGCGGTCATGAAAACCTGAGTGGAGTGAGTTCAGGAAATAATAAGAATTTCTGATTGAATGATGAGCTAGACACTTGGATTGAAACCTCTGATGTAAACAACAAAAGCGATTCCGTATAACATATGTAAATTTCTTTGTACAGACGCATTGATGATCTGTGAAGAATGCAAGGATTTCCTCACTGTGAATGAGAACAGGTGGGAACCCAGAAAATTAAGTAAAGTAGTGTAGCAAGGTTCAAGTTTATCGTGAATCCTTTAGTATAACCAGATAAAACTGAGCTCCGTAGGGCATAGGAAAGAGAAAACAGAGCACCAGCCAAGGTGAGAACTCTAGAAACAGATTTCCCCCATAAAGCTAGGACTTCTCCAAAAATACACTCTCACTGTAAGTTTAAATGAAAACTAATCTCTTAGCTCCCTGAGAATTGTCAGGAAATTCAATTACATTTGGCTATTACCTGAGTTTGAAGGGGGATCATAGCTGGGAATGTGGGATCTCATTTTGGACTTCTAATGGGTTTGCAGTGTTCATTTGTAATACCTGAGCAGTCAAATAATTATTTTTTTATTTACTTTTTTTTTTGCGGTACGCGGGCCTCTCACCACTGTGGCCTCTCCCGTTGCAGAGCACAGGCTCCGCACGCACAGGCCCAGCGGCCATGGCTCAAGGGCCCAGCCGCTCCACAACATGTGGGATCCTCCTGGACCAGGGCACGAACCCATGTCCCCTGCATCAGCAGGCGGACTCCTAACCACTGCACCACCAGGGAAGCCCAAAGAATTTTTAAAATTAGATTATAATTTATAGAGATCCCAGCCTCACAGCACTGCCAAGTGCCTTGCAGAAGCAAATGACATAAACCTCTGAAAAACACTCTCATCTGAAGCCAGAATAATAATTCTGCAAATAAAACAGCTGTGAAAGTGACTAGCTGAGAGCAAAATTAAATAAATAAATTTAAGAGAGTACAAATTTATTAAGCTTGTGATAAAGTAAAACTCAATCAATTAGATAAATGTAGGATGTATATTTTGTCTAGGAATGTATCTTAAGGAAGTTGTTAGTAATTATAAATAAGCAAACACATTTGTCATTCCTTTGAATGATACTAGAACATAGAAAGCAGTGGTCAAGAAGACCACACTAAAAGGCAAAGTGCCAAAATCTATGGTACATGTTAATGAGTGTTGGGGATCTTCTCTATCTTGAAATCAGTATTTGGAATTTCCAGTGATGAACATCTATTTCTGATGATATGACAACAAATGCCTAAAAATGGTGTATTAAATATAACAATGGGACATATAAATGCATAATTGAGATAGTAAGAAAATAAGAAATATATTACTAAGGGCAAAAAATAGAAAGAAGTAACAAAGGGAATTAGGCATACCAGTCTGAAGAGGACAGAAGAAAACATTTGGTATCTTATAAGCTGGAGAAATGAAACTCATACATAAAGTGATGGCACTCAAAGGACTGCACACTTGGAAAAAGGGGAGACGAGAAAATAATAATACCTACCAGAAAAATCAAATT
Source organism: Orcinus orca (assembly GCF_937001465.1). Taxonomy (NCBI): domain Eukaryota; kingdom Metazoa; phylum Chordata; class Mammalia; order Artiodactyla; family Delphinidae; genus Orcinus; species Orcinus orca. Next base: position 38,344,054 of record NC_064576.1, on the reverse strand, counting down.
AAACAGAAGCTAATGATTCTTCTTGTTAAACACAAAACAGATGTTGAGTCTTCTCAGGAATTTATCCTCACATAGTTTTCAAGTTCTACTTTATGGTTCTACATAGTCTGAGAAGCTGTGAATTGTAAATTTTACATAAAACTTAAGCCAAAGTACAATGCTCCCAAAGATCATGGAAGAAGCAAATACAACATTTCTGAAAGAACATATTCTTAATGCAGACTACAAAGGGCTTTGACTAAGAATACTTGACAGTTAAAGTGCTCATCATCTAAAGTTACTAAAACACAGACAATTGCACCATAAATGGATGTGAATAAATGTTTTTAAAAAACTGTAGAATTAGTCAATAAAGAATTGCTATAAAATATCATTGGAAAAAAACTATTAGCTAAAATACAGTTCATAAATACAAGAAAAAATTTTAAACATTAAAGAAACAAGATGCTATCAGAAAAAATCAGAAAAACTTGAGAAAGAATCAAAGTAGTTTTATTACATATTATGTGACACTTCAGTGACAGGAAAACTATGTATAATAAAAAATTTCATGATATATCATAGTTATGTTCTTTCACAAGCAAACTCTTTAATCAAGTGGCTTGTAACTTTTGCCTACATCATCATGCCAATTACTTATTTTGTAGTTCATAAACTGTCTACAGTCAATTTAAATTATTCCACTGATACTCACCTACTATGTGCCTATTTAAATGTTCTGTTCTGAACTTATATTGTCTTAAATAACTCATTCCTTAAAATATTCTTTTTTTTTTTTATAAAAAGCGTTGTTAGTTGTGAATTCCCTGGCAAAAATTTACCCTTCTTCAGCCCTTTTATTCTATTCATGCCCTCAGTGGATTGGAAGATGCCCACCTAACTGGTAAGAGCAGTCTTCTTTACTCAGTCTACCAAGTAAAATTGCTAAATGCTACAGATTCTCTTCTGGAAACATCCTCACAGATGTACCCAGAAATAATATTTTACCACCTATCTGGGCATCTCTTAGCCTAGTCACATCAACACATAAAATTAACCATCACACTACCTGCTCAAATTACTTTAATTGCATTCTGGTTTAACTACAAATTTAAGAAGTAAAGTCGATGTTTTTCCATAATTTAATGTTATGATCACATTCATAAAACAGACTTCCTAAAAGGTTACTTTCTTTCTTTTTTTTTAACTAATTTATTTATTTTTGTCTGTGTTGGGTCTTTGTTGCTACACGTGGGCTTTCTTTAGTTGCTGCGAGAGGAGGCTACTCTTCGTTGCGGTGTGTGGGTCTCTCATTGCAGCGGAGCACCAGCTCTAGATGTGCAGGCTCCAGTAGTTGCGTCATGTGTGCTCAGTAGTTGTGGCTGGTGGGCTTTAGCGCGCAGGCTCAGTAGTTGTGGCCCACGGGCTTAGTTTCTCTGTGGCATGTGGGATCTTCCTGGAGCAGGGCTCGAACCCATGTCCCACACCTTGGTAGGCAGATTCTTAACTACTGCACAACGAGGGAAGCCTGTTACTTTCTTTATATTACCTCTCATACGTAATTCCTGATATTCTCTAAAATTAGGTCAAAATACTTCAGTTAAGACACTGACTGTTTACAGGTTGAGTTCCCCAGGAAGCAAACTCTCAGATAGATTAGAGTTTGGAGAAATCATTAGAGGCTTCCCTTGGGATAAGCCCATGGAAAGAAAGAGAAAAAAAAATAGAATATTCAGAGAAAAATGTTGTAATGTGGTATAGTCTCAGCAAGCCAGAGCATAGTCCTTGAGGAGCTCTAAGGTGAATATGGCCTTTCAGAGTTTGCCCAACTGGCACAAGATGGCTGGACCTTTATATCCTCGTGTAGGACAGTCACCCCTGAGAATGAGATTTACCTTCAGGAAATTCTACAAAAGAGCTGAGAGCAAAAGGTCAGCTGTCTGCAGCTCTCCATGCAGGTTGGGGGAATAATTCCTTCATTTCTGAAGAATGGAATAGTGGTACACATTATCCTTTACAACTGTCTTTGAACACACAAATCTATCTTTGACCTGCTCCAACAATACCTGCTTCTTATTATTAGTTCACTAATGTAAATAAAGGACAATAGTGAAGGCATCAATATTTTCAGATATTGATCTTTATTCTTTATGTATGTTCTAACTCAACATTTACCTTATTCTATAAAGTTGTAAAGGTACAAAACATTTTTTATCTTCAATTTCCTCAGTTCTAAAGAATTTCCTGTATTTACATACTTCTTTCAGATGGACTAAGATTTTCATGTAGCTTATTCACAGAAGAATGTCTTATCTTCCAAGTGGCCAGTAAAATTCTTGAAAACAAAGGCCATCTTTGTTTCCACAATTCCTAAAATAGTATTTGAAAATATACATAATTTTGTATGAATGTGTGTATATGTGTGTGTAGATAAATAGAAACATAAATGCAACAATTCTTTGCATGTTTAATTAAATTGAACTGTCACATCATTAAAGCTAGTAGCTTAGTTCCTTTGCTGAGACTTCAGACACAACAATCTAATATGAATGCCAAAAAAAAAAAATCACAGTTAATTTGAGAGGTATAATTGTGATCTGATTTCTGATTCTTATTCCTCTATGACCCCATATTATTATACTTTCCTCCTCTGAAGTATTAGATAAAAATAAAGGCCATGTGAATAATATCATGAACTGTTAAACTCCTGTTAAAACATCAGCACAATTCAGTCCCCAACAATCTCAGAGAAACAAACTGGGTTGCCTTCTTTCCCAAGACCAAGTGCAGTAATTGAATAACTTTTAATTATTGTATATAGGATCCAAGTACTAAGCATGATTAAAAAATATATATTTCCATGGATTTATTAATACATGGATATTAATACATAGATCTATTAATATGTAGATAGACTGTTTAAATTTACTTCCTTTTAAGTATCTGTCTTTGCAAGGACTTTATTACACCTTAATTGGCAAAATTTACCTTCTTCATTATTCTCTTTTGGATAAGTTATTATATTAAATTTAGAATCATAGTCACTCTGGAGACATAATAAATTAATTATAGTAGTTTTTCATTATTAATTATTTTCTTCAAAACAATAAAACCATTATACCATTGTTAAAATTATAAGAATGAAATAAATCAACTAATTTTAATAAGTTTATTATATTTGTGTTGTAATCAAATATATATGTAATATGATGATACACAAAATAAAATTTTTAACATACCACATGTATGTTTGTGATGAATAATTTTCATCAGTTGCACATTTTAACATTTTATTTAATAACAATATATATGATACTTATGTATTTTTTTAAGTTTGAAGCACATTAACAAATATCACATTAATGCATATATCTAATAAAAGACTACGGATTAGGTGTTTTATGTCAAAATTCCACTAATTGCACTGTCTTTGTATTAATCAACTTCTTACTAATTTTTGAAATGTTATAAGTAGACATGGTGCAGTTAGAGTAATCACTCTTACCACATTGTCATTTAAGAGATAAAAATTATGAAAGAAAGAATGAATAGATCAAAGGATAAGTATATGTTTTATGAATTACTAACTATTTCAACTTAACTTTAGATAACATACAGCTTATAGATTTCTGTCATATTGAATATTTATTACATGAAACTTAATATTGTATAGCAAAAGCAAGGGCAGTAGTCAGAAACTCCTATATTAAAGTGCCCATGGGGTTCAATATTTCTGCTTTGACCAGAATTCTTTTTCATCCTGCTGTGTGGGCCAAAGCTTGATGAGAGATTTATGAGCTACTCACCTAAAAGACAAACAAATATGTAATAAAATATGAATTATAAATTTTACTATATTGAATTTTGAAACAACTTTTGAACCTAAGATAAATCAGTCATAGAGGAAGTTAACTGTAAACAACAAAAACATGAATAAATTAACACAATAAAAATGCATTTCATAAAATCTCATGGACAACAAAAAAGTAAAATCATGCCAAGAGTAGTCAGAATGGGTGTGAACCTGGGGTGCTCTCAGATCCCTAACACAATAGTTCTTTCTAACATTCTGCTATCACAGCAACTCATCATATGTATTTATCTCATGACACAAAATGTATGGAAAGTTAATGTTTTTGGCTTTTGGCCAATCAATGAATGGTCTTCTTTGGAGTTAAGAATTTTCTGTTGTCCACGTAGCTACTGATAAAGACCAGTAAAGGAGGCAAGTAGGAACCTCCTTCTGTTCCGTTGAATGTCTATACAATCCAAGATAGTGAGTGTTTCCTTACAGATTTTCAGCTTGGTCTGCATCACAATAATTCCTATTTCATTTAACTTTCCCAATATATTTACCTAGCATATTTCTTTCTGATAGTTCAACTGTTCTATTGGTATAAGTGTAAGGAAACAATAAGATTGGAAGAATGGAAGCTGAAGAAGAGGTGAAGAAAATACAAACACAGTGTATGAAATTTTTTAAAAAGACAAACATGTCATTGGATAAATCTGGTCTGAAGTATGTAAATAGCTGATGGTAAATCAAAGAGTACCATGATGTTTTTTGAAATCCAAGGTGTTAGGGAGTGTTCTAATTTCATACTTTTACATGTAACTGCCCAGTTTTCCCAGCACCTCTTATTGAAGAGACTGTCTTTTCTCCACTGTATATTCTTGCCTCCTTTATCAAAGATAAGGTGACCATATGTGCATGGGTTTATCTCTGGGCTTTCTATCCTGTTCCATTGATCTATATTTCTGTTTTTGTGCCAGTACCATACTGTCTTGATTACTGTAGCTTTGTAGTATGGTCTGAAGTCAGGGAGCTTGATTCCTCCAACTCCATTTTTTGTTCTCAAGATTGCTTTGGCTATTCGGGATCTTTTGTGTTTCCATACAAATTGTGAAATTTTTTGTTCTAGTTCTGTGAAAAATGCCAGTGGTAGTTTGACAGGGATTGCACTGAATCTGTAGATTGATTTGGGTAGTAGAGTCATTTTCACAATGTTGATTCTTCCAATCCAAGAACATGGTATATTTCTCCATCTATTTGTATCATCTTTAATTTCTTTCATCAGTGTCTTATAATTTTCTGCATGCAGGTAGGTTTATTCCTAGATATTTTATTCTTTTTGTTGCAGTGGTAAATGGGAGTGTTTTCTTAATTTCACTTTCAGATTTTTCATCATTAGTGTATAGGAATGCCAGAGATTTCTGTGCATTAATTTTGTATCCTGCTACTTTACCAAATTAATTGATTAGCTCTAGTAGTTGAAATCCAAGGGAAGAGAGAGGGAAAGGAAAGTAATTTTTAATTAATATCTATTTTGTGATAGGTACTATTTAAGGTCATTAACACATTCTTCCCTCTCTTATTTAGTGCTTGTGACTAGTATGTGAAGAACTATGCCATTTTAATAAACATTTCTGAAACAAAGAGTGATTAATCAACATGTCTAAATTCATACAGCTTTTAGATGGTGAAATTATGACTCAAACCTAAATGTCTAAGTTTAAATTTTATACCTTTTTCAATGCTTCATACAATGAATGTTAGATGTAAGAACATACTTTAAAAAAATAATAAGTTGACATCTGCAGAAGTGCATATGTGAGATTCAGAAATGACTAGCAATAAGTAAAAACTTAGGACCCTGAGAAACATTCATCAGATAATTTAAAGAATGGGTAGGATATTAGGTAAAGAAAAAATTTCAATTTATTTATTGAAATTCAACTGAATTTTATTCAACAGAATTCCCCTACAAAATTCCTAAAAATAACTTTTTTGTTACTCTTCAAGAAATATTTGGGTTATAATTCAATATCAGTACTTCATCAAAAACTATGATATTTTGCTTGCAGTCCATCTTTTCTTGTGGATAGATGTCTGCATATTTGACATTTTATGTTTATTTATTTTTTACACATAGCCCTTTTGTAGTAAGCATTTTAAAATTTCTTATTTTAGCATTCCTGGGTCACAGAATTGGCAACACAAATGTTCACTCAATTCTTGTCTCATTGTTCCCTTTCACTCCCTCTTTAGGTAAATTGCACATTTAACAATAAACAGAGGAGAAATTTGATTCTGATGTGAAACTACTTCCTAATGACACAATTTGCTTACAGTCTCATTATTCTGTGAATAATAATGACAGTTAACTTAAACAATGCACACACAATTTCTTTTAATATCCACACCAATAGCTTTAGAAAGTCAATGATCTCAAGGCTAAGGTAAAAATCTCTAGGACAATTTAGGAAATTTTCAGCTCACTAAGCAAACATAAGGGGAAAAAAAATCTTTGGAAAGAAGTTACAGGACCACATATGAAAATTTAGTTAAATTCAAGATGTGTGAATACCTCAATATATCTATATAAATCTAACATCTAAATGCACTAAATACAGCCATATTTATGTCTTTTAAGATGAATTAAATTATATATATATATATTTTTTTCTTTTAAACTATTTCTCTAATATATTGATAGTATTAACCTTGGAGTATAATTGGTGTTTGCAGTTAACAAGATATATTTTTATTTGATGATGTTTTATATTATTGACACTCTGAACAGGTAAACTATTATAGCTTCTCTTATTTTTATTTTTCTACTTCCTTGATAACTTACCCTAACAGATTAAGTTCTTATTCCACAGAAATACAATAAATACCATGTCTATTGTTTTTGTCATATTCTTGTCTGCTCCACCCTTGGTTTGAGTAGAAAATGGACTATGCTTTACAATGAAGACTTTTCTAAACAGTGGGGCTTGTTTTAAGGGCTTGTTCAGACAACTGAATGACAGCCACAATTGCCTTGACCATTCATGGGTCATTGTGTTAAAAGAGAAAAATAAGTTGGGAATAAAAAATCATTAATAATAACCATAAAAATGTAGGAGTAAGTGGAGTAAGTGATGCAATATCTGAAGGTAGTTTGAAAATTTAGTTAATGATTTATTAGAGTAATTTCTCTTCCACTGTAAATTACCCCATCTTGTCCATTTCTAGATCAGCCTCTCCCTTAACATTAAAATTCTCCATATCATCCCTCAGCATGTTGCCCACCATATGATCCTTCTTCATCAAGTATTATTTTAGTGATTAATAAGTATCAAGTATTTGGAAGGGATTGTGGATAATATTTGTAAATAATACAGATATGTACTTTTTATATATAAAAAGTGGTAGTTAATGAAAATGCTTAGCATAATGACTTTCTATTAAGTACTGTGATAGGAATGAACAAAGTTGTATAATAGAGAATAATAGTTATGTTGCATATCCTTGATTTGTCATGAATTTCCTCATTATTTTGCTTTCTGTATCTTTTTTGTGAGGAAGAATAGAGCAGGCACTTGCATTTGGGAAGTGGGCTTCAGTGTTGTTAAAGATGGTGCAATATTCTTAGCTAGGCCACGTTAATCCCTTGTAGATATGACATACATAATCTCATAGATACCAACATCAGACAAGATCAGTCGGACACTATGGTAAAGTGAGAAAAAAACAAGATCATTGCATAACCCACGAAGTAGAAAACATCCCCATTCCTCAGCTCTTATGAGGGACTGCTATTTTTTAACCAACTACAACATTACTCTTGTTCTAATCTGCCCTCCTGATGGATAAATTGTATGGATGCTAATCATAGAACAGCTGCTGCTTTCTGGCAGCAACCAACCGAAGGTGGATCCTCACTTCCATACTCTTATTCCAAAATTACCCAATAAAAGACTGAATTCAGTTGCAGGTTCTT